>NC_141260.1:5665529-8065529 GCF_054856555.1 Leptonotus elevatus | reverse complement strand
GTTTCAAAGTAATGGTTTAAACTAGGGTTAGGGTTTCAAAGTAGGGGTTTAAACTAGGGTTAGGGTTTCAAAGTAGGGTTTTAAACTAGGGTTAGGGTTTCAAAGTAGTGGTTTAAACTAGGGTTAGGTTTTCAAACTAGGGTTAGGGTTTCAAAGTAGGGTTTTAAACTAGGGTTAGGGTTTCAAAGTAGGGGTTTAAACTCGGGTTAGGGATTTAAAGTAGGGGTTTAAACTAGGGTTAGGGTTTCAAAGTAGGGGTTTAAACTAGGGTTAGGGTTTCAAAGTAGGGATCTAAACTAGGGTTAGGGATTCAAAGTAGGAGTTTAAACTACGGTTAGGGTTTCAAAGTAGGGGTTTAAACTAGGGTTAGGGTTGCAAAGTAATGGTTAAATCAAGGGTTAGGTTTTCAAAGTCTAGTTTTAAACTAGGAATAGGGTTTCAAAGTATGGTTTTAAACTAGGGTTAGGGTTTCAAAGTAGGGGTTTAAACTAGGGTTAAGGTTTCAAAATAGGATTTTAAATTAAGGTTAGGGTTTCAAAGTAGGGGTTTAACCTAGGGTTAGGGTTCTAAAGTAGGGGTTTAAATTAGGGTTAGGTATTCAAACTAGGGTTAGGGTTTCAAAGAAGGGGTTTAAACTAGGGTTAGGGTTTCAAAGTAGGGGTTTAAACTAGGGTTAGGGTTTCAAGGTAGGGGTTTAAACTAGGATTAGGGTTTCAAAGTAGGGGTTTAAACTAGGGTTAGGGTTTCAAAGTAGGGGTTTAAACTAGGGTTAAGGTTTCAAAGTAGGATTTTAAACTAAGGTTAGGGTTTCAAAGTAGGGGTTTAACCTAGGGTTAGGGTTCTAAAGTAGGGGTTTAAATTAGGGTTAGGGTTTCAAACTAGGGTTAGGGTTTCAAAGTAGGTTTTTAAACAAGCGTTAGGGTTTCAAAGTAGGGGTTTAAACTAGGGTTAGGGTTTCAAAGTAGGGGTTTAAACTAGGGTTAGGGTTTCAAAGTAGGGGTTTAAACTAGGATTAGGGTTTCAAAGTAGGGGTTTAAACTAGGGTTAGGGTTTCAAAGTAGGGGTTTAAACTTAGGTTAGGGTTTCAAAGTAGGGGTTTAACCTAGGGTTAGGGTTCTAAAGTAGGGGTTTCAAACTAGGGTTAGCGTTTCAAAGTAGGTTTTTAAACTAGCGTTTGGGTTTCAAAGTAGGGGTTTAAACTAGGGTTAGGTTTTCAAAGTAGGGGTTTAAATTAGGGTTTGGGTTTCAAAGTAGGGGTTTAAACTAGGGTTAGGATTTCAAAGTAAGGTATCAAACGAGGGTTAGGGTTTCAAAGTAGGGTTTCAAACTAGGGTTAGGGTTTCAAAGTAGGGGTTTAAACTAGGGTTAGGGTTTCAAAGTAGGGGTTTAAAGTAGGGTTACGGTTTCAAAGTAGGGGTTTAAAGTAGGGTTAGGGTTTCAAAGTAGGGGTTTAAACTAGGGTTAGGGTTTCAAAGTAGGGGTTTAAATTAGGGTTCGGGTTTCAAAGTAGGGGTTTAAACTAGGATTAGGGTTTCAAAGTAGGGTTTTAAACTAGGGTTAGGGTTGCAAAGTAGGGGTTTAAACTCGGGTTAGGGTTTCAAAGTAAGGGTTTAAAGTAGGGTTAGGGTTTCAAAGTAGGGGTTTAAACTAGGGTTAGTGTTTCAAAGTAGGTGTTTAAACTAGGATTAGGGTTTTAAAATAGGGGTTTAAACTAGGGTTATAGTTTCAAAGTAGGGTTTTAAACTAGGGTTAGGGTTGCAAAGTAGGGGTTTAAACTCGGGTTAGGGATTCAAAGTAGGGGTTTAAACTAAGGTTAAGGTTTCAAAGTAGGATTTTAAACTAAGGTTAGGGTTTCAAAGTAGGGGTTTAACCTAGGGTTAGGGTTCTAAAGTAGGGGTTTAAATTAGGGTTAGGGTTTCAAACTAGGATTAGGGTTTCAAAGTAGGGGTTTAAACTAGGGTTAGGGTTTCAAAGAAGTTTTTAAACTAGCGTTAGGGTTTCAAAGTAGGGGTTTAAACTAGGGTTAGGGTTTCAAAGTAGGGGTTTAAATTAGGGTTTGGGTTTCAAAGTAGGGGTTTAAACTAGGATTAGGGTTTCAAAGTAGGGGTTTAAACTAGGGTTAGGGATTCAAAGTAGGGGTTTAAACTAGGGTTAGGGTTTCAAAGTAGGGGTTTAAAGTAGGGTTAGGGTTTCAAAGTAGGGGTTTAAAGTAGGGTTAGGGTTTCAAAGTTGGGGTTTAAACTTGGGTACGGGTTTCAAAGTAGGGGTTTAAATTAGGGTTTGGGTTTCAAAGTAGGGGTTTAAACTAGGATTAGGGTTTCAAAGTAGGGGTTTAAACTAGGGTTATAGTTTCAAAGTAGGGTTTTAAACTAGGGTTAGGGTTGCAAAGTAGGGGTTTAAACTCGGGTTAGGGATTCAAAGTAGGGGTTTAAACTAGGGATAGGGTTTCAAAGTAGGGTTTTAAACTAGGGTTAGGGTTTCAAAGTAGGGGTTTAAACTAGGGTTAGGGTTTCAAAGTAGGGGTTTAAACTAGGGTTAGGTTTTCAAACTAGGGTTAGGGTTTCAAGAAAGGGTTTTAAACTAGGTTAGGGTTTCAAAGTAGGGGTTTAAACTAGGGTTAGGGATTCAAAGTAGGGGTTTAAACTAGGGTTAGGGTTTCAAAGTAGGGGTTTAAAGTAGGGTTAGGGTTTCAAAGTAGGGGTTTAAACTAGGGTTAGTGTTTCAAAGTAGGTGTTTAAACTAGGGTTAGGGTTTCAAACTAGGGTTAGGGTTTCAAAGTAGGGTTTTAAACTATGGTTAGGGTTTCAAAGTAGGGGTTTAAACTAGGGTTAGGGTTTCAAAGTAGGGTTTTAAACTAGAGTTAGGGTTTTAAAGTAGGGGTTTAAACTAGGGTTAGGGTTTCAAAGTAGGGTTTTAACCTAGGGTTAGGGTTCTTAAGTAGGGGTTTAAACTCGAGTTAGGGTTTCAAAGTAGGGTTTTAAACTATGGTTAGGGTTTCAAAGTAGGGGTTTAAACTAGGGTTAGTGTTTCAAAGTAGGTGTTTAAACTAGGGTTAGGGTTTCAAACTAGGGTTAGGGTTTCAAAGTAGGGTTTTAAACTAGGAATAGGGTTACAAAATAGGGGTTTAAACTAGGGTTAGGTTTTCAAAGTAGGGGTTTAAACTAGGGTTAAGGTTTCAAAGTAGGGGTTTAAACTAGGGTTAGGTTTTCAAACAAGGGTTAGGGTTTCAAAGTAGGGTTTTAAAATAGGGTTAGGTTTTCAAAGTAGGGGTTTAAACTAGGGTTAGGGATTCAAAGTAGGGGTTTAAACTAGGGTAAGGGTTTCAAAGTAGGGGTTTAACGTAGGGTTAGGGTTTCAAAGTAGATGTTTAAACTAGGGTTAGGGTTTCAAAGTAGGGATCTAAACTAGGGTTAGGGATTCAAAGTAGGGGTTTAAACTAGGGTTAGGTTTTCAAAGTAGGGGTTTAAACTCAGGTTAGGGTTTCAAAGTAGGGGTTTAAACTCGGGTTAGGGTTTCTAACTAGGGGTTTAAACTAGGGTTAGGGTTTCAAAGTAGGGGTTTAAACTAGGGTTAGGTTTTCAAACTAGGGTTAGGGTTTCAAAGTAGGGGTTTAAATTAGGGTTAGGGTTTCAAACTAGGGTTAGGGTTTCAAAGAAGGGGTTTAAACTAGGGTTAGGGTTTCAAAGTAGGGGTTTAAACTAGGGTTAGGGTTTCAAAGTAGGGGTTTAAACTAGGATTAGGATTTCAAAGTAGGGGTTTAAACTAGGGTTAGGATTTCAAAGTAGGGGTTTAAACTAGGGTTAAGGTTTCAAAGTAGGATTTTAAACTAAGGTTAGGGTTTCAAAGTAGGGGTTTAACCTAGGGTTAGGGTTCTAAAGTAGGGGTTTAAATTAGGGTTAGGGTTTCAAACTAGGCTTAGGGTTTCAAAGTAAGGGTTTAAACTAGGGTTAGGGTTTCAAAGTAGGGGTTTAAACTAGGGTTAGGGTTTCAAAGTAGGGGTTTAAACTAGGATTAGGGTTTCAAAGTAGGGGTTTAAACTAGGGTTAGGTTTTCAAAGTAGGGGTTTAAACTCAGGTTAGGGTTTCAAAGTAGGGGTTTAAACTCGGGTTAGGGTTTCAAACTAGGGGTTTGAACTAGGGTTAGGGTTTCAAAGTAGGGGTTTAAACTAGGGTTAGGTTTTCAAACTAGGGTTAGGGTTTCAAAGTAGGGTTTTAAACTAGGGTTAGGGTTTCAAACTAGGGTTAGGGTTTCAAAGTCGGGTTTTAAACTAGGTTTGGGGTTTCAAAGTAGGGGTTTAAACTAGGGTTAGGGTTTCAAACTAGGGTTAGGGTTTCAAAGTAGGGTTTTTAACTAGGGTTAGGGTTTCAAAGTAGGGGTTTAATTTAGGGTAAGGTTTTCAAACTAGTGTTAGGGTTTCAAAGTAGGGTTTTAAACTAGGGTTAGGGTTTCAAAGTAGGGGTTTAAACTAGGGTTAGGGATTCAAAGTAGGGGTTTAATCTAGGGTTAGGGTTTCAAAGTCTGGTTTTAAACTAGGAATAGGGTTTCAAAGTAGGGTTTTAAACTAGGGTTAGGGTTTCAAAGTAGGGGTTTAAACTAGGGTTAAGGTTTCAAAGTAGGATTTTAAACTAAGGTGAGGGTTTCAAAGTAGGGGTTTAACCTAGGGTTAGGGTTCTAAAGTAGGGGTTTAAATTAGGGTTAGGGTTTCAAACTAGGGTTAGGGTTTCAAAGAAGGGGTTTAAACTAGGGTTAGGGTTTCAAAGTAGGGGTTTAAACTAGGGATAGGGTTTCAAAGTAGGGGTTTAAACTAGGATTAGGATTTCAAAGTAGGGGTTTAAACTAGGGTTAGGGTTTCAAAGTAGGGGTTTAAACTAGGGTTAAGGTTTCAAAGTAGGATTTTAAACTAAGGTTAGGGTTTCAAAGTAGGGGTATAACCTAGGGTTAGGGTTCTAAAGTAGGGGTTTAAATTAGGGTTAGGGTTTCAAACTAGGCTTAGGGTTTCAAAGTAAGGGTTTAAACTAGGGTTAGGGTTTCAAAGTAGGGGTTTAAACTAGGGTTAGGGTTTCAAAGTAGGGGTTTAAACTAGGGTTAGGGTTTAAAAGTAGGGGTTTAAACTAGGGTTAGGGTTTCAAAGTGGGGGTTTAAACTAGGGTTAGGGTTTCAAAGTGGGGGTTTAAACTAGGGTTAGGGTTTCAAAGTGGGGGTTTAAACTAGGGTTAGGGTTTCAAAGTGGGGGTTTAAACTAGGGTTAGGGTTTCAAAGTGGGGGTTTAACCTAGGGTTAGGGTTTCAAAGTGGGGGTTTAAACTAGGGTTAGGGTTTCAAAGTGGGGGTTTAAACTAGGGTTAGGGTTTCAAAGTGGGGGTTTAAACTAGGGTTAGGGTTTCAAAGTGGGGGTTTAAACTAGGGTTAGGGTTTCAAAGTAGGGTTTCAAACGAGGGTTAGGGTTTCAAAGTAGGGGTTTAAACGAAGGTTAGGGTTTCAAACTAGGGTTAGGGTTTCAAACTAGGGTTAGGGTTTCAAACTAGGGTTTTAAACTAGGGTTAGGCTTTCAAAGTAGGGGTTTAAACTCGGGTTAGGGATTCAAAGTAGGGGTTTAAACTAGGGTTAGGGTTTCAAAGTCGGGGTTTAAACTCAGGTTAGGGTTTCAAAGTAGGGGTTTAAACTAGGGTTAGGGTTTCAAAGTAGGGGTTTAAACTAGGGTTAGGGTTTCAAAGTAGGGATCTAAACTAGGGTTAGGGATTCAAAGTAGGGGTTTAAACTACGGTTAGGGTTTCAAAGTAGGTGTTTAAACTAGGGTTAGGGTTGCAAAGTAATGGTTTAATCTAGGGTTAGGGTTTCAAAGTCTGGTTTTAAACTAGGAATAGGGTTTCAAAGTAGGGTTTTAAACTAGGGTTAGGGTTTCAAAGTAGGGGTTTAAACTAGGATTAAGGTTTCAAAGTAGGATTTTAAACTAAGGTTAGGGTTTCAAAGTAGGGGTTTAACCTAGGGTTAGGGTTTCAAAGTAGGGGTTTAAACTAGGGTTAGGGTTTAAAAGTAGGGGTTTAAACTAGGGTTAGGGTTTCAAAGTAGGGGTTTAAACTAGGGTTAAGGTTTCAAAGTAGGATTTTAAACTTAGGTTAGGGTTTCAAAGTAGGGGTTTAACCTAGGGTTAGGGTTCTAAAGTAGGGGTTTAAATTAGGGTTAGTGTTTCAAACTAGGGTTAGGGTTTCAAAGTAGGGGTTTAAACTAGGGTTAGGGTTTCAAAGTAGGGGTTTAAACTAGGGTAAGGGTTTCAAAGTAGGGGTTTAAACTCGGGTTAGGGTTTCAAAGTAGGGGTTTAAACTCAGGTTAGGGTTTCAAAGTAGGGGTTTAAACTCGGGTTAGGGTTTCAAAGTAGGGGTTTAAACTAGGGTTAGGGTTTCAAAGTAGGGGTTTAAACTAGGGTTAGGTTTTCAAACTAGGGGTAGGGTTTTAAACTAGGATTAGGGTTTCAAACTAGGGTTAGGGTTTCAAAGTAGGGTTTTAAACTAGGTTTAGGGTTTCAAAGTAGGGGTTTAAACTAGGGTTAGGGTTTCAAAGTAGGGTTTTAAACTAGGGTTAGGGTTTTAAAGTAGGGGTTTTAAACTAGGTTTAGGGTTTCAAAGTAGGGTTTTAAACTAGGGTTAGGGTTTCAAAGTAAGGGTTTAAACTAGGGTTAGGGTTTCAAAGTAGGGGTTTAAACTAGGATTAGGGTTTCAAACTAGGGTTAGGGTTTCAAAGTAGGGGTTTAACCTAGGGTTAGGGTTTCAAAGTAGGGGTTTAAACTAGGATTAGGGTTTCAAACTAGAGTTAAGGTTTCAAAGTAGGGTTTTAAACTAGGGTTAGGGTTTCAAAGTAGGGTTTTAAACTAGGGTTAGGGTTTCAAAGTAGGTGTTTAAATTAGGGTTAGGGTTTTAAACTAGGGTTAGGGTTTCAAAGTAGGGGTTTAACCTAGGGTTAGGGTAGGGTTCTAAAGTAGGGGTTTAAATTAGGGTTAGGGTTTCAAACTAGGGTTAGGGTTTCAAAGTAGGGGTTTAAACTAGGGTTAGGGTTTCAAAGTAGGGGTTTAAACTAGGGTAAGGGTTTCAAAGTAGGGGTTTAAACTCGGGTTAGGGTTTCAAAGTAGGGGTTTAAACTCAGGTTAGGGTTTCAAAGTAGGGGTTTAAACTCAGGTTAGGGTTTCAAAGTAGGGGTTTAAACTCAGGTTAGGGTTTCAAAGTAGGGGTTTAAACTAGGGTTAGGGTTTCAAAGTAGGGGTTTAAACTAGGGTTAGGTTTTCAAACTAGGGGTAGGGTTTTAAACTAGGATTAGGGTTTCAAACTAGGGTTAGGGTTTCAAAGTAGGGTTTTAAACTAGGTTTAAGTTTTCAAAGTAGGGGTTTAAACTAGGGTTAGGGTTTCAAAGTAGGGGTTTAAACTAGGGTTAGGGTTTTAAAGTAGGGGTTTAAACTAGGGTTAGGGTTTCAAATAGGGTTTTAAACTAGGGTTAGGGTTTCAAAGTAAGGGTTTAAACTAGGGTTAGGGTTTCAAAGTAGGGGTTTAAACTAGGATTAGGGTTTCAAACTAGGGTTAGGGTTTCAAACTAGAGTTAAGGTTTCAAAGTAGGGTTTTAAACTAGGGTTAGGGTTTCAAAGTAGGGTTTTAAACTAGGGTTAGGGTTTCAAAGTAGGTGTTTAAATTAGGAATAGGGTTTTAAACTAGGGTTAGGGTTTCAAACTAAGGTTAGGGTTTCAAAGTAGGGGTTTAAACTAGGGTTAGGGTTTCAAAGTAGGGTTTCAAACTAGGGTTAGGGTTTCAAAGTAGGGTTTCAAACTAGGGTTAGGGTTTCAAAGTAGGGGTTTAAACTAGGGTTAGGGTTTCAAAGTAGGTTTTAAAATTAGGGTTAGGGTTTCAAAGTAGGGGTTTAAATTAGGGTTAGGGTTTCAAAGTAGGGTTTCAAACTAAGGTTAGGGTTTCAAAGTAGGGGTTTAAACTCGGGTTAAGGTTTCAAAGTAGGGGTTTAAACTAGTGTTAGGGTTTCAAAGTAGGGTTTTAAACTAGGGTTAGGGTTTCAAAGTAGTGGTTTAAACTAGGGTTAAGGTTTCAAAGTAGGGGTTTAAACTAGGGTTAGGGTTTCAAAGAAGGGGTTTAAACTAGGGTTAGGCTTTCAAAGTAGTGATTTAAACTAGGATTAGGGTTTCAAAGTAGGGGTTTAAACTAGTGTTAGGGTTTCAAAGTAGGGTTTTAAACTAGGGTTAGGGTTTCAAAGTAGGGGTTTAAACTAGGGTAAGGCTTTCAAAGTAGGGTTTTAAACTAGGGTTAGGGTTTCAAAGTATTGGTTTAACCTAGGGTTAGGGTTCTAAAGTAGGGGTTTAAACTAGGGTTATTGTTTCAAAGTAGGGGTTTAAACTAGGGTTAGGGTTGCAAAGTAGGGGTTTAAACTCTGGTTAGGTTTTGAAGGTAGGGGTTTAAACTATGGTTAGGGTTTCAAAGTAGGGTTTTAAACTAGGGTTAGGGTTAGGTTAGGGTTTAACCTAGGGTTAGGGTTCTAAAGTAGGGGTTTAAATTAGGGTTAGGTATTCAAACTAGGGTTAGGGTTTCAAAGAAGGGGTTTAAACTAGGGTTAGGGTTTCAAAGTAGGGGTTTAAACTAGGGTTAGGGTTTCAAGGTAGGGGTTTAAACTAGGATTAGGGTTTCAAAGTAGGGGTTTAAACTAGGGTTAGGGTTTCAAAGTAGGGGTTTAAACTAGGGTTAAGGTTTCAAAGTAGGATTTTAAACTAAGGTTAGGGTTTCAAAGTAGGGGTTTAACCTAGGGTTAGGGTTCTAAAGTAGGGGTTTAAATTAGGGTTAGGGTTTCAAACTAGGGTTAAGGTTTCAAAGTAAGGGGTTAAACTAGGGTTAGGGTTTCAAAGTAGGGGTTTAAATTAGGGTGAGGGTTTCAAAGTAGGGGTTTAAACTAGGGTTAGGGTTTCAAAGTAGGGGTTTAAACTAGGGTTAGGGTTTCAAAGTAGGGATTTAAACTAGGATTAGGGTTTCAAAGTAGGGGTTTAAACTAGGGTTAGAGTTTAAAGTAGGGTTTTAAACTAGGGTTAGGGTTTCAAAGTAGGGGTTTAAACTAGGATTAGGGTTTCAAAGTAGGGGTTTAAACTAGGGTTAGAGTTTAAAGTAGGGTTTCAAACTAGGGTTAGCGTTTCAAAGTAGGTTTTTAAACTAGCGTTTGGGTTTCAAAGTAGGGGTTTAAACTAGGGTTAGGGTTTCAAAGTAGGGGTTTAAATTAGGGTTTGGGTTTCAAAGTAGGGGTTTAAACTAGGATTAGGGTTTCAAAGTAGGGGTTTAAACTAGGGTTAGGGATTCAAAGTAGGGGTTTAAACTAGGGTTAGGATTTCAAAGAAGGGGTTTAAAGTAGGGTTAGGGTTTCAAAGTAGGGGTTTAAACTAGGGTTAGGGTTTCAAAGTAGGGATCTAAACTAGGGTTAGGGATTCAAAGTAGGGGTTTAAACTAGGGTTAGGGTTTCAAAGTAATGGTTTAAACTAGGGTTAGGGTTTCAAAGTAGGGGTTTAAACTAGGGTTAGGGTTTCAAAGTAGGGTTTTAAACTAGGGTTAGGGTTTCAAAGTAGTGGTTTAAACTAGGGTTAGGTTTTCAAACTAGGGTTAGGGTTTCAAAGTAGGGTTTTAAACTAGGGTTAGGGTTTCAAAGTAGGGGTTTAAACTCGGGTTAGGGATTTAAAGTAGGGGTTTAAACTAGGGTTAGGGTTTCAAAGTAGGGGTTTAAACTAGGGTTAGGGTTTCAAAGTAGGGATCTAAACTAGGGTTAGGGATTCAAAGTAGGAGTTTAAACTACGGTTAGGGTTTCAAAGTAGGGGTTTAAACTAGGGTTAGGGTTGCAAAGTAATGGTTTAATCTAGGGTTAGGTTTTCAAAGTCTAGTTTTAAACTAGGAATAGGGTTTCAAAGTATGGTTTTAAACTAGGGTTAGGGTTTCAAAGTAGGGGTTTAAACTAGGGTTAAGGTTTCAAAATAGGATTTTAAATTAAGGTTAGGGTTTCAAAGTAGGGGTTTAACCTAGGGTTAGGGTTCTAAAGTAGGGGTTTAAATTAGGGTTAGGTATTCAAACTAGGGTTAGGGTTTCAAAGAAGGGGTTTAAACTAGGGTTAGGGTTTCAAAGTAGGGGTTTAAACTAGGGTTAGGGTTTCAAGGTAGGGGTTTAAACTAGGATTAGGGTTTCAAAGTAGGGGTTTAAACTAGGGTTAGGGTTTCAAAGTAGGGGTTTAAACTAGGGTTAAGGTTTCAAAGTAGGATTTTAAACTAAGGTTAGGGTTTCAAAGTAGGGGTTTAACCTAGGGTTAGGGTTCTAAAGTAGGGGTTTAAATTAGGGTTAGGGTTTCAAACTAGGGTTAGGGTTTCAAAGTAGGTTTTTAAACAAGCGTTAGGGTTTCAAAGTAGGGGTTTAAACTAGGGTTAGGGTTTCAAAGTAGGGGTTTAAACTAGGGTTAGGGTTTCAAAGTAGGGGTTTAAACTAGGATTAGGGTTTCAAAGTAGGGGTTTAAACTAGGGTTAGGGTTTCAAAGTAGGGGTTTAAACTAAGGTTAGGGTTTCAAAGTAGGGGTTTAACCTAGGGTTAGGGTTCTAAAGTAGGGGTTTCAAACTAGGGTTAGCGTTTCAAAGTAGGTTTTTAAACTAGCGTTTGGGTTTCAAAGTAGGGGTTTAAACTAGGGTTAGGTTTTCAAAGTAGGGGTTTAAATTAGGGTTTGGGTTTCAAAGTAGGGGTTTAAACTAGGGTTAGGATTTCAAAGTAAGGTATCAAACGAGGGTTAGGGTTTCAAAGTAGGGTTTCAAACTAGGGTTAGGGTTTCAAAGTAGGGGTTTAAACTAGGGTTAGGGTTTCAAAGTAGGGGTTTAAAGTAGGGTTACGGTTTCAAAGTAGGGGTTTAAAGTAGGGTTAGGGTTTCAAAGTAGGGGTTTAAACTAGGGTTAGGGTTTCAAAGTAGGGGTTTAAATTAGGGTTCGGGTTTCAAAGTAGGGGTTTAAACTAGGATTAGGGTTTCAAAGTAGGGTTTTAAACTAGGGTTAGGGTTGCAAAGTAGGGGTTTAAACTCGGGTTAGGGTTTCAAAGTAAGGGTTTAAAGTAGGGTTAGGGTTTCAAAGTAGGGGTTTAAACTAGGGTTAGTGTTTCAAAGTAGGTGTTTAAACTAGGATTAGGGTTTTAAAATAGGGGTTTAAACTAGGGTTAGAGTTTAAAGTAGGGTTTTAAACTACGTTAGGGTTTCAAAGTAGGGGTTTAAACTAAGGTTAAGGTTTCAAAGTAGGATTTTAAACTAAGGTTAGGGTTTCAAAGTAGGGGTTTAACCTAGGGTTAGGGTTCTAAAGTAGGGGTTTAAATTAGGGTTAGGGTTTCAAACTAGGATTAGGGTTTCAAAGTAGGGGTTTAAACTAGGGTTAGGGTTTCAAAGAAGTTTTTAAACTAGCGTTAGGGTTTCAAAGTAGGGGTTTAAACTAGGGTTAGGGTTTCAAAGTAGGGGTTTAAATTAGGGTTTGGGTTTCAAAGTAGGGGTTTAAACTAGGATTAGGGTTTCAAAGTAGGGGTTTAAACTAGGGTTAGGGATTCAAAGTAGGGGTTTAAACTAGGGTTAGGGTTTCAAAGTAGGGGTTTAAAGTAGGGTTAGGGTTTCAAAGTAGGGGTTTAAAGTAGGGTTAGGGTTTCAAAGTTGGGGTTTAAACTTGGGTTCGGGTTTCAAAGTAGGGGTTTAAATTAGGGTTTGGGTTTCAAAGTAGGGGTTTAAACTAGGATTAGGGTTTCAAAGTAGGGGTTTAAACTAGGGTTATAGTTTCAAAGTAGGGTTTTAAACTAGGGTTAGGGTTGCAAAGTAGGGGTTTAAACTCGGGTTAGGGATTCAAAGTAGGGGTTTAAACTAGGGATAGGGTTTCAAAGTAGGGTTTTAAACTAGGGTTAGGGTTTCAAAGTAGGGGTTTAAACTAGGGTTAGGGTTTCAAAGTAGGGGTTTAAACTAGGGTTAGGTTTTCAAACTAGGGTTAGGGTTTCAAGAAAGGGTTTTAAACTAGGTTAGGGTTTCAAAGTAGGGGTTTAAACTAGGGTTAGGGATTCAAAGTAGGGGTTTAAACTAGGGTTAGGGTTTCAAAGTAGGGGTTTAAAGTAGGGTTAGGGTTTCAAAGTAGGGGTTTAAACTAGGGTTAGTGTTTCAAAGTAGGTGTTTAAACTAGGGTTAGGGTTTCAACTTAGGGTTAGGGTTTCAAAGTAGGGTTTTAAACTATGGTTAGGGTTTCAAAGTAGGGGTTTAAACTAGGGTTAGGGTTTCAAAGTAGGGTTTTAAACTAGAGTTAGGGTTTTAAAGTAGGGGTTTAAACTAGGGTTAGGGTTTCAAAGTAGGGTTTTAACCTAGGGTTAGGGTTCTTAAGTAGGGGTTTAAACTCGAGTTAGGGTTTCAAAGTAGGGTTTTAAACTATGGTTAGGGTTTCAAAGTAGGGGTTTAAACTAGGGTTAGTGTTTCAAAGTAGGTGTTTAAACTAGGGTTAGGGTTTCAAACTAGGGTTAGGGTTTCAAAGTAGGGTTTTAAACTAGGAATAGGGTTACAAAATAGGGGTTTAAACTAGGGTTAGGTTTTCAAAGTAGGGTTTAAACTAGGGTTAAGGTTTCAAAGTAGGGGTTTAAACTAGGGTTAGGTTTTCAAACAAGGGTTAGGGTTTCAAAGTAGGGTTTTAAAATAGGGTTAGGTTTTCAAAGTAGGGGTTTAAACTAGGGTTAGGGATTCAAAGTAGGGGTTTAAACTAGGGTAAGGGTTTCAAAGTAGGGGTTTAACGTAGGGTTAGGGTTTCAAAGTAGATGTCTAAACTAGGGTTAGGGTTTCAAAGTAGGGATCTAAACTAGGGTTAGGGATTCAAAGTAGGGGTTTAAACTAGGGTAAGGGTTTCAAAATAGGGGTTTAAACTAGGGTTAGGGTTGCAATGTAATGGTTTAATCTAGGGTTAGGGTTTCAAAGTCTGGTTTTAAACTAGGAATAGGGTTTCAAAGTAGGGTTTTAAACTAGGGTTAGGGTTTCAAAGTAGGGGTTTAAACTAGGGTTCAGGTTTCAAAGTAGGATTTTAAACTAAGGTTAGGGTTTCAAAGTAGGGGTTTAACCTAGGGTTAAGGTTCTAAAGTAGGGGTTTAAATTAGGGTTAGGGTTAGGGTTTCAAAGAAGGGGTTAAAACTAGGGTTAGGGTTTCAAAGTAGGGGTTTAAACTAGGATTAGGGTTTCAAAGTAGGGGTTTAAACTAGGATTAGGGTTTCAAAGTAGGGGTTTAAATTAGGGTTAGGGTTTCAAAATAGGGGTTTAAACTCGGGTTAGGGTTTCAAAATAGGGGTTTAAACTCGGGTTAGGGTTTCAAAGTAAGGGTTTAAACTAGGGTTAGGGTTTCAAAGTAGGGGTTTAAACTAGGGTTAGGGTTTCAAAGTAGGGGTTTAAACTAGGGTAAGGTTTTCAAACTAGGGTTAGGGTTTCAAAGTAGGGTTTTAAACTAGGGTTAGGGTTTCAAAGTAGGGGTTTAAACTAGGGTTAGGGTTTCAAAGTAGGGGTTTAAACTAGGGTTAGGGTTTCAAGGTAGGGTTTTAAACTAGGGTTAGGGTTTCAAAGTAGGGGTTTAAACTAGGGTTAGGGATTCAAAGTAGGGGTTTAAACTAGGGTTAGGGTTTCAAAGTAGGGGTTTAAAGTAGGGTTAGGGTTTCAAAATAGGGTTTTAAACTATGGTTTGGGTTTCAAAGTAGGGGTTTAAACTAGGGTTAGGGTTTCAAAGTAGGGTTTTAAACTAGGGTTAGGGTTCTTAAATAGGGGTTTAAACTCGGGTTAGGGTTTCAAATTAGGGTTTTAAACTAGGGTTAAGGTTTCAAAGAAGGGGCTTAAACTAGGGTTAGGGTTTCAAAGTAGGGGTTTAAACTAGGGTTAGGGTTTCAAACTAGAGTTAAGGTTTCAAAGTAGGGTTTTAAACTAGGGTTAGGGTTTCAAAATAGGGTTTTAAACTAGGGTTAGGGTTTCAAAGTAGGGGTTTAAACTAGGGTTAGGGTTTCAAAGTAGGGTTTTAAACTAGGGTTAGGGTTTCAAAGTAGTGGTTTAAACTAGGGTTAGAGTTTCAAAGTAGGGGTTTAAACTAGGGTTAGGGTTTCAAAGTAGGGTTTAAATAAGGGTTAGGGTTTCAAAGTAGGGTTTTACACTAGGGTTAAGGTTTCAAAGTAGGGGTTTGAACTAAGGTTAAGGTTTCAAATAGGATTTTAAACTAAGGTTATGGGTTTCAAAGTAGGGGTTTGAACTAGGGTTATGGGTTTCAAAGTAGGGTTTTAAACTAGGGTTAGGGTTTCAAAGTAGGGGTTTAAACTAAGGTTAAGGTTTCAAATAGGATTTTAAACTAAGGTTAGGGTTTCAAAGTAGGGGTTTAAACTAGGGTTAGGGTTTCAAAGTAGGGGTTTAAATTAGGGTTAGGGTTTCAAACTAGGGTTAGGGTTTCAAAGTAGGGGTTTAAACTAGGGTTAGGGTTTCAAAGTAGGGGTTTAAACTAGGGTTAGGGTTTCAAAGTAGGGGTTTAAATTAGGGTTTGGGTTTCAAAGTAGGGGTTTAAACTAGGATTAGGGTTTCAAAGTAGGGGTTTAAACTAGGGTTAGGGATTCAAAGTAGGGGTTTAAACTAGGGTTAGGGTTTCAAAGTAGGGGTTTAAAGTAGGGTTAGGGTTTCAAAGTAGGGGTTTAAAGTAAGGTTAGGGTTTCAAAGTAGGGTTTTAAACTATGGTTAGGGTTTCAAAGTAGGGGTTTCAACTAGGGTTAGGGTTTAAAAGTAGGGGTTTAAACTAGGGTTAGGGATTCAAAGTAGGGGTTTAAACTAGGGTTAGGGTTTCAAAGTAAGGGTTTAAACTAGGGTTAGGGTTTCAAAGTAGGGGTTTAAACTAGGGTTAGGGTTTCAAAGTAGGGGTTTAAACTAGGGTTAGGGTTCTAAAGTAGGGGTTTAAACTAGGGTTAGGGTTTCAAAGTAGGGGTTTAAACTAGGGTAAGGGTTCCAAAGTAGGGTTTTAAACTAGGGTTAGGGTTTCAAAGTAGTGGTTTAAACTAGGGTTAAGATTTCAACGTAGGGGTTTAAACTAGGGTTAGGGTTTAAAAGTAGGGTTTTAAACTAGGGTTAGGGTTTCAAAGTAGGGGTTTAAACTAGGGTTAGGGTTTCAAAGTATGGGTTTAAAGTAGGGTTAGGGTTTCAAAGTAGGGGTTTAAACTAGGGTTAATGTTTCAAAGTAGGTGTTTAAACTAGGGTTAGGGTTTCAAACTAGGTGTTTAAACTAGGGTTAGGGTTTCAAACTAGGGTTAGGGTTTCAAAGTAGGTTTTTAAACTATGGTTAGGGTTTCAAAGTAGGGGTTTAAACTAGGGTTAGGGTTTCAAAGTAGGGGTTTAAACTAGGGTTAGGGTTTCAAAGTAGGGTTTTAAACTATGGTTAGGGTTTCAAAGTAGGGGTTTAAACTAGGGTTAGGGTTTCAAACTAGGGTTAGGGTTTCAAAGTAGGGTTTTAAACTATGGTTAGGGTTTCAAAGTAGGGGTTTAAACTAGGGTTAGGGTTTCAAAGTAGGGGTTTAAACTAGGGTTAGGGTTTCAAAGTAGGGTTTTAACCGAGGGTTAGGGTTCTTAAGTAGGGGTTTATACTCGAGTTAGGGTTTCAAAGTAGGGTTTTAAACTATGGTTAAGGTTTCAAAGCAGGGGCTTAAACTAGGGTTAGGGTTTCAAAGTAGGGTTAGGGTTTCAAGGTAGGGTTTTAAACTAGGGTTAGGGTTTCAAAGTAGGGATTTAAACTAGGGTTAGGGTTTCAAAGTAGGGGTTTAAACTAGGGTAAGGGTTTCAAAGTAGGTGTTTAAACTAGGGTTAGGGTTTCAAACTAGGGTTAGGGTTTCAAAGTAGGGTTTTAAACTATGGTTAGGGTTTCAAAGTAGGGGTTTAAACTAGGGTTAGGGTTTCAAAGTAGGGTTTTAAACTAGGATTAGGGTTTTAAAGTAGGGGTTTAAACTAGGGTTAGGGTTTCAAAGTAGGGTTTTAACCTAAGGTTAGGGTTCTTAAGTAGGGGTTTAAACTCGAGTTAGGGTTTCAAAGTAGGGTTTTAAACTATGGTTAAGGTTTCAAAGTAGGGGTTTAAACTAGGGTTAGGGTTTCAAAGTAGGGGTTTAAACTAGGGTTAGGTTTTCAAACTAGGGTTAGGGTTTCAAGAAAGGGTTTTAAACTAGGTTAGGGTTTCAAAGTAGGGGTTTAAACTAGGGTTAGGGATTCAAAGTAGGGGTTTAAACTAGGGTTAGGGTTTCAAAGTAGGGGTTTAAAGTAGGGTTAGGGTTTCAAAGTAGGGGTTTAAACTAGGGTTAGTGTTTCAAAGTAGGTGTTTAAACTAGGGTTAGGGTTTCAAACTAGGGTTAGGGTTTCAAAGTAGGGTTTTAAACTATGGTTAGGGTTTCAAAGTAGGGGTTTAAACTAGGGTTAAGATTTCAAAGAAGGGTTTTAAACTAGAGTTAGGGTTTTAAAGTAGGGGTTTAAACTAGGGTTAGGGTTTCAAAGTAGGGTTTTAACCTAGGGTTAGGGTTCTTAAGTAGGGGTTTAAACTCGAGTTAGGGTTTCAAAGTAGGGTTTTAAACTATGGTTAAGGTTTCAAAGTAGGGGCTTAAACTAAGGTTAGGGTTTCAAAGTAGGGGTTTAAACTAGGGTTAGTGTTTCAAAGTAGGTGTTTAAACTAGGGTTAGGGTTTAAAACTAGGGTTAGGGTTTCAAAGTAGGGTTTTAAACTAGGAATAGGGTTACAAAATAGGGGTTTAAACTAGGGTTAGGTTTTCAAAGTAGGGGTTTAAACTAGGGTTAAGGTTTCAAAGTAGGGGTTTAAACTAGGGTTAGGTTTTCAAACAAGGGTTAGGGTTTCAAAGTAGGGTTTTAAAATAGGGTTAGGTTTTCAAAGTAGGGGTTTAAACTAGGGTTAGGGATTCAAAGTAGGGGTTTAAACTAGGGTAAGGGTTTCAAAGTAGGGGTTTAACTTAGGGTTAGGGTTTCAAAGTAGGGGTTTAAACTAGGGTTAGGGTTTCAAAGTAGGGATCTAAACTAGGGTTAGGGATTCAAAGTAGGGGTTTAAACTAGGGTTAGGGTTTCAAAATAGGGGTTTAAACTAGGGTTAGGGTTGCAATGTAATGGTTTAATCTAGGGTTAGGGTTTCAAAGTCTGGTTTTAAACTAGGAATAGGGTTTCAAAGTAGGGTTTTAAACTAGGGTTAGGGTTTCAAAGTAGGGGTTTAAACTAGGGTTCAGGTTTCAAAGTAGGCTTTTAAACTAAGGTTAGGGTTTCAAAGTAGGGGTTTAACCTAGGGTTAGGGTTCTAAAGTAGGGGTTTAAATTAGGGTTAGGGTTTCAAACTAGGGTTAGGGTTTCAAAGTAGGGGTTTAAACTAGGGTTCAGGTTTCAAAGTAGGATTTTAAACTAAGGTTAGGGTTTCAAAGTAGGGGTTTAACCTAGGGTTAGGGTTCTAAAGTAGGGGTTTAAATTAGGGTTAGGGTTTCAAACTAGGGTTAGGGTTTCAAAGAAGGGGTTTAAACTAGGGTTAGGGTTTCAAAGTAGGGGTTTAAACTAGGATTAGGGTTTCAAAGTAGGGGTTTAAATTAGGGTTAGGGTTTCAAAATAGGGGTTTAAACTCGGGTTAGGGTTTCAAAATAGGGGTTTAAACTCGGGTTAGGGTTTCAAAGTAAGGGTTTAAACTAGGGTTAGGGTTTCAAAGTAGGGGTTTAAACTAGGGTTAGGGTTTCAAAGTAGGGGTTTAAACTAGGGTAAGGTTTTCAAACTAGGGTTAGGGTTTCAAAGTAGGGTTTTAAACTAGGGTTAGGGTTTCAAAGTAGGGGTTTAAACTAGGGTTAGGGTTTCAAAGTAGGGGTTTAAACTAGGGTTAGGTTTTCAAACTAGGGTTAGGGTTTCAAGGTAGGGTTTTAAACTAGGGTTAGGGTTTCAAAGTAGGGGTTTAAACTAGGGTTAGGGTTTCAAAGTAGGGGTTTAAAGTAGGGTTAGGGTTTCAAAGTAGGGGTTTAAACTAGGGTTAGTGTTTCAAAGTAGGTGTTTAAACTAGGGTTAGGGTTTCAAAGTAGGGTTTTAACCTAGGGTTAGGGTTCTTAAGTAGGGGTTTAAACTCGGGTTAGGGTTTCAAAATAGGGTTTTAAACTATGGTTTGGGTTTCAAAGTAGGGGTTTAAACTAGGGTTAGGGTTTCAAAGTAGGGTTTAAAACTAGGGTTAGGGTTTTAAAGTAGGGGTTTAAATTAGGGTTAGGGTTTCAAAGTAGGGTTTTAACCTAGAGTTAGGGTTCTTAAATAGGGGTTTAAACTCGGGTTAGGGTTTTTAAATTAGGGTTTTAAACTAGGGTTAAGGTTTCAAAGAAGGGGCTTAAACTAGGGTTAGGGTTTCAAAGTAGGGGTTTAAACTAGGGTTAGGGTTTCAAACTAGAGTTAAGGTTTCAAAGTAGGGTTTTAAACTAGGGTTAGGGTTTCAAAATAGGGTTTTAAACTAGGGTTAGGGTTTCAAAGTAGGGGTTTAAACTAGGGTTAGGGTTTCAAAGTAGGGTTTTAAACTAGGGTTAGGGTTTCAAAGTAGTGGTTTAAACTAGGGTTAGAGTTTCAAAGTAGGGGTTTAAACTAGGGTTAGGGTTTCAAAGTAGGGTTTAAATAAGGGTTAGGGTTTCAAAGTAGGGTTTTACACTAGGGTTAAGGTTTCAAAGTAGGGGTTTGAACTAGGGTTGTGGGTTTCAAAGTAGGGTTTTAAACTAGGGTTAGGGTTTCAAAGTAGGGGTTTAAACTAAGGTTAAGGTTTCAAATAGGATTTTAAACTAAGGTTAGGGTTTCAAAGTAGGGGTTTAAACTAGGGTTAGGGTTTCAAAGTAGGGGTTTAAATTAGGGTTAGGGTTTCAAACTAGGGTTAGGGTTTCAAAGTAGGGGTTTAAACTAGGGTTAGGGTTTCAAAGTAGGGGTTTAAACTAGGGTTAGGGTTTCAAAGTAGGGGTTTAAATTAGGGTTTGGGTTTCAAAGTAGGGGTTTAAACTAGGATTAGGGTTTCAAAGTAGGGGTTTAAACTAGGGTTAGGGATTCAAAGTAGGGGTTTAAACTAGGGTTAGGGTTTCAAAGTAGGGGTTTAAAGTAGGGTTAGGGTTTCAAAGTAGGGGTTTAAAGTAAGGTTAGGGTTTCAAAGTAGGGTTTTAAACTATGGTTAGGGTTTCAAAGTAGGGGTTTCAACTAGGGTTAGGGTTTAAAAGTAGGGGTTTAAACTAGGGTTAGGGATTCAAAGTAGGGGTTTAAACTAGGGTTAGGGTTTCAAAGTAAGGGTTTAAACTAGGGTAAGGGTTCCAAAGTAGGGTTTTAAACTAGGGTTAGGGTTTCAAAGTAGTGGTTTTAAACTAGGGTTAAGATTTCAACGTAGGGGTTTAAACTAGGGTTAGGGTTTAAAAGTAGGGTTTTAAACTAGGGTTAGGGTTTCAAAGTAGGGGTTTAAACTAGGGTTAGGGTTTCAAAGTAGGGGTTTAAAGTAGGGTTAGGGTTTCAAAGTAGGGTTTTAAACTAGGGTTAGGGTTTCAAAGTAGGGGTTTAAACTAGGGTTAGGGTTTCAAAGTATGGGTTTAAAGTAGGGTTAGGGTTTCAAAGTAGGGGTTTAAACTAGGGTTAATGTTTCAAAGTAGGTGTTTAAACTAGGGTTAGGGTTTCAAACTAGGTGTTTAAACTAGGGTTAGGGTTTCAAACTAGGGTTAGGGTTTCAAAGTAGGTTTTTAAACTATGGTTAGGGTTTCAAAGTAGGGGTTTAAACTAGGGTTAGGGTTTCAAAGTAGGGTTTTAAACTATGGTTAGGGTTTCAAAGTAGGGGTTTAAACTAGGGTTAGGGTTTCAAAGTAGGGTTTTAAACTATGGTTAGGGTTTCAAAGTAGGGGTTTAAACTAGGGTTAGGGTTTCAAAGTAGGGGTTTAAACTAGGGTTTGGGTTTCAAAGTAGGGTTTTAACCAAGGGTTAGGGTTCTTAAGTAGGGGTTTAAACTCGAATTAGGGTTTCAAAGTAGGGTTTTAAACTATGGTTAAGGTTTCAAAGCAGGGGCTTAAACTAGGGTTAGGGTTTCAAAGTAGGGTTAGGGTTTCAAGGTAGGGTTTTAAACTAGGGTTAGGGTTTCAAAGTAGGGATTTAAACTAGGGTTAGGGTTTCAAAGTAGAGGTTTAAACTAGGGTTAGGGTTTCAAAGTAGGGGTTTAAACTAGGGTTAGGTTTTCAAACTAGGGTTAGGGTTTCAAGGTAGGGTTTTAAACTAGGGTTAGGGTTTCAAAGTAGGGGTTTAAACTAGGGTTAGGGATTCAAAGTAGGGGTTTAAACTAGGTTAGGGTTTCAAAGTAGGGGTTTAAAGTAGGGTTAGGGTTTCAAAGTAGGGGTTTAAACTAGGGTTGGTGTTTCAAAGTAGGTGTTTAAACTAGGGTTAGGGTTTCAAACTAGGGTTAGGGTTTCAAAGTAGGGTTTTAAACTATGGTTAGGGTTTCAAAGTAGGGGTTTAAACTAGGGTTAGGGTTTCAAAGTAGGTTTTTAAACTAGGATTAGGGTTTTAAAGTAGGGGTTTAAACTAGGGTTAGGGTTTCAAAGTAGGGTTTTAACCTAAGGTTAGGGTTCTTAAGTAGGGGTTTAAACTCGAGTTAGGGTTTCAAAGTAGGGTTTTAAACTATGGTTAAGATTTCAAAGTAGGGGCTTAAACTAGGGTTAGGGTTTCAAAGTAGGGTTTTAAACTAGGATTAGGGTTTTAAAGTAGGGGTTTAAACTAGGGTTAGGGTTTCAAAGTAGGGTTTTAACCTAGGGTAAAACTCGAGTTAGGGTTTCAAAGTAGGGTTTTAAACTATGGTTAAGGTTTCAAAGTAGGGGCTTAAACTAGGGTTAGGGTTTCAAAGTAGGGTTTTAAACTAGGATTAGGGTTCTTAAGTAGGGGTTTAAACTCGAGTTAGGGTTTCAAAGTAGGGTTTTAAACTATGGTTAAGGTTTCAAAGTAGGGGCTTAAACTAGGGTTAGGGTTTCAAAGTAGGGGTTTAAACTAGGGTTAGGGTTTCAAAGTAGGGGTTTAAACTAGGGTTGGGTTTTTCAAACTAGGGTTAGGGTTACAAAGTAGGGTTTTAAACTAGGGTTAGGGTTTCAAAGTAGGGGTTTAAACTAGGGTTAGGGTTTTCAAATTAGGGGTTTAAACTAGGGTTAGGGTTTCAAAGTAGGGGTTTAAAGTAGGGTTAGGGTTTCAAAGTAGGGGTTTAAACTAGGGTTAGTGTTTCAAAGTAGGTGTTTAAACTTGGGTTTAGGGTTTCAAACTAGGGTTAGGGTTTCAAAATAGGGTTTTAAACTATGGTTAGGGTTTCAAAGTTTGGGTTTAAACTAGGGTTAGGGTTTCAAAGTAGGGTTTTAAACTAGGATTAGGGTTTTAAAGTAGGGGTTTAAACAAGGGTTAGGGTTTCAAAGTAGGGTTTTAACCTAGGGTTAGGGTTCTTAAGTAGGGGTTTAAACTCGAGTTAGGATTTCAAAGTAGGGTTTTAAACTATGGTTAAGGTTTCAAAGTAGGGGCTTAAACTAGGGTTAGGGTTTCAAAGTAGGGGTTTAAACTAGGGTTAGGGTTTCAAACTAGGGTTAGGGTTTCAAACTAGAGTTAAGGTTTCAAAGTAGGGTTTTAAACTAGGGTTAGGGATTCAAAGTAGGGTTTTAAACTAGGGTTAGGGTTTCAAAGTAGGGGTTTAAACTAGGGTTAGGGTTTCAAAGTAGGATTTTAAACTAAGGTTAGGGTTTCAAAGTAGGGGTTTAACCTAGGGTTAGGGTTCTAAAGTAGGGGTTTAAATTAGGGTTAGGGTTTCAAACTAGGGTTAGGGTTTCAAAGTAGGGGTTTAAACTAGGGTTAGGGTTTCAAAGTAGGTTTTTAAACTAGCGTTAGGGTTTCAAAGTAGGGGTTTAAACTAGGGTTAGGGTTTCAAAGTAGGGATTTAAATTAGGGTTTGGGTTTTAAAGTAGGGGTTTAAACTAGGATTTGGGTTTCAAAGTAGGGGTTTAAACTAGGGTTAGGGATTCAAAGTAGGGGTTTAAACTAGGGTTAGGGTTTCAAAGTAGCGGTTTAAAGCAGGGTTAGGGTTTCAAAGTAGGGGTTTAAACTAGGGTTAGGGTTTCAAAGTAGGGATCTAAACTAGGGTTAGGGATTCAAAGTAGGGGTTTAAACTAGGGTTAGGGTTTCCAAGTAGTGGTTTAAACTAGGGTTAGGTTTTCAAAATAGGGGTTTAAACTCGGGTTAGGGCTTCAAAGTAAGGGTTTAAACTAGGGTTAGGGTTTCAAAGTAGGGGTTTAAACTAGGGTTAGGGTTTCAAAGTAGGGGTTTAAACTAGTGTAAGGTTTTCAAACTAGGGTTAGGGTTTCAAAGTAGGGTTTTAAACTAGGGTTAGGGTTTCAAAGTAGGGGTTTAAACTAGGGTTAGGGTTTCAAAGTAGGGGTTTAAACTAGGGTTAGGTTTTCAAACTAGGGTTAGGGTTTCAAGGTAGGGTTTTAAACTAGGGTTAGGGTTTCAAAGTAGGGGTTTAAACTAGGGTTAGGGATTCAAAGTAGGGGTTTAAACTAGGGTTAGGGTTTCAAAGTAGGGGTTTAAAGTAGGGTTAGGGTTTCAAAGTAGGGGTTTAAACTAGGGTTAGTGTTTCAAAGTAGGTGTTTAAACTAGGGTTAGGGTTTCAAAGTAGGGTTTTAACCTAGGGTTAGGGTTCTTAAGTAGGGGTTTAAACTCGGGTTAGGGTTTCAAAATAGGGTTTTAAACTATGGTTTGGGTTTCAAAGTAGGGGTTTAAACTAGGGTTAGGGTTTCTAAGTAGGGTTTTAAACTAGGGTTAGGGTTTTAAAGTAGGGGTTTAAATTAGGGTTAGGGTTTCAAAGTAGGGGTTTAAACTAGGGTTAGGGTTTCAAAGTAGCGGTTTAAAGCAGGGTTAGGGTTTCAAAGTAGGGGTTTAAACTAGGGTTAGGGTTTCAAAGTAGGGATCTAAACTAGGGTTAGGGATTCAAAGTAGGGGTTTAAACTAGGGTTAGGGTTTCCAAGTAGTGGTTTAAACTAGGGTTAGGTTTTCAAAATAGGGGTTTAAACTCGGGTTAGGGCTTCAAAGTAAGGGTTTAAACTAGGGTTAGGGTTTCAAAGTAGGGGTTTAAACTAGGGTTAGGGTTTCAAAGTAGGGGTTTAAACTAGTGTAAGGTTTTCAAACTAGGGTTAGGGTTTCAAAGTAGGGTTTTAAACTAGGGTTAGGGTTTCAAAGTAGGGGTTTAAACTAGGGTTAGGGTTTCAAAGTAGGGGTTTAAACTAGGGTTAGGTTTTCACACTAGGGTTAGGGTTTCAAGGTAGGGTTTTAAACTAGGGTTAGGGTTTCAAAGTAGGGGTTTAAACTAGGGTTAGGGATTCAAAGTAGGGGTTTAAACTAGGGTTAGGGTTTCAAAGTAGGGGTTTAAAGTAGGGTTAGGGTTTCAAAGTAGGGGTTTAAACTAGGGTTAGTGTTTCAAAGTAGGTGTTTAAACTAGGGTTAGGGTTTCAAAGTAGGGTTTTAACCTAGGGTTAGGGTTCTTAAGTAGGGGTTTAAACTCGGGTTAGGGTTTCAAAATAGGGTTTTAAACTATGGTTTGGGTTTCAAAGTAGGGGTTTAAACTAGGGTTAGGGTTTCTAAGTAGGGTTTTAAACTAGGGTTAGGGTTTTAAAGTAGGGGTTTAAATTAGGGTTAGGGTTTCAAAGTAGGGTTTTAACCTAGGGTTAGGGTTCTTAAATAGGGGTTTAAACTCGGGTTAGGGTTTCAAATTAGGGTTTTAAACTAGGGTTAAGGTTTCAAAGAAGGGGCTTAAACTAGGGTTAGGGTTTCAAAGTAGGGGTTTAAACTAGGGTTAGGGTTTCAAACTAGAGTTAAGGTTTCAAAGTAGGGTTTTAAACTAGGGTTAGGGTTTCAAAATAGGGTTTTAAACAAGGGTTAGGGTTTCAAAGTAGGGGTTTAAACTAGGGTTAGGGTTTCAAAGTAGGGGTTTAAACTAGGGTTAGGGTTTCAAACTAGAGTTAAGGTTTCAAAGTAGGGTTTTAAACTAGGGTTAGGGTTTCAAAGTAGGGTTTAAATAAGGGTTAGGGTTTCAAAGTAGGGTTTTACACTAGGGTTAAGGTTTCAAAGTAGGGGTTTGAACTAGGGTTATGGGTTTCAAAGTAGGGTTTTAAACTAGGGTTAGGGTTTCAAAGTAGGGGTTTAAACTAAGGTTAAGGTTTCAAATAGGATTTTAAACTAAGGTTAGGGTTTCAAAGTAGGGGTTTAAACTAGGGTTAGGGTTTCAAAGTAGGGGTTTAAATTAGGGTTAGGGTTTCAAACTAGGGTTAGGGTTTCAAAGTAGGGGTTTAAACTAGGGTTAGGGTTTCAAAGTAGGGGTTTAAACTAGGGTTAGGGTTTCAAAGTAGGGGTTTAAATTAGGGTTTGGGTTTCAAAGTAGGGGTTTAAACTAGGAATAGGGTTTCAAAGTAGGGGTTTAAACTAGGGTTAGGGATTCAAAGTAGGGGTTTAAACTAGGGTTAGGGTTTCAAAGTAGGGGTTTAAAGTAGGGTTAGGGTTTCAAAGTAGGGGTTTAAAGTAAGGTTAGGGTTTCAAAGTAGGGTTTTAAACTATGGTTAGGGTTTCAAAGTAGGGGTTTCAACTAGGGTTAGGGTTTAAAAGTAGGGGTTTAAACTAGGGTTAGGGATTCAAAGTAGGGGTTTAAACTAGGGTTAGGGTTTCAAAGTAAGGGTTTAAACTAGGGTTAGGGATTCAAAGTAGGGGTTTAAACTAGGGTTAGGGTTTCAAAGTAGGGGTTTAAACTAGGATTAGGGTTCTAAAGTAGGGGTTTAAACTAGGGTTAGGGTTTCAAAGTAGGGGTTTA
This sequence comes from Leptonotus elevatus, assembly GCF_054856555.1. Taxonomy (NCBI): domain Eukaryota; kingdom Metazoa; phylum Chordata; class Actinopteri; order Syngnathiformes; family Syngnathidae; genus Leptonotus; species Leptonotus elevatus. The sequence continues at coordinate 8,040,643 of NC_141260.1, read as the reverse complement.
AACTAGGGTAAGGGTTCCAAAGTAGGGTTTTAAACTAGGGTTAGGGTTTCAAAGTAGTGGTTTAAACTAGGGTTAAGATTTCAACGTAGGGGTTTAAACTAGGGTTAGGGTTTAAAAGTAGGGTTTTAAACTAGGGTTAGGGTTTCAAAGTAGGGGTTTAAAGTAGGGTTAGGGTTTCAAAGTAGGGGTTTAAACTAGGGTTAATGTTTCAAAGTAGGTGTTTAAACTAGGGTTAGGGTTTCAAACTAGGTGTTTAAACTAGGGTTAGGGTTTCAAACTAGGGTTAGGGTTTCAAAGTAGGTTTTTAAACTATGGTTAGGGTTTCAAAGTAGGGGTTTAAACTAGGGTTAGGGTTTCAAAGTAGGGTTTTAAACTATGGTTAGGGTTTCAAAGTAGGGGTTTAAACTAGGGTTAGGGTTTCAAAGTAGGGGTTTAAACTAGGGTTAGGGTTTCAAAGTAGGGTTTTAACCGAGGGTTAGGGTTCTTAAGTAGGGGTTTAAACTCGAGTTAGGGTTTCAAAGTAGGGTTTTAAACTATGGTTAAGGTTTCAAAGTAGGGGCTTAAACTAGGGTTAGGGTTTCAAAGTAGGGTTAGGGTTTCAAAGTAGGGTTTTAAACTAGGGTTAGGGTTTCAAAGTAGGGATTTAAACTAGGGTTAGGGTTTCAAAGTAGGGGTTTAAACTAGGGTTAGGGTTTCAAAGTAGGGGTTTAAACTAGGGTTAGGTTTTCAAACTAGGGTTAGGGTTTCAAGGTAGGGTTTTAAACTAGGGTTAGGGTTTCAAAGTACAGGTTTAAACTAGGGTTAGGGTTTCAAAGTAGGGGTTTAAACTAGGGTTAGTGTTTCAAAGTAGGTGTTTAAACTAGGGTTAGGGTTTCAAACTAGGGTTAGGGTTTCAAAGTAGGGTTTTAAACTATGGTTAGGGTTTCAAAGTAGGGGTTTAAACTAGGGTTAGGGTTTCAAAGTAGGGTTTTAAACTAGGATTAGGGTTTTAAAGTAGGGGTTTAAACTAGGGTTAGGGTTTCAAAGTAGGGTTTTAACCTAAGGTTAGGGTTCTTAAGTAGGGGTTTAAACTCGAGTTAGGGTTTCAAAGTAGGGTTTTAAACTATGGTTAAGGTTTCAAAGTAGGGGCTTAAACTAGGGTTAGGGTTTCAAAGTAGGGTTTTAAACTAGGATTAGGGTTCTTAAGTAGGGGTTAAAACTCGAGTTAGGGTTTCAAAGTAGGGTTTTAAACTATGGTTAAGGTTTCAAAGTAGGGGCTTAAACTAGGGTTAGGGTTTCAAAGTAGGGGTTTAAACTAGGGTTAGGGTTTCAAAGTAGGGGTTTAAACTAGGGTTGGGTTTTCAAACTAGGGTTAGGGTTTCAAAGTAGGGTTTTAAAAGAGGGTTAGGGTTTCAAAGTAGGGGTTTAAACTAGGGTTAGGTTTTTCAAATTAGGGGTTTAAACTAGGGTTAGGGTTTCAAAGTAGGGGTTTAAAGTAGGGTTAGGGTTTCAAAGTAGGGGTTTAAACTAGGGTTAGTGTTTTAAAGTAGGGGTTTAAACTAGGGTTAGGGTTTCAAAGTAGGGTTTTAACCTAGGGTTAGGGTTCTTAAGTAGGGGTTTAAACTCGAGTTAGGGTTTCAAAGTAGGGTTTTAAACTATGGTTAAGGTTTCAAAGTAGGGGCTTAAACTAGGGTTAGGGTTTCAAAGTAGGGGTTTAAACTAGGGTTAGGGTTTCAAAATAGGGTTTTAAACTATGGTTAGGGTTTCAAAGTTGGGGTTTAAACTAGGGTTAGGGTTTCAAAGTAGGGTTTTAAACTAGGATTAGGGTTTTAAAGTAGGGGTTTAAACTAGGGTTAGGGTTTCAAAGTAGGGTTTTAACCTAGGGTTAGGGTTCTTAAGTAGGGGTTTAAACTCGAGTTAGGGTTTCAAAGTAGGGTTTTAAACTATGGTTAAGGTTTCAAAGTAGGGGCTTAAACTAGGGTTAGGGTTTCAAAGTAGGGGTTTAAACTAGGGTTAGGGTTTCAAAGTAGGGGTTTAAACTAGGGTTGGGTTTTTCAAACTAGGGTTAGGGTTACAAAGTAGGGTTTTAAACTAGGGTTAGTGTTTCAAAGTAGGGGTTTAAACTAGGGTTAGGGTTCTTAAGTAGGGGTTTAAACTCGAGTTAGGGTTTCAAAGTAGGGTTTTAAACTATGGTTAAGGTTTCAAAGTAGGGGCTTAAACTAGGGTTAGGGTTTCAAAGTAGGGGTTTAAACTAGGGTTAGGGTTTCAAACTAGGGTTAGGGTTTCAAACTAGAGTTAAGGTTTCAAAGTAGGGTTTTAAACTAGGGTTAGGGATTCAAAGTAGGGTTTTAAACTAGGGTTAGGGTTTCAAAGTAGGGGTTTAAACTAGGGTTAGGGTTTCAAAGTAGGATTTTAAACTAAGGTTAGGGTTTCAAAGTAGGGGTTTAACCTAGGGTTAGGGTTCTAAAGTAGGGGTTTAAATTAGGGTTAGGGTTTCAAACTAGGGTTAGGGTTTCAAAGTAGGGGTTTAAACTAGGGTTAGGGTTTCAAAGTAGGTTTTTAAACTAGCGTTAGGGTTTCAAAGTAGGGGTTTAAACTAGGGTTAGGGTTTCAAAGTAGGGATTTAAATTAGGGTTTGGGTTTCAAAGTAGGGGTTTAAACTAGGATTTGGGTTTCAAAGTAGGGGTTTAAACTAGGGTTAGGGATTCAAAGTAGGGGTTTAAACTAGGGTTAGGGTTTCAAAGTAGCGGTTTAAAGCAGGGTTAGGGTTTCAAAGTAGGGGTTTAAACTAGGGTTAAGGTTTCAAAGTAGGGATCTAAACTAGGGTTAGGGATTCAAAGTAGGGGTTTAAACTAGGGTTAGGGTTTCCAAGTAGTGGTTTAAACTAGGGTTAGGTTTTCAAAATAGGGGTTTAAACTCGGGTTAGGGCTTCAAAGTAAGGGTTTAAACTAGGGTTAGGGTTTCAAAGTAGGGGTTTAAACTTGGGTTAGGGTTTCAAAGTAGGGGTTTAAACTAGGGTAAGGTTTTCAAACTAGGGTTAGGGTTTCAAAGTAGGGTTTTAAACTAGGGTTAGGGTTTCAAAGTAGGGGTTTAAACTAGGGTTAGGGTTTCAAAGTAGGGGTTTAAACTATGGTTAGGTTTTCAAACTAGGGTTAGGGTTTCAAGGTAGGGTTTTAAACTAGGGTTAGGGTTTCAAAGTAGGGGTTTAAACTAGGGTTAGGGATTCAAAGTAGGGGTTTAAACTAGGGTTAGGGTTTCAAAGTAGGGGTTTAAAGTAGGGTTAGGGTTTCAAAATAGGGGTTTAAACAAGGGTTAGTGTTTCAAAGTAGGTGTTTAAACTAGGGTTAGGGTTTCAAAGTAGGGTTTTAACCTAGGGTTAGGGTTCTTAAGTAGGGGTTTAAACTCGGGTTAGGGTTTCAAAATAGGGTTTTAAACTATGGTTTGGGTTTCAAAGTAGGGGTTTAAACTAGGGTTAGGGTTTCAAAGTAGGGTTTTAAACTAGGGTTAGGGTTTTAAAGTAGGGGTTTAAATTAGGGTTAGGGTTTCAAAGTAGGGTTTTAACCTAGGGTTAGGGTTCTTAAATAGGGGTTTAAACTCGGGTTAGGGTTTCAAATTAGGGTTTTAAACTAGGGTTAAGGTTTCAAAGAAGGGGCTTAAACTAGGGTTAGGGTTTCAAAGTAGGGGTTTAAACTAGGGTTAGGGTTTCAAACTAGAGTTAAGGTTTCAAAGTAGGGTTTTAAACTAGGGTTAGGGTTTCAAAATAGGGTTTTAAACTAGGGTTAGGGTTTCAAAGTAGGGGTTTAAACTAGGGTTAGGGTTTCAAAGTAGGGTTTTAAACTAGGGTTAGGGTTTCAAAGTAGTGGTTTAAACTAGGGTTAGAGTTTCAAAGTAGGGGTTTAAACTAGGGTTAGGGTTTCAAAGTAGGGTTTAAATAAGGGTTAGGGTTTCAAAGTAGGGTTTTACACTAGGGTTAAGGTTTCAAAGTAGGGGTTTGAACTAGGGTTATGGGTTTCAAAGTAGGGTTTTAAACTAGGGTTAGGGTTTCAAAGTAGGGGTTTAAACTAAGGTTAAGGTTTCAAATAGGATTTTAAACTAAGGTTAGGTTTTCAAAATAGGGGTTTAAACTCGGGTTAGGGCTTCAAAGTAAGGGTTTAAACTAGGGTTAGGGTTTCAAAGTAGGGGTTTAAACTAGGGTTAGGGTTTCAAAGTAGGGGTTTAAACTAGGGTAAGGTTTTCAAACTAGGATTAGGGTTTCAAAGTAGGGTTTTAAACTAGGGTTAGGGTTTCAAAGTAGGGGTTTAAACTAGGGTTAGGGTTTCAAAGTAGGGGTTTAAACTATGGTTAGGTTTTCAAACTAGGGTTAGGGTTTCAAGGTAGGGTTTTAAACTAGGGTTAGGGTTTCAAAGTAGGGGTTTAAACTAGGGTTAGGGATTCAAAGTAGGGGTTTAAACTAGGGTTAGGGTTTCAAAGTAGGGGTTTAAAGTAGGGTTAAGGTTTCAAAATAGGGGTTTAAACTAGGGTTAGTGTTTCAAAGTAGGTGTTTAAACTAGGGTTAGGGTTTCAAAGTAGGGTTTTAACCTAGGGTTAGGGTTCTTAAGTAGGGGTTTAAACTCGGGTTAGGGTTTCAAAATAGGGTTTTAAACTATGGTTTGGGTTTCAAAGTAGGGGTTTAAACTAGGGTTAGGGTTTCAAAGTAGGGTTTTAAACTAGGGTTAGGGTTTTAAAGTAGGGGTTTAAATTAGGGTTAGGGTTTCAAAGTAGGGTTTTAACCTAGGGTTAGGGTTCTTAAATAGGGGTTTAAACTCGGGTTAGGGTTTCAAATTAGGGTTTTAAACTAGGGTTAAGGTTTCAAAGAAGGGGCTTAAACTAGGGTTAGGGTTTCAAAGTAGGGGTTTAAACTAGGGTTAGGGTTTCAAACTAGAGTTAAGGTTTCAAAGTAGGGTTTTAAACTAGGGTTAGGGTTTCAAAATAGGGTTTTAAACTAGGGTTAGGGTTTCAAAGTAGGGGTTTAAACTAGGGTTAGGGTTTCAAAGTAGGGTTTTAAACTAGGGTTAGGGTTTCAAAGTAGTGGTTTAAACTAGGGTTAGAGTTTCAAAGTAGGGGTTTAAACTAGGGTTAGGGTTTCAAAGTAGGGTTTAAATAAGGGTTAGGGTTTCAAAGTAGGGTTTTACACTAGGGTTAAGGTTTCAAAGTAGGGGTTTGAACTAGGGTTATGGGTTTCAAAGTAGGGTTTTAAACTAGGGTTAGGGTTTCAAAGTAGGGGTTTAAACTAAGGTTAAGGTTTCAAATAGGATTTTAAACTAAGTTTAGGGTTTCAAAGTAGGGGTTTAAACTAGGGTTAGGGTTTCAAAGTAGGGGTTTAAATTAGGGTTAGGGTTTCAAACTAGGGTTAGGGTTTCAAAGTAGGGGTTTAAACTAGGGTTAGGGTTTCAAAGTAGGGGTTTAAACTAGGGTTAGGGTTTCAAAGTAGGGGTTTAAATTAGGGTTTGGGTTTCAAAGTAGGGGTTTAAACTAGGAATAGGGTTTCAAAGTAGGGGTTTAAACTAGGGTTAGGGATTCAAAGTAGGGGTTTAAACTAGGAATAGGGTTTCAAAGTTGGGGTTTAAACTAGGGTTAGGGATTCAAAGTAGGGGTTTAAACTAGGGTTAGGGTTTCAAAGTAGGGGTTTAAAGTAGGGTTAGGGTTTCAAAGTAGGGGTTTAAAGTAAGGTTAGGGTTTCAAAGTAGGGTTTTAAACTATGGTTAGGGTTTCAAAGTAGGGGTTTCAACTAGGGTTAGGGTTTAAAAGTAGGGGTTTAAACTAGGGTTAGGGATTCAAAGTAGGGGTTTAAACTAGGGTTAGGGTTTCAAAGTAAGGGTTTAAACTAGGGTTAGGGATTCAAAGTAGGGGTTTAAACTAGGGTTAGGGTTTCAAAGTAGGGGTTTAAACTAGGATTAGGGTTCTAAAGTAGGGGTTTAAACTAGGGTTAGGGTTTCAAAGTAGGGGTTTAAACTAGGGTAAGGGTTCCAAAGTAGGGTTTTAAACTAGGGTTAGGGTTTCAAAGTAGTGGTTTAAACTAGGGTTAAGATTTCAACGTAGGGGTTTAAACTAGGGTTAGGGTTTAAAAGTAGGGTTTTAAACTAGGGTTAGGGTTTCAAAGTAGGGGTTTAAACTAGGGTTAGGGTTTCAAAGTAGGGGTTTAAAGTAGGGTTAGGGTTTCAAAGTAGGGTTTTAAACTAGGGTTAGGGTTTCAAAGTAGGGGTTTAAACTAGGGTTAGGGTTTCAAAGTATGGGTTTAAAGTAGGGTTAGGGTTTCAAAGTAGGGGTTTAAACTAGGGTTAATGTTTCAAAGTAGGTGTTTAAACTAGGGTTAGGGTTTCAAACTAGGTGTTTAAACTAGGGTTAGGGTTTCAAACTAGGGTTAGGGTTTCAAAGTAGGTTTTTAAACTATGGTTAGGGTTTCAAAGTAGGGGTTTAAACTAGGGTTAGGGTTTCAAAGTAGGGTTTTAAACTATGGTTAGGGTTTCAAAGTAGGGGTTTAAACTAGGGTTAGGGTTTCAAACTAGGGTTAGGGTTTCAAAGTAGGGTTTTAAACTATGGTTAGGGTTTCAAAGTAGGGGTTTAAACTAGGGTTAGGGTTTCAAAGTAGGGGTTTAAACTAGGGTTAGGGTTTCAAAGTAGGGTTTTAACCGAGGGTTAGGGTTCTTAAGTAGGGGTTTAAACTCGAGTTAGGGTTTCAAAGTAGGGTTTTAAACTATGGTTAAGGTTTCAAAGTAGGGGCTTAAACTAGGGTTAGGGTTTCAAAGTAGGGTTAGGGTTTCAAAGTAGGGTTTTAAACTAGGGTTAGGGTTTCAAAGTAGGGATTTAAACTAGGGTTAGGGTTTCAAAGTAGGGGTTTAAACTAGGGTTAGGGTTTCAAAGTAGGGGTTTAAACTAGGGTTAGGTTTTCAAACTAGGGTTAGGGTTTCATGGTAGGGTTTTAAACTAGGGTTAGGGTTTCAAAGTAGGGGTTTAAACTAGGGTTAGGGTTTCAAAGTATGGGTTTAAAGTAGGGTTAGGGTTTCAAAGTAGGGGTTTAAACTAGGGTTAATGTTTCAAAGTAGGTGTTTAAACTAGGGTTAGGGTTTCAAAGTAGGTGTTTAAACTAGGGTTAGGGTTTCAAACTACGGTTAGGGTTTCAAAGTAGGGTTTTAAACTATGGTTAGGGTTTCAAAGTAGGGGTTTAAACTAGGGTTAGGGTTTCAAAGTAGGGTTTTAAACTAGGATTAGGGTTTTAAAGTAGGGGTTTAAACTAGGGTTAGGGTTTCAAAGTAGGGTTTTAACCTAGGGTAAAACTCGAGTTAGGGTTTCAAAGTAGGGTTTTAAACTATGGTTAGTGTTTCAAAGTAGGGGCTTAAACTAGGGTTAGGGTTTCAAAGTAGGGTTTTAAACTAGGATTAGGGTTCTTAAGTAGGGGTTAAAACTCGAGTTAGGGTTTCAAAGTAGGGTTTTAAACTATGGTTAAGGTTTCAAAGTAGGGGCTTAAACTAGGGTTAGGGTTTCAAAGTAGGGGTTTAAACTAGGGTTAGGGTTTCAAAGTAGGGGTTTAAACTAGGGTTAGGGTTTCAAAGTAGGGGTTTAAACTAGGGTTGGGTTTTCAAACTAGGGTTAGGGTTTCAAAGTAGGGTTTTAAAAGAGGGTTAGGGTTTCAAAGTAGGGGTTTAAACTAGGGTTAGGGTTTTCAAATTAGGGGTTTAAACTAGGGTTAGGGTTTCAAAGTAGGGGTTTAAAGTAGGGTTAGGGTTTCAAAGTAGGGGTTTAAACTAGGGTTAGTGTTTTAAAGTAGGGGTTTAAACTAGGGTTAGGGTTTCAAAGTAGGGTTTTAACCTAGGGTTAGGGTTCTTAAGTAGGGGTTTAAACTCGAGTTAGGGTTTCAAAGTAGGGTTTTAAACTATGGTTAAGGTTTCAAAGTAGGGGCTTAAACTAGGGTTAGGGTTTCAAAGTAGGGGTTTAAACTAGGGTTAGGGTTTCAAAATAGGGTTTTAAACTATGGTTAGGGTTTCAAAGTTGGGGTTTAAACTAGGGTTAGGGTTTCAAAGTAGGGTTTTAAACTAGGATTAGGGTTTTAAAGTAGGGGTTTAAACTAGGGTTAGGGTTTCAAAGTAGGGTTTTAACCTAGGGTTAGGGTTCTTAAGTAGGGGTTTAAACTCGAGTTAGGGTTTCAAAGTAGGGTTTTAAACTATGGTTAAGGTTTCAAAGTAGGGGCTTAAACTAGGGTTAGGGTTTCAAAGTAGGGGTTTAAACTAGGGTTAGGGTTTCAAACTAGGGTTAGGGTTTCAAACTAGAGTTAAGGTTTCAAAGTAGGGTTTTAAACTAGGGTTAGGGTTTCAAAGTAGGGTTTTAAACTAGGGTTAGCGTTTCAAAGAAGGGGTTTAAACCTGGGGTTAGGGTTTCAAAGTAGGGTTTTAAACTAGGGTTAGGGTTTCAAAGTAGTGGTTTAAACTAGGTTTAGGGTTTCAAAGTAGGGGTTTAAACTAGGGTTAGGGTTTCAAAGTAGGGGTTTAAACTAGGGTTAGGGTTTCAAAGTAGGGTTTTAAACTGGGGTTAGGGTTTCAAAGTAGGGTTTTACACTAGGGTTAGGGTTTCAAAGTAGGGGTTTAAACTAGGGTTAGTGTTTCAAAGTAGGGGTTTAAACTAAGGTTAAGGTTTCAAAGTAGGATTTTAAACTAAGGTTAGGGTTTCAAAGTAGGGGTTTAACCTAGGGTTAGGGTTCTAAAGTAGGGGTTTAAATTAGGGTTAGGGTTTCAAACTAGGGTTAGGGTTTCAAAGTAGGGGTTTAAACTAGGGTTAGGGTTTCAAAGTAGGTTTTTAAACTAGCGTTAGGGTTTCAAAGTAGGGGTTTAAACTAGGGTTAGGGTTTCAAAGTAGGGATTTAAACTAGGGTTAGGGATTCAAAGTAGGGGTTTAAACTAGGGTTAGGGTTTCAAAGTAGCGGTTTAAAGTAGGGTTAGGGTTTCAAAGTAGGGGTTTAAACTAGGGTTAGGGTTTCAAAGTAGGGATCTAAACTAGGGTTAGGGATTCAAAGTAGAGGTTTAAACTAGGGTTAGGGTTTCCAAGTAGTGGTTTAAACTAGGGTTAAGGTTTCAACGTAGGGGTTTCAACTAGGGTTAGGGTTTAAAAGTAGGGGTTTAAACTAGGGTTAGGGATTCAAAGTAGGGGTTTAAACTAGGGTTAGGGTTTCAAAGTAGGGGTTTAAAGTAGGGTAAGTGTTTCAAAGTAGGGGTTTAAACTAGGGTTAGGGTTTCAAAGTAGGGATCTAAACTAGGGTTAGGGATTCAAAGTAGGGGTTAAAACTAGGGTTAGGGTTTCAAAGTAGGGGTTTAAACTAGGTTTAGGGTTGCCAAGTAATGGTTTAAACTAGGGTTAGGGTTTAAAAGTAGGGGTTTAAACTAGGGTTAGGGTTTCAAAGTAGGGTTTTAAACTAGCGTTAGGGTTTCAAAGTAGGGGTTTAAACTAGGGTTAGGGATTCAAAATAGGGGTTTAAACTAGGGTTAGGGTTTCAAAGCAGGGGTTTAACGTAGGGTTAGGGTTTCAAAGTAGGGGTTTAAACTAGGGTTAGGGTTTCAAAGTTGGGATCTAAACTAGGGTTAGGGATTAAAAGTAGGGGTTTAAACTAGGATTAGGGTTTCAAAGTAGGGGTTTAAACTAGGGTTAGGGTTTCAAAGTAGGGTTTTAAACTAGGGTTAGTGTTTCAAAGTAGGGTTTTAAACTAGGGTTAGGGTTTCAAAGTAGTGGTTTAAACTAGGGTTAGGGATTCAAAGTAGGGGTTTAAACTAGGGTTAGGGATTCAAAGTAGGGGTTTAAACTAGGGTTAGGGATTCAAAGTAGGGGTTTAAACTAGGGTTAGGGTTTCAAAGTAGGGATCTAAACTAGGGTTAGGGTTTCAAAGTAGGGTTTTAAACTGGGGTTAGGGTTTCAAAGTAGGGTTTTACACTAGGGTTAGGGTTTCAAAGTAGGGTTTTAAACTAGGGTTAGTGTTTCAAAGTAGGGGTTTAAACTAAGGTTAAGGTTTCAAAGTAGGATTTTAAACTAAGGTTAGGGTTTCAAAGTAGGGGTTTAACCTAGGGTTAGGGTTCTAAAGTAGGGGTTTAAATTAGGGTTAGGGTTTCAAACTAGGGTTAGGGTTTCAAAGTAGGGGTTTAAACTAGGGTTAGGGTTTCAAAGTAGGTTTTTAAACTAGCGTTAGGGTTTCAAAGTAGGGGTTTAAACTAGGGTTAGGGTTTCAAAGTAGGGATTTAAACTAGGGTTAGGGATTCAAAGTAGGGGTTTAAACTAGGGTTAGGGTTTCAAAGTAGGGATCTAAACTAGGGTTAGGGATTCAAAGTAGGGGTTTAAACTAGGGTTAGGGTTTCCAAGTAGTGGTTTAAACTAGGGTTAAGGTTTCAACGTAGGGGTTTCAACTAGGGTTAGGGTTTAAAAGTAGGGGTTTAAACTAGGGTTAGGGATTCAAAGTAGGGGTTTAAACTAGGGTTAGGGTTTCAAAGTAGGGGTTTAAAGTAGGGTCTGTGTTTCAAAGTAGGGGTTTAAACTAGGGTTAGGGTTTCAAAGTAGGGATCTAAACTAGGGTTAGGGATTCAAAGTAGGGGTTAAAACTAGGGTTAGGGTTTCAAAGTAGGGGTTTAAACTAGGTTTAGGGTTGCCAAGTAATGGTTTAAACTAGGGTTAGGGTTTAAAAGTAGGGGTTTAAACTAGGGTTAGGGTTTCAAAGTAGGGTTTTAAACTAGCGTTAGGGTTTCAAAGTAGGGGTTTAAACTAGGGTTAGGGATTCAAAATAGGGGTTTAAACTAGGGTTAGGGTTTCAAAGCAGGGGTTTAACGTAGGGTTAGGGTTTCAAAGTAGGGGTTTAAACTAGGGTTAGGGTTTCAAAGTTGGGATCTAAACTAGGGTTAGGGATTCAAAGTAGGGGTTTAAACTAGGATTAGGGTTTCAAAGTAGGGGTTTAAACTAGGGTTAGGGTTGCAAAGTAATGGTTTAAACTAGGGTTAGGGTTTCAAAGTAGGGGTTTAAACTAGGGTTAGGGTTTCAAAGTAGGGTTTTAAACTAGGGTTAGGGTTTCAAAGTAGGGTTTTAAACTAGGGTTAGGGTTTCAAAGTAGTGGTTTAAACTAGGGTTAGGGTTTCAAAGTAGGGGTTTAAACTAGGGTTAGGGATTCAAAGTAGGGGTTTAAACTAGGGTTAGGGATTCAAAGTAGGGGTTTAAACTAGGGTTAGGGATTCAAAGTAGGGGTTTAAACTAGGGTTAGGGTTTCAAAGTAGGGATCTAAACTAGGGTTAAGGTTTCAAAGTAGGGGTTTAAACAAGGGTTAGGGTTAAAAAGTAATGGTGTAAACTAGGGTTAGGGTTGCAAAGTAATGGTGTAAACTAGGGTTAGGTTTTCAAAGTAGGGGTTAAACTAGGGTTAGGGTTTCAAAGTAGGGTTTTAAACTAGGGTTAGGGTTTCAAAGTAGTTGTTTAAACTAGGGTTAAGGTTTCAAAGTAGGGGTTTAAACTAGGGTTAGGGTTTAAAAGTAGGGGTTTAAACTAGGGTTAGGGTTCCAAAAAAGGGTTTCAAACTAGGGTTAGGGTTTCAAAGTGGGGGTTTAAACTAGGGTTAGGGTTTCAAAGTAGGGTTTCGAATTAGGGTTAGGGTTTCAAAGTAGGGTTTCAAACTAGGGTAAGGGTTTCAAAGTAGGTGTGTAAACGAGATAGGGTTTCAAACTAGGGTTAGGGTTTCAAAGTAGGGTTTTAAACTAGGGTAAGTGTTTCAAAGTAGGGGTTTAAACTAGGGTTAGGGTTTTAAAGTAGGGTTTTAAACTAGGGTTAGGGTTTCAAAGTAGGGTTTTAAACTAGGGTAAGTGTTTCAAAGTAGGGGTTTAAACTAGGGTTAGGGTTTCAAAGTAGGGGTTTAAACTAGGGTTAGGGTTTCAAAGTAGGGGTTTAACCTAGGGTTAGGGTTCTAAAGTAGGGGTTTAAATTAGGGTTAGGGTTTCAAACTAGGGTTAGGGTTTCAAAGTAGGGGTTTAAACTAGGGTTAGGGTTTCAAAGTAGGTTTTTAAACTAGCGTTAGGGTTTCAAAGTAGGGGTTTTAACTAGGGTTAGGGTTTCAAAGTAGGGGTTTAAACTAGGGTTAGGGTTTCAAAGTAGGGATCTAAACTAGGGTTAGGGATTCAAAGTAGGGGTTTAAACTAGGGTTAGGGTTTCCAAGTATTGGTTTAATATAGGGTTAAGGTTTCAACGTAGGGGTTTCAACTAGGGTTAGGGTTTAAAAGTAGGGGTTTAAACTAGGGTTAGGGATTCAAAGTAGGGGTTTAAACTAGGGTTAGGGTTTCAAAGTAGGGGTTTAAAGTAGGGTAAGTGTTTCAAAGTAGGGGTTTAAACTAGGGTTAGGGTTTCAAAGTAGGGATCTAAACTAGGGTTTGGGATTCAAAGTAGGGGTTAAAACTAGGGTTAGGGTTTCAAAGTAGGGGTTTAAACTAGGTTTAGGGTTGCCAAGTAATGGTTTAAACTAGGGTTAGGGTTTAAAAGTAGGGTTTTAAACTAGGGTTAGGGTTTCAAAGTAGGGTTTTAAACTAGGGTTAGGGTTTCAAAGTAGGGGTTTAAACTAGGGTTAGGGATTCAAAATAGGGGTTTAAACTAGGGTTAGGGTTTCAAAGTAGGGGTTTAACGTAGGGTTAGGGTTTCAAAGTAGGGGTTTAAACTAGGGTTAGGGTTTCAAAGTTGGGATCTAAACTAGGATTAGGGATTCAAAGTAGGGGTTTAAACTAGGATTAGGGTTTCAAAGTAGGGGTTTAAACTAGGGTTAGGGTTGCAAAGTAATGGTTTAAACTAGGGTTAGGGTTTCAAAGTAGGGGTTTAAACTAGGGTTAGGGTTTCAAAGTAGGGTTTTAAACTAGGGTTAGGGTTTCAAAGTAGGGTTTTAAACTAGGGTTAGGGATTCAAAGTAGGGGTTTAAACTAGGGTTAGGTTTTCAAACTAGGGTTAGGGTTTCAAGGTAGGGTTTTAAACTAGGGTTAGGGTTTCAAAGTAGGGGTTTAAACTAGGGTTAGGGTTTCAAAGTATGGGTTTAAAGTAGGGTTAGGGTTTCAAAGTAGGGGTTTAAACTAGGGTTAATGTTTCAAAGTAGGTGTTTAAACTAGGGTTAGGGTTTCAAAGTAGGTGTTTAAACTAGGGTTAGGGTTTCAAACTAGGGTTAGGGTTTCAAAGTAGGGTTTTAAACTATGGTTAGGGTTTCAAAGTAGGGGTTTAAACTAGGGTTAGGGTTTCAAAGTAGGGTTTTAAACTAGGATTAGGGTTTTAAAGTAGGGGTTTAAACTAGGGTTAGGGTTTCAAAGTAGGGTTTTAACCTAAGGTTAGGGTTCTTAAGTAGGGGTTTAAACTCGAGTTAGGGTTTCAAAGTAGGGTTTTAAACTATGGTTAAGGTTTCAAAGTAGGGGCTTAAACTAGGGTTAGGGTTTCAAAGTAGGGTTTTAAACTAGGATTAGGGTTTTAAAGTAGGGGTTTAAACTAGGGTTAGGGTTTCAAAGTAGGGTTTTAACCTAGGGTAAAACTCGAGTTAGGGTTTCAAAGTAGGGTTTTAAACTATGGTTAGTGTTTCAAAGTAGGGGCTTAAACTAGGGTTAGGGTTTCAAAGTAGGGTTTTAAACTAGGATTAGGGTTCTTAAGTAGGGGTTAAAACTCGAGTTAGGGTTTCAAAGTAGGGTTTTAAACTATGGTTAAGGTTTCAAAGTAGGGGCTTAAACTAGGGTTAGGGTTTCAAAGTAGGGGTTTAAACTAGGGTTAGGGTTTCAAAGTAGGGGTTTAAACTAGGGTTAGGGTTTCAAAGTAGGGGTTTAAACTAGGGTTGGGTTTTCAAACTAGGGTTAGGGTTTCAAAGTAGGGTTTTAAAAGAGGGTTAGGGTTTCAAAGTAGGGGTTTAAACTAGGGTTAGGGTTTTCAAATTAGGGGTTTAAACTAGGGTTAGGGTTTCAAAGTAGGGGTTTAAAGTAGGGTTAGGGTTTCAAAGTAGGGGTTTAAACTAGGGTTAGTGTTTTAAAGTAGGGGTTTAAACTAGGGTTAGGGTTTCAAAGTAGGGTTTTAACCTAGGGTTAGGGTTCTTAAGTAGGGGTTTAAACTCGAGTTAGGGTTTCAAAGTAGGGTTTTAAACTATGGTTAAGGTTTCAAAGTAGGGGCTTAAACTAGGGTTAGGGTTTCAAAGTAGGGGTTTAAACTAGGGCTAGGGTTTCAAAATAGGGTTTTAAACTATGGTTAGGGTTTCAAAGTTGGGGTTTAAACTAGGGTTAGGGTTTCAAAGTAGGGTTTTAAACTAGGATTAGGGTTTTAAAGTAGGGGTTTAAACTAGGGTTAGGGTTTCAAAGTAGGGTTTTAACCTAGGGTTAGGGTTCTTAAGTAGGGGTTTAAACTCGAGTTAGGGTTTCAAAGTAGGGTTTTAAACTATGGTTAAGGTTTCAAAGTAGGGGCTTAAACTAGGGTTAGGGTTTCAAAGTAGGGGTTTAAACTAGGGTTAGGGTTTCAAACTAGGGTTAGGGTTTCAAACTAGAGTTAAGGTTTCAAAGTAGGGTTTTAAACTAGGGTTAGGGTTTCAAAGTAGGGTTTTAAACTAGGGTTAGCGTTTCAAAGAAGGGGTTTAAACCTGGGGTTAGGGTTTCAAAGTAGGGTTTTAAACTAGGGTTAGGGTTTCAAAGTAGTGGTTTAAACTAGGTTTAGGGTTTCAAAGTAGGGGTTTAAACTAGGGTTAGGGTTTCAAAGTAGGGGTTTAAACTAGGGTTAGGGTTTCAAAGTAGGGTTTTAAACTGGGGTTAGGGTTTCAAAGTAGGGTTTTACACTAGGGTTAGGGTTTCAAAGTAGGGGTTTAAACTAGGGTTAGTGTTTCAAAGTAGGGGTTTAAACTAAGGTTAAGGTTTCAAAGTAGGATTTTAAACTAAGGTTAGGGTTTCAAAGTAGGGGTTTAACCTAGGGTTAGGGTTCTAAAGTAGGGGTTTAAATTAGGGTTAGGGTTTCAAACTAGGGTTAGGGTTTCAAAGTAGGGGTTTAAACTAGGGTTAGGGTTTCAAAGTAGGTTTTTAAACTAGCGTTAGGGTTTCAAAGTAGGGGTTTAAACTAGGGTTAGGGTTTCAAAGTAGGGATTTAAACTAGGGTTAGGGATTCAAAGTAGGGGTTTAAACTAGGGTTAGGGTTTCAAAGTAGCGGTTTAAAGTAGGGTTAGGGTTTCAAAGTAGGGGTTTAAACTAGGGTTAGGGTTTCAAAGTAGGGATCTAAACTAGGGTTAGGGATTCAAAGTAGAGGTTTAAACTAGGGTTAGGGTTTCCAAGTAGTGGTTTAAACTAGGGTTAAGGTTTCAACGTAGGGGTTTCAACTAGGGTTAGGGTTTAAAAGTAGGGGTTTAAACTAGGGTTAGGGATTCAAAGTAGGGGTTTAAACTAGGGTTAGGGTTTCAAAGTAGGGGTTTAAAGTAGGGTAAGTGTTTCAAAGTAGGGGTTTAAACTAGGGTTAGGGTTTCAAAGTAGGGATCTAAACTAGGGTTAGGGATTCAAAGTAGGGGTTAAAACTAGGGTTAGGGTTTCAAAGTAGGGGTTTAAACTAGGGTTAGGGTTTCAAAGTAGGGGTTTAAACTAGGGTTAGGGTTTCAAAGTAGGGATCTAAACTAGGGTTAGGGATTCAAAGTAGGGGTTTAAACTAGGGTTAGGGTTTCCAAGTAGTGGTTTAATATAGGGTTAAGGTTTCAACGTAGGGGTTTCAACTAGGGTTAGGGTTTAAAAGTAGGGGTTTAAACTAGGGTTAGGGATTCAAAGTAGGGGTTTAAACTAGGGTTAGGGTTTCAAAGTAGGGGTTTAAAGTAGGGTAAGTGTTTCAAAGTAGGGGTTTAAACTAGGGTTAGGGTTTCAAAGTAGGGATCTAAACTAGGGTTTGGGATTCAAAGTAGGGGTTAAAACTAGGGTTAGGGTTTCAAAGTAGGGGTTTAAACTAGGTTTAGGGTTGCCAAGTAATGGTTTAAACTAGGGTTAGGGTTTAAAAGTAGGGTTTTAAACTAGGGTTAGGGTTTCAAAGTAGGGTTTTAAACTAGGGTTAGGGTTTCAAAGTAGGGGTTTAAACTAGGGTTAGGGATTCAAAATAGGGGTTTAAACTAGGGTTAGGGTTTCAAAGTAGGGGTTTAACGTAGGGTTAGGGTTTCAAAGTAGGGGTTTAAACTAGGGTTAGGGTTTCAAAGTTGGGATCTAAACTAGGGTTAGGGATTCAAAGTAGGGGTTTAAACTAGGATTAGGGTTTCAAAGTAGGGGTTTAAACTAGGGTTAGGGTTGCAAAGTAATGGTTTAAACTAGGGTTAGGGTTTCAAAGTAGGGGTTTAAACTAGGGTTAGGGTTTCAAAGTAGGGTTTTAAACTAGGGTTAGGGTTTCAAAGTAGGGTTTTAAACTAGGGTTAGGGTTTCAAAGTAGGGGTTTAAACTAGGGTTAGGTTTTCAAACTAGGGTTAGGGTTTCAAGGTAGGGTTTTAAACTAGGGTTAGGGTTTCAAAGTAGGGGTTTAAACTAGGGTTAGGGTTTCAAAGTATGGGTTTAAAGTAGGGTTAGGGTTTCAAAGTAGGGGTTTAAACTAGGGTTAATGTTTCAAAGTAGGTGTTTAAACTAGGGTTAGGGTTTCAAAGTAGGTGTTTAAACTAGGGTTAGGGTTTCAAACTAGGGTTAGGGTTTCAAAGTAGGGTTTTAAACTATGGTTAGGGTTTCAAAGTAGGGGTTTAAACTAGGGTTAGGGTTTCAAAGTAGGGTTTTAAACTAGGATTAGGGTTTTAAAGTAGGGGTTTAAACTAGGGTTAGGGTTTCAAAGTAGGGTTTTAACCTAAGGTTAGGGTTCTTAAGTAGGGGTTTAAACTCGAGTTAGGGTTTCAAAGTAGGGTTTTAAACTATGGTTAAGGTTTCAAAGTAGGGGCTTAAACTAGGGTTAGGGTTTCAAAGTAGGGTTTTAAACTAGGATTAGGGTTTTAAAGTAGGGGTTTAAACTAGGGTTAGGGTTTCAAAGTAGGGTTTTAACCTAGGGTAAAACTCGAGTTAGGGTTTCAAAGTAGGGTTTTAAACTATGGTTAGTGTTTCAAAGTAGGGGCTTAAACTAGGGTTAGGGTTTCAAAGTAGGGTTTTAAACTAGGATTAGGGTTCTTAAGTAGGGGTTAAAACTCGAGTTAGGGTTTCAAAGTAGGGTTTTAAACTATGGTTAAGGTTTCAAAGTAGGGGCTTAAACTAGGGTTAGGGTTTCAAAGTAGGGGTTTAAACTAGGGTTAGGGTTTCAAAGTAGGGGTTTAAACTAGGGTTAGGGTTTCAAAGTAGGGGTTTAAACTAGGGTTGGGTTTTCAAACTAGGGTTAGGGTTTCAAAGTAGGGTTTTAAAAGAGGGTTAGGGTTTCAAAGTAGGGGTTTAAACTAGGGTTAGGGTTTTCAAATTAGGGGTTTAAACTAGGGTTAGGGTTTCAAAGTAGGGGTTTAAAGTAGGGTTAGGGTTTCAAAGTAGGGGTTTAAACTAGGGTTAGTGTTTTAAAGTAGGGGTTTAAACTAGGGTTAGGGTTTCAAAGTAGGGTTTTAACCTAGGGTTAGGGTTCTTAAGTAGGGGTTTAAACTCGAGTTAGGGTTTCAAAGTAGGGTTTTAAACTATGGTTAAGGTTTCAAAGTAGGGGCTTAAACTAGGGTTAGGGTTTCAAAGTAGGGGTTTAAACTAGGGTTAGGGTTTCAAAATAGGGTTTTAAACTATGGTTAGGGTTTCAAAGTTGGGGTTTAAACTAGGGTTAGGGTTTCAAAGTAGGGTTTTAAACTAGGATTAGGGTTTTAAAGTAGGGGTTTAAACTAGGGTTAGGGTTTCAAAGTAGGGTTTTAACCTAGGGTTAGGGTTCTTAAGTAGGGGTTTAAACTCGAGTTAGGGTTTCAAAGTAGGGTTTTAAACTATGGTTAAGGTTTCAAAGTAGGGGCTTAAACTAGGGTTAGGGTTTCAAAGTAGGGGTTTAAACTAGGGTTAGGGTTTCAAACTAGGGTTAGGGTTTCAAACTAGAGTTAAGGTTTCAAAGTAGGGTTTTAAACTAGGGTTAGGGTTTCAAAGTAGGGTTTTAAACTAGGGTTAGCGTTTCAAAGAAGGGGTTTAAACCTGGGGTTAGGGTTTCAAAGTAGGGTTTTAAACTAGGGTTAGGGTTTCAAAGTAGTGGTTTAAACTAGGTTTAGGGTTTCAAAGTAGGGGTTTAAACTAGGGTTAGGGTTTCAAAGTAGGGGTTTAAACTAGGGTTAGGGTTTCAAAGTAGGGTTTTAAACTGGGGTTAGGGTTTCAAAGTAGGGTTTTACACTAGGGTTAGGGTTTCAAAGTAGGGGTTTAAACTAGGGTTAGTGTTTCAAAGTAGGGGTTTAAACTAAGGTTAAGGTTTCAAAGTAGGATTTTAAACTAAGGTTAGGGTTTCAAAGTAGGGGTTTAACCTAGGGTTAGGGTTCTAAAGTAGGGGTTTAAATTAGGGTTAGGGTTTCAAACTAGGGTTAGGGTTTCAAAGTAGGGGTTTAAACTAGGGTTAGGGTTTCAAAGTAGGTTTTTAAACTAGCGTTAGGGTTTCAAAGTAGGGGTTTAAACTAGGGTTAGGGTTTCAAAGTAGGGATTTAAACTAGGGTTAGGGATTCAAAGTAGGGGTTTAAACTAGGGTTAGGGTTTCAAAGTAGCGGTTTAAAGTAGGGTTAGGGTTTCAAAGTAGGGGTTTAAACTAGGGTTAGGGTTTCAAAGTAGGGATCTAAACTAGGGTTAGGGATTCAAAGTAGAGGTTTAAACTAGGGTTAGGGTTTCCAAGTAGTGGTTTAAACTAGGGTTAAGGTTTCAACGTAGGGGTTTCAACTAGGGTTAGGGTTTAAAAGTAGGGGTTTAAACTAGGGTTAGGGATTCAAAGTAGGGGTTTAAACTAGGGTTAGGGTTTCAAAGTAGGGGTTTAAAGTAGGGTAAGTGTTTCAAAGTAGGGGTTTAAACTAGGGTTAGGGTTTCAAAGTAGGGATCTAAACTAGGGTTAGGGATTCAAAGTAGGGGTTAAAACTAGGGTTAGGGTTTCAAAGTAGGGGTTTAAACTAGGTTTAGGGTTGCCAAGTAATGGTTTAAACTAGGGTTAGGGTTTAAAAGTAGGGGTTTAAACTAGGGTTAGGGTTTCAAAGTAGGGTTTTAAACTAGCGTTAGGGTTTCAAAGTAGGGGTTTAAACTAGGGTTAGGGTTTCAAAGTTGGGATCTAAACTAGGGTTAGGGATTAAAAGTAGGGGTTTAAACTAGGATTAGGGTTTCAAAGTAGGGGTTTAAACTAGGGTTAGGGTTTCAAAGTAGGGTTTTAAACTAGGGTTAGTGTTTCAAAGTAGGGTTTTAAACTAGGGTTAGGGTTTCAAAGTAGGGGTTTAACCTAGGGTTAGGGTTCTAAAGTAGGGGTTTAAATTAGGGTTAGGGTTTCAAACTAGGGTTAGGGTTTCAAAGTAGGGGTTTAAACTAGGGTTAGGGTTTCAAAGTAGGTTTTTAAACTAGCGTTAGGGTTTCAAAGTAGGGGTTTAAACTAGGGTTAGGGTTTCAAAGTAGGGATTTAAACTAGGGTTAGGGATTCAAAGTAGGGGTTTAAACTAGGGTTAGGGTTTCAAAGTAGCGGTTTAAAGTAGGGTTAGGGTTTCAAAGTAGGGGTTTAAACTAGGGTTAGGGTTTCAAAGTAGGGATCTAAACTAGGGTTAGGGATTCAAAGTAGAGGTTTAAACTAGGGTTAGGGTTTCCAAGTAGTGGTTTAAACTAGGGTTAAGGTTTCAACGTAGGGGTTTCAACTAGGGTTAGGGTTTAAAAGTAGGGGTTTAAACTAGGGTTAGGGATTCAAAGTAGGGGTTTAAACTAGGGTTAGGGTTTCAAAGTAGGGGTTTAAAGTAGGGTAAGTGTTTCAAAGTAGGGGTTTAAACTAGGGTTAGGGTTTCAAAGTAGGGATCTAAACTAGGGTTAGGGATTCAAAGTAGGGGTTAAAACTAGGGTTAGGGTTTCAAAGTAGGGGTTTAAACTAGGGTTAGGGTTTCAAAGTAGGGGTTTAAACTAGGGTTAGGGTTTCAAAGTAGGGATCTAAACTAGGGTTAGGGATTCAAAGTAGGGGTTTAAACTAGGGTTAGGGTTTCCAAGTAGTGGTTTAATATAGGGTTAAGGTTTCAACGTAGGGGTTTCAACTAGGGTTAGGGTTTAAAAGTAGGGGTTTAAACTAGGGTTAGGGATTCAAAGTAGGGGTTTAAACTAGGGTTAGGGTTTCAAAGTAGGGGTTTAAAGTAGGGTAAGTGTTTCAAAGTAGGGGTTTAAACTAGGGTTAGGGTTTCAAAGTAGGGATCTAAACTAGGGTTTGGGATTCAAAGTAGGGGTTAAAACTAGGGTTAGGGTTTCAAAGTAGGGGTTTAAACTAGGTTTAGGGTTGCCAAGTAATGGTTTAAACTAGGGTTAGGGTTTAAAAGTAGGGTTTTAAACTAGGGTTAGGGTTTCAAAGTAGGGTTTTAAACTAGGGTTAGGGTTTCAAAGTAGGGGTTTAAACTAGGGTTAGGGATTCAAAATAGGGGTTTAAACTAGGGTTAGGGTTTCAAAGTAGGGGTTTAACGTAGGGTTAGGGTTTCAAAGTAGGGGTTTAAACTAGGGTTAGGGTTTCAAAGTTGGGATCTAAACTAGGGTTAGGGATTCAAAGTAGGGGTTTAAACTAGGATTAGGGTTTCAAAGTAGGGGTTTAAACTAGGGTTAGGGTTGCAAAGTAATGGTTTAAACTAGGGTTAGGGTTTCAAAGTAGGGGTTTAAACTAGGGTTAGGGTTTCAAAGTAGGGTTTTAAACTAGGGTTAGGGTTTCAAAGTAGGGTTTTAAACTAGGGTTAGGGTTTCAAAGTAGGGGTTTAAACTAGGGTTAGGTTTTCAAACTAGGGTTAGGGTTTCAAGGTAGGGTTTTAAACTAGGGTTAGGGTTTCAAAGTAGGGGTTTAAACTAGGGTTAGGGTTTCAAAGTATGGGTTTAAAGTAGGGTTAGGGTTTCAAAGTAGGGGTTTAAACTAGGGTTAATGTTTCAAAGTAGGTGTTTAAACTAGGGTTAGGGTTTCAAAGTAGGTGTTTAAACTAGGGTTAGGGTTTCAAACTAGGGTTAGGGTTTCAAAGTAGGGTTTTAAACTATGGTTAGGGTTTCAAAGTAGGGGTTTAAACTAGGGTTAGGGTTTCAAAGTAGGGTTTTAAACTAGGATTAGGGTTTTAAAGTAGGGGTTTAAACTAGGGTTAGGGTTTCAAAGTAGGGTTTTAACCTAAGGTTAGGGTTCTTAAGTAGGGGTTTAAACTCGAGTTAGGGTTTCAAAGTAGGGTTTTAAACTATGGTTAAGGTTTCAAAGTAGGGGCTTAAACTAGGGTTAGGGTTTCAAAGTAGGGTTTTAAACTAGGATTAGGGTTTTAAAGTAGGGGTTTAAACTAGGGTTAGGGTTTCAAAGTAGGGTTTTAACCTAGGGTAAAACTCGAGTTAGGGTTTCAAAGTAGGGTTTTAAACTATGGTTAGTGTTTCAAAGTAGGGGCTTAAACTAGGGTTAGGGTTTCAAAGTAGGGTTTTAAACTAGGATTAGGGTTCTTAAGTAGGGGTTAAAACTCGAGTTAGGGTTTCAAAGTAGGGTTTTAAACTATGGTTAAGGTTTCAAAGTAGGGGCTTAAACTAGGGTTAGGGTTTCAAAGTAGGGGTTTAAACTAGGGTTAGGGTTTCAAAGTAGGGGTTTAAACTAGGGTTAGGGTTTCAAAGTAGGGGTTTAAACTAGGGTTGGGTTTTCAAACTAGGGTTAGGGTTTCAAAGTAGGGTTTTAAAAGAGGGTTAGGGTTTCAAAGTAGGGGTTTAAACTAGGGTTAGGGTTTTCAAATTAGGGGTTTAAACTAGGGTTAGGGTTTCAAAGTAGGGGTTTAAAGTAGGGTTAGGGTTTCAAAGTAGGGGTTTAAACTAGGGTTAGTGTTTTAAAGTAGGGGTTTAAACTAGGGTTAGGGTTTCAAAGTAGGGTTTTAACCTAGGGTTAGGGTTCTTAAGTAGGGGTTTAAACTCGAGTTAGGGTTTCAAAGTAGGGTTTTAAACTATGGTTAAGGTTTCAAAGTAGGGGCTTAAACTAGGGTTAGGGTTTCAAAGTAGGGGTTTAAACTAGGGTTAGGGTTTCAAAATAGGGTTTTAAACTATGGTTAGGGTTTCAAAGTTGGGGTTTAAACTAGGGTTAGGGTTTCAAAGTAGGGTTTTAAACTAGGATTAGGGTTTTAAAGTAGGGGTTTAAACTAGGGTTAGGGTTTCAAAGTAGGGTTTTAACCTAGGGTTAGGGTTCTTAAGTAGGGGTTTAAACTCGAGTTAGGGTTTCAAAGTAGGGTTTTAAACTATGGTTAAGGTTTCAAAGTAGGGGCTTAAACTAGGGTTAGGGTTTCAAAGTAGGGGTTTAAACTAGGGTTAGGGTTTCAAACTAGGGTTAGGGTTTCAAACTAGAGTTAAGGTTTCAAAGTAGGGTTTTAAACTAGGGTTAGGGTTTCAAAGTAGGGTTTTAAACTAGGGTTAGCGTTTCAAAGAAGGGGTTTAAACCTGGGGTTAGGGTTTCAAAGTAGGGTTTTAAACTAGGGTTAGGGTTTCAAAGTAGTGGTTTAAACTAGGTTTAGGGTTTCAAAGTAGGGGTTTAAACTAGGGTTAGGGTTTCAAAGTAGGGGTTTAAACTAGGGTTAGGGTTTCAAAGTAGGGTTTTAAACTGGGGTTAGGGTTTCAAAGTAGGGTTTTACACTAGGGTTAGGGTTTCAAAGTAGGGGTTTAAACTAGGGTTAGTGTTTCAAAGTAGGGGTTTAAACTAAGGTTAAGGTTTCAAAGTAGGATTTTAAACTAAGGTTAGGGTTTCAAAGTAGGGGTTTAACCTAGGGTTAGGGTTCTAAAGTAGGGGTTTAAATTAGGGTTAGGGTTTCAAACTAGGGTTAGGGTTTCAAAGTAGGGGTTTAAACTAGGGTTAGGGTTTCAAAGTAGGTTTTTAAACTAGCGTTAGGGTTTCAAAGTAGGGGTTTAAACTAGGGTTAGGGTTTCAAAGTAGGGATTTAAACTAGGGTTAGGGATTCAAAGTAGGGGTTTAAACTAGGGTTAGGGTTTCAAAGTAGCGGTTTAAAGTAGGGTTAGGGTTTCAAAGTAGGGGTTTAAACTAGGGTTAGGGTTTCAAAGTAGGGATCTAAACTAGGGTTAGGGATTCAAAGTAGAGGTTTAAACTAGGGTTAGGGTTTCCAAGTAGTGGTTTAAACTAGGGTTAAGGTTTCAACGTAGGGGTTTCAACTAGGGTTAGGGTTTAAAAGTAGGGGTTTAAACTAGGGTTAGGGATTCAAAGTAGGGGTTTAAACTAGGGTTAGGGTTTCAAAGTAGGGGTTTAAAGTAGGGTAAGTGTTTCAAAGTAGGGGTTTAAACTAGGGTTAGGGTTTCAAAGTAGGGATCTAAACTAGGGTTAGGGATTCAAAGTAGGGGTTAAAACTAGGGTTAGGGTTTCAAAGTAGGGGTTTAAACTAGGTTTAGGGTTGCCAAGTAATGGTTTAAACTAGGGTTAGGGTTTAAAAGTAGGGGTTTAAACTAGGGTTAGGGTTTCAAAGTAGGGTTTTAAACTAGCGTTAGGGTTTCAAAGTAGGGGTTTAAACTAGGGTTAGGGTTTCAAAGTTGGGATCTAAACTAGGGTTAGGGATTCAAAGTAGGGGTTTAAACTAGGGTTAGGGATTCAAAGTAGGGGTTTAAACTAGGGTTAGGGTTTCAAAGTAGGGATCTAAACTAGGGTTAGGGTTTCAAAGTAGGGTTTTAAACTGGGGTTAGGGTTTCAAAGTAGGGTTTTACACTAGGGTTAGGGTTTCAAAGTAGGGTTTTAAACTAGGGTTAGTGTTTCAAAGTAGGGGTTTAAACTAAGGTTAAGGTTTCAAAGTAGGATTTTAAACTAAGGTTAGGGTTTCAAAGTAGGGGTTTAACCTAGGGTTAGGGTTCTAAAGTAGGGGTTTAAATTAGGGTTAGGGTTTCAAACTAGGGTTAGGGTTTCAAAGTAGGGGTTTAAACTAGGGTTAGGGTTTCAAAGTAGGTTTTTAAACTAGCGTTAGGGTTTCAAAGTAGGGGTTTAAACTAGGGTTAGGGTTTCAAAGTAGGGATTTAAACTAGGGTTAGGGATTCAAAGTAGGGGTTTAAACTAGGGTTAGGGTTTCAAAGTAGGGATCTAAACTAGGGTTAGGGATTCAAAGTAGGGGTTTAAACTAGGGTTAGGGTTTCCAAGTAGTGGTTTAAACTAGGGTTAAGGTTTCAACGTAGGGGTTTCAACTAGGGTTAGGGTTTAAAAGTAGGGGTTTAAACTAGGGTTAGGGATTCAAAGTAGGGGTTTAAACTAGGGTTAGGGTTTCAAAGTAGGGGTTTAAAGTAGGGTCTGTGTTTCAAAGTAGGGGTTTAAACTAGGGTTAGGGTTTCAAAGTAGGGATCTAAACTAGGGTTAGGGATTCAAAGTAGGGGTTAAAACTAGGGTTAGGGTTTCAAAGTAGGGGTTTAAACTAGGTTTAGGGTTGCCAAGTAATGGTTTAAACTAGGGTTAGGGTTTAAAAGTAGGGGTTTAAACTAGGGTTAGGGTTTCAAAGTAGGGTTTTAAACTAGCGTTAGGGTTTCAAAGTAGGGGTTTAAACTAGGGTTAGGGATTCAAAATAGGGGTTTAAACTAGGGTTAGGGTTTCAAAGCAGGGGTTTAACGTAGGGTTAGGGTTTCAAAGTAGGGGTTTAAACTAGGGTTAGGGTTTCAAAGTTGGGATCTAAACTAGGGTTAGGGATTCAAAGTAGGGGTTTAAACTAGGATTAGGGTTTCAAAGTAGGGGTTTAAACTAGGGTTAGGGTTGCAAAGTAATGGTTTAAACTAGGGTTAGGGTTTCAAAGTAGGGGTTTAAACTAGGGTTAGGGTTTCAAAGTAGGGTTTTAAACTAGGGTTAGGGTTTCAAAGTAGGGTTTTAAACTAGGGTTAGGGTTTCAAAGTAGTGGTTTAAACTAGGGTTAGGGTTTCAAAGTAGGGGTTTAAACTAGGGTTAGGGATTCAAAGTAGGGGTTTAAACTAGGGTTAGGGATTCAAAGTAGGGGTTTAAACTAGGGTTAGGGATTCAAAGTAGGGGTTTAAACTAGGGTTAGGGTTTCAAAGTAGGGATCTAAACTAGGGTTAAGGTTTCAAAGTAGGGGTTTAAACAAGGGTTAGGGTTAAAAAGTAATGGTGTAAACTAGGGTTAGGGTTGCAAAGTAATGGTGTAAACTAGGGTTAGGTTTTCAAAGTAGGGGTTAAACTAGGGTTAGGGTTTCAAAGTAGGGTTTTAAACTAGGGTTAGGGTTTCAAAGTAGTTGTTTAAACTAGGGTTAAGGTTTCAAAGTAGGGGTTTAAACTAGGGTTAGGGTTTAAAAGTAGGGGTTTAAACTAGGGTTAGGGTTCCAAAAAAGGGTTTCAAACTAGGGTTAGGGTTTCAAGGTGGGGGTTTAAACTAGGGTTAGGGTTTCAAAGTAGGGTTTCGAATTAGGGTTAGGGTTTCAAAGTAGGGTTTCAAACTAGGGTAAGGGTTTCAAAGTAGGTGTGTAAACGAGATAGGGTTTCAAACTAGGGTTAGGGTTTCAAAGTAGGGTTTTAAACTAGGGTAAGTGTTTCAAAGTAGGGGTTTAAACTAGGGTTAGGGTTTTAAAGTAGGGTTTTAAACTAGGGTTAGGGTTTCAAAGTAGGGTTTTAAACTAGGGTAAGTGTTTCAAAGTAGGGGTTTAAACTAGGGTTAGGGTTTCAAAGTAGGGGTTTAAACTAGGGTTAGGGTTTCAAAGTAGGGGTTTAACCTAGGGTTAGGGTTCTAAAGTAGGGGTTTAAATTAGGGTTAGGGTTTCAAACTAGGGTTAGGGTTTCAAAGTAGGGGTTTAAACTAGGGTTAGGGTTTCAAAGTAGGTTTTTAAACTAGCGTTAGGGTTTCAAAGTAGGGGTTTTAACTAGGGTTAGGGTTTCAAAGTAGGGGTTTAAACTAGGGTTAGGGTTTCAAAGTAGGGATCTAAACTAGGGTTAGGGATTCAAAGTAGGGGTTTAAACTAGGGTTAGGGTTTCCAAGTAGTGGTTTAATATAGGGTTAAGGTTTCAACGTAGGGGTTTCAACTAGGGTTAGGGTTTAAAAGTAGGGGTTTAAACTAGGGTTAGGGATTCAAAGTAGGGGTTTAAACTAGGGTTAGGGTTTCAAAGTAGGGGTTTAAAGTAGGGTAAGTGTTTCAAAGTAGGGGTTTAAACTAGGGTTAGGGTTTCAAAGTAGGGATCTAAACTAGGGTTTGGGATTCAAAGTAGGGGTTAAAACTAGGGTTAGGGTTTCAAAGTAGGGGTTTAAACTAGGTTTAGGGTTGCCAAGTAATGGTTTAAACTAGGGTTAGGGTTTAAAAGTAGGGTTTTAAACTAGGGTTAGGGTTTCAAAGTAGGGTTTTAAACTAGGGTTAGGGTTTCAAAGTAGGGGTTTAAACTAGGGTTAGGGATTCAAAATAGGGGTTTAAACTAGGGTTAGGGTTTCAAAGTAGGGGTTTAACGTAGGGTTAGGGTTTCAAAGTAGGGGTTTAAACTAGGGTTAGGGTTTCAAAGTTGGGATCTAAACTAGGGTTAGGGATTCAAAGTAGGGGTTTAAACTAGGATTAGGGTTTCAAAGTAGGGGTTTAAACTAGGGTTAGGGTTGCAAAGTAATGGTTTAAACTAGGGTTAGGGTTTCAAAGTAGGGGTTTAAACTAGGGTTAG
Source organism: Leptonotus elevatus (assembly GCF_054856555.1). Taxonomy (NCBI): domain Eukaryota; kingdom Metazoa; phylum Chordata; class Actinopteri; order Syngnathiformes; family Syngnathidae; genus Leptonotus; species Leptonotus elevatus. The sequence goes on along the minus strand of NC_141260.1, from coordinate 8,013,939 downwards.
GGTTTCAAAGTAGGGTTTTAAACTAGGGTTAGGGTTTCAAAGTAGGGTTTTAAACTAGGGTTAGGGTTTCAAAGTAGTGGTTTAAACTAGGGTTAGGGATTCAAAGTAGGGGTTTAAACTAGGGTTAGGGATTCAAAGTAGGGGTTTAAACTAGGGTTAGGGTTTCAAAGTAGGGGTTTAAACTAGGGTTAGGGTTTCAAAGTAGGGGTTTAAACAAGGGTTAGGGTTGCAAAGTAATGGTGTAAACTAGGGTTAGGGTTGCAAAGTAATGGTGTAAACTAGGGTTAGGTTTTCAAAGTAGGGGATAAACTAGGGTTAGGGTTTCAAAGTAGGGTTTTAAACTAGGGTTAGGGTTTCAAAGTAGTTGTTTAAACTAGGGTTAAGGTTTCAAAGTAGGGGTTTAAACTAGGGTTAGGGTTTAAAAGTAGGGGTTTAAACTAGGGTTAGGGTTCCAAAAAAGGGTTTCAAACTAGGGTTAGGGTGTCAAAGTGGGGGTTTAAACTAGGGTTAGGGTTTCAAAGTAGGGTTTCAAATTAGGGTTAGGGTTTCAAAGTAGGGTTTCAAACTAGGGTAAGGGTTTCAAAGTAGGTGTGTAAACGAGATAGGGTTTCAAACTAGGGTTAGGGTTTCAAAGTAGGGTTTTAAACTAGGGTAAGTGTTTCAAAGTAGGGGTTTAAAGTAGGGTTAGGGTTTCAAAGTAGGGGTTTAAACTAGGGTTAGGGTTTCAAAGTAGGGATCTAAACTAGGGTTAGGGATTCAAAGTAGGGGTTTAAACTAGGGTTAGGGTTTCCAAGTAGTGGTTTAAACTAGGGTTAAGGTTTCAACGTAGGGGTTTCAACTAGGGTTAGGGTTTAAAAGTAGGGGTTTAAACTAGGGTTAGGGATTCAAAGTAGGGGTTTAAACTAGGGTTAGGGTTTCAAAGTAGGGGTTTAAAGTAGGGTAAGTGTTTCAAAGTAGGGGTTTAAACTAGGGTTAGGGTTTCAAAGTAGGGATCTAAACTAGGGTTAGGGATTCAAAGTAGGGGTTAAAACTAGGGTTAGGGTTTCAAAGTAGGGGTTTAAACTAGGTTTAGGGTTGCCAAGTAATGGTTTAAACTAGGGTTAGGGTTTAAAAGTAGGGTTTTAAACTAGGGTTAGGGTTTCAAAGTAGGGTTTTAAACTAGGGTTAGGGTTTCAAAGTAGGGGTTTAAACTAGGGTTAGGGATTCAAAATAGGGGTTTAAACTAGGGTTAGGGTTTCAAAGTAGGGGTTTAACGTAGGGTTAGGGTTTCAAAGTAGGGGTTTAAACTAGGGTTAGGGTTTCAAAGTTGGGATCTAAACTAGGGTTAGGGATTCAAAGTAGGGGTTTAAACTAGGATTAGGGTTTCAAAGTAGGGGTTTAAATTAGGGTTAGGGTTGCAAAGTAATGGTTTAAACTAGGGTTAGGGTTTCAAAGTAGGGGTTTAAACTAGGGTTAGGGTTTCAAAGTAGGGTTTTAAACTAGGGTTAGGGTTTCAAAGTAGGGTTTTAAACTAGGGTTAGGGTTTCAAAGTAGTGGTTTAAACTAGGGTTAGGGATTCAAAGTAGGGGTTTAAACTAGGGTTAGGGATTCAAAGTAGGGGTTTAAACTAGGGTTAGGGTTTCAAAGTAGGGATCTAAACTAGGGTTAGGGTTTCAAAGTAGGGGTTTAAACAAGGGTTAGGGTTGCAAAGTAATGGTGTAAACTAGGGTTAGGGTTGCAAAGTAATGGTGTAAACTAGGGTTAGGTTTTCAAAGTAGGGGATAAACTAGGGTTAGGGTTTCAAAGTAGGGTTTTAAACTAGGGTTAGGGTTTCAAAGTAGTTGTTTAAACTAGGGTTAAGGTTTCAAAGTAGGGGTTTAAACTAGGGTTAGGGTTTCAAAGTAGGGGTTTAAACTAGGGTTAGGGATTCAAAGTAGGGTTTCAAACTAGGGTTAAGGTTTCAAAGTAGGGGTTTAAACTAGGTTTAGGTTTTCAAACTAGGGTTAGGGTTTCAAAGTAGGGTTTTAAACTAGGGTTAGGGTTTCAAAGTAGGGGTTTAATTTAGGGTAAGGTTTTCAAACTAGTGTTAGGGTTTCAAAGTAGGGTTTTAAACTAGGGTTAGGGTTTCAAAGTAGGGGTTTAAACTAGGGTTAGGGATTCAAAGTAGGGGTTTAATCTAGGGTTAGGGTTTCAAAGTCTGGTTTTAAACTAGGAATAGGGTTTCAAAGTAGGGTTTTAAACTAGGGTTAGGGTTTCAAAGTAGGGGTTTAAACTAGGGTTAAGGTTTCAAAGTAGGATTTTAAACTAAGGTGAGGGTTTCAAAGTAGGGGTTTAACCTAGGGTTAGGGTTCTAAAGTAGGGGTTTAAATTAGGGTTAGGGTTTCAAACTAGGGTTAGGGTTTCAAAGAAGGGGTTTAAACTAGGGTTAGGGTTTCAAAGTAGGGGTTTAAACTAGGGATAGGGTTTCAAAGTAGGGGTTTAAACTAGGATTAGGATTTCAAAGTAGGGGTTTAAACCAGGGTTAGGGTTTCAAAGTAGGGGTTTAAACTAGGGTTAAGGTTTCAAAGTAGGATTTTAAACTAAGGTTAGGGTTTCAAAGTAGGGGTTTAACCTAGGGTTAGGGTTCTAAAGTAGGGGTTTAAATTAGGGTTAGGGTTTCAAACTAGGGTTAGGGTTTCAAAGTAAGGGTTTAAACTAGGGTTAGGGTTTCAAAGTAGGGGTTTAAACTAGGGTTAGGGTTTCAAAGTAGGGGTTTAAACTAGGGTTAGGGTTTCAAAGTAGGGGTTTAAACTAGGATTAGGGTTTCAAAGTAGGGGTTTAAACTAGGGTTAGGTTTTCAAAGTAGGGGTTTAAACTCAGGTTAGGGTTTCAAAGTAGGGGTTTAAACTCGGGTTAGGGTTTCTAACTAGGGGTTTAAACTAGGGTTAGGGTTTCAAAGTAGGGGTTTAAACTAGGGTTAGGTTTTCAAACTAGGGTTAGGGTTTCAAAGTAGGGGTTTAAATTAGGGTTAGGGTTTCAAACTAGGGTTAGGGTTTCAAAGAAGGGGTTTAAACTAGGGTTAGGGTTTCAAAGTAGGGGTTTAAACTAGGATTAGGATTTCAAAGTAGGGGTTTAAACTAGGGTTAGGGTTTCAAAGTAGGGGTTTAAACTAGGGTTAAGGTTTCAAAGTAGGATTTTAAACTAAGGTTAGGGTTTCAAAGTAGGGGTTTAACCTAGGGTTAGGGTTCTAAAGTAGGGGTTTAAATTAGGGTTAGGGTTTCAAACTAGGCTTAGGGTTTCAAAGTAAGGGTTTAAACTAGGGTTAGGGTTTCAAAGTAGGGGTTTAAACTAGGGTTAGGGTTTCAAAGTAGGGGTTTAAACTCAGGTTAGGGTTTCAAAGTAGGGGTTTAAACTCGGGTTAGGGTTTCAAACTAGGGGTTTTAACTAGGGTTAGGGTTTCAAAGTAGGGGTTTAAACTAGGGTTAGGTTTTCAAACTAGGGTTAGGGTTTCAAAGTAGGGTTTTAAACTAGGGTTAGGGTTTCAAACTAGGGTTAGGGTTTCAAAGTAGGGTTTAAAACTAGGTTTGGGGTTTCAAAGTAGGGGTTTAAACTAGGGTTAGGGTTTCAAAGTAGGATTTTAAACTAGGGTTAGGGTTTTAAAGTAGTGGTTTAAACTAGGGTTAGGGTTTCAAAGTAGGGTTTTAAACTAGGGTTAGGGTTTCAAAGTAGGTGTTTAAACTAGGGTTAGGGTTTCAAAGTAGGGGTTTAAACTCGGGTTAGGGTTTCAAAGTAGGGGTTTAAACTAGGGTTAGGGTTTCAAAGTAGGGGTTTAAACTAGGGTTAGGTTTTCAAACTAGGGTTAGGGTTTCAAAGTAGGGTTTTAAACTAGGGGTAGGGTTTCAAACTAGGGTTAGGGTTTCAAAGTAGGGTTTTAAACTAGGTTTAGGGTTTCAAAGTAGGGGTTTAAACTAGGGTTAGGGTTTCAAAGTAGGATTTTAAACTAGGGTTAGGGTTTTAAAGTAGGGTTTTAAACTAGGGTTAGGGTTTCAAAGTAGGGGTTTAAACTAGGGTTAGGGTTTCAAAGTAGGGGTTTAAACTAGGGTAAGGGTTTCAAACTAAGGTTAGGGTTTCAAACTAGAGTTAAGGTTTCAAAGTAGGGTTTTAAACTAGGGTTAGGGTTTCAAAGTAGGGTTTTAAACTAGGGTTAGGGTTTCAAAGTAGGGGTTTAAACTAGGGTTAGGGTTTCAATGTAGGGTTTTAAACTAGGGTTAGGGTTTCAAAGTAGTGGTTTAAACTAGGGTTAAGGTTTCAAAGTAGGTGTTTAAACGAGGGTTAGGGTTTAAACTAGGGTTAAGGTTTCAAAGTAGGGGTTTAAACTAGGGTTAGGGTTTCAAAGTAGGGTTTTAAACTAGGTTAAGGTTTCAAAACGGTGGTTTAAACTAGGGTTAGGGTTTCAAAGTAGGGGTTTAAACTAGGGTTAGGGTTTCAAAGTAGGGTTTTAAACAAGGGTTAGGGTTTCAAAGTAGGGGTTTAAACTATGGTTAGGGTTTCAACGTAGGGGTTTCAACTAGGGTTAGGGTTTAAAAGTAGGGGTTTAAACTAGGGTTAGGGATTCAAAGTAGGGGTTTAAACTAGGGTTAGGGTTTCAAAGTAGGGGTTTAAAGTAGGGTAAGTGTTTCAAAGTAGGGGTTTAAACTAGGGTTAGGGTTTCAAAGTAGGGATCTAAACTAGGGTTAGGGATTCAAAGTAGGGGTTAAAACTAGGTTTAGGGTTTCAAAGTAGGGGTTTAAACTAGGTTTAGGGTTGCCAAGTAATGGTTTAAACTAGGGTTAGGGTTTAAAAGTAGGGTTTTAAACTAGGGTTAGGGTTTCAAAGTAGGGTTTTAAACTAGGGTTAGGGTTTCAAAGTAGGGGTTTAAACTAGGGTTAGGGATTCAAAATAGGGGTTTAAACTAGGGTTAGGGTTTCAAAGTAGGGGTTTAACGTAGGGTTAGGGTTTCAAAGTAGGGGTTTAAACTAGGGTTAGGGTTTCAAAGTTGGGATCTAAACTAGGGTTAGGGATTCAAAGTAGGGGTTTAAACTAGGATTAGGGTTTCAAAGTAGGGGTTTAAACTAGGGTTAGGGTTGCAAAGTAATGGTTTAAACTAGGGTTAGGGTTTCAAAGTAGGGGTTTAAACTAGGGTTAGGGTTTCAAAGTAGGGTTTTAAACTAGGGTTAGGGTTTCAAAGTAGGGTTTTAAACTAGGGTTAGGGTTTCAAAGTAGTGGTTTAAACTAGGGTTAGGGATTCAAAGTAGGGGTTTAAACTAGGGTTAGGGATTCAAAGTAGGGGTTTAAACTAGGGTTAGGGTTTCAAAGTAGGGATCTAAACTAGGGTTAGGGTTTCAAAGTAGGGGTTTAAACAAGGGTTAGGGTTGCAAAGTAATGGTGTAAACTAGGGTTAGGGTTGCAAAGTAATGGTGTAAACTAGGGTTAGGTTTTCAAAGTAGGGGATAAACTAGGGTTAAGGTTTCAAAGTAGGGTTTTAAACTAGGGTTAGGGTTTCAAAGTAGTTGTTTAAACTAGGGTTAAGGTTTCAAAGTAGGGGTTTAAACTAGGGTTAGGGTTTAAAAGTAGGGGTTTAAACTAGGGTTAGGGTTCCAAAAAAGGGTTTCAAACTAGGGTTAGGGTGTCAAAGTGGGGGTTTAAACTAGGGTTAGGGTTTCAAAGTAGGGTTTCAAATTAGGGTTAGGGTTTCAAAGTAGGGTTTCAAACTAGGGTAAGGGTTTCAAAGTAGGTGTGTAAACGAGATAGGGTTTCAAACTAGGGTTAGGGTTTCAAAGTAGGGTTTTAAACTAGGGTAAGTGTTTCAAAGTAGGGGTTTAAACTAGGGTTAGGGTTTCAAAGTAGGGTTTTAAACTAGGGTTAGGGTTTCAAAGTAGGGGTTTAAACTAGGGTTAGGGATTCAAAGTAGGGTTTCAAACTAGGGTTAAGGTTTCAAAGTAGGGGTTTAAACTAGGTTTAGGTTTTCAAACTAGGGTTAGGGTTTCAAAGTAGGGTTTTAAACTAGGGTTAGGGTTTCAAAGTAGGGGTTTAATTTAGGGTAAGGTTTTCAAACTAGTGTTAGGGTTTCAAAGTAGGGTTTTAAACTAGGGTTAGGGTTTCAAAGTAGGGGTTTAAACTAGGGTTAGGGATTCAAAGTAGGGGTTTAATCTAGGGTTAGGGTTTCAAAGTCTGGTTTTAAACTAGGAATAGGGTTTCAAAGTAGGGTTTTAAACTAGGGTTAGGGTTTCAAAGTAGGGGTTTAAACTAGGGTTAAGGTTTCAAAGTAGGATTTTAAACTAAGGTGAGGGTTTCAAAGTAGGGGTTTAACCTAGGGTTAGGGTTCTAAAGTAGGGGTTTAAATTAGGGTTAGGGTTTCAAACTAGGGTTAGGGTTTCAAAGAAGGGGTTTAAACTAGGGTTAGGGTTTCAAAGTAGGGGTTTAAACTAGGGATAGGGTTTCAAAGTAGGGGTTTAAACTAGGATTAGGATTTCAAAGTAGGGGTTTAAACCAGGGTTAGGGTTTCAAAGTAGGGGTTTAAACTAGGGTTAAGGTTTCAAAGTAGGATTTTAAACTAAGGTTAGGGTTTCAAACTAGGGTTAGGGTTTCAAAGTAAGGGTTTAAACTAGGGTTAGGGTTTCAAAGTAGGGGTTTAAACTAGGGTTAGGGTTTCAAAGTAGGGGTTTAAACTAGGGTTAGGGTTTCAAAGTAGGGGTTTAAACTAGGATTAGGGTTTCAAAGTAGGGGTTTAAACTAGGGTTAGGTTTTCAAAGTAGGGGTTTAAACTCAGGTTAGGGTTTCAAAGTAGGGGTTTAAACTCGGGTTAGGGTTTCTAACTAGGGGTTTAAACTAGGGTTAGGGTTTCAAAGTAGGGGTTTAAACTAGGGTTAGGTTTTCAAACTAGGGTTAGGGTTTCAAAGTAGGGGTTTAAATTAGGGTTAGGGTTTCAAACTAGGGTTAGGGTTTCAAAGTAGGGGTTTAAACTAGGGTTAGGGTTTCAAAGTAGGGGTTTAAACTAGGATTAGGATTTCAAAGTAGGATTTTAAACTAAGGTTAGGGTTTCAAAGTAGGGGTTTAACCTAGGGTTAGGGTTCTAAAGTAGGGGTTTAAATTAGGGTTAGGGTTTCAAACTAGGCTTAGGGTTTCAAAGTAAGGATTTAAACTAGGGTTAGGGTTTCAAAGTAGGGGTTTAAACTAGGGTTAGGGTTTCAAAGTAGGGGTTTAAACTCAGGTTAGGGTTTCAAAGTAGGGGTTTAAACTCGGGTTAGGGTTTCAAACTAGGGGTTTTAACTAGGGTTAGGGTTTCAAAGTAGGGGTTTAAACTAGGGTTAGGTTTTCAAACTAGGGTTAGGGTTTCAAAGTAGGGTTTTAAACTAGGGTTAGGGTTTCAAACTAGGGTTAGGGTTTCAAAGTAGGGTTTAAAACTAGGTTTGGGGTTTCAAAGTAGGGGTTTAAACTAGGGTTAGGGTTTCAAAGTAGGATTTTAAACTAGGGTTAGGGTTTTAAAGTAGTGGTTTAAACTAGGGTTAGGGTTTCAAAGTAGGGTTTTAAACTAGGGTTAGGGTTTCAAAGTAGGTGTTTAAACTAGGGTTAGGGTTTCAAAGTAGGGGTTTAAACTCGGGTTAGGGTTTCAAAGTAGGGGTTTAAACTAGGGTTAGGGTTTCAAAGTAGGGGTTTAAACTAGGGTTAGGTTTTCAAACTAGGGTTAGGGTTTCAAAGTAGGGTTTTAAACTAGGGGTAGGGTTTCAAACTAGGGTTAGGGTTTCAAAGTAGGGTTTTAAACTAGGTTTAGGGTTTCAAAGTAGGGGTTTAAACTAGGGTTAGGGTTTCAAAGTAGGATTTTAAACTAGGGTTAGGGTTTTAAAGTAGGGTTTTAAACTAGGGTTAGGGTTTCAAAGTAGGGGTTTAAACTAGGGTTAGGGTTTCAAAGTAGGGGTTTAAACTAGGGTAAGGGTTTCAAACTAAGGTTAGGGTTTCAAACTAGAGTTAAGGTTTCAAAATAGGGTTTTAAACTAGGGTTAGGGTTTCAAAGTAGGGTTTTAAACTAGGGTTAGGGTTTCAAAGTAGGGGTTTAAACTAGGGTTAGGGTTTCAATGTAGGGTTTTAAACTAGGGTTAGGGTTTCAAAGTAGTGGTTTAAACTAGGGTTAGGGTTTCAAAGTAGGTGTTTAAACGAGGGTTAGGGTTTAAACTAGGGTTAAGGTTTCAAAGTAGGGGTTTAAACTAGGGTTAGGGTTTCAAAGTAGGGTTTTAAACTAGGTTAAGGTTTCAAAACGGTGGTTTAAACTAGGGTTAGGGTTTCAAAGTAGGGGTTTAAACTAGGGTTAGGGTTTCAAAGTAGGGTTTTAAACAAGGGTTAGGGTTTCAAAGTAGGGGTTTAAACTATGGTTAGGGTTTCAAAGTAGGGGTTTAAACTAGGGATAAAGTTTCAATTAGGGGTTTAAACTAGGGTTAGGGTTTCAAAGTAGGGGTTTAAACTAGGGTTAGGGTTTCAAAGTAGGGGTTTATACTAGGGATAAAGTTTCAATTAGGGGTTTAAACTAGGGTTAGGGTTTCAAAGTAGGGGTTTAAACTAGGGTTAGGGTTTCAAAGTAGGGGTTTAAACTAGGGATAAAGTTTCAATTAGGGGTTTAAACTAGGGTTAGGGTTTCAAAGTAGGGGTTTAAACTAGGGTTAAGGTTTCAAAGTATGGGTTTGAACTATGGTTATGGTTTCAAAGTAGGGGGTTAAAGTAGGGTTAGGGTTTCAAAGTAGGGGTTTAAACTAGGGTTAGGGTTTTAAAGTAGGGTTTTAAACTAGAGTTAGGGTTTCAAAGTAGGGGTTTAAACTAGGGTTAGGGTTTCAAAGTAGGGTTTCAAACTAGGGTTAGGGTTTCAAAGTAGGGTTTCAAACTAGGGTTAGGGTTTCAAAGTACGGGTTTAAACTAGGGTTAATGTTTCAAAATAGGGTTTTAAACTAGGGTTAGGGTTTCAAAGTAGGGTTTCAAACTAGGGTTAGGGTTTCAAAGTAGGGTTTCAAACTAGGGTTAGGGTTTCAAAGTACAGGTTTAAACTAGGGTTAGGGTTTCAAAGTAGGGGTTTAAACTAGGTTTAGGGTCTCAAACTAGGGATAGGGTTTCAAAGTAAGGTTTTAAACTAGGGTTAGGGTTTCAAAGTAGAGGTTTAAACTAGGCTTAGGGTTTCAAAGTAGGGTTTTAAACGAGGGTTAGGGTTTTAAAGTAGGGGTTTAAACTAAGGTTAGGGTTTCAAAGTAGGGTTTTAACCTAGGGTTAGGGTTCTAAAGTAGGGGTTTAAACTAGGGTTAGGGTTTCAAAGTAGGGTTTTAAACTAGGGTTAGGGTTTCAAAGTAGTAGTTTGAACTAGGATTAGGGTTTCAAAGTAGGGGTTTAAACTAGGTTTAGGGTCTCAAACTAGGGATAGGGTTTCAAAGTAAGGTTTTAAACTAGGGTTAGTGTTTCAAAGTAGAGGTTTAAACTAGGGTTAGGGTTTCAAAGTAGGGTTTTAACCTAGGGTTAGGGTTCTAAAGTAGGGGTTTAAACTAGGGTTAGGGTTTCAAAGTAGGGTTTTAAACTAGGGTAAGGGTTTCAAAGTAGGGGTTTAAACTAGGGTTAGGGTTTCAAAGTAGGGGTTTAAACTAGGGTTAGGGTTTCAAACTAGGGTTAGGGTTTCAAAGTAGGGTTTTAAACTAGGGTTAGGGTTTCAAAGTAGGGGTTTAAACTAGGGTTAAATCAGAGCGGCCAATCTTTTTTTTTGTAGACATATTTATCATTTAGTTAGTTCTAAACGTATTGAGCTTTAAATTGAATTTAAGACATGGGATATGTAATTTAAGCGCTCCCTTATTTTGAGCAGTGTTGTATGAAGGTACTTTTAATCAGTGTGCTTTTCTGTTAGCAGGACATCGTGCATTTGGACTTGAATGTTTTGTTTGTCCTTATTGTGATTGTGACTACAACACAATGAAAAGTGTTGTTGTCAGTGAGGAACTGCGATGGTAAGGGATGAACTGCGATGGCAAAAATGCGGCCCGAACCGTAGATCGCACCGGGACAAATGAGGTATCAAACGATGCGGCTCGATCTGACTCGCTGCGCTATTATTTTTCTAAGAATTCCCAGTTACCAAGGCGACGCTATTCCCAAAAAACTCCCAAATAAAGTCCCATAGGAATGAATGGGAATCCGAAAGACATCAACTCCAATCAAGCACCTTTTTCCAAGACACGCTGCGCGCGCATACGTTGACCGACCGATATGAATTTTAGCTCATTTTGTTGGAATTTTTGTCATCTTTAGCTCAGTGTCAAAAAAAAAATTAAGGAATGAAAGCTCTCCCCCTGTGCGGGTTCAAAGACAGTGAGCAAAGGGGTGAAAGTCGCCTTTCTTGCATCAGCTAGAGCGTGACTAATTAAGGACAGAGTGCTGGGAACCAAAAAATATATTTCCAAAAGTTTCACTTTAACTCGTCACCATGGCCACAATCTTTGCTCACTAGACATCAAATTCGCACATTTTGTAGCCACAAGCCTCTACTAGGGTTAGTTTTATTTGGCTAAGGTGTCATTTAGTACCTTTATTTTAACTTTAAGCGAGGAGAAGTCGCACTATTTTGATCTCTTTTCAATGTTTTCCGTTTTCCCCTCTTCATTTTCGATCAATCATAAGTTTTCAACCTGCTCTCATTTGGTCATTTTTCATCCGATTAAAAAACTGAGAACATGCTCGCGTTCCCCAAACCCTTGCCGTTCTAACGAGCCATTTCTGGAATCTGCATCTTCAACCGTTAAGTCGCGAGAGGCTTTTGTTTGAGGTGAGCGTAATCCTATACAAATCAATGGAATGTTGGTGCGTGACGTCTCTTAACAACTTAAAATCAAATGTGTGTGCGTGAATGTGCATGTTTTGTAAAGGGGCAGTAAGATACTGTTGATTATGGTAGATTCCACATTTCTTGACCGATTTCAATGGTTTAAATTTTAAACTGTTCAGCTCATTGAAATGTTACTTAAAATCAAATGTGTGTGCGTGAATGTGCATGTTTCTTAAAGGGGCAGTAACATACTGTTGATTATGGTTAACTTTTACATTTCTTGAGCGATTTCAATGGTTTCAATTTTAAACTGTTCAGCTCATTGAAATGTTAGTTAAAATCAAATGTGTGTGCGTGAATGTGCATGTTTCTTAAAGGGGCAGTAATACTTTTAGTTGATTATAACTTCCACATTTCTTGAGCGATTTCAACGGTTGAAATTTTAAACTGTTCAGCTCATTGAAAAGAGTTGCAAGAGTTAGCAGGCCCATTCAAAATTTCCGCGGGAATTTTTCTAGTTTTTTAATCTTCCACCGATTTTTCCGCAAGAATGCGGCCCGTACCGTACATCGCACCAGGACAAATGAAGTATCAAACGATGCGGCTCGATCTGACTCGGTGCGGCATTATTTTTCTAGGAATTCCCAGTTACCATGGCGACGCTATTCCCAAAAAACTCCCAAAATTCAGGGAAAGAAGGTCCCATAGGAAATGAATGTGAAAAGGAAAGACAAAATCACACATCAAGCACCTTTTTCCAAGACACGCTGCGTGCGCATACGTTAACCGATTGATATGAATTTTAGCTCATTTTGTTGGAATTTTTCCTATCTTTAGCTCAGTGTCAAAAAAAAATTAAGGAATGAAGGTTCTTCCCCCTGTGCGGGTTCAAAGACAGTGAGTGTAATCGCCACTCTATTACGCAATTAAACTTTCAGTGGTGGGAACCAAAAAATCTATTTCCAAAAGTTTTACTTCAACTCGTCACCATGGCCACAATCTTTGCTCACTAGACATCAAATTCGCACATTTTGTAGCCACAAGCCTCTACTTTCTGAAAAACTAAGTTTTATTTGGCTAAGGTGTCATTTAGTACCTTTATTTTCACTTTAAGCGAGGAGAAGTCGGACTTTGGCGCCTATCTCCTCCATGTTAATTTCGCCGTTTTTTCCCTCTTCATTTTCGATCAATTATAAGTTTTCAACCTGCTCTCATTTGGTCATTTTTCATCCGATTACAAAACTGAGAACATGCTCGCGTTCCCCAAACCCTTGCCGTTCTAACGAGCCATTTCTGGAATCTGCATCTTCAACCGTTAAGTCGTGAGAGGCTTTTGTTTGAGGTGAGCGTAATCCTATACAAAATCAATGGAATGTGGGTGCGTGACGTCTCCTAACAACTTAAAATCAAATGTGTGTGCGTGAATGTGCATGTTTTGTAAAATGGCAGTAAGATACTTTTAGTTGATGTTGATTATGGTGAACTTCCACATTTCTTGACCGATTTCAATGGTTTAAATTTTAAACTGTTCAGCTCATTTACATTAAAAAAAAAAAAACGTTTAAAAAAACACACACAATACACACACATTATTATTATTTTTAAATGAAATGGAATGGACTGCTATTTAAATAGTGCTTTTTTAGCTATACTGCCTGGTCTCTCACTTTTGCATAGCAACTGCCTCAGCCAATCATTTCTCTCACTGTTGAGCTCAACTCACCCCCTTTTTTTCTTGGTGTACTCAAGGCTTGGCCTATCTACGACTACTACTATTGCAAATACTATTACTACTACTACTATCTTGGCCAATTGATTAGGTACACCCAGGATTCTGGTCAATTCATTAGGTACACCCTGGATTCTTGCCACTCCGCCCACCCAGGGCGGCGGCCATCTTGGCCAATTAATTAGGTACACCCTGGAGTCTCGCCACTCCGCCCACCCAGGGCAACGGCCATCTTGGCCAATTAATTAGGTACACTAAGGATTCTCTCCCCTCCGCCCACCCGGGGCGGCGGCCATCTTGGCCAATTGATTAGGTACAGCCAGGACTTTTCAGTCACAAAATTGTTTTATTTGATTATTTTCCAAATTTGTAGCATGTGACTATTACTGTGTTTTTTTGATGATTGTGGTTTATTATTAACTCTTTGACCGCCATAAACGTTATAAAACGTTTAGCATAAACCTAGGGAAGGGCGCCGAGGACGTTTAAAGACGTCCCCTATGTTTTTTTGTTTTTTTTTTGAAAACGGGTGCAGGAAAGCCTTGGGCAGCTGTGCTGAAAGTATCAGGCAGATCTGATTAGTAAAAGACTCATTTTGGCCCCTAGAGGGCAGCGATGACTCTCTTTGCACAAGGTTGGATGGGCCGCCCACCGTGGGCGTCAGTAGAAGACGTGAGGCGGAGCTAGAGTGTTGAGGAGACATGGCTGATGAAGCCCACAATGGCTGACCAATCAACCGGTTGCAAGCAGCTCACGCTTGAGCATTTTTTTCAAAGACGGAAAGCATCAATCAATACTAAAAAGCGCATTGATGTCGACGATGATGATGACTCCGAGCTTGACGCCAAAGTTGGAAGCCTTGACGCAACTGTTATGATCACGTAGTAAGCCTCACCGGCTAAGCGCGGCTAGCGCGGCTAGCGCTGCTAAGGCCGGAAAACGCGCACAATAGCCGACCGGGTACTTCTACACAATCGGACATTCGATCGGGCGATGGAGAGTTGGCATCGACCAATGCAGATTGATGATGATGATGATGATGACTCCGAGCTTGACGCCAAAGTTGGAAGCCTTGACGCGACTGTTATGATCACGTAGTAAGCCTCACCGGCTAGCGCGGCTACCGCTGCTAACGCCGGAGCTTTCACATGCGGACATTTTGTCGGACAATGAAGAGTACCCCGAGTCCAATGCATATTCATCGGAGGAGCGGGTACAGTCTGATCACGGAGAAGACACTGTTTCTGGACTACGATGCCACCATGAATGGAGTGGATAAAATGGATCAGAACATCTCTTACAACCCGGTGTAGCAACTGAAGGACACGAGGAAGCGAGACGTAACGAAACCGTAGCATGATCCTGATATTAGACTTGATGGCAACACACACTGCAGTATATACTTGCTATTCCCCGGAAAAAACGGCCTGCAAGAAAGTGGAGCACGCGAAGAGGCAATCTGTTGTGCAAATGCTGTTGCGACTCCTTGCACGCAGGAGAGTGTTACAAAAAGAAAAACTGTCGTTGAAACATCCACATATTTGTAAATAGCACCACAGTTGCACACATTTGTAAATAGTTTGCCAAATTGTTGTCAAATTGTTACACTGTTGAATGTAAATAAACGTATTTTGCTATCAAAAAACACTTTTTCATTCTTGGTGGTAGTGTTTTATAGAAGTAAAGCACTATTTAGGTGTTTGTGGCATCATTCATGGACAAAAAGAAGTGTAAAATTCACTAGAATGCATGAAATAATATCGTTTCACTAAAAGCTTGATTTCTCCGTATTTTGGTCCAAAACAGGCGAAATTGGGTCAAACTAACCATTTTCTATTGTTGATTACTAAAGAACGGAATAAGGTAGAAACAAACTTTTTTTTTCTGATGAAAGATCTTTCATTTGGTAGTACGTGTGTTTCCATAGTCCAAACAGAACATTTTCTGTGGACCTTGAAAGATCAGTCAAAATGCTTAAATCGGCTGGCACTGACGGCATCCCTTTTCTGAAAACGTCTTGCAGTCAAAGAGTTAAATACTATAAATTGTCCATTTCCTTTGCTAAAATAAATGTTTTATTTTATAATATTGATGAGTTCTTCAAGATGCACAAACAGTGACTGTGCACATGTTGTTTCCTCAGGGCACACATACACATATAAAAGTAATTTGTAAGATGTTGATAAAATTGGGTTAATGGTGTAAATCAACAAATTCAAATTGGAAGGTTCATTTAACTAGATTGTTTTATGTTCAATATACTTTAAAAAAAAAAATTCAGTGACATGTACAATGTAGCCAATAATAAAATATATAATACTGGATATTTTGTAGAAACATTTCATCACTTGTAAAGATTTGTCTGTGTTGAATAATTTAGACAGGTGATAATTGCTGAAATTAAAATAACAGATTCATCACATTATTTTAAATGCATAGTAATTAAAATGTATCACTCCCTTAACACTGAAAACAAAGATATGAATTAGACAATGGTTGGTTCTTTTTAGTGGTTAAAAAAGTGGATGTTTGAATTACAATTTGTATCTTTTTTTTATTTATTATTATTTTTTTTTTGTTGTGCAAAAAACACATACAAGTGGTCAAGCAGTGCATCCACCACCAGACAGCCTGTCCTGTATGTAGCAGTATGTCCTACTCGCAACCCGCGAGTGTTGTATGACACAATCCGCATTATTGAACCTTGCAGCTGCACGCAGCGCAGTTGCCCCCTTAAACTGGTCTCCTCGGATGCAGCGCGCTCTAACCTCACCATCGGGCTGCAACCCATCTTGTGATAGTTGGGACTTCGCGTTGTCTTCTCTCGCGCGTTTTTTTCTAATCCTAACCCTGATTGGTCCGCTTTTTTCCCTGTCTGTGCTGTGGCCAATGACATTCGCTTGATTTTGGAAGGTTCTAGACGACGGACCCCCTTGCTGATAGTTGGAGTTCATGTTGTCTTGTCTCTTTTCCCTGATTGGTCGTTTTCTGCTTGTCTGTGCTGTGGCCAATTAGAGACGCTTGAATGAGACTATTTTAGAAGGTTCTCGACCACGGCTTCTTCCCATTTCATCTCGTCTGAGGTAAGTGTTGCACGGCAGTTGTTTGTAGTCTGATGTATAATGCTAAATAAGTGAGATTTTGCAAGTTTTCCCCCATCTTAAACTACATCACGTTAATACTGGCAATGTATTGAAACGTATTTGATGTGTTTGAACGTTGTGTTATCCGGCTGCTGTTTTAACAAGATATAGGTAAAGTTAAGTGCTAGACATGGTAACCTACATGCTAATGATGAGTTATTAACATTGTTTTTTAGTTTTAATTTATATTTTAGCCGTTTTGGATTTAGTTGACTCAGTGTAGGCTCAATGAATTGTATTCTTGTCTGTGTTACTTTCATGAGAAAGAGCAACGGGTCTGTCTATTCATTCGTTATCTAATGGGAGGGCCGGGATTCTGCTGTGTCGGAAGGGAGTCAGGCTTATTATTATTGTATTTTTTCTAATCTGATTTATACCCATGGGAACGGATTCTCTTGTATTCATTCAGTTGTAACCAGGTGTGTTGTGGGCTGACTTTTTTATGAACCCTCTTTGAATAAATAATGATGTGGGCTGGAGAGAAGACACACATTTGAACAGAGCACTGCTTGGGTGACTTCATTTGTGTGATCAGAAGCTTCTGGTAATTATTTACCTTTGCAAAGGAACTTCTTCAACAGAATCTCACCATTCAGTTAATTGAACACGCAAAGAGTACAATACTTAATATTGTCTACTCTAACACTAACTACACCTGCTAGCGCTAGCTAGAGCTAGCAGATCTCACTTTAAGGTTTTAATGTGCAGTAAAAGAAAAACAAAGAAAAGTTTGAGTATGCTCTAAATCTCAATTGTGTATATCCATCGTTGCTACAATATACAGTAAGGCTTTTGTCTCGTCTGTCGTCGTCGTGGTGGGGTTGGGGGAGGGGGCGTCGGTTGTTGAGTGGCGTGTCCTGCTCGATCGTGTAGCGGAGCAGCGCCGATGAGGGATTTTGGAAGTATTTTACACTGTTAAATGACCTTCATTGATTGACTACAGCACACATTTGTAAATTGTCAAAGCTGCCTTTATTTTCCCCCTTGAAAGATTACCGTTGGTTTCTGTAGCGATCGTTTTTTTCACGGCCATCCAGAATATCCATCCATTTTGCCAAACCGTTTCACCTCATGGAAATTAATCTAAAAGAAAAAAAAAGTAACAATGTTATTACAATACCGTTTTCTTTGTTAATAAGTAAACAAGGAAGTCTATAGTGGATCCATTTTTTTCTATTGTTGAGGATTTATTGAAGGCTCTGCTCACCCCATCCATTATTTATAATCAATGAACTATACAATGTGTGATGTTACTATACTTCAATTGATGAAAATAATGGCGGCGTATTCCAAGCACAGAGAGGTGAGCGCTCAAGAAGCGGTGGCGCGGACATGCAGTCTCCCTCTGAAGAAGTGCTCGCGCAGCGTAGTTTTCATCCAGACGGCTGAGGATGGCGTGAAATTGAGTCTACCCATGAGTAGACTGAAGACCATGCATCCGGACGCAGACAACGTGTGGATGTCTGGTCTGCCAGACAAATATGTGGCAAGACCTAGAACGGCAATGTTTGAGCGGATGTGTCTCGCCGAATTCGCATCCGAATACCGGGTCGTCTACGGTCAGCAGATTGAGGGCAAGAATGTCATTCCCCTCTCACACGGCAAGGGATTCATCCAGAAGCGGATTGGAAAAGATGCCGTCATCAGATTCACTCGCTTCTCAATCAAAAAGTATGCTGAGAAGTATTACAGGACCCAGTTTAAATTGTACCTCCCCCACAGAGACGACGCCGAGCTCAGGTCTGAAAACCTCAAAACGTACGAGGAGTTCTACGGTGCCGGGGAATCAAAGTTCGGTCGGGTGCGGGCTATCGTCGACCGCAATCGGGGGCGGTACGAAGGACGGGGAAAGACCGTGGACAATGCCTTCGAAAAATTGAAAGAGCTTCGTGCGGTTCTCAACGCGTGGAGCACTTTTGCGCCGGAGGTAGAAGCAGAGCGTTTGGAGTGTGCCGCCGAACGCGAATCTAATCCGTTACAGGAAGACCCGCAAGATGAGGTTCCGGCCTACCAGGACGCTCCTGGTAGCGGCGCGGTCTTGCCGGCGTTTGAGGCGCCAAAGTTGAGCGCCGAATTTGTGAGGAACATGTACCGCAGTCTCAATGAAACGCAAGCGTCCGTCTTCTACGCTGTGCGCGAGTGGTGTTTGAAACGCGTTTCGGATCGTCTCCTCGAGCCCTTCTTTTATTTAATCCCCGGAGGAGCTGGCTGTGGTAAATCGCATGTCATCAAGTGCATTTACCAGGAGGCCAGTAAGATTCTCCGCCAGCTTCCCAGGTTCCGCGACGAAGCGGATATGGCCAAGCCTGCTGTGCTGCTGACGTCGTTTACTGGCACGGCGGCTTACAACATCTCAGGGAAAACGCTTCATTCCCTCTTGAAATTCCCCAGGACTCTAAAGCCTGCTTACCAGGCGCTGGGGAATACGTTGGACGCATTGAGAGCAACCCTTTGCAACGTGGAAATTTTGATCATCGACGAGATCTCCATGGTCTCCAAGGAACTCTTTGCCTATGTCCACTGGAGATTTCAGCAAATCAAGGGCAACCAGAGACCATTTGGGGGCATCTCCGTTCTTGCAGTTGGGGACTTCTACCAACTGCCACCCCTCGGAAGGTCCAAGCCCCTCTGCGTTTCTGACAACGATCTTCTTGACCTCTGGACAGATTTTCAGATGGTCAAGCTTACTCAAATCATGCGGCAAAAAGACGACGTCGCTTTTGCCGAGCTTTTGAACAGGATCAGGGAGAAGGGGAAGGCTGATCCGCTTGGCGATGGTGACAGGGCGTTACTCACCACGGCTGTCACGGATGCGCGAGACCTCCCTGCGGATACTCTGCATATCTTTGCCACCAATAAAGAGGTGGATAGGCACAATGCAGCAACTGTGGCTGCTCTCAAATTGACTGTGGTCAATATTCCCGCAGAGGACTACAGGAAGAGCCCACGGTCGGGGGCGATGGTCACCGTGACCAAAGTGATCATGGGGTCGAGAAGGGATCTACCGGATGCCCTTCTACCTGGTGTAGGAGCACGGGTTATGCTTCTTCGGAATTTGGATGTCGAGGACGGATTGGTGAACGGGACCTTTGGCACAATAGGCAACATTGTTCAAAGCGCCCCAAAGGGGTCGGCGGAGAAAGTGACCTTGCTCGGACTGAGGCTAGACAATCCCGAAGCGGGCCAGAAATTGCGTGATAAAATTCTGGGGCCGACGGATGACTTGGTCTATATCGAAAGGTCGGAGGAAAACCTGGGCATAAAAGGCGTGGTCAGGCGGCAATTCCCCATGAAGCTTGCCTTTGGATGCACGGCTCACAAAGTGCAAGGCATGACGATGACTTCTGCAGTGGTGTCTCTTAAGCGTGTGTTTGAACCTGGAATGGCCTATGTTGCCCTAAGCCGCACGACGTCACTTCAGGGATTGAGGGTCATAGACTTTGACAAATCCAAAATCTATGCCAATCCCAACGTCACGACGGCAATGGACAGTATGACGCGCGCTTCTTTCCAAAGTACAAGACCACTGTTGTACTTTTTCAAAATGCCACAAACTGCTTTTCCCACCTTGACCATTGTTCATCACAACACCGAGGGCCTTCCATCTCATATTGACGACTTAAAGTCTCATCATGAGTTGAGGCTGGCAGATGTCCTTTGCCTCACTGAAACTCATTTGTCTGGATCCTTCTCCCCCCCTCCCTTGCAACTGGAGGGATGCAGCACTTTTGTGCGCAACAGACAAGTTTCGTATTCAAATAGACTGGACGTGGCCCAAAAAGAGGGTGGCGGAGTCGCAGTCTATTATCGCGATTGTCTTCGAGCGGAGCCCCGTCGGTTTATTCAGAATGTGGTTGACCTGGAATTTGCTGTCATCAGGGTTGACGCTCCCGTCCAGGCTTTGATAGCTACGGTCTACAGGCCACCCAACCTGAGTCTTGGCACCTTTCTTCCAAACCTTGGAAGTCTCTTGGATGCCTTGGCCGTGATGGACTGCCAGCCTATTGTTGTTTGCGGAGACTTTAATGAGGATTTGCTTTCAAAGGGAAAGAAATCCATTCTGGACTTGTTTCAGTCCAGAGGCTTTTCACAGCTGATCACCCAGGCCACAACTGGAAAGCAGACACTGATTGTTTGCGGAGACTTTAATGAGGATTTGCTTTCAAAGGGAAAGAAATCCATTCTGGACTTATTTCAGTCCAGAGGCTTTTCACAGCTGATCACCCAGGCCACAACTGGAAAGCAGACACTGATTGATCACATTTACATATCTCGCCCAGATTGTTGTGTTCAATCAGGCGTTCTGCACACTTATTACAGTTACCACAGTCCGGTCTACTGTGTGTTAACTTCTTGTGTCAGCTCATTGTAGATCGCAAGGGCACCATTTTCACAAGTGTGCCTTTGCAAATGTTATTGAGCCTTTCATACCACTGCTCAAAAGAGGGGGATACTGTACTTTAAATTGTAAAGGCTGAAAAGTTAAATCCTTTGCTCGTTCAAAATTTGTGTCATAACAGAACTACACTCAAAATCAGAGCGGCCAATCATTTTTTTTGTAGACATATTTATCATTTAGTTAGTTCTAAACTTATTGAGCTTTAAATTGAATTTAAGACATGGGATATGCCATTTAAGCGCTCCCTTATTTTGAGCAGTGTTGTATGACGGTACTTTTAATCAGTGTGCTTTTCTGTTAGCAGGACATCGTGCATTTGGACTTGAATGTTTTGTTTGTCCTTATTGTGATTGTGACTATAACACAATGAAAAGTGTTGGTGTCGGTGAGGAACTGCGATGGTAAGGGATGAACTGTGATGGTAAGTGATGATTGATTACTGAATTGATCTAGGCAAACATTGAACACTCATTTTTCATTTTCACATGCAATACAGGTGGATGGAGCGCAGCAAGGGGCGCAACTTGACATGGCCAAGGATATCAAGGTTGTTATGTCCGGTACAACTGGTGGAGAGAAAATATGAAAAAAGGGATCCCGCAAACGTAGACCAAAATGATTTATTCTACAGGATTCCTCACTGAAAAACTGTCACATGTGTATTGGATGAGTATTTAGATTAAGTTTTAACTGTTCAGTTTTGCTGCCTATTTTCTAACAACTTGTTCCTTTGTGTGCTGAGGAAAAGATGAAGATGCTGTGTAACAAAGACCCAAAACGGCTCTTTTAAGAGCCGTTTTACATGTACTTTGGAGTAATATTCCTGCAATATTGATCAGCACCAACATGCCTTTTAATATGCAATGTCAAATTTAAACACTGCATTCATACTGTATTTGCTCCATGATACAGTATATTGCATTTTATATTTTAGTTAATCACTTACACTATAAGCAAGAAATTAAACTGATTCCCTTTTGATATGACTAAAATGTCAATCAAGACATAAGGGAAGCCATTACACATGTAATAACTGCAGTTATTACAAATTGTCTTGAACTCTATTCCTGCTGACACAAATTGAGAGGTAAAGTACACCAACATTTGGCAAACAGTTCAGAGCATGCATCTTTCCACCTTGCAAGAGTCAGCAGGCCCATTCAAAATTTCCGCGGAAATTTTTCTAGTATTTTTCTTCTTCTTCTTTTTATTATTTTTTTAATCTTCCACCGATTTTTCCGCAAGGGAATTCCCAGTTACCATGGCGACGCTATTCCCAAAAAACTCCCAAATAAAGTCCC
The DNA here is from genome assembly GCF_054856555.1 of Leptonotus elevatus. Classification (NCBI taxonomy): domain Eukaryota; kingdom Metazoa; phylum Chordata; class Actinopteri; order Syngnathiformes; family Syngnathidae; genus Leptonotus; species Leptonotus elevatus. Next base: position 7,992,584 of record NC_141260.1, on the reverse strand, counting down.
ATAGGAATGAATGGGAATCCGAAAGACATCAACTCCAATCAAACGCCTTTTTCCAAGACACGCTGCGCGCGCATACGTTGACCGACCGATATGAATTTTAGCTCCGATATGAATTTTAGCTCATTTTGTTGGAATTTTTGTCATCTTTAGCTCAGTGTCAAAAAAAATAATTAAGGAATGAAAGCTCCCCCCCTGTGCGGGTTCAAAGACAGTGAGCAAAGGGGTGAAAGTCGCCTATTTAGAGTTTGACTAATTAAGGCTTCAGTGACGGGAACCAAAAAATATATTTCCAAAAGTTTCACTTCAACTCGTCAACATGGCCACAATCTTTGCTCACTAGACATCAAATTGGCACATTTTGTAGCCACAAGCCTCTGCTTTCTGAAAAACTAAGTTTTATTTGGCTAAGGTGTCATTTAGTACCTTTATTTTCACTTTAAGCGAGGAGAAGTCGGACTATTTCGATCTCTTTTCAATGTTATTTTCGCCGTTTTTCCCTCTTCATTTTCGATCAATCATAAGTTTTCAACCTGCTCCTAAGTTGGTCATTTTTCATCCGATTAAAAAACTGAGAACATGCTCGCGTTCCCCAAACCCTTGCCGTTCTAACGAGCCATTTCTGGAATCTGCATCTTCAACCGTTAGGTCGTGAGAGGCTTTTGTTTGAGGTGAGCGTATCCTATACAAAATCAATGGAATGTGGGTGCGTGACGTCTCGCAACAAGTTAAAATCAAATGTGTGTGCGTGAATGGTCTGTCACTTTTGCATAGCAACTGCCTCAGCCAATCATCTCTCACTGTTGAGCTCAACTCAGCCCCTTTTTTTCTTGGTGTACTCAAGGCTTGGCCTATATACGACTACTACTATTGCAAATACTATTACTACTACTACTATCTTGGCCAATTGATTAGGTACACCCAGGATTCTGGTCAATTAATTAGGTACACCCTGGATTCTCGCCACTTCGCCCACCCAGGGCGGCGGCCATCTTGGCCAATTAATTAGGTACACCAAGGATTCTCTCCCCTCTGCCCACCCGGGGCGGCGGCCATCTTGGCCAATTGATTAGGTATGACCAGGATTCTCGCCACTCCGCTCGCCGAGGGCGGCGGCCATCTTGGCCAATTGATTAGGTACAGCCAGGACTTTTCAGTCACAAAATGTTTTTATTTGATTATTTTCCAAATTTGTAGCGTGACTATTACTGTGTTTTTTGCTGATTATGGTTTATTATTTAATACTAAAAATTGTCCATTTCCTTTGCTAAAATAAATGTTTTCTTTTATAATATTGATGAGTTCTTCAAGATGCACAAACAGTGACTGTGCGCATGTTGTCTCCACAGTTTCCTCAGGGCACACATACACATATAAAAGGAATTTGTAAGATGTTAATAAAATTTGGTTAATGGTGTAAATCAACAAATTCAAATTGGAAGGTTCATTTAACTAGATTGTTTTATGTTCAATATACTTATATATATACCTATACAGGTGATAATTGCTGAAATTAAAATAACAGATTCATCAGATTTTTTTAAATGCATAGTAATTAAAATATGTGTCACTCCCTTAACACTGAAAACAAAGATATGAATTAGACAATGGTTGGTTCTTTTTAGTGGTTAAAAAAGTGGATGTTTGAATTACAATTTTTATCTTTTTATATGTATTTATTTTTTTATGTTGATGTGCAAAAAACACATACAATTGGTCAAGCAGCGCATCCACCACCAGACGGCCTGTCCTGTATGTAGCAGTATGTCCTACTCGCAACCCGCGAGTGTTGTATGACACAATCCGCATTATTGAACCTTGCAGCTGCACGCAGCGCAGTTGCCCCCTTAAACTGGTCTCCTCGGATGCAGCGCGCTCCAACCTCACCATCGGGCTGCAACCCATCTTGTGATAGTTGGAGTTCGTGTTGTCCTATCTCTTTTCCCTGATTGGTCGTTTTCTGCTTGTCTGTGCTGTGGCCAATTAAAGACGCATGAATGAGACTATTTTAGAAGGTTCTCGACGACGGTCTCGTCCCATTTCATCTCGTCTGAGGTAAGTGTTGCACGGCAATTATTTTTAGTCTGATGTATAATGCTAAATAAGTGAGATTTTGCAAGTTTTCCCCCATCCTAAACTACATCACGTTAATACTGGCGATGTATTGAAACGTATTTGATGTGTTTGAACGTTGTGTTATCCGGCTGCTGTTTTAACAAGATAGGTAAAGTTAAGTGCTAGACATGGTAGCCTACATGCTAACTACACCTGCTAGCGCTAGCTAGAGCTAGCAGATCTCACTTTAAGGTTTTAATGTGCAGTAAAAGAAAACAAAAACAAAGAAAAGTTTGAGTAGGCTCTAAATCTCAATTGTGTATAGCCCTCGTTGCTACAATATACAGTAAGGCTTTTGTTTCGTCTGTCATCGTCGTGGTGGGGGTGGGGGAGGGGGGCGTCGGTTGTTGAGTGGCGTGTCCTGCTCGATCGTGTAGCGGAGCGGCGCCGATGAGGGATTTTGGAAGTATTTTACACTGTTAAATGACCTTCATTGATTGACTACAGCACACATTTGTAAATTGTCAAAGCTGCCTTTATTTTCCCCCTTGAAAGATTACCGTTGGTTTCTGTAGCGATCGTTTTTTTCATGGCCATCCAGAATATCCATCCATTTTGCCAAACCGTTTCACCTCATGGAAATTAATCTAAAAGAAAAAAAAAGTAACAATGTTATTACAATACCGTTTTCTTTGTTAATAAGTAAACAAGGAAGTCTATAGTGGATCCATTTTTTTCTATTGTTGAGGATTTATTGAAGGCTCTGCTCACCCCATCCATTATTTATAATCAATGAACTATACAATGTGTGATGTTACTATACTTCAATTGATGACGGTTTCTTATTTTTATTACAATGACACCACTGCCTCATTAGACTCAATGTACATTTTTAATGTTTCAAACACATCTGAGATTAACTACAAATTTTATCTTGAATCTTTTAGCGATCCGCTGAGCACTGTGCGAATTGGAAAGCTGCTGACCGTGATACTTGGATTTCAAACCTTCAGCACCGCCTTGGACTTCCACCTCATCTACCTGCTTCCATCTTGCCCTCAAACAACATAATACATATATAAGATGTACATCACAGAGTCTAGAACGCAAATACAGCTGAACTTGCACTCAACAGCACATTACAAACACTCTAATATCATTACTTTACTATTTTGTTGTGTTTAAATTGATTTCCTTTTTTTACTGCCAGTTTACTTTTGACTTTGTCTTGGGAAGTTTTTTTTCTTTTCTTTTTGCTTACAGTAAAGGTTGCTGTAGCAGCATGCCGCGGAAGGGGAAGCGTTCCGAGGCAGCCAAGCGCCGATGGAAGAAGCTGGACCTTGCTGCTCCGGAACTGAGCCCAAACATCGCACCCCAGCAGGTACTTTGCCTCTATTCAATTCTGCACTTGGAGGTGGTGTATTCTGTGTTGAGTTATTTTGAGTCACACTGCTAGGTCCTCAATGTGCTGTATATTTTGTTTTCAGCCTCGGTCCCCACCCTCTGCCACCAGTGATGGGACCACGATGCAGTCTCCAGTGAACAAGGTACGAGTTTCACGCCATATTTTAGCAAGAGTTTATCATTTTTTTATTACTATTACACTTTTTTTTAATATCCTAAACATTTGCAATGTGATTTAGAAGGCCAGAGTCCGAACTTCAGCTCCAGCCAGTCGGCTCGCCACTGTGGACGCCCGCTCCCCACCGCATACCTCTACTGTGGCTGCCCACCAGGTATGTTCCACAGCAGGCAAAATGCAATTAACTTTGTTAATGTGCAATACACATTATTTCCGGCTACAAATATAGTCAAGCAGAAAAAAATGCTAAAATGCTTATGTAAAAAGCAGTCTGTGTATTCAAGACACTCAATAGTAATGTAAAAAAATCCTTTATTAAAAATGGACTACCAACATGTTTCAACACAAGATTGTCTTCACCAGGGCATAGTTTGACAAATATAGAGTGTATGACTGAGCGATATTTGTGCATTGCTTTATTCATGTCAAACTAATTCTGAATTTAATTGTGATGAAGTCTGTTTTCTACAAGATTTCAAAATTTTTACTGATGTCAAAAATAAACTCACTAACATTGATCACAAATTTGTGAGATGCCGAGCCCGGACACAGATATTTCACATGGTTTCTTTTAAATTACATAGACCAGATGTAAATAATAATAACTAAGACGGTTATATTTAACAACTAATGTTTTGTTTTAGACTTCATGTCTATCTAAACAGTATATGTCATTGTTTTGTCAAAAACATATTTCTATATACTTCCTTTATACTATAATCTAATCTGGTACAATCTGCTGCCTTTCTGCTCATGTATTTGATCAGAAAATTCTAGCAAAATTGAGCAATTGTGACTGTATTTCAGACACAAACAAAAGTATCAGTTAAGTCCTTGAATCTCTTTTGTGATTAAGAATTTCATTAATAAACCTGGCCTGAATTAACATCACTTGTATGTACAAAATACCTGGTCAATTTTAATTGAAACTAATTTAACCATTACAACCTATGTTTGCTTTTTACTCTATATTATGGTGACTGTCATGTTTTGGGTTCTGTTTTCCTTGTGTGTCTCCCTTGGTCTTGTTTAAGTGTGATCCTGCCCTTCCTCGTGTGATCCAATCAGTGCCCTCAGCCACTTGTGTCTTGCCCCAGGTGTGTCTTGTTGTGTCGTTAGTCTGTGTATTTAGTCTGCTGTCTCCCCTCTGTCTGTGTCGAGTCATTGTTGTATTTCCCCCTGTGATGCTGCCCGTTTTTGCCTTGAATTTTCCCCCCATGTCATGCTGCCCGTTTTGCCTTGTTTTCTCCATATTATGTTTTTCCGTGCAATTTAGATCTCACCTTTTGTTTTGTAGAAATTAAAATCCCCTTTTTGATTGAGCCTCTGCCTCCTCGCCCTGTCTTCCCGCATTTGGGTCCTCAAGCTTCCCCTCCTTGACAGAATGACCCGACCCGAGAAGGACCCAGCGGGAGCGCTGAAAGCCAAGATGTGGAATCAGGAGGCGCGCCTGTCACGCCATGAGGAGCTCCAGCACGCCATGGCCGCCCAATTGGACCTGCTGTCGTCCTTGATTGAGGGAGTCGTGCGTCGTTGGGCTTCAGCTGGTGGCGCTCGGAGTCACCAGCCCCAACTCCCCGAACCACGTCTGTCGCACCTTCAACTCTCCGAACCACGTCTGCCGCCGCAGTTCCCAGTCCCCGAACCACGTCTGCCGCCGCAGTTCCCAGTCCCCGAACCACGTCTGCCGCCGCAGTTCCCAGTCCCCGAACCACGTCTGCCGCCGCAGTTCCAAGTCCCCGAGCCACGTCTGCCGCCGCAGTTCCAAGTCCCCGAGCCACGTCTGCCGCCGCAGTTCCAAGTCCCCGAGCCACGTCTGCCGCCGCAGTTCCAAGTCCCCGAGCCACGTCTGCCGCCGCAGTTCCAAGTCCCCGAGCCACGTCTGCCGCCGCAGTTCCAAGTCCCCGAGCCACGTCTGCCGCCGCAGTTCCAAGTCCCCGAGCCACGTCTGCCGCCGCAGTTCCAAGTCCCCGAGCCACGTCTGCCGCCGCAGTTCCAAGTCCCCGAGCCACGTCTGCCGCCGCAGTTCCAAGTCCCCGAGCCACGTCTGCCGCCGCAGTTCCAAGTCCCCGAGCCACGTCTGCCGCCGCAGTTCCAAGTCCCCGAGCCACGTCTGCCGCCGCAGTTCCAAGTCCCCGAGCCACGTCTGCCGCCGCAGTTCCAAGTCCCCGAGCCACGTCTGCCGCCGCAGTTCCAAGTCCCCGAGCCACGTCTGCCGCCGCAGTTCCAAGTCCCCGAGCCACGTCTGCCGCCGCAGTTCCAAGTCCCCGAGCCACGTCTGCCGCCGCAGTTCCAAGTCCCCGAGCCACGTCTGCCGCCTCCGCGGCAGCCCCAAGACCCCGTGCCACGTCTGCCGCCTCCGCGGCAGCCCCAAGACCCCGTGCCACGTCTGCCGCCTCCGCGGCAGCCCCAAGACCCCGTGCCACGTCTGCCGCCTCCGCGGCAGCCCCAAGACCCCGTGCCGCGGCAGCCCCAAGACCCCGTGCCAAGGAGGTGCACGTCCCACTGCCGTCTTCTCCCTGTCTGGCGGCGCACGTTGTGGTCGCTCTTTGCTCCAGTGTGGTGTCCGGGGCGCCCTCCGGACTGGCGCCGCCGGGCTCCCCTCGTCTGGCGTCCGGGACGCCCCCCGGACTGGCCTTGATGGGTGTGCCAGGTTCCCGCCTCCGGGCCCCCCTCCGCCCGCCCTGTTTTTGGACCTTTTTGTGTTAGGGACCTTTGGGAGCCGTCCCTTGAGGGAGGGGTTCTGTCATGTTTTGGGTTCTGTTTTCCTTGTGTGTCTCCCTTGGTCTTGTTTAAGTGTGATCCTGCCCTTCCTCGTGTGATCCAATCAGTGCCCTCAGCCACGTGTGTCTTGTTGTGTCGTTAGTCTGTGTATTTAGTCTGCTGTCTCCCCTCTGTCTGTGTCGGGTCATTGTTGTATTTCCCCCTGTGATGCTGCCCGTTTTTGCCTTGAATTTTCCCCCCATGTCATGCTGCCCGTTTTGCCTTGTTTTCTCCAGGTTATGTTTTTCCGTGCAATTTAGATCTCGCCTTTTGTTTTGTAGAAATTAAAATCCCCTTTTTGATTGAGCCTCTGCCTCCTCGCCCTGTCTTCCCGCATTTGGGTCCTCAAGCTTCCCCTCCTTGACAGACTGCACATGCCTACAATTGTGTAATGTCTATGCTTTATGTTTTAGGTGTCCCCTGTTTGTGCCAAGGCTCTGGTACCAGGTCAGTCATAATTTTAATTGCTTTTGCAGCAGTTTTACAATCGATTATTTTAAGCAATTCCAATATTTTGCAGGTTCATATACACTCAAAGTGGAACATGTACTTGTACTGTGCATTGTCAGCAATTGAAGTTGAGACTTGACATGGTATTCTGTGTGTGCATCATTTTAGGCAGAGGCACTGGCTGGCGCCACAGAGTTTGGGAATGGCCAGTTTCAGCTGTGACTGGGCGGAGGCACAAACTGGTCATTCCAGCACTGAACCAGGACAACACGGTATGTTTTATAATCAACTCTGCCTTTATAACAAATTAACAACCTTCATTTGTGTCTATTTTTTTTAAATTACTTCTTTCCTTTTTTCAATTACTACTTCTTTTTTTTTTCTTTTGTAACAGTTTGTCCTGGTTGTTGGTGACTCCCACCTGCGAGCCATTGACGATGGGGTTGTGAAGATTCCGGAGGGACGTTTCTTGTTTGCCGTGATGTCCACCCCGGGTGCCAGGGCCTCCGAGTTGCGTGCTGAGGTGCTGAATGCTGTTTTGCCTCGGTCACCCGAGGTGGTCTGCATTTTGGCTCCCAGCAACAACTTGGGCCGCCCCATCGCTGTTGCTGGCCACTTCCCGCTGTCACATCTTCACTTGGTGTAGAGACGGGGTAAGTACATTAGTTGCTGCAAAAAACAAACAAACATTTTATTAGTGCTCCTCCTATCAAAAGTATGTTTGTAGATGTATAATATTTTTTCTGATCATGTCTGGAAGGTACACCTCAGTGACAGCGATGGGATGTCGGTGCTTGCGCGGTTGCTGTGGGCTGCCGTCAACCTGCGGATGGAGAGGACTGCACCACCTGCACCGGCTGCTCCTCAGCGTTCGCCACCAGCTCGAGTGTTCAGACCAAAAGTGGTTGTTAAGGGTGAGGTCACTGCGCCTCAGCCTTCAAACCCTTTTGACTGGACACTCGTCGGGAAGGCCAAGGAGGTAAACGCAAGCCTAACATGTTTTTGAAAACCTCCTAACATGCAATAATGTCACTAGTCATTTCAGAGCAGCTCGGTTGTGGACTCTGAGGTCACCTGTGGGCCCACTGGGTGGATGGGCACTCTCCAGGTTTGTGATGGTGATCATGGATTCATTCAGCCTTTTACCATGGCACATGTTACAATTCCATTTCTCTATTTCTATTTTGTTGTGTTTTTTACAGTGCAACATCCCATTGAACCCTCTCTGGTTCAGCCCACCCATGTTGGAGGCGATGGACAAGCTGTCTCCAGCTCGTCTTTCCAGCCCTGAGGACTGCCCAGGATCCAAAGGATAAGAAGGTATTTCAGTTTTCCTATTTTGTTTGCCCGTTATGTTTACATATCTATCTTCATGACAAAAAAAAAAGTATAGTTAATTGTCCATTCTTGTCGTAACAATGCTTCGCAGTAAAAGCAAAAAAAATAAAAATATTTAATAATATATATCTCTCTATCTCTATCCACCGCAGGGCACAGACGACAGCAGCCAGCCCATAAGAGCACACGGAGAGAGCACCAGGTTTGCATTGCATTCTTATCAGCCCTGAGAAGTCTTACTTAAAATCACAAACAGAAATTAGTGACCCTTCACACAAGTGCTGTGTGTTAAAAAATTATTGTTTGCTTGTCGTTTCAGCCAGAGGAAAGGCCAGCCCCTGCGGAGGTTCCTTCCAGACCATCATCCCCCCGTCGTCCTGGGACTGAGGTAACTTTTTTATACTCACAACATTAACCATTAACATATGAAATGTTTAAAATTATATTAGTTAGAATTTAAGATAATTAAAATAGTTTCAATCATTTCAGGATCCTGCTGTGGGACTTCCTCAACGCACGCTATCCGTGAGGGCCACACATTCACAGATGGATGAAAGGTACTCAAGTTTTTCTCGCAACCACCAGTGTACTTGTATGGCTCTCGCTTTCTTGGCCTTCCACGCTGAGGGGTTACAGTTTAATTCGCTTGACCTTGACAGGGTGCTTGAACACGGGGACTCTCTTTACGTGGGTGCTAAACAGCAATTGATTTTGGACCATAACTTTGGGAATGATCACTTGACTGTCGAGGAGATGCCAAAACAAGTCATGACGGACACCAATGTCTATAATGTACAGATGCATGAGCTCAGCGTTGGTTATGTCATAGATGACGGTCAATCCCAAAGAGACTTGGGATTGTCTCTTGGAGCTCAGCTTGAGTGCTTGTCACAAAATGTCACTCTTGCTTTCTTGATTGTGAATCCAGAGTGTTTTGCAGTATTCCGTGACACATCAGGATACTTTGGGTTATTTGATTCACATTCCAGATCTGAAGTGGGCTTGCCACACCCAAACGGAACTGCAATTATGTTGACTTTTTCTCACTTGTGTGGCTTGGTTGAGCATTTGCGTCAGCTTTTTGAAGGACATAGCCGGTTTGCAACCTATGAGTTTGTGCCAGTCTCTTTTCATATTGATGGCAGTTCCATTAAGACGCATCGGGATTCTACTACAACCATATCAAAGGCAAATGAAGAGCTACTAATTGAATTAGGTGAATCCCCAAGTAAAGCGATACAACTTGTGATCGGTATTGTACCAAATCAAGAGCTACATAGTGCGGTACATGTTGAGCCAAATAGCCAAGCAAGTCAAATTAATGAGAGTCAAAATATTCCGGAACCTCAGCAAGGACTCAAACTGCTGCATGTTAATATAGATCTTTCTAAATGGAGTAAAAGTCAGCGTGCAAAACATTTATATAGAGAACGTCAACCCATTCGTAAGTGCCAAAGAAAACTTTCAATTACATCTAATTCTAAATATCACAGTGATCTGTGCTTTAAGGAAAAAAGAAGCTCTATCAGAAGAATAGATACAACAGTGATTCTGCTTTTAAGGCAAAACGGCAGCAATATCTGATTGATAAATACCAACACGATCTTGCTTTTCAGCAAAAGCGGAAGATATTGATGAAAAGGTACATAAGAGATAAATACAGAAATGACCTTTCTTTTCAAAGTAAACAAAAACAATACTTGCGAGAGAGGTACAAAAATGACCTTTCTTTTCAAAGTAAACAAAAACGATACTGGTGAGAGAGGTACGAAAAAGGCCTTTCTTTTCAAAGTCAACGAAAACGATACTTGCGAGAGAGGTACAGAAAAGACCTTTCTTTTCAAAGTCAACGAAAACATTACTTGCGAGAGAGGTACAAAAAGGATATATCTTTTCAGAGTCAACAGAAAAATTTACATGCGAGAAAGGTACCAAAAAGATTCAGCTTTCAGGCTCTCTCATATTAGGCGCTGTTTACAAAACAAAGAGGACAGGCGTGATTCAAACGCGCTAAAACGTATTCGCCACAAGTTAAATTGTGCTGTGAAAATAATAAGGAAATATAGTCACATCATTCCCCAGTGTCAGGAAATTGAGCAGGGTCAGGCAAACGGTGTAGTAGACGTCTCTGTGGAAATGAAGCAGGCACTCGTAGATCCAGAAATGGAAGCCACCATCGCTTCTTTCCGGGAAAGGGTTCGGCATGGGCCGACGTATATCTGCACAGTGTGCCACCGTGCGCTTTTCCCCAATCAAGTAAAGCATTGCAAACGAGCCAGATACACCAAAGATGTTGATGTGGCGTTTGCGTGCTTGACAGGCCAGTTTGTTCACACTTGTAGTTTCCCCGCCCCATGTACCGTTGCTCAAGAACGGATGCAGGAGTGGATTTGTCATACCTGTGACAACCATCTGTTCAGAGGTGGCATGCCACCCCAGGCGGTGGCAAATAACTTGGCACTGGCACCCATTCCCGAAGAGCTGTCGGAATTAAATGTACTTGAACGACAGCTAATTGCAAAAATCATCCCTTTTGCAAAGATTGTTGCGTTGCCCAAAGGACGGCAAAGAGCCGTACACGGTTCTGTGGTGTGCGTTCCATCAGAGATGGAAGCCACAGTGAACTCCCTCCCAAGGCCGCGCAGTGAGGCCCAGCTTCTCCAGGTGAAGCTGAAGCGCCGCATTGTGTACAAAGGTTACCAGCATTTTTACACTGTCAACATGACAAATGTCTTGGCAGCACTGACGATACTGAAACGCATTCATCCAGAATACAAAACTGTATCTATAGATGAAAGCGCTCAGTTTGAAAGTCTCCAAGAAGAGGAAGACGAGGGGGTAGGAGAAGAGAACATCCCTGAGGCCGATGCACAGCCAGAGAGCAGCGACACCCCCGCAAACAAAGAGCAACAGACTCCCCAAGAGAGCAAAGAGGAGCTCAGGCCGGGCTTGACGCTCGACACCTGTATGCAGCCTCCTGACATCGCGCAGGAAAAGCTGTCATATGGGGACGGCATATTTAGCATCGCTCCTGCCCAAGGAAACAAGCCGGTGGGATTTTTTGCCGTGCCAAACCTCGAAGCCATGGCCTTTCCCGTTCAGTTCCCAACAGGACAGAACTCACTCGATGAGGCGAGAGAAATTAAGCTGTCACCCAGTTTGTATTTCAATGCAAGGTTATTCTCCGTTGACACTCGATTTGCCAAAGATCAAAGTTACCTTTTCTTTGCGCAGTTTGTGACAGAAACGCATCTGGCCACCAACAGCATGTCCATTCAGGCCCGCAAGGGGATAGCCCTCATTTGGGATGGGAGGAAGATTTCAAACCGGATGCTTCAGGACAAAGATGAACTGGAGAAGCTCATCCAAAGAGAGCATGCGATGCGCTTCATGCAGCCCTTGAGAGGCACGCCGGCTTTTTGGGAGGGTGCCCTTAGGGACCTCCATGCAATGACCAGGCAGTTGGGCAACCCCACATTCTTCCTTACCTTTTCTGCTGCGGAAATGAGATGGCCTGAAGTAATCGAGATAGTCAAAGCGCAGCAAGGCGAACAAGGGGACTTTTCCCATCTCGACTGGAATGCCAAATGCGATGTTCTTCGCAGCAATCCGGTCACAGTGATGCGCCTTTTTGAGAAAAGGATGGATGCTCTTATGGCATTCATCCTGTCTCCTGCACAGCCTCTCGGTCCGGTAAAAGACCACTTCTATCGTGTAGAATTTCAAGCCAGAGGAAGTCCGCACGCTCACATGCTGCTCTGGATTAAGGGTGCGCCAGTCATCGAAGAACCCGACCTCAGATGTTGTCAAGAAGCCATTGACTTAATCGACAAGTACATCACTTGCAAAATACCAGACCCGATTGAGGACCCTGAACTGCACGACATTGTCACCAGCGTTCAGGCACACAGCAAAAACCACACAAAGTCTTGTCGGAAAGGAAACGTTTCTTGCAGATTTGGATGGACTAAACCACCATCACGTTGCCATTCCAGACGGAGACTGAAGACGTCCCAACGGACAAGAGTGTGGAAGGCCAGCATGGGAAGCAGGCGGCCAAATCGGCTCGCCTCACCGAAAAACAAAGGGAGGCTAAAGAAGAGCTCTAACGCATCAGAGAGATCCTCATGGACGCGGATGTCCCGAAGGACTTGCCGGAGCTTCTCAAAAAGGCCAATTTGACAATGGACAGCTACAAGAACAGCGTCACTAATCTGACCTCCGGAATGGTTGTCATGTTGAAGCGTGCTCCAACGGAAAGCTGGATAAATGCTTACAACCCACATCTGCTGCGGGCATGGAACGCCAACATGGATATTCAGTACGTGCTCGATGACGTCGCGTGTCTCATGTACATGATGTCGTACATTTCCAAACCGGAGCACGAGATGTCAGAGTTCCTCACGTCTGTTGTCAAAGACTTGAAGACAAAGCCTCTTGTCGACAAAAAGGACGAGATGAGGAAAATAATGGCGGCGTATTCCAAGCACAGAGAGGTGAGTGCTCAAGAAGCGGTGGCGCGGACATGCAGTCTCCCTCTGAAGAAGTGCTCGCGCAGCGTAGTTTTCATCCAGACTGCTGAGGATGGCGTGAAATTGAGTCTACCCATGAGTAGACTGAGGACCATGCAACCGGACGCAGACAACGTGTGGATGTCTGGTCTTTCAGACAAATATGTGGCAAGACCTAGAACGGCAATGTTTGAGCGGATGTGTCTCGCCAAATTCGCATCCGAATACCGGGTCGTCTACGGTCAGCAGACTGAGGGCAAGAATGTCATTCCCCTCTCACACGGCAAGGGATTCATCCAGAAGCGGATTGGAAAAGATGCCGTCATCAGATTCACTCGCTTCTCAATCAAAAAGTATGCTGAGAAGTATTACAGGACCCATCTTAAATTGTACCTCCCCCACAGAGACGACGCCGAGCTCAGGTCTGAAAACCTCAAAACGTACGAGGAGTTCTACGGTACCCGGGAATCAAAGTTCGGTCGGGTGCGGGCTATATTCGACCGCAATCGGGGGCGGTACGAAGGACGGGGAAAGACCGTGGACAATGCCTTCGAAAAATTGAAAGAGCTTCGTGCGGTTCTCAACGCGTGGAGCACTTTTGCGCCGGAGGTAGAAGCAGAGCGTTTGGAGTGTGCCGCCGAACGCGAATCTAATCCGTTACAGGAAGACCCGCAAGATGAGGTTCCGGCCTACCAGGACGCTCCTGGTAGCGGCGCGGCCTTGCCGGTGTTTGAGGCGCCAAAGTTGAGCGCCGAATTTGTGAGGAACATGTACCGCAGTCTCAATGAAACGCAAGCGTCCGTCTTCTACGCTGTGCGCGAGTGGTGTTTGAAACGTGTTTCGGATCGTCTCCTCGAGCCCTTCTTTTATTTCATCTCCGGAGGAGCTGGCTGTGATAAATCGCATGTCATCAAGTGCATTTACCAGGAGGCCAGTAAGATTCTCCGTCAGCTTCCCAGGTTCCGCAGCGAAGTGGATATGGCCAAGCCTGCTGTGCTGCTGACGTCGTTTACTGGCACGGCGGCTTACAACATCTCAGGGAAAACTCTTCATTCCCTCTTGAAACTCCCCAGGACTCTAAAGCCTCCTTACCAAGCGCTGGGGAATACGTTGGACGCATTGTGAGCAACCCTTTGCAACGTGGAAATTTTGATCATCGACGAGATCTCCATGGTCTCCAAGGAACTCTTTGCCTATGTCCACTGGAGATTTCAGCAAATCAAGGGCAACCAGAGACCATTTGGGGGCATCTCCGTTCTTGCAGTTGGGGACTTCTACCAACTGCCACCCCTCGGAAGGTCCAAACCCCTCTGCGTTTCTGACAACGATCTTCTTGACCTCTGGACAGATTTTCAGATGGTCAAGCTTACTCAAATCATGCGGCAAAAAGACGACGTCGCTTTTGAACAGGATCAGGGAGAAGGGGAAGGCTGATCCACTCGGCGATGGTGACAGGGCGTTACTCACCACGGCTGTCACGGATGCGCGAGACCTCCCTGCGTATACTCTGCATATCTTTGCCACCAATAAAGAGGTGGATAGGCACAATGCAGCAACTGTGGCTGTTCTCAAATTGACTGTGGTCAATATTCCCGCAGAGGACTACAGGAAGAGCCCACGGTCGGGGGCGATGGTCACTGTGATCATGGGGTCGAGAAGGGATCTACCGGATGCCCTTCAAGCTGGTGTAGGAGCACGGGTTATGCTTCTTCGGAAGTTGGATGTCGAGGACGGATTGGTGAACGGGACCTTTGGCACAATAGGCAACATTGTTCAAAGCGCCCCAAAGGGGTCGGCGGAGAAAGTGACCTTGCTCGGACTGAGGCTAGACAATCCCGAAGCGGGCCAGAAATTGCGCCATAAAATTCTGGGGCCGACGGATGACTTGGTCTATATCGAAAGGTCGGAGGAAAACCTGGGCATGAAAGGCGTGGTCAGGCGGCAATTCCCCATGAAGCTTGCCTTTGGATGCACGGCTCACAAAGTGCAAGGCATGACGATGACCTCTGCAGTGGTGTCTCTTAAGCGTGTGTTTGAACCTGGAATGGCCTATGTTGCCCTAAGTCGCACGACGTCACTTCAGGGATTGAGGGTCATAGACTTTGACGAATCCAAAATCTATGCCAATCCCAACATCACGACGGCAATGGACAGTATGACGCGCGCTTCTTTCCAAAGTACAAGACCATTGTTGTACTTTTCCAAAATGCCGCAAACTGCTTTTCCCACCTTGACCATTGTTCATCACAACACCGAGGGCCTTCCATCTCATATTGACGACTTAAAGTCTCATCATGAGTTGAGGCTGGCAGATGTCCTTTGCCTCACTGAAACTCATTTGTCTGGATCCTTCTCCCCCCCTCCCTTGCAACTGGAGGGATGCAGCACTTTTGTGCGCAACAGACAAGTTTCGTATTCAAATAGACTGGACGTGGCCCAAAAAGAGGGTGGCGGAGTCGCAGTCTATTATCGCGATTGTCTTCGAGCGGAGCCCCGTCGGTTTATTCGGATTGTGGTTGACCTGGAATTTGCTGTCATCAGGGTTGACGCTCCCGTCCAGGCTTTGATAGCTACGGTCTACAGGCCACCCAACCTGAGTCTTGGCACCTTTCTTCCAAACCTTGGAAGTCTCTTGGATGCCTTGGCCGTGATGGACTGCCAGCCTATTGTTGTTTGCGGAGACTTTAATGAGGATTTGCTTTCAAAGGGAAAGAAATCCATTCTGGACTTGTTTCAGTCCAGAGGCTTTTCACAGCTGATCACCCAGGCCACAACTGGAAAGCAGACACTGATTGATCACATTTACATATCTCGCCCAGATTGTTGTGTTCAATCAGGCGTTCTGCACACTTATTACAGTTACCACAGTCCGGTCTACTGTGTGTTAACTTCTTGTGTCAGCTCATTGTAGATCGCAAGGGCACCATTTTCACAAGTGTGCCTTTGCAAATGTTATTGAGCCTTTCATACCACTGCTCAAAAGAGGGGGATACTGTACTTTAAATTGTAAAGGCTGAAAAGTTAAATCCTTTGCTCGTTCAAAATTTGTGTCATAACAGAACTACACTCAAAATCAGAGCGGCCAATCATTTTTTTTGTAGACATATTTATCATTTAGTTAGTTCTAAACTTATTGAGCTTTAAATTGAATTTAAGACATGGGATATGCCATTTAAGCGCTCCCTTATTTTGAGCAGTGTTGTATGACGGTACTTTTAATCAGTGTGCTTTTCTGTTAGCAGGACATCGTGCATTTGGACTTGAATGTTTTGTTTGTCCTTATTGTGATTGTGACTATAACACAATGAAAAGTGTTGGTGTCAGTGAGGAACTGCGATGGTAAGGAATGAACTGTGATGGTAAGTGATGATTGATTACTGAATTGATCTAGGCAAACATTGAACACTCATTTTTCATTTTCACATGCAATACAGGTGGATGGAGCGCAGCAAGGGGCGCTACTTGACATGGCCAAGGATATCAAGGTTGTTATGTCCGGTACAACTGGTGGAGAGAAAAGATGAAAAAAGGGATCCCGCAAACGTAGACCAAAATGATTTATTCTACAGGATTCCTCACTGAAAAACCGTCACATGTGTATTGGATGAGTATTTAGATTAAGTTTTAACTGTTCAGTTTTGCTGCCTATTTTCTAACAACTTGTTCCTTTGTGTGCTGAGGAAAAGATGAAGATGCTGTGTAACAAAGACCCAAAACGGCTCTTTTAAGAGCCGTTTTACATGTACTTTGGAGTAATATTCCTGCAATATTGATCAGCACCAACATGCCTTTTAATATGCAATGTCAAATTTAAACACTGCATTCATACTGTATTTGCTCCATGATACAGTATATTGCATTTTATATTTTAGTTAATCACTTACACTATAAGCAAGAAATTAAACTGATTCCCTTTTGATATGACTAAAATGTCAATCAAGACATAAGGGAAGCCATTACACATGTAATAACTGCAGTTATTACAAATTGTCCTGAACTCTATTCCTGCTGACACAAATTGAGAGGTAAAGTACACCAACATTTGTGCAAGAGTCAGCAGGCCCATTCAAAATTTCCGCGGAAATTTTTCTAGTATTATTCTTCTTCTTTTTATTATTTTTTTTAATCTTCCACCGATTTTTCCGCAAGGGAATTCCCAGTTACCATGGCGACGCTATTCCCAAAAAACTCCCAAATAAAGTCCCATAGGAATGAATGGGAAACCGAAAGAGATCAACTCCAATCAAGCACCTTTTTCCAAGACACGCTGCGCGCACATACGTTGACCGACCGATATGAATTTTAGCTCATTTTGTTGGAATTTTTGTCATCTTTAGCTCAGTGTCAAAAAAAAAATTAAGGAATGAAAGCTCTCCCCCCTGTGCGGGTTCAAAGACAGTGAGCAAAGGGGTGAAAGTCGCCTATTTAGAGTGTGACTAATTAAGGCTTCAGTGACGGGAACAAAAAAATCTATTTCCAAAAGTTTCACTTCAACTCGTCACCATGGCCACAATCTTTGCTCACTAGACATCAAATTGGCACATTTTGTAGCCACAAGCCTCTGCTTTCTGAAAAACTAAGTTTTATTTGGCTAAGGTGTCATTTAGTACCTTTATTTTCACTTTAAGCGAGGAGAAGTCGGACTATTTCGATCTCGTTTCAATGTTATTTTCGCCGTTTTTCCCTCTTCATTTTCGATCAATCATAAGTTTTCAACCTGCTCCTAAATTGGTCATTTTTCATCCGATTAAAAAACTGAGAACATGCTCGCGTACCCCAAACCCTTGCCGTTCTAACGAGCCATTTCTGGAATCTGCATCTTCAACCGTTAGGTCGTGAGAGGCTTTTGTTTGAGGTGAGCGTATCCTATACAAAATCAATGGAATGTGGGTGCGTGACGTCTCGCAACAAGTTAAAATCAAATGTGTGTGCGTGAATGATCTGTCGTTTTTGCATAGCAACTGCCTCAGCCAATCATCTCTCACTGTTGAGCTCAACTCAGCCCCTTTTTTTCTTGGTGTACTCAAGGCTTGGCCTATATACGACTACTACTATTGCAAATACTATTACTACTACTACTATCTTGGCCAATTGATTAGGTACACCCAGGATTCTGGTCAATTAATTAGCTACACCCTGGATTCTCGCCACTCCGCCCACCCAGGGCGGCGGCCATCTTGGCCAATTGATTAGGTACAGCCAGGACTTTTCAGTCACAAAATGTTTTTATTTGATTATTTTCCAAATTTGTAGCGTGACTATTACTGTGTTTTTTGCTGATTATGGTTTATTATTTAATACTAAAAATTGTCCATTTCCTTTGCTAAAGTAAATGTTTTCTTTTGTGATATTGATGAGTTCTTCAAGATGCACAAACAGTGACTGTGCGCATGTTGTCTCCACAGTTTCCTCAGGGCACACATAGACATATAAAAGGAATTTGTAAGATGTTAATAAAATTTGGTTAATGGTGTAAATCAACAAATTCAAATTGGAAGGTTCATTTAACTAGATTGTTTTATGTTCAATATACTTAAAAAAATAAATAATCAGTGACATGTACAATGTAGCCAATAATAAAATATATAATACTGGATATTTTGTAGAAACATTTCATCACTTGTAAAGATTTGTCTGTGTTGAATAATTTAGACAGGTGATAATTGCTGAAATTAAAATAACAGATTCATCACATTATTTTAAATGCATAGTAATTAAAATGTGTCACTCCCTTAACACTGAAAACAAAGATATGAATTCGACAATGGTTGGTTCTTTTTAGTGGTTAAAAAAGTGGATGTTTGAATTACAATTTTTATCTTTTTATATGTATTTATTTTTGTATGTTGATGTGCAAAAAACACATACAATTGGTCAAGCAGCGCATCCACCACCAGACGGCCTGTCCTGTATGTAGCAGTATGTCCTACTCGCAACCCGCGAGTGTTGTATGACACAATCCGCATTATTGAACCTTGCAGCTGCACGCAGCGCAGTTGCCCCCTTAAACTGGACTCCTCCTCGGATGCAGCGCGCTCCAACCTCACCATCCGGCTGCAACCCATCTTGTGATAGTTGGGACTTCGCGTTGTCTTCTCTCGCGCGGTTTTTTCTAATCCTAACCCTGATTGGTCCGTTTTTTTCCCTGTCTGTGCTGTGGCCAATGACATTCGCTTGATTTTGGAAGGTTCTAGACGACGGACCCCTCTTGCTGATAGTTGGAGTTCGTGTTGTCCTATCTCTTTTCCCTGATTGGTCGTTTTCTGCTTGTCTGTGCTGTGGCCAATTAGAGACGCTTGAATGAGACTATTTTAGAAGGTTCTCGACGATGGTCTCGTCCCATTTCATTTCGTCTGAGGTAAGTGTTGCACGGCAATTCTACATCACGTTAATACTGGCGATGTATTGAAACGTATTTGATGTGTTTGAATATGAGGTAAATATGGTGCAAAACTAACTTGTGCAAAAAATTTGTACCTGTAGAAAAAAGTCTAAATTTTTATCTGTAAAAGTCGTGATTTGTATCTCCTCTCCCCCACCCCCACCACCACGACAGAATAGACAAACACCTTACTGTATATTGTAGCAACGACGGCTATACACAATTGAGATTTAGAGCCTACTCAAACTTTTCTTTGTTTTTGTTTTCTTTTACTGCACATTAAAACCTTAAAGTGAGATCTGCTAGCATGTAGGCTACCATGTCTAGCACTTAACTTTACCTATCTTGTTAAAACAGCAGCGGATAACACAACGTTCAAATATGGAGGTAAATATGGTGCAAAACTAACTTGTGCAAAAAATTTGTACCTGTAGAAAAAAAGTCTAAATTTGTGATTTGTATCTGTAAAAAAAAAGTGTGCCTGTAAAAAAAAATTGTGTCTGTAAAATAAATTTGTACCTGTAAAAAAAAAATGTGTATGTGTAAAACAAATTTGTATCTGTAAAGACAAATTTGTACCTGCAAAAGTCATGATTTGTATCTGTACAAAATTTTTTTTGTACCTGTACAAAAACTATAAATTTGTATCTGTAAAAGTTGTGATTTGTACCTGTAGAAATGACAACTTGTAGTCAAAGAAGTCTCCACTAGGAGTCACAAGTGGGTTTTCTGCTGCTGTTCAGTGACGTGAGTTTTGCCCCATTTGTCGCGCTACAAATGGAGCAAAACTAATTTGTACTTGTAGAGCGCCGTGATTTGTACTCGTAAAGAAGGGGGCGGGCTCTGGTGTAATGAAGGGTTGTTTTGACCAATCAAGTGAGAAGGATTTGAGCGGATTGGAGCGCAACCTCATTGGTTTAGCGAACGACGGTGGCGGGACTCGCGGAAGGATACAAGCAGGACACATCGTCGCCAACCAACATACATATTAAGAATACTTCAGTCTCTTTTGGTTTTTGCTATTACAAGGTAAGTATTATGTTACTTCATCATTCTTTCAAATATTGTTGTTTAAACGATGGTCATCCAACCTGTTTTTATGATTAGCATCACATATTTAGCTTTCTAGCTAGCTGGCATTTGATTTCATGCTAAAGCAGTCTAGTCATTATCGTCATTTCTGGCGCCACGGACGTAATTTCATCTCATGCTTTGGAATATTGTGGCTATATGACAACAATGAACAACTAAACTACTTCATTATATGCCAAGAATGGTGCAGTGCGCTGCTCCCCTGTGTTGGTTAAAATTGTTATTTCTTGTATTAGTTAGCTGGCTAACAAACGAATTCATGTAGCTCACATATGCGCCATTGACAGGTACTGGAGGGAAGATGCACCCAATCGATGTTATGTATGTACACATTTGACTCCATAGTGTTCTTTATCTTGTTTTGCCTTCTAGAAAAATGACCGATCAGAGCAACAGCTCTTCGCTGCAGCAGCAGGTGAGCGGAATATCGCTACTGTCTTGACATTAATGGTGTGTTTTTTTTAAGTGGGTGGTCGACATATAGTTCACCAGCGCTCCCTTGAGCTTCTCGTAGCTTCAACTCAGTGTCTGAGTTCTTTTCAGGTCTATTTTGCATACAGTATTCAGCACGCACACCATGGGCCTGGTGCGGTTCTTGTCAAAGTAATAGTTATGCAGTAGTCTAAACGCAAAGTTGTGAGCCTGATGTAGTTTAATTTAGGAGAGTTACCGGTAGCAAGTTTATATGTATAGCATATATGTATACAATAGTTACATAACAACTAACGGGAGTTTCCATTTTTAATATTAATTTATCAGTTATGATGCCGTACTACTACTACTGTTACACTCAACAGGACGAGCATTTTCGAATAACCCAACCAACCTTATCAACAAACCTGGAAAAAACGCCAAAAGAGGAAACTTTTCTCTTGGAAGCGGGTCTTGGGAGGAGGACCATAAATATGGGTGACAATGCCGATCACGCAGAGGTAAGCCTAAAAGACAATTCTACACTTGAGTCTTGCCATTGTATTGTTTTTTAATGTTTTGTTTCCTTCTGTATATGTGTGTTTCCATTACCCTCAGATTTGCGCAAAATGCAAATTGTGCAAAAGCAAACTGTTAATGGAAACACTGTAATTTAAAAAAAATGCAAATATCGGCCCAAAAAATTTGCTTTCCCATGGTTTTTGAGACAGGTCTAAATACAAGTATTTCGCAAAAGTGTAATGAAAATAGTGTTGCACGGGATACCGGTGCCAGTACCGTACCTTTATGTTTTGGTGTCAAAAACGGCTCGGTATAATTTTTTTCTTAGTACCGGTACTTAAAAAAAAAAAAATACGAGACAGCCCGCCAACTCTTGTTTTCTATCTACCGATATGTGGAAAACGCCTTAAGTAAGCGACACACCTCTTTTAGCGTGTGTGCGAGAGGGCGCAGGAAGATAGCTTCACGCACTGAAGCGCTTGCTGGACGTGCACTCCTCGTGGAGAAGCATGAAGCGCTAATTAAGCTTATTAAGTGTAGTGCTCGCTGGACGTCCACGTAAGCTATGCAACAGCATTGGCATTGCCTACGCATGTTTTCAATCAGCACACGAAGAACACGTGTGGTTTTCAATTTTCAGTTTTAGAAAGGTTTTGTGACAAGAGCAAATGTTTTTCGTGAAGAAGCAGAAGAAAAAGCAGCAATCATTCCTGCAGTGGACTTAGGCACGGTGCGTTCAATGAACAGGCACACAGTAGGATATCACACTTATGCATAGTAAAAGCTCAGACGACTGACAGAGCAACAGACACAGGTTGTGACGCATTTTTGACACTTCCCTTAAAAATAAGTGGAGTTTGAATTATTTTGTTCCCAATTTGTAGTATTTGATGATGCATTCGACTAATTAGGAGCGAAATGGAGAAGAGCCGAGACATGCACGAACAATCAAGCAACGTTACATTGAGTTATTGGAGTGCCACTATTGCCAATTTTTAAAACGGATGACATAAAATGCAGTCAAATATAGCACTTCAAGAATACAGAATGCAATGTGAAAGCACATACAGTATAAACATAAATATATACCGTATGTACATAAATTTAACATGTATACATCCCAATATTTCAAATTAATAATAAGTAAAAATAATTTGAAGTTCTTTAGCCAGTTTTAATTTTGCTGCTTTTGCTGATGTTTTAGAGTTTTGTCTAGCGTTTCAGTACCGGCATTGAGGTATTTTATGCAGGTTTTAGTATCAAAGTCAAAATTTCGGTATCGTGAAAAGACTAAATGGAAACCAGTGTATTCCCCAGCGTTTTAATAGAGCGGCGAGCCGCCAGGCTTTTCTTGACCCTCTGCCAGGCTAAGCGTCCCTGGAATTAACCGGGTACAAAAAGAAAAAAGAAATTGCTCCACAAAATTCTAAATTCGCTCCTTAAAGAAAGAAAAAAAAAGGAGAGGAAAAAATAAATTTGCTCCTCAAATGAAGTCATGATACGCAAAACTGCTCCGCAATTACTGCAAATAAATAAATAAATTCTGATCCTTGTGCGCATTGACTCCCTCTGTCAAACGGACAACGAATTATAATCACAAGATGTCGGTCGGTCTGTTTGGTTACCCTCCCGATACCGTCATTTGAATTTTCCACCATATCGCAAAACTGTTAATTTTCATTTGCAGCTAACAAAGTTTTATGAAAATTTATACATATAACAATTAACTATGTCAGCAGCACTTGCTTACTACTTTCAGATAAGCAGACTGCTCCAAGAAGAATATCCCAGGATGCGAGATTTACAAGGTGGCTGGTTTCTTAAAAAAGTTACAGGTATGGTTCTTCATTGGATACTGTTGAATTATTAACATTGTTTTTCAGTTTCAATTTATATTTTAGCCGTTTTGGATTTAGTTATAGCTGTGTAGCTCAATGAATAGTATTGTCTATTGTATTCTTATCTGTCTCTCTTGCCTGGGAAAGAGGGAGTAGAGTTTGTACCAGTCTCAGTCGGTCGAGTCCAAGGACAGGCTGACTTATTATTGTTTAAGTCTAATCTGATTTGTATTCCTGGGAACTTCTGCCTTTTTATGAATGGGAGGGGAGAGGAGACTTTTCGTATTCACCCACTTTTCAATAAATAATGATGTGCAGGAGAAGGAGGGACACACACTTTTGAACAGAACACTGCTTGGGTGACTTCATTTGTGTGATCAGAAGCTTCTGATAATTATAATACCTTTGCAAAGGGACAGAATCTCACCATTCAGTTAATTGAACACGCAAAGAGTAGAATACAAATATTGTAAACTCTAACAATACATACTTCAATTTTCTTTGATTTAATTTTGTTTTTTATACCAAGCTCTAAATTATCCGACAGTGTGACACTTCGAGGCTGTGGTTGCCAAATAAGGCATTTGGTCCCCTTCATCTGAAGCCTTGTTTACAGCTTTTCTCATTGATGTCTAGTGAAACCTGGCAGTGTATAATGAAAATGAACTGCCATTCTCAGATGCCAAAATTAACCACACTAACTTAAGTGTGCATCGGGCAGCAATATACATGCATTAATGGGCTTTTGTTCGTTTAACTTGTTCAGGTTCAACGCTGCCAGTTGTTGCAAATTAAGATAAGTTGGTTAATCATGACTACATGGACAATTAATTGCATTATCAAATGTGATATATAAAAAGAAAAGCACGTTGCGGATGATGCCTGAATCCATTGGTACATTCGTGTCAGTAAGATAGCCTGAGCACACACAGGTTGTCATGTGTGTTTGATGTAATGGTACACGATGTCCTGTTTGGTGCGCTAACACACTGCCACGTGTAATGTAAACATTAGTCAGTTAACTCGTGTTTTTTAACAGCTAAAACAAAGCTACTGTACGCCCGTAGTTAACATCAAAACAGGAACACACATGCTTGCTCACAACTTTCTCCGTTTACGAACTCAAATTGACAATTCCGAAGTTCTGGCATCTCTTATATTTCCACAATGTAACACCGTGACAACAACGTGACAAGCATACAAAGCAGGCATATTGTTAAAATTATAGTTTTTCACGTTCTCAAAACAAAACAATCCTCACAAATCAAATTACGACGATCCAAAGTCTAATACTTTTCAACGAGTGGAAAGCTTCATTTCACCAACGATAATTTCTGCACTTGAGGAAAGTGGAAAATCGGATTTATCCCACTTAGATTGTCAGTTCCGACCTCAAAGCGTTCAAGGAAAATGCACAGTAAATACATGATATAATATGTACATGTGACACAATGTGTTTTGGAATGACTGTATTAACCAGAGCAAATAAATTACTGTAATCAGCAATCTTTGCTGTTTACATTTGCCTCTAACGCTTTTAGGCCAGAACTGGGTCACTCCCAGTGGGATAAATCTGACTCCAAACCATATGCAGTATATGACTGCCATTTTGACGTAGCATCACAATTGTCAATGAAAACACTGAAAGTTACAAAACATGACATATTTGTCACAAGGCCTCAGCAGAAACTCATAATCTTTGAAAATCCCCCCCTTTCAGGTACATACCTCTTTTTTTAATTTTGTTGATCAATTTAATACTTCTAAATTATGCCTACTAATGCCACAGAATGGTTTCCTAGTATTATTGCAACTTTGCGTAGTTGAATTAATTGTGAGTGTAACATTTTATTTATTAATGTCTGGAATGCTGTTACAAGCTGCAAATTTAACCATCATAGTAATTGTCTTTATTATAATTATGTGCATACACCAACGAATTGAAGCTGTAAAGTAATGATGGTTATTTAACTGCAGCAAGTTGGTGATGCGTTATTATTCTGAACATGATCTAAGTAGTCAAGTAATCGCCACAACTGTTTGTGATCAGTGGAATTGCAAACTACCGATAGTTTGCGGCATATCAGAAATATATATATTTTTTGTGAATATCTGAAAAGGTTATGGTGGTATATTTTGTTTGTTGATGAAAGCCCTTCAAATTTGTATAGTTTCTGTTACGGTGTGGTCACGGAGCGGCGTGGTGTCTGTCGGCGTGTGAAGTGGAGGACCCAAAATGCAGGGAGGCAGGAGAACCACAGCAGGAGCGAGACTGGCGTGCTTTATTTTTCAGAAAACACTAACCAGGGTACTGGTTAATGCTAACTAAACAACAAACTGAAAAGTTACAAAATCAAACTGACAGCCAGAACTCCGGTGGTGACCGTGACAAGCGGCAATGATCGCACGCCGACTGATCACCACCCGGGAACTAAATACACCCACACTAATTGGGTAACTCGCCACACCTGGGGCCAGGCACAAGTGGCTGAGGGCCCGGATTGGTCAACCCGCGGAAAGGCTGGAACCCACTCAGGACCAATCGGGACCCTCAACCAAAACCAGATCTTCCCAGACATGACAGTTTCTTTGTTTGTTTTTCTTACTTTTTAAGGAGGCGGTGGACAAAGAAGATTAAATCCTGTGGCTCAAGGTTCACAAGGATACACTGCCAAATTTCTCAAAACTGCTTCGAACAATGGGAAAAATGTGCTGTAAATTGTCCCTCTTCAAGAAGAAATAGATACTACCCCACTGCCGTATGATGCTGCTGAGTTCAACAAAATGCCCAAAAATGACCTGTGGCCAGATGGTTCCATTGCCCCTGATCCAGGTCCACATTGAGTCCTGTAGAGCTCATGTAAGTTGTCTTTACAAATGTTTCCCTAATAGATAAAATCAAATTATTACATTTGCTCAGCTGTGGTAGCATTTTTTCCCTTTATCTTTGTAGTCTAAGGGCTATCTTTTCGTACCCAGCTCTAATATAGTGCAAAGCTCAGTCTACTCTGCACTTGGTTTGATTTTTGTTGTATTTGACTACTCCTTTACTGGCCAATGATAATGGCTCTACTTATTATTTCAGTTCATTGTGAGGCACACGGCCTACATCCATACGTACGTTCGTGACTGGCTGAATGTTGGCTGAATATGCGTGGCAGGAAGTTCACGTAACTTAAAGGCGCATGTCAAATTTTGGAGTGTTAAAACAACCATATTTATCACCCACACATGCTTAAGAAAAATGTTAAAGGACAGGAGGCACTACTGTGGCACAATGGCTGTTGCCCCTATTTTTCCTGTTTTGTCAAATAATGATGACGGTTTCGGGACGGAAACGTAAGGTTTCTTCTTGAGCGTGACGTCAGGCGTTTGCACGCTCTCACGCTCTGCAGAAGAGCTGGCAAGGTGGAAGTGTTTGGGGGTTGTTTCTAAGAGTCCGTGGGAAAAACAAGTGTGTGCGACAGCGGATATAAAAGTGTGTAAAGAGAGGTAAAACAAAAATATCACCAAAAAAATCAATGAATAAGTCAATTAAATGAAAAAAAAGTAGGTAAGTAAGTGTGTTTTAAGAGTGGGTAGAGATGAAAGTGTCCTAATATTTAACGGAAGTTCAATCCATGGGGAGAGATTTTTGTAAAATCTCCCAAATTTTCTAGAGAGGAAAATAATGTGCTGTTAAGCACAATTTAAATTTAAGTAAAACAAAAAAGTTGATTATCTAGAAATGAAAGTTGGTCGATCATTAGTAAGTGGGAATATATTTTTATTGTCTTCTTTATTCATAATTGTTCTTTCACCGTGCGAAAATATTTATTTTTAATCCAAATACCTGATTATTCAATAGAATTTTCCATATGATGTTTGAATACCTAAATATTTGATAGCTGCAGGACAAGAGGGGATGCTATACTGTACCATACATAATATAAATGGATAATGAAAGAGATGACCTGACGCTTGGGGAGGACTGGCCAATTGGGAATTTAATGAGTTTCCCAAATGCCCATTCCATCCACGGCGACAAATCAAATAGTAATGGCTTGATGCCGGTCGAACAACGAATCGGCATGTTGGACACTGCACCACCGCTCCCTGGAAAAGTTCAGGCTCAGGATTTTTTTAAAAACTTTAAGCCCTTGATAACACCCAGTGGTGAAGTCCAGGGTATACGCGGGTATACTGAGTATACCCACTTCTTTTTCAGTCAGCATTGAGTAAGTCAGACACCTATGCTGTTTTCGTGTGTAGGGTGTTTCAGTTCTCCGAAGCGCTTTGGAGAACTGAGACACCCTGGCCTACACACTCACACCTATCAACGGCAACGTTCAATTGAGGGGCACAAGGGTGGAAGTGCAATTATTGGGGCGCAACCTATATGTCGCAACAGTAACCGTAAACAGCGTTACAGAAGTTGGAAGTCCGTGGCATGTTGCCCATATCTGCTAATATACGCGGTGGTTGATATAAATCAATAAAAAAAAACACTTTTTTCGTGGGGGGTGCGGGGGTTGGGGGCCGGTGGGGTGCCTGGCGGGTCTGCAGTGCCCCGTTCTGCTGCGTTGGGTCGGGGGCGCGGGCCGTGTTGGGGCGGGGGGCGCTCCTGCTCCTGGGATTGCTCTTCGGCCGGTGGCCCTGGCGGGGCCCGGGGGTCGTCCTTTGGCGCTGCCGCGGCCTGGGGGGCCCTGAGGTGTTGCGCTTGCTCTGTTCCGGCAGGGGTCGACGGCTCCCCTCTTTGGTGGAGATTTTCAAGCATGCCAGATCCACCACACCAGCATCTACCGAAACTCAGACACAATCTGTTTCCTCCTCAGGTCATTGAATCGGTGGAGGCTGGTGTCTGTGGATCTCACTCGGCTTCGTCTGTCCTTCCTTCCTTTTCTCGGTCTCTCCTTCGGTCTCTTGAGGCCTCCCTGATTTTATGTTTTTTGGATTTGTTGGGGTCTGGATGTTTCTTGGGTTGGGGAGGAGTTCTGGTGGGTGGTGCCTGGTCGGTGCTGGATTTCACCTTCCTTGGTTTTCTTTGGTCCCCTCGGGTCTCCTGACGGCGGTGTTCGGTTTAGGTGAACGGTATGAGATTTTTTCTAATAGTTTTTTTTGGTGAGCTAACAAATACACGCACGCACGCACACACGCACATACACATACTCACCCACACACACACACAAAAAAAATAAAAAAATAAAAATAAATGAAGAGCAATGATGATGACATTTCCGAATGAACAATACTGAGCTCTTTAAGAAAAAAAAAAAAAAAAAGTAAAGCGTAAATTTCTTCATGTAAATCGTCAGGTACATTTTCAAGATATAAAATTGTACATAATTTGACACATGACCACTGTGTATGAGTTTTCCTTTTTGGATGATGCAAGTGTGATAATCAAACTGTATAAAATGTTTTTTTTTTCTTAATATGTGTGCTAAAACATGTGTTCATTCAATCCTTTTCAAGATTTCCATGTGGTAGCTCCACTTCTGCACAATCATATATGCCGAGTGACCACATGACTCAAAGCAGCACTGGTGCATCAGTTATCTGCTCATCACCTGATATAACGACATCAACAGCGACCCTCTCAACAGACAATACCCTTTTACAGTCCAGACCTGATGAAATGGATGAGATGCGTTAGTATTTGTCTAAAAAAATTTATGAATAAATAATGACATGTTTGGTGAAAGTTAAGAAAAACAATCACATTGAAAGATGTTAAAATGCCAATATTCATTACAGTGCTGTAATTTTTTTTCCATCTCACCAAAAATCGAATTACAATTATTGAGTTTGTCATAGACTTGCATATGTCTTTGTTTATTCTACAAATTGGTTATAGGCACAATTTGTAGAGTAGTGAATGTTGTGCAATTCATTACTTTTTAAATTACAACTTCAATTATAATAAACAGTTGTTTTCTTCTATTTTTTGTGTGTTACTACAGCATGGCAAAACGTAGTGGATCCGGAATTAGCAGCTGACCAGTACAGAAGGCAGTGTTTGCAAACCAATGAAGATAAGCCATACCTAAAAATAATAATAGACATTGGAGAAGACGTAATGGACCAGGAAGCCAGAATCCTCACTTTTTACAAGACTCCCAATATAGATTGGGCCAAACCATTTCAAGCTAAACTAAAAGGTGCTGTAAACAAACCTCAATTCAAACATGTTGTTTTTGAGTATTGTATTCGTAACATGTTTTGCTTTTTATATATTTGCAGGGGTGCAGATAAGTAGCATGTTAGTGCGCATGAGCACCAAAATTACAATAATGTAGTAATGTACTTGTTAAACTTATTTTTTTTTTTTAAGTTCACACTTAAAGCTTTCTATGAACAACCGCTAAGACAGCTAGCTTGAGTAGCCTATCTCCCTGGAAACTGATGCATTTGCATGGAGATGTGGCTGAAGGCGTCGTACAAGTGCTGCCAGAAGGACAGTTATCTTCGCATCACTGTACTGTGGCTACGGCAGTCATTCAAAATATGTAATGACACGAAAGTGGTCCATGTTGCATGTTGCATGAATATTTTTATTGTGGGAGTACAATGCTGTAACAGCAATCCCACATGAACATATGAAAACATGAAAAATACAAATTTGAAGGCCAGAAAACCCATGACCTGAAAGATGGATGTGATTGCTTGTGTTTTTAGGAGATGTGGCCATTGGAGAAGGGGTTAACAGACACTTCTTCAGTATGATAATGCACAAGTTACAACATGGTTTCAAACTTGATTGCGGTAGGTCTTAAAGAATCCTAAAGACACTGGCCCAACTCCACTAAAGTTTGTTTGTTTAAGTTGCAAGGCAAAATAGAACAAAAATGTTAGATAATTGACTCATGATTTTATGAAGGAATTACGTGCACCATCCTGGCAGACAGCTTTAGTTATGGTCAGTGATTATATTGCAAATTATTGTAAATTAATCATTCAGCAAATACAAGTTATCATTCAGCTATACTATGAATAACTAACAACAGACAGCATAGCCATAACACATGACAAATCTGTCAATTTAAAGATTAATACACAATCATAGGCAGGAAATTGCAATCATGTGGTTATTATAACCGTATTGAACATAAAATGGCAAACCCCATTAACATTTTTTTTAATTTTTTATAGGAACCGCATGCGGCACTGTGCTGTTTGAAGGCCAACCAGATCATTTAATTCCTGCCACTTCCCAAGTATTTGCACAGAATGACCTGTTTGTCATGGCAGGAAGAATGATTGGACATTCTTTCCTTCATGGGGGCCCTTGTCTGTTAGGTATTAGTCCAGCAGTAATTCATGTGTTGCTTGGTAAATCACCACAGACAGCGACAATCATGTTAGAAGATGTGGCAGACATGGACATCGGGGAGACCATACGCCCGGTAAGTACGGTAAAGTGCAAGGTTATCCATTGGAAAACATTGTCATTCAATGAAAAAATATGGACTATACTTTTACTTTTTAAATGTAATTTATTGGAAATAAATGTGCGGTATTTTCTTTTTAAAGCTGTTTGAGAATCAAGAATCTGCTGGAAAGGAAGAAACAAGTGAAAAAAGAGGACTCAATGAGTGTCAGACAACGGCTGTTAATGACCTGGCATTGGCATGGGACATGCCTATATTAACGGCTAGTAACAGCACCTGGCTCCTTCACAATCTACTTCAGCATGCAGTAAGTGTGGCTGACTAGCGTTATATCCATCAAAAGTTGTCCTACTTAAGTGTCTCCTATCTAACAGTATATCATGCTTTGATAAATGTACATTTTACACATTACCTCTGTATATGTAACTGGATAGCCGATAGGCCAATTCCATATTACTACTCTCAAGAAATGTTTCTCGGCATACAATCCTATAGGAGGATCTTTGATGAAAAATGTTTGCGCATGCGCGGTTGGTTGTGTGACAGAAAATGATAGCGGGCTCAGTCGCGCTGTATAGATGAGACGTCAAACAATATCGCCCATTTCAAGGCGAGGAACAAGTCAGGGTGGCTGTTGATCATGCTTTGGAACACCTGAATAAGACTGAAAAAGAAATATGACTTAGTGTTTTTTTATAGCTACTGCACAAACTCGATTTCTTCGTTTTTTAAATCCTCTCCAAATAACAAATCTATAGGCTCAAGTAATTACCGGTAATAAAGTGAGCCTCACAAACCCTGTCAGCATCAGCTGGAAACCAGGCTTTGAGCATCAAATTATACCCTCCTGATATCTCGCAGCCATCACAATACGTCACAATGAACAATATGTCACACACGATCCTCGAATATATTTACCGTATTGAAATTGGAGAACATTTGATTTATGTTTATAAATTTATTAAAAATAAACAAGAGGACTTCAGACATTTTACAACTTGCCTTAAATACATGTATACATTATATGCTTAATGAGGGTTGTAGGAGGAAAATTGTATATTTTTTAATAAATGAATTATAACTAACTCAACAAAAGATGCCTCTGCCAAATCTAATATTGGGGTCTAAAGAACTGAGCGATAAAAGAAAAAAGGGGTTGTCAAAGCAGCACATACTGTCCAGTGTCCACTTGTTAAAAAAATTGTGACCACCTTGCCACACCTGCCTCCCGGCCCAACACTAAGAGCCTAGGAGCTGTATATGTCTAATCTGTATGTATACCTATAGTATATATAGTAGTCTTCTCTCAGGATGGGAGAGGTAAGATGGTCGCCCTGTGGCTTCAATGGCTTGCACGGTGTGTATGGGCGATCGGCTGTACAGCAATATATACAGACCAGTGTTTGAATGTGCACAGAGTAATAATTGAATTGAATTTACTGCATGTATATATTTACTTGGAGTCCCTTCATCCATACCTCACTCACCCCTGTGATACTTTAGGGTGCTCGGCCGAAACTCCCGCCAACTCAAACAGCTGAAGCAAGGACTAAAAGAAACCCTCATTATGCTGTTATTGGAGTCTCGACCCGATGCAGTGGCATCAGTTTTTCCAACAGAAACAAAGTCTGAGTGCAGTGTGGAGGTTTTCAATGAAGCATGTCTAGGATTTTAAAATGTCTGTAATTTTCAAAATAACATTTTTTGCGTGGGAATTAACTGGAATTTATGGGAATGCAAACGGAATTCATTAGGTCAAGATTGACCAGATAACTTAATTACACTTGGGTTAAATAAATACCTTTTTTTTTTTTTTTTTTTAAAGGTTGTGCGAGTTTGAGTGAGCCTGCTCATGGGCATGTTGGGGGGAAGGTTAGGGTTTTCTTTGTGCTGTACTATGGATGTTTTACTCACTCAACGCTTTTGAGTTGCAATGTAATGTATGAAAGGAGCTATATCAATTTTGATTTGATGTGACAGTCTGGCAAAACAAAAAAATATTTATTTTTTCATTAGGGTTAGTTCAAGGTTGCAAAGATGTTTGCCAGACCCACCACCCATGCATCCATTTACTACCGCTAATCCGGAGTCGGATTCACGGGGGCAGCAGCTTTAGGAGGGAAGCCCAGACCTCCTCAGCCACTTGAACCAGTTCCTCCGGCTGGATCCCAAGGCGTTCCCAGGCCAGCCCAGAGACATAGTCTCTCCAGCATGTCCTGGGTCATCCCCGGGGTCTCCCGCCGGTGGGACATGCCCGGAACACCTCTCCAGGAAGGCGTCCAGGAGGCTTCCGAACCAGATACCCCAGCCCCCTTAACTGTCTCCTTTCCACGCGGAGGAACAGTGGCTCGACCTTGAGTCCCTCCCGGATGACTGAGCTTCTCACCAAATCTCTTAAGGGAAAGCCCGGACACCCAACGGAAGAAACTCATTTTGGCCGCTGTTTGGCAGACACTCGCAAAGAAATTTCAACATGTTCATTATTCCTTTGCGATTTACATAGAATGTTTGGTGCCGTAAATATACTTTGCAAGTGTCTTGAGAACATCTTTGCAACCTTAGAATAAATAATAATAAAAAACTGACAACAAAGAAAAACTCGCTACATGCTGTTGGAAATCATTTCTTTGATTTCTGCGTGTTCAAATAAATTCAAAGTTGAAATCTGTGAACAAGTTTGCCAGCTTTATTTCAGATTCTGAAAGCCACTTGGAGCTACTGCTCAATCATGCAGCTCACCCACAAATGTGTTCTTCTCAAAGTTCATGCATGCATATATACAGAAAACGTTCCCTCCCCCTTCATTGACAAAGAAAGTACCATTTGGTCTATCAGAACATGTAACATTTCCTGTCTAAACAAGTCTACACACCCCCTCTCCCTATCTTAAACACTTCCTCAAGGATGTGGGCAAAACACCTTGCCCCCACCATCTCCCTGCACCAGGGACCCCCCATAAAACCCCACACAGAGCACAGCCCCGGAGGAAGAGACTGTGCCCCCCCTTTGATCTTGTCCTGTCAGCAGAGTGAAATACAATCAGGCCATCTCCCATTGAGTTCTTTCAGTCCTTAACAGATGTGAGGTAAATTATTGGCTTCCTAGATAAACTATTGAACTCTGTAGCAGCTTCGCACCAGAGATTCCCGCATATCTGCCCTGTAGATTATTCAGATTAAGTCAAACACCTCACTTCCTTAGGGGGAAAACAGACCACATTCTACCACAGTTGTATTTATCTAACTAAAATCAAAAACACTTTGAAGAATATATATTGAAACAGAAAAACAATGTTAATAATTCAACAATGCACAGTCCCTTGCATGCAAACTTTTGATGCACAGTTAGATACAACCTTTAAGCCCATATCCAAATGAGAGGGAGAGTGTTTGCTTAGGGTTAGGGTTATATTATTGAATATTCGTCATCATATGTTCAGTTATTTAAACATTTTTAATGTTTTTTCCTTGTTCCAAGGAAATTTTGATTTGGAATCATTTTCAGTGAACAATTCCAACCTTGAACAAAGTCTGACGAGAAATCAACAATCACATGTTCTCCTCAGCAGGATACACATTTCATTGTTAGGCTGTTGAGACCACAACATCAGCCTTCACACAATTAACACCCATGTGTGGATTGAACATATGTATAAATTAGAGAGAAAATTGTAAAATAGAATGAATTGGTTCAATGCCAACTATGGTGCCATAATGATTGTCTCATTTGCTGTCCTAGGTTGTTTTGGACCTAATCAAATGGCCTGAGGAATCTGGGTTGGACGATGAAGATGGTTACTCCGTTGACTGTAGATGTAGAATAATGGGGTACTTGCGTCAGTTTGTGAGGACAGGTAAATTACATGTTGATATTTGTGCACATTTTGTAATGCATAAATGCAGATTTTCAAATGTGGTTGAAAATCAAGTTTTTTTTAACCATTTTTTTCTTGTTTATGAACACAAGTTGTATTATGAGTATTAAGCATAAGCATACACATATTGCTACAAGGCAGAATTTTAATTTATAGATACATCTGTGATTTGATTTTCTTAAATGATCATCCTCTAGCAGGGATCACTTTTTTTCCCAGATGTTGCAGAACCTGTTTTTTTCTCAAAAAAATACATAAATTAAATTATAAAAACAGTAATCTAATTGATTATTGTTACTTAATAGCATGCACAGCTTAATTCCACTTTTTTTCTCCTTTTTTTTAGGGTCTCAAGAGAATCTTAAAAGACTCCTGAAGTTCTGGGTGGGATGGGAGATACCCATGCCAGATATGAAAGTGGAGGTGGTGAGAGCGGAACATCCCACGTCTTCTACATGCTTCCAAAACTTAAAGTTACCTGGCCACTACAGCCATTACACAGAATTCAGTGACCATTTAAAGAACTGCATCACCACAACTGATACTGGTTTTGGTTTGGTATAGATCAAAATCTTTATTTCATTACTTTAAATAATGTAGTTCTGATGTTTTGCTAGATAGGTTCTTATTACAGTTCATTGTCAATTTGTACGAAAAGACAATTCAAATAACTATCAGCGTTTTAGTGTAGTTTGCAGCACAATCAATGAACCAAATTGTTATGTCAGTGTCAATAAAGAGTCTGCTTGCTGATTGAATAGTTTCTTTTTAAATATACATTTACTGTAAATTAATGTGCTCCACTTTTAACAGGTTGTTTTCTTAAAGTGTAAGCAATTAAAAAATAATAATAATAATAATACAAACTTTATATAGCACTAAATTATAAAATGTAATTTAGTGCAGGCAGTTTTAAAATAACAGCCCAGAAGCGCTTGGCTAGACCCTACACATAGTTTATACTGTGCATGTAGTTCACTGCAGCCAAATAATGGTCTACTCCCATGCGTGTAGAAGGTCCTGCTGGATCCACAGCAGCATGGAGTCCAGCCAGTTCTTGAGGTGTCAAAGGGCAGTCAGTTTCAGGCACATAGACACAAGAGTCGGTGTTGCTGGACACAAGGCCACTACTCTCCCAGTTTATCAGGGGGATGTTCAAATCCTGTAGTTGATATGAAAAACAATTCATTGTCTACTGTTTAAAGTAAGTTTTGCTTACCAATTTTTTAAAAGTACTTACAACATCATTAGACTCTTGTACATTATAGTGCAGTCCCATGTGCCACAGTTGGTTCGGGGTACGATTTCCCTCGCTGCTCATGGGATGACTGTCCCAGCCATCTTTAAAAACATCAAGCTGGGCTTGTAAGCGAGGAATGAAGACATAATGGCAGCAGAAAAGGTGAACACTGCTGGACAGGTCCAGGAGATCATCTTCCTCCATTTGGTGCAACGCAGCATAGTAGAGGCAAGTGACTGCTGTGTAGACATCTCGCCAAAGACGTTCAATTCTGTAATGTCAATGTAATTGTGCCCCCCCCCTTTTTTTTTAATTAAAGAAGACATTTTAAACCATGTAAAAAAGTGAATCATATTTGGACAAACAAGCAACTGGGTGCAACAATTAATCAACTACTTGGCTATCCAATTAATTATTTAATCATTTTTGAGAGCATGTTTGAATTGTTCTAAATCCTTTTAAATTTAAGCATTTCAATGGCAAATGTTTTTTTTCTATTATCAACAAAAAAAGTAGTTTAAAATGATAAATGCAGTTTCATAAATGAAACAAACATTCCATTAATTTCAAGTAATGAGAAAGTAAGGGTGATTAAAAAAAAGAACATAGCAGAATTCTTTACCTTTATTTTGTACATTATTACTATTTGTATGTGTTGGAATGTCACCTTTGAAAATTAGATGTTGCATCTCAAGGGGATATCCTATAAAGCTACAAATCAAATGAAAATTTAAAATCATGCGATATTGCAAAAATGAAAAACTGTAGCTTGGACTTGTGTCGTAAATAGATTCAAGTTTTTAGGTTTTACAAGTGTTAGTGTTTACCACTGGCAGTAAAGACAACCGTAAGTTGCCAATGTTGATTGCAACTGTTACTTGGTCTTTCATGTAATTGATATTTGATGGAAGTGGTGGAACATAAACTTTGTCTTTAACATACCACCACAAGAAGAAAAAAATAAAATCACACACACAGAGGTTCTGCCAGGCCAATTACAGCCATCGACTGCTAAGTGAAGTTTTCATTCAGTTCATTCTTTTCTCTTCTTCAAATAGGCTAGATGTTGCCCGTGCTGCTGGTGGTGGCCACATTAACCACTTCAAAAACAAGAATAATTTGAATGTATTTACATGTGTCTAACCGGAAGTTTTCTGTGTTGTTGTTATTATTATTTTTTAATATTGCATAGATTTTGGCGTATTATTTTTTCTTTTTTTTTTACTCACCCTGTAAACTTACAAGGTTATGAATGTGGTAGTTCCATAAAAATGAAGTGTCTTCTAAAGTACCTCTGATTATGCACACTTTTCCCTGCAATGAAGCTGTTTTTGCCAACTCCTCTTGTGGAGAACATCAGCTGGGCTACATCCACATTTTCCACCCCATGGTCACCACGAACCCTTAAGAAAATGTAACAAAAATGAGAACTCCTATTAATTATGCATTACACTTCACTGAAACGAAAACCTTAAAACAAGTCAATGGTTAGAACAGGTAGATTTACACTATTAAGGGTAGGATAGGCTAGGTGATGATGTCTGACTAACCTTTGAGGTAAGCCATACTTCTCAACAGCTTCATTGAAGAAGGCAAGGGTTGTGGAGGCTCTGTTATTATTTGCAACAGCAAGATACATTATCTATGTGAGAAGAATGGAATTGTCCCATTGTGACTTCAAACAACTGTACTTTTTATTTTCAAATGATCAAAGTACGTTAACAATAACAATATC
Organism: Leptonotus elevatus; assembly: GCF_054856555.1. Taxonomy (NCBI): domain Eukaryota; kingdom Metazoa; phylum Chordata; class Actinopteri; order Syngnathiformes; family Syngnathidae; genus Leptonotus; species Leptonotus elevatus. The sequence continues at coordinate 7,955,424 of NC_141260.1, read as the reverse complement.
AATTTTAAGTGTCAATTTCAAAGCTCTTAACAAATACAATTTCAATAACCTTTAACAGTCATGTAGTAGTTAAAACAGGATTATATTTAAAAAGGTAAAATGCAACAATAATACTCAATGCAATTGGTGTAATGGCACTTGAGAATATCTCATTCTCTACCTTGCATCTGTTTTAAGAGATTCCATAAGAAATGAGTCTTTATAAAATGTCAACAAAGAAAACATGTAATCTAATTCTCAGACAAAGAGTGCCAGCGAAGTCTTAGCATAAAGTCACAGGTAACATGATGGAGTTTTGATTTGTTACTGTAAGTGCAATTAAAGCTTTTCAACTAAAATGACTGTAAGTAAGAGTATTACAGTACTATTATGTTACCATTGAAGAATACAAATGCAAAGGTGCTCCCAAAGAAAATGAAACCGATTTCTGAGGTAGCCATCCTAAACTAGTACTACAATCTGAAGGTCTTCAAAAACAAAAAACAACTAATCACAATTGAAATGCCTGATTCAATGACAAAAAGTTTAGACGTTTAAAGGGAATATCCAATTATTTATACCTTCCTTGAGAAACCATCGATTCCTCCAAATATCACCATATTGTACCTTCAATGACATTTGAGATAAAGAAAAACATTAGGTATTATCACTTTTTTGCACATAGTTAAGTCATGTACAGGTAATATGTTTTGATTTGAAAAACATAACCAACCTTATAAGTTTGTGGTTTGTGTCTATATGCATCAGCGATCTTGGGCCTGGGACAGAGTATGTTCTGCGAACAACACACCTCAATGCTGACATTCTCAGCACAATTCCTGCTGTGTCAACCCTATGCATCGATGCACGAATCCTCTGCCACTGTACACGATGCCCCTGTGCCCGCAACAATCCCATCATTAATCTGTACCCAGCATGTGGGTTGCAGTGGTGTGTTTGTGACACCAGGTTGTCAAGCTCATCATTAGTCAGTTGACCGTACAAGGCCCTAACAGACATAGCCCAGCTGTTCATGTTTCTCTGCAGCGTCCACCGAGAAACTCCTAAAAGTCTGGCAATGTACGCTGCAGATAGCCCTATGCTGAGGAGCTCCGAAACATATTCCCTACATATTAAAATTTTTGGACAACCAGGTTTTGTTCTCCCCACAGGAACCGTTACATGAAGCTCCATTTCATCTTGGGCAGAGAGTAGACCATGCACATCAGTAAGGGCTTCATACACTTGCTGAGGGATCTGAATTTGGTTAGCTAGTGCACTCAGTAAAACCATGTCCTGTGAAATTATAAATTGTAGATAGTCCAGGGCCAGAGGGGCACGCTCAAGGGCAGCCGATAGTCTGTTATGGAGTTCGGGCCAGTAAAAGATTCAGCAGCAGTTCCTAGAGAGAAATATAGGGTGTCCATAACATGTTTACAATTTTTAAAACAATATATTACAAAGGCAGTTGTTGAGATGTCTTAAACAGATTTGTTTTATTTTAACCAGTGTTTGTTAATTAAAGTATTCATTCATATTGAATTTATTTGTTTCAGATACTGTGTTGATGGATGGTAAACCTGCAGCAAACATGGCAACAAATCGAGTACCGTTTTCATGTGCTTGGTGTAAATGATGATGCCCATATAGAGGTCTATTAAATTAAGTTTAAAAAAAAACTCACACAAATGAAGGTACTTAAAATATCTCAAAATTGTTATAATTGTAAAGAGACTTTTGGGACACTCTGTATAGGTCGTGTGTAATGTGCATTATTATTGATTACATTATTATGCAAACAGGAAGAAATAATAACAAAAAACACACCATTAATGTCAAGGCAGTAGCGATATTCCGCTCACCTGCTGCTGCAGCGAAGAGCTGTTGCTCTGATCGGTCATTTTTCTAGAAGGCAAAACAAGATAAAGAACACTATGGAGTCAAATGTGTACATACATAACATCGATTGGGTGCATCTTCCCTCCAGTACCTGTCAATGGCGCATATGTGAGCTACATGAATTCGTTTGTTAGCCAGCTAACTAATACAAGAAATAACAATTTTAACCAACACAGGGGAGCAGCGCACTGCACCATTCTTGGCATATAATGAAGTAGTTTAGTTGTTCATTGTTGTCATATAGCCACAATATTCCAAAGCATGAGATGCAATTAAGTCCGTGGCGCCAGAAATGACGATAATGACTAGACTGCTTTAGCATGAAATCAAATGACAGCTAGCTAGAAAGCTAAATATGTGATGCTAATCATAAAAACAGGTTGGATGACCATCGTCAATATTTGAAAGAATGATGAAGTAACATAATACTTACCTTGTAATAGCAAAAACCAAAAGAGACTGAAGTATTCTTAATATGTATGTTGGTTGGCGACGATGTGTCCTGCTTGTATCCTTCCGCGAGTCCCGCCACCGTCGTTCGCTAAACCAATGAGGTTGCGCTCCAATCCGCTCAAATCCTTCTCACTTGATTGGTCAAGACAACCCTTCATTACACCAGAGCCCGCCCCTTCTTTACGAGTACAAATCACGGCGCTCTACAAGTACAAATTAGTTTTGCTCCATTTGTAGCGCGACAAATGGGGCAAAACTCACGTCACTGAACAGCAGCAGAAAGCCCACTTGTGACTCCTAGTGGCGACTTCTTTGACTACAAGTTGTCATTTCTACAGGTACAAATCACAACTTTTACAGATACAAATTTATAGTTTTTGTACAGGTACAAAAAAAATTTGTACAGATACAAATCATGACTTTTACAGGTACAAATTTGTTTTTACAGATACAAATTTGTTTTACACATACACATTTTTTTTTTTTACAGGTACAAATTTCTTTTACAGACACAATTTTTTTTTTACAGGCACACATTTTTTTTACAGATACAAATCACAAATTTAGACTTTTTTCTATAGGTACAAATTTTTTGCACAAGTTAGTTTTGCACCATATTTACCTCCATATTTGAACGTTGTGTTATCCGGCTGCTGTATTAACAAGATAGGTAAAGTTAAGTGCTAGACATGGTAGCCTACATGCTAACTACACCTGCTAGCGCTAGCTAGAGCTAGCAGATCTCACTTTAAGGTTTTAATGTGCAGTAAAAGAAAACAAAAACAAAGAAAAGTTTGAGTAGGCTCTAAATCTCAATTGTGTATATCCCTCGTTGCTACAATATACAGTAAGGCTTTTGTCTATTATTCTGTCGTCGTTGTGGTGGTGGTGGGGGAGGGGGCGTCGGTTGTTGAGTTGCGTGTCCTGCTCAACTGTGTAGTGGACTAGAGCTAGCAGATGTTACATTAAGGTTTTAATGTGCAGTAAAAAAAAAATATATATACATATGTTTGAGTATGCTGTAAATCTCAATTGTGTATATCCATCGTTGCTACAATACACAGTAAGGCTTTTGTCTCGTCTGTCGTCGTCGTGGTGGGGGTGGGGGAGGGGGGCGTCGGTTGTTGAGTGGCGTGTCCTGCTCGATCGTGTAGCGGAGCGGCGCCGATGAGGGATTTTGGAAGTATTTTACACTGTTAAATGACCTTCATTGATTGACTACAGCACACATTTGTAAATTGTCAAAGCTGCCTTTATTTTCCCCCTTGAAAGATTACCATTGGTTTCTGTAGCGATCGTTTTTTTCACGGCCATCCAGAATACCCATCCATTTTGCCAAACCGTTTCACCTCATGGAAATTAATGTAAAAGAAAAAAAAAGTAACAATGTTATTACAATACCGTTTTCTTTGTTAATAAGTAAACAAGGAAGTCTATAGTGGATCCATTTTTTTCTATTGTTGATGTCACGATCTGTCACGGTTGAAGTTGGCTGTCACGAAACGGAGTGGAGGACCCAAATGCAGGAGAGCCACGGCAGTGATGCTGATAACTTTAGTTTTAATCAAAAACAAGGAAACACAAAATCACGCCCGAGGGCGGCTAGAACAGCGAGTAGTGTGGGATACAGAGTAGCATCACGGAGTAATAACCCGACACTCCTTGCTGCTTCTGTCAGGCTTTTATCTTGACCTGATGAGCTAATGGGCAGCAGGTGTGTTTGGCGGGATCCGCCCTCCAGCTGTTTCCCCAGCAACTGCAAGTGAAAACAGAAACAGCTGACCCCAATCATGACAGTTGAGGATTTATTGAAGGCTCTGCTCACCCCATCCATTATTTATAATCAATGAACTATACAATGTGTGATGTTACTATACTTCAATTGATGACGGTTTCTTATTTTTATTACAATGACACCACTGCCTCATTAGACTCAATGTACATTTTTAATGTTTCATACACATCTGAGATTAACTACAAATTTTATCTTGAATCTTTTAACGATCCGCTGAGCACTGTGCGAATTGGAAAGCTGCTGACCGTGATACTTGGATTTCAAACCTTCAGCACCGCCTTGGACTTCCACCTCATCTACCTGCTTCCATCTTGCCCTCAAACAACATAATACATATATAAGATCTACATCACAGAGTCTAGAACGCAAATACAGCTGAACTTGCACTCAACAGCACATTACAAACACTCTAATATCATTACTTTACTATTTTGTTGTGTTTGAATTGATTTCCTTTTTTTACTGCCAGTTTACTTTTGACTTTGTCTTGGGAAGTTTTTTTTATTTTCTTTTTGCTTACAGTAAAGGTAGCTGTAGCAGCATGCCGCGGAAGGGGAAGCGTTCCGAGGCAGCCAAGCGCCGATGGAAGAAGCTGGACCTTGCTGCTCCGGAACTGAGCCCAAACATCGCACCCCAGCAGGTACTTTGCCTCTATTCAATTCTGCACTTGGCGGTGGTGTATTCTGTGTTGAGTTATTTTGAGTCACACTGCTAGGTCCTCAATGTGCTGTATATTTTGTTTTCAGCCTCGGTCCCCACCCTCTGCCACCAGTGATGGGACCACGATGCAGTCTGCAGTGAACAAGGTACGAGTTTCACGCCATATTTTAGCAAGAGTTTATCATTTTTTTTATCACTATTACACTTTTTTTTAATATCCTAAACATTTGCAATGTGTATTTAGAAGGCCAGAGTCCGAACTTCAGCTCCAGCCAGTCGGCTCGCCACTGTGGACGCCCGCTCCCCACCGCATACCTCTACTGTGGCTGCCCACCAGGTATGTTCCACAGCAGGCAAAATGCAATTAACTTTGTTAATGTGCAATACACATTATTTCCGGCTACAAATATAGAGTCAAGCAGAAAAAAATGCTAAAATGCTTATGTAAAAAGCAGTCTGTGTATTCAAGACACTCAATAGTAATGTAAAAAAATCCTTTATTAAAAATGGACTACCAACATGTTTCAACACAAGATTGTCTTCACCAGGGCATAGTTTGACAAATATAGAATGTATGACTGAGCGATATTTGTGCATCATCAGAAAAAAAAAGTTTGTTTCTATCTTATTCCGTTCTTTAGTAATCAACAATAGAAAATGGTTAGTTTCACCCAATTTCGCCTTTTTTGGACCAAAATACGGAGAAATCAAGCTTTTAGTGAAACGATATTATTTCATGCATTCTAGTGAATTTTACACTTCTTTTTGTCCATGAATGATGCCACAAACACCTAAATAGTGCTTTACTTCTATAAAACACTACCACCAAGAATGAAAAAGTGTTTTTTGATAGCAAAATAACAGTTTATTTACATTCAACAGTGTAATACAACAAACATGTGCAACTGTGCATGTGTGGTGTGTGTATGTGTTTCTATTTACAATTCTGTGGATGTTTCAACTACACAAGTTTTTTTTTGGTGTGGTATATAGTGTAACATTGCCCTGGGTGCAAGGGGACGCAGCAGGATTTGCACCACAGATTTGTTTCGCTGCGAATGCCCCTTTGAGTGCAGACCCTACACTTTCTTGCTGGCTTTTTTTTCCGGGGGGTAGCAGGTATGTATTGCAGTGTGTGTTTTGCCATGTTGCCATCAAGTCGACTTTCAGGATCGTTATACGGTGACCTGGTGTTCTGTCTGGCTTCCTCATGTCCTTCTGTTTGTATGTTTGTAGCAATGTCCTCCTCCTGGTCCTGTGGTAAGAGCCACCCTCTCACCACCTGCTGGATAAACTCCAAAAAATGCTGACATTTGCCAGGATGTTTAGCTTTGTACAGGATAAAGGCATTGAACAAACATATTTGAAACAGATAGGCAACAAATTTTTTGTGCCATTTCAATGTCTTCCTCGTGAATGGGTGATAAGAAATGTTTTGATCCATCTTATCCACGCCATTCATTGTGGAATTGTAGTCCAAAACACATACAGGTTTCGGGAAAGGCACTCTTTTTTTTTTTAGTGCCTACACATCAACTGTCCGCATTTCATCTTTGTGAAAAGTAGTCACCATCCTCAACAAACGCTTGTCCTGCCATGCCACAACCAAAACATTTGTGTTGTGTCTCACCAATTCCCCCCCCACCCCAAGGCCAGTGTTTGTAAGAGAAGTGATCTCATTTGGTTCACCCCTATTTTTTCTCAGTGTTCCACAAACATTTGTACGTGCTGCCAGGAGACGTTCACACAACCCAATTGAATTATAAAAATTGTCCATAAAGAGCGTGTACCCATTTCCTGGCAGACGATCTAGCAAATTAAACACGGTATCCGGCAGAGAACAACTAGTACCAACATAAGGTTGCATATTAAAACAATATCCTGTTTGGGAGTCACACAGGATGTATGACTTAATTCCATATTTGATTGGTTTTTGGGGGTTGTAAACTTTAAACGATAGACGGCCCTGAAAATTCATCATTCCCTCATCAATACATACATTCCTACCGGGTTGGAACAGTTCTTTAAATTTATTTACAATATGGTTGAACACAGGACGGATTTTAAATAATTTGTCATCTGAACTATGTCTCTCATTATTGTTAAAATGTAGGTAACTCCAGATAAGCAGGAAGCGGTTTCGAGGCATCGCGCGACTAAAAAAATGGTGTGGTTTCAATTTCATCCTGAGTCCAATACATTTCTATACTGGGCTTTTTTATATACCCAGTAAGAAATTGGAGTGCAAAAAATGTTTTCAATTCTAATACAGACACTGGCTTCCAAGCACGACTCCTGCAGTGTGGCAGACTTTCAGTCTGCTTCTGCATGGATTGACGTGCATATAAATTTGTTTGATCAGCAATGTGCTGGAGAAGTTCGTTTGAGATGAATAGTTGCAGGAAGTCAGCTGGCAGGGTTGAATTTAGCTCTGCTGCGGCACCCCTTGGTCCTGGAGTTTCAGTAAACAGGAATGTGTTTGGCTGCCAGCCTGTTTCATGCCAGCCAGAACTTTTGGGATCTGCAAATATACATTTCAATATCATATAATATTTATTTTAGATCAGTGTGAAGCAATATATATATATGTTTACCTTTTTTCTTGGATCCACTGGTTGAAATTATAGAAGACATTTACCATCAAATATTTTACTCGTGCTGAGTTGGAGAATCATTTTTTTTTTTACCTTTATTCTGCTCACTGTGAGACGCGTCACCTTGAGCCCGACGAGCTGCAGCTGAAAGAAATATATACAATTACAATCATATCGAAAGACCGTTTTCTTTTGTTGTTGCAGTGTATTGAAAACACGTTTTTTATACCTCTCTTTGTCGTGGAAACTGTAGGTTGTCGCTGTGAGCACGATCTATGAATTATACATTCACGTTACACGAGGTGCTAGCAGCGTGCAGGAAAAGTATCTCATAGCAAGTTTGCGCTTACCTTCACAGTCTTCTGCGGATGAAATGCTGTCCGAATCACTTTCTCGAAGATCCGACTGTACCCACTCCTCCGAAGAATAGCCATCCGACTCGGGGTACTCTTCGTCGTCCGAATCAACGTCCGCGTTTGCAGAAGTACTTGGACGTGCACCACGTTTTCCGGCGTTAGCATCGCTAACCGGCGTCGCTTTAAGACGTGGCCGAAGACGTCGCGTCAAAGCCGCAACTTCGGCATCAACCTCGTTGTCGCCATCATCATCATCGCCACCAACATTCAATTTAGCACTGGTTTCTTTTTGAAAATACCGATCAAGCGTGAGCTGCTTTCCACCGGTCGTCATTTTTGCTTTCTCTTCCTCCATGCTTTTTGCTTTCTCCATTATCCTCTCCACTCCACTCTAGCTCCGCCTCACCTTTTATACCGACGCCCACGGTGGGCGGCACACCCAAAGTGCAAGGAGAGTCATCGCTGCCATCTAGAGGCCAAAACGAGTCATTAAACTTACTTGATCTGCTTGATATTTTCAGCACAGCTGCCCAAGGCTTCCCTCCACCCGTTTCAAAAAAAACCCAAAAAACATAGGGGACGTCTTTTAACGTCCTCGGCGCCCATCCCTAGGTTTATGCTAAACGTTTTATAACGTTTATGGCGGTCAAAGAGTTAAAAGCAGTCTGTGTATTCAAGACACTCATTAGTAATGTAAAAAAAATCCTTTATTTAAAATGGACTACCAACATGTTTCAACACAAGATTGTCTTCACCAGGGCATAGTTTGACAAATATAGAGTGTATGACTGAGCGATATTTGTGCATTGCTTTATTCATGTCAAACTAATTCTGAATTTAATTGTGATGAAGTCTGTTTTCTACAAGATTTCAAAATTTTTACTAATGTCAAAAATAAACTCACTAACATTGATCACAAATTTGTGAGGTGCCTAGCCCGGACACAGATATTTCACATGGTTTCTTTTAAGTTACATAGACCAGATGTAAATAATAACTAAGACGGTTATATTTAATAACTAATGTTTTGTTTTAGACTTCATGTCTATCTAAACAGTGTATGTCATTGTTTTGTCAAAAACATATTTCTATATACTTCCTTTATACTATAATCTAATCTGGTACAATCTGCTGCCTTTCTGCTCATGTATTTGATCAGAAAATTCTAGCAAAATTGAGCAATTGTGACTGCATTTCAGACACAAACAAAAGTATCAGTTAAGTCCTTGAATCTCTTTTGTGATTAAGAATTTCATTAATAAACCTGGCCTGAATTAACATCACTTGTATGTACAAAATACCTGGTCAATTTAAATTGAAACTAATTTAACCTATGTTTGCTATTTACTCTGCATTGTGGTGACTGCACATGCCTACAATTGTGTAATGTCTATGCTTTATGTTTTAGGTGTCCCTTGTTTGTGCCAAGGCTCTGGTACCAGGTCAGTCATAATTTTAATTGCTTTTGCAGCAGTTTTACAATCGATTATTTTAAACAATTCCAATATTTTGCAGGTTCATATACACTCAAAGTGGAACATGTACTTGTACTGTGCATTGTCAGCAATTGAAGTTGAGACTTGACATGGTATTCTGTGTGTGCATCATTTTAGGCAGAGGCACTGGCTGGCGCCACAGAGTTCGGGAATGGCCAGTTTCAGCTGTGACTGGGCGGAGGCACAAACTGGTCATTCCAGCACTGAACCAGGACAACACGGTATGTTTTATAATCAACTCTGCCTTTATAACAAATTAACAACCTTCATTTGTGTCTATTTTTTTAAATTACCTCTTTCCTTTTTTCAATTACTACTTTTTTTTTTTCTTTTGTAATAGTTTGTCCTGGTTGTTGGTGACTCCCACCTGCGAGCCATTGCCGATGGGGTTGTGAAGATGCCGGAGGGACGTTTCTCGTTTGCCGTGATGTCCACCCCGGGTGCCAGGGCCTCCGAGTTGCGTGCTGAGGTGCTGAATGCTGTTCTGCCTCGGTCACCCGAGGTGGTCTGCATTTTGGCTCCCAGCAACAACTTGGGCCGCCCCATCGCTGAGGCAGCGGCTGACTTTGGCCAGTTCTTGCACACCGTCTGCAGCCGCTGGCCCAACGTAAGTTCACACATTTCCTTCATATAGATCATACATTTAAATTTCAAGTATGTACTTGCATATGTCAAATATGTTCTGTTTAAAATACATTTCAGCCTTTTCCCGTAGTTAAACAGTTAATGAATATTGAAGGATGGAATATGAATGAAAGTTCATCTTGCTCCAGATGTATATTTTACAGTTTTAAACTTTGTGCAGGTCGTTGTGCTGGACTTCCCCCCTCGTCTGAACGTCGAGCTGGACCAGCAGGACCTTCTTCGCCAGGAGTACAACCGGGTGGCAGCACTTATGGGTACGTTCCATGTTGAAAATAGTTTTCACACACAAAGTTCTACTTTTCTTTAAGTCACCTCCTGATCTGATTTCATTGGTGTCTCAGCGGGGGGGAGGACTCTTGAGCTAATAATGTTTTTTCCTTTGTTACTGTAGGTATTCGCTACCTATCTGTTGCTGGCCACTTCCCGCTGTCACATCTTCACTTGTGGTGTAGAGACGGGGTAAGTACATTAGTTGCTGCAAAAAACAAACAAACATTTTATTAGTGCTCCTCCTATCAAAAGTATGTTTGTAGATGTATAATATTTTTTCTGATCATGTCTGGAAGGTACACCTCAGTGACAGCGATGGGATGCCGGTGCTTGCGCGGTTGCTGTGGGCTGCCGTCAACCTGCGGAGTGAGAGGACTGCACCACCTGCACCGGCTGCTCCTCAGCGTTCGCCACCAGCTCGAGTGTTCAGACCAAAAGTGGTTGTTAAGGGTGAGGTCACTGCGCCTCAGCCTTCCAACCCTTTTGACTGGACACTCGTCGGGAAGGCCATGGAGGTAAACGCAAGCCTAACATGTTTTTGAAAACCTCCTAACATGTTTTTGAAAACCTTAAATTTTATGAATGTGTGTGTTGCAATAATGTCACTAGTCATTTCAGAGCAGCTCGGTTGTGGACTCTGAGGTCACCTGTGGGCCCACTGGGTGGATGGGCACTCTCCAGGTTTGTGATGGTGATCATGGATTCATTCAGCCTTTTACCATGGCACATGTTAAAATTCTATTTCTCTATTTCTATTTTGTTGTGTTTTTTACAGTGCAACATCCCATTGAACCCTCTCTGGTTCAGCCCACCCATGTTGGAGGCGATGGACAAGCTGTCTCCAGCTCATCTTTCCAGCCCTGAGGACTGCCCAGTTGTTCCAAAGGACAAGAAGGTATTTCAGTTTTCCTATTTTGTTTGCCCGTTATGTTTACATATCTATCTTCATGACAAAAAAAAAAGTATAGTTAATTGTCCATTCTTGTAGTAACAATGCTTCGCAGTAAAAGCAAAAATATATATATATATATTTCTCTTTTCTTTTTTTTTTTTGCTCTTTCTTGATAGACATCCACCGCAGGGCACAGACGACAGCGGCCAGCCCATAAGAGCACACGGAGAGAGCACCAGGTTTGCATTGCATTCTTATCAGCCCTGAGAAGTCTTACTTAAAATCACAAACAGAAATTAGTGACTCTTCACACAAGTGCTGTGTGTTAAAGAATTATTGTTTGCTTGTCGTTTCAGCCAGAGGAAAGGCCAGCCCCTGCGGAGGTTCCTTCCAGACCATCATCGCCCCGTCGTCCTGGGACTGAGGTAATTTTTTTTATACTCACAACATTAACCATTAACATATGAAATGTTTAAAATTATATTAGTTAGAATTTAAGATAATTAAAATGGTTTCAATCATTTCAGGATCCTGCTGTGGGACTTCCTCAACGCACGCTATCCGTGAGGGCCACACATTCACAGATGGATGAAAGGTACTCAAGTTTTTCTCGCAACCACCAGTGTACTTGTATGGCTCTCACTTTCTTGGCCTTCCATGCTGAGGGGTTGCAGTTTAATTCGCTTGAACTTGACAGAGTGCTTGAACACGGGGACTCTCTTTACGTGGGTGCTAAACAGCAATTGATTTTGGACCATAACTTTGGGAATGATCACTTGACTGTCGAGGAGATGCCAAAACAAGTCATGACGGACACCAATGTCTATAATGTACAGATGCATGAGCTCAGCGTTGGTTATGTCATAGATGACGGTCATTCCCAAAGAGACTTGGGATTGTCTCTTGGAGCTCAGCTTGAGTGCTTGTCACAAAATGTCACTCTTGCTTTCTTGATTGTGAATCCAGAGTGTTTTGCAGTATTCCGTAACACATCAGGATACTTTGGGTTATTTGATTCACATTCCAGATCTGAAGTGGGCTTGCCACACCCAAACGGAACTGCAATTATGTTGACTTTTTCTCACTTGTGTGGCTTGGTTGAGCATTTGCGTCAGCTTTTTGAAGGACATAGCCGGTTTGCAACCTATGAGTTTGTGCCAGTCTCTTTTCATATTGATGGCAGTTCCATTAACACGCATCGGGATTCTACTACAACCATATCAAAGGCAAATGAAGAGCTACTAATTGAATTAGGTGATTCCCCAACTAAAGAGATACAAATTGTGATCGGTATTGTACCAAATCAAGAGCTACATAGTGCGGTACATGTTGAACCAAATAGCCAAGCAAGTCAAATTAATGAGAGTCAAAATATTCCGGAACCTCAGCAAGGACTCAAACTGCTGCATGTTAATATAGATATTTCCAAATGTAGTAAAAGTCAGCGTGCAAAACATTTGTATAGGGAACGTCAACACATTCGTAAGTGCCAACGACAACTGTCATCTAATTCTAAATATCACAGTGATCCTTGCTTTAAGGAAAAAAAGAAGCTCTATCAAAAGAATAGATATAACAGTGATTCTGCTTTTAAGGCAAAACGGCAGCAATATCTGATTGGCAAATACCAACACAATCTTGCTTTTCAGCAAAAGCAGAAGATATTGATGAAAAGGTACGTAGGAGAGAAATCCAGAAATGACCTTTCTTTTCAAAGTAAACGGAAACATTACTTGCGAGAGAGGTACAGAAAGGATATTTCTTTTCAAAGTAAACACAAAAATTATATGCAAGAGAGGTACAGAAAGGATATTTCTTTTCAAAGTAAACACAAAAAGTACATGCAAGAGAGGTACAGAAAGGATATATCTTTTCAGAGTCATCAGAAAAATTACATGCGAGAGAGGTACAGGAGAGACATTTCATTTCAAAGTAAACAGAAAAATTACATGCGAGAGAGGTACTAAAAAGATTCGGCTTTCAGGCCTTCTCATATTAGGCGCTGTTTACAAAAAAGAAAGGACAGGCGTGATTCAAACGCGCTGCAACGTATTCGCCACAAGTTAAATTGTGCTGTGAAAATCAAAAATAAATATAGTCGCGTCATTCCCCAGTGTCAGGAAATTGAGCAGGATCAGGCAAACGGTGTAGTAGACGTCTCTGTGGAAATGAAGCAGGCACTCGTAGATCCGGAAATGGAAGCCACCATCGCTTCTTTCCGGGAAAGGGTTCGGCATGGGCCGACGTATATCTGCACAGTGTGCCACCGTGCGCTTTTCCCCAATCAAGTAAAGCATTGCAAACGAGCCAGATACACCAAAAATGTTGATGTGGCGCTTGCGTGCTTGACAGGCCAGTTTGTTCACACTTGTAGTTGCCCCGCCCCATGTACCGTTCCTCAAGAACGGGTGCAGGAGTGGATTTGTCATACCTGTGACAACCATCTGTTCAGAGGTGGCATGCCACCCCAGGCGGTGGCAAATAACTTGGCACTGGCGCCCATTCCCGAAGAGCTGTCGGAATTAAATGTACTTGAACGACAGCTAATTGCAAAAATCATCCCTTTTGCAAAGATTGTTGCGTTGCCCAAAGGACGGCAAAGGGCCGTACACGGTTCTGTGGTGTGCGTTCCATCAGAGATGGAAGCCGTAGTGAACTCCCTCCCAAGGCCGCGCAGTGAGGCCCAGCTTCTCCAGGTGAAGCTGAAGCGCCGCATTGTGTACAAAGGTTACCAGCATTTTTACACTGTCAACATGACAAATGTCTTGGCAGCGCTGAGGACACTGAAACGCATTCATGCAGAATACAAAACTGTATCGATAGATGAAAGCGCTCAGTTTGAAAGTCTCCAGGAAGAGGAAGACGAGGGGGTAGGAGAAGAGGACATCCCTGAGGCCGATGCACAGCCAGAGAGCAGCGACACCCCCGCAAACAAAGAGCAACAGACTCCCCAAGAGAGCAAAGAGGAGCTCAGGCCGGGCTTGACACTCGACACCTGTATGCAGCCTCCTGACATCGCGCAGGAAAAGCTGTCATATGGGGACGGCATATTTAGCATCGCTCCTGCCCAAGGAAACAAGCCGGTGGGATTTTTTGCCGTGCCAAACCTCAAAGCCATGGCCTTTCCCGTTCAGTTCCCAACAGGACAGAATTCACTCGATGAGGCGAGAGAAATTAAGCTGTCACCCAGTTTGTATTTCAATGCAAGGTTATTCTCCGTTGACACTCGATTTGCCAAAGATCAAAGTTACCTTTTCTTTGCGCAGTTTGTGACAGAAACGCATCTGGCCACCAACAGCATGTCCATTCAGGCCCGCAAGGGGACAGCCCTCACTTGGGATGGGAAGAAGATTTCAAACCGGATGCTTCAGGACAAAGACGAACTGGAGAAGCTCATCCAAAGAGAGCATGCGATGCGCTTCATGCAGCCCTTGAGAGGCACGCCGGCTTTTTGGGAGGGTGCCCTTAGGGACCTCCATGCAATGACCAGGCAGTTGGGCAAGCCCACATTCTTCCTTACCTTTTCTGCTGCGGAAATGAGATGGCCCGAAGTAATCGAAATAGTCAAAGCGCAGCAAGGCGAACAAGGGGACTTTTCCCATCTCGACTGGAATGCCAAATGCGATGTTCTTCGCAGCAATCCGGTCACAGTGATGCGCCTTTTTGAGAAAAGGATGGATGCTCTTATGGCATTCATCCTGTCTCCCGCACAGCCCCTCGGTCCGGTAGAAGACCACTTCTATCGTGTGGAATTTCAAGCCAGGGGAAGTCCGCACGCTCACATGCTGCTCTGGATTAAGGGTGCGCCAGTCATCGAAGAACCCGACCCCAGATGTTGTCAAGAAGCCATTGACTTCATCGACAAGTACATCACTTGCAAAATACCAGACCCGATTGAGGACCCTGAACTGCACGACATTGTCACCAGCGTTCAGGCACACAGCAAAAACCACACAAAGTCTTGTCGGAAAGGAAACGTTTCTTGCAGATTTGGGTACCCCAAACTGCCGATGGACCAAACCACCATCACGTTGCCATTCCAGACGGAGACTGAAGACGTCCCAACGGACAAGAGTGTGGAAGGCCAGCATAGGAAGCAGGCGGCCAAATCGGCGCGCCTCACCGAAAAACAAAGGGAGGCTAAAGAAGAGCTCAAACGCATCAGAGAGATCCTCATGGACGCGGATGTCCCGCAGGACTTGCCGGAGCTTCTCAAAAAGGCCAATTTGACAATGGACAGCTACAAGGACAGCGTCACTAATCTGACCTCCGGAATGGTTGTCATGTTGAAGCGTGCTCCAACGGAAAGCTGGATCAATGCTTACAACCCACATCTGCTGCGGGCATGGAACGCCAACATGGATATTCAGTACGTGCTCGATGACGTCGCGTGTCTCATGTACATGATGTCGTACATTTCCAAACCGGAGCACGAGATGTCCGAGTTCCTCACGTCTGTCGTCAAAGACTTGAAGACAAAGCCTCTTGTCGACAAAAAGGACGAGATGAGGAAAATAATGGCGGCGTATTCCAAGCACAGAGAGGTGAGCGCTCAAGAAGCGGTGGCGCGGACATGCAGTCTCCCTCAGAAGAAGTGCTCGCGCAGCGTAGTTTTCATCCAGACTGCTGAGGATGGCGTGAAATTGAGTCTACCCATGAGTAGACTGAAGACCATGCATCCGGACGCAGACAACGTGTGGATGTCTGGTCTGCCAGACAAATATGTGGCAAGACCTAGAACGGCAATGTTTGAGCGGATGTGTCTCGCCGAATTCGCATCCGAATACCGAGTCGTCTACGGTCAGCAGACTGAGGGCAAGAATGTCATTCCCCTCTCACACGGCAAGGGATTCATCCAGAAGCGGATTGGAAAAGATGCCGTCATCAGATTCACTCGCTTCTCGATCAAAAAGTATGCTGAGAAGTATTACAGGACCCAGCTTAAATTGTACCTCCCCCACAGAGACGACGCCGAGCTCAGGTCTGAAAACCTCAAAAAGTACGAGGAGTTCTACGGTGCCGGGGATTCAAAGTTCGGTCGGGTGCGGGCTATCGTCGACCGCAATCGGGGGCGGTACGAAGGACGGGGAAAGACCGTGGACAATGCCTTTGAAAAATTGAAAGAGCTTCGTGCGGTTCTCAACGCGTGGAGCACTTTTGCGCCGGAGGTAGAAGCAGAGCGTTTGGAGTGTGTTGCCGAACGAGAATCTAATCCGTTACAGGAAGACCCGCAAGATGAGGTTCCGGCCTACCAGGACGCTCCTGGTAGCGGCGCGGTCTTGCCGGCGTTTGAGGCGCCAAAGTTGAGCGCCGAGTTTGTGAGGAACATGTACCGCAGTCTCAATGAAACGCAAGCGTCCGTCTTTTACGCTGTGCGCGAGTGGTGTTTGAAACGCGTTTCGGATCGTCTCCTCGAGCCCTTCTTTTATTTCATCTCCGGAGGAGCTGGCTGTGGTAAATCGCATGTCATCAAGTGCATTTACCAGGAGGCCAGTAAGATTCTCCGACAGCTTCCCAGGTTCCGCGACGAAGCGGATATGGCCAAGCCTGCTGTGCTGCTGACGTCGTTTACTGGCACGGCGGCTTACAACATCTCAGGGAAAACTCTTCATTCCCTCTTGAAACTCCCCAGGACTCTAAAGCCTCCTTACCAGGCGCTGGGGAATACGTTGGACGCATTGAGAGCAACCCTTTGCAACGTGGAAATTTTGATCATCGACGAGATCTCCATGGTCTCCAAGGAACTCTTTGCCTATGTCCACCGGAGATTTCAGCAAATCAAGGGCAACCAGAGACCATTTGGGGGCATCTCCGTTCTTGCAGTTGGGGACTTCTACCAACTGCCACCCCTCGGAAGGTCCAAGCCCCTCTGCGTTTCTGACAACGATCTTCTTGACCTCTGGACAGATTTTCAGATGGTCAAGCTTACACAAATCATGCGGCAAAAAGACGACGTCGCTTTTGCCGAGCTTTTGAACAGGATCAGGGAGAAGGGGAAGGCTGATCCGCTCGGCGATGGTGACAGGGCGTTACTCACCACGGCTGTCACGGATGCGCGAGACCTCCCTGCGGATACTCTGCATATCTTTGCCACCAATAAAGAGGTTGATGGGCACAATGCAGCAACTGTGGCTGCTCTCAAATTGACTGTGGTCAATATTCCCGCAGAGGACTACAGGAAGAGCCCACGGTCGGGGGCGATGGTCACTGTGACCAAAGTGATCATGGGGTCGAGAAGGGATCTACCGGATGCCCTTCAAGCTGGTATAGGAGCACGGGTTATGCTTCTTCGGAATTTGGATGTCGAGGACGGATTGGTGAACGGGACCTTTGGCACAATAGGCAACATTGTTCAAAGCGCCCCAAAGGGGTCGGCGGAGAAAGTGACCTTGCTCGGACTGAGGCTAGACAATCCCGAAGCGGGCCAGAAATTGCGTGATAAAATTCTGGGGCCGACGGATGACTTAGTCTATATCGAAAGGTCGGAAGAAAACCTGGGCATGAAAGGCGTGGTCAGGCGGCAATTCCCCATGAAGCTTGCCTTTGGATGCACGGCTCAAAAAGTGCAAGGCATGACGATGACCTCTGCAGTGGTGTCTCTTAAGCGTGTGTTTGAACCTGGAATGGCCTATGTTGCCCTAAGCCGCACGACGTCACTTCAGGGATTGAGGGTCATAGACTTTGACGAATCCAAAATCTATGCCAATCCCAACATCACGGCGGCAATGGACAGTATGACGCGCGCTTCTTTCCAAAGTACAAGACCATTGTTGTACTTTTCCAAAATGCCGCAAACTGCTTTTCCCACCTTGACCATTGTTCATCACAACACCGAGGGGCTTCCATCTCATATTGACGACTTAAAGTCTCATCATGAGTTGAGGCTGGCAGATGTCCTTTGCCTCACTGAAACTCATTTGTCTGGATCCTTCTTCCCCCCTCCCTTGCAACTGGAGGGATGCAGCACTTTTGTGCGCAACAGACAAGTTTCGTATTCAAATAGACTGGACATGGCCCAAAAAGAGGGTGGCGGAGTCGCAGTCTATTATCGCGATTGTCTTCGAGCGGAGCCCCGTCGGTTTATTCAGAATGTGGTTGACCTGGAATTTGCTGTCATCAGGGTTGACGCTCCCGTCCAGGCTTTGATAGCTACGGTCTACAGGCCACCCAACCTGAGTCTTGGCACCTTTCTTCCAAACCTTGGAAGTCTCTTGGATGCCTTGGCCGTGATGGACTGCCAGCCTATTGTTGTTTGCGGAGACTTTAATGAGGATTTGCTTTCAAAGGGAAAGAAATCCATTCTGGACTTGTTTCAGTCCAGAGGCTTTTCACAGCTGATCACCCAGGCCACAACTGGAAAGCAGACACTGATTGATCACATTTACATATCTCGCCCAGATTGTTGTGTTCAATCAGGCGTTCTGCACACTTATTACAGTTACCACAGTCCGGTCTACTGTGTGTTAACTTCTTGTGTCAGCTCATTGTCGATCGCAAGGGCACCATTTTCACAAGTGCGCCTTTGCAAATGTTATTGAGCCTTTCATACCACTGCTCAAAAGAGGGGGATACTGTACTTTAAATTGTAAAGGCTGAAAAGTTAAATCCTTTGCTCGTTCAAAATTGGTGTCATAACAGAACTACACTCAAAATCAGAGCGGCCAATCATTTTTTTTGTAGACATATTTATCATTTAGTTAGTTCTAAACGTATTGAGCTTTAAATTGAATTTAAGACATGGGATATGTCATTTAAGCGCTCCCTTATTTTGAGCAGTGTTGTATGACGGTACTTTTAATCAGTGTGCTTTTCTGTTAGCAGGACATCGTGCATTTGGACTTGAATGTTTTGTTTGTCCTTATTGTGATTGTGACTATAACACAATGAAAAGTGTTGGTGTCAGTGAGGAACTGCGATGGTAAGGGATGAACTGCGAGGGTAAGTGATGATTGATTACTGAATTGATCTAGGCAAACATTGAACACTCATTTTTCATTTTCACATGCAATACAGGTGGATGGAGCGCAGCAAGGGGCGCTACTTGACATGGCCAAGGATATCAAGGTTGTTATGTCCGGTACAACTGGTGGAGAGAAAAGATGAAAAAAGGGATCCCGCAAACGTAGACCAAAATGATTTATTCTACAGGATTCCTCACTGAAAAACCGTCACATGTGTATTGGATGAGTATTTAGATTAAGTTTTAACTGTTCAGTTTTGCTGCCTATTTTCTAACAACTTGTTCCTTTGTGTGCTCAGGAAAAGATGAAGATGCTGTGTAACAAAGACCCAAAACGGCTCTTTTAAGAGCCGTTTTACATGTACTTTGGAGTAATATTCCTGCAATATTGATCAGCACCAACATGCCTTTTAATATGCAATGTCAAATTTAAACACTGCATTCATACTGTATTTGCTCCATGATACAGTATATTGCATTTTATATTTTAATCACTTACACTATAAGCAAGAAATTAAACTGATTCCCTTTTGATATGACTAAAATGTCAATCAAGACATAAGGGAAGCCATTACACATGTAATAACTGCAGTTATTACAAATTGTCCTGAACTCTATTCCTGCTGACACAAATTGAGAGGTAAAGTACACCAACATTTGGCAAACAGTTCAGAGCATGCATCTTTCCACCTTGCAAGAGTCAGCAGGCCCATTCAAAATTTCCGCGGAAATTTTTCTAGTATTATTCTTCTTCTTCTTTTTATTATATTTTTTAATCTTCCACCGATTTTTCCGCAAGGGAATTCCCAGTTACCATGGCGACGCTATTCCCAAAAAACTCCCAAATAAAGTCCCATACGAATGAATGGGAAACCGAAAGAGATCAACTCCAATCAAACACCTTTTTCCAAGACACGCGCATACGTTGACCGACCGATATGAATTTTAGCTCCGATATGAATTTTAGCTCATTTTGTTGGAATTTTTGTCATCTTTAGCTCAGTGTTAAAAAAATATTAAGGAATGAAAGCTCTCCCCCCTGTGCGGGTTCAAAGACCGTGAGCAAAGGGTGAAAGTCGCCTATTTAGAGTGTGACTAATTAAGGCTTCAGTGACGGGAACCAAAAAATATATTTCCAAAAGTTTCACTTCAACTCGTCACCATGGCCACAATCTTTGCTCACTAGACATCAAATTGGCACATTTTGTAGCCACAAGCCTCTGCTTTCTGAAAAACTAAGTTTTATTTGGCTAAGGTGTCATTTAGTACCTTTATTTTCACTTTAAGCGAGGAGAAGTCGGACTATTTCGATCTCTTTTCAATGTTATTTTCGCCGTTTTTCCCTCTTTATTTTCGATCAATCATAAGTTTTCAACCTGCTCCTAAGTTGGTCATTTTTCATCCGATTAAAAAACTGAGAACATGCTCGCGTTCCCCAAACCCTTGCCGTTCTAACGAGCCATTTCTGCAATCTGCATCTTCAACCGTTAGGTCGTGAGAGGCTTTTGTTTGAGGTGAGCGTATCCTATACAAAATCAATGGAATGTGGGTGCGTGACGTCTCGCAACAAGTTAAAATCAAATGTGTGTGCGTGAATGATCTGTCGTTTTTGCATAGCAACTGCCTCAGCCAATCATCTCTCACTGTTGAGCTCAACTCAGCCCCTTTTTTTCTTGGTGTACTCAAGGCTTGGCCTATATACGACTACTACTATTGCAAATACTATTACTACTACTACTATCTTGGCCAATTGATTAGGTACACCCAGGATTCTGGTCAATTAATTAGCTACACCCTGGATTCTCGCCACTCCGCCCACCCAGGGCGGCGGCCATTTTGGCCAATTAATTAGGTACACCAAGGATTCTCTCCCCTCTGCCCACCCGGGGCGGCGGCCATCTTGGCCAATTAATTAGGTACAGCCAGGACTTTTCAGTCACAAAATGTTTTTATTTGATTATTTTCCAAATTTGTAGCTTGACTATTACTGTGTTTTTTTCTGATTATGGTTTATTATTTAATACTAAAACTTGTCCATTTCCTTTGCTAAAATAAATGTTTTCTTTTATAATATTGATGAGTTCTTCAAGATGCACAAACAGTGACTGTGCGCATGTTGTCTCCACAGTTTCCTCAGGGCACACATAGACATATAAAAGGAATTTGTAAGATGTTAATACAATTTGGTTAATGGTGTAAATCAACAAATTCAAATTGGAAGGTTCATTTAACTACATTGTTTTATGTTCAATATACTTAAAAAAAAAAAATCAGTGACATGTACAATGTAGCCAATAAAAAAATATATAATACTGGATATTTTGTAGAAACATTTCATCACTTGTAAAGATTTGTCTGTGTTGAATAATTTAGACAGGTGATAATTGCTGAAATTAAAATAACAGATTCATCACATCATTTTAAATGCATAGTAATTAAAATGTGTCACTCCCTTAACACTGAAAACAAAGATATGAATTAGACAATGGTTGGTTCTTTTTAGTGGTTAAAAAAGTGGATGTTTGAATTACAATTTTTATCTTTTTATATGTATTTATTTTTTTATGTTGATGTGCAAAAAACACATACAATTGGTCAAGCAGCGCATCCACTACCAGACAGCCTGTCCTGTATGTAGCAGTATGTCCTACTCGCAACCCGCGAGTGTTGTATGACACAATCCGCATTATTGAACCTTGCAGCTGCACGCAGCGCAGTTGCCCCCTTAAACTGGTCTAATGACGTTTGTGGATCAATTCAGATTTGTCCCCGTCTGAATCAGAAAGAATCTGAAATTTTCCCACCCCTAGTGTTAACGTCATGACGGCTTTTGACATTTGGTGAATCAAAGGTTAATATAGTACAGAACGTTGAAAATAATGCGGAACTAAGAAGCACGGTACCAGTCCTCTTCGGCATACTTTGGAAAGCGCACACACCAACACACGCAGTGTGCGCTGATGAAAACAAATATGGATGACCATCATCTTGTCACGAGGGTGGTGTTTGAGGACCCAAACGCAGGGCAGCAGAGATGAGGAGGCACAGGCGAGCTCCAAAAAAAGGTTTATTTTAATCGAGCAAAAACAAGGAGGCAAACTAGGCACAGGTCAAAAAGAACAAAACAGAACAAAGTCCAGACCCAGAGTGGGGCTTGACATGGCAAGACATAAACTGATTGCTGTAGTTGCTGCATAATGTCTAACCAATAATTTGAGCCGAGCTACGTTATAACTACAGTATAAGGATGCAATATTCATCAGCCTACACCTGCCACCAGCTGATATCCAATACACCACGTTTTACAATTATTCTCTTTTTCTTTCACCAAATACCTAATGTATAGATAACGTAATACTGTACACTAGGCATGGGACGAGACAGAAATCCCACGAGACCAGATGTCTCACAAGAATGAGTCCACGAGAATGAGATGAGATTTGTAACAAAAAGATGGCTAATATAAATCTTCCAGTTCAAGGCAACGACGAGTCAAGTCGTCATAGGCCGTGACACGCTGCCGAGAATAACTTCAAAATAAGAGCCTAGCAAGGCATTGATGTCCATATATTATTGGTATAGTAAGGTTTATTTTGAAGATGGCCTTCTCACTGCGTTTTCCCGTCATAAAAAAGTTGCTGTGACTGTCTTCCTGACAGTGTACGCTAAATGTGACCTGCTCCAAAAAAAAAAAGGGTCCGCATGACGGTGCCATTAGTTTTGAGTTTGGGGCAACAAAAAAAAAGATAGTTTAGACAAAAATGTCGATTTTGAAAATTTCCAAAAAATAGCTTCCTTAATGTCTCTATTATTATTTCCCAGCATCATCAAAGTTAAATTTGTAATAGAAATGAATGAAAATAAGTCATTATTGGAACAATTTGGGCAACGTGTTTTTAGCTAGTAGCCTGTCTCGGAAACCTGCCTCAAAATAACCAAGAGTTCCTCGCCTCTAACGTCACTTAACAAATAATTTATATTAATGGAAACCAAAAAAAAGTAAAAAAATAAATAAAAATACACCATAATGTGACCCTTCAGCATGAAAGTGAACAGAAGACACACATCATAACAACGGCATCCAACATTGGAGTAGAACAGCTAAATGTCATCAGTCCGGGGCGAAGGTTTGTAATCCAAACAGTGATAATCTCCAATTCTGGGATCTCTTTCTTAAACAAATATATTTCTACTTTTAATTTAAATGAATGGATTCATGAGCTAAAGCATTTCACATTGGCGAGGGTGAAACTCAAGCGAGAAGCCAAGCAGTTTCCACCAGAGCAGAGTGACAGACTAGTATAAAAGTTGTTAAATACATTGTATGTAATAATGTAGGCTAATGTAATAATGTATTGTATGTAATGTATATATTGTACATAATGTAATAGGGCTGGGTATCGATTCTAATTTCCTCAATCGATTTGATTTCGATTCACAGGAGTTCAGTTCGATTCGATTTAGATTTTTCCCAATTCGATCCGCTTCGATTCAATCAATATTGCTTAATTATGGAACATCAATTCTTCTTAAAAATCAAGGGAATGATTAAAAACGCCACAAACAACTTTCAAATTAAATTATTTTGAGGTCGTAACTGGTTAAATGATTTAGTTTAATGAAAGTAACACAAGTTTTAATCACTTAAGTGTTACACAAACATTGATGAAAATATTTCCATAATTCTAATTTAATAATTCTAAATAAAGATTCTGAATG
The DNA here is from genome assembly GCF_054856555.1 of Leptonotus elevatus. Lineage (NCBI taxonomy): Eukaryota > Metazoa > Chordata > Actinopteri > Syngnathiformes > Syngnathidae > Leptonotus > Leptonotus elevatus. Next base: position 7,931,706 of record NC_141260.1, on the reverse strand, counting down.
GACTCAAAGTTCAACCAATTAGGTCTTTCATAAATGTAAAAAAAGACTTTTAAATTAATGTGAACAATATGAAACAAGTGAAGTGTACAACTTGAGTGGGTTACAAAAACTTTCCAAGAAAACAGTAAGATACCTAAAAAATGGCCTTGAAAATTATATTTTCTTAAAATAATTGATTCATGGTTTTATGAATCGATATCAGGCTCAAAAAGGAAAATCGATTCAATATCGATTATTCAATTTTTTTTAAACAAATTTCATCGTGCCAACATTAAAATTGGTGTAACTTTGTATATTTTTTAGGTACTCCCATGTATTTAAATCATTTTAAAGGAAAATAAGTGTAGAATTTGAATATATGAATATCTAAATTTGTATTTATTAAATTTTTTTCTTAACCAATTAGCACACTTTTGTCACAAATAAGCAGATTTATGCCTCGGAAAAAAATACATCTCGTGCTTTGCAGGATGATAAATCTCGTGTCATTCTAATCCCGCAAATTCTCGTATTACGAATTCTCATCCCATCCCTACTATACAAAAATAAAACTGGGATATTTAACATGTTTTTCTCTTTTCGGATCGGTAACCTTCCACATCTATACTTTGCACATTGTACACCATAAAAAACACCGACAATGGAAGTTCAAACACACAACTGTCCAAATGCATTCAGCCAAAAGTCTTTAGTGAATGTCTAGGTCTTAGATGAAACCGGTTGTAACTGCTGCATATCTTACCAATAATTTCAGCCTAGTTACATTAAAACTACAGTTTAAGGATGCATTGTTAGCAGTTCATCCATCCTCGCCACTAGCTAATATCCACCTCATGTTTTCCATTATCCCATAGATACAGTTGGTTTCACTTTTTTTCTCACCAAAAACCCAATGTATAGATTAGGAAACACTTTACATTCATAAACTAAAATTGAATACATTTTACGTTACTTAAACTTTGCACATTCTACACTAGAACAATATCTACAAGGGAAGCTCAAACCCTCAAGTGCACACTGTCCCCAGCCAAAAGACTTTAATTATTGTCTCTCTCAATGTCTTAGATGAAGCCTGTTGTAGCTGTTGCATAATTTACTAATAGTTTAAGCCTAGTTACGTTATTACTACAGTAGATGCATTACTCGCAGTTCATGACACGACGTGGCAGATTTAGGACTCAGACGCAGAGATAGGAGTTTGAGGCCAAGGCAGATATTTATTAAACAAAAACAGCTAATATCCACCTCATAACCTTTGTCATTATCTTATAACCAAAGACATTTTCACCTAATGTATAGATAAACAAAGTAATGCTGTACATTCCTTTAGTATAATGAAATAAATAACATGCTTTTCTCTTTTATTTACTTTTCAGCTACCAACGCCCCAGGTAACCTCCCACACCTCTTTGCACATTGCGCACCAGAATAATGATTTGCAAGGGAAGCTAAACACACCCATTTGCCTCCAGTAATAAGTTGTTTGCGAATGCCTAAAGGTCTAATGTGAAATCTGATGTAGTCTAACCATTAATTGGAGCCTAGGTTAGCTATACGTTATAACTACGGTGAACAGATGGATTATTAGCAGTTCATCTGGCTGCCACTAACTAATATCTACCTCACAACCGTTGTCATTATCTCATAACCTAAGTCGTTTTTTTCCCTCCAAATACTCATGTATAGACAAGGTAATACTGTATATTCCTCAAGTATAATGGAATAAATAATGTTTTTCTCTTTTATTTACTTTTCAGATGCAAGTAAGTCACCAAACCTACACTTTGCACATTGTACACCAAAACTGCTATCTACAAGGGAAGGTCAAACCCTCAAGTGCACACTGTCCCCAGCCAAAATACTTCAGTTATTGTCTCTCTCAAAGTCTTAGATGAAGCCGGTTGTAGCTGTTTCATAATTTACTAATAGTTTAAGCCTAGTTACGTTATTACTACAGTAGATGTATTACTCGCAGTTCATGACACGACGTGGCAGATTTAGGACTCAGACGCAGAGATAGTAGTTTGAGGCCAAGGCAGGTATTTATTAAACAAAAAAAAAAAACTCCTCGTTTAGAGGGAAAAAACAAAGGCTATTAAATGTTAAACTAAAGGCGCTCCAAAAGGGAGGATGTCTAAACTACAAACAAACCAATATCACTCCTTAACTAAAACTATACAGGACAACAAGGCTGAGGACTGACTGGCTCTGACGAAAACACTTAGGCACAAGACAGGGGAGACGCAGACTATTTAACACATGTGGGTAATGGGAAACAGGTGGACACAATCAGGATTGACACTAACACCACATGAGGAAGGGCAAGTGACCTGAAACGAAAGGAGTCAGAATTTTCCAAATAAAACAGGAAATGACAAGACAACCTCACCGCGGTGTGTGACAGTACCCCTCCCGACAGCCTAGGCTGGTCAGGATGATCCCTATAGAAGTCCTCAATTAGAGAGTCATCCATAATGAAGCGGGAAGGAACCCACTGTCTCTCCTCGGGCCCATACCCCTCCCAGTCCACCAAGAACTGCCTGCCCCGGCCACGATTGCGGACGGCCAGCAGTCGCTTCACTTTGTAGACGGGGCCCCCATCCACAATCACAGGAGGCGGCGGGCGCGAGGGAGCCGGAACCAGGGGACTCTCCTTGACTGGCTTGACTTGGCTCACGTGGAACATGGATGAACACGAAGGGACTGAGGCAGGCGGAGACGGACAGCGGCCGGGTTGATCACCTTGGAGATTGGGTACGGACCCACAAACCGTGGTGCCAACTTTTGGCATGGCACCTTCAAGTGGAGGTTCTTGGAGGACAGCCACACTTTATGCCTCGGCTGGTATGCTGGAGCAGGTCTCCTCTTTTGATCAGCTGCTCGCTTGACTCTGTCCCTCTGGCGCTCCAGTACCTGCCGAGCGGCTGCCCAGATGCGATGGCAGCGGCGGACCAAGGCATGGGCAGAAGGAACAGAGGCCTCAGACTCCAGGTTAGCAAAGAAGGGGTGATCGTAGCCAAAAACACATTTGAATGGGGTGAGTCCTGTGGCAGAAGTAGGCAGCGAGTTATGGGCAAGCTCAACCCAGACCAGGTGTTTGCTCCACGTTGAAGGATTCTGGGAGACTAGGCACCGGAGACCGGTTTCTAACTGTTGGTTGAGGCACTCAGACTGGCCGTTAGCCTCAGGGTGCTAACCTGAGGTTAGGCTGGCTTTGGCTCCGACTAAGCGGTAAAACTCCCTCCAAAAGCGAGACACAAACTGGGGCCCCCGGTCCGACACAATGTCTCTACGGAACCCATGAACTCGAAAGACGTGGTTAATCATGACCTCAGCCGTTTCCTTGGCTCATAACCTAAGTCGTTTTTTTCCCTCCAAATACTCATGTATAGACAAGGTAATACTGTATATTCCTCAAGTATAATGGAATAAATAATGTTTTTCTCTTTTATTTACTTTTCAGATGCAAGTAAGTCACCAAACCTACACTTTGCACATTGTACACCACAACTGCTATCTACAAGGGAAGCTCAAACCCTCAAGTGCACACTGTCCCCAGCCAAAATACTTCAGTTATTGTCTCTCTCAAAGTCTTAGATGAAGCCGGTTGTAGCTGTTGCATAATTTACTAATAGTTTAAGCCTAGTTACGTTATTACTACAGTAGATGTATTACTCGCAGTTCATGACACGATGTGGCAGATTTAGGACTCAGACGCAGAGATAGTAGTTTGAGGCCAAGGCAGATATTTATTAAACAAAAAAAAAAACCTCCTCGTTTAGAGGGAAAAAACAAAGGCTATTAAATGTTAAACTAAAGGCGCTCCAAAAGGGAGGATGTCTAAACTACAAACAAACCAATATCACTCCTTAACTAAAACTATACAGGACAACAAGGCTGAGGACTGACTGGCTCTGACGAAAACACTTAGGCACAAGACAGGGGAGACGCAGACTATTTAACACATGTGGGTAATGGGAAACAGGTGGACACAATCAGGATTGACACTAACACCACATGAGGAAGGGCAAGTGACCTGAAACGAAAGGAGTCAGAATTTTCCAAATAAAACAGGAAATGACAAGACAACCTCACCGCGGTGTGTGACAGTACCCCTCCCGACAGCCTAGGCTGGTCAGGATGATCCCTATAGAAGTCCTCAATTAGAGAGTCATCCATAATGAAGCGGGAAGGAACCCACTGTCTCTCCTCGGGCCCATACCCCTCCCAGTCCACCAAGAACTGCCTGCCCCGGCCACGATTGCGGACGGCCAGCAGTCGCTTCACTTTGTAGACGGGGCCCCCATCCACAATCACAGGAGGCGGCGGGCGCGAGGGAGCCGGAACCAGGGGACTCTCCTTGACTGGCTTGACTTGGCTCACGTGGAACATGGATGAACACGAAGGGACTGAGGCAGGCGGAGACGGACAGCGGCCGGGTTGATCACCTTGGAGATTGGGTACGGACCCACAAACCGTGGTGCCAACTTTTGGCATGGCACCTTCAAGTGGAGGTTCTTGGAGGACAGCCACACTTTATGCCTCGGCTGGTATGCTGGAGCAGGTCTCCTCTTTTGATCAGCTGCTCGCTTGACTCTGTCCCTCTGGCGCTCCAGTACCTGCCGAGCGGCTGCCCAGATGCGATGGCAGCGGCGGACCAAGGCATGGGCAGAAGGAACAGAGGCCTCAGACTCCAGGTTAGCAAAGAAGGGGTGATCGTAGCCAAAAACACATTTGAATGGAGTGAGTCCTGTGGCAGAAGTAGGCAGCGAGTTATGGGCAAGCTCAACCCAGACCAGGTGCTTGCTCCACGTTGAAGGATTCTGGGAGACTAGGCACCAGAGACCGGTTTCTAACTGTTGGTTGAGGCACTCAGACTGGCCGTTAGCCTCAGGGTGGTAACCTGAGGTTAGGCTGGCTTTGGCTCCGACTAAGCGGTAAAACTCCCTCCAAAAGCGAGACACAAACTGGGGCCCCCGGTCCGACACAATGTCTCTACGGAACCCATGAACTCGAAAGACGTGGTTAATCATGACCTCAGCCGTTTCCTTGGCTCATAACCTAAGTCGTTTTTTTCCCTCCAAATACTCATGTATAGACAAGGTAATACTGTATATTCCTCAAGTATAATGGAATAAATAATGTTTTTCTCTTTTATTTACTTTTCAGATGCAAGTAAGTCACCAAACCTACACTTTGCACATTGTACACCACAACTGCTATCTACAAGGGAAGCTCAAACCCTCAATTGCACACTGTCCCCAGCCAAAATACTTCAGTTATTGTCTCTCTCAAAGTCTTAGATGAAGCCGGTTGGCTACGTTATTACTACAGTAGATGGATTATTAGCAGTTCATCTGGCTGCCACTAACTAATATCTACCTCACAACCGTTGTCATTATCGCATAACCTAAGTCGTTAGCACATTGTACACCAGAAAATGATCTATTGTACATGGGAAGCTCAAACATTAAGTACTCAACTGCATCCAGCCAAAGGAGTCAGAATTTTCCAAATAACTGTTTCAGTTGATTCATAATATATTTTTGTTTGTTTTGTTTTATTCATTTTTTCCTTTCGAACACATTATTACAGGTTACATCGATCACATCATATCATTTGTAACAATGACATACGAAAGAAGGGCTGACGGGTAGAAGCCATGGCTTATTAGTAACCCGTCCCCATCGATTCTTGCTCTACGCACGAATAAGTGGTTAAGAAAATGAATGGATGATTTTACTACGACATACTATATTTGTGTATTTAAATCAAATAAGTAAATGATGTAGAATAAAGGAAACGGTTGTAAACTAGATTATAGTGAATTGCTGTAAAAGTAAATACAGTAACTAATTTATATACAGTAAATGCTTGTAAAAAAGGCAATAATGTACTGAGATTTTACAAGAATTAGCTGGCAACTTTTTTGCCACTTATTTCTTGTAAATTCTAGAGTCAATTCGTTACAGTGCAGCCAAACTTTTGTTGTAGTTGATTCATAATATCGTTTCAAGAATTTACGGCTAGCTAGCTACATTACAACTATAATTTTAGCATGTATTATTATCAGGGACTTGCGGTCAGAGGCAGGTAGGGGAGGCTCCTTTACCTTACTCCGTCCTCCGTTCTACTTGTTCATCAAAAACAACTAGCATTGCTGTGCCTTCACCAGTAGATGCCAGCAAAGCACAAATGGTTGCTATCACTCATGCGCTGTGAGAAAATGCTGTGAAAACTCACCAACAGACTCAGAAGCGTCTCGATGTTATTCCACTTAATGGTTGTAGTAGTCTAGATATCACTTTAATTGGGCTGATGACATAATATTGCCACTCAAAGAGAAAAACAGCAGTTTTCCATCGACATTATGCATAATTTTGTTGTGGACTAAAGCAAGTCACGTTCAACTAAAGAGTAAAGAAATAAGTAATTTAGTTGTTGTGTTTCTTCGTATTGCCCAACAGTGTACGGGCATATAAAAGCTCAGGTTATCCATGCCCTGGGAGTTAACGTGACAGAGATCATCCAACAAGTAAGTGCATGCAATACATGACGCGCCCAGCAAAGAAGTACACATTCTTGCTCTTATTATGAATGTTTGTTCTCTCACAGTTCCTCATTGATTTAACCAGTGGAATATGCCCGGAATGCGAAATTGAGATCAATACAACGGTAACCCAACAGCAGATCCTGGCCTTAGCCTGATGGAGTTCTAACTTCTCCATGTGCAACAGAGGAGATGCCAAGTGTTCCAGTTTATCAAGAGTGGCGTATGCTTGCCATGCACATAGGGAGGACTTAAAGGCATGCTCAACTAAATCTGACAATAAAAGAGTATACCGGCATATTGCTATGAGAAAAACTTCTTCTTTTTTTCAGATCTGGAATGACATGCAGGACAAACATAGTACCAGAATATTATTCATATTTTGAGTGAGTTGATTTTTCTGGACAAATAAGTTTTTGCACTTAATTTTGGTTTGCTGTGAATCCAATTTGTGCCATCCTTGAGCTTGAACTGTCTTTTTTATGTACGAGGGTATGAGGTTATTCTTTGATTATTTAAACCCTTTATGTTGAAGGCTATTTTTTTTTTTAATACATGGGCCATTGAGAGATGCATTTGTCAGACGAGGCCCATTGAATTATCATGTGGTGCAACCAAAAAGAAATAGCCAATGTGGGACTTTTATTTTGAAATACATTTAAAGACAGGAGTTTGTATCATCCACAAGACAACCAAGAACCCATGGAAGCATCTATCAGGTTTGTCTCACAACTATGTAAAATAAATAAATAAATAACTTTTTAGCAACATGTATGTATTTGGACATCATGTGGTATTACCTGAAAAAAATGTTTATATATATTTTTCCCCAACAAATTTATATTTTTATTATAATTTTACTTGATGTTTTGTTTAGTTTCGATGGTGAATGTAGCCACAACATGGCTAAAGGAGCTTGGCGGGGTTATTGGCCCAAAGTGCCCCTTTATCTATTTATTTATAGTTAAAAAAATATATATATATATATATATATTATGATTTGCTTTTCCTTTGTTTGTGAAAGTAATTTTGTTGCCTTGCAAGACTAAAATTCAGCAACATAATTTGCATAAAACAAATGATTATGATCTTGGATGACGCGCTCTCATTCGAAGCCAGGTCGCTCACCGCTCCACCTTCTGTCAGGAAGTTGTTCGCCATAAAGTTGGCTCTGAGGGTACGAGGAACATGTATCCCACACTTTCATAAAGACCACGATCCTTCCCATCCACTTTCGCCACTGCAAAAATCTCCGGTGACCGGTGTACTGCTTCTGCTACAACTACTGATGCGTGTAAGGTACACAGAATATGTCGGAATTTGTATCTAGCTCAGAATTTTACTAAACCCCCCTTCCTGAAGACTCCAACTCAGCAAGGCAGACATTGTATTGATGCTATCCGCTAATCATGTAAACAATGAAGTCACACGTTTTGTTATACTTTAACAAGGGCTGGCAAGCGCTAGGGGCACGTAGGTCTGGGTTGCGAGCAGCACGGGTCTAACCGCGCTGTAAATAAATAAATAATGAAGCTTCTGCTCAATGCGAAAAATAAAACAACTCTCAGTAGATGTTTGTAACTTTTTTTCTGTTAAGCTATATAAGTCTTGTAGTATGTATGTACTCAATTATAGCTGAATTGAAATGTACTTTAAAGGGATAGTTCGGGGGTTTGGACACGAATCTGTATGGCAGCCGCCATCCTCACCTAAAGTGGTGTGGATCAGCACTGACAGTGTCCTGTGACTCGAGACATGGTTTGGTGTCGGTACCGGATGTGATCGGTCTGCTAGATTGTATCGGGGTCGCCTACAGATGATGTCACGCTACAGGATTGGCTGGAAATTGTCCATTGACATTTGTTCAATAAAGTTATATGATAAAAAATTTTGACGGTAAAACATTGGAAAGAAATGATTAAATATGTTATTGAAATATACAAATGAATGGACGGAAATTGTAAAAACGTGAATAAACCTAAGAATATAAAAGCAAGATACTTGAAGATTAAAGAAATAATAAAATTGATAGAAGCGCCTTCGCGCTTGCCGGTGACGTCACTAATGCAGCGCTAGCTAAATGCGCGATTTACTTCGGTTTGGTTTCTTTTTTACTATCTTGGCCAATTGATTAGGTACACCCAGGATTCTGGTCAATTCATTAGGTACACCCTGGATTCTTGCCACTCCGCCCACCCAGGGCGGCGGCCATCTTGGCCAATTAATTAGGTACACCTTGGATTCTCGCCACTCCGCCCACCCAGGGCGGCGGCCATCTTGGCCAAATAATTAGGTACACTAAGGATTCTCTCCCCTCCGCCCACCCGGGGCAGCGGCCATCTTGGCCAATTGATTAGGTACAGCCAGGACTTTTCAGTCACAATTTTTTTTTATTTGATTCTTTTCCAAATTTGTAGCGTGTGACTATTACTGTGTTTTTTTTGCTGATTATGGTTTATTATTAAATACTATAACTTGTCCATTTCCTTTGCTAAAGTAAATGTTTTCTTTTATAATATTGATGAGTTCTTCAAGATGCGCAAACAGTGACTGTGCGCATGTTGTCTCCACAGTTTCCTCAGGGCACACATACACATATAAAAGTAATTTGTAAGATGTTAATTTTAAACCCTAGTTTTAAACCCTAACCCTAATAAAAAAGCCTAGTTTGAAACCCTAACACTTATATAAAACCCTAGTTTGAAACCCTAACCCTAATGTAAAACCCTAGTTTGAAACCCTAACCCTAGTTTAAAATCCTATTTTGTAACCCTAACCCTAGTTTAAAACCCTACTTTGAAACCCTAACCCTAGTTTCAAACCCTACTTTGAAACCCTAACCCTAGTTTAAACCCCTACTTTGAAACCCTAACCCTAGTTTTAAACCCTACTTTGAAACCCTAACCCTAGTTTAAAACCCTACTTTGAAACCCTAACCCTAGTTTAAAACCCTACTTTGAAAACTTAACCCCTAGTTTTAAACCCTACTTTGTAACCCTAACCCTAGTTTAAAACCCTACTTTGTAACCCTACCCCAAGTTTAAAACCCTTCTTGAAACCCTAACCCTAATCCAAACCCCTACTTTGAAACCCTAACCCTAGTTTAAAACCCTAACCTTACTTTGTAACCCTAACCCTAGTTAAAAACCCCTACTTTGAAACCCATACCCTAGTTTAAAACCCTACTTTGAAACCCTAACCCTAAAATAAAACCCTTGTTTGAAACCCTAACCCTAATATAAAACCCTAGTTTGAAACCCTAACCCTAGTTTAAAACCCTACATTAAAACCCTAACCCTAGTTTAAAACCCTATTTTGAAACCCTAACCATAGTTTTAAACCCTACTTTGAAACCCTAACCCTAGTTCAAACCCCTACTTTGAAACCCTAACCCTAGTTTAAAACCCTACTTTGTAACCCTAACCCTTGTTTAAAACCCTACTTTGTAACCCTAACCCTAGTTTAAAACCCTACTTTGTAACCCTAACCCTAGTTTAAAACCCTAATTTGAAACCCTAACCCTAGTTTTAAATCCTACTTTGAAACCCTCACTCTAGTTTAAAACCCTATTTTGAAACCCTAACCCTAGTTTAAAACCCTACTCTGAAACCTTAAACCTAGTTTAAAACCCTACTTTGAAACCCTAACCCTAGTTTTAAACCCTACTTTAAAACCATAACCCTAGTTTAAAACCCTACTCTGAAACCTTAACCCTAGTTTAAAACCCTAACTTGAAACCCTAACCCTAGTTTAAAACCCTACTTTGAAACTCTAACCCTAATTTAAAAACCCTAGTTTTAAACCCTAACCCTAATGTTAAACCCTATCTTAAAACCCTAACCCTAATATAAAACCCTAGTTTGAAACCCTTACACTAATATAAAACCCTACTTTGAAACCCTAACCCTAGTTCAAACCCCTACTTTGAAAACCTAACCCTAGTTTAAAACCCTACTTTGTAACCCTAACCCTAGTTTAAAACCCTACTTTGAAACCCTAACCCTTGTTTAAAACCCTACTTTGAAACCCTAACCCTAGTTTAAAACCCTACTTTGAAACCCTAACCCTAGTTTAAAACCCTACTTTGAAACCCTAACCCTAGTTAAAAACCCTACTTTGAAACCCTAACCCTAGTTTTAAACCCTACTTTGAAACCCTCACCCTAGTTTAAAACCATACTTTGTAACCCTAACCCTAGTTTAAAACCCTTCTTTGAAACCCTAACCCTAGTTTAAAACCCTACTTTGAAACCCTATCCCTAGTATAAAACCCTACTTTGAAACCCTTACCCTAGTTCAAACCCCTACTTTAAAACCCTAAACCTAGTTTTAAACCCTACTTTGAAACACTAACCCTAGTTTTAAACCCTACTTTGAAACCCTAACCCTCGTTTTAAACCCTACTTTGTAACCCTAACCCTAGTTTAAAACCCTAACCCTAGTTTTAAACCCTACTTTAAAACCATAACCCTAGTTTAAAACCCTACTTTGAAACCCTAACACTAGTTTAAACCCCTACTTTGAAACCCTAACCCTAGTTTTAAAGCCTACTTTGTAACCCTAACCTTAGTTTAAGACCCTACTTTGAAACCCTAACCCTAGTTCAAACCCCTACTTTGAAACCCTAACCCTAGTTTAAAACCCTACTTTGAAACCCTAACCCTAGTTTGAAACCCAACTTTGAAACCCTAACCCTAGTTTAAAACCCTACTTTGAAACTCAAACCCTAGTTTAAAACCCTACTTTGAAACTCTGACCCTAATTTAAAAACCCTAGTTTTAAACCCTAACCCTAATGTAAAACCCTAGTTTTAAACCCTAACCCTAATGTAAAACCCTACTTTGAAACCCTAACCCTAATGTAAAAGCCTAGTTTGAAACCCTAATACTAATATAAAACCCTAGTTTGAAACCCTAACCCTAATGTAAATCCCTAGTTTTAAACCCTAACCCTAGTTTAAAACCCTATTTTGTAACCCTAACTCTAGTTTAAAACCCTACTTTGAAACCCTAACCCTACTTTCAAACCCTACTTTGAAACCCTAACCCTAGTTTAAAACTCTACTTTGAAACCCTAACCCTAATTTATAAACCCTAGTTTTAAACCCTGACCCTAATGTAAAAACCCTAGTTTTAAACCCTAACCCTAATGTTAAACCCTACTTTGAAACCCTAACCCTAAGTTAAAACCCTACTTTGAAACACAAACCATAGTTTTAAACCCTACTTTGAAACCCTAACCCTAGTTTTAAACCCTACTTTGTAACCCTAAACCTAGTTTAAAACCTTAACTCTAGTTTAAAACCCTAGTTTGTAACCCTAACCCAAGTTTAAAACCCTAACCCTAGTTTTAAACCCTACTTTAAAACCATAACCCTAGTTTAAAACCCTACTTTGAAACCCTAACCCCTAGTTTTAAACCCTACTTTGTAACCCTAACCCTAAATTTAAAGCCTACCTTGAAACCCTAACCCTAGTTTAAAACCCTACTTTGAAACCCTAACCCTAGTTTAAAACCCTACTTCGTAACCCTACCCCAAGTTTAAAACCCTTCTTTGAAACCCTAACCCTAGTTTGAAACCCTACTTTGTAACCGTAACCCTAGTTTAAAACCCTACTTTGAAACCCTAACCCTAGTTTAAAACCCTACTTTGAAACCCTAACCCTAGTTTTAAACCTTACTTTGAAACCCTCGTCCTAGTTTGAAACCCTACTTTGAAACCCTAACCTTAGTTTAAAACCCTACTTTGAAACACTTACCCTAGTTTTAAACCCTACTTTGAAACCCTAACCCTCGTTTTAAACCCTACTTTGTAACCCTAACCCTAGTTTAAAACCCTAACCCTAGTTTTAAACCCTACTTTAAAACCATAACCCAAGTTTAAAAGCCTACTTTGAAACCCTAACCCTAGTTTAAAACCCTTCTTTGAAACCCTAACCCTAGTTTAAAACCCTACTTTGAAACCCTAACCCTAGTTTTAAAGCCTACTTTGTAACCCTAACCTTAGTTTAAGACCCTACTTTGAAACCCTAACCCTAGTTCAAACCCCTATTTTGAAACCCTAACCCTAGTTTAAAACCTTACTTTGAAACCCTAACCCTAGTTTAAAACCCTACTAAGTAACTCTAACCCTAGTTTAAAACCCTAGTTTAAAACCCTAACCCTAGTTTTAAACCCTACTTTAAAACCCTAACCCTAGTTTAAAACCCTACTAAGTAACCCTAACCCTAGTTTAAAACCCTAGCTTAAAACCCTAACCCTAGTTTTAAACCCTACTTTGAAACCGTAACCCTAGTTTAAAAACATACTTTGTAACCCTAACCCTAGTTTAAAACACTTCTTTGAAAACTTAACCCTAGTTTAAAACCCCTACTTTGAAACCCTAACCCTAGTTTAAAACCCTACTTTGAAACCCTAACCCTAATGTAAAAGCCTAGTTTGAAACCCTAACACTAATATAAAAACCTAGTTTGAAACCCTAACCCTAATGTAAAACCCTAGTTTGAAACCCTAACCCTCGTTTAAAACCCTATTTTGTACCCCTTACCCTAATTTTAAACCCAAGCTTGAAACCCTAACCCTAGTTTAAAACCCTTCTTTGAAACCCTAACCCTAGTTTTAAACCCTACTTTGAAACCCTAACCCTCGTTTTTAACCCTACTTTGTAACCCTAACCCTAGTTTAAAACCCTATTCCTAGTTTTAAACCCTACTTTAAAACCATAACCCTAGTTTAAAACCCTATTTTGATACCCTAACCCTAGTTTAAAACCCTAACACTAGTTTAAAACCCTACTTTGAAACCCTAACCCTAGTTTAAAACCCTACTTTGTAACCCTAACCCTTGTTTAAAACCCTACTTTGTAACCCTAACCCTAGTTTAAAACCCTACTTTTTAACCCTAACCCTAGTTTAAACCCCTACTTAGAAACCATGACCCTAGTTTAAAACCTTTCTTTGAAACCCTAACCCTAGTTTTAAACCCTACTTTGAAACCCTTACCCTAGTTTAAATCCCTACTTTGTAACACTTACCCTAGTTTAAAACCCTACTTTGAATTCCTAACCCTAGTTTAAAACCCTATGTTAAAACCCTAACCCTAGTTTAAAACCCTACTTTGAAACCCTAACCCTAGTTTAAAACCCTACTTTGAAACCCTAACCCTAGTTTAAAACCCTACTTTGTAACCCTACCCCAAGTTTAAAACCCTTCTTTGAAACCCTTACCCTAGTTTAAAACCCTACTTTGAAACCCTAACCCTAGTTTAAAACCCTACTTTGAAACCCTAACCCCTAGTTTTAAACCCTACTTTGTAACCCTAACCCTAGTCGTAACCCCTACTTTGAAACCATAACCCTACTTTAAAACCCTACTTTGAAACCCTAACCCTAGTTTAAAACCCTACTTTGAAACCCTAACCCTAGTTTGAAACCCTACTTTGAAACCGTAACCCTTATTTAAAACTCTACTTTGAAACCCTAACCCTAGTTTAAAACCCTACTTTGAAACCCTAACCCTAGTTTTAAACCCTACTTTAAAACCCTAACCCTAGTTTTAAACCCTACTTTGTAACCCTAACCCTAGTTTAAAACCCTACTTTGAAACCCTAACCCTAGATTTAAATCCTACTTTGAAACCCTCACCCTAGTTTAAAACCCTATTTTGAAACCCTAACCCTAGTTTAAAACCCTACTTTAAAACCATAACCCTAGTTTAAAACCCTACTTTGAAACCCCAACCCTTGTTTAAAACCCTACTTTGAAACCCTAACCCTAGTTTAAAACCCTACTTTGAAACTCTAACCCTAATTTAAAAACCCTAGTTTTAACCCTAACCTTAATGTAAAACCCTAGTTTGAAACCCTAACCCTCATGTAAAACCCTAGTTTGAAACCCTAACCCTAATGTAAAACCCTAGTTTGAAACCCTAACCCTAATGTAAAACCCTAGTTTGAAACCCTAACCCTAAATTGAAACCCTAGTTTTAAACCCTAACCCTAATGTAAAACCCTAGTTTGAAACCCTAACAATAATATAAAACCCTAGTTTGAAACCCTAACCCTAATGTAAAACCCTAGTTTGAAACCCTAACCCTAGTTTAAAACCCTATTTTTAAACTGTTCAGCTCATTGAAATGTTAGTTAAAATCAAATGTGTGTGCGTGAATGTGCATGTTTCTTTAAGGGACAGTAAGATACTTTTAGTTGATTATGGTTAACTTCCACATTTATTGACCGATTGATGTTCAGCTCATTTACATTTAAAAAAAATAATAAGTTTAAAAAAACACACACAATACACACACATTATTATTATTTTTAAATGAAATGGAATGCACTGCTATTTAAATAGTGCTTTTTTAGCTATACTGCCTGGTCTGTCACTTTTGCATAGCAACTGCCTCAGCCAATCATCTCTCACTGTTGAGCTCAACTCAGCCCCTTTTTTTCTTGGTGTACTCAAGGCTTGGCCTATCTACGACTACTACTATTGCAAATACTATTACTACAACTACTATCTTGGCCAATTGATTAGGTACACCCAGGATTCTGGTCAATTCATTAGGTACACCCTGGATTCTTGCCTCTCCGCCCACCCAGGGCGGCGGCCATCTTGGCCAAGTAATTAGGTACACCCTGGATTCTCGCCACTCCGCCCACCCAGGGCGGTGGCCATCTTGGCCAATTAATTAGGTACACTAAGGATTCTCTCCCCTCTGCCCACCCGGGGCGGCGGCCATCTTGGCCAATTGATTAGGTACAGCCAGGACTTTTCAGTCACAAAATGTTTTTATTTGATTATTTTCCAAATTTGTAGCATGTGACTATTACTGTGTTTTTTTGATGATTATGGTTTATTATTAAATACTATAAATTGTCCATTTCCTTTGCTAAAGTAAATGTTTTCTTTTGTGATATTGATGAGTTCTTAAAGATGCACAAACAGTGACTGTGCGCATGTTGTCTCCACAGTTTCCTCAGGGCACACATAGACATATAAAAGGAATTTGTAAGATGTTAATAAAATTTGGTTAATGGTGTAAATCAACAAATTCAAATTGGAAGGTTCATTTAACTAGATTGTTTTATGTTCAATATACTTTTAAAAAAAAATCAGTGACATGTACAATGTAGCCAATAAAAAAATATATAATACTGGATATTTTGTAGAAACATTTCATCATTTGTAAAGATTTGTCTGTGTTGAATAATTTAGACAGGTGATAATTGCTGAAATTAAAATAACAGATTCATCAGATTTTTTTAAATGCATAGTAATTAAAATATGTGTCACTCCCTTAACACTGAAAACAAAGATATGAATTAGACAATGGTTGGTTCTTTTTAGTGGTTAAAAAAGTGGATGTTTGAATTACAATTTGTATCTTTTTTTTTTTTTTATGTGCAAAAAACACATACAATTGGTCAAGCAGCGCATCCACCACCAGACAGCCTGTCCTGTATGTAGCAGTATGTCCTACTCGCAACCCGCGAGTGTTGTATGACACAATCCGCATTATTGAACCTTGCACGCAGCGCAGTTGCCCCCTTAAACTGGTCTCCTCGGATGCAGCGCGCTCCAACCTCACCATCCGGCTGCAACCCATCTTGTGATAGTTGGGACTTCGCGTTGTCTTCTCTCGCACGTTTTTTTCTAATCCTAACCCTGATTGGTCCGCTTTTTTCCCTGTCTGTGCTGTGGCCAATGACATTCGCTTGATTTTGGAAGGTTCTAGACGACGGACCCCTCTTGCTGATAGTTGGAGTTCGTGTTGTCCTATCTCTTTTCCCTGATTGGTCGTTTTCTGCTTGTCTGTGCTGTGGCCAATTAGAGACGCTTGAATGAGACTATTTTAGAAGGTTCTCGACGACGGTCTCGTCCCATTTCCTCTCGTCTGAGGTAAGTGTTGCACGGCAATTATTTTTAGTCTGACGTATAATGCTTAAATAAGTGAGATTTTGCAAGTTTTCCCCCATCTTAAACTACATCACGTTAATAGGGTTTTAAACTAGGGTTAGGGTTTCAAAGTAGGTGTTTAAATTAGGGTTAGGGTTTCAAACTAAGGTTAGGGTTTCAAAGTAGGGGTTTAAACTAGGGTTAGGGTTTCAAAGTAGGGTTTTAAACTAGGGTTAGGGTTTCAAAGTAGGGGTTTAAACTAGAGTTAGGGTTTCAAAGTAGGGGTTTAAACTAGGGTTAGGGTTTCAAAGTAGGGGTTTAAACTAGGGTTAGGGTTTCAAAGTGGGGGTTTAAACTAGGGTTAGGGTTTCAAAGTGGGGGTTTAAACTAGGGTTAGGGTTTCAAAGTGGGGGTTTAAACTAGGGTTAGGGTTTCAAAGTGGGGGTTTAAACTAGGGTTAGGGTTTCAAAGTGGGGGTTTAAACTAGGGTTAGGGTTTCAAAGTGGGGGTTTAAACTAGGGTTAGGGTTTCAAAGTGGGGGTTTAAACTAGGGTTAGGGTTTCAAAGTAGGGTTTCAAACTAGGGTTAGGGTTTCAAAGTAGGGTTTCAAACGAGGGTTAGGGTTTCAAAGTAGGGGTTTAAACGAGGGTTAGGGTTTCAAACTAGGGTTAGGGTTTCAAACTAGGGTTAGGGTTTCAAAGTAGGGTTTTAAACTAGGGTTAGGGTTTCAAAGTAGGGTTTTAAACTAGGGTTAGGGTTTCAAAGTAGGGTTTTAAACTAGGGTAAGTGTTTCAAAGTAGGGGTTTAAACTAGGGTTAGGGTTTCAAAGTAGGGTTTTAAACTAGGGTTAGGGTTTCAAAGTAGGGTTTTAAACTAGGGTAAGTGTTTCAAAGTAGGGGTTTAAACTAGGGTTAGGTTTTCAAAGTAGGGGTTTAAACTAGGGTTAGGGATTCAAAGTAGGGTTTTAAACTAGGGTTAAGGTTTCAAAGTAGGGGTTTAAACTAGGGTTAGGTTTTCAAACTAGGGTTAGGGTTTCAAAGTAGGGTTTTAAACTAGGGTTAGGGTTTCAAAGAAGGGGTTTAAACTAGGTTTAGCGTTTCAAAGTAGGGGTTTAAACTAGGGTTAGGGTTTCAAAGTAGGGGTTTAAACTAGGATTAGGATTTCAAAGTAGGGGTTTAAAATAGGGTTAGGTTTTCAAACTACGGTTAGGGTTTCAAGGTAGGGTTTTAAACTAGGGTTAGGGTTTCAAAGTAGGGATTTAAACTAGGGTTAGGGTTTCAAAGTAGGGGTTTAAACTAGGGTTAGGGTTTCAAAGTAGGGGTTTAAACTAGGGTTAGGTTTTCAAACTAGGGTTAGGGTTTCAAGGTAGGGTTTTAAACTAGGGTTAGGGTTTCAAAGTAGGGGTTTAAACTAGGGTTAGGGATTAAAAGTAGGGGTTTAAACTAGGTTAGGGTTTCAAAGTAGGGGTTTAAAGTAGGGTTAGGGTTTCAAAGTAGGGGTTTAAACTAGGGTTAGTGTTTCAAAGTAGGTGTTTAAACTAGGGTTAGGGTTTCAAACTAGGGTTAGGGTTTCAAAGTAGGGTTTTAAACTATGGTTAGGGTTTCAAAGTAGGGTTTTAAACTAGGGTTAGGGTTTCAAAGTAGGGTTTTAAACTAGGGTAAGTGTTTCAAAGTAGGGGTTTAAACTAGGGTTAGGTTTTCAAAGTAGGGGTTTAAACTAGGGTTAGGGATTCAAAGTAGGGTTTTAAACTAGGGTTAAGGTTTCAAAGTAGGGGTTTAAACTAGGGTTAGGTTTTCAAACTAGGGTTAGGGTTTCAAAGTAGGGTTTTAAACTAGGGTTAGGGTTTCAAAGAAGGGGTTTAAACTAGGTTTAGCGTTTCAAAGTAGGGGTTTAAACTAGGGTTAGGGTTTCAAAGTAGGGGTTTAAACTAGGATTAGGATTTCAAAGTAGGGGTTTAAAATAGGGTTAGGTTTTCAAACTACGGTTAGGGTTTCAAGGTAGGGTTTTAAACTAGGGTTAGGGTTTCAAAGTAGGGATTTAAACTAGGGTTAGGGTTTCAAAGTAGGGGTTTAAACTAGGGTTAGGGTTTCAAAGTAGGGGTTTAAACTAGGGTTAGGTTTTCAAACTAGGGTTAGGGTTTCAAGGTAGGGTTTTAAACTAGGGTTAGGGTTTCAAAGTAGGGGTTTAAACTAGGGTTAGGGATTAAAAGTAGGGGTTTAAACTAGGTTAGGGTTTCAAAGTAGGGGTTTAAAGTAGGGTTAGGGTTTCAAAGTAGGGGTTTAAACTAGGGTTAGTGTTTCAAAGTAGGTGTTTAAACTAGGGTTAGGGTTTCAAACTAGGGTTAGGGTTTCAAAGTAGGGTTTTAAACTATGGTTAGGGTTTCAAAGTAGGGGTTTAAACTAGGGTTAGGGTTTCAAAGTAGGGTTTTAAACTAGGATTAGGGTTTTAAAGTAGGGGTTTAAACTAGGGTTAGGGTTTCAAAGTAGTGTTTTAAACTAGGATTAGGGTTTTAAAGTAGGGGTTTAAACTAGGGTTAGGGTTTCAAAGTAGGGTTTTAACCTAGGGTTAGGGTTCTTAAGTAGGGGTTTAAACTCGAGTTAGGGTTTCAAAGTAGGGTTTTAAACTATGGTTAAAGTTTCAAAGTAGGGGCTTAAACTAGGGTTAGGGTTTCAAAGTAGGGTTTTAAACTAGGATTAGGGTTTTAAAGTAGGGGTTTAAGCTAGGGTTAGGGTTTCAAAGTAGGGCTTTAACCTAGGGTTAGGGTTCTTAAGTAGGGGTTTAAACTCGAGTTAGGGTTTCAAAGTAGGGTTTTAAACTATGGTTAAGGTTTCAAAGTAGGGGCTTAAACTAGGGTTAGGGTTTCAAAGTAGGGGTTTAAACTAGGGTTAGGGTTTCAAAGTAGGGCTTTAACCTAGGGTTAGGGTTCTTAAGTAGGGGTTTAAACTAGGGTTAGGGTTTCAAAGTAGGGGTTTAAACTAGGGTTAGGTTTTCAATTTAGGGTTAGGGTTTCAAGGTAGGGTTTTAAACTAGGGTTAGGGTTTCAAAGTAGGGGTTTAAACTAGGGTTAGGGATTCAAAGTAGGGGTTTAAACTAGGGTTAGGGTTTCAAAGTAGGCGTTTAAAGTAGGGTTAGGGTTTCAAAGTAGGGGTTTAAACTAGGGTTAGTGTTTCAAAGTAGATGTTTAAACTAGGGTTAGGGTTTCAAACTAGGGTTAGGGTTTAAAAATAGGGTTTTAAACTATGGTTAGGTTTTCAAAGTAGGGGTTTAAACTAGGGTTAGAGTTTCAAAGTAGGGTTTTAAACTAGGATTAGGGTTTTAAAGTAGGGGTTTAAACTAGGGTTAGGGTTTCAAAGTAGGGTTTTAACCTAGGGTTAGGGTTCTTAAGTAGGGGTTTAAACTCGAGTTAGGCTTTCAAAGTAGGGTTTTAAACTATGGTTAAGGTTTCAAAGTAGGGGCTTAAACTAGGGTTAGGGTTTCAAAGTAGGGGTTTAAACTAGGGTTAGGGTTTCAAACTATGGTTAGGGTTTCAAACTAGAGTTAAGGTTTCAAAGTAGGGTTTTAAACTAGGGTTAGGGTTTCAAAGTAGGGTTTTAAACTAGGGTTAGCGTTTCAAAGAAGGGGTTTAAACTAGGGTTAGGGTTTCAAAGTAGGGGTTTAAACTATGGTTAAGGTTTCAAAGTAGTGGTTTAAACTAGGTTTAGGGTTTCAAAGTAGGGGTTTAAACTAGGGTTAGGGTTTCAAAGTAGGGGTTTAAACTAGGGTTAGGATTTCAAAGTAGGGTTTTAAACTGGGGTTAGGGTTTCAAAGTAGGGTTTTACACTAGGGTTAGGATTTCAAAGTAAGGGTTTAAACTAGGGTTAGTGTTTCAAAGTAGGGGTTTAAACTAAGGTTAAGGTTTCAAAGTAGGATTTTAAACTAGGGTTAAGGTTTCAAAGTAGGGGTTTAAACTAGGGTTAGGTTTTCAAACTAGGGTTAGGGTTTCAAAGTAGGGTTTTAAACTAGGGTTAGGGTTTCAAAGAAGGGGTTTAAACTAGGGTTAGCGTTTCAAAGTAGGGGTTTAAACTAGGGTTAGGGTTTCAAAGTAGGGGTTTAAACTAGGATTAGGATTTCAAAGTAGGGGTTTAAAATAGGGTTAGGTTTTCAAACTACGGTTAGGGTTTCAAGGTAGGGTTTTAAACTAGGGTTAGGGTTTCAAAGTAGGGATTTAAACTAGGGTTAGGGTTTCAAAGTAGGGGTTTAAACTAGGGTTAGGGTTTCAAAGTAGGGGTTTAAACTAGGGTTAGGTTTTCAAACTAGGGTTAGGGTTTCAAGGTAGGGTTTTAAACTAGGGTTAGGGTTTCAAAGTAGGGGTTTAAACTAGGGTTAGGGATTAAAAGTAGGGGTTTAAACTAGGTTAGGGTTTCAAAGTAGGGGTTTAAAGTAGGGTTAGGGTTTCAAAGTAGGGGTTTAAACTAGGGTTAGTGTTTCAAAGTAGGTGTTTAAACTAGGGTTAGGGTTTCAAACTAGGGTTAGGGTTTCAAAGTAGGGTTTTAAACTATGGTTAGGGTTTCAAAGTAGGGGTTTAAACTAGGGTTAGGGTTTCAAAGTAGGGTTTTAAACTAGGATTAGGGTTTTAAAGTAGGGGTTTAAACTAGGGTTAGGGTTTCAAAGTAGTGTTTTAAACTAGGATTAGGGTTTTAAAGTAGGGGTTTAAACTAGGGTTAGGGTTTCAAAGTAGGGTTTTAACCTAGGGTTAGGGTTCTTAAGTAGGGGTTTAAACTCGAGTTAGGGTTTCAAAGTAGGGTTTTAAACTATGGTTAAAGTTTCAAAGTAGGGGCTTAAACTAGGGTTAGGGTTTCAAAGTAGGGTTTTAAACTAGGATTAGGGTTTTAAAGTAGGGGTTTAAACTAGGGTTAGGGTTTCAAAGTAGGGCTTTAACCTAGGGTTAGGGTTCTTAAGTAGGGGTTTAAACTCGAGTTAGGGTTTCAAAGTAGGGTTTTAAACTATGGTTAAGGTTTCAAAGTAGGGGCTTAAACTAGGGTTAGGGTTTCAAAGTAGGGGTTTAAACTAGGGTTAGGGTTTCAAAGTAGGGGTTTAAACTAGGGTTAGGGTTTCAAAGTAGGGGTTTAAACTAGGGTTGGGTTTTCAATTTAGGGTTAGGGTTTCAAGGTAGGGTTTTAAACTAGGGTTAGGGTTTCAAAGTAGGGGTTTAAACTAGGGTTAGGGATTCAAAGTAGGGGTTTAAACTAGGGTTAGGGTTTCAAAGTAGGTGTTTAAAGTAGGGTTAGGGTTTCAAAGTAGGGGTTTAAACTAGGGTTAGTGTTTCAAAGTAGGTGTTTAAACTAGGGTTAGGGTTTCAAACTAGGGTTAGGGTTTCAAAATAGGGTTTTAAACTATGGTTAGGGTTTCAAAGTAGGGGTTTAAACTAGGGTTAGAGTTTCAAAGTAGGGTTTTAAACTAGGATTAGGGTTTTAAAGTAGGGGTTTAAACTAGGGTTAGGGTTTCAAAGTAGGGTTTTAACCTAGGGTTAGGGTTCTTAAGTAGGGGTTTAAACTCGAGTTAGGCTTTCAAAGTAGGGTTTTAAACTATGGTTAAGGTTTCAAAGTAGGGGCTTAAACTAGGGTTAGGGTTTCAAAGTAGGGGTTTAAACTAGGGTTAGGGTTTCAAACTAGGGTTAGGGTTTCAAACTAGAGTTAAGGTTTCAAAGTAGGGTTTTAAACTAGGGTTAGGGTTTCAAAGTAGGGATTTAAACTAGGGTTAGGGTTTCAAAGTAGGGGTTTAAACTAGGGTTAGGGTTTCAAAGTAGGGGTTTAAACTAGGGTTAGGTTTTCAAACTAGGGTTAGGGTTTCAAGGTAGGGTTTTAAACTAGGGTTAGGGTTTCAAAGTAGGGGTTTAAACTAGGGTTAGGGATTAAAAGTAGGGGTTTAAACTAGGTTAGGGTTTCAAAGTAGGGGTTTAAAGTAGGGTTAGGGTTTCAAAGTAGGGGTTTAAACTAGGGTTAGTGTTTCAAAGTAGGTGTTTAAACTA
Organism: Leptonotus elevatus; assembly: GCF_054856555.1. Lineage (NCBI taxonomy): Eukaryota > Metazoa > Chordata > Actinopteri > Syngnathiformes > Syngnathidae > Leptonotus > Leptonotus elevatus. The sequence goes on along the minus strand of NC_141260.1, from coordinate 7,909,255 downwards.
GGGTTAGGGTTTCAAACTAGGGTTAGGGTTTCAAAGTAGGGTTTTAAACTATGGTTAGGGTTTCAAAGTAGGGGTTTAAACTAGGGTTAGGGTTTCAAAGTAGGGGTTTAAACTAGGGTTAGGTTTTCAATTTAGGGTTAGGGTTTCAAGGTAGGGTTTTAAACTAGGGTTAGGGTTTCAAAGTAGGGGTTTAAACTAGGGTTAGGGATTCAAAGTAGGGGTTTAAACTAGGGTTAGGGTTTCAAAGTAGGCGTTTAAAGTAGGGTTAGGGTTTCAAAGTAGGGGTTTAAACTAGGGTTAGTGTTTCAAAGTAGATGTTTAAACTAGGGTTAGGGTTTCAAACTAGGGTTAGGGTTTAAAAATAGGGTTTTAAACTATGGTTAGGTTTTCAAAGTAGGGGTTTAAACTAGGGTTAGAGTTTCAAAGTAGGGTTTTAAACTAGGATTAGGGTTTTAAAGTAGGGGTTTAAACTAGGGTTAGGGTTTCAAAGTAGGGTTTTAACCTAGGGTTAGGGTTCTTAAGTAGGGGTTTAAACTCGAGTTAGGCTTTCAAAGTAGGGTTTTAAACTATGGTTAAGGTTTCAAAGTAGGGGCTTAAACTAGGGTTAGGGTTTCAAAGTAGGGGTTTAAACTAGGGTTAGGGTTTCAAACTATGGTTAGGGTTTCAAACTAGAGTTAAGGTTTCAAAGTAGGGTTTTAAACTAGGGTTAGGGTTTCAAAGTAGGGTTTTAAACTAGGGTTAGCGTTTCAAAGAAGGGGTTTAAACTAGGGTTAGGGTTTCAAAGTAGGGGTTTAAACTATGGTTAAGGTTTCAAAGTAGTGGTTTAAACTAGGTTTAGGGTTTCAAAGTAGGGGTTTAAACTAGGGTTAGGGTTTCAAAGTAGGGGTTTAAACTAGGGTTAGGATTTCAAAGTAGGGTTTTAAACTGGGGTTAGGGTTTCAAAGTAGGGTTTTACACTAGGGTTAGGATTTCAAAGTAAGGGTTTAAACTAGGGTTAGTGTTTCAAAGTAGGGGTTTAAACTAAGGTTAAGGTTTCAAAGTAGGATTTTAAACTAGGGTTAAGGTTTCAAAGTAGGGGTTTAAACTAGGGTTAGGTTTTCAAACTAGGGTTAGGGTTTCAAAGTAGGGTTTTAAACTAGGGTTAGGGTTTCAAAGAAGGGGTTTAAACTAGGGTTAGCGTTTCAAAGTAGGGGTTTAAACTAGGGTTAGGGTTTCAAAGTAGGGGTTTAAACTAGGATTAGGATTTCAAAGTAGGGGTTTAAAATAGGGTTAGGTTTTCAAACTACGGTTAGGGTTTCAAGGTAGGGTTTTAAACTAGGGTTAGGGTTTCAAAGTAGGGATTTAAACTAGGGTTAGGGTTTCAAAGTAGGGGTTTAAACTAGGGTTAGGGTTTCAAAGTAGGGGTTTAAACTAGGGTTAGGTTTTCAAACTAGGGTTAGGGTTTCAAGGTAGGGTTTTAAACTAGGGTTAGGGTTTCAAAGTAGGGGTTTAAACTAGGGTTAGGGATTAAAAGTAGGGGTTTAAACTAGGTTAGGGTTTCAAAGTAGGGGTTTAAAGTAGGGTTAGGGTTTCAAAGTAGGGGTTTAAACTAGGGTTAGTGTTTCAAAGTAGGTGTTTAAACTAGGGTTAGGGTTTCAAACTAGGGTTAGGGTTTCAAAGTAGGGTTTTAAACTATGGTTAGGGTTTCAAAGTAGGGGTTTAAACTAGGGTTAGGGTTTCAAAGTAGGGTTTTAAACTAGGATTAGGGTTTTAAAGTAGGGGTTTAAACTAGGGTTAGGGTTTCAAAGTAGTGTTTTAAACTAGGATTAGGGTTTTAAAGTAGGGGTTTAAACTAGGGTTAGGGTTTCAAAGTAGGGTTTTAACCTAGGGTTAGGGTTCTTAAGTAGGGGTTTAAACTCGAGTTAGGGTTTCAAAGTAGGGTTTTAAACTATGGTTAAAGTTTCAAAGTAGGGGCTTAAACTAGGGTTAGGGTTTCAAAGTAGGGTTTTAAACTAGGATTAGGGTTTTAAAGTAGGGGTTTAAACTAGGGTTAGGGTTTCAAAGTAGGGCTTTAACCTAGGGTTAGGGTTCTTAAGTAGGGGTTTAAACTCGAGTTAGGGTTTCAAAGTAGGGTTTTAAACTATGGTTAAGGTTTCAAAGTAGGGGCTTAAACTAGGGTTAGGGTTTCAAAGTAGGGGTTTAAACTAGGGTTAGGGTTTCAAAGTAGGGGTTTAAACTAGGGTTAGGGTTTCAAAGTAGGGGTTTAAACTAGGGTTGGGTTTTCAATTTAGGGTTAGGGTTTCAAGGTAGGGTTTTAAACTAGGGTTAGGGTTTCAAAGTAGGGGTTTAAACTAGGGTTAGGGATTCAAAGTAGGGGTTTAAACTAGGGTTAGGGTTTCAAAGTAGGTGTTTAAAGTAGGGTTAGGGTTTCAAAGTAGGGGTTTAAACTAGGGTTAGTGTTTCAAAGTAGGTGTTTAAACTAGGGTTAGGGTTTCAAACTAGGGTTAGGGTTTCAAAATAGGGTTTTAAACTATGGTTAGGGTTTCAAAGTAGGGGTTTAAACTAGGGTTAGAGTTTCAAAGTAGGGTTTTAAACTAGGATTAGGGTTTTAAAGTAGGGGTTTAAACTAGGGTTAGGGTTTCAAAGTAGGGTTTTAACCTAGGGTTAGGGTTCTTAAGTAGGGGTTTAAACTCGAGTTAGGCTTTCAAAGTAGGGTTTTAAACTATGGTTAAGGTTTCAAAGTAGGGGCTTAAACTAGGGTTAGGGTTTCAAAGTAGGGGTTTAAACTAGGGTTAGGGTTTCAAACTAGGGTTAGGGTTTCAAACTAGAGTTAAGGTTTCAAAGTAGGGTTTTAAACTAGGGTTAGGGTTTCAAAGTAGGGATTTAAACTAGGGTTAGGGTTTCAAAGTAGGGGTTTAAACTAGGGTTAGGGTTTCAAAGTAGGGGTTTAAACTAGGGTTAGGTTTTCAAACTAGGGTTAGGGTTTCAAGGTAGGGTTTTAAACTAGGGTTAGGGTTTCAAAGTAGGGGTTTAAACTAGGGTTAGGGATTAAAAGTAGGGGTTTAAACTAGGTTAGGGTTTCAAAGTAGGGGTTTAAAGTAGGGTTAGGGTTTCAAAGTAGGGGTTTAAACTAGGGTTAGTGTTTCAAAGTAGGTGTTTAAACTAGGGTTAGGGTTTCAAACTAGGGTTAGGGTTTCAAAGTAGGGTTTTAAACTATGGTTAGGGTTTCAAAGTAGGGGTTTAAACTAGGGTTAGGGTTTCAAAGTAGGGTTTTAAACTAGGATTAGGGTTTTAAAGTAGGGGTTTAAACTAGGGTTAGGGTTTCAAAGTAGTGTTTTAAACTAGGATTAGGGTTTTAAAGTAGGGGTTTAAACTAGGGTTAGGGTTTCAAAGTAGGGTTTTAACCTAGGGTTAGGGTTCTTAAGTAGGGGTTTAAACTCGAGTTAGGGTTTCAAAGTAGGGTTTTAAACTATGGTTAAAGTTTCAAAGTAGGGGCTTAAACTAGGGTTAGGGTTTCAAAGTAGGGTTTTAAACTAGGATTAGGGTTTTAAAGTAGGGGTTTAAACTAGGGTTAGGGTTTCAAAGTAGGGCTTTAACCTAGGGTTAGGGTTCTTAAGTAGGGGTTTAAACTCGAGTTAGGGTTTCAAAGTAGGGTTTTAAACTATGGTTAAGGTTTCAAAGTAGGGGCTTAAACTAGGGTTAGGGTTTCAAAGTAGGGGTTTAAACTAGGGTTAGGGTTTCAAAGTAGGGGTTTAAACTAGGGTTAGGGTTTCAAAGTAGGGGTTTAAACTAGGGTTGGGTTTTCAATTTAGGGTTAGGGTTTCAAGGTAGGGTTTTAAACTAGGGTTAGGGTTTCAAAGTAGGGGTTTAAACTAGGGTTAGGGATTCAAAGTAGGGGTTTAAACTAGGGTTAGGGTTTCAAAGTAGGCGTTTAAAGTAGGGTTAGGGTTTCAAAGTAGGGGTTTAAACTAGGGTTAGTGTTTCAAAGTAGGTGTTTAAACTAGGGTTAGGGTTTCAAACTAGGGTTAGGGTTTCAAAATAGGGTTTTAAACTATGGTTAGGGTTTCAAAGTAGGGGTTTAAACTAGGGTTAGAGTTTCAAAGTAGGGTTTTAAACTAGGATTAGGGTTTTAAAGTAGGGGTTTAAACTAGGGTTAGGGTTTCAAAGTAGGGTTTTAACCTAGGGTTAGGGTTCTTAAGTAGGGGTTTAAACTAGAGTTAGGCTTTCAAAGTAGGGTTTTAAACTATGGTTAAGGTTTCAAAGTAGGGGCTTAAACTAGGGTTAGGGTTTCAAAGTAGGGGTTTAAACTAGGGTTAGGGTTTCAAACTAGGGTTAGGGTTTCAAACTAGAGTTAAGGTTTCAAAGTAGGGTTTTAAACTAGGGTTAGGGTTTCAAAGTAGGGTTTTAAACTAGGGTTAGCGTTTCAAAGAAGGGGTTTAAACTAGGGTTAGGGTTTCAAAGTAGGGGTTTAAACTAGGGTTAAGGTTTCAAAGTAGTGGTTTAAACTAGGTTTAGGGTTTCAAAGTAGGGGTTTAAACTAGGGTTAGGGTTTCAAAGTAGGGGTTTAAACTAGGGTTAGGATTTCAAAGTAGGGTTTTAAACTGGGGTTAGGGTTTCAAAGTAGGGTTTTACACTAGGGTTAGGATTTCAAAGTAGGGGTTTAAACTAGGGTTAGTGTTTCAAAGTAGGGGTTTAAACTAAGGTTAAGGTTTCAAAGTAGGATTTTAAACTAAGGTTAGGGTTTCAAAGTAGGGGTTTAACCTAGGGTTAGGGTTCTAAAGTAGGGGTTTAAACTAGGGTTAGGGTTTCAAAGTAGGGATTTAAATTAGGGTTTGGGTTTCAAAGTAGGGGTTTAAACTAGGATTAGGGTTTCAAAGTAGGGGTTTAAACTAGGGTTAGGGATTCAAAGTAGGGGTTTAAACTAGGGTTAGAGTTTCAAAGTAGCGGTTTAAAGTAGGGTTAGGGTTTCAAAGTAGGGGTTTAAACTAGGGTTAGGGTTTCAAAGTAGGGATCTAAACTAGGGTTAGGGATTCAAAGTAGGGGTTTAAACTAGGGTTAGGGTTTCCAAGTAGTGGTTTAAACTAGGGTTAAGGTTTCAACGTAGGGTTTTCAACTAGGGTTAGGGTTTAAAAGTAGGGGTTTAAACTAGGGTTAGGGATTCAAAGTAGGGGTTTAAAATAGGGTTAGGGTTTCAAAGTAGGGGTTTAAAGTAGGGTAAGTGTTTCAAAGTAGGGGTTTAAACTAGGGTTAGGGTTTCAAAGTAGGGATCTAAACTAGGGTTAGGGATTCAAAGTAGGGGTTAAAACTAGGGTTAGGGTTTCAAAGTAGGGGTTTAAACTAGGTTTAGGGTTGCCAAGTAATGGTTTAAACTAGGGTTAGGGTTTAAAAGTAGGGGTTTAAACTAGGGTTAGGGTTTCAAAGTAGGGTTTTAAACTAGGGTTAGGGTTTCAAAGTAGGGGTTTAAACTAGGGTTAGGGTTTCAAAGAAGGGGTTTAAACTAGGGTTAGGGTTTCAAAGTAGGGGTTTAAACTAGGGTTAGGGTTTCAAAGTAGGGGTTTAAACTAGGATTAGGATTTCAAAGTAGGGATTTAAACTAGGGTTAGGGTTTCAAAGTAGGGGTTTAAACTAGGGTTAGGGTTTCAAAGTAGGGGTTTAAACTAGGGTTAGGTTTTCAAACTAGGGTTAGGGTTTCAAGGTAGGGTTTTAAACTAGGGTTAGGGTTTCAAAGTAGGGGTTTAAACTAGGGTTAGGGATTAAAAGTAGGGGTTTAAACTAGGGTTAGGGATTCAAAGTAGGGGTTTAAACTAGGGTTAGGGTTTCAAAGTAGGGGTTTAAAGTAGGGTAAGTGTTTCAAAGTAGGGGTTTAAACTAGGGTTAGGGTTTCAAAGTAGGGATCTAAACTAGGGTTAGGGATTCAAAGTAGGGGTTAAAACTAGGGTTAGGGTTTCAAAGTAGGGGTTTAAACTAGGGTTAGTGTTTCAAAGTAGGTGTTTAAACTAGGGTTAGGGTTTCAAACTAGGGTTAGGGTTTCAAAGTAGGGTTTTAAACTATGGTTAGGGTTTCAAAGTAGGGGTTTAAACTAGGGTTAGGGTTTCAAAGTAGGGTTTTAAACTAGGATTAGGGTTTTAAAGTAGGGGTTTAAACTAGGGTTAGGGTTTCAAAGTAGTGTTTTAAACTAGGATTAGGGTTTTAAAGTAGGGGTTTAAACTATGGTTAGGGTTTCAAAGTAGGGTTTTAACCTAGGGTTAGGGTTCTTAAGTAGGGGTTTAAACTCGAGTTAGGGTTTCAAAGTAGGGTTTTAAACTATGGTTAAAGTTTCAAAGTAGGGGCTTAAACTAGGGTTAGGGTTTCAAAGTAGGGTTTTAAACTAGGATTAGGGTTTTAAAGTAGGGGTTTAAACTAGGGTTAGGGTTTCAAAGTAGGGTTTTAACCTAGGGTTAGGGTTCTTAAGTAGGGGTTTAAACTCGAGTTAGGGTTTCAAAGTAGGGTTTTAAACTATGGTTAAGGTTTCAAAGTAGGGGCTTAAACTAGGGTTAGGGTTTCAAAGTAGGGGTTTAAACTAGGGTTAGGGTTTCAAAGTAGGGGTTTAAACTAGGGTTGGGTTTTCAATTTAGGGTTAGGGTTTCAAGGTAGGGTTTTAAACTGGGGTTAGGGTTTCAAAGTAGGGGTTTAAACTAGGGTTAGGGATTCAAAGTAGGGGTTTAAACTAGGGTTAGGGTTTCAAAGTAGGCGTTTAAAGTAGGGTTAGGGTTTCAAAGTAGGGGTTTAAACTAGGGTTAGTGTTTCAAAGTAGGTGTTTAAACTAGGGTTAGGGTTTCAAACTAGGGTTAGGGTTTCAAAATAGGGTTTTAAACTATGGTTAGGGTTTCAAAGTAGGGGTTTAAACTAGGGTTAGAGTTTCAAAGTAGGGTTTTAAACTAGGGTTAGGGTTTCAAAGTAGGGTTTTAAACTAGGTTTAGGGTTTCAAAGTAGGGGTTTAAACTAGGGTTAGGGTTTCAAAGTAGGGGTTTAAACTAGGGTTAGGATTTCAAAGTAGGGTTTTAAACTGGGGTTAGGGTTTCAAAGTAGGGTTTTACACTAGGGTTAGGATTTTAAAGTAGGGGTTTAAACTAGGGTTAGTGTTTCAAAGTAGGGGTTTAAACTAAGGTTAAGGTTTCAAAGTAGGATTTTAAACTAAGGTTAGGGTTTCAAAGTAGGGGTTTAACCTAGGGTTAGGGTTCTAAAGTAGGGGTTTAAACTAGGGTTAGGGTTTCAACGTAGGGTTTTCAACTAGGGTTAGGGTTTAAAAGTAGGGGTTTAAACTAGGGTTAGGGATTCAAAGTAGGGGTTTAAACTAGGGTTAGGGTTTCAAAGTAGGGGTTTAAAGTAGGGTAAGTGTTTCAAAGTAGGGGTTTAAACTAGGGTTAGGGTTTCAAAGTAGGGATCTAAACTAGGGTTAGGGATTCAAAGTAGGGGTTAAAACTAGGGTTAGGGTTTCAAAGTAGGGGTTTAAACTAGGTTTAGGGTTGCCAAGTAATGGTTTAAACTAGGGTTAGGGTTTAAAAGTAGGGGTTTAAACTAGGGTTAGGGTTTCAAAGTAGGGTTTTAAACTAGGGTTAGGGTTTCAAAGTAGGGGTTTAAACTAGGGTTAGGGATTCAAAATAGGGGTTTAAACTAGGGTTAGGGTTTCAAAGTAGGGGTTTAACGTAGGGTTAGGGTTTCAAAGTAGGGGTTTAAACTAGGGTTAGGGTTTCAAAGTAGGGTTTTAAACTAGGGTTAGGGTTTCAAAGTAGGGGTTTAAACTAGGGTTAGGGATTCAAAATAGGGGTTTAAACTAGGGTTAGGGTTTCAAAGTAGGGGTTTAACGTAGGGTTAGGGTTTCAAAGTAGGGGTTTAAACTAGGGTTAGGGATTCAAAGTAGGGGTTTAAACTAGGATTAGGGTTTCAAAGTAGGGGTTTAAACTAGGGTTAGGGTTGCAAAGTAATGGTTTAAACTAGGGTTAGGTTTAAACTAGGGTTAGGGTTTCAAAGTAGGGGTTTAAACTAGGGTTAGGGTTTCAAAGTAGGGTTTTAAACTAGGGTTAGTGTTTCAAAGTAGTGGTTTAAACTAGGGTTAGAGATTCAAAGTAGGGGTTTAAACTAGGGTTAGGGATTCAAAGTAGGGGTTTAAACTAGGGTTAGGGATTCAAAGTAGGGGTTTAAACTAGGGTTAGGGATTCAAAGTAGGGGTTTAAACTAGGGTTAGGGATTCAAAGTAGGGGTTAAAACTAGGGTTAGGGTTTCAAAGTAGGGATCTAAACTAGGGTTAGGGTTTCAAAGTAGGGGTTTAAACAAGGGTTAGGGTTGCAAAGTAATGGTGTAAACTAGGGTTAGGGTTGCAAAGTAATGGTGTAAACTAGGGTTAGGGTTTCAAAGTAGGGATCTAAACTAGGGTTAGGGTTTCAAAGTAGGGGTTTAAACAAGGGTTAGGGTTGCAAAGTAATGGTGTAAACTAGGGTTAGGGTTGCAAAGTAATGGTGTAAACTAGGGTTAGGTTTTCAAAGTAGGGGTTAAACTAGGGTTAGGGTTTCAAAGTAGGGTTTTAAACTAGGGTTAGGGTTTCAAAGTAGGGTTTTACACTAGGGTTAGGATTTCAAAGTAGGGGTTTAAACTAGGGTTAGTGTTTCAAAGTAGGGGTTTAAACTAAGGTTAAGGTTTCAAAGTAGGATTTTAAACTAAGGTTAGGGTTTCAAAGTAGGGGTTTAACCTAGGGTTAGGGTTCTAAAGTAGGGGTTTAAACTAGGGTTAGGGTTTCAAAGTAGGGATTTAAATTAGGGTTTGGGTTTCAAAGTAGGGGTTTAAACTAGGATTAGGGTTTCAAAGTAGGGGTTTAAACTAGGGTTAGGGATTCAAAGTAGGGGTTTAAACTAGGGTTAGGGTTTCAAAGTAGCGGTTTAAAGTAGGGTTAGGGTTTCAAAGTAGGGGTTTAAACTAGGGTTAGGGTTTCAAAGTAGGGATCTAAACTAGGGTTAGGGATTCAAAGTAGGGGTTTAAACTAGGGTTAGGGTTTCCAAGTAGTGGTTTAAACTAGGGTTAAGGTTTCAACGTAGGGTTTTCAACTAGGGTTAGGGTTTAAAAGTAGGGGTTTAAACTAGGGTTAGGGATTCAAAGTAGGGGTTTAAACTAGGGTTAGGGTTTCAAAGTAGGGGTTTAAAGTAGGGTAAGTGTTTCAAAGTAGGGGTTTAAACTAGGGTTAGGGTTTCAAAGTAGGGATCTAAACTAGGGTTAGGGATTCAAAGTAGGGGTTAAAACTAGGGTTAGGGTTTCAAAGTAGGGGTTTAAACTAGGTTTAGGGTTGCCAAGTAATGGTTTAAACTAGGGTTAGGGTTTAAAAGTAGGGGTTTAAACTAGGGTTAGGGTTTCAAAGTAGGGTTTTAAACTAGGGTTAGGGTTTCAAAGTAGGGGTTTAAACTAGGGTTAGGGTTTCAAAGAAGGGGTTTAAACTAGGGTTAGGGTTTCAAAGTAGGGGTTTAAACTAGGGTTAGGGTTTCAAAGTAGGGGTTTAAACTAGGATTAGGATTTCAAAGTAGGGGTTTAAAATAGGGTTAGGTTTTCAAACTACGGTTAGGGTTTCAAGGTAGGGTTTTAAACTAGGGTTAGGGTTTCAAAGTAGGGATTTAAACTAGGGTTAGGGTTTCAAAGTAGGGGTTTAAACTAGGGTTAGGGTTTCAAAGTAGGGGTTTAAACTAGGGTTAGGTTTTCAAACTAGGGTTAGGGTTTCAAGGTAGGGTTTTAAACTAGGGTTAGGGTTTCAAAGTAGGGGTTTAAACTAGGGTTAGGGATTAAAAGTAGGGGTTTAAACTAGGGTTAGGGATTCAAAGTAGGGGTTTAAACTAGGGTTAGGGTTTCAAAGTAGGGGTTTAAAGTAGGGTAAGTGTTTCAAAGTAGGGGTTTAAACTAGGGTTAGGGTTTCAAAGTAGGGATCTAAACTAGGGTTAGGGATTCAAAGTAGGGGTTAAAACTAGGGTTAGGGTTTCAAAGTAGGGGTTTAAACTAGGTTTAGTGTTTCAAAGTAGGTGTTTAAACTAGGGTTAGGGTTTCAAACTAGGGTTAGGGTTTCAAAGTAGGGTTTTAAACTATGGTTAGGGTTTCAAAGTAGGGGTTTAAACTAGGGTTAGGGTTTCAAAGTAGGGTTTTAAACTAGGATTAGGGTTTTAAAGTAGGGGTTTAAACTAGGGTTAGGGTTTCAAAGTAGTGTTTTAAACTAGGATTAGGGTTTTAAAGTAGGGGTTTAAACTAGGGTTAGGGTTTCAAAGTAGGGTTTTAACCTAGGGTTAGGGTTCTTAAGTAGGGGTTTAAACTCGAGTTAGGGTTTCAAAGTAGGGTTTTAAACTATGGTTAAAGTTTCAAAGTAGGGGCTTAAACTAGGGTTAGGGTTTCAAAGTAGGGTTTTAAACTAGGATTAGGGTTTTAAAGTAGGGGTTTAAACTAGGGTTAGGGTTTCAAAGTAGGGTTTTAACCTAGGGTTAGGGTTCTTAAGTAAGGGTTTAAACTCGAGTTAGGGTTTCAAAGTAGGGTTTTAAACTATGGTTAAGGTTTCAAAGTAGGGGCTTAAACTAGGGTTAGGGTTTCAAAGTAGGGGTTTAAACTAGGGTTAGGGTTTCAAAGTAGGGGTTTAAACTAGGGTTAGGGTTTCAAAGTAGGGGTTTAAACTAGGGTTGGGTTTTCAATTTAGGGTTAGGGTTTCAAGGTAGGGTTTTAAACTAGGGTTAGGGTTTCAAAGTAGGGGTTTAAACTAGGGTTAGGGATTCAAAGTAGGGGTTTAAACTAGGGTTAGGGTTTCAAAGTAGGCGTTTAAAGTAGGGTTAGGGTTTCAAAGTAGGGGTTTAAACTAGGGTTAGTGTTTCAAAGTAGGTGTTTAAACTAGGGTTAGGGTTTCAAACTAGGGTTAGGGTTTCAAAATAGGGTTTTAAACTATGGTTAGGGTTTCAAAGTAGGGGTTTAAACTAGGGTTAGAGTTTCAAAGTAGGGTTTTAAACTAGGGTTAGGGTTTCAAAGTAGGGTTTTAAACTAGGGTTAGCGTTTCAAAGAAGGGGTTTAAACTAGGGTTAGGGTTTCAAAGTAGGGTTTTAAACTAGGGTTAAGGTTTCAAAGTAGTGGTTTAAACTAGGTTTAGGATTTCAAAGTAGGGGTTTAAACTAGGGTTAGTGTTTCAAAGTAGGGGCTTAAACTAAGGTTAAGGTTTCAAAGTAGGATTTTAAACTAAGGTTAGGGTTTCAAAGTAGGGGTTTAACCTAGGGTTAGGGTTCTAAAGTAGGGGTTTAAACTAGGGTTAGGGTTTCAAAGTAGGGATTTAAATTACGGTTTGGGTTTCAAAGTAGGGGTTTAAACTAGGATTAGGGTTTCAAAGTAGGGGTTTAAACTAGGGTTAGGGTTTCCAAGTAGTGGTTTAAACTAGGGTTAAGGTTTCAACGTAGGGTTTTCAACTAGGGTTAGGGTTTAAAAGTAGGGGTTTAAACTAGGGTTAGGGATTCAAAGTAGGGGTTTAAACTAGGGTTAGGGTTTCAAAGTAGGGGTTTAAAGTAGGGTAAGTGTTTCAAAGTAGGGGTTTAAACTAGGGTTAGGGTTTCAAAGTAGGGATCTAAACTAGGGTTAGGGATTCAAAGTAGGGGTTAAAACTAGGGTTAGGGTTTCAAAGTAGGGGTTTAAACTAGGTTTAGGGTTGCCAAGTAATGGTTTAAACTAGGGTTAGGGTTTAAAAGTAGGGGTTTAAACTAGGGTTAGGGTTTCAAAGTAGGGTTTTAAACTAGGGTTAGGGTTTCAAAGTAGGGTTTTAAACTAGGGTTAGCGTTTCAAAGAAGGGGTTTAAACTAGGGTTAGGGTTTCAAAGTAGGGTTTTAAACTAGGGTTAAGGTTTCAAAGTAGTGGTTTAAACTAGGTTTAGGGTTTCAAAGTAGGGGTTTAAACTAGGGTTAGGGTTTCAAAGTAGGGGTTTAAACTAGTGTTAGGATTTCAAAGTAGGGTTTTAAACTGGGGTTAGGGTTTCAAAGTAGGGTTTTACACTAGGGTTAGGATTTCAAAGTAGGGGTTTAAACTAGGGTTAGTGTTTCAAAGTAGGGGTTTAAACTAAGGTTAAGGTTTCAAAGTAGGATTTTAAACTAAGGTTAGGGTTTCAAAGTAGGGGTTTAACCTAGGGTTAGGGTTCTAAAGTAGGGGTTTAAACTAGGGTTAGGGTTTCAAAGTAGGGATTTAAATTAAGGTTTGGGTTTCAAAGTAGGGGTTTAAACTAGGATTAGGGTTTCAAAGTAGGGGTTTAAACTAGGGTTAGGGATTCAAAGTAGGGGTTTAAACTAGGGTTAGGGTTTCAAAGTAGCGGTTTAAAGTAGGGTTAGGGTTTCAGAGTAGGGGTTTAAACTAGGGTTAGGGTTTCAAAGTAGGGATCTAAACTAGGGTTAGGGATTCAAAGTAGGGGTTTAAACTAGGGTTAGGGTTTCCAAGTAGTGGTTTAAACTAGGGTTAAGGTTTCAACGTAGGGTTTTCAACTAGGGTTAGGGTTTAAAAGTAGGGGTTTAAACTAGGGTTAGGGATTCAAAGTAGGGGTTTAAACTAGGGTTAGGGTTTCAAAGTAGGGGTTTAAAGTAGGGTAAGTGTTTCAAAGTAGGGGTTTAAACTAGGGTTAGGGTTTCAAAGTAGGGATCTAAACTAGGGTTAGGGATTCAAAGTAGGGGTTAAAACTAGGGTTAGGGTTTCAAAGTAGGGGTTTAAACTAGGTTTAGGGTTGCCAAGTAATGGTTTAAACTAGGGTTAGGGTTTAAAAGTAGGGGTTTAAACTAGGGTTAGGGTTTCAAAGTAGGGTTTTAAACTAGGGTTAGGGTTTCAAAGTAGGGGTTTAAACTAGGGTTAGGGATTCAAAATAGGGGTTTAAACTAGGGTTAGGGTTTCAAAGTAGGGGTTTAACGTAGGGTTAGGGTTTCAAAGTAGGGGTTTAAACTAGGGTTAGGGTTTCAAAGTTGGGATCTAAACTAGGGTTAGGGATTCAAAGTAGGGGTTTAAACTAGGATTAGGGTTTCAAAGTAGGGGTTTAAACTAGGGTTAGGGTTGCAAAGTAATGGTTTAAACTAGGGTTAGGTTTAAACTAGGGTTAGGGTTTCAAAGTAGGGGTTTAAACTAGGGTTAGGGTTTCAAAGTAGGGTTTTAAACTAGGGTTAGTGTTTCAAAGTAGTGGTTTAAACTAGGGTTAGGGATTCAAAGTAGGGGTTTAAACTAGGGTTAGGGATTCAAAGTAGGGGTTTAAACTAGGGTTAGGGATTCAAAGTAGGGGTTAAAACTAGGGTTAGGGTTTCAAAGTAGGGATCTAAACTAGGGTTAGGGTTTCAAAGTAGGGGTTTAAACAAGGGTTAGGGTTGCAAAGTAATGGTGTAAACTAGGGTTAGGGTTGCAAAGTAATGGTGTAAACTAGGGTTAGGGTTTCAAAGTAGGGATCTAAACTAGGGTTAGGGTTTCAAAGTAGGGGTTTAAACAAGGGTTAGGGTTGCAAAGTAATGGTGTAAACTAGGGTTAGGGTTGCAAAGTAATGGTGTAAACTAGGGTTAGGTTTTCAAAGTAGGGGTTAAACTAGGGTTAGGGTTTCAAAGTAGGGTTTTAAACTAGGGTTAGGGTTTCAAAGTAGTTGTTTAAACTAGGGTTAAGGTTTCAAAGTAGGGGTTTAAACTAGGGTTAGGGTTTAAAAGTAGGGGTTTAAACTAGGGTTAGGGTTCCAAAAAAGGGTTTCAAACTAGGGTTAGGGTTTCAAAGTGGGGGTTTAAACTAGGGTTAGGGTTTCAAAGTAGGGTTTCAAACTAGGGTTAGGGTTTTAAAGTAGGGTTTCAAACTAGGGTAAGGGTTTCAAACTAGGGTTAGGGTTTCAAAGTAGGGTTTTAAACTAGGGTAAGTGTTTCAAAGTAGGGGTTTAAACTAGGGTTAGGGTTTCAAAGTAGGGTTTTAAACTAGGGTTAGGGTTTCAAAGTAGGGTTTTAAACTAGGGTAAGTGTTTTAAAGTAGGGGTTTAAACTAGGGTTAGGGTTTCAAAGTAGGGGTTTAAACTAGGGTTAGGGATTCAAAGTAGGGTTTTAAACTAGGGTTAAGGTTTCAAAGTAGGGGTTTAAACTAGGGTTAGGTTTTCAAACTAGGGTTAGGGTTTCAAAGTAGGGTTTTAAACTAGGGTTAGGGTTTCAAAGTAGGGATCTAAACTAGGGTTAGGGATTCAAAGTAGGGGTTAAAACTCGGGTTAGGGTTTCAAAGTAGGGGTTTAAACTAGGTTTAGGGTTGCCAAGTAATGGTTTAAACTAGGGTTAGGGTTTAAAAGTAGGGGTTTAAACTAGGGTTAGGGTTTCAAAGTAGGGTTTTAAACTAGGGTTAGGGTTTCAAAGTAGGGGTTTAAACTAGGGTTAGGGATTCAAAATAGGGGTTTAAACTAGGGTTAGGATTTCAAAGTAGGGGTTTAACGTAGGGTTAGGGTTTCAAAGTAGGGGTTTAAACTAGGGTTAGGGTTTCAAAGTTGGGATCTAAACTAGGGTTAGGGATTCAAAGTAGGGGTTTAAACTAGGATTAGGGTTTCAAAGTAGGGGTTTAAACTAGGGTTAGGGTTGCAAAGTATTGGTTTAAACTAGGGTTAGGGTTTCAAAGTAGGGGTTTAAACTAGGGTTAGGGTTTCAAAGTAGGGTTTTAAACTAGGGTTTGGGGTTCAAAGTAGGGTTTTAAACTAGGGTTAGGGTTTCAAAGTAGTGGTTTAAACTAGGGTTAGGGATTCAAAGTAGGGGTTTAAACTAGGGTTAGGGATTCAAAGTAGGGGTTTAAACTAGGGTTAGGGATTCAAAGTAGGGATCTAAACTAGGGTTAGGGTTTCAAAGTAGGGGTTTAAACAAGGGTTAGGGTTGCAAAGTAATGGTGTAAACTAGGGTTAGGGTTGCAAAGTAATGGTGTAAACTAGGGTTAGGGTTTCAAAGTAGGGATCTAAACTAGGGTTAGGGTTTCAAAGTAGGGGTTTAAACAAGGGTTAGGGTTGCAAAGTAATGGTGTAAACTAGGGTTAGGGTTGCAAAGTAATGGTGTAAACTAGGGTTAGGTTTTCAAAGTAGGGGTTAAACTAGGGTTAGGGTTTCAAAGTAGGGTTTTAAACTAGGGTTAGGGTTTCAAAGTAGTTGTTTAAACTAGGGTTAAGGTTTCAAAGTAGGGGTTTAAACTAGGGTTAGGGTTTAAAAGTAGGGGTTTAAACTAGGGTTAGGGTTCCAAAAAAGGGTTTCGAACTTGGGTTAGGGTTTCAAAGAGGGGGTTTAAACTAGGGTTAGGGTTTCAAAGTAGGGTTTCAAACTCGGGTTAGGGTTTCAAAGTAGGGTTTCAAACTAGGGTAAGGGTTTCAAAGTAGGTGTGTAAACGAGGGTTAGGGTTTCAAACTAGGGTTAGGGTTTCAAAGTAGGGTTTTAAACTAGGGTAAGTGTTTCAAAGTAGGGTTTTAAACTAGGGTTAGGGTTTCAAAGTAGGGTTTTAAACTAGGGTAAGTGTTTCAAAGTAGGGGTTTAAACTAGGGTTAGGGTTTCAAAGTAGGGTTTTAAACTAGGGTTAGGGTTTCAAAGTAGGGTTTTAAACTAGGGTAAGTGTTTCAAAGTAGGGGTTTAAACTAGGGTTAGGGTTTCAAAGTAGGGGTTTAAACTAGGGTTAGGGATTCAAAGTAGGGTTTTAAACTAGGGTTAAGGTTTCAAAGTAGGGGTTTAAACTAGGGTTAGGTTTTCAAACTAAGGTTAGGGTTTCAAAGTAGGGTTTTAAACTAGGGTTAGGGTTTCAAAGTAGGGATCTAAACTAGGGTTAGGGATTCAAAGTAGGGGTTAAAACTCGGGTTAGGGTTTCAAAGTAGGGGTTTAAACTAGGTTTAGGGTTGCCAAGTAATGGTTTAAACTAGGGTTAGGGTTTAAAAGTAGGGGTTTAAACTAGGGTTAGGGTTTCAAAGTAGGGTTTTAAACTAGGGTTAGGGTTTCAAAGTAGGGGTTTAAACTAGGGTTAGGGATTCAAAATAGGGGTTTAAACTAGGGTTAGGATTTCAAAGTAGGGGTTTAACGTAGGGTTAGGGTTTCAAAGTAGGGGTTTAAACTAGGGTTAGGGTTTCAAAGTTGGGATCTAAACTAGGGTTAGGGATTCAAAGTAGGGGTTTAAACTAGGATTAGGGTTTCAAAGTAGGGGTTTAAACTAGGGTTAGGGTTGCAAAGTATTGGTTTAAACTAGGGTTAGGGTTTCAAAGTAGGGGTTTAAACTAGGGTTAGGGTTTCAAAGTAGGGTTTTAAACTAGGGTTTGGGGTTCAAAGTAGGGTTTTAAACTAGGGTTAGGGTTTCAAAGTAGTGGTTTAAACTAGGGTTAGGGATTCAAAGTAGGGGTTTAAACTAGGGTTAGGGATTCAAAGTAGGGATCTAAACTAGGGTTAGGGTTTCAAAGTAGGGGTTTAAACAAGGGTTAGGGTTGCAAAGTAATGGTGTAAACTAGGGTTAGGGTTGCAAAGTAATGGTGTAAACTAGGGTTAGGGTTTCAAAGTAGGGATCTAAACTAGGGTTAGGGTTTCAAAGTAGGGGTTTAAACAAGGGTTAGGGTTGCAAAGTAATGGTGTAAACTAGGGTTAGGGTTGCAAAGTAATGGTGTAAACTAGGGTTAGGTTTTCAAAGTAGGGGTTAAACTAGGGTTAGGGTTTCAAAGTAGGGTTTTAAACTAGGGTTAGGGTTTCAAAGTAGTTGTTTAAACTAGGGTTAAGGTTTCAAAGTAGGGGTTTAAACTAGGGTTAGGGTTTAAAAGTAGGGGTTTAAACTAGGGTTAGGGTTCCAAAAAAGGGTTTCGAACTAGGGTTAGGGTTTCAAGGAGGGGGTTTAAACTAGGGTTAGGGTTTCAAAGTAGGGTTTCAAACTCGGGTTAGGGTTTCAAAGTAGGGTTTCAAACTAGGGTAAGGGTTTCAAAGTAGGTGTGTAAACGAGGGTTAGGGTTTCAAACTAGGGTTAGGGTTTCAAAGTAGGGTTTTAAACTAGGGTAAGTGTTTCAAAGTAGGGGTTTAAACTAGGGTTAGGGTTTCAAAGTAGGGTTTTAAACTAGGGTTAGGGTTTCAAAGTAGGGTTTTAAACTAGGGTAAGTGTTTCAAAGTAGGGGTTTAAACTAGGGTTAGGGTTTCAAAGTAGGGGTTTAAACTAGGGTTAGGGATTCAAAGTAGGGTTTTAAACTAGGGTTAAGGTTTCAAAGTAGGGGTTTAATCTAGGGTTAGGTTTTCAAACTAGGGTTAGGGTTTCAAAGTAGGGTTTTAAACTAGGGTTAGGGTTTCAAAGTAGGGGTTTAATTTAGGGTAAGGTTTTCAAACTAGTGTTAGGGTTTCAAAGTAGGGTTTTAAACTAGGGTTAGGGTTTCAAAGTAGGGGTTTAAACTAGGGTTAGGGATTCAAAGTAGGGGTTTAATCTAGGGTTAGGGTTTCAAAGTCTGGTTTTAAACTAGGAATAGGGTTTCAAAGTAGGGGTTTAAACTAGGGTTAATGTTTCAAAGTAGGGCTTTAAACTAGGGTTAAGGTTTCAAAGTAGGATTTTAAACTAAGGTGAGGGTTTCAAAGTAGGGGTTTAACCTAGGGTTAGGGTTCTAAAGTAGGGGTTTAAATTAGGGTTAGGGTTTCAAACTAGGGTTAGGGTTTCAAAGAAGGGGTTTAAACTAGGGTTAGGGTTTCAAAGTAGGGGTTTAAACTAGGGTTAGGGTTTCAAAGTAGGGGTTTAAACTAGGATTAGGATTTCAAAGTAGGGGTTTAAACTAGGGTTAGGGTTTCAAAGTAGGGGTTTAAACTAGGGGTAAGGTTTCAAAGTAAGATTTTAAACTAAGGTAAGGGTTTCAAAGTAGGGGTTTAACCTAGGGTTAGGGTTCTAAAGTAGGGTTTTAAATTAGGGTTAGGGTTTCAAACTAGGCTTAGGGTTTCAAAATAAGGGTTTAAACTAGGGTTAGGGTTTCAAAGTAGGGGTTTAAACTAGGGTTAGTGTTTCAAAGTAGGTGTTTAAACTAGGGTTAGGGTTTCAAACTAGGGTTAGGGTTTCAAAGTAGGGTTTTAAACTATGGTTAGGGTTTCAAAGTAGGGGTTTAAACTAGGGTTAGGGTTTCAAAGTAGGGTTTTAAACTAGGATTAGGGTTTTAAAGTAGGGGTTTAAACTAGGGTTAGGGTTTCAAAGTAGTGTTTTAAACTAGGATTAGGGTTTTAAAGTAGGGGTTTAAACTAGGGTTAGGGTTTCAAAGTAGGGTTTTAACGTAGGGTTAGGGTTCTTAAGTAGGGGTTTAAACTCGAGTTAGGGTTTCAAAGTAGGGTTTTAAACTATGGTTAAAGTTTCAAAGTAGGGGCTTAAACTAGGGTTAGGGTTTCAAAGTAGGGTTTTAAACTAGGATTAAGGTTTTAAAGTAGGGGTTTAAACTAGGGTTAGGGTTTCAAAGTAGGGTTTTAACCTAGGGTTAGGGTTCTTAAGTAGGGGTTTAAACTCGAGTTAGGGTTTCAAAGTAGGGTTTTAAACTATGGTTAAGGTTTCAAAGTAGGGGCTTAAACTAGGGTTAGGGTTTCAAAGTAGGGGTTTAAACTAGGGTTAGGGTTTCAAAGTAGGGGTTTAAACTAGGGTTAGGGTTTCAAAGTAGGGGTTTAAACTAGGGTTGGGTTTTCAATTTAGGGTTAGGGTTTCAAGGTAGGGTTTTAAACTAGGGTTAGGGTTTCAAAGTAGGGGTTTAAACTAGGGTTAGGGATTCAAAGTAGGGGTTTAAACTAGGGTTAGGGTTTCAAAGTAGGCGTTTAAAGTAGGGTTAGGGTTTCAAAGTAGGGGTTTAAACTAGGGTTAGTGTTTCAAAGTAGGTGTTTAAACTAGGGTTAGGGTTTCAAACTAGGGTTAGGGTTTCAAAATAGGGTTTTAAACTATGGTTAGGGTTTCAAAGTAGGGGTTTAAACTAGGGTTAGAGTTTCAAAGTAGGGTTTTAAACTAGGATTAGGGTTTTAAAGTAGGGGTTTAAACTAGGGTTAGGGTTTCAAAGTAGGGTTTCAACCTAGGGTTAGGGTTCTTAAGTAGGGGTTTAAACTCGAGTTAGGCTTTCAAAGTAGGGTTTTAAACTATGGTTAAGGTTTCAAAGTAGGGGCTTAAACTAGGGTTAGGGTTTCAAAGTAGGGGTTTAAACTAGGGTTAGGGTTTCAAACTAGGGTTAGGGTTTCAAACTAGAGTTAAGGTTTCAAAGTAGGGTTTTAAACTAGGGTTAGGGTTTCAAAGTAGGGTTTTAAACTAGGGTTAGCGTTTCAAAGAAGGGGTTTAAACTAGGGTTAGGGTTTCAAAGTAGGGTTTTAAACTAGGGTTAAGGTTTCAAAGTAGTGGTTTAAACTAGGTTTAGGGTTTCAAAGTAGGGGTTTAAACTAGGGTTAGGGTTTCAAAGTAGGGGTTTAAACTAGGGTTAGGGATTCAAAGTAGGGTTTTAAACTAGGGTTAAGGTTTCAAAGTAGTGGTTTAAACTAGGTTTAGGGTTTCAAAGTAGGGGTTTAAACTAGGGTTAGGGTTTAAAAGTAGGGGTTTAAACTAGGGTTAGGGTTCCAAAAAAGGGTTTCAAACTAGGGTTAGGGTTTCAAAGTGGGGGTTTAAACTAGGGTTAGGGTTTCAAAGTAGGGTTTCAAACTAGGGTTAGGGTTTTAAAGTAGGGTTTCAAACTAGGGTAAGGGTTTCAAACTAGGGTTAGGGTTTCAAAGTAGGGTTTTAAACTAGGGTAAGTGTTTCAAAGTAGGGGTTTAAACTAGGGTTAGGGTTTCAAAGTAGGGTTTTAAACTAGGGTTAGGGTTTCAAAGTAGGGTTTTAAACTAGGGTAAGTGTTTCAAAGTAGGGGTTTAAACTAGGGTTAGGGTTTCAAAGTAGGGGTTTAAACTAGGGTTAGGGATTCAAAGTAGGGTTTTAAACTAGGGTTAAGGTTTCAAAGTAGGGGTTTAAACTAGGGTTAGGTTTTCAAACTAGGGTTAGGGTTTCAAAGTAGGGTTTTAAACTAGGGTTAGGGTTTCAAAGTAGGGATCTAAACTAGGGTTAGGGATTCAAAGTAGGGGTTAAAACTCGGGTTAGGGTTTCAAAGTAGGGGTTTAAACTAGGTTTAGGGTTGCCAAGTAATGGTTTAAACTAGGGTTAGGGTTTAAAAGTAGGGGTTTAAACTAGGGTTAGGGTTTCAAAGTAGGGTTTTAAACTAGGGTTAGGGTTTCAAAGTAGGGGTTTAAACTAGGGTTAGGGATTCAAAATAGGGGTTTAAACTAGGGTTAGGATTTCAAAGTAGGGGTTTAACGTAGGGTTAGGGTTTCAAAGTAGGGGTTTAAACTAGGGTTAGGGTTTCAAAGTTGGGATCTAAACTAGGGTTAGGGATTCAAAGTAGGGGTTTAAACTAGGATTAGGGTTTCAAAGTAGGGGTTTAAACTAGGGTTAGGGTTGCAAAGTATTGGTTTAAACTAGGGTTAGGGTTTCAAAGTAGGGGTTTAAACTAGGGTTAGGGTTTCAAAGTAGGGTTTTAAACTAGGGTTTGGGGTTCAAAGTAGGGTTTTAAACTAGGGTTAGGGTTTCAAAGTAGTGGTTTAAACTAGGGTTAGGGATTCAAAGTAGGGGTTTAAACTAGGGTTAGGGATTCAAAGTAGGGGTTTAAACTAGGGTTAGGGATTCAAAGTAGGGATCTAAACTAGGGTTAGGGTTTCAAAGTAGGGGTTTAAACAAGGGTTAGGGTTGCAAAGTAATGGTGTAAACTAGGGTAAGGGTTGCAAAGTAATGGTGTAAACTAGGGTTAGGGTTTCAAAGTAGGGATCTAAACTAGGGTTAGGGTTTCAAAGTAGGGGTTTAAACAAGGGTTAGGGTTGCAAAGTAATGGTGTAAACTAGGGTTAGGGTTGCAAAGTAATGGTGTAAACTAGGGTTAGGTTTTCAAAGTAGGGGTTAAACTAGGGTTAGGGTTTCAAAGTAGGGTTTTAAACTAGGGTTAGGGTTTCAAAGTAGTTGTTTAAACTAGGGTTAAGGTTTCAAAGTAGGGGTTTAAACTAGGGTTAGGGTTTAAAAGTAGGGGTTTAAACTAGGGTTAGGGTTCCAAAAAAGGGTTTCGAACTAGGGTTAGGGTTTCAAAGAGGGGGTTTAAACTAGGGTTAGGGTTTCAAAGTAGGGTTTCAAACTCGGGTAAGGGTTTCAAAGTAGGGTTTCAAACTAGGGTAAGGGTTTCAAAGTAGGTGTGTAAACGAGGGTTAGGGTTTCAAACTAGGGTTAGGGTTTCAAAGTAGGGTTTTAAACTAGGGTAAGTGTTTCAAAGTAGGGTTTTAAACTAGGGTTAGGGTTTCAAAGTAGGGTTTTAAACTAGGGTAAGTGTTTCAAAGTAGGGGTTTAAACTAGGGTTAGGGTTTCAAAGTAGGGTTTTAAACTAGGGTTAGGGTTTCAAAGTAGGGTTTTAAACTAGGGTAAGTGTTTCAAAGTAGGGGTTTAAACTAGGGTTAGGGTTTCAAAGTAGGGGTTTAAACTAGGGTTAGGGATTCAAAGTAGGGTTTTAAACTAGGGTTAAGGTTTCAAAGTAGGGGTTTAAACTAGGGTTAGGTTTTCAAACTAAGGTTAGGGTTTCAAAGTAGGGTTTTAAACTAGGGTTAGGGTTTCAAAGTAGGGATCTAAACTAGGGTTAGGGATTCAAAGTAGGGGTTAAAACTCGGGTTAGGGTTTCAAAGTAGGGGTTTAAACTAGGTTTAGGGTTGCCAAGTAATGGTTTAAACTAGGGTTAGGGTTTAAAAGTAGGGGTTTAAACTAGGGTTAGGGTTTCAAAGTAGGGTTTTAAACTAGGGTTAGGGTTTCAAAGTAGGGGTTTAAACTAGGGTTAGGGATTCAAAATAGGGGTTTAAACTAGGGTTAGGATTTCAAAGTAGGGGTTTAACGTAGGGTTAGGGTTTCAAAGTAGGGGTTTAAACTAGGGTTAGGGTTTCAAAGTTGGGATCTAAACTAGGGTTAGGGATTCAAAGTAGGGGTTTAAACTAGGATTAGGGTTTCAAAGTAGGGGTTTAAACTAGGGTTAGGGTTGCAAAGTATTGGTTTAAACTAGGGTTAGGGTTTCAAAGTAGGGGTTTAAACTAGGGTTAGGGTTTCAAAGTAGGGTTTTAAACTAGGGTTTGGGGTTCAAAGTAGGGTTTTAAACTAGGGTTAGGGTTTCAAAGTAGTGGTTTAAACTAGGGTTAGGGATTCAAATTAGGGGTTTAAACTAGGGTTAGGGATTCAAAGTAGGGGTTTAAACTAGGGTTAGGGATTCAAAGTAGGGATCTAAACTAGGGTTAGGGTTTCAAAGTAGGGGTTTAAACAAGGGTTAGGGTTGCAAAGTAATGGTGTAAACTAGGGTTAGGGTTGCAAAGTAATGGTGTAAACTAGGGTTAGGGTTTCAAAGTAGGGATCTAAACTAGGGTTAGGGTTTCAAAGTAGGGGTTTAAACAAGGGTTAGGGTTGCAAAGTAATGGTGTAAACTAGGGTTAGGGTTGCAAAGTAATGGTGTAAACTAGGGTTAGGTTTTCAAAGTAGGGGTTAAACTAGGGTTAGGGTTTCAAAGTAGGGTTTTAAACTAGGGTTAGGGTTTCAAAGTAGTTGTTTAAACTAGGGTTAAGGTTTCAAAGTAGGGGTTTAAACTAGGGTTAGGGTTTAAAAGTAGGGGTTTAAACTAGGGTTAGGGTTCCAAAAAAGGGTTTCGAACTAGGGTTAGGGTTTCAAGGAGGGGGTTTAAACTAGGGTTAGGGTTTCAAAGTAGGGTTTCAAACTCGGGTTAGGGTTTCAAAGTAGGGTTTCAAACTAGGGTAAGGGTTTCAAAGTAGGTGTGTAAACGAGGGTTAGGGTTTCAAACTAGGGTTAGGGTTTCAAAGTAGGGTTTTAAACTAGGGTAAGTGTTTCAAAGTAGGGGTTTAAACTAGGGTTAGGGTTTCAAAGTAGGGTTTTAAACTAGGGTTAGGGTTTCAAAGTAGGGTTTTAAACTAGGGTAAGTGTTTCAAAGTAGGGGTTTAAACTAGGGTTAGGGTTTCAAAGTAGGGGTTTAAACTAGGGTTAGGGATTCAAAGTAGGGTTTTAAACTAGGGTTAAGGTTTCAAAGTAGGGGTTTAATCTAGGGTTAGGTTTTCAAACTAGGGTTAGGGTTTCAAAGTAGGGTTTTAAACTAGGGTTAGGGTTTCAAAGTAGGGGTTTAATTTAGGGTAAGGTTTTCAAACTAGTGTTAGGGTTTCAAAGTAGGGTTTTAAACTAGGGTTAGGGTTTCAAAGTAGGGGTTTAAACTAGGGTTAGGGATTCAAAGTAGGGGTTTAATCTAGGGTTAGGGTTTCAAAGTCTGGTTTTAAACTAGGAATAGGGTTTCAAAGTAGGGGTTTAAACTAGGGTTAATGTTTCAAAGTAGGGCTTTAAACTAGGGTTAAGGTTTCAAAGTAGGATTTTAAACTAAGGTGAGGGTTTCAAAGTAGGGGTTTAACCTAGGGTTAGGGTTCTAAAGTAGGGGTTTAAATTAGGGTTAGGGTTTCAAACTAGGGTTAGGGTTTCAAAGAAGGGGTTTAAACTAGGGTTAGGGTTTCAAAGTAGGGATTTAAACTAGGGTTAGGGTTTCAAAGTAGGGGTTTAAACTAGAATTAGGATTTCAAAGTAGGGGTTTAAACTAGGGTTAGGGTTTCAAAGTAGGGGTTTAAACTAGGGGTAAGGTTTCAAAGTAAGATTTTAAACTAAGGTAAGGGTTTCAAAGTAGGGGTTTAACCTAGGGTTAGGGTTCTAAAGTAGGGTTTTAAATTAGGGTTAGGGTTTCAAACTAGGCTTAGGGTTTCAAAATAAGGGTTTAAACTAGGGTTAGGGTTTCAAAGTAGGGGTTTAAACTAGGGTTAGTGTTTCAAAGTAGGTGTTTAAACTAGGGTTAGGGTTTCAAACTAGGGTTAGGGTTTCAAAGTAGGGTTTTAAACTATGGTTAGGGTTTCAAAGTAGGGGTTTAAACTAGGGTTAGGGTTTCAAAGTAGGGTTTTAAACTAGGATTAGGGTTTTAAAGTAGGGGTTTAAACTAGGGTTAGGGTTTCAAAGTAGTGTTTTAAACTAGGATTAGGGTTTTAAAGTAGGGGTTTAAACTAGGGTTAGGGTTTCAAAGTAGGGTTTTAACCTAGGGTTAGGGTTCTTAAGTAGGGGTTTAAACTCGAGTTAGGGTTTCAAAGTAGGGTTTTAAACTATGGTTAAAGTTTCAAAGTAGGGGCTTAAACTAGGGTTAGGGTTTCAAAGTAGGGTTTTAAACTAGGATTAGGGTTTTAAAGTAGGGGTTTAAACTAGGGTTAGGGTTTCAAAGTAGGGTTTTAACCTAGGGTTAGGGTTCTTAAGTAGGGGTTTAAACTCGAGTTAGGGTTTCAAAGTAGGGTTTTAAACTATGGTTAAGGTTTCAAAGTAGGGGCTTAAACTAGGGTTAGGGTTTCAAAGTAGGGGTTTAAACTAGGGTTAGGGTTTCAAAGTAGGGGTTTAAACTAGGGTTAGGGTTTCAAAGTAGGGGTTTAAACTAGGGTTGGGTTTTCAATTTAGGGTTAGGGTTTCAAGGTAGGGTTTTAAACTAGGGTTAGGGTTTCAAAGTAGGGGTTTAAACTAGGGTTAGGGATTCAAAGTAGGGGTTTAAACTAGGGTTAGGGTTTCAAAGTAGGCGTTTAAAGTAGGGTTAGGGTTTCAAAGTAGGGGTTTAAACTAGGGTTAGGGTTTCAAACTAGGGTTAGGGTTTCAAAATAGGGTTTTAAACTATGGTTAGGGTTTCAAAGTAGGGGTTTAAACTAGGGTTAGAGTTTCAAAGTAGGGTTTTAAACTAGGATTAGGGTTTTAAAGTAGGGGTTTAAACTAGGGTTAGGGTTTCAAAGTAGGGTTTTAACCTAGGGTTAGGGTTCTTAAGTAGGGGTTTAAACTCGAGTTAGGCTTTCAAAGTAGGGTTTTAAACTATGGTTAAGGTTTCAAAGTAGGGGCTTAAACTAGGGTTAGGGTTTCAAAGTAGGGGTTTAAACTAGGGTTAGGGTTTCAAACTAGGGTTAGGGTTTCAAACTAGAGTTAAGGTTTCAAAGTAGGGTTTTAAACTAGGGTTAGGGTTTCAAAGTAGGGTTTTAAACTAGGGTTAGCGTTTCAAAGAAGGGGTTTAAACTAGGGTTAGGGTTTCAAAGTAGGGTTTTAAACTAGGGTTAAGGTTTCAAAGTAGTGGTTTAAACTAGGTTTAGGGTTTCAAAGTAGGGGTTTAAACTAGGGTTAGGGTTTCAAAGTAGGGGTTTAAACTAGGGTTAGGATTTCAAAGTAGGGTTTTAAACTGGGGTTAGGGTTTCAAAGTAGGGTTTTACACTAGGGTTAGGATTTCAAAGTAGGGGTTTAAACTAGGGTTAGTGTTTCAAAGTAGGGGTTTAAACTAAGGTTAAGGTTTCAAAGTAGGATTTTAAACTAAGGTTAGGGTTTCAAAGTAGGGGTTTAACCTAGGGTTAGGGTTCTAAAGTAGGGGTTTAAACTAGGGTTAGGGTTTCAAAGTAGGGATTTAAATTAGGGTTTGGGTTTCAAAGTAGGGGTTTAAACTAGGATTAGGGTTTCAAAGTAGGGGTTTAAACTAGGGTTAGGGATTCAAAGTAGGGGTTTAAACTAGGGTTAGGGTTTCAAAGTAGCGGTTTAAAGTAGGGTTAGGGTTGCCAAGTAATGGTTTAAACTAGGGTTAGGGTTTAAAAGTAGTGGTTTAAACTAGGGTTAAGGTTTCAACGTAGGGTTTTCAACTAGGGTTAGGGTTTAAAAGTAGGGGTTTAAACTAGGGTTAGGGATTCAAAGTAGGGGTTTAAACTAGGGTTAGGGTTTCAAAGTAGGGGTTTAAAGTAGGGTAAGTGTTTCAAAGTAGGGGTTTAAACTAGGGTTAGGGTTTCAAAGTAGGGATCTAAACTAGGGTTAGGGATTCAAAGTAGGGGTTAAAACTAGGGTTAGGGTTTCAAAGTAGGGGTTTAAACTAGGTTTAGGGTTGCCAAGTAATGGTTTAAACTAGGGTTAGGGTTTAAAAGTAGGGGTTTAAACTAGGGTTAGGGTTTCAAAGTAGGGTTTTAAACTAGGGTTAGGGTTTCAAAGTAGGGGTTTAAACTAGGATTAGGATTTCAAAGTAGGGGTTTAAACTAGGGTTAGGGTTTCAAAGTAGGGGTTTAAACTAGGGGTAAGGTTTCAAAGTAGGATTTTAAACTAAGGTAAGGGTTTCAAAGTAGGGGTTTAACCTAGGGTTAGGGTTCTAAAGTAGGGGTTTAAATTAGGGTTAGGGTTTCAAACTAGGCTTAGGGTTTCAAAATAAGGGTTTAAACTAGGGTTAGGGTTTCAAAGTAAGGTTTTAAACTAGGGTAAGTGTTTCAAAGTAGGGGTTTAAACTAGGGTTAGGGTTTCAAAGTAGGGGTTTAAACTATGGTTAGGGATTCAAAGTAGGGTTTTAAACTAGGGTTAAGGTTTCAAAGTAGGGGTTTAAACTAGGGTTAGGTTTTCAAACTAGGGTTAGGTTTTCAAAGTAGGGTTTTAAACTAGGGTTAGGGTTTCAAAGTAGGGATCTAAACTAGGGTTAGGGATTCAAAGTAGGGGTTAAAACTCGGGTTAGGGTTTCAAAGTAGGGGTTTAAACTAGGTTTAGGGTTGCCAAGTAATGGTTTTAACTAGGGTTAGGGTTTAAAAGTAGGGGTTTAAACTAGGGTTGGGGTTTCAAAGTAGGGTTTTAAACTAGGGTTAGGGTTTCAAAGTAGGGGTTTAAACTAGGGTTAGGGATTCAAAATAGGGGTTTAAACTAGGGTTAGGGTTTCAAAGTAGGGGTTTAACGTAGGGTTAGGGTTTCAAAGTAGGGGTTTAAACTAGGGTTAGGGTTTCAAAGTTGGGATCTAAACTAGGGTTAGGGATTCAAAGTAAGGGTTTAAACTAGGATTAAAGTTTCAAAGTAGGGGTTTAAACTAGGGTTAGGGTTGCAAAGTAATGGTTTAAACTAGGGTTAGGGTTTCAAAGTAGGGGTTTAAACTAGGGTTAGGGTTTCAAAGTAGGGTTCTAAACTAGGGTTAGGGTTTCAAAGTAGGGTTTTAAACTAGGGTTAGGGTTTCAAAGTAGTGGTTTAAACTAGGGTCAGGGATTCAAAGTAGGGGTTTAAACTAGGGTTAGGGATTCAAAGTAGGGGTTTAATCTAGGGTTAGGGTTTCAAAGTCTGGTTTTAAACTAGGAATAGGGTTTCAAAGTAGGGGTTTAACCTAGGGTTAGGGTTCTAAAGTAGGGGTTTAAATTAGGGTTAGGGTTTCAAACTAGGGTTAGGGTTTCAAAGAAGGGGTTTAAACTAGGGTTAGGGTTTCAAAGTAGGGGTTTAAACTAGGGTTAGGGTTTCAAAGTAGTGGTTTAAACTAGGATTAAGATTTCAAAGTAGGGGTTTAAACTAGGGTTAGGGTTTCAAAGTAGGGGTTTAAACTAGGGGTAAGGTTTCAAAGTAAGATTTTAAACTAAGGTTAGGGTTTCAAAGTAGGGGTTTAACCTAGGGTTAGGGTTCTAAAGTAGGGGTTTAAATTAGGGTTAGGGTTTCAAACTAGGCTTAGGGTTTCAAAGTAAGGGTTTAAACTAGGGTTAGGGTTTCAAAGTAAGGTTTTAAACTAGGGTAAGTGTTTCAAAGTAGGGGTTTAAACTAGGGTTAGGGTTTCAAAGTAGGGGTTTAAACTAGGGTTAGGGATTCAAAGTAGGGTTTTAAACTAGAGTTAAGGTTTCAAAGTAGGGGTTTAAACTAGGGTTAGGTTTTCAAACTAGGGTTAGGGTTTCAAAGTAGGGTTTTAAACTAGGGTTAGGGTTTCAAAGTAGGGATCTAAACTAGGGTTAGGGATTCAAAGTAGGGGTTAAAACTCGGGTTAGGGTTTCAAAGTAGGGGTTTAAACTAGGTTTAGGGTTGCCAAGTAATGGTTTTAACTAGGGTTAGGGTTTAAAAGTAGGGGTTTAAACTAGGGTTAGGGTTTCAAAGTAGGGTTTTAAACTAGGGTTAGGGTTTCAAAGTAGGGGTTTAAACTAGGGTTAGGGATTCAAAATAGGGGTTTAAACTAGGGTTAGGGTTTCAAAGTAGGGGTTTAACGTAGGGTTAGGGTTTCAAAGTAGGGGTTTAAACTAGGGTTAGGGTTTCAAAGTTGGGATCTAAACTAGGGTTAGGGATTCAAAGTAGGGGTTTAAACTAGGATTAAAGTTTCAAAGTAGGGGTTTAAACTAGGGTTAGGGTTGCAAAGTAATGGTTTAAACTAGGGTTAGGGTTTCAAAGTAGGGGTTTAAACTAGGGTTAGGGTTTCAAAGTAGGGTTTTAAACTAGGGTTAGGGTTTCAAAGTAGGGTTTTAAACTAGGGTTAGGGTTTCAAAGTAGTGGTTTAAACTAGGGTCAGGGATTCAAAGTAGGGGTTTAAACTAGGGTTAGGGATTCAAAGTAGGGGTTTAAACTAGGGTTAGGGATTCAAAGTAGGGATCTAAACTAGGGTTAGGGTTTCAAAGTAGGGGTTTAAACAAGGGTTAGGGTTGCAAAGTAATGGTGTAAACTAGGGTTAGGGTTGCAAAGTAATGGTGTAAAATAGGGTTAGGGTTTCAAAGTAGGGATCTAAACTAGGGTTAGGGTTTCAAAGTAGGGGTTTAAACAAGGGTTAGGGTTGCAAAGTAATGGTGTAAACTAGGGTTAGGGTTGCAAAGTAATGGTGTAAACTAGGGTTAGGGTTTCAAAGTATGGTTTTAAACTAGGGTTAGGGTTTCAAAGTAGTTGTTTAAACTAGGGTTAAGGTTTCAAAGTAGGGGTTTAAACTAGGGTTAGGGTTTAAAAGTAGGGGTTTAAACTAGGGTTAGGGTTCCAAAAAAGGGTTTCGAACTAGGGTTAGGGTTTCAAAGAGTGGGTTTAAACTAGGGTTAGGGTTTCAAAGTAGGGTTTCAAACTAGGGTTAGGGTTTCAAAGTAGGGTTTCAAACTAGGGTAAGGGTTTCAAAGTAGGTGTGTAAACGAGGGTTAGGGTTTTAAACTAGGGTTAGGGTTTCAAAGTAGGGTTTTAAACTAGGGTAAGTGTTTCAAAGTAGGGGTTTAAACTAGGGTTAGGGTTTCAAAGTAGGGTTTTAAACTAGGGTTAGGGTTTCAAAGTAGGGTTTTAAACTAGGGTAAGTGTTTCAAAGTAGGGGTTTAAACTAGGGTTAGGTTTTCAAAGTAGGGGTTTAAACTAGGGTTAGGGATTCAAAGTAGGGTTTTAAACTAGGGTTAAGGTTTCAAAGTAGGGGTTTAAACTAGGGTTAGGTTTTCAAACTAGGGTTAGGGTTTCAAAGTAGGGTTTTAAACTAGGGTTAGGGTTTCAAAGAAGGGGTTTAAACTAGGGTTAGGGTTTCAAAGTAGGGGTTTAAACTAGGGTTAGGGTTTCAAAGTAGGGGTTTAAACTAGGATTAGGATTTCAAAGTAGGGGTTTTAACTAGGGTTAGGGTTTCAAAGTAGGGGTTTAAACTAGGGTTAAGGTTTCAAAGTAGGATTTTAAACTAAGGTTAGGGTTTCAAAGTAGGGGTTTAACCTAGGTTTAGGGTTCTAAAGTAGGGGTTTAAATTAGGGTTAGGGTTTCAAACTAGGCTTAGGGTTTCAAAGTAAGGGTTTAAACTAGGGTTAGGGTTTCAAAGTAGGGGTTTAAACTAGGGTTAGGGTTTCAAAGTAGGGGTTTAAACTAGGATTAGGGTTTCAAAGTAGGGGTTTAAACTAGGGTTAGGTTTTCAAAGTAGGGGTTTAAACTCAGGTTAGGGTTTCAAAGTAGGGGTTTAAACTCGGGTTAGGGTTTCAAACTAGGGGTTTGAACTAGGGTTAGGGTTTAAAGTAGGGGTTTAAGCTAGGGTTAGGTTTTCAAACTAGGGTTAGGGTTTCAAAGTAGGGTTTTAAACTAGGGTTAGGGTTTCAAACTAGGGTTAGGGTTTCAAAGTAGGGTTTTAAACTAGGTTTAGGGTTTCAAAGTAGGGGTTTAAACTAGGGTTAGGGTTTCAAAGTAGGATTTTAAACTAGGGTTAGGGTTTTAAAGTAGGGTTTTAAACTAGGGTTAGGGTTTCAAAGTAGGGGTTTAAACTAGGGTTAGGGTTTCAAAGTAGGGGTTTAAACTAGGGTTAGGGTTTCAAACTAAGGTTAGGGTTTCAAACTAGAGTTAAGGTTTCAAAGTAGGGTTTTAAACTAGGGTTAGGGTTTCAAAGTAGGGGTTTAAACTAGGGTTAGGGTTTCAAAGTAGGGTTTTAAACTAGGGTTAGGGTTTCAAAGTAGTGGTTTAAACTAGGGTTAGGGTTTCAAAGTAGGTGATTAAACGAGGGTTAGGGTTTAAACTAGGGTTAAGGTTTCAAAGTAGGGGTTTAAACTAGGGTTAGGGTTTCAAAGTAGGGTTTTAAACTAGGTTAAGGTTTCAAAATGGTGTTTCAAACTAGGGTTAGGGTTTCAAAGTAGGGGTTTAAACTAGGGTTAGGGTTTCAAAGTAGGGTTTTAAACAAGGGTTAGGGTTTCAAAGTAGGGGTTTAAACTATGGTTAGGGTTTCAAAGTAGGGGTTTAACTTAGGGATAAAGTTTCAATTAGGGGTTTAAACTAGGGTTAGGGTTTCAAAGTAGGGGTTTAAACTAGGGATAAAGTTTCAATTAGGGGTTTAAACTAGGGTTAGGGTTTCAAAGTAGGGGTTTAAACTAGGGTTAAGGTTTCAAAGTATGGGTTTGAACTATGGTTTTGGTTTCAAAGTAGGGGTTTAAAGTAGGGTTAGGGTTTCAAAGTAGGGGTTTAAACTAGGGTTAGGGTTTTAAAGTAGGGTTTTAAACTAGGGTTAGGGTTTCAAAGTAGGGGTTTAAACTAGGGTTAGGGTTTCAAAGTAGTGGTTTAAACTAGGGTTAGGGTTTCAAAGTAGGGTTTCAAACTAGGGTTAGGGTTTCAAAGTACGGGTTTAAACTAGGGTTAGGGTTTCAAAATAGGGTTTTAAACTAGGGTTAAGGTTTCAAAGTAGTGGTTTGAACTAGGATTAGGGTTTCAAAGTAGGGGTTTAAACTAGGTTTAGGGTCTCAAACTAGGGATAGGGTTTCAAAGTAAGGTTTTAAACTAGGGTTAGGGTTTCAAAGTAGGGGTTTAACCTAGGTTTAGGGTTCTAAAGTAGGGGTTTAAATTAGGGTTAGGGTTTCAAATTAGGCTTAGGGTTTCAAAGTAAGGGTTTAAACTAGGGTTAGGGTTTCAAAGTAGGGGTTTAAACTAGGGTTAGGGTTTCAAAGTAGGGGTTTAAACTAGGATTAGGGTTTCAAAGTAGGGGTTTAAACTAGGGTTAGGTTTTCAAAGTAGGGGTTTAAACTCAGGTTAGGGTTTCAAAGTAGGGGTTTAAACTCGGGTTAGGGTTTCAAACTAGGGGTTTGAACTAGGGTTAGGGTTTCAAAGTAGGGGTTTAAACTAGGGTTAGGTTTTCAAACTAGGGTTAGGGTTTCAAAGTAGGGTTTTAAACTAGGGTTGGGGTTTCAAACTAGGGTTAGGGTTTCAAAGTAGGGTTTTAAACTAGGTTTAGGGTTTCAAAGTAGGGGTTTAAACTAGGGTTAGGGTTTCAAAGTAGGATTTTAAACTAGGGTTAGGGTTTTAAAGTAGGGTTTTAAACTAGGGTTAGGGTTTCAAAGTAGGGGTTTAAACTAGGGTTAGGGTTTCAAAGTAGGGGTTTAAACTAGGGTTAGGGTTTCAAACTAAGGTTAGGGTTTCAAACTAGAGTTAAGGTTTCAAAGTAGGGTTTTAAACTAGGGTTAGGGTTTCAAAGTAGGGTTTTAAACTAGGGTTAGGTTTTCAAAGTAGGGGTTTAAACTAGGGTTAGGGTTTCAAAGTAGGGTTTTAAACTAGGGTTAGGGTTTCAAAGTAGTGGTTTTAACTAGGGTTAGGGTTTCAAAGTAGGTGATTAAACGAGGGTTAGGGTTTAAACTAGGGTTAAGGTTTCAAAGTAGGGGTTTAAACTAGGGTTAGGGTTTCAAAGTAGGGTTTTAAACTAGGTTAAGGTTTCAAAATGGTGTTTCAAACTAGGGTTAGGGTTTCAAAGTAGGGGTTTAAACTAGGGTTAGGGTTTCAAAGTAGGGTTTTAAACAAGGGTTAGGGTTTCAAAGTAGGGGTTTAAACTATGGTTAGGGTTTCAAAGTAGGGGTTTAACCTAGGGATAAAGTTTCAATTAGGGGTTTAAACTAGGGTTAGGGTTTCAAAGTAGGGGTTTAAACTAGGGTTAGGGTTTCAAAGTAGGGTTTTAAACTAGGGATAAAGTTTCAATTAGGGGTTTAAACTAGGGTTAGGGTTTCAAAGTAGGGGTTTAAACTAGGGTTAGGGTTTCAAAGTAGGGGTTTAAACTAGGGATAAAGTTTCAATTAGGGGTTTAAACTAGGGTTAGGGTTTCAAAGTAGGGGTTTAAACTAGGGTTAAGGTTTCAAAGTATGGGTTTGAACTATGGTTATGGTTTCAAAGTAGGGGTTTAAAGTAGGGTTAGGGTTTCAAAGTAGGGGTTTAAACTAGGGTTAGGGTTTTAAAGTAGGGTTTTAAACTAGGGTTAGGGTTTCAAAGTAGGGGTTTAAACTAGGGTTAGGGTTTCAAAGTAGTGGTTTAAACTAGGGTTAGGGTTTCAAAGTAGGGTTAGGGTTTCAAAGTACGGGTTTAAACTAGGGTTAGGGTTTCAAAATAGGGTTTTAAACTAGGGTTAAGGTTTCAAAGTAGTGGTTTGAACTAGGATTAGGGTTTCAAAGTAGGGGTTTAAACTAGGTTTAGGGTCTCAAACTAGGGATAGGGTTTCAAAGTAAGGTTTTAAACTAGGGTTAGGGTTTCAAAGTAAGGGTTTAAACTAGGGTTAGGGTTTCAAAGTAGGGGTTTAAACTAGGGTTAGGGTTTCAAAGTAGGGGTTTAAACTAGGATTAGGGTTTCAAAGTAGGGGTTTAAACTAGGGTTAGGTTTTCAAAGTAGGGGTTTAAACTCAGGTTAGGGTTTCAAAGTAGGGGTTTAAACTCGGGTTAGGGTTTCAAACTAGGGGTTTGAACTAGGGTTAGGGTTTCAAAGTAGGGGTTTAAACTAGGGTTAGGTTTTCAAACTAGGGTTAGGGTTTCAAAGTAGGGTTTTAAACTAGGGTTGGGGTTTCAAACTAGGGTTAGGGTTTCAAAGTAGGGTTTTAAACTAGGTTTAGGGTTTCAAAGTAGGGGTTTAAACTAGGGTTAGGGTTTCAAAGTAGGATTTTAAACTAGGGTTAGGGTTTTAAAGTAGGGTTTTAAACTAGGGTTAGGGTTTCAAAGTAGGGGTTTAAACTAGGGTTAGGGTTTCAAAGTAGGGGTTTAAACTAGGGTTAGGGTTTCAAACTAAGGTTAGGGTTTCAAACTAGAGTTAAGGTTTCAAAGTAGGGTTTTAAACTAGGGTTAGGGTTTCAAAGTAGGGTTTTAAACTAGGGTTAGGTTTTCAAAGTAGGGGTTTAAACTAGGGTTAGGGTTTCAAAGTAGGGTTTTAAACTAGGGTTAGGGTTTCAAAGTAGTGGTTTAAACTAGGGTTAGGGTTTCAAAGTAGGTGATTAAACGAGGGTTAGGGTTTAAACTAGGGTTAAGGTTTCAAAGTAGGGGTTTAAACTAGGGTTAGGGTTTTAAAGTAGGGTTTTAAACTAGGTTAAGGTTTCAAAATGGTGGTTTAAACTAGGATTAGGGTTTCAAAGTAGGGGTTTAAACTAGGGTTAGGGTTTCAAAGTAGGGTTTTAAACAAGGGTTAGGGTTTCAAAGTAGGGGTTTAAACTATGGTTAGGGTTTCAAAGTAGGGGTTTAAACTAGGGATAAAGTTTCAATTAGGGGTTTAAACTAGGGTTAGGGTTTCAAAGTAGGGGTTTAAACTAGGGTTAGGGTTTCAAAGTAGGGTTTTAAACTAGGGATAAAGTTTCAATTAGGGGTTTAAACTAGGGTTAGGTTTTCAAAGTAGGGGTTTAAACTAGGGTTAGGGTTTCAAAGTAGGGGTTTAAACTAGGGATAAAGTTTCAATTAGGGGTTTAAACTAGGGTTAGGGTTTCAACGTAGGGGTTTAAACTAGGGTTAAGGTTTCAAAGTATGGGTTTGAACTATGGTTATGGTTTCAAAGTAGGGGTTTAAAGTAGGGTTAGGGTTTCAAAGTAGGGGTTTAAACTAGGGTTAGGGTTTTAAAGTAGGGTTTTAAACTAGGGTTAGGGTTTCAAAGTAGGGGTTTAAACTAGGGTTAGGGTTTCAAAGTAGTGGTTTAAACTAGGGTTAGGGTTTCAAAGTAGGGTTTCAAACTAGGGTTAGGGTTTCAAAGTACGGGTTTAAACTAGGGTTAGGGTTTCAAAATAGGGTTTTAAACTAGGGTTAAGGTTTCAAAGTAGTGGTTTGAACTAGGATTAGGGTTTCAAAGTAGGGGTTTAAACTAGGTTTAGGGTCTCAAACTAGGGATAGGGTTTCAAAGTAAGGTTTTAAACTAGGGTTAGGGTTTCAAAGTAGAGGTTTAAACTAGGGTTAGGGTTTCAAAGTAGGGTTTTAAACTAGGGTAAGGGTTTCAAAGTAGGGGTTTAAACTAGGGTTAGGGTTTCAAAGTAGGGGTTTAAACTAGGGTTAGGGTTTCAAACTAGGGTTAGGGTTTCAAAGTAGGGTTTTAAACTAGGGTTAGGGTTTCAAAGTAGGGGTTTAAACTAGGGTTAAATCAGAGCGGCCAATCTTTTTTTTTGTAGACATATTTATCATTTAGTTAGTTCTAAACGTATTGAGCTTTAAATTGAATTTAAGACATGGGATATGTCATTTAAGCGCTCCCTTATTTTGAGCAGTGTTGTATGAAGGTACTTTTAATCAGTGTGCTTTTCTGTTAGCAGGACATCGTGCATTTGGACTTGAATGTTTTGTTTGTCCTTATTGTGATTGTGACTACAACACAATGAAAAGTGTTGGTGTCAGTGAGGAACTGCGATGGTAAGGGATGAACTGCGATGGCAAAAATGCGGCCCGAACCGTAGATCGCACCGGGACAAATGAGGTATCAAACGATGCGGCTCGATCTGACTCGCTGCGCTATTATTTTTCTAAGAATTCCCAGTTACCAAGGCGACGCTATTCCCAAAAAACTCCCAAATAAAGTCCCATAGGAATGAATGGGAATCCGAAAGACATCAACTCCAATCAAGCACCTTTTTCCAAGACACGCTGCGCGCGCATACGTTGACCGACCGATATGAATTTTAGCTCATTTTGTTGGAATTTTTGTCATCTTTAGCTCAGTGTCAAAAAAAAAATTAAGGAATGAAAGCTCTCCCCCTGTGCGGGTTCAAAGACAGTGAGCAAAGGGGTGAAAGTCGCCTTTCTTGCATCAGTTAGAGCGTGACTAATTAAGGTCAGAGTGCTGGGAACCAAAAAATATATTTCCAAAAGTTTCACTTTAACTCGTCACCATGGCCACAATCTTTGCTCACTAGACATCAAATTGGAACATTTTGTAGCCACGAGCCTCTGCTTTCTGAAAAACTAAGTTTTATTTGGCTAAGGTGTCATTTAGTACCTTTATTTTAACTTTAAGCGAGGAGAAGTCGCACTATTTTGATCTCTTTTCAATGTAATTTTCGCCGTTTTTCCCTCTTCATTTTCGATCAATCATAAGTTTTCAACCTGCTCTCATTTGGTCATTTTTCATCCGATTAAAAAACTGAGAACATGCTCGCGTTCCCCAAACCCTTGCCGTTCTAACGAGCCATTTCTGGAATCTGCATCTTCAACCGTAAGGTCGTGAGAGGCTTTTGTTTGAGGTGAGCGTAATCCTATACAAATCAAAGGAGTGTTGGTGCGTGACGTCTCCTCACAACTTAAAATCAAATGTGTGTGCGTGAATGTGCATGTTTTGTAAGGGGCAGTAAGATACTGTTGATTATGGTAGATTCCACATTTCTTGACCGATTTCAATGGTTTAAATTTTAAACTGTTCAGCTCATTGAAATGTTACTTAAAATCAAATGTGTGTGCGTGAATGTGCATGTTTCTTAAAGGGGCAGTAACATACTGTTGATTATGGTTAACTTTTACATTTCTTGAGCGATTTCAACGGTTGAAATTTTAAACTGTTCAGCTCATTGAAAAGAGTTGCAAGAGTTAGCAGGCCCATTCAAAATTTCCGCGGGAATTTTTCTAGTTTTTTAATCTTCCACCGATTTTTCCGCAAGAATGCGGCCCGTACCGTACATCGCACCAGGACAAATGAAGTATCAAACGATGCGGCTCGATCTGACTCGGTGCGGCATTATGTTTCTAGGAATTCCCAGTTACCATGGCGACGCTATTCCCAAAAAACTCCCAAAATTCAGGGAAAGAAGGTCCCATAGGAAATTAATGTGAAAAGGAAAGACAAAATCACACATCAAGCACCTTTTTCCAAGACACGCTGCGCGCGCATACATTAACCGATTGATATGAATTTTAGCTCATTTTGTTGGAATTTTTCCTATCTTTAGCTCAGTGTCAAAAAAAAATTAAGGAATGAAAGTTCTTCCCCCTGTGCGGGTTCAAAGACAGTGAGTGTAATCGCCACTCTATTACGCAATTAAACTTTCAGTGGTGGGAACCAAAAAATCTATTTCCAAAAGTTTTACTTCAACTCGTCACCATGGCCACAATCTTTGCTCACTAGACATCAAATTCGCACATTTTGTAAACACAAGTCTCTGCTTTCTGAAAAACTAAGTTTTATTTGGCTAAGTTGTCATGTAGTACCTTTATTTTCACTTTAAGCGAGGAGAAGTCGGACTTGAGCGCCTATCTCCTCCATGTTAATTTCGCCGTTTTTTCCCTCTTCATTTTCGATCAATCATAAGTTTTCAACCTGCTCTCATTTGGTCATTTTTCATCCGATTAAAAAACTGAGAACATGCTCGCGTTCCCCAAACCCTTGCCGTTCTAACGAGACATTTCTGGAATCTGCATCTTCAACCGTTAAGTCGTGAGAGGCTTTTGTTTGAGGTGAGCGTAATCCTATACAAAATCAATGGAATGTGGGTGCGTGACGTCTCGCAACAAGTTAAAATCAAATGTGTGTGCGTGAATGGTCTGTCACTTTTGCATAGCAACTGCCTCAGCCAATCATCTCTCACTGTTGAGCTCAACTCAGCCCCTTTTTTTCTTGGTGTACTCAAGGCTTGGCCTATATACGACTACTACTATTGCAAATACTATTACTACTACTACTATCTTGGCCAATTGATTAGGTACACCCAGGATTCTGGTCAATTCATTAGGTACACCCTGGATTCTTGCCACTCCGCCCACCCAGGGCGGCGGCCATCTTGGCCAATTGATTAGGTACAGCCAGGACTTTTCAGTCACAAAATTGTTTTATTTGATTATTTTCCAAATTTGTAGCATGTCACTATTACTGTGTTTTTTTGATGATTGTGGTTTATTATTAAATACTACAAATTGTCCATTTCCTTTGCTAAAATAAATGTTTTCTTTTATAATATTGATGAGTTCTTCAAGATGCACAAACAGTGACTGTGCACATGTTGTTTCCTCAGGGCACACATACACATATAAAAGTAATTTGTAAGATGTTGATAAAATTGGGTTAATGGTGTAAATCAACAAATTCAAATTGGAAGGTTCATTTAACTACATTGTTTTATGTTCAAAAAAATCAGTGACATGTACAATGTAGCCAATAATAAAATATATAATACTGGATATTTTGTAGAAACATTTCATCACTTGTAAAGATTTGTCTGTGTTGAATAATTTAGACAGGTGATAATTGCTGAAATTAAAATAACAGATTCATCACATTATTTTAAATGCATAGTAATTAAAATGTGTCACTCCCTTAACACTGAAAACAAAGATATGAATTAGACAATGGTTGGTTCTTTTTAGTGGTTAAAAAAGTGGATGTTTGAATTACAATTTGTATCTTTTTTTATTTATTATTATTTTTTTTTTGTTGTGCAAAAAACACATACAAGTGGTCAAGCAGTGCATCCACCACCAGACAGCCTGTCCTGTATGTAGCAGTATGTCCTACTCGCAACCCGCGAGTGTTGTATGACACAATCCGCATTATTGAACCTTGCAGCTGCACGCAGCGCAGTTGCCCCCTTAAACTGGTCTCCTCGGATGCAGCGTGCTCTAACCTCACCATCGGGCTGCAACCCATCTTGTGATAGTTGGGACTTCGCGTTGTCTTCTCTCGCGCGTTTTTTTCTAATCCTAACCCTGATTGGTCCGCTTTTTTCCCTGTCTGTGCTGTGGCCAATGACATTCGCTTGATTTTGGAAGGTTCTAGACGACGGACCCCCTTGCTGATAGTTGGAGTTCATGTTGTCTTGTCTCTTTTCCCTGATTGGTCGTTTTCTGCTTGTCTGTGCTGTGGCCAATTAGAGACGCTTGAATGAGACTATTTTAGAAGGTTCTCGACCATGGCTTCTTCCCATTTCATCTAGTCTGAGGTAAGTGTTGCACGGCAGTTGTTTGTAGTCTGATGTATAATGCTAAATAAGTGAGATTTTGCAAGTTTTCCCCCATCTTAAACTACATCACGTTAATACTGGCAATGTATTGAAACGTATTTGATGTGTTTGAACGTTGTGTTATCCGGCTGCTGTTTTAACAAGATATAGGTAAAGTTAAGTGCTAGACATGGTAACCTACATGCTAACTACACCTGCTAGCGCTAGCTAGAGCTAGCAGATCTCACTTTAAGGTTTTAATGTGCAGTAAAAGAAAACAAAAACAAAGAAAAGTTTGAGTAGGCTCTAAATCTCAATTGTGTATATCCATCGTTGCTACAATATACAGTAAGGCTTTTGTCTCGTCTGTCGTCGTCGTGGTGGGGGTGGGGGAGGGGGGCGTCGGTTGTTGAGTGGCGTGTCCTGCTCGATCGTGTAGCGGAGCGGCGCCGATGAGGGATTTTGGAAGTATTTTACACTGTTAAATGACCTTCATTGATTGACTACAGCACACATTTGTAAATTGTCAAAGCTGCCTTTATTTTCCCCCTTGAAAGATTACCGTTGGTTTCTGTAGCGATCGTTTTTTTCACGGCCATCCAGAATATCCATCCATTTTGCCAAACCGTTTCACCTCATGGAAATTAATCTAAAAGAAAAAAAAAGTAACAATGTTATTACAATACCGTTTTCTTTGTTAATAAGTAAACAAGGAAGTCTATAGTGGATCCATTTTTTTCTATTGTTGAGGATTTATTGAAGGCTCTGCTCACCCCATCCATTATTTATAATCAATGAACTATACAATGTGTGATGTTACTATACTTCAATTGATGAAAATAATGGCGGCGTATTCCAAGCACAGAGAGGTGAGCGCTCAAGAAGCGGTGGCGCGGACATGCAGTCTCCCTCTGAAGAAGTGCTCGCGCAGCGTAGTTTTCATCCAGACGGCTGAGGATGGCGTGAAATTGAGTCTACCCATGAGTAGACTGAAGACCATGCATCCGGACGCAGACAACGTGTGGATGTCTGGTCTGCCAGACAAATATGTGGCAAGACCTAGAACGGCAATGTTTGAGCGGATGTGTCTCGCCGAATTCGCATCCGAATACCGGGTCGTCTACGGTCAGCAGATTGAGGGCAAGAATGTCATTCCCCTCTCACACGGCAAGGGATTCATCCAGAAGCGGATTGGAAAAGATGCCGTCATCAGATTCACTCGCTTCTCAATCAAAAAGTATGCTGAGAAGTATTACAGGACACAGCTTAAATTGTACCTCCCCCACAGAGACGACGCTGAGCTCAGGTCTGAAAACCTCAAAACGTACGAGGAGTTCTACGGTGCCGGGGAATCAAAGTTCGGTCGGGTGCGGGCTATCGTGGACCGCAATCGGGGGCGGTACGAAGGACGGGGAAAGACCGTGGACAATGCCTTCGAAAAATTGAAAGAGCTTCGTGCGGTTCTCAACGCGTGGAGCACTTTTGCGCCGGAGGTAGAAGCAGAGCGTTTGGAGTGTGCCGCCGAACGCGAATCTAATCCGTTACAGGAAGACCCGCAAGATGAGGTTCCGGCCTACCAGGACGCTGCTGGTAGCGGCGCGGTCTTGCCGGCGTTTGAGGCGCCAAAGTTGAGCGCCGAATTTGTGAGGAACATGTACCGCAGTCTCAATGAAACGCAAGCGTCCGTCTTCTACGCTGTGCGCGAGTGGTGTTTGAAACGCGTTTCGGATCGTCTCCTCGAGCCCTTCTTTTATTTGATCTCCGGAGGAGCTGGCTGTGGTAAATCGCATGTCATCAAGTGCATTTACCAGGAGGCCAGTAAGATTCTCCATCAGCTTCCCAGGTTCCGCGACGAAGCGGATATGGCCAAGCCTGCTGTGCTGCTGACGTCGTTTACTGGCACGGCGGCTTACAACATCTCAGGGAAAACTCTTCATTCCCTCTTGAAACTCCCCAGGACTCTAAAGCCTCCTTACCAAGCGCTGGGGAATACGTTGGACGCATTGTGAGCAACCCTTTGCAACGTGGAAATTTTGATCATCGACGAGATCTCCATGGTCTCCAAGGAACTCTTTGCCTATGTCCACTGGAGATTTCAGCAAATCAAGGGCAACCAGAGACCATTTGGGGGCATCTCCGTTCTTGCAGTTGGGGACTTCTACCAACTGCCACCCCTTGGAAGGTCCAAACCCCTCTGCGTTTCTGACAACGATCTTCTTGACCTCTGGACAGATTTTCAGATGGTCAAGCTTACTCAAATCATGCGGCAAAAAGACGACGTCGCTTTTGAACAGGATCAGGGAGAAGGGGAAGGCTGATCCACTCGGCGATGGTGACAGGGCGTTACTCACGACGGCTGTCACGGATGCGCGAGACCTCCCTGCGTATACTCTGCATATCTTTGCCACCAATAAAGAGGTGGATAGGCACAATGCAGCAACTGTGGCTGCTCTCAAATTGACTGTGGTCAATATTCCCGCAGAGGACTACAGGAAGAGCCCACGGTCGGGGGCGATGGTCACCGTGACCAAAGTCATCATTGGGTCGAGAAGGGATCTACCGGATGCCCTTCAAGCTGGTGTAGGAGCACGGGTTATGCTTCTTCGGAATTTGGATGTCGAGGACGGATTGGTGAACGGGACCTTTGGCACAATAGGCAACATTGTTCAAAACGCCCCAAAGGGGTCGGCGGAGAAAGTGACCTTGCTCGGACTGAGGCTAGACAATCCCGAAGCGGGCCAGAAATTAAGCAAGAAAATTCTGGGGCCGACGGATGACTTGGTCTATATCGAAAGGTCGGAGGAAAACCTGGGCATAAAAGGCGTGGTCAGGCGGCAATTCCCCATGAAGCTTGCCTTTGGATGCACGGCTCACAAAGTGCAAGGCATGACGATGACCTCTGCAGTGGTGTCTCTTAAGCGTGTGTTTGAACCTGGAATGGCCTATGTTGCCCTAAGCCGCACGACGTCACTTCAGGGATTGAGGGTCATAGACTTTGACGAATCCAAAATCTACGCCAATCCCAACGTCACGGCGGCAATGGACAGTATGACGCGCGCTTCTTTCCAAAGTACAAGACCATTGTTGTACTTTTCCAAAATGCCGCAAACTGCTTTTCCCACCTTGACCATTGTTCATCACAACACCGAGGGCCTTCCATCTCATATTGACGACTTAAAGTCTCATCATGAGTTGAGGCTGGCAGATGTCCTTTGCCTCACTGAAACTCATTTGTCTGGATTCTTCTTCCCCATCCATCCATCCATTTTCTGTACCGCTTGTCCTCACAAGGGTCGCGGGGGTTGCTGGAGCCTAT
The DNA here is from genome assembly GCF_054856555.1 of Leptonotus elevatus. Classification (NCBI taxonomy): domain Eukaryota; kingdom Metazoa; phylum Chordata; class Actinopteri; order Syngnathiformes; family Syngnathidae; genus Leptonotus; species Leptonotus elevatus. The sequence goes on along the minus strand of NC_141260.1, from coordinate 7,867,570 downwards.
CCCAGCTGGCTTCGGGCAGTAGGCGGGGTACACCCTGAACTGGTTGCCAGCCAATCGCAGATCCTTCTTCCCCCCCTCCCTTGCAACTGGAGGGATGCAGCACTTTTGTGCGCAACAGACAAGTTTCGTATTCAAATAGACTGGACATGGTCCAAAAAGAGGGTGGCGGAGTCGCAGTCTATTATCGCGATTGTCTTCGAGCGGAGCCCCGTCGGTTTATTCAGAATGTGGTTGACCTGGAATTTGCTGTCATCAGGGTTGACGCTCCCGTCCAGGCTTTGATAGCTACGGTCTACAGGCCACCCAACCTGAGTCTTGGCACATTTCTTCCAAACCTTGGAAGTCTCTTGGATGCCTTGGCCGTGATGGACTGCCAGCCTATTGTTGTTTGCGGAGACTTTAATGAGGATTTGCTTTCAAAGGGAAAGAAATCCATTCTGGACTTGTTTCAGTCCAGAGGCTTTTCACAGCTGATCACCCAGGCCACAACTGGAAAGCAGACACTGATTGATCACATTTACATATCTCGCCCAGATTGTTGTGTTCAATCAGGCGTTCTGCACACTTATTACAGTTACCACAGTCCGGTCTACTGTGTGTTAACTTCTTGTGTCAGCTCATTGTAGATCGCAAGGGCACCATTTTCACAAGTGCGCCTTTGCAAATGTTATTGAGCCTTTCATACCACTGCTCAAAAGAGGGGGATACTGTACTTTAAATTGTAAAGGCTGAAAAGTTAAATCCTTTGCTCGTTCAAAATTTGTGTCATAACAGAACTACACTCAAAATCAGAGCGGCCAATCATTTTTTTTGTAGACATATTTATCATTTAGTTAGTTCTAAACTTATTGAGCTTTAAATTGAATTTAAGACATGGGATATGCCATTTAAGCGCTCCCTTATTTTGAGCAGTGTTGTATGACGGTACTTTTAATCAGTGTGCTTTTCTGTTAGCAGGACATCGTGCATTTGGACTTGAATGTTTTGTTTGTCCTTATTGTGATTGTGACTATAACACAATGAAAAGTGTTGGTGTCAGTGTGGAACTGCGATGGTAAGGGATGAACTGTGATGGTAAGTGATGATTGATTACTGAATTGATCTAGGCAAACATTGAACACTCATTTTTCATTTTCACATGCAATACAGGTGGATGGAGCGCAGCAAGGGGCGCTACTTGACATGGCCAAGGATATCAAGGTTGTTCTGTCCGGTACAACTGGTGGAGAGAAAAGATGAAAAAAGGGATCCCGCAAACGTAGACCAAAATGATTTATTCTACAGGATTCCTCACTGAAAAACCGTCACATGTGTATTGGATGAGTATTTAGATTAAGTTTTAACTGTTCAGTTTTGCTGCCTATTTTCTAACAACTTGTTCCTTTGTGTGCTCAGGAAAAGATGAAGATGCTGTGTAACAAAGACCCAAAACGGCTCTTTTAAGAGCCGTTTTACATGTACTTTGGAGTAATATTCCTGCAATATTGATCAGCACCAACATGCCTTTTAATATGCAATGTCAAATTTAAACACTGCATTCATACTGTATTTGCTCCATGATACAGTATATTGCATTTTATATTTTAGTTAATCACTTACACTATAAGCAAGAAATTAAACTGATTCCCTTTTGATATGACTAAAATGTCAATCAAGACATAAGGGAAGCCATTACACATGTAATAACTGCAGTTATTACAAATTGTCCTGAACTCTATTCCTGCTGACACAAATTGAGAGGTAAAGTACACCAACATTTGGCAAACAGTTCAGAGCATGCATCTTTCCACCTTGCAAGAGTCAGCAGGCCCATTCAAAATTTCCGCGGAAATTTTTCTAGTATTATTCTTCTTCTTCTTTTTATTATTTTTTTTAATCTTCCACCGATTTTTCCGCAAGGGAATTCCCAGTTACCATGGCGACGCTATTCCCAAAAAACTCCCAAATAAAGTCCCATAGGAATGAATGGGAATCCGAAAGACATCAACTCCAATCAAACACCTTTTTCCAAGACACGCTGCGCGCACATACGTTGACCGACCGATATGAATTTTAGCTCATTTTGTTGGAATTTTTGTCATCTTTAGCTCAGTGTCAAAAAAAAAATTAAGGAATGAAAGCTCTCCCCCCTGTGCGGGTTCAAAGACAGTGAGCAAAGGGGTGAAAGTCGCCTATTTAGAGTGTGACTAATTAAGGCTTCAGTGACGGGAACAAAAAAATCTATTTCCAAAAGTTTCACTTCAACTCGTCACCATGGCCACAATCTTTGCTCACTAGACATCAAATTGGCACATTTTGTAGCCACAAGCCTCTGCTTTCTGAAAAACTAAGTTTTATTTGGCTAAGGTGTCATTTAGTACCTTTATTTTCACTTTAAGCGAGGAGAAGTCGGACTATTTCGATCTCTTTTCAATGTTATTTTCGCCGTTTTTCCCTCTTCATTTTCGATCAATCATAAGTTTTCAACCTGCTCCTAAGTTGGTCATTTTTCATCCGATTAAAAAACTGAGAACATGCTCGCGTACCCCAAACCCTTGCCGTTCTAACGAGCCATTTCTGGAATCTGCATCTTCAACCGTTAGGTCGTGAGAGGCTTTTGTTTGAGGTGAGCGTATCCTATACAAAATCAATGGAATGTGGGTGCGTGACGTCTCGCAACAAGTTAAAATCAAATGTGTGTGCGTGAATGATCTGTCGTTTTTGCATAGCAACTGCCTCAGCCAATCATCTCTCACTGTTGAGCTCAACTCAGCCCCTTTTTTTCTTGGTGTACTCAAGGCTTGGCCTATATACGACTACTACTATTGCAAATACTATTACTACTACTACTATCTTGGCCAATTGATTAGGTACACCCAGGATTCTGGTCAATTAATTAGCTACACCCTGGATTCTCGCCACTCCGCCCACCCAGGGCGGCGGCCATCTTGGCCAATTGATTAGGTACAGCCAGGACTTTTCAGTCACAAAATGTTTTTATTTGATTATTTTCCAAATTTGTAGCGTGACTATTACTGTGTTTTTTGCTGATTATGGTTTATTATTTAATACTAAAAATTGTCCATTTCCTTTGCTAAAGTAAATGTTTTCTTTTGTGATATTGATGAGTTCTTCAAGATGCACAAACAGTGACTGTGCGCATGTTGTCTCCACAGTTTCCTCAGGGCACACATAGACATATAAAAGGAATTTGTAAGATGTTAATAAAATTTGGTTAATGGTGTAAATCAACAAATTCAAATTGGAAGGTTCATTTAACTAGATTGTTTTATGTTCAATATACTTAAAAAAATAAATAATCAGTGACATGTACAATGTAGCCAATAATAAAATATATAATACTGGATATTTTGTAGAAACATTTCATCACTTGTAAAGATTTGTCTGTGTTGAATAATTTAGACAGGTGATAATTGCTGAAATTAAAATAACAGATTCATCACATTATTTTAAATGCATAGTAATTAAAATGTGTCACTCCCTTAACACTGAAAACAAAGATATGAATTCGACAATGGTTGGTTCTTTTTAGTGGTTAAAAAAGTGGATGTTTGAATTACAATTTTTATCTTTTTATATGTATTTATTTTTGTATGTTGATGTGCAAAAAACACATACAATTGGTCAAGCAGCGCATCCACCACCAGACAGCCTGTCCTGTATGTAGCAGTATGTCCTACTCGCAACCCGCGAGTGTTGTATGACACAATCCGCATTATTGAACCTTGCAGCTGCACGCAGCGCAGTTGCCCCCTTAAACTGGTCTCCTCGGATGCAGCGCGCTCCAACCTCACCATCCGGCTGCAACCCATCTTGTGATAGTTGGGACTTCGCGTTGTCTTCTCTCGCGCGTTTTTTTCTAATCCTAACCCTGATTGGTCCGTTTTTTTCCCTGTCTGTGCTGTGGCCAATGACATTCGCTTGATTTTGGAAGGTTCTAGACGACGGACCCCTCTTGCTGATAGTTGGAGTTCGTGTTGTCCTATCTCTTTTCCCAGATTGGTCGTTTTCTGCTTGTCTGTGCTGTGGCCAATTAGAGACGCTTGAATGAGACTATTTTAGAAGGTTCTCGACGATGGTCTCGTCCCATTTCATTTCGTCTGAGGTAAGTGTTGCACGGCAATTATTTTTAGTCTGATGTATAATGCTAAATAAGTTAGATTTTGCAAGTTTTCCCCATCCTAAACTACATCACGTTAATACTGGCGATGTATTGAAACGTATTTGATGTGTTTGAATATGGAGGTAAATATGGTGCAAAACTAACTTGTGCAAAAAATTTGTACCTGTAGAAAAAAGTCTAAATTTTTATCTGTAAAAGTCGTGATTTGTATCTCCTCTCCCCCACCCCCACCACCACGACAGAATAGACAAACACCTTACTGTATATTGTAGCAACGAGGGCTATACACAATTGAGATTTAGAGCCTACTCAAACTTTTCTTTGTTTTTGTTTTCTTTTACTGCACATTAAAACCTTAAAGTGAGATCTGCTAGCGCTAGCTATGGTGCAAAACTAACTTGTGCAAAAAATTTGTACCTGTAGAAAAAAAGTCTAAATTTGTGATTTGTATCTGTAAAAAAAAAGTGTGCCTGTAAAAAAAAATTGTGTCTGTAAAATAAATTTGTACCTGTAAAAAAAAAATGTGTATGTGTAAAACAAATTTGTATCTGTAAAGACAAATTTGTACCTGCAAAAGTCATGATTTGTATCTGTACAAAAAAATTTTTGTACCTGTACAAAAACTATAAATTTGTATCTGTAAAAGTTGTGATTTGTACCTGTAGAAATGACAACTTGTAGTCAAAGAAGTCTCCACTAGGAGTCACAAGTGGGTTTTCTGCTGCTGTTCAGTGACGTGAGTTTTGCCCCATTTGTCGCGCTACAAATGGAGCAAAACTAATTTGTACTTGTAGAGCGCCGTGATTTGTACTCGTAAAGAAGGGGGCGGGCTCTGGTGTAATGAAGGGTTGTTTTGACCAATCAAGTGAGAAGGATTTGAGCGGATTGGAGCGCAACCTCATTGGTTTAGCGAACGACGGTGGCGGGACTCGCGGAAGGATACAAGCAGGACACATCGTCGCCAACCAACATACATATTAAGAATACTTCAGTCTCTTTTGGTTTTTGCTATTACAAGGTAAGTATTATGTTACTTCATCATTCTTTCAAATATTGTTGTTTAAACGATGGTCATCCAACCTGTTTTTATGATTAGCATCACATATTTAGCTTTCTAGCTAGCTGGCATTTGATTTCATGCTAAAGCAGTCTAGTCATTATCGTCATTTCTGGCGCCACGGACGTAATTTCATCTCATGCTTTGGAATATTGTGGCTATATGACAACAATGAACAACTAAACTACTTCATTATATGCCAAGAATGGTGCAGTGCGCTGCTCCCCTGTGTTGGTTAAAATTGTTATTTCTTGTATTAGTTAGCTGGCTAACAAACGAATTCATGTAGCTCACATATGCGCCATTGACAGGTACTGGAGGGAAGATGCACCCAATCGATGTTATGTATGTACACATTTGACTCCATAGTGTTCTTTATCTTGTTTTGCCTTCTAGAAAAATGACCGATCAGAGCAACAGCTCTTCGCTGCAGCAGCAGGTGAGCGGAATATCGCTACTGTCTTGACATTAATGGTGTGTTTTTTTTAAGTGGGTGGTCGACATATAGTTCACCAGCGCTCCCTTGAGCTTCTCGTAGCTTCAACTCAGTGTCTGAGTTCTTTTCAGGTCTATTTTGCATACAGTATTCAGCACGCACACCATGGGCCTGGTGCGGTTCTTGTCAAAGTAATAGTTATGCAGTAGTCTAAACGCAAAGTTGTGAGCCTGATGTAGTTTAATTTAGGAGAGTTACCGGTAGCAAGTTTATATGTATAGCATATATGTATACAATAGTTACATAACAACTAACGGGAGTTTCCATTTTTAATATTAATTTATCAGTTATGATGCCGTACTACTACTACTGTTACACTCAACAGGACGAGCATTTTCGAATAACCCAACCAACCTTATCAACAAACCTGGAAAAAACGCCAAAAGAGGAAACTTTTCTCTTGGAAGCGGGTCTTGGGAGGAGGACCATAAATATGGGTGACAATGCCGATCACGCAGAGGTAAGCCTAAAAGACAATTCTACACTTGAGTCTTGCCATTGTATTGTTTTTTAATGTTTTGTTTCCTTCTGTATATGTGTGTTTCCATTACCCTCAGATTTGCGCAAAATGCAAATTGTGCAAAAGCAAACTGTTAATGGAAACACTGTAATTTAAAAAAAATGCAAATATCGGCCCAAAAAATTTGCTTTCCCATGGTTTTTGAGACATGTCTAAATACAAGTATTTCGCAAAAGTGTAATGAAAATAGTGTTGCACGGGATACCGGTGCCAGTACCGTACCTTTATGTTTTGGTGTCAAAAACGGCTCGGTATAATTTTTTTCTTAGTACCGGTACTTAAAAAAAAAAATACGAGACAGCCCGCCAACTCTTGTTTTCTATCTACCGATATGTGGAAAACGCCTTAAGTAAGCGACACACCTCTTTTAGCGTGTGTGCGAGAGGGCGCAGGAAGATAGCTTCACGCACTGAAGCGCTTGCTGGACGTGCACTCCTCGTGGAGAAGCATGAAGCGCTAATTAAGCTTATTAAGTGTAGTGCTCGCTGGACGTCCACGTAAGCTATGCAACAGCATTGGCATTGCCTACGCATGTTTTCAATCAGCACACGAAGAACACGTGTGGTTTTCAATTTTCAGTTTTAGAAAGGTTTTGTGACAAGAGCAAATGTTTTTCGTGAAGAAGCAGAAGAAAAAGCAGCAATCATTCCTGCAGTGGACTTAGGCACGGTGCGTTCAATGAACAGGCACACAGTAGGATATCACACTTATGCATAGTAAAAGCTCAGACGACTGACAGAGCAACAGACACAGGTTGTGACGCATTTTTGACACTTCCCTTAAAAATAAGTGGAGTTTGAATTATTTTGTTCCCAATTTGTAGTATTTGATGATGCATTCGACTAATTAGGAGCGAAATGGAGAAGAGCCGAGACATGCACGAACAATCAAGCAACGTTACATTGAGTTATTGGAGTGCCACTATTGCCAATTTTTAAAACGGATGACATAAAATGCAGTCAAATATAGCACTTCAAGAATACAGAATGCAATGTGAAAGCACATACAGTATAAACATAAATATATACCGTATGTACATAAATTTAACATGTATACATCCCAATATTTCAAATTAATAATAAGTAAAAATAATTTGAAGTTCTTTAGCCAGTTTTAATTTTGCTGCTTTTGCTGATGTTTTAGAGTTTTGTCTAGCGTTTCAGTACCGGCATTGAGGTATTTTATGCAGGTTTTAGTATCAAAGTCAAAATTTCGGTATCGTGAAAAGACTAAATGGAAACCAGTGTTTTCCCCAGCGTTTTAATAGAGCGGCGAGCCGCCAGGCTTTTCTTGACCCTCTGCCAGGCTAAGCGTCCCTGGAATTAACCGGGTACAAAAAGAAAAAAGAAATTGCTCCACAAAATTCTAAATTCGCTCCTTAAAGAAAGAAAAAAAAAGGAGAGGAAAAAATAAATTTGCTCCTCAAATGAAGTCATGATACGCAAAACTGCTCCGCAATTACTGCAAATAAATAAATAAATTCTGATCCTTGTGCGCATTGACTCCCTCTGTCAAACGGACAACGAATTATAATCACAAGATGTCGGTCGGTCTGTTTGGTTACCCTCCCGATACCGTCATTTGAATTTTCCACCATATCGCAAAACTGTTAATTTTCATTTGCAGCTAACAAAGTTTTATGAAAATTTATACATATAACAATTAACTATGTCAGCAGCACTTGCTTACTACTTTCAGATAAGCAGACTGCTCCAAGAAGAATATCCCAGGATGCGAGATTTACAAGGTGGCTGGTTTCTTAAAAAAGTTACAGGTATGGTTCTTCATTGGATACTGTTGAATTATTAACATTGTTTTTCAGTTTCAATTTATATTTTAGCCGTTTTGGATTTAGTTATAGCTGTGTAGCTCAATGAATAGTATTGTCTATTGTATTCTTATCTGTCTCTCTTGCCTGGGAAAGAGGGAGTAGAGTTTGTACCAGTCTCAGTCGGTTGAGTCCAAGGACAGGCTGACTTATTATTGTTTAAGTCTAATCTGATTTGTATTCCTGGGAACTTCTGCCTTTTTATGAATGGGAGGGGAGAGGAGACTTTTCGTATTCACCCACTTTTCAATAAATAATGATGTGCAGGAGAAGGAGGGACACACACTTTTGAACAGAACACTGCTTGGGTGACTTCATTTGTGTGATCAGAAGCTTCTGATAATTATAATACCTTTGCAAAGGGACAGAATCTCACCATTCAGTTAATTGAACACGCAAAGAGTAGAATACAAATATTGTAAACTCTAACAATACATACTTCAATTTTCTTTGATTTAATTTTGTTTTTTATACCAAGCTCTAAATTATCCGACAGTGTGACACTTCGAGGCTGTGGTTGCCAAATAAGGCATTTGGTCCCCTTCATCTGAAGCCTTGTTTACAGCTTTTCTCATTGATGTCTAGTGAAACCTGGCAGTGTATAATGAAAATGAACTGCCATTCTCAGATGCCAAAATTAACCACACTAACTTAAGTGTGCATCGGGCAGCAATATACATGCATTAATGGGCTTTTGTTCGTTTAACTTGTTCAGGTTCAACGCTGCCAGTTGTTGCAAATTAAGATAAGTTGGTTAATCATGACTACATGGACAATTAATTGCATTATCAAATGTGATATATAAAAAGAAAAGCACGTTGCGGATGATGCCTGAATCCATTGGTACATTCGTGTCAGTAAGATAGCCTGAGCACACACAGGTTGTCATGTGTGTTTGATGTAATGGTACACGATGTCCTGTTTGGTGCGCTAACACACTGCCACGTGTAATGTAAACATTAGTCAGTTAACTCGTGTTTTTTAACAGCTAAAACAAAGCTACTGTACGCCCGTAGTTAACATCAAAACAGGAACACACATGCTTGCTCACAACTTTCTCCGTTTACGAACTCAAATTGACAATTCCGAAGTTCTGGCATCTCTTATATTTCCACAATGTAACACCGTGACAACAACGTGACAAGCATACAAAGCAGGCATATTGTTAAAATTATAGTTTTTCACGTTCTCAAAACAAAACAATCCTCACAAATCAAATTACGACGATCCAAAGTCTAATACTTTTCAACGAGTGGAAAGCTTCATTTCACCAACGATAATTTCTGCACTTGAGGAAAGTGGAAAATCGGATTTATCCCACTTAGATTGTCAGTTCCGACCTCAAAGCGTTCAAGGAAAATGCACAGTAAATACATGATATAATATGTTCACGTGACACAATGTGTTTTGGAATGACTGTATTAACCAGAACAAATAAATTACTGTAATCAGCAATCTTTGCTGTTTACATTTGCCTCTAACGCTTTTAGGCCAGAACTGGGTCACTCCCAGTGGGATAAATCTGACTCCAAACCATATGCAGTATATGACTGCCATTTTGACGTAGCATCACAATTGTCAATGAAAACACTGAAAGTTACAAAACATGACATATTTGTCACAAGGCCTCAGCAGAAACTCATAATCTTTGAAAATCCCCCCCTTTCAGGTACATACCTCTTTTTTTAATTTTGTTGATCAATTTAATACTTCTAAATTATGCCTACTAATGCCACAGAATGGTTTCCTAGTATTATTGCAACTTTGCGTAGTTGAATTAATTGTGAGTGTAACATTTTATTTATTAATGTCTGGAATGCTGTTACAAGCTGCAAATTTAACCATCATAGTAATTGTCTTTATTATAATTATGTGCATACACCAACGAATTGAAGCTGTAAAGTAATGATGGTTATTTAACTGCAGCAAGTTGGTGATGCGTTATTATTCTGAACATGATCTAAGTAGTCAAGTAATCGCCACAACTGTTTGTGATCAGTGGAATTGCAAACTACCGATAGTTTGCGGCATATCACAAATATATATATTTTTTGTGAATATCTGAAAAGGTTATGGTGGTATATTTTGTTTGTTGATGAAAGTCCTTCAAATTTGTATAGTTTCTGTTACGGTGTGGTCACGGGGCGGTGTGGTGTCTGTCGGCGTGTGAAGTGGAGGACCCAAAATGCAGGGAGGCAGGAGAACCACAGCAGGAGCGAGACTGGCGTGCTTTATTTTTCAGAAAACACTAACCAGGGTACTGGTTAATGCTAACTAAACAACAAACTGAAAAGTTACAAAATCAAACTGACAGCCAGAACTCCGGTGGTGACCGTGACAAGCGGCAATGATCGCACGCCGACTGATCACCACCCGGGAACTAAATACACCCACACTAATTGGGTAACTCGCCACACCTGGGGCCAGGCACAAGTGGCCGAGGGCCCGGATTGGTCAACCCGCGGAAAGGCTGGAACCCACTCAGGACCAATCGGGACCCTCAACCAAAACCAGATCTTCCCAGACATGACAGTTTCTTTGTTTGTTTTTCTTACTTTTTAAGGAGGCGGTGGACAAAGAAGATTAAATCCTGTGGCTCAAGGTTCACAAAGATACACTGCCAAATCTCTCAAAACTGCTTCGAACAATGGGAAAAATGTGCTGTACATTGTCCCTCTTCAAGAAGAAATAGATACTACCCCACTGCCGTATGATGCTGCTGAGTTCAACAAAATGCCCAAAAATGGATGCATGACCTGTGGCCAGATGGTTCCATTGCCCCTGATCCAGGTCCACATTGAGTCCTGTAGAGCTCATGTAAGTTGTCTTTACAAATGTTTCCCTAATAGATAAAATCAAATTATTACATTTGCTCAGCTGTGGTAGCATTTTTTCCCTTTATCTTTGTAGTCTAAGGGCTATCTTTTCGTACCCAGCTCTAATATAGTGCAAAGCTCAGTCTACTCTGCACTTGGTTTGATTTTTGTTGTATTTGACTACTCCTTTACTGGCCAATGATAATGGCTCTACTTATTATTTCAGTTCATTGTGAGGCACCACGGCCTACATCCATACGTACATTCGTGACTGGCTGAATGTTGGCTGAATATGCGTGGCAGGAAGTTCACGTAACTTAAAGGCGCATGTCAAATTTTGGAGTGTTAAAACAACCATATTTATCACCCACACATGCTTAAGAAAAATGTTAAAGGACAGGAGGCACTACTGTGGCACAATGGCTGTTGCCCCTATTTTTCCTGTTTTGTCAAATAATGATGACGGTTTCGGGACGGAAACGTAAGGTTTCACCTTGAGCGTGACGTCAGGCGTTTGCACGCTCTCACGCTCTGCAGAAGCGCTGGCAAGGTGGAAGTGTTTGGGGGTTGTTTCTAAGAGTCCGTGGGAAAAACAAGTGTGTGCGACAGCGGATATAAAAGTGTGTAAAGAGGTAAAACAAAAATATCACCAAAAAAATCAATAATTATCTTAAGCGGGTAAATGAATAAGTCAATTAAATGAAAAAAAAGTAGGTAAGTAAGTGTGTTTTAAGAGTGGGTAGAGATGAAAGTGTCCTAATATTTAACGGAAGTTCAATCCATGGGGAGAGATTTTTGTAAAATCTCCCAAACTTTCTAGAGAGGAAAATAATGTGCTGTTAAGCACAATTTAAATTTAAGTAAAACAAAAAAGTTGATTATCTAGAAATGAAAGTTGGTCGATCATTAGTAAGTGGGAATATATTTTTATTGTCTTCTTTATTCATAATTGTTCTTTCACCGTGCGAAAATATTTATATTTAATCCAAATACCTGATTATTCAATAGAATTTTCCATATGATGTTTGTATACCTAAATATTTGATAGCTGCAGCACTAGAGGGGATGCTATACTGTACCATACATAATATAAATGGATAATGAAAGAGATGACCTGACGCTTGGGGAGGACTGGCCAATTGGGAATTTAATGAGTTTCCCAAATGCCCATTCCATCCACGGCGACAAATCAAATAGTAATGGCTTGATGCCGGTCGAACAACGAATCGGCATGTTGGACACTGCACCACCGCTCCCTGGAAAAGTTCAGGCTCAGGATTTTTTTAAAAACTTTAAGCCCTTGATAACACCCAGTGGTGAAGTCCAGGGTATACGCGGGTATACTGAGTATACCCACTTCTTTTTCAGTCAGCATTGAGTAAGTCAGACACCTATGCTGTTTTCGTGTGTAGGGTGTTTCAGTTCTCCGAAGTGCTTTGGAGAACTGAGACACCCTGGCCTACACACTCACACCTATCAACGGCAACGTTCAAATTGAGCAGCGTTACAGAAGTTGGAAGTCCGTGGCATGTTGCCCATATCTGCTACTATACGTGCTGGTTGCTATAAATCAATAAAAAAATATACTTTTTTTTTTATTAACTAGTAATTGACATTTGATTATTTTCCACTAGAAAACCTGACGATTTCTCACCGCACACTTGTTAAAAATCACAGGGTTAACAGATAAAAGTCATTTTAAGCATAGCAATTTTTTTGTCAAATTACTTCTTTTTTAAACTCCTGTCACAGGCACCTGTCTATGAACATTTGGCTTTTTCGGTGGAACTGTCAAGTTTGTCTTATGAAAATTCTATTCATTTGATTCCATATTTTCCATAGACGAAGGATGATTGTGAAGACGAAACGGTCCCGACAGCAGAACATGATTTAGAAGTAATTAGTGAGGTAAGCAATCCGTGTATTTGTGTAACAGTAGTGTGTTTATTCAAATGTCATGATCTGCTATACTTTGTTCTATATTGTATTCAACAGTTATGTTACTTCTACTTTATGAAACCATGTCTCTATATGCTTGGTACTTTTAGGACTCCTGTCCAATTTGTGGAAATATATTTCCTGCGGAAATTGTTGCACACCATGCAAGTTCATGTGGTGACAGGTATGACAGACGTAAATTTAGAGATATCAAAACTGCATGAGAATATGCACAAAATACTACAATTAATTTATTACTTATAATGGTGCTTGAAATGTAAAGCGTAAATTTCCCCTTAGGGGTAGAGTTCGCCAGTCGGCGAGCTGGCGGACTCAGTAACAGGGGTTAACTTTCACAAAGAACGCTGGGGTGACGACCGGGGCCTTCCCCCGCTGGGCCTGGGGTTCGGGGTGTCGGCCGTCCTCCGGTGCCCCCATCTCCTCCTTCTGCCCCCGGTGTTCCGTCCCTCCACACGGCGGGGGGTGGGGTGGGCGCGGCTGCCCTCTCCGCTCCGCTGTCCGGCCCCTCTTCGGCGCCGGTGCCTGGGTGCGGGTGGTCCCCGGGGGCTGGGGGTCGGGGGTTGGGGGGCTGCCGGTTGGTCGGGGTGGGGGGGGCTTTGTTGGGGGGGGCGGTGGTGGGGGTTGCGGGGTGTGGGGGTGGTGGGGTGTCTGGGGGATTGGGGACCTGGGGGCGGCTGGGGCTGGGTTGGGGTGGGTGGCTGGGGTGGATGGGGGGCGGGGGTTCGTGGGGGGTGCGGGGGTTGGGGGCCGGTGGGGTGCCTGGCGGGCCTGCAGTGCCCCGTTCTGCTGCGTTGGGTCGGGGGCGCGGGCCGTGTTGGGGCGGGGGGTGCTCCTGCTCCTGGGATTGCTCTTCGGCCGGTGGTCCTGGCGGGGCCCGGGGGTCGTCCTTTGGCGCTGCCGCGGCCTGGGGGGCCCTGAGGTGTTGCGCTTGCTCTGTTCCGGCAGGGGTCAACGGCTCCCCTCTTTGGTGGAGATTTTCAAGCATGCCAGATCCACCACACCAGCATCTACCGAAACTCAGACACAATCTGTTTCCTCCTCAGGTCATTGAATCGGTGGAGGCTGGTGTCTGTGGATCTCACTCGGCTTCGTCTGTCCTTCCTTCCTTTTCTCGGTCTCTCCTTCGGTCTCTTGAGGCCTCCCTGATTTTATGTTTTTTGGATTTGTTGGGGTCTGGATGTTTCTTGGGTTGGGGAGGAGTTCTGGTGGGTGGTGCCTGGTCGGTGCTGGATTTCACCTTCCTTGGTTTTCTTTGGTCCCCTCGGGTCTCCTGACGGCGGTGTTCGGTTTAGGTGAACGGTATGAGATTTTTTCTAATAGGTTTTTTTGGTGAGCTAACAAATACACGCACGCACGCACATACACATACTCACCCACACACACACACAAACAAAATAAAAAAATAAAAATAAATAAAGAGCAATGATGATGACATTTCCGAATGAACAATACTGAGCTCTTTAAGAAAAAAAGAAAAAATATATAAATAAAGCGTAAATTTCTTCATGTAAATCGTCAGGTACATTTTCAAGATATAAAATTGTACATAATTTGACACATGACCACTGTGTATGAGTTTTCTTTTTTGGATGATGCAAGTGTGATAATCAAACTGTATAAAATGTTTTTTTTTTTCTTAATATGTGTGCTAAAACGTGTGTTCATTCAATCTTTTTCAAGATTTCCATGTGGTAGCTCCACTTCTGCACAATCATATATGCCGAGTGACCACATGACTCAAAGCAGCACTGGTGCATCAGTTATCTGCTCATCACCTGATATAACGACATCAACAGCGACCCTCTCAACAGACAATACCCTTTTACAGTCCAGACCTGATGAAATGGATGAGATGCGTTAGTATTTGTCTAAAAAAATTTATGAATAAATAATGACATGTTTGGTGAAAGTTAAGAAAAACAATCACATTGAAAGATGTTAAAATGCCAATATTCATTACAGTGCTGTAATTTTTTTTCCATCTCACCAAAAATCGAATTACAATTATTGAGTTTGTCATAGACTTGCATATGTCTTTGTTTATTCTACAAATTGGTTATAGGCACAATTTGTAGAGTAGTGAATGTTGTGCAATTCATTACTTTTTAAATTACAACTTCAATTATAATAAACAGTTGTTTTCTTCTATTTTTTGTGTGTTACTACAGCATGGCAAAACGTAGTGGATCCGGAATTAGCAGCTGACCAGTACAGAAGGCAGTGTCTGCAAACCAATGAAGATAAGCCATACCTAAAAATAATAATAGACATTGGAGAAGACGTAATGGACCAGGAAGCCAGAATCCTCACTTTTTACAAGACTCCCAATATAGATTGGGCCAAACCATTTCAAGCTAAACTAAAAGGTGCTGTAAACAAACCTCAATTCAAACATGTTGTTTTTGAGTATTGTATTCGTAACATGTTTTGCTTTTTATATATTTGTAGGGGTGCAGATAAGTAGCATGTTAGTGCGCATGAGCACCAAAATTACAATAATGTAGTAATGTACTTGTTAAACTTATTTTTTTTTCTTTTCTTTTTTAAGTTCACACTTAAAGCTTTCTATGAACAACCGCTAAGACAGCTAGCTTGAGTAGCCTATCTCCCTGGAAACTGATGCATTTGCATGGAGATGTGGCTGAAGGCGTCGTACAAGTGCTGCCAGAAGGACAGTTATCTTCGCATCACTGTACTGTGGCTACGGCAGTCATTCAAAATACG
The DNA here is from genome assembly GCF_054856555.1 of Leptonotus elevatus. Taxonomy (NCBI): domain Eukaryota; kingdom Metazoa; phylum Chordata; class Actinopteri; order Syngnathiformes; family Syngnathidae; genus Leptonotus; species Leptonotus elevatus. Next base: position 7,852,047 of record NC_141260.1, on the reverse strand, counting down.
TAATGACACGAAAGTGGTCCATGTTGCATGTTGCATGAATATTTTTATTGTGGGAGTACAATGCTGTAACAACAGCAATCCCACATGAACATATGAAAACATGAAAAATACAAATTTGAAGGCCAGAAAACCCATGACCTGAAAGATGGATGTGATTGCTTGTGTTTTTAGGAGATGTGGCCATTGGAGAAGGGGTTAACAGACACTTCTTCAGTATGATAATGCACAAGTTACAACATGGTTTCAAACTTGATTGCGGTAGGTCTTAAAGAATCCTAAAGACACTGGCCCAACTCCACTAAAGTTTGTTTGTTTAAGTTGCAAGGCAAAATAGAACATAAATGTTAGATAATTGACTCATGATCTTATGAAGGAATTACGTGCACCATCCTGGCAGACAGCTTTAGTTATGGTCAGTGATTATATTGCAAATTATTGTAAATTAATCATTCAGCAAATACAAGTTATCATTCAGCTATACTATGAATAACTAACAACAGACAGCATAGCCATAACACATGACAAATCTGTCAATCTAAAGATTAATACACAATCATAGGCAGGAAATTGCAATCATGTGGTTATTATAACCGTATTGAACATAAAATGGCAAACCCCATTAACATTTTTTTTAATTTTTTATAGGAACCGCATGCGGCACTGTGCTGTTTGAAGGCCAACCAGATCATTTAATTCCTGCCACTTCCCAAGTATTTGCACAGAATGACCTGTTTGTCATGGCAGGAAGAATGATTGGGCATTATTTCCTTCATGGGGGCCCTTGTCTGTTAGGTATTAGCCCAGCAGTAATTCATGTGTTGCTTGGTAAATCACCACAGACAGCGACAATCATGTTAGAAGATGTGGCAGACATGGACATCAGGGAGACCATACGCCCGGTAAGTACGGTAAAGTGCAAGGTTATCCATTGGAAAACATTGTCATTCAATGAAAAAATATGGACTATACTTTTACTTTTTAAATGTAATTTATTGGAAATAAATGTGCGGTATTTTCTTTTTAAAGCTGTTTGAGAATCAAGAATCTGCTGGAAAGGAAGAAACAAGTGAAAAAAGAGGACTCAATGAGTGTCAGACAACGGCTGTTAATGACCTGGCATTGGCATGGGACATGCCTATATTAACGGCTAGTAACAGCACCTGGCTCCTTCACAATCTACTTCAGCATGCAGTAAGTGTGGCTGACTAGCGTTATATCCATCAAAAGTTGTCCTACTTAAGTGTCTCCTATCTAACAGTATATCATGCTTTGATAAATGTACATTTTACACATTACCTCTGTATATGTAACTGGATAGCCGATAGGCCAATTCCATATTATTACTCTCAAGAAATGTTTCTCGGCATACAATTGTTAACTTTGTATACATTTTTACTGTTTTACTTTATATTTTAACCATTTTGTAATTAGTTATAGCTGTGTAGATGTAGGTATAATTATGTTAACTCAGTATGGCTGAATGAATAGAAATATATTCTTATCTGTGTTACTTTCATGAAAAAGAGCAACGGGTCTGTCTATTCATTCGCTATCTCTAAATGGGAGGGCCGGATTCTGCTGTGTCGGAAGGGAGTCAGGCTTATTGTTATTGTATTTTTTCTAATCTGATTTATACCCATGGGAACGGATTCTCTCCTCCGTGAGTCATCACCTTATCGTGGTGGAGGGGTTTGCGTGTCCCAATGAACCTGGGAGCTATGTTGTCCGGGGCTTCATGCCCCTGGTAGGGCCACCCATGGCAAACAGGTCCTAGGTGAGGGACCAGACAAAGCATGGCTCGAAGGACCCCAATGATGCATACAAACTTTGGATTTTCGTTTCCCTTGCCCGGACGCGGGTCACCGGGGCCCCCCTCTGGAGCTAGGCCTGGAGGTGGGGCTCGAAGACGAGCGTCTGGTGGCCGGGCCTACACCCATGGGGCCCGGCCGGGCACAGCCCGAAAAGGCAACGTGGGTCCCCCCTCCCATGGGCTCACCACCGGTGGAAGGGGCCAAAGGGGTCGGGTGCGCAGTGAGCTGGGTGGCAGCCAAAGGCGGGGGCCTTGGCGGTCCGACCCTCGGCTACTGAAGCTAGTTCTGGGGACATGGAATGTCACCTCTCTGACAGGGAAGGAGCCCAAGCTGATGTGCGAGGCTGAGAAGTTCCGACTAGATATAGTCGGACTCACCTCCACACACGGCTTGGGTTCTGGTACCAATCCTCTCGAGAGGGGCTGGACCCTCTTCCACTCTGGAGTTGCCCACGGTGAGAGGCGCAGAGCAGGTGTGGGCATACTCATTGCCCCCCGGCTGGGCGCCTGTGCGTTGGGGTTTACCCCGGTGAACGAGAGGGTAGCCTCCCTCCGCCTACGGCTGGGGGGACGGGTCCTGACTGTTGTTTGTGCTTATGCACCGAACAACAGCTCAGAGTACCCACCCTTTCTGGAGTCCTTGGAGGGTGTGCTGGAGAGCGCTCCCCCCGGGGACTCCCTTGTTCTGCTGGGGGACTTCAACGCTCACGTGGGTAATGATAGTGAGACCTGGAGGGGCGTGATTGGGAGGAACGGCCCCCCCGATCGAAACCCGAGCGGTGTTTTGTTGTTGGACTTCTGTGCTCGTCACGGACTGACCATAACGAACACCATGTTCAAGCACAAGGGTGTCCACATGTGCACTTGGCACCAGGACACCCTAGGCCGCAGTTCGATGATCGACTTTGTAGTCGTGTCATCGAATTTGCGGCCGTATGTGTTGGACACTCGGGTTAAGAGAGGGGCGGAGCTGTCAACTGATCACCACCTGGTGGTGTGTTGGCTCCGATGGCGGGGTAAGATGCTGGTCCGACCAGGCAGGCCCAAACGTATTGTGAGGGTCTGCTGGGAACGTCTGGCAGAATCCCCTGTCAGAAAGAGTTTCAACGCCCACCTCCGGCAGAGCTTCTCCGTTGTCCCGGGGGAGGCGGGGGACGTTGAGTCCGAATGGACCATGGAACAGTGGACCAGCTCTACACCCTCGGCAGGATCCTTGAGGGTGCGTGGGAGTTCGCCCAACCAGTCCACATGTGTTTTGTGGACTTGGAGAAGGCGTTTGACCGTGTCCCTCGGGGAGTCCTGTGGGGGGTGCTTCGGGAGTATGGGGTACCGGGCCCCCTGATACGGGCTATTCGGTCCCTGTACGACCGATGTCAGAGTTTGGTCCGCATTGCCGGCAGTAAGTCGAATTCGTTTCCTGTGAGGGTCGGACTCCGTCAAGGTTGCCCTTTGTCACCGATTCTGTTCGTAATTTTTATGGACAGAATTTCTAGGCGCAGCCGGAGTGTCGAGGGGGTCCGGTTTGGTGGCCTCAACATCGCATCTCTGCTTTTTGCAGATGATGTGGTGCTGCTGGCTTCTTCAAGCCGTGATCTCCAGCTCTCACTGGAGCGGTTTGCAGCCGAGTGTGAAGCGGTTGGGATGAGGATCAGCACCTCCAAATCCGAGACCATGGTCCTCAGTCGGAAAAGGGTGGAGTGCTCTCTGCGGGTCGGGGATGAGGTCCTGCCCCAAGTGGAGGAGTTCAAGTATCTTGGGGTCTTGTTCACGAGTGAGGGTAGGTTAGAGTGGGAGATCGACAGACGGATCGGTGCAGCGTCTGCAGTGATGCGGACGCTGTATCGGTCCGTTGTGGTGAAGAAGGAGCTGAGCCGAAAGGCAAAGCTCTCGATTTACCGGTCGATCTACGTTCCTGTCCTCACCTATGGTCACGAGCTGTGGGTCGTGACCGAAAGAACGAGATCCCGGATACAAGCGGCCGAAATGAGTTTTCTCCGCAGGGTGTCCGGGCTCTCCCTTAGAGATAGGGTGAGAAGCTCGGTCATTCGGGAGGGACTCAGCGTCGAGCCGCTACTCCTCCACGTTGAGAGGAACCAGTTGAGGTGGCTGGGGCATCTGGTTCGGATGCCTCCTGGGCGCCTCCCTGGGGAGGTGTTCCGGGCATGTCCTACCGGCAGGAGGCCCCGGGGACGACCCAGGACACGCTGGAGAGACTACGTCTCACGGCTGGCTTGGGAACGCCTTGGGATCCCATCGGAGGAGCTGGCTGAAGTGGCTGAGGAGAGGGAAGTCTGGGCTTCCCTGCTAAAGCTGCTGCCCCCGCGACCCGACCCCGGATAAGCGGAATTGAAGACGGAACGGAACGGAACGGAACGGAACGGAACGGATTCTCTTGTATTCATTCAGTTGTAACCAGGTGTGTTGTGGGCTGACTTTTCTATGAACCCTCTTTTGAATAAATAATGATGTGGGCTGGAGAGAAGACACATTTGAACAGAGCACTGCTTGGGTGACTTCAATTGTGTGATCAGAAGCTTCTGAAAAATATTCACCTTTGCAAGGGGACTTCTTCACCAGGATCTCACCATTCAGTTAATTGAACACGCAAAGAGTACAATACTTAATATTGTCTACTCTAACACAATCCTATAGGGAGGATCTTTGATGAAAAATGTTTGCGCATGTGCGGTTGGTTGTGTGACAGAAAATGATAGCGGGCTCAGTCGCGCTGTATAGATGAGACGTCAAACAATATCGCCCATTTCAAGGCGAGGAACAAGTCAGGGTGGCTGTTGATCATGCTTTGGAACACCTGAATAAGACTGAAAAAGAAATATGACTTAGTGTTTTTTTATAGCTACTGCACAAACTCGATTTCTTCGTTTTTTAAATCCTCTCCAAATAACAAATCTATAGGCTCAAGTAATTACCGGTAATAAAGTGAGCCTCACAAACCCTGTCAGCATCAACTGGAAACCAGGCTTTGAGCATCAAATTATACCCTCCTGATATCTCGCAGCCATCACAATATGTCACAATGAACATTATGTCACACACGATCCTCGAATATATTTACCGTATTGAAATTGGAGAACATTTGATTTACGATGTTTATAAATTTATTAAACATAAACAAGAGGACTTCAGACATTTTACAACTTGCCTTAAATACATGTATACATTATATGCTTAATGAGGGTTGTAGGAGGAAAATTGTACATTTTTTAATAAATGAATTATAACTAACTCAACAAAAGATGCCTCTGCCAAATCTAATATTGGGGTCTAAAGAACTGAGCGATAAAAGAAAAAAGGGGTCGTCAAAGCAGCACATACTGTCCAGTGTCCACTTGTTAAAAAAATTGTGACCACCTTGCCACACCTGCCTCCCGGCCCGACACTAAGAGCCTAGGAGCTGTATATGTCTAATCTGTATGTATACCTATAGTATATATAGTAGTCTTCTCTCAGGATGGGAGAGGTAAGATGGTCGCCCTGTGGCTTCAATGGCTTGCACGGTGTGTATGGGCGATCGGCTGTACAGCAATATATACAGACCAGTGTTTGAATGTGCACAGAGTAATAATTGAATTGAATTTACTGCATGTATATATTTACTTGGAGTCCCTTCATCCATACCTCACTCACCCCTGTGATACTTTAAGGTGCTCGGCCGAAACTCTCGCCAACTCAAACAGCTGAAGCAAGGACTAAAAGAAACCCTCATTATGCTGTTATTGGAGTCTCGACCCGATGCAGTGGCATCAGTTTTTCCAACAGAAACAAAGTCTGAGTGCAGTGTGGAGGTATTCAATGAAGCATGTCTAGGATTCCAAAATGTCTGTAATTTTCAAAATAAATTTTTTTGCATGGGAATTAACTGGAATTTATGGGAATGCAAACGGAATTCATTAGGTCAAGATTGACCAGATAACTTAATTACACTTTTTTTTAAAGGTTGTGCGAGTTTGAGTGAGCCTGCTCATGGGCATGTTGGGGGGAAGGTTAGGGTTTTCTTTGTGCTGTACTATGGATGTTTTACTCACTCAACGCTTTTGAGTTGCAATGTAATGTATGAAAGGAGCTATATCAATTTTGATTTGATGTGACAGTCTGGCAAAACAAAAAAATATTTATTTTTTCATTAGGGTTAGTTCAAGGTTGCAAAGATGTTTGCCAGACCCACCACCCATCCATCCATTTATTACCGCTAATCCGGAGTCGGATTCACGGGGGCAGCAGCTTTAGGAGGGAAGCCCAGACCTCCTCAGCCACTTGAACCAGTTCCTCCGGCTGGATCCCAAGGCGTTCCCAGGCCAGCCCAGAGACATAGTCTCTCCAGCATGTCCTGGGTCGTCCCCGGGGTCTGCCGCCGGTGGGACATGCCCGGAACACCTCTCCAGGAAGGCGTCCAGGAGGCTTCCGAACCAGATACCCGAGCCCCCTTAACTGGCTCCTTTCCACGCGGAGGAACAGCGGCTCGACCCTGAGTCCCTCCCGGATGACTGAGCTTCTCACCAAATCTCTTAAGGGAAAGCCCGGACACCCAACGGAAGAAACTCATTTCGGCCGCTGTGTGGCAGACACTCGCAAAGAAATTTCAACATGTTCATTATTCCTTTGCGATTTACATAGAATGTTTGGTGCCGTAAATATACTTTGCAAGTGTCTTGAGAACATCTTTGCAACCTTAGAATAAATAATAATTAAAAACTGACAACAAAGAAAAACTCGCTACATGCACAGTCCCTTGCATGCAAACCTTTGACGCACAGTTAGATACAACCTTTAAGCCCATATCCAAATGAGAGGGAGAGTGTTTGCTTAGGGTTAGGGTTATATTATTGAATATTCGTCATCATATGTTCAGTTATGCAAACATTTTTAATGTTTTTTCCTTGTTCCAAGGAAATTTTGATTTGGAATCATTTTCAGTGAACAATTCCAACCTTGAACAAAGTCTGACGAGAAATCAACAATCACATGTTCTCCTCAGCAGGATACACATTTCATTGTTAGGCTGTTGAGACCACAACATCAGCCTTCACACAATTAACACCCCATGTGTGGATTGACCATATGTATAAATTAGAGAGAAAATTGTAAAATAGAATGAATTGGTTCAATGCCAACTATGGTGCCATAATGATTGTCTCATTTGCTGTCCTAGGTTGTTTTGGACCTAATCAAATGGCCTGAGGAATCTGGGTTGGACGATGAAGATGGTTACTCCGTTGACTGTAGATGTAGAATAATGGGGTACTTGCGTCAGTTTGTGAGGACAGGTAAATTACATGTTGATATTTGTGCACATTTTGTAATGCATAAATGCAGATTTTCAAATGTGGTTGAAAATCAAGGTTTTTTTAACCATTTTTTCTTGTTTATGAACACAAGTTGTATTATGAGTATTAAGCATAAGCATACACATATTGCTACAAGGCAGAATTTTAATTTATAGATACATCTGTGATTTGATTTTCTTAAATGATCATCCTCTAGCAGGGATCACTTTTTTTCCCAGATGTTGCAGAACCTGTTTTTTTCTCAAAAAAAGACTTAAATTAAATTATAAAAACAGTTATCTAATTGATTATTGTTACTTAATTCCACTTTTTTTCTCTCCTTTTTTTTTAGAGTCTCAAGAGAATCTTAAAAGACTCCTGAAGTTCTGGGTGGGATGGGAGATACCCATGCCAGATATGAAAGTGGAGGTGGTGAGAGCGGAACATCCCACATCTTCTACATGCTTCCAAAACTTAAAGTTACCTGGCCACTACAGCCATTACACAGAATTCAGTGACCATTTAAAGAACTGCATCGCCACAACTGATACTGGTTTTGGTTTGGTATAGATCAAAATCTTTATTTCATTACTTTAAATAATGTAGTTCTGATGTTTTGCTAGATAGGTTCTTATTACAGTTCATTGTCAATTTGTACGAAAAGACAATATATAGCACTAAATTATAAAATGTAATTTAGTGCAGGCAGTTTTAAACAAATAACAGCCCAGAAGCGCTTGGCTAGACCCTACACATAGTTTACACTGTGCATGTAGTTCACTGCAGCCAAATAATGGTCTACTCCCATGCGTGTAGAAGGTCCTGCTGGATCCACAGCAGCATGGAGTCCAGCCAGTTCTTGAGGTGTCAAAGGGCAGTCAGTTTCAGGCACATAGACACAAGAGTCGGTGTTGCTGGACACAAGGCCACTACTCTCCCAGTTTATCAGGGGGATGTTCAAATCCTGTAGTTGATATGAAAAACAATTCATTGTCTACTGTTTAAAGTAAGTTTTGCTTACCAATTTTTTAAAAGTACTTACAACATCATTAGACTCTTGTACATTATAGTGCAGTCCCATGTGCCACAGTTGGTTCGGGGTACGATTTCCCTCGCTGCTCATGGGATGACTGTCCCAGCCATCTTTAAAAACATCAAGCTGGGCTTGTAGGCGAGGAATGAAGACATAATGGCAGCAGAAAAGGTGAACACTGCTGGACAGGTCCAGGAGATCATCTTCCTCCATTTGGTGCAACGCAGCATAGTAGAGGCAAGTGACTGCTGTGTAGACATCTCGCCAAAGACGTTCAATTCTGTAATGTCAATGTAATTGTGCCCCCCCCCCCTTTTTTTTAATTAAAGAAGACATATAGATAACCTTTTAAACCATGTAAAAGAGTGAATCATATTTGGACAAACAAGCAACTGGGTAAAACAATTAATCAACTACTTGGCTATCCAAATAATTATTTAATCATTTTTGAGAGCATGTTTGAATTGTTCTAAATCCTTTTAAATTTAAGCATTTCAATGGCAAATGGTTGTTTTTCTGTTATCAACAAAAAAATTAGTTTAAAATGATAAATGCAGTTTCATAAATGAAACAAACATTCCATTAATTTCAAGTAATGAGAAAGTAAGGGTGATTAAAAAAAAGAACATAGCAGAATTCTTTACCTTTATTTTGTACATTATTACTATTTGTATGTGTTGGAATGTCACCTTTGAAAATTAGATGTTGCATCTCAAGGGGATATCCTATAAAGCTACAAATCAAATGAAAATTTAAAATCATGCGATATTGCAAAAATGAAAAACTGTAGCTTGGACTTGTGTCGTAAATAGATTCAAGTTTTTAGGTTTTACAAGTGTTAGTGTTTACCACTGGCAGTAAAGACAACCGTAAGTTGCCAATGTTGATTGCAACTGTTACTTGGTCTTTCATGTAATTGATATTTGATGGAAGTGGTGGAACATAAACTTTGTCTTTAACATACCACCACAAGAAGAAAAAAATAAAATCACACACACAGAGGTTCTGCCAGGCCAATTACAGCCATCGACTGCTAAGTGAAGTTTTCATTCAGTTCATTCTTTTCTCTTTTTCAAATAGGCTAGATGTTGCCCGTGCTGCTGGTGGTGGCCACATTAACCACTTCAAAAACAAGAATAATTTGAATGTATTTACATGTGTCTAACCGGAAGTTTTCTGTGTTGTTGTTATTATTATTTTTTAATATTGCATAGATTTTGGCGTATTCTTTTTTTCTTTCTTTTTTTACTCACCCTGTAAACTTACAAGGTTATGAATGTGGTAGTTCCATAAAAATGAAGTGTCTTCTAAAGTACCTCTGATTATGCACACTTTTCCCTGCAATGAAGCTGTTTTTGCCAACTCCTCTTGTGGAGAACATCAGCTGGGCTACATCCACATTTTCCACCCCATGGTCACCACGAACCCTTAAGAAAATGTAACAAACATGAGAACTCCTATTAATTATGCATTACACTTCACTGAAACAAAAACCTTAAAACAAGTCAATGGTTAGAACAGGTAGATTTACACTATTAAGGGTAGGATAGGCTAGGTGATGATGTCTGACTAACCTTTGAGGTAAGCCATACTTCTCAACAGCTTCATTGAAGAAGGCAAGGGTTGTGGAGGCTCTGTTATTATTTGCAACAGCAAGATACATTATCTATGTGAGAAGAATGGAATTGTCCCATTGTGACTTCAAACAACTGTACTTTTTATTTTCAAATGATCAAAGTACGTTAACAATAACAATATCAATTTTAAGTGTCAATTTCAAAGCTCTTAACAAATACAATTTCAATAACCTTTAACAGTCATGTAGTAGTTAAAACAGGATTATATTTAAAAAGGTAAAATGCAACAATAATACTCAATGCAATTGGTGTAATGGCACTTGAGAATATCTCATTCTCTACCTTGCATCTGTTTTAAGAGATTCCATAAGAAATGAGTCTTTATAAAATGTCAACAAAGAAAACATGTAATCTAATTCTCAGACAAAGAGTGCCAGCGAAGTCTTAGCATAAAGTCACAGGTAACATGATGGAGTTTTGATTTGTTACTGTAAGTGCAATTAAAGCTTTTCAACTAAAATGACTGTAAGTAAGAGTATTACAGTACTATTATGTTACCATTGAAGAATACAAATGCAAAGGTGCTCCCAAAGAAAATGAAACCGATTTCTGAGGTAGCCATCCTAAACTAGTACTACAATCTGAAGGTCTTCAAAAACAAAAAACAACTAATCACAATTGAAATGCCTGATTCAATGACAAAAAGTTTAGACGTTTAAAGGGAATATCCAATTATTTATACCTTCCTTGAGAAACCATCGATTCCTCCAAATATCACCATATTGTACCTTCAATGACATTTGAGATAAAGAAAAACATTAGGTATTATCACTTTTTTGCACATAGTTAAGTCATGTACAGGTAATATGTTTTGATTTGAAAAACATAACCAACCTTATAAGTTTGTGGTTTGTGTCTATATGCATCAGCGATCTTGGGCCTGGGACAGAGTATGTTCTGCGAACAACACACCTCAATGCTGACATTCTCAGCACAATTCCTGCTGTGTCAACCCTATGCATCGATGCACGAATCCTCTGCCACTGTACACGATGCCCCTGTGCCCGCAACAATCCCATCATTAATCTGTACCCAGCATGTGGGTTGCAGTGGTGTGTTTGTGACACCAGGTTGTCAAGCTCATCATTAGTCAGTTGACCGTACAAGGCCCTAACAGACATAGCCCAGCTGTTCATGTTTCTCTGCAGCGTCCACCGAGAAACTCCTAAAAGTCTGGCAATGTACGCTGCAGATAGCCCTATGCTGAGGAGCTCCGAAACATATTCCCTACATATTAAAATTTTTGGACAACCAGGTTTTGTTCTCCCCACAGGAACCGTTACATGAAGCTCCATTTCATCTTGGGCAGAGAGTAGACCATGCACATCAGTAAGGGCTTCATACACTTGCTGAGGGATCTGAATTTGGTTAGCTAGTGCACTCAGTAAAACCATGTCCTGTGAAATTATAAATTGTAGATAGTCCAGGTCCAGAGGGGCACGCTCAAGGGCAGCCGATAGTCTGTTATGGAGTTCGGGCCAGTAAAAGATTCAGCAGCAGTTCCTAGAGAGAAATATAGGGTGTCCATAACATGTTTACAATTTTTAAAACAATATATTACAAAGGCAGTTGTTGAGATGTCTTAAACAGATTTGTTTTATTTTAACCAGTGTTTGTTAATTAAAGTATTCATTCATATTGAATTTATTTGTTTCAGATACTGTGTTGATGGATGGTAAACCTGCAGCAAACATGGCAACAAATCGAGTACCGTTTTCATGTGCTTGGTGTAAATGATGATGCCCATATAGAGGTCTATTAAATTAAGTTTAAAAAAAAACTCACACAAATGAAGGTACTTAAAATATCTCAAAATTGTTATAATTGTAAAGAGACTTTTGGGACACTCTGTATAGGTCGTGTGTAATGTGCATTATTATTGATTACATTATTATGCAAACAGGAAGAAATAATAACAAAAAACACACCATTAATGTCAAGACAGTAGCGATATTCCGCTCACCTGCTGCTGCAGCGAAGAGCTGTTGCTCTGATCGGTCATTTTTCTAGAAGGCAAAACAAGATAAAGAACACTATGGAGTCAAATGTGTACATACATAACATCGATTGGGTGCATCTTCCCTCCAGTACCTGTCAATGGCGCATATGTGAGCTACATGAATTCGTTTGTTAGCCAGCTAACTAATACAAGAAATAACAATTTTAACCAACACAGGGGAGCAGCGCACTGCACCATTCTTGGCATATAATGAAGTAGTTTAGTTGTTCATTGTTGTCATATAGCCACAATATTCCAAAGCATGAGATGCAATTACGTCCGTGGCGCCAGAAATGACGATAATGACTAGACTGCTTTAGCATGAAATCAAATGCCAGCTAGCTAGAAAGCTAAATATGTGATGCTAATCATAAAAACAGGTTGGATGACCATCGTTTAAACAACAATATTTGAAAGAATGATGAAGTAACATAATACTTACCTTGTCATAGCAAAAACCAAAAGAGACTGAAGTATTCTTAATATGTATGTTGGTTGGCGACGATGTGTCCTGCTTGTATCCTTCCGCGAGTCCCGCCACCGTCGTTCGCTAAACCAATGAGGTTGCGCTCCAATCCGCTCAAATCCTTCTCACTTGATTGGTCAAAACAACCCTTCATTACACCAGAGCCCGCCCCCTTCTTTACGAGTACAAATCACGGCGCTCTACAAGTACAAATTAGTTTTGCTCCATTTGTAGCGCGACAAATGGAGCAAAACTCACGTCACTGAACAGCAGCAGAAAACCCACTTGTGACTCCTAGTGGCGACTTCTTTGACTACAAGTTGTCATTTCTACAGGTACAAATCACAACTTTTACAGATACAAATTTATAGTTTTTGTACAGGTACAAATACATTTTTGTACAGATACAAATCATGACTTTTACAGGTACAAATTTGTTTTTACCGATACAAATTTGTTTTACACATACACATTTTTTTTTTACAGGTACAAATTTCTTTTACAGACACAAAATTTTTTTTTACAGGCACACATTTTTTTTACAGATACAAATCACGACTTTTACAGATACAAATTTAGACTTTTTTTCTACAGGTACAAATTTTTTGCACAAGTTAGTTTTGCACCATATTTACCTCCATATTTGAACGTTGTGTTATCCGGCTGCTGTTTTAACAAGATAGGTAAAGTTAAGTGCTAGACATGGTAGCCTACATGCTAACTACACCTGCTAGCGCTAGCTAGAGCTAGCAGATCTCACTTTAAGGTTTTAATGTGCAGTAAAAGAAAACAAAAACAAAGAAAAGTTTGAGTAGGCTCTAAATCTCAATTGTGTATAGCCCTCGTTGCTACAATATACAGTAAGGCTTTTGTCTCGTCTATCGTCGTCGTGGTGGGGGTGGGGGAGGGGGGCGTCGGTTGTTGAGTGGCGTGTCCTGCTCGATCGTGTAGCGGAGCGGCGCCGATGAGGGATTTTGGAAGTATTTTACACTGTTAAATGACCTTCATTGATTGACTACAGCACACATTTGTAAATTGTCAAAGCTGCCTTTATTTTCCCCCTTGAAAGATTACCGTTGGTTTCTGTAGCGATCGTTTTTTTCACGGCCATCCAGAATATCCATCCATTTTGCCAAACCGTTTCACCTCATGGAAATTAATCTAAAAGAAAAAAAAAGTAACAATGTTATTACAATACCGTTTTCTTTGTTAATAAGTAAACAAGGAAGTCTATAGTGGATCCATTTTTTCTATTGTTGAGGATTTATTGAAGGCTCTGCTCACCCCATCCATTATTTATAATCAATGAACTATACAATGTGTGATGTTACTATACTTCAATTGATGACGGTTTCTTATTTTTATTACAATGACACCACTGCCTCATTAGACTCAATGTACATTTTTAATGTTTCATACACATCTGAGATTAACTACAAATTTTATCTTGAATCTTTTAGCGATCCGCTGAGCACTGTGCGAATTGGAAAGCTGTTGACCGTGATACTTGGATTTCAAACCTTCAGCACCGCCTTGGACTTCCACCTCATCTACCTGCTTCCATCTTGCCCTCAAACAACATAATACATATATAAGATCTACATCACAGAGTCTAGAACGCAAATACAGCTCAACTTGCACTCAACAGCACATTACAAATATCATTACTTTACTATTTTGTTGTGTTTAAATTTATTTTATTTTTTACTGCCAGTTTACTTTTGACTTTGTCTTGGGAAGTTTTTTTTCTTTTCTTTTTGCTTACAGTAAAGGTTGCTGTAGCAGCATGCCGCGGAAGGGGAAGCGTTCCGAGGCAACCAAGCGCCGATGGAAGAAGCTGGACCTTGCTGCTCCGGAACTGAGCCCAAACATCGCACCCCAGCAGGTACTTTGCCTCTATTCAATTCTGCACTTGGCGGTGGTGTATTCTGTGTTGAGTTATTTTGAGTCACACTGCTAGGTCCTCAATGTGCTGTATATTTTGTTTTCAGCCTCGGTCCCCACCCTCTGCCACCAGTGATGGGACCACGATGCAGTCTCCAGTGAACAAGGTACGAGTTTCACGCCATATTTTAGCAACAGTTTATCATTTTTTTATTACTATTACACTTTTTTTTAATATCCTAAACATTTGCAATGTGTATTTAGAAGGCCAGAGTCCGAACTTCAGCTCCAGCCAGTCGGCTCGCCACTGTGGACGCCCGCTCCCCACCGCATACCTCTACTGTGGCTACCCACCAGGTATGTTCCACAGCAGGCAAATTGCAATTAACTTTGTTAATGTGCAATACACATTATTTCCGGCTACAAATATAGAGTCAAGCAGAAAAATGTAAAAAGCAGTCTGTGTATTCAAGACACTCAATAGTAATGTAAAAAAATCCTTTATTAAAAATGGACTACCAACATGTTTCAACACAAGATTGTCTTCACCAGGGCATAGTTTGACAAATATAGAGTGTATGACTGAGCGATATTTGTGCATTGCTTTATTCATGTCAAACTAATTCTGAATTTAATTGTGATGAAGTCTGTTTTCTACAAGATTTCAAAAATTTTACTGATGTCAAAAATGAACTCACTAACATTGATCACAAATTTGTGAGATGCCGAGCCCGGATAGATAGACAGATATTTCACATGGTTTCTTTTAAGTTACATAGACCAGATGTAAATAGTAACTAAGACGGTTATATTTAATATCTAATGTTTTGTTTTAGACTTCATGTCTATCTAAACAGTGTATGTCATTGTTTTGTCAAAAACATATTTCTATATGCTTCCTTTATACTATAATCTAATCTGGTACAATCTGCTGCCTTTCTGCTCATGTATTTGATCAGAAAATTCTAGCAAAATTGAGCAATTGTGACTGTATTTCAGACACAAACAAAAGTATCAGTTAAGTCCTTGAATCTCTTTTGTGATTAAGAATTTCATGAATAAACCTGGCCTGAATTAACATCACTTGTATGTACAAAATACCTGGTCAATTTAAATTGAAACTAATTTAACCTATGTTTGCTATTTACTCTGCATTATGGTGACTGCACATGCCTACAATTGTGTAATGTCTATGCTTTATGTTTTAGGTGTCCCCTGTTTGTGCCAAGGCTCTGGTACCAGGTCAGTCATAATTTTAATTGCTTTTGCAGCAGTTTTACAATCGATTATTTTAAACAATTCCAATATTTTGCAGGTTCATATACACTCAAAGTGGAACATGTACTTGTACTGTGCATTGTCAGCAATTGAAGTTGAGACTTGACATGGTATTCTGTGTGTGCATCATTTTAGGCAGAGGCACTGGCTGGCGCCACAGAGTTCGGGAATGGCCAGTTTCAGCTGTGACTGGGCGGAGGCACAAACTGGTCATTCCAGCACTGAACCAGGACAACACGGTATGTTTTATAATCAACTCTGCCTTTATAACAAATTAACAACCTTCATTTGTGTCTATTTTTTTAAATTACTTCTTTCCTTTTTTCAATTACTACTTTTTTTTTTCTTTTGTAATAGTTTGTCCTGGTTGTTGGTGACTCCCACCTGCGAGCCATTGCCGATGGGGTTGTGAAGATGCCGGAGGGACGTTTCTCGTTTGCCGTGATGTCCACCCCGGGTGCCAGGGCCTCCGAGTTGCGTGCTGAGGTGCTGAATGCTGTTCTGCCTCGGTCACCCGAGGTGGTCTGCATTTTGGCTCCCAGCAACAACTTGGGCCGCCCCATCGCTGAGGCAGCGGCTGACTTTGGCCAGCTCTTGCACACCGTCTGCAGCCGCTGGCCCAACGTAAGTTCACACATTTCCTTCATATAGATCATACATTTAAATTTCAAGTATGTACTTGCATATGTCAAATATGTTCTGTTTAAAATACATTTCAGCCTTTTCCCGTAGTTAAACAGTTAATGAATATTGAAGGATGGAATATGAATGAAAGTTCATCTTGCTCCAGATGTATATTTTACAGTTTTAAACTTTGTGCAGGTCGTTGTGCTGGACTTCCCCCCTCGTCTGAACGTCGAGCTGGACCAGCAGGACCTTCTTCGCCAGGAGTACAACCGGGTGGCAGCACTTATGGGTACGTTCCATGTTGAAAATTGTTTTCACACACAAAGTTCTACTTTTCTTTAAGTCACCTCCTGATCTGATTTCATTGGTGTCTCAGCAGGGGGGGGGTGTGGGGGACTCTTGAGCTAATAATGTTTTTTCCTTTGATACTGTAGGTATTCGCTACCTATCTGTTGCTGGCCACTTCCCGCTGTCACATCTTCACTTGTGGTGTAGAGACGGGGTAAGTACATTAGTTGCTGCAAAAAACAAACAAACATTTTATTAGTGCTCCTCCTATCAAAAGTATGTTTGTAGATGTATAATATTTTTTCTGATCATGTCTGGAAGGTACACCTCAGTGACAGCGATGGGATGTCGGTGCTTGCGCGGTTGCTGTGGGCTGCCGTCAACCTGCGGATGGAGAGGACTGCACCACCTGCACCACCTGCACCGGCTGCTCCTCAGCGTTCGCCACCAGCTCGAGTGTTCAGACCAAAAGTGGTTGTTAAGGGTGAGGTCACTGCGCCTCAGCCTTCCAACCCTTTTGACTGGACACTCGTCGGGAAGGCCAAGGAGGTAAACGCAAGCCTAACATGTTTTTGAGAACCTCCTAACATGTTTTTGAAAACCATCTAACATGTTTTTGAAAACCTTAAATTTTATGAATGTGTGTGTTGCAATAATGTCACTAGTCATTTCAGAGCAGCTCGGTTGTGGACTCTGAGGTCACCTGTGGGCCCACTGGGTGGATGGGCACTCTCCAGGTTTGTGATGGTGATCATGGATTCATTCAGCCTTTTAGCTTGGCACATGTTAAATTTCAATTTCTCTATTTCTTTGTTTGTTTTGTTATTTTACAGTGCAACGTCCCATTGAACCCTCTCTGGTTCAGCCCACCCATGTTGGAGGCGATGGACAAGCTGTCTCCAGCTCATCTTTCCAGCCCTGAGGACTGCCCAGTGGTTCCAAAGGACAAGAAGGTATTTCAGTTTTCCTTTTTTGTTTGCCCGTTATGTTTACATATCTATCTTTATGACAAAAAAAAAGTATAGGTAATTGTCCATTCTTGTAGTAACAATGCTTCGCAGTAAAAGCAAAAAAAAAAATATATATATATATACATATATATTTATTTATTTGTTTTTGCTCTTTCTTGTTAGGCATCCACCGCAGGGCACAGACGACAGCGGCCAGCCCATAAGAGCACACGGAGAGAGCACCAGGTTTGCATTGCATTCTTATCAGCCCTGAGAAGTCTTACTTAAAATCACAAACAGAAATTAGTGACTCTTCACACAAGTGCTGTGTGTTAAAGAATTATTGTTTGCTTGTCGTTTCAGCCAGAGGAAAGGCCAGCCCCTGCAGAGGTCACTTCCAGACCATCATCTCCCTGTCGTCCTGGGACTGAGGTAATTTTTTTATACTCACAACATTAACCATGAACATATGAAATGTTTAAAATTATATTAGTTAGAATTTAAGATAATTAAAATGGTTTCAATCATTTCAGGATCCTGCTGTGGGATTTCCTCAACGCACGCTATCCGTGAGGGCCACACATTCACAGATGGATGAAAGGTACTCAAGTTTTTCTCGCAACCACCAGTGTACTTGTATGGCTCTCACTTTCTTGGCCTTCCATGCTGAGGGGTTGCAGTTTAATTCGCTTGAACTTGACAGAGTGCTTGAACACGGGGACTCTCTTTACGTGGGTGCTAAACAGCAATTGATTTTGGACCATAACTTTGGGAATGATCACTTGACTGTCGAGGAGATGCCAAAACAAGTCATGACGGACACCAATGTCTATAATGTACAGATGCATGAGCTCAGCGTTGGTTATGTCATAGATGACGGTCATTCCCAAAGAGACTTGGGATTGTCTCTTGGAGCTCAGCTTGAGTGCTTGTCACAAAATGTCACTCATGCTTTCTTGATTGTGAATCCAGAGTGTTTTGCAGTATTCCGTGACAGATCAGGATACTTTGGGTTATTTGATTCACATTCCAGATCTGAAGTGGGCTTGCCACACCCAAACGGAACTGCAATTATGTTGACTTTTTCTCACTTGTGTGGCTTGGTTGAGCATTTGCGTCAGCTTTTTGAAGGAAATAGCCGGTTTGCAACATATGAGTTTGTGCCAGTCTCTTTTCATATTGACGGCAGTTCCATTAACACGCATCGGGATTCTACTACAACCATATCAAAGGCAAAGGAAGAGCTACTAATTGAATTAGGTGATTTCCCAACTAAAGCGATACAAATAGTGGTCGGTATTGTACCAAATCAAGAGCTACATAGTGCGGTACATGTTGTACCAAATAGCCACGCAAGTCAAATTAATTACAGTCAAAATATTCCGGAACCTCAGCAAGGACTCAAACTGCTGCATGTTAATATAGATGTTTCCAAATTGAGTAAAAGTCAGCGTGCAAAACATTTATATAGGAAACGTCAACACATTCGTAAGTGCCAACGACAACTGTCATCTAATTCTAAATATCACAGTGATCTGTGCTTTAAGGAAAAAAAGAAGCTCTATCAGAAGAATAGATACAACAGTGATTCTGCTTTTAAGGCAAAACGGCAGCAATATCTGATTGATAAATACCAACACGATCTTGCTTTTCAGCAAAAGCGGAAGATATTGATGAAAAGGTACATAAGAGAAAAATACAGAAATGACCTTTCTTTTAAAAGTAAACAAAAACATTACTTGCGAGAGAGGTACAGGGAAGACCTTTCTTTTCAAAGTAAACAAAAACAATACTTGCGAGAGAGGTACAGAAATGACCTCTCTTTTCATGGTAAACGAAAACATAACTTGCGAGAGAGGTACAGAAAGGATATATATTTTCAAAGTAAAAAGAGAAATTACGTGCGAGAGAGGTACCAAAAAGATTCGGCTTTCAGGCTTTCTCATATTAGGCGCTGTTTACAAAACAAAAAGGGCAGGCGTGATTCAAACGCGCTGCAACGTATTCGCCACAAGTTAAATTGTTCTGTGAAAATCAAAAATAAATATAGTCGCGTCATTCCCCAGTGTCAGGAAATTGAGCAGGATCAGGCAAATGGTGTAGTAGACGTCTCTGTGGAATTGAAGCAGGCACTCGTAGATCCAGAAATGGAAGCCACCATCGCTTCTTTCCGGGACAGGGTTCGGCATGGGCCGACGTATATCTGCACAGTGTGCCACCGTGCGCTTTTCCCCAATCAAGTAAAGCGTTGCAAACGAGCCAGATACACCAAAAATGTTGATGTGGCGCTTGCGTGCTTGACAGGCCAGTTTGTTCACACTTGTAGTTGCCCCGCCCCATGTACCGTTCCTCAAGAACGGGTGCAGGAGTGGATTTGTCATACCTGTGACAACCATCTGTTCAGAGGTGGCATGCCACCCCAGGCGGTGGCAAATAACTTGGCACTGGCGCCCATTCCCGAAGAGCTGTCGGAATTAAATGTACTTGAACGACAGCTAATTGCAAAAATCATCCCTTTTGCAAAGATTGTTGCGTTGCCCAAAGGACGGCAAAGGGCCGTACACGGTTCTGTGGTGTGCGTTCCATCAGAGATGGAAGCCGTAGTGAACTCCCTCCCAAGGCCGCGCAGTGAGGCCCAGCTTCTCCAGGTGAAGCTGAAGTGCCGCATTGTGTACAAAGGTTACCAGCATTTTTACACTGTCAACATGACAAATGTCTTGGCAGCGCTGAGGACACTGAAACGCATTCATGCAGAATACAAAACTGTATCGATAGATGAAAGCGCTCAGTTTGAAAGTCTCCAAGAAGAGGAAGACGAGGGGGTAGGAGAAGAGGACATCCCTGAGGCCGATGCACAGCCAGAGAGCAGCGACACCCCCGCAACCAAAGGGCAACAGACACCCCAAGAGAGCAAAGAGGAGCTCAGGCCGGGCTTGACACTCGACACCTGTATGCAGCCTCCTGACATCGCGCAGGAAAAGCTGTCATATGGGGACGGCATATTTAGCATCGCTCCTGCCCAAGGAAACAAGCCGGTGGGATTTTTTGCCGTGCCAAACCTCGAAGCCATGGCCTTTCCCGTTCAGTTCCCAACAGGACAGAATTCACTCGATGAGGCGAGAGAAATTAAGCTGTCACCCAGTTTGTATTTCAATGCAAGGTTATTCTCCGTTGACACTCGATTTGCCAAAGATCAAAGTTACCTTTTCTTTGCGCAGTTTGTGACAGAAACGCATCTGGCCACCAACAGCATGTCCATTCAGGCCCGCAAGGGGACAGCCCTCACTTGGGATGGGAAGAAGATTTCAAACCGGATGCTTCAGGACAAAGACGAACTGGAGAAGCTCATCCAAAGAGAGCATGCGATGCGCTTCATGCAGCCCTTGAGAGGCACGCCGGCTTTTTGGGAGGGTGCCCTTAGGGACCTCCATGCAATGACCAGGCAGTTGGGCAAGCCCACATTCTTCCTTACCTTTTCTGCTGCGGAAATGAGATGGCCCGAAGTAATCGAAATAGTCAAAGCACAGCAAGGCGAACAAGGGGACTTTTCCCATCTCGACTGGAATGCCAAATGCGATGTTCTTCGCAGCAATCCCGTCACAGTGATGCGCCTTTTTGAGAAAAGGATGGATGCTCTTATGGCATTCATCCTGTCTCCTGCACAGCCCCTCGGTCCGGTAGAAGACCACTTCTATCGTGTAGAATTTCAAGCCAGGGGAAGTCCGCACGCTCACATGCTGCTCTGGATTAAGGGTGCGCCAGTCATCGAAGAACCCGACCCCAGATGTTGTCAAGAAGCCATTGACTTCATCGACAAGTACATCACTTGCAAAATACCAGACCCGATTGAGGACCCTGAACTGCACGACATTGTCACCAGCGTTCAGGCACACAGCAAAAACCACACAAAGTCTTGTCGGAAAGGAAACGTTTCTTGCAGATTTGGGTACCCCAAACTGCCGACGGACCAAACCACCATCACGTTGCCATTCCAGACGGAGACTGAAGACGTCCCAACGGACAAGAGTGTGGAAGGCCAGCATAGGAAGCAGGCGGCCAAATCGGCTCGCCTCACCGAAAAACAAAGGGAGGCTAAAGAAGAACTCAAACGCATCAGAGAGATCCTCATGGACGCGGATGTCCCGCAGGACTTGCCGGAGCTTCTCAAAAAGGCCAATTTGACAATGGACAGCTACAAGGACAGCGTCATTAATCTGACCTCCGGAATGGTTGTCATGTTGAAGCGTGCTCCAACGGAAAGCTGGATCAATGCTTACAACCCACATCTGCTGCGGGCATGGAACGCCAACATGGATATTCAGTACGTGCTCGATGACGTCGCGGGTCTCATGTACATGATGTCGTACATTTCCAAACCGGAGCACGAGATGTACGAGTTCCTCACGTCTGTCGTCAAAAACTTGAAGACAAAGCCTCTTGTCGACAAAAAGGACGAGATGAGGAAAATAATGGCGGCGTATTCCAAGCACAGAGAGGTGAGCGCTCAAGAAGCGGTGGCGCGGACATGCAGTCTCCCTCTGAAGAAGTGCTCGCGCAGCGTAGTTTTCATCCAGACTGCTGAGGATGGCGTGAAATTGAGTCTACCCATGAGTAGACTGAGGACCATGCATCCGGACGCAGACAACGTGTGGATGTCTGGTCTGCCAGACAAATATGTGGCAAGACCTAGAACGGCAATGTTTGAGCGGATGTGTCTCGCCGAATTCGCATCCGAATACCGAGTCGTCTACGGTCAGCAGACTGAGGGCAAGAATGTCATTCCCCTCTCACACGGCAAGGGATTCATCCAGAAGCGGATTGGAAAAGATGCCGTCATCAGATTCACTCGCTTCTCAATCAAAAAGTATGCTGAGAAGTATTACAGGACCCATCTTAAATTGTACCTCCCCCACAGAGACGACGCCGAGCTCAGGTCTGAAAACCTCAAAACGTACGAGGAGTTCTACGGTGCCGGGGATTCAAAGTTCGGTCGGGTGCGGGCTATCGTCGACCGCAATCGGGGGCGGTACGAAGGACGGGGAAAGACCGTGGACAATGCCTTCGAAAAATTGAAAGAGCTTCGTGCGGTTCTCAACGCGTGGAGCACTTTTGCGCCGGAGGTAGAGGCAGAGCGTTTGGAGTGTGCCGCCGAACGCGAATCTAATCCTTTACAGGAAGACCCGCAAGATGAGGTTCCGGCCTACCAGGACGCTCCTGGTAGCGGCGCGGTCTTGCCGGCGTTTGAGGCGCCAAAGTTGAGCGCCGAATTTGTGAGGAACATGTACCGCAGTCTCAATGAAACGCAAGCGTCCGTCTTCTACGCTGTGCGCGAGTGGTGTTTGAAATGCGTTTCGGATCGTCTCCTCGAGCCCTTCTTTTATTTGATCTCCGGAGGAGCTGGCTGTGGTAAATCGCATGTCATCAAGTGCATTTACCAGGAGGCCAGTAAGATTCTCCATCAGCTTCCCAGGTTCCGCGACGAAGCGGATATGGCCAAGCCTACTGTGCTGCTGACGTCGTTTACTGGCACGGCGGCTTACAACATCTCAGGGAAAACTTTTCATTCCCACTTGAAACTCCCCAGGACTCTAAAGCCTCCTTACCAGGCGCTGGGGAATACGTTGGACGCATTGAGAGCAACCCTTTGCAACGTGGAAATTTTGATCATCGACGAGATCTCCATGGTCTCCAAGGAACTCTTTGCCTATGTCCACCGGAGATTTCAGCAAATCAAGAGCAACAACAGACCATTTGGGGGTATCTCCGTTCTTGCAGTTGGGGACTTCTACCAACTGCCACCCCTCGGAAGGTCCAAACCCCTCTGCGTTTCTGACAACGATCTTCTTGACCTCTGGACAGATTTTCAGATGGTCAAGCTTACTCAAATCATGCGGCAAAAAGACGTCGTCGCTTTTGAACAGGATCAGGGAGAAGGGGAAGGCTGATCCGCTCGGCGATGGTGACAGGGCGTTACTCACCACGGCTGTCACGGATGCGCGAGACCTCCCTGCGGATACTCTGCATATCTTTGCCACCAATAAAGAGGTGGATAGGCACAATGCAGCAGCTGCATGCTCTCAAATTGACTGTGGTCAATATTCCCGCAGAGGACTACAGGAAGAGCCCACGGTCGGGGGCGATGGTCACTGTGATCATGGGGTCGAGAAGGGATCTACCGGATGCCCTTCAAGCTGGTGTAGGAGCACGGGTTATGCTTCTTCGGAAGTTGGATATCGAGGACGGATTGGTGAACGGGACCTTTGGCACAATAGGCAACATTGTTCAAAGCGCCCCAAAGGGGTCGGCGGAGAAAGTGACCTTGCTCGGACTGAGGCTAGACAATCCCAAAGCGGGCCAGAAATTGCGCCATAAAATTCTGGGGCCGACGGATGACTTGGTCTATATCGAAAGGTCGGAGGAAAACCTGGGCATGAAAGGCGTGGTCAGGCGGCAATTCCCCATGAAGCTTGCCTTTGGATGCACGGCTCACAAAGTGCAAGGCATGACGATGACCTCTGCAGTGGTGTCTCTTAAGCGTGTGTTTGAACCTGGAATGGCCTATGTTGCCCTAAGCCGCACGACGTCACTTCAGGGATTGAGGGTCATAGACTTTGACGAATCCAAAATCTACGCCAATCCCAACGTCACGACGGCAATGGACAGTATGACGCACGCTTCTTTCCAAAGTACAAGACCATTGTTGTACTTTTCCAAAATGCCGCAAACTGCTTTTCCCACCTTGACCATTGTTCATCACAACACCGAGGGGCTTCCATCTCATATTGACGACTTGAAGTCTCATCATGAGTTGAGGCTGGCAGATGTCCTTTGCCTCACTGAAACTCATTTGTCTGGATCCTTCTTCCCCCCTCCCTTGCAACTGGAGGCATGCAGCACTTTTGTGCGCAACAGACAAGTTTCGTATTCAAATAGACTGGACATGGCCCAAAAAGAGGGTGGCGGAGTCGCAGTCTATTATCGCGATTGTCTTCGAGCGGAGCCCCGTCGGTTTATTCAGAATGTGGTTGACCTGGAATTTGCTGTCATCAGGGTTGACGCTCCCGTCCAGGCTTTGATAGCTACGGTCTACAGGCCACCCAACCTGAGTCTTGGCACATTTCTTCCAAACCTTGGAAGTCTCTTGGATGCCTTGGCCGTGATGGACTGCCAGCCTATTGTTGTTTGCGGAGACTTTAATGAGGATTTGCTTTCAAAGGGAAAGAAATCCATTCTGGACTTGTTTCAGTCCAGACGCTTTTCACAGCTGATCACCCAGGCCACAACTGGAAAGCAGACACTGATTGATCACATTTACATATCTCACCCAGATTGTTGTGTTCAATCAGGCGTTCTGCACACTTATTACAGTTACCACAGTCCGGTCTACTGTGTGTTAACTTCTTGTGTCAGCTCATTGTCGATCGCAAGGGCACCATTTTCACAAGTGTGCTTTTGCAAATGTTATTGAGCCTTTCATACCACTGCTCAAAAGAGGGGGATACTGTACTTTAAATTGTAAAGGCTGAAAAGTTAAATCCTTTGCTCGTTCAAAATTTGTGTCATAACAGAACTACACTCAAAATCAGAGCGGCCAATCATTTTTTTTGTAGACATATTTATCATTTAGTTAGTTCTAAACGTATTGAGCTTTAAATTGAATTTAAGACATGGGATATGCCATTTAAGCGCTCCCTTATTTTGAGCAGTGTTGTATGACGGTACTTTTAATCAGTGTGCTTTTCTGTTAGCAGGACATCGTGCATTTGGACTTGAATGTTTTGTTTGTCCTTATTGTGATTGTGACTACAACACAATGAAAAGTGTTGGTGTCAGTGAGGTACTGCGATGGTAAGGGATGAACTGCGAGGGTAAGTGATGATTGATTACTGAATTGATCTAGGCAAACATTGAACACTCATTTTTCATTTTCACATGCAATACAGGTGGATGGAGCGCAGCAAGAGGCGCTACTTGACATGGCCAAGGATATCAAGGTTGTTATGTCCGGTACAACTGGTGGAGAAAAAAGATGAAAAAAGGGATCCCGCAAACGTAGACCAAAATGATTTATTCTACAGGATTCCTCACTGAAAAACCGTCACATGTGTATTGGATGAGTATTTAGATTAAGTTTTAACTGTTCAGTTTTGCTGCCTATTTTCTAACAACTTGTTCCTTTGTGTGCTCAGGAAAAGATGAAGATGCTGTGTAACAAAGACCCAAAACGGCTCTTTTAAGAGCCGTTTTACATGTACTTTGGAGTAATATTCCTGCAATATTGATCAGCACCAACATGCCTTTTAATATGCAATGTCAAATTTAAACACTGCATTCATACTGTATTTGCTCCATGATACAGTATATTGCATTTTATATTTTAGTTAATCACTTACACTATAAGCAAGAAATTAAACTGATTCCCTTTTGATATGACTAAAATGTCAATCAAGACATAAGGGAAGCCATTACACATGTAATAACTGCAGTTATTACAAATTGTCCTGAACTCTATTCCTGCTGACACAAATTGAGAGGTAAAGTACACCAACATTTGGCAAACAGTTCAGAGCATGCATCTTTCCACCTTGCAAGAGTCAGCAGGCCCATTCAAAATTTCCGCGGAAATTTTTCTAGTATTATTCTTCTTCTTCTTTTTATTATTTTTTTAATCTTCCACCGATTTTTCCGCAAGGGAATTCCCAGTTACCATGGCGACGCTATTCCCAAAAAAACTCCCAAATAAAGTCCCATAGGAATGAATGGGAATCCGAAAGACATCAACTCCAATCAAACACCTTTTTCCAAGACACGCTGCGCGCACATACGTTGACCGACCGATATGAATTTTAGCTCATTTTGTTGGAATTTTTGTCATCTTTAGCTCAGTGTCAAAAAAAAAAATTAAGGAATGAAAGCTCTCCCCCCTGTGCGGGTTCAAAGACAGTGAGCAAAGGGTGAAAGTCGCCTATTTAGAGTGTGACTAATTAAGGCTTCAGTGACGGGAACCAAAAAATATATTTCCAAAAGTTTCACTTCAACTCCTCATGGCCACAATCTTTGCTCACTAGACATCAAATTGGCACATTTTGTAGCCACAAGCCTCTGCTTTCTGAAAAACTAAGTTTTATTTGGCTAAGGTGTCATTTAGTACCTTTATTTTCACTTTAAGCGAGGAGAAGTCGGACTATTTCGATCTCTTTTCAATGTTATTTTCGCCGTTTTTCCCTCTTCATTTTCGATCAATCATAAATTTTCAACCTGCTCCTAAGTTGGTCATTTTTCATCCGATTAAAAAACTGAGAACATGCTCGCGTTCCCCAAACCCTTGCCGTTCTAACGAGCCATTTCTGGAATCTGCATCTTCAACCGTTAGGTCGTGAGAGGCTTTTGTTTGAGGTGAGCGTATCCTATACAAAATCAATGGAATGTGGGTGCGTGACGTCTCGCAACAAGTTAAAATCAAATGTGTGTGCGTGAATGATCTGTCGTTTTTGCATAGCAACTGCCTCAGCCAATCATCTCTCACTGTTGAGCTCAACTCAGCCCCTTTTTTTCTTGGTGTACTCAAGGCTTGGCCTATATACGACTACTACTATTGCAAATACTATTACTACTACTACTATCTTGGCCAATTGATTAGGTACACCCAGGATTCTGGTCAATTAATTAGGTACACCCTGGATTCTCGCCACTCCGCCTACCCAGGGCGGCGGCCATCTTGGCCAATTAATTAGGTACACCAAGGATTCTCTCCCCTCCGCCCACCCGGGGCGGCGGCCATCTTGGCCAATTGATTAGGTACAGCCAGGACTTTTCAGTCACAAAATGTTTTTATTTGATTATTTTCCAAATTTGTAGCGTGACTATTACTGTGTTTTTTGCTGATTATGGTTTATTATTTAATACTAAAAATTGTCCATTTCCTTTGCTAAAGTAAATGTTTTCTTTTATAATATTGATGAGTTCTTCAAGATGCACAAACAGTGACTGTGCGCATGTTGTCTCCACAGTTTCCTCAGGGCACACATAGACATATAAAAGTAATTTGTAAGATGTTAATAAAATTTGGTTAATGGTGTAAATCAACAAATTCAAATTGGAAGGTTCATTTAACTAGATTGTTTTATGTTCAATATACTTAAAAAAAAAAAAAAATCAGTGACATGTACAATGTAGCCAATAATAAAATATATAATACTGGATATTTTGTAGAAACATTTCATCACTTGTAAAGATTTGTCTGTGTTGAATAATTTAGACAGGTGATAATTGCTGAAATTAAAATAACAGATTAATCAGATTTTTTTAAATGCATAGTAATTAAAATATGTGTCACTCCCTTAACACTGAAAACAAAGATATGAATTAGACAATGGTTGGTTCTTTTTAGTGGTTAAAAAAGTGGATGTTTGAATTACAATTTTTATCTTTTTATATGTATTTATTTTTGTATGTTGATGTGCAAAAAACACATACAATTGGTCAAGCAGCGCATCCACCACCAGACAGCCTGTCCTGTATGTAGCAGTATGTCCTACTCGCAACCCGCGAGTGTTGTATGACACAATCCGCATTATTGAACCTTGCAGCTGCACGCAGCGCAGTTGCCCCCTTAAACTGGTCTCCTCGGATGCAGCGCGCTCCAACCTCACCATCCGGCTGCAACCCATCTTGTGATAGTTGGGACTTCGCGTTGTCTTCTCTCGCGCGTTTTTTTCTAATCCTAACCCTGATTGGTCCGCTTTTTTCCCTGTCTGTGCTGTGGCCAATGACATTCGCTTGATTTTGGAAGGTTCTAGACGACGGACCCCTCTTGCTGATAGTTGGAGTTCATGTTGTCTTGTCTCTTTTCCCTGATTGGTCGTTTTCTGCTTGTCTGTGCTGTGGCCAATTAGAGACGCTTGAATGGGACTATTTTAGAAGGTTATCGACGACGGTCTCGTCCCATTTCATCTCGTCTGAGGTAAGTGTTGCACGGCAATTATTTTTAGTCTGATGTATAATGCTATAAGTGAGATTTTGCAAGTTTTCCCCCATCTTAAACTACATCACGTTAATAGGGTTTTAAACTAGGGTTAGGGTTTCAAAGTAGGTGTTTAAATTAGGGTTAGGGTTTCAAACTAAGGTTAGGGTTTCAAAGTAGGGGTTTAAACTAGGGTTAGGGTTTCAAAGTAGGTGTTTAAACTAGGGTTAGGGTTGCAAAGTAATGGTTTAATCTAGGGTTAGGGTTTCAAAGTCTGGTTTTAAACTAGGAATAGGGTTTCAAAGTAGGGTTTTAAACTAGGGGTAGGGTTTTAAACTAGGGTTAGGGTTTCAAAGTAGGGGTTTAAACTAGGATTAAGGTTTCAAAGTAGGATTTTAAACTAAGGTTAGGGTTTCAAAGTAGGGGTTTAACCTAGGGTTAGGGTTCTAAAGTAGGGGTTTAAATTAGGGTTAGGGTTTCAAACTAGGGTTAGGGTTTCAAAGAAGGGGTTTAAACTAGGGTTAGGGTTTCAAAGTAGGGGTTTAAACTAGGATTAGGGTTTCAAAGTGGGGGTTTAAACTAGGGTTAGGGTTTCAAAGTAGGGGTTTAAACTAGGGTTAAGGTTTCAAAGTAGGATTTTAAACTTAGGTTAGGGTTTCAAAGTAGGGGTTTAACCTAGGGTTAGGGTTCTAAAGTAGGGGTTTAAATAAGGGTTAGGGTTTCAAACTAGGGTTAGGGTTTCAAAGTAGGGGTTTAAACTAGGGTTAGGGTTTCAAAGTAGGGGTTTAAAATAGGGTAAGGGTTTCAAAGTAGGGGTTTAAACTCGGGTTAGGGTTTCAAAGTAGGGGTTTAAACTCAGGTTAGGGTTTCAAAGTAGGGGTTTAAACTCGGGTTAGGGTTTCAAAGTAGGGGTTTAAACTAGGGTTAGGGTTTCAAAGTAGGGGTTTAAACTAGGGTTAGGTTTTCAAACTAGGGGTAGGGTTTTAAACTAGGATTAGGGTTTCAAACTAGGGTTAGGGTTTCACAGTAGGGTTTTAAACTAGGTTTAGGGTTTCAAAGTAGGGGTTTAAACTAGGGTTAGGGTTTCAAAGTAGGGTTTTAAACTAGGGTTAGGGTTTTAAAGTAGGGGTTTAAACTAGGTTTAGGGTTTCAAAGTAGGGTTTTAAACTAGGGTTAGGGTTTCAAAGTAAGGGTTTAAACTAGGGTTAGGGTTTCAAAGTAGGGGTTTAAACTAGGATTAGGGTTTCAAACTAGGGTTAGGGTTTCAAACTAGAGTTAAGGTTTCAAAGTAGGGTTTTAAACTAGGGTTAGGGTTTCAAAGTAGGGTTTTAAACTAGGGTTAGGGTTTCAAAGTAGGTGTTTAAATTAGGGTTAGGGTTTTAAACTAGGGTTAGGGTTTCAAAGTAGGGGTTTAACCTAGGGTTAGGGTTCTAAAGTAGGGGTTTAAATTAGGGTTAGGGTTTCAAACTAGGATTAGGGTTTCAAAGAAGGGGTTTAAACTAGGTTTAGGGTTTCAAAGTAGGGTTTAAACTAGGATTAGGGTTTCAAAGTGGGGGTTTAAACTAGGGTTAGGGTTTCAAAGTAGGGGTTTAAACTAGGGTTAAGGTTTCAAAGTAGGATTTTAAACTTAGGTTAGGGTTTCAAAGTAGGGGTTTAACCTAGGGTTAGGAATCTAAAGTAGGGGTTTAAATTAGGGTTAGGGTTTCAAACTAGGGTTAGGGTTTCAAAGTAGGGGTTTAAACTAGGGTAAGGGTTTCAAAGTAGGGGTTTAAACTAGGGTAAGGGTTTCAAAGTAGGGGTTTAAACTCGGGTTAGGGTTTCAAAGTAGGGGTTTAAACTCAGGTTAGGGTTTCAAAGTAGGGGTTTAAACTCAGGTTAAGGTTTCAAAGTAGGGGTTTAAACTCGGGTTAGGGTTTCAAAGTAGGGGTTTAAACTAGGGTTAGGGTTTCAAAGTAGGGGTTTAAACTAGGGTTAGGTTTTCAAACTAGGGGTAGGGTTTTAAACTAGGATTAGGGTTTCAAACTAGGGTTAGGGTTTCAAAGTAGGGTTTTAAACTAGGTTTAGGTTTTCAAAGTAGGGGTTTAAACTAGGGTTAGGGTTTCAAAGTAGGGTTTTAAACTAGGGTTAGGGTTTCAAAGTAAGGGTTTAAACTAGGGTTAGGGTTTCAAAGTAGGGGTTTAAACTAGGATTAGGGTTTCAAACTAGGGTTAGGGTTTCAAACTAGAGTTAAGGTTTCAAAGTAGGGTTTTAAACTAGGGTTAGGGTTTCAAAGTAGGGTTTTAAACTAGGGTTTGGGTTTCAAAGTAGGTGTTTAAATTAGGAATAGGGTTTTAAACTAGGGTTAGGGTTTCAAAGTAGGTCTTTAAATTAGGGTTAGGGTTTCAAACTAAGGTTAGGGTTTCACGGTAGGGGTTTAAACTAGGGTTAGGGTTTCAAAGTAGGGTTTCAAACTAGGGTTAGGGTTTCAAAGTAGGAATTCAAACTAGGGTTAGGGTTTCAAAGTAGGGGTTTAAACTAGGGTTAGGGTTTCAAAGTAGGTTTTAAAATTAGGGTTAGGGTTTCAAAGTAGGGGTTTAAATTAGGGTTAGGGTTTCAAAGTAGGGTTTCAAACTAAGGTTAGGGTTTCAAAGTAGGGGTTTAAACTCGGGTTAGGGTTTCAAAGTAGGGGTTTAAACTAGGGTTAGGGTTTCAAAGTAGGGTTTTAAACTAGGGTTAGGGTTTCAAAGTAGTGGTTTAAACTAGGGTTAAGGTTTCAAAGTAGGGGTTTAAACTAGGGTTAGGGTTTCAAAGAAGGGGTTTAAACTAGGGTTAGGGTTTCAAAGTAGTGGTTTAAACTAGGATTAGGGTTTCAAAGTAGGGGTTTAAACTAGGGTTAGGGTTTCAAAGTATGGGTTTAAACTAGGGTTAGGCTTTCAAAGTAGGGTTTTAAACTAGGGTTAGGGTTTCAAAGTATTGGTTTAACCTAGGGTTAGGGTTCTAAAGTAGGGGTTTAAACTAGGGTTATTGTTTCAAAGTAGGGGTTTAAACTAGGGTTAGGGTTGCAAAGTAGGGGTTTAAACTCTGGTTAGGGTTTGAAGGTAGGGGTTTAAACTATGGTTAGTGTTTCAAAGTAGGGTTTTAAACTAGGGTTAGGGTTAGGTTAGGGTTTAACCTAGGGTTAGGGTTCTAAAGTAGGGGTTTAAATTAGGGTTAGGTATTCAAACTAGGGTTAGGGTTTCAAAGAAGGGGTTTAAACTAGGGTTAGGGTTTCAAATTAGGGGTTTAAACTAGGGTTAGGGTTTCAAGGTAGGGGTTTAAACTAGGATTAGGGTTTCAAAGTAGGGGTTTAAACTAGGGTTAGGGTTTCAAAGTAGGGGTTTAAACTAGGGTTAAGGTTTCAAAGTAGGATTTTAAACTAAGGTTAGGGTTTCAAAGTAGGGGTTTAACCTAGGGTTAGGGTTCTAAAGTAGGGGTTTAAATTAGGGTTAGGGTTTCAAACTAGGGTTAAGGTTTCAAAGTAAGGGGTTAAACTAGGGTTAGGGTTTCAAAGTAGGGGTTTAAATTAGGGTTAGGGTTTCAAAGTAGGGGTTTAAACTAGGGTTAGGGTTTCAAAGTAGGGGTTTAAACTAGGGTTAAGGTTTCAAAGTAGGGGTTTAAACTAGGATTAGGGTTTCAAAGTAGGGGTTTAAACTAGGGTTAGAGTTTAAAGTAGGGTTTTAAACTAGGGTTAGGGTTTCAAAGTAGGGGTTTAAACTAAGGTTAAGGTTTCAAAGTAGGATTTTAAACTAAGGTTAGGATTTCAAAGTAGGGGTTTAACCTAGGGTTAGGGTTCTAAAGTAGGGGTTTCAAACTAGGGTTAGCGTTTCAAAGTAGGGGTTTAAATTAGGGTTTGGGTTTCAAAGTAGGGGTTTAAACTAGGATTAGGGTTTCAAAGTAGGGGTTTAAACTAGGGTTAGGTATTCAAAGTAGGGGTTTAAACTAGGGTTAGGATTTCAAAGTAAGGTATCAAACTAGGGTTAGGGTTTCAAAGTAGGGTTTCAAACTAGGGTTAGGGTTTCAAAGTAGGGGTTTAAACTAGGGTTAGGGATTCAAAGTAGGGGTTTAAACTAGGGTTAGGATTTCAAAGTAGGGGTTTAAACTAGGATTAGGGTTTCAAACTAGGGTTAGGGTTTCAAACTAGAGTTAAGGTTTCAAAGTAGGGTTTTAAACTAGGGTTAGGGTTTCAAAGTAGGGTTTTAAACTAGGGTTTGGGTTTCAAAGTAGGTGTTTAAATTAGGAATAGGGTTTTAAACTAGGGTTAGGGTTTCAAAGTAGGTCTTTAAATTAGGGTTAGGGTTTCAAACTAAGGTTAGGGTTTCACGGTAGGGGTTTAAACTAGGGTTAGGGTTTCAAAGTAGGGTTTCAAACTAGGGTTAGGGTTTCAAAGTAGGAATTCAAACTAGGGTTAGGGTTTCAAAGTAGGGGTTTAAACTAGGGTTAGGGTTTCAAAGTAGGTTTTAAAATTAGGGTTAGGGTTTCAAAGTAGGGGTTTAAATTAGGGTTAGGGTTTCAAAGTAGGGTTTCAAACTAAGGTTAGGGTTTCAAAGTAGGGGTTTAAACTCGGGTTAGGGTTTCAAAGTAGGGGTTTAAACTAGGGTTAGGGTTTCAAAGTAGGGTTTTAAACTAGGGTTAGGGTTTCAAAGTAGTGGTTTAAACTAGGGTTAAGGTTTCAAAGTAGGGGTTTAAACTAGGGTTAGGGTTTCAAAGAAGGGGTTTAAACTAGGGTTAGGGTTTCAAAGTAGTGGTTTAAACTAGGATTAGGGTTTCAAAGTAGGGGTTTAAACTAGGGTTAGGGTTTCAAAGTATGGGTTTAAACTAGGGTTAGGCTTTCAAAGTAGGGTTTTAAACTAGGGTTAGGGTTTCAAAGTATTGGTTTAACCTAGGGTTAGGGTTCTAAAGTAGGGGTTTAAACTAGGGTTATTGTTTCAAAGTAGGGGTTTAAACTAGGGTTAGGGTTGCAAAGTAGGGGTTTAAACTCTGGTTAGGGTTTGAAGGTAGGGGTTTAAACTATGGTTAGTGTTTCAAAGTAGGGTTTTAAACTAGGGTTAGGGTTAGGTTAGGGTTTAACCTAGGGTTAGGGTTCTAAAGTAGGGGTTTAAATTAGGGTTAGGTATTCAAACTAGGGTTAGGGTTTCAAAGAAGGGGTTTAAACTAGGGTTAGGGTTTCAAATTAGGGGTTTAAACTAGGGTTAGGGTTTCAAGGTAGGGGTTTAAACTAGGATTAGGGTTTCAAAGTAGGGGTTTAAACTAGGGTTAGGGTTTCAAAGTAGGGGTTTAAACTAGGGTTAAGGTTTCAAAGTAGGATTTTAAACTAAGGTTAGGGTTTCAAAGTAGGGGTTTAACCTAGGGTTAGGGTTCTAAAGTAGGGGTTTAAATTAGGGTTAGGGTTTCAAACTAGGGTTAAGGTTTCAAAGTAAGGGGTTAAACTAGGGTTAGGGTTTCAAAGTAGGGGTTTAAATTAGGGTTAGGGTTTCAAAGTAGGGGTTTAAACTAGGGTTAGGGTTTCAAAGTAGGGGTTTAAACTAGGGTTAAGGTTTCAAAGTAGGGGTTTAAACTAGGATTAGGGTTTCAAAGTAGGGGTTTAAACTAGGGTTAGAGTTTAAAGTAGGGTTTTAAACTAGGGTTAGGGTTTCAAAGTAGGGGTTTAAACTAAGGTTAAGGTTTCAAAGTAGGATTTTAAACTAAGGTTAGGATTTCAAAGTAGGGGTTTAACCTAGGGTTAGGGTTCTAAAGTAGGGGTTTCAAACTAGGGTTAGCGTTTCAAAGTAGGGGTTTAAATTAGGGTTTGGGTTTCAAAGTAGGGGTTTAAACTAGGATTAGGGTTTCAAAGTAGGGGTTTAAACTAGGGTTAGGTATTCAAAGTAGGGGTTTAAACTAGGGTTAGGATTTCAAAGTAAGGTATCAAACTAGGGTTAGGGTTTCAAAGTAGGGTTTCAAACTAGGGTTAGGGTTTCAAAGTAGGGGTTTAAACTAGGGTTAGGGATTCAAAGTAGGGGTTTAAACTAGGGTTAGGATTTCAAAGTAGGGGTTTAAAGTAGGGTTAGGGTTTCAAAGTAGGGGTTTAAACTAGGGTTAGTGTTTCAAAGTAGGTGTTTAAACTAGGATTAGGGTTTCAAAGTAGGGGTTTAAACTAGGGTTAGAGTTTAAAGTAGGGGTTTAAACTAGGGTTAGGGATTCAAAGTAGGGGTTTAAACTAGGGTTAGGATTTCAAAGTAGGGGTTTAAAGTAGGGTTAGGGTTTCAAAGTAGGGGTTTAAACTAGGGTTAGGGATTCAAAGTAGGGATCTAAACTAGGGTTAGGGATTCAAAGTAGGGGTTTAAACTAGGGTTAGGGTTTCAAAGTAATGGTTTAAACTAGGGTTAGGGTTTCAAAGTAGGGGTTTAAACTAGGGTTAGGGTTTCAAAGTAGGGTTTTAAACTAGGGTTAGGGTTTCAAAGTAGTGGTTTAAACTAGGGTTAGGTTTTCAAACTAGGGTTAGGGTTTCAAAGTAGGGTTTTAAACTAGGGTTAGGGTTTCAAAGTAGGGGTTTAAACTCGGGTTAGGGATTTAAAGTAGGGGTTTAAACTAGGGTTAGGGTTTCAAAGTAGGGGTTTAAACTAGGGTTAGGGTTTCAAAGTAGGGATCTAAACTAGGGTTAGGGATTCAAAGTAGGAGTTTAAACTACGGTTAGGGTTTCAAAGTAGGGGTTTAAACTAGGGTTAGGGTTGCAAAGTAATGGTTTAATCTAGGGTTAGGTTTTCAAAGTCTAGTTTTAAACTAGGAATAGGGTTTCAAAGTAGGGTTTTAAACTAGGGTTAGGGTTTCAAAGTAGGGGTTTAAACTAGGGTTAAGGTTTCAAAATAGGATTTTAAATTAAGGTTAGGGTTTCAAAGTAGGGGTTTAACCTAGGGTTAGGGTTCTAAAGTAGGGGTTTAAATTAGGGTTAGGTATTCAAACTAGGGTTAGGGTTTCAAAGAAGGGGTTTAAACTAGGGTTAGGGTTTCAAAGTAGGGGTTTAAACTAGGGTTAGGGTTTCAAGGTAGGGGTTTAAACTAGGATTAGGGTTTCAAAGTAGGGGTTTAAACTAGGGTTAGGGTTTCAAAGTAGGGGTTTAAACTAGGGTTAAGGTTTCAAAGTAGGATTTTAAACTAAGGTTAGGGTTTCAAAGTAGGGGTTTAACCTAGGGTTAGGGTTCTAAAGTAGGGGTTTAAATTAGGGTTAGGGTTTCAAACTAGGGTTAAGGTTTCAAAGTAAGGGGTTAAACTAGGGTTAGGGTTTCAAAGTAGGGGTTTAAATTAGGGTTAGGGTTTCAAAGTAGGGGTTTAAACTAGGGTTAGGGTTTCAAAGTAGGGGTTTAAACTAGGGTTAGGGTTTCAAAGTAGGGGTTTAAACTAGGATTAGGGTTTCAAAGTAGGGGTTTAAACTAGGGTTAGAGTTTAAAGTAGGGTTTTAAACTAGGGTTAGGGTTTCAAAGTAGGGGTTTAAACTAAGGTTTAGGTTTCAAAGTAGGATTTTAAACTAAGGTTAGGGTTTCAAAGTAGGGGTTTAACCTAGGGTTAGGGTTCTAAAGTAGGGGTTTCAAACTAGGGTTAGCGTTTCAAAGTAGGGGTTTAAATTAGGGTTTGGGTTTCAAAGTAGGGGTTTAAACTAGGATTAGGGTTTCAAAGTAGGGGTTTAAACTAGGGTTAGGGATTCAAAGTAGGGGTTTAAACTAGGGTTAGGATTTCAAAGTAAGGTATCAAACTAGGGTTAGGGTTTCAAAGTAGGGTTTCAAACTAGGGTTAGGGTTTCAAAGTAGGGGTTTAAACTAGGGTTAGGGATTCAAAGTAGGGGTTTAAACTAGGGTTAGGATTTCAAAGTAGGGGTTTAAAGTAGGGTTAGGGTTTCAAAGTAGGGGTTTAAACTAGGGTTAGTGTTTCAAAGTAGGTGTTTAAACTAGGATTAGGGTTTCAAAGTAGGGGTTTAAACTAGGGTTAGAGTTTAAAGTAGGGTTTTAAACTAGGGTAAGGGTTTCAAAGTAGGGGTTTAAACTAAGGTTAAGGTTTCAAAGTAGGATTTTAAACTAAGGTTAGGGTTTCAAAGTAGGGGTTTAACCTAGGGTTAGGGTTCTAAAGTAGGGGTTTAAATTAGGGTTAGGGTTTCAAACTAGGGTTAGGGTTTCAAAGTAGGGGTTTAAACTAGGGTTAGGGTTTCAAAGTAGGTTTTTAAACTAGCGTTAGGGTTTCAAAGTAGGGGATTCAACTAGGGTTAGGGTTTCAAAGTAGGGGTTTAAATTAGGGTTTGGGTTTCAAAGTAGGGGTTTAAACTAGGATTAGGGTTTCAAAGTAGGGGTTTAAACTAGGGTTAGGGATTCAAAGTAGGGGTTTAAACTAGGGTTAGGGTTTCAAAGTAGGGGTTTAAAGTAGGGTTAGGGTTTCAAAGTAGGGGTTTAAAGTAGGGTTAGGGATTCAAAGTAGGGGTTTAAATTAGGGTTTGGGTTTCAAAGTAGGGGTTTAAACTAGGATTAGGGTTTCAAAGTAGGGGTTTAAACTAGGGTTATAGTTTCAAAGTAGGGTTTTAAACTAGGGTTAGGGTTGCAAAGTAGGGGTTTAAACTCGGGTTAGGGTTTCAAAGTAAGGGTTTAAAGTAGGGTTAGGGTTTCAAAGTAGGGGTTTAAACTAGGGTTAGTGTTTCAAAGTAGGTGTTTAAACTAGGATTAGGGTTTTAAAGTAGGGGTTTAAACTAGGGTTAGAGTTTAAACTAGGGTTTTAAACTAGGGTTAGGGTTTCAAAGTAGGGGTTTAAACTAAGGTTAAGGTTTCAAAGTAGGATTTTAAACTAAGGTTAGGGTTTCAAAGTAGGGGTTTAACCTAGGGTTAGGGTTCTAAAGTAGGGGTTTAAATTAGGGTTAGGGTTTCAAACTACGATTAGGGTTTCAAAGTAGGGGTTTAAACTAGGGTTAGGGTTTCAAAGAAGTTTTTAAACTAGCGTTAGGGTTTCAAAGTAGGGGTTTAAACTAGGGTTAGGGTTTCAAAGTAGGGGTTTAAATTAGGGTTTGGGTTTCAAAGTAGGGGTTTAAACTAGGATTAGGGTTTCAAAGTAGGGGTTTAAACTAGGGTTAGGGATTCAAAATAGGGGTTTAAACTAGGGTTAGGGTTTCAAAGTAGGGGTTTAAAGTAGGGTTAGGGTTTCAAAGTAGGGGTTTAAAGTAGGGTTAGGGTTTCAAAGTAGGGGTTTAAACTAGGGTTAGGGTTTCAAAGTAGGGGTTTAAATTAGGGTTTGGGTTTCAAAGTAGGGGTTTAAACTAGGATAAGGGTTTCAAAGTAGGGGTTTAAACTAGGGTTATAGTTTCAAAGTAGGGTTTTAAACTAGGGTTAGGGTTGCAAAGTAGGGGTTTAAACTCGGGTTAGGGATTCAAAGTAGGGGTTTAAACTAGGGTTAGGGTTTCAAAGTAGGGTTTTAAACTAGGGTTAGGGTTTCAAAGTAGTGGTTTAAACTAGGGTTAAGGTTTCAACGTAGGGGTTTAAACTAGGGTTAGGGTTTAAAAGTAGGGTTTTAAACTAGGGTTAGGGTTTCAAAGTAGGGGTTTAAACTAGGGTTAGGGTTTCAAAGTAGGGGTTTAAACTAGGGTTAGGTTTTCAAACTAGGGTTAGGGTTTCAAGGTAGGGTTTTAAACTAGGTTAGGGTTTCAAAGTAGGGGTTTAAACTAAGGTTAGGGATTCAAAGTAGGGGTTTAAACTAGGGTTAGGGTTTCAAAGTAGGGGTTTAAAGTAGGGTTAGGGTTTCAAAGTAGGGGTTTAAACTAGGGTTAGTGTTTCAAAGTAGGTGTTTAAACTAGGGTTAGGGTTTCAAACTAGGGTTAGGGTTTCAAAGTAGGGTTTTAAACTATGGTTAGGGTTTCAAAGTAGGGGTTTAATCTAGGGTTAGGGTTTCAAAGTAGGGTTTTAAACTAGGGTTAGGGTTTTAAAGTAGGGGTTTAAACTAGGGTTAGGGTTTCAAAGTAGGGTTTTAACCTAGGGTTAGGGTTCTTAAGTAGGGGTTTAAACTCGAGTTAGGGTTTCAAAGTAGGGTTTTAAACTATGGTTAAGGTTTCAAAGTAGGGGCTTAAACTAGGGTTAGGGTTTCAAAGTAGGGGTTTAAACTAGGGTTAGGGTTTCAAACTAGGGTTAGGGTTTCAAACTAGAGTTAAGGTTTCAAACTAGGGTTTTAAACTAGGAATAGGGTTACAAAATAGGGGTTTAAACTAGGGTTAGGTTTTCAAAGTAGGGGTTTAAACTAGGGTTAAAGTTTCAAAGTAGGGGTTTAAACTAGGGTTAGGTTTTCAAACAAGGGTTAGGGTTTCAAAGTAGGGTTTTAAAATAGGGTTAGGTTTTCAAAGTAGGGGTTTAAACTAGGGTTAAGGATTCAAAGTAGGGGTTTAAACTAGGGTAAGGGTTTCAAAGTAGGGGTTTAACGTAGGGTTAGGGTTTCAAAGTAGGGGTTTAAACTAGGGTTAGGGTTTCAAAGTAGGGATCTAAACTAGGGTTAGGGATTCAAAGTAGGGGTTTAAACTAGGGTTAGGGTTTCAAAATAGGGGTTTAAACTAGGGTTAGGGTTGCAATGTAATGGTTTAATCTAGGGTTAGGGTTTCAAAGTCTGGTTTTAAACTAGGAATAGGGTTTCAAAGTAGGGTTTTAAACTAGGGTTAGGGTTTCAAAGTAGGGGTTTAAACTAGGGTTCAGGTTTCAAAGTAGGATTTTAAACTAAGGTTAGGGTTTCAAAGTAGGGGTTTAACCTAGGGTTTGGGTTCTAAAGTAGGGGTTTAAATTAGGGTTAGGGTTTCAAACTAGGGTTAGGGTTTCAAAGAAGGGGTTTAAACTAGGGATAGGGTTTCAAAGTAGGGGTTTAAACTAGGATTAGGGTTTCAAAGTAGGGGTTTAAATTAGGGTTAGGGTTTCAAAATAGGGGTTTAAACTCGGGTTAGGGTTTCAAAGTAGGGGTTTAAACTCGGGTTAGGGTTTCAAAGTAGGGGTTTAAACTAGGGTTAGGTTTTCAAACTAGGGTTAGGGTTTCAAAGTAGGGTTTTAAACTAGGGTTAGGGTTTCAAAGTAGGGGTTTAAACTAGGGTTAGGGTTTCAAAGTAGGGGTTTAAACTAGGGTTAGGTTTTCAAACTAGGGTTAGGGTTTCAAGGTAGGGTTTTAAACTAGGGTTAGGGTTTCAAAGTAGGGGTTTAAACTAGGGTTAGGGATTCAAAGTAGGGGTTTAAACTAGGGTTAGGGTTTCAAAGTAGGGGTTTAAAGTAGGGTTAGGGTTTCAAAGTAGGGGTTTAAACTAGGGTTAGTGTTTCAAAGTAGGTGTTTAAACTAGGGTTAGGGTTTCAAAGTAGGGTTTTAACCTAAGGTTAGGGTTCTTAAGTAGGGGTTTAAACTCGGGTTAGGGTTTCAAAATAGGGTTTTAAACTATGGTTTGGGTTTCAAAGTAGGGGTTTAAACTAGGGTTAGGGTTTCAAAGTAGGGTTTTAAACTAGGGTTAGGGTTTTAAAGTAGGGGTTTAAATTAGGGTTAGGGTTTCAAAGTAGGGTTTTAACCTAGGGTTAGGGTTCTTAAATAGGGGTTTAAACTCGGGTTAGGGTTTCAAAGTAGGGTTTTAAACTAGGGTTAAGGTTTCAAAGTAGGGGCTTAAACTAGGGTTAGGGTTTCAAAGTAGGGGTTTAAACTAGGGTTAGGGTTTCAAAGTAGGGTTTTAAACTAGGGTTAGGGTTTCAAAGTAGTGGTTTAAACTAGGGTAAGAGTTTCAAAGTAGGGGTTTAAACTAGGGTTAGGGTTTCAAAGTAGGGTTTAAATAAGGGTTAGGGTTTCAAAGTAGGGTTTTACACTAGGGTTAAGGTTTCAAAGTAGGGGTTTGAACTAGGGTTATGGGTTTCAAAGTAGGGTTTTAAACTAGGGTTAGGGTTTCAAAGTAGGGGTTTAAACTAAGGTTAAGGTTTCAAATAGGATTTTAAACTAAGGTTAGGGTTTCAAAGTATGGGTTTAAACTAGGGTTAGGGTTTCAAAGTAGGGGTTTAAATTAGGGTTAGGGTTTCAAACTAGGGTTAGGGTTTCAAAGTAAGGGGTTAAACTAGGGTTAGGGTTTCAAAGTAGGGGTTTAAATTAGGGTTAGGGTTTCAAAGTAGGGGTTTAAACTAGGGTTAGGGTTTCAAAGTAGGGGTTTAAACTAGGGTTAGGGTTTCAAAGTAGGGGTTTAAACTAGGATTAGGGTTTCAAAGTAGGGGTTTAAACTAGGGTTAGAGTTTAAAGTAGGGTTTTAAACTAGGGTTATGGTTTCAAAGTAGGGGTTTAAACTAAGGTTAAGGTTTCAAAGTAGGATTTTAAACTAAGGTTAGGGTTTCAAAGTAGGGGTTTAACCTAGGGTTAGGGTTCTAAAGTAGGGGTTTCAAACTAGGGTTAGCGTTTCAAAGTAGGGGTTTAAATTAGGGTTTGGGTTTCAAAGTAGGGGTTTAAACTAGGATTAGGGTTTCAAAGTAGGGGTTTAAACTAGGGTTAGGGATTCAAAGTAGGGGTTTAAACTAGGGTTAGGATTTCAAAGTAAGGTATCAAACTAGGGTTAGGGTTTCAAAGTAGGGTTTCAAACTAGGGTTAGGGTTTCAAAGTAGGGGTTTAAACTAGGGTTAGGGATTCAAAGTAGGGGTTTAAACTAGGGTTAGGATTTCAAAGTAGGGGTTTAAAGTAGGGTTAGGGTTTCAAAGTAGGGGTTTAAACTAGGGTTAGTGTTTCAAAGTAGGTGTTTAAACTAGGATTAGGGTTTCAAAGTAGGGGTTTAAACTAGGGTTAGAGTTTAAAGTAGGGTTTTAAACTAGGGTAAGGGTTTCAAAGTAGGGGTTTAAACTAAGGTTAAGGTTTCAAAGTAGGATTTTAAACTAAGGTTAGGGTTTCAAAGTAGGGGTTTAACCTAGGGTTAGGGTTCTAAAGTAGGGGTTTAAATTAGGGTTAGGGTTTCAAACTAGGGTTAGGGTTTCAAAGTAGGGGTTTAAACTAGGGTTAGGGTTTCAAAGTAGGTTTTTAAACTAGCGTTAGGGTTTCAAAGTAGGGGATTCAACTAGGGTTAGGGTTTCAAAGTAGGGGTTTAAATTAGGGTTTGGGTTTCAAAGTAGGGGTTTAAACTAGGATTAGGGTTTCAAAGTAGGGGTTTAAACTAGGGTTAGGGATTCAAAGTAGGGGTTTAAACTAGGGTTAGGGTTTCAAAGTAGGGGTTTAAAGTAGGGTTAGGGTTTCAAAGTAGGGGTTTAAAGTAGGGTTACGGTTTCAAAGTAGGGGTTTAAATTAGGGTTTGGGTTTCAAAGTAGGGGTTTAAACTAGGATTAGGGTTTCAAAGTAGGGGTTTAAACTAGGGTTATAGTTTCAAAGTAGGGTTTTAAACTAGGGTTAGGGTTGCAAAGTAGGGGTTTAAACTCGGGTTAGGGTTTCAAAGTAAGGGTTTAAAGTAGGGTTAGGGTTTCAAAGTAGGTGTTTAAACTAGGATTAGGGTTTTAAAGTAGGGGTTTAAACTAGGGTTAGAGTTTAAAGTAGGGTTTTAAACTAGGGTTAGGGTTTCAAAGTAGGGGTTTAAACTAAGGTTAAGGTTTCAAAGTAGGATTTTAAACTAAGGTTAGGGTTTCAAAGTAGGGGTTTAACCTAGGGTTAGGGTTCTAAAGTAGGGGTTTAAATTAGGGTTAGGGTTTCAAACTACGATTAGGGTTTCAAAGTAGGGGTTTAAACTAGGGTTAGAGTTTCAAAGAAGTTTTTAAACTAGCGTTAGGGTTTCAAAGTAGGGGTTTAAACTAGGGTTAGGGTTTCAAAGTAGGGGTTTAAATTAGGGTTTGGGTTTCAAAGTAGGGGTTTAAACTAGGATTAGTGTTTCAAAGTAGGGGTTTAAACTAGGGTTAGGGATTCAAAATAGGGGTTTAAACTAGGGTTAGGGTTTCAAAGTAAGGGTTTAAAGTAGGGTTAGGATTTCAAAGTAGGGGTTTAAAGTAGGGTTAGGGTTTCAAAGTAGGGGTTTAAACTAGGGTTAGGGTTTCAAAGTAGGGGTTTAAATTAGGGTTTGGGTTTCAAAGTAGGGGTTTAAACTAGGATTAGGGTTTCAAAGTAGGGGTTTAAACTAGGGTTAGGGTTTCAAAGTAGGGGTTTAAATTAGGGTTTGGGTTTCAAAGTAGGGTTTTAAACTAGGGTTAGGGTTGCAAAGTAGGGGTTTAAACTCGGGTTAGGGATTCAAAGTAGGGGTTTAAACTAGGGTTAGGGTTTCAAAGTAGGGTTTTAAACTAGGGTTAGGGTTTCAAAGTAGTGGTTTAAACTAGGGTTAAGGTTTCAACGTAGGGGTTTAAACTAGGGTTAGGGTTTAAAAGTAGGGTTTTAAACTAGGGTTAGGGTTTCAAAGTAGGGGTTTAAACTAGGGTTAGGTTTTCAAACTAGGGTTAGGGTTTCAAGGTAGGGTTTTAAACTAGGTTAGGGTTTCAAAGTAGGGGTTTAAACTAAGGTTAGGGATTCAAAGTAGGGGTTTAAACTAGGGTTAGGGTTTCAAAGTAGGGGTTTAAAGTAGGGTTAGGGTTTCAAAGTAGGGGTTTAAACTAGGGTTAGTGTTTCAAAGTAGGTGTTTAACTCTTTGACTGCCATAAACGTTATAAAACGTTTAGCATAAACCTAGGGAAGGGCGCCGAGGACGTTAAAAGACGTCCCCTATGTTTTTTTTTTTTTTTTCAAAAACGGGTGCAGGAAAGCCTTGGGCAGCTGTGCTGAAAGAATCAGGCTGATCTGATTAGTCAAAGACTCGTTTTGGCCCCTAGAGGGCAGCGATGACTCTCTTTGCACAAGGTTGGATGGGCCGCCCACCGTGGGCGTCAGTAGAAGACGTGAGGCGGAGCTAGAGTGTTGAGGAGACAATGGCTGATCCAAGCCACAATGGCTTGACCAAGCAACCGGTTAGAAGCAGTTCACGCTTGAGCATTTTTTTCAAAGACGGAAAGCATCAATCAATACTAAAAAGCGCATTGATGTCAACGATGATGATGACAACGAGCTCTACGCCAAAGTTGGAAGCTTTGGCCTGTTACTATCACGTAGTAAGCCTCACCGGCTACGCGCGGCTAGCGCGGCTAGCGCTGCTAAGGCCGGAAAACGCGCACAATAGCCGGCCGGGTACTTCTGCACAAGCGGACATTCGATCGGGCGATGGAGAGTTGGCATCGACCAATGCAGATTGATGATGATGATGATGATGACTGCGAGTTTGACGCCAAAGTTGGAAGCCTGGACGTGTTTACGATCACGTTGTAAGCCTCACCGGCTACGCGCGGCTAGCGCGGCTAGCGCGGCTAGCGCTGCTAAGGCCGGAAAACGCGCACAATAGCCGGCCGGGTACTTCTGCACAAGCGGACATTCGATCGGGCGATGGAGAGTTGGCATCGACCAATGCAGATTGATGATGATGATGATGATGACTGCGAGTTTGACGCCAAAGTTGGAAGCCTGGACGTGTTTACGATCACGTTGTAAGCCTCACCGGCTACGCGCGGCTAGCGCGGCTAGCGCTGCTAAGGCCGGAAAACGCGGAGCTGCACAAGCGGACATTCGATCGGACAATGAAGAGTACCCCGAGTCCAATGCATATTCATCGGAGGAGCGGGTACAGTCTGATCACGGAGAAGACACTGTTTCTGGACTACGATGCCACCATGAATGGAGTGGATAAAATGGATCATGCAAATGCTGTTGCGTCTTCTTGCACGCAGGAGAGTGTTACACAAAGAAAAACTGTCGTTGAAACATCCACATATTTGTAAATAGCACCACAGTTGCACACATTTGTAAATAGTTTGCCAAATTGTTGTCAAATTGTTACACTGTTGAATGTAAATAAACGTATTTTGCTATCAAAAAACACTTTTTCATTCTTGGTGGTAGTGTTTTATAGAAGTAAAGCACTATTTAGGTGTTTGTGGCATCATTCATGGACAAAAAGAAGTGTCAAATTCACTAGAATGCATGAAATAATATCGTTTCACTAAAAGCTTGATTTCTCCGTATTTTGGTCCAACACAGGCGAAATTGGATCAAACTAACCATTTTCTATTGTTGATTACTAAAGAACGGAATAAGGTAGAAACAAACTCTTTTTTTCTGATGAAAGATGAAAGTCCAATCTTTCATTTGGTAGTAAGTGTGTTTCCATAGTCCAAACAGAACATTTTCTGTGGACCTTGAAAATCAGTCAAAATGCTTAAATCGGCTGGCACTGGCGGCATCCCTTTTCTGAAAACGTCTGGCAGTCAGAGTTAAACTAGGGTTAGGGTTTCAAACTAGGGTTAGGGTTTCAAAGTAGGGTTTTAAACTATGGTTAGGGTTTCAAAGTAGGGGTTTAATCTAGGGTTAGG
The DNA here is from genome assembly GCF_054856555.1 of Leptonotus elevatus. Classification (NCBI taxonomy): domain Eukaryota; kingdom Metazoa; phylum Chordata; class Actinopteri; order Syngnathiformes; family Syngnathidae; genus Leptonotus; species Leptonotus elevatus. The sequence continues at coordinate 7,807,467 of NC_141260.1, read as the reverse complement.
GTTTCAAAGTAGGGTTTTAAACTAGGGTTAGGGTTTTAAAGTAGGGGTTTAAACTAGGGTTAGGGTTTCAAAGTAGGGTTTTAACCTAGGGTTAGGGTTCTTAAGTAGGGGTTTAAACTCGAGTTAGGGTTTCAAAGTAGGGTTTTAAACTATGGTTAAGGTTTCAAAGTAGGGGTTTAAACTAGGGTTAGGGTTTCAAACTAGGGTTAGGGTTTCAAACTAGAGTTAAGGTTTCAAAGTAGGGTTTTAAACTAGGAATAGGGTTACAAAATAGGGGTTTAAACTAGGGTTAGGTTTTCAAAGTAGGGGTTTAAACTAGGGTTAAAGTTTCAAAGTAGGGGTTTAAACTAGGGTTAGGTTTTCAAACAAGGGTTAGGGTTTCAAAGTAGGGTTTTAAAATAGGGTTAGGTTTTCAAAGTAGGGGTTTAAACTAGGGTTAAGGATTCAAAGTAGGGGTTTAAACTAGGGTAAGGGTTTCAAAGTAGGGGTTTAACGTAGGGTTAGGGTTTCAAAGTAGGGGTTTAAACTAGGGTTAGGGTTTCAAAGTAGGGATCTAAACTAGGGTTAGGGATTCAAAGTAGGGGTTTAAACTAGGGTTAGGGTTTCAAAATAGGGGTTTAAACTAGGGTTAGGGTTGCAATGTAATGGTTTAATCTAGGGTTAGGGTTTCAAAGTCTGGTTTTAAACTAGGAATAGGGTTTCAAAGTAGGGTTTTAAACTAGGGTTAGGGTTTCAAAGTAGGGGTTTAAACTAGGGTTCAGGTTTCAAAGTAGGATTTTAAACTAAGGTTAGGGTTTCAAAGTAGGGGTTTAACCTAGGGTTAGGGTTCTAAAGTAGGGGTTTAAATTAGGGTTAGGGTTTCAAACTAGGGTTAGGGTTTCAAAGAAGGGGTTTAAACTAGGGATAGGGTTTCAAAGTAGGGGTTTAAACTAGGATTAGGGTTTCAAAGTAGGGGTTTAAATTAGGGTTAGGGTTTCAAAATAGGGGTTTAAACTCGGGTTAGGGTTTCAAAGTAGGGGTTTAAACTCGGGTTAGGGTTTCAAAGTAGGGGTTTAAACTAGGGTTAGGTTTTCAAACTAGGGTTAGGGTTTCAAAGTAGGGTTTTAAACTAGGGTTAGGGTTTCAAAGTAGGGGTTTAAACTAGGGTTAGGGTTTCAAAGTAGGGGTTTAAACTAGGGTTAGGTTTTCAAACTAGGGTTAGGGTTTCAAGGTAGGGTTTTAAACTAGGGTTAGGGTTTCAAAGTAGGGGTTTAAACTAGGGTTAGGGATTCAAAGTAGGGGTTTAAACTAGGGTTAGGGTTTCAAAGTAGGGGTTTAAAGTAGGGTTAGGGTTTCAAAGTAGGGGTTTAAACTAGGGTTAGTGTTTCAAAGTAGGTGTTTAAACTAGGGTTAGGGTTTCAAAGTAGGGTTTTAACCTAAGGTTAGGGTTCTTAAGTAGGGGTTTAAACTCGGGTTAGGGTTTCAAAATAGGGTTTTAAACTATGGTTTGGGTTTCAAAGTAGGGGTTTAAACTAGGGTTAGGGTTTCAAAGTAGGGTTTAAAACTAGGGTTAGGGTTTTAAAGTAGGGGTTTAAATTAGGGTTAGGGTTTCAAAGTAGGGTTTTAACCTAGGGTTAGGGTTCTTAAATAGGGGTTTAAACTCGGGTTAGGGTTTCAAAGTAGGGTTTTAAACTAGGGTTAAGGTTTCAAAGTAGGGGCTTAAACTAGGGTTAGGGTTTCAAAGTAGGGGTTTAAACTAGGGTTAGGGTTTCAAACTAGGGTTAGGGTTTCAAACTAGAGTTAAGGTTTCAAAGTAGGGTTTTAAACTAGGGTTAGGGTTTCAAAGTAGGGTTTTAAACTAGAGTCAGGGTTTCAAAGTAGGGGTTTAAACTAGGGTTAGGGTTTCAAAGTAGGGTTTTAAACTAGGGTTAGGGTTTCAAAGTAGTGGTTTAAACTAGGGTAAGAGTTTCAAAGTAGGGGTTTAAACTAGGGTTAGGGTTTCAAAGTAGGGTTTAAATAAGGGTTAGGGTTTCAAAGTAGGGTTTTACACTAGGGTTAAGGTTTCAAAGTAGGGGTTTGAACTAGGGTTATGGGTTTCAAAGTAGGGTTTTAAACTAGGGTTAGGGTTTCAAAGTAGGGGTTTAAACTAAGGTTAAGGTTTCAAATAGGATTTTAAACTAAGGTTAGGGTTTCAAAGTATGGGTTTAAACTAGGGTTAGGGTTTCAAAGTAGGGGTTTAAATTAGGGTTAGGGTTTCAAACTAGGGTTAGGGTTTCAAAGTAGGGGTTTAAACTAGGGTTAGGGTTTCAAAGTAGGGGTTTAAACTAGGGTTAGGGTTTCAAAGTAGGGGTTTAAATTAGGGTTTGGGTTTCAAAGTAGGGGTTTAAACTAGGATTAGGGTTTCAAAGTAGGGGTTTAAACTAGGGTTAGGGATTCAAAGTAGGGGTTTAAACTAGGGTTAGGGTTTCAAAGTAGGGGTTTAAAGTAGGGTTAGGGTTTCAAAGTAGGGGTTTAAAGTAAGGTTAGGGTTTCAAAGTAGGGTTTTAAACTATGGTTAGGGTTTCAAAGTAGGGGTTTCAACTAGGGTTAGGGTTTAAAAGTAGGGGTTTAAACTAGGGTTAGGGATTCAAAGTAGGGGTTTAAACTAGGGTTAGGGTTTCAAAGTAAGGGTTTAAACTAGGGTTAGGGTTTCAAAGTAGGGGTTTAAACTAGGGTTAGGGTTTCAAAGTAGGGGTTTAAACCAGGGTTAGGGTTCTAAAGTAGGGGTTTAAACTAGGGTTAGGGTTTCAAAGTAGGGGTTTAAACTAGGGTAAGGGTTCCAAAGTAGGGTTTTAAACTAGGGTTAGGGTTTCAAAGTAGTGGTTTAAACTAGGGTTAAGGTTTCAACGTAGGGGTTTAAACTAGGGTTAGGGTTTAAAAGTAGGGTTTTAAACTAGGGTTAGGGTTTCAAAGTAGGGGTTTAAACTAGGGTTAGGGTTTCAAAGTAGGGGTTTAAAGTAGGGTTAGGGTTTCAAAGTAGGGTTTTAAACTAGGGTTTGGGTTTCAAAGTAGGGTTTTAAACTAGGGTTAGGGTTTCAAAGTATGGGTTTAAAGTAGGGTTAGGGTTTCAAAGTAGGGGTTTAAACTAGGGTTAATGTTTCAAAGTAGGTGTTTAAACTAGGGTTAGGGTTTCAAACTAGGTGTTTAAACTAGGGTTAGGGTTTCAAACTAGGGTTAGGGTTTCAAAGTTGGGTTTTAAACTATGGTTAGGGTTTCAAAGTAGGGGTTTAAACTAGGGTTAGGGTTTCAAAGTAGGGTTTTAAACTATGGTTAGGGTTTCAAAGTAGGGGTTTTAAACTAGGGTTAGGGTTTCAAACTAGGGTTAGGGTTTCAAAGTAGGGTTTTAAACTATGGTTAGGGTTTCAAAGTAGGGGTTTAAACTAGGATTAGGGTTTCAAAGTAGGGGTTTAAACTAGGGTTAGGGTTTCAAAGTAGGATTTTAACCAAGGGTTAGGGTTCTTAAGTAGGGGTTTAAACTCGAGTTAGGGTTTCAAAGTAGGGTTTCAAACTATGGTTAAGGTTTCAAAGTAGGGGCTTAAACTAGGGTTAGGGTTTCAAAGTAGGGTTAGGGTTTCAAGGTAGGGTTTTAAACTAGGGTTAGGGTTTCAAAGTAGGGATTTAAACTAGGGTTAGGGTTTCAAAGTAGGGGTTTAAACTAGGGTTAGGGTTTCAAAGTAGGGGTTTAAACTAGGGTTAGGTTTTCAAACTAGGGTTAGGGTTTCAAGGTAGGGTTTTAAACTAGGGTTAGGGTTTCAAAGTAGGGGTTTAAACTAGGGTTAGGGATTCAAAGTAGGGGTTTAAACTAGGTTAGGGTTTCAAAGTAGGGGTTTAAAGTAGGGTTAGGGTTTCAAAGTAGGGGTTTAAACTAGGGTTAGTGTTTCAAAGTAGGTGTTTAAACTAGGGTTAGGGTTTCAAACTAGGGTTTTACACTAGGGTTAAGGTTTCAAAGTAGGGGTTTGAACTAGGGTTATGGGTTTCAAAGTAGGGTTTTAAACTAGGGTTAGGGTTTCAAAGTAGGGGTTTAAACTAAGGTTAAGGTTTCAAATAGGATTTTAAACTAAGGTTAGGGTTTCAAAGTATGGGTTTAAACTAGGGTTAGGGTTTCAAAGTAGGGGTTTAAATTAGGGTTAGGGTTTCAAACTAGGGTTAGGGTTTCAAAGTAGGGGTTTAAACTAGGGTTAGGGTTTCAAAGTAGGGGTTTAAACTAGGGTTAGGGTTTCAAAGTAGGGGTTTAAATTAGGGTTTGGGTTTCAAAGTAGGGGTTTAAACTAGGATTAGGGTTTCAAAGTAGGGGTTTAAACTAGGGTTAGGGATTCAAAGTAGGGGTTTAAACTAGGGTTAGGGTTTCAAAGTAGGGGTTTAAAGTAGGGTTAGGGTTTCAAAGTAGGGGTTTAAAGTAAGGTTAGGGTTTCAAAGTAGGGTTTTAAACTATGGTTAGGGTTTCAAAGTAGGGGTTTCAACTAGGGTTAGGGTTTAAAAGTAGGGGTTTAAACTAGGGTTAGGGATTCAAAGTAGGGGTTTAAACTAGGGTTAGGGTTTCAAAGTAAGGGTTTAAACTAGGGTTAGGGTTTCAAAGTAGGGGTTTAAACTAGGGTTAGGGTTTCAAAGTAGGGGTTTAAACCAGGGTTAGGGTTCTAAAGTAGGGGTTTAAACTAGGGTTAGGGTTTCAAAGTAGGGGTTTAAACTAGGGTAAGGGTTCCAAAGTAGGGTTTTAAACTAGGGTTAGGGTTTCAAAGTAGTGGTTTAAACTAGGGTTAAGGTTTCAACGTAGGGGTTTAAACTAGGGTTAGGGTTTAAAAGTAGGGTTTTAAACTAGGTTTAGGGTTTCAAAGTAGGGGTTTAAACTAGGGTTAGGGTTTCAAAGTAGGGGTTTAAAGTAGGGTTAGGGTTTCAAAGTAGGGTTTTAAACTAGGGTTTGGGTTTCAAAGTAGGGTTTTAAACTAGGGTTAGGGTTTCAAAGTATGGGTTTAAAGTAGGGTTAGGGTTTCAAAGTAGGGGTTTAAACTAGGGTTAATGTTTCAAAGTAGGTGTTTAAACTAGGGTTAGGGTTTCAAACTAGGTGTTTAAACTAGGGTTAGGGTTTCAAACTAGGGTTAGGGTTTCAAAGTAGGGTTTTAAACTATGGTTAGGGTTTCAAAGTAGGGGTTTAAACTAGGGTTAGGGTTTCAAAGTAGGGGTTTAAACTAGGGTTAGGGTTTCAAAGTAGGGTTTTAACCAAGGGTTAGGGTTCTTAAGTAGGGGTTTAAACTCGAGTTAGGGTTTCAAAGTAGGGTTTCAAACTATGGTTAAGGTTTCAAAGTAGGGGCTTAAACTAGGGTTAGGGTTTCAAAGTAGGGTTAGGGTTTCAAGGTAGGGTTTTAAACTAGGGTTAGGGTTTCAAAGTAGGGATTTAAACTAGGGTTAGGGTTTCAAAGTAGGGGTTTAAACTAGGGTTAGGGTTTCAAAGTAGGGGTTTAAACTAGGGTTAGGTTTTCAAACTAGGGTTAGGGTTTCAAGGTAGGGTTTTAAACTAGGGTTAGGGTTTCAAAGTAGGGGTTTAAACTAGGGTTAGGGATTCAAAGTAGGGGTTTAAACTAGGTTAGGGTTTCAAAGTAGGGGTTTAAAGTAGGGTTAGGGTTTCAAAGTAGGGGTTTAAACTAGGGTTAGTGTTTCAAAGTAGGTGTTTAAACTAGGGTTAGGGTTTCAAACTAGGGTTAGGGTTTCAAAGTAGGGTTTTAAACTATGGTTAGGGTTTCAAAGTAGGGGTTTAAACTAGGGTTTGGGTTTCAAAGTAGGGTTTTAAACTAGGATTAGGGTTTTAGAGTAGGGGTTTAAACTAGGGTTAGGGTTTCAAAGTAGGGTTTTAACCTAAGGTTAGGGTTCTTAAGTAGGGGTTTAAACTCGAGTTAGGGTTTCAAAGTAGGGTTTTAAACTATGGTTAAGGTTTCAAAGTAGGGGCTTAAACTAGGGTTAGGGTTTCAAAGTAGGGTTTTAAACTAGGATTAGGGTTTTAAAGTAGGGGTTTAAACTAGGGTTAGGGTTTCAAAGTAGGGTTTTAACCTAGGGTAAGGGTTCTTAAGTAGGGGTTTAAACTCGAGTTAGGGTTTCAAAGTAGGGTTTTAAACTATGGTTAAGGTTTCAAAGTAGGGGCTTAAACTAGGGTTAGGGTTTCAAAGTAGGGGTTTAAACTAGGGTTAGGGTTTCAAAGTAGGGGTTTAAACTAGGGTTAGGGTTTCAAAGTAGGGGTTTAAACTAGGGTTGGGTTTTCAAACTAGGGTTAGGGTTTCAAGGTAGGGTTTTAAACTAGGGTTAGGGTTTCAAAGTAGGGGTTTAAACTAGGGTAAGGGTTTTCAAAGTAGGGGTTTAAACTAGGGTTAGGGTTTCAAAGTAGGGGTTAAAAGTAGGGTTAGGGTTTCAAAGTAGGGGTTTAAACTAGGGTTAGTGTTTCAAAGTAGGTGTTTAAACTAGGGTTAGGGTTTCAAACTAGGGTTAGGGATTCAAAATAGGGTTTTAAACTATGGTTAGGGTTTCAAAGTTGGGGTTTAAACTAGGGTTAGGGTTTCAAAGTAGGGTTTTAAACTAGGATTAGGGTTTTAAAGTAGGGGTTTAAACTAGGGTTAGGGTTTCAAAGTAGGGTTTTAACCTAGGGTTAGGGTTCTTAAGTAGGGGTTTAAACTCGAGTTAGGGTTTCAAAGTAGGGTTTTAAACTATGGTTAAGGTTTCAAAGTAGGGGCTTAAACTAGGGTTAGGGTTTCAAAGTAGGGGTTTAAACTAGGGTTAGGGTTTCAAACTAGGGTTAGGGTTTCAAACTAGAGTTAAGGTTTCAAAGTAGGGTTTTAAACTAGGGTTAGGGTTTCAAAGTAGGGTTTTAAACTAGGGTTAGCGTTTCAAAGAAGGGGTTTAAACTAGGGTTAGGGTTTCAAAGTAGGGTTTTAAACTAGGGTTAGGGTTTCAAAGTAGTGGTTTAAACTAGGTTTAGGGATTCAAAGTAGGGGTTTAAACTAGGGTTAGGGTTTCAAAGTAGGGGTTTAAACTAGGGTTAGGGTTTCAAAGTAGGGTTTTAAACTGGGGTTAGGGTTTCAAAGTAGGGTTTTACACTAGGGTTAGGGTTTCAAAGTAGGGGTTTAAACTAGGGTTAGTGTTTCAAAGTAGGGGTTTAAACTAAGGTTAAGGTTTCAAAGTAGGATTTTAAACTAAGGTTAGGGTTTCAAAGTAGGGGTTTAACCTAGGTTTAGGGTTCTAAAGTAGGGGTTTAAATTAGGGTTAGGGTTTCAAAGTAGGGGTTTAAACTAGGGTTAGGGTTTCATAGTAGGTTTTTAAACTAGCGTTAGGGTTTCAAAGTAGGGGTTTAAACTAGGGTTAGGGTTTCAAAGTAGGGATTTAAATTAGGGTTTGGGTTTCAAAGTAGGGGTTTAAACTAGGGTTAGGGATTCAAAGTAGGGGTTTAAACTAGGGTTAGGGTTTCAAAGTAGCGGTTTAAAGTAGGGTTAGGGTTTCAAAGTAGGGGTTTAAACTAGGGTTAGGGTTTCAAAGTAGGGATCTAAACTAGGGTTAGGGATTCAAAGTAGGGGTTTAAACTAGGGTTAGGGTTTCCAAGTAGTGGTTTAAACTAGGGTTAAGGTTTCAACGTAGGGGTTTCAACTAGGGTTAGGGTTTAAAAGTAGGGGTTTAAACTAGGGTTAGGAATTCAAAGTAGGGGTTTAGACTAGGGTTAGGGTTTCAAAGTAGGGGTTTAAAGTAGGGTAAGTGTTTCAAAGTAGGGGTTTAAACTAGAGTTAGGGTTTCAAAGAAGGGATCTAAACTAGGGTTAGGGATTCAAAGTAGGGGTTAAAACTAGGGTTAGGGTTTCAAAGTAGGGGTTTAAACTAGGTTTAGGGTTGCCAAGTAATGGTTTAAACTAGGGTTAGGGTTTAAAAGTAGGGGTTTAAACTAGGGTTAGGGTTTCAAAGTAGGGTTTTAAACTAGGGTTAGGGTTTCAAAGTAGGGGTTTAAACTAGGCTTAGGGATTCATAATAGGGGTTTAAACTAGGGTTAGGGTTTCAAAGTAGGGGTTTAACGTAGGGTTAGGGTTTCAAAGTAGGGGTTTAAACTAGGGTTAGGGTTTCAAAGTTGGGATCTAAACTAGGGTTAGGGATTCAAAGTAGGGGTTTAAACTAGGATTAGGGTTTCAAAGTAGGGGTTTAAACTAGGGTTAGGGTTGCAAAGTAATGGTTTAAACTAGGGTTAGGGTTTCAAAGTAGGGGTTAAAACTAGGGTTAGGGTTTCAAAGTAGGGTTTTTAACTAGGGTTAGGGTTTCAAAGTAGGGTTTTAAACTAGGGTTAGGGTTTCAAAGTAGTGGTTTAAACTAGGGTTAGGGATTCAAAGTAGGGGTTTAAACTAGGGTTAGGGATTCAAAGTAGGGGTTTAAACTAGGGTTAGGGATTCAAAGTAGGGGTTTAAACTAGGGTTAGGGTTTCAAAGTAGGGATCTAAACTAGGGTTAGGGTTTCAAAGTAGGGGTTTAAACAAGGGTTAGGGTTGCAAAGTAATGGTGTAAACTAGGGTTAGGGTTGCAAAGTAATGGTGTAAACGAGGGTTATGTTTTCAAAGTAGGGGTTAAACTAGGGTTAGGGTTTCAAAGTAGGGTTTTAAACTAGGGTTAGGGTTTCAAAGTAGTTGTTTAAACTAGGGTTAAGGTTTCAAAGTAGGGGTTTAAACTAGGGTTAGGGTTTAAAAGTAGGGGTTTAAACTAGGGTTAGGGTTCCAAAAAAGGGTTTCAAACTAGGGTTAGGGTTTCAAAGTAGGGTTTCAAACTAGGGTTAGGGTTTCGAAGTAGGGTTTCAAACTAGGGTTAGGGTTTCAAAGTAGGTGTGTAAACGAGGGTTAGGGTTTCAAACTAGGGTTAGGGTTTCAAAGTAGGGTTTTAAACTAGGGTAAGTGTTTCAAAGTAGGGGTTTAAACTAGGGTTAGGGTTTCAATGTAGGGTTTTAAACTAGGGTTAGGGTTTCAAAGTAGGGTTTTAAACTAGGGTAAGTGTTTCAAAGTAGGGGTTTAAACTAGGGTTAGGGTTTCAAAGTAGGGGTTTAAACTAGGGTTAGGGATTCAAAGTAGGGTTTCAAACTAGGGTTAAGGTTTCAAAGTAGGGGTTTAAACTAGGGTTAGGTTTTCAAACTAGGGTTAGGGTTTCAAAGTAGGGTTTTAAACTAGGGTTAGGGTTTCAAAGTAGGGGTTTAATTTGGGGTAAGGTTTTCAAACTAGTGTTAGGGTTTCAAAGTAGGGTTTTAAACTAGGGTTAGGGTTTCAAAGTTGGGATCTAAACTAGGGTTAGGGATTCAAAGTAGGGGTTTAAACTAGGATTAGGGTTTCAAAGTAGGGGTTTAAACTAGGGTTAGGGTTGCAAAGTAATGGTTTAAACTAGGGTTAGGGTTTCAAAGTAGGGGTTAAAACTAGGGTTAGGGTTTCAAAGTAGGGTTTTTAACTAGGGTTAGGGTTTCAAAGTAGGGTTTTAAACTAGGGTTAGGGTTTCAAAGTAGTGGTTTAAACTAGGGTTAGGGATTCAAAGTAGGGGTTTAAACTAGGGTTAGGGATTCAAAGTAGGGGTTTAAACTAGGGTTAGGGATTCAAAGTAGGGGTTTAAACTAGGGTTAGGGTTTCAAAGTAGGGATCTAAACTAGGGTTAGGGTTTCAAAGTAGGGGTTTAAACAAGGGTTAGGGTTGCAAAGTAATGGTGTAAACTAGGGTTAGGGTTGCAAAGTAATGGTGTAAACGAGGGTTATGTTTTCAAAGTAGGGGTTAAACTAGGGTTAGGGTTTCAAAGTAGGGTTTTAAACTAGGGTTAGGGTTTCAAAGTAGTTGTTTAAACTAGGGTTAAGGTTTCAAAGTAGGGGTTTAAACTAGGGTTAGGGTTTAAAAGTAGGGGTTTAAACTAGGGTTAGGGTTCCAAAAAAGGGTTTCAAACTAGGGTTAGGGTTTCAAAGTGGGGGTTTAAACTAGGGTTAGGGTTTCAAAGTAGGGTTTCAAACTAGGGTTAGGGTTTCGAAGTAGGGTTTCAAACTAGGGTTAGGGTTTCAAAGTAGGTGTGTAAACGAGGGTTAGGGTTTCAAACTAGGGTTAGGGTTTCAAAGTAGGGTTTTAAACTAGGGTAAGTGTTTCAAAGTAGGGGTTTAAACTAGGGTTAGGGTTTCAATGTAGGGTTTTAAACTAGGGTTAGGGTTTCAAAGTAGGGTTTTAAACTAGGGTAAGTGTTTCAAAGTAGGGGTTTAAACTAGGGTTAGTGTTTCAAAGTAGGGGTTTAAACTAGGGTTAGGGATTCAAAGTAGGGTTTCAAACTAGGGTTAAGGTTTCAAAGTAGGGGTTTAAACTAGGGTTAGGTTTTCAAACTAGGGTTAGGGTTTCAAAGTAGGGTTTTAAACTAGGGTTAGGGTTTCAAAGTAGGGGTTTAATTTGGGGTAAGGTTTTCAAACTAGTGTTAGGGTTTCAAAGTAGGGTTTTAAACTAGGGTTAGGGTTTCAAAGTAGGGGTTTAATCTAGGGTTAGGGTTTCAAAGTCTGGTTTTAAACTAGGAATAGGGTTTCAAAGTAGGGTTTTAAACTAGGGTTAGGGTTTCAAAGTAGGTGGTTTAAACTAGGGTTAAGGTTTCAAAGTAGGATTTTAAACTAAGGTGAGGGTTTCAAAGTAGGGGTTTAACCTAGGGTTAGGGTTCTAAAGTAGGGGTTTAAATTAGGGTTAGGGTTTCAAACTAGGGTTAGGGTTTCAAAGAAGGGGTTTAAACTAGGCTTAGGGTTTCAAAGTAGGGGTTTAAACTATGGATAGGGTTTCAAAGTAGGGGTTTAAACTAGGGTAAGTGTTTCAAAGTAGAGGTTTAAACTAGGGTTAGGGTTTCAAAGTAGGGTTTTAAACTAGGGTTAGGGTTTCAAAGTAGGGTTTTAAACTAGGGTAAGTGTTTCAAAGTAGGGGTTTAAACTAGGGTTAGGGTTTCAAAGTAGGGGTTTAAACTAGGGTTAGGGATTCAAAGTAGGGTTTCAAACTAGGGTTAAGGTTTCAAAGTAGGGGTTTAAACTAGGGTTAGGTTTTCAAACTAGGGTTAGGGTTTCAAAGTAGGGTTTTAAACTAGGGTTAGGGTTTCAAAGTAGGGGTTTAATTTAGGGTAAGGTTTTCAAACTAGTGTTAGGGTTTCAAAGTAGGGTTTTAAACTAGGGTTAGGGTTTCAAAGTAGGGGTTTAATTTAGGGTAAGGTTTTCAAACTAGTGTTAGGGTTTCAAAGTAGGGTTTTAAACTAGGGTTAGGGTTTCAAAGTAGGGGTTTAAACTAGGGTTAGGGTTCCAAAAAAGGGTTTCAAAATAGGGTTAGGGTTTCAAAGTGGGGGTTTAAACTAGGGTTAGGGTTTCAAAGTAGGGTTTCAAACTAGGGTTAGGGTTTCAAAGTAGGGTTTCAAACTAGGGTAAGGGTTTCAAAGTAGGTGTGTAAACGAGGGTTAGGGTTTCAAACTAGGGTTAGGGTTTCAAAGTAGGGTTTTAAACTAGGGTTAGTGTTTCAAAGTAGGGGTTTAAACTAGGGTTAGGGTTTCAAAGTAGGGTTTTAAACTAGGGTTAGGGTTTCAAAGTAGGGTTTTAAACTAGGGTAAGTGTTTCAAAGTAGGGGTTTAAACTAGGGTTAGGGTTTCAAAGTAGGGGTTTAAACTAGGGTTAGGGATTCAAAGTAGGGTTTCAAACTAGGGTTAAGGTTTCAAAGTAGGGGTTTAAACTAGGGTTAGGTTTTCAAACTAGGGTTAGGGTTTCAAAGTAGGGTTTTAAACTAGGGTTAGGGTTTCAAAGTAGGGGTTTAATTTAGGGTAAGGTTTTCAAACTAGTGTTAGGGTTTCAAAGTAGGGGTTTAATCTAGGGTTAGGGTTTCAAAGTCTGGTTTTAAACTAGGAATAGGGTTTCAAAGTAGGGTTTTAAACTAGGGTTAGGGTTTCAAAGTAGGGGTTTAAACTAGGGTTAAGGTTTCAAAGTAGGATTTTAAACTAAGGTGAGGGTTTCAAAGTAGGGGTTTAACCTAGGGTTAGGGTTCTAAAGTAGGGGTTTAAATTAGGGTTAGGGTTTCAAACTAGGGTTAGGGTTTCAAAGAAGGGGTTTAAACTAGGGTTAGGGTTTCAAAGTAGGGGTTTAAACTATGGATAGGGTTTCAAAGTAGGGTTTTAAACTAGGGTAAGTGTTTCAAAGTAGGGGTTTAAACTAGGGTTAGGGTTTCAAAGTAGGGTTTTAAACTAGGGTTAGGGTTTCAAAGTAGGGTTTTAAACTAGGGTAAGTGTTTCAAAGTAGGGGTTTAAACTAGGGTTAGGGTTTCAAAGTAGGGGTTTAAACTAGGGTTAGGGATTCAAAGTAGGGTTTCAAACTAGGGTTAAGGTTTCAAAGTAGGGGTTTAAACTAGGGTTAGGTTTTCAAACTAGGGTTAGGGTTTCAAAAAAGGGTTTCAAACTAGGGTTAGGGTTTCAAAGTGGGGGTTTAAACTAGGGTTAGGGTTTCAAAGTAGGGTTTCAAACTAGGGTTAGGGTTTCAAAGTAGGGTTTCAAACTAGGGTAAGGGTTTCAAAGTAGGTGTGTAAACGAGGGTTAGGGTTTCAAACTAGGGTTAGGGTTTCAAAGTAGGGTTTTAAACTAGGGTAAGTGTTTCAAAGTAGGGGTTTAAACTAGGGTTAGGGTTTCAAAGTAGGGTTTTAAACTAAGGTTAGGGTTTCAAAGTAGGGTTTTAAACTAGGGTAAGTGTTTCAAAGTAGGGGTTTAAACTAGGGTTAGGGTTTTAAAGTAGGGGTTTAAACTAGGGTTAGGGATTCAAAGTAGGGTTTCAAACTAGGGTTAAGGTTTCAAAGTAGGGGTTTAAACTAGGGTTAGGTTTTCAAACTAGGGTTAGGGTTTCAAAGTAGGGTTTTAAACTAGGGTTAGGGTTTCAAAGTAGGGGTTTAATTTAGGGTAAGGTTTTCAAACTAGTGTTAGGGTTTCAAAGTAGGGTTTTAAACTAGGGTTAGGGTTTCAAAGTAGGGGTTTAATCTAGGGTTAAGGTTTCAAAGTAGGATTTTAAACTAAGGTGAGGGTTTCAAAGTAGGGGTTTAACCTAGGGTTAGGGTTCTAAAGTAGGGGTTTAAATTAGGGTTAGGGTTTCAAACTAGGGTTTGGGTTTCAAAGAAGGGGTTTAAACTAGGGTTAGGGTTTCAAAGTAGGGGTTTAAACTATGGATAGGGTTTCAAAGTAGGGGTTTAAACTAGGATTAGGATTTCAAAGTAGGGGATTAAACTAGGGTTAGGGTTTCAAAGTAGGGGTTTAAACTAGGGTTAAGGTTTCAAAGTAGGATTTTAAACTAAGGTTAGGGTTTCAAAGTAGGGGTTTAACCTAGGGTTAGGGTTCTAAAGTAGGGGTTTAAATTAGGGTTAGGGTTTCAAACTAGGCTTAGGGTTTCAAAGTAAGGGTTTAAATTAGGGTTAGGGTTTCAAAGTAGGGGTTTAAATTAGGGTTAGGGTTTCAAAGTAGGGGTTTAATTTAGGGTAAGGTTTTCAAACTAGTGTTAGGGTTTCAAAGTAGGGTTTTAAACTAGGGTTAGGGTTTCAAAGTAGGGGTTTAATCTAGGGTTAGGGTTTCAAAGTCTGGTTTTAAACTAGGAATAGGGTTTCAAAGTAGGGTTTTAAACTAGGGTTAGGGTTTCAAAGTAGGGGTTTAAACTAGGGTTAAGGTTTCAAAGTAGGATTTTAAACTAAGGTGAGGGTTTCAAAGTAGGGGTTTAACCTAGGGTTAGGGTTCTAAAGTAGGGGTTTAAATTAGGGTTAGGGTTTCAAACTAGGGTTAGGGTTTCAAAGAAGGGGTTTAAACTAGGGTTAGGGTTTCAAAGTAGGGGTTTAAACTATGGATAGGGTTTCAAAGTAGGGTTTTAAACTAGGGTAAGTGTTTCAAAGTAGGGGTTTAAACTAGGGTTAGGGTTTCAAAGTAGGGTTTTAAACTAGGGTTAGGGTTTCAAAGTAGGGTTTTAAACTAGGGTAAGTGTTTCAAAGTAGGGGTTTAAACTAGGGTTAGGGTTTCAAAGTAGGGGTTTAAACTAGGGTTAGGGATTCAAAGTAGGGTTTCAAACTAGGGTTAAGGTTTCAAAGTAAGGGTTTAAACTAGTGTTAGGTTTTCAAACTAGGGTTAGGGTTTCAAAAAAGGGTTTCAAACTAGGGTTAGGGTTTCAAAGTGGGGGTTTAAACTAGGGTTAGGGTTTCAAAGTAGGGTTTCAAACTAGGGTTAGGGTTTCAAAGTAGGGTTTCAAACTAGGGTAAGGGTTTCAAAGTAGGTGTGTAAACGAGGGTTAGGGTTTCAAACTAGGGTAAGTGTTTCAAAGTAGGGTTTTAAACTAGGGTAAGTGTTTCAAAGTAGGGGTTTAAACTAGGGTTAGGGTTTCAAAGTAGGGTTTTAAACTAGGGTTAGGGTTTCAAAGTAGGGTTTTAAACTAGGGTAAGTGTTTCAAAGTAGGGGTTTAAACTAGGGTTAGGGTTTCAAAGTAGGGGTTTAAACTAGGGTTAGGGATTCAAAGTAGGGTTTCAAACTAGGGTTAAGGTTTCAAAGTAGGGGTTTAAACTAGGGTTAGGTTTTCAAACTAGGGTTAGGGTTTCAAAGTAGGGTTTTAAACTAGGGTTAGGGTTTCAAAGTAGGGGTTTAATTTAGGGTAAGGTTTTCAAACTAGTGTTAGGGTTTCAAAGTAGGGTTTTAAACTAGGGTTAGGGTTTCAAAGTAGGGGTTTAATCTAGGGTTAGGGTTTCAAAGTCTGGTTTTAAACTAGGAATAGGGTTTCAAAGTAGGGTTTTAAACTAGGGTTAGGGTTTCAAAGTAGGGGTTTAAACTAGGGTTAAGGTTTCAAAGTAGGATTTTAAACTAAGGTGAGGGTTTCAAAGTAGGGGTTTAACCTAGGGTTAGGGTTCTAAAGTAGGGGTTTAAATTAGGGTTAGGGTTTCAAACTAGGGTTAGGGTTTCAAAGAAGGGGTTTAAACTAGGGTTAGGGTTTCAAAGTAGGGGTTTAAACTATGGATAGGGTTTCAAAGTAGGGGTTTAAACTAGGATTAGGATTTCAAACTAGGGGATTAAACTAGGGTTAGGGTTTCAAAGTAGGGGTTTAAACTAGGGTTAAGGTTTCAAAGTAGGATTTTAAACTAAGGTTAGGGTTTCAAAGTAGGGGTTTAACCTAGGGTTAGGGTTCTAAAGTAGGGGTTTAAATTAGGGTTAGGGTTTCAAACTAGGCTTAGGGTTTCAAAGTAAGGGTTTAAATTAGGGTTAGGGTTTCAAAGTAGGGGTTTAAACTAGGGTTAGGGTTTCAAAGTAGGGGTTTAAACTAGGGTTAGGGTTTCAAAGTAGTGTTAGGGTTTCAAAGTAGGGTTTTAAACTAGGGTTAGGGTTTCAAAGTAGGGGTTTAATCTAGGGTTAGGGTTTCAAAGTCTGGTTTTAAACTAGGAATAGGGTTTCAAAGTAGGGTTTTAAACTAGGGTTAGGGTTTCAAAGTAGGGGTTTAA
The DNA here is from genome assembly GCF_054856555.1 of Leptonotus elevatus. NCBI lineage: Eukaryota > Metazoa > Chordata > Actinopteri > Syngnathiformes > Syngnathidae > Leptonotus > Leptonotus elevatus. The sequence goes on along the minus strand of NC_141260.1, from coordinate 7,791,984 downwards.
ACTAGGGTTAAGGTTTCAAAGTAGGATTTTAAACTAAGGTGAGGGTTTCAAAGTAGGGGTTTAACCTAGGGTTAGGGTTCTAAAGTAGGGGTTTAAATTAGGGTTAGGGTTTCAAACTAGGGTTAGGGTTTCAAAGAAGGGGTTTAAACTAGGGTTAGGGTTTCAAAGTAGGGGTTTAAACTATGGATAGGGTTTCAAAGTAGGGTTTTAAACTAGGGTAAGTGTTTCAAAGTAGGGGTTTAAACTAGGGTTAGGGTTTCAAAGTTGGGATCTAAACTAGGGTTAGGGATTCAAAGTAGGGGTTTAAACTAGGATTAGGGTTTCAAAGTAGGGGTTTAAACTAGGGTTAGGGTTGCAAAGTAATGGTTTAAACTAGGGTTAGGGTTTCAAAGTAGGGGTTAAAACTAGGGTTAGGGTTTCAAAGTAGGGTTTTTAACTAGGGTTAGGGTTTCAAAGTAGGGGTTTAAACTAGGGTTAGGGATTCAAAGTAGGGGTTTAAACTAGGGTTAGGGATTCAAAGTAGGGGTTTAAACTAGGGTTAGGGTTTCAAAGTAGGGATCTAAACTAGGGTTAGGGTTTCAAAGTAGGGGTTTAAACAAGGGTTAGGGTTGCAAAGTAATGGTGTAAACTAGGGTTAGGGTTGCAAAGAAATGGTGTAAACGAGGGTTATGTTTTCAAAGTAGGGGTTAAACTAGGGTTAGGGTTTCAAAGTAGGGTTTTAAACTAGGGTTAGGGTTTCAAAGTAGTTGTTTAAACTAGGGTTAAGGTTTCAAAGTAGGGGTTTAAACTAGGGTTAGGGTTTAAAAGTAGGGGTTTAAACTAGGGTTAGGGTTCCAAAAAAGGGTTTCAAACTAGGGTTAGGGTTTCAAAGTGGGGGTTTAAACTAGGGTTAGGGTTTCAAAGTAGGGTTTCAAACTAGGGTTAGGGTTTCGAAGTAGGGTTTCAAACTAGGGTTAGGGTTTCAAAGTAGGTGTGTAAACGAGGGTTAGGGTTTCAAACTAGGGTTAGGGTTTCAAAGTAGGGTTTTAAACTAGGGTAAGTGTTTCAAAGTAGGGGTTTAAACTAGGGTTAGGGTTTCAATGTAGGGTTTTAAACTAGGGTTAGGGTTTCAAAGTAGGGTTTTAAACTAGGGTAAGTGTTTCAAAGTAGGGGTTTAAACTAGGGTTAGGGTTTAAAAGTAGGGGTTTAAACTAGGGTTAGGGTTCCAAAAAAGGGTTTCAAACTAGGGTTAGGGTTTCAAAGTGGGGGTTTAAACTAGGGTTAGGGTTTCAAAGTAGGGTTTCAAACTAGGGTTAGGGTTTCGAAGTAGGGTTTCAAACTAGGGTTAGGGTTTCAAAGTAGGTGTGTAAACGAGGGTTAGGGTTTCAAACTAGGGTTAGGGTTTCAAAGTAGGGTTTTAAACTAGGGTAAGTGTTTCAAAGTAGGGGTTTAAACTAGGGTTAGGGTTTCAATGTAGGGTTTTAAACTAGGGTTAGGGTTTCAAAGTAGGGTTTTAAACTAGGGTAAGTGTTTCAAAGTAGGGGTTTAAACTAGGGTTAGGGTTTCAAAGTAGGGGTTTAAACTAGGGTTAGGTTTTCAAACTAGGGTTAGGGTTTCAAAGTAGGGTTTTAAACTAGGGTTAGGGTTTCAAAGTAGGGGTTTAATTTAGGGTAAGGTTTTCAAACTAGTGTTAGGGTTTCAAAGTAGGGTTTTAAACTAGGGTTAGGGTTTCAAAGTAGGGGTTTAATCTAGGGTTAGGGTTTCAAAGTCTGGTTTTAAACTAGGAATAGGGTTTCAAAGTAGGGTTTTAAACTAGGGTTAGGGTTTCAAAGTAGGTGGTTTAAACTAGGGTTAAGGTTTCAAAGTAGGATTTTAAACTAAGGTGAGGGTTTCAAAGTAGGGGTTTAACCTAGGGTTAGGGTTCTAAAGTAGGGGTTTAAATTAGGGTTAGGGTTTCAAACTAGGGTTAGGGTTTCAAAGAAGGGGTTTAAACTAGGGTTAGGGTTTCAAAGTAGGGGTTTAAACTATGGATAGGGTTTCAAAGTAGGGGTTTAAACTAGGGTAAGTGTTTCAAAGTAGAGGTTTAAACTAGGGTTAGGGTTTCAAAGTAGGGTTTTAAACTAGGGTTAGGGTTTCAAAGTAGGGTTTTAAACTAGGGTAAGTGTTTCAAAGTAGGGGTTTAAACTAGGGTTAGGGTTTCAAAGTAGGGGTTTAAACTAGGGTTAGGGATTCAAAGTAGGGTTTCAAACTAGGGTTAAGGTTTCAAAGTAGGGGTTTAAACTAGGGTTAGGTTTTCAAACTAGGGTTAGGGTTTCAAAGTAGGGTTTTAAACTAGGGTTAGGGTTTCAAAGTAGGGGTTTAATTTAGGGTAAGGTTTTCAAACTAGTGTTAGGGTTTCAAAGTAGGGTTTTAAACTAGGGTTAGGGTTTCAAAGTAGGGGTTTAAACTAGGGTTAGGGTTCCAAAAAAGGGTTTCAAAATAGGGTTAGGGTTTCAAAGTGGGGGTTTAAACTAGGGTTAGGGTTTCAAAGTAGGGTTTCAAACTAGGGTTAGGGTTTCAAAGTAGGGTTTCAAATTAGGATAAGGGTTTCAAAGTAGGTGTGTAAACGAGGGTTAGGGTTTCAAACTAGGGTTAGGGTTTCAAAGTAGGGTTTTAAACTAGGGTAAGTGTTTCAAAGTAGGGGTTTAAACTAGGGTTAGGGTTTCAAAGTAGGGTTTTAAACTAGGGTTAGGGTTTCAAAGTAGGGTTTTAAACTAGGGTAAGTGTTTCAAAGTAGGGGTTTAAACTAGGGTTAGGGTTTCAAAGTAGGGGTTTAAACTAGGGTTAGGGATTCAAAGTAGGGTTTCAAACTAGGGTTAAGGTTTCAAAGTAGGGGTTTAAACTAGGGTTAGGTTTTCAAACTAGGGTTAGGGTTTCAAAGTAGGGTTTTAAACTAGGGTTAGGGTTTCAAAGTAGGGGTTTAATTTAGGGTAAGGTTTTCAAACTAGTGTTAGGGTTTCAAAGTAGGGGTTTAATCTAGGGTTAGGGTTTCAAAGTCTGGTTTTAAACTAGGAATAGGGTTTCAAAGTAGGGTTTTAAACTAGGGTTAGGGTTTCAAAGTAGGGGTTTAAACTAGGGTTAAGGTTTCAAAGTAGGATTTTAAACTAAGGTGAGGGTTTCAAAGTAGGGGTTTAACCTAGGGTTAGGGTTCTAAAGTAGGGGTTTAAATTAGGGTTAGGGTTTCAAACTAGGGTTAGGGTTTCAAAGAAGGGGTTTAAACTAGGGTTAGGGTTTCAAAGTAGGGGTTTAAACTATGGATAGGGTTTCAAAGTAGGGTTTTAAACTAGGGTAAGTGTTTCAAAGTAGGGGTTTAAACTAGGGTTAGGGTTTCAAAGTAGGGTTTTAAACTAGGGTTAGGGTTTCAAAGTAGGGTTTTAAACTAGGGTAAGTGTTTCAAAGTAGGGGTTTAAACTAGGGTTAGGGTTTCAAAGTAGGGGTTTAAACTAGGGTTAGGGATTCAAAGTAGGGTTTCAAACTAGGGTTAAGGTATCAAAGTAGGGGTTTAAACTAGGGTTAGGTTTTCAAACTAGGGTTAGGGTTTCAAAAAAGGGTTTCAAACTAGGGTTAGGGTTTCAAAGTGGGGGTTTAAACTAGGGTTAGAGTTTCAAAATAGGGTTTCAAACTAGGGTTAGGGTTTCAAAGTAGGGTTTCAAACTAGGGTAAGGGTTTCAAAGTAGGTGTGTAAACGAGGGTTAGGGTTTCAAACTAGGGTTAGGGTTTCAAAGTAGGGTTTTAAACTAGGGTAAGTGTTTCAAAGTAGGGGTTTAAACTAGGGTTAGGGTTTCAAAGTAGGGTTTTAAACTAGGGTTAGGGTTTCAAAGTAGGGGTTTAAACTAGGGTTAGGGTTTCAAAGTAGGGGTTTAAACTAGGGTTAGGGATTCAAAGTAGGGTTTCAAACAAGGGTTAAGGTTTCAAAGTAGGGGTTTAAACTAGGGTTAGGTTTTCAAACTAGGGTTAGGGTTTCAAAGTAGGGTTTTAAACTAGGGTTAGAGTTTCAAAGTAGGGGTTTAATTTAGGGTAAGGTTTTCAAACTAGTGTTAGGGTTTCAAAGTAGGGTTTTAAACTAGGGTTAGGGTTTCAAAGTAGGGGTTTAATCTAGGGTTAGGGTTTCAAAGTCTGGTTTTAAACTAGGAATAGGGTTTCAAAGTAGGGTTTTAAACTAGGGTTAGGGTTTCAAAGTAGGGGTTTAAACTAGGGTTAAGGTTTCAAAGTAGGATTTTAAACTAAGGTGAGGGTTTCAAAGTAGGGGTTTAACCTAGGGTTAGGGTTCTAAAGTAGGGGTTTAAATTAGGGTTAGGGTTTCAAACTAGGGTTTGGGTTTCAAAGAAGGGGTTTAAACTAGGGTTAGGGTTTCAAAGTAGGGGTTTAAACTATGGATAGGGTTTCAAAGTAGGGGTTTAAACTAGGATTAGGATTTCAAAGTAGGGGATTAAACTAGGGTTAGGGTTTCAAAGTAGGGGTTTAAACTAGGGTTAAGGTTTCAAAGTAGGATTTTAAACTAAGGTTAGGGTTTCAAAGTAGGGGTTTAACCTAGGGTTAGGGTTCTAAAGTAGGGGTTTAAATTAGGGTTAGGGTTTCAAACTAGGCTTAGGGTTTCAAAGTAAGGGTTTAAATTAGGGTTAGGGTTTCAAAGTAGGGGTTTAAATTAGGGTTAGGGTTTCAAAGTAGGGGTTTAATTTAGGGTAAGGTTTTCAAACTAGTGTTAGGGTTTCAAAGTAGGGTTTTAAACTAGGGTTAGGGTTTCAAAGTAGGGGTTTAATCTAGGGTTAGGGTTTCAAAGTCTGGTTTTAAACTAGGAATAGGGTTTCAAAGTAGGGTTTTAAACTAGGGTTAGGGTTTCAAAGTAGGGGTTTAAACTAGGGTTAAGGTTTCAAAGTAGGATTTTAAACTAAGGTGAGGGTTTCAAAGTAGGGGTTTAACCTAGGGTTAGGGTTCTAAAGTAGGGGTTTAAATTAGGGTTAGGATTTCAAACTAGGGTTAGGGTTTCAAAGAAGGGGTTTAAACTAGGGTTAGGGTTTCAAAGTAGGGGTTTAAACTATGGATAGGGTTTCAAAGTAGGGTTTTAAACTAGGGTAAGTGTTTCAAAGTAGGGGTTTAAACTAGGGTTAGGGTTTCAAAGTAGGGTTTTAAACTAGGGTTAGGGTTTCAAAGTAGGGTTTTAAACTAGGGTAAGTGTTTCAAAGTAGGGGTTTAAACTAGGGTTAGGGTTTCAAAGTAGGGGTTTAAACTAGGGTTAGGGATTCAAAGTAGGGTTTCAAACTAGGGTTAAGGTTTCAAAGTAGGGGTTTAAACTAGGGTTAGGTTTTCAATCTAGGGTTAGGGTTTCAAAAAAGGGTTTCAAACTAGGGTTAGGGTTTCAAAGTGGGGGTTTAAACTAGGGTTAGGGTTTCAAAGTAGGGTTTCAAACTAGGGTTAGGGTTTCAAAGTAGGGTTTCAAACTAGGGTAAGGGTTTCAAAGTAGGTGTGTAAACGAGGGTTAGGGTTTCAAACTAGGGTTAGGGTTTCAAAGTAGGGTTTTAAACTAGGGTAAGTGTTTCAAAGTAGGGGTTTAAACTAGGGTTAGGGTTTCAAAGTAGGGTTTTAAACTAGGGTTAGGGTTTCAAAGTAGGGTTTTAAACTAGGGTAAGTGTTTCAAAGTAGGGGTTTAAACTAGGGTTAGGGTTTCAAAGTAGGGGTTTAAACTAGGGTTAGGGATTCAAAGTAGGGTTTCAAACTAGGGTTAAGGTTTCAAAGTAGGGGTTTAAACTAGGGTTAGGTTTTCAAACTAGGGTTAGGGTTTCAAAGTAGGGTTTTAAACTAGGGTTAGGGTTTCAAAGTAGGGGTTTAATTTAGGGTAAGGTTTTCAAACTAGTGTTAGGGTTTCAAAGTAGGGTTTTAAACTAGGGTTAGGGTTTCAAAGTAGGGGTTTAATCTAGGGTTAGGGTTTCAAAGTCTGGTTTTAAACTAGGAATAGGGTTTCAAAGTAGGGTTTTAAACTAGGGTTAGGGTTTCAAAGTAGGGGTTTAAACTAGGGTTAAGGTTTCAAAGTAGGATTTTAAACTAAGGTGAGGGTTTCAAAGTAGGGGTTTAACCTAGGGTTAGGGTTCTAAAGTAGGGGTTTAAATTAGGGTTAGGGTTTCAAACTAGGGTTTGGGTTTCAAAGAAGGGGTTTAAACTAGGGTTAGGGTTTCAAAGTAGGGGTTTAAACTATGGATAGGGTTTCAAAGTAGGGGTTTAAACTAGGATTAGGATTTCAAAGTAGGGGATTAAACTAGGGTTAGGGTTTCAAAGTAGGGGTTTAAACTAGGGTTAAGGTTTCAAAGTAGGATTTTAAACTAAGGTTAGGGTTTCAAAGTAGGGGTTTAACCTAGGGTTAGGGTTCTAAAGTAGGGGTTTAAATTAGGGTTAGGGTTTCAAACTAGGCTTAGGGTTTCAAAGTAAGGGTTTAAATTAGGGTTAGGGTTTCAAAGTAGGGGTTTAAATTAGGGTTAGGGTTTCAAAGTAGGGGTTTAATTTAGGGTAAGGTTTTCAAACTAGTGTTAGGGTTTCAAAGTAGGGTTTTAAACTAGGGTTAGGGTTTCAAAGTAGGGGTTTAATCTAGGGTTAGGGTTTCAAAGTCTGGTTTTAAACTAGGAATAGGGTTTCAAAGTAGGGTTTTAAACTAGGGTTAGGGTTTCAAAGTAGGTGTTTAAACTAGGGTTAAGGTTTCAAAGTAGGATTTTAAACTAAGGTGAGGGTTTCAAAGTAGGGGTTTAACCTAGGGTTAGGGTTCTAAAGTAGGGGTTTAAATTAGGGTTAGGATTTCAAACTAGGGTTAGGGTTTCAAAGAAGGGGTTTAAACTAGGGTTAGGGTTTCAAAGTAGGGGTTTAAACTATGGATAGGGTTTCAAAGTAGGGTTTTAAACTAGGGTAAGTGTTTCAAAGTAGGGGTTTAAACTAGGGTTAGGGTTTCAAACTAGGGTTAGGGTTTCAAAGAAGGGGTTTAAACTAGGGTTAGGGTTTCAAAGTAGGGGTTTAAACTATGGATAGGGTTTCAAAGTAGGGGTTTAAACTAGGATTAGGATTTCAAAGTAGGGGATTAAACTAGGGTTAGGGTTTCAAAGTAGGGGTTTAAACTAGGGTTAAGGTTTCAAAATAGGATTTTAAACTAAGGTTAGGGTTTCAAAGTAGGGGTTTAACCTAGGGTTAGGGTTCTAAAGTAGGGGTTTAAATTAGGGTTAGGGTTTCAAACTAGGCTTAGGGTTTCAAAGTAAGGGTTTAAATTAGGGTTAGGGTTTCAAAGTAGGGGTTTAAACTAGGGTTAGGGTTTCAAAGTAGGGGTTTAAACTAGGGTTAGGGTTTCAAAGTAGGGGTTTAAACTAGGATTAGGGTTTCAAAGTAGGGATTTAAACTAGGGTTAGGTTTTCAAAGTAGGGGTTTAAACTCAGGTTAGGGTTTCAAAGTAGGGGTTTAAACTCGGGTTAGGGTTTCTAACTAGGGGTTTAAACTAGGGTTAGGGTTTCAAAGTAGGGGTTTAAACTAGGGTTAGGGTTTCAAACTAGGGTTAGGGTTTCAAAGTAGGGGTTTAAATTAGGGTTAGGGTTTCAAACTAGGGTTAGGGTTTCAAAGAAGGGGTTTAAACTAGGGTTAGGGTTTCAAAGTAGGGGTTTAAACTAGGGTTAGGGTTTCAAAGTAGGGGTTTAAACTAGGATTAGGATTTCAAAGTAGGGGTTTAAACTAGGGTTAGGGTTTCAAAGTAGGGGTTTAAACTAGGGTTAAGGTTTCAAAGTTGGATTTTAAACTAAGGTTAGGGTTTCAAAGTAGGGGTTTAACCTAGGGTTAGGGTTCTAAAGTAGGGGTTTAAATTAGGGTTAGGGTTTCAAACTAGGCTTAGGGTTTCAAAGTAAGGGTTTAAATTAGGGTTAGGGTTTCAAAGTAGGGGTTTAAACTAGGGTTAGGGTTTCAAAGTAGGGGTTTAAACTAGGGTTAGGGTTTCAAAGTAGGGGTTTAAACTAGGATTAGGGTTTCAAAGTAGGGGTTTAAACTAGGGTTAGGTTTTCAAAGTAGGGGTTTAAACTCAGGTTAGGGTTTCAAAGTAGGGGTTTAAACTCGGGTTAGGGTTTCTAACTAGGGGTTTAAACTAGGGTTAGGGTTTCAAAGTAGGGGTTTAAACTAGGGTTAGGTTTTCAAACTAGGGTTAGGGTTTCAAAGTAGGGGTTTAAATTAGGGTTAGGGTTTCAAACTAGGGTTAGGGTTTCAAAGAAGGGGTTTAAACTAGGGTTAGGGTTTCAAAGTAGGGGTTTAAACTAGGGTTAGGGTTTCAAAGTAGGGGTTTAAACTAGGATTAGGATTTCAAAGTAGGGGTTTAAACTAGGGTTAGGGTTTCAAAGTAGGGGTTTAAACTAGGGTTAAGGTTTCAAAGTTGGATTTTAAACTAAGGTTAGGGTTTCAAAGTAGGGGTTTAACCTAGGGTTAGGGTTCTAAAGTAGGGGTTTAAATTAGGGTTAGGGTTTCAAACTAGGCTTAGGGTTTCAAAGTAAGGGTTTAAACTAGGGTTAGGGTTTCAAAGTAGGGGTTTAAACTAGGGTTAGGGTTTCAAAGTAGGGGTTTAAACTAGGATTAGGGTTTCAAAGTAGGGGTTTAAACTAGGGTTAGGTTTTCAAAGTAGGGGTTTAAACTCAGGTTAGGGTTTCAAAGTGGGGGTTTAAACTCGGGTTAGGGTTTCAAACTAGGGGTTTGAACTAGGGTTAGGGTTTCAAAGTAGGGGTTTAAACTAGGGTTAGGGTTTCAAATTAGGGTTTGGGTTTCAAAGTAGGGTTTTAAACTAGGGTTAGGGTTTCAAACTAGGGTTAGGGTTTCAAAGTAGGGTTTTAAACTAGGTTTGGGGTTTCAAAGTAGGGGTTTAAACTAGGGTTAGGGTTTCAAAGTAGGATTTTAAACTAGGGTTAGGGTTTTAAAGTAGTGGTTTAAACTAGGGTTAGGGTTTCAAAGTAGGGTTTTAAACTAGGGTTAGGGTTTCAAAGTAGGGGTTTAAACTAGGGTTAGGGTTTCAAAGTAGGGGTTTAAACTCGGGTTAGGGTTTCAAAGTAGGGGTTTAAACTAGGGTTAGGGTTTCAAAGTAGGGGTTTAAACTAGGGTTAGGTTTTCAAACTAGGGTTAGGGTTTCAAAGTAGGGTTTTAAACTAGGGTTAGGGTTTCAAACTAAGGTTAGGGTTTCAAAGTAGGGTTTTAAACTAGGTTTAGGGTTTCAAAGTAGGGGTTTAAACTAGGGTTAGGGTCTCAAAGTAGGATTTTAAACTAGGGTTAGGGTTTTAAAGTAGGGTTTTAAACTAGGGTTAGGGTTTCAAAGTAGGGGTTTAAACTAGGGTTAGGGTTTCAAAGTAGGGGTTTAAACTAGGGTTAGGGTTTCAAACTAAGGTTAGGGTTTCAAACTAGAGTTAAGGTTTCAAAGTAGGGTTTTAAACTAGGGTTAGGGTTTCAAAGTAGGGTTTTAAACTAGGGTTAGGGTTTCAAAGTAGGGGTTTAAACTAGGGTTAGGGTTTCAAAGTAGGGTTTTAAACTACGGTTAGGGTTTCAAAGTAGTGGTTTAAACTAGGGTTAGGGTTTCAAAGTAGGTGTTTAAACGAGGGTTAGGGTTTAAACTAGGGTTAAGGTTTCAAAGTAGGGGTTTAAACTAGGGTTAGGGTTTCAAAGTAGGGTTTTAAACTAGGGTTAGGGTTTCAAAGTAGGTGTTTAAACGAGGGTTAGGGTTTAAACTAGGGTTAAGGTTTCAAAATGGTGGTTTAAACTAGGGTTAGGGTTTCAAAGTAGGGGTTTAAACTAGGGTTAGGGTTTCAAAGTAGGGTTTTAAACAAGGGTTAGGGTTTCAAAGTAGGGGTTTAAACTATGGTTAGGGTTTCAAAGTAGGGGTTTAAACTAGGGATAAAGTTTCAATTAGGGGTTTAAACTAGGGTTAGGGTTTCAAAGTAGGGGTTTAAACTAGGGTTAGGGTTTCAAAGTAGGGGTTTAAACTAGGGATAAAGTTTCAATTAGGGGTTTAAACTAGGGTTAGGGTTTCAAAGTAGGGGTTTAAACTAGGGTTAGGGTTTCAAAGTAGGGGTTTAAACTAGGGTTAAGGTTTCAAAGTAGGATTTTAAACTAAGGTGAGGGTTTCAAAGTAGGGGTTTAACCTAGGGTTAGGGTTCTAAAGTAGGGGTTTCAATTAGGGTTAGGGTTTAAACTAGGGTTAGGGTTTCAAAGTAGGGGTTTAAACTAGGGTTAAGGTTTCAAAGTATGGGTTTGAACTATGGTTATGGTTTCAAAGTAGGGGTTTAAAGTAGGGTTAGGGTTTCAAAGTAGGGTTTTAAACTAGGTTTAGGGTTTCAAAGTAGGGGTTTAAACTCGGGTTAGGGTTTCAAAGTAGGGGTTAAAACTAGGATTAGGATTTCAAAGTAGGGGTTTAAACTAGGGTTAGGGTTTCAAAGTAGGGGTTTAAACTAGGGTTAAGGTTTCAAAGTAGGATTTTAAACTAAGGTTAGGGTTTCAAAGTAGGGGTTTAACCTAGGGTTAGGGTTCTAAAGTAGGGGTTTAAATTAGGGTTAGGTTTTCAAACTAGGCTTAGGGTTTCAAAGTAAGGGTTTAAACTAGGGTTAGGGTTTCAAAGTAGGGGTTTAAACTAGGGTTAGGGTTTCAAAGTAGGGGTTTAAACTAGGATTAGGGTTTCAAAGTAGGGGTTTAAACTAGGGTTAGGTTTTCAAAGTAGGGGTTTAAACTCAGGTTAGGGTTTCAAAGTAGGGGTTTAAACTCGGGTTAGGGTTTCAAACTAGGGGTTTGAACTAGGGTTAGGGTTTCAAAGTAGGGGTTTAAACTAGGGTTAGGTTTTCAAACTAGGGTTAGGGTTTCAAACTAGAGTTAAGGTTTCAAAGTAGGGTTTTAAACTAGGGTTAGGGTTTCAAAGTAGGGTTTTAAACTAGGATTAGGGTTTCAAAGTAGGGGTTTAAACTAGGGTTAGGGTTTCAAAGTAGGGTTTTAAACTAGGGTTAGGGTTTCAAAGTAGTGGTTTAAACTAGGGTTAGGGTTTCAAAGTAGGTGTTTAAACGAGGGTTAGGGTTTAAACTAGGGTTAAGGTTTCAAAGTAGGGGTTTAAACTAGGGTTAGGGTTTCAAAGTAGGGTTTTAAACTAGGTTAAGGTTTCAAAAAGGTGGTTTAAACTAGGGTTAGGGTTTCAAAGTAGGGGTTTAAACTAGGGTTAGGGTTTCAAAGTAGGGTTTTAAACAAGGGTTAGGGTTTCAAAGTAGGGGTTTAAACTATGGTTAGGGTTTCAAAGTAGGGGTTTAAACTAGGGATAAAGTTTCAATTAGGGGTTTAAACTAGGGTTAGGGTTTCAAAGTAGGGGTTTAAACTAGGGTTAGGGTTTCAAAGTAGGGGTTTAAACTAGGGATAAAGTTTCAATTAGGGGTTTAAACTAGGGTTAGGGTTTCAAAGTAGGGGTTTAAACTAGGGTTAGGGTTTCAAAGTAGGGGTTTAAACTAGGGATAAAGTTTCAATTAGGGGTTTAAACTAGGGTTAGGGTTTCAAAGTAGGGGTTTAAACTAGGGTTAAGGTTTCAAAGTATGGGTTTGAACTATGGTTATGGTTTCAAAGTAGGGGTTTAAAGTAGGGTTAGGGTTTCAAAGTAGGGTTTTAAACTAGGTTTAGGGTTTCAAAGTAGGGGTTTAAACTCGGGTTAGGGTTTCAAAGTAGGGGTTTAAACTAGGATTAGGATTTCAAAGTAGGGGTTTAAACTAGGGTTAGGGTTTCAAAGTAGGGGTTTAAACTAGGGTTAAGGTTTCAAAGTAGGATTTTAAACTAAGGTTAGGGTTTCAAAGTAGGGGTTTAACCTAGGGTTAGGGTTCTAAAGTAGGGGTTTAAATTAGGGTTAGGGTTTCAAACTAGGCTTAGGGTTTCAAAGTAAGGGTTTAAACTAGGGTTAGGGTTTCAAAGTAGGGGTTTAAACTAGGGTTAGGGTTTCAAAGTAGGGGTTTAAACTAGGATTAGGGTTTCAAAGTAGGGGTTTAAACTAGGGTTAGGTTTTCAAAGTAGGGGTTTAAACTCAGGTTAGGGTTTCAAAGTAGGGGTTTAAACTCGGGTTAGGGTTTCAAACTAGGGGTTTGAACTAGGGTTAGGGTTTCAAAGTAGGGGTTTAAACTAGGGTTAGGTTTTCAAACTAGGGTTAGGGTTTCAAAGTAGGGTTTTAAACTAGGGTTAGGTTTTCAAACTAGGGTTAGGGTTTCAAACTAGAGTTAAGGTTTCAAAGTAGGGTTTTAAACTAGGGTTAGGGTTTCAAAGTAGGGTTTTAAACTAGGATTAGGGTTTCAAAGTAGGGGTTTAAACTAGGGTTAGGGTTTCAAAGTAGGGTTTTAAACTAGGGTTAGGGTTTCAAAGTAGTGGTTTAAACTAGGGTTAGGGTTTCAAAGTAGGTGTTTAAACGAGGGTTAGGGTTTAAACTAGGGTTAAGGTTTCAAAGTAGGGGTTTAAACTAGGGTTAGGGTTTCAAAGTAGGGTTTTAAACTAGGTTTGGGGTTTCAAAGTAGGGGTTTAAACTAGGGTTAGGGTTTCAAAGTAGGATTTTAAACTAGGGTTAGGGTTTTAAAGTAGTGGTTTAAACTAGGGTTAGGGTTTCAAAGTAGGGTTTTAAACTAGGGTTAGGGTTTCAAAGTAGGGGTTTAAACTAGGGTTAGGGTTTCAAAGTAGGGGTTTAAACTCGGGTTAGGGTTTCAAAGTAGGGGTTTAAACTAGGGTTAGGGTTTCAAAGTAGGGGTTTAAACTAGGGTTAGGTTTTCAAACTAGGGTTAGGGTTTCAAAGTAGGGTTTTAAACTAGGGTTAGGGTTTCAAACTAGGGTTAGGGTTTCAAAGAAGGGTTTTAAACTAGGTTTAGGGTTTCAAAGTAGGGGTTTAAACTAGGGTTAGGGTTTCAAAGTAGGATTTTAAACTAGGGTTAGGGTTTTAAAGTAGGGTTTTAAACTAGGGTTAGGGTTTCAAAGTAGGGGTTTAAACTAGGGTTAGGGTTTCAAAGTAGGGGTTTAAACTAGGGTTAGGGTTTCAAACTAAGGTTAGGGTTTCAAACTAGAGTTAAGGTTTCAAAGTAGGGTTTTAAACTAGGGTTAGGGTTTCAAAGTAGGGTTTTAAACTAGGGTTAGGGTTTCAAAGTAGGGGTTTAAACTAGGGTTAGGGTTTCAAAGTAGGGTTTTAAACTAGGGTTAGGGTTTCAAAGTAGTGGTTTAAACTAGGGTTAGGGTTTCAAAGTAGGTGTTTAAACGAGGGTTAGGGTTTAAACTAGGGTTAAGGTTTCAAAGTAGGGGTTTAAACTAGGGTTAGGGTTTCAAAGTAGGGTTTTAAACTAGGTTAAGGTTTCAAAATGGTGGTTTAAACTAGGGTTAGGGTTTCAAAGTAGGGGTTTAAACTAGGGTTAGGGTTTCAAAGTAGGGTTTTAAACAAGGGTTAGGGTTTCAAAATAGGGGTTTAAACTATGGTTAGGGTTTCAAAGTAGGGGTTTAAACTAGGGATAAAGTTTCAATTAGGGGTTTAAACTAGGGTTAGGGTTTCAAAGTAGGGGTTTAAACTAGGGTTAGGGTTTCAAAGTAGGGGTTTAAACTAGGGATAAAGTTTCAATTAGGGGTTTAAACTAGGGTTAGGGTTTCAAAGTAGGGGTTTAAACTAGGGTTAGGGTTTCAAAGTAGGGGTTTAAACTAGGGATAAAGTTTCAATTAGGGGTTTAAACTAGGGTTAGGGTTTCAAAGTAGGGGTTTAAACTAGGGTTAGGGTTTCAAAGTAGGGTTTCAAACTAGGGTTAGGGTTTCAAAGTAGGGTTTCAAACTAGGGTTAGGGTTTCAAAGTACGGGTTTAAACTAGGGTTAATGTTTCAAAATAGGGTTTTAAACTAGGGTTAGGGTTTCAAAGTAGGGTTTCAAACTAGGGTTAGGGTTTCAAAGTAGGGTTTCAAACTAGGGTTAGGGTTTCAAAGTACAGGTTTAAACTAGGGTTAGGGTTTCAAAGTAGGGGTTTAAATTAGGTTTAGGGTCTCAAACTAGGGATAGGGTTTCAAAGTAAGGTTTTAAACTAGGGTTAGGGTTTCAAAGTAGAGGTTTAAACTAGGCTTAGGGTTTCAAAGTAGGGTTTTAAACGAGGGTTAGGGTTTTAAAGTAGGGGTTTAAACTAAGGTTAGGGTTTCAAAGTAGGGTTTTAACCTAGGGTTAGGGTTCTAAAGTAGGGGTTTAAACTAGGGTTAGGGTTTCAAAGTAGGGTTTTAAACTAGGGTTAGGGTTTCAAAGTAGTAGTTTGAACTAGGATTAGGGTTTCAAAGTAGGGGTTTAAACTAGGTTTAGGGTCTCAAACTAGGGATAGGGTTTCAAAGTAAGGTTTTAAACTAGGGTTAGTGTTTCAAAGTAGAGGTTTAAACTAGGGTTAGGGTTTCAAAGTAGGGTTTTAACCTAGGGTTAGGGTTCTAAAGTAGGGGTTTAAACTAGGGTTAGGGTTTCAAAGTAGGGTTTTAAACTAGGGTAAGGGTTTCAAAGTAGGGGTTTAAACTAGGGTTAGGGTTTCAAAGTAGGGGTTTAAACTAGGGTTAGGGTTTCAAACTAGGGTTAGGGTTTCAAAGTAGGGTTTTAAACTAGGGTTAGGGTTTCAAAGTAGGGGTTTAAACTAGGGTTAAATCAGAGCGGCCAATCTTTTTTTTTGTAGACATATTTATCATTTAGTTAGTTCTAAACGTATTGAGCTTTAAATTGAATTTAAGACATGGGATATGTCATTTAAGCGCTCCCTTATTTTGAGCAGTGTTGTATGAAGGTACTTTTAATCAGTGTGCTTTTCTGTTAGCAGGACATCGTGCATTTGGACTTGAATGTTTTTTTTGTCCTTATTGTGATTGTGACTACAACACAATGAAAAGTGTTGTTGTCAGTGAGGAACTGCGATGGTAAGGGATGAACTGCGATGGCAAAAATGCGGCCCGAACCGTAGATCGCACCGGGACAAATGAGGTATCAAACGATGCGGCTCGATCTGACTCGCTGCGCTATTATTTTTCTAAGAATTCCCAGTTACCAAGGCGACGCTATTCCCAAAAAACTCCCAAATAAAGTCCCATAGGAATGAATGGGAATCCGAAAGACATCAACTCCAATCAAGCACCTTTTTCCAAGACACGCTGCGCGCGCATACGTTGACCGACCGATATGAATTTTAGCTCATTTTGTTGGAATTTTTGTCATCTTTAGCTCAGTGTCAAAAAAAAAATTAAGGAATGAAAGCTCTCCCCCTGTGCGGGTTCAAAGACAGTGAGCAAAGGGGTGAAAGTCGCCTTTCTTGCATCAGCTAGAGCGTGACTAATTAAGGACAGAGTGCTGGGAACCAAAAAATATATTTCCAAAAGTTTCACTTTAACTCGTCACCATGGCCACAATCTTTGCTCACTAGACATCAAATTCGCACATTTTGTAGCCACAAACCTCTGCTAGGGTTAGTTTTATTTGGCTAAGGTGTCATTTAGTACCTTTATTTTAACTTTAAGCGAGGAGAAGTCGCACTATTTTGATCTCTTTTCAATGTTTTCCGTTTTCCCCTCTTCATTTTCGATCAATCATAAGTTTTCAACCTGCTCTCATTTGGTCATTTTTCATCCGATTAAAAAACTGAGAACATGCTCGCGTTCCCCAAACCCTTGCCGTTCTAACGAGCCATTTCTGGAATCTGCATCTTCAACCGTTAAGTCGCGAGAGGCTTTTGTTTGAGGTGAGCGTAATCCTATACAAATCAATGGAATGTTGGTGCGTGACGTCTCTTAACAACTTAAAATCAAATGTGTGTGCGTGAATGTGCATGTTTTGTAAAGGGGCAGTAAGATACTGTTGATTATGGTAGATTCCACATTTCTTGACCGATTTCAATGGTTTAAATTTTAAACTGTTCAGCTCATTGAAATGTTACTTAAAATCAAATGTGTGTGCGTGAATGTGCATGTTTCTTAAAGGGGCAGTAACATACTGTTGATTATGGTTAACTTTTACATTTCTTGAGCGATTTCAATGGTTTCAATTTTAAACTGTTCAGCTCATTGAAATGTTAGTTAAAATCAAATGTGTGTGCGTGAATGTGCATGTTTCTTAAAGGGGCAGTAATACTTTTAGTTGATTATAACTTCCACATTTCTTGAGCGATTTCAACGGTTGAAATTTTAAACTGTTCAGCTCATTGAAAAGAGTTGCAAGAGTTAGCAGGCCCATTCAAAATTTCCGCGGGAATTTTTCTAGTTTTTTAATCTTCCACCGATTTTTCCGCAAGAATGCGGCCCGTACCGTACATCGCACCAGGACAAATGAAGTATCAAACGATGCGGCTCGATCTGACTCGGTGCGGCATTATTTTTCTAGGAATTCCCAGTTACCATGGCGACGCTATTCCCAAAAAACTCCCAAAATTCAGGGAAAGAAGGTCCCATAGGAAATGAATGTGAAAAGGAAAGACAAAATCACACATCAAGCACCTTTTTCCAAGACACGCTGCGTGCGCATACGTTAACCGATTGATATGAATTTTAGCTCATTTTGTTGGAATTTTTCCTATCTTTAGCTCAGTGTCAAAAAAAAATTAAGGAATGAAAGTTCTTCCCCCTGTGCGGGTTCAAAGACAGTGAGTGTAATCGCCACTCTATTACGCAATTAAACTTTCAGTGGTGGGAACCAAAAAATCTATTTCCAAAAGTTTTACTTCAACTCGTCACCATGGCCACAATCTTTGCTCACTAGACATCAAATTCGCACATTTTGTAGCCACAAGCCTCTGCTTTCTGAAAAACTAAGTTTTATTTGGCTAAGGTGTCATTTAGTACCTTTATTTTCACTTTAAGCGAGGAGAAGTCGGACTTTGGCGCCTATCTCCTCCATGTTAATTTCGCCGTTTTTTCCCTCTTCATTTTCGATCAATTATAAGTTTTCAACCTGCTCTCATTTGGTCACTTTTCATCCGATTACAAAACTGAGAACATGCTCGCGTTCCCCAAACCCTTGCCGTTCTAACGAGCCATTTCTGGAATCTGCATCTTCAACCGTTAAGTCGTGAGAGGCTTTTGTTTGAGGTGAGCGTAATCCTATACAAAATCAATGGAATGTGGGTGCGTGACGTCTCCTAACAATTTAAAATCAAATGTGTGTGCGTGAATGTGCATGTTTTGTAAAATGGCAGTAAGATACTTTTAGTTGATGTTGATTATGGTGAACTTCCACATTTCTTGACCGATTTCAATGGTTTAAATTTTAAACTGTTCAGCTCATTTACATTAAAAAAAAAAAAACGTTTAAAAAAACACACACAATACACACACATTATTATTATTTTTAAATGAAATGGAATGGACTGCTATTTAAATAGTGCTTTTTTAGCTATACTGCCTGGTCTCTCACTTTTGCATAGCAACTGCCTCAGCCAATCATTTCTCTCACTGTTGAGCTCAACTCACCCCCTTTTTTTCTTGGTGTACTCAAGGCTTGGCCTATCTACGACTACTACTATTGCAAATACTATTACTACTACTACTATCTTGGCCAATTGATTAGGTACACCCAGGATTCTGGTCAATTCATTAGGTACACCCTGGATTCTTGCCACTCCGCCCACCCAGGGCGGCGGCCATCTTGGCCAATTAATTAGGTACACCCTGGAGTCTCGCCACTCCGCCCACCCAGGGCAACGGCCATCTTGGCCAATTAATTAGGTACACTAAGGATTCTCTCCCCTCCGCCCACCCGGGGCGGCGGCCATCTTGGCCAATTGATTAGGTACAGCCAGGACTTTTCAGTCACAAAATTGTTTTATTTGATTATTTTCCAAATTTGTAGCATGTGACTATTACTGTGTTTTTTTGATGATTGTGGTTTATTATTAACTCTTTGACCGCCATAAACGTTATAAAACGTTTAGCATAAACCTAGGGAAGGGCGCCGAGGACGTTTAAAGACGTCCCCTATGTTTTTTTGTTTTTTTTTTGAAAACGGGTGCAGGAAAGCCTTGGGCAGCTGTGCTGAAAGTATCAGGCAGATCTGATTAGTAAAAGACTCATTTTGGCCCCTAGAGGGCAGCGATGACTCTCTTTGCACAAGGTTGGATGGGCCGCCCACCGTGGGCGTCAGTAGAAGACGTGAGGCGGAGCTAGAGTGTTGAGGAGACATGGCTGATGAAGCCCACAATGGCTGACCAATCAACCGGTTGCAAGCAGCTCACGCTTGAGCATTTTTTTCAAAGACGGAAAGCATCAATCAATACTAAAAAGCGCATTGATGTCGACGATGATGATGACTCCGAGCTTGACGCCAAAGTTGGAAGCCTTGACGCAACTGTTATGATCACGTAGTAAGCCTCACCGGCTAAGCGCGGCTAGCGCGGCTAGCGCTGCTAAGGCCGGAAAACGCGCACAATAGCCGACCGAGTACTTCTACACAATCGGACATTCGATCGGGCGATGGAGAGTTGGCATCGACCAATGCAGATTGATGATGATGATGATGATGACTCCGAGCTTGACGCCAAAGTTGGAAGCCTTGACGCGACTGTTATGATCATGTAGTAAGCCTCACCGGCTAAGCGCGGCTAGTGCGGCTACCGCTGCTAAGGCCGCAAAACGCGCACAATAGCCGACCGGGTACTTCTACACAATCGGACATTCGATCGGGCGATGGAGAGTTGGCATCGACCAATGCAGATTGATGATGATGATGATGATGACTCCGAGCTTGACACCAAAGTTGGAAGCCTTGACGCGACTGTTATGATCACGTAGTAAGCCTCACCGGCTAGCGCGGCTACCGCTGCTAACGCCGGAGCTTTCACATGCGGACATTTTGTCGGACAATGAAGAGTACCCCGAGTCCAATGCATATTCATCGGAGGAGCGGGTACAGTCTGATCACGGAGAAGACACTGTTTCTGGACTACGATGCCACCATGAATGGAGTGGATAAAATGGATCAGAACATCTCTTACAACCCGGTGTAGCAACTGAAGGACACGAGGAAGCGAGACGTAACGAAACCGTAGCATGATCCTGATATTAGACTTGATGGCAACACACACTGCAGTATATACTTGCTATTCCCCGGAAAAAACGGCCTGCAAGAAAGTGGAGCACGCGAAGAGGCAATCTGTTGTGCAAATGCTGTTGCGACTCCTTGCACGCAGGAGAGTGTTACAAAAAGAAAAACTGTCGTTGAAACATCCACATATTTGTAAATAGCACCACAGTTGCACACATTTGTAAATAGTTTGCCAAATTGTTGTCAAATTGTTACACTGTTGAATGTAAATAAACGTATTTTGCTATCAAAAAACACTTTTTCATTCTTGGTGGTAGTGTTTTATAGAAGTAAAGCACTATTTAGGTGTTTGTGGCATCATTCATGGACAAAAAGAAGTGTAAAATTCACTAGAATGCATGAAATAATATCGTTTCACTAAAAGCTTGATTTCTCCGTATTTTGGTCCAAAACAGGCGAAATTGGGTCAAACTAACCATTTTCTATTGTTGATTACTAAAGAACGGAATAAGGTAGAAACAAACTTTTTTTTTCTGATGAAAGATCTTTCATTTGGTAGTACGTGTGTTTCCATAGTCCAAACAGAACATTTTCTGTGGACCTTGAAAGATCAGTCAAAATGCTTAAATCGGCTGGCACTGACGGCATCCCTTTTCTGAAAACGTCTTGCAGTCAAAGAGTTAAATACTATAAATTGTCCATTTCCTTTGCTAAAATAAATGTTTTATTTTATAATATTGATGAGTTCTTCAAGATGCACAAACAGTGACTGTGCACATGTTGTTTCCTCAGGGCACACATACACATATAAAAGTAATTTGTAAGATGTTGATAAAATTGGGTTAATGGTGTAAATCAACAAATTCAAATTGGAAGGTTCATTTAACTAGATTGTTTTATGTTCAATATACTTATATATATACCTATACAGGTGATAATTGCTGAAATTAAAATAACAGATTAATCAGATTTTTTTAAATGCATAGTAATTAAAATATGTGTCACTCCCTTAACACTGAAAACAAAGATATGAATTAGACAATGGTTGGTTCTTTTTAGTGGTTAAAAAAGTGGATGTTTGAATTACAATTTTTATCTTTTTATATGTATTTATTTTTTTATGTTGATGTGCAAAAAACACATACAATTGGTCAAGCAGCGCATCCACCACCAGACGGCCTGTCCTGTATGTAGCAGTATGTCCTACTCGCAACCCGCGAGTGTTGTATGACACAATCCGCATTATTGAACCTTGCACGCAGCGCAGTTGCCCCCTTAAACTGGTCTCCTCGGATGCAGCGCGCTCCAACCTCACCATCGGGCTGCAACCCACCTTGTGATAGTTGGAGTTCGTGTTGTCCTATCTCTTTTCCCTGATTGGTCGTTTTCTGCTTGTCTGTGCTGTGGCCAATGACATTCGCTTGATTTTGGAAGGTTCTAGACGACGGACCCCTCTTGCTGATAGTTGGAGTTCGTGTTGTCTTGTCTCTTTTCCCTGATTGGTCGTTTTCTGCTTGTCTGTGCTGTGGCCAATTAGAGACGCTTGAATGAGACTATTTTAGAAGGTTCTCGACCACGGCTTCTTCCCATTTCATCTCGTCTGAGGTAAGTGTTGCACGGCAGTTGTTTGTAGTCTGATGTATAATGCTAAATAAGTGAGATTTTGCAAGTTTTCCCCCATCTTAAACTACATTACGTTAATACTGGCAATGTATTGAAACGTATTTGATGTGTTTGAACGTTGTGTTATCCGGCTGCTGTTTTAACAAGATATAGGTAAAGTTAAGTGCTAGACATGGTAACCTACATGCTAATGATGAGTTATTAACATTGTTTTTTAGTTTTAATTTATATTTTAGCCGTTTTGGATTTAGTTGACTCAGTGTAGGCTCAATGAATTGTATTCTTGTCTGTGTTACTTTCATGAGAAAGAGCAACGGGTCTGTCTATTCATTCGTTATCTAATGGGAGGGCCGGGATTCTGCTGTGTCGGAAGGGAGTCAGGCTTATTATTATTGTATTTTTTCTAATCTGATTTATACCCATGGGAACGGATTCTCTTGTATTCATTCAGTTGTAACCAGGTGTGTTGTGGGCTGACTTTTTTATGAACCCTCTTTGAATAAATAATGATGTGGGCTGGAGAGAAGACACACATTTGAACAGAGCACTGCTTGGGTGACTTCATTTGTGTGATCAGAAGCTTCTGGTAATTATTTACCTTTGCAAAGGAACTTCTTCAACAGAATCTCACCATTCAGTTAATTGAACACGCAAAGAGTACAATACTTAATATTGTCTACTCTAACACTAACTACACCTGCTAGCGCTAGCTAGAGCTAGCAGATCTCACTTTAAGGTTTTAATGTGCAGTAAAAGAAAAACAAAGAAAAGTTTGAGTATGCTCTAAATCTCAATTGTGTATATCCATCGTTGCTACAATATACAGTAAGGCTTTTGTCTCGTCTGTCGTCGTCGTGGTGGGGTTGGGGGAGGGGGCGTCGGTTGTTGAGTGGCGTGTCCTGCTCGATCGTGTAGCGGAGCGGCGCCGATGAGGGATTTTGGAAGTATTTTACACTGTTAAATGACCTTCATTGATTGACTACAGCACACATTTGTAAATTGTCAAAGCTGCCTTTATTTTCCCCCTTGAAAGATTACCGTTGGTTTCTGTAGCGATCGTTTTTTTCACGGCCATCCAGAATATCCATCCATTTTGCCAAACCGTTTCACCTCATGGAAATTAATCTAAAAGAAAAAAAAAGTAACAATGTTATTACAATACCGTTTTCTTTGTTAATAAGTAAACAAGGAAGTCTATAGTGGATCCATTTTTTTCTATTGTTGAGGATTTATTGAAGGCTCTGCTCACCCCATCCATTATTTATAATCAATGAACTATACAATGTGTGATGTCACTATACTTCAATTGATGAAAATAATGGCGGCGTATTCCAAGCACAGAGAGGTGAGCGCTCAAGAAGCGGTGGCGCGGACATGCAGTCTCCCCCTGAAGAAGTGCTCGCGCAGCGTAGTTTTCATCCAGACGGCTGAGGATGGCGTGAAATTGAGTCTACCCATGAGTAGACTGAAGACCATGCATCCGGACGCAGACAACGTGTGGATGTCTGGTCTGCCAGACAAATATGTGGCAAGACCTAGAACGGCAATGTTTGAGCGGATGTGTCTCGCCGAATTCGCATCCGAATACCGGGTCATCTACGGTCAGCAGATTGAGGGCAAGAATGTCATTCCCCTCTCACACGGCAAGGGATTCATCCAGAAGCGGATTGGAAAAGATGCCGTCATCAGATTCACTCGCTTCTCAATCAAAAAGTATGCTGAGAAGTATTACAGGACCCAGCTTAAATTGTACCTCCCCCACAGAGACGACGCCGAGCTCAGGTCTGAAAACCTCAAAACGTACGAGGAGTTCTACGGTGCCGGGGAATCAAAGTTCGGTCGGGTGCGGGCTATCGTCGACCGCAATCGGGGGCGGTACGAAGGACGGGGAAAGACCGTGGACAATGCCTTCGAAAAATTGAAAGAGCTTCGTGCGGTTCTCAACGCGTGGAGCACTTTTGCGCCGGAGGTAGAAGCAGAGCGTTTGGAGTGTGCCGCCGAACGCGAATCTAATCCGTTACAGGAAGACCCGCAAGATGAGGTTCCGGCCTACCAGGACGCTCCTGGTAGCGGCGCGGTCTTGCCGGCGTTTGAGGCGCCAAAGTTGAGCGCCGAATTTGTGAGGAACATGTACCGCAGTCTCAATGAAACGCAAGCGTCCGTCTTCTGCGCTGTGCGCGAGTGGTGTTTGAAACGCGTTTCGGATCGTCTCCTCGAGCCCTTCTTTTATTTAATCCCCGGAGGAGCTGGCTGTGGTAAATCGCATGTCATCAAGTGCATTTACCAGGAGGCCAGTAAGATTCTCCGCCAGCTTCCCAGGTTCCGCGACGAAGCGGATATGGCCAAGCCTGCTGTGCTGCTGACGTCGTTTACTGGCACGGCGGCTTACAACATCTCAGGGAAAACGCTTCATTCCCTCTTGAAATTCCCCAGGACTCTAAAGCCTGCTTACCAGGCGCTGGGGAATACGTTGGACGCATTGAGAGCAACCCTTTGCAACGTGGAAATTTTGATCATCGACGAGATCTCCATGGTCTCCAAGGAACTCTTTGCCTATGTCCACTGGAGATTTCAGCAAATCAAGGGCAACCAGAGACCATTTGGGGGCATCTCCGTTCTTGCAGTTGGGGACTTCTACCAACTGCCACCCCTCGGAAGGTCCAAGCCCCTCTGCGTTTCTGACAACGATCTTCTTGACCTCTGGACAGATTTTCAGATGGTCAAGCTTACTCAAATCATGCGGCAAAAAGACGACGTCGCTTTTGCCGAGCTTTTGAACAGGATCAGGGAGAAGGGGAAGGCTGATCCGCTTGGCGATGGTGACAGGGCGTTACTCACCACGGCTGTCACGGATGCGCGAGACCTCCCTGCGGATACTCTGCATATCTTTGCCACCAATAAAGAGGTGGATAGGCACAATGCAGCAACTGTGGCTGCTCTCAAATTGACTGTGGTCAATATTCCCGCAGAGGACTACAGGAAGAGCCCACGGTCGGGGGCGATGGTCACCGTGACCAAAGTGATCATGGGGTCGAGAAGGGATCTACCGGATGCCCTTCTACCTGGTGTAGGAGCACGGGTTATGCTTCTTCGGAATTTGGATGTCGAGGACGGATTGGTGAACGGGACCTTTGGCACAATAGGCAACATTGTTCAAAGCGCCCCAAAGGGGTCGGCGGAGAAAGTGACCTTGCTCGGACTGAGGCTAGACAATCCCGAAGCGGGCCAGAAATTGCGTGATAAAATTCTGGGGCCGACGGATGACTTGGTCTATATCGAAAGGTCGGAGGAAAACCTGGGCATAAAAGGCGTGGTCAGGCGGCAATTCCCCATGAAGCTTGCCTTTGGATGCACGGCTCACAAAGTGCAAGGCATGACGATGACTTCTGCAGTGGTGTCTCTTAAGCGTGTGTTTGAACCTGGAATGGCCTATGTTGCCCTAAGCCGCACGACGTCACTTCAGGGATTGAGGGTCATAGACTTTGACGAATCCAAAATCTATGCCAATCCCAACGTCACGACGGCAATGGACAGTATGACGCGCGCTTCTTTCCAAAGTACAAGACCACTGTTGTACTTTTTCAAAATGCCGCAAACTGCTTTTCCCACCTTGACCATTGTTCATCACAACACCGAGGGCCTTCCATCTCATATTGACGACTTAAAGTCTCATCATGAGTTGAGGCTGGCAGATGTCCTTTGCCTCACTGAAACTCATTTGTCTGGATCCTTCTCCCCCCCTCCCTTGCAACTGGAGGGATGCAGCACTTTTGTGCGCAACAGACAAGTTTCGTATTCAAATAGACTGGACGTGGCCCAAAAAGAGGGTGGCGGAGTCGCAGTCTATTATCGCGATTGTCTTCGAGCGGAGCCCCGTCGGTTTATTCAGAATGTGGTTGACCTGGAATTTGCTGTCATCAGGGTTGACGCTCCCGTCCAGGCTTTGATAGCTACGGTCTACAGGCCACCCAACCTGAGTCTTGGCACATTTCTTCCAAACCTTGGAAGTCTCTTGGATGCCTTGGCCGTGATGGACTGCCAGCCTATTGTTGTTTGCGGAGACTTTAATGAGGATTTGCTTTCAAAGGGAAAGAAATCCATTCTGGACTTGTTTCAGTCCAGAGGCTTTTCACAGCTGATCACCCAGGCCACAACTGGAAAGCAGACACTGATTGATCACATTTACATATCTCGCCCAGATTGTTGTGTTCAATCAGGCGTTCTGCACACTTATTACAGTTACCACAGTCCGGTCTACTGTGTGTTAACTTCTTGTGTCAGCTCATTGTCGATCGCAAGGGCACCATTTTCACAAGTGTGCTTTTGCAAATGTTATTGAGCCTTTCATACCACTGCTCAAAAGAGGGGGATACTGTACTTTAAATTGTAAAGGCTGAAAAGTTAAATCCTTTGCTCGTTCAAAATTGGTGTCATAACAGAACTACACTCAAAATCAGAGCGGCCAATAATTTTTTTTGTAGACATATTTATCATTTAGTTAGTTCTAAACGTATTGAGCTTTAAATTGAATTTAAGACATGGGATATGTCATTTAAGCGCTCCCTTATTTTGAGCAGTGTTGTATGAAGGTACTTTTAATCAGTGTGCTTTTCTGTTAGCAGGACATCGTGCATTTGGACTTGAATGTTTTTTTGTCCTTATTGTGATTGTGACTACAACACAATGAAAAGTGTTGGTGTCAGTGAGGAACTGCGATGGTAAGGGATGAACTGCGATGGCAAAAATGCGGCCCGAACCGTAGATCGCACCGGGACAAATGAGGTATCAAACGATGCGGCTCGATCTGACTCGCTGCGCTATTATTTTTCTAAGAATTCCCAGTTACCAAGGCGACGCTATTCCCAAAAAACTCCCAAATAAAGTCCCATAGGAATGAATGGGAATCCGAAAGACATCAACTCCAATCAAGCACCTTTTTCCAAGACACGCTGCGCGCGCATACGTTGGCCGACCGATATGAATTTTAGCTCATTTTGTTGGAATTTTTGTCATCTTTAGCTCAGTGTCAAAAAAAAAATGAAGGAATGAAAGCTCTCCCCCTGTGCGGGTTCAAAGACAGTGAGCAAAGGGGTGAAAGTCGCCTTTCTTGCATCAGCTAGAGCGTGACTAATTAAGGACAGAGTGCTGGGAACCAAAAAATATATTTCCAAAAGTTTCACTTTAACTCGTCACCATGGCCACAATCTTTGCTCACTAGACATCAAATTCGCACATTTTGTAGCCACAAGCCTCTGCTAGGGTTAGTTTTATTTGGCTAAGGTGTCATTTAGTACCTTTATTTTAACTTTAAGCGAGGAGAAGTCGCACTATTTTGATCTCTTTTCAATGTTTTCCGTTTTCCCCTCTTCATTTTCGATCAATCATAAGTTTTCAACCTGCTCTCATTTGGTCATTTTCATCCGATTAAAAAACTGAGAACATGCTCGCGTTCCCCAAATCCTTGCCGTTCTAACGAGCCATTTCTGGAATCTGCATCTTCAACCGTTAAGTCGCGAGAGGCTTTTGTTTGAGGTGAGCGTAATCCTATACAAATCAATGGAATGTTGGTGCGTGACGTCTCCTAACAACTTAAAATCAAATGTGTGTGCGTGAACGTGCATGTTTTGTAAAGGGGCAGTAAAATACTGTTGATTATGGTAGATTCCACATTTCTTGACCGATTTCAATGGTTTAAATTTTAAACTGTTCAGCTCATTGAAATGTTACTTAAAATCAAATGTGTGTGCGTGAATGTGCATGTTTCTTAAAGGGGCAGTAACATACTGTTGATTATGGTTAACTTTTACATTTCTTGAGTGATTTCAATGGTTTCAATTTTAAACTGTTCAGCTCATTGAAATGTTAGTTAAAATCAAATGTGTGTGCGTGAATGTGCATGTTTCTTAAAGGGGCAGTAATACTTTTAGTTGATTATAACTTCCACATTTCTTGAGCGATTTCAACGGTTGAAATTTTAAACTGTTCAGCTCATTGAAAAGAGTTGCAAGAGTTAGCAGGCCCATTAAAAATTTCCGCGGGAATTTTTCTAGTTTTTTAATCTTCCACCGATTTTTCCGCAAGAATGCGGCCCGTACCGTACATCGCACCAGGACAAATGAAGTATCAAACGATGCGGCTCGATCTGACTCGGTGCGGCATTATTTTTCTAGGAATTCCCAGTTACCATGGCGACGCTATTCCCAAAAAACTCCCAAAATTCAGGGAAAGAAGGTCCCATAGGAAATGAATGTGAAAAGGAAAGACAAAATCACACATCAAGCACCTTTTTCCAAGACACGCTGCGTGCGCATACGTTAACCGATTGATATGAATTTTAGCTCATTTTGTTGGAATTTTTCCTATCTTTTTTAGCTCAGTGTCAAAAAAAAAATTAAGGAATGAAAGTTCTTCCCCCTGTGCGAGTTCAAAGACAGTGAGTGTAATCGCCACTCTATTACGCAATTAAACTTTCAGTGGTGGGAACCAAAAAATCTATTTCCAAAAGTTTTACTTCAACTCGTCACCATGGCCACAATCTTTGCTCACTAGACATTAAATTCGCACATTTTGTAGCCACAAGCCTCTGCTTTCTGAAAAACTAAGTTTTATTTGGCTAAGGTGTCATTTAGTACCTTTATTTTCACTTTAAGCGAGGAGAAGTCGGACTTTGGCGCCTATCTCCTCCATGTTAATTTCTCCGTTTTTTCCCTCTTCATTTTCGATCAATTATAAGTTTTCAACCTGCTCTCATTTGGTCATTTTTCATCTGATTACAAAACTGAGAACATGCTCGCGTTCCCCAAACCCTTGCCGTTCTAACGAGCCATTTCTGGAATCTGCATCTTCAACCGTTAAGTCGTGAGAGGCTTCTGTTTGAGGTGAGCGTAATCCTATACAAAATCAATGGAATGTGGGTGCGTGACGTCTCCTAACAACTTAAAATCAAATGTGTGTGCGTGAATGTGCATGTTTTGTAAAATGGCAGTAAGATACTTTTAGTTGATGTTGATTATGGTGAACTTCCACATTTCTTGACCGATTTCAATGGTTTAAATTTTAAACTGTTCAGCTCATTTACATTAAAAAAAAAACGTTTAAAAAAACACACACAATACACACACATTATTATTATTTTTAAATGAAATGGAATGGACTGCTATTTAAATAGTGCTTTTTTAGCTATACTGCCTGGTCTCTCACTTTTGCATAGCAACTGCCTCAGCCAATCATTTCTCTCACTGTTGAGCTCAACTCACCCCCTTTTTTTCTTGGCTTTCAAGGCTTGGCCTATCTACGACTACTACTATTGCAAATACTATTACTACTACTACTATCTTGGCCAATTGATTAGGTACACCCAGGATTCTGGTCAATTCATTAGGTACACCCTGGATTCTTGCCACTCCGCCCACCCAGGGCGGCGGCCATCTTGGCCAATTAATTAGGTACACCCTGGAGTCTCGCCACTCCGCTCACCCAGGGCAACGGCCATCTTGGCCAATTAATTAGGTACACTAAGGATTCTCTCCCCTCCGCCCACCCGGGGCGGCGGCCATCTTGGCCAATTGATTAGGTACAGCCAGGACTTTTCAGTCACAAAATTGTTTTATTTGATTATTTTCCAAATTTGTAGCATGTGACTATTACTGTGTTTTTTTGATGATTGTGGTTTATTATTAACTCTTTGACCGCCATAAACGTTATAAAACGTTTAGCATAAACCTAGGGAAGGGCGCCGAGGACGTTAAAAGACGTCCCCTATGTTTTTTTTTTTGTTTTTTTTTGAAAACGGGTGCAGGAAAGCCTTGGGCAGCTGTGCTGAAAGTATCAGGCAGATCTGATTAGTAAAAGACTCGTTTTGGCCCCTAGAGGGCAGCGATGACTCTCTTTGCACAAGGTTGGATGGGCCGCCCACCGTGGGCGTCAGTAGAAGACGTGAGGCGGAGCTAGAGTGTTGAGGAGACATGGCTGATGAAGCCCACAATGGCTGACCAATCAACCGGTTGCAAGCAGCTCACGCTTGAGCATTTTTTTCAAAGACGGAAAGCATCAATCAATACTAAAAAGCGCATTGATGTCGACGATGATGATGACTCCGAGCTTGACGCCAAAGTTGGAAGCCTTGACGCAACTGTTATGATCACGTAGTAAGCCTCACCGGCTAAGCGCGGCTAGTGCGGCTACCGCTGCTAAGGCCGCAAAACGCGCACAATAGCCGACCGGGTACTTCTACACAATCGGACATTCGATCGGGCGATGGAGAGTTGGCATCGACCAATGCAGATTGATGATGATGATGATGATGACTCCGAGCTTGACGCCAAAGTTGGAAGCCTTGACGCGACTGTTATGATCACGTAGTAAGCCTCACCGGCTAGCGCGGCTACCGCTGCTAACGCCGGAGCTTTCACATGCGGACATTTTGTCGGACAATGAAGAGTACCCCGAGTCCAATGCATATTCATCAGAGGAGCGGGTACAGTCTGATCACGGTGAAGACACTGTTTCTGGACTACGATGCCACCATGAATGGAGTGGATAAAATGGATCAGAACATCTCTTACAACCCGGTGTAGCAACTGAAGGACACGAGGAAGCGAGACGTAACGAAACCGTAGCATGATCCTGATATTAGACTTGATGGCAACACACACTGCAGTATATACTTGCTATTCCCCGGAAAAAACGGCCTGCAAGAAAGTGGAGCACGCGAAGAGGCAATCTGTTGTGCAAATGCTGTTGCGTCTCCTTGCACGCAGGAGAGTGTTACAAAAAGAAAAACTGTCGTTGAAACATCCACATATTTGTAAATAGCACCACAGTTGCACACATTTGTAAATAGTTTGCCAAATTGTTGTCAAATTGTTACACTGTTGAATGTAAATAAACGTATTTTGCTATCAAAAAACACTTTTTCATTCTTGGTGGTAGTGTTTTATAGAAGTAAAGCACTATTTAGGTGTTTGTGGCATCATTCATGGACAAAAAGAAGTGTAAAATTCACTAGAATGCATGAAATAATATCGTTTCACTAAAAGCTTGATTTCTCCGTATTTTGGTCCAAAACAGGCGAAATTGGGTCAAACTAACCATTTTCTATTGTTGATTACTAAAGAACGGAATAAGGTAGAAACAAACTTTTTTTTTCTGATGAAAGATCTTTCATTTGGTAGTACGTGTGTTTCCATAGTCCAAACAGAACATTTTCTGTGGACCTTGAAAGATCAGTCAAAATGCTTAAATCGGCTGGCACTGACGGCATCCCTTTTCTGAAAACGTCTGGCAGTCAAAGAGTTAAATACTATAAATTGTCCATTTCCTTTGCTAAAATAAATGTTTTATTTTATAATATTGATGAGTTCTTCAAGATGCACAAACAGTGACTGTGCACATGTTGTTTCCTCAGGGCACACATACACATATAAAAGTAATTTGTAAGATGTTGATAAAATTGGGTTAATGGTGTAAATCAACAAATTCAAATTGGAAGGTTCATTTAACTAGATTGTTTTATGTTCAATATACTTTAAAAAAAAAAATTCAGTGACATGTACAATGTAGCCAATAATAAAATATATAATACTGGATATTTTGTAGAAACATTTCATCACTTGTAAAGATTTGTCTGTGTTGAATAATTTAGACAGGTGATAATTGCTGAAATTAAAATAACAGATTCATCACATTATTTTAAATGCATAGTAATTAAAATGGATCACTCCCTTAACACTGAAAACAAAGATATGAATTAGACAATGGTTGGTTCTTTTTAGTGGTTAAAAAAGTGGATGTTTGAATTACAATTTGTATCTTTTTTTATTTTTTTATTTTTTTTTTTTTGTGCAAAAAACACATACAAGTGGTCAAGCAGTGCATCCACCACCAGACAGCCTGTCCTGTATGTAGCAGTATGTCCTACTCGCAACCCGCGAGTGTTGTATGACACAATCCGCATTATTGAACCTTGCAGCTGCACGCAACGCAGTTGCCCCCTTAAACTGGTCTCCTCGGATGCAGCGCGCTCTAACCTCACCATCGGGCTGCAACCCATCTTGTGATAGTTGGGACTTCGCGTTGTCTTCTCTCGCGCGTTTTTTTCTAATCCTAACCCTGATTGGTCCGCTTTTTTCCCTGTCTGTGCTGTGGCCAATGACATTCGCTTGATTTTGGAAGGTTCTAGACGACGGACCCCCTTGCTGATAGTTGGAGTTCATGTTGTCTTGTCTCTTTTCCCTGATTGGTCGTTTTCTGCTTGTCTGTGCTGTGGCCAATTAGAGACGCTTGAATGAGACTATTTTAGAAGGTTCTCGACCACGGCTTCTTCCCATTTCATCTCGTCTGAGGTAAGTGTTGCACGGCAGTTGTTTGTAGTCTGATGTATAATGCTAAATAAGTGAGATTTTGCAAGTTTTCCCCCATCTTAAACTACATTACGTTAATACTGGCAATGTATTGAAACGTATTTGATGTGTTTGAACGTTGTGTTATCCGGCTGCTGTTTTAACAAGATATAGGTAAAGTTAAGTGCTAGACATGGTAACCTACATGCTAATGATGAGTTATTAACATTGTTTTTTAGTTTTAATTTATATTTTAGCCGTTTTGGATTTAGTTGACTCAGTGTAGGCTCAATGAATTGTATTCTTGTCTGTGTTACTTTCATGAGAAAGAGCAACGGGTCTGTCTATTCATTCGTTATCTAATGGGAGGGCCGGGATTCTGCTGTGTCGGAAGGGAGTCAGGCTTATTATTATTGTATTTTTTCTAATCTGATTTATACCCATGGGAACGGATTCTCTTGTATTCATTCAGTTGTAACCAGGTGTGTTGTGGGCTGACTTTTTTATGAACCCTCTTTGAATAAATAATGATGTGGGCTGGAGAGAAGACACACATTTGAACAGAGCACTGCTTGGGTGACTTCATTTGTGTGATCAGAAGCTTCTGGTAATTATTTACCTTTGCAAAGGAACTTCTTCAACAGAATCTCACCATTCAGTTAATTGAACACGCAAAGAGTACAATACTTAATATTGTCTACTCTAACACTAACTACACCTGCTAGCGCTAGCTAGAGCTAGCAGATCTCACTTTAAGGTTTTAATGTGCAGTAAAAGAAAAACAAAGAAAAGTTTGAGTATGCTCTAAATCTCAATTGTGTATATCCATCGTTGCTACAATATACAGTAAGGCTTTTGTCTCGTCTGTCGTCGTCGTGGTGGGGTTGGGGGAGGGGGCGTCGGTTGTTGAGTGGCGTGTCCTGCTCGATCGTGTAGCGGAGCGGCGCCGATGAGGGATTTTGGAAGTATTTTACACTGTTAAATGACCTTCATTGATTGACTACAGCACACATTTGTAAATTGTCAAAGCTGCCTTTATTTTCCCCCTTGAAAGATTACCGTTGGTTTCTGTAGCGATCGTTTTTTTCACGGCCATCCAGAATATCCATCCATTTTGCCAAACCGTTTCACCTCATGGAAATTAATCTAAAAGAAAAAAAAAGTAACAATGTTATTACAATACCGTTTTCTTTGTTAATAAGTAAACAAGGAAGTCTATAGTGGATCCATTTTTTTCTATTGTTGAGGATTTATTGAAGGCTCTGCTCACCCCATCCATTATTTATAATCAATGAACTATACAATGTGTGATGTTACTATACTTCAATTGATGAAAATAATGGCGGCGTATTCCAAGCACAGAGAGGTGAGCGCTCAAGAAGCGGTGGCGCGGACATGCAGTCTCCCCCTGAAGAAGTGCTCGCGCAGCGTAGTTTTCATCCAGACGGCTGAGGATGGCGTGAAATTGAGTCTACCCATGAGTAGACTGAAGACCATGCATCCGGACGCAGACAACGTGTGGATGTCTGGTCTGCCAGACAAATATGTGGCAAGACCTAGAACGGCAATGTTTGAGCGGATGTGTCTCGCCGAATTCGCATCCGAATACCGGGTCGTCTACGGTCAGCAGATTGAGGGCAAGAATGTCATTCCCCTCTCACACGGCAAGGGATTCATCCAGAAGCGGATTGGAAAAGATGCCGTCATCAGATTCACTCGCTTCTCAATCAAAAAGTATGCTGAGAAGTATTACAGGACCCAGCTTAAATTGTACCTCCCCCACAGAGACGACGCCGAGCTCAGGTCTGAAAACCTCAAAACGTACGAGGAGTTCTACGGTGCCGGGGAATCAAAGTTCGGTCGGGTGCGGGCTATCGTCGACCGCAATCGGGGGCGGTACGAAGGACGGGGAAAGACCGTGGACAATGCCTTCGAAAAATTGAAAGAGCTTCGTGCGGTTCTCAACGCGTGGAGCACTTTTGCGCCGGAGGTAGAAGCAGAGCGTTTGGAGTGTGCCGCCGAACGCGAATCTAATCCGTTACAGGAAGACCCGCAAGATGAGGTTCCGGCCTACCAGGACGCTCCTGGTAGCGGCGCGGTCTTGCCGGCGTTTGAGGCGCCAAAGTTGAGCGCCGAATTTGTGAGGAACATGTACCGCAGTCTCAATGAAACGCAAGCGTCCGTCTTCTGCGCTGTGCGCGAGTGGTGTTTGAAACGCGTTTCGGATCGTCTCCTCGAGCCCTTCTTTTATTTAATCCCCGGAGGAGCTGGCTGTGGTAAATCGCATGTCATCAAGTGCATTTACCAGGAGGCCAGTAAGATTCTCCGCCAGCTTCCCAGGTTCCGCGACGAAGCGGATATGGCCAAGCCTGCTGTGCTGCTGACGTCGTTTACTGGCACGGCGGCTTACAACATCTCAGGGAAAACGCTTCATTCCCTCTTGAAATTCCCCAGGACTCTAAAGCCTGCTTACCAGGCGCTGGGGAATACGTTGGACGCATTGAGAGCAACCCTTTGCAACGTGGAAATTTTGATCATCGACGAGATCTCCATGGTCTCCAAGGAACTCTTTGCCTATGTCCACTGGAGATTTCAGCAAATCAAGGGCAACCAGAGACCATTTGGGGGCATCTCCGTTCTTGCAGTTGGGGACTTCTACCAACTGCCACCCCTCGGAAGGTCCAAGCCCCTCTGCGTTTCTGACAACGATCTTCTTGACCTCTGGACAGATTTTCAGATGGTCAAGCTTACTCAAATCATGCGGCAAAAAGACGACGTCGCTTTTGCCGAGCTTTTGAACAGGATCAGGGAGAAGGGGAAGGCTGATCCGCTTGGCGATGGTGACAGGGCGTTACTCACCACGGCTGTCACGGATGCGCGAGACCTCCCTGCGGATACTCTGCATATCTTTGCCACCAATAAAGAGGTGGATAGGCACAATGCAGCAACTGTGGCTGCTCTCAAATTGACTGTGGTCAATATTCCCGCAGAGGACTACAGGAAGAGCCCACGGTCGGGGGCGATGGTCACCGTGACCAAAGTGATCATGGGGTCGAGAAGGGATCTACCGGATGCCCTTCTACCTGGTGTAGGAGCACGGGTTATGTTTCTTCGGAATTTGGATGTCGAGGACGGATTGGTGAACGGGACCTTTGGCACAATAGGCAACATTGTTCAAAGCGCCCCAAAGGGGTCGGCGGAGAAAGTGACCTTGCTCGGACTGAGGCTAGACAATCCCGAAGCGGGCCAGAAATTGCGTGATAAAATTCTGGGGCCGACGGATGACTTGGTCTATATCGAAAGGTCGGAGGAAAACCTGGGCATAAAAGGCGTGGTCAGGCGGCAATTCCCCATGAAGCTTGCCTTTGGATGCACGGCTCACAAAGTGCAAGGCATGACGATGACTTCTGCAGTGGTGTCTCTTAAGCGTGTGTTTGAACCTGGAATGGCCTATGTTGCCCTAAGCCGCACGACGTCACTTCAGGGATTGAGGGTCATAGACTTTGACGAATCCAAAATCTATGCCAATCCCAACGTCACGACGGCAATGGACAGTATGACGCGCGCTTCTTTCCAAAGTACAAGACCACTGTTGTACTTTTTCAAAATGCCGCAAACTGCTTTTCCCACCTTGACCATTGTTCATCACAACACCGAGGGCCTTCCATCTCATATTGACGACTTAAAGTCTCATCATGAGTTGAGGCTGGCAGATGTCCTTTGCCTCACTGAAACTCATTTGTCTGGATCCTTCTCCCCCCCTCCCTTGCAACTGGAGGGATGCAGCACTTTTGTGCGCAACAGACAAGTTTCGTATTCAAATAGACTGGACGTGGCCCAAAAAGAGGGTGGCGGAGTCGCAGTCTATTATCGCGATTGTCTTCGAGCGGAGCCCCGTCGGTTTATTCAGAATGTGGTTGACCTGGAATTTGCTGTCATCAGGGTTGACGCTCCCGTCCAGGCTTTGATAGCTACGGTCTACAGGCCACCCAACCTGAGTCTTGGCACATTTCTTCCAAACCTTGGAAGTCTCTTGGATGCCTTGGCCGTGATGGACTGCCAGCCTATTGTTGTTTGCGGAGACTTTAATGAGGATTTGCTTTCAAAGGGAAAGAAATCCATTCTGGACTTGTTTCAGTCCAGAGGCTTTTCACAGCTGATCACGCAGGCCACAACTGGAAAGCAGACACTGATTGATCACATTTACATATCTCGCCCAGATTGTTGTGTTCAATCAGGCGTTCTGCACACTTATTACAGTTACCACAGTCCGGTCTACTGTGTGTTAACTTCTTGTGTCAGCTCATTGTCGATCGCAAGGGCACCATTTTCACAAGTGTGCTTTTGCAAATGTTATTGAGCCTTTCATACCACTGCTCAAAAGAGGGGGATACTGTACTTTAAATTGTAAAGGCTGAAAAGTTAAATCCTTTGCTCGTTCAAAATTGGTGTCATAACAGAACTACACTCAAAATCAGAGCGGCCAATAATTTTTTTTGTAGACATATTTATCATTTAGTTAGTTCTAAACGTATTGAGCTTTAAATTGAATTTAAGACATGGGATATGTCATTTAAGCGCTCCCTTATTTTGAGCAGTGTTGTATGAAGGTACTTTTAATCAGTGTGCTTTTCTATTTGCAGGACATCGTGCATTTGGACTTGAATGTTTTGTTTGTCCTTATTGTGATTGTGACTATAACACAATGAAAAGTGTTGGTGTCAGTGAGGAACTGCGATGGTAAGGGATGAACTGCGATGGTAAGTGATGATTGATTACTGAATTGATCTAGGCAAACATTGAACACTCATTTTTCATTTTCACATGCAATACAGGTGGATGGAGCGCAGCAAGGGGTGCTACTTGACATGGCCAAGGATATCAAGGTTGTTATGTCCGGTACAACTGGTGGAGAGAAAAGATGAAAAAAGGGATCCCGCAAACGTAGACCAAAATGATTTATTCTACAGGATTCCTCACTGAAAAACCGTCACATGTGTATTGGATGAGTATTTAGATTAAGTTTTAACTGTTCAGTTTTGCTGCCTATTTTCTAACAACTTGTTCCTTTGTGTGCTCAGGAAAAGATGAAGATGCTGTGTAACAAAGACCCAAAACGGCTCTTTTAAGAGCCGTTTTACATGTACTTTGGAGTAATATTCCTGCAATATTGATCAGCACCAACATGCCTTTTAATATGCAATGTCAAATTTAAACACTGCATTCATACTGTATTTGCTCCATGATACAGTATATCGCATTTTATATTTTAGTTAATCACTTACACTATAAGCAAGAAATTAAACTGATTCCCTTTTGATATGACTAAAATGTCAATCAAGACATAAGGGAAGCCATTACACATGTAATAACTGCAGTTATTACAAATTGTCCTGAACTCTATTCCTGCTGACACAAATTGAGAGGTAAAGTACACCAACATTTGGCAAACAGTTCAGAGCATGCATCTTTCCACCTTGCAAGAGTCAGCAGGCCCATTCAAAATTTCCGCGGAAATTTTTCTAGTATTATTCTTCTTCTTCTTTTTATTATTTTTTTTAATCTTCCACCGATTTTTCCGCAAGGGAATTCCCAGTTACCATGGCGACGCTATTCCCAAAAAACTCCCAAATAAAGTCCCATAGGAATGAATGGGAAACCGAAAGACATCAACTCCAATCAAACACCTTTTTCCAAGACACGCTGCGCGCGCATACATTGACCGACCGATATGAATTTTAGCTCATTTTGTTGGAATTTTTGTCATCTTTAGCTCAGTGTCAAAAAAAAAATTAAGGAATGAAAGCTCTCCCCCCTGTGCGGGTTCAAAGACAGTGAGCAAAGGGTGAAAGTCGCCTATTTAGAGTGTGACTAATTAAGGCTTCAGTGACGGGAACCAAAAAATCTATTTCCAAAAGTTTCACTTCAACTCGTCACCATGGCCACAATCTTTGCTCACTAGACATCAAATTGGCACATTTTGTAGCCACAAGCCTCTGCTTTCTGAAAAACTAAGTTTTATTTGGCTAAGGTGTCATTTAGTACCTTTATTTTCACTTTAAGCGAGGAGAAGTCGGACTATTTCGATCTCTTTTCAATGTTATTTTCGCCGTTTTTCCCTCTTCATTTTCGATCAATCATAAGTTTTCAACCTGCTCCTAAGTTGGTCATTTTTCATCCGATTAAAAAACTGAGAACATGCTCGCGTACCCCAAACCCTTGCCGTTCTAACGAGCCATTTCTGGAATCTGCATCTTCAACCGTTAGGTCGTGAGAGGCTTTTGTTTGAGGTGAGCGTATCCTATACAAAATCAATGGAATGTGGGTGCGTGACGTCTCGCAACAAGTTAAAATCAAATGTGTGTGCGTGAATGATCTGTCGTTTTTGCATAGCAACTGCCTCAGCCAATCATCTCTCACTGTTGAGCTCAACTCAGCCCCTTTTTTTCTTGGTGTACTCAAGGCTTGGCCTATATACGACTACTACTATTGCAAATACTATTACTACTACTACTATCTTGGCCAATTGATTAGGTACACCCAGGATTCTGGTCAATTAATTAGGTACACCCTGGATTCTCGCCACTCCGCCCACCCAGGGCGGCGGCCATCTTGGCCAATTAATTAGGTACACCAAGGATTCTCTCCCCTCTGCCCACCCGGGGCGGCGGCCATCTTGGCCAATTGATTAGGTACAGCCAGGACTTTTCAGTCACAAAATGTTTTTATTTGATTATTTTCCAAATTTGTAGCGTGACTATTACTGTGTTTTTTGCTGATTATGGTTTATTATTTAATACTAAAACTTGTCCATTTCCTTTGCTAAAGTAAATGTTTTCTTTTGTGATATTGATGAGTTCTTCAAGATGCACAAACAGTGACTGTGCGCATGTTGTCTCCACAGTTTCCTCAGGGCACACAGACATATAAAAGGAATTTGTAAGATGTTAATAAAATTTGGTTAATGGTGTAAATCAACAAATTCAAATTGGAAGGTTCATTTAACTAGATTGTTTTATGTTCAATATACTTTTAAAAAAAAATCAGTGACATGTACAATGTAGCCAATAAAAAAATATATAATACTGGATATTTTGTAGAAACATTTAATCACTTGTAAAGATTTGTCTGTGTTGAATAATTTAGACAGGTGATAATTGCTGAAATTAAAATAACAGATTAATCAGATTTTTTTAAATGCATAGTAATTAAAATATGTGTCACTCCCTTAACACTGAAAACAAAGATATGAATTAGACAATGGTTGGTTCTTTTTAGTGGTTAAAAAAGTGGATGTTTGAATTACAATTTTTATCTTTTTATATGTATTTATTTTTTTATGTTGATGTGCAAAAAACACATACAATTGGTCAAGCAGTGCATCCACCACCAGACAGCCTGTCCTGTATGTAGCAGTATGTCCTACTCGCAACCCGCGAGTGTTGTATGACACAATCCGCATTATTGAACCTTGCAGCTGCACGCAGCGCAGTTGCCCCCTTAAACTGGTCTAATAATGGAAATTTGGACGTTTGTGGATCAATTCAGATTTGTCCCCGTCTGAATCAGAAAGAATCTGAAATTTTCCCACCCCTAGTGTTAACGTCATGACGGCTTTTGACATTTGGTGAATCAAAGGTTAATATAGTACAGAACGTTGAAAATAATGCGGAACTAAGAAGCACGGTACCAGTCCTCTTCGGGATACTTTGGAAAGCGCACACACCAACACACGCAGTGTGCGCTGATGAAAACAAATATGGATGACCATCATCTTGTCACGAGGGTGGTGTTTGAGGACCCAAACGCAGGGCAGCAGAGATGAGGAGGCACAGGCGAGCTCCAAAAAAAGGTTTATTTTAATCGAGCAAAAACAAGGAGGCAAACTAGGCACAGGTCAAAAAGAACAAAACAGAACAAAGTCCAGACCCAGAGTGGGGCTTGACATGGCAAGACATAAACTGATTGCTGTAGTTGCTGCATAATGTCTAACCAATAATTTGAGCCGAGCTACGTTATAACTACAGTATAAGGATGCAATATTCATCAGCCTACACCTGCCACCAGCTGATATCCAATACACCACGTTTTACAATTATTCTCTTTTTCTTTCACCAAATACCTAATGTATAGATAACGTAATACTGTACACTAGGCATGGGACGAGACAGAAATCCCACGAGACCAGATGTCTCACAAGAATGAGTCCACGAGAATGAGATGAGATTTGTAACAAAAAGATGGCTAATATAAATCTTCCAGTTCAAGGCAACGACGAGTCAAGTCGTCATAGGCCGTGACACGCTGCCGAGAATAACTTCAAAATAAGAGCCTAGCAAGGCATTGATGTCCATATATTATTGGTATAGTAAGGTTTATTTTGAAGATGGCCTTCTCACTGCGTTTTCCCGTCATAAAAAAGTTGCTGCGACTGTCTTCCTGACAGTGTACGCTAAATGTGACCTGCTCCAAAAAAAAAAGGGTCCGCATGACGGTGCCATTAGTTTTGAGTTTGGGGCAAAAAAAAAAAAAGATAGTTTAGACAAAAATGTCGATTTTGAAAATTTCCAAAAAATAGCTTCCTTAATGTCTCTATTATTATTTCCCAGCATCATCAAAGTTAAATTTGTAATAGAAATGAATGAAAATAAGTCATTATTGGAACAATTTGGGCAACGTGTTTTTAGCTAGTAGCCCGTCTCGGAAACCTGCCTCAAAATAACCAAGAGTTCCTCGCCTCTAACGTCACTTAACAAATAATTTATATTAATGGAAACCAAAAAAAAGTAAAAAAATAAATAAAAATACACCATAATGTGACCCTTCAGCATGAAAGTGAACAGAAGACACACATCATAACAACGGCATCCAACATTGGAGTAGAACAGCTAAATGTCATCAGTCCGGGGCGAAGGTTTGTAATCCAAACAGTGATAATCTCCAATTCTGGGATCTATTTCTTAAACAAATATATTTCTACTTTTAATTTAAATGAATGGATTCATGAGCTAAAGCATTTCACATTGGCGAGGGTGAAACTCAAGCGAGAAGCCGAGCAGTTTCCACCAGAGCAGAGTGACAGACTCTAGTATAAAAGTTGTTAAATACATTGTATGTAATAATGTAGGCTAATGTAATAATGTATTGTATGTAATGTATATATTGTACATAATGTAATAGGGCTGGGTATCGATTCTAATTTCCTCAATCGATTTGATTTCGATTCACAGGAGTTCAGTTCGATTCGATTTAGATTTTTCCCAATTCGATCCGCTTCGATTCAATCAATATTGCTTAATTATGGAACATCAATTCTTCTTAAAAATCAAGGGAATGATTAAAAACGCCACAAACAACTTCCAAATTAAATTATTTTGAGGTCGTAACTGGTTAAATGATTTAGTTTAATGAAAGTAACATGTTTTAATCACTTAAGTGTTACACAAACATTGATGAAAATATTTCCATAATTCTAATTTAATAATTCTAAATAAAGATTCTGAATGGACTCAAAGTTCAACCAATTAGGTCTTTCATAAATGTAAAAAAAGACTTTTAAATTAATGTGAACAATATGAAACAAGTGAAGTGTACAACTTGAGTGGGTTACAAAAACTTTCCAAGAAAACAGTAAGATACCTAAAAAATGGCCTTGAAAATTATATTTTCTTAAAATAATTGAATCATGGTTTTATGAATCGATATCAGGCTCAAAAAGGAAAATCGATTCAATATCGATTATTCAATTTTTTTTAAACAAATTTCATCGTGCCAACATTAAAATTGGTGTAACTTTGTATATTTTTTAGGTACGCCCATGTATTTAAATCATTTTAAAGGAAAATAAGTGTAGAATTTGAATATATGAATATCTAAATTTGTATTTATTTAATTTTTTTCTTAACCAATTAGCACACTTTTGTCACAAATAAGCAGATTTATGCCTCGGAAAAAAATACATCTCGTGCTTTGCAGGATGATAAATCTCGTGTCATTCTAATCCCGCAAATTCTCGTATTACGAATTCTCATCCCATCCCTACTATACAAAAATAAAACTGGGATATTTAACATGTTTTTCTCTTTTCGGATCGGTAACCTTCCACATCTATACTTTGCACATTGTACACCATAAAAAACACCGACAATGGAAGTTCAAACACACAACTGTCCAAATGCATTCAGCCAAAAGTCTTTAGTGAATGTCTAGGTCTTAGATGAAACCGGTTGTAGCTGCTGCATATCTTACCAATAATTTCAGCCTAGTTACATTAAAACTACAGTTTAAGGATGCATTGTTAGCAGTTCATCCATCCTCGCCACTAGCTAATATCCACCTCATGTTTTCCATTATCCCATAGATACAGTTGGTTTCACTTTTTTTCTCACCAAAAACCCAATGTATAGATTAGGAAACACTTTACATTCATAAACTAAAATTGAATACATTTTATGTTACTTAAACTTTGCACATTCTACACTAGAACAATATCTACAAGGGAAGCTCAAACCCTCAAGTGCACACTGTCCCCAGCCAAAAGACTTTAATTATTGTCTCTCTCAATGTCTTAGATGAAGCCTGTTGTAGCTGTTGCATAATTTACTAATAGTTTAAGCCTAGTTACATTATTACTACAGTAGATGCATTACTCGCAGTTCATGACACGACGTGGCAGATTTAGGACTCAGACGCAGAGATAGGAGTTTGAGGCCAAGGCAGATATTTATTAAACAAAAACAGCTAATATCCACCTCATAACCTTTGTCATTATCTTATAACCAAAGACATTTTCACCTAATGTATAGATAAACAAAGTAATGCTGTACATTCCTTTAGTATAATGAAATAAATAACATGCTTTTCTCTTTTATTTACTTTTCAGCTACCAACGCCCCAGGTAACCTCCCACACCTCTTTGCACATTGCGCACCAGAATAATGATTTGCAAGGGAAGCTAAACACACCCATTTGCCTCCAGTAATAAGTTGTTTGCGAATGCCTAAAGGTCTAATGTGAAATCTGATGTAGTCTAACCATTAATTGGAGCCTAGGTTAGCTATACGTTATAACTACGGTGAACAGATGGATTATTAGCAGTTCATCTGGCTGCCACTAACTAATATCTACCTCACAACCGTTGTCATTATCTCATAACCTAAGTCGTTTTTTTCCCTCCAAATACTCATGTATAGACAAGGTAATACTGTATATTCCTCAAGTATAATGGAATAAATAATGTTTTTCTCTTTTATTTACTTTTCAGATGCAAGTAAGTCACCAAACCTACACTTTGCACATTGTACACCAAAACTGCTATCTACAAGGGAAGGTCAAACCCTCAAGTGCACACTGTCCCCAGCCAAAATACTTCAGTTATTGTCTCTCTCAAAGTCTTAGATGAAGCCGGTTGTAGCTGTTGCATAATTTACTAATAGTTTAAGCCTAGTTACGTTATTACTACAGTAGATGTATTACTCGCAGTTCATGACACGATGTGGCAGATTTAGGACTCAGACGCAGAGATAGTAGTTTGAGGCCAAGGCAGATATTTATTAAACAAAAAAAAAACCTCCTCGTTTAGAGGGAAAAAACAAAGGCTATTAAATGTTAAACTAAAGGCGCTCCAAAAGGGAGGATGTCTA
Source organism: Leptonotus elevatus (assembly GCF_054856555.1). Classification (NCBI taxonomy): domain Eukaryota; kingdom Metazoa; phylum Chordata; class Actinopteri; order Syngnathiformes; family Syngnathidae; genus Leptonotus; species Leptonotus elevatus. The sequence goes on along the minus strand of NC_141260.1, from coordinate 7,749,359 downwards.
AACTACAAACAAACCAATATCACTCCTTAACTAAAACTATACAGGACAACAAGGCTGAGGACTGACTGGCTCTGACGAAAACACTTAGGCACAAGACAGGGGAGACGCAGACTATTTAACACATGAGGGTAATGGGAAACAGGTGGACACAATCAGGAATCAGGATTGACACTAACACCACATGAGGAAGGGCAAGTGACCTGAAACAAAAGGAGTCAGAATTTTCCAAATAAAACAGGAAATGACAAGACAACCTCACCGCGGTGTGTGACAGTACCCCTCCCGACAGCCTAGGCTGGTCAGGATGATCCCTATAGAAGTCCTCAATTAGAGAGTCATCCATTATGAAGCGGGAAGGAACCCACTGTCTCTCCTCGGGCCCATACCCCTCCCAGTCCACCAAGAACTGCCTGCCCCGGCCACGATTGCGGACGGCCAGCAGTCGCTTCACTTTGTAGACGGGGCCCCCATCCACAATCACAGGAGGCGGCGGGCGCGAGGGAGCCGGAACCAGGGGACTCTCCTTGACTGGCTTGACTTGGCTCACGTGGAACATGGATGAACACGAAGGGACTGAGGCAGGCGGAGACGGACAGCGGCCGGGTTGATCACCTTGGAGATTGGGTACGGACCCACAAACCGTGGTGCCAACTTTTGGCATGGCACCTTCAAGTGGAGGTTCTTGGAGGACAGCCACACTTTATGCCTCGGCTGGTATGCTGGAGCAGGTCTCCTCTTTTGATCAGCTGCTCGCTTGACTCTGTCCCTCTGGCGCTCCAGTACCTGCCGAGCGGCTGCCCAGATGCGATGGCAGCGGCGGACCAAGGCATGGGCAGAAGGAACAGAGGCCTCAGACTCCAGGTTAGCAAAGAAGGGGTGATCGTAGCCAAAAACACATTTGAATGGAGTGAGTCCTGTGGCAGAAGTAGGCAGCGAGTTATGGGCAAGCTCAACCCAGACCAGGTGTTTGCTCCACGTTGAAGGATTCTGGGAGACTAGGCACCGGAGACCGGTTTCTAACTGTTGGTTGAGGCACTCAGACTGGCCGTTAGCCTCAGGGTGGTAACCTGAGGTTAGGCTGGCTTTGGCTCCGACTAAGCGGTAAAACTCCCTCCAAAAGCGAGACACAAACTGGGGCCCCCGGTCCGACACAATGTCTCTACGGAACCCATGAACTCGAAAAACGTGGTTAATCATGACCTCAGCCGTTTCCTTGGCTGAGGGAAGCTTAGGCAAGGCTATGAATCTGACCATTTTAGAAAGTCTGTCGACTACAGTGAGAACTGTGGTTTTACCTCGGGAGATGGGGAGTCCTGTGACAAAGTCCAGGGATATTTCTGCCCATGGTCTGGAAGGAATGGGAAGGGGCTGCAGCAGGCCCATGCGTGATCTGGTGGATGACTTATTTTGGGCACATACCGAGCAGCCCTCGATGTACTCTCGGACCTCCGGCTCCATGGAAGGCCACCAGAATCGCCGGGAGATGGCGTACATTGTCCGTCGGACTCCCGGATGACAGTAAAGAAGTGAAGTGTGGGCCCAACCACACAGTTCGGCAAAAGGATGGTCTCTGGTTCCTTAGCTACAGGCTCGGGGTCATAGAGACGAGACAGGGCGTCGGAATTGACGTTACGAGACCCCGGCCTGTAAGTGAGAGAGAAGGAAAAACGGTTAAAGAACAGCGCCTACCTGGCCTGGCGTGGGTTAAGTCTCTTGGCTTTGCGTATGTATTCCAGGTTCTTGTGATCGGTCCAGACCACAAACGGATGCTTCGCCCCCTCAAGCCAGTGCCTCCATTCTTCCAAAGCAATTTTGACAGCCAGAAGCTCTCTGTCCCCAACATCATAGTTACGCTCTGCCTTGGATAGTCGTCGTGACAAGAAGGCACAGGGACTGTGACTGGCTTGAGTGGCTCTGACGAAAACACTTAGGCACAAGACAGGGGAGACGCAGACCATTTAACACATGAGGGTAATGGGAAACAGGTGGACACAATCAGGAATCAGGGTTGACACTGACACCACATGAGGAAGGGCAAGTGACCTGAAACGAAAGGAGTCAGAATTTTCCAAATAAAACAGGAAATGACAAGACCACGGTGTGACAGTTCATCTGGCTGCCACCAGCTAATATCCACCTCATAACCTTTGTCATTATCTTATAACCAAAGACATTTTCACTTGTTTTCACCTAATGTATAGATAAACAAAGTAATGCTGTACATTCCTTTAGTATAATGAAATAAATTGCTTGCTAACTTGCTTTTCTCTTTTATTTACTTTTCAGCTACTAACGCCCCAGGTAACCTCCCACACCTCTTTGCACATTGCGCACCAGAATAATGATTTGCAAGGGAAGCTAAACACACCCATTTGCCTCCAGTAATAAGTTGTTTGCGAATGCCTAAAGGTCTAATGAGAAATTTGATGTAGTCTAACCATTAACTGGAGCCTAGGTTAGCTATACGTTATAACTACGGTGAACAGATGGATTATTAGCAGTTCATCTGGCTGCCACTAACTAATATCTACCTCACAACCGTTGTCATTATCTCATAACCTAAGTCGTTTTTTTCCCTCCAAATACTCATGTATAGACAAGGTAATACTGTATATTCCTCAAGTATAATGGAATAAATAATGTTTTTCTCTTTTATTTACTTTTCAGATGCAAGTAAGTCACCAAACCTACACTTTGCACATTGTACACCACAACTGCTATCTACAAGGGAAGCTCAAACCCTCAATTGCACACTGTCCCCAGCCAAAATACTTCAGTTATTGTCTCTCTCAAAGTCTTAGATGAAGCCGGATGGCTACGTTATTACTACAGTAGATGGATTATTAGCAGTTCATCTGGCTGCCACTAACTAATATCTACCTCACAACCGTTGTCATTATCGCATAACCTAAGTCGTTAGCACATTGTACACCAGAAAATGATCTATTGTACATGGGAAGCTCAAACATTAAGTACTCAACTGCATCCAGCCAAAGGAGTCAGAATTTTCCAAATAACTGTTTCAGTTGATTCATAATATATTTTTGTTTGTTTTGTTTTATTCATTTTTTCCTTTCGAACACATTATTACAGGTTACATCGATCACATCATATCATTTGTAACAATGACATACGAAAGAAGGGCTGACGGGTAGAAGCCATGGCTTATTAGTAACCCGTCCCCATCGATTCTTGCTCTACGCACGAATAAGTGGTTAAGAAAATGAATGGATGATTTTACTACGACATACTATATTTGTGTATTTAAATCAAATAATAAAATGATGTAGAATAAAGGAAACGGTTGTAAACTAGATTATAGTGAATTGCTGTAAAAGTAAATACAGTAACTAATTTATATACAGTAAATACTTGTAAAAAAGGCAATAATGTACTGAGATTTTACAAGAATTAGCTGGCAACTTTTTTGCCACTTATTTCTTGTAAATTCTAGAGTCAATTCGTTACAGTGCAGCCAAACTTTTGTTGTAGTTGATTCATAATATCGTTTCAAGAATTTACGGCTAGCTAGCTACATTACAACTATAATTTTAGCATGTATTATTATCAGGGACTTGCGGTCAGAGGCAGGTAGGGGAGGCTCCTTTACCTTACTCCGTCCTGCGTGTGAAGAGTAAAATAATAATGATTATTATTATTATTATTACATGAAATAGCCTAGCTATGTTATAACTACAATATAAGGATGCACTACTTGCCGTTCATCTGGCTGCCACTTCTCAACCTTCCTCATTATCTCATAACCAAAATCATTTCCACTTTTTTTCACAAAATCCTAATGTATAACCAATGCTGTACATTCCTCAAGTATAATGGGATAAATAACATGTTTTTCTCTTTTATTTCCTTTTCAGCTAACGACGACATAAGTAAAGTCCCACACCTACACTTTGCACATTGTACACCAGAACAGTGATCTACTTGGAAAGCTCAAACCCTCAAGTGCCATTGCCCCAGAAACATGGAACACACATAGAAAATTATCGGGAACACTGATCCTAACTGAAAAAATTATTTACTGATTTTAACACGGATTGGTTTGTTACAACTTACAAACAGACATGCAGTTATGTTACCAGTGGTTACATTTATAATCGGGGCTTTCATAACCAGGTTAGCAAAAAATAAAAAACGTCTACGATGGGAGAACTTGTTTTAAAGTACTAGTAGCTTGTTTTCAATCAAGATGTTGCTTTAAGTGTAAAAACTATAGAACAGATCAATGAACTTCGTCTTGATAAATCACATGTTTACATCGATCTGATGAAGGTAGCGGAGCATGTACACGGAAGATCGGAATATGCAAGTAGTTGACCAGAAATCTTCATTCTGGAATGTAAAGCCTTTTTATTTTTTTTTACAGTGTGGTGTTGATTAAAGCACAATTAAAAGCTTTGAAAACAAATGTTCCAATTAAGGTAAAAATTGAAATAGAGGCTAATATTCTATTTTGGATTCATAGTTTTATTCTTGACTTCAAAAAAGCCCATGCCTCACCAGTCACATCATTGATTAATTAGTCGATCATTTTCCTTGCCATCATCAACTAATATATAAAGCTCTCAATTTCCCACATTCTACCACACAGTAATTTTAACAAATGTTTTGTCGGGCTTTTTCTTGAAAGGAACAAAATCTATTTTGACTACTACCACTCAGATGTGAAATAATAGAATTGTTGTCTTTTGTTGGTAGTTCTCCAAGAGGAACCCACTGGAGGAGGAAGAGGTACTGTGACATCACACGCACATGTGCTCACATGGTCCATGTACTGCCAATCACTGGGAGCAAATCTACTTGTTCATCAAAAACAACTAGCATTGCTGTGCCTTCACCAGTAGATGCCAGCAAAGCACAAATGGTTGCTATCACTCATGCGCTGTGAGAAAATGCTGTGAAAACTCACAAACAGACTCAGAAGCGTCTATATGTTATTCCACTTAATGGTTATAGTAGTCTAGATATCACTTTAATTGGGCTGATGACATAATATTGCCACTCAAAGAGAAAAACAGCAGTTTTCCATCGACATTATGCATAATTTTGTTGTTGCAAGTCACGTTCAACTAAAGAGTAAAGAAATAAGTAATTTAGTTGTTGTGTTTCTTCGTATTGCCCAACAGTGTACGGGCATATAAAAGCTCAGGTTATCCATGCCCTGGGAGTTAACGTGACAGAGATCATCCAACAAGTAAGTGCATGCAATACATGACGCGCCCAGCAAAGAAGTACACATTCTTGCTCTTATTATGAATGTTTGTTCTCTCACAGTTCCTCATTGATTTAACCAGTGGAATATGCCCGGAATGCGAAATTGAGATCAATACAACGGTAACCCAACAGCAGATCCTGGCCTTAGCCTGATGGAGTTCTAACTTCTCCATGTGCAACAGAGGAGATGCCAAGTGTTCCAGTTTATCAAGAGTGGCGTATGCTTGCCATGCACATAGGGAGGACTTAAAGGCATGCTCAACTAAATCTGACAATAAAAGAGTATACCGGCATATTGCTATGAGAAAAACTTCTTCTTTTTTTCAGATCTGGAATGACATGCAGGACAAACATAGTACCAGAATATTATTCATATTTTGAGTGAGTTGATTTTTCTGGACAAATAAGTTTTTGCACTTAATTTTGGTTTGCTGTGAATCCAATTTGTGCCATCCTTGACCTTGAACTGTCTTTTTTATGTACGAGGGTATGAGGTTATTCTTTGATTATTTAAACCCTTTATGTTGAAGGCTATTTTTTTTTTTTAATACATGGGCCATTGAGAGATGCATTTGTCAGACGAGGCCCATTGAATTATCATGTGGTGCAACCAAAAAGAAATAGCCAATGTGGGACTTTTATTTTGAAATACATTTAAAGACAGGAGTTTGTATCATCCACAAGACAACCAAGAACCCATGGAAGCATCTATCAGGTTTGTCTCACAACTATGTAAAATAAATAAATAAATAAATAACTTTTTAGCAACATGTATGTATTTGGACATCATGTGGTATTACCTGAAAAAAATGTTTATATATATTATTCCCCAACAAATTTATATTTTTATTATAATTTTACTTGATGTTTTGTTTAGTTTCGATGGTGAATGTAGCCACAACATGGCTAAAGGAGCTTTGGGGGGGGGGGGGGGTTATTGGCCCAAAGTGCCCCTTTATCTATTTATTTATAGTTTAAAAAAAAAAAATATATATATATATATATATATATATATATATATATTATGATTTGTTTTTCCTTTGTTTGTGAAAGTAATTTTGTTGCCTTGCAAGACTAAAATTCAGCAACATAATTTGCATAAAACAAATGATTATGATCTTGGATGACGCGCTCTCATTCGAAGCCAGGTCGCTCACCGCTCCACCTTCTGTCAGGAAGTTGTTCGCCATAAAGTTGGCTCTGAGGGTACGAGGAACATGTATCCCACACTTTCATAAAGACCACGATCCTTCCCATCCACTTTCGCCACTGCAAAAATCTCCGGTGACCGGTGTACTGCTTCTGCTACAACTACTGATGCGTGTAAGGTACACAGAATATGTCGGAATTTGTATCTAGCTCAGAATTTTACTAAACCCCCCTTCCTGAAGACTCCAACTCAGCAAGGCAGACATTGTATTGATGCTATCCGCTAATCATGTAAACAATGAAGTCACACGTTTTGTTATACTTTAACAAGGGCTGGCAAGCGCTAGGGGCACGTAGGTCTGGGTTGCGAGCAGCACGGGTCTAACCGCGCTGTAAATAAATAAATAATGAAGCTTCTGCTCAATGCGAAAAATAAAACAACTCTCAGTAGATGTTTGTAACTTTTTTTCTGTTAAGCTATATAAGTCTTGTAGTATGTATGTACTCAATTATAGCTGAATTGAAATGTACTTTAAAGGGATAGTTCGGGGGTTTGGACACGAATCTGTATGGCAGCCGCCATCCTCACCTAAAGTGGTGTGGATCAGCACTGACAGTGTCCTGTGACTCGAGACATGGTTTGGTGTCGGTACCGGATGTGATCGGTCTGCTAGATTGTATCGGGGTCGCCTACAGATGATGTCACGCTACAGGATTGGCTGGAAATTGTCCATTGACATTTGTTCAATAAAGTTATATGATAAAAAAATTTGACGGTAAAACATTGGAAAGAAATGATTAAATATGTTATTGAAATATACAAATGAATGGACGGAAATTGTAAAAACGTGAATAAACCTAAGAATATAAAAGCAAGATACTTTAAGATTAAAGAAATAATAAAATTGATAGAAGCGCCTTCGCGCTTGCCGGTGACGTCACTAATGCAGCGCTAGCTAAATGCGCGATTTACTTCGGTTTGGTTTCTTTTTTACTATCTTGGCCAATTGATTAGGTACACCCAGGATTCTGGTCAATTCATTAGGTACACCCTGGATTCTTGCCACTCCGCCCACCCAGGGCGGCGGCCATCTTGGCCAATTAATTAGGTACACCTTGGATTCTCGCCACTCCGCCCACCCAGGGCGGCGGCCATCTTGGCCAAATAATTAGGTACACTAAGGATTCTCTCCCCTCCGCCCACCCGGGGCAGCGGCCATCTTGGCCAATTGATTAGGTACAGCCAGGACTTTTCAGTCACAAATTTTTTTTATTTGATTATTTTCCAAATTTGTAGCGTGTGACTATTACTGTGTTTTTTTTTGCTGATTATGGTTTATTATTAAATACTATAACTTGTCCATTTCCTTTGCTAAAGTAAATGTTTTCTTTTATAATATTGATGAGTTCTTCAAGATGCGCAAACAGTGACTGTGCGCATGTTGTCTCCACAGTTTCCTCAGGGCACACATACACATATAAAAGTAATTTGTAAGATGTTAATTTTAAACCCTAGTTTTAAACCCTAACCCTAATGTTAAACCCTATCTTAAAACCCTAACCCTAATATAAAACCCTAGTTTGAAACCCTAACTCTAATATAAAACCCTAGTTTGAAACCCTAACACTAATATAAAACCCTACTTTGAAACTCTAACCCTAATTTAAAAACCGTAGTTTTAAACCCTAACCCTAATGTTAAACCCTATCTTAAAACCCTAACCCTAATATAAAACCCTAGTTTGAAACCCTAACACTAATATAAAACCCTACTTTGAAACCCTAACCCTAGTTCAAACCCCTACTTTGAAAACCTAACCCTAGTTTAAAACCCTACTTTGTAACCCTAACCCTAGTTTAAAACCCTACTTTGAAACCCTAACCCTTGTTTAAAACCCTACTTTGAAACCCTAACCCTAGTTTAAAACCCTACTTTGAAACCCTAACCCTAGTTTAAAACCCTACTTTGAAACCCTAACCCTAGTTAAAAACCCTACTTTGAAACCCTAACCCTAGTTTTAAACCCTACTTTGAAACCCTCACCCTAGTTTAAAACCATACTTTGTAACCCTAACCCTAGTTTAAAACCCTTCTTTGAAACCCTAACCCTAGTTTAAAACCCTACTTTGAAACCCTATCCCTAGTATAAAACCCTACTTTGAAACCCTTACCCTAGTTCAAACCCCTACTTTAAAACCCTAACCCTAGTTTTAAACCCTACTTTGAAACACTAACCCTAGTTTTAAACCCTACTTTGAAACCCTAACCCTAGTTTTAAACCCTACTTTAAAACCATAACCATAGTTTAAAACCCTAGTTTAAAACCCTAACACTAGTTTAAACCCCTACTTTGAAACCCTAACCCTAGTTTTAAAGCCTACTTTGTAACCCTAACCTTAGTTTAAGACCCTACTTTGAAACCCTAACCCTAGTTCAAACCCCTACTTTGAAACCCTAACCCTAGTTTAAAACCCTACTTTGAAACCCTAACCCTAGTTTGAAACCCAACTTTGAAACCCTAACCCTAGTTTAAAACCCTACTTTGAAACCCAAATCCTAGTTTAAAACCCTACTTTGAAACTCTGACCCTAATTTAAAAACCCTAGTTTTAAACCCTAACCCTAATGTAAAACCCTAGTTTGAAACCCTAACCCTAATGTAAAACCCTAGTTTAAAACCCTAAACCTAATTTGAAACCCTAGCTTGAAACCCTAACCCTAATTTGAAACCCGAGTTTAAAACCCTAACCCTAATGTAAAACCCTAGTTTTAAACCCTAACCCTAGTTTAAAACCCTATTTTGTAACCCTAACTCTAGTTTAAAACCCTACTTTGAAACCCTAACCCTACTTTCAAACCCTACTTTGAAACCCTAACCCTAGTTTAAAACTCTACTTTGAAACCCTAACCCTAGTTTAAAACCCTAACCTTAGTTTGAAACCCTTACCCTAGTTTAGTTTGGTTTGGTTTCTTTTTTACTATCTTGGCCAATTGATTAGGTACACCCAGGATTCTGGTCAATTCATTAGGTACACCCTGGATTCTTGCCACTCCGCCCACCCAGGGCGGCGGCCATCTTGGCCAATTAATTAGGTACACCTTGGATTCTCGCCACTCCGCCCACCCAGGGCGGCGGCCATCTTGGCCAAATAATTAGGTACACTAAGGATTCTCTCCCCTCCGCCCACCCGGGGCAGCGGCCATCTTGGCCAATTGATTAGGTACAGCCAGGACTTTTCAGTCACAAATTTTTTTTATTTGATTATTTTCCAAATTTGTAGCGTGTGACTATTACTGTGTTTTTTTTTGCTGATTATGGTTTATTATTAAATACTATAACTTGTCCATTTCCTTTGCTAAAGTAAATGTTTTCTTTTATAATATTGATGAGTTCTTCAAGATGCGCAAACAGTGACTGTGCGCATGTTGTCTCCACAGTTTCCTCAGGGCACACATACACATATAAAAGTAATTTGTAAGATGTTAATTTTAAACCCTAGTTTTAAACCCTAACCCAAATAAAAAAGCCTAGTTTGAAACCCTAACACTAATATAAAACCCTAGTTTGAAACCCTAACCCTAATGTAAAACTCTAGTTTGAAACCCTAACCCTAGTTTAAAATCCTATTTTGTAACCCTAACCCTAGTTTAAAACCCTACTTTGAAACCCTAACCCTAGTTTCAAACCCTACTTTGAAACCCTAACCCTAGTTTAAACCCCTACTTTGAAACCCTAACCCTAGTTTTAAACCCTAATTTGAAACCCTAACCCTAGTTTAAAACCCTACTTTGAAACCCTAACCCTAGTTTAAAACCCTACTTTGAAACCTTAACCCCAAGTTTAAAACCCTTCTTGAAACCCTAACCCTAGTTTAAAACCCTACTTTGAAACCCTAACCCTAATCCAAACCCCTACTTTGAAACCCTAACCCTAGTTTAAAACCCTAACCTTACTTTGTAACCCTAACCCTAGTTTAAACCCCTACTTTGAAACCCATACCCTAGTTTAAAACCCTACTTTGAAACCCTAACCCTAATGTAAAACCCTAGTTTGAAACCCTAACCCTAATATAAAACCCTAGTTTGAAACCCTAACCCTAGTTTAAAACCCTATTTTGAAACCCTAACCATAGTTTTAAACCCTACTTTGAAACCCTAACCCTAGTTCAAACCCCTACTTTGAAACCCTAATCCTAGTTTAAAACCCTACTTTGTAACCCTAACCCTAGTTTAAAACCCTACTTTGTAACCCTAACCCTAGTTTAAAACCCTAATTTGAAACCCTAACCCTAGTTTTAAATCCTACTTTGAAACCCTCACTCTAGTTTAAAACCCTATTTTGAAACCCTAACCCTAGTTTAAAACCCTACTTTGAAACCCTAACCCTAGTTTTAAACCCTACTTTAAAACCATAACCCTAGTTTAAAACCCTACTCTGAAACCTTAAACCTAGTTTAAAACCCTACTTTGAAACCCTAACCCTAGTTTTAAACCCTACTTTAAAACCATAACCCTAGTTTAAAACCCTACTCTGAAACCTTAACCCTAGTTTAAAACCCTAATTTGAAACCCTAACCCTAGTTTAAAACCCTACTTTGAAACTCTAACCCTAATTTAAAAACCGTAGTTTTAAACCCTAACCCTAATGTTAAACCCTATCTTAAAACCCTAACCCTAATATAAAACCCTAGTTTGAAACCCTAACAATAATATATAACCCTACTTTGAAACCCTAACCCTAGTTCAAACCCCTACTTTGAAAACCTAACCCTAGTTTAAAACCCTACTTTGAAACCCTAACCCTAGTTTAAAACCTTACTTTGAAACCCTAACCCTAGTTTAAAACCCTACTTTGAAACCCTAACCCTAGTTAAAAACCCTACTTTGAAACCCTAACCCTAGTTTTAAACCCTACTTTGAAACCCTCACCCTAGTTTAAAACCATACTTTGTAACCCTAACCCTAGTTTAAAACCCTTCTTTGAAACCCTAACCCTAGTTTAAAACCCTACTTTGAAACCCTATCCCTAGTATAAAACCCTACTTTGAAACCCTTACCCTAGTTCAAACCCCTACTTTAAAACCCTAACCCTAGTTTTAAACCCTACTTTGAAACACTAACCCTAGTTTTAAACCCTACTTTGAAACCCTAACCCTAGTTTTAAACCCTACTTTAAAACCATAACCATAGTTTAAAACCCTACTTTGAAACCCTAACCCTAGTTTAAAACCCTAGTTTAAAACCCTAACACTAGTTTAAACCCCTACTTTGAAACCCTAACCCTAGTTTTAAAGCCTACTTTGTAACCCTAACCTTAGTTTAAGACCCTACTTTGAAACCCTAACCCTAGTTCAAACCCCTACTTTGAAACCCTAACCCTAGTTTAAAACCCTACTTTGAAACCCTAACCCTAGTTTGAAACCCAACTTTGAAACCCTAACCCTAGTTTAAAACCCTACTTTGAAACCCAAATCCTAGTTTAAAACCCTACTTTGAAACTCTGACCCTAATTTAAAAACCCTAGTTTTAAACCCTAACCCTAATGTAAAACCCTAGTTTGAAACCCTAACCCTAATGTAAAACCCTAGTTTAAAACCCTAAACCTAATTTGAAACCCTAGCTTGAAACCCTAACCCTAATTTGAAACCCGAGTTTAAAACCCTAACCCTAATGTAAAACCCTAGTTTTAAACCCTAACCCTAGTTTAAAACCCTATTTTGTAACCCTAACTCTAGTTTAAAACCCTACTTTGAAACCCTAACCCTACTTTCAAACCCTACTTTGAAACCCTAACCCTAGTTTAAAACTCTACTTTGAAACCCTAACCCTGGTTTAAAACCCTACTTTGAAACCCTAACCCTAGTTTAACACCCTACTTTTTAACCCTAACCCGAGTTTAAACCCCTACTTAGAAAACCTAACCCTAGGTTTAAAACCCTACTTTGAAACCCTAACCCTAATTTATAAACCCTAGTTTTAAACCCTGACCCTAATGTAAAAACCCTAGTTTTAAACCCTAACCCTAATGTTAAACCCTACTTTGAAACCCTAACCCTAGGTTAAAACCCTACTTTGAAACACTAACCCTAGTTTTAAACCCTACTTTGAAACCCTAACCCTAGTTTAAATCCATACTTTGTAACCCTAACCCTAGTTTAAAACCCTTCTTTGAAACCCTAACCCTAGTTTAAAACCCCACTTTGAAACCTTAACCCCTAGTTTTAAACCCTTCTTGAAACCCTAACCTGAGTTCAAACCCCTACTTTGAAAACCTAACCCTAGTTTAAAACCCTACTTTGTAACCCTAACCCTAGTTTAAAACCCTACTTTGAAACCCTAACCCTTGTTTAAAACCCTACTTTGAAACCCTAACCCTAGTTTAAAACCCTACTTTGAAACCCTAACCCTAGTTTAAAACCCTACTTTGTAACCGTAACCCTAGTTTAAAACCCTTCTTTGAAACCCTAACCCTAGTTTAAAACCCTACTTTGAAACCTTAACCCCTAGTTTTAAACCCTACTTTGTAACCCTACCCCAAGTTTAAAACCCTTCTTGAAACCCTAACCCTAGTTTAAAACCCTACTTTGAAACCCTAACCCTAATCCAAACCCCTACTTTGAAACCCTAACCCTAGTTTAAAACCCTAACCTTACTTTGTAACCCTAACCCTAGTTTAAACCCCTACTTTGAAACCCATACCCTAGTTTAAAACCCTACTTTGAAACCCTAACCCTAAAATAAAACCCTTGTTTGAAACCCTAACCCTAATATAAAACCCTAGTTTGAAACCCTAACCCTAGTTTAAAACCCTACATTAAAACCCTAACCCTAGTTTAAAACCCTATTTTGAAACCCTAACCATAGTTTTAAACCCTACTTTAAAACCCTAACCCTAGTTCAAACCCCTACTTTGAAACCCTAACCCTAGTTTAAAACCCTACTTTGTAACCCTAACCCTTGTTTAAAACCCTACTTTGTAACCCTAACCCTAGTTTAAAACCCTACTTTGTAACCCTAACCCTAGTTTAAAACCCTAATTTGAAACCCTAACCCTAGTTTTAAATCCTACTTTGAAACCCTCACTAGTTTAAAACCCTATTTTGAAACCCTAACCCTAGTTTAAAACCCTACTTTGAAACCCTAAACCTAGTTTTAAACCCTACTTTAAAACCATAACCCTAGTTTAAAACCCTACTCTGAAACCTTAAACCTAGTTTAAAACCCTACTTTGAAACCCTAACCCTAGTTTTAAACCCTACTTTAAAACCATAACCCTAGTTTAAAACCCTACTCTGAAACCTTAACCCTAGTTTAAAACCCTAACTTGAAACCCTAACCCTAGTTTAAAACCCTACTTTGAAACTCTAACCCTAATTTAAAAACCCTAGTTTTAAACCCTAACCCTAATGTTAAACCCAATCTTAAAACCCTAACCCTAATATAAAACCCTAGTTTGAAACCCTAACACTAATATAAAACCCTACTTTGAAACCCTAACCCTAGTTCAAACCCCTACTTTGAAAACCTAACCCTAGTTTAAAACCCTACTTTGTAACCCTAACCCTAGTTTAAAACCCTACTTTGAAACCCTAACCCTTGTTTAAAACCCTACTTTGAAACCCTAACCCTAGTTTAAAACCCTACTTTGAAACCATAACCCTAGTTAAAAACCCTACTTTGAAACCCTAACCCTAGTTTTAAACCCTAACCCTAGTTTTAAACCCTACTTTAAAACCATAACCCTAGTTTAAAACCCGACTTTGAAACCCTAACCCTAGTTTAAAACCCTACTTTGAAACCCTATCCCTAGTATAAAACCCTACTTTGAAACCCTTACCCTAGTTCAAACCCCTACTTTAAAACCCTAACCCTAGTTTTAAACCCTACTTTGAAACACTAACCCTAGTTTTAAACCCTACTTTGAAACCCTAACCCTCGTTTTAAACCCTACTTTGTAACCCTAACCCTAGTTTAAAACCCTAACCCTAGTTTTAAACCCTACTTTAAAACCATAACCCTAGTTTAAAACCCGACTTTGAAACCCTAACCCTAGTTTAAAACCCTAGTTTAAAACCCTAACACTAGTTTAAACCCCTACTTTGAAACCCTAACCCTAGTTTTAAAACCTACTTTGTAACCCTAACCTTAGTTTAAGACCCTACTTTGAAACCCTAACCCTAGTTCAAACCCCTACTTTGAAACCCTAACCCTAGTTTAAAACCCTACTTTGAAACCCTAACCCTAGTTTGAAACCCAGCTTTGAAACCCTAACCCTAGTTTAAAACCCTACTTTGAAACCCAAACCGTAGTTTAAAACCCTACTTTTAAACTCTGACCCTAATTTAAAAACCCTAGTTTTAAACCCTAACCCTAATGTAAAACCCTAGTTTGATACCCTAACCCTAATGTAAAACCCTAGTTTAAAACCCTAAACCTAATTTGAAACCCTAGCTTGAAACCCTAACCCTAATTTGAAACCCGAGTTTAAAACCCTAACCCTAATGTAAAACCCTAGTTTGAAACCCTAACCCTAATGTAAAAGCCTAGTTTGAAACCCTAACACTAATATAAAACCCTAGTTTGAAACCCTAACCCTAATGTAAAACCCTAGTTTTAAACCCTAACCCTAGTTTAAAACCCTATTTTGTAACCCTAACTCTAGTTTAAAACCCTTTTTTGAAACCCTAACCCTACTTTCAAACCCTACTTTGAAACCCTAACCCTAGTTTAAAACTCTACTTTGAAAACCCTAACCCTAGTTTAAAACCCTACTTTGAAACCCTAACCCTAGTTTAAAACCCTACTTTTTAACCCTAACCCGAGTTTAAACCCCTACTTAGAAAACCTAACCCTAGTTTAAAACCCTACTTTGAAACCCTAACCCTAATTTATAAACCCTAGTTTTAAACCCTGACCCTAATGTAAAAACCCTAGTTTTAAACCCTAACCCTAATGTTAAACCCTACTTTGAAACCCTAACCCTAAGTTAAAACCCTACTTTGAAACACTAACCCTAGTTTTAAACCCTAACTCTAGTTTAAAACCCTAGTTTATAACCCTAACCCAAGTTTAAAACCCTAACCCTAGTTTTAAACCCTACTTTAAAACCATAACCCTAGTTTAAAACCCTACTTTGAAACCCTAACCCCTAGTTTTAAACCTTACTTTGTAACCCTAACCCTAAATTAAAAGCCTACCTTGAAACCCTAACCCTAGTTTAAAACCCTACTTTGAAACCCTAACCCTAGTTTAAAACCCTACTTTGTAACCCTACCCCAAGTTTAAAACCCTTCTTTGAAACCCTAACCCTAGTTTGAAACCCTACTTTGTAACCGTAACCCTAGTTTAAAACCCTACTTTGAAACCCTAACCCTAGTTTAAAACCCTACTTTCAAACCCTAACCCTAGTTTTAAACCTTACTTTGAAACCCTCGTCCTAGTTTAAAACCATACTTTGTAACCCTAACCCTAGTTTGAAACCCTACTTTGAAACCCTAACCTTAGTTTAAAACCCTACTTTGAAACACTTACCCTAGTTTTAAACCCTACTTTAAAAACCCTAACCCTCGTTTTAAACCCTACTTTGTAACCCTAACCCTAGTTTAAAACCCTAACCCTAGTTTAAACCCCTACTTTGAAACCCTAACCCTAGTTTAAACCCCTACTTTGAAACCCTTACCCTAGTTTAAAACCCTACTTTGAAACCCTAACCCTAGTTTAAACCCCTACTTTAGAACCCTAACCCTAGGTTAAAACCCTTCTTTGAAACCCCAAACCTAGTTTAAAACCCTAGTTTAAAACCCTACTTTGAAACCCTAACCCTAGTTTTAAACCTTACTTTGAAACCCTCACCCTAGTTTAAAACCATACTTTGTAACCCTAACCCTAGTTTGAAACCTTACATTGAAACCCTAACCCTCGTTTTAAACCCTACTTTGTAACCCTAACCCTAGTTTAAAACCTTAACCCTAGTTTTAAACCCTACTTTAAAACCATAACCCTATTTTAAAACCCTACTTTGAAACCCTAACTCTAGTTTAAAACCATAGTTTAAAACCTTAACACTAGTTTAAACCCCTACTTTGAAAACCTAACCCTAGTTTTAAACCCTACTTTGTAACCCTAACCCTCGTTTAAAACCCTACTTTGAAACCCTAACCCTAGTTTAAAACCCTACTTTGAAACCCTAACCCTAGTTTAAAACCCTACTTTGAAACTCTAACCCTAATTTAAAAACCCTAATTTTAAACCCTAACCCTAATGTAAAAGCCTAGTTTGAAACCCTAACACTAATATAAAACCCTAGTTTGAAACCCTAACCCTAATGTAAAACCCTACTTTGTAACACTTACGCTAGTTTAAACCCCTACTTTGAAACCCTAACCCAAGTTTAAACCCCTAATTTGAAACACTAACCCTAGTTTTAAACCATACTTTGAAACTCTAACCCTAGTTTAACACCCTACTTTGAAACCCTAAACCTAGTTTAAAACCCTACTTTAAAACCCTAAACCTAGTTTAAAACTCTACTCTGAAACCCTAACCCTAATTTAAAAACCCTAGTTTTAAACCCTTACCCTAATGTAAAAACCCTAGTTTTAAACCCTAACCCTAATGTTAAACCCTACTTTGAAACACTTACCCTAGTTTTAAACCCTACTTTGAAACCCTAACCCTAGTTTTAAACCCTACTTTGTAACCCTTACCTTAATTTAAAACCCTACTTTGAAACCCTAATCCCAGTTTAAAATCCTACTTTGTAACCCTTACCTTAATTTAAAACCCTATTTTGAAACCCTAACCCTAGTTTAAAACCTTACTTTGAAACCCTAACCCTAGTTTAAAACCCTACTAAGTAACCCTAACCCTAGTTTAAAACCCTAGTTTAAAACCCTAACCCTAGTTTTAAACCCTACTTTAAAACCCTAACCCTAGTTTAAAACCCTACTAAGTAACCCTAACCCTAGTTTAAAACCCTAGTTTAAAACCCTAACCCTAGTTTTAAACCCTACTTTGAAACCGTAACCCTAGTTTAAAAACATACTTTGTAACCCTAACCCTAGTTTAAAACACTTCTTTGAAAACCTAACCCTAGTTTAAAACCCCTACTTTGAAACCCTAACCCTAGTTTAAAACCCTACTTTGAAACCCTAACCCTAATGTAAAAGCCTAGTTTGAAACCCTAACACTAATATAAAAACCTAGTTTGAAACCCTAACCCTAATGTAAAACCCTAGTTTGAAACCCTAACCCTCATTTAAAACCCTATTTTGTACCCCTAACCCTAATTTTAAACCCAAGCTTGAAACCCTAACCCTAGTTTAAAACCCTTCTTTGAAACCCTAACCCTAGTTTTAAACCCTACTTTGAAACCCTAAACCTCGTTTTTAACCGTACTTTGTAACCCTAACCCTAGTTTAAAACCCTACTCCTAGTTTTAAACCCTACTTTAAAACCATAACCCTAGTTTAAAACCCTACTTTGATACCTTAACCCTAGTTTAAAACCCTAAAACTAGTTTAAAACCCTACTTTGAAACCCTAACCCTAGTTTAAACCCCTACTTTGTAACCCCAACCCTAGTTTAAAACCCTACTTTGTAACCCTAACCCTTGTTTAAAACCCTACTTTTTAACCCTAACCCTAGTTAAAACCCCTACTTAGAAACCATGACCCTAGTTTAAAACCTTTCTTTGAAACCCTAACCCTAGTTTTAAACCCTACTTTGAAACCCTTACCCTAGTTTAAAACCCTACTTTGAATTCCTAACCCTAGTTTAAAACCCTATGTTAAAACCCTAACCCTAGTTTAAAACCCTACTTTGAAACTCTAACCCTAGTTTAAAACCCTACTTTGAAACCATAACCCTAGTTTAAAAGCCTACTTTGTAACCCTACCCCAAGTTTAAAACCCTTCTTTGAAACCCTTACCCTAGTTTAAAACCCTACTTTGAAACCCTAACCCTAGTTTAAAACCCTACTTTGAAACCCTAACCCTAGTTTGAAACCCTAACCCTAGTTTAAACCCCTACTTTGAAACCCTAACCCTAGTTTAAACCCCTACTTTGAAACCCTTACCCTAGTTTAAAACCCTACTTTGAAACCCTAACCCTAGTTTAAACCCCTACTTTAGAACCCTAACCCTAGGTTAAAACCCTACTTTGAAACCCTAACCCTAGTTTAAACCTCTACTTTGAAACACTAACCCTAGTTTAAAACCTTACTTTGAAACCCTATCCCTAGTTTGAGACCCTAAACCTAGTTTAAACCCCTACTTTGAAACCCTAATCCTAGTTCAAACTACTACTTTGAAACCCTAACCCTAGTTTAAAACCCTACTTTGAAACCCTAACCCTAGTTTAAACCCCTACTTTAGAACCCTAACCCTCGTTTAAAACCCTACTTTGAAACCCTAAGCCTAGTTTAAACCTCGACTTTGAAACCCTAACCCTAGTTTAAAACCTTACTTTGAAACCCTATCTCTAGTTTGAGACCCTAAACCTAGTTTAAACCCCTACTTTGAAACCCTAACCCTAGTTTAAACCTGTACTTTGAAACCCTAACCCTAGTTTGAAACCCTACTTTGAAACCCTAACCCTAGTTTGAAACCCTACTTTGAAACCCTAACCCTAGTTTAAAACCTTATTTTGAAACATTAACCCTAGTTTAAACCCGTACTTTGAAACCTTAAACCTAGTTTGAAACCCTACTTTGAAACCCTAACCCTAGTTTGAAACCCTACTTTGAAACCCTAACCCTAGTTTAAACCCCTACTTTGAAACCCTAACCCTAGTTTAAAACCCTACTTTAAAACCCTAACCCTAGTTTAAACCCCTACTTTGAAACCCTAACCCTACTTTAAACCCCTACTTTGAAACCATAACCATAGTTCAAACCCATACTTTGAAACCTTAACCCTAGTTTAAACCCCTACTTTGAAACCCTAACCCTAGTTTAAACCCCTAATTGAAACTTTATCCCTAGTTTAAACCCCTACTTTGAAACCCTAACCCTAGTTTAAACCCCTACTTTGAAACCCTAACCCTAGTTTAAACCCCTAATTGAAACTTTATCCCTAGTTTAAACCCCTACTTTGAAACCCTAACCCTAGTTTAAACCCCTACTTTGAAACCCTAACCCTAGTTTAAACCCCTAATTGAAACTTTATCCCTAGTTTAAACCCCTACTTTGAAACCCTAACCATAGTTTAAACCCCTATTTTGAAACCCTAACCCTTGTTTAAAACCCTACTTTGAAACCCTAACCCTAGTTTAAACCCCTACTTTGAAACCCTAACCCTAGTTTAAACCACCATTTTGAAACCTTAACCTAGTTTAAAACCCTACTTTGAAACCCTAACCCTAGTTTAAACCCCTACTTTGAAACCTTAACCCTAGTTTAAACCCTAACCCTCGTTTAAACACCTACTTTGAAACCCTAACCCTAGTTTAAACCACTACTTTGAAACCCTAACCCTAGTTTAAAACCCTACTTTGAAACCCTAACCCTAGTTTAAACCCCTACTTTGAAACCCTAACCCTAGTTTAAAACCCTACTTTGAAACCCTAACCCTAGTTTAAAACCCTACTTTGAAACCTTAACTCTAGTTTGAAACCCTAACCTTAGTTTGAAACCCTAACCCTAGTTTAAACCCCTACTTTGAAACCCTAACCCTAGTTTAAAACCCTACTTTAAAACCCTAACCCTAGTTTAAAATCCTACTTTGAAACCCTAACCCTAGTTTAAACCCCTACTTTGAAACCCTAAACCTAGTTTAAAACCCTACTTTGAAACCCTAACCCTAGTTTGAAACCCTAACCCTAGTTTAAAACCCTACTTTGAAACCCTAACCCTAGTTTGAAAACCTAACCCTAGTTTAAACCCCTACTTTGAAACCCTAACCCTAGTTTAAACCCCTACTTTGAAACCCTAACCCGAGTTTAAACCCCTACTTTGAAACCCTAACCCTAGTTTAAACCCCTACTTTGAAACCCTAACCCTAGTTTAAAACCCTACTTTGAAACCCTAACCCTAGTTTAAAACCCTACTTTGAAACCCTAACCCTAGTTTAAAATCCTACTTTGAAACCCTAACCCTAGTTTAAACCCCTACTTTGAAACCCCAAACCTAGTTTAAAACCCTACTTTGAAACCCTAACCCTAGTTTGAAACCCTAACCCTAGTTTAAAACCCTACTTTGAAACCCTAACCCTAGTTTGAAAACCTAACCCTAGTTTAAACCCCTACTTTGAAACCCTAACCCTAGTTCAAACCCCTAGTTTGAAACCCTAACCCGAGTTTAAACCCCTACTTTGAAACCCTAACCTGAGTTTAAACCCCTACTTTGAAAACCTAACCCTAGTTTAAACCCCTACTTTGAAACCCTAATCCTAGTTTAAACCCCTACTTTGAAACCCTAACCCTAGTTTAAACCCCTACTTTGAAACCCTAACCCTAGTTTAAACCCTTACTTTGAAACCCTAAGCCTAGTTTGAAACCCTAACCCTAATTTATACCCCTACTTTAGAACCCTAACCCTAGGTTAAACCCCTACTTTGAAACCCTAACCATAGTTTAAACCCCTATTTTGAAACCCTAACCCTTGTTTAAAACCCTACTTTGAAACCCTAACCCTAGTTTAAACCCCTACTTTGAAACCCTAACCCTAGTTTAAACCACCATTTTGAAACCTTAACCTAGTTTAAAACCCTACTTTGAAACCCTAACCCTAGTTTAAACCCCTACTTTGAAACCTTAACCCTAGTTTAAACCCTAACCCTCGTTTAAACACCTACTTTGAAACCCTAACCCTAGTTTAAACCACTACTTTGAAACCCTAACCCTAGTTTAAAACCCTACTTTGAAACCCTAACCCTAGTTTAAACCCCTACTTTGAAACCCTAACCCTAGTTTAAAACCCTACTTTGAAACCCTAACCCTAGTTTAAAACCCTACTTTGAAACCTTAACTCTAGTTTGAAACCCTAACCTTAGTTTGAAACCCTAACCCTAGTTTAAACCCCTACTTTGAAACCCTAACCCTAGTTTAAAACCCTACTTTAAAACCCTAACCCTAGTTTAAAATCCTACTTTGAAACCCTAACCCTAGTTTAAACCCCTACTTTGAAACCCTAAACCTAGTTTAAAACCCTACTTTGAAACCCTAACCCTAGTTTGAAACCCTAACCCTAGTTTAAACCCCTACTTTGAAACCCTAACCCTAGTTTAAACCCCTACTTTGAAACCCTTACCCTAGTTTAAAACCCTACTTTGAAACCCTAACCCTAGTTTAAACCCCTACTTTAGAACCCTAACCCTAGGTTAAAACCCTACTTTGAAACCCTAACCCTAGTTTAAACCTCTACTTTGAAACACTAACCCTAGTTTAAAACCTTACTTTGAAACCCTATCCCTAGTTTGAGACCCTAAACCTAGTTTAAACCCCTACTTTGAAACCCTAATCCTAGTTCAAACTACTACTTTGAAACCCTAACCCTAGTTTAAAACCCTACTTTGAAACCCTAACCCTAGTTTAAACCCCTACTTTAGAACCCTAACCCTCGTTTAAAACCCTACTTTGAAACCCTAAGCCTAGTTTAAACCTCGACTTTGAAACCCTAACCCTAGTTTAAAACCTTACTTTGAAACCCTATCTCTAGTTTGAGACCCTAAACCTAGTTTAAACCCCTACTTTGAAACCCTAACCCTAGTTTAAACCTGTACTTTGAAACCCTAACCCTAGTTTGAAACCCTACTTTGAAACCCTAACCCTAGTTTGAAACCCTACTTTGAAACCCTAACCCTAGTTTAAAACCTTATTTTGAAACATTAACCCTAGTTTAAACCCGTACTTTGAAACCTTAAACCTAGTTTGAAACCCTACTTTGAAACCCTAACCCTAGTTTGAAACCCTACTTTGAAACCCTAACCCTAGTTTAAACCCCTACTTTGAAACCCTAACCCTAGTTTAAAACCCTACTTTAAAACCCTAACCCTAGTTTAAACCCCTACTTTGAAACCCTAACCCTACTTTAAACCCCTACTTTGAAACCATAACCATAGTTCAAACCCATACTTTGAAACCTTAACCCTAGTTTAAACCCCTACTTTGAAACCCTAACCCTAGTTTAAACCCCTAATTGAAACTTTATCCCTAGTTTAAACCCCTACTTTGAAACCCTAACCCTAGTTTAAACCCCTACTTTGAAACCCTAACCCTAGTTTAAACCCCTAATTGAAACTTTATCCCTAGTTTAAACCCCTACTTTGAAACCCTAACCCTAGTTTAAACCCCTACTTTGAAACCCTAACCCTAGTTTAAACCCCTAATTGAAACTTTATCCCTAGTTTAAACCCCTACTTTGAAACCCTAACCATAGTTTAAACCCCTATTTTGAAACCCTAACCCTTGTTTAAAACCCTACTTTGAAACCCTAACCCTAGTTTAAACCCCTACTTTGAAACCCTAACCCTAGTTTAAACCACCATTTTGAAACCTTAACCTAGTTTAAAACCCTACTTTGAAACCCTAACCCTAGTTTAAACCCCTACTTTGAAACCTTAACCCTAGTTTAAACCCTAACCCTCGTTTAAACACCTACTTTGAAACCCTAACCCTAGTTTAAACCACTACTTTGAAACCCTAACCCTAGTTTAAAACCCTACTTTGAAACCCTAACCCTAGTTTAAACCCCTACTTTGAAACCCTAACCCTAGTTTAAAACCCTACTTTGAAACCCTAACCCTAGTTTAAAACCCTACTTTGAAACCTTAACTCTAGTTTGAAACCCTAACCTTAGTTTGAAACCCTAACCCTAGTTTAAACCCCTACTTTGAAACCCTAACCCTAGTTTAAAACCCTACTTTAAAACCCTAACCCTAGTTTAAAATCCTACTTTGAAACCCTAACCCTAGTTTAAACCCCTACTTTGAAACCCTAAACCTAGTTTAAAACCCTACTTTGAAACCCTAACCCTAGTTTGAAACCCTAACCCTAGTTTAAAACCCTACTTTGAAACCCTAACCCTAGTTTGAAAACCTAACCCTAGTTTAAACCCCTACTTTGAAACCCTAACCCTAGTTTAAACCCCTACTTTGAAACCCTAACCCGAGTTTAAACCCCTACTTTGAAACCCTAACCCTAGTTTAAACCCCTACTTTGAAACCCTAACCCTAGTTTAAAACCCTACTTTGAAACCCTAACCCTAGTTTAAAACCCTACTTTGAAACCCTAACCCTAGTTTAAAATCCTACTTTGAAACCCTAACCCTAGTTTAAACCCCTACTTTGAAACCCCAAACCTAGTTTAAAACCCTACTTTGAAACCCTAACCCTAGTTTGAAACCCTAACCCTAGTTTAAAACCCTACTTTGAAACCCTAACCCTAGTTTGAAAACCTAACCCTAGTTTAAACCCCTACTTTGAAACCCTAACCCTAGTTCAAACCCCTAGTTTGAAACCCTAACCCGAGTTTAAACCCCTACTTTGAAACCCTAACCTGAGTTTAAACCCCTACTTTGAAAACCTAACCCTAGTTTAAACCCCTACTTTGAAACCCTAATCCTAGTTTAAACCCCTACTTTGAAACCCTAACCCTAGTTTAAACCCCTACTTTGAAACCCTAACCCTAGTTTAAACCCTTACTTTGAAACCCTAAGCCTAGTTTGAAACCCTAACCCTAATTTATACCCCTACTTTAGAACCCTAACCCTAGGTTAAACCCCTACTTTGAAACCCTAACCATAGTTTAAACCCCTATTTTGAAACCCTAACCCTTGTTTAAAACCCTACTTTGAAACCCTAACCCTAGTTTAAACCCCTACTTTGAAACCCTAACCCTAGTTTAAACCACCATTTTGAAACCTTAACCTAGTTTAAAACCCTACTTTGAAACCCTAACCCTAGTTTAAACCCCTACTTTGAAACCTTAACCCTAGTTTAAACCCTAACCCTCGTTTAAACACCTACTTTGAAACCCTAACCCTAGTTTAAACCACTACTTTGAAACCCTAACCCTAGTTTAAAACCCTACTTTGAAACCCTAACCCTAGTTTAAACCCCTACTTTGAAACCCTAACCCTAGTTTAAAACCCTACTTTGAAACCCTAACCCTAGTTTAAAACCCTACTTTGAAACCTTAACTCTAGTTTGAAACCCTAACCTTAGTTTGAAACCCTAACCCTAGTTTAAACCCCTACTTTGAAACCCTAACCCTAGTTTAAAACCCTACTTTAAAACCCTAACCCTAGTTTAAAATCCTACTTTGAAACCCTAACCCTAGTTTAAACCCCTACTTTGAAACCCTAAACCTAGTTTAAAACCCTACTTTGAAACCCTAACCCTAGTTTGAAACCCTAACCCTAGTTTAAAACCCTACTTTGAAACCCTAACCCTAGTTTGAAAACCTAACCCTAGTTTAAACCCCTACTTTGAAACCCTAACCCTAGTTTAAACCCCTACTTTGAAACCCTAACCCGAGTTTAAACCCCTACTTTGAAACCCTAACCCTAGTTTAAACCCCTACTTTGAAACCCTAACCCTAGTTTAAAACCCTACTTTGAAACCCTAACCCTAGTTTAAAACCCTACTTTGAAACCCTAACCCTAGTTTAAAATCCTACTTTGAAACCCTAACCCTAGTTTAAACCCCTACTTTGAAACCCCAAACCTAGTTTAAAACCCTACTTTGAAACCCTAACCCTAGTTTGAAACCCTAACCCTAGTTTAAAACCCTACTTTGAAACCCTAACCCTAGTTTGAAAACCTAACCCTAGTTTAAACCCCTACTTTGAAACCCTAACCCTAGTTCAAACCCCTAGTTTGAAACCCTAACCCGAGTTTAAACCCCTACTTTGAAACCCTAACCTGAGTTTAAACCCCTACTTTGAAAACCTAACCCTAGTTTAAACCCCTACTTTGAAACCCTAATCCTAGTTTAAACCCCTACTTTGAAACCCTAACCCTAGTTTAAACCCCTACTTTGAAACCCTAACCCTAGTTTAAACCCTTACTTTGAAACCCTAAGCCTAGTTTGAAACCCTAACCCTAATTTATACCCCTACTTTAGAACCCTAACCCTAGGTTAAACCCCTACTTTGAAACCCTAACCATAGTTTAAACCCCTATTTTGAAACCCTAACCCTTGTTTAAAACCCTACTTTGAAACCCTAACCCTAGTTTAAACCCCTACTTTGAAACCCTAACCCTAGTTTAAACCACCATTTTGAAACCTTAACCTAGTTTAAAACCCTACTTTGAAACCCTAACCCTAGTTTAAACCCCTACTTTGAAACCTTAACCCTAGTTTAAACCCTAACCCTCGTTTAAACACCTACTTTGAAACCCTAACCCTAGTTTAAACCACTACTTTGAAACCCTAACCCTAGTTTAAAACCCTACTTTGAAACCCTAACCCTAGTTTAAACCCCTACTTTGAAACCCTAACCCTAGTTTAAAACCCTACTTTGAAACCCTAACCCTAGTTTAAAACCCTACTTTGAAACCTTAACTCTAGTTTGAAACCCTAACCTTAGTTTGAAACCCTAACCCTAGTTTAAACCCCTACTTTGAAACCCTAACCCTAGTTTAAAACCCTACTTTAAAACCCTAACCCTAGTTTAAAATCCTACTTTGAAACCCTAACCCTAGTTTAAACCCCTACTTTGAAACCCTAAACCTAGTTTAAAACCCTACTTTGAAACCCTAACCCTAGTTTGAAACCCTAACCCTAGTTTAAACCCCTACTTTGAAACCCTAACCCTAGTTTAAACCCCTACTTTGAAACCCTTACCCTAGTTTAAAACCCTACTTTGAAACCCTAACCCTAGTTTAAACCCCTACTTTAGAACCCTAACCCTAGGTTAAAACCCTACTTTGAAACCCTAACCCTAGTTTAAACCTCTACTTTGAAACACTAACCCTAGTTTAAAACCTTACTTTGAAACCCTATCCCTAGTTTGAGACCCTAAACCTAGTTTAAACCCCTACTTTGAAACCCTAATCCTAGTTCAAACTACTACTTTGAAACCCTAACCCTAGTTTAAAACCCTACTTTGAAACCCTAACCCTAGTTTAAACCCCTACTTTAGAACCCTAACCCTCGTTTAAAACCCTACTTTGAAACCCTAAGCCTAGTTTAAACCTCGACTTTGAAACCCTAACCCTAGTTTAAAACCTTACTTTGAAACCCTATCTCTAGTTTGAGACCCTAAACCTAGTTTAAACCCCTACTTTGAAACCCTAACCCTAGTTTAAACCTGTACTTTGAAACCCTAACCCTAGTTTGAAACCCTACTTTGAAACCCTAACCCTAGTTTGAAACCCTACTTTGAAACCCTAACCCTAGTTTAAAACCTTATTTTGAAACATTAACCCTAGTTTAAACCCGTACTTTGAAACCTTAAACCTAGTTTGAAACCCTACTTTGAAACCCTAACCCTAGTTTGAAACCCTACTTTGAAACCCTAACCCTAGTTTAAACCCCTACTTTGAAACCCTAACCCTAGTTTAAAACCCTACTTTAAAACCCTAACCCTAGTTTAAACCCCTACTTTGAAACCCTAACCCTACTTTAAACCCCTACTTTGAAACCATAACCATAGTTCAAACCCATACTTTGAAACCTTAACCCTAGTTTAAACCCCTACTTTGAAACCCTAACCCTAGTTTAAACCCCTAATTGAAACTTTATCCCTAGTTTAAACCCCTACTTTGAAACCCTAACCCTAGTTTAAACCCCTACTTTGAAACCCTAACCCTAGTTTAAACCCCTAATTGAAACTTTATCCCTAGTTTAAACCCCTACTTTGAAACCCTAACCCTAGTTTAAACCCCTACTTTGAAACCCTAACCCTAGTTTAAACCCCTAATTGAAACTTTATCCCTAGTTTAAACCCCTACTTTGAAACCCTAACCATAGTTTAAACCCCTATTTTGAAACCCTAACCCTTGTTTAAAACCCTACTTTGAAACCCTAACCCTAGTTTAAACCCCTACTTTGAAACCCTAACCCTAGTTTAAACCACCATTTTGAAACCTTAACCTAGTTTAAAACCCTACTTTGAAACCCTAACCCTAGTTTAAACCCCTACTTTGAAACCTTAACCCTAGTTTAAACCCTAACCCTCGTTTAAACACCTACTTTGAAACCCTAACCCTAGTTTAAACCACTACTTTGAAACCCTAACCCTAGTTTAAAACCCTACTTTGAAACCCTAACCCTAGTTTAAACCCCTACTTTGAAACCCTAACCCTAGTTTAAAACCCTACTTTGAAACCCTAACCCTAGTTTAAAACCCTACTTTGAAACCTTAACTCTAGTTTGAAACCCTAACCTTAGTTTGAAACCCTAACCCTAGTTTAAACCCCTACTTTGAAACCCTAACCCTAGTTTAAAACCCTACTTTAAAACCCTAACCCTAGTTTAAAATCCTACTTTGAAACCCTAACCCTAGTTTAAACCCCTACTTTGAAACCCTAAACCTAGTTTAAAACCCTACTTTGAAACCCTAACCCTAGTTTGAAACCCTAACCCTAGTTTAAAACCCTACTTTGAAACCCTAACCCTAGTTTGAAAACCTAACCCTAGTTTAAACCCCTACTTTGAAACCCTAACCCTAGTTTAAACCCCTACTTTGAAACCCTAACCCGAGTTTAAACCCCTACTTTGAAACCCTAACCCTAGTTTAAACCCCTACTTTGAAACCCTAACCCTAGTTTAAAACCCTACTTTGAAACCCTAACCCTAGTTTAAAACCCTACTTTGAAACCCTAACCCTAGTTTAAAATCCTACTTTGAAACCCTAACCCTAGTTTAAACCCCTACTTTGAAACCCCAAACCTAGTTTAAAACCCTACTTTGAAACCCTAACCCTAGTTTGAAACCCTAACCCTAGTTTAAAACCCTACTTTGAAACCCTAACCCTAGTTTGAAAACCTAACCCTAGTTTAAACCCCTACTTTGAAACCCTAACCCTAGTTCAAACCCCTAGTTTGAAACCCTAACCCGAGTTTAAACCCCTACTTTGAAACCCTAACCTGAGTTTAAACCCCTACTTTGAAAACCTAACCCTAGTTTAAACCCCTACTTTGAAACCCTAATCCTAGTTTAAACCCCTACTTTGAAACCCTAACCCTAGTTTAAACCCCTACTTTGAAACCCTAACCCTAGTTTAAACCCTTACTTTGAAACCCTAAGCCTAGTTTGAAACCCTAACCCTAATTTATACCCCTACTTTAGAACCCTAACCCTAGGTTAAACCCCTACTTTGAAACCCTAACCATAGTTTAAACCCCTATTTTGAAACCCTAACCCTTGTTTAAAACCCTACTTTGAAACCCTAACCCTAGTTTAAACCCCTACTTTGAAACCCTAACCCTAGTTTAAACCACCATTTTGAAACCTTAACCTAGTTTAAAACCCTACTTTGAAACCCTAACCCTAGTTTAAACCCCTACTTTGAAACCTTAACCCTAGTTTAAACCCTAACCCTCGTTTAAACACCTACTTTGAAACCCTAACCCTAGTTTAAACCACTACTTTGAAACCCTAACCCTAGTTTAAAACCCTACTTTGAAACCCTAACCCTAGTTTAAACCCCTACTTTGAAACCCTAACCCTAGTTTAAAACCCTACTTTGAAACCCTAACCCTAGTTTAAAACCCTACTTTGAAACCTTAACTCTAGTTTGAAACCCTAACCTTAGTTTGAAACCCTAACCCTAGTTTAAACCCCTACTTTGAAACCCTAACCCTAGTTTAAAACCCTACTTTAAAACCCTAACCCTAGTTTAAAATCCTACTTTGAAACCCTAACCCTAGTTTAAACCCCTACTTTGAAACCCTAAACCTAGTTTAAAACCCTACTTTGAAACCCTAACCCTAGTTTGAAACCCTAACCCTAGTTTAAAACCCTACTTTGAAACCCTAACCCTAGTTTGAAAACCTAACCCTAGTTTAAACCCCTACTTTGAAACCCTAACCCTAGTTTAAACCCCTACTTTGAAACCCTAACCCGAGTTTAAACCCCTACTTTGAAACCCTAACCCTAGTTTAAACCCCTACTTTGAAACCCTAACCCTAGTTTAAAACCCTACTTTGAAACCCTAACCCTAGTTTAAAACCCTACTTTGAAACCCTAACCCTAGTTTAAAATCCTACTTTGAAACCCTAACCCTAGTTTAAACCCCTACTTTGAAACCCCAAACCTAGTTTAAAACCCTACTTTGAAACCCTAACCCTAGTTTGAAACCCTAACCCTAGTTTAAAACCCTACTTTGAAACCCTAACCCTAGTTTGAAAACCTAACCCTAGTTTAAATCCCTACTTTGAAACCCTAACCCTAGTTCAAACCCCTAGTTTGAAACCCTAACCCGAGTTTAAACCCCTACTTTGAAACCCTAACCTGAGTTTAAACCCCTACTTTGAAAACCTAACCCTAGTTTAAACCCCTACTTTGAAACCCTAATCCTAGTTTAAACCCCTACTTTGAAACCCTAACCCTAGTTTAAACCCCTACTTTGAAACCCTAACCCTAGTTTAAACCCTTACTTTGAAACCCTAAGCCTAGTTTGAAACCCTAACCCTAATTTATACCCCTACTTTAGAACCCTAACCCTAGGTTAAACCCCTACTTTGAAACCCTAACCTTAGTTTAAAATCCTACTTTGAAACCCTAACCCTAGTTTAAACCCCTACTTTGAAATCCTAATCCTAGTTTAAACCCCTACTTTGAAACCCTAACCCGAGTTTAAACCCCTACTTTGAAACCCTAAACCTAGTTTAAAACCCTACTTTGAAACCCTAACCCTACTTTAAACCCCTACTTTGAAACCATAACCATAGTTCAAACCCATACTTTGAAACCTTAACCCTAGTTTAAACCCCTACTTTGAAACCCTAACCCTAGTTTAAACCCCTAATTGAAACTTTATCCCTAGTTTAAACCCCTACTTTGAAACCCTAACCCTAGTTTAAACCCCTACTTTGAAACCCTAACCCTAGTTTAAACCCCTAATTGAAACTTTATCCCTAGTTTAAACCCCTACTTTGAAACCCTAACCCTAGTTTAAACCCCTACTTTGAAACCCTAACCCTAGTTTAAACCCCTAATTGAAACTTTATCCCTAGTTTAAACCCCTACTTTGAAACCCTAACCATAGTTTAAACCCCTACTTTGAAACCCTAACCCTTGTCTTAAACCCTACTTTGAAACCCTAACCCTAGTTTAAACCCCTACTTTGAAACCCTCACCCTAGTTTAAACCACCGTTTTGAAACCTTAACCTAGTTTAAAACCCTACTTTGAAACCCTAACCCTAGTTTAAACCCCTACTTTGAAACCTTAACCCTAGTTTAAACCCTAACCCTCGCTTAAACACCTACTTTGAAACCCTAACCCTAGTTTAAACCACTACTTTGAAACCCTAACCCTAGTTTAAAACCCTACATTGAAACCCTAACCCTAGTTTAAACCCCTACTTTGAAACCCTAACCCTAGTTTAAAACCCTACTTTGAAACCCTAACCCTAGTTTAAAACCCTACTTTGAAACCTTAACTCTAGTTTGAAACCCTAACCTTAGTTTGAAACCCTTACCCTAGTTTAAACCCCTACTTTGAAACCCTAACCCTAGTTTAAACCCCTACTTTGAAACCCTAACCCTAGTTTGAAAACCTAACCCTAGTTTAAACCCCTACTTTGAAACCCTAACCCTAGTTTAAACCCCTACTTTGAAACCCTAACCCGAGTTTAAACCCCTACTTTGAAACCCTAACCCTAGTTTAAACCCCTACTTTGAAACCCTACCCCTAGTTTAAAACCCTACTTTGAAACCCTAACCCTAGTTTGAAAACCTAACCCTAGTTTAAACCCCTACTTTTAAACCCTAACCCGAGTTTAAACCCCTACTTTGAAACCCTAACCCTAGTTTAAACCCCTACTTTGAAACCCTAACTCTAGTTTAAAACCCTACTTTGAAACCCTAACCCTAGTTTAAACCACTACTTTAAAACCCTAACCCTAGTTTAAAATCCTACTTTGAAACCCTAACCCTAGTTTAAACCCCTACTTTGAAACCCCAAACCTAGTTTAAAACCCTACTTTGAAACCCTAACCCTAGTTTGAAACCCTAACCCTAGTTTAAAACCCTACTTTGAAACCCTAACCCTAGTTTGAAAACCTAACCCTAGTTTAAACCCCTACTTTGAAACCCTAACCCTAGTTCAAACCCCTAGTTTGAAACCCTAACCCGAGTTTAAACCCCTACTTTGAAACCCTAACCTGAGTTTAAACCCCTACTTTGAAAACCTAACCCTAGTTTAAACCCCTACTTTGAAACCCTAATCCTAGTTTAAACCCCTACTTTGAAACCCTAACCCTAGTTTAAACCCCTACTTTGAAACCCTAACCCTAGTTTAAACCCTTACTTTGAAACCCTAAGCCTAGTTTGAAACCCTAACCCTAATTTAAACCCCTACTTTAGAACCCTAACCCTAGGTTAAACCCCTACTTTGAAACCCTAACCTTAGTTTAAAATCCTACTTTGAAACCTTAACCCTAGTTTAAACCCCTACTTTGAAACCCTAACCCTAGTTTTAACCCCTACTTTGAAACCCTAACCCTAGTTTAAACCCCTTCTTTGAAACCCTAACCCTAGTTTGAAACCCTAACCCTAGTTTAAACCCCTACTTTGAAACCCTAATCCTAGTTTAAAGCCCTACTTTGAAACCCTAACCCTAGTTTAAACCCCTACTTTGAAACCCTAACCCTAGTTTAAACCCCTACTTTGAAACCCTAACCCTAGTTTAAACCCTTACTTTGAAACCCTAAGCCTAGTTTGAAACCCTAACCCTAATTTAAACCCCTACTTTAGAACCCTAACCCTAGGTTAAACCCCTACTTTGAAACCCTAACCTTAGTTTAAAATCCTACTTTGAAACCTTAACCCTAGTTTAAACCCCTACTTTGAAACCCTAACCCTGGTTTAAACCCCTACTTTGAAATCCTAATCCTAGTTTAAACCCCTACTTTGAAACCCTATCCCTAGTTTAAACCCCTACTTTGAAACCCTAACCCTAGTTTAAACCCCTTCTTTGAAACCCTAACCCTAGTTTGAAACCCTAACCCTAATTTAAACCCCTACTTTAGAACCTTAACCCTAGGTTAAACCCCTACTTTGAAACCCTCACCTTAGTTTAAAATCCTACTTTGAAACCTTAACCCTAGTTTAAACCCCTACTTTGAAACCCTAACCCTAGTTTAAAACCCTACTTTGAAACCCTATTCCTAGTTTAAAACCAGACTTTGAAACCCTAACCCTAGATTAAACCCCTACTTTGAATCCCTAACCCTAGTTTAAACCCCTACTTTGAAACCCTAACCCTAGTTTAAAACCCTACTTTGAAACCCTAACACTAGTTTGAAAACCTTACCCTAAATTAAACCCCTACTTTGAAACCCTAACCCTAGTTTAAAACCCTACTTTGAAACCCTAACCCTAGTTTGAAAACCTAACCCTAGTTTAAACCCCTACTTTGAAACCTTAACCCTAGTTTGAAACCCTACTTTGAATCCCTAACCCTAGTTTAAACCCCTACTTTGAAACCCTAACCCTAGTTTAAAACCCTACTTTGAAACACTTACCCTAGTTTAAAACCCTACTTTGAAACCCTAACCCTAGTTTAAAACCCTACTTTGAAACCCTAACCCTAGTTTAAACCCCTACTTTGAAACACTTACCCTAGTTTAAAACCCTACTTTGAAACCCTAACCCTAGTTTGAAACCCTATCTCGTTTACACACCTACTTTGAAACCCTTACCCTAGTTTGAAACCCTACTTTGAAACCCTAACCCTAATTTGAAACCCTACTTTGAAACCCTTTCTCTAGTTTAAACCCCCACTTTGAAACCCTAACCCTAGTTTGAAACCCTTTTTTGGAACCCTAACCCTAGTTTAAACCCCTACTTTTAAACCCTAACCCTAGTTTAAACCCCTACTTTGAAACCTTAACCCTAGTTTAAACAACTACTTTGAAACCCTAACCCTAGTTTAAAACCCTACTTTGAAACCCTAACCCTAGTTTAACCCCTACTTTGAAAACCTAACCCTAGTTTACACCATTACTTTGCAACCCTAACCCTAGTTTACACCATTACATTGCAACCCTAACCCTTGTTTAAACCCCAACTTTGAAACCCTAACCCTAGTTTAGATCCCTACTTTGAAACCCTAACCCTAGTTTAAACCCCTACTTTGAATCCCTAACCCTAGTTTAAACCCCTACTTTGAATCCCTAACCCTAGTTTAAACCCCTACTTTGAATCCCTAACCCTAGTTTAAACCCCTACTTTGAATCCCTAACCCTAGTTTAAACCACTACTTTGAAACCCTAACCCTAGTTTAAAACCCTACTTTGAAACCCTAACCCTAGTTTAAAACCCTACTTTGAAACCCTAACCCTAGTTTAAACCATTACTTTGCAACCCTAACCCTAGTTTAAACCCCTACTTTGAAACCCTAATCCTAGTTTAAACCCCTACTTTGAATCCCTAACCCTAGTTTAGATCCCAACTTTGAAACCCTAACCCTAGTTTAAACCCCTACTTTGAAACCCTAACCCTACGTTAAACCCCTACTTTGAAACCCTAACCCTAGTTTAAACCCCTATTTTGAATCCCTAACCCTAGTTTAAACCCCTACTTTGAAACCCTAACCCTAGTTTAAAACCCTACTTTGAAACCCTAACCCTAGTTTAAACCCCTACTTTTAAACCCTAACCCTAGTTTAAACCATTACTTGGCAACCCTAAACCTAGTTTAAACCCCTACTTTGAAACCCTAACCCTAGTTTTAACCCCTACTTTGAATCCCTAACCCTAGTTTAGATCCCTACTTTGAAACCCTAACCCTAGTTTAAACCCCTACTTTGAAACACTTACCCTACTTTAAACCCCTACTTTGAAACCCTAACCCTAGTTTAAACCCCTACTTTGAATCCCTAACCCTAGTTTAAACCCCTACTTTTAAACCCTAACCCTAGTTGAAACCCCTACGTTGAAACCTTAACCCTAGTTTAAACCACTACTTGGAAACCCTAACCCTAGTTTAAACCCCTACTTTGAATCCCTAACCCTAGTTTAGATCCCTACTTTGAAACCCTAACCCTAGTTTAAACCCCTACTTTGAAACCCTAACCCTACTTTAAACCGCTACTTAGAAAACCTAACCCTAGTTTAAACCCCTACTTTGAATCCCTAACCCTAGTTTAAACCCCTACTTTGAAACCCTAATCCTAGTTTAAACCCCTACTTTGAAACCCAAACCCTAATTTAAATCCCTACTTTGAAACACTAACCCTAGTTTAAACCCCTACTTTGAAACCCTAACGCTAGTTTAAAAACCTACTTTGAAACCCTAACCCTAGTTTAAACCCCTACTTTGAAACCCTAACCCTAGTTTGAAACCCTAACCCTAATTTAAACCCCTACTTTAGAACCCTAACCCTAGGTTAAACCCCTACTTTGAAACCCTAACCCTAGTTTAAACCCCTACTTTGAAACCCTAACCCTAGTTTAAACCCCTACTTTGAAACACTTACCCTAGTTTAAAACCCTACTTTGAAACCCTAACCCTAGTTTAAAACCCTACTTTGAAACCCTAACCCTAGTTTAAACCCCTACTTTGAAACACTTACCCTAGTTTAAAACCCTACTTTGAAACCCTAACCCTAGTTTGAAACCCTATCTCGTTTACACACCTACTTTGAAACCCTTACCCTAGTTTGAAACCCTACTTTGAAACCCTAACCCTAATTTGAAACTCTACTTTGAAACCCTAACCCTAGTTTAAACCCCCACTTTAAAACCCTAACCCTAGTTTGAAACCCTTTTTTGGAACCCTAACCCTAGTTTAAACCCCTATTTTTAAACCCTAACCCTAGTTTAAACCCCTACTTTGAAACCTTAACCCTAGTTTAAACAACTACTTTGAAACCCTAACCCTAGTTTAAAACCCTACTTTGAAACCCTAACCCTAGTTTAACCCCTACTTTGAAAACCTAACCCTAGTTTACACCATTACTTTGCAACCCTAACCCTAGTTTACACCATTACTTTGCAACCCTAACCCTTGTTTAAACCCCTACTTTGAAACCCTAACCCTAGTTAAGATCCCTACTTTGAAACCCTAACCCTAGTTTAAACCCCTACTTTGAATCCCTAACCCTAGTTTAAACCCCTACTTTGAATCCCTAACCCTAGTTTAAACCCCTACTTTGAATCCCTAACCCTAGTTTAAACCACTACTTTGAAACCCTAACCCTAGTTTAAAACCCTACTTTGAAACCCTAACCCTAGTTTAAAACCCTACTTTGAAACCCTAACCCTAGTTTAAACCCCTACTTTGAAACCCTAACCCTAGTTTAAACCATTACTTTGCAACCCTAACCCTAGTTTAAACCCCTACTTTGAAACCCTAATCCTAGTTTAAACCCCTACTTTGAATCCCTAACCCTAGTTTAGATCCCAACTTTGAAACCCTAACCCTAGTTTAAACCCCTACTTTGAAACCCTAACCCTACGTTAAACCCCTACTTTGAAACCCTAACCCTAGTTTAAACCCCTATTTTGAATCCCTAACCCTAGTTTAAACCCCTACTTTGAAACCCTAACCCTAGTTTAAAACCCTACTTTGAAACCCTAACCCTAGTTTAAACCCCTACTTTTAAACCCTAACCCTAGTTTAAACCATTACTTGGCAACCCTAAACCTAGTTTAAACCCCTACTTTGAAACCCTAACCCTAGTTTTAACCCCTACTTTGAATCCCTAACCCTAGTTTAGATCCCTACTTTGAAACCCTAACACTAGTTTAAACCCCTACTTTGAAACACTTACCCTACTTTAAACCCCTACTTTGAAACCCTAACCCTAGTTTAAAGCCCTACTTTGAATCCCTAACCCTAGTTTAAACCCCTACCTTGAAACCCTAACCCTAGTTTGAAAACCTAACCCTAGTTTAAACCCTTACTTTGAAACCCTAACCCTAGTTTAAACCCCTACTTTGAAACCCTAACCCTAGTTTAAATCCCTACTTTGAAACCCTAACCCTAGTTTAAAACCCTACTTTGAAACCTTAACCATAGTTTAAAACCCTACTTTGAAACCCTAACTCGAGTTTAAACCCCTACTTAAGAACCCTAACCCTCGGTTAAAACCCTACTTTGAAACCCTAACCCTAGTTTAAACCCCTACTTTGAAACCCTAACCCTAGTTTAAACCCCTACTTTGAAACCCTAACCATAGTTTAAAACCCTACTTTGAAACCCTAACCCTAGTTTGAAACCCTAACCCTAGTTTAAACCCCTACTTTGAAACCCTAACCATAGTTTAAAACCCTACTTTGAAACCCTAACCCTAGTTTAAACCCCTACTTTGAAACCTTAACCATAGTTTAAAAACCTACTTTGAAACCCTAACCCTAGTTTGAAACCCTAACCCTAGTTTAAACACCTAGTTTGAAACCCTAACCCTAGTTTAAACACCTACTTTGAAACATTAACCCTAGTTTAAACCCCTACTTTGAAACCCTAACCCTACTTTAAACCCATACTTTGAAACCCTAACCCTAGTTTAAACCCCTACTTTGAAACCCTAACCCTAGTTTAAAACCCTACTTTGAAACCCTAACCCTACTTTAAACCCCTACTTTGAAACCCTAACCCTAGTTTAAACCCCTACTTTGAAACCCTAACCCTAGTTTAAAAAACCCTACTTTTAAACCCTAACCCTAGTTTAAACCCCTATGTTGAAACCTTAACCCTAGTTTAAACCACTACTTTGAAACCCTAACCCTAGTTTAAAACCCTACTTTGGAACCCTTACCCTAGTTTAAACCCCTACTTTGAAACCCTAACCCTAGTTTAAACCCCTACTTTAGAACCCTAACCCTAGTTTAAACCCCTACTTTGAAACCCTAACCCTAGTTTAAACCCCTACTTTGAAACCCTAACCCTAGTTTAAACCCTTACTTTGAAACCCTAACCCTAGTTTAAACCCCTACTTTGAATCCCTAACCCTAGTTTAAACCCCTACTTTTAAACCCTAACCCTAGTTGAAACCCCTACTTTGAAACCCTAACCATAGTTTAAAACCCTACTTTGAAACCCTAACCTTACTTTAAACCCCTACTTTGAAACCCTAACCCTACTTTAAACCCCTACTTTGAAACCCTAACCCTAGTTTAAACCCCTACTTTGAATCCCTAACCCTAGTTTAAACCCCTACTTTGAAACCCTAATCCTAGTTTAAACCCCTACTTTGAAACCCAAACCCTAATTTAAACCCCTACTTTGAAACCCTAACCCTAGTTTAAACCCCTACTTTGAAACCCTAACCCTAGTTTAAACCCCTACTTTGAAACCCTAACCCTAGTTTGAAACCCTAACCCTAATTTAAACCCCTACTTTGAAACCCTAACCCTAGTTTAAACCCCTACTTTGAAACCCTAACCTTAGTTTAAAATCATATTTGAAACCTTAACCTTAGTTTAAACCCCTACTTTGAAACCCTAACCCTAGTTTAAAACCCTACTTTGAAACCCATAACCCTAGTTCAAACCCCTACTTTGAAACCTTAACCCTAGTGTAAAACCCTACTTTGAAACCCTAACCCTTATTTAAACCCTACTTTGAAACCCTAACCCTAGTTTAAACCCCTACTTTGAAACTCTAACCCTAGTTTAAACCACTACTTTGAAACCCTAACCCTAGTTTAAAACCCTACTTTGAAACCCTAACCCTAGTTTAAACCCCTACTTTGAAACCCTAACCCTAGTTTAAAACCCTACTTTGAAACCCTAACCCTAGTTTAAAACCCTACTTTGAAACCTTAACTCTAGTTTGAAACCCTAACCCTAGTTTAAACCCCTACTTTGAAACCCTAACCCTAGTTTAAGCCCCTACTTTGAAACCTTAACCCTAGTTTAAAACCCTAATTTGAAACCCTAACCCGAGTTTAAACCCCTATTTAAGAACCCTAACCCTAGGTTAAAACCCTACTTTGAAACCCTAACCCTGATTTAAACCCCTACTTTAAAACCCTAACCCTAGTTTAAAACCCTACTTTGAAACCCTAACCCTAGTTTAAACCCCTACTTTGAAACCCAAACCATAGTTTAAAACCCTATTTTGAAACCCTAACCCGAGTTTAAACCCCTACTTAAGAACCCTAACCCTAGGTTAAAACCCTACTTTGAAACCCTAACCCTAGTTTAAACACCTACTTTGAAACACTAACCCTAGTTTAAACCCCTACTTTGAAACCCTAACCCTACTTTAAACCCCTACTTTGAAACCCTAACCCTAGTTTAAACCCCTACTTTGAATCCCTAACCCTAGTTTAAACCCCTACTTTGAAACCCTAACCCTAGTTTAAAACCCTACCTTGAAACCCTAACCCTAGTTTGAAAACCTAACCCTAGTTTAAACCCCTACTTTGAAACCCTAACCCTAGTTTAAACCCCTACTTTGAAACCCTAACCCTAGTTTAAAACCCTACTTTGAAACCCTAACCCTAGTTTGAAAACCTTACCCTAGTTTAAACCCCTACTTTGAAACCCTAACCCTAGTTTAAACCCCTACTTTGAAACCCTAACCCTAGTTTAAACCCCTATTTTGAAACCCTAACCCGAGTTTAAACCCCTATTTTGAAACCCTAACCCTAATTTAAACCCCTACTTTGAAACCCTAACCCTAGTTTAAACCCCTACTTTGAAACCCTAACCCTAGTTTAAAAAACCCTACTTTTAAACCCTAACCCTAGTTTAAACCCCTACGTTGAAACCTTAACCCTAGTTTAAACCACTACTTTGA
Source organism: Leptonotus elevatus (assembly GCF_054856555.1). Classification (NCBI taxonomy): domain Eukaryota; kingdom Metazoa; phylum Chordata; class Actinopteri; order Syngnathiformes; family Syngnathidae; genus Leptonotus; species Leptonotus elevatus. The sequence goes on along the minus strand of NC_141260.1, from coordinate 7,710,120 downwards.
AACCCTAACCGTAGTTTAAAACCCTACTTTGGAACCCTTACCCTAGTTTAAACCCCTACTTTGAAACCCTAACCCTAGTTTAAACCCCTACTTTAGAACCCTAATCCTAGTTTAAACCCCTACTTTGAAACCCTAACCCTAGTTTAAACCCCTACTTTGAAACCCTAACCCTAGTTTAAACCCTTACTTTGAAACCCTAACCCTAGTTTAAACCCCTACTTTGAATCCCTAACCCTAGTTTAAACCCCTACTTTTAAACCCTAACCCTAGTTGAAACCCCTACTTTGAAACCCTAACCATAGTTTAAAACCCTACTTTGAAACCCTAACCTTACTTTAAACCCCTACTTTGAAACCCTAACCCTAGTTTAAACCCCTTCTTTGAAACCCTAACCCTAGTTTGAAACCCTAACCCTAATTTAAACCCCTACTTTGAAACCCTAACCTTAGTTTAAAATCCTACTTTGAAACCTGAACCCTAGTTTAAACCCCTACTTTGAAACCCTAACCCTAGTTTAAAACCCTACTTTGAAACCCTATTCCTAGTTTAAAACCAGAATTTAAAACCCTAACCCTAGATTAAACCATTACATTGCAACCCTAACCCTAGTTTAAACCCCTATTTTGAAACCCTAACCCTAGTTTAAACCCCTACTTTGAATCCCTAACCCTAGTTTAGATCCCTACTTTGAAACCCTAACCCTAGTTTAAACCCCTACTTTGAAACCCTAACCCTACGTTAAACCCCTACTTTGAAACCCTTACCCTAGTTTAAACCCCTACTTTGAATCCCTAACCCTAGTTTAAACCCCTACTTTGAAAACCTAACCCTATTTTAAAACCCTACTTTGAAACCCTAACCCTTGTTTGAAAACCTAACCCTAGTTTAAACCCCTACTTTGAAACCTTAACCCTAGTTTAAACCCCTACTTTGAAAACCTAACCCTAGATTAAACCCCTATTTTGTAACCCTATTCCTAGTTTAAAACCCTACTTTGAAACCCTAACCCTAGTTTGAAACCCTAACCCTAATTTAAACACCTACTTTGAAACACTAACCCTAGTTTAAACCCCTACTTTGAAACCCTAACCCTAGTTTAAGCCCCTACTTTGAAACCTTAACCATAGTTTAAAACCCTACTTTGAAACCCTAACCCTAGTTTAAACCCCTACTTTGAAACCCTAACCATAGTTTAAAACCCTACTTTGAAACCCTAACCCTAGTTTGAAACCCTAACCCTAGTTTAAACACCTACTTTGAAACACTAACCCTAGATTAAACCCCTACTTTGAAACCCTAACCCTACTTTAAACCCCTACTTTGAAACCCTAACCCTAGTTTAAACCCCTACTTTGAATCTCTAACCCTAGTTTAAACCCCTACTTTGAAACCCTAACCTAGTTTAAAACCCTACCTTGAAACCCTAACCTAGTTTGAAAACCTAACCCTAGTTTAAACCCCTACTTTGAAACCCTAACCCTAGTTTAAACCCCTATTTGGAAACCCTAACCCTAGTTTAAAACCCTACTTTTAAACCCTAACCCTAGTTTAAACCCCTACGTTGAAACCTTAACCCTAGTTTAAACCACTACTTTGAAACCCTAACCCTAGTTTAAAACCCTACTTTGAAACCCTAACCCTAGTTTAAACCCCTACTTTGAATCCCTAACCCGAGTTTAAACCCCTACTTTGCAACCCTAACCCTAGTTTAAAACCCTACTTTGAAAGTATAACCCTACTTTAAACCCCTACTTTGAAACCCTAATCCTAGTTTAAACCCCTACTTTGAAAACCGAACCCTAATTTAAACCCCTACTTTGAAACCCTAACCCTAGTTTAAACCCCTACTTTGAAACCCTAACCCTACTTTAAACCCCTACTTTGAAACCCTAACCCTACTTTAAACCCTACTTTGAAACCCTAACCCTAGTTTAAACCCCTACTTTGAATCCCTAACCCTAGTTTAAACCCCTACTTTGAAACCCTAATCCTAGTTTAAACCCCTACTTTGAAACCCAAACCCTAATTTAAACCCCTACTTTGAAACCCTAACCCTAGTTTAAACCCCTACTTTGAAACCCTAACGCTAGTTTAAAAACTTCTTTGAAACCCTAACCCTAGTTTAAACCCCTACTTTGAAACCCTAAACCTAGTTTGAAACCCTAACCCTAATTTAAACCCCTACTTTAGAACCCTAACCCTAGGTTAAACCCCTACTTTGAAACCCTAACCTTAGTTTAAAATCCTACTTTGAAACCTTAACCTTAGTTTAAACCCCTACTTTGAAACCCTAACCCTAGTTTAAAACCCTACTTTAAACTCTAACCCTAGTTTAAACCCCTACTTTAAAACCCTAATCCTAGTTTAAACCCCTACTTTGAAACCCTAACCCTACTTTAAACCCTTACTTTGAAACCCTAACACGAGTTTAAACCCCTACTTTGCAACCCTAACCCTAGTTTAAAACCCTACTTTGAAACTATAACCCTAGTTTAAACCCTTACTTTGAAACCCTAATCCTAGTTTAAACCCCTACTTTGAAACCCAAACCCTAATTTAAACCCCTACTTTGAAACCCTAACCCTAGTTTAAACCCCTACTTTGAAACCCTAACCCTACTTTAAACCCCTACTTTGAAACCGTAACCCTACTTTAAACCCCTACTTTGAAACCCTAACCCTACTTTAAACCCCTACTTTGAAACCCTAACCCTAGTTTAAACCCCTACTTTGAATCCCTAACCCTAGTTTAAACCCCTACTTTTAAACCCTAACGCTTGTTTAAAAACCTACTTTGAAACCCTAACCCTAGTTTAAACCCCTACTTTGAAACCCTAACCCTACTTTAAACCCCTACTTTGAAACCGTAACCCTACTTTAAACCCCTACTTTGAAACCCTAATCCTAGTTTAAACCCCTACTTTGAAACCCAAACCCTAATTTAAACCCCTACTTTGAAACCCTAACCCTAGTTTAAACCCCTACTTTGAAACCCTAACGCTTGTTTAAAAACCTACTTTGAAACCCTAACCCTAGTTTAAACCCCTACTTTGAAACCCTAACCCTAGTTTGAAACCCTAACCCTAATTTAAACCCCTACTTTAGAACCTTAACCCTAGGTTAAACCCCTACTTTGAAACCCTAATCCTAGTTTAAACCCCTACCTTGAAACCCTAACCCTAGTTTAAACCCCTACTTTTAAACCCTAACCCTAGTTTAAACCCCTTCTTTGAAACCCTAACCCTAGTTTGAATACCTAACCCTAATTTAAACCCCTACTTTAGAACCCTAACCCTAGGTTAAACCCCTACTTTGAAACCCTAACCTTAATTTAAAATCCTATTTTGAAACCTTAACCCTAGTTTAAACCCCTACTTTGAAACCCTAACCCTAGTTTAAAACCCTACTTTGAAACCCTATTCCTAGTTTAAAACTAGACTTTGAAAACCTAACCCTAGATTAAACCATTACTTTGCAACCCTAACCCTAGTTTAAACCCCTACTTTGAAACCCTAACCGTAGTTTAAACTCCTACTTTGAATCCCTAACCCTAGTTTAGATCCCTACTTTGAAACCCTAACCCTAGTTTAAACCCCTACTTTGAAACCCTAACCCTAGTTTAAACCCCTACTTTAAATCCCTAACCCGAGTTTAAACCCCTACTTTGAAACCCTAACCCTAGTTTAAAACCCTACTTTGAAACCCTAACCCTAGTTTGAAAACCTAACCCTAGTTTAAACCACTACTTTGAAACCCTAACCCTAGTTTAAAACCCTACTTTGAAACCCTAACCCTAGTTTAAACCCCTACTTTGAAACCCTAACCCTAGTTTAAACCATTACTTTGAAACCCTAACCCTAGTTTAAACCCCTACTTTGAATCCCTAACCCTAGTTTAGATCCCTACTTTGAAACCCTAACCCTAGTTTAAACCCCTACTTTGAAACCCTAACCCTACTTTAAACCCCTACTTTGAAATCCTAACCCTAGTTTAAACCCCTACATTGAATCCCTAACCCTAGTTTAAACCCCTACTTTGAAACCCTAATCCTAGTTTAAACCCCTACTTTGAAACCCAAACCCTAATTTAAACCCCTACTTTGAAACCCTAACCCTAGTTTAAACCCCTACTTTGAAACCCAAACCCTACTTTAAACCCCTACTTTGAAATCCTAACCCTAGTTTAAACCCCTACATTGAATCCCTAACCCTAGTTTAAACCCCTACTTTGAAACCCTAACCCTAGTTTGAAACCCTACTTTGAAACCCTAACCCTCGTTTGATACCTTACTTTGAAATCCTAACCCTAGTTTAAACCCCTACTTTGAATCCCTAACCCTAGTTTAAACCCCTACTTTGAAACCCTAATCCTTGTTTAAACCCCTACTTTGAAACCCAAACCCTAATTTAAACCCCTACTTTGAAACCCTAACCCTAGTTTAAACCCCTACTTTGAAACCCAAACGCTAGTTTAAAAACCTACTTTGAAACGCTAACCCTAGTTTGAAACCCCTACTTTAGAACCCTAACCCTAGGTTAAACCCCTACTTTGAAACCCTAACCTTAGTTTAAAATCCTACTTTGAAACCTTAACCTTAGTTTAAACCCCTACTTTGAAACCCTAACCCTAGTTTAAAACCCTACTTTAAACTCTAACCCTAGTTTAAACCCCTACTTTGAAACCCTAATCCTAGTTTAAACCCCTCCTTTGAAACCCTAACCCTAGTTTAAACCCCTACTTTGAAACCCTAACCCTAGTTTAAACCCCTACTTTGAAACCCTAACCCTAATTTAAACCCCTTCTTTGAAACCCTAACCCTAGTTTAACCCCTTACTTTGAAACCTTAACCCTAGTTTGAAACCCTAACCCTAATTTAAACCCCTACTTTAGAACCCTAACCCTAGGTTAAACCCCTACTTTGAAACCCTAACCTTAGTTTAAAATCCTACTTTGAAACCTTAACCCTAGTTTAAACCCCTACTTTGAAACCCTAACCCTAGTTTAAACCCCTACTTTGAAACCCTAATCCTAGTTTAAACCCCTACTTTGAAACCCTAACCCTAGTTTAAACCCCTTCTTTGAAACCCTAACCCTAGTTTGAATACCTAACCCTAATTTAAACCCCTACTTTAGAACCCTAACCCTAGGTTAAACCCCTACTTTGAAACCCTAATCTTAATTTAAAATCCTATTTTGAAACCTTAACCCTAGTTTAAACCCCTACTTTGAAACCCTAACCCTAGTTTAAAACCCTACTTTGAAACCCTATTCCTAGTTTAAAACTAGACTTTGAAAACCTAACCCTAGATTAAACCATTACTTTGCAACCCTAACCCTAGTTTAAACCCCTACTTTGAAACCCTAACCGTAGTTTAAACTCCTACTTTGAATCCCTAACCCTAGTTTAGATCCCTACTTTGAAACCCTAACTCTAGTTTAAACCCCTACTTTGAAACCTTAACCCTAGTTTAAACCCCTACTTTAAATCCCTAACCCGAGTTTAAACCCCTACTTTGAAACCCTAACCCTAGTTTAAAACCCTACTTTGAAACCCTAACCCTAGTTTGAAAACCTAACCCTAGTTTAAACCACTACTTTGAAACCCTAACCCTAGTTTAAAACCCTACTTTGAAACCCTAACCCTAGTTTAAACCCCTACTTTGAAACCCTAACCCTAGTTTAAACCATTACTTTGAAACCCTAACCCTAGTTTAAACCATTACTTTGAAACCCTAACCCTAGTTTAAACCCCTACTTTGAATACCTAACCCTAGTTTAGATCCTTACTTTGAAACCCTAACCCTAGTTTAAACCCCTACTTTGAAACCCTAACCCTACTTTAAACCCCTACTTTGAAATCCTAACCCTAGTTTAAACCCCTACTTTGAATCCCTAACCTTAGTTTAAACCCCTACTTTGAAACCCTAATCCTAGTTTAAACCCCTACTTTGAAACCCAAACCTTAATTTAAACCCCTACTTTGAAACCCTAACCCTAGTTTAAACCCCTACTTTGAAACCCAAACCCTACTTTAAACCCCTACTTTGAAATCCTAACCCTAGTTTAAACCCCTACTTTGAATTCCTAACCCTAGTTTAAACCCCTACTTTGAAACCCTAACCCTAGTTTGAAACCCTACTTTGAAACCCTAACCCTCGTTTGATACCTTACTTTGAAATCCTAACCCTAGTTTAAACCCCTACTTTGAATCCCTAACCCTAGTTTAAACCCCTACTTTGAAACCCTAATCCTTGTTTAAACCCCTACTTTGAAACCCAAACCCTAATTTAAACCCCTACTTTGAACCCCTAACCCTAGTTTAAACCCCTACTTTGAAACCCAAACGCTAGTTTAAAAACCTACTTTGAAACGCTAACCCTAGTTTGAAACCCCTACTTTAGAACCCTAACCCTAGGTTAAACCCCTACTTTGAAACCCTAACCTTAGTTTAAAATCCTACTTTAAAACCTTAACCTTAGTTTAAACCCCTACTTTGAAACCCTAACCCTAGTTTAAAACCCTACTTTAAACTCTAACCCTAGTTTAAACCCCTACTTTGAAACCCTAATCCTAGTTTAAACCCCTACTTTGAAACCCTAACCCTAGTTTAAACCCCTACTTTGAAACCCTAACCCTAGTTTAAACCCCTACTTTGAAACCCTAACCCTAATTTAAACCCCTACTTTGAAACCCTAACCCTAGTTTAACCCCTTACTTTGAAACCTTAACCCTAGTTTGAAACCCTAACCCTAATTTAAACCCCTACTTTAGAACCCTAACCCTAGGTTAAACCCCTACTTTGAAACCCTAACCTTAGTTTAAAATCCTACTTTGAAACCTTAACCCTAGTTTTAACCCATACTTTGAAACCCTAACCCTAGTTTAAACCCCTACTTTGAAACCCTAATTCTAGTTTAAACCCCTACCTTGAAACCCTAACCCTAGTTTAAACCCCTACTTTGAAACCCTAACCCTAGTTTAAACCCCTTCTTTGAAACCCTAACCCTAGTTTGAATACCTAACCCTAATTTAAACCCCTACTTTAGAACCCTAACCCTAGGTTAAACCCCTACTTTGAAACCCTAACCTTAATTTAAAATCCTATTTTGAAACCTTAACCCTAGTTTAAACCCCTACTTTGAAACCCTAACCCTAGTTTAAAACCCTACTTTGAAACCCTATTCCTAGTTTAAAACTAGACTTTGAAAACCTAACCCTAGATTAAACCATTACTTTGCAACCCTAACCCTAGTTTAAACCCCTACTTTGAAACCCTAACCGTAGTTTAAACTCCTACTTTGAATCCCTAACCCTAGTTTAGATCCCTACTTTGAAACCCTAACTCTAGTTTTAACCCCTACTTTGAAACCTTAACCCTAGTTTAAACCCCTACTTTGAATCCCTAACCCTAGTTTAAACCCCTACTTTGAAACCCTAATCCTAGTTTAAACCCCTACTTTGAAACCCAAACCCTAATTTAAACCCCTACTTTGAAACCCTAACCCTAGTTTAAACCCCTACTTTGAAACCCAAACGCTAGTTTAAAAACCTACTTTGAAACGCTAACCCTAGTTTGAAACCCCTACTTTAGAACCCTAACCCTAGGTTAAACCCCTACTTTGAAACCCTAACCTTAGTTTAAAATCCTACTTTGAAACCTTAACCTTAGTTTAAAACCCTACTTTAAACTCTAACCCTAGTTTAAACCCCTACTTTGAAATCCTAATCCTAGTTTAAACCCCTACTTTGAAACCCTAACCCTAGTTTAAAACCCTACTTTAAACTCTAACCCTAGTTTAAACCCCTACTTTGAAACCCTAATCCTAGTTTAAACCCCTACTTTGAAACCCTAACCCTAGTTTAAAACCCTACTTTAAACTCTAACCCTAGTTTAAACCCCTACTTTGAAACCCTAATCCTAGTTTAAACCCCTACTTTGAAACCCTAACCCTAGTTTAAACCCCTACTTTGAAACCCTAACCCTAGTTTAAACCCCTACTTTGAAACCCTAACCCTAATTTAAACCCCTACTTTGAAACCCTAACCCTAGTTTAACCCCTTACTTTGAAACTTTAACCCTAGTTTGAAACCCTAACCCTAATTTAAACCCCTACTTTAGAACCCTAACCCTAGGTTAAACCCCTACTTTGAAACCCTAACCTTAGTTTAAAATCCTACTTTGAAACCTTAACCCTAGTTTAAACCCCTACTTTGAAACCCTAACCCTAGTTTAAACCCCTACTTTGAAACCCTAATCCTAGTTTAAACCCCTACCTTGAAACCCTAACCCTAGTTTAAACCCCTACTTTGAAACCCTAACCCTAGTTTAAACCCCTTCTTTGAAACCCTAACCCTAGTTTAAATACCTAACCCTAATTTAAACCCCTACTTTAGAACCCTAACCCTAGGTTAAACCCTAACCTAACCCTAACCCTAGTTTAAAACCCTACTTTGAAACCCTAACCATAGTTTAAACCCCTACCTTCAAACCCTAACCAGAGTTTAAACCCCTACTTTGCAACCCTAACCCTAGTTTAAACCCCTACTTTGAAACAATAACCCTAGTTTAAACCCCTACTTTAGAACCCTAACCCTAGGTTAAACCAATACTTTGAAACCCTAACCCTAGTTTAAAACCCTACTTTGAAAGCCTAACCCTAGTTTAAACCCCTACTTTGAAACCCTAACCCTAGTTTAAAACCCTACTTTGAAACCCTAACCCTAGTTTAAACCCCTACTTTGAAACCCTAATCCTAGTTTAAACCACTACTTTGAAACCCTAACCCTAGTTTAAACCCCTTCTTTGAAACCCTAACCCTAGTTTAAACCCCTACTTTGAAACCTTAACCCTAGTTTAAACCACTACTTTGAAACCCTAACCCTAGTTTAACCCCTTACTTTGAAACCTTAACCCTAGTTTGAAACCCTAACCCTAATTTAAACCCCTACTTTAGAACCCTAACCCTAGGTTAAACCCCTACTTTGAAACCCTAACCTTAGTTTAAAATCCTACTTTGAAACCTTAACCCTAGTTTTAACCCATACTTTGAAACCCTAACCCTAGTTTAAACCCCTACTTTGAAACCCTAATCCTAGTTTAAACCCCTACCTTGAAACCCTAACCCTAGTTTAAACCCCTACTTTGAAACCCTAACCCTAGTTTAAACCCCTTCTTTGAAACCCTAACCCTAGTTTGAATACCTAACCCTAATTTAAACCCCTACTTTAGAACCCTAACCCTAGGTTAAACCCCTACTTTGAAACCCTAACCTTAATTTAAAATCCTATTTTGAAACCTTAACCCTAGTTTAAACCCCTACTTTGAAACCCTAACCCTAGTTTAAAACCCTACTTTGAAACCCTATTCCTAGTTTAAAACTAGACTTTGAAAACCTAACCCTAGATTAAACCATTACTTTGCAACCCTAACCCTAGTTTAAACCCCTACTTTGAAACCCTAACCGTAGTTTAAACTCCTACTTTGAATCCCTAACCCTAGTTTAGATCCCTACTTTGAAACCCTAACTCTAGTTTAAACCCCTACTTTGAAACCCTAACCCTAGTTTAAACCCCTACTTTAAATCCCTAACCCGAGTTCAAACCCCTACTTTGAAACCCTAACCCTAGTTTAAAACCCTACTTTGAAACCCTAACCCTAGTTTGAAAACCTAACCCTAGTTTAAACCACTACTTTGAAACCCTAACCCTAGTTTAAAACCCTACTTTGAAACCCTAACCCTAGTTTAAACCCCTACTTTGAAACCCTAACCCTAGTTTAAACCATTACTTTGAAACCCTAACCCTAGTTTAAACCCCTACTTTGAATCCCTAACCCTAGTTTAGATCCCTACTTTGAAACCCTAACCCTAGTTTAAACCCCTACTTTGAAACCCTAACCCTACTTTAAACCCCTACTTTGAAATCCTAACACTAGTTTAAACCCCTACTTTGAATCCCTAACCCTAGTTTAAACCCCTACTTTGAAACCCTAATCCTAGTTTAAACCCCTACTTTGAAACCCAAACCCTAATTTAAACCCCTACTTTGAAACCCTAACCCTAGTTTAAACCCCTACTTTGAAACCGAAACGCTAGTTTAAAAACCTACTTTGAAACGCTAACCCTAGTTTGAAACCCCTACTTTAGAACCTTAACCCTAGGTTAAACCCCTACTTTGAAACCCTAACCTTAGTTTAAAATCCTACTTTGAAACCTTAACCTTAGTTTAAAACATTACTTTAAACTCTAACCCTAGTTTAAACCCCTACTTTGAAACCCTAATCCTAGTTTAAACCCCTACTTTGAAACCCTAACCCTAGTTTAAAACCCTACTTTAAACTCTAACCCTAGTTTAAACCCCTACTTTGAAACGCTAATCCTAGTTTAAACCCCTACTTTGAAACCCTAACCCTAGTTTAAAACCCTACTTTAAACTCTAACCCTACTTTAAACCCCTACTTTGAAACCCTAATCCTAGTTTAAACCCCTACTTTGAAACCCTAACCCTAGTTTAAACCCCTACTTTGAAACCCTAACCCTAATTTAAACCCCTACTTTGAAACCCTAACCCTAGTTTAACCCCTTACTTTGAAACCTTAACCCTAGTTTGAAACCCTAACCCTAATTTAAACCCCTACTTTAGAACCCTAACCCTAGGTTAAACCCCTACTTTGAAAACCTAACCTTAGTTTAAAATCCTACTTTGAAACCTTAACCCTAGTTTAAACCCCTACTTTGAAACCCTAACCCTAGTTTAAACCCCTACTTTGAAACCCTAATCCTAGTTTAAACCCCTACCTTGAAACCCTAACCCTAGTTTAAACCCCTACTTTGAAACCCTAATCCTAGTTTAAACCCCTACCTTGAAACCCTAACCCTAGTTTAAACCCCTACTTTGAATACCTAACCCTAATTTAAACCCCTACTTTAGAACCCTAACCCTATGTTAAACCCTAACCTAACCCTAACCCTAGTTTAAAACTCTACTTTGAAACCCTAACCATAGTTTAAACCCCTACCTTCAAACCCTAACCAGAGTTTAAACCCCTACTTTGCAACCCTAACCCTAGTTTAAACCCCTACTTTGAAACAATAACCCTAGTTTAAACCCCTACTTTAGAACCCTAACCCTAGGTTAAACCAATACTTTGAAACCCTAACCCTAGTTTAAAACCCTACTTTGAAAGCCTAACCCTAGTTTAAACCCCTACTTTGAAACCCTAACCCTAGTTTAAAACCCTACTTTGAAACCCTAACCCTAGTTTAAACCCCTACTTTGAAATCCTAATCCTAGTTTAAACCACTACTTTGAAACCCTAACCCTAGTTTAAACCCCTTCTTTGAAACCCTAACCCTAGTTTAAACCCCTACTTTGAAACCTTAACCCTAGTTTAAACCACTACTTTGAAACCCTAACCCTAGTTTAAAACCCTACTTTATAACCCTAACCCTAGTTTAAACCCCTACTTTGAAACCCTAACCCGAGTTTAAACCCCTACTTTGAAACCCTAACCTTAGTTTGAAACCCTACTTTGAAACCCTAACCCTAATTTAAACCCCTACTTTGAAACCCTAACCCTAATTTTAAAACCTACTTTGAAACCGTAACCCTAGTTTAAACCCCTACTTTGAAACCCTAACCCTAGTTTGAAACCCTACTTTGAAACCCTAACCCTAGTTTGAAACCCTACTTTGAAACCCTAACCCTAGTTTAAACCCCTACTTTGAAACCCTAACCTTAGTTTGAAACCCTAACCCTAATTTAAAGACCTACTTTGAAACCCTAACCCTAGTTTAAAACCCTATTCTTAATTTAAACACCTACTTTGAAACCCTAACCCTAGTTTAAAACCCTACTTTGAAACCCTAACCCTAGTTTAAAACCCTATTTTGAAACCTTAACTCTAGTTTGAAACCCTAACCCTAGTTTGAAACCCTAATCCTAGTTTAAACCCCTACTTTGAAACCCTAACCCTAGTTTAAACCCTTACTTTGAAACCCTAACCCTAGTTTAAAACCCTACTTTGAAACCCTAACCCTAGTTTAAACCCCTACTTTAAAACCCTAACCCTAGTTTAAAACCCTACTTTGAAACCCTAACCCTAGTTTAAACCCCTACTTTGAAAACCTAAACCTAGTTTAAAACCCTACTTTGAAACCCTAACCCTAGTTTGAAACCCTAATCCTAGTTTAAAACCCTACCCCTAGTTTGAAAACCTAACCCTAGTTTAAACCCCTAGTTTGAAACCCTAACCCTAGTTTAAACCCCTACTTTGAAACCCTAACCCGAGTTTAAACCCCTACTTTGAAACCCTAACCTGAGTTTAAACCCCTACTTTGAAACCCTAACCTGAGTTTAAACCCCTACTTTGAAACCCTAACCCGAGTTTAAACCCCTACTTTGAAACCCTTACCCTAGTTTAAACCCCTACTTTGAAACCCTAACCCTAGTTTAAACCCCTACTTTGAAACCCTAACCCTAGTTTGAAACCCTAACCCTAATTTAAACCCCTACTTTAGAACCCTAACCCTAGGTTAAACCCCTACTTTGAAACCCTAACCCTAGTTTAAAACCCTAACCCTAATTTAAACACCTACTTTGAAACCCTAACCCTAGTTTAAAACCCTACTTTGGAACCCTAACCCTAGTTTAAAACCCTACTTTGAAACCTTAACTCTAGTTTGAAACCCTAATCCTAGTTTAAACCCCTACTTTGAAACCCTAACCCTAGGTTAAACCCCTACTTTGAAACCCTAACCCTAGTTTGAAACCCTAATCCTAGTTTAAACCCCTACTTTGAAACCCTAACCCTAGTTTAAACCCTTACTTTGAAACCCTAACCCTAGTTTAAAACCCTACTTTGAAACCCTAAACCTAGTTTAAACCCCTACTTTAAAACCCTAACCCTAGTTTAAAACCCTACTTTGAAACCCTAACCCTAGTTTAAACCCCTACTTTGAAACCCTAAACCTAGTTTAAAACCCTACTTTGAAACCCTCACCCTAGTTTGAAACCCTAATCCTAGTTTAAAACCCTACCCCTAGTTTGAAAACCTAACCCTAGTTTAAACCCCTACTTTGAAACCCTAACCCTAGTTTAAACCCCTACTTTGAAACCCTAACCCGAGTTTAAACCCCTACTTTGAAACCCTAACCTGAGTTTAAACCCCTACTTTGAAACCCTAACCCGAGTTTAAACCCCTACTTTGAAACCCTTACCCTAGTTTAAACCCCTACTTTGAAACCCTAACCCTAGTTTAAACCCCTACTTTGAAACCCTAACCCTAGTTTGAAACACTAACCCTAATTTAAACCCCTACTTTAGAACCCTAACCCTAGGTTAAACCCCTACTTTGAAACCCTAACCTAAGTTTAAAATCCTACTTTGAAACCTTAACCCTAGTTTAAACCCCTACTTTGAAACCCTAACCCTAGTTTAAACCCCTACTTTGAAACCCTAACCCTAGTTTAAACCCCTACTTTGAAACCCTAACCCTAGGTTAAACCCCTACTTTGAAACCCTAACCTTAGTTTAAAATCCTACTTTGAAACCTTAATCCTAGTTTAAACCCCTACTTTGAAACCCTAACCCTAGTTTAAAACCCTACCCCTAGTTTAAAACCCTACTTTGAAACCCTATTCCTAGTTTAAAACCAGACTTTGAAACCCTAACCCTAGATTAAACCATTACTTTGCAACCCTAACCCTAGTTTAAACACCTACTTTGAAACCCTAACCCTAGTTTAAACCCCTACTTTGAAACCCTAATCCTAGTTTAAACCACTACTTTGAAACCCTAACCCTAGTTTAAACCCCTTCTTTGAAACCCTAACCCTAGTTTAAACCCCTACTTTGAAACCTTAACCCTAGTTTAAACCACTACTTTGAAACCCTAACCCTAGTTTAACCCCTTACTTTGAAACCTTAACCCTAGTTTGAAACCCTAACCCTAATTTAAACCCCTACTTTAGAACCCTAACCCTAGGTTAAACCCCTACTTTGAAACCCTAACCTTAGTTTAAAATCCTACTTTGAAACCTTAACCCTAGTTTTAACCCATACTTTGAAACCCTAACCCTAGTTTAAACCCCTACTTTGAAACCCTAATCCTAGTTTAAACCCCTACCTTGAAACCCTAACCCTAGTTTAAACCCCTACTTTGAAACCCTAACCCTAGTTTAAACCCCTTCTTTGAAACCCTAACCCTAGTTTGAATACCTAACCCTAATTTAAACCCCTACTTTAGAACCCTAACCCTAGGTTAAACCCCTACTTTGAAACCCTAACCTTAATTTAAAATCCTATTTTGAAACCTTAACCCTAGTTTAAACCCCTACTTTGAAACCCTAACCCTAGTTTAAAACCCTACTTTGAAACCCTATTCCTAGTTTAAAACTAGACTTTGAAAACCTAACCCTAGATTAAACCATTACTTTGCAACCCTAACCCTAGTTTAAACCCCTACTTTGAAACCCTAACCGTAGTTTAAACTCCTACTTTGAATCCCTAACCCTAGTTTAGATCCCTACTTTGAAACCCTAACTCTAGTTTAAACCCCTACTTTGAAACCCTAACCCTAGTTTAAACCCCTACTTTAAATCCCTAACCCGAGTTCAAACCCCTACTTTGAAACCCTAACCCTAGTTTAAAACCCTACTTTGAAACCCTAACCCTAGTTTGAAAACCTAACCCTAGTTTAAACCACTACTTTGAAACCCTAACCCTAGTTTAAAACCCTACTTTGAAACCCTAACCCTAGTTTAAACCCCTACTTTGAAACCCTAACCCTAGTTTAAACCATTACTTTGAAACCCTAACCCTAGTTTAAACCCCTACTTTGAATCCCTAACCCTAGTTTAGATCCCTACTTTGAAACCCTAACCCTAGTTTAAACCCCTACTTTGAAACCCTAACCCTACTTTAAACCCCTACTTTGAAATCCTAACACTAGTTTAAACCCCTACTTTGAATCCCTAACCCTAGTTTAAACCCCTACTTTGAAACCCTAATCCTAGTTTAAACCCCTACTTTGAAACCCAAACCCTAATTTAAACCCCTACTTTGAAACCCTAACCCTAGTTTAAACCCCTACTTTGAA
Organism: Leptonotus elevatus; assembly: GCF_054856555.1. Classification (NCBI taxonomy): domain Eukaryota; kingdom Metazoa; phylum Chordata; class Actinopteri; order Syngnathiformes; family Syngnathidae; genus Leptonotus; species Leptonotus elevatus. The sequence continues at coordinate 7,695,025 of NC_141260.1, read as the reverse complement.
ACCCAAACGCTAGTTTAAAAACCTACTTTGAAACGCTAACCCTAGTTTGAAACCCCTACTTTAGAACCCTAACCCTAGGTTAAACCCCTACTTTGAAACCCTAACCTTAGTTTAAAATCCTACTTTGAAACCTTAACCTTAGTTTAAAACATTACTTTAAACTCTAACCCTAGTTTAAACCCCTACTTTGAAACCCTAATCCTAGTTTAAACCCCTACTTTGAAACCCTAACCCTAGTTTAAAACCCTACTTTAAACTCTAACCCTAGTTTAAACCCCTACTTTGAAACCCTAATCCTAGTTTAAACCCCTACTTTGAAACCCTAACCCTAGTTTAAAACCCTACTTTAAACTCTAACCCTACTTTAAACCCCTACTTTGAAACCCTAATCCTAGTTTAAACCCCTACTTTGAAACCCTAACCCTAGTTTAAACCCCTACTTTGAAACCCTAACCCTAATTTAAACCCCTACTTTGAAACCCTAACCCTAGTTTAACCCCTTACTTTGAAACCTTAACCCTAGTTTGAAACCCTAACCCTAATTTAAACCCCTACTTTAGAACCCTAACCCTAGGTTAAACCCCTACTTTGAAACCCTAATCCTAGTTTAAACCCCTACCTTGAAACCCTAACCCTAGTTTAAACCCCTACTTTGAAACCCTAACCCTAGTTTAAACCCCTTCTTTGAAACCCTAACCCTAGTTTGAATACCTAACCCTAATTTAAACCCCTACTTTAGAACCCTAACCCTAGGTTAAACCCTAACCTAACCCTAACCCTAGTTTAAAACTCTACTTTGAAACCCTAACCATAGTTTAAACCCCTACCTTCAAACCCTAACCAGAGTTTAAACCCCTACTTTGCAACCCTAACCCTAGTTTAAACCCCTACTTTGAAACAATAACCCTAGTTTAAACCCCTACTTTAGAACCCTAACCCTAGGTTAAACCAATACTTTGAAACCCTAACCCTAGTTTAAAACCCTACTTTGAAAGCCTAACCCTAGTTTAAACCCCTACTTTGAAACCCTAACCCTAGTTTAAAACCCTACTTTGAAACCCTAACCCTAGTTTAAACCCCTACTTTGAAATCCTAATCCTAGTTTAAACCACTACTTTGAAACCCTAACCCTAGTTTAAACCCCTTCTTTGAAACCCTAACCCTAGTTTAAACCCCTACTTTGAAACCTTAACCCTAGTTTAAACCACTTTTTTGAAACCCTAACCCTAGTTTAAAACCCTACTTTATAACCCTAACCCTAGTTTAAACCCCTACTTTGAAACCCTAACCCGAGTTTAAACCCCTACTTTGAAACCCTAACCTTAGTTTGAAACCCTACTTTGAAACCCTAACCCTAATTTAAACCCCTACTTTGAAACCCTAACCCTAATTTTAAAACCTACTTTGAAACCGTAACCCTAGTTTAAACCCCTACTTTGAAACCCTAACCCTAGTTTGAAACCCTACTTTGAAACCCTAACCCTAGTTTGAAACCCTACTTTGAAACCCTAACCCTAGTTTAAACCCCTACTTTGAAACCCTAACCTTAGTTTGAAACCCTAACCCTAATTTAAAGACCTACTTTGAAACCCTAACCCTAGTTTAAAACCCTATTCTTAATTTAAACACCTACTTTGAAACCCTAACCCCAGTTTAAAACCCTTTCTTTGAAACCCTAACCCTAGTTTAAAACCCTACTTTGAAACCTTAACTCTAGTTTGAAACCCTAACCCTAGTTTGAAACCCTAATCCTAGTTTAAACCCCTACTTTGAAACCCTAACCCTAGTTTAAACCCTTACTTTGAAACCCTAACCCTAGTTTAAAACCCTACTTTGAAACCCTAACCCTAGTTTAAACCCCTACTTTAAAACCCTAACCCTAGTTTAAAACCCTACTTTGAAACCCTAACCCTAGTTTAAACCCCTACTTTGAAAACCTAAACCTAGTTTAAAACCCTACTTTGAAACCCTAACCCTAGTTTGAAACCCTAATCCTAGTTTAAAACCCTACCCCTAGTTTGAAAACCTAACCCTAGTTTAAACCCCTACTTTGAAACCCTAACCCTAGTTTAAAACCCTACTTTGAAACCCTAACCCGAGTTTAAACCCCTACTTTGAAACCCTAACCTGAGTTTAAACCCCTACTTTGAAACCCTAACCTGAGTTTAAACCCCTACTTTGAAACCCTAACCCGAGTTTAAACCCCTACTTTGAAACCCTTACCCTAGTTTAAACCCCTACTTTGAAACCCTAACCCTAGTTTAAACCCCTACTTTGAAACCCTAACCCTAGTTTGAAACCTTAACCCTAATTTAAACCCCTACTTTAGAACCCTAACCCTAGGTTAAACCCCTACTTTGAAACCCTAACCCTAGTTTAAAACCCTAACCCTAATTTAAACACCTACTTTGAAACCCTAACCCTAGTTTAAAACCCTACTTTGAAACCCTAACCCTAGTTTAAAACCCTACTTTGAAACCTTAACTCTAGTTTGAAACCCTAATCCTAGTTTAAACCCCTACTTTGAAACCCTAACCCTAGGTTAAACCCCTACTTTGAAACCCTAACCCTAGTTTGAAACCCTAATCCTAGTTTAAACCCCTACTTTGAAACCCTAACCCTAGTTTAAACCCTTACTTTGAAACCCTAACCCTAGTTTAAAACCCTACTTTGAAACCCTAAACCTAGTTTAAACCCCTACTTTAAAACCCTAACCCTAGTTTAAAACCCTACTTTGAAACCCTAACCCTAGTTTAAACCCCTACTTTGAAACCCTAAACCTAGTTTAAAACCCTACTTTGAAACCCTCACCCTAGTTTGAAACCCTAATCCTAGTTTAAAACCCTACCCCTAGTTTGAAAACCTAACCCTAGTTTAAACCCCTACTTTGAAACCCTAACCCTAGTTTAAACCCCTACTTTGAAACCCTAACCCGAGTTTAAACCCCGACTTTGAAACCCTAACCTGAGTTTAAACCCCTACTTTGAAACCCTAACCCGAGTTTAAACCCCTACTTTGAAACCCTTACCCTAGTTTAAACCCCTACTTTGAAACCCTAACCCTAGTTTAAACCCCTACTTTGAAACCCTAACCCTAGTTTGAAACACTAACCCTAATTTAAACCCCTACTTTAGAACCCTAACCCTAGGTTAAACCCCTACTTTGAAACCCTAACCTAAGTTTAAAATCCTACTTTGAAACCTTAACCCTAGTTTAAACCCCTACTTTGAAACCCTAACCCTAGTTTAAACCCCTACTTTGAAACCCTAACCCTAGTTTAAACCCCTACTTTGAAACCCTAACCCTAGGTTAAACCCCTACTTTGAAACCCTAACCTTAGTTTAAAATCCTACTTTGAAACCTTAATCCTAGTTTAAACCCCTACTTTGAAACCCTAACCCTAGTTTAAAACCCTACCCCTAGTTTAAAACCCTACTTTGAAACCCTATTCCTAGTTTAAAACCAGACTTTGAAACCCTAACCCTAGATTAAACCATTACTTTGCAACCCTAACCCTAGTTTAAACACCTACTTTGAAACCCTAACCGTAGTTTAAACCCCTACTTTGAATCCCTAACCCTAGTTTAAACCCCTACTTTGAAACCCTAACCCTAGTTTAAACCCCTACTTTGAAACCCTAACTCTACGTTAAACCCCTACTTTGAAACCCTAACCCTAGTTTAAACCCCTACTTTGAAACCCTAACCCTAGTTTAAAACCCTACTTTGAAACCCTAACCCTAGTTTGAAACCCTAACCCTAGTTTGAAACCCTAACCTTCGTTTAAACCCCTACTTTGAAACCCTAACCCTCGTTTGAAACCCTACTTTGAAACCCTAACCCTAGTTTGAAACCCTACTTTGAAACCCTAACCCTAGTTTAAACCCCCACTTTGAAACCCTAACCCTAGTTTAAACCCCCACTTTGAAACCCTAACCCTACTTTAAACCCCTACTTTGAAATCCTAACCCTAGTTTAAACCCCTACTTTGAATCCCTAACCCTAGTTTAAACCCCTACTTTGAAACCCTAATCCTAGTTTAAACCCCTACTTTGAAACCCAAACCCTAATTTAAACCCCTACTTTGAAACCCTAACCCTAGTTTAAACCCCTACTTTGAAACCCTAACCCTAGTTTAAAACCCTACTTTGAAACCCTAACCCTAGTTTGAAACCCTAACCCTAGTTTGAAACCCTAACCTTCGTTTAAACCCCTACTTTGAAACCCTAACCCTCGTTTGAAACCCTACTTTGAAACCCTAACCCTAGTTTGAAACCCTACTTTGAAACCCTAACCCTAGTTTAAACCCCCACTTTGAAACCCTAACCCTAGTTTAAACCCCCACTTTGAAACCCTAACCCTACTTTAAACCCCTACTTTGAAATCCTAACCCTAGTTTAAACCCCTACTTTGAATCCCTAACCCTAGTTTAAACCCCTACTTTGAAACCCTAATCCTAGTTTAAACCCCTACTTTGAAACCCAAACCCTAATTTAAACCCCTACTTTGAAACCCTAACCCTAGTTTAAACCCCTACTTTGAAACCCAAACGCTAGTTTAAAAACCTACTTTGAAACGCTAACCCTAGTTTGAAACCCCTACTTTAGAACCCTAACCCTAGGTTAAACCCCTACTTTGAAACCCTAACCTTAGTTTAAAATCCTACTTTGAAACCTTAACCTTAGTTTAAAACCCTACTTTAAACTCTAACCCTAGTTTAAACCCCTACTTTGAAACCCTAATCCTAGTTTAAACCCCTACTTTGAAACCCTAACCCTAGTTTAAAACCCTACTTTAAACTCTAACCCTAGTTTAAACCCCTAATTTGAAACCGTAATCCTAGTTTAAACCCCTACTTTGAAACCCTAACCCTAGTTTAAAACCCTACTTTAAACTCTAACCCTAGTTTAAACCCCTACTTTGAAACCCTAATCCTAGTTTAAACCCCTACTTTGAAACCCTAACCCTAGTTTAAACCCCTACTTTGAAACCCTAACCCTAGTTTAAACCCCTACTTTGAAACCCTAACCCTAATTTAAAGCCCTACTTTGAAACCCTAACCCTAGTTTAACCCCTTACTTTGAAACCTTAACCCTAGTTTGAAACCCTAACCCTAATTTAAACCCCTACTTTAGAACCCTAACCCTAGGTTAAACCCCTACTTTGAAACCCTAATCCTAGTTTAAACCCCTACCTTGAAACCCTAACCCTAGTTTAAACCCCTACTTTGAAACCCTAACCCTAGTTTAAACCCCTTCTTTGAAACCCTAACCCTAGTTTGAATACCTAACCCTAATTTAAACCCCTACTTTAGAACCCTAACCCTAGGTTAAACCCTAACCTAACCCTAACCCTAGTTTAAAACTCTACTTTGAAACCCTAACCATAGTTTAAACCCCTACCTTCAAACCCTAACCAGAGTTTAAACCCCTACTTTGCAACCCTAACCCTAGTTTAAACCCCTACTTTGAAACAATAACCCTAGTTTAAACCCCTACTTTAGAACCCTAACCCTAGGTTAAAACAATACTTTGAAACCCTAACCCTAGTTTAAAACCCTACTTTGAAAGCCTAACCCTAGTTTAAACCCCTACTTTGAAACCCTAACCCTAGTTTAAAACCCTACTTTGAAACCCTAACCCTAGTTTAAACCCCTACTTTGAAATCCTAATCCTAGTTTAAACCACTACTTTGAAACCCTAACCCTAGTTTAAACCCCTTCTTTGAAACCCTAACCCTAGTTTAAACCCCTACTTTGAAACCTTAACCCTAGTTTAAACCACTACTTTGAAACCCTAACCCTAGTTTAAAACCCTACTTTATAACCCTAACCCTAGTTTAAACCCCTACTTTGAAACCCTAACCCGAGTTTAAACCCCTACTTTGAAACCCTAACCTTAGTTTGAAACCCTACTTTGAAACCCTAACCCTAATTTAAACCCCTACTTTGAAACCCTAACCCTAATTTTAAAACCTACTTTGAAACCGTAACCCTAGTTTAAACCCCTACTTTGAAACCCTAACCCTAGTTTGAAACCCTACTTTGAAACCCTAACCCTAGTTTGAAACCCTACTTTGAAACCCTAACCCTAGTTTAAACCCCTACTTTGAAACCCTAACCTTAGTTTGAAACCCTAACCCTAATTTAAAGACCTACTTTGAAACCCTAACCCTAGTTTAAAACCCTATTCTTAATTTAAACACCTACTTTGAAACCCTAACCCCAGTTTAACCCCTTACTTTGAAACCTTAACCCTAGTTTGAAACCCTAACCCTAATTTAAACCCCTACTTTAGAACCCTAACCCTAGGTTAAACCCCTACTTTGAAACCCTAACCTTAGTTTAAAATCCTACTTTGAAACCTTAACCCTAGTTTTAACCCATACTTTGAAACCCTAACCCTAGTTTAAACCCCTACTTTGAAACCCTAATCCTAGTTTAAACCCTTACCTTGAAACCCTAACCCTAGTTTAAACCCCTACTTTGAAACCCTAACCCTAGTTTAAACCCCTTCTTTGAAACCCTAACCCTAGTTTGAATACCTAACCCTAATTTAAACCCCTACTTTAGAACCCTAACCCTAGGTTAAACCCCTACTTTGAAACCCTAACCTTAATTTAAAATCCTATTTTGAAACCTTAACCCTAGTTTAAACCCCTACTTTGAAACCCTAACCCTAGTTTAAAACCCTACTTTGAAACCCTATTCCTAGTTTAAAACTAGACTTTGAAAACCTAACCCTAGATTAAACCATTACTTTGCAACCCTAACCCTAGTTTAAACCCCTACTTTGAAACCCTAACCGTAGTTTAAACTCCTACTTTGAATCCCTAACCCTAGTTTAGATCCCTACTTTGAAACCCTAACTCTAGTTTAAACCCCTACTTTGAAACCCTAACCCTAGTTTAAACCCCTACTTTAAATCCCTAACCCGAGTTCAAACCCCTACTTTGAAACCCTAACCCTAGTTTAAAACCCTACTTTGAAACCCTAACCCTAGTTTGAAAACCTAACCCTAGTTTAAACCACTACTTTGAAACCCTAACCCTAGTTTAAAACCCTACTTTGAAACCCTAACCCTAGTTTAAACCCCTACTTTGAAACCCTAACCCTAGTTTAAACCATTACTTTGAAACCCTAACCCTAGTTTAAACCCCTACTTTGAATCCCTAACCCTAGTTTAGATCCCTACTTTGAAACCCTAACCCTAGTTTAAACCCCTACTTTGAAACCCTAACCCTACTTTAAACCCCTACTTTGAAATCCTAACACTAGTTTAAACCCCTACTTTGAATCCCTAACCCTAGTTTAAACCCCTACTTTGAAACCCTAATCCTAGTTTAAACCCCTACTTTGAAACCCAAACCCTAATTTAAACCCCTACTTTGAAACCCTAACCCTAGTTTAAACCCCTACTTTGAAACCCAAACGCTAGTTTAAAAACCTACTTTGAAACGCTAACCCTAGTTTGAAACCCCTACTTTAGAACCCTAACCCTAGGTTAAACCCCTACTTTGAAACCCTAACCTTAGTTTAAAATCCTACTTTGAAACCTTAACCTTAGTTTAAAACATTACTTTAAACTCTAACCCTAGTTTAAACCCCTACTTTGAAACCCTAATCCTAGTTTAAACCCCTACTTTGAAACCCTAACCCTAGTTTAAAACCCTACTTTAAACTCTAACCCTAGTTTAAACCCCTACTTTGAAACCCTAATCCTAGTTTAAACCCCTACTTTGAAACCCTAACCCTAGTTTAAAACCCTACTTTGAAACCCTAACCCTAGTTTAAACCCCTACTTTGAAACCCTAACCCTAGGTTAAACCCCTACTTTGAAACCCTAACCTTAGTTTAAAATCCTACTTTGAAACCTTAATCCTAGTTTAAACCCCTACTTTGAAACCCTAACCCTAGTTTAAAACCCTACCCCTAGTTTAAAACCCTACTTTGAAACCCTATTCCTAGTTTAAAACCAGACTTTGAAACCCTAACCCTAGATTAAACCATTACTTTGCAACCCTAACCCTAGTTTAAACACCTACTTTGAAACCCTAACCGTAGTTTAAACCCCTACTTTGAATCCCTAACCCTAGTTTAAACCCCTACTTTGAAACCCTAACCCTAGTTTAAACCCCTACTTTGAAACCCTAACTCTACGTTAAACCCCTACTTTGAAACCCTAACCCTAGTTTAAACCCCTACTTTGAAACCCTAACCCTAGTTTAAAACCCTACTTTGAAACCCTAACCCTAGTTTGAAACCCTAACCCTAGTTTGAAACCCTAACCTTCGTTTAAACCCCTACTTTGAAACCCTAACCCTCGTTTGAAACCCTACTTTGAAACCCTAACCCTAGTTTGAAACCCTACTTTGAAACCCTAACCCTAGTTTAAACCCCCACTTTGAAACCCTAACCCTAGTTTAAACCCCCACTTTGAAACCCTAACCCTACTTTAAACCCCTACTTTGAAATCCTAACCCTAGTTTAAACCCCTACTTTGAATCCCTAACCCTAGTTTAAACCCCTACTTTGAAACCCTAATCCTAGTTTAAACCCCTACTTTGAAACCCAAACCCTAATTTAAACCCCTACTTTGAAACCCTAACCCTAGTTTAAACCCCTACTTTGAAACCCAAACGCTAGTTTAAAAACCTACTTTGAAACGCTAACCCTAGTTTGAAACCCCTACTTTAGAACCCTAACCCTAGGTTAAACCCCTACTTTGAAACCCTAACCTTAGTTTAAAATCCTACTTTGAAACCTTAACCTTAGTTTAAAACCCTACTTTAAACTCTAACCCTAGTTTAAACCCCTACTTTGAAACCCTAATCCTAGTTTAAACCCCTACTTTGAAACCCTAACCCTAGTTTAAAACCCTACTTTAAACTCTAACCCTAGTTTAAACCCCTAATTTGAAACCGTAATCCTAGTTTAAACCCCTACTTTGAAACCCTAACCCTAGTTTAAAACCCTACTTTAAACTCTAACCCTAGTTTAAACCCCTACTTTGAAACCCTAATCCTAGTTTAAACCCCTACTTTGAAACCCTAACCCTAGTTTAAACCCCTACTTTGAAACCCTAACCCTAGTTTAAACCCCTACTTTGAAACCCTAACCCTAATTTAAACCCCTACTTTGAAACCCTAACCCTAGTTTAACCCCTTACTTTGAAACCTTAACCCTAGTTTGAAACCCTAACCCTAATTTAAACCCCTACTTTAGAACCCTAACCCTAGGTTAAACCCCTACTTTGAAACCCTAATCCTAGTTTAAACCCCTACCTTGAAACCCTAACCCTAGTTTAAACCCCTACTTTGAAACCCTAACCCTAGTTTAAACCCCTTCTTTGAAACCCTAACCCTAGTTTGAATACCTAACCCTAATTTAAACCCCTACTTTAGAACCCTAACCCTAGGTTAAACCCTAACCTAACCCTAACCCTAGTTTAAAACTCTACTTTGAAACCCTAACCATAGTTTAAACCCCTACCTTCAAACCCTAACCAGAGTTTAAACCCCTACTTTGCAACCCTAACCCTAGTTTAAACCCCTACTTTGAAACAATAACCCTAGTTTAAACCCCTACTTTAGAACCCTAACCCTAGGTTAAACCAATACTTTGAAACCCTAACCCTAGTTTAAAACCCTACTTTGAAAGCCTAACCCTAGTTTAAACCCCTACTTTGAAACCCTAACCCTAGTTTAAAACCCTACTTTGAAACCCTAACCCTAGTTTAAACCCCTACTTTGAAATCCTAATCCTAGTTTAAACCACTACTTTGAAACCCTAACCCTAGTTTAAACCCCTTCTTTGAAACCCTAACCCTAGTTTAAACCCCTACTTTGAAACCTTAACCCTAGTTTAAACCACTACTTTGAAACCCTAACCCTAGTTTAAAACCCTACTTTATAACCCTAACCCTAGTTTAAACCCCTACTTTGAAACCCTAACCCGAGTTTAAACCCCTACTTTGAAACCCTAACCTTAGTTTGAAACCCTACTTTGAAACCCTAACCCTAATTTAAACCCCTACTTTGAAACCCTAACCCTAATTTTAAAACCTACTTTGAAACCGTAACCCTAGTTTAAACCCCTACTTTGAAACCCTAACCCTAGTTTGAAACCCTACTTTGAAACCCTAACCCTAGTTTGAAACCCTACTTTGAAACCCTAACCCTAGTTTAAACCCCTACTTTGAAACCCTAACCTTAGTTTGAAACCCTAACCCTAATTTAAAGACCTACTTTGAAACCCTAACCCTAGTTTAAAACCCTATTCTTAATTTAAACACCTACTTTGAAACCCTAACCCCAGTTTAACCCCTTACTTTGAAACCTTAACCCTAGTTTGAAACCCTAACCCTAATTTAAACCCCTACTTTAGAACCCTAACCCTAGGTTAAACCCCTACTTTGAAACCCTAACCTTAGTTTAAAATCCTACTTTGAAACCTTAACCCTAGTTTTAACCCATACTTTGAAACCCTAACCCTAGTTTAAACCCCTACTTTGAAACCCTAATCCTAGTTTAAACCCCTACCTTGAAACCCTAACCCTAGTTTAAACCCCTACTTTGAAACCCTAACCCTAGTTTAAACCCCTTCTTTGAAACCCTAACCCTAGTTTGAATACCTAACCCTAATTTAAACCCCTACTTTAGAACCCTAACCCTAGGTTAAACCCCTACTTTGAAACCCTAACCTTAATTTAAAATCCTATTTTGAAACCTTAACCCTAGTTTAAACCCCTACTTTGAAACCCTAACCCTAGTTTAAAACCCTACTTTGAAACCCTATTCCTAGTTTAAAACTAGACTTTGAAAACCTAACCCTAGATTAAACCATTACTTTGCAACCCTAACCCTAGTTTAAACCCCTACTTTGAAACCCTAACCGTAGTTTAAACTCCTACTTTGAATCCCTAACCCTAGTTTAGATCCCTACTTTGAAACCCTAACTCTAGTTTAAACCCCTACTTTGAAACCCTAACCCTAGTTTAAACCCCTACTTTAAATCCCTAACCCGAGTTCAAACCCCTACTTTGAAACCCTAACCCTAGTTTAAAACCCTACTTTGAAACCCTAACCCTAGTTTGAAAACCTAACCCTAGTTTAAACCACTACTTTGAAACCCTAACCCTAGTTTAAAACCCTACTTTGAAACCCTAACCCTAGTTTAAACCCCTACTTTGAAACCCTAACCCTAGTTTAAACCATTACTTTGAAACCCTAACCCTAGTTTAAACCCCTACTTTGAATCCCTAACCCTAGTTTAGATCCCTACTTTGAAACCCTAACCCTAGTTTAAACCCCTACTTTGAAACCCTAACCCTACTTTAAACCCCTACTTTGAAATCCTAACACTAGTTTAAACCCCTACTTTGAATCCCTAACCCTAGTTTAAACCCCTACTTTGAAACCCTAATCCTAGTTTAAACCCCTACTTTGAAACCCAAACCCTAATTTAAACCCCTACTTTGAAACCCTAACCCTAGTTTAAACCCCTACTTTGAAACCCAAACGCTAGTTTAAAAACCTACTTTGAAACGCTAACCCTAGTTTGAAACCCCTACTTTAGAACCCTAACCCTAGGTTAAACCCCTACTTTGAAACCCTAACCTTAGTTTAAAATCCTACTTTGAAACCTTAACCTTAGTTTAAAACATTACTTTAAACTCTAACCCTAGTTTAAACCCCTACTTTGAAACCCTAATCCTAGTTTAAACCCCTACTTTGAAACCCTAACCCTAGTTTAAAACCCTACTTTAAACTCTAACCCTAGTTTAAACCCCTACTTTGAAACCCTAATCCTAGTTTAAACCCCTACTTTGAAACCCTAACCCTAGTTTAAAACCCTACTTTAAACTCTAACCCTACTTTAAACACCTACTTTGAAACCCTAATCCTAGTTTAAACCCCTACTTTGAAACCCTAACCCTAGTTTAAACCCCTACTTTGAAACCCTAACCCTAATTTAAACCCCTACTTTGAAACCCTAACCCTAGTTTAACCCCTTACTTTGAAACCTTAACCCTAGTTTGAAACCCTAACCCTAATTTAAACCCCTACTTTAGAACCCTAACCCTAGGTTAAACCCCTACTTTGAAACCCTAATCCTAGTTTAAACCCCTACCTTGAAACCCTAACCCTAGTTTAAACCCCTACTTTGAAACCCTAACCCTAGTTTAAACCCCTTCTTTGAAACCCTAACCCTAGTTTGAATACCTAACCCTAATTTAAACCCCTACTTTAGAACCCTAACCCTAGGTTAAACCCTAACCTAACCCTAACCCTAGTTTAAAACTCTACTTTGAAACCCTAACCATAGTTTAAACCCCTACCTTCAAACCCTAACCAGAGTTTAAACCCCTACTTTGCAACCCTAACCCTAGTTTAAACCCCTACTTTGAAACAATAACCCTAGTTTAAACCCCTACTTTAGAACCCTAACCCTAGGTTAAACCAATACTTTGAAACCCTAACCCTAGTTTAAAACCCTACTTTGAAAGCCTAACCCTAGTTTAAACCCCTACTTTGAAACCCTAACCCTAGTTTAAAACCCTACTTTGAAACCCTAACCCTAGTTTAAACCCCTACTTTGAAATCCTAATCCTAGTTTAAACCACTACTTTGAAACCCTAACCCTAGTTTAAACCCCTTCTTTGAAACCCTAACCCTAGTTTAAACCCCTACTTTGAAACCTTAACCCTAGTTTAAACCACTTTTTTGAAACCCTAACCCTAGTTTAAAACCCTACTTTATAACCCTAACCCTAGTTTAAACCCCTACTTTGAAACCCTAACCCGAGTTTAAACCCCTACTTTGAAACCCTAACCTGAGTTTGAAACCCTACTTTGAAACCCTAACCCTAATTTAAACCCCTACTTTGAAACCCTAACCCTAATTTTAAAACCTACTTTGAAACCGTAACCCTAGTTTAAACCCCTACTTTGAAACCCTAACCCTAGTTTGAAACCCTACTTTGAAACCCTAACCCTAGTTTGAAACCCTACTTTGAAACCCTAACCCTAGTTATAACCCCTACTTTGAAACCCTAACCTTAGTTTGAAACCCTAACCCTAATTTAAAGACCTACTTTGAAACCCTAACCCTAGTTTAAAACCCTATTCTTAATTTAAACACCTACTTTGAAACCCTAACCCCAGTTTAAAACCCTTTCTTTGAAACCCTAACCCTAGTTTAAAACCCTACTTTGAAACCTTAACTCTAGTTTGAAACCCTAACCCTAGTTTGAAACCCTAATCCTAGTTTAAACCCCTACTTTGAAACCCTAACCCTAGTTTAAACCCTTACTTTGAAACCCTAACCCTAGTTTAAAACCCTACTTTGAAACCCTAACCCTAGTTTAAACCCCTACTTTAAAACCCTAACCCTAGTTTAAAACCCTACTTTGAAACCCTAACCCTAGTTTAAACCCCTACTTTGAAAACCTAAACCTAGTTTAAAACCCTACTTTGAAACCCTAACCCTAGTTTGAAACCCTAATCCTAGTTTAAAACCCTACCCCTAGTTTGAAAACCTAACCCTAGTTTAAACCCCTACTTTGAAACCCTAACCCTAGTTTAAACCCCTACTTTGAAACCCTAACCCGAGTTTAAACCCCTACTTTGAAACCCTAACCTGAGTTTAAACCCCTACTTTGAAACCCTAACCTGAGTTTAAACCCCTACTTTGAAACCCTAACCCGAGTTTAAACCCCTACTTTGAAACCCTTACCCTAGTTTAAACCCCTACTTTGAAACCCTAACCCTAGTTTAAACCCCTACTTTGAAACCTTAACCCTAGTTTGAAACCCTAACCCTAATTTAAACCCCTACTTTAGAACCCTAACCCTAGGTTAAACCCCTACTTTGAAACCCTAACCCTAGTTTAAAACCCTAACCCTAATTTAAACACCTACTTTGAAACCCTAACCCTAGTTTAAAACCCTACTTTGAAACCCTAACCCTAGTTTAAAACCCTACTTTGAAACCTTAACTCTAGTTTGAAACCCTAATCCTAGTTTAAACCCCTACTTTGAAACCCTAACCCTAGGTTAAACCCCTACTTTGAAACCCTAACCCTAGTTTGAAACCCTAATCCTAGTTTAAACCCCTACTTTGAAACCCTAACCCTAGTTTAAACCCTTACTTTGAAACCCTAACCCTAGTTTAAAACCCTACTTTGAAACCCTAAACCTAGTTTAAACCCCTACTTTAAAACCCTAACCCTAGTTTAAAACCCTACTTTGAAACCCTAACCCTAGTTTAAACCCCTACTTTGAAACCCTAAACCTAGTTTAAAACCCTACTTTGAAACCCTCACCCTAGTTTGAAACCCTAATCCTAGTTTAAAACCCTACCCCTAGTTTGAAAACCTAACCCTAGTTTAAACCCCTACTTTGAAACCCTAACCCTAGTTTAAACCCCTACTTTGAAACCCTAACCCGAGTTTAAACCCCTACTTTGAAACCCTAACCTGAGTTTAAACCCCTACTTTGAAACCCTAACCCGAGTTTAAACCCCTACTTTGAAACCCTTACCCTAGTTTAAACCCCTACTTTGAAACCCTAACCCTAGTTTAAACCCCTACTTTGAAACCCTAACCCTAGTTTGAAACACTAACCCTAATTTAAACCCCTACTTTAGAACCCTAACCCTAGGTTAAACCCCTACTTTGAAACCCTAACCTAAGTTTAAAATCCTACTTTGAAACCTTAACCCTCGTTTAAACCCCTACTTTGAAACCCTAACCCTAGTTTAAACCCCTACTTTGAAACCCTAACCCTAGTTTAAACCCCTACTTTGAAACCCTAACCCTAGGTTAAACCCCTACTTTGAAACCCTAACCTTAGTTTAAAATCCTACTTTGAAACCTTAATCCTAGTTTAAACCCCTACTTTGAAACCCTAACCCTAGTTTAAAACCCTACCCCTAGTTTAAAACCCTACTTTGAAACCCTATTCCTAGTTTAAAACCAGACTTTGAAACCCTAACCCTAGATTAAACCATTACTTTGCAACCCTAACCCTAGTTTAAACACCTACTTTGAAACCCTAACCCTAGTTTAAACCCCTACTTTGAAACCCTAATCCTAGTTTAAACCACTACTTTGAAACCCTAACCCTAGTTTAAACCCCTTCTTTGAAACCCTAACCCTAGTTTAAACCCCTACTTTGAAACCTTAACCCTAGTTTAAACCACTACTTTGAAACCCTAACCCTAGTTTAACCCCTTACTTTGAAACCTTAACCCTAGTTTGAAACCCTAACCCTAATTTAAACCCCTACTTTAGAACCCTAACCCTAGGTTAAACCCCTACTTTGAAACCCTAACCTTAGTTTAAAATCCTACTTTGAAACCTTAACCCTAGTTTTAACCCATACTTTGAAACCCTAACCCTAGTTTAAACCCCTACTTTGAAACCCTAATCCTAGTTTAAACCCCTACCTTGAAACCCTAACCCTAGTTTAAACCCCTACTTTGAAACCCTAACCCTAGTTTAAACCCCTTCTTTGAAACCCTAACCCTAGTTTGAATACCTAACCCTAATTTAAACCCCTACTTTAGAACCCTAACCCTAGGTTAAACCCCTACTTTGAAACCCTAACCTTAATTTAAAATCCTATTTTGAAACCTTAACCCTAGTTTAAACCCCTACTTTGAAACCCTAACCCTAGTTTAAAACCCTACTTTGAAACCCTATTCCTAGTTTAAAACTAGACTTTGAAAACCTAACCCTAGATTAAACCATTACTTTGCAACCCTAACCCTAGTTTAAACCCCTACTTTGAAACCCTAACCGTAGTTTAAACTCCTACTTTGAATCCCTAACCCTAGTTTAGATCCCTACTTTGAAACCCTAACTCTAGTTTAAACCCCTACTTTGAAACCCTAACCCTAGTTTAAACCCCTACTTTAAATCCCTAACCCGAGTTCAAACCCCTACTTTGAAACCCTAACCCTAGTTTAAAACCCTACTTTGAAACCCTAACCCTAGTTTGAAAACCTAACCCTAGTTTAAACCACTACTTTGAAACCCTAACCCTAGTTTAAAACCCTACTTTGAAACCCTAACCCTAGTTTAAACCCCTACTTTGAAACCCTAACCCTAGTTTAAACCATTACTTTGAAACCCTAACCCTAGTTTAAACCCCTACTTTGAATCCCTAACCCTAGTTTAGATCCCTACTTTGAAACCCTAACCCTAGTTTAAACCCCTACTTTGAAACCCTAACCCTACTTTAAACCCCTACTTTGAAATCCTAACACTAGTTTAAACCCCTACTTTGAATCCCTAACCCTAGTTTAAACCCCTACTTTGAAACCCTAATCCTAGTTTAAACCCCTACTTTGAAACCCAAACCCTAATTTAAACCCCTACTTTGAAACCCTAACCCTAGTTTAAACCCCTACTTTGAAACCCAAACGCTAGTTTAAAAACCTACTTTGAAACGCTAACCCTAGTTTGAAACCCCTACTTTAGAACCCTAACCCTAGGTTAAACCCCTACTTTGAAACCCTAACCTTAGTTTAAAATCCTACTTTGAAACCTTAACCTTAGTTTAAAACATTACTTTAAACTCTAACCCTAGTTTAAACCCCTACTTTGAAACCCTAATCCTAGTTTAAACCCCTACTTTGAAACCCTAACCCTAGTTTAAAACCCTACTTTAAACTCTAACCCTAGTTTAAACCCCTACTTTGAAACCCTAATCCTAGTTTAAACCCCTACTTTGAAACCCTAACCCTAGTTTAAAACCCTACTTTAAACTCTAACCCTACTTTAAACCCCTACTTTGAAACCCTAATCCTAGTTTAAACCCCTACTTTGAAACCCTAACCCTAGTTTAAACCCCTACTTTGAAACCCTAACCCTAATTTAAACCCCTACTTTGAAACCCTAACCCTAGTTTAACCCCTTACTTTGAAACCTTAACCCTAGTTTGAAACCCTAACCCTAATTTAAACCCCTACTTTAGAACCCTAACCCTAGGTTAAACCCCTACTTTGAAACCCTAATCCTAGTTTAAACCCCTACCTTGAAACCCTAACCCTAGTTTAAACCCCTACTTTGAAACCCTAACCCTAGTTTAAACCCCTTCTTTGAAACCCTAACCCTAGTTTGAATACCTAACCCTAATTTAAACCCCTACTTTAGAACCCTAACCCTAGGTTAAACCCTAACCTAACCCTAACCCTAGTTTAAAACTCTACTTTGAAACCCTAACCATAGTTTAAACCCCTACCTTCAAACCCTAACCAGAGTTTAAACCCCTACTTTGCAACCCTAACCCTAGTTTAAACCCCTACTTTGAAACAATAACCCTAGTTTAAACCCCTACTTTAGAACCCTAACCCTAGGTTAAACCAATACTTTGAAACCCTAACCCTAGTTTAAAACCCTACTTTGAAAGCCTAACCCTAGTTTAAACCCCTACTTTGAAACCCTAACCCTAGTTTAAAACCCTACTTTGAAACCCTAACCCTAGTTTAAACCCCTACTTTGAAATCCTAATCCTAGTTTAAACCACTACTTTGAAACCCTAACCCTAGTTTAAACCCCTTCTTTGAAACCCTAACCCTAGTTTAAACCCCTACTTTGAAACCTTAACCCTAGTTTAAACCACTTTTTTGAAACCCTAACCCTAGTTTAAAACCCTACTTTATAACCCTAACCCTAGTTTAAACCCCTACTTTGAAACCCTAACCCGAGTTTAAACCCCTACTTTGAAACCCTAACCTTAGTTTGAAACCCTACTTTGAAACCCTAACCCTAATTTAAACCCCTACTTTGAAACCCTAACCCTAATTTTAAAACCTACTTTGAAACCGTAACCCTAGTTTAAACCCCTACTTTGAAACCCTAACCCTAGTTTGAAACCCTACTTTGAAACCCTAACCCTAGTTTGAAACCCTACTTTGAAACCCTAACCCTAGTTTAAACCCCTACTTTGAAACCCTAACCTTAGTTTGAAACCCTAACCCTAATTTAAAGACCTACTTTGAAACCCTAACCCTAGTTTAAAACCCTATTCTTAATTTAAACACCTACTTTGAAACCCTAACCCCAGTTTAAAACCCTTTCTTTGAAACCCTAACCCTAGTTTAAAACCCTACTTTGAAACCTTAACTCTAGTTTGAAACCCTAACCCTAGTTTGAAACCCTAATCCTAGTTTAAACCCCTACTTTGAAACCCTAACCCTAGTTTAAACCCTTACTTTGAAACCCTAACCCTAGTTTAAAACCCTACTTTGAAACCCTAACCCTAGTTTAAACCCCTACTTTAAAACCCTAACCCTAGTTTAAAACCCTACTTTGAAACCCTAACCCTAGTTTAAACCCCTACTTTGAAAACCTAAACCTAGTTTAAAACCCTACTTTGAAACCCTAACCCTAGTTTGAAACCCTAATCCTAGTTTAAAACCCTACCCCTAGTTTGAAAACCTAACCCTAGTTTAAACCCCTACTTTGAAACCCTAACCCTAGTTTAAAACCCTACTTTGAAACCCTAACCCGAGTTTAAACCCCTACTTTGAAACCCTAACCTGAGTTTAAACCCCTACTTTGAAACCCTAACCTGAGTTTAAACCCCTACTTTGAAACCCTAACCCGAGTTTAAACCCCTACTTTGAAACCCTTACCCTAGTTTAAACCCCTACTTTGAAACCCTAACCCTAGTTTAAACCCCTACTTTGAAACCCTAACCCTAGTTTGAAACCCTAACCCTAATTTAAACCCCTACTTTAGAACCCTAACCCTAGGTTAAACCCCTACTTTGAAACCCTAACCCTAGTTTAAAACCCTAACCCTAATTTAAACACCTACTTTGAAACCCTAACCCTAGTTTAAAACCCTACTTTGAAACCCTAACCCTAGTTTAAAACCCTACTTTGAAACCTTAACTCTAGTTTGAAACCCTAATCCTAGTTTAAACCCCTACTTTGAAACCCTAACCCTAGGTTAAACCCCTACTTTGAAACCCTAACCCTAGTTTGAAACCCTAATCCTAGTTTAAACCCCTACTTTGAAACCCTAACCCTAGTTTAAACCCTTACTTTGAAACCCTAACCCTAGTTTAAAACCCTACTTTGAAACCCTAAACCTAGTTTAAACCCCTACTTTAAAACCCTAACCCTAGTTTAAAACCCTACTTTGAAACCCTAACCCTAGTTTAAACCCCTACTTTGAAACCCTAAACCTAGTTTAAAACCCTACTTTGAAACCCTCACCCTAGTTTGAAACCCTAATCCTAGTTTAAAACCCTACCCCTGGTTTGAAAACCTAACCCTAGTTTAAACCCCTACTTTGAAACCCTAACCCTAGTTTAAACCCCTACTTTGAAACCCTAACCCGAGTTTAAACCCCGACTTTGAAACCCTAACCTGAGTTTAAACCCCTACTTTGAAACCCTAACCCGAGTTTAAACCCCTACTTTGAAACCCTTACCCTAGTTTAAACCCCTACTTTGAAACCCTAACCCTAGTTTAAACCCCTACTTTGAAACCCTAACCCTAGTTTGAAACACTAACCCTAATTTAAACCCCTACTTTAGAACCCTAACCCTAGGTTAAACCCCTACTTTGAAACCCTAACCTAAGTTTAAAATCCTACTTTGAAACCTTAACCCTAGTTTAAACCCCTACTTTGAAACCCTAACCCTAGTTTAAACCCCTACTTTGAAACCCTAACCCTAGTTTAAACCCCTACTTTGAAACCCTAACCCTAGGTTAAACCCCTACTTTGAAACCCTAACCTTAGTTTAAAATCCTACTTTGAAACCTTAATCCTAGTTTAAACCCCTACTTTGAAACCCTAACCCTAGTTTAAAACCCTACCCCTAGTTTAAAACCCTACTTTGAAACCCTATTCCTAGTTTAAAACCAGACTTTGAAACCCTAACCCTAGATTAAACCATTACTTTGCAACCCTAACCCTAGTTTAAACCCCTTCTTTGAAACCCTAACCCTAGTTTAAACCCCTACTTTGAAACCTTAACCCTAGTTTAAACCACTTTTTTGAAACCCTAACCCTAGTTTAAAACCCTACTTTATAACCCTAACCCTAGTTTAAACCCCTACTTTGAAACCCTAACCCGAGTTTAAACCCCTACTTTGAAACCCTAACCTTAGTTTGAAACCCTACTTTGAAACCCTAACCCTAATTTAAACCCCTACTTTGAAACCCTAACCCTAATTTTAAAACCTACTTTGAAACCGTAACCCTAGTTTAAACCCCTACTTTGAAACCCTAACCCTAGTTTGAAACCCTACTTTGAAACCCTAACCCTAGTTTGAAACCCTACTTTGAAACCCTAACCCTAGTTTAAACCCCTACTTTGAAACCCTAACCTTAGTTTGAAACCCTAACCCTAATTTAAAGACCTACTTTGAAACCCTAACCCTAGTTTAAAACCCTATTCTTAATTTAAACACCTACTTTGAAACCCTAACCCCAGTTTAAAACCCTTTCTTTGAAACCCTAACCCTAGTTTAAAACCCTACTTTGAAACCTTAACTCTAGTTTGAAACCCTAACCCTAGTTTGAAACCCTAATCCTAGTTTAAACCCCTACTTTGAAACCCTAACCCTAGTTTAAACCCTTACTTTGAAACCCTAACCCTAGTTTAAAACCCTACTTTGAAACCCTAACCCTAGTTTAAACCCCTACTTTAAAACCCTAACCCTAGTTTAAAACCCTACTTTGAAACCCTAACCCTAGTTTAAACCCCTACTTTGAAAACCTAAACCTAGTTTAAAACCCTACTTTGAAACCCTAACCCTAGTTTGAAACCCTAATCCTAGTTTAAAACCCTACCCCTAGTTTGAAAACCTAACCCTAGTTTAAACCCCTACTTTGAAACCCTAACCCTAGTTTAAAACCCTACTTTGAAACCCTAACCCGAGTTTAAACCCCTACTTTGAAACCCTAACCTGAGTTTAAACCCCTACTTTGAAACCCTAACCTGAGTTTAAACCCCTACTTTGAAACCCTAACCCGAGTTTAAACCCCTACTTTGAAACCCTTACCCTAGTTTAAACCCCTACTTTGAAACCCTAACCCTAGTTTAAACCCCTACTTTGAAACCCTAACCCTAGTTTGAAACCCTAACCCTAATTTAAACCCCTACTTTAGAACCCTAACCCTAGGTTAAACCCCTACTTTGAAACCCTAACCCTAGTTTAAAACCCTAACCCTAATTTAAACACCTACTTTGAAACCCTAACCCTAGTTTAAAACCCTACTTTGAAACCCTAACCCTAGTTTAAAACCCTACTTTGAAACCTTAACTCTAGTTTGAAACCCTAATCCTAGTTTAAACCCCTACTTTGAAACCCTAACCCTAGGTTAAACCCCTACTTTGAAACCCTAACCCTAGTTTGAAACCCTAATCCTAGTTTAAACCCCTACTTTGAAACCCTAACCCTAGTTTAAACCCTTACTTTGAAACCCTAACCCTAGTTTAAAACCCTACTTTGAAACCCTAAACCTAGTTTAAACCCCTACTTTAAAACCCTAACCCTAGTTTAAAACCCTACTTTGAAACCCTAACCCTAGTTTAAACCCCTACTTTGAAACCCTAAACCTAGTTTAAAACCCTACTTTGAAACCCTCACCCTAGTTTGAAACCCTAATCCTAGTTTAAAACCCTACCCCTAGTTTGAAAACCTAACCCTAGTTTAAACCCCTACTTTGAAACCCTAACCCTAGTTTAAACCCCTACTTTGAAACCCTAACCCGAGTTTAAACCCCGACTTTGAAACCCTAACCTGAGTTTAAACCCCTACTTTGAAACCCTAACCCGAGTTTAAACCCCTACTTTGAAACCCTTACCCTAGTTTAAACCCCTACTTTGAAACCCTAACCCTAGTTTAAACCCCTACTTTGAAACCCTAACCCTAGTTTGAAACACTAACCCTAATTTAAACCCCTACTTTAGAACCCTAACCCTAGGTTAAACCCCTACTTTGAAACCCTAACCTAAGTTTAAAATCCTACTTTGAAACCTTAACCCTAGTTTAAACCCCTACTTTGAAACCCTAACCCTAGTTTAAACCCCTACTTTGAAACCCTAACCCTAGTTTAAACCCCTACTTTGAAACCCTAACCCTAGGTTAAACCCCTACTTTGAAACCCTAACCTTAGTTTAAAATCCTACTTTGAAACCTTAATCCTAGTTTAAACCCCTACTTTGAAACCCTAACCCTAGTTTAAAACCCTACCCCTAGTTTAAAACCCTACTTTGAAACCCTATTCCTAGTTTAAAACCAGACTTTGAAACCCTAACCCTAGATTAAACCATTACTTTGCAACCCTAACCCTAGTTTAAACACCTACTTTGAAACCCTAACCGTAGTTTAAACCCCTACTTTGAATCCCTAACCCTAGTTTAAACCCCTACTTTGAAACCCTAACCCTAGTTTAAACCCCTACTTTGAAACCCTAACTCTACGTTAAACCCCTACTTTGAAACCCTAACCCTAGTTTAAACCCCTACTTTGAAACCCTAACCCTAGTTTAAAACCCTACTTTGAAACCCTAACCCTAGTTTGAAACCCTAACCCTAGTTTGAAACCCTAACCTTCGTTTAAACCCCTACTTTGAAACCCTAACCCTCGTTTGAAACCCTACTTTGAAACCCTAACCCTAGTTTGAAACCCTACTTTGAAACCCTAACCCTAGTTTAAACCCCCACTTTGAAACCCTAACCCTAGTTTAAACCCCCACTTTGAAACCCTAACCCTACTTTAAACCCCTACTTTGAAATCCTAACCCTAGTTTAAACCCCTACTTTGAATCCCTAACCCTAGTTTAAACCCCTACTTTGAAACCCTAATCCTAGTTTAAACCCCTACTTTGAAACCCAAACCCTAATTTAAACCCCTACTTTGAAACCCTAACCCTAGTTTAAACCCCTACTTTGAAACCCTAACCCTAGTTTAAAACCCTACTTTGAAACCCTAACCCTAGTTTGAAACCCTAACCCTAGTTTGAAACCCTAACCTTCGTTTAAACCCCTACTTTGAAACCCTAACCCTCGTTTGAAACCCTACTTTGAAACCCTAACCCTAGTTTGAAACCCTACTTTGAAACCCTAACCCTAGTTTAAACCCCCACTTTGAAACCCTAACCCTAGTTTAAACCCCCACTTTGAAACCCTAACCCTACTTTAAACCCCTACTTTGAAATCCTAACCCTAGTTTAAACCCCTACTTTGAATCCCTAACCCTAGTTTAAACCCCTACTTTGAAACCCTAATCCTAGTTTAAACCCCTACTTTGAAACCCAAACCCTAATTTAAACCCCTACTTTGAAACCCTAACCCTAGTTTAAACCCCTACTTTGAAACCCAAACGCTAGTTTAAAAACCTACTTTGAAACGCTAACCCTAGTTTGAAACCCCTACTTTAGAACCCTAACCCTAGGTTAAACCCCTACTTTGAAACCCTAACCTTAGTTTAAAATCCTACTTTGAAACCTTAACCTTAGTTTAAAACCCTACTTTAAACTCTAACCCTAGTTTAAACCCCTACTTTGAAACCCTAATCCTAGTTTAAACCCCTACTTTGAAACCCTAACCCTAGTTTAAAACCCTACTTTAAACTCTAACCCTAGTTTAAACCCCTAATTTGAAACCGTAATCCTAGTTTAAACCCCTACTTTGAAACCCTAACCCTAGTTTAAAACCCTACTTTAAACTCTAACCCTAGTTTAAACCCCTACTTTGAAACCCTAATCCTAGTTTAAACCCCTACTTTGAAACCCTAACCCTAGTTTAAACCCCTACTTTGAAACCCTAACCCTAGTTTAAACCCCTACTTTGAAACCCTAACCCTAATTTAAAGCCCTACTTTGAAACCCTAACCCTAGTTTAACCCCTTACTTTGAAACCTTAACCCTAGTTTGAAACCCTAACCCTAATTTAAACCCCTACTTTAGAACCCTAACCCTAGGTTAAACCCCTACTTTGAAACCCTAATCCTAGTTTAAACCCCTACCTTGAAACCCTAACCCTAGTTTAAACCCCTACTTTGAAACCCTAACCCTAGTTTAAACCCCTTCTTTGAAACCCTAACCCTAGTTTGAATACCTAACCCTAATTTAAACCCCTACTTTAGAACCCTAACCCTAGGTTAAACCCTAACCTAACCCTAACCCTAGTTTAAAACTCTACTTTGAAACCCTAACCATAGTTTAAACCCCTACCTTCAAACCCTAACCAGAGTTTAAACCCCTACTTTGCAACCCTAACCCTAGTTTAAACCCCTACTTTGAAACAATAACCCTAGTTTAAACCCCTACTTTAGAACCCTAACCCTAGGTTAAAACAATACTTTGAAACCCTAACCCTAGTTTAAAACCCTACTTTGAAAGCCTAACCCTAGTTTAAACCCCTACTTTGAAACCCTAACCCTAGTTTAAAACCCTACTTTGAAACCCTAACCCTAGTTTAAACCCCTACTTTGAAATCCTAATCCTAGTTTAAACCACTACTTTGAAACCCTAACCCTAGTTTAAACCCCTTCTTTGAAACCCTAACCCTAGTTTAAACCCCTACTTTGAAACCTTAACCCTAGTTTAAACCACTACTTTGAAACCCTAACCCTAGTTTAAAACCCTACTTTATAACCCTAACCCTAGTTTAAACCCCTACTTTGAAACCCTAACCCGAGTTTAAACCCCTACTTTGAAACCCTAACCTTAGTTTGAAACCCTACTTTGAAACCCTAACCCTAATTTAAACCCCTACTTTGAAACCCTAACCCTAATTTTAAAACCTACTTTGAAACCGTAACCCTAGTTTAAACCCCTACTTTGAAACCCTAACCCTAGTTTGAAACCCTACTTTGAAACCCTAACCCTAGTTTGAAACCCTACTTTGAAACCCTAACCCTAGTTTAAACCCCTACTTTGAAACCCTAACCTTAGTTTGAAACCCTAACCCTAATTTAAAGACCTACTTTGAAACCCTAACCCTAGTTTAAAACCCTATTCTTAATTTAAACACCTACTTTGAAACCCTAACCCCAGTTTAACCCCTTACTTTGAAACCTTAACCCTAGTTTGAAACCCTAACCCTAATTTAAACCCCTACTTTAGAACCCTAACCCTAGGTTAAACCCCTACTTTGAAACCCTAACCTTAGTTTAAAATCCTACTTTGAAACCTTAACCCTAGTTTTAACCCATACTTTGAAACCCTAACCCTAGTTTAAACCCCTACTTTGAAACCCTAATCCTAGTTTAAACCCTTACCTTGAAACCCTAACCCTAGTTTAAACCCCTACTTTGAAACCCTAACCCTAGTTTAAACCCCTTCTTTGAAACCCTAACCCTAGTTTGAATACCTAACCCTAATTTAAACCCCTACTTTAGAACCCTAACCCTAGGTTAAACCCCTACTTTGAAACCCTAACCTTAATTTAAAATCCTATTTTGAAACCTTAACCCTAGTTTAAACCCCTACTTTGAAACCCTAACCCTAGTTTAAAACCCTACTTTGAAACCCTATTCCTAGTTTAAAACTAGACTTTGAAAACCTAACCCTAGATTAAACCATTACTTTGCAACCCTAACCCTAGTTTAAACCCCTACTTTGAAACCCTAACCGTAGTTTAAACTCCTACTTTGAATCCCTAACCCTAGTTTAGATCCCTACTTTGAAACCCTAACTCTAGTTTAAACCCCTACTTTGAAACCCTAACCCTAGTTTAAACCCCTACTTTAAATCCCTAACCCGAGTTCAAACCCCTACTTTGAAACCCTAACCCTAGTTTAAAACCCTACTTTGAAACCCTAACCCTAGTTTGAAAACCTAACCCTAGTTTAAACCACTACTTTGAAACCCTAACCCTAGTTTAAAACCCTACTTTGAAACCCTAACCCTAGTTTAAACCCCTACTTTGAAACCCTAACCCTAGTTTAAACCATTACTTTGAAACCCTAACCCTAGTTTAAACCCCTACTTTGAATCCCTAACCCTAGTTTAGATCCCTACTTTGAAACCCTAACCCTAGTTTAAACCCCTACTTTGAAACCCTAACCCTACTTTAAACCCCTACTTTGAAATCCTAACACTAGTTTAAACCCCTACTTTGAATCCCTAACCCTAGTTTAAACCCCTACTTTGAAACCCTAATCCTAGTTTAAACCCCTACTTTGAAACCCAAACCCTAATTTAAACCCCTACTTTGAAACCCTAACCCTAGTTTAAACCCCTACTTTGAAACCCAAACGCTAGTTTAAAAACCTACTTTGAAACGCTAACCCTAGTTTGAAACCCCTACTTTAGAACCCTAACCCTAGGTTAAACCCCTACTTTGAAACCCTAACCTTAGTTTAAAATCCTACTTTGAAACCTTAACCTTAGTTTAAAACATTACTTTAAACTCTAACCCTAGTTTAAACCCCTACTTTGAAACCCTAATCCTAGTTTAAACCCCTACTTTGAAACCCTAACCCTAGTTTAAAACCCTACTTTAAACTCTAACCCTAGTTTAAACCCCTACTTTGAAACCCTAATCCTAGTTTAAACCCCTACTTTGAAACCCTAACCCTAGTTTAAAACCCTACTTTGAAACCCTAACCCTAGTTTAAACCCCTACTTTGAAACCCTAACCCTAGGTTAAACCCCTACTTTGAAACCCTAACCTTAGTTTAAAATCCTACTTTGAAACCTTAATCCTAGTTTAAACCCCTACTTTGAAACCCTAACCCTAGTTTAAAACCCTACCCCTAGTTTAAAACCCTACTTTGAAACCCTATTCCTAGTTTAAAACCAGACTTTGAAACCCTAACCCTAGATTAAACCATTACTTTGCAACCCTAACCCTAGTTTAAACACCTACTTTGAAACCCTAACCGTAGTTTAAACCCCTACTTTGAATCCCTAACCCTAGTTTAAACCCCTACTTTGAAACCCTAACCCTAGTTTAAACCCCTACTTTGAAACCCTAACTCTACGTTAAACCCCTACTTTGAAACCCTAACCCTAGTTTAAACCCCTACTTTGAAACCCTAACCCTAGTTTAAAACCCTACTTTGAAACCCTAACCCTAGTTTGAAACCCTAACCCTAGTTTGAAACCCTAACCTTCGTTTAAACCCCTACTTTGAAACCCTAACCCTCGTTTGAAACCCTACTTTGAAACCCTAACCCTAGTTTGAAACCCTACTTTGAAACCCTAACCCTAGTTTAAACCCCCACTTTGAAACCCTAACCCTAGTTTAAACCCCCACTTTGAAACCCTAACCCTACTTTAAACCCCTACTTTGAAATCCTAACCCTAGTTTAAACCCCTACTTTGAATCCCTAACCCTAGTTTAAACCCCTACTTTGAAACCCTAATCCTAGTTTAAACCCCTACTTTGAAACCCAAACCCTAATTTAAACCCCTACTTTGAAACCCTAACCCTAGTTTAAACCCCTACTTTGAAACCCAAACGCTAGTTTAAAAACCTACTTTGAAACGCTAACCCTAGTTTGAAACCCCTACTTTAGAACCCTAACCCTAGGTTAAACCCCTACTTTGAAACCCTAACCTTAGTTTAAAATCCTACTTTGAAACCTTAACCTTAGTTTAAAACCCTACTTTAAACTCTAACCCTAGTTTAAACCCCTACTTTGAAACCCTAATCCTAGTTTAAACCCCTACTTTGAAACCCTAACCCTAGTTTAAAACCCTACTTTAAACTCTAACCCTAGTTTAAACCCCTAATTTGAAACCGTAATCCTAGTTTAAACCCCTACTTTGAAACCCTAACCCTAGTTTAAAACCCTACTTTAAACTCTAACCCTAGTTTAAACCCCTACTTTGAAACCCTAATCCTAGTTTAAACCCCTACTTTGAAACCCTAACCCTAGTTTAAACCCCTACTTTGAAACCCTAACCCTAGTTTAAACCCCTACTTTGAAACCCTAACCCTAATTTAAACCCCTACTTTGAAACCCTAACCCTAGTTTAACCCCTTACTTTGAAACCTTAACCCTAGTTTGAAACCCTAACCCTAATTTAAACCCCTACTTTAGAACCCTAACCCTAGGTTAAACCCCTACTTTGAAACCCTAATCCTAGTTTAAACCCCTACCTTGAAACCCTAACCCTAGTTTAAACCCCTACTTTGAAACCCTAACCCTAGTTTAAACCCCTTCTTTGAAACCCTAACCCTAGTTTGAATACCTAACCCTAATTTAAACCCCTACTTTAGAACCCTAACCCTAGGTTAAACCCTAACCTAACCCTAACCCTAGTTTAAAACTCTACTTTGAAACCCTAACCATAGTTTAAACCCCTACCTTCAAACCCTAACCAGAGTTTAAACCCCTACTTTGCAACCCTAACCCTAGTTTAAACCCCTACTTTGAAACAATAACCCTAGTTTAAACCCCTACTTTAGAACCCTAACCCTAGGTTAAACCAATACTTTGAAACCCTAACCCTAGTTTAAAACCCTACTTTGAAAGCCTAACCCTAGTTTAAACCCCTACTTTGAAACCCTAACCCTAGTTTAAAACCCTACTTTGAAACCCTAACCCTAGTTTAAACCCCTACTTTGAAATCCTAATCCTAGTTTAAACCACTACTTTGAAACCCTAACCCTAGTTTAAACCCCTTCTTTGAAACCCTAACCCTAGTTTAAACCCCTACTTTGAAACCTTAACCCTAGTTTAAACCACTACTTTGAAACCCTAACCCTAGTTTAAAACCCTACTTTATAACCCTAACCCTAGTTTAAACCCCTACTTTGAAACCCTAACCCGAGTTTAAACCCCTACTTTGAAACCCTAACCTTAGTTTGAAACCCTACTTTGAAACCCTAACCCTAATTTAAACCCCTACTTTGAAACCCTAACCCTAATTTTAAAACCTACTTTGAAACCGTAACCCTAGTTTAAACCCCTACTTTGAAACCCTAACCCTAGTTTGAAACCCTACTTTGAAACCCTAACCCTAGTTTGAAACCCTACTTTGAAACCCTAACCCTAGTTTAAACCCCTACTTTGAAACCCTAACCTTAGTTTGAAACCCTAACCCTAATTTAAAGACCTACTTTGAAACCCTAACCCTAGTTTAAAACCCTATTCTTAATTTAAACACCTACTTTGAAACCCTAACCCCAGTTTAACCCCTTACTTTGAAACCTTAACCCTAGTTTGAAACCCTAACCCTAATTTAAACCCCTACTTTAGAACCCTAACCCTAGGTTAAACCCCTACTTTGAAACCCTAACCTTAGTTTAAAATCCTACTTTGAAACCTTAACCCTAGTTTTAACCCATACTTTGAAACCCTAACCCTAGTTTAAACCCCTACTTTGAAACCCTAATCCTAGTTTAAACCCCTACCTTGAAACCCTAACCCTAGTTTAAACCCCTACTTTGAAACCCTAACCCTAGTTTAAACCCCTTCTTTGAAACCCTAACCCTAGTTTGAATACCTAACCCTAATTTAAACCCCTACTTTAGAACCCTAACCCTAGGTTAAACCCCTACTTTGAAACCCTAACCTTAATTTAAAATCCTATTTTGAAACCTTAACCCTAGTTTAAACCCCTACTTTGAAACCCTAACCCTAGTTTAAAACCCTACTTTGAAACCCTATTCCTAGTTTAAAACTAGACTTTGAAAACCTAACCCTAGATTAAACCATTACTTTGCAACCCTAACCCTAGTTTAAACCCCTACTTTGAAACCCTAACCGTAGTTTAAACTCCTACTTTGAATCCCTAACCCTAGTTTAGATCCCTACTTTGAAACCCTAACTCTAGTTTAAACCCCTACTTTGAAACCCTAACCCTAGTTTAAACCCCTACTTTAAATCCCTAACCCGAGTTCAAACCCCTACTTTGAAACCCTAACCCTAGTTTAAAACCCTACTTTGAAACCCTAACCCTAGTTTGAAAACCTAACCCTAGTTTAAACCACTACTTTGAAACCCTAACCCTAGTTTAAAACCCTACTTTGAAACCCTAACCCTAGTTTAAACCCCTACTTTGAAACCCTAACCCTAGTTTAAACCATTACTTTGAAACCCTAACCCTAGTTTAAACCCCTACTTTGAATCCCTAACCCTAGTTTAGATCCCTACTTTGAAACCCTAACCCTAGTTTAAACCCCTACTTTGAAACCCTAACCCTACTTTAAACCCCTACTTTGAAATCCTAACACTAGTTTAAACCCCTACTTTGAATCCCTAACCCTAGTTTAAACCCCTACTTTGAAACCCTAATCCTAGTTTAAACCCCTACTTTGAAACCCAAACCCTAATTTAAACCCCTACTTTGAAACCCTAACCCTAGTTTAAACCCCTACTTTGAAACCCAAACGCTAGTTTAAAAACCTACTTTGAAACGCTAACCCTAGTTTGAAACCCCTACTTTAGAACCCTAACCCTAGGTTAAACCCCTACTTTGAAACCCTAACCTTAGTTTAAAATCCTACTTTGAAACCTTAACCTTAGTTTAAAACATTACTTTAAACTCTAACCCTAGTTTAAACCCCTACTTTGAAACCCTAATCCTAGTTTAAACCCCTACTTTGAAACCCTAACCCTAGTTTAAAACCCTACTTTAAACTCTAACCCTAGTTTAAACCCCTACTTTGAAACCCTAATCCTAGTTTAAACCCCTACTTTGAAACCCTAACCCTAGTTTAAAACCCTACTTTAAACTCTAACCCTACTTTAAACACCTACTTTGAAACCCTAATCCTAGTTTAAACCCCTACTTTGAAACCCTAACCCTAGTTTAAACCCCTACTTTGAAACCCTAACCCTAATTTAAACCCCTACTTTGAAACCCTAACCCTAGTTTAACCCCTTACTTTGAAACCTTAACCCTAGTTTGAAACCCTAACCCTAATTTAAACCCCTACTTTAGAACCCTAACCCTAGGTTAAACCCCTACTTTGAAACCCTAATCCTAGTTTAAACCCCTACCTTGAAACCCTAACCCTAGTTTAAACCCCTACTTTGAAACCCTAACCCTAGTTTAAACCCCTTCTTTGAAACCCTAACCCTAGTTTGAATACCTAACCCTAATTTAAACCCCTACTTTAGAACCCTAACCCTAGGTTAAACCCTAACCTAACCCTAACCCTAGTTTAAAACTCTACTTTGAAACCCTAACCATAGTTTAAACCCCTACCTTCAAACCCTAACCAGAGTTTAAACCCCTACTTTGCAACCCTAACCCTAGTTTAAACCCCTACTTTGAAACAATAACCCTAGTTTAAACCCCTACTTTAGAACCCTAACCCTAGGTTAAACCAATACTTTGAAACCCTAACCCTAGTTTAAAACCCTACTTTGAAAGCCTAACCCTAGTTTAAACCCCTACTTTGAAACCCTAACCCTAGTTTAAAACCCTACTTTGAAACCCTAACCCTAGTTTAAACCCCTACTTTGAAATCCTAATCCTAGTTTAAACCACTACTTTGAAACCCTAACCCTAGTTTAAACCCCTTCTTTGAAACCCTAACCCTAGTTTAAACCCCTACTTTGAAACCTTAACCCTAGTTTAAACCACTTTTTTGAAACCCTAACCCTAGTTTAAAACCCTACTTTATAACCCTAACCCTAGTTTAAACCCCTACTTTGAAACCCTAACCCGAGTTTAAACCCCTACTTTGAAACCCTAACCTGAGTTTGAAACCCTACTTTGAAACCC
Source organism: Leptonotus elevatus (assembly GCF_054856555.1). Classification (NCBI taxonomy): domain Eukaryota; kingdom Metazoa; phylum Chordata; class Actinopteri; order Syngnathiformes; family Syngnathidae; genus Leptonotus; species Leptonotus elevatus. The sequence goes on along the minus strand of NC_141260.1, from coordinate 7,663,364 downwards.
TAACCCTAATTTAAACCCCTACTTTGAAACCCTAACCCTAATTTTAAAACCTACTTTGAAACCGTAACCCTAGTTTAAACCCCTACTTTGAAACCCTAACCCTAGTTTGAAACCCTACTTTGAAACCCTAACCCTAGTTTGAAACCCTACTTTGAAACCCTAACCCTAGTTATAACCCCTACTTTGAAACCCTAACCTTAGTTTGAAACCCTAACCCTAATTTAAAGACCTACTTTGAAACCCTAACCCTAGTTTAAAACCCTATTCTTAATTTAAACACCTACTTTGAAACCCTAACCCCAGTTTAAAACCCTTTCTTTGAAACCCTAACCCTAGTTTAAAACCCTACTTTGAAACCTTAACTCTAGTTTGAAACCCTAACCCTAGTTTGAAACCCTAATCCTAGTTTAAACCCCTACTTTGAAACCCTAACCCTAGTTTAAACCCTTACTTTGAAACCCTAACCCTAGTTTAAAACCCTACTTTGAAACCCTAACCCTAGTTTAAACCCCTACTTTAAAACCCTAACCCTAGTTTAAAACCCTACTTTGAAACCCTAACCCTAGTTTAAACCCCTACTTTGAAAACCTAAACCTAGTTTAAAACCCTACTTTGAAACCCTAACCCTAGTTTGAAACCCTAATCCTAGTTTAAAACCCTACCCCTAGTTTGAAAACCTAACCCTAGTTTAAACCCCTACTTTGAAACCCTAACCCTAGTTTAAACCCCTACTTTGAAACCCTAACCCGAGTTTAAACCCCTACTTTGAAACCCTAACCTGAGTTTAAACCCCTACTTTGAAACCCTAACCTGAGTTTAAACCCCTACTTTGAAACCCTAACCCGAGTTTAAACCCCTACTTTGAAACCCTTACCCTAGTTTAAACCCCTACTTTGAAACCCTAACCCTAGTTTAAACCCCTACTTTGAAACCTTAACCCTAGTTTGAAACCCTAACCCTAATTTAAACCCCTACTTTAGAACCCTAACCCTAGGTTAAACCCCTACTTTGAAACCCTAACCCTAGTTTAAAACCCTAACCCTAATTTAAACACCTACTTTGAAACCCTAACCCTAGTTTAAAACCCTACTTTGAAACCCTAACCCTAGTTTAAAACCCTACTTTGAAACCTTAACTCTAGTTTGAAACCCTAATCCTAGTTTAAACCCCTACTTTGAAACCCTAACCCTAGGTTAAACCCCTACTTTGAAACCCTAACCCTAGTTTGAAACCCTAATCCTAGTTTAAACCCCTACTTTGAAACCCTAACCCTAGTTTAAACCCTTACTTTGAAACCCTAACCCTAGTTTAAAACCCTACTTTGAAACCCTAAACCTAGTTTAAACCCCTACTTTAAAACCCTAACCCTAGTTTAAAACCCTACTTTGAAACCCTAACCCTAGTTTAAACCCCTACTTTGAAACCCTAAACCTAGTTTAAAACCCTACTTTGAAACCCTCACCCTAGTTTGAAACCCTAATCCTAGTTTAAAACCCTACCCCTAGTTTGAAAACCTAACCCTAGTTTAAACCCCTACTTTGAAACCCTAACCCTAGTTTAAACCCCTACTTTGAAACCCTAACCCGAGTTTAAACCCCTACTTTGAAACCCTAACCTGAGTTTAAACCCCTACTTTGAAACCCTAACCCGAGTTTAAACCCCTACTTTGAAACCCTTACCCTAGTTTAAACCCCTACTTTGAAACCCTAACCCTAGTTTAAACCCCTACTTTGAAACCCTAACCCTAGTTTGAAACACTAACCCTAATTTAAACCCCTACTTTAGAACCCTAACCCTAGGTTAAACCCCTACTTTGAAACCCTAACCTAAGTTTAAAATCCTACTTTGAAACCTTAACCCTAGTTTAAACCCCTACTTTGAAACCCTAACCCTAGTTTAAACCCCTACTTTGAAACCCTAACCCTAGTTTAAACCCCTACTTTGAAACCCTAACCCTAGGTTAAACCCCTACTTTGAAACCCTAACCTTAGTTTAAAATCCTACTTTGAAACCTTAATCCTAGTTTAAACCCCTACTTTGAAACCCTAACCCTAGTTTAAAACCCTACCCCTAGTTTAAAACCCTACTTTGAAACCCTATTCCTAGTTTAAAACCAGACTTTGAAACCCTAACCCTAGATTAAACCATTACTTTGCAACCCTAACCCTAGTTTAAACACCTACTTTGAAACCCTAACCGTAGTTTAAACCCCTACTTTGAATCCCTAACCCTAGTTTAAACCCCTACTTTGAAACCCTAACCCTAGTTTAAACCCCTACTTTGAAACCCTAACTCTACGTTAAACCCCTACTTTGAAACCCTAACCCTAGTTTAAACCCCTACTTTGAATCCCTAACCCGAGTTTAAACCCCTACTTTGAAACCCTAACCCTAGTTTAAAACCCTACTTTGAAACCCTAACCCTAGTTTGAAACCCTAACCCTAGTTTGAAACCCTAACCTTCGTTTAAACCCCTACTTTGAAACCCTAACCCTCGTTTGAAACCCTACTTTGAAACCCTAACCCTAGTTTGAAACCCTACTTTGAAACCCTTACCCTAGTTTAAACCCCCACTTTGAAACCCTAACCCTAGTTTAAACCCCCACTTTGAAACCCTAACCCTACTTTAAACCCCTACTTTGAAATCCTAACCCTAGTTTAAACCCCTACTTTGAATCCCTAACCCTAGTTTAAACCCCTACTTTGAAACCCTAATCCTAGTTTAAACCCCTACTTTGAAACCCAAACCCTAATTTAAACCCCTACTTTGAAACCCTAACCCTAGTTTAAACCCCTACTTTGAAACCCAAACGCTAGTTTAAAAACCTACTTTGAAACGCTAACCCTAGTTTGAAACCCCTACTTTAGAACCCTAACCCTAGGTTAAACCCCTACTTTGAAACCCTAATCCTAGTTTAAACCCCTACTTTGAAACCCTAACCCTAGTTTAAAACCCTACTTTAAACTCTAACCCTAGTTTAAACCCCTAATTTGAAACCGTAATCCTAGTTTAAACCCCTACTTTGAAACCCTAACCCTAGTTTAAAACCCTACTTTAAACTCTAACCCTAGTTTAAACCCCTACTTTGAAACCCTAATCCTAGTTTAAACCCCTACTTTGAAACCCTAACCCTAGTTTAAACCCCTACTTTGAAACCCTAACCCTAGTTTAAACCCCTACTTTGAAACCCTAACCCTAATTTAAACCCCTACTTTGAAACCCTAACCCTAGTTTAACCCCTTACTTTGAAACCTTAACCCTAGTTTGAAACCCTAACCCTAATTTAAACCCCTACTTTAGAACCCTAACCCTAGGTTAAACCCCTACTTTGAAACCCTAACCTTAGTTTAAAATCCTACTTTGAAACCTTAACCCTAGTTTAAACCCCTACTTTGAAACCCTAACCCTAGTTTAAACCCCTACTTTGAAACCCTAATCCTAGTTTAAACCCCTACCTTGAAACCTAACCCTAGTTTAAACCCCTACTTTGAAACCCTAACTCTAGTTTAAACCCCTTCTTTGAAACCCTAACCCTAGTTTGAATACCTAACCCTAATTTAAACCCCTACTTTAGAACCCTAACCCTAGGTTAAACCCTAACCTAACCCTAACCCTAGTTTAAAACCCTACTTTGAAACCCTAACCATAGTTTAAACCCCTACCTTCAATCCCTAACCAGAGTTTAAACCCCTACTTTGCAACCCTAACCCTAGTTTAAACCCCTACTTTGAAACCCTAACTCTACGTTAAACCCCTACTTTGAAACCCTAACCCTAGTTTAAACCCCTACTTTGAATCCCTAACCCGAGTTTAAACCCCTACTTTGAAACCCTAACCCTAGTTTAAAACCCTACTTTGAAACCCTAACCCTAATTTGAAACCCTAGTTTGAAACCCTAACCCTAGTTTGAAACCCTAACCTTCGTTTAAACCCCTACTTTGAAACCCTAACCCTCGTTTGAAACCCTACTTTGAAACCCTAACCCTAGTTTGAAACCCTACTTTGAAACCCTAACCCTAGTTTAAACCCCCACTTTGAAACCCTAACCCTAGTTTAAACCCCCACTTTGAAACCCTAACCCTACTTTAAACCCCTACTTTGAAATCCTAACCCTAGTTTAAACCCCTACTTTGAATCCCTAACCCTAGTTTAAACCCCTACTTTGAAACCCTAATCCTAGTTTAAACCCCTACTTTGAAACCCAAACCCTAATTTAAACCCCTACTTTGAAACCCTAACCCTAGTTTAAACCCCTACTTTGAAACCCAAACGCTAGTTTAAAAACCTACTTTGAAACGCTAACCCTAGTTTGAAACCCCTACTTTAGAACCCTAACCCTAGGTTAAACCCCTACTTTGAAACCCTAACCTTAGTTTAAAATCCTACTTTGAAACCTTAACCTTAGTTTAAAACCCTACTTTAAACTCTAACCCTAGTTTAAACCCCTACTTTGAAACCCTAATCCTAGTTTAAACCCCTACTTTGAAACCCTAACCCTAGTTTAAAACCCTACTTTAAACTCTAACCCTAGTTTAAACCCCTAATTTGAAACCGTAATCCTAGTTTAAACCCCTACTTTGAAACCCTAACCCTAGTTTAAAACCCTACTTTAAACTCTAACCCTAGTTTAAACCCCTACTTTGAAACCCTAATCCTAGTTTAAACCCCTACTTTGAAACCCTAACCCTAGTTTAAACCCCTACTTTGAAACCCTAACCCTAGTTTAAACCCCTACTTTGAAACCCTAACCCTAATTTAAACCCCTACTTTGAAACCCTAACCCTAGTTTAACCCCTTACTTTGAAACCTTAACCCTAGTTTGAAACCCTAACCCTAATTTAAACCCCTACTTTAGAACCCTAACCCTAGGTTAAACCCCTACTTTGAAACCCTAACATTAGTTTAAAATCCTACTTTGAAACCTTAACCCTAGTTTAAACCCCTACTTTGAAACCCTAACCCTAGTTTAAACCCCTACTTTGAAACCCTAATCCTAGTTTAAACCCCTACCTTGAAACCTAACCCTAGTTTAAACCCCTACTTTGAAACCCTAACTCTAGTTTAAACCCCTTCTTTGAAACCCTAACACTAGTTTGAATACCTAACCCTAATTTAAACCCCTACTTTAGAACCCTAACCCTAGGTTAAACCCTAACCTAACCCTAACCCTAGTTTAAAACCCTACTTTGAAACCCTAACCATAGTTTAAACCCCTACCTTCAAACCCTAACCAGAGTTTAAACCCCTACTTTGCAACCCTAACCCTAGTTTAAACCCCTACTTTGAAACCCTAACCCGAGTTTAAACCCCTACTTTGAAACCCTAACCTTAGTTTGAAACCCTACTTTGAAACCCTAACCCTAATTTAAACCCCTACTTTGAAACCCTAACCCTAATTTAAAGACCTACTTTGAAACCCTAACCCTAGTTTAAAACCCTATTCCTAATTTAAACACCTACTTTGAAACCCTAACCCTAGTTTAAAACCCTACTTTGAAACCCTAACCCTAGTTTAAAACCCTACTTTGAAACCTTAACTCTAGTTTGAAACCCTAACCCTAGTTTGAAACCCTAATCCTAGTTTAAACCCCTACTTTGAAACCCTAACCCTAGTTTAAACCCTTACTTTGAAACCCTAACCCTAGTTTAAAACCCTACTTTGAAACCCTAACCCTAGTTTAAACCCCTACTTTAAAACCCTAACCCTAGTTTAAAACCCTACTTTGAAACCCTAACCCTAGTTTAAACCCCTACTTTGAAAACCTAAACCTAGTTTAAAACCCTACTTTGAAACCCTAACCCTAGTTTAAAACCCTAATCCTAGTTTAAAACCCTACCCATAGTTTGAAAACCTAACCCTAGTTTAAACCCCTACTTTGAAACCCTAACCCTAGTTTAAACCCCTACTTTGAAACCCTAACCCGAGTTTAAACCCCTACTTTGAAACCCTAACCCTAGTTTAAAACCCTACTTTGAAACCTTAACTCTAGTTTGAAACCCTAACCCTAGTTTGAAACCCTAATCCTAGTTTAAACCCCTACTTTGAAACCCTAACCCTAGTTTAAACCCTTACTTTGAAACCCTAACCCTAGTTTAAAACCCTACTTTGAAACCCTAACCCTAGTTTAAACCCCTACTTTAAAACCCTAACCCTAGTTTAAAACCCTACTTTGAAACCCTAACCCTAGTTTAAACCCCTACTTTGAAAACCTAAACCTAGTTTAAAACCCTACTTTGAAACCCTAACCCTAGTTTGAAACCCTAATCCTAGTTTAAAACCCTACCCCTAGTTTGAAAACCTAACCCTAGTTTAAACCCCTACTTTGAAACCCTAACCCTAGTTTAAACCCCTACTTTGAAACCCTAACCCGAGTTTAAACCCCTACTTTGAAACCCTAACCTGAGTTTAAACCCCTACTTTGAAACCCTAACCTGAGTTTAAACCCCTACTTTGAAACCCTAACCCGAGTTTAAACCCCTACTTTGAAACCCTTACCCTAGTTTAAACCCCTACTTTGAAACCCTAACCCTAGTTTAAACCCCTACTTTGAAACCCTAACCCTAGTTTGAAACCCTAACCCTAATTTAAACCCCTACTTTAGAACCCTAACCCTAGGTTAAACCCCTACTTTGAAACCCTAACCCTAGTTTAAAACCCTAACCCCAATTTAAACACCTACTTTGAAACCCTAACCCTAGTTTAAAACCCTACTTTGAAACCCTAACCCTAGTTTAAAACCCTACTTTGAAACCTTAACTCTAGTTTGAAACCCTAATCCTAGTTTAAACCCCTACTTTGAAACCCTAACCCTAGGTTAAACCCCTACTTTGAAACCCTAACCCTAGTTTGAAACCCTAATCCTAGTTTAAACCCCTACTTTGAAACCCTAACCCTAGTTTAAACCCTTACTTTGAAACCCTAACCCTAGTTTAAAACCCTACTTTGAAACCCTAAACCTAGTTTAAACCCCTACTTTGAAACCCTAAACCTAGTTTAAAACCCTACTTTGAAACCCTCACCCTAGTTTGAAACCCTACCCCTAGTTTGAAAACCTAACCCTAGTTTAAACCCCTACTTTGAAACCCTAACCTGAGTTTAAACCCCTACTTTGAAACCCTAACCCTAGTTTGAAACACTAACCCTAATTTAAACCCCTACTTTAGAACCCTAACCCTAGGTTAAACCCCTACTTTGAAACCCTAACCTAAGTTTAAAATCCTACTTTGAAACCTTAACCCTAGTTTAAACCCCTACTTTGAAACCCTAACCCTAGTTTAAACCCCTACTTTGAAACCCTAACCCTAGTTTAAACCCCTACTTTGAAACCCTAACCCTAGGTTAAACCCCTACTTTGAAACCCTAACCTTAGTTTAAAATCCTACTTTGAAACCTTAATCCTAGTTTAAACCCCTACTTTGAAACCCTAACCCTAGTTTAAAACCCTACCCCTAGTTTAAAACCCTACTTTGAAACCCTATTCCTAGTTTAAAACCAGACTTTGAAACCCTAACCCTAGATTAAACCATTACTTTGCAACCCTAACCCTAGTTTAAACACCTACTTTGAAACCCTAACCCGAGTTTAAACCCCTACTTTGAAACCCTTACCCTAGTTTAAACCCCTACTTTGAAACCCTAACCCTAGTTTAAACCCCTACTTTGAAACCCTAACCCTAGTTTGAAACACTAACCCTAATTTAAACCCCTACTTTAGAACCCTAACCCTAGGTTAAACCCCTACTTTGAAACCCTAACCTAAGTTTAAAATCCTACTTTGAAACCTTAACCCTAGTTTAAACCCCTACTTTGAAACCCTAACCCTAGTTTAAACCCCTACTTTGAAACCCTAACCCTAGTTTAAACCCCTACTTTGAAACCCTAACCCTAGGTTAAACCCCTACTTTGAAACCCTAACCTTAGTTTAAAATCCTACTTTGAAACCTTAATCCTAGTTTAAACCCCTACTTTGAAACCCTAACCCTAGTTTAAAACCCTACCCCTAGTTTAAAACCCTACTTTGAAACCCTATTCCTAGTTTAAAAGCCGACTTTGAAACCCTAACCCTAGATTAAACCATTACTTTGCAACCCTAACCCTAGTTTAAACACCTACTTTGAAACCCTAACCGTAGTTTAAACCCCTACTTTGAATCCCTAACCCTAGTTTAAACCCCTACTTTGAAACCCTAACCCTAGTTTAAACCCCTACTTTGAAACCCTAACTCTACGTTAAACCCCTACTTTGAAACCCTAACCCTAGTTTAAACCCCTACTTTGAATCCCTAACCCGAGTTTAAACCCCTACTTTGAAACCCTAACCCTAGTTTAAAACCCTACTTTGAAACCCTAACCCTAGTTTGAAACCCTAACCCTAGTTTGAAACCCTAACCTTCGTTTAAACCCCTACTTTGAAACCCTAACCCTCGTTTGAAACCCTACTTTGAAACCCTAACCCTAGTTTGAAACCCTACTTTGAAACCCTAACCCTAGTTTAAACCCCCACTTTGAAACCCTAACCCTAGTTTAAACCCCCACTTTGAAACCCTAACCCTACTTTAAACCCCTACTTTGAAATCCTAACCCTAGTTTAAACCCCTACTTTGAATCCCTAACCCTAGTTTAAACCCCTACTTTGAAACCCTAATCCTAGTTTAAACCCCTACTTTGAAACCCAAACCCTAATTTAAACCCCTACTTTGAAACCCTAACCCTAGTTTAAACCCCTACTTTGAAACCCAAACGCTAGTTTAAAAACCTACTTTGAAACGCTAACCCTAGTTTGAAACCCCTACTTTAGAACCCTAACCCTAGGTTAAACCCCTACTTTAAACTCTAACCCTAGTTTAAACCCCTACTTTGAAACCCTAATCCTAGTTTAAACCCCTACTTTGAAACCCTAACCCTAGTTTAAAACCCTACTTTAAACTCTAACCCTAGTTTAAACCCCTACTTTGAAACCCTAATCCTAGTTTAAACCCCTACTTTGAAACCCTAACCCTAGTTTAAAACCCTACTTTAAACTCTAACCCTAGTTTAAACCCCTAATTTGAAACCCTAATCCTAGTTTAAACCCCTACTTTGAAACCCTAACCCTAGTTTAAAACCCTACTTTAAACTCTAACCCTAGTTTAAACCCCTACTTTGAAACCCTAATCCTAGTTTAAACCCCTACTTTGAAACCCTAACCCTAGTTTAAACCCCTACTTTGAAACCCTAACCCTAGTTTAAACCCCTACTTTGAAACCCTAACCCTAATTTAAACCCCTACTTTGAAACCCTAACCCTAGTTTAACCCCTTACTTTGAAACCTTAACCCTAGTTTGAAACCCTAACCCTAATTTAAACCCCTACTTTAGAACCCTAACCCTAGGTTAAACCCCTACTTTGAAACCCTAACCTTAGTTTAAAATCCTACTTTGAAACCTTAACCCTAGTTTAAACCCCTACTTTGAAACCCTAACCCTAGTTTAAACCCCTACTTTGAAACCCTAATCCTAGTTTAAACCCCTACCTTGAAACCCTAACCCTAGTTTAAACCCCTACTTTGAAACCCTAACCCTAGTTTAAACCCCTTCTTTGAAACCCTAACCCTAGTTTGAATACCTAACCCTAATTTAAACCCCTACTTTAGAACCCTAACCCTAGGTTAAACCCTAACCTAACCCTAACCCTAGTTTAAAACCCTACTTTGAAACCCTAACCATAGTTTAAACCCCTACCTTCAAACCCTAACCAGAGTTTAAACCCCTACTTTGCAACCCTAACCCTAGTTTAAACCCCTACTTTGAAACCCTAACCCGAGTTTAAACCCCTACTTTGAAACCCTAACCTTAGTTTGAAACCCTACTTTGAAACCCTAACCCTAATTTAAACCCCTACTTTGAAACCCTAACCCTAATTTTAAAACCTACTTTGAAACCCTAACCCTAGTTTAAACCCCTACATTGAAACACTAACCCTAGTTTGAAACCCTACTTTGAAACCCTAACCCTAGTTTGAAACCCTACTTTGAAACCCTAACCCTAGTTTGAAACCCTACTTTGAAACCCTAACCCTAGTTTAAACCCCTACTTTGAAACCCTAACCTTAGTTTGAAACCCTAACCCTAATTTAAAGACCTACTTTGAAACCCTAACCCTAGTTTAAAACCCTATTCCTAATTTAAACACCTACTTTGAAACCCTAACCCTAGTTTAAAACCCTACTTTGAAACCCTAACCCTAGTTTAAAACCCTACTTTGAAACCTTAACTCTAGTTTGAAACCCTAACCCTAGTTTGAAACCCCAATCCTAGTTTAAACCCCTACTTTGAAACCCTAACCCTAGTTTAAACCCTTACTTTGAAATCCTAACCCTAGTTTAAAACCCTACTTTGAAACCCTAACCCTAGTTTAAACCCCTACTTTAAAACCCTAACCCTAGTTTAAAACCCTACTTTGAAACCCTAACCCTAGTTTAAACCCCTACTTTGAAAACCTAAACCTAGTTTAAAACCCTACTTTGAAACCCTAACCCTAGTTTGAAACCCTAATCCTAGTTTAAAACCCTACCCCTAGTTTGAAAACCTAACCCTAGTTTAAACCCCTACTTTGAAACCCTAACCCTAGTTTAAACCCCTACTTTGAAACCCTAACCCGAGTTTAAACCCCTACTTTGAAACCCTAACCCTAGTTTAAAACCCTACTTTGAAACCTTAACTCTAGTTTGAAACCCTAACCCTAGTTTAAACCCCTACTTTGAAACCCTAACCCTAGTTTGAAACCCTAACCCTAATTTAAACCCCTACTTTAGAACCCTAACCCTAGGTTAAACCCCTACTTTGAAACCCTAACCCTAGTTTAAAACCCTAACCCTAATTTAAACACCTACTTTGAAACCCTAACCCTAGTTTAAAACCCTACTTTGAAACCCTAACCCTAGTTTAAAACCCTACTTTGAAACCTTAACTCTAGTTTGAAACCCTAATCCTAGTTTAAACCCCTACTTTGAAACCCTAACCCTAGGTTAAACCCCTACTTTGAAACCCTAACCCTAGTTTGAAACCCTAATCCTAGTTTAAACCCCTACTTTGAAACCCTAACCCTAGTTTAAAACCCTACTTTGAAACCCTAAACCTAGTTTAAACCCCTACTTTAAAACCCTAACCCTAGTTTAAAACCCTACTTTGAAACCCTAACCCTAGTTTAAACCCCTACTTTGAAACCCTAAACCTAGTTTAAAACCCTACTTTGAAACCCTCACCCTAGTTTGAAACCCTACCCCTAGTTTGAAAACCTAACCCTAGTTTAAACCCCTACTTTGAAACCCTAACCTGAGTTTAAACCCCTACTTTGAAACCCTAACCCTAGTTTGAAACACTAACCCTAATTTAAACCCCTACTTTAGAACCCTAACCCTAGGTTAAACCCCTACTTTGAAACCCTAACCTAAGTTTAAAATCCTACTTTGAAACCTTAACCCTAGTTTAAACCCCTACTTTGAAACCCTAACCCTAGTTTAAACCCCTACTTTGAAACCCTAACCCTAGTTTAAACCCCTACTTTGAAACCCTAACCCTAGGTTAAACCCCTACTTTGAAACCCTAACCTTAGTTTAAAATCCTACTTTGAAACCTTAATCCTAGTTTAAACCCCTACTTTGAAACCCTAACCCTAGTTTAAAACCCTACCCCTAGTTTAAAACCCTACTTTGAAACCCTATTCCTAGTTTAAAACCAGACTTTGAAACCCTATCCCTAGATTAAACCATTACTTTGCAACCCTAACCCTAGTTTAAACACCTACTTTGAAACCCTAACCCGAGTTTAAACCCCTACTTTGAAACCCTTACCCTAGTTTAAACCCCTACTTTGAAACCCTAACCCTAGTTTAAACCCCTACTTTGAAACCCTAACCCTAGTTTGAAACACTAACCCTAATTTAAACCCCTACTTTAGAACCCTAACCCTAGGTTAAACCCCTACTTTGAAACCCTAACCTAAGTTTAAAATCCTACTTTGAAACCTTAACCCTAGTTTAAACCCCTACTTTGAAACCCTAACCCTAGTTTAAACCCCTACTTTGAAACCCTAACCCTAGGTTAAACCCCTACTTTGAAACCCTAACCTTAGTTTAAAATCCTACTTTGAAACCTTAATCCTAGTTTAAACCCCTACTTTGAAACCCTAACCCTAGTTTAAAACCCTACCCCTAGTTTAAAACCCTACTTTGAAACCCTATTCCTAGTTTAAAACCAGACTTTGAAACCCTAACCCTAGATTAAACCATTACTTTGCAACCCTAACCCTAGTTTAAACACCTACTTTGAAACCCTAACCGTAGTTTAAACCCCTACTTTGAATCCCTAACCCTAGTTTAAACCCCTACTTTGAAACCCTAACCCTAGTTTAAACCCCTACTTTGAAACCCTAACCCTAGGTTAAACCCCTACTTTGAAACCCTAACCTTAGTTTAAAATCCTACTTTGAAACCTTAATCCTAGTTTAAACCCCTACTTTGAAACCCTAACCCTAGTTTAAAACCCTACCCCTAGTTTAAAACCCTACTTTGAAACCCTATTCCTAGTTTAAAACCAGACTTTGAAACCCTAACCCTAGATTAAACCATTACTTTGCAACCCTAACCCTAGTTTAAACACCTACTTTGAAACCCTAACCGTAGTTTAAACCCCTACTTTGAATCCCTAACCCTAGTTTAAACCCCTACTTTGAAACCCTAACCCTAGTTTAAACCCCTACTTTGAAACCCTAACTCTACGTTAAACCCCTACTTTGAAACCCTAACCCTAGTTTAAACCCCTACTTTAGAACCCTAACCCTAGGTTAAACCCTAACCCTAGTTTAAAACCCTACTTTGAAACCCTAACCATAGTTTAAACCCCTACCTTCAAACCCTAACCAGAGTTTAAACCCCTACTTTGCAACCCTAACCCTAGTTTAAACCCCTACTTTGAAACCCTAACCCGAGTTTAAACCCCTACTTTGAAACCCTAACCTTAGTTTGAAACCCTACTTTGAAACCCTAACCCTAATTTAAACCCCTACTTTGAAACCCTAACCCTAATTTTAAAACCTACTTTGAAACCCTAACCCTAGTTTAAACCCCTACATTGAAACACTAACCCTAGTTTGAAACCCTACTTTGAAACCCTAACCCTAGTTTGAAACCCTACTTTGAAACCCTAACCCTAGTTTGAAACCCTACTTTGAAACCCTCACCCTAGTTTAAACCCCTACTTTGAAACCCTAACCTTAGTTTGAAACCCTAACCCTAATTTAAAGACCTACTTTGAAACCCTAACCCTAGTTTAAAACCCTATTCCTAATTTAAACCCCTACTTTAGAACCCTAACCCTAGGTTAAACCCCTACTTTGAAACCCTAACCTAAGTTTAAAATCCTACTTTGAAACCTTAACCCTAGTTTAAACCCCTACTTTGAAACCCTAACCCTAGTTTAAACCCCTACTTTGAAACCCTAACCCTAGTTTAAACCCCTACTTTGAAACCCTAACCCTAGGTTAAACCCCTACTTTAAAACCCTAACCTTAGTTTAAAATCCTACTTTGAAACCTTAATCCTAGTTTAAACCCCTACTTTGAAACCCTAACCCTAGTTTAAAACCCTACCCCTAGTTTAAAACCCTACTTTGAAACCCTATTCCTAGTTTAAAACCAGACTTTGAAACCCTAACCCTAGATTAAACCATTACTTTGCAACCCTAACCCTAGTTTAAACACCTACTTTGAAACCCTAACCGTAGTTTAAACCCCTACTTTGAATTCCTAACCCTAGTTTAAACCCCTACTTTGAAACCCTAACCCTAGTTTAAACCCCCACTTTGAAACCCTAACCCTAGTTTAAACCCCCACTTTGAAACCCTAACCCTAGTTTAAACCCCCACTTTGAAACCCTAACCCTAGTTTAAACCCCCACTTTGAAACCCTAACCCTAGTTTAAACCCCCACTTTGAAACCCTAACCCTAGTTTAAACCCCCACTTTGAAACCCTAACCCTAGTTTAAACCCCTACTTTGAAACCCTAACCCTAGTTTAAACCCCTACTTTGAAACCCTAACTCTAGTTTAAACCCCTACTTTGAAACCCTAACCTTAGTTTAAAATCCTACTTTGAAACCTTAATCCTAGTTTAAACCCCTACTTTGAAACCCTAACCCTAGTTTAAAACCCTACCCCTAGTTTAAAACCCTACTTTGAAACCCTATTCCTAGTTTAAAACCAGACTTTGAAACCCTAACCCTAGATTAAACCATTACTTTGCAACCCTAACCCTAGTTTAAACACCTACTTTGAAACCCTAACCGTAGTTTAAACCCCTACTTTGAATCCCTAACCCTAGTTTAAACCCCTACTTTGAAACCCTAACCCTAGTTTAAACCCCTACTTTGAAACCCTAACTCTACGTTAAACCCCTACTTTGAAACCCTAACCCTAGTTTAAACCCCTACTTTGAATCCCTAACCCGAGTTTAAACCCCTACTTTGAAACCCTAACCCTAGTTTAAAACCCTACTTTGAAACCCTAACCCTAGTTTGAAACCCTAACCCTAGTTTGAAACCCTAACCTTCGTTTAAACCCCTACTTTGAAACCCTAACCCTCGTTTGAAACCCTACTTTGAAACCCTAACCCTAGTTTGAAACCCTACTTTGAAACAAACCCTAACCCTAGTTTAAACCCCCACTTTGAAACCCTAACCCTAGTTTAAACCCCCACTTTGAAACCCTAACCCTACTTTAAACCCCTACTTTGAAATCCTTACCCTAGTTTAAACCCCTACTTTGAATCCCTAACCCTAGTTTAAACCCCTACTTTGAAACCCTAATCCTAGTTTAAAACCCTACTTTGAAACCCAAACCCTAATTTAAACCCCTACTTTGAAACCCTAATCCTAGTTTAAACCCCTACTTTGAAACCCAAACGCTAGTTTAAAAACCTATTTTGAAACGCTAACCCTAGTTTGAAACCCCTACTTTAGAACCCTAACCCTAGGTTAAACCCCTACTTTGAAACCCTAACCTTAGTTTAAAATCCTACTTTGAAACCTTAACCTTAGTTTAAAACCCTACTTTAAACTCTAACCCTAGTTTAAACCCCTACTTTGAAACCCTAATCCTAGTTTAAACCCCTACTTTGAAACCCTAACCCTAGTTTAAAACCCTACTTTAAACTCTAACCCTAGTTTAAACCCCTAATTTGAAACCCTAACCCTAGTTTAAAACCCTACTTTGAAACCCTAACCCTAGTTTAAAACCCTACTTTAAACTCTAACCCTAGTTTAAACCCCTACTTTGAAACCCTAATCCTAGTTTAAACCCCTCCTTTGAAACCCTAACCCTAGTTTAAACCCCTACTTTGAAACCCTAACCCTAGTTTAAACCCCTACTTTGAAACCCTAACCCTAATTTAAACCCCTACTTTGAAACCCTAACCCTAGTTTAACCCCTTACTTTGAAACCTTAACCCTAGTTTGAAACCCTAACCCTAATTTAAACCCCTACTTTAGAACCCTAACCCTAGGTTAAACCCCTACTTTGAAACCCTAACCTTAGTTTAAAATCCTACTTTGAAACCTTAACCCTAGTTTAAACCCCTACTTTGAAACCCTAACCCTAGTTTAAACCCCTACTTTGAAACCCTAATCCTAGTTTAAACCCCTACCTTGAAACCCTAACCCTAGTTTAAACCCCTACTTTGAAACCCTAACCCTAGTTTAAACCCCTTCTTTGAAACCCTAACCCTAGTTTGAATACCTAACCCTAATTTAAACCCCTACTTTAGAACCCTAACCCTAGGTTAAACCCTAACCTAACCCTAACCCTAGTTTAAAACCCTACTTTGAAACCCTAACCATAGTTTAAACCCCTACCTTCAAACCCTAACCAGAGTTTAAACCCCTACTTTGCAACCCTAACCCTAGTTTAAACCCCTACTTTGAAACCCTAACCCGAGTTTAAACCCCTACTTTGAAACCCTAACCTTAGTTTGAAACCCTACTTTGAAACCCTAACCCTAATTTAAACCCCTACTTTGAAACCCTAACCCTAATTTTAAAACCTACTTTGAAACCCTAACCCTAGTTTAAACCCCTACATTGAAACACTAACCCTAGTTTGAAACCCTACTTTGAAACCCTAACCCTAGTTTGAAACCCTACTTTGAAACCCTAACCCTAGTTTGAAACCCTACTTTGAAACCCTAACCCTAGTTTAAACCCCTACTTTGAAACCCTAACCTTAGTTTGAAACCCTAACCCTAATTTAAAGACCTACTTTGAAACCCTAACCCTAGTTTAAAACCCTATTCCTAATTTAAACCCCTACTTTAGAACCCTAACCCTAGGTTAAACCCCTACTTTGAAACCCTAACCTAAGTTTAAAATCCTACTTTGAAACCTTAACCCTAGTTTAAACCCCTACTTTGAAACCCTAACCCTAGTTTAAACCCCTACTTTGAAACCCTAACCCTAGTTTAAACCCCTACTTTGAAACCCTAACCCTAGGTTAAACCCCTACTTTGAAACCCTAACCTTAGTTTAAAATCCTACTTTGAAACCTTAATCCTAGTTTAAACCCCTACTTTGAAACCCTAACCCTAGTTTAAAACCCTACCCCTAGTTTAAAACCCTACTTTGAAACCCTAACCCTAGTTTAAACCCCCACTTTGAAACCCTAACCCTAGTTTAAACCCCCACTTTGAAACCCTAACCCTAGTTTAAACCCCTACTTTGAAACCCTAACCCTAGTTTAAACCCCTACTTTGAAACCCTAACTCTAGTTTAAACCCCTACTTTGAAACCCTAACCCTAGTTTAAAACCCTAACCCTAGTTTAAACCCCTACTTTGAAACCCTAACCTTAGTTTGAAACCCTAACCCTAATTTAAACACCTACTTTGAAACCCTAACCCTAGTTTAAATCCCTACTTTGAAACCCTAACCCTAGTTTAAACCCCTAATTGAAACTTTATCCCTAGTTTAAACCCCTACTTTGAAACCCTAACACTAGTTTAAATCCCTATTAACGTGATGTAGTTTAGGATGGGGGAAAACTTGTAAATCTCACTTATTTACATCAGACTAAAAATAATTGCCGTGCAACACTTACCTCAGACGAGATGAAATGGGACGAGACCGTCGTCGAGAACCTTCTAAAATAGTCTCATTCATGCGTCTTTAATTGGCCACAGCACAGACAAGCAGAAAACGACCAATCAGGGAAAATAGATAGGACAACACGAACTCCAACTATCAGCAAGAGGGGTCCGTCGTCTAGAACCTTCCAAAATCAAGCGAATGTCATTGGCCACAGCACAGACAGGGAAAAAAGCGGACCAATCAGGGTTAGGATTAGAAAAAAACGCGCGAGAGAAGACAACGCGAAGTCCCAACTATCACAAGATGGGTTGCAGCCGGAGGGTGAGGTTGGAGCGCGCTGCATCCGAGGAGACCAGTTTAAGGGGGCAAATGCGCTGCGTGCAGCTGCAAGGTTCAATAATGCGGATTGTGTCATACAACACTCGCGGGTTGCGAGTAGGACATACTGCTACATACAGGACAGGCTGTCTGGTGGTGGATGCGCTGCTTGACCAATTGTATGTGTTTTTTGCACATCAACATAAAAAAATAAATACATATAAAAAGATAAAAATTGTAATTCAAACATCCACTTTTTTAACCACTAAAAAGAACCAACCATTGTCTAATTCATATCTTTGTTTTCAGTGTTAAGGGAGTGACACATATTTTAATTACTATGCATTTAAAAAAATCTGATTAATCTGTTATTTTAATTTTAGCAATTATCACCTGTCTAAATTATTCAACACAGACAAATCTTTACAAATGATGAAATGTTTCTACAAAATATCCAGTATTATATATTTTTTTATTGGCTACATTGTACATGTCACTGATTTTTTTTTAAAAGTATATTGAACATAAAACAATCTAGTTAAATGAACCTTCCAATTTGAATTTGTTGATTTACACCATTAACCCAATTTTATCAACATCTTACAAATTCCTTTTATATGTCTATGTGTGCCCTGAGGAAACTGTGGAGACAACATGCGCACAGTCACTGTTTGTGCATCTTGAAGAACTCATCAATATTATAAAAGAAAACATTTACTTTAGCAAAGGAAATGGACAATTTTTAGTATTAAATAATAAACCATAATCAGCAAAAAACACAGTAATAGTCACGCTACAAATTTGGAAAATAATCAAATAAAAACATTTTGTGACTGAAAAGTCCTGGCTGTACCTAATCAATTGGCCAAGATGGCCGCCGCCCCGGGTGGGCAGAGGGGAGAGAATCCTTGGTGTACCTAATTAATTGGCCAAGATGGCCGCCGCCCTGGGTGGGCGGAGTGGCGAGAATCCAGGGTGTACCTAATTAATTGACCAGAATCCTGGGTGTACCTAATCAATTGGCCAAGATAGTAGTAGTAGTAATAGTATTTGCAATAGTAGTAGTCGTATATAGGCCAAGCCTTGAGTACACCAAGAAAAAAAGGGGCTGAGTTGAGCTCAACAGTGAGAGATGATTGGCTGAGGCAGTTGCTATGCAAAAGTGACAGACCATTCACGCACACACATTTGATTTTAACTTGTTGCGAGACGTCACGCACCCACATTCCATTGATTTTGTATAGGATTACGCTCACCTCAAACAAAAGCCTCTCACGACTTAACGGTTGAAGATGCAGATTCCAGAAATGGCTCGTTAGAACGGCAAGGGTTTGGGGTACGCGAGCATGTTCTCAGTTTTTTTAATCGGATGAAAAATGACCAAATGAGAGCAGGTTAAAAACTTATGATTGATCGAAAACGAAAAGGGAAAAACGGAGAAAATAACATTGAAAAGAGATCGAAATAGTCCGACTTCTCCTCGCTTAAAGTGAAAATAAAGGTACTAAATGACACCTTAGCCAAATAAAACTTAGTTTTTCAGAAAGCAGAGGCTTGTGGCTACAAAATGTGCCAATTTGATGTCTAGTGAGCAAAGATTGTGGCCATGGTGACGAGTTGAAGTGAAACTTTTGGAAATATATTTTTTGGTTCCCGTCACTGAAGCCTTAATTAGTCACACTCTAAATAGGCGACTTTCACCCCTTTGCTCACTGTTTTTGAACCTGCACAGGGGGGAGAACTTTCATTCCTTAAGTTTTTAAGAGTTTTTTGGTAATAGCGTCGCCATGGTAACTGGGAATTCCCTTGCGGAAAAATCGGTGGAAGATTAAAAAAAATAATAAAAAGAAGAAGAATAATACTAGAAAAATTTCCGCGGAAATTTTGAATGGGCCTGCTGACTCTTGCAAGGTGGAAAGATGCATGCTCTGAACTGTTTGCCAAATGTTGGTGTACTTTACCTCTCAATTTGTGTCAGCAGGAATAGAGTTCAGGACAATTTGTAATAACTGCAGTTATTACATGTGTAATGGCTTCCCTTATGTCTTGATTGACATTTTAGTCATATCAAAAGGGAATCAGTTTAATTTCTTGCTTATAGTGTAAGTGATTAACTAAAATATAAAATGCAATATACTGTATCATGGAGCAAATACAGTATGAATGCAGTGTTTAAATTTGACATTGCATATTAAAAGGCATGTTGGTGCTGATCAATATTGCAGGAATATTACTCCAAAGTACATGTAAAACGGCTCTTAAAAGAGCCGTTTTGGGTCTTTGTTACACAGCATCTTCATCTTTTCCTGAGCACACAAAGGAACAAGTTGTTAGAAAATAGGCAGCAAAACTGAACAGTTAAAACTTAATCTAAATACTCATCCAATACACATGTGACGGTTTTTCAGTGAGGAATCCTGTAGAATAAATCATTTTGGTCTACGTTTGCGGGATCCCTTTTTTCATCTTTTCTCTCCACCAGTTGTACCGGACATAACAACCTTGATATCCTTGGCCATGTCAAGTAGCGCCCCTTGCTGCGCTCCATCCACCTGTATTGCATGTGAAAATGAAAAATGAGTGTTCAATGTTTGCCTAGATCAATTCAGTAATCAATCATCACTTACCCTCGCAGTTCATCCCTTACCATCGCAGTACCTCACTGACACCAACACTTTTCATTGTGTTGTAGTCACAATCACAATAAGGACAAACAAAACATTCAAGTCCAAATGCACGATGTCCTGCTAACAGAAAAGCACCGTCATACAACACTGCTCAAAATAAGGGAGCGCTTAAATGGCATATCCCATGTCTTAAATTCAATTTAAAGCTCAATACGTTTAGAACTAACTAAATGATTGGCCGCTATAATTTTGAGTGTAGTTCTGTTATGACACCAATTTTGAACGAGCAAAGGATTTAACTTTTCAGCCTTTACAATTTAAAGTACAGTATCCCCCTCTTTTGAGCAGTGGTATGAAAGGCTCAATAACATTTGCAAAGGCGCACTTGTGAAAATGGTGCCCTTGCGATCGACAATGAGCTGACACAAGAAGTTAACACACAGTAGACCGGACTGTGGTAACTGTAATAAGTGTGCAGAACGCCTGATTGAACACAACAATCTGGGCGACATATGTAAATGTGATCAATCAGTGTCTGCTTTCCAGTTGTGGCCTGGGTGATCAGCTGTGAAAAGCCTCTGGACTGAAACAAGTCCAGAATGGATTTCTTTCCCTTTGAAAGCAAATCCTCATTAAAGTCTCCGCAAACAACAATAGGCTGGCAGTCCATCACGGCCAAGGCATCCAAGAGACTTCCAAGGTTTGGAAGAAAGGTGCCAAGACTCAGGTTGGGTGGCCTGTAGACCGTAGCTATCAAAGCCTGGACGGGAGCGTCAACCCTGATGACAGCAAATTCCAGGTCAACCACATTCCGAATAAACCGACGGGGCTCCGCTCGAAGACAATCGCGATAATAGACTGCGACTCCGCCACCCTTTTTTTGGGCCATGTCCAGTCTATTTGAATACGAAACTTGTCTGTTGCGCACAAAAGTGCTGCATCCCTCCAGTTGCAAGGGAGGGGGGGAAGAAGGATCTGCGATTGGCTGGCAACCAGTTCAGGGTGTACCCCGCCTACTGCCCGAAGCCAGCTGGGATAGGCTCCAGCAACCCCCCGCGACCCTTGTGAGGACAAGCGGTACAGAAAATGGATGGATGGATGGATGGGGAAGAAGGATCCAGACAAATGAGTTTCAGTGAGGCAAAGGACATCTGCCAGCCTCAACTCATGATGAGACTTTAAGTCGTCAATATGAGATGGAAGCCCCTCGGTGTTGTGATGAACAATGGTCAAGGTGGGAAAAGCAGTTTGCGGCATTTTGGAAAAGTACAACAATGGTCTTGTACTTCGGAAAGAAGCGCGCGTCATACTGTCCATTGCCGTCGTGACGTTGGGATTGGCGTAGATTTTGGATTCGTCAAAGTCTATGACCCTCAATCCCTGAAGTGACGTCGTGCGGCTTAGGGCAACATAGGCCATTCCAGGTTCAAACACACGCTTAAGAGACACCACTGCAGAGGTCATCGTCATGCCTTGCACTTTGTGAGCCGTGCATCCAAAGGCAAGCTTCATGGGGAATTGCCGCCTGACCACGCCTTTTATGCCCAGGTTTTCCTCCGACCTTTCGATATAGACCAAGTCATCCGTTGGCCCCAGAATTTTCTTGCGCAATTTCTGGCCCGCTTCGGGATTGTCTAGCCTCAGTCCGAGCAAGGTCACTTTCTCCGCCGACCCCTTTGGGGCGCTTTGAACAATGTTGCCTATTGTGCCAAAGGTCCCGTTCACCAATCCGTCCTCGACATCCAAATTCCGAAGAAGCATAACCCGTGCTCCTACACCAGGTTGAAGGGTATCCGGTAGATCCCTTCTCGACCCCATGATCACAGTGACCATCGCCCCCGACCGTGGGCTCTTCCTGTAGTCCTCTGCGGGAATATTGACCACAGTCAATTTGAGAGCATGCAGCTGCTGCATTGTGCCTATCCACCTCTTTATTGGTGGCAAAGATATGCAGAGTATCCGCAGGGAGGTCTCGCGCATCCGTGACAGCCGTGGTGAGTAACGCCCTGTCACCATCGCCGAGCGGATCAGCCTTCCCCTTCTCCCTGATCCTGTTCAAAAGCGACGACGTCTTTTTGCCGCATGATTTGAGTAAGCTTGACCATCTGAAAATCTGTCCAGAGGTCAAGAAGATCGTTGTCAGAAACGCAGAGGGGTTTGGACCTTCCGAGGGGTGGCAGTTGGTAGAAGTCCCCAACTGCAAGAACGGAGATACCCCCAAATGGTCTGTTGTTGCTCTTGATTTGCTGAAATCTCCGGTGGACATAGGCAAAGAGTTCCTTGGAGACCATGGAGATCTCGTCGATGATCAAAATTTCCACGTTGCAAAGGGTTGCTCTCAATGCGTCCAACGTATTCCCCAGCGCCTGGTAAGGAGGCTTTAGAGTCCTGGGGAGTTTCAAGTGGGAATGAAAAGTTTTCCCTGAGATGTTGTAAGCCGCCGTGCCAGTAAACGACGTCAGCAGCACAGCAGGCTTGGCCATATCCGCTTCGTCGCGGAACCTGGGAAGCTGATGGAGAATCTTACTGGCCTCCTGGTAAATGCACTTGATGACATGCGATTTACCACAGCCAGCTCCTCCGGAGATCAAATAAAAGAAGGGCTCGAGGAGACGATCCGAAACGCGTTTCAAACACCACTCGCGCACAGCGTAGAAGACGGACGCTTGCGTTTCATTGAGACTGCGGTACATGTTCCTCACAAATTCGGCGCTCAACTTTGGCGCCTCAAACGCCGGCAAGACCGCGCCGCTACCAGGAGCGTCCTGGTAGGCCGGAACCTCATCTTGCGGGTCTTCCTGTAACGGATTAGATTCGCGTTCGGCGGCACACTCCAAACGCTCTGCCTCTACCTCCGGCGCAAAAGTGCTCCACGCGTTGAGAACCGCACGAAGCTCTTTCAATTTTTCGAAGGCATTGTCCACGGTCTTTCCCCGTCCTTCGTACCGCCCCCGATTGCGGTCGACGATAGCCCGCACCCGACCGAACTTTGAATCCCCGGCACCGTAGAACTCCTCGTACGTTTTGAGGTTTTCAGACCTGAGCTCGGCGTCGTCTCTGTGGGGGAGGTACAATTTAAGATGGGTCCTGTAATACTTCTCAGCATACTTTTTGATTGAGAAGCGAGTGAATCTGATGACGGCATCTTTTCCAATCCGCTTCTGGATGAATCCCTTGCCGTGTGAGAGGGGAATGACATTCTTGCCCTCAGTCTGCTGACCGTAGACGACTCGGTATTCGGATGCAAATTCGGCGAGACACATCCGCTCAAACATTGCCGTTCTAGGTCTTGCCACATATTTGTCTGGCAGACCAGACATCCACACGTTGTCTGCGTCCGGATGCATGGTCCTCAGTCTACTCATGGGTAGACTCAATTTCACGCCATCCTCAGCAGTCTGGATGAAAACTACGCTGCGCGAGCACTTCTTCAGAGGGAGACTGCATGTCCGCGCCACCGCTTCTTGAGCGCTCACCTCTCTGTGCTTGGAATACGCCGCCATTATTTTCCTCATCTCGTCCTTTTTGTCGACAAGAGGCTTTGTCTTCAAGTTTTTGACGACAGACGTGAGGAACTCGTACATCTCGTGCTCCGGTTTGGAAATGTACGACATCATGTACATGAGACCCGCGACGTCATCGAGCACGTACTGAATATCCATGTTGGCGTTCCATGCCCGCAGCAGATGTGGGTTGTAAGCATTGATCCAGCTTTCCGTTGGAGCACGCTTCAACATGACAACCATTCCGGAGGTCAGATTAATGACGCTGTCCATTGTCAAATTGGCCTTTTTGAGAAGCTCCGGCAAGTCCTGCGGGACATCCGCGTCCATGAGGATCTCTCTGATGCGTTTGAGTTCTTCTTTAGCCTCCCTTTGTTTTTCGGTGAGGCGAGCCGATTTGGCCGCCTGCTTCCTATGCTGGCCTTCCACACTCTTGTCCGTTGGGACGTCTTCAGTCTCCGTCTGGAATGGCAACGTGATGGTGGTTTGGTCCGTCGGCAGTTTGGGGTACCCAAATCTGCAAGAAACGTTTCCTTTCCGACAAGACTTTGTGTGGTTTTTGCTGTGTGCCTGAACGCTGGTGACAATGTCGTGCAGTTCAGGGTCCTCAATCGGGTCTGGTATTTTGCAAGTGATGTACTTGTCGATGAAGTCAATGGCTTCTTGACAACATCTGGGGTCGGGTTCTTCGATGACTGGCGCACCCTTAATCCAGAGCAGCATGTAAGCGTGCGGACTTCCCCTGGCTTGAAATTCCACACGATAGAAGTGGTCTTCTACCGGACCGAGGGGCTGTGCAGGAGACAGGATGAATGCCATAAGAGCATCCATCCTTTTCTCAAAAAGGCGCATCACTGTGACCGGATTGCTGCGGATCGCATTTGGCATTCCAGTCGAGATGGGAAAAGTCCCCTTGTTCGCCTTGCTGCGCTTTGACTATTTCGATTACTTCGGGCCATCTCATTTCCGCAGCAGAAAAGGTAAGGAAGAATGTGGGCTTGCCCAACTGCCTGGTCATTGCATGGAGGTCCCTAAGGGCACCCTCCCAAAAAGCCGGCGTGCCTCTCAAGGGCTGCGTGAAGCGCATCGCATGCTCTCTTTGGATGAGCTTCTCCAGTTCGTCTTTGTCCTGAAGCATCCGGTTTGAAATCTTCTTCCCATCCCAAGTGAGGGCTGTCCCCTTGCGGGCCTGAATGACATGCTGTTGGTGGCCAGATGCGTTTCTGTCACAAACTGCGCAAAGAAAAGGTAACTTTGATCTTTGGCAAATCGAGTGTCAACGGAGAATAACCTTGCATTGAAATACAAACTGGGTGACAGCTTAATTTCTCTCGCCTCATCGAGTGAATTCTGTCCTGTTGGGAACTGAACGGGAAAGGCCATGGCTTCGAGGTTTGGCACGGCAAAAAATCCCACCGGCTTGTTTCCTTGGGCAGGAGCGATGCTAAATATGCCGTCCCCATATGACAGCTTTTCCTGCGCGATGTCAGGAGGCTGCATACAGGTGTCGAGTGTCAAGCCCGGCCTGAGCTCCTCTTTGCTCTCTTGGGGAGTCTGTTGCTCTTTGTTTGCGGGGGTGTCGCTGCTCTCTGGCTGTGCATCGGCTTCAGGGATGTCCTCTTCTCCTACCCCCTCGTCTTCCTCTTCTTGGAGACTTTCAAACTGAGCGCTTTCATCTATCGATACAGTTTTGTATTCTGCATGAATGCGTTTCAGTGTCCTCAGCGCCGCCAAGACATTTGTCATGTTGACAGTGTAAAAATGCTGGTAACCTTTGTACACAATGAGGCGCTTCAGCTTCACCTGGAGAAGCTGGGCCTCACTGCGCGGCCTTGGGAGGGAGTTCACTACGGCTTCCATCTCTGATGGAACGCACACCACAGAACCGTGTACGGCCCTTTGCCGTCCTTTGGGCAACGCAACAATCTTTGCAAAAGGGATGATTTTTGCAATTAGCTGTAGTTCAAGTACATTTAATTCCGACAGCTCTTCGGGAATGGGCGCCAGTGCCAAGTTATTTGCCACCGCCTGGGGTGGCATGCCACCTCTGAACAGATGGTTGTCACAGGTATGACAAATCCACTCCTGCATCCGTTCTTGAGGAACGGTACATGGGGCGGGGCAACTACAAGTGTGAACAAACTGGCCTGTCAAGCACGCAAACGCCACATCAACATCTTTGGTGTATCTGGCTCGTTTGCAATGCTTTACTTGATTGGGGAAAAGCGCACGGTGGCACACTGTGCAGATATACGTCGGCCCATGCCGAACCCTTTCCCGGAAAGAAGCGATGGTGGCTCCCACAATACCGATCACAATTTGTATCGCTTTAGTTGGGGAATCACCTAATTCAATTAGTAGCTCTTCATTTGCCTTTGATATGGTTGTAGTAGAATCCCGATGCGTGTTAATGGAACTGCCGTCAATATGAAAAGAGACTGGCACAAACTCATAGGTTGCAAACCGGCCATGTCCTTCAAAAAGCTGACGCAAATGCTCAACCAAGCCACACAAGTGAGAAAAAGTCAACATAATTGCAGTTCCGTTTGGGTGTGGCAAGCCCACTTCAGATCTGGAATGTGAATCAAATAACCCAAAGTATCCTGATCTGTCACGGAATACTGCAAAACACTCTGGATTCACAATCAAGAAAGCAAGAGTGACATTTTGTGAAAAGCACTCAAGCTGAGCTCCAAGAGACAATCCCAAGTCTCTTTTGGTATGACCGTCATCTATGACATAACCAACGCTGAGCTCATGCATCTGTACATTATAGACATTGGTGTCCGTCATGACTTGTTTTGGCATCTCCTCGACAGTCAAGTGATCATTCCCAAAGTTATGGTCCAAAATCAATTGCTGTTTAGCACCCACGTAAAGAGAGTCCCCGTGTTCAAGCACTCTGTCAAGTTCAAGCGAATTAAACTGCAACCCCTCAGCGTGGAAGGCCAAGAAAGTGAGAGCCATACAAGTACACTGGTGGTTGCGAGAAAAACTTGAGTACCTTTCATCCATCTGTGAATGTGTGGCCCTCACGGATAGCGTGCGTTGAGGAAGTCCCACAGCAGGATCCTGAAATGATTGAAACCATTTTAATTATCTTAAATTCTAACTAATATAATTTTAAACATTTCATATGTTAATGGTTAATGTTGTGACTATAAAAAAGTTACCTCAGTCCCAGGACGACGGGGGGATGATGGTCTGGAAGGAACCTCCGCAAGGGCTGGCCTTTCCTCTGGCTGAAACGACAAGCAAACAATAATTCTTTAACACACAGCACTTGAGTGAAGAGTCACTAATTTCTGTTTGTGATTTTAAGTAAGACTTCTCAGGGCTGATAAGAATGCAATGCAAACCTGGTGCTCTCTCCGTGTGCTCTTATGGGCTGGCCGCTGTCGTCTGTGCCCTGCGGTGGATGTCTAACAAGAAAGAGCAAAGAAAAAAAAAAAGAGAAATATATATATATATATATATATTTTTGCTTTTACTGCGAAGCATTGTTACTACAAGAATGGACAATTAACTATACTTTTTTTTTTGTCATGAAGATAGATATGTAAACATAACGGGCAAACAAAATAGGAAAACTGAAATACCTTCTTATCCTTTGGATCCTGGGCAGTCCTCAGGGCTCGAAAGATGAGCTGGAGACAGCTTGTCCATCGCCTCCAACATAGGTGGGCTGAACCAGAGAGGGTTCAATGGGATGTTGCACTGTAAAAAACACAACAAAATAGAAATAGAGAAATAGAATTTTAACATGTGCCATGGTAAAAGGCTGAATGAATCCATGATCACCATCACAAACCTGGAGAGTGCCCATCCACCCAGTGGGCCCACAGGTGACCTCAGAGTCCACAACCGAGCTGCTCTGAAATGACTAGTGACATTATTGCAACACACACATTCATAAAATTTAAGGTTTTCAAAAACATGTTAGGTTTTCAAAAACATGTTAGGCTTGCGTTTACCTCCTTGGCCTTCCCGACGAGTGTCCAGTCAAAAGGGTTGGAAGGCTGAGGCGCAGTGACCTCACCCTTAACAACCACTTTTGGTCTGAACACTCGAGCTGGTGGCGAACGCTGAGGAGCAGCCGGTGCAGTCCTCTCCATCCGCAGGTTGACGGCAGCCCACAGCAACCGCGCAAGCACCGGCATCCCATCGCTGTCACTGAGGTGTACCTTCCAGACATGATCAGAAAAAATATTATACATCTACAAACATACTTTTGATAGGAGGAGCACTAATAAAAATGTTTGTTTGTTTTTCACAGCAACTAATGTACTTACACCGTCTCTACACCACAAGTGAAGATGTGACAGCGGGAAGTGGCCAGCAACAGATAGGTAGCGAATACCTACAGTAACAAAGGAAAAAACATTATTAGCTCAAGAGCCCAGGACAAACTGTTACAAAAGAAAAAAAAAAGTAGTAATTGAAAAAAGGAAAAAAGTAATTAAAAAAAAAATAGACACAAATGAAGGTTGTTAATTTGTTATAAAGGCAGAGTTTATTATAAAACATACCGTGTTGTCCTGGTTCAGTGCTGGAATGACCAGTTTGTGCCTCCGCCCAGTCACAGCTGAAACTGGCCATTCCCGAACTCTGTGGCGCCAGCCAGTGCCTCTGCCTAAAATGATGCACACACAGAATACCATGTCAAGTCTCAACTTCAATTGCTGACAATGCACAGTACAAGTACATGTTCCACTTTGAGTGTATATGAACCTGCAAAATATTGGAATTGTTTAAAATAATCGATTGTAAAACTGCTGCAAAAGCAATTAAAATTATGACTGACCTGGTACCAGAGCCTTGGCACCAACAGGGGACACCTAAAACATAAAGCATAGACATTACACAATTGTAGGCATGTGCAGTCTGTCAAGGAGGGGAAGCTTGAGGACCCAAATGCGGGAAGACAGGGCGAGGAGGCAGAGGCTCAATCAAAAAGGGGATTTTAATTTCTATAAAACAAAAGGCGAGATCTAAATTGCACGGAAAAACATAACATGGAGAAAACAAGGCAAAAACGGGCGGCATCACAGGGGGAAATACAACAATGACCCGACACAGACAGGGGAGACAGCAGACTAAATACACATACTAACGACCCAACAAGACACACCTGGGGCAAGACATAAGTGGCTGAGGGCACTGATTGGATCACACGAGGAAGGGCAGGATCACACTTAAACAAGACCAAGGGAGACACACAAGGAAAACAGAACCCAAAACATGACAGAACCCCTCCCTCAAGGGACGGCTCCCAGACGTCCCTAACACAAAAAGGTCCAAAAACAGGGCGGGCGGAGGGGGGCCCGGAGGCGGGAACCTGGCACACCCATCAAGGCCAGTCCGGGGGGCGTCCCGGACGCCAGACGAGGGGAGCCCGGCGGCGCCAGTCCGGAGGGCGCCCCGGACACCACACTGGAGCAAAGAGCGACCACAACGTGCGCCGCCAGACAGGGAGAAGACGGCAGTGGGACGTGGGGCTGCCTTGGCACGGGGTCTTGGGGCTGCCTTGGCACGGGGTCTTGGGGCTGCCTTGGCACGGGGTCTTGGGGCTGCCTTGGCACGGGGTCTTGGGGCTGCCTTGGCACGGGGTCTTGGGGCTGCCTTGGCACGGGGTCTTGGGGCTGCCTTGGCACGGGGTCTTGGGGCTGCCTTGGCACGGGGTCTTGGGGCTGCCTTGACGTGGCTCGGGACTTGGAACTGCGGCGGCAGACGTGGCTCGGGACTTGGAACTGCGGCGGCAGACGTGGCTCGGGACTTGGAACTGCGGCGGCAGACGTGGCTCGGGACTTGGAACTGCGGCGGCAGACGTGGCTCGGGACTTGGAACTGCGGCGGCAGACGTGGCTCGGGACTTGGAACTGCGGCGGCAGACGTGGCTCGGGACTTGGAACTGCGGCGGCAGACGTGGCTCGGGACTTGGAACTGCGGCGGCAGACGTGGCTCGGGACTTGGAACTGCGGCGGCAGACGTGGCTCGGGACTTGGAACTGCGGCGGCAGACGTGGCTCGGGACTTGGAACTGCGGCGGCAGACGTGGCTCGGGACTTGGAACTGCGGCGGCAGACGTGGCTCGGGACTTGGAACTGCGGCGGCAGACGTGGCTCGGGACTTGGAACTGCGGCGGCAGACGTGGCTCGGGACTTGGAACTGCGGCGGCAGACGTGGCTCGGGACTTGGAACTGCGGCGGCAGACGTGGCTCGGGACTTGGAACTGCGGCGGCAGACGTGGCTCGGGACTTGGAACTGCGGCGGCAGACGTGGCTCGGGACTGGGAACTGCGGCGGCAGACGTGGCTCGGGACTGGGAACTGCGGCGGCAGACGTGGCTCGGGACTGGGAACTGCGGCGGCAGACGTGGTTCGGAGAGTTGAAGGTGCGACAGACGTGGTTCGGGGAGTTGGGGCTGGTGACTCCGAGCGCCACCAGCTGAAGCCCAACGACGCACGACTCCCTCAATCAAGGACGACAGCAGGTCCAATTGGGCGGCCATGGCGTGCTGGAGCTCCTCATGGCGTGACAGGCGCGCCTCCTGATTCCACATCTTGGCTTTCAGCGCTCCCGCTGGGTCCTTCTCGGGTCGGGTCATTCTGTCAAGGAGGGGAAGCTTGAGGACCCAAATGCGGGAAGACAGGGCGAGGAGGCAGAGGCTCAATCAAAAAGGGGATTTTAATTTCTACAAAACAAAAGGCGAGATCTAAATTGCACGGAAAAACATAACATGGAGAAAACAAGGCAAAACGGGCAGCATGACATGGGGGGAAAATTCAAGGCAAAACGGGCAGCATGACATGGGGGAAAAATTCAAGGCAAAAACGGGCAGCATCACAGGGAGAAATACAACAATGACCCGAGACAGCAGACTAAATACACATACTAACGACCTAACAAGACACACCTGGGGCAAGACACAAGTGGCTGAGGGCACTGATTGGATCACACGAGGAAGGGCAGGATCACACTTAAACAAGACCAAGGGAGACACACAAGGAAAACAGAACCCAAAACATGACACAGTCACCATAATGCAGAGTAAAAAGCAAACATAGGTTGTAATGGTTAAATTAGTTTCAATTAAAATTTACCGGGTATTTTGTACATACAAGTGATGTTAATTCAGGCCAGGTTTATTAATGAAATTCTTAATCACAAAAGAGATTCAAGGACTTAACTGATACTTTTGTTTGTGTCTGAAATAGTCACAATTGCTCAATTTTGCTAGAATTTTCTGATCAAATACATGAGCAGAAAGGCAGCAGATTGTACCAGATTAGATTATAGTATAAAGGAAGTATATAGAAATATGTTTTTGACAAAACAATGACATACACTGTTTAGATAGACATGAAGTCTAAAACAAAACATTAGTTGTTAAATAGAACAGTCTTAGTTATTATTATTTACATCTGGTCTATGTAATTTAAAAGAAACCATGTGAAATATCTGTGTCCGGGCTCGGCATCTCACAAATTTGTGATCAATGTTAGTGAGTTTATTTTTGACATCAGTAAAATTTTTGAAATCTTGTAGAAAACAGACTTCATCACAATTAAATTCAGAATTAGTTTGACATGAATAAAGCAATGCACAAATATCACTCAGTCATACACTCTATATTTGTCAAACTATGCCCTGGTGAAGACAATCTTGTGTTGAAACATGTTGGTAGTCCATTTTTAATAAAGGATTTTTTTACATTACTATTGAGTGTCTTGAATACACAGACTGCTTTTTACATAAGCATTTTAGCATTTTTTTCTGCTTGACTCTATATTTGTAGCCGGAAATAATGTGTATTGCACATTAACAAAGTTAATTGCATTTTGCCTGCTGTGGAACATACCTGGTGGGCAGCCACAGTAGAGGTATGCGGTGGGGAGCGGGCGTCCACAGTGGCGAGCCGACTGGCTGGAGCTGAAGTTCGGACTCTGGCCTTCTAAATACACATTGCAAATGTTTAGGATATTAAAAAAAAAGTGTAATAGTAATAAAAAAATGATAAACTCTTGCTAAAATATGGCGTGAAACTCGTACCTTGTTCACTGGAGACTGCATCGTGGTCCCATCACTGGTGGCAGAGGGTGGGGACCGAGGCTGAAAACAAAATATACAGCACATTGAGGACCTAGCAGTGTGACTCAAAATAACTCAACACAGAATACACCACCGCCAAGTGCAGAATTGAATAGAGGCAAAGTACCTGCTGGGGTGCGATGTTTGGGCTCAGTTCCGGAGCAGCAAGGTCCAGCTTCTTCCATCGGCGCTTGGCTAAAAGATTCAAGATAAAATTTGTAGTTAATCTCAGATGTGTATGAAACATTAAAAATGTACATTGAGTCTAATGAGGCAGTGGTGTCATTGTAATAAAAATAAGAAACCGTCATCAATTGAAGTATAGTAACATCACACATTGATTATAAATAATGGATGGGGTGAGCAGAGCCTTCAATAAATCCTCAACAATAGAAAAAAATGGATCCACTATAGACTTCCTTGTTTACTTATTAACAAAGAAAACGGTATTGTAATAACATTGTTACTTTTTTTTTCTTTTAGATTAATTTCCATGAGGTGAAACGGTTTGGCAAAATGGATGGATATTCTGGATGGCCATGAAAAAAACGATCGCTACAGAAACCAACGGTAATCTTTCAAGGGGGAAAATAAAGGCAGCTTTGACAATTTACAAATGTGTGCTGTAGTCATTCAATGAAGGTCATTTAACAGTGTAAAATACTTCCAAAATCCCTCATCGGCGCCGCTCCGCTACACGATCGAGCAGGACACGCAACTCAACAACCGACGCCCCCCTCCCCCACCCCCACCACAACGACGACAGAATAGACAAAAGCCTTACTGTATATTGTAGCAACGAGAGCCTACTCAAACTTTTCTTTGTTTTTGTTTTCTTTTACTGCACATTAAAACCTTAAAGTGAGATCTGCTAGCTCTAGCTAGCGCTAGCAGGTGTAGTTAGCATGCAGGCTACCATGTCTTTACCTATCTTGTTAAAACAGCAGCCGGATAACACAACGTTCAAACACATCAAATACGTTTCAATACATTGCCAGTATTAACGTGATGTAGTTTAAGATGGGGGAAAACTTGCAAAATCTCACTTATTTAGCATTATACATCAGACTACAAACAACTGCCGTGCAACACTTACCTCAGACGAGATGAAATGGGACAAGACCGTCGTCGAGAACCTTCTAAAATAGTCTCATTCATGC
The DNA here is from genome assembly GCF_054856555.1 of Leptonotus elevatus. Classification (NCBI taxonomy): domain Eukaryota; kingdom Metazoa; phylum Chordata; class Actinopteri; order Syngnathiformes; family Syngnathidae; genus Leptonotus; species Leptonotus elevatus. The sequence goes on along the minus strand of NC_141260.1, from coordinate 7,630,562 downwards.
GTCTCTAATTGGCCACAGCACAGACAAGCAGAAAACGACCAATCAGGGAAAAGAGATAGGACAACACGAACTCCAACTATCAGCAAGAGGGGTCCGTCGTCTAGAACCTTCCAAAATCAAGCGAATGTCATTGGCCACAGCACAGACAGGGAAAAAAGCGGACCAATCAGGGTTAGGATTAGAAAAAACCGCGCGAGAGAAGACAACGCGAAGTCCCAACTATCACAAGATGGGTTGCAGCCCGATGGTGAGGTTGGAGCGCGCTGCATCCGAGGAGACCAGTTTAAGGGGGCAACTGCGCTGCGTGCAGCTGCAAGGTTCAATAATGCGGATTGTGTCATACAACACTCGCGGGTTGCGAGTAGGACATACTGCTACATACAGGACAGGCTGTCTGGTGGTGGATGCGCTGCTTGACCAATTGTATGTGTTTTTTGCACATCAACATAAAAAAATAAATACATATAAAAAGATAAAAATTGTAATTCAAACATCCACTTTTTTAACCACTAAAAAGAACCAACCGTTGTCTAATTCATATCTTTGTTTTCAGTGTTAAGGGAGTGACACATATTTTAATTACTATGCATTTAAAAAAATCTGATTAATCTGTTATTTTAATTTCAGCAATTATCACCTGTATAGGTATATATATAAGTATATTGAACATAAAACAATCTAGTTAAATGAACCTTCCAATTTGAATTTGTTGATTTACACCATTAACCAAATTTTATTAACATCTTACAAATTCCTTTTATATGTCTATGTGTGCCCTGAGGAAACTGTGGAGACAACATGCGCACAGTCACTGTTTGTGCATCTTGAAGAACTCATCAATATTATAAAAGAAAACATTTACTTTAGCAAAGGAAATGGACAATTTTTAGTATTAAATAATAAACCATAATCAGCAAAAAACACAGTAATAGTCACGCTACAAATTTGGAAAATAATCAAATAAAAACATTTTGTGACTGAAAAGTCCTAGCTGTACCTAATCAATTGGCCAAGATGGCCGCCGCCCTGGGCGAGCGGAGTGGCGAGAATCCTGGTCATACCTAATCAATTAGCCAAGATGGCCGCCGCCCTGGGTGGGCGGAGTGGCGAGAATCCAGGGTGTACCTAATTAATTGACCAGAATCCTGGGTGTACCTAATCAATTGGCCAAGATAGTAGTAGTAGTAATAGTATTTGCAATAGTAGTAGTCGTATATAGGCCAAGCCTTGAGTACACCAAGAAAAAAAGGGGCTGAGTTGAGCTCAACAGTGAGAGATGATTGGCTGAGGCAGTTGCTATGCAAAAGTGACAGACCATTCACGCACACACATTTGATTTTAACTTGTTGCGAGACGTCACGCACCCACATTCCATTGATTTTGTATAGGATACGCTCACCTCAAACAAAAGCCTCTCACGACCTAACGGTTGAAGATGCAGATTCCAGAAATGGCTCGTTAGAACGGCAAGGGTTTGGGGAACGCGAGCATGTTCTCAGTTTTTTAATCGGATGAAAAATGACCAACTTAGGAGCAGGTTGAAAACTTATGATTGATCGAAAATGTAGAGGGAAAAACGGCGAAAATAACATTGAAAAGAGATCGAAATAGTCCGACTTCTCCTCGCTTAAAGTGAAAATAAAGGTACTAAATGACACCTTAGCCAAATAAAACTTAGTTTTTCAGAAAGCAGAGGCTTGTGGCTACAAAATGTGCCAATTTGATGTCTAGTGAGCAAAGATTGTGGCCATGGTGACGAGTTGAAGTAAAACTTTTGGAAATAGATTTTTTGGTTCCCACCACTGAAATTTTAATTGCGTAATAGAGTGGCGATTACACTCACTGTCTTTGAACCCGCACAGGGGGAAGAACTTTCATTCCTTAAATTTTTTTTGACACTGAGCTAAAGATAGGAAAAATTCCAACAAAATGAGCTAAAATTCATATCAATCGGTTAACGTATGCGCACGCAGCGTGTCTTGGAAAAAGGTGCTTGATGTGTGATTTTGTCTTTCCTTTTCACATTCATTTCCTATGGGACCTTCTTTCCCTGAATTTTGGGAGTTTTTTGGGAATAGCGTCGCCATGGTAACTGGGAATTCCTAGAAAAATAATGCCGCACCGAGTCAGATCGAGCCGCATCGTTTGATACTTCATTTGTCCTGGTGCGATGTACGGTACGGGCCGCATTCTTGCGGAAAAATCGGTGGAAGATTAAAAAACTAGAAAAATTCCCGCGGAAATTTTGAATGGGCCTGCTAACTCTTGCAACTCTTTTCAATGAGCTGAACAGTTTAAAATTTCAACCGTTGAAATCGCTCAAGAAATGTGGAAGTTATAATCAACTAAAAGTATTACTGCCCCTTTAAGAAACATGCACATTCACGCACACACATTTGATTTTAACTAACATTTCAATGAGCTGAACAGTTTAAAATTGAAACCATTGAAATCGCTCAAGAAATGTAAAAGTTAACCATAATCAACAGTATGTTACTGCCCCTTTAAGAAACATGCACATTCACGCACACACATTTGATTTTAAGTAACATTTCAATGAGCTGAACAGTTTAAAATTTAAACCATTGAAATCGGTCAAGAAATGTGGAATCTACCATAATCAACAGTATCTTACTGCCCCTTTACAAAACATGCACATTCACGCACACACATTTGATTTTAAGTTGTTAGGAGACGTCACGCACCAACATTCCATTGATTTGTATAGGATTACGCTCACCTCAAACAAAAGCCTCTCGCGACTTAACGGTTGAAGATGCAGATTCCAGAAATGGCTCGTTAGAACGGCAAGGGTTTGGGGAACGCGAGCATGTTCTCAGTTTTTTAATCGGATGAAAAATGACCAAATGAGAGCAGGTTGAAAACTTATGATTGATCGAAAATGAAGAGGGGAAAACGGAAAACATTGAAAAGAGATCAAAATAGTGCGACTTCTCCTCGCTTAAAGTTAAAATAAAGGTACTAAATGACACCTTAGCCAAATAAAACTAACCCTAGCAGAGGTTTGTGGCTACAAAATGTGCGAATTTGATGTCTAGTGAGCAAAGATTGTGGCCATGGTGACGAGTTAAAGTGAAACTTTTGGAAATATATTTTTTGGTTCCCAGCACTCAGACCTTAATTAGTCACGCTCTAGCTGATGCAAGAAAGGCGACTTTCACCCCTTTGCTCACTGTCTTTGAACCCGCACAGGGGGAGAGCTTTCATTCCTTAATTTTTTTTTTGACACTGAGCTAAAGATGACAAAAATTCCAACAAAATGAGCTAAAATTCATATCGGTCGGTCAACGTATGCGCGCGCAGCGTGTCTTGGAAAAAGGTGCTTGATTGGAGTTGATGTCTTTCGGATTCCCATTCATTCCTATGGGACTTTATTTGGGAGTTTTTTGGGAATAGCGTCGCCTTGGTAACTGGGAATTCTTAGAAAAATAATAGCGCAGCGAGTCAGATCGAGCCGCATCGTTTGATACCTCATTTGTCCCGGTGCGATCTACGGTTCGGGCCGCATTTTTGCCATCGCAGTTCATCCCTTACCATCGCAGTTCCTCACTGACACCAACACTTTTCATTGTGTTGTAGTCACAATCACAATAAGGACAAACAAAACATTCAAGTCCAAATGCACGATGTCCTGCTAACAGAAAAGCACACTGATTAAAAGTACCTTCATACAACACTGCTCAAAATAAGGGAGCGCTTAAATGACATATCCCATGTCTTAAATTCAATTTAAAGCTCAATACGTTTAGAACTAACTAAATGATAAATATGTCTACAAAAAAAAAGATTGGCCGCTCTGATTTAACCCTAGTTTAAACCCCTACTTTGAAACCCTAACCCTAGTTTAAAACCCTACTTTGAAACCCTAACCCTAGTTTGAAACCCTAACCCTAGTTTAAACCCCTACTTTGAAACCCTAACCCTAGTTTAAACCCCTACTTTGAAACCCTTACCCTAGTTTAAAACCCTACTTTGAAACCCTAACCCTAGTTTAAACCCCTACTTTAGAACCCTAACCCTAGGTTAAAACCCTACTTTGAAACCCTAACCCTAGTTTAAACCTCTACTTTGAAACACTAACCCTAGTTTAAAACCTTACTTTGAAACCCTATCCCTAGTTTGAGACCCTAAACCTAGTTTAAACCCCTACTTTGAAACCCTAATCCTAGTTCAAACTACTACTTTGAAACCCTAACCCTAGTTTAAAACCCTACTTTGAAACCCTAACCCTAGTTTAAACCCCTACTTTAGAACCCTAACCCTAGGTTAAAACCCTACTTTGAAACCCTAACCTTAGTTTAAACCCCTACTTTAAAACCCTAACCCTCGTTTAAAACCCTACTTTGAAACCCTAAGCCTAGTTTAAACCTCTACTTTGAAACCCTAACCCTAGTTTAAAACCTTACTTTGAAACCCTATCCCTAGTTTGAGACCCTAAACCTAATTTAAACCCCTACTTTGAAACCCTAACCCTAGTTTAAACCTGTACTTTGAAACCCTAACCCTAGTTTGAAACCCTACTTTGAAACCCTAACCCTAGTTTGAAACCCTACTTTGAAACCCTAACCCTAGTTTAAAACCCTATTTTGAAACATTAACCCTAGTTTAAACCCGTACTTTGAAACCCTAACCCTAGTTTGAAACCCTACTTTGAAACCCTAACCCTAGTTTGAAACCCTACTTTGAAACCCTAACCCTAGTTTAAACCCCTACTTTGAAACCCTAACCCTAGTTTAAACCCCTAATTGAAACTTTATCCCTAGTTTAAACCCCTACTTTGAAACCCTAACCCTAGTTTAAACCCCTACTTTGAAACCCTAACCCTAGTTTAAACCCCTAATTGAAACTTTATCCCTAGTTTAAACCCCTACTTTGAAACCCTAACCCTAGTTTAAACCCCTACTTTGAAACCCTAACCCTAGTTTAAACCCCTAATTGAAACTTTATCCCTAGTTTAAACCCCTACTTTGAAACCCTAACCATATTTTTAAACCCCTATTTTGAAACCCTAACCCTTGTTTAAAACCCTACTTTGAAACCCTAACCCTAGTTTAAACCCCTACTTTGAAACCCTAACCCTAGTTTAAACCACCATTTTGAAACCTTAACCTAGTTTAAAACCCTACTTTGAAACCCTAACCCTAGTTTAAACCCCTACTTTGAAACCTTAACCCTAGTTTAAACCTTAACCCTCGTTTAAACACCTACTTTGAAACCCTAACCCTAGTTTAAACCACTACTTTGAAACCCTAACCCTAGTTTAAAACCCTACTTTGAAACCCTAACCCTAGTTTAAACCCCTACTTTGAAACCCTAACCCTAGTTTAAAACCCTACTTTGAAACCCTAACCCTAGTTTAAAACCCTACTTTGAAACCTTAACTCTAGTTTGAAACCCTAACCTTAGTTTGAAACCCTAACCCTAGTTTAAACCCCTACTTTGAAACCCTAACCCTAGTTTAAACCCCTACTTTGAAACCCTAACCCTAGTTTAAAACCCTACTTTAAAACCCTAACCCTAGTTTAAAATCCTACTTTGAAACCCTAACCCTAGTTTAAACCCCTACTTTGAAACCCTAAACCTAGTTTAAAACCCTACTTTGAAACCCTAACCCTAGTTTGAAACCCTAACCCTAGTTTAAAACCCTACTTTGAAACCCTAACCCTAGTTTGAAAACCTAACCCTAGTTTAAACCCCTACTTTGAAACCCTAACCCTAGTTTAAACCCCTACTTTGAAACCCTAACCCGAGTTTAAACCCCTACTTTGAAACCCTAACCCTAGTTTAAACCCCTACTTTGAAACCCTAACCCTAGTTTAAAACCCTACTTTGAAACCCTAACCCTAGTTTAAACCACTACTTTAAAACCCTAACCCTAGTTTAAAATCCTACTTTGAAACCCTAACCCTAGTTTAAACCCCTACTTTGAAACCCCAAACCTAGTTTAAAACCCTACTTTGAAACCCTAACCCTAGTTTGAAACCCTAACCCTAGTTTAAAACCCTACTTTGAAACCCTAACCCTAGTTTGAAAACCTAACCCTAGTTTAAACCCCTACTTTGAAACCCTAACCCTAGTTCAAACCCCTAGTTTGAAACCCTAACCCGAGTTTAAACCCCTACTTTGAAACCCTAACCTGAGTTTAAACCCCTACTTTGAAAACCTAACCCTAGTTTAAACCCCTACTTTGAAACCCTAATCCTAGTTTAAACCCCTACTTTGAAACCCTAACCCTAGTTTAAACCCCTACTTTGAAACCCTAACCCTAGTTTAAACCCTTACTTTGAAACCCTAAGCCTAGTTTGAAACCCTAACCCTAATTTAAACCCCTACTTTAGAACCCTAACCCTAGGTTAAACCCCTACTTTGAAACCCTAACCTTAGTTTAAAATCCTACTTTGAAACCTTAACCCTAGTTTAAACCCCTACTTTGAAATCCTAATCCTAGTTTAAACCCCTACTTTGAAACCCTAACCCGAGTTTAAACCCCTACTTTGAAACCCTAAACCTAGTTTAAAACCCTACTTTGAAACCCTAACCCTACTTTAAACCCCTACTTTGAAACCATAACCATAGTTCAAACCCATACTTTGAAACCTTAACCCTAGTTTAAACCCCTACTTTGAAACCCTAACCCTAGTTTAAACCCCTAATTGAAACTTTATCCCTAGTTTAAACCCCTACTTTGAAACCCTAACCCTAGTTTAAACCCCTACTTTGAAACCCTAACCCTAGTTTAAACCCCTAATTGAAACTTTATCCCTAGTTTAAACCCCTACTTTGAAACCCTAACCCTAGTTTAAACCCCTACTTTGAAACCCTAACCCTAGTTTAAACCCCTAATTGAAACTTTATCCCTAGTTTAAACCCCTACTTTGAAACCCTAACCATAGTTTAAACCCCTACTTTGAAACCCTAACCCTTGTTTAAAACCCTACTTTGAAACCCTAACCCTAGTTTAAACCCCTACTTTGAAACCCTAACCCTAGTTTAAACCACCTTTTTGAAACCTTAACCTAGTTTAAAACCCTACTTTGAAACCCTAACCCTAGTTTAAACCCCTACTTTGAAACCTTAACCCTAGTTTAAACCCTAACCCTCGTTTAAACACCTACTTTGAAACCCTAACCCTAGTTTAAACCACTACTTTGAAACCCTAACCCTAGTTTAAAACCCTACTTTGAAACCCTAACCCTAGTTTAAACCCCTACTTTGAAACCCTAACCCTAGTTTAAAACCCTACTTTGAAACCCTAACCCTAGTTTAAAACCCTACTTTGAAACCTTAACTCTAGTTTGAAACCCTAACCCTAGTTTGAAAACCTAACCCTAGTTTAAACCCCTACTTTGAAACCCTAACCCTAGTTCAAACCCCTAGTTTGAAACCCTAACCCGAGTTTAAACCCCTACTTTGAAACCCTAACCTGAGTTTAAACCCCTACTTTGAAAACCTAACCCTAGTTTAAACCCCTACTTTGAAACCCTAATCCTAGTTTAAACCCCTACTTTGAAACCCTAACCCTAGGTTAAACCCCTACTTTGAAACCCTAACCTTAGTTTAAAATCCTACTTTGAAACCTTAACCCTAGTTTAAACCCCTACTTTGAAACCCTAACCCTAGTTTAAACCCCTACTTTGAAATCCTAATCCTAGTTTAAACCCCTACTTTGAAACCCTAACTCGAGTTTAAACCCCTACTTTGAAACCCTAAACCTAGTTTAAAACCCTACTTTGAAACCCTAACCCTACTTTAAACCCCTACTTTGAAACCATAACCATAGTTCAAACCCATACTTTGAAACCTTAACCCTAGTTTAAACCCCTACTTTGAAACCCTAACCCTAGTTTAAACCCTAACCCTAATTGAAACCCCTACTTTAGAACCCTAACCCTAGGTTAAACCCCTACTTTGAAACCCTCACCTTAGTTTAAAATCCTACTTTGAAACCTTAACCCTAGTTTAAACCCCTACTTTGAAACCCTAACCCTAGTTTAAACCCCTACTTTGAAACCCTAACCCTAGTTTAAACCCCTAATTGAAACTTTATCCCTAGTTTAAACCCCTACTTTGAAACCCTAACCCTAGTTTAAACCCCTACTTTGAAACCCTAACCCTAGTTTAAACCCCTACTTTGAAACCCTAACCCTAGGTTAAACCCCTACTTTGAAACCCTAACCCTAGTTTAAACCCCTAATTGAAACTTTATCCCTAGTTTAAACCCCTACTTTGAAACCCTAACCATAGTTTAAACCCCTACTTTGAAACCCTAACCCTTGTTTAAAACCCTACTTTGAAACCCTAACCCTAGTTTAAACCCCTACTTTGAAACCCTAACCCTAGTTTAAACCACCATTTTGAAACCTTAACCTAGTTTAAAACCCTACTTTGAAACCCTAACCCTAGTTTAAAGCCCTACTTTGAAACCTTAACCCTAGTTTAAACCCTAACCCTCGTTTAAACACCTACTTTGAAACCCTAACCCTAGTTTAAACCACTACTTTGAAACCCTAACCCTAGTTTAAAACCCTACTTTGAAACCCTAACCCTAGTTTAAACCCCTACTTTGAAACCCTAACCCTAGTTTAAACCCCTACTTTGAAACCCTAACCCTAGTTTAAAACCCTACTTTAAAACCCTAACCCTAGTTTAAAATCCTACTTTGAGACCCTAACCCTAGTTTAAACCCCTACTTTGAAACCCTAAACCTAGTTTAAAACCCTACTTTGAAACCCTAACCTTAGTTTGAAACCCTAACCCTAGTTTAAAACCCTACTTTGAAACCCTAACCCTAGTTTGAAAACCTAACATTAGTTTAAACCCCTACTTTGAAACCCTAACCCTAGTTTAAACCCCTACTTTGAAACCCTAACCCGAGTTTAAACCCCTACTTTGAAACCCTAACCCTAGTTTAAAACCCTACTTTGAAACCCTAACCCTAGTTTAAACCACTACTTTAAAACCCTAACCCTAGTTTAAAATCCTACTTTGAAACCCTAACCCTAGTTTAAACCCCTACTTTGAAACCCCAAACCTAGTTTAAAACCCTACTTTGAAACCCTAACCCTAGTTTGAAACCCTAACCCTAGTTTAAAACCCTACTTTGAAACCCAAACCCTAATTTGAAACCCTAACCCTAGTTTAAACCCCTACTTTGAAACCCTAACCCTAGTTCAAACCCCTAGTTTGAAACCCTAACCCGAGTTTAAACCCCCACTTTGAAACCCTAACCTGAGTTTAAACCCCTACTTTGAAAACCTAACCCTAGTTTAAACCCCTACTTTGAAACCCTAATCCTAGTTTAAACCCCTACTTTGAAACCCTAACCCTAGTTTAAACCCCTACTTTGAAACCCTAACCCTAGTTTAAACCCTTACTTTGAAACCCTAAGCCTAGTTTGAAACCCTAACCCTAATTTAAACCCCTACTTTAGAACCCTAACCCTAGGTTAAACCCCTACTTTGAAACCCTAACCTTAGTTTAAAATCCAACTTTGAAACCTTAACCCTAGTTTAAACCCCTACTTTGAAACCCTAACCCTAGTTTAAACCCCTACTTTGAAATCCTAATCCTAGTTTAAACCCCTACTTTGAAACCCTAACCCTAGTTTAAACCCCTACTTTGAAACCCTAACCCTAGTTTAAACCCCTTCTTTGAAACCCTAACCCTAGTTTGAAACCCTAACCCTAATTTAAACCCCTACTTTGAAACCCTAACCCTAGTTTGAAAACCTAACCCTAGTTTAAACCCCTACTTTGAAACCCTAACCCTAGTTTAAACCCCTAGTTAGAAACCCTAACCCGAGTTTAAACCCCTACTTTGAAACCCTAACCTGAGTTTAAACCCCTACTTTGAAAAACTAACCCTAGTTTAAACCCCTACTTTGAAACCCTAATCCTAGTTTAAACCCCTACTTTGAAACCCTAACCCTAGTTTAAACCCCTACTTTGAAACCCTAACCCTAGTTTAAACCCCTACTTTGAAACCCTAACCCTAATTTAAACCCTTACTTTGAAACCCTAAGCCTAGTTTTAAACCCTAACCCTAATTTAAACCCCTACTTTAGAACCCTAACCCTAGGTTAAACCCCTACTTTGAAACCCTAACCTTAGTTTAAAATCCAACTTTGAAACCTTAACCCTAGTTTAAACCCCTACTTTGAAACCCTAACCCTAGTTTAAACCCCTACTTTGAAATCCTAATCCTAGTTTAAACCCCTACTTTGAAACCCTAACCCTAGTTTAAACCCCTACTTTGAAACCCTAACCCTAGTTTAAACCCCTTCTTTGAAACCCTAACCCTAGTTTGAAACCCTAACCCTAGTTTAAACCCCTAGTTAGAAACCCTAACCCGAGTTTAAACCCCTACTTTGAAACCCTAACCTGAGTTTAAACCCCTACTTTGAAAACCTAACCCTAGTTTAAATCCCTACTTTGAAACCCTAATCCTAGTTTAAACCCCTACTTTGAAACCCTAACCCTAGTTTAAAACCCTACTTTGAAACCTTAACTCTAGTTTGAAACCCTAACCTTAGTTTGAAACCCTAACCCTAGTTTAAACCCCTACTTTGAAACCCTAACCCTAGTTTAAACCCCTACTTTGAAACCCTAACCCTAGTTTAAAACCCTACTTTAAAACCCTAACCCTAGTTTAAAATCCTACTTTGAGACCCTAACCCTAGTTTAAACCCCTACTTTGAAACCCTAAACCTAGTTTAAAACCCTACTTTGAAACCCTAACCTTAGTTTGAAACCCTAACCCTAGTTTAAAACCCTACTTTGAAACCCTAACCCTAGTTTGAAAACCTAACATTAGTTTAAACCCCTACTTTGAAACCCTAACCCTAGTTTAAACCCCTACTTTGAAACCCTAACCCGAGTTTAAACCCCTACTTTGAAACCCTAACCCTAGTTTAAACCCCTACTTTGAAACCCTAACCCTAGTTTAAAACCCTACTTTGAAACCCTAACCCTAGTTTAAACCACTACTTTAAAACCCTAACCCTAGTTTAAAATCCTACTTTGAAACCCTAACCCTAGTTTAAACCCCTACTTTGAAACCCCAAACCTAGTTTAAAACCCTACTTTGAAACCCTAACCCTAGTTTGAAACCCTAACCCTAGTTTAAAACCCTACTTTGAAACCCAAACCCTAATTTGAAACCCTAACCCTAGTTTAAACCCCTACTTTGAAACCCTAACCCTAGTTCAAACCCCTAGTTTGAAACCCTAACCCGAGTTTAAACCCCCACTTTGAAACCCTAACCTGAGTTTAAACCCCTACTTTGAAAACCTAACCCTAGTTTAAACCCCTACTTTGAAACCCTAATCCTAGTTTAAACCCCTACTTTGAAACCCTAACCCTAGTTTAAACCCCTACTTTGAAACCCTAACCCTAGTTTAAACCTTTACTTTGAAACCCTAAGCCTAGTTTGAAACCCTAACCCTAATTTAAACCCCTACTTTAGAACCCTAACCCTAGGTTAAACCCCTACTTTGAAACCCTAACCTTAGTTTAAAATCCAACTTTGAAACCTTAACCCTAGTTTAAACCCCTACTTTGAAACCCTAACCCTAGTTTAAACCCCTACTTTGAAATCCTAATCCTAGTTTAAACCCCTACTTTGAAACCCTAACCCTAGTTTAAACCCCTACTTTGAAACCCTAACCCTAGTTTAAACCCCTTCTTTGAAACCCTAACCCTAGTTTGAAACCCTAACCCTAATTTAAACCCCTACTTTGAAACCCTAACCCTAGTTTGAAAACCTAACCCTAGTTTAAACCCCTACTTTGAAACCCTAACCCTAGTTTAAACCCCTAGTTAGAAACCCTAACCCGAGTTTAAACCCCTACTTTGAAACCCTAACCTGAGTTTAAACCCCTACTTTTAAAAAACTAACCCTAGTTTAAACCCCTACTTTGAAACCCTAATCCTAGTTTAAACCCCTACTTTGAAACCCTAACCCTAGTTTAAACCCCTACTTTGAAACCCTAACCCTAGTTTAAACCCCTACTTTGAAACCCTAACCCTAATTTAAACCCTTACTTTGAAACCCTAAGCCTAGTTTTAAACCCTAACCCTAATTTAAACCCCTACTTTAGAACCCTAACCCTAGGTTAAACCCCTACTTTGAAACCCTAACCTTAGTTTAAAATCCAACTTTGAAACCTTAACCCTAGTTTAAACCCCTACTTTGAAACCCTAACCCTAGTTTAAACCCCTACTTTGAAATCCTAATCCTAGTTTAAACCCCTACTTTGAAACCCTAACCCTAGTTTAAACCCCTACTTTGAAACCCTAACCCTAGTTTAAACCCCTTCTTTGAAACCCTAACCCTAGTTTGAAACCCTAACCCTAGTTTAAACCCCTAGTTAGAAACCCTAACCCGAGTTTAAACCCCTACTTTGAAACCCTAACCTGAGTTTAAACCCCTACTTTGAAAACCTAACCCTAGTTTAAATCCCTACTTTGAAACCCTAATCCTAGTTTAAACCCCTACTTTGAAACCCTAACCCTAGTTTAAACCCCTACTTTGAAACCCTAACCCTAGTTTAAACCCCTACTTTGAAACCCTAACCCTAATTTAAACTCTTACTTTGAAACCCTAAGCCTAGTTTGAAACCCTAACCCTAATTTAAACCCCTACTTTAGAACCCTAACCCTAGGTTAAACCCCTACTTTGAAACCCTAACCTTAGTTTAAAATCCTACTTTGAAACCTTAACCCTAGTTTAAACCCCTACTTTGAAACCCTAACCCTAGTTTAATCCCCTACTTTGAAATCCTAATCCTAGTTTAAACCCCTACTTTGAAACCCTATCCATAGTTTAAACCCCTACTTTGAAACCCTAACCCTAGTTTAAACCCCTTCTTTGAAACCCTAACCCTAGTTTGAAACCCTAACCCTAATTTAAACCCCTACTTTAGAACCCTAACCCTAGGTTAAACCCCTACTTTGAAACCCTCACCTTAGTTTAAAATCCTACTTTGAAACCTTAACCCTAGTTTAAACCCCTACTTTGAAACCCTAACCCTAGTTTAAAACCCTACTTTGAAACCCTATTCCTAGTTTAAAACCAGACTTTGAAACCCTAACCCTAGATTAAACCCCTACTTTGAAACCCTAACCCTAGTTTAAAACCCTACTTTGAAACCCTAACACTAGTTTGAAAACCTTACCCTAAATTAAACCCCTACTTTGAAACCCTAACCCTAGTTTAAAACCCTACTTTGAAACCCTAACCCTAGTTTGAAAACCTAACCCTAGTTTAAACCCCTACTTTGAAACCTTAACCCTAGTTTGAAACCCTACTTTGAATCCCTAACCCTAGTTTAAACCCCTACTTTGAAACCCTAACCCTAGTTTAAACCCCTACTTTGAAACACTTACCCTAGTTTAAAACCCTACTTTGAAACCCTAACCCTAGTTTAAAACCCTACTTTGAAACCCTAACCCTAGTTTAAACCCCTACTTTGAAACACTTACCCTAGTTTAAAACCCTACTTTGAAACCCTAACCCTAGTTTGAAACCCTAACCCTCGTTTACACACCTACTTTGAAACCCTTACCCTAGTTTGAAACCCTACTTTGAAACCCTAACCCTAGTTTGAAACCCTACTTTGAAACCCTAACCCTAGTTTAAACCCCCACCTTGAAACCCTAACCCTAGTTTGAAACCCTTTTTTGAAACCCTAACCCTAGTTTGAAAACCTAACCCTAGTTTAAACCCCTACTTTGAAACCTTAACCCTAGTTTGAAACCCTACTTTGAATCCCTAACCCTAGTTTAAACCCCTACTTTGAAACCCTAACCCTAGTTTAAACCCCTACTTTGAAACACTTACCCTAGTTTAAAACCCTACTTTGAAACCCTAACCCTAGTTTAAAACCCTACTTTGAAACCCTAACCCTAGTTTAAACCCCTACTTTGAAACACTTACCCTAGTTTAAAACCCTACTTTGAAACCCTATCCATAGTTTAAACCCCTACTTTGAAACCCTAACCCTAGTTTAAACCCCTTCTTTGAAACCCTAACCCTAGTTTGAAACCCTAACCCTAATTTAAACCCCTACTTTAGAACCCTAACCCTAGGTTAAACCCCTACTTTGAAACCCTCACCTTAGTTTAAAATCCTACTTTGAAACCTTAACCCTAGTTTAAACCCCTACTTTGAAACCCTAACCCTAGTTTAAAACCCTACTTTGAAACCCTATTCCTAGTTTAAAACCAGACTTTGAAACCCTAACCCTAGATTAAACCCCTACTTTGAAACCCTAACCCTAGTTTAAAACCCTACTTTGAAACCCTAACACTAGTTTGAAAACCTTACCCTAAATTAAACCCCTACTTTGAAACCCTAACCCTAATTTAAACCCCTACTTTGAAACCCTAACCCTAATTTAAACCCTTACTTTGAAACCCTAAGCCTAGTTTGAAACCCTAACCCTAATTTAAACCCCTACTTTAGAACCCTAACCCTAGGTTAAACCCCTACTTTGAAACCCTAACCTTAGTTTAAAATCCTACTTTGAAACCTTAACCCTAGTTTAAACCCCTACTTTGAAACCCTAACCCTAGTTTAATCCCCTACTTTGAAATCCTAATCCTAGTTTAAACCCCTACTTTGAAACCCTATCCATAGTTTAAACCCCTACTTTGAAACCCTAACCCTAGTTTAAACCCCTTCTTTGAAACCCAAACCCTAGTTTGAAACCCTAACCCTAATTTAAACCCCTACTTTAGAACCCTAACCCTAGGTTAAACCCCTACTTTGAAACCCTCACCTTAGTTTAAAATCCTACTTTGAAACCTTAACCCTAGTTTAAACCCCTACTTTGAAACCCTAACCCTAGTTTAAAACCCTACTTTGAAACCCTATTCCTAGTTTAAAACCAGACTTTGAAACCCTAACCCTAGATTAAACCCCTACTTTGAAACCCTAACCCTAGTTTAAAACCCTACTTTGAAACCCTAACACTAGTTTGAAAACCTTACCCTAAATTAAACCCCTACTTTGAAACCCTAACCCTAGTTTAAAACCCTACTTTGAAACCCTAACCCTAGTTTGAAAACCTAACCCTAGTTTAAACCCCTACTTTGAAACCTTAACCCTAGTTTGAAACCCTACTTTGAAACCCTAACCCTAGTTTAAAACCCTACTTTGAAACCCTAACCCTAGTTTAAAACCCTACTTTGAAACCTTAACTCTAGTTTGAAACCCTAACCTTAGTTTGAAACCCTAACCCTAGTTTAAACCCCTACTTTGAAACCCTAACCCTAGTTTAAACCCCTACTTTGAAACCCTAACCCTAGTTTAAAACCCTACTTTAAAACCCTAACCCTAGTTTAAAATCCTACTTTGAGACCCTAACCCTAGTTTAAACCCCTACTTTGAAACCCTAAACCTAGTTTAAAACCCTACTTTGAAACCCTAACCTTAGTTTGAAACCCTAACCCTAGTTTAAAACCCTACTTTGAAACCCTAACCCTAGTTTGAAAACCTAACCCTAGTTTAAACCCCTACTTTGAAACCCTAACCCTAGTTTAAACCCCTACTTTGAAACCCTAACCCGAGTTTAAACCCCTACTTTGAAACCCTAACCCTAGTTTAAACCCCTACTTTGAAACCCTAACCCTAGTTTAAAACCCTACTTTGAAACCCTAACCCTAGTTTAAACCACTACTTTAAAACCCTAACCCTAGTTTAAAATCCTACTTTGAAACCCTAACCCTAGTTTAAACCCCTACTTTGAAACGTCAAACCTAGTTTAAAACCCTACTTTGAAACCCTAACCCTAGTTTGAAACCCTAACCCTAGTTTAAAACCCTACTTTGAAACCCAAACCCTAATTTGAAACCCTAACCCTAGTTTAAACCCCTACTTTGAAACCCTAACCCTAGTTCAAACCCCTAGTTTGAAACCCTAACCCGAGTTTAAACCCCCACTTTGAAACCCTAACCTGAGTTTAAACCCCTACTTTGAAAACCTAACCCTAGTTTAAACCCCTACTTTGAAACCCTAATCCTAGTTTAAACCCCTACTTTGAAACCCTAACCCTAGTTTAAACCCCTACTTTGAAACCCTAACCCTAGTTTAAACCCTTACTTTGAAACCCTAAGCCTAGTTTGAAACCCTAACCCTAATTTAAACCCCTACTTTAGAACCCTAACCCTAGGTTAAACCCCTACTTTGAAACCCTAACCTTAGTTTAAAATCCAACTTTGAAACCTTAACCCTAGTTTAAACCCCTACTTTGAAACCCTAACCCTAGTTTAAACCCCTACTTTGAAATCCTAATCCTAGTTTAAACCCCTACTTTGAAACCCTAACCCTAGTTTAAACCCCTACTTTGAAACCCTAACCCTAGTTTAAACCCCTTCTTTGAAACCCTAACCCTAGTTTGAAACCCTAACCCTAATTTAAACCCCTACTTTGAAACCCTAACCCTAGTTTGAAAACCTAACCCTAGTTTAAACCCCTACTTTGAAACCCTAACCCTAGTTTAAACCCCTAGTTAGAAACCCTAACCCGAGTTTAAACCCCTACTTTGAAACCCTAACCTGAGTTTAAACCCCTACTTTGAAAACCTAACCCTAGTTTAAACCCCTACTTTGAAACCCTAATCCTAGTTTAAACCCCTACTTTGAAACCCTAACCCTAGTTTAAACCCCTACTTTGAAACCCTAACCCTAGTTTAAACCCCTACTTTGAAACCCTAACCCTAATTTAAACCCTTACTTTGAAACCCTAAGCCTAGTTTGAAACCCTAACCCTAATTTAAACCCCTACTTTAGAACCCTAACCCTAGGTTAAACCCCTACTTTGAAACCCTAACCTTAGTTTAAAATCCAACTTTGAAACCTTAACCCTAGTTTAAACCCCTACTTTGAAACCCTAACCCTAGTTTAAACCCCTACTTTGAAATCCTAATCCTAGTTTAAACCCCTACTTTGAAACCCTAACCCTAGTTTAAACCCCTACTTTGAAACCCTAACCCTAGTTTAAACCCCTTCTTTGAAACCCTAACCCTAGTTTGAAACCCTAACCCTAGTTTAAACCCCTAGTTAGAAACCCTAACCCGAGTTTAAACCCCTACTTTGAAACCCTAACCTGAGTTTAAACCCCTACTTTGAAAACCTAACCCTAGTTTAAATCCCTACTTTGAAACCCTAATCCTAGTTTAAACCCCTACTTTGAAACCCTAACCCTAGTTTAAACCCCTACTTTGAAACCCTAACCCTAGTTTAAACCCCTACTTTGAAACCCTAACCCTAATTTAAACCCTTACTTTGAAACCCTAAGCCTAGTTTGAAACCCTAACCCTAATTTAAACCCCTACTTTAGAACCCTAACCCTAGGTTAAACCCCTACTTTGAAACCCTAACCTTAGTTTAAAATCCTACTTTGGAACCTTAACCCTAGTTTAAACCCCTACTTTGAAACCCTAACCCTAGTTTAATCCCCTACTTTGAAATCCTAATCCTAGTTTAAACCCCTACTTTGAAACCCTATCCCTAGTTTAAACCCCTACTTTGAAACCCTAACCCTAGTTTAAACCCCTTCTTTGAAACCCTAACCCTAGTTTGAAACCCTAACCCTAATTTAAACCCCTACTTTAGAACCCTAACCCTAGGTTAAACCCCTACTTTGAAACCCTCACCTTAGTTTAAAATCCTACTTTGAAACCTTAACCCTAGTTTAAACCCCTACTTTGAAACCCTAACCCTAGTTTAAAACCCTACTTTGAAACCCTATTCCTAGTTTAAAACCAGACTTTGAAACCCTAACCCTAGATTAAACCCCTACTTTGAAACCCTAACCCTAGTTTAAAACCCTACTTTGAAACCCTAACACTAGTTTGAAAACCTTACCCTAAATTAAACCCCTACTTTGAAACCCTAACCCTAGTTTAAAACCCTACTTTGAAACCCTAACCCTAGTTTGAAAACCTAACCCTAGTTTAAACCCCTACTTTGAAACCTTAACCCTAGTTTGAAACCCTACTTTGAATCCCTAACCCTAGTTTAAACCCCTACTTTGAAACCCTAACCCTAGTTTAAACCCCTACTTTGAAACACTTACCCTAGTTTAAAACCCTACTTTGAAACCCTAACCCTAGTTTAAAACCCTACTTTGAAACCCTAACCCTAGTTTAAACCCCTACTTTGAAACACTTACCCTAGTTTAAAACCCTACTTTGAAACCCTAACCCTAGTTTGAAACCCTAACCCTCGTTTACACACCTACTTTGAAACCCTTACCCTAGTTTGAAACCCTACTTTGAAACCCTAACCCTAGTTTGAAACCCTACTTTGAAACCCTAACCCTAGTTTAAACCCCCACTTTGAAACCCTAACCCTAGTTTGAAACCCTTTTTTGAAACCCTAACCCTAGTTTGAAAACCTAACCCTAGTTTAAACCCCTACTTTGAAACCTTAACCCTAGTTTGAAACCCTACTTTGAATCCCTAACCCTAGTTTAAACCCCTACTTTGAAACCCTAACCCTAGTTTAAACCCCTACTTTGAAACACTTACCCTAGTTTAAAACCCTACTTTGAAACCCTAACCCTAGTTTAAAACCCTACTTTGAAACCCTAACCCTAGTTTAAACCCCTACTTTGAAACACTTACCCTAGTTTAAAACCCTACTTTGAAACCCTATCCATAGTTTAAACCCCTACTTTGAAACCCTAACCCTAGTTTAAACCCCTTCTTTGAAACCCTAACCCTAGTTTGAAACCCTAACCCTAATTTAAACCCCTACTTTAGAACCCTAACCCTAGGTTAAACCCCTACTTTGAAACCCTCACCTTAGTTTAAAATCCTACTTTGAAACCTTAACCCTAGTTTAAACCCCTACTTTGAAACCCTAACCCTAGTTTAAAACCCTACTTTGAAACCCTATTCCTAGTTTAAAACCAGACTTTGAAACCCTAACCCTAGATTAAACCGCTACTTTGAAACCCTAACCCTAGTTTAAAACCCTACTTTGAAACCCTAACACTAGTTTGAAAACCTTACCCTAAATTAAACCCCTACTTTGAAACCCTAACCCTAATTTAAACCCCTACTTTGAAACCCTAACCCTAATTTAAACCCTTACTTTGAAACGCTAAGCCTAGTTTGAAACCCTAACCCTAATTTAAACCCCTACTTTAGAACCCTAACCCTAGGTTAAACCCCTACTTTGAAACCCTAACCTTAGTTTAAAATCCTACTTTGAAACCTTAACCCTAGTTTAAACCCCTACTTTGAAACCCTAACCCTAGTTTAATCCCCTACTTTGAAATCCTAATCCTAGTTTAAACCCCTACTTTGAAACCCTATCCATAGTTTAAACCCCTACTTTGAAACCCTAACCCTAGTTTAAACCCCTTCTTTGAAACCCAAACCCTAGTTTGAAACCCTAACCCTAATTTAAACCCCTACTTTAGAACCCTAACCCTAGGTTAAACCCCTACTTTGAAACCCTCACCTTAGTTTAAAATCCTACTTTGAAACCTTAACCCTAGTTTAAACCCCTACTTTGAAACCATAACCCTAGTTTAAAACCCTACTTTGAAACCCTATTCCTAGTTTAAAACCACACTTTGAAACCCTAACCCTAGATTAAACCCCTACTTTGAAACCCTAACCCTAGTTTAAAACCCTACTTTGAAACCCTAACACTAGTTTGAAAACCTTACCCTAAATTAAACCCCTACTTTGAAACCCTAACCCTAGTTTAAAACCCTACTTTGAAACCCTAACCCTAGTTTGAAAACCTAACCCTAGTTTAAACCCCTACTTTGAAACCTTAACCCTAGTTTGAAACCCTACTTTGAATCCCTAACCCTAGTTTAAACCCCTACTTTGAAACCCTAACCCTAGTTTAAACCCCTACTTTGAAACACTTACCCTAGTTTAAAACCCTACTTTGAAACCCTAACCCTAGTTTAAAACCCTACTTTGAAACCCTAACCCTAGTTTAAACCCCTACTTTGAAACACTTACCCTAGTTTAAAACCCTACTTTGAAACCCTAACCCTAGTTTGAAACCCTAACCCTCGTTTACACACCTACTTTGAAACCCTTACCCTAGTTTGAAACCCTACTTTGAAATCCTAACCCTAGTTTGAAACCCTACTTTGAAACCCTAACCCTAGTTTAAACCCCCACTTTGAAACCCTAACCCTAGTTTGAAACCCTTTTTTGAAACCCTAACCCTAGTTTGAAAACCTAACCCTAGTTTAAACCCCTACTTTGAAACCTTAACCCTAGTTTGAAACCCTACTTTGAATCCCTAACCCTAGTTTAAAGCCCTACTTTGAAACCCTAACCCTAGTTTAAACCCCTACTTTGAAACACTTACCCTAGTTTAAAACCCTACTTTGAAACCCTAACCCTAGTTTAAAACCCTACTTTGAAACCCTAACCCTAGTTTAAACCCCTACTTTGAAACACTTACCCTAGTTTAAAACCCTACTTTGAAACCCTATCCATAGTTTAAACCCCTACTTTGAAACCCTAACCCTAGTTTAAACCCCTTCTTTGAAACCCTAACCCTAGTTTGAAACCCTAACCCTAATTTAAACCCCTACTTTAGAACCCTAACCCTAGGTTAAACCCCTACTTTGAAACCCTCACCTTAGTTTAAAATCCTACTTTGAAACCTTAACCCTAGTTTAAACCCCTACTTTGAAACCCTAACCCTAGTTTAAAACCCTACTTTGAAACCCTATTCCTAGTTTAAAACCAGACTTTGAAACCCTAACCCTAGATTAAACCCCTACTTTGAAACCCTAACCCTAGTTTAAAACCCTACTTTGAAACCCTAACACTAGTTTGAAAACCTTACCCTAAATTAAACCCCTACTTTGAAACCCTAACCCTAGTTTAAAACCCTACTTTGAAACCCTAACCCTAGTTTGAAAACCTAACCCTAGTTTAAACCCCTACTTTGAAACCTTAACCCTAGTTTGAAACCCTACTTTGAATCCCTAACCCTAGTTTAAACCCCTACTTTGAAACCCTAACCCTAGTTTAAACCCCTACTTTGAAACACTTACCCTAGTTTAAAACCCTACTTTGAAACCCTAACCCTAGTTTAAAACCCTACTTTGAAACCCTAACCCTAGTTTAAACCCCTACTTTGAAACACTTACCCTAGTTTAAAACCCTACTTTGAAACCCTAACCCTAGTTTGAAACCCTAACCCTCGTTTACACACCTACTCTGAAACCCTTACCCTAGTTTGAAACCCTACTTTGAAACCCTAACCCTAGTTTGAAACCCTACTTTGAAACCCTAACCCTAGTTTAAACCCCCACTTTGAAACCCTAACCCTAGTTTGAAACCCTTTTTTGGAACCCTAACCCTAGTTTAAACCCCTACTTTGAAACCCTAACCCTAGTTTAAAACCCTACTTTGAAACCCTAACACTAGTTTGAAAACCTTACCCTAAATTAAACCCCTACTTTGAAACCCTAACCCTAGTTTAAAACCCTACTTTGAAACCCTAACCCTAGTTTGAAAACCTAACCCTAGTTTAAACCCCTACTTTGAAACCTTAACCCTAGTTTGAAACCCTACTTTGAATCCCTAACCCTAGTTTAAACCCCTACTTTGAAACCCTAACCCTAGTTTAAACCCCTACTTTGAAACACTTACCCTAGTTTAAAACCCTACTTTGAAACCCTAACCCTAGTTTAAAACCCTACTTTGAAACCCTAACCCTAGTTTAAACCCCTACTTTGAAACACTTACCCTAGTTTAAACCCCTACTTTGAAACCCTATCCATAGTTTAAACCCCTACTTTGAAACCCTAACCCTAGTTTAAACCCCTTCTTTGAAACCCTAACCCTAGTTTGAAACCCTAACCCTAATTTAAACCCCTACTTTAGAACCCTAACCCTAGGTTAAACCCCTACTTTGAAACCCTCACCTTAGTTTAAAATCCTACTTTGAAACCTTAACCCTAGTTTAAACCACCTACTTTGAAACCCTAACCCTAGTTTAAAACCCTACTTTGAAACCCTATTCCTAGTTTAAAACCAGACTTTGAAACCCTAACCCTAGATTAAACCCCTACTTTGAAACCCTAACCCTAGTTTAAAACCCTACTTTGAAACCCTAACACTAGTTTGAAAACCTTACCCTAAATTAAACCCCTACTTTGAAACCCTAACCCTAGTTTAAAACCCTACTTTGAAACCCTAACCCTAGTTTGAAAACCTAACCCTAGTTTAAACCCCTACTTTGAAACCTTAACCCTAGTTTGAAACCCTACTTTGAATCCCTAACCCTAGTTTAAACCCCTACTTTGAAACCCTAACCCTAGTTTAAAACCCTACTTTGAAACCCTAACCCTAGTTTAAACCCCTACTTTGAAACACTTACCCTAGTTTAAAACCCTACTTTGAAACCCTAACCCTAGTTTGAAACCCTAACCCTCGTTTACACACCTACTTTGAAACCCTAACCCTAGTTTGAAACCCTACTTCGAAACCCTAACCCTAGTTTGAAACCCTACTTTGAAACCCTAACCCTAGTTTGAAACCCTAACCCTAATTTAAACCCCTACTTTAGAACCCTAACCCTAGGTTAAACCCCTACTTTGAAACCCTCACCTTAGTTTAAAATCCTACTTTGAAACCTTAACCCTAGTTTAAACCACCTACTTTGAAACCCTAACCCTAGTTTAAAACCCTACTTTGAAACCCTATTCCTAGTTTAAAACCAGACTTTGAAACCCTAACCCTAGATTAAACCCCTACTTTGAAACCCTAACCCTAGTTTAAAACCCTACTTTGAAACCCTAACACTAGTTTGAAAACCTTACCCTAAATTAAACCCCTACTTTGAAACCCTAACCCTAGTTTAAAACCCTACTTTGAAACCCTAACCCTAGTTTGAAAACCTAACCCTAGTTTAAACCCCTACTTTGAAACCCTAACCCTAGTTTAAACCCCTACTTTGAAACACTTATCCTAGTTTAAAACCCTACTTTGAAACCCTAACCCTAGTTTAAAACCCTACTTTGAAACCCTAACCCTAGTTTAAACCCCTACTTTGAAACACTTACCCTAGTTTAAAACCCTACTTTGAAACCCTAACCCTAGTTTGAAACCCTAACCCTCGTTTACACACCTACTTTGAAACCCTAACCCTAGTTTGAAACCCTACTTCGAAACCCTAACCCTAGTTTGAAACCCTACTTTGAAACCCTAACCCTAGTTTAAACCCCCACTTTGAAACCCTAACCCTAGTTTGAAACCCTTTTTTGGAACCCTAACCCTAGTTTAAACCCCTACTTTTAAACCCTAACCCTAGTTTAAACCCCTACTTTGAAACCTTAACCCTAGTTTAAACAACTACTTTGAAACCCTAACCCTAGTTTAAAACCCTACTTTGAAACCCTAACCCTAGTTTAACCCCTACTTTGAAAACATAACCCTCGTTTACACCATTACTTTGCAACCCTAACCCTAGTTTACACCATTACTTTGCAACCCTAACCCTTGTTTAAACCCCTACTTTGAAACCCTAACCCTAGTTTAGATCCCTACTTTGAAACCCTAACCCTAGTTTAAACCCCTACTTTGAATCCCTAACCCTAGTTTAAACCCCTACTTTGAATCCCTAACCCTAGTTTAAACCCCTACTTTGAATCCCTAACCCTAGTTTAAACCACTACTTTGAAACCCTAACCCTAGTTTAAAACCCTACTTTGAAACCCTAACCCTAGTTAAAAACCCTACTTTGAAACCCTAACCCTAGTTTTAACCCCTACTTTGAAACCCTAACCCTAGTTTAAACCATTACTTTGCAACCCTAACCCTAGTTTAAACCCCTACTTTGAAACCCTAATCCTAGTTTAAACCCCTACTTTGAATCCCTAACCCTAGTTTAGATCCCAACTTTGAAACCCTAACCCTAGTTTAAACCCCTACTTTGAAACCCTAACCCTACGTTAAACCCCTACTTTGAAACCCTAACCCTAGTTTAAACCCCTATTATGAATCCCTAAGCCTAGTTTAAACCCCTACTTTGAAACCCTAACCCTAGTTTAAAACCCTACTTTGAAACCCTAACCCTAGTTTAAACCCCTACTTTTAAACCCTAACCCTAGTTTAAACCATTACTTGGCAACCCTAAACCTAGTTTAAACCCCTACTTTGAAACCCTAACCCTAGTTTTAACCCCTACTTTGAATCCCTAACCCTAGTTTAGATCCCTTCTTTGAAACCCTAACCCTAGTTTAAACCCCTACTTTGAATTCCTAACCCTAGTTTAAACCCCTACTTTTAAACCCTAACCCTAGTTGAAACCCCTACGTTGAAACCTTAACCCTAGTTTAAACCACTACTTGGAAACCCTAACCCTAGTTTAAACCCCTACTTTGAATCCCTAACCCTAGTTTAGATCCCTACTTTGAAACCCTAACCCTAGTTTAAACCCCTACTTTGAAACCCTAACCCTACTTTAAACCGCTACTTTGAAACCCTAACCCTAGTTTAAACCCCTACTTTGAATCCCTAACCCTAGTTTAAACCCCTACTTTGAAACCCAAACCCTAATTTAAATCCCTACTTTGAAACCCTAACCCTAGTTTAAACCCCTACTTTGAAACCCTAACGCTAGTTTAAAAACCTACTATGAAACCCTAACCCTAGTTTAAACCCCTACTTTGAAACCCTAACCCTAATTTAAACCCCTACTTTAGAACCCTAAACCTAGGTTAAACCCCTACTTTGAAACCCTAACCTTAGTTTAAAATCCTACTTTGAAACCTTAACCTTAGTTTAAACCCCTACTTTGAAACACTAACCCTAGTTTAAACCCCTACTTTGAAACCCTAACCCTAGTGTAAAACCCTACTTTGAAACCCTAACCCCAGTTTAAAACCCTACTTTGAAACCCTAACCCTAGTTTAAACCCCTACTTTGAAACCCTAACCCTAGTTTAAACCCCTACTTTGAAACCCTAAACCTAGTTTAAACCACTACTTTGAAACCCTAACCCTAGTTTAAAACCCTACTTTGAAACCCTAACCCTAGTTTAAACCCCTTCTTTGAAACGCTAACCCTAGTTTAAAACCCTACTTTGAAACCCTAACCCTAGTTTAAAACCCTACTTTGAAACCTTAACTCTAGTTTGAAACCCTAACCCTAGTTTGAAACCCTAACCCTAGTTTAAACCCCTACTTTGAAACCCTAACCCTAGTTTAAGCCCCTACTTTGAAACCTTAACCATAGTTTAAAACCCTACTTTGAAACCCTAACTCGAGTTTAAACCCCTACTTAAGAACCCTAACCCTAGGTTAAAACCCTACTTTGAAACCCTAACCCTAGTTTAAACCCCTACTTTAAAACCCTAATCCTAGTTTAAAACCCTACTTTGAAACCCTAACCCTAGTTTAAACCCCAACTTCGAAACCCTAACCATAGTTTAAAACCCTATTTTGAATCCCTAACCCTAGTTTGAAACCCTAACCCTAGTTTAAACACCTACTTTGAAACACTAACCCTAGTTTAAACCCCTACTTTGAAACCCTAACCCTACTTTAAACCCCTACTTTGAAACCCTAACCCTAGTTTAAACCCCTACTTTGAAAACCCTTACCCTAGTTTAAACCCCTACTTTGAAACCCTAACCCTAGTTTAAAACCCTACCTTGAAACCCTAACCCTAGTTTGAAAACCCAAGTCTAGTTTAAACCCCTACTTTGAAACCCTAACCCTAGTTTAAACCCCTACTTTGAAACCCTAACCCTAGTTTAACCCCTACTTTGAAAACCTAACCCTAGTTTAAGCCCCTACTTTGAAACCTTAACCATAGTTTAAAACCCTACTTTGAAACCCTAACTCGAGTTTAAACCCCTACTTAAGAACCCTAACCCTAGGTTAAAACCCTACTTTGAAACCCTAACCCTAGTTTAAACCCCTACTTTAAAACCCTAACCCTAGTTTAAAACCCTACTTTGAAACCCTAACCCTAGATTAAACCCCTACTTTGAAACCCTAACCATAGTTTAAAACCCTACTTTGAAACCCTAACCCTAGTTTGAAACCCTAACCCTAGTTTAAACACCTACTTTGAAACACTAACCCTAGTTTAAACCCCTACTTTGAAACCCTAACCCTACTTTAAACCCCTACTTTGAAAACCTAACCCTAGTTTAAACCCCTACTTTGAATCCCTAACCTTAGTTTAAACCCCTACTTTGAAACCCTAACCTAGTTTAAAACCCTACCTTGAAACCCTAACCCTAGTTTGAAAACCTAACCCTAGTTTAAACCCCTACTTTGAAACCCTAACCCTAGTTTAAACCCCTACTTTGAAACCCTAACCCTAGTTTAAAACCCTACTTTTAAACCCTAACCCTAGTTTAAACCCCTACGTTGAAACCTTAACCCTAGTTTAAACCACTACTTTGAAACCCTAACCCTAGTTTAAAACCCTACTTTGAAACCCTAACCCTAGTTTAAACCCCTACTTTGAATCCCTAACCCGAGTTTAAACCCCTACTTTGCAACCCTAACCCTAGTTTAAAACCCTACTTTGAAACTATAACCCTAGTTTAAACCCCTACTTTGAAACCCTAATCCTAGTTTAAACCCCTACTTTGAAACCCAAACCCTAATTTAAACCCCTACTTTGAAACCCTAACCCTAGTTTAAACCCCTACTTTGAAACCCTAACCCTACTTTAAACCCCTATTTTGAAACCCTAACCCTACTTTAAACCCCTACTTTGAAACCCTAACCCTAGTTTAAACCCCTATTTTGAATCCCTAACCCTAGTTTAAACCCCTACTTTGAAACCCTAATCCTAGTTTAAACCCCTACTTTGAAACCCAAACCCTAATTTAAACCCCTACTTTGAAACCCTAACCCTAGTTTAAACCCCTACTTTGAAACCCTAACGCTAGTTTAAAAACTTCTTTGAAACCCTAACCCTAGTTTAAACCCCTACTTTGAAACCCTAATCGTAGTTTGAAACCCTAACCCTAATTTAAACCCCTACTTTAGAACCCTAACCCTAGGTTAAACCCCTACTTTGAAACCCTAACCTTAGTTTAAAATCCTACTTTGAAACCTTAACCTTAGTTTAAACCCCTACTTTGAAACCCTAACCCTAGTTTAAAACCCTACTTTAAACTCTAACCCTAGTTTAAACCCCTACTTTAAAACCCTAATCCTAGTTTAAACACCTACTTTGAAACACTAACCCTAGTTTAAACCCCTACTTTGAAACCCTAACCCTACTTTAAACCCTTACTTTGAAACCCTAACCCTACTTTAAACCCTTACTTTGAAACCCTAACCCGAGTTTAAACCCCTACTTTGCAACCCTAACCCTAGTTTAAAACCCTACTTTGAAACTATAACCCTAGTTTAAACCCCTACTTTGAAACCCTAATCCTAGTTTAAACCCCTACTTTGAAACCCAAACCCTAATTTAAACCCCTACTTTGAAACCGTAACCCTACTTTAAACCCCTACTTTGAAACCCTAACCCTACTTTAAACCCCTACTTTGAAACCCTAACCCTAGTTTAAACCCCTACTTTGAATCCCTAACCCTAGTTTAAACCCCTACTTTGAAACCCTAATCCTAGTTTAAACCCCTACTTTGAAACCCAAACCCTAATTTAAACCCCTACTTTGAAACCCTAACCCTAGTTGAATCCCCTACTTTGAAACCCTAACGCTAGTTTAAAAACCTACTTTGAAACCCTAACCCTAGTTTAAACCCCTACTTTGAAACCCTAACCCTAGTTTGAAACCCTAACCCTAATTTAAACCCCTACTTTAGAACCCTAACCCTAGGTTAAACCCCTACTTTGAAACCCTAACCTTAGTTTAAAATCCTACTTTGAAACCTTATCCTTAGTTTAAACCCCTACTTTGAAACCCTTACCCTAGTTTAAAACCCTACTTTAAACTCTAACCCTAGTTTAAACCCCTACTTTGAAACCCTAATCCTAGTTTAAACACCTACTTTGAAACACTAACCCTAGTTTAAACCCCTACTTTGAAACCCTAACCCTACTTTAAACCCCTACTTTGAAATCCTAACCCTAGTTTAAACCCCTACTTTGAATCCCTAACCCTAGTTTAAACCCCTACTTTGAAACCCTAACCCTAGTTTGAAACCCTACTTTGAAACCCTAACCCTAGTTTGATACCTGACTTTGAAATCCTAACCCTAGTTTAAACCCCTACTTTTAATCCCTAACCCTAGTTTAAACCCCTACTTTGAAACCCTAATCCTAGTTTAAACCCCTACTTTGAAACCCAAACCCTAATTTAAACCCCTACTTTGAAACGCTAACCCTAGTTTGAAACCCCTACTTTAGAACCCTAACCCTAGGTTAAACCCCTACTTTGAAACCCTAACCTTAGTTTAAAATCCTACTTTGAAACCTTAACCTTAGTTTAAACCCCTACTTTGAAACCCTAACCCTAGTTTAAAACCCTACTTTAAACTCTAACCCTAGTTTAAACCCCTACTTTGAAACCCTAATCCTAGTTTAAACCCCTACTTTGAAACCCTAACCCTTGTTTAAACCCCTACTTTGAAACCCTAACCCTAGTTTAAACCCCTACTTTGAAACCCTAACCCTAATTTAAACCCCTACTTTGAAACCCTAACCCTAGTTTAACCCCTTACTTTGAAACCTTAACCCTAGTTTGAAACCCTAACCCTAATTTAAACCCCTACTTTAGAACCCTAACCCTAGGTTAAACCCCTACTTTGAAACCCTAACCTTAATTTAAAATCCTATTTTGAAACCTTAACCCTAGTTTAAACCCCTACTTTGAAACCCTAACCCTAGTTTAAAACCCTACTTTGAAACCCTATTCCTAGTTTAAAACTAGACTTTGAAAACCTAACCCTAGATTAAACCGTTACTTTGCAACCCTAACCCTAGTTTAAACCCCTACTTTGAAACCCTAACCGTAGTTTAAACTCCTACTTTGAATCCCTAACCCTAGTTTAGATCCCTACTTTGAAACCCTAACCCTAGTTTAAACCCCTACTTTGAAACCCTAACCCTAGTTTAAACCCCTACTTTAAATCCCTAACCCGAGTTTAAACCCCTACTTTGAAACCCTAACCCTAGTTTAAAACCCTACTTTGAAACCCTAACCCTAGTTTGAAAACCTAACCCTAGTTTAAACCACTACTTTGAAACCCTAACCCTAGTTTAAAACCCTACTTTGAAACCCTAACCCTAGTTTAAACCCCTACTTTGAAACCCTAACCCTAGTTTAAACCATTACTTTGAAACCCTAGTTTAAACCCCTACTTTGAATCCCTAACCCTAGTTTAGATCCCTACTTTGAATCCCTAACCCTAGTTTAAACCCCTACTTTGAAACCCTAACCCTACTTTAAACCCCTACTTTGAAATCCTAACCCTAGTTTAAACCCCTACTTTGAATCCCTAACCCTAGTTTAAACCCCTACTTTAAACTCTAACCCTAGTTTAAACCCCTACTTTGAAACCCTAATCCTAGTTTAAACACCTACTTTGAAACACTAACCCTAGTTTAAACCCCTACTTTGAAACCCTAACCCTACTTTAAACCCCTACTTTGAAATCCTAACCCTAGTTTAAACCCCTACTTTGAATCCCTAACCCTAGTTTAAACCCCTACTTTGAAACCCTAACCCTAGTTTGAAACCCTACTTTGAAACCCTAACCCTAGTTTGATACCTTACTTTGAAATCCTAACCCTAGTTTAAACCCCTACTTTGAATCCCTAACCCTAGTTTAAACCCCTACTTTGAAACCCTAATCCTAGTTTAAACCCCTACTTTGAAACCCAAACCCTAATTTAAACCCCTACTTTGAAACGCTAACCCTAGTTTGAAACCCCTACTTTAGAACCCTAACCCTAGGTTAAACCCCTACTTTGAAATCCTAACCTTAGTTTAAAATCCTACTTTGAAACCTTAACCTTAGTTTAAACCCCTACTTTGAAACCCTAACCCTAGTTTAAAACCCTACTTTAAACTCTAACCCTAGTTTAAACCCCTACTTTGAAACCCTAATCCTAGTTTAAACCCCTACTTTGAAACCCTAACCCTAGTTTAAACCCCTACTTTGAAACCCTAACCCTAGTTTAAACCCCTACTTTGAAACCCTAACCCTAATTTAAACCCCTACTTTGAAACCCTAACCCTAGTTTAACCCCTTACTTTGAAACCTTAACCCTAGTTTGAAACCCTAACCCTAATTTAAACCCCTACTTTAGAACCCTAACCCTAGGTTAAACCCCTACTTTGAAACCCTAACCTTAGTTTAAAATCCTACTTTGAAACCTTAACCCTAGTTTAAACCCCTACTTTGAAACCCTAACCCTAGTTTAAACCCCTACTTTGAAACCCTAATCCTAGTTTAAACCCCTACTTTAGAACCCTAACCCTAGGTTAAACCCTAACCTAACCCTAACCCTAGTTTAAAACCCTACTTTGAAACACTAACCATAGTTTAAACCCCTACCTTCAAACCCTAACCCTAGTTTAAAACCCTACTTTGAAAGCCTAACCCTAGTTTAAACCCCTACTTTGAAACCCTAACCCTAGTTTAAACCCCTACTTTGAAACCCTAATCCTAGTTTAAACCACTACTTTGAAACCCTAACCCTAGTTTAAACCCCTTCTTTGAAACCCTAACCCTAGTTTAAACCCCTACTTTGAAACCTTAACCCTAGTTTAAACCACTACTTTGAAACCCTAACCCTAGTTTAAAACCCTACTTTGAAACCCTAACCCTAGTTTAAACCCCTACTTTGAAACCCTAACCCGAGTTTAAACCCCTACTTTGAAACCCTAACCTTAGTTTGAAACCCTACTTTGAAACCCTAACCCTAATTTAAACCCCTACTTTGAAACCCTAACCCTAATTTTAAAACCTACTTTGAAACCCTAACCCTAGTTTAAACCCCTACTTTGAAACCCTAACCCTAGTTTGAATTCCTACTTTGAAACCCTAACCCTAGTTTGAAACCCTACTTTGAAACCCTAACCCTAGTTTAAACCCCTACCGTGAAACCCTAACCTAAGTTTGAAACCCTAACCCTAATTTAAAGACCTACTTTGAAACCCTAACCCTAGTTTAAAACCCTATTCCTAATTTAAACACCTACTTTGAAACCCAAACCCTAGTTTAAAACCCTACTTTAAAACCCTAACCCTAGTTTAAAACCCTACTTTGAAACCTTAACTCTAGTTTGAAACCCTAACCCTAGTTTTAAACCCTAACCCTAGTTTAAAACCCTACTTTGAAACCCTAACCCTAGTTTAAACCCCTACTTTGAAAACCTAAACCTAGTTTAAAACCCTACTTTGAAACCCTAACCCTAGTTTGAAACCCTAATCCTAGTTTAAAACCCTACCCCTAGTTTGAAAACCTAACCCTAGTTTAAACCCCTACTTTGAAACCCTAACCCTAGTTTAAACCCCTACTTTGAAACCCTAACCCGAGTTTAAACCCCTACTTTGAAACCCTAACCTGAGTTTAAACCCCTACTTTGAAACCCTAACCTGAGTTTAAACCCCTACTTTGAAACCCTAACCCGAGTTTAAACCCCTACTTTGAAACCCTTACCCTAGTTTAAACCCCTACGTTGAAACCCTTACCCTAGTTTAAACCCCTACTTTGAAACCCTAACCCTAGTTTGAAACCCTAACCCTAATTTAAACCCCTACTTTAGATTCCTAACCCTAGGTTAAACCCCTACTTTGAAACCCTAACCTAAGTTTAAAATCCTACTTTGAAACCTTAACCCTAGTTTAAACCCCTACTTTGAAACCCTAACCCTAGTTTAAACCCCCACTTTGAAACCCTAATCCTAGTTTAAACCCTACTTTGAAACCCTAAACCTAGTTTAAACCCCTTCTTTGAAACCCTAACCCTAGTTTGAAACCCTAACCCTAATTTAAACCCCTACTTTAGAACCCTAACCCTAGGTTAAACCCCTACTTTGAAACCCTAACCCTAGTTTAAAACCCTAACCCTAATTTAAACACCTACTTTGAAACCCTAACCCTAGTTTAAAACCCTACTTTGAAACCCTAACCCTAGTTTAAAACCCTACTTTGAAACCTTAACTCTAGTTTGAAACCCTAACCCTAGTTTGAAACCCTAATCCTAGTTTAAACCCCTACTTTGAAACCCTAACCCTAGTTTAAACCCTTACTTTGAAACCCTAACCCTAGTTTAAAACCCTACTTTGAAACCCTAAACCTAGTTTAAACCCCTACTTTAAAACCCTAACCCTAGTTTAAAACCCTACTTTGAAACCCTAACCCTAGTTTAAACCCCTACTTTGAAACCCTAAACCTAGTTTAAAACCCTACTTTGAAACCCTAACCCTACTTTGAAACCCTAATCCTAGTTTAAAACCCTACCCCTAGTTTGAAAACCTAACCCTAGTTTAAACCCCTACTTTGAAACCCTAACCCTAGTTTAAACCCCTACTTTGAAACCCTAACCCGAGTTTAAACCCCTACTTTGAAACCCTAACCTGAGTTTAAACCCCTACTTTGAAACCCTAACCCGAGTTTAAACCCCTACTTTGAAACCCTTACCCTATTTTAAACCCCTACTTTGAAACCCTAACCCTAGTTTAAACCCCTACTTTGAAACCCTAACCCTAGTTTGAAACCCTAACCCTTATTTAAACCCCTACTTTAGAACCCTAACCCTAGGTTAAACCCCTACTTTGAAACCCTAACCTAAGTTTAAAATCCTACTTTGAAACCTTAACCCTAGTTTAAACCCCTACTTTGAAACCCTAACCCTAGTTTAAACCCCCACTTTGAAACCCTAATCCTAGTTTAAACCCCTACTTTGAAACCCTAACCCTAGTTTAAACCCCTTCTTTGAAACCCTAACCCTAGTTTGAAACCCTAACCCTAATTTAAACCCCTACTTTAGAACCCTAACCCTAGGTTAAACCCCTACTTTGAAACCCTAACCTTAGTTTAAAATCCTACTTTGAAACCTTAATCCTAGTTTAAACCCCTACTTTGAAACCCTAACCCTAGTTTAAAACCCTACCCCTAGTTTAAAACCCTACTTTGAAACCCTATTCCTAGTTTAAAACCAGACTTTGAAACCCTAACCCTAGATTAAACCATTACTTTGCAACCCTAACCCTAGTTTAAACACCTACTTTGAAACCCTAACCGTAGTTTAAACCCCTACTTTGAATCCCTAACCCTAGTTTAGATCTCTACTTTGAAACCCTAACCCTAGTTTAAACCCCTACTTTGAAACCCTAACCCTAGTTTAAACTCCTACTTTGAAACCCTAACTCTACGTTAAACCCCTACTTTGAAACCCTAACCCTAGTTTAAACCCCTACTTTGAAACCCTAACTCTACGTTAAACCCCTACTTTGAAACCCTAACCCTAGTTTAAACCCCTACTTTGAATCCCTAACCCGAGTTTAAACCCCTACTTTGAAACCCTTACCCTAGTTTAAAACCCTACTTTGAAACCCTAACCCTAGTTTGAAAACCTAACCCTAGTTTAAACCCCTACTTTGAAACCCTAACCCTAGTTTAAACCCCTACTTTGAAACCCTAACCCTAGTTTGAAAACCTAACCCTAGTTTAAACCCTTACTTTGAAACCTTAACCCTAGTTTAAACCCCTACTTTGAATCCCTAACCCTAGTTTAAACCCCTACTTTGAAACCCTAACCCTTGTTTAAAACCCTACTTTGAAACCCTAACCCTAGTTTGAAACCCTACTTTGAAACCCTAACCCTAGTTTGAAACCCTAACCCTCGTTTAAACCCCTACTTTGAAACCCTAACCCTCGTTTTAAACCCTACTTTGAAACCCTAACCCTAGTTTGAAAAACCTACTTTGAAACCCTAACCCTAGTTTAAACCCCCACTTTGAAACCCTAACCCTAGTTTAAACCCCCACTTTGAAACCCTAACCCTAGTTTAAACCCCCACTTTGAAACCCTAACCCTAGTTTAAACCCCCACTTTGAAACCCTAACCCTAGTTTAAACCCCCACTTTGAAACCCTAACCCTAGTTTAAACCCCCACTTTGAAACCCTAACCCTAGTTTAAACCCCCACTTTGAAACCCTAACCCTAGTTTAAACCCCTACTTTGAAACCCTAACCCTAGTTTAAACCCCTACTTTGAAACCCTAACTCTAGTTTAAACCCCTACTTTGAAACCCTAACCCTAGTTTAAAACCCTACTTTGAAACCCTAACCCTAGTTTAAAACCCTAACCCTAGTTTAAACCCCTACTTTGAAACCCTAACCCTAGTTTAAAACCCTACTTTGAAACCCTAACCCTAGTTTAAAACCCTAACCCTAGTTTAAACCCCTACTTTGAAACCCTAACCCTAATTTAAACACCTACTTTGAAACCCTAACCCTAGTTTAAAACCCTATTAACGTGATGTAGTTTAAGATGGGGGAAAACTTGCAAAATCTCACTTATTTAGCATTATACATCAGACTAAAAATAATTGCCGTGCAACACTTACCTCAGACGAGATGAAATGGGACGAGACCGTCGTCGAGAACCTTCTAAAATAGTCTCATTCAAGCGTCTCTAATTGGCCACAGCACAGACAAGCAGAAAACGACCAATCAGGGAAAAGAGATAGGACAACACGAACTCCAACTATCAGCAAGAGGGGTCCGTCGTCTAGAACCTTCCAAAATCAAGCGAATGTCATTGGCCACAGCACAGACAGGGAAAAAAGCGGACCAATCAGGGTTAGGATTAGAAAAAAACGCGCGAGAGAAGACAACGCGAAGTCCCAACTATCACAAGATGGGTTGCAGCCCGATGGTGAGGTTGGAGCGCGCTGCATCCGAGGAGACCAGTTTAAGGGGGCAACTGCGCTGCGTGCAGCTGCAAGGTTCAATAATGCGGATTGTGTCATACAACACTCGCGGGTTGCGAGTAGGACATACTGCTACATACAGGACAGGCTGTCTGGTAGTGGATGCGCTGCTTGACCAATTGTATGTGTTTTTTGCACAACAAAAAAAAAAAAAAAATACATATAAAAAGATAGAAATTGTAATTCAAACATCCACTTTTTTAACCACTAAAAAGAACCAACCATTGTCTAATTCATATCTTTGTTTTCAGTGTTAAGGGAGTGACACATATTTTAATTACTATGCATTTAAAAAAATCTGATTAATCTGTTATTTTAATTTCAGCAATTATCACCTGTCTAAATTATTCAACACAGACAAATCTTTACAAGTGATGAAATGTTTCTACAAAATATCCAGTATTATATATTTTATTATTGGCTACATTGTACATGTCACTGATTTTTTTTTTTTTTTAAGTATATTGAACATAAAACAATCTAGTTAAATGAACCTTCCAATTTGAATTTGTTGATTTACACCATTAACCAAATTTTATTAACATCTTACAAATTCCTTTTATATGTCTATGTGTGCCCTGAGGAAACTGTGGAGACAACATGCGCACAGTCACTGTTTGTGCATCTTGAAGAACTCATCAATATTATAAAAGAAAACATTTACTTTAGCAAAGGAAATGGACAATTTTTAGTATTAAATAATAAACCATAATCAGCAAAAAACACAGTAATAGTCACGCTACAAATTTGGAAAATAATCAAATAAAAACATTTTGTGACTGAAAAGTCCTGGCTGTACCTAATCAATTGGCCAAGATGGCCGCCGCCCTGGGCGAGCGGAGTGGCGAGAATCGTGGTCATACCTAATCAATTGGCCAAGATGGCCGCCGCCCTGGGTGGGCGGAGTGGCGAGAATCCAGGGTGTACCTAATTAATTGACCAGAATCCTGGGTGTACCTAATCAATTGGCCAAGATAGTAGTAGTAGTAATAGTATTTGCAATAGTAGTAGTCGTATATAGGCCAAGCCTTGAGTACACCAAGAAAAAAAGGGGCTGAGTTGAGCTCAACAGTGAGAGATGATTGGCTGAGGCAGTTGCTATGCAAAAACGACAGATCATTCACGCACACACATTTGATTTTAACTTGTTGCGAGACGTCACGCACCCACATTCCATTGTATTTGTATAGGATACGCTCACCTCAAACAAAAGCCTCTCACGACCTAACGGTTGAAGATGCAGATTCCAGAAATGGCTCGTTAGAACGGCAAGGGTTTGGGGAACGCGAGCATGTTCTCAGTTTTTTAATCGGATGAAAAATGACCAACTTAGGAGCAGGTTGAAAATTTATGATTGATCGAAAATGAAGAGGGAAAAACGGCGAAAATAACATTGAAAAGAGATCGAAATAGTCCGACTTCTCCTCGCTTAAAGTGAAAATAAAGGTACTAAATGACACCTTAGCCAAATAAAACTTAGTTTTTCAGAAAGCAGAGGCTTGTGGCTACAAAATGTGCCAATTTGATGTCTAGTGAGCAAAGATTGTGGCCATGAGGAGTTGAAGTGAAACTTTTGGAAATATATTTTTTGGTTCCCGTCACTGAAGCCTTAATTAGTCACACTCTAAATAGGCGACTTTCACCCCTTTGCTCACTGTCTTTGAACCCGCACAGGGGGGGAGCTTTCATTCCTTAATTTTTTTTTTTGACACTGAGCTAAAGATGACAAAAATTCCAACAAAATGAGCTAAAATTCATATCGGTCGGTCAACGTATGTGCGCGCAGCGTGTCTTGGAAAAAGGTGCTTGATTGGAGTTGATCTCTTTCGGTTTCCCATTCATTCCTATGGGACTTTATTTGGGAGTTTTTTGGGAATAGCGTCGCCATGGTAACTGGGAATTCCCTTGCGGAAAAATCGGTGGAAGATTAAAAAAATAATAAAAAGAAGAAGAAGAATAATACTAGAAAAATTTCCGCGGAAATTTTGAATGGGCCTGCTGACTCTTGCAAGGTGGAAAGATGCATGCTCTGAACTGTTTGCCAAATGTTGGTGTACTTTACCTCTCAATTTGTGTCAGCAGGAATAGAGTTCAGGACAATTTGTAATAACTGCAGTTATTACATGTGTAATGGCTTCCCTTATGTCTTGATTGACATTTTAGTCATATCAAAAGGGAATCAGTTTAATTTCTTGCTTATAGTGTAAGTGATTAACTAAAATATAAAATGCGATATACTGTATCATGGAGCAAATACAGTATGAATGCAGTGTTTAAATTTGACATTGCATATTAAAAGGCATGTTGGTGCTGATCAATATTGCAGGAATATTACTCCAAAGTACATGTAAAACGGCTCTTAAAAGAGCCGTTTTGGGTCTTTGTTACACAGCATCTTCATCTTTTCCTGAGCACACAAAGGAACAAGTTGTTAGAAAATAGGCAGCAAAACTGAACAGTTAAAACTTAATCTAAATACTCATCCAATACACATGTGACGGTTTTTCAGTGAGGAATCCTGTAGAATAAATCATTTTGGTCTACGTTTGCGGGATCCCTTTTTTCATCTTTTCTCTCCACCAGTTGTACCAGACATAACAACCTTGATATCCTTGGCCATGTCAAGTAGCGCCCCTTGCTGCGCTCCATCCACCTGTATTGCATGTGAAAATGAAAAATGAGTGTTCAATGTTTGCCTAGATCAATTCAGTAATCAATCATCACTTACCCTCGCAGTTCATCCCTTACCATCGCAGTACCTCACTGACACCAACACTTTTCATTGTGTTGTAGTCACAATCACAATAAGGACAAACAAAACATTCAAGTCCAAATGCACGATGTCCTGCTAACAGAAAAGCACACTGATTAAAAGTACCGTCATACAACACTGCTCAAAATAAGGGAGCGCTTAAATGGCATATCCCATGTCTTAAATTCAATTTAAAGCTCAATACGTTTAGAACTAACTAAATGATAAATATGTCTACAAAAAAAATGATTGGCCGCTCTGATTTTGAGTGTAGTTCTGTTATGACACAAATTTTGAACGAGCAAAGGATTTAACTTTTCAGCCTTTACAATTTAAAGTACAGTATCCCCCTCTTTTGAGCAGTGGTATGAAAGGCTCAATAACATTTGCAAAAGCACACTTGTGAAAATGGTGCCCTTGCGATCGACAATGAGCTGACACAAGAAGTTAACACACAGTAGACCGGACTGTGGTAACTGTAATAAGTGTGCAGAACGCCTGATTGAACACAACAATCTGGGTGAGATATGTAAATGTGATCAATCAGTGTCTGCTTTCCAGTTGTGGCCTGGGTGATCAGCTGTGAAAAGCGTCTGGACTGAAACAAGTCCAGAATGGATTTCTTTCCCTTTGAAAGCAAATCCTCATTAAAGTCTCCGCAAACAACAATAGGCTGGCAGTCCATCACGGCCAAGGCATCCAAGAGACTTCCAAGGTTTGGAAGAAATGTGCCAAGACTCAGGTTGGGTGGCCTGTAGACCGTAGCTATCAAAGCCTGGACGGGAGCGTCAACCCTGATGACAGCAAATTCCAGGTCAACCACATTCTGAATAAACCGACGGGGCTCCGCTCGAAGACAATCGCGATAATAGACTGCGACTCCGCCACCCTCTTTTTGGGCCATGTCCAGTCTATTTGAATACGAAACTTGTCTGTTGCGCACAAAAGTGCTGCATGCCTCCAGTTGCAAGGGAGGGGGGAAGAAGGATCCAGACAAATGAGTTTCAGTGAGGCAAAGGACATCTGCCAGCCTCAACTCATGATGAGACTTCAAGTCGTCAATATGAGATGGAAGCCCCTCGGTGTTGTGATGAACAATGGTCAAGGTGGGAAAAGCAGTTTGCGGCATTTTGGAAAAGTACAACAATGGTCTTGTACTTTGGAAAGAAGCGTGCGTCATCCTGTCCATTGCCGTCGTGACGTTGGGATTGGCGTAGATTTTGGATTCGTCAAAGTCTATGACCCTCAATCCCTGAAGTGACGTCGTGCGGCTTAGGGCAACATAGGCCATTCCAGGTTCAAACACACGCTTAAGAGACACCACTGCAGAGGTCATCGTCATGCCTTGCACTTTGTGAGCCGTGCATCCAAAGGCAAGCTTCATGGGGAATTGCCGCCTGACCACGCCTTTCATGCCCAGGTTTTCCTCCGACCTTTCGATATAGACCAAGTCATCCGTCGGCCCCAGAATTTTATGGCGCAATTTCTGGCCCGCTTTGGGATTGTCTAGCCTCAGTCCGAGCAAGGTCACTTTCTCCGCCGACCCCTTTGGGGCGCTTTGAACAATGTTGCCTATTGTGCCAAAGGTCCCGTTCACCAATCCGTCCTCGATATCCAACTTCCGAAGAAGCATAACCCGTGCTCCTACACCAGCTTGAAGGGCATCCGGTAGATCCCTTCTCGACCCCATGATCACAGTGACCATCGCCCCCGACCGTGGGCTCTTCCTGTAGTCCTCTGCGGGAATATTGACCACAGTCAATTTGAGAGCATGCAGCTGCTGCATTGTGCCTATCCACCTCTTTATTGGTGGCAAAGATATGCAGAGTATCCGCAGGGAGGTCTCGCGCATCCGTGACAGCCGTGGTGAGTAACGCCCTGTCACCATCGCCGAGCGGATCAGCCTTCCCCTTCTCCCTGATCCTGTTCAAAAGCGACGACGTCTTTTTGCCGCATGATTTGAGTAAGCTTGACCATCTGAAAATCTGTCCAGAGGTCAAGAAGATCGTTGTCAGAAACGCAGAGGGGTTTGGACCTTCCGAGGGGTGGCAGTTGGTAGAAGTCCCCAACTGCAAGAACGGAGATACCCCCAAATGGTCTGTTGTTGCTCTTGATTTGCTGAAATCTCCGGTGGACATAGGCAAAGAGTTCCTTGGAGACCATGGAGATCTCGTCGATGATCAAAATTTCCACGTTGCAAAGGGTTGCTCTCAATGCGTCCAACGTATTCCCCAGCGCCTGGTAAGGAGGCTTTAGAGTCCTGGGGAGTTTCAAGTGGGAATGAAAAGTTTTCCCTGAGATGTTGTAAGCCGCCGTGCCAGTAAACGACGTCAGCAGCACAGCAGGCTTGGCCATATCCGCTTCGTCGCGGAACCTGGGAAGCTGATGGAGAATCTTACTGGCCTCCTGGTAAATGCACTTGATGACATGCGATTTACCACAGCCAGCTCCTCCGGAGATCAAATAAAAGAAGGGCTCGAGGAGACGATCCGAAACGCGTTTCAAACACCACTCGCGCACAGCGTAGAAGACGGACGCTTGCGTTTCATTGAGACTGCGGTACATGTTCCTCACAAATTCGGCGCTCAACTTTGGCGCCTCAAACGCCGGCAAGACCGCGCCGCTACCAGGAGCGTCCTGGTAGGCCGGAACCTCATCTTGCGGGTCTTCCTGTAACGGATTAGATTCGCGTTCGGCGGCACACTCCAAACGCTCTGCCTCTACCTCCGGCGCAAAAGTGCTCCACGCGTTGAGAACCGCACGAAGCTCTTTCAATTTTTCGAAGGCATTGTCCACGGTCTTTCCCCGTCCTTCGTACCGCCCCCGATTGCGGTCGACGATAGCCCGCACCCGACCGAACTTTGAATCCCCGGCACCGTAGAACTCCTCGTACGTTTTGAGGTTTTCAGACCTGAGCTCGGCGTCGTCTCTGTGGGGGAGGTACAATTTAAGATGGGTCCTGTAATACTTCTCAGCATACTTTTTGATTGAGAAGCGAGTGAATCTGATGACGGCATCTTTTCCAATCCGCTTCTGGATGAATCCCTTGCCGTGTGAGAGGGGAATGACATTCTTGCCCTCAGTCTGCTGACCGTAGACGACTCGGTATTCGGATGCGAATTCGGCGAGACACATCCGCTCAAACATTGCCGTTCTAGGTCTTGCCACATATTTTTCTGGCAGACCAGACATCCACACGTTGTCTGCGTCCGGATGCATGGTCCTCAGTCTACTCATGGGTAGACTCAATTTCACGCCATCCTCAGCAGTCTGGATGAAAACTACGCTGCGCGAGCACTTCTTCAGAGGGAGACTGCATGTCCGCGCCACCGCTTCTTGAGCGCTCACCTCTCTGTGCTTGGAATACGCCGCCATTATTTTCCTCATCTCGTCCTTTTTGTCGACAAGAGGCTTTGTCTTCAAGTTTTTGACGACAGACGTGAGGAACTCGTACATCTCGTGCTCCGGTTTGGAAATGTACGACATCATGTACATGAGACCCGCGACGTCATCGAGCACGTACTGAATATCCATGTTGGCGTTCCATGCCCGCAGCAGATGTGGGTTGTAAGCATTGATCCAGCTTTCCGTTGGAGCACGCTTCAACATGACAACCATTCCGGAGGTCAGATTAGTGACGCTGTCCTTGTAGCTGTCCATTGTCAAATTGGCCTTTTTGAGAAGCTCCGGCAAGTCCTGCGGGACATCCGCGTCCATGAGGATCTCTCTGATGCGTTTGAGTTCTTCTTTAGCCTCCCTTTGTTTTTCGGTGAGGCGAGCCGATTTGGCCGCCTGCTTCCTATGCTGGCCTTCCACACTCTTGTCCGTTGGGACGTCTTCAGTCTCCGTCTGGAATGGCAACGTGATGGTGGTTTGGTCCGTCGGCAGTTTGGGGTACCCAAATCTGCAAGAAACGTTTCCTTTCCGACAAGACTTTGTGTGGTTTTTGCTGTGTGCCTGAACGCTGGTGACAATGTCGTGCAGTTCAGGGTCCTCAATCGGGTCTGGTATTTTGCAAGTGATGTACTTGTCGATGAAGTCAATGGCTTCTTGACAACATCTGGGGTCGGGTTCTTCGATGACTGGCGCACCCTTAATCCAGAGCAGCATGTGAGCGTGCGGACTTCCCCTGGCTTGAAATTCTACACGATAGAAGTGGTCTTCTACCGGACCGAGGGGCTGTGCAGGAGACAGGATGAATGCCATAAGAGCATCCATCCTTTTCTCAAAAAGGCGCATCACTGTGACGGGATTGCTGCGAAGAACATCGCATTTGGCATTCCAGTCGAGATGGGAAAAGTCCCCTTGTTCGCCTTGCTGTGCTTTGACTATTTCGATTACTTCGGGCCATCTCATTTCCGCAGCAGAAAAGGTAAGGAAGAATGTGGGCTTGCCCAACTGCATGGTCATTGCATGGAGGTCCCTAAGGGCACCCTCCCAAAAAGCCGGCGTGCCTCTCAAGGGCTGCATGAAGCGCATTGCATGCTCTCTTTGGATGAGCTTCTCCAGTTCGTCTTTGTCCTGAAGCATCCGGTTTGAAATCTTCTTCCCATCCCAAGTGAGGGCTGTCCCCTTGCGGGCCTGAATGGACATGCTGTTGGTGGCCAGATGCGTTTCTGTCACAAACTGCGCAAAGAAAAGGTAACTTTGATCTTTGGCAAATCGAGTGTCAACGGAGAATAACCTTGCATTGAAATACAAACTGGGTGACAGCTTAATTTCTCTCGCCTCATCGAGTGAATTCTGTCCTGTTGGGAACTGAACGGGAAAGGCCATGGCTTCGAGGTTTGGCACGGCAAAAAATCCCACCGGCTTGTTTCCTTGGGCAGGAGCGATGCTAAATATGCCGTCCCCATATGACAGCTTTTCCTGCGCGATGTCAGGAGGCTGCATACAGGTGTCGAGTGTCAAGCCCGGCCTGAGCTCCTCTTTGCTCTCTTGGGGAGTCTGTTGCTCTTTGTTTGCGGGGGTGTCGCTGCTCTCTGGCTGTGCATCGGCCTCAGGGATGTCCTCTCCTCCTACCCCCTCGTCTTCCTCTTCTTGGAGACTTTCAAACTGAGCGCTTTCATCTATCGATACAGTTTTGTATTCTGCATGAATGCGTTTCAGTGTCCTCAGCGCTGCCAAG
Organism: Leptonotus elevatus; assembly: GCF_054856555.1. Taxonomy (NCBI): domain Eukaryota; kingdom Metazoa; phylum Chordata; class Actinopteri; order Syngnathiformes; family Syngnathidae; genus Leptonotus; species Leptonotus elevatus. The sequence goes on along the minus strand of NC_141260.1, from coordinate 7,587,783 downwards.
ACATTTGTCATGTTGACAGTGTAAAAATGCTGGTAACCTTTGTACACAATGCGGCGCTTCAGCTTCACCTGGAGAAGCTGGGCCTCACTGCGCGGCCTTGGGAGGGAGTTCACTACGGCTTCCATCTCTGATGGAACGCACACCACAGAACCGTGTACGGCCCTTTGCCGTCCTTTGGGCAACGCAACAATCTTTGCAAAAGGGATGATTTTTGCAATTAGCTGTCGTTCAAGTACATTTAATTCCGACAGCTCTTCGGGAATGGGCGCCAGTGCCAAGTTATTTGCCACCGCCTGGGGTGGCATGCCACCTCTGAACAGATGGTTGTCACAGGTATGACAAATCCACTCCTGCACCCGTTCTTGAGGAACGGTACATGGGGCGGGGCAACTACAAGTGTGAACAAACTGGCCTGTCAAGCACGCAAGCGCCACATCAACATTTTTGGTGTATCTGGCTCGTTTGCAACGCTTTACTTGATTGGGGAAAAGCGCACGGTGGCACACTGTGCAGATATACGTAGGCCCATGCCGAACCCTTTCCCGGAAAGAAGCGATGGTGGCTTCCATTTCTGGATCTACGAGTGCCTGCTTCAATTCCACAGAGACGTCTACTACACCATTTGCCTGATCCTGCTCAATTTCCTGACACTGGGGAATGACGCGACTATATTTATTTTTGATTTTCACAGAACAATTTAACTTGTGGCGAATACGTTGCAGCGCGTTTGAATCACGCCTGCCCTTTTTGTTTTGTAAACAGCGCCTAATATGAGAAAGCCTGAAAGCCGAATCTTTTTGGTACCTCTCTCGCACGTAATTTCTCTTTTTACTTTGAAAAGATATATCCTTTCTGTACCTCTCTCGCAAGTTATGTTTTCGTTTACCATGAAAAGAGAGGTCTTTTTCGTACCTCTCTCGCAAGTATCGTTTTTGTTTACTTTGAAAAGAAAGGTCATTTCTGTACCTCTCTCGCAAGTATTGTTTTTGTTTACTTTGAAAAGAAAGGTCTTCCCTGTACCTCTCTCGCAAGTAATGTTTTTGTTTACTTTTAAAAGAAAGGTCATTTCTGTATTTTTCTCTTATGTACCTTTTCATCAATATCTTCCGCTTTTGCTGAAAAGCAAGATCGTGTTGGTATTTATCAATCAGATATTGCTGCCGTTTTGCCTTAAAAGCAGAATCACTGTTGTATCTATTCTTCTGATAGAGCTTCTTTTTTTCCTTAAAGCACAGATCACTGTGATATTTAGAATTAGATGACAGTTGTCGTTGGCACTTACGAATGTGTTGACGTTTCCTATATAAATGTTTTGCACGCTGACTTTTACTCAATTTGGAAACATCTATATTAACATGCAGCAGTTTGAGTCCTTGCTGAGGTTCCGGAATATTTTGACTGTAATTAATTTGACTTGCGTGGCTATTTGGTACAACATGTACCGCACTATGTAGCTCTTGATTTGGAACAATACCGACCACTATTTGTATCGCTTTAGTTGGGAAATCACCTAATTCAATTAGTAGCTCTTCCTTTGCCTTTGATATGGTTGTAGTAGAATCCCGATGCGTGTTAATGGAACTGCCGTCAATATGAAAAGAGACTGGCACAAACTCATATGTTGCAAACCGGCTATTTCCTTCAAAAAGCTCACGCAAATGCTCAACCAAGCCACACAAGTGAGAAAAAGTCAACATAATTGCAGTTCCGTTTGGGTGTGGCAAGCCCACTTCAGATCTGGAATGTGAATCAAATAACCCAAAGTATCCTGATCTGTCACGGAATACTGCAAAACACTCTGGATTCACAATCAAGAAAGCATGAGTGACATTTTGTGACAAGCACTCAAGCTGAGCTCCAAGAGACAATCCCAAGTCTCTTTGGGAATGACCGTCATCTATGACATAACCAACGCTGAGCTCATGCATCTGTACATTATAGACATTGGTGTCCGTCATGACTTGTTTTGGCATCTCCTCGACAGTCAAGTGATCATTCCCAAAGTTATGGTCCAAAATCAATTGCTGTTTAGCACCCACGTAAAGAGAGTCCCCGTGTTCAAGCACTCTGTCAAGTTCAAGCGAATTAAACTGCAACCCCTCAGCATGGAAGGCCAAGAAAGTGAGAGCCATACAAGTACACTGGTGGTTGCGAGAAAAACTTGAGTACCTTTCATCCATCTGTGAATGTGTGGCCCTCACGGATAGCGTGCGTTGAGGAAGTCCCACAGCAGGATCCTGAAATGATTGAAACCATTTTAATTATCTTAAATTCTAACTAATATAATTTTAAACATTTCATATGTTAACTCTTTGACTGCCAGACGTTTTCAGAAAAGGGATGCCGCCAGTGCCAGCCGATTTAAGCATTTTGACTGATTTTCAAGGTCCACAGAAAATGTTCTGTTTGGACTATGGAAACACACGTACTACCAAATGAAAGATTGGACTTTCATCTTTCATCAGAAAAAAAGAGTTTGTTTCTACCTTATTCCGTTCTTTAGTAATCAACAATAGAAAATGGTTAGTTTGACCCAATTTCGCCCGTGTTGGACCAAAATACGGAGAAATCAAGCTTTTAGTGAAACGATATTATTTCATGCATTCTAGTGAATTTGACACTTCTTTTTGTCCATGAATGATGCCACAAACACCTAAATAGTGCTTTACTTCTATAAAACACTACCACCAAGAATGAAAAAGTGTTTTTTGATAGCAAAATACGTTTATTTACATTCAACAGTGTAACAATTTGACAACAATTTGGCAAACTATTTACAAATGTGTGCAACTGTGGTGCTATTTACAAATATGTGGATGTTTCAACGACAGTTTTTCTTTTTGTAACACTCTCCTGCGTGCAAAGAGACGTAACAGCATTTGCACAACAGATTGCCTCTTCGCGTGTGCCACTTTCTTGCAGGCCGTTTTTTTCCGGGGAATAGCAAGTATATACTGCAGTGTGTCATCACGTCTAATATCAGGATCATGCTACGGTTACGTTACGGTGGTGTTACGTCTCGCTTCCCCGTGTCCTTCAGTTGCTATACCGGGTTGGTCGGAGATGTTCTGATCCATTTTATCCACTCCATTCATGGTGGCATCGTAGTCCAGAAACAGTGTCTTCTCCGTGATCAGACTGTACCCGCTCCTCCGATGAATATGCATTGGACTCGGGGTACTCTTCATTGTCCGATCGAATGTCCGCTTGTGCAGCTCCGCGTTTTCCGGCCTTAGCAGCGCTAGCCGCGCTAGCCGCGCTAGCCGCGCTAGCCGCGCTTTGCCGGTGGGGCTTACTACGTGTTCATAACAGTCACGTTGGCGTAGAGCTTCATCTTCATCATCATCATCAATCTGCATTGGTCGATGCCAACTCTCCATCGCCCGATCGAATGTCCGATTGTGTAGAAGTACCCGGCCGGCTATTGTGCGCGTTTTCCGGCCTTAGCAGCGCTAGCCGCGCTTAGCCGTGAGGCTTACTACGTGTTCATAACAGTCACGCCAAAGCTTCCAACTTTGGCGTAGAGCTCGTTGTCATCATCATCGTTGACATCAATGCGCTTTTTAGTATTGATTGATGCTTTCCGTCTTTGAAAAAAATGCTCAAGCTGAGCTGCTTGTAACCGGTTGCTTGGTCAAGCCATTGTGGCTTGGATCAGCCATTGTCTCCTCAACACTCTAGCTCCGCCTCACGTCTTCTACTGACGCCCACGGTGGGCGGCCCATCCAACCTTGTGCAAAGAGAGTCATCGCTGCCCTCTAGGGGCCAAAACGAGTCTTTGACTAATCAGATCAGCCTGATTCTTTCAGCACAGCTGCCCAAGGCTTTCCTGCACCCGTTTTTGAAAAAAAAAAAAAAAAACATAGGGGACGTCTTTTAACGTCCTCGGCGCCCTTCCCTAGGTTTATGCTAAACGTTTTATAACGTTTATGGCAGTCAAAGAGTTAATGGTTAATGTTGTGAGTATAAAAAAAATTACCTCAGTCCCAGGACGACGGGGCGATGATGGTCTGGAAGGAACCTCCGCAGGGGCTGGCCTTTCCTCTGGCTGAAACGACAAGCAAACAATAATTCTTTAACACACAGCACTTGTGTGAAGAGTCACTAATTTCTGTTTGTGATTTTAAGTAAGACTTCTCAGGGCTGATAAGAATGCAATGCAAACCTGGTGCTCTCTCCGTGTGCTCTTATGGGCTGGCCGCTGTCGTCTGTGCCCTGCGGTGGATGTCTATCAAGAAAGAGCAAAAAAAAAAAAAGAAAAGAGAAATATATATATATATATTTTTGCTTTTACTGCGAAGCATTGTTACTACAAGAATGGACAATTAACTATACTTTTTTTTTTGTCATGAAGATAGATATGTAAACATAACGGGCAAACAAAATAGGAAAACTGAAATACCTTCTTGTCCTTTGGAACAACTGGGCAGTCCTCAGGGCTGGAAAGATGAGCTGGAGACAGCTTGTCCATCGCCTCCAACATGGGTGGGCTGAACCAGAGAGGGTTCAATGGGATGTTGCACTGTAAAAAACACAACAAAATAGAAATAGAGAAATAGAATTTTAACATGTGCCATGGTAAAAGGCTGAATGAATCCATGATCACCATCACAAACCTGGAGAGTGCCCATCCACCCAGTGGGCCCACAGGTGACCTCAGAGTCCACAACCGAGCTGCTCTGAAATGACTAGTGACATTATTGCAACACACACATTCATAAAATTTAAGGTTTTCAAAAACATGTTAGGAGGTTTTCAAAAACATGTTAGGCTTGCATTTACCTCCATGGCCTTCCCGACGAGTGTCCAGTCAAAAGGGTTGGAAGGCTGAGGCGCAGTGACCTCACCCTTAACAACCACTTTTGGTCTGAACACTCGAGCTGGTGGCGAACGCTGAGGAGCAGCCGGTGCAGGTGGTGCAGTCCTCTCACTCCGCAGGTTGACGGCAGCCCACAGCAACCGCGCAAGCACCGGCATCCCATCGCTGTCACTGAGGTGTACCTTCCAGACATGATCAGAAAAAATATTATACATCTACAAACATACTTTTGATAGGAGGAGCACTAATAAAATGTTTGTTTGTTTTTTGCAGCAACTAATGTACTTACCCCGTCTCTACACCACAAGTGAAGATGTGACAGCGGGAAGTGGCCAGCAACAGATAGGTAGCGAATACCTACAGTAACAAAGGAAAAAACATTATTAGCTCAAGAGTCCTCCCCCCCGCTGAGACACCAATGAAATCAGATCAGGAGGTGACTTAAAGAAAAGTAGAACTTTGTGTGTGAAAACAATTTTCAACATGGAACGTACCCATAAGTGCTGCCACCCGGTTGTACTCCTGGCGAAGAAGGTCCTGCTGGGCCAGCTCGACGTTCAGACGAGGGGGGAAGTCCAGCACAACGACCTGCACAAAGTTTAAAACTGTAAAATATACATCTGGAGCAAGATGAACTTTCATTCATATTCCATCCTTCAATATTCATTAACTGTTTAACTACGGGAAAAGGCTGAAATGTATTTTAAACAGAACATATTTGACATATGCAAGTACATACTTGAAATGTAAATGTATGATCTATATAAAGGAAATGTGTGAACTTACGTTGGGCCAGCGGCTGCAGACGGTGTGCAAGAACTGGCCAAAGTCAGCCGCTGCCTCAGCGATGGGGCGGCCCAAGTTGTTGCTGGGAGCCAAAATGCAGACCACCTCGGGTGACCGAGGCAGAACAGCATTCAGCACCTCAGCACGCAACTCGGAGGCCCTGGCACCCGGGGTGGACATCACGGCAAACGAGAAACGTCCCTCCGGCATCTTCACAACCCCATCGGCAATGGCTCGCAGGTGGGAGTCACCAACAACCAGGACAAACTATTACAAAAGAAAAAAAAAAGTAGTAATTGAAAAAAGGAAAGAGGTAATTTAAAAAAATAGACACAAATGAAGGTTGTTAATTTGTTATAAAGGCAGAGTTGATTATAAAACATACCGTGTTGTCCTGGTTCAGTGCTGGAATGACCAGTTTGTGCCTCCGCCCAGTCACAGCTGAAACTGGCCATTCCTGAACTCTGTGGCGCCAGCCAGTGCCTCTGCCTAAAATGATGCACACACAGAATACCATGTCAAGTCTCAACTTCAATTGCTGACAATGCACAGTACAAGTACATGTTCCACTTTGAGTGTATATGAACCTGCAAAATATTGGAATTGTTTAAAATAATCGATTGTAAAACTGCTGCAAAAGCAATTAAAATTATGACTGACCTGGTACCAGAGCCTTGGCACAAACAAGGGACACCTAAAACATAAAGCATAGACATTACACAATTGTAGGCATGTGCAGTCACCACAATGCAGAGTAAATAGCAAACATAGGTTAAATTAGTTTCAATTTAAATTGACCAGGTATTTTGTACATACAAGTGATGTTAATTCAGGCCAGGTTTATTCATGAAATTCTTAATCACAAAAGAGATTCAAGGACTTAACTGATACTTTTGTTTGTGTCTGAAATACAGTCACAATTGCTCAATTTTGCTAGAATTTTCTGATCAAATACATGAGCAGAAAGGCAGCAGATTGTACCAGATTAGATTATAGTATAAAGGAAGCATATAGAAATATGTTTTTGACAAAACAATGACATACACTGTTTAGATAGACATGAAGTCTAAAACAAAACATTAGATATTAAATATAACCGTCTTAGTTATTATTTACATCTGGTCTATGTAACTTAAAAGAAACCATGTGAAATATCTGTCTATCTATCCGGGCTCGGCATCTCACAAATTTGTGATCAATGTTAGTGAGTTCATTTTTGACATCAGTAAAATTTTTGAAATCTTGTAGAAAACAGACTTCATCACAATTAAATTCAGAATTAGTTTGACATGAATAAAGCAATGCACAAATATCGCTCAGTCATACACTCTATATTTGTCAAACTATGCCCTGGTGAAGACAATCTTGTGTTGAAACATGTTGGTAGTCCATTTTTAATAAAGGATTTTTTTACATTACTATTGAGTGTCTTGAATACACAGACTGTTTTTTACATTTTTCTGCTTGACTCTATATTTGTAGCCGGAAATAATGTGTATTGCACATTAACAAAGTTAATTGCAATTTGCCTGCTGTGGAACATACCTGGTGGGTAGCCACAGTAGAGGTATGCGGTGGGGAGCGGGCGTCCACAGTGGCGAGCCGACTGGCTGGAGCTGAAGTTCGGACTCTGGCCTTCTAAATACACATTGCAAATGTTTAGGATATTAAAAAAAAGTGTAATAGTAATAAAAAAATGATAAACTGTTGCTAAAATATGGCGTGAAACTCGTACCTTGTTCACTGGAGACTGCATCGTGGTCCCATCACTGGTGGCAGAGGGTGGGGACCGAGGCTGAAAACAAAATATACAGCACATTGAGGACCTAGCAGTGTGACTCAAAATAACTCAACACAGAATACACCACCGCCAAGTGCAGAATTGAATAGAGGCAAAGTACCTGCTGGGGTGCGATGTTTGGGCTCAGTTCCGGAGCAGCAAGGTCCAGCTTCTTCCATCGGCGCTTGGTTGCCTCGGAACGCTTCCCCTTCCGCGGCATGCTGCTACAGCAACCTTTACTGTAAGCAAAAAGAAAAGAAAAAAAACTTCCCAAGACAAAGTCAAAAGTAAACTGGCAGTAAAAAATAAAATAAATTTAAACACAACAAAATAGTAAAGTAATGATATTTGTAATGTGCTGTTGAGTGCAAGTTGAGCTGTATTTGCGTTCTAGACTCTGTGATGTAGATCTTATATATGTATTATGTTGTTTGAGGGCAAGATGGAAGCAGGTAGATGAGGTGGAAGTCCAAGGCGGTGCTGAAGGTTTGAAATCCAAGTATCACGGTCAGCAGCTTTCCAATTCGCACAGTGCTCAGCGGATCGCTAAAAGATTCAAGATAAAATTTGTAGTTAATCTCAGATGTGTATGAAACATTAAAAATGTACATTGAGTCTAATGAGGCAGTGGTGTCATTGTAATAAAAATAAGAAACCGTCATCAATTGAAGTATAGTAACATCACACATTGTATAGTTCATTGATTATAAATAATGCAGAGCCTTGAATAAATCCTCAACAATAGAAAAAAATGGATCCACTATAGACTTCCTTGTTTACTTATTAACAAAGAAAACGGTATTGTAATAACATTGTTACTTTTTTTTTCTTTTAGATTAATTTCCATGAGGTGAAACGGTTTGGCAAAATGGATGGATATTCTGGATGGCCGTGAAAAAAACGATCGCTACAGAAACCAACGGTAATCTTTCAAGGGGGAAAATAAAGGCAGCTTTGACAATTTACAAATGTGTGCTGTAGTCAATCAATGAAGGTCATTTAACAGTGTAAAATACTTCCAAAATCCCTCATCGGCGCCGCTCCGCGACACGGTCGAGCAGGACACGCCACTCAACAACCGACGCCCCCCTCCCCCACCCCCACCACAACGACGACAGAATAGACAAAAACCTTACTGTATATTGTAGCAACGAGGGATATACACAATTGAGATTTAGAGCCTACTCAAACTTTTCTTTGTTTTTGTTTTCTTTTACTGCACATTAAAACCTTAAAGTGAGATCTGCTAGCTCTAGCTAGCGCTAGCAGGTGTAGTTAGCATGTAGGCTACCATGTCTAGCACTTAACTTTACCTATCTTGTTAAAACAGCAGCCGGATAACACAACGTTCAAATATGGAGGTAAATATGGTGCAAAACTAACTTGTGCAAAAAATTTGTACCTGTAGAAAAAAGTCTAAATTTGTATCTGTAAAAGTCGTGATTTGTATCTGTAAAAAAAATGTGTGCCTGTAAAAAAACAAATTTGTGTCTGTAAAAGAAATTTGTACCTGTAAAAAAAAAATGTGTATGTGTAAAACAAATTTGTATCTGTAAAAACAAATTTGTACCTGTAAAAGTCATGATTTGTAATCTGTACAAAAAAATTTTTGTACCTGTACAAAAACTATAAATTTGTATCTGTAAAAGTTGTGATTTGTACCTGTAGAAATGACAACTTGTAGTCAAAGAAGTCGCCACTAGGAGTCACAAGTGGGCTTTCTGCTGCTGTTCAGTGACGTGAGTTTTGCCCCATTTGTCGCGCTACAAATGGAGCAAAACTAATTTGTACTTGTAGAGCGCCGTGATTTGTACTCGTAAAGAAGGGGGCGGGCTCTGGTGTAATGAAGGGTTGTTTTGACCAATCAAGTGAGAAGGATTTGAGCGGATTGGAGCGCAACCTCATTGGTTTAGCGAACGACGGTGGCGGGACTCGCGGAAGGATACAAGCAGGACACATCGTCGCCAACCAACATACATATTAAGAATACTTCAGTCTCTTTTGGTTTTTGCTATGACAAGGTAAGTATTATGTTACTTCATCATTCTTTCAAATATTGACGATGGTCATCCAACCAGTTTTTATGATTAGCATCACATATTTAGCTTTCTAGCTAGCTGGCATTTGATTTCATGCTAAAGCAGTCTAGTCATTATCGTCATTTCTGGCGCCACGGACGTAATTTCATCTCATGCTTTGGAATATTGTGGCTATATGACAACAATGAACAACTAAACTACTTCATTATATGCCAAGAATGGTGCAGTGCGCTGCTCCCCTGTGTTGGTTAAAATTGTTATTTCTTGTATTAGTTAGCTGGCTAACAAACGAATTCATGTAGCTCACATATGCGCCATTGACAGGTACTGGAGGGAAGATGCACCCAATCGATGTTATGTATGTACACATTTGACTCCATAGTGTTCTTTATCTTGTTTTGCCTTCTAGAAAAATGACCGATCAGAGCAACAGCTCTTCGCTGCAGCAGCAGGTGAGCGGAATATCGCTACTGCCTTGACATTAATGGTGTGTTTTTTGTTATTATTTCTTCCTGTTTGCATAATAATGTAATCAATAATAATGCACATTACACACGACCTATACAGAGTGTCCCAAAAGTCTCTTTACAATTATAACAATTTTGAGATATTTTAAGTACCTTCATTTGTGTGAGTTTTTTTTTTAACTTAATTTAATAGACCTCTATATGGGCATCATCATTTACACCAAGCACATGAAAACGGTACTCGATTTGTTGCCATGTTTGCTGCAGGTTTTCCATCCATCAACACAGTATCTGAAACAAATAAATTCAATATGAATGAATACTTTAATTAACAAACACTGGTTAAAATAAAACAAATCTGTTTAAGACATCTCAACAACTGCCTTTGTAATATATTGTTTTAAAAATTGTAAACATGTTATGGACACCCTATATTTCTCTCTAGGAACTGCTGCTGAATCTTTTACTGGCCCGACTCCATAACAGACTATCAGCTGCCCTTGGGCGTGCCCCTCTGGACCTGGACTATCTACAATTTATCATTTCACAGGACATGGTTTTACTGAGTGCACTAGCTAACCAAATTCAGATCCCTCAGCAAGTGTATGAAGCCCTTACTGATGTGCATGGTCTACTCTCTGCCCAAGATGAAATGGAGCTTCATGTAACGGTTCCTGTGGGGAGAACAAAACCTGGTTGTCCAAAAATTTTAATATGTAGGGAATATGTTTCGGAGCTCCTCAGCATAGGGCTATCTGCAGCGTACATTGCCAGACTTTTAGGAGTTTCTCGGTGGACGCTGCAGAGAAACATGAAGAGCTGGGCTATGTCTGTTAGGGCCTTGTACGGTCAACTGACTAATGATGAGCTTGACAACCTGGTGTCACAAACACACCACTGCAACCCACATGCTGGGTACAGATTAATGATGGGATTGTTGCGGGCACAGGGGCATCGTGTACAGTGGCAGAGGATTCGTGCATCGATGCATAGGGTTGACACAGCAGGAATTGTGCTGAGAATGTCAGCATTGAGGTGTGTTGTTCGCAGAACATACTCTGTCCCAGGCCCAAGATCGCTGATGCATATAGACACAAACCACAAACTTATAAGGTTGGTTATGTTTTTCAAATCAAAACATATTACCTGTACATGACTTAACTATGTGCAAAAAAGTGATAATACCTAATGTTTTTCTTTATCTCAAATGTCATTGAAGGTACAATATGGTGATATTTGGAGGAATCGATGGTTTCTCAAGGAAGGTATAAATAATTGGATATTCCCTTTAAACGTCTAAACTTTTTGTCATTGAATCAGGCATTTCAATTGTGATTAGTTGTTTTTTGTTTTTGAAGACCTTCAGATTGTAGTACTAGTTTAGGATGGCTACCTCAGAAATCGGTTTCATTTTCTTTGGGAGCACCTTTGCATTTGTATTCTTCAATGGTAACATAATAGTACTGTAATACTCTTACTTACAGTCATTTTAGTTGAAAAGCTTTAATTGCACTTACAGTAACAAATCAAAACTCCTTCATGTTACCTGTGACTTTATGCTAAGACTTCGCTGGCACTCTTTGTCTGAGAATTAGATTACATGTTTTCTTTTTTGACATTTTATAAAGACTCATTTCTTATGGAATCTCTCAAAACAGATGCAAGGTAGAGAATGAGATATTCTCAAGTGCCATTACACCAATTGCATTGAGTATTATTGTTGCATTTTACCTTTTTAAATATAATCCTGTTTTAACTACTACATGACTGTTAAAGGTTATTGAAATTGTATTTGTTAAGAGCTTTGAAATTGACACTTAAAATTGATATTGTTATTGTTAACGTACTTTGATCATTTGAAAATAAAAAGTACAGTTGTTTGAAGTCACAATGGGACAATTCCATTCTTCTCACATAGATAATGTATCTTGCTGTTGCAAATAATAACAGAGCCTCCACAACCCTTGCCTTCTTCAATGAAGCTGTTGAGAAGTATGGCTTACCTCAAAGGTTAGTCAGACATCATCACCTAGCCTATCCTACCCTTAATAGTGTAAATCTACCTGTTCTAACCATTGACTTGTTTTAAGGTTTTCGTTTCAGTGAAGTGTAATGCATAATTAATAGGAGTTCTCATTTTTGTTACATTTTCTTAAGGGTTCGTGGTGACCATGGGGTGGAAAATGTGGATGTAGCCCAGCTGATGTTCTCCACAAGAGGAGTTGGCAAAAACAGCTTCATTGCAGGGAAAAGTGTGCATAATCAGAGGTACTTTAGAAGACACTTCATTTTTATGGAACTACCACATTCATAACCTTGTAAGTTTACAGGGTGAGTAAAAAAAGAAAGAAAAAAAGAATACGCCAAAATCTATGCAATATTAAAAAATAATAATAACAACAACACAGAAAACTTCCGGTTAGACACATGTAAATACATTCAAATTATTCTTGTTTTTGAAGTGGTTAATGTGGCCACCACCAGCAGCACGGGCAACATCTAGCCTATTTGAAAAAGAGAAAAGAATGAACTGAATGAAAACTTCACTTAGCAGTCGATGGCTGTAATTGGCCTGGCAGAACCTCTGTGTGTGTGATTTTATTTTTTTCTTCTTGTGGTGGTATGTTAAAGACAAAGTTTATGTTCCACCACTTCCATCAAATATCAATTACATGAAAGACCAAGTAACAGTTGCAATCAACATTGGCAACTTACGGTTGTCTTTACTGCCAGTGGTAAACACTAACACTTGTAAAACCTAAAAACTTGAATCTATTTACGACACAAGTCCAAGCTACAGTTTTTCATTTTTGCAATATCGCATGATTTTAAATTTTCATTTGATTTGTAGCTTTATAGGATATCCCCTTGAGATGCAACATCTAATTTTCAAAGGTGACATTCCAACACATACAAATAGTAATAATGTACAAAATAAAGGTAAAGAATTCTGCTATGTTCTTTTTTTTAATCACCCTTACTTTCTCATTACTTGAAATTAATGGAATGTTTGTTTCATTTATGAAACTGCATTTATCATTTTAAACTACTTTTTTTGTTGATAATAGAAAAAAAACATTTGCCATTGAAATGCTTAAATTTAAAATGATTTAGAACAATTCAAACATGCTCTCAAAAATGATTAAATAATTAATTGGATAGCCAAGTAGTTGATTAATTGTTGCACCCAGTTGCTTGTTTGTCCAAATATGATTCACTTTTTTACATGGTTTAAAATGTCTTCTTTAATTAAAAAAAAAAAGGGGGGGGGGGCACAATTACATTGACATTACAGAATTGAACGTCTTTGGCGAGATGTCTACACAGCAGTCACTTGCCTCTACTATGCTGCGTTGCACCAAATGGAGGAAGATGATCTCCTGGACCTGTCCAGCAGTGTTCACCTTTTCTGCTGCCATTATGTCTTCATTCCTCGCCTACAAGCCCAGCTTGATGTTTTTAAAGATGGCTGGGACAGTCGAGGGAAATCGTACCCCGAACCAACTGTGGCACATGGGACTGCACTATAATGTACAAGAGTCTAATGATGTTGTAAGTACTTTTAAAAAATTGGTAAGCAAAACTTACTTTAAACAGTAGACAATGAGTTGTTTTTCATATCAACTACAGGATTTGAACATCCCCCTGATAAACTGGGAGAGTAGTGGCCTTGTGTCCAGCAACACCGACTCTTGTGTCTATGTGCCTGAAACTGACTGCCCTTTGACACCTCAAGAACTGGCTGGACTCCATGCTGCTGTGGATCCAGCAGGACCTTCTACACGCATGGGAGTAGACCATTATTTGGCTGCAGTGAACTACATGCACAGTATAAACTATGTGTAGGGTCTAGCCAAGCGCTTCTGGGCTGTTATTTTAAAACTGCCTGCACTAAATTACATTTTATAATTTAGTGCTATATAAAGTTTGTATTATTATTATTATTATTTTTTAATTGCTTACACTTTAAGAAAACAACCTGTTAAAAGTGGAGCACATTAATTTACAGTAAATGTATATTTAAAAAGAAACTATTCAATCAGCAAGCAGACTCTTTATTGACACTGACATAACAATTTGGTTCATTGATTGTGCTGCAAACTACACTAAAACGCTGATAGTTATTTGAATTGTCTTTTCGTACAAATTGACAATGAACTGTAATAAGAACCTATCTAGCAAAACATCAGAACTACATTATTTAAAGTAATGAAATAAAGATTTTGATCTATACCAAACCAAAACCAGTATCAGTTGTGGTGATGCAGTTCTTTAAATGGTCACTGAATTCTGTGTAATGGCTGTAGTGGCCAGGTAACTTTAAGTTTTGGAAGCATGTAGAAGACGTGGGATGTTCCGCTCTCACCACCTCCACTTTCATATCTGGCATGGGTATCTCCCATCCCACCCAGAACTTCAGGAGTCTTTTAAGATTCTCTTGAGACCCTAAAAAAAAGGGGAAAAAAAGTGGAATTAAGCTGTGCATGCTATTAAGTAACAATAATCAATTAGATTACTGTTTTTATAATTTAATTTATGTATTTTTTTGAGAAAAAAACAGGTTCTGCAACATCTGGGAAAAAAAGTGATCCCTGCTAGAGGATGATCATTTAAGAAAATCAAATCACAGATGTATCTATAAATTAAAATTCTGCCTTGTAGCAATATGTGTATGCTTATGCTTAATACTCATAATACAACTTGTGTTCATAAACAAGAAAAAAATGGTTAAAAAAACCTTGATTTTCAACCACATTTGAAAATCTGCATTTATGCATTACAAAATGTGCACAAATATCAACATGTAATTTACCTGTCCTCACAAACTGACGCAAGTACCCCATTATTCTACATCTACAGTCAACGGAGTAACCATCTTCATCGTCCAACCCAGATTCCTCAGGCCATTTGATTAGGTCCAAAACAACCTAGGACAGCAAATGAGACAATCATTATGGCACCATAGTTGGCATTGAACCAATTCATTCTATTTTACAATTTTCTCTCTAATTTATACATATGTTCAATCCACACATGGGTGTTAATTGTGTGAAGGCTGATGTTGTGGTCTCAACAGCCTAACAATGAAATGTGTATCCTGCTGAGGAGAACATGTGATTGTTGATTTCTCGTCAGACTTTGTTCAAGGTTGGAATTGTTCACTGAAAATGATTCCAAATCAAAATTTCCTTGGAACAAGGAAAAAACATTAAAAATGTTTAAATAACTGAACATATGATGACGAATATTCAATAATATAACCCTAACCCTAAGCAAACACTCTCCCTCTCATTTGGATATGGGCTTAAAGGTTGTATCTAACTGTGCATCAAAAGTTTGCATGCAAGGGACTGTGCATTGTTGAATTATTAACATTGTTTTTCTGTTTCAATATATATTCTTCAAAGTGTTTTTGATTTTAGTTAGATAAATACAACTGTGGTAGAATGTGGTCTGTTTTCCCCCTAAGGAAGTGAGGTGTTTGACTTAATCTGAATAATCTACAGGGCAGATATGCGGGAATCTCTGGTGCGAAGCTGCTACAGAGTTCAATAGTTTATCTAGGAAGCCAATAATTTACCTCACATCTGTTAAGGACTGAAAGAACTCAATGGGAGATGGCCTGATTGTATTTCACTCTGCTGACAGGACAAGATCAAAGGGGGGGCACAGTCTCTTCCTCCGGGGCTGTGCTCTGTGTGGGGTTTTATGGGGGGTCCCTGGTGCAGGGAGATGGTGGGGGCAAGGTGTTTTGCCCACATCCTTGAGGAAGTGTTTAAGATAGGGAGAGGGGGTGTGTAGACTTGTTTAGACAGGAAATGTTACATGTTCTGATAGACCAAATGGTACTTTCTTTGTCAATGAAGGGGGAGGGAACGTTTTCTGTATATATGCATGCATGAACTTTGAGAAGAACACATTTGTGGGTGAGCTGCATGATTGAGCAGTAGCTCCAAGTGGCTTTCAGAATCTGAAATAAAGCTGGCAAACTTGTTCACAGATTTCAACTTTGAATTTATTTGAACACGCAGAAATCAAAGAAATGATTTCCAACAGCATGTAGCGAGTTTTTCTTTGTTGTCAGTTTTTTATTATTATTTATTCTAAGGTTGCAAAGATGTTCTCAAGACACTTGCAAAGTATATTTACGGCACCAAACATTCTATGTAAATCGCAAAGGAATAATGAACATGTTGAAATTTCTTTGCGAGTGTCTGCCAAACAGCGGCCAAAATGAGTTTCTTCCGTTGGGTGTCCGGGCTTTCCCTTAAGAGATTTGGTGAGAAGCTCAGTCATCCGGGAGGGACTCAAGGTCGAGCCACTGTTCCTCCGCGTGGAAAGGAGACAGTTAAGGGGGCTGGGGTATCTGGTTCGGAAGCCTCCTGGACGCCTTCCTGGAGAGGTGTTCCGGGCATGTCCCACCGGCGGGAGACCCCGGGGATGACCCAGGACATGCTGGAGAGACTATGTCTCTGGGCTGGCCTGGGAACGCCTTGGGATCCAGCCGGAGGAACTGGTTCAAGTGGCTGAGGAGGTCTGGGCTTCCCTCCTAAAGCTGCTGCCCCCGTGAATCCGACTCCGGATTAGCGGTAGTAAATGGATGCATGGGTGGTGGGTCTGGCAAACATCTTTGCAACCTTGAACTAACCCTAATGAAAAAATAAATATTTTTTTGTTTTGCCAGACTGTCACATCAAATCAAAATTGATATAGCTCCTTTCATACATTACATTGCAACTCAAAAGCGTTGAGTGAGTAAAACATCCATAGTACAGCACAAAGAAAACCCTAACCTTCCCCCCAACATGCCCATGAGCAGGCTCACTCAAACTCGCACAACCTTTAAAAAAAAAAAAAAAAAAAGGTATTTATTTAACCCAAGTGTAATTAAGTTATCTGGTCAATCTTGACCTAATGAATTCCGTTTGCATTCCCATAAATTCCAGTTAATTCCCACGCAAAAAATGTTATTTTGAAAATTACAGACATTTTAAAATCCTAGACATGCTTCATTGAAAACCTCCACACTGCACTCAGACTTTGTTTCTGTTGGAAAAACTGATGCCACTGCATCGGGTCGAGACTCCAATAACAGCATAATGAGGGTTTCTTTTAGTCCTTGCTTCAGCTGTTTGAGTTGGCGGGAGTTTCGGCCGAGCACCCTAAAGTATCACAGGGGTGAGTGAGGTATGGATGAAGGGACTCCAAGTAAATATATACATGCAGTAAATTCAATTCAATTATTACTCTGTGCACATTCAAACACTGGTCTGTATATATTGCTGTACAGCCGATCGCCCATACACACCGTGCAAGCCATTGAAGCCACAGGGCGACCATCTTACCTCTCCCATCCTGAGAGAAGACTACTATATATACTATAGGTATACATACAGATTAGACATATACAGCTCCTAGGCTCTTAGTGTTGGGCCGGGAGGCAGGTGTGGCAAGGTGGTCACAATTTTTTTAACAAGTGGACACTGGACAGTATGTGCTGCTTTGACAACCCCTTTTTTCTTTTATCGCTCAGTTCTTTAGACCCCAATATTAGATTTGGCAGAGGCATCTTTTGTTGAGTTAGTTATAATTCATTTATTAAAAAATATACAATTTTCCTCCTACAACCCTCATTAAGCATATAATGTATACATGTATTTAAGGCAAGTTGTAAAATGTCTGAAGTCCTCTTGTTTATGTTTAATAAATTTATAAACATCGTAAATCAAATGTTCTCCAATTTCAATACGGTAAATATATTCGAGGATCGTGTGTGACATAATGTTCATTGTGACATATTGTGATGGCTGCGAGATATCAGGAGGGTATAATTTGATGCTCAAAGCCTGGTTTCCAGTTGATGCTGACAGGGTTTGTGAGGCTCACTTTATTACCGGTAATTACTTGAGCCTATAGATTTGTTATTTGGAGAGGATTTAAAAAACGAAGAAATCGAGTTTGTGCAGTAGCTATAAAAAAACACTAAGTCATATTTCTTTTTCAGTCTTATTCAGGTGTTCCAAAGCATGATCAACAGCCACCCTGACTTGTTTGTCGCCTTGAAATGGGCGATATTGTTTGACGTCTCATCTATACAGCGCGACTGAGCCCGCTATCATTTTCTGTCACACAACCAACCGCGCATGCGCAAACATTTTTCATCAAAGATCCTCCTATAGGATTGTATGCCGAGAAACATTTCTTGAGAGTAGTAATATGGAATTGGCCTATCGGCTATCCAGTTACATATACAGAGGTAATGTGTAAAATGTACATTTATCAAAGCATGATATACTGTTAGATAGGAGACACTTAAGTAGGACAACTTTTGATGGATATAACGCTGTCAGCCACACTTACTGCATGCTGAAGTAGATTGTGAAGGAGCCAGGTGCTGTTACTAGCCGTTAATATAGGCATGTCCCATGCCAATGCCAGGTCATTAACAGCCGTTGTCTGACACTCATTGAGTCCTCTTTTTTCACTTGTTTCTTCCTTTCCAGCAGATTCTTGATTCTCAAACAGCTTTAAAAAGAAAATACCGCACATTTATTTCCAATAAATTACATTTAAAAAGTAAAAGTATAGTCCATATTTTTTCATTGAATGACAATGTTTTCCAATGGATAACCTTGCACTTTACCGTACTTACCGGGCGTATGGTCTCCCTGATGTCCATGTCTGCCACATCTTCTAACATGATTGTCGCTGTCTGTGGTGATTTACCAAGCAACACATGAATTACTGCTGGGCTAATACCTAACAGACAAGGGCCCCCATGAAGGAAAGAATGCCCAATCATTCTTCCTGCCATGACAAACAGGTCATTCTGTGCAAATACTTGGGAAGTGGCAGGAATTAAATGATCTGGTTGGCCTTCAAACAGCACAGTGCCGCATGCGGTTCCTATAAAAAATTAAAAAAAATGTTAATGGGGTTTGCCATTTTATGTTCAATACGGTAATAATAACCACATGATTGCAATTTCCTGCCTATGATTGTGTATTAATCTTTAGATTGACAGATTTGTCATGTGTTATGGCTATGCTGTCTGTTGTTAGTTATTCATAGTATAGCTGAATGATAACTTGTATTTGCTGAATGATTAATTTACAATAATTTGCAATATAATCACTGACCATAACTAAAGCTGTCTGCCAGGATGGTGCACGTAATTCCTTCATAAAATCATGAGTCAATTATCTAACATTTATGTTCTATTTTGCCTTGCAACTTAAACAAACAAACTTTAGTGGAGTTGGGCCAGTGTCTTTAGGATTCTTTAAGACCTACCGCAATCAAGTTTGAAACCATGTTGTAACTTGTGCATTATCATACTGAAGAAGTGTCTGTTAACCCCTTCTCCAATGGCCACATCTCCTAAAAACACAAGCAATCACATCCATCTTTCAGGTCATGGGTTTTCTGGCCTTCAAATTTGTATTTTTCATGTTTTCATATGTTCATGTGGGATTGCTGTTACAGCATTGTACTCCCACAATAAAAATATTCATGCAACATGCAACATGGACCACTTTCGTGTCATTACGTATTTTGAATGACTGCCGTAGCCACAGTACAGTGATGCGAAGATAACTGTCCTTCTGGCAGCACTTGTACGACGCCTTCAGCCACATCTCCATGCAAATGCATCAGTTTCCAGGGAGATAGGCTACTCAAGCTAGCTGTCTTAGCGGTTGTTCATAGAAAGCTTTAAGTGTGAACTTAAAAAAGAAAAGAAAAAAAAATAAGTTTAACAAGTACATTACTACATTATTGTAATTTTGGTGCTCATGCGCACTAACATGCTACTTATCTGCACCCCTGCAAATATATAAAAAGCAAAACATGTTACGAATACAATACTCAAAAACAACATGTTTGAATTGAGGTTTGTTTACAGCACCTTTTAGTTTAGCTTGAAATGGTTTGGCCCAATCTATATTGGGAGTCTTGTAAAAAGTGAGGATTCTGGCTTCCTGGTCCATTACGTCTTCTCCAATGTCTATTATTATTTTTAGGTATGGCTTATCTTCATTGGTTTGCAGACACTGCCTTCTGTACTGGTCAGCTGCTAATTCCGGATCCACTACGTTTTGCCATGCTGTAGTAACACACAAAAAATAGAAGAAAACAACTGTTTATTATAATTGAAGTTGTAATTTAAAAAGTAATGAATTGCACAACATTCACTACTCTACAAATTGTGCCTATAACCAATTTGTAGAATAAACAAAGACATATGCAAGTCTATGACAAACTCAATAATTGTAATTCGATTTTTGGTGAGATGGAAAAAAAATTACAGCACTGTAATGAATATTGGCATTTTAACATCTTTCAATGTGATTGTTTTTCTTAACTTTTACCAAACATGTCATTATTTATTCATAAATTTTTTTAGACAAATACTAACGCATCTCATCCATTTCATCAGGTCTGGACTGTAAAAGGGTATTGTCTGTTGAGAGGGTCGCTGTTGATGTCGTTATATCAGGTGATGAGCAGATAACTGATGCACCAGTGCTGCTTTGAGTCATGTGGTCACTCGGCATATATGATTGTGCAGAAGTGGAGCTACCACATGGAAATCTTGAAAAGGATTGAATGAACACATGTTTTAGCACACATATTAAGAAAAAAAAAACATTTTATACAGTTTGATTATCACACTTGCATCATCCAAAAAAGAAAACTCATACACAGTGGTCATGTGTCAAATTATGTACAATTTTATATCTTGAAAATGTACCTGACGATTTACATGAAGAAATTTACGCTTTACTTTTTTTTTTTTTTTTTTCTTAAAGAGCTCAGTATTGTTCATTCGGAAATGTCATCATCATTGCTCTTCATTTATTTTTATTTTTTTATTTTTGTGTGTGTGTGTGTGTGTGGGTGAGTATGTGTATGTGCGTGTGTGCGTGCGTGCGTGTATTTGTTAGCTCACCAAAAAAACCTATTAGAAAAAATCTCATACCGTTCACCTAAACCGAACACCGCCGTCAGGAGACCCGAGGGGACCAAAGAAAACCAAGGAAGGTGAAATCCAGCACCGACCAGGCATCACCCACCAGAACTCCTCCCCAACCCAAGAAACATCCAGACCCCAACAAATCCAAAAAACATAAAATCAGGGAGGCCTCAAGAGACCGAAGGAGAGACCGAGAAAAGGAAGGAAGGACAGACGAAGCCGAGTGAGATCCACAGACACCAGCCTCCACCGATTCAATGACCTGAGGAGGAAACAGATTGTGTCTGAGTTTCGGTAGATGCTGGTGTGGTGGATCTGGCATGCTTGAAAATCTCCACCAAAGAGGGGAGCCGTCGACCCCTGCCGGAACAGAGCAAGCGCAACACCTCAGGGCCCCCCAGGCCGCGGCAGCGCCAAAGGACGACCCCCGGGCCCCGCCAGGGCCACCGGCCGAAGAGCAATCCCAGGAGCAGGAGCGCCCCCCGCCCCAACACGGCCCGCGCCCCCGACCCAACGCAGCAGAACGGGGCACTGCAGACCCGCCAGGCACCCCACCGGCCCCCAACCCCCGCACCCCCCACGAAAAAAGTGTTTTTTTTTATTGATTTATATCAACCACCGCGTATATTAGCAGATATGGGCAACATGCCACGGACTTCCAACTTCTGTAACGCTGTTTACGGTTACTGTTGCGACATATAGGTTGCGCCCCAATAATTGCACTTCCACCCTTGTGCCCCTCAATTGAACGTTGCCGTTGATAGGTGTGAGTGTGTAGGCCAGGGTGTCTCAGTTCTCCAAAGCGCTTCGGAGAACTGAAACACCCTACACACGAAAACAGCATAGGTGTCTGACTTACTCAATGCTGACTGAAAAAGAAGTGGGTATACTCAGTATACCCGCGTATACCCTGGACTTCACCACTGGGTGTTATCAAGGGCTTAAAGTTTTTAAAAAAATCCTGAGCCTGAACTTTTCCAGGGAGCGGTGGTGCAGTGTCCAACATGCCGATTCGTTGTTCGACCGGCATCAAGCCATTACTATTTGATTTGTCGCCGTGGATGGAATGGGCATTTGGGAAACTCATTAAATTCCCAATTGGCCAGTCCTCCCCAAGCGTCAGGTCATCTCTTTCATTATCCATTTATATTATGTATGGTACAGTATAGCATCCCCTCTTGTCCTGCAGCTATCAAATATTTAGGTATTCAAACATCATATGGAAAATTCTATTGAATAATCAGGTATTTGGATTAAAAATAAATATTTTCGCACGGTGAAAGAACAATTATGAATAAAGAAGACAATAAAAATATATTCCCACTTACTAATGATCGACCAACTTTCATTTCTAGATAATCAACTTTTTTGTTTTACTTAAATTTAAATTGTGCTTAACAGCACATTATTTTCCTCTCTAGAAAATTTGGGAGATTTTACAAAAATCTCTCCCCATGGATTGAACTTCCGTTAAATATTAGGACACTTTCATCTCTACCCACTCTTAAAACACACTTACTTACCTACTTTTTTTTCATTTAATTGACTTATTCATTGATTTTTTTGGTGATATTTTTGTTTTACCTCTCTTTACACACTTTTATATCCGCTGTCGCACACACTTGTTTTTCCCACGGACTCTTAGAAACAACCCCCAAACACTTCCACCTTGCCAGCTCTTCTGCAGAGCGTGAGAGCGTGCAAACGCCTGACGTCACGCTCAAGAAGAAACCTTACGTTTCCGTCCCGAAACCGTCATCATTATTTGACAAAACAGGAAAAATAGGGGCAACAGCCATTGTGCCACAGTAGTGCCTCCTGTCCTTTAACATTTTTCTTAAGCATGTGTGGGTGATAAATATGGTTGTTTTAACACTCCAAAATTTGACATGCACCTTTAAGTTACGTGAACTTCCTGTCACGCATATTCAGCCAAAATTCAGCCAGTCACGAATGTACGTATGTATGTAGGCCGTGTGCCTCACAATGAACTGAAATAATAAGTAGAGCCATTATCATTGGCCAGTAAAGGAGTAGTCAAATACAACAAAAATCAAACCAAGTGCAGAGTAGACTGAGCTTTGCACTATATTAGAGCTGGGTACGAAAAGATAGCCCTTAGACTACAAAGATAAAGGGAAAAAATGCTACCACAGCTGAGCAAATGTAATAATTTGATTTTATCTATTAGGGAAACATTTGTAAAGACAACTTACATGAGCTCTACAGGACTCAATGTGGACCTGGATCAGGGGCAATGGAACCATCTGGCCACAGGTCATTTTTGGGCATTTTGTTGAACTCAGCAGCATCATACGGCAGTGGGGTAGTATCTATTTCTTCTTGAAGAGGGACAATTTACAGCACATTTTTCCCATTGTTCGAAGCAGTTTTGAGAAATTTGGCAGTGTATCCTTGTGAACCTTGAGCCACAGGATTTAATCTTCTTTGTCCACCGCCTCCTTAAAAAGTAAGAAAAACAAACAAAGAAACTGTCATGTCTGGGAAGATCTGGTTTTGGTTGAGGGTCCCGATTGGTCCTGAGTGGGTTCCAGCCTTTCCGCGGGTTGACCAATCCGGGCCCTCAGCCACTTGTGCCTGGCCCCAGGTGTGGCGAGTTACCCAATTAGTGTGGGTGTATTTAGTTCCCGGGTGGTGATCAGTCGGCGTGCGATCATTGCCGCTTGTCACGGTCACCACCGGAGTTCTGGCTGTCAGTTTGATTTTGTAACTTTTCAGTTTGTTGTTTAGTTAGCATTAACCAGTACCCTGGTTAGTGTTTTCTGAAAAATAAAGCACGCCAGTCTCGCTCCTGCTGTGGTTCTCCTGCCTCCCTGCATTTTGGGTCCTCCACTTCACACGCCGACAGACACCACGCCGCTCCGTGACCACACCGTAACAGAAACTATACAAATTTGAAGGGCTTTCATCAACAAACAAAATATACCACCATAACCTTTTCAGATATTCACAAAAAATATATATATTTCTGATATGCCGCAAACTATCGGTAGTTTGCAATTCCACTGATCACAAACAGTTGTGGCGATTACTTGACTACTTAGATCATGTTCAGAATAATAACGCATCACCAACTTGCTGCAGTTAAATAACCATCATTACTTTACAGCTTCAATTCGTTGGTGTATGCACATAATTATAATAAAGACAATTACTATGATGGTTAAATTTGCAGCTTGTAACAGCATTCCAGACATTAATAAATAAAATGTTACACTCACAATTAATTCAACTACGCAAAGTTGCAATAATACTAGGAAACCATTCTGTGGCATTAGTAGGCATAATTTAGAAGTATTAAATTGATCAACAAAATTAAAAAAAGAGGTATGTACCTGAAAGGGGGGGATTTTCAAAGATTATGAGTTTCTGCTGAGGCCTTGTGACAAATATGTCATGTTTTGTAACTTTCAGTGTTTTCATTGACAATTGTGATGCTACGTCAAAATGGCAGTCATATACTGCATATGGTTTGGAGTCAGATTTATCCCACTGGGAGTGACCCAGTTCTGGCCTAAAAGCGTTAGAGGCAAATGTAAACAGCAAAGATTGCTGATTACAGTAATTTATTTGCTCTGGTTAATACAGTCATTCCAAAACACATTGTGTCACATGTACATATTATATCATGTATTTACTGTGCATTTTCCTTGAACGCTTTGAGGTCGGAACTGACAATCTAAGTGGGATAAATCCGATTTTCCACTTTCCTCAAGTGCAGAAATTATCGTTGGTGAAATGAAGCTTTCCACTCGTTGAAAAGTATTAGACTTTGGATCGTCGTAATTTGATTTGTGAGGATTGTTTTGTTTTGAGAACGTGAAAAACTATAATTTTAACAATATGCCTGCTTTGTATGCTTGTCACGTTGTTGTCACGGTGTTACATTGTGGAAATATAAGAGATGCCAGAACTTCGGAATTGTCAATTTGAGTTCGTAAACGGAGAAAGTTGTGAGCAAGCATGTGTGTTCCTGTTTTGATGTTAACTACGGGCGTACAGTAGCTTTGTTTTAGCTGTTAAAAAACACGAGTTAACTGACTAATGTTTACATTACACGTGGCAGTGTGTTAGCGCACCAAACAGGACATCGTGTACCATTACATCAAACACACATGACAACCTGTGTGTGCTCAGGCTATCTTACTGACACGAATGTACCAATGGATTCAGGCATCATCCGCAACGTGCTTTTCTTTTTATATATCACATTTGATAATGCAATTAATTGTCCATGTAGTCATGATTAACCAACTTATCTTAATTTGCAACAACTGGCAGCGTTGAACCTGAACAAGTTAAACGAACAAAAGCCCATTAATGCATGTATATTGCTGCCCGATGCACACTTAAGTTAGTGTGGTTAATTTTGGCATCTGAGAATGGCAGTTCATTTTCATTATACACTGCCAGGTTTCACTAGACATCAATGAGAAAAGCTGTAAACAAGGCTTCAGATGAAGGGGACCAAATGCCTTATTTGGCAACCACAGCCT
This sequence comes from Leptonotus elevatus, assembly GCF_054856555.1. Taxonomy (NCBI): domain Eukaryota; kingdom Metazoa; phylum Chordata; class Actinopteri; order Syngnathiformes; family Syngnathidae; genus Leptonotus; species Leptonotus elevatus. The sequence continues at coordinate 7,562,400 of NC_141260.1, read as the reverse complement.
CGAAGTGTCACACTGTCGGATAATTTAGAGCTTGGTATAAAAAACAAAATTAAATCAAAGAAAATTGAAGTATGTATTGTTAGAGTTTACAATATTTGTATTCTACTCTTTGCGTGTTCAATTAACTGAATGGTGAGATTCTGTCCCTTTGCAAAGGTATTATAATTATCAGAAGCTTCTGATCACACAAATGAAGTCACCCAAGCAGTGTTCTGTTCAAAAGTGTGTGTCCCTCCTTCTCCTGCACATCATTATTTATTGAAAAGTGGGTGAATACGAAAAGTCTCCTCTCCCCTCCCATTCATAAAAAGGCAGAAGTTCCCAGGAATACAAATCAGATTAGACTTAAACAATAATAAGTCAGCCTGTCCTTGGACTCGACCGACTGAGACTGGTACAAACTCTACTCCCTCTTTCCCAGGCAAGAGAGACAGATAAGAATACAATAGACAATACTATTCATTGAGCTACACAGCTATAACTAAATCCAAAACGGCTAAAATATAAATTGAAACTGAAAAACAATGTTAATAATTCAACAGTATCCAATGAAGAACCATACCTGTAACTTTTTTAAGAAACCAGCCACCTTGTAAATCTCGCATCCTGGGATATTCTTCTTGGAGCAGTCTGCTTATCTGAAAGTAGTAAGCAAGTGCTGCTGACATAGTTAATTGTTATATGTATAAATTTTCATAAAACTTTGTTAGCTGCAAATGAAAATTAACAGTTTTGCGATATGGTGGAAAATTCAAATGACGGTATCGGGAGGGTAACCAAACAGACCGACCGACATCTTGTGATTATAATTCGTTGTCCGTTTGACAGAGGGAGTCAATGCGCACAAGGATCAGAATTTATTTATTTATTTGCAGTAATTGCGGAGCAGTTTTGCGTATCATGACTTCATTTGAGGAGCAAATTTATTTTTTCCTCTCCTTTTTTTTTCTTTCTTTAAGGAGCGAATTTAGAATTTTGTGGAGCAATTTCTTTTTTCTTTTTGTACCCGGTTAATTCCAGGGACGCTTAGCCTGGCAGAGGGTCAAGAAAAGCCTGGCGGCTCGCCGCTCTATTAAAACGCTGGGGAATACACTGGTTTCCATTTAGTCTTTTCACGATACCGAAATTTTGACTTTGATACTAAAACCTGCATAAAATACCTCAATGCCGGTACTGAAACGCTAGACAAAACTCTAAAACATCAGCAAAAGCAGCAAAATTAAAACTGGCTAAAGAACTTCAAATTATTTTTACTTATTATTAATTTGAAATATTGGGATGTATACATGTTAAATTTATGTACATACGGTATATATTTATGTTTATACTGTATGTGCTTTCACATTGCATTCTGTATTCTTGAAGTGCTATATTTGACTGCATTTTATGTCATCCGTTTTAAAAATTGGCAATAGTGGCACTCCAATAACTCAATGTAACGTTGCTTGATTGTTCGTGCATGTCTCGGCTCTTCTCCATTTCGCTCCTAATTAGTCGAATGCATCATCAAATACTACAAATTGGGAACAAAATAATTCAAACTCCACTTATTTTTAAGGGAAGTGTCAAAAATGCGTCACAACCTGTGTCTGTTGCTCTGTCAGTCGTCTGAGCTTTTACTATGCATAAGTGTGATATCCTACTGTGTGCCTGTTCATTGAACGCACCGTGCCTAAGTCCACTGCAGGAATGATTGCTGCTTTTTCTTCTGCTTCTTCACGAAAAACATTTGCTCTTGTCACAAAACCTTTCTAAAACTGAAAATTGAAAACCACACGTGTTCTTCGTGTGCTGATTGAAAACATGCGTAGGCAATGCCAATGCTGTTGCATAGCTTACGTGGACGTCCAGCGAGCACTACACTTAATAAGCTTAATTAGCGCTTCATGCTTCTCCACGAGGAGTGCACGTCCAGCAAGCGCTTCAGTGCGTGAAGCTATCTTCCTGCGCCCTCTCGCACACACGCTAAAAGAGGTGTGTCGCTTACTTAAGGCGTTTTCCACATATCGGTAGATAGAAAACAAGAGTTGGCGGGCTGTCTCGTATTTTTTTTTTTTTAAGTACCGGTACTAAGAAAAAAATTATACCGAGCCGTTTTTGACACCAAAACATAAAGGTACGGTACTGGCACCGGTATCCCGTGCAACACTATTTTCATTACACTTTTGCGAAATACTTGTATTTAGACCTGTCTCAAAAACCATGGGAAAGCAAATTTTTTGGGCCGATATTTGCATTTTTTTTAAATTACAGTGTTTCCATTAACAGTTTGCTTTTGCACAATTTGCATTTTGCGCAAATCTGAGGGTAATGGAAACACACATATACAGAAGGAAACAAAACATTAAAAAACAATACAATGGCAAGACTCAAGTGTAGAATTGTCTTTTAGGCTTACCTCTGCGTGATCGGCATTGTCACCCATATTTATGGTCCTCCTCCCAAGACCCGCTTCCAAGAGAAAAGTTTCCTCTTTTGGCGTTTTTTCCAGGTTTGTTGATAAGGTTGGTTGGGTTATTCGAAAATGCTCGTCCTGTTGAGTGTAACAGTAGTAGTAGTACGGCATCATAACTGATAAATTAATATTAAAAATGGAAACTCCCGTTAGTTGTTATGTAACTATTGTATACATATATGCTATACATATAAACTTGCTACCGGTAACTCTCCTAAATTAAACTACATCAGGCTCACAACTTTGCGTTTAGACTACTGCATAACTATTACTTTGACAAGAACCGCACCAGGCCCATGGTGTGCGTGCTGAATACTGTATGCAAAATAGACCTGAAAAGAACTCAGACACTGAGTTGAAGCTACGAGAAGCTCAAGGGAGCGCTGGTGAACTATATGTCGACCACCCACTTAAAAAAAACACACCATTAATGTCAAGACAGTAGCGATATTCCGCTCACCTGCTGCTGCAGCGAAGAGCTGTTGCTCTGATCGGTCATTTTTCTAGAAGGCAAAACAAGATAAAGAACACTATGGAGTCAAATGTGTACATACATAACATCGATTGGGTGCATCTTCCCTCCAGTACCTGTCAATGGCGCATATGTGAGCTACATGAATTCGTTTGTTAGCCAGCTAACTAATACAAGAAATAACAATTTTAACCAACACAGGGGAGCAGCGCACTGCACCATTCTTGGCATATAATGAAGTAGTTTAGTTGTTCATTGTTGTCATATAGCCACAATATTCCAAAGCATGAGATGAAATTACGTCCGTGGCGCCAGAAATGACGATAATGACTAGACTGCTTTAGCATGAAATCAAATGCCAGCTAGCTAGAAAGCTAAATATGTGATGCTAATCATAAAAACAGGTTGGATGACCATCGTTTAAACAACAATATTTGAAAGAATGATGAAGTAACATAATACTTACCTTGTAATAGCAAAAACCAAAAGAGACTGAAGTATTCTTAATATGTATGTTGGTTGGCGACGATGTGTCCTGCTTGTATCCTTCCGCGAGTCCCGCCACCGTCGTTCGCTAAACCAATGAGGTTGCGCTCCAATCCGCTCAAATCCTTCTCACTTGATTGGTCAAAACAACCCTTCATTACACCAGAGCCCGCCCCCTTCTTTACGAGTACAAATCACGGCGCTCTACAAGTACAAATTAGTTTTGCTCCATTTGTAGCGCGACAAATGGGGCAAAACTCACGTCACTGAACAGCAGCAGAAAACCCACTTGTGACTCCTAGTGGAGACTTCTTTGACTACAAGTTGTCATTTCTACAGGTACAAATCACAACTTTTACAGATACAAATTTATAGTTTTTGTACAGGTACAAAAAAAATTTTGTACAGATACAAATCATGACTTTTGCAGGTACAAATTTGTCTTTACAGATACAAATTTGTTTTACACATACACATTTTTTTTTTACAGGTACAAATTTATTTTACAGACACAATTTTTTTTTACAGGCACACTTTTTTTTTACAGATACAAATCACAAATTTAGACTTTTTTTCTACAGGTACAAATTTTTTGCACAAGTTAGTTTTGCACCATATTTACCTCCATATTTGAACGTTGTGTTATCCGCTGCTGTTTTAACAAGATAGGTAAAGTTAAGTGCTAGACATGGTAGCCTACATGCTAGCAGATCTCACTTTAAGGTTTTAATGTGCAGTAAAAGAAAACAAAAACAAAGAAAAGTTTGAGTAGGCTCTAAATCTCAATTGTGTATAGCCCTCGTTGCTACAATATACAGTAAGGTGTTTGTCTATTCTGTCGTGGTGGTGGGGGTGGGGGAGAGGAGATACAAATCACGACTTTTACAGATAAAAATTTAGACTTTTTTCTACAGGTACAAATTTTTTGCACAAGTTAGTTTTGCACCATATTTACCTCATATTCAAACACATCAAATACGTTTCAATACATCGCCAGTATTAACGTGATGTAGAATTGCCGTGCAACACTTACCTCAGACGAAATGAAATGGGACGAGACCATCGTCGAGAACCTTCTAAAATAGTCTCATTCAAGCGTCTCTAATTGGCCACAGCACAGACAAGCAGAAAACGACCAATCAGGGAAAAGAGATAGGACAACACGAACTCCAACTATCAGCAAGAGGGGTCCGTCGTCTAGAACCTTCCAAAATCAAGCGAATGTCATTGGCCACAGCACAGACAGGGAAAAAAACGGACCAATCAGGGTTAGGATTAGAAAAAACCGCGCGAGAGAAGACAACGCGAAGTCCCAACTATCACAAGATGGGTTGCAGCCGGATGGTGAGGTTGGAGCGCGCTGCATCCGAGGAGGAGTCCAGTTTAAGGGGGCAACTGCGCTGCGTGCAGCTGCAAGGTTCAATAATGCGGATTGTGTCATACAACACTCGCGGGTTGCGAGTAGGACATACTGCTACATACAGGACAGGCTGTCTGGTGGTGGATGCGCTGCTTGACCAATTGTATGTGTTTTTTGCACATCAACATACAAAAATAAATACATATAAAAAGATAAAAATTGTAATTCAAACATCCACTTTTTTAACCACTAAAAAGAACCAACCATTGTCGAATTCATATCTTTGTTTTCAGTGTTAAGGGAGTGACACATTTTAATTACTATGCATTTAAAATAATGTGATGAATCTGTTATTTTAATTTCAGCAATTATCACCTGTCTAAATTATTCAACACAGACAAATCTTTACAAGTGATGAAATGTTTCTACAAAATATCCAGTATTATATATTTTATTATTGGCTACATTGTACATGTCACTGATTATTTATTTTTTTAAGTATATTGAACATAAAACAATCTAGTTAAATGAACCTTCCAATTTGAATTTGTTGATTTACACCATTAACCAAATTTTATTAACATCTTACAAATTCCTTTTATATGTCTATGTGTGCCCTGAGGAAACTGTGGAGACAACATGCGCACAGTCACTGTTTGTGCATCTTGAAGAACTCATCAATATCACAAAAGAAAACATTTACTTTAGCAAAGGAAATGGACAATTTTTAGTATTAAATAATAAACCATAATCAGCAAAAAACACAGTAATAGTCACGCTACAAATTTGGAAAATAATCAAATAAAAACATTTTGTGACTGAAAAGTCCTGGCTGTACCTAATCAATTGGCCAAGATGGCCGCCGCCCTGGGTGGGCGGAGTGGCGAGAATCCAGGGTGTAGCTAATTAATTGACCAGAATCCTGGGTGTACCTAATCAATTGGCCAAGATAGTAGTAGTAGTAATAGTATTTGCAATAGTAGTAGTCGTATATAGGCCAAGCCTTGAGTACACCAAGAAAAAAAGGGGCTGAGTTGAGCTCAACAGTGAGAGATGATTGGCTGAGGCAGTTGCTATGCAAAAACGACAGATCATTCACGCACACACATTTGATTTTAACTTGTTGCGAGACGTCACGCACCCACATTCCATTGATTTTGTATAGGATACGCTCACCTCAAACAAAAGCCTCTCACGACCTAACGGTTGAAGATGCAGATTCCAGAAATGGCTCGTTAGAACGGCAAGGGTTTGGGGTACGCGAGCATGTTCTCAGTTTTTTAATCGGATGAAAAATGACCAATTTAGGAGCAGGTTGAAAACTTATGATTGATCGAAAATGAAGAGGGAAAAACGGCGAAAATAACATTGAAACGAGATCGAAATAGTCCGACTTCTCCTCGCTTAAAGTGAAAATAAAGGTACTAAATGACACCTTAGCCAAATAAAACTTAGTTTTTCAGAAAGCAGAGGCTTGTGGCTACAAAATGTGCCAATTTGATGTCTAGTGAGCAAAGATTGTGGCCATGGTGACGAGTTGAAGTGAAACTTTTGGAAATAGATTTTTTTGTTCCCGTCACTGAAGCCTTAATTAGTCACACTCTAAATAGGCGACTTTCACCCCTTTGCTCACTGTCTTTGAACCCGCACAGGGGGGAGAGCTTTCATTCCTTAATTTTTTTTTTGACACTGAGCTAAAGATGACAAAAATTCCAACAAAATGAGCTAAAATTCATATCGGTCGGTCAACGTATGTGCGCGCAGCGTGTCTTGGAAAAAGGTGCTTGATTGGAGTTGATCTCTTTCGGTTTCCCATTCATTCCTATGGGACTTTATTTGGGAGTTTTTTGGGAATAGCGTCGCCATGGTAACTGGGAATTCCCTTGCGGAAAAATCGGTGGAAGATTAAAAAAAATAATAAAAAGAAGAAGAATAATACTAGAAAAATTTCCGCGGAAATTTTGAATGGGCCTGCTGACTCTTGCACAAATGTTGGTGTACTTTACCTCTCAATTTGTGTCAGCAGGAATAGAGTTCAGGACAATTTGTAATAACTGCAGTTATTACATGTGTAATGGCTTCCCTTATGTCTTGATTGACATTTTAGTCATATCAAAAGGGAATCAGTTTAATTTCTTGCTTATAGTGTAAGTGATTAACTAAAATATAAAATGCAATATACTGTATCATGGAGCAAATACAGTATGAATGCAGTGTTTAAATTTGACATTGCATATTAAAAGGCATGTTGGTGCTGATCAATATTGCAGGAATATTACTCCAAAGTACATGTAAAACGGCTCTTAAAAGAGCCGTTTTGGGTCTTTGTTACACAGCATCTTCATCTTTTCCTCAGCACACAAAGGAACAAGTTGTTAGAAAATAGGCAGCAAAACTGAACAGTTAAAACTTAATCTAAATACTCATCCAATACACATGTGACGGTTTTTCAGTGAGGAATCCTGTAGAATAAATCATTTTGGTCTACGTTTGCGGGATCCCTTTTTTCATCTTTTCTCTCCACCAGTTGTACCGGACATAACAACCTTGATATCCTTGGCCATGTCAAGTAGCGCCCCTTGCTGCGCTCCATCCACCTGTATTGCATGTGAAAATGAAAAATGAGTGTTCAATGTTTGCCTAGATCAATTCAGTAATCAATCATCACTTACCATCACAGTTCATTCCTTACCATCGCAGTTCCTCACTGACACCAACACTTTTCATTGTGTTATAGTCACAATCACAATAAGGACAAACAAAACATTCAAGTCCAAATGCACGATGTCCTGCTAACAGAAAAGCACACTGATTAAAAGTACCGTCATACAACACTGCTCAAAATAAGGGAGCGCTTAAATGGCATATCCCATGTCTTAAATTCAATTTAAAGCTCAATAAGTTTAGAACTAACTAAATGATAAATATGTCTACAAAAAAAATGATTGGCCGCTCTGATTTTGAGTGTAGTTCTGTTATGACACAAATTTTGAACGAGCAAAGGATTTAACTTTTCAGCCTTTACAATTTAAAGTACAGTATCCCCCTCTTTTGAGCAGTGGTATGAAAGGCTCAATAACATTTGCAAAGGCACACTTGTGAAAATGGTGCCCTTGCGATCTACAATGAGCTGACACAAGAAGTTAACACACAGTAGACCGGACTGTGGTAACTGTAATAAGTGTGCAGAACGCCTGATTGAACACAACAATCTGGGCGAGATATGTAAATGTGATCAATCAGTGTCTGCTTTCCAGTTGTGGCCTGGGTGATCAGCTGTGAAAAGCCTCTGGACTGAAATAAGTCCAGAATGGATTTCTTTCCCTTTGAAAGCAAATCCTCATTAAAGTCTCCGCAAACAATCAGTGTCTGCTTTCCAGTTGTGGCCTGGGTGATCAGCTGTGAAAAGCCTCTGGACTGAAACAAGTCCAGAATGGATTTCTTTCCCTTTGAAAGCAAATCCTCATTAAAGTCTCCGCAAACAACAATAGGCTGGCAGTCCATCACGGCCAAGGCATCCAAGAGACTTCCAAGGTTTGGAAGAAAGGTGCCAAGACTCAGGTTGGGTGGCCTGTAGACCGTAGCTATCAAAGCCTGGACGGGAGCGTCAACCCTGATGACAGCAAATTCCAGGTCAACCACATTCTGAATAAACCGACGGGGCTCCGCTCGAAGACAATCGCGATAATAGACTGCGACTCCGCCACCCTCTTTTTGGGCCACGTCCAGTCTATTTGAATACGAAACTTGTCTGTTGCGCACAAAAGTGCTGCATCCCTCCAGTTGCAAGGGAGGGGGGGAGAAGGATCCAGACAAATGAGTTTCAGTGAGGCAAAGGACATCTGCCAGCCTCAACTCATGATGAGACTTTAAGTCGTCAATATGAGATGGAAGGCCCTCGGTGTTGTGATGAACAATGGTCAAGGTGGGAAAAGCAGTTTGCGGCATTTTGAAAAAGTACAACAGTGGTCTTGTACTTTGGAAAGAAGCGCGCGTCATACTGTCCATTGCCGTCGTGACGTTGGGATTGGCATAGATTTTGGATTTGTCAAAGTCTATGACCCTCAATCCCTGAAGTGACGTCGTGCGGCTTAGGGCAACATAGGCCATTCCAGGTTCAAACACACGCTTAAGAGACACCACTGCAGAAGTCATCGTCATGCCTTGCACTTTGTGAGCCGTGCATCCAAAGGCAAGCTTCATGGGGAATTGCCGCCTGACCACGCCTTTTATGCCCAGGTTTTCCTCCGACCTTTCGATATAGACCAAGTCATCCGTCGGCCCCAGAATTTTATCACGCAATTTCTGGCCCGCTTCGGGATTGTCTAGCCTCAGTCCGAGCAAGGTCACTTTCTCCGCCGACCCCTTTGGGGCGCTTTGAACAATGTTGCCTATTGTGCCAAAGGTCCCGTTCACCAATCCGTCCTCGACATCCAAATTCCGAAGAAGCATAACCCGTGCTCCTACACCAGGTAGAAGGGCATCCGGTAGATCCCTTCTCGACCCCATGATCACTTTGGTCACGGTGACCATCGCCCCCGACCGTGGGCTCTTCCTGTAGTCCTCTGCGGGAATATTGACCACAGTCAATTTGAGAGCAGCCACAGTTGCTGCATTGTGCCTATCCACCTCTTTATTGGTGGCAAAGATATGCAGAGTATCCGCAGGGAGGTCTCGCGCATCCGTGACAGCCGTGGTGAGTAACGCCCTGTCACCATCGCCAAGCGGATCAGCCTTCCCCTTCTCCCTGATCCTGTTCAAAAGCTCGGCAAAAGCGACGTCGTCTTTTTGCCGCATGATTTGAGTAAGCTTGACCATCTGAAAATCTGTCCAGAGGTCAAGAAGATCGTTGTCAGAAACGCAGAGGGGCTTGGACCTTCCGAGGGGTGGCAGTTGGTAGAAGTCCCCAACTGCAAGAACGGAGATGCCCCCAAATGGTCTCTGGTTGCCCTTGATTTGCTGAAATCTCCAGTGGACATAGGCAAAGAGTTCCTTGGAGACCATGGAGATCTCGTCGATGATCAAAATTTCCACGTTGCAAAGGGTTGCTCTCAATGCGTCCAACGTATTCCCCAGCGCCTGGTAAGCAGGCTTTAGAGTCCTGGGGAATTTCAAGAGGGAATGAAGCGTTTTCCCTGAGATGTTGTAAGCCGCCGTGCCAGTAAACGACGTCAGCAGCACAGCAGGCTTGGCCATATCCGCTTCGTCGCGGAACCTGGGAAGCTGGCGGAGAATCTTACTGGCCTCCTGGTAAATGCACTTGATGACATGCGATTTACCACAGCCAGCTCCTCCGGGGATTAAATAAAAGAAGGGCTCGAGGAGACGATCCGAAACGCGTTTCAAACACCACTCGCGCACAGCGTAGAAGACGGACGCTTGCGTTTCATTGAGACTGCGGTACATGTTCCTCACAAATTCGGCGCTCAACTTTGGCGCCTCAAACGCCGGCAAGACCGCGCCGCTACCAGGAGCGTCCTGGTAGGCCGGAACCTCATCTTGCGGGTCTTCCTGTAACGGATTAGATTCGCGTTCGGCGGCACACTCCAAACGCTCTGCTTCTACCTCCGGCGCAAAAGTGCTCCACGCGTTGAGAACCGCACGAAGCTCTTTCAATTTTTCGAAGGCATTGTCCACGGTCTTTCCCCGTCCTTCGTACCGCCCCCGATTGCGGTCGACGATAGCCCGCACCCGACCGAACTTTGATTCCCCGGCACCGTAGAACTCCTCGTACGTTTTGAGGTTTTCAGACCTGAGCTCGGCGTCGTCTCTGTGGGGGAGGTACAATTTAAACTGGGTCCTGTAATACTTCTCAGCATACTTTTTGATTGAGAAGCGAGTGAATCTGATGACGGCATCTTTTCCAATCCGCTTCTGGATGAATCCCTTGCCGTGTGAGAGGGGAATGACATTCTTGCCCTCAATCTGCTGACCGTAGACGACCCGGTATTCGGATGCGAATTCGGCGAGACACATCCGCTCAAACATTGCCGTTCTAGGTCTTGCCACATATTTGTCTGGCAGACCAGACATCCACACGTTGTCTGCGTCCGGATGCATGGTCTTCAGTCTACTCATGGGTAGACTCAATTTCACGCCATCCTCAGCCGTCTGGATGAAAACTACGCTGCGCGAGCACTTCTTCAGAGGGAGACTGCATGTCCGCGCCACCGCTTCTTGAGCGCTCACCTCTCTGTGCTTGGAATACGCCGCCATTATTTTCATCAATTGAAGTATAGTAACATCACACATTGTATAGTTCATTGATTATAAATAATGGATGGGGTGAGCAGAGCCTTCAATAAATCCTCAACAATAGAAAAAAATGGATCCACTATAGACTTCCTTGTTTACTTATTAACAAAGAAAACGGTATTGTAATAACATTGTTACTTTTTTTTTCTTTTAGATTAATTTCCATGAGGTGAAACGGTTTGGCAAAATGGATGGATATTCTGGATGGCCGTGAAAAAAACGATCGCTACAGAAACCAACGGTAATCTTTCAAGGGGGAAAATAAAGGCAGCTTTGACAATTTACAAATGTGTGCTGTAGTCAATCAATGAAGGTCATTTAACAGTGTAAAATACTTCCAAAATCCCTCATCGGCGCTGCTCCGCTACACGATCGAGCAGGACACGCCACTCAACAACCGACGCCCCCTCCCCCAACCCCACCACGACGACGACAGACGAGACAAAAGCCTTACTGTATATTGTAGCAACGATGGATATACACAATTGAGATTTAGAGCATACTCAAACTTTTCTTTGTTTTTCTTTTACTGCACATTAAAACCTTAAAGTGAGATCTGCTAGCTCTAGCTAGCGCTAGCAGGTGTAGTTAGTGTTAGAGTAGACAATATTAAGTATTGTACTCTTTGCGTGTTCAATTAACTGAATGGTGAGATTCTGTTGAAGAAGTTCCTTTGCAAAGGTAAATAATTACCAGAAGCTTCTGATCACACAAATGAAGTCACCCAAGCAGTGCTCTGTTCAAATGTGTGTCTTCTCTCCAGCCCACATCATTATTTATTCAAAGAGGGTTCATAAAAAAGTCAGCCCACAACACACCTGGTTACAACTGAATGAATACAAGAGAATCCGTTCCCATGGGTATAAATCAGATTAGAAAAAATACAATAATAATAAGCCTGACTCCCTTCCGACACAGCAGAATCCCGGCCCTCCCATTAGATAACGAATGAATAGACAGACCCGTTGCTCTTTCTCATGAAAGTAACACAGACAAGAATACAATTCATTGAGCCTACACTGAGTCAACTAAATCCAAAACGGCTAAAATATAAATTAAAACTAAAAAACAATGTTAATAACTCATCATTAGCATGTAGGTTACCATGTCTAGCACTTAACTTTACCTATATCTTGTTAAAACAGCAGCCGGATAACACAACGTTCAAACACATCAAATACGTTTCAATACATTGCCAGTATTAACGTGATGTAGTTTAAGATGGGGGAAAACTTGCAAAATCTCACTTATTTAGCATTATACATCAGACTACAAACAACTGCCGTGCAACACTTACCTCAGACGAGATGAAATGGGAAGAAGCCGTGGTCGAGAACCTTCTAAAATAGTCTCATTCAAGCGTCTCTAATTGGCCACAGCACAGACAAGCAGAAAACGACCAATCAGGGAAAAGAGACAAGACAACATGAACTCCAACTATCAGCAAGGGGGTCCGTCGTCTAGAACCTTCCAAAATCAAGCGAATGTCATTGGCCACAGCACAGACAGGGAAAAAAGCGGACCAATCAGGGTTAGGATTAGAAAAAAACGCGCGAGAGAAGACAACGCGAAGTCCCAACTATCACAAGATGGGTTGCAGCCCGATGGTGAGGTTAGAGCGCGCTGCATCCGAGGAGACCAGTTTAAGGGGGCAACTGCGCTGCGTGCAGCTGCAAGGTTCAATAATGCGGATTGTGTCATACAACACTCGCGGGTTGCGAGTAGGACATACTGCTACATACAGGACAGGCTGTCTGGTGGTGGATGCACTGCTTGACCACTTGTATGTGTTTTTTGCACAACAAAAAAAAAATAATAATAAATAAAAAAAAGATACAAATTGTAATTCAAACATCCACTTTTTTAACCACTAAAAAGAACCAACCATTGTCTAATTCATATCTTTGTTTTCAGTGTTAAGGGAGTGATACATTTTAATTACTATGCATTTAAAATAATGTGATGAATCTGTTATTTTAATTTCAGCAATTATCACCTGTCTAAATTATTCAACACAGACAAATCTTTACAAGTGATGAAATGTTTCTACAAAATATCCAGTATTATATATTTTATTATTGGCTACATTGTACATGTCACTGAATTTTTTTTTTTAAAGTATATTGAACATAAAACAATCTAGTTAAATGAACCTTCCAATTTGAATTTGTTGATTTACACCATTAACCCAATTTTATCAACATCTTACAAATTACTTTTATATGTGTATGTGTGCCCTGAGGAAACAACATGTGCACAGTCACTGTTTGTGCATCTTGAAGAACTCATCAATATTATAAAATAAAACATTTATTTTAGCAAAGGAAATGGACAATTTATAGTATTTAACTCTTTGACTGCAAGACGTTTTCAGAAAAGGGATGCCGTCAGTGCCAGCCGATTTAAGCATTTTGACTGATCTTTCAAGGTCCACAGAAAATGTTCTGTTTGGACTATGGAAACACACGTACTACCAAATGAAAGATCTTTCATCAGAAAAAAAAAGTTTGTTTCTACCTTATTCCGTTCTTTAGTAATCAACAATAGAAAATGGTTAGTTTGACCCAATTTCGCCTGTTTTGGACCAAAATACGGAGAAATCAAGCTTTTAGTGAAACGATATTATTTCATGCATTCTAGTGAATTTTACACTTCTTTTTGTCCATGAATGATGCCACAAACACCTAAATAGTGCTTTACTTCTATAAAACACTACCACCAAGAATGAAAAAGTGTTTTTTGATAGCAAAATACGTTTATTTACATTCAACAGTGTAACAATTTGACAACAATTTGGCAAACTATTTACAAATGTGTGCAACTGTGGTGCTATTTACAAATATGTGGATGTTTCAACGACAGTTTTTCTTTTTGTAACACTCTCCTGCGTGCAAGGAGTCGCAACAGCATTTGCACAACAGATTGCCTCTTCGCGTGCTCCACTTTCTTGCAGGCCGTTTTTTCCGGGGAATAGCAAGTATATACTGCAGTGTGTGTTGCCATCAAGTCTAATATCAGGATCATGCTACGGTTTCGTTACGTCTCGCTTCCTCGTGTCCTTCAGTTGCTACACCGGGTTGTAAGAGATGTTCTGATCCATTTTATCCACTCCATTCATGGTGGCATCGTAGTCCAGAAACAGTGTCTTCTCCGTGATCAGACTGTACCCGCTCCTCCGATGAATATGCATTGGACTCGGGGTACTCTTCATTGTCCGACAAAATGTCCGCATGTGAAAGCTCCGGCGTTAGCAGCGGTAGCCGCGCTAGCCGGTGAGGCTTACTACGTGATCATAACAGTCGCGTCAAGGCTTCCAACTTTGGCGTCAAGCTCGGAGTCATCATCATCATCATCATCAATCTGCATTGGTCGATGCCAACTCTCCATCGCCCGATCGAATGTCCGATTGTGTAGAAGTACCCGGTCGGCTATTGTGCGCGTTTTCCGGCCTTAGCAGCGCTAGCCGCGCTAGCCGCGCTTAGCCGGTGAGGCTTACTACGTGATCATAACAGTTGCGTCAAGGCTTCCAACTTTGGCGTCAAGCTCGGAGTCATCATCATCGTCGACATCAATGCGCTTTTTAGTATTGATTGATGCTTTCCGTCTTTGAAAAAAATGCTCAAGCGTGAGCTGCTTGCAACCGGTTGATTGGTCAGCCATTGTGGGCTTCATCAGCCATGTCTCCTCAACACTCTAGCTCCGCCTCACGTCTTCTACTGACGCCCACGGTGGGCGGCCCATCCAACCTTGTGCAAAGAGAGTCATCGCTGCCCTCTAGGGGCCAAAATGAGTCTTTTACTAATCAGATCTGCCTGATACTTTCAGCACAGCTGCCCAAGGCTTTCCTGCACCCGTTTTCAAAAAAAAAACAAAAAAACATAGGGGACGTCTTTAAACGTCCTCGGCGCCCTTCCCTAGGTTTATGCTAAACGTTTTATAACGTTTATGGCGGTCAAAGAGTTAATAATAAACCACAATCATCAAAAAAACACAGTAATAGTCACATGCTACAAATTTGGAAAATAATCAAATAAAACAATTTTGTGACTGAAAAGTCCTGGCTGTACCTAATCAATTGGCCAAGATGGCCGCCGCCCCGGGTGGGCGGAGGGGAGAGAATCCTTAGTGTACCTAATTAATTGGCCAAGATGGCCGTTGCCCTGGGTGGGCGGAGTGGCGAGACTCCAGGGTGTACCTAATTAATTGGCCAAGATGGCCGCCGCCCTGGGTGGGCGGAGTGGCAAGAATCCAGGGTGTACCTAATGAATTGACCAGAATCCTGGGTGTACCTAATCAATTGGCCAAGATAGTAGTAGTAGTAATAGTATTTGCAATAGTAGTAGTCGTAGATAGGCCAAGCCTTGAGTACACCAAGAAAAAAAGGGGGTGAGTTGAGCTCAACAGTGAGAGAAATGATTGGCTGAGGCAGTTGCTATGCAAAAGTGAGAGACCAGGCAGTATAGCTAAAAAAGCACTATTTAAATAGCAGTCCATTCCATTTCATTTAAAAATAATAATAATGTGTGTGTATTGTGTGTGTTTTTTTAAACGTTTTTTTTTTTTTAATGTAAATGAGCTGAACAGTTTAAAATTTAAACCATTGAAATCGGTCAAGAAATGTGGAAGTTCACCATAATCAACATCAACTAAAAGTATCTTACTGCCATTTTACAAAACATGCACATTCACGCACACACATTTGATTTTAAGTTGTTAGGAGACGTCACGCACCCACATTCCATTGATTTTGTATAGGATTACGCTCACCTCAAACAAAAGCCTCTCACGACTTAACGGTTGAAGATGCAGATTCCAGAAATGGCTCGTTAGAACGGCAAGGGTTTGGGGAACGCGAGCATGTTCTCAGTTTTGTAATCGGATGAAAAATGACCAAATGAGAGCAGGTTGAAAACTTATAATTGATCGAAAATGAAGAGGGAAAAAACGGCGAAATTAACATGGAGGAGATAGGCGCCAAAGTCCGACTTCTCCTCGCTTAAAGTGAAAATAAAGGTACTAAATGACACCTTAGCCAAATAAAACTTAGTTTTTCAGAAAGTAGAGGCTTGTGGCTACAAAATGTGCGAATTTGATGTCTAGTGAGCAAAGATTGTGGCCATGGTGACGAGTTGAAGTAAAACTTTTGGAAATAGATTTTTTGGTTCCCACCACTGAAAGTTTAATTGCGTAATAGAGTGGCGATTACACTCACTGTCTTTGAACCCGCACAGGGGGAAGAACCTTCATTCCTTAATTTTTTTTTGACACTGAGCTAAAGATAGGAAAAATTCCAACAAAATGAGCTAAAATTCATATCAATCGGTTAACGTATGCGCACGCAGCGTGTCTTGGAAAAAGGTGCTTGATGTGTGATTTTGTCTTTCCTTTTCACATTCATTTCCTATGGGACCTTCTTTCCCTGAATTTTGGGAGTTTTTTGGGAATAGCGTCGCCATGGTAACTGGGAATTCCTAGAAAAATAATGCCGCACCGAGTCAGATCGAGCCGCATCGTTTGATACTTCATTTGTCCTGGTGCGATGTACGGTACGGGCCGCATTCTTGCGGAAAAATCGGTGGAAGATTAAAAAACTAGAAAAATTCCCGCGGAAATTTTGAATGGGCCTGCTAACTCTTGCAACTCTTTTCAATGAGCTGAACAGTTTAAAATTTCAACCGTTGAAATCGCTCAAGAAATGTGGAAGTTATAATCAACTAAAAGTATTACTGCCCCTTTAAGAAACATGCACATTCACGCACACACATTTGATTTTAACTAACATTTCAATGAGCTGAACAGTTTAAAATTGAAACCATTGAAATCGCTCAAGAAATGTAAAAGTTAACCATAATCAACAGTATGTTACTGCCCCTTTAAGAAACATGCACATTCACGCACACACATTTGATTTTAAGTAACATTTCAATGAGCTGAACAGTTTAAAATTTAAACCATTGAAATCGGTCAAGAAATGTGGAATCTACCATAATCAACAGTATCTTACTGCCCCTTTACAAAACATGCACATTCACGCACACACATTTGATTTTAAGTTGTTAAGAGACGTCACGCACCAACATTCCATTGATTTGTATAGGATTACGCTCACCTCAAACAAAAGCCTCTCGCGACTTAACGGTTGAAGATGCAGATTCCAGAAATGGCTCGTTAGAACGGCAAGGGTTTGGGGAACGCGAGCATGTTCTCAGTTTTTTAATCGGATGAAAAATGACCAAATGAGAGCAGGTTGAAAACTTATGATTGATCGAAAATGAAGAGGGGAAAACGGAAAACATTGAAAAGAGATCAAAATAGTGCGACTTCTCCTCGCTTAAAGTTAAAATAAAGGTACTAAATGACACCTTAGCCAAATAAAACTAACCCTAGTAGAGGCTTGTGGCTACAAAATGTGCGAATTTGATGTCTAGTGAGCAAAGATTGTGGCCATGGTGACGAGTTAAAGTGAAACTTTTGGAAATATATTTTTTGGTTCCCAGCACTCTGTCCTTAATTAGTCACGCTCTAGCTGATGCAAGAAAGGCGACTTTCACCCCTTTGCTCACTGTCTTTGAACCCGCACAGGGGGAGAGCTTTCATTCCTTAATTTTTTTTTTGACACTGAGCTAAAGATGACAAAAATTCCAACAAAATGAGCTAAAATTCATATCGGTCGGTCAACGTATGCGCGCGCAGCGTGTCTTGGAAAAAGGTGCTTGATTGGAGTTGATGTCTTTCGGATTCCCATTCATTCCTATGGGACTTTATTTGGGAGTTTTTTGGGAATAGCGTCGCCTTGGTAACTGGGAATTCTTAGAAAAATAATAGCGCAGCGAGTCAGATCGAGCCGCATCGTTTGATACCTCATTTGTCCCGGTGCGATCTACGGTTCGGGCCGCATTTTTGCCATCGCAGTTCATCCCTTACCATCGCAGTTCCTCACTGACAACAACACTTTTCATTGTGTTGTAGTCACAATCACAATAAGGACAAACAAAACATTCAAGTCCAAATGCACGATGTCCTGCTAACAGAAAAGCACACTGATTAAAAGTACCTTCATACAACACTGCTCAAAATAAGGGAGCGCTTAAATTACATATCCCATGTCTTAAATTCAATTTAAAGCTCAATACGTTTAGAACTAACTAAATGATAAATATGTCTACAAAAAAAAAGATTGGCCGCTCTGATTTAACCCTAGTTTAAACCCCTACTTTGAAACCCTAACCCTAGTTTAAAACCCTACTTTGAAACCCTAACCCTAGTTTGAAACCCTAACCCTAGTTTAAACCCCTACTTTGAAACCCTAACCCTAGTTTAAACCCCTACTTTGAAACCCTTACCCTAGTTTAAAACCCTACTTTGAAACCCTAACCCTAGTTTAAACCCCTACTTTAGAACCCTAACCCTAGGTTAAAACCCTACTTTGAAACCCTAACCCTAGTTTAAACCTCTACTTTGAAACACTAACCCTAGTTTAAAACCTTACTTTGAAACCCTATCCCTAGTTTGAGACCCTAAACCTAGTTTAAACCCCTACTTTGAAACCCTAATCCTAGTTCAAACTACTACTTTGAAACCCTAACCCTAGTTTAAAACCCTACTTTGAAACCCTAACCCTAGTTTAAACCCCTACTTTAGAACCCTAACCCTAGGTTAAAACCCTACTTTGAAACCCTAACCTTAGTTTAAACCCCTACTTTAAAACCCTAACCCTCGTTTAAAACCCTACTTTGAAACCCTAAGCCTAGTTTAAACCTCTACTTTGAAACCCTAACCCTAGTTTAAAACCTTACTTTGAAACCCTATCCCTAGTTTGAGACCCTAAACCTAGTTTAAACCCCTACTTTGAAACCCTAACCCTAGTTTAAACCTGTACTTTGAAACCCTAACCCTAGTTTGAAACCCTACTTTGAAACCCTAACCCTAGTTTGAAACCCTACTTTGAAACCCTAA
Source organism: Leptonotus elevatus (assembly GCF_054856555.1). NCBI lineage: Eukaryota > Metazoa > Chordata > Actinopteri > Syngnathiformes > Syngnathidae > Leptonotus > Leptonotus elevatus. The sequence goes on along the minus strand of NC_141260.1, from coordinate 7,543,416 downwards.
CCCTAGTTTAAAACCCTATTTTGAAACATTAACCCTAGTTTAAACCCGTACTTTGAAACCCTAACCCTAGTTTGAAACCCTACTTTGAAACCCTAACCCTAGTTTGAAACCCTACTTTGAAACCCTAACCCTAGTTTAAACCCCTACTTTGAAACCCTAACTCTAGTTTAAAACCCTACTTTAAAACCCTAACCCTAGTTTAAACCCCTACTTTGAAACCCTAACCCTACTTTAACCCCCTACTTTGAAACCATAACCATAGTTCAAACCCATACTTTGAAACCTTAACCCTAGTTTAAACCCCTACTTTGAAACCCTAACCCTAGTTTAAACCCCTAATTGAAACTTTATCCCTAGTTTAAACCCCTACTTTGAAACCCTAACCCTAGTTTAAACCCCTACTTTGAAACCCTAACCCTAGTTTAAACCCCTAATTGAAACTTTATCCCTAGTATAAACCCCTACTTTGAAACCCTAACCCTAGTTTAAACCCCTACTTTGAAACCCTAACCCTAGTTTAAACCCCTAATTGAAACTTTATCCCTAGTTTAAACCCCTACTTTGAAACCCTAACCATAGTTTAAACCCCTACTTTGAAACCCTAACCCTTGTTTAAAACCCTACTTTGAAACCCTAACCCTAGTTTAAACCCCTACTTTGAAACCCTAACCCTAGTTTAAACCACCGTTTTGAAACCTTAACCTAGTTTAAAACCCTACTTTGAAACCCTAACCCTAGTTTAAACCCCTACTTTGAAACCTTAACCCTAGTTTAAACCCTAACCCTCGTTTAAACACCTACTTTGAAACCCTAACCCTAGTTTAAACCACTACTTTGAAACCCTAACCCTAGTTTAAAACCCTACATTGAAACCCTAACCCTAGTTTAAACCCCTACTTTGAAACCCTAACCCTAGTTTAAAACCCTACTTTGAAACCCTAACCCTAGTTTAAAACCCTATTTTGAAACCTTAACTCTAGTTTGAAACCCTAACCTTAGTTTGAAACCCTTACCCTAGTTTAAACCCCTACTTTGAAACCCTAACCCTAGTTTAAACCCCTACTTTGAAACCCTAACCCTAGTTTAAAACCCTACTTTAAAACCCTAACCCTAGTTTAAAATCCTACTTTGAAACCCTAACCCTAGTTTAAACCCCTACTTTGAAACCCTAAACCTAGTTTAAAACCCTACTTTGAAACCCTAACCCTAGTTTGAAACCCTACCCCTAGTTTAAAACCCTACTTTGAAACCCTAACCCTAGTTTGAAAACCTAACCCTAGTTTAAACCCCTACTTTGAAACCCTAACCCTAGTTTAAACCCCTACTTTGAAACCCTAACCCGAGTTTAAACCCCTACTTTGAAACCCTAACCCTAGTTTAAACACCTACTTTGAAACCCTAACCCTAGTTTAAAACCCTACTTTGAAACCCTAACCCTAGTTTAAACCACTACTTTAAAACCCTAACCCTAGTTTAAAATCCTACTTTGAAACCCTAACCCTAGTTTAAACCCCTACTTTGAAACCCCAAACCTAGTTTTAAACCCTACTTTGAAACCCTAACCCTAGTTTGAAACCCTAACCCTAGTTTAAAACCCTACTTTGAAACCCTAACCCTAGTTTGAAAACCTAACCCTAGTTTAAACCCCTACTTTGAAACCCTAACCCTAGTTAAAACCCCTAGTTTGAAACCCTAACCCGAGTTTAAACCCCTACTTTGAAACCCTAACCTGAGTTTAAACCCCTACTTTGAAACCCTAACCCTAGTTTAAACCCCTACTTTGAAACCCTAACCCTAGTTTAAATCCTTACTTTGAAACCCTAAGCCTAGTTTGAAACCCTAACCCTAATTTAAACCCCTACTTTAGAACCCTAACCCTAGGTTAAACCCCTACTTTGAAACCCTAACCTTAGTTTAAAATCCTACTTTGAAATCCTAATCCTAGTTTAAACCCCTACTTTGAAACCCTAACCCTAGTTTAAACCCCTACTTTGAAACCCTAACCCTAGTTTGAAACCCTAACCCTAATTTAAACCCCTACTTTGAAACCCTAACCCTAGTTTGAAAACCTAACCCTAGTTTAAACCCCTACTTTGAAACCCTAACCCTAGTTTAAACCCCTAGTTAGAAACCCTAACCCGAGTTTAAACCCCTACTTTGAAACCCTAACCTGAGTTTAAACCCCTACTTTGAAAACCTAACCCTAGTTTAAACCCCTACTTTGAAACCCTAATCCTAGTTTAAACCCCTACTTTGAAACCCTAACCCTAGTTTAAACCCCTACTTTGAAACCCTAACCCTAGTTTAAACCCCTACTTTGAAACCCTAACCCTAGTTTAAACCCTTACTTTGAAACCCTAACCCTAGTTTGAAACCCTAACCTTAGTTTAAAATCCTACTTTGAAACCTTAACCCTAGTTTAAACCCCTACTTTGAAACCCTAACCCTGGTTTAAACCCCTACTTTGAAATCCTAATCCTAGTTTAAACCCCTACTTTGAAACCCTATCCCTAGTTTAAACCCCTACTTTGAAACCCTAACCCTAGTTTAAACCCCTTCTTTGAAACCCTAACCCTAGTTTGAAACCCTAACCCTAATTTAAACCCCTACTTTAGAACCCTAACCCTAGGTTAAACCCCTACTTTGAAACCCTCACCTTAGTTTAAAATCCTACTTTGAAACCTTAACCCTAGTTTAAACCCCTACTTTGAAACCCTAACCCTAGTTTAAAACCCTACTTTGAAACCCTATTCCTAGTTTAAAACCAGACTTTGAAACCCTAACCCTAGATTAAACCCCTACTTTGAATCCCTAACCCTAGTTTAAACCCCTACTTTGAAACCCTAACCCTAGTTTAAAACCCTACTTTGAAACCCTAACACTAGTTTGAAAACCTTACCCTAAATTAAACCCCTACTTTGAAACCCTAACCCTAGTTTAAAACCCTACTTTGAAACCCTAACCCTAGTTTGAAAACCTAAACCTAGTTTAAACCCCTACTTTGAAACCTTAACCCTAGTTTGAAACCCTACTTTGAATCCCTAACCCTAGTTTAAACCCCTACTTTGAAACCCTAACCCTAGTTTAAAACCCTACTTTGAAACCCTAACCCTAGTTTAAACCCCTACTTTGAAACACTTACCCTAGTTTAAAACCCTACTTTGAAACCCTAACCCTAGTTTGAAACCCTATCTCGTTTACACACCTACTTTGAAACCCTTACCCTAGTTTGAAACCCTACTTTGAAACCCTAACCCTAATTTGAAACCCTACTTTGAAACCCTAACCCTAGTTTAAACCCCCACTTTGACACCCTAACCCTAGTTTGAAACCCTTTTTTGGAACCCTAACCCTAGTTTAAACCCCTACTTTTAAACCCTAACCCTAGTTTAAACCCCTACTTTGAAACCTTAACCCTAGTTTAAACAACTACTTTGAAACCCTAACCCTAGTTTAAAACCCTACTTTGAAACCTTAACCCTAGTTTATCCCCTACTTTGAAAACCTAACCCTAGTTTACACCATTACTTTGCAACCCTAACCCTAGTTTACACCATTACTTTGCAACCCTAACCCTTGTTTAAACCCCTACTTTGAAACCCTAACCCTAGTTTAGATCCCTACTTTGAAACCCTAACCCTAGTTTAAACCCCTACTTTGAATCCCTAACCCTAGTTTAAACCCCTACTTTGAATCCCTAACCCTAGTTTAAACCACTACTTTGAAACCCTAACCCTAGTTTAAAACCCTACTTTGAAACCCTAACCCTAGTTTAAAACCCTACTTTGAAACCCTAACCCTAGTTTAAACCCCTACTTTGAAACCCTAACCCTAGTTTAAACCATTACTTTGCAACCCTAACCCTAGTTTAAACCCCTACTTTGAAACCCTAATCCTAGTTTAAACCCCTACTTTGAATCCCTAACCCTAGTTTAGATCCCAACTTTGAAACCCTAACCCTAGTTTAAACCCCTACTTTGAAACCCTAACCCTACGTTAAACCCCTACTTTGAAACCCTAACCCTAGTTTAAACCCCTATTTTGAATCCCTAACCCTAGTTTAAACCCCTACTTTGAAACCCTAACCCTAGTTTAAAACCCTACTTTGAAACCCTAACCCTAGTTTAAAACCCTACTTTTAAACCCTAACCCTAGTTTAAACCATTACTTGGCAACCCTAAACCTAGTTTAAACCCCTACTTTGAAACCCTAAACCTAGTTTTAACCCCTACTTTGAATCCCTAACCCTAGTTTAGATCCCTACTTTGAAACCCTAACCCTAGTTTAAACCCCTACTTTGAAACACTTACCCTACTTTAAACCCCTACTTTGAAACCCTAACCCTAGTTTAAACCCCTACTTTGAATCCCTAACCCTAGTTTAAACCCCTACTTTTAAACCCTAACCCTAGTTGAAACCCCTACGTTGAAACCCTAACCATAGTTTAAACCCCTACTTTGAAACCCTAACCCTTGTTTAAAACCCTACTTTGAAACCCTAACCCTAGTTTAAACCCCTACTTTGAAACCCTAACCCTAGTTTAAACCACCGTTTTGAAACCTTAACCTAGTTTAAAACCCTACTTTGAAACCCTAACCCTAGTTTAAACCCCTACTTTGAAACCTTAACCCTAGTTTAAACCCTAACCCTCGTTTAAACACCTACTTTGAAACCTTAACCCTAGTTTAAACCACTACTTTGAAACCCTAACCCTAGTTTAAAACCCTACATTGAAACCCTAACCCTAGTTTAAACCCCTACTTTGAAACCCTAACCCTAGTTTAAAACCCTACTTTGAAACCCTAACCCTAGTTTAAAACCCTACTTTGAAACCTTAACTCTAGTTTGAAACCCTAACCTTAGTTTGAAACCCTTACCCTAGTTTAAACCCCTACTTTGAAACCCTAACCCTAGTTTAAACCCCTACTTTGAAACCCTAACCCTAGTTTAAAACCCTACTTTAAAACCCTAACCCTAGTTTAAAATCCTACTTTGAAACCCTAACCCTAGTTTAAACCCCTACTTTGAAACCCTAAACCTAGTTTAAAACCCTACTTTGAAACCCTAACCCTAGTTTGAAACCCTACCCCTAGTTTAAAACCCTACTTTGAAACCCTAACCCTAGTTTGAAAACCTAACCCTAGTTTAAACCCCTACTTTGAAACCCTAACCCTAGTTTAAACCCCTACTTTGAAACCCTAACCCGAGTTTAAACCCCTACTTTGAAACCCTAACCCTAGTTTAAACACCTACTTTGAAACCCTAACCCTAGTTTAAAACCCTACTTTGAAACCCTAACCCTAGTTTAAACCACTACTTTAAAACCCTAACCCTAGTTTAAAATCCTACTTTGAAACCCTAACCCTAGTTTAAACCCCTACTTTGAAACCCCAAACCTAGTTTTAAACCCTACTTTGAAACCCTAACCCTAGTTTGAAACCCTAACCCTAGTTTAAAACCCTACTTTGAAACCCTAACCCTAGTTTGAAAACCTAACCCTAGTTTAAACCCCTACTTTGAAACCCTAACCCTAGTTAAAACCCCTAGTTTGAAACCCTAACCCGAGTTTAAACCCCTACTTTGAAACCCTAACCTGAGTTTAAACCCCTACTTTGAAACCCTAACCCTAGTTTAAACCCCTACTTTGAAACCCTAACCCTAGTTTAAACCCTTACTTTGAAACCCTAAGCCTAGTTTGAAACCCTAACCCTAATTTAAACCCCTACTTTAGAACCCTAACCCTAGGTTAAACCCCTACTTTGAAACCCTAACCTTAGTTTAAAATCCTACTTTGAAACCTTAACCCTAGTTTAAACCCCTACTTTGAAACCCTAACCCTAGTTTAAACCCCTACTTTGAAATCCTAATCCTAGTTTAAACCCCTACTTTGAAACCCTAACCCTAGTTTAAACCCCTTCTTTGAAACCCTAACCCTAGTTTGAAACCCTAACCCTAATTTAAACCCCTACTTTGAAACCCTAACCCTAGTTTGAAAACCTAACCCTAGTTTAAACCCCTACTTTGAAACCCTAACCCTAGTTTAAACCCCTAGTTAGAAACCCTAACCCGAGTTTAAACCCCTACTTTGAAACCCTAACCTGAGTTTAAACCCCTACTTTGAAAACCTAACCCTAGTTTAAACCCCTACTTTGAAACCCTAATCCTAGTTTAAACCCCTACTTTGAAACCCTAACCCTAGTTTAAACCCCTACTTTGAAACCCTAACCCTAGTTTAAACCCCTACTTTGAAACCCTAACCCTAGTTTAAACCCTTACTTTGAAACCCTAACCCTAGTTTGAAACCCTAACCCTAATTTAAACCCCTACTTTAGAACCCTAACCCTAGGTTAAACCCCTACTTTGAAACCCTAACCTTAGTTTAAAATCCTACTTTGAAACCTTAACCCTAGTTTAAACCCCTACTTTGAAACCCTAACCCTGGTTTAAACCCCTACTTTGAAATCCTAATCCTAGTTTAAACCCCTACTTTGAAACCCTATCCCTAGTTTAAACCCCTACTTTGAAACCCTAACCCTAGTTTAAACCCCTTCTTTGAAACCCTAACCCTAGTTTGAAACCCTAACCCTAATTTAAACCCCTACTTTAGAACCCTAACCCTAGGTTAAACCCCTACTTTGAAACCCTCACCTTAGTTTAAAATCCTACTTTGAAACCTTAACCCTAGTTTAAACCCCTACTTTGAAACCCTAACCCTAGTTTAAAACCCTACTTTGAAACCCTATTCCTAGTTTAAAACCAGACTTTGAAACCCTAACCCTAGATTAAACCCCTACTTTGAATCCCTAACCCTAGTTTAAACCCCTACTTTGAAACCCTAACCCTAGTTTAAAACCCTACTTTGAAACCCTAACACTAGTTTGAAAACCTTACCCTAAATTAAACCCCTACTTTGAAACCCTAACCCTAGTTTAAAACCCTACTTTGAAACCCTAACCCTAGTTTGAAAACCTAAACCTAGTTTAAACCCCTACTTTGAAACCTTAACCCTAGTTTGAAACCCTACTTTGAATCCCTAACCCTAGTTTAAACCCCTACTTTGAAACCCTAACCCTAGTTTAAACCCCTACTTTGAAACCTTAACCCTAGTTTAAACAACTACTTTGAAACCCTAACCCTAGTTTAAAACCCTACTTTGAAACCCTAACCCTAGTTTATCCCCTACTTTGAAAACCTAACCCTAGTTTACACCATTACTTTGCAACCCTAACCCTAGTTTACACCATTACTTTGCAACCCTAACCCTTGTTTAAACCCCTACTTTGAAACCCTAACCCTAGTTTAGATCCCTACTTTGAAACCCTAACCCTAGTTTAAACCCCTACTTTGAATCCCTAACCCTAGTTTAAACCCCTACTTTGAATCCCTAACCCTAGTTTAAACCACTACTTTGAAACCCTAACCCTAGTTTAAAACCCTACTTTGAAACCCTAACCCTAGTTTAAACCATTACTTTGCAACCCTAACCCTAATTTAAACCCCTACTTTGAAACCCTAATCCTAGTTTAAACCCCTACTTTGAATCCCTAACCCTAGTTTAGATCCCAACTTTGAAACCCTAACCCTAGTTTAAACCCCTACTTTGAAACCCTAACCCTACGTTAAACCCCTACTTTGAAACCCTAACCCTAGTTTAAACCCCTATTTTGAATCCCTAACCCTAGTTTAAACCCCTACTTTGAAACCCTAACCCTAGTTTAAAACCCTACTTTGAAACCCTAACCCTAGTTTAAAACCCTACTTTTAAACCCTAACCCTAGTTTAAACCATTACTTGGCAACCCTAAACCTAGTTTAAACCCCTACTTTGAAACCCTAACCCTAGTTTTAACCCCTACTTTGAATCCCTAACCCTAGTTTAGATCCCTACTTTGAAACCCTAACCCTAGTTTAAACCCCTACTTTGAAACACTTACCCTACTTTAAACCCCTACTTTGAAACCCTAACCCTAGTTTAAACCCCTACTTTGAATCCCTAACCCTAGTTTAAACCCCTACTTTTAAACCCTAACCCTAGTTGAAACCCCTACGTTGAAACCTTAACCCTAGTTTAAACCACTACTTGGAAACCCTAACCCTAGTTTAAACCCCTACTTTGAATCCCTAACCCTAGTTTAGATCCCTACTTTGAAACCCTAACCCTAGTTTAAACCCCTACTTTGAAACCCTAACCCTACTTTAAACCCCTACTTTGAAACACTTACCCTAGTTTAAAACCCTACTTTGAAACCCTAACCCTAGTTTGAAACCCTATCTCGTTTACACACCTACTTTGAAACCCTTACCCTAGTTTGAAACCCTACTTTGAAACCCTAACCCTAATTTGAAACCCTACTTTGAAACCCTAACCCTAGTTTAAACCCCCACTTTGACACCCTAACCCTAGTTTGAAACCCTTTTTTGGAACCCTAACCCTAGTTTAAACCCCTACTTTTAAACCCTAACCCTAGTTTAAACCCCTACTTTGAAACCTTAACCCTAGTTTAAACAACTACTTTGAAACCCTAACCCTAGTTTAAAACCCTACTTTGAAACCCTAACCCTAGTTTATCCCCTACTTTGAAAACCTAACCCTAGTTTACACCATTACTTTGCAACCCTAACCCTAGTTTACACCATTACTTTGCAACCCTAACCCTTGTTTAAACCCCTACTTTGAAACCCTAACCCTAGTTTAAACCCCTACTTTGAAACCCTAACCCTAGTTTAAACCCCTACTTTGAATCCCTAACCCTAGTTTAAACCCCTACTTTGAATCCCTAACCCTAGTTTAAACCACTACTTTGAAACCCTAACCCTAGTTTAAAACCCTACTTTGAAACCCTAACCCTAGTTTAAAACCCTACTTTGAAACCCTAACCCTAGTTTAAACCCCTACTTTGAAACCCTAACCCTAGTTTAAACCATTACTTTGCAACCCTAACCCTAGTTTAAACCCCTACTTTGAAACCCTAATCCTAGTTTAAACCCCTACTTTGAATCCCTAACCCTAGTTTAGATCCCAACTTTGAAACCCTAACCCTAGTTTAAACCCCTACTTTGAAACCCTAACCCTACGTTAAACCCCTACTTTGAAACCCTAACCCTAGTTTAAACCCCTATTTTGAATCCCTAACCCTAGTTTAAACCCCTACTTTGAAACCCTAACCCTAGTTTAAAACCCTACTTTGAAACCCTAACCCTAGTTTAAAACCCTACTTTTAAACCCTAACCCTAGTTTAAACCATTACTTGGCAACCCTAAACCTAGTTTAAACCCCTACTTTGAAACCCTAACCCTAGTTTTAACCCCTACTTTGAATCCAAAACCCTAGTTTAGATCCCTACTTTGAAACCCTAACCCTAGTTTAAACCCCTACTTTGAAACACTTACCCTACTTTAAACCCCTACTTTGAAACCCTAACCCTAGTTTAAACCCCTACTTTGAATCCCTAACCCTAGTTTAAACCCCTACTTTTAAACCCTAACCCTAGTTGAAACCCCTACGTTGAAACCTTAACCCTATATTAAACCACTACTTGGAAACCCTAACCCTAGTTTAAACCCCTACTTTGAATCCCTAACCCTAGTTTAGATCCCTACTTTGAAACCCTAACCCTAGTTTAAACCCCTACTTTGAAACCCTAACCCTAGTTAAAACCCCTACTTTGAAACCCTAACGCTAGTTTAAAAACCTACTTTGAAACCCTAACCCTAGTTTAAACCCCTACTTTGAAACCCTAACCCTAGTTTGAAACCCTAACCCTAATTTAAACCCCTACTTTAGAACCCTAACCCTAGGTTAAACCCCTACTTTGAAACCCTAACCCTAGTTTAAACCCCTACTTTGAAACCCTAACCCTAGTTTAAACCCCTACTTTGAAACACTTACCCTAGTTTAAAACCCTACTTTGAAACCCTAACCCTAGTTTAAAACCCTACTTTAAAACCCTAACCCTAGTTTAAACCCCTACTTTGAAACACTTACCCTAGTTTAAAACCCTACTTTGAAACCCTAACCCTAGTTTGAAACCCTATCTCGTTTACACACCTACTTTGAAACCCTTACCCTAGTTTGAAACCCTACTTTGAAACCCTAACCCTAATTCGAAACCCTACTTTGAAACCCTAACCCTAGTTTAAACCCCCACCTTGAAACCCTAACCCTAGTTTGAAACCCTTTTTTGGAACCCTAACCCTAGTTTAAACCCCTACTTTTAAACCCTAACCCTAGTTTAAACCCCTACTTTGAAACCTTAACCCTAGTTTAAACAACTACTTTGAAACCCTAACCCTAGTTTAAAACCCTACTTTGAAACCCTAACCCTAGTTTAACCCCTACTTTGAAAACCTAACCCTAGTTTACACCATTACTTTGCAACCCTAACCCTAGTTTACACCATTACTTTTTAACCCTAACCCTTGTTTAAACCCCTACTTTGAAACCTTAACCCTAGTTTAGATCCCTACTTTGAAACCCTAACCCTAGTTTAAACCCCTACTTTTAATCCCTAACCCTAGTTTAAACCCCTACTTTGAATCCCTAACCCTAGTTTAAACCCCTACTTTGAATCCCTAACCCTAGTTTAAACCCCTACTTTGAAACCCTAACCCTAGTTTAAACCACTACTTTGAAACCCTAACCCTAGTTTAAAACCCTACTTTGAAACCCTAACCCTAGTTTAAAACCCTACTTTGAAACCCTAACCCTAGTTTAAACCCCTACTTTGAAACCCTAACCCTAGTTTAAACCATTACTTTGCAACCCTAACCCTAGTTTAAACCCCTACTTTGAAACCCTAATCCTAGTTTAAACCCCTACTTTGAATCCCTAACCCTAGTTTAGATCCCAACTTTGAAACCCTAACCCTAGTTTAAACCCCTACTTTGAAACCCTAACCCTACGTTAAACCCCTGCTTTGAAACCCTAACCCTAGTTTAAACCCCTATTTTGAATCCCTAACCCTAGTTTAAACCCCTACTTTGAAACCCTAACGCTAGTTTAAAACCCTACTTTGAAACCCTAACCCTAGTTTAAACCCCTACTTTTAAACCCTAACCCTAGTTTAAACCATTACTTGGCAACCCTAAACCTAGTTTAAACCCCTACTTTGAAACCCTAACCCTAGTTTTAACCCCTACTTTGAATCCCTAACCCTAGTTTAGATCCCTACTTTGAAACCCTAACCCTAGTTTAAACCCCTACTTTGAAACACAGACCCTACTTTAAACCCCTACTTTGAAACCCTAACCCTAGTTTAAACCCCTACTTTGAATCCCTAACCCTAGTTTAAACCCCTACTTTTAAACCCTAACCCTAGTTGAAACCCCTACGTTGAAACCTTAACCCTAGTTTAAACCACTACTTGGAAACCCTAACCCTAGTTTAAACCCCTACTTTGAATCCCTAACCCTAGTTTAGATCCCTACTTTGAAACCCTAACCCTAGTTTAAACCCCTACTTTGAATCCCTAACCCTAGTTTAAATCCCTACTTTGAAACCCTAACCCTAGTTTAAACCCCTACTTTGAAACCCTAACGCTAGTTTAAAAACCTACTTTGAAACCCTAACCCTAGTTTAAACCCCTACTTTGAAACCCTAACCCTAGTTTGAAACCCTAACCCTAATTTAAACCCCTACTTTAGAACCCTAACCCTAGGTTAAACCCCTACTTTGAAACCCTAACCTTAGTTTAAAATCCTACTTTGAAACCTTAACCTTAGTTTAAACCCCTACTTTGAAACACTAACCCTAGTTTAAAACCCTACTTTGAAACCCTAACCCTAGTGTAAAACCCTACTTTGAAACCCTAACCCCAGTTTAAAACCCTACTTTGAAACCCTAACCCTAGTTTAGATCCCTACTTTGAAACCCTAACCCTAGTTTAAACCCCTACTTTGAATCCCTAACCCTAGTTTAAACCCCTACTTTGAATCCCTAACCCTAGTTTAAACCCCTACTTTGAATCCCTAACCCTAGTTTAAACCACTACTTTGAAACCCTAACCCTAGTTTAAAACCCTACTTTGAAACACTAACCCTAGTTTAAAACCCTACTTTGAAACCCTAACCCTAGTTTAAACCCCTACTTTGAAACCCTAATCCTAGTTTAAACCCCTACTTTTAATCCCTAACCCTAGTTTAGATCCCAACTTTGAAACCCTAACCCTAGTTTAAACCCCTACTTTGAAACCCTAACGCTAGTTTAAAACCCTACTTTGAAACCCTAACCCTAGTTTAAACCCCTACTTTTAAACCCTAACCCTAGTTTAAACCATTACTTGGCAACCCTAAACCTAGTTTAAACCCCTACTTTGAAACCCTAACCCTAGTTTTAACCCCTACTTTGAATCCCTAACCCTAGTTTAGATCCCTACTTTGAAACCCTAACCCTAGTTTAAACCCCTACTTTGAAACACTTACCCTACTTTAAACCCCTACTTTGAAACCCTAACCCTAGTTTAAACCCCTACTTTGAATCCCTAACCCTAGTTTAAACCCCTACTTTTAAACCCTAACCCTAGTTGAAACCCCTACGTTGAAACCTTAACCCTAGTTTAAACCACTACTTGGAAACCCTAACCCTAGTTTAAACCTCTACTTTGAATCCCTAACCCTAGTTTAGATCCCTACTTTGAAACCCTAACCCTAGTTTAAACCCCTACTTTGAAACCCTAACCCTACTTTAAACCGCTACTTTGAAACCCTAACCCTAGTTTAAACCCCTACTTTGAATCCCTAACCCTAGTTTAAATCCCTACTTTGAAACCCTAACCCTAGTTTAAACCCCTACTTTGAAACCCTAACGCTAGTTTAAAAACCTACTTTGAAACCCTAACCCTAGTTTAAACCCCTACTTTGAAACCCTAACCCTAGTTTGAAACCCTAACCCTAATTTAAACCCCTACTTTAGAACCCTAACCCTAGGTTAAACCCCTACTTTGAAACCCTAACCTTAGTTTAAAATCCTACTTTGAAACCTTAACCTTAGTTTAAACCCCTACTTTGAAACACTAACCCTAGTTTAAACCCCTACTTTGAAACCCTAACCCTAGTGTAAAACCCTACTTTGAAACCCTAACCCCAGTTTAAAACCCTACTTTGAAACCCTAACCCTAGTTTAAACCCCTACTTTGAAACCCTAACCCTAGTTTAAACCCCTACTTTGAAACCCTAAACCTAGTTTAAACCACTACTTTGAAACCCTAACCCTAGTTTAAAACCCTACTTTGAAACCCTAACCCCAGGTTTAAACCCCTTCTTTGAAACGCTAACCCTAGTTTAAAACCCTACTTTGAAACCCTAACCCTAGTTTAAAACCCTACTTTGAAACCTTAACTCTAGTTTGAAACCCTAACCCTAGTTTGAAACCCTAACCCTAGTTTAAACCCCTACTTTGAAACCCTAACCCTAGTTTAAGCCCCTACTTTGAAACCTTAACCATAGTTTAAAACCCTACTTTGAAACCCTAACTCGAGTTTAAACCCCTACTTAAGAACCCTAACCCTAGGTTAAAACCCTACTTTGAAACCCTAACCCTAGTTTAAACCCCTACTTTAAAACCCTAATCCTAGTTTAAAACCCTACTTTGAAACCCTAACCCTAGTTTAAACCCCAACTTTGAAACCCTAACCATAGTTTAAAACCCTATTTTGAAACCCTAACCCTAGTTTAAACCCCTACTTTGAAACCCTAACCCTAGTTTAAGCCCCTACTTTGAAACCTTAACCATAGTTTAAAACCCTACTTTGAAACCCTAACTCGAGTTTAAACCCCTACTTAAGAACCCTAACCCTAGGTTAAAACCCTACTTTGAAACCCTAACCCTAGTTTAAACCCCTACTTTAAAACACTAACCCTAGTTTAAACCCCTACTTTGAAACCCTAACCCTACTTTAAACCCCTACTTTGAAACCCTAACCCTAGTTTAAACCCCTAATTTGAAAACCCTAACCCTAGTTTAAACCCCTACTTTGAAACCCTAACCCTCTTTTAAAACCCTACTTTGAAACCCTAACCCTAGTTTGAAAACCCAACCCTAGTTTAAACCCCTACTTTGAAACCCTAACCCTAGTTTAAACCCCTACTTTGAAACCCTAACCCTAGTTTAAACCCCTACTTTGAAACCCTAACCCTAGTTTAAGCCCCTACTTTGAAACCTTAACCATAGTTTAAAACCCTACTTTGAAACCCTAACTCGAGTTTTAACCCCTACTTAAGAACCCTAATCCTAGTTTAAAACCCTACTTTGAAACCCTAACCCTAGTTTAAGCCCCTACTTTGAAACACTAACCATAGTTTAAAACCCTACTTTGAAACCCTAACTCGAGTTTTACCCTAGGTTAAAACCCTACTTTGAAACCCTAACCCTAGTTTAAACCCCTACTTTAAAACCCTAATCCTAGTTTAAAACCCTACTTTGAAACCCTAACCCTAGTTTAAGCCCCTACTTTGAAACCTTAACCATAGTTTAAAACCCTACTTTGAAACCCTAACTCGAGTTTAAACCCCTACTTAAGAACCCTAACCTTAGGTTAAAACCCTACTTTGAAACCCTAACCCTAGTTTAAACCCCTACTTTAAAACCCTAATCCTAGTTTAAAACCCTACTTTGAAACCCTAACCCTAGTTTAAACCCCTACTTTGAAACCCTAACCATAGTTTAAAACCCTACTTTGAAACCCTAACCCTAGTTTGAAACCCTAACCCTAGTTTAAACACCTACTTTGAAACCCTAACCCTAGTTTAAACACCTACTTTGAAACATTAACCCTAGTTTAAACCCCTACTTTGAAACCCTAACCCTACTTTAAACCCATACTTTGAAACCCTAACCCTAGTTTAAACCCCTACTTTGAAACCCTAACCCTAGTTTAAAACCCTACCTTGAAACCCTAACCCTAGTTTGAAAACCTAACCCTAGTTTAAACCCCTACTTTGAAACCCTAACCCTAGTTTAAAACCCTACTTTGAAACCCTAACCCTAGTTTAAAACCCTACTTTGAAACCCTAACCCTAGTTTAAACCCCTACTTTGAAACCCTAACCCTAGTTTAAACCATTACTTTGCAACCCTAACCCTAGTTTAAACCCCTACTTTGAAACCCTAATCCTAGTTTAAACCCCTACTTTGAATCCCTAACCCTAGTTTAGATCCCAACTTTGAAACCCTAACCCTAGTTTAAACCCCTACTTTGAAACCCTAACCCTACGTTAAACCCCTACTTTGAAACCCTAACCCTAGTTTAAACCCCTATTTTGAATCCCTAACCCTAGTTTAAACCCCTACTTTGAAACCCTAACCCTAGTTTAAAACCCTACTTTGAAACCCTAACCCTAGTTTAAAACCCTACTTTTAAACCCTAACCCTAGTTTAAACCATTACTTGGCAACCCTAAACCTAGTTTAAACCCCTACTTTGAAACCCTAACCCTAGTTTTAACCCCTACTTTGAATCCCAAACCCTAGTTTAGATCCCTACTTTGAAACCCTAACCCTAGTTTAAACCCCTACTTTGAAACACTTACCCTACTTTAAACCCCTACTTTGAAACCCTAACCCTAGTTTAAACCCCTACTTTGAATCCCTAACCCTAGTTTAAACCCCTACTTTTAAACCCTAACCCTAGTTGAAACCCCTACGTTGAAACCTTAACCCTATATTAAACCACTACTTGGAAACCCTAACCCTAGTTTAAACCCCTACTTTGAATCCCTAACCCTAGTTTAGATCCCTACTTTGAAACCCTAACCCTAGTTTAAACCCCTACTTTGAAACCCTAACCCTAGTTTAAACCCCTACTTTGAAACCCTAACCCTAGTTTTAACCCCTACTTTGAATCCCTAACCCTAGTTTAGATCCCTACTTTGAAACCCTAACCCTAGTTTAAACCCCTACTTTGAAACACTTACCCTACTTTAAACCCCTACTTTGAAACCCTAACCCTAGTTTAAACCCCTACTTTGAATCCCTAACCCTAGTTTAAACCCCTACTTTTAAACCCTAACCCTAGTTGAAACCCCTACGTTGAAACCTTAACCCTAGTTTAAACCACTACTTGGAAACCCTAACCCTAGTTTAAACCTCTACTTTGAATCCCTAACCCTAGTTTAGATCCCTACTTTGAAACCCTAACCCTAGTTTAAACCCCTACTTTGAAACCCTAACCCTACTTTAAACCGCTACTTTGAAACCCTAACCCTAGTTTAAACCCCTACTTTGAATCCCTAACCCTAGTTTAAATCCCTACTTTGAAACCCTAACCCTAGTTTAAACCCCTACTTTGAAACCCTAACGCTAGTTTAAAAACCTACTTTGAAACCCTAACCCTAGTTTAAACCCCTACTTTGAAACCCTAACCCTAGTTTGAAACCCTAACCCTAATTTAAACCCCTACTTTAGAACCCTAACCCTAGGTTAAACCCCTACTTTGAAACCCTAACCTTAGTTTAAAATCCTACTTTGAAACCTTAACCTTAGTTTAAACCCCTACTTTGAAACACTAACCCTAGTTTAAACCCCTACTTTGAAACCCTAACCCTAGTGTAAAACCCTACTTTGAAACCCTAACCCCAGTTTAAAACCCTACTTTGAAACCCTAACCCTAGTTTAAACCCCTACTTTGAAACCCTAACCCTAGTTTAAACCCCTACTTTGAAACCCTAAACCTAGTTTAAACCACTACTTTGAAACCCTAACCCTAGTTTAAAACCCTACTTTGAAACCCTAACCCCAGGTTTAAACCCCTTCTTTGAAACGCTAACCCTAGTTTAAAACCCTACTTTGAAACCCTAACCCTAGTTTAAAACCCTACTTTGAAACCTTAACTCTAGTTTGAAACCCTAACCCTAGTTTGAAACCCTAACCCTAGTTTAAACCCCTACTTTGAAACCCTAACCCTAGTTTAAGCCCCTACTTTGAAACCTTAACCATAGTTTAAAACCCTACTTTGAAACCCTAACTCGAGTTTAAACCCCTACTTAAGAACCCTAACCCTAGGTTAAAACCCTACTTTGAAACCCTAACCCTAGTTTAAACCCCTACTTTAAAACCCTAATCCTAGTTTAAAACCCTACTTTGAAACCCTAACCCTAGTTTAAACCCCAACTTTGAAACCCTAACCATAGTTTAAAACCCTATTTTGAAACCCTAGCCCTAGTTTAAACCCCTACTTTGAAACCCTAACCCTAGTTTAAGCCCCTACTTTGAAACCTTAACCATAGTTTAAAACCCTACTTTGAAACCCTAACTCGAGTTTAAACCCCTACTTAAGAACCCTAACCCTAGGTTAAAACCCTACTTTGAAACCCTAACCCTAGTTTAAACCCCTACTTTAAAACACTAACCCTAGTTTAAACCCCTACTTTGAAACCCTAACCCTACTTTAAACCCCTACTTTGAAACCCTAACCCTAGTTTAAACCCCTAATTTGAAAACCCTAACCCTAGTTTAAACCCCTACTTTGAAACCCTAACCCTCTTTTAAAACCCTACTTTGAAACCCTAACCCTAGTTTGAAAACCCAACCCTAGTTTAAACCCCTACTTTGAAACCCTAACCCTAGTTTAAACCCCTACTTTGAAACCCTAACCCTAGTTTAAACCCCTACTTTGAAACCCTAACCCTAGTTTAAGCCCCTACTTTGAAACCTTAACCATAGTTTAAAACCCTACTTTGAAACCCTAACTCGAGTTTTAACCCCTACTTAAGAACCCTAATCCTAGTTTAAAACCCTACTTTGAAACCCTAACCCTAGTTTAAGCCCCTACTTTGAAACACTAACCATAGTTTAAAACCCTACTTTGAAACCCTAACTCGAGTTTTACCCTAGGTTAAAACCCTACTTTGAAACCCTAACCCTAGTTTAAACCCCTACTTTAAAACCCTAATCCTAGTTTAAAACCCTACTTTGAAACCCTAACCCTAGTTTAAGCCCCTACTTTGAAACCTTAACCATAGTTTAAAACCCTACTTTGAAACCCTAACTCGAGTTTAAACCCCTACTTAAGAACCCTAACCTTAGGTTAAAACCCTACTTTGAAACCCTAACCCTAGTTTAAACCCCTACTTTAAAACCCTAATCCTAGTTTAAAACCCTACTTTGAAACCCTAACCCTAGTTTAAACCCCTACTTTGAAACCCTAACCATAGTTTAAAACCCTACTTTGAAACCCTAACCCTAGTTTGAAACCCTAACCCTAGTTTAAACACCTACTTTGAAACCCTAACCCTAGTTTAAACACCTACTTTGAAACATTAACCCTAGTTTAAACCCCTACTTTGAAACCCTAACCCTACTTTAAACCCATACTTTGAAACCCTAACCCTAGTTTAAACCCCTACTTTGAAACCCTAACCCTAGTTTAAAACCCTACCTTGAAACCCTAACCCTAGTTTGAAAACCTAACCCTAGTTTAAACCCCTACTTTGAATCCCTAACCCTAGTTTAAAACCCTACTTTGAAACCCTAACCCTAGTTTAAAACCCTACTTTGAAACCCTAACCCTAGTTTAAACCCCTACTTTGAAACCCTAACCCTAGTTTAAACCATTACTTTGCAACCCTAACCCTAGTTTAAACCCCTACTTTGAAACCCTAATCCTAGTTTAAACCCCTACTTTGAATCCCTAATCCTAGTTTAGATCCCAACTTTGAAACCCTAACCCTAGTTTAAACCCCTACTTTGAAACCCTAACCCTACGTTAAACCCCTACTTTGAAACCCTAACCCTAGTTTAAACCCCTATTTTGAATCCCTAACCCTAGTTTAAACCCCTACTTTGAAACCCTAACCCTAGTTTAAAACCCTACTTTGAAACCCTAACCCTAGTTTAAAACCCTACTTTTAAACCCTAACCCTAGTTTAAACCATTACTTGGCAACCC
This sequence comes from Leptonotus elevatus, assembly GCF_054856555.1. Lineage (NCBI taxonomy): Eukaryota > Metazoa > Chordata > Actinopteri > Syngnathiformes > Syngnathidae > Leptonotus > Leptonotus elevatus. The sequence goes on along the minus strand of NC_141260.1, from coordinate 7,524,539 downwards.
TAAACCTAGTTTAAACCCCTACTTTGAAACCCTAACCCTAGTTTTAACCCCTACTTTGAATCCCAAACCCTAGTTTAGATCCCTACTTTGAAACCCTAACCCTAGTTTAAACCCCTACTTTGAAACACTTACCCTACTTTAAACCCCTACTTTGAAACCCTAACCCTAGTTTAAACCCCTACTTTGAATCCCTAACCCTAGTTTAAACCCCTACTTTTAAACCCTAACCCTAGTTGAAACCCCTACGTTGAAACCTTAACCCTATATTAAACCACTACTTGGAAACCCTAACCCTAGTTTAAACCCCTACTTTGAATCCCTAACCCTAGTTTAGATCCCTACTTTGAAACCCTAACCCTAGTTTAAACCCCTACTTTGAAACCCTAACCCTAGTTAAAACCCCTACTTTGAAACCCTAACGCTAGTTTAAAAACCTACTTTGAAACCCTAACCCTAGTTTAAACCCCTACTTTGAAACCCTAACCCTAGTTTGAAACCCTAACCCTAATTTAAACCCCTACTTTAGAACCCTAACCCTAGGTTAAACCCCTACTTTGAAACCCTAACCCTAGTTTAAACCCCTACTTTGAAACCCTAACCCTAGTTTAAACCCCTACTTTGAAACACTTACCCTAGTTTAAAACCCTACTTTGAAACCCTAACCCTAGTTTAAAACCCTACTTTAAAACCCTAACCCTAGTTTAAACCCCTACTTTGAAACACTTACCCTAGTTTAAAACCCTACTTTGAAACCCTAACCCTAGTTTGAAACCCTATCTCGTTTACACACCTACTTTGAAACCCTTACCCTAGTTTGAAACCCTACTTTGAAACCCTAACCCTAATTCGAAACCCTACTTTGAAACCCTAACCCTAGTTTAAACCCCCACTTTGAAACCCTAACCCTAGTTTGAAACCCTTTTTTGGAACCCTAACCCTAGTTTAAACCCCTACTTTTAAACCCTAACCCTAGTTTAAACCCCTACTTTGAAACCTTAACCCTAGTTTAAACAACTACTTTGAAACCCTAACCCTAGTTTAAAACCCTACTTTGAAACCCTAACCCTAGTTTAACCCCTACTTTGAAAACCTAACCCTAGTTTACACCATTACTTTGCAACCCTAACCCTAGTTTACACCATTACTTTTTAACCCTAACCCTTGTTTAAACCCCTACTTTGAAACCTTAACCCTAGTTTAGATCCCTACTTTGAAACCCTAACCCTAGTTTAAACCCCTACTTTGAATCCCTAACCCTAGTTTAAACCCCTACTTTGAATCCCTAACCCTAGTTTAAACCCCTACTTTGAATCCCTAACCCTAGTTTAAACCCCTACTTTGAAACCCTAACCCTAGTTTAAACCACTACTTTGAAACCCTAACCCTAGTTTAAAACCCTACTTTGAAACCCTAACCCTAGTTTAAAACCCTACTTTGAAACCCTAACCCTAGTTTAAACCCCTACTTTGAAACCCTAACCCTAGTTTAAACCATTACTTTGCAACCCTAACCCTAGTTTAAACCCCTACTTTGAAACCCTAATCCTAGTTTAAACCCCTACTTTGAATCCCTAACCCTAGTTTAGATCCCAACTTTGAAACCCTAACCCTAGTTTAAACCCCTACTTTGAAACCCTAACCCTACGTTAAACCCCTGCTTTGAAACCCTAACCCTAGTTTAAACCCCTATTTTGAATCCCTAACCCTAGTTTAAACCCCTACTTTGAAACCCTAACGCTAGTTTAAAACCCTACTTTGAAACCCTAACCCTAGTTTAAACCCCTACTTTTAAACCCTAACCCTAGTTTAAACCATTACTTGGCAACCCTAAACCTAGTTTAAACCCCTACTTTGAAACCCTAACCCTAGTTTTAACCCCTACTTTGAATCCCTAACCCTAGTTTAGATCCCTACTTTGAAACCCTAACCCTAGTTTAAACCCCTACTTTGAAACACAGACCCTACTTTAAACCCCTACTTTGAAACCCTAACCCTAGTTTAAACCCCTACTTTGAATCCCTAACCCTAGTTTAAACCCCTACTTTTAAACCCTAACCCTAGTTGAAACCCCTACGTTGAAACCTTAACCCTAGTTTAAACCACTACTTGGAAACCCTAACCCTAGTTTAAACCCCTACTTTGAATCCCTAACCCTAGTTTAGATCCCTACTTTGAAACCCTAACCCTAGTTTAAACCCCTACTTTGAATCCCTAACCCTAGTTTAAATCCCTACTTTGAAACCCTAACCCTAGTTTAAACCCCTACTTTGAAACCCTAACGCTAGTTTAAAAACCTACTTTGAAACCCTAACCCTAGTTTAAACCCCTACTTTGAAACCCTAACCCTAGTTTGAAACCCTAACCCTAATTTAAACCCCTACTTTAGAACCCTAACCCTAGGTTAAACCCCTACTTTGAAACCCTAACCTTAGTTTAAAATCCTACTTTGAAACCTTAACCTTAGTTTAAACCCCTACTTTGAAACACTAACCCTAGTTTAAAACCCTACTTTGAAACCCTAACCCTAGTGTAAAACCCTACTTTGAAACCCTAACCCCAGTTTAAAACCCTACTTTGAAACCCTAACCCTAGTTTAGATCCCTACTTTGAAACCCTAACCCTAGTTTAAACCCCTACTTTGAATCCCTAACCCTAGTTTAAACCCCTACTTTGAATCCCTAACCCTAGTTTAAACCCCTACTTTGAATCCCTAACCCTAGTTTAAACCACTACTTTGAAACCCTAACCCTAGTTTAAAACCCTACTTTGAAACACTAACCCTAGTTTAAAACCCTACTTTGAAACCCTAACCCTAGTTTAAACCCCTACTTTGAAACCCTAATCCTAGTTTAAACCCCTACTTTTAATCCCTAACCCTAGTTTAGATCCCAACTTTGAAACCCTAACCCTAGTTTAAACCCCTACTTTGAAACCCTAACCCTACGTTAAACCCCTGCTTTGAAACCCTAACCCTAGTTTAAACCCCTATTTTGAATCCCTAACCCTAGTTTAAACCCCTACTTTGAAACCCTAACGCTAGTTTAAAACCCTACTTTGAAACCCTAACCCTAGTTTAAACCCCTACTTTTAAACCCTAACCCTAGTTTAAACCATTACTTGGCAACCCTAAACCTAGTTTAAACCCCTACTTTGAAACCCTAACCCTAGTTTTAACCCCTACTTTGAATCCCTAACCCTAGTTTAGATCCCTACTTTGAAACCCTAACCCTAGTTTAAACCCCTACTTTGAAACACTTACCCTACTTTAAACCCCTACTTTGAAACCCTAACCCTAGTTTAAACCCCTACTTTGAATCCCTAACCCTAGTTTAAACCCCTACTTTTAAACCCTAACCCTAGTTGAAACCCCTACGTTGAAACCTTAACCCTAGTTTAAACCACTACTTGGAAACCCTAACCCTACTTTAAACCGCTACTTTGAAACCCTAACCCTAGTTTAAACCCCTACTTTGAATCCCTAACCCTAGTTTAAATCCCTACTTTGAAACCCTAACCCTAGTTTAAACCCCTACTTTGAAACCCTAACGCTAGTTTAAAAACCTACTTTGAAACCCTAACCCTAGTTTAAACCCCTACTTTGAAACCCTAACCCTAGTTTGAAACCCTAACCCTAATTTAAACCCCTACTTTAGAACCCTAACCCTAGGTTAAACCCCTACTTTGAAACCCTAACCTTAGTTTAAAATCCTACTTTGAAACCTTAACCTTAGTTTAAACCCCTACTTTGAAACACTAACCCTAGTTTAAACCCCTACTTTGAAACCCTAACCCTAGTGTAAAACCCTACTTTGAAACCCTAACCCCAGTTTAAAACCCTACTTTGAAACCCTAACCCTAGTTTAAACCCCTACTTTGAAACCCTAACCCTAGTTTAAACCCCTACTTTGAAACCCTAAACCTAGTTTAAACCACTACTTTGAAACCCTAACCCTAGTTTAAAACCCTACTTTGAAACCCTAACCCCAGGTTTAAACCCCTTCTTTGAAACGCTAACCCTAGTTTAAAACCCTACTTTGAAACCCTAACCCTAGTTTAAAACCCTACTTTGAAACCTTAACTCTAGTTTGAAACCCTAACCCTAGTTTGAAACCCTAACCCTAGTTTAAACCCCTACTTTGAAACCCTAACCCTAGTTTAAGCCCCTACTTTGAAACCTTAACCATAGTTTAAAACCCTACTTTGAAACCCTAACTCGAGTTTAAACCCCTACTTAAGAACCCTAACCCTAGGTTAAAACCCTACTTTGAAACCCTAACCCTAGTTTAAACCCCTACTTTAAAACCCTAATCCTAGTTTAAAACCCTACTTTGAAACCCTAACCCTAGTTTAAACCCCAACTTTGAAACCCTAACCATAGTTTAAAACCCTATTTTGAAACCCTAACCCTAGTTTAAACCCCTACTTTGAAACCCTAACCCTAGTTTAAGCCCCTACTTTGAAACCTTAACCATAGTTTAAAACCCTACTTTGAAACCCTAACTCGAGTTTAAACCCCTACTTAAGAACCCTAACCCTAGGTTAAAACCCTACTTTGAAACCCTAACCCTAGTTTAAACCCCTACTTTAAAACACTAACCCTAGTTTAAACCCCTACTTTGAAACCCTAACCCTACTTTAAACCCCTACTTTGAAACCCTAACCCTAGTTTAAACCCCTAATTTGAAAACCCTAACCCTAGTTTAAACCCCTACTTTGAAACCCTAACCCTCTTTTAAAACCCTACTTTGAAACCCTAACCCTAGTTTGAAAACCCAACCCTAGTTTAAACCCCTACTTTGAAACCCTAACCCTAGTTTAAACCCCTACTTTGAAACCCTAACCCTAGTTTAAACCCCTACTTTGAAACCCTAACCCTAGTTTAAGCCCCTACTTTGAAACCTTAACCATAGTTTAAAACCCTACTTTGAAACCCTAACTCGAGTTTTAACCCCTACTTAAGAACCCTAATTCTAGTTTAAAACCCTACTTTGAAACCCTAACCCTAGTTTAAGCCCCTACTTTGAAACACTAACCATAGTTTAAAACCCTACTTTGAAACCCTAACTCGAGTTTTACCCTAGGTTAAAACCCTACTTTGAAACCCTAACCCTAGTTTAAACCCCTACTTTAAAACCCTAATCCTAGTTTAAAACCCTACTTTGAAACCCTAACCCTAGTTTAAACCCCTACTTTGAAACCCTAACCATAGTTTAAAACCCTACTTTGAAACCCTAACCGTAGTTTGAAACCCTAACCCTAGTTTAAACACCTACTTTGAAACCCTAACCCTAGTTTAAACACCTACTTTGAAACATTAACCCTAGTTTAAACCCCTACTTTGAAACCCTAACCCTACTTTAAACCCATACTTTGAAACCCTAACCCTAGTTTAAACCCCTACTTTGAAACCCTAACCCTAGTTTAAAACCCTACCATGAAACCCTAACCCTAGTTTGAAAACCTAACCCTAGTTTAAACCCCTACTTTGAAACCCTAACCCTAGTTTAAACCCCTACTTTGAAACCCTAACCCTAGTTTAAATCCCTACTTTGAAACCCTAACCCTAGTTTAAAACCCTACTTTGAAACCCTAACCCTACTTTGAAACCCTAACCCTAGTTTAAGCCCCTACTTTGAAACCTTAACCATAGTTTAAAACCCTACTTTGAAACCCTAACTCGAGTTTAAACCCCTACTTAAGAACCCTAACCCTCGGTTAAAACCCTACTTTGAAACCCTAACCCTAGTTTAAACCCCTACTTTGAAACCCTAACCCTAGTTTAAACCCCTACTTTGAAACCCTAACCATAGTTTAAAACCCTACTTTGAAACCCTAACCCTAGTTTGAAACCCTAACCCTAGTTTAAACCCCTACTTTGAAACCCTAACCATAGTTTAAAACCCTACTTTGAAACCCTAACCCTAGTTTAAACCCCTACTTTGAAACCCTAACCATAGTTTAAAAACCTACTTTGAAACCCTAACCCTAGTTTGAAACCCTAACCCTAGTTTAAACACCTAGTTTGAAACCCTAACCCTAGTTTAAACACCTACTTTGAAACATTAACCCTAGTTTAAACCCCTACTTTGAAACCCTAACCCTACTTTAAACCCATACTTTGAAACCCTAACCCTAGTTTAAACCCCTACTTTGAAACCCTAACCCTAGTTTAAAACCCTACTTTGAAACCCTAACCCTACTTTAAACCCCTACTTTGAAACCCTAACCCTAGTTTAAACCCCTACTTTGAAACCCTAACCCTAGTTTAAAACCCTACTTTTAAACCCTAACCCTAGTTTAAACCCCTACGTTGAAATCTTAACCCTAGTTTAAACCACTACTTTGAAACCCTAACCCTAGTTTAAAACCCTACTTTGGAACCCTTACCCTAGTTTAAACCCCTACTTTGAAACCCTAACCCTAGTTTAAACCCCTACTTTAGAACCCTAATCCTAGTTTAAACCCCTACTTTGAAACCCTAACCCTAGTTTAAACCCCTACTTTGAATCCCTAACCCTAGTTTAAACCCTTACTTTGAAACCCTAACCCTAGTTTAAACCCCTACTTTGAATCCCTAACCCTAGTTTAAACCCCTACTTTTAAACCCTAACCCTAGTTGAAACCCCTACTTTGAAACCCTAACCATAGTTTAAAACCCTACTTTGAAACCCTAACCTTACTTTAAACCCCTACTTTGAAACCCTAACCCTACTTTAAACCCCTACTTTGAAACCCTAACCCTAGTTTAAACCCCTACTTTGAATCCCTAACCCTAGTTTAAACCCCAACTTTGAAACCCTATTCCTAGTTTAAACCCCTACTTTGAATCCCTAACCCTAGTTTAAACCCCTACTTTGAAACCCTATTCCTAGTTTAAACCCCTACTTTGAAACCCAAACCCTAATTTAAACCCCTACTTTGAAACCCTAACCCTAGTTTAAACCCCTACTTTGAAACCCTAACCCTAGTTTAAACCCCTACTTTGAAACCCTAACCCTAGTTTGAAACCCTAACCCTAATTTAAACCCCTACTTTGAAACCCTAACCCTAGTTTAAACCCCTACTTTGAAACCCTAACCTTAGTTTAAAATCCTATTTGAAACCTTAACCTTAGTTTAAACCCCTACTTTGAAACCCTAACCCTAGTTTAAAACCCTACTTTGAAACCCATAACCCTAGTTCAAACCCCTACTTTGAAACCTTAACCCTAGTGTAAAACCCTACTTTGAAACCCTAACCCTTATTTAAACCCTACTTTGAAACCCTAACCCTAGTTTAAACCCCTACTTTGAAACTCTAACCCTAGTTTAAACCACTACTTTGAAACCCTAACCCTAGTTTAAAACCCTACTTTGAAACCCTAACCCTAGTTTAAACCCCTACTTTGAAACCCTAACCCTAGTTTAAAACCCTATTTTGAAACCCTAACCCTAGTTTAAAACCCTACTTTGAAACCTTAACTCTAGTTTGAAACCCTAACCCTAGTTTAAACCCCTACTTTGAAACCCTAACCCTAGTTTAAGCCCCTTCTTTGAAACCTTAACCCTAGTTTAAAACCCTAATTTGAAACCCTAACCCGAGTTTAAACCCCTATTTAAGAACCCTAACCCTAGGTTAAAACCCTACTTTGAAACCCTAACCCTAATTTAAACCCCTACTTTAAAACCCTAACCCTAGTTTAAAACCCTACTTTGAAACCCTAACCCTAGTTTAAACCCCTACTTTGAAACCCAAACCATAGTTTAAAACCCTATTTTGAAACCCTAACCCGAGTTTAAACCCCTACTTAAGAACCCTAACCCTAGGTTAAAACCCTACTTTGAAACCCTAACCCTAGTTTAAACACCTACTTTGAAACACTAACCCTAGTTTAAACCCCTATTTTGAAACCTTAACCCTACTTTAAACCCCTACTTTGAAACCCTAACCCTAGTTTAAACCCCTACTTTGAATCCCTAACCCTAGTTTAAACCCCTACTTTGAAACCCTAACCCTAGTTTAAAACCCTACCTTGAAACCCTAACCCTAGTTTGAAAACCTAACCATAGTTTAAACCCCTACTTTGAAACCCTAACCCTAGTTTAAACCCCTACTTTGAAACCCTAACCCTAGTTTAAAACCCTACTTTGAAACCCTAATCCTAGTTTGAAAACCTTACCCTAGTTTAAACCCCTACTTTGAAACCCTAACCCTAGTTTAAACCCCTACTTTGAAACCCTAACCCTAGTTTAAACCCTTACTTTGAAGCCCTAACCCGAGTTTAAACCCCTATTTTGAAAACCTAACCTTAGTTTAAAATCCTATTTGAAACCTTAACCTTAGTTTAAACCCCTACTTTGAAACCCTAACCCTAGTTTAAAACCCTACTTTGAAACCCATAACCCTAGTTCAAACCCCTACTTTGAAACCTTAACCCTAGTGTAAAACCCTACTTTGAAACCCTAACCCTTATTTAAACCCTACTTTGAAACCCTAACCCTAGTTTAAACCCCTACTTTGAAACTCTAACCCTAGTTTAAACCACTACTTTGAAACCCTAACCCTAGTTTAAAACCCTACTTTGAAACCCTAACCCTAGTTTAAACCCCTACTTTGAAACCCTAACCCTAGTTTAAAACCCTATTTTGAAACCCTAACCCTAGTTTAAAACCCTACTTTGAAACCTTAACTCTAGTTTGAAACCCTAACCCTAGTTTAAACCCCTACTTTGAAACCCTAACCCTAGTTTAAGCCCCTTCTTTGAAACCTTAACCCTAGTTTAAAACCCTAATTTGAAACCCTAACCCGAGTTTAAACCCCTATTTAAGAACCCTAACCCTAGGTTAAAACCCTACTTTGAAACCCTAACCCTAATTTAAACCCCTACTTTAAAACCCTAACCCTAGTTTAAAACCCTACTTTGAAACCCTAACCCTAGTTTAAACCCCTACTTTGAAACCCAAACCATAGTTTAAAACCCTATTTTGAAACCCTAACCCGAGTTTAAACCCCTACTTAAGAACCCTAACCCTAGGTTAAAACCCTACTTTGAAACCCTAACCCTAGTTTAAACACCTACTTTGAAACACTAACCCTTGTTTAAACCCCTATTTTGAAACCCTAACCCTACTTTAAACCCCTACTTTGAAACCCTAACCCTAGTTTAAACCCCTACTTTGAATCCCTAACCCTAGTTTAAACCCCTACTTTGAAACCCTAACCCTAGTTTAAAACCCTACCTTGAAACCCTAACCCTAGTTTGAAAACCTAACCATAGTTTAAACCCCTACTTTGAAACCCTAACCCTAGTTTAAACCCCTACTTTGAAACCCTAACCCTAGTTTAAAACCCTACTTTGAAACCCTAACCCTAGTTTGAAAACCTTACCCTAGTTTAAACCCCTACTTTGAAACCCTAACCCAAGTTTAAACCCCTACTTTGAAACCCTAACCCTAGTTTAAACCCTTACTTTGAAGCCCTAACCCGAGTTTAAACCCCTATTTTGAAAACCTAACCCTAGTTTAAACCACTACTTGGAAACCCTAACCCTAGTTTAAACCCCTACTTTGAATCCCTAACCCTAGTTTAGATCCCTACTTTGAAACCTTAACCCTAGTTTAAACCCCTACTTTGAAACCCTAACCCTGCTTTAAACCGCTACTTTGAAACCCTAACCCTAGTTTAAACCCCTACTTTGAATCCCTAACCCTAGTTTAAACCCCTACTTTGAAACCCAAATCCTAGTTTAAACCCCTACTTTGAAACCCAAACCCTAATTTAAATCCCTACTTTGAAACCCTAACCCTAGTTTAAACCCCTACTTTGAAACCCTAACGCTAGTTTAAAAACCTACTTTGAAACCCTAACCCTAGTTTAAACCCCTACTTTGAAACCCTAACCCTAGTTTGAAACCCTAACCCTAATTTAAACCCCTACTTTAGAACCCTAACCCTAGGTTAAACCCCTACTTTGAAACCCTAACCTTAGTTTAAAATCCTACTTTGAAACCCTAACCCTAGTTTAAACCCCTACTTTGAAACCCTAACCCTAGTTTAAAACCCTACTTTGAATCCCTAACCCTAGTTTAAAACCCTACTTTGAAACCTTAACTCTAGTTTGAAACCCTAACCCTAGTTTGAAACCCTAACCCTAGTTTAAACCCCTACTTTGAAACCCTAACCCTAGTTTAAGCCCCTACTTTGAAACCTTAACCATAGTTTAAAACCCTACTTTGAAACCCTAACTCGAGTTTAAACCCCTACTTAAGAACCCTAACCCTAGTTTAAACCCCTACTTTGAAACACTAACCCTAGTTTAAAACCCTACTTTGTAACCCTAACCCTAGTTTGAAAAACCCAACCCTAGTTTAAACCCCTACTTTGAAACCCTAACCCTAGTTTAAACCCCTACTTTGAAACCCTAACCCTAGTTTAAGCCCCTACTTTGAAACCTTAACCATAGTTTAAAACCCTACTTTGAAACCCTAACTCGAGTTTAAACCCCTACTTAAGAACCCTAACCCTAGGTTAAAACCCTACTTTGAAACCCTAACCCTAGTTTAAACCCCTACTTTAAAACCCTAATCCTAGTTTAAAACCCTACTTTGAAACCCTAACCCTAGTTTAAACCCCAACTTTGAAACCCTAACCATAGTTTAAAACCCTATTTTGAAACCCTAACCCTAGTTTAAACCCCTACTTTGAAACCCTAACCCTAGTTTAAGCCCCTACTTTGAAACCTTAACCATAGTTTAAAACCCTACTTTGAAACCCTAACTCGAGTTTAAACCCCTACTTAAGAACCCTAACCCTAGGTTAAAACCCTACTTTGAAACCCTAACCCTAGTTTAAACCCCTACTTTAAAACACTAACCCTAGTTTAAACCCCTACTTTGAAACCCTAACCCTACTTTAAACCCCTACTTTGAAACCCTAACCCTAGTTTAAACCCCTAATTTGAAAAACCTAACCCTAGTTTAAACCCCTACTTTGAAACCCTAACCCTCTTTTAAAACCCTACTTTGAAACCCTAACCCTAGTTTGAAAACCCAACCCTAGTTTAAACCCCTACTTTGAAACCCTAACCCTAGTTTAAACCCCTACTTTGAAACCCTAACCCTAGTTTAAGCCCCTACTTTGAAACCTTAACCATAGTTTAAAACCCTACTTTGAAACCCTAACTCGAGTTTTAACCCCTACTTAAGAACCCTAATCCTAGTTTAAAACCCTACTTTGAAACCCTAACCCTAGTTTAAGCCCCTACTTTGAAACCTTAACCATAGTTTAAAACCCTACTTTGAAACCCTAACTCGAGTTTAAACCCCTACTTAAGAACCCTAACCTTAGGTTAAAACCCTACTTTGAAACCCTAACCCTAGTTTAAACCCCTACTTTAAAACCCTAATCCTAGTTTAAAACCCTACTTTGAAACCCTAACCCTAGTTTAAACCCCTACTTTGAAACCCTAACCATAGTTTAAAACCCTACTTTGAAACCCTAACCCTAGTTTGAAACCCTAACCCTAGTTTAAACACCTACTTTGAAACACTAACCCTAGTTTAAACCCCTACTTTGAAACCCTAACCCTAGTTTAAACCTGTACTTTGAAACCCTAACCCTAGTTTAAAACCCTACCTTGAAACCCTAACCCTAGTTTGAAAACCTAACCCTAGTTTAAACCCCTACTTTGAAACCCTAACCCTAGTTTAAACCCCTACTTTGAAACCCTAACCCTAGTTTAAATCCCTACTTTGAAACCCTAACCCTAGTTTAAAACCCTACTTTGAAACCCTAACCCTACTTTGAAACCCTAACCCTAGTTTAAGCCCCTACTTTGAAACCTTAACCATAGTTTAAAACCCTACTTTGAAACCCTAACTCGAGTTTAAACCCCTACTTAAGAACCCTAACCCTCGGTTAAAACCCTACTTTGAAACCCTAACCCTAGTTTAAACCCCTACTTTGAAACCCTAACCCTAGTTTAAACCCCTACTTTGAAACCCTAACCATAGTTTAAAACCCTACTTTGAAACCCTAACCCTAGTTTAAACCCCTACTTTGAAACCCTAACCATAGTTTAAAAACCTACTTTGAAACCCTAACCCTAGTTTGAAACCCTAACCCTAGTTTAAACACCTAGTTTGAAACCCTAACCCTAGTTTAAACACCTACTTTGAAACATTAACCCTAGTTTAAACCCCTACTTTGAAACCCTAACCCTACTTTAAACCCCTACTTTGAAACCCTAACCCTAGTTTAAAACCCTACTTTTAAACCCTAACCCTAGTTTAAACCCCTACGTTGAAATCTTAACCCTAGTTTAAACCACTACTTTGAAACCCTAACCCTAGTTTAAAACCCTACTTTGGAACCCTTACCCTAGTTTAAACCCCTACTTTGAAACCCTAACCCTAGTTTAAACCCCTACTTTAGAACCCTAATCCTAGTTTAAACCCCTACTTTGAAACCCTAACCCTAGTTTAAACCCCTACTTTGAATCCCTAACCCTAGTTTAAACCCTTACTTTGAAACCCTAACCCTAGTTTAAACCCCTACTTTGAATCCCTAACCCTAGTTTAAACCCCTACTTTTAAACCCTAACCCTAGTTGAAACCCCTACTTTGAAACCCTAACCATAGTTTAAAACCCTACTTTGAAACCCTAACCTTACTTTAAACCCCTACTTTGAAACCCTAACCCTACTTTAAACCCCTACTTTGAAACCCTAACCCTAGTTTAAACCCCTACTTTGAATCCCTAACCCTAGTTTAAACCCCTACTTTGAAACCCTATTCCTAGTTTAAACCCCTACTTTGAAACCCAAACCCTAATTTAAACCCCTACTTTGAAACCCTAACCCTAGTTTAAACCCCTACTTTGAAACCCTAACCCTAGTTTAAACCCCTACTTTGAAACCCTAACCCTAGTTTGAAACCCTAACCCTAATTTAAACCCCTACTTTGAAACCCTAACCCTAGTTTAAACCCCTACTTTGAAACCCTAACCTTAGTTTAAAATCCTATTTGAAACCTTAACCTTAGTTTAAACCCCTACTTTGAAACCCTAACCCTAGTTTAAAACCCTACTTTGAAACCCATAACCCTAGTTCAAACCCCTACTTTGAAACCTTAACCCTAGTGTAAAACCCTACTTTGAAACCCTAACCCTTATTTAAACCCTACTTTGAAACCCTAACCCTAGTTTAAAACCCTACTTTGAAACCTTAACTCTAGTTTGAAACCCTAACCCTAGTTTAAACCCCTACTTTGAAACCCTAACCCTAGTTTAAACCCCTACTTTGAAACCCTAACCCTAGTTTAAAACCCTATTTTGAAACCCTAACCCTAGTTTAAAACCCTACTTTGAAACCTTAACTCTAGTTTGAAACCCTAACCCTAGTTTAAACCCCTACTTTGAAACCCTAACCCTAGTTTAAGCCCCTTCTTTGAAACCTTAACCCTAGTTTAAAACCCTAATTTGAAACCCTAACCCGAGTTTAAACCCCTATTTAAGAACCCTAACCCTAGGTTAAAACCCTACTTTGAAACCCTAACCCTAATTTAAACCCCTACTTTAAAACCCTAACCCTAGTTTAAAACCCTACTTAGAAACCCTAACCCTAGTTTAAACCCCTACTTTGAAACCCAAACCATAGTTTAAAACCCTATTTTGAAACCCTAACCCGAGTTTAAACCCCTACTTAAGAACCCTAACCCTAGGTTAAAACCCTACTTTGAAACCCTAACCCTAGTTTAAACACCTACTTTGAAACACTAACCCTAGTTTAAACCCCTACTTTGAAACCCTAACCCTACTTTAAACCCCTACTTTGAAACCCTAACCCTAGTTTAAACCCCTACTTTGAATCCCTAACCCTAGTTTAAACCCCTACTTTGAAACCCTAACCCTAGTTTAAAACCCTACCTTGAAACCCTAACCCTAGTGTGAAAACCTAACCCTAGTTTAAACCCCTACTTTGAAACCCTAACCCTAGTTTAAACCCCTACTTTGAAACCCTAACCCTAGTTTAAAACCCTACTTTGAAACCCTAACCCTAGTTTGAAAACCTTACACTAGTTTAAACCCCTACTTTGAAACCCTAACCCTAGTTTAAACCCCTACTTTGAAACCCTAACCCTAGTTTAAACCCTTACTTTGAAGCCCTAACCCGAGTTTAAACCCCTATTTTGAAAACCTAACCCTAGTTTAAACCACTACTTGGAAACCCTAACCCTAGTTTAAACCCCTACTTTGAATCCCTAACCCTAGTTTAGATCCCTACTTTGAAACCCTAACCCTAGTTTAAACCCCTACTTTGAAACCCTAACCCTGCTTTAAACCGCTACTTTGAAACCCTAACCCTAGTTTAAACCCCTACTTTGAAACCCTAACCCTAATTTAAACCCCTACTTTAAAACCCTAACCCTAGTTTAAAACCCTACTTAGAAACCCTAACCCTAGTTTAAACCCCTACTTTGAAACCCAAACCATAGTTTAAAACCCTATTTTGAAACCCTAACCCGAGTTTAAACCCCTACTTAAGAACCCTAACCCTAGGTTAAAACCCTACTTTGAAACCCTAACCCTAGTTTAAACACCTACTTTGAAACACTAACCCTAGTTTAAACCCCTACTTTGAAACCCTAACCCTACTTTAAACCCCTACTTTGAAACCCTAACCCTAGTTTAAACCCCTACTTTGAATCCCTAACCCTAGTTTAAACCCCTACTTTGAAACCCTAACCCTAGTTTAAAACCCTACCTTGAAACCCTAACCCTAGTTTGAAAACCTAACCCTAGTTTAAACCCCTACTTTGAAACCCTAACCCTAGTTTAAACCCCTACTTTGAAACCCTAACCCTAGTTTAAAACCCTACTTTGAAACCCTAACCCTAGTTTGAAAACCTTACACTAGTTTAAACCCCTACTTTGAAACCCTAACCCTAGTTTAAACCCCTACTTTGAAACCCTAACCCTAGTTTAAACCCTTACTTTGAAGCCCTAACCCGAGTTTAAACCCCTATTTTGAAAACCTAACCCTAGTTTAAACCACTACTTGGAAACCCTAACCCTAGTTTAAACCCCTACTTTGAATCCCTAACCCTAGTTTAGATCCCTACTTTGAAACCCTAACCCTAGTTTAAACCCCTACTTTGAAACCCTAACCCTGCTTTAAACCGCTACTTTGAAACCCTAACCCTAGTTTAAACCCCTACTTTGAATCCCTAACCCTAGTTTAAACCCCTACTTTGAAACCCAAATCCTAGTTTAAACCCCTACTTTAAAACCCAAACCCTAATTTAAATCCCTACTTTGAAACCCTAACCCTAGTTTAAACCCCTACTTTGAAACCCTAACGCTAGTTTAAAAACCTACTTTGAAACCCTAACCCTAGTTTAAACCCCTACTTTGAAACCCTAACCCTAGTTTGAAACCCTAACCCTAATTTAAACCCCTACTTTAGAACCCTAACCCTAGGTTAAACCCCTACTTTGAAACCCTAACCTTAGTTTAAAATCCTACTTTGAAACCCTAACCCTAGTTTAAACCCCTACTTTGAAACCCTAACCCTAGTTTAAAACCCTACTTTGAATCCCTAACCCTAGTTTAAAACCCTACTTTGAAACCTTAACTCTAGTTTGAAACCCTAACCCTAGTTTGAAACCCTAACCCTAGTTTAAACCCCTACTTTGAAACCCTAACCCTAGTTTAAGCCCCTACTTTGAAACCTTAACCATAGTTTAAAACCCTACTTTGAAATCCTAACTCGAGTTTAAACCCCTACTTAAGAACCCTAACCCTAGGTTAAAACCCTACTTTGAAACCCTAACCCTTGTTTAAACCCCTACTTTAAAACCCTAATCCTAGTTTAAAACCCTACTTTGAAACCCTAACCCTAGTTTAAACCCAAACTTTGAAACCCTAACCATAGTTTAAAACCCTATTTTGAAACCCTAACCCTAGTTTGAAACCCTAAACCCAAGTTTAAACACCTACTTTGAAACACTAACCCTAGTTTAAACCCCTACTTTGAAACCCTAACCCTACTTTAAACCCCTACTTTGAAACCCTAACCCTAGTTTAAACCCCTAATTTGAAAACCCTAACCCTAGTTTAAACCCCTACTTTGAAACCCTAACCCTAGTTTAAAACCCTACTTTGTAACCCTAACCCTAGTTTGAAAAACCCAACCCTAGTTTAAACCCCTACTTTGAAACCCTAACCCTAGTTTAAACCCCTACTTTGAAACCCTAACCCTAGTTTAAGCCCCTACTTTGAAACCTTAACCATAGTTTAAAACCCTACTTTGAAACCCTAACTCGAGTTTAAACCCCTACTTAAGAACCCTAATCCTAGTTTAAAACCCTACTTTGAAACCCTAACCCTAGTTTAAGCCCCTACTTTGAAACCTTAACCATAGTTTAAAACCCTACTTTGAAACCCTAACTCGAGTTTTACCCTAGGTTAAAACCCTACTTTGAAACCCTAACCCTAGTTTAAACCCCTACTTTAAAACCCTAATCCTAGTTTAAAACCCTACTTTGAAACCCTAACCCTAGTTTAAGCCCCTACTTTGAAATCTTAACCATAGTTTAAAACCCTACTTTGAAACCCTAACTCGAGTTTAAACCCCTACTTAAGAACCCTAACCTTAGGTTAAAACCCTACTTTGAAACCCTAACCCTAGTTTAAACCCCTACTTTAAAACCCTAATCCTAGTTTAAAAACCTACTTTGAAACCCTAACCCTAGTTTAAACCCCTACTTTGAAACCCTAACCATAGTTTAAAACCCTACTTTGAAACCCTAACCCTAGTTTGAAACCCTAACCCTAGTTTAAACACCTACTTTGAAACACCAACCCTAGTTTAAACCCCTACTTTGAAACCCTAACCCTACTTTAAACCCCTACTTTGAAACCCTAACCTAGTTTAAACCCCTACTTTGAATCCCTAACCCTAGTTTAAACCCCTACTTTGAAACCCTAACCCTAGTTTAAAACCCTACCTTGAAACCCTAACCCTAGTTTGAAAACCTAACCCTAGTTTAAACCCCTACTTTGAAACCCTAACCCTAGTTTAAACCTCTACTTTGAAACCCTAACCCTAGTTTAAATCCCTACTTTGAAACCCTAACCCTAGTTTAAAACCCTACCTTGAAACCCTAACCCTACTTTGAAACCCTAACCCTAGTTTAAGCCCCTGCTTTGAAACCTTAACCATAGTTTAAAACCCTACTTTGAAACCCTAATTCGAGTTTAAACCCCTACTTAAGAACCCTAACCCTTGGTTAAAACCCTACTTTGAAACCCAAACCCTAGTTTAAACCCCTACTTTGAAACCCTAACCCTAGTTTAAACCCCTACTTTGAAACCCTAACCATAGTTTAAAACCCTACTTTGAAACCCTAACCCTAGTTTAAACCCCTACTTTGAAACCCTAACCATAGTTTAAAACCCTACTTTGAAACCCTAACCCTAGTTTAAACCCCTACTTTGAAACCCTAACCATAGTTTAAAAACCTACTTTGAAACCCTAACCCTAGTTTGAAACCCTAACCCTAGTTTAAACACCTAGTTTGAAACCCTAACCCTAGTTTAAACACCTACTTTGAAACATTAACCCTAGTTTAAACCCCTACTTTGAAACCCTAACCCTACTTTAAACCCATACTTTGAAACCCTAACCCTAGTTTAAACCCCTACTTTGAAACCCTAACCCTAGTTTAAAACCCTACTTTGAAACCCTAACCCTACTTTAAACCCCTACTTTGAAACCCTAACCCTAGTTTAAACCCCTACTTTGAAACCCTAACCCTAGTTTAAAACCCTACTTTTAAACCCTAACCCTAGTTTAAACCCCTACGTTGAAATCTTAACCCTAGTTTAAAACCACTACTTTGAAACCCTAACCCTAGTTTAAAACCCTACTTTGGAACCCTTACCCTAGTTTAAACCCTTACTTTGAAACCCTAACCCTAGTTTAAACCCCTACTTTGAATCCCTAACCCTAGTTTAAACCCCTACTTTTAAACCCTAACCCTAGTTGAAACCCCTACTTTGAAACCCTAACCATAGTTTAAAACCCTACTTTGAAACCCTAACCTTACTTTAAACCCCTACTTTGAAACCCTAACCCTACTTTAAACCCCTACTTTGAAACCCTAACCCTAGTTTAAACCCCTACTTTGAATCCCTAACCCTAGTTTAAACCCCTACTTTGAAACCCTAATCCTAGTTTAAACCCCTACTTTGAAACCCAAACCCTAATTTAAACCCCTACTTTGAAACCCTAACCCTAGTTTAAACCCCTACTTTGAAACCCTAACCCTAGTTTAAACCCCTACTTTGAAACCCTAACCCTAGTTTGAAACCCTAACCCTAATTTAAACCCCTACTTTGAAACCCTAACCCTAGTTTAAACCCCTACTTTGAAACCCTAACCTTAGTTTAAAATCCTATTTGAAACCTTAACCTTAGTTTAAACCCCTACTTTGAAACCCTAACCCTAGTTTAAAACCCTACTTTGAAACCCACAACCCTAGTTCAAACCCCTACTTTGAAACCTTAACCCTAGTGTAAAACCCTACTTTGAAACCCTAACCCTTATTTAAACCCTACTTTGAAACCCTAACCCTAGTTTAAACCCCTACTTTGAAACTCTAACCCTAGTTTAAACCACTACTTTGAAACCCTAACCCTAGTTTAAAACCCTACTTTGAAACCCTAACCCTAGTTTAAACCCCTACTTTGAAACCCTAACCCTAGTTTAAAACCCTATTTTGAAACCCTAACCCTAGTTTAAAACCCTACTTTGAAACCTTAACTCTAGTTTGAAACCCTAACCCTAGTTTAAACCCCTACTTTGAAACCCTAACCCTAGTTTAAGCCCCTTCTTTGAAACCTTAACCCTAGTTTAAAACCCTAATTTGAAACCCTAACCCGAGTTTAAACCCCTATTTAAGAACCCTAACTCTAGGTTAAAACCCTACTTTGAAACCCTAACCCTAATTTAAACCCCTACTTTAAAACCCTAACCCTAGTTTTAAACCCTACTTTGAAACCCTAACCCTAGTTTAAACCCCTACTTTGAAACCCAAACCATAGTTTAAAACCCTATTTTGAAACCCTAACCCGAGTTTAAACCCCTACTTAAGAACCCTAACCCTAGGTTAAAACCCTACTTTGAAACCCTAACCCTAGTTTAAACACCTACTTTGAAACACTAACCCTAGTTTAAACCCCTACTTTGAAACCCTAACCCTACTTTAAACCCCTACTTTGAAACCCTAACCCTAGTTTAAACCCCTACTTTGAAACCCTAACCCTAGTTTAAAACCCTACCTTGAAACCCTAACCCTAGTTTGAAAACCTAACCCTAGTTTAAACCCCTACTTTGAAACCCTAACCCTAGTTTAAACCCCTACTTTGAAACCCTAACCCTAGTTTAAAACCCTACTTTGAAACCCTAACCCTAGTTTGAAAACCTTACCCTAGTTTAAACCCCTACTTTGAAACCCTAACCCTAGTTTAAACCCCTACTTTGAAACCCTAACCCTAGTTTAAACCCTTACTTTGAAACCCTAACCCGAGTTTAAACCCCTATTTTGAAACCCTAACCCGAGTTTAAACCCCTATTTTGAAACCCTAACCCTAATTTAAACCCCTACTTTGAAACCCTAATCCTAGTTTAAACCCCTACTTTGAAACCCTAACCCTAGTTTAAACCCCTTCTTTGAAACCCTAACCCTAGTTTGAAACCCTAACCCTAATTTAAACCCCTACTTTAGAACCCTAACCCTAGGTTAAACCCCTACTTTGAAACCCTAACCTTAGTTTAAAATCCTACTTTGAAACCTGAACCCTAGTTTAAACCCCTACTTTGAAACCCTAACCCTAGTTTGAAACCCTAACCCTAATTTAAACCCCTACTTTAGAACCCTAACCCTAGGTTAAACCCCTACTTTGAAACCCTAACCTTAGTTTAAAATCCTACTTTGAAACCTGAACCCTAGTTTAAACCCCTACTTTGAAACCCTAACCCTAGTTTAAAACCCTACTTTGAAACCCTATTCCTAGTTTAAAACCAGACTTTGAAACCCTAACCCTAGATTAAACCATTACATTGCAACCCTAACCCTAGTTTAAACCCCTATTTTGAAACCCTAACCCTAGTTTAAACCCCTACTTTGAATCCCTAACCCTAGTTTAGATCCCTACTTTGAAACCCTAACCCTAGTTTAAACCCCTACTTTGAAACCCTAACCCTAAGTTAAACCCCTACTTTGAAACCCTTACCCTAGTTTAAACCCCTACTTTGAATCCCTAACCCTAGTTTAAACCCCTACTTTGAAAACCTAACCCTATTTTAAAACCCTACTTTGAAACCCTAACCCTTGTTTGAAAACCTAACCCTAGTTTAAACCCCTACTTTGAAACCTTAACCCTAGTTTAAACCCCTACTTTGAAAACCTAACCCTAGTTTAAACCCCTATTTTGTAACCCTATTCCTAGTTTAAAACCCTACTTTGAAACCCTAACCCTAGTTTGAAACCCTAACCCTAGTTTAAACACCTACTTTGAAACACTAACCCTAGTTTAAACCCCTACTTTGAAACCCTAACCTTAGTTTAAGCCCCTACTTTGAAACCTTAACCATAGTTTAAAACCCTACTTTGAAACCCTAACTCGAGTTTAAACCCCTACTTAAGAACCCTAACCCTAGGTTAAAACCCTACTTTGAAACCCTAACCCTAGTTTAAACCCCTACTTTAAAACCCTAACTCTAGTTTAAAACCCTTCTTTGAAATCTTAACCCTAGTTTAAACCCCTACTTTGAAACCCTAACCATAGTTTAAAACCCTACTTTGAAACCCTAACCCTAGTTTGAAACCCTAACCCTAGTTTAAACACCTACTTTGAAACACTAACCCTAGTTTAAACCCCTACTTTGAAACCCTAACCCTACTTTAAACCCCTACTTTGAAACCCTAACCCTAGTTTAAACCCCTACTTTGAATCCCTAACCCTAGTTTAAACCCCTACTTTGAAACCCTAACCTAGTTTAAAACCCTTTCTTGAAACCCTAACCCTAGTTTGAAAACCTAACCCTAGTTTAAACCCCTACTTTGAAACCCTAACCCTAGTTTAAACCCCTACTTTGAAACCTTAACCATAGTTTAAAACCCTACTTTGAAACCCTAACTCGAGTTTAAACCCCTACTTAAGAACCCTAACCTTAGGTTAAAACCCTACTTTGAAACCCTAACCCTAGTTTAAACCCCTACTTTAAAACCCTAATCCTAGTTTAAAACCCTACTTTGAAACCCTAACCCTAGTTTAAACCCCTACTTTGAAACCCTAACCATAGTTTAAAACCCTACTTTGAAACCCTAACCCTAGTTTGAAACCCTAACCCTAGTTTAAACACCTACTTTGAAACCCTTACCCTAGTTTAAACCCCTACTTTGAAACCCTAACCCTAGTTTAAATCCCTACTTTGAAACCCTAACCCTAGTTTAAAACCCTACCTTGAAACCCTAACCCTACTTTGAAACCCTAACCCTAGTTTAAGCCCCTGCTTTGAAACCTTAACCATAGTTTAAAACCCTACTTTGAAACCCTAACTCGAGTATAAACCCCTACTTAAGAACCCTAACCCTCGGTTAAAACCCTACTTTGAAACCCTAACCCTAGTTTAAACCCCTACTTTGAAACCCTAACCCTAGTTTAAACCCCTACTTTGAAACCCTAACCATAGTTTAAAACCCTACTTTGAAACCCTAACCCTAGTTTGAAACCCTAACCCTAGTTTAAACCCCTACTTTGAAACCCTAACCATAGTTTAAAACCCTACTTTGAAACCCTAACCCTAGTTTAAACCCCTACTTTGAAACCCTAACCCTAGTTTAAACCCCTACTTTGAAACCCTAACCATAGTTTAAAAACCTACTTTGAAACCCTAACCCTAGTTTGAAACCCTAACCCTAGTTTAAACACCTAGTTTGAAACCCTAACCCTAGTTTAAACACCTACTTTGAAACATTAACCCTAGTTTAAACCCCTACTTTGAAACCCTAACCCTACTTTAAACCCATACTTTGAAACCCTAACCCTAGTTTAAACCCCTACTTTGAAACCCTAACCCTAGTTTAAAACCCTACTTTTAAACCCTAACCCTAGTTTAAACCCCTACGTTGAAATCTTAACCCTAGTTTAAACCACTACTTTGAAACCCTAACCCTAGTTTAAAACCCTACTTTGGAACCCTTACCCTAGTTTAAACCCCTACTTTGAAACCCTAACCCTAGTTTAAACCCCTACTTTAGAACCCTAACCCTAGTTTAAACCCCTACTTTGAAACCCTAACCCTAGTTTAAACCCCTACTTTGAAACCCTAACCCTAGTTTAAACCCTTACTTTGAAACCCTAACCCTAGTTTAAACCCCTACTTTGAATCCCTAACCCTAGTTTAAACCCCTACTTTTAAACCCTAACCCTAGTTGAAACCCCTACTTTGAAACCCTAACCATAGTTTAAAACCCTACTTTGAAACCCTAACCTTACTTTAAACCCCTACTTTGAAACCCTAACCCTACTTTAAACCCCTACTTTGAAACCCTAACCCTAGTTTAAACCCCTACTTTGAATCCCTAACCCTAGTTTAAACCCCTACTTTGAAACCCTAATCCTAGTTTAAACCCCTACTTTGAAACCCAAACCCTAATTTAAACCCCTACTTTGAAACCCTAACCCTAGTTTAAACCCCTACTTTGAAACCCTAACCCTAGTTTAAACCCCTACTTTGAAACCCTAACCCTAGTTTGAAACCCTAACCCTAATTTAAACCCCTACTTTGAAACCCTAACCCTAGTTTAAACCCCTACTTTGAAACCCTAACCTTAGTTTAAAATCCTATTTGAAACCTTAACCTTAGTTTAAACCCCTACTTTGAAACCCTAACCCTAGTTTAAAACCCTACTTTGAAACCCATAACCCTAGTTCAAACCCCTACTTTGAAACCCATAACCTTAGTTTAAAATCCTATTTGAAACCTTAACCTTAGTTCAAACCCCTACTTTGAAACCTTAACCCTAGTGTAAAACCCTACTTTGAAACCCTAACCCTTATTTAAACCCTACTTTGAAACCCTAACCCTAGTTTAAACCCCTACTTTGAAACTCTAACCCTAGTTTAAACCACTACTTTGAAACCCTAACCCTAGTTTAAAACCCTACTTTGAAACCCTAACCCTAGTTTAAACCCCTACTTTGAAACCCTAACCCTAGTTTAAAACCCTATTTTGAAACCCTAACCCTAGTTTAAAACCCTACTTTGAAACCTTAACTCTAGTTTGAAACCCTAACCCTAGTTTAAACCCCTACTTTGAAACCCTAACCCTAGTTTAAGCCCCTTCTTTGAAACCTTAACCCTAGTTTAAAACCCTAATTTGAAACCCTAACCCGAGTTTAAACCCCTATTTAAGAACCCTAACCCTAGTTTAAAACCCTACTTTGAAACCCTAACCCTAGTTTAAACCCCTACTTTGAAACCCAAACCATAGTTTAAAACCCTATTTTGAAACCCTAACCCTACTTTAAACCCCTACTTTGAAACCCTAACCCTAGTTTAAACCCCTACTTTGAATCCCTAACCCTAGTTTAAACCCCTACTTTGAAACCCTAACCCTAGTTTAAAACCCTACCTTGAAACCCTAACCCTAGTTTAAACCCCTACTTTGAAACCCTAACCCTAGTTTAAACCCCTACTTTGAAACCCTAACCCTAGTTTAAAACCCTACTTTGAAACCCTAACCCTAGTTTGAAAACCTTACCCTAGTTTAAACCCCTACTTTGAAACCCTAACCCTAGTTTAAACCCCTACTTTGAAACCCTAACCCTAGTTTAAACCCTTACTTTGAAACCCTAACCCGAGTTTAAACCCCTATTTTGAAACCCTAACCCGAGTTTAAACCCCTATTTTGAAACCCTAACCCTAATTTAAACCCCTACTTTGAAACCCTAATCCTAGTTTAAACCCCTACTTTGAAACCCTAATCCTAGTTTAAACCCCTACTTTGAAACCCTAACCCTAGTTTTAACCCCTTCTTTGAAACCCTAACCCTAACCCTAATTTAAACCCCTACTTTAGAACCTTAACCCTAGGTTAAACCCCTACTTTGAAACCCTAACCTTAGTTTAAAATCCTACTTTGAAACCTGAACCCTAGTTTAAACCCCTACTTTGAAACCCTAACCCTAGTTTAAAACCCTACTTTGAAACCCTATTCCTAGTTTAAAACCAGACTTTGAAACCCTAACCCTAGATTAAACCATTACATTGCAACCCTAACCCTAGTTTAAACCCCTATTTTGAAACCCTTACCCTAGTTTAAACCCCTACTTTGAATCCCTAACCCTAGTTTAGATCCCTACTTTGAAACCCTAACCCTAGTTTAGACATCTACTTTGAAACCCTAACCCTACGTTAAACCCCTACTTTGAAACCCTTACCCTAGTTTAAACCCCTACTTTGAATCCCTAACCCTAGTTTAAACCCCTACTTTGAAAACCTAACCCTATTTTAAAACCCTACTTTGAAACCCTAACCCTTGTTTGAAAACCTAACCCTAGTTTAAACCCCTACTTTGAAACCTTAACCCTAGTTTAAACCCTACTTTGAAAACCTAACCCTAGTTTAAACCCCTATTTTGTAACCCTATTCCTAGTTTAAAACCCTACTTTGAAACCCTAACCCTAGTTTGAAACCCTAACCCTAGTTTAAACACCTACTTTGAAACACTAACCCTAGTTTAAACCCCTACTTTGAAACCCTAACCATAGTTTAAAACCCTACTTTGAAACCCTAACTCGAGTTTAAACCCCTACTTAAGAACCCTAACCCTAGGTTAAAACCCTACTTTGAAACCCTAACCCTAGTTTAAACCCCTACTTTAAAACCCTAACTCTAGTTTAAAACCCTACTTTGAAACCCTAACCCTAGTTTAAACCCCTACTTTGAAACCCTAACCATAGTTTAAAACCCTACTTTGAAACCCTAACCCTAAGTTGAAACCCTAACCCTAGTTTAAACACCTACTTTGAAACACTAACCCTAGTTTAAACCCCTACTTTGAAACCCTAACCCTACTTTAAACCCCTACTTTGAAACCCTAACCCTAGTTTAAACCCCTACTTTGAATCCCTAACCCTAGTTTAAACCCCTACTTTGAAACCCTAACCTAGTTTAAAACCCTTTCTTGAAACCCTAACCCTAGTTTGAAAACCTAACCCTAGTTTAAACCCCTACTTTGAAACCCTAACCCTAGTTTAAACCCCTACTTTGAAACCCTAACCCTAGTTTAAAACCCTACTTTGAAACCCTATCCCTAGTTTAAACCCCTACTTTGAATCCCTAACCCGAGTTTAAACCCCTACTTTGCAACCCTAACCCTAGTTTAAAACCCTACTTTGAAACTATAACCCTAGTTTAAACCCCTACTTTGAAACCCTAATCCTAGTTTAAACCCCTACTTTGAAACCCAAACCCTAATTTAAACCCCTACTTTGAAACCCGAACCCAAGTTTAAACCCCAACTTTGAAACCCTAACCCTACTTTAAACCCCTACTTTGAAACCCTAACCCTACTTTAAACCCCTACTTTGAAACCCTAACCCTAGTTTAAACCCCTACTTTGAATCCCTAACCCTAGTTTAAACCCCTACTTTGAAACCCTAATCCTAGTTTAAACCCCTACTTTGAAACCCAAACCCTAATTTAAACCCCTACTTTGAAACCCTAACCCTAGTTTAAACCCCTACTTTGAAACCCTAACGCTAGTTTAAAAACTTCTTTGAAACCCTAACCCTAGTTTAAACCCCTACTTTGAAACCCTAATCCTAGTTTGAAACCCTAACCCTAATTTAAACCCCTACTTTAGAACCCTAACCCTAGGTTAAACCCCTACTTTGAAACCCTAACCTTAGTTTAAAATCCTACTTTGAAACCTTAACCTTAGTTTAAACCCCTACTTTGAAACCCTAACCGTAGTTTAAAACCCTACTTTAAACTCTAACCCTAGTTTAAACCCCTATTTTAAAACCCTAATCCTAGTTTAAACACCTACTTTGAAACACTAACCCTAGTTTAAACCCCTACTTTGAAACCCTAACCCTACTTTAAACCCTTACTTTGAAACCCTAACCCGAGTTTAAACCCCTACTTTGCAACCCTAACCCTAGTTTAAAACCCTACTTTGAAACCCTAATCCTAGTTTAAACCCCTACTTTGAAACCCGAACCCTAATTTAAACCCCTACTTTGAAACCCTAACCCTAGTTTAAACCCCTACTTTGAAACCCTAACCCTACTTTAAACCCCTACTTTGAAACCGTAACCCTACTTTAAACCCCTACTTTGAAACCCTAACCCTAGTTTAAACCCCTACTTTGAAACCCTAACCCTAGTTTGAAACCCTACTTTGAAACCCTAACCCTCGTTTGATACCTTACTTTGAAATCCTAACCCTAGTTTAAACCCCTACTTTGAAACCCAAACCCTAATTTAAACCCCTACTTTGAAAACCTAACCCTAGTTTAAACCCCTACTTTGAAACCCAAACGCTAGTTTAAAAACCTACTTTGAAACGCTAACCCTAGTTTGAAACCCCTACTTTAGAACCCTAACCCTAGGTTAAACCCCTACTTTGAAACCCTAACCTTAGTTTAAACCCCTACTTTGAAACCCTAACCCTAGTTTAAACCCCTACTTTGAAACCCTAATCCTAGTTTAAACCCCTACTTTGAAACCCTAACCCTAGTTTAAACCCCTACTTTGAAACCCTAACCCTAGTTTAAACCCCTACTTTGAAACCCTAACGCTTGTTTAAAAACCTACTTTGAAACCCTAACCCTAGTTTGAAACCCTAACCCTAATTTAAACCCCTACTTTAGAACCCTAACCCTAGGTTAAACCCCTACTTTGAAACCCTAACCTTAGTTTAAAATCCTACTTTGAAACCTTAACCCTAGTTTAAACCCCTACTTTGAAACCCTAACCCTAGTTTAAACCCCTACTTTGAAACCCTAATCCTAGTTTAAACCCCTACCTTGAAACCCTAACCCTAGTTTAAACCCCTACTTTGAAACCCTAACCCTAGTTTAAACCCCTTCTTTGAAACCCTAACCCTAGTTTGAATACCTAACCCTAATTTAAACCCCTACTTTAGAACCCTAACCCTAGGTTAAACCCCTACTTTGAAACCCTAACCTTAATTTAAAATCCTATTTTGAAACCTTAACCCTAGTTTAAACCCCTACTTTGAAACCCTAACCCTAGTTTAAAACCATACTTTGAAACCCTATTCCTAGTTTAAAACTAGACTTTGAAAACCTAACCCTAGATTAAACCATTACTTTGCAACCCTAACCCTAGTTTAAACCCCTACTTTGAAACCCTAACCGTAGTTTAAACTCCTACTTTGAATCCCTAACCCTAGTTTAGATCCCTACTTTGAAACCCTAACCCTAGTTTAAACCCCTACTTTGAAACCCTAACCCTAGTTTAAACCCCTACTTTAAATCCCTAACCCGAGTTTAAACCCCTACTTTGAAACCCTAACCCTAGTTTAAAACCCTACTTTGAAACCCTAACCCTAGTTTGAAAACCTAACCCTAGTTTAAACCACTACTTTGAAACCCTAACCCTAGTTTAAAACCCTACTTTGAAACCCTAACCCTAGTTTAAACCCCTACTTTGAAACCCTAACCCTAGTTTAAACCATTACTTTGAAACCCTAACCCTAGTTTAAACCCCTACTTTGAATCCCTAACCCTAGTTTAGATCCCTACTTTGAAACCCTAACCCTAGTTTAAACCCCTACTTTGAAACCCTAACCCTACTTTAAACCCCTTCTTTGAAATCCTAACCCTAGTTTAAACCCCTACTTTGAATCCCTAACCCTAGTTTAAACCCCTACTTTGAAACCCTAATCCTAGTTTAAACCCCTACTTTGAAACCCAAACCCTAATTTAAACCCCTACTTTGAAACCCTAACCCTAGTTTAAACCCCTACTTTGAAACCCAAACGCTAGTTTAAAAACCTACTTTGAAACGCTAACCCTAGTTTGAAACCCTACTTTAAACTCTAACCCTAGTTTAAACCCCTACTTTGAAACCCTAATCCTAGTTTAAACCCCTACTTTGAAACCCTAACCCTAGTTTAAAACCCTACTTTAAACTCTAACCCTAGTTTAAACCCCTACTTTGAAACCCTAATCCTAGTTTAAATCCCTACTTTGAAACCCTAACCCTAGTTTAAACCCCTACTTTGAAACCCTAACCCTAGTTTAAACCCCTACTTTGAAACCCTCACCCTAATTTAAACCCCTACTTTGAAACCCTAACCCTAGTTTAACCCCTTACTTTGAAACCTTAACCCTAGTTTGAAACCCTAACCCTAATTTAAACCCCTACTTTAGAACCCTAACCCTAGGTTAAACCCCTACTTTGAAACCCTAACCTTAGTTTAAAATCCTACTTTGAAACCTTAACCCTAGTTTAAACCCCTACTTTGAAACCCTAACCCTAGTTTAAACCCCTACTTTGAAACCCTAATCCTAGTTTAAACCCCTACCTTGAAACCCTAACCCTAGTTTAAACCCCTACTTTGAAACCCTAACCCTAGTTTAAACCCCTTCTTTGAAACCCTAACCCTAGTTTGAATACCTAACCCTAATTTAAACCCCTACTTTAGAACCCTAACCCTAGGTTAAACCCTAACCTAACCCTAACCCTAGTTTAAAACCCTACTTTGAAACCCTAACCATAGTTTAAACCCCTACCTTCAAAACCTAACCAGAGTTTAAACCCCTACTTTGCAACCCTAACCCTAGTTTAAACCCCTACTTTGAAACAATAACCCTAGTTTAAACCCCTACTTTAGAACCCTAACCCTAGGTTAAACCAATACTTTGAAACCCTAACCCTAGTTTAAAACCCTACTTTGAAAGCCTTACCCTAGTTTAAACCCCTACTTTGAAACCCTAACCCTAGTTTAAAACCCTACTTTGAAACCCTAACACTAGTTTAAACCCCTACTTTGAAACCCTAATCCTAGTTTAAATCACTACTTTGAAAGCCTAACCCTAGTTTAAACCCCTTCTTTGAAACCCTAACCCTAGTTTAAACCCCTACTTTGAAACCTTAACCCTAGTTTAAACCACTACTTTGAAACCCTAACCCTAGTTTAAAACCCTACTTTGAAACCCTAACACTAGTTTAAACCCCTACTTTGAAACCTTAACCCGAGTTTAAACCCCTACTTTGAAACCCTAACCTTAGTTTGAAACCCTACTTTGAAACCCTAACCCTAATTTAAACCCCTACTTTGAAACCCTAACCCTAATTTTAAAACCTACTTTGAAACCCTAACCCTAGTTTAAACCCCTACTTTGAAACCCTAACCCTAGTTTGAAACCCTACTTTGAAACCCTAACCCTAGTTTGAAACCCTACTTTGAAACCCTAACCCTAGTTTAAACCCCTACTTTGAAACCCTAACCTTAGTTTGAAACCCTAACCCTAATTTAAAGACCTACTTTGAAACCCTAACCCTAGTTTAAAACCCTATTCCTAATTTAAACACCTACTTTGAAACCCTAACCCTAGTTTAAAACCCTACTTTGAAACCCTAACCCTAGTTTAAAACCCTACTTTGAAACCTTAACTCTAGTTTGAAACCCTAACCCTAGTTTGAAACCCTAATCCTAGTTTAAACCCCTACTTTGAAACCCTAACCCTAGTTTAAACCCTTACTTTGAAACCCTAACCCTAGTTTAAAACCCTATTTGAAACCCTAACCCTAGTTTAAACCCCTACTTTAAAACCCTAACCCTAGTTTAAACCCCTACTTTGAAACCCTAACCCTAGTTTAAACCCCTACTTTGAAAACTTAAACCTAGTTTAAAACCCTACTTTGAAACCCTAACCCTAGTTTGAAACCCTAATCCTAGTTTAAAACCCTACCCCTAGTTTGAAAACCTAACCCTAGTTTAAACCCCTACTTTGAAACCCTAACCCTAGTTTAAACCCCTACTTTGAAACCCTAACCTGAGTTTAAACCCCTACTTTGAAACCCTAACCTGAGTTTAAACCCCTACTTTGAAACCCTAACCTGAGTTTAAACCCCTACTTTGAAACCCTAACCCGAGTTTAAACCCCTACTTTGAAACCCTTACCCTAGTTTAAACCCCTACTTTGAAACCCTAACCCTAGTTTAAACCCCTACTTTGAAACCCTAACCCTAGTTTGAAACCCTAACCCTAATTTAAACCCCTACTTTAGAACCCTAACCCTAGGTTAAACCCCTACTTTGAAACCCTAACCCTAGTTTAAAACCCTAACCCTAATTTAAACACCTACTTTGAAACCCTAACCCTAGTTTAAAACCCTACTTTGAAACCCTAACCCTAGTTTAAAACCCTACTTTGAAACCTTAACTCTAGTTTGAAACCCTAATCCTAGTTTAAACCCCTACTTTGAAACCCTAACCCTAGGTTAAACCCCTACTTTGAAACCCTAACCCTAGTTTGAAACCCTAATCCTAGTTTAAACCCCTACTTTGAAACCCTAACCCTAGTTTAAACCCTTACTTTGAAACCCTAACCCTAGTTTAAAACCCTACTTTGAAACCCTAAACCTAGTTTAAACCCCTACTTTAAAACCCTAACCCTAGTTTAAAACCCTACTTTGAAACCCTAACCCTAGTTTAAACCCCTACTTTGAAACCCTAAACCTAGTTTAAAACCCTACTTTGAAACCCTAACCCTAGTTTGAAACCCTAATCCTAGTTTAAAACCCTACCCCTAGTTTGAAAACCTAACCCTAGTTTAAACCCCTACTTTGAAACCCTAACCCTAGTTTAAACCCCTACTTTGAAACCCTAACCCGAGTTTAAACCCCTACTTTGAAACCCTAACCTGAGTTTAAACCCCTACTTTGAAACCCTAACCCGAGTTTAAACCCCTACTTTGAAACCCTTACCCTAGTTTAAACCCCTACTTTGAAACCCTAACCCTAGTTTAAACCCCTACTTTGAAACCCTAACCCTAGTTTGAAACACTAACCCTAATTTAAACCCCTACTTTAGAACCCTAACCCTAGGTTAAACCCCTACTTTGAAACCCTAACCTAAGTTTAAAATCCTACTTTGAAACCTTAACCCTAGTTTAAACCCCTACTTTGAAACCCTAACCCTAGTTTAAACCCCTACTTTTAAACCCTAACCCTAGTTTAAACCCCTACTTTGAAACCCTAACCCTAGGTTAAACCCCTACTTTGAAACCCTAACCTTAGTTTAAAATCCTACTTTGAAACCTTAATCCTAGTTTAAACCCCTACTTTGAAACCCTAACCCTAGTTTAAAACCCTACTTTGAAACCCTATTCCTAGTTTAAAACCAGACTTTGAAACCCTAACCCTAGATTAAACCATTACTTTGCAACCCTAACCCTAGTTTAAACACCTACTTTGAAACCCTAACCGTAGTTTAAACCCCTACTTTGAATCCCTAACCCTAGTTTAGATCCCTACTTTGAAACCCTAACCCTAGTTTAAACCCCTACTTTGAAACCCTAACCCTAGTTTAAACCCCTACTTTGAAACCCTAACCTGAGTTTAAACCCCGACTTTGAAACCCTAACCCTAGTTTAAACCCCTACTTTGAATCCCTAACCCGAGTTTAAACCCCTACTTTGAAAGCCTAACCCTAGTTTAAAACCCTAGTTTGAAACCCTAACCCTAGTTTGAAACCCTAACCCTAGTTTGAAACCCTAACCTTCGTTTAAACCCCTACTTTGAAACCCTAACCCTCGTTTGAAACCCTACTTTGAAACCCTAACCCTAGTTTAAACCCCCACTTTGAAACCCTAACCCTAGTTTAAACCCCCACTTTGAAACCCTAACCCTAGTTTAAACCCCCACTTTGAAACCCTAACCCTAGTTTAAACCCCCACTTTGAAACCCTAACCCTAGTTTAAACCCCCACTTTGAAACCCTAACCCTAGTTTAAACCCCCACTTTGAAACCCTAACCCTAGTTTAAACCCCCACTTTGAAACCCTAACCCTAGTTTAAACCCCCACTTTGAAACCCTAACCCTAGTTTAAACCCCCACTTTGAAACCCTAACCCTAGTTTAAACCCCTACTTTTAAACCCTAACCCTAGTTTAAACCCCTACTTTGAAACCCTAACCCTAGTTTAAACCCCTACTTTGAAACCCTAACCCTAGTTTAAACCCTTACTTTGAAACCCTAAGCCTAGTTTGAAACCCTAACCCTAATTTAAACCCCTACTTTAGAACCCTAACCCTAGGTTATACCCCTACTTTGAAACCCTAACCTTAGTTTAAAATCCTACTTTGAAACCTTAACCCTAGTTTAAACCCCTACTTTGAAACCCTAACCCTAGTTTAAACCCCTACTTTGAAATCCTAATCCTAGTTTAAACCCCTACTTTGAAACCCTATCCCTAGTTTAAACCCCTACTTTGAAACCCTAACCCTAGTTTAAACCCCTTCTTTGAAACCCTAACCCTAGTTTGAAACCCTAACCCTAATTTAAACCCCTACTTTAGAACCCTAACCCTAGGTTAAACCCCTACTTTGAAACCCTCACCTTAGTTTAAAATCCTACTTTGAAACCTTAACCCTAGTTTAAACCCCTACTTTGAAACCCTAACCCTAGTTTAAAACCCTACTTTGAAACCCTATTCCTAGTTTAAAACCAGACTTTGAAACCCTAACCCTAGATTAAACCCCTACTTTGAATCCCTAACCCTAGTTTAAACCCCTACTTTGAAACCCTAACCCTAGTTTAAAACCCTACTTTGAAACCCTAACACTAGTTTGAAAACCTTACCCTAAATTAAACCCCTACTTTGAAACCCTAACCCTAGTTAAAAACCCTACTTTGAAACCCTAACCCTAGTTTGAAACCCTAACCCTAGTTTAAACCCCTACTTTGAAACCCCAAACCTAGTTTAAAACCCGACTTTGAAACCCTAACCCTAGTTTGAAACCCTAACCCTAGTTTAAAACCCTACTTTGAAACCCTAACCCTAGTTTGAAAACCTAACCCTAGTTTAAACCCCTACTTTGAAACCCTAACCCTAGTTCAAACCCCTAGTTTGAAACCCTAACCCGAGTTTAAACCCCTACTTTGAAACCCTAACCTGAGTTTAAACCCCTACTTTGAAAACCTAACCCTAGTTTAAACCCCTACTTTGAAACCCTAATCCTAGTTTAAACCCCTACTTTGAAACCCTAACCCTAGTTTAAACCCCTACTTTGAAACCCTAACCCTAGTTTAAACCCTTACTTTGAAACCCTAAGCCTAGTTTGAAACCCTAACCCTAATTTAAACCCCTACTTTAGAACCCTAACCCTAGGTTAAACCCCTACTTTGAAACCCTAACCTTAGTTTAAAATCCTACTTTGAAACCTTAACCCTAGTTTAAACCCCTACTTTGAAATCCTAACCCTAGTTTAAACCCCTACTTTGAAATCCTAATCCTAGTTTAAACCCCTACTTTGAAACCCTAACCCTAGTTTAAACCCCTACTTTGAAACCCTAACCCTAGTTTAAACCCCTTCTTTGAAACCCTAACCCTAGTTTGAAACCCTAACCCTAATTTAAACCCCTACTTTGAAACCCTAACCCTAGTTTGAAAACCTAACCCTAGTTTAAACCCCTACTTTGAAACCCTAACCCTAGTTTAAACCCCTAGTTAGAAACCCTAACCCGAGTTTAAACCCCTACTTTGAAACCCTAACCTGAGTTTAAACCCCTACTTTGAAAACCTAACCCTAGTTTAAACCCCTACTTTGAATCCCTAACCCTAGTTTAGATCCCTACTTTGAAACCCTAACCCTAGTTTAAACATCTACTTTGAAACCCTAACCCTACGTTAAACCCCTACTTTGAAACCCTTACCCTAGTTTAAACCCCTACTTTGAATCCCTAACCCTAGTTTAAACCCCTACTTTGAAAACCTAACCCTATTTTAAAACCCTACTTTGAAACCCTAACCCTTGTTTGAAAACCTAACCCTAGTTTAAACCCCTACTTTGAAACCTTAACCCTAGTTTAAACCCCTACTTTGAAAACCTAACCCTAGTTTAAACCCCTATTTTGTAACCCTATTCCTAGTTTAAAACCCTACTTTGAAACCCTAACCCTAGTTTGAAACCCTAACCCTAGTTTAAACACCTACTTTGAAACACTAACCCTAGTTTAAACCCCTACTTTGAAACCCTAACCATAGTTTAAAACCCTACTTTGAAACCCTAACTCGAGTTTAAACCCCTACTTAAGAACCCTAACCCTAGGTTAAAACCCTACTTTGAAACCCTAACCCTAGTTTAAACCCCTACTTTAAAACCCTAACTCTAGTTTAAAACCCTACTTTGAAACCCTAACCCTAGTTTAAACCCCTACTTTGAAACCCTAACCATAGTTTAAAACCCTACTTTGAAACCCTAACCCTAGTTTGAAACCCTAACCCTAGTTTAAACACCTACTTTGAAACACTAACCCTAGTTTAAACCCCTACTTTGAAACCCTAACCCTACTTTAAACCCCTACTTTGAAACCCTAACCCTAGTTTAAACCCCTACTTTGAATCCCTAACCCTAGTTTAAACCCCTACTTTGAAACCCTAACCTAGTTTAAAACCCTTTCTTGAAACCCTAACCCTAGTTTGAAAACCTAACCCTAGTTTAAACCCCTACTTTGAAACCCTAACCCTAGTTTAAACCCCTACTTTGAAACCCTAACCCTAGTTTAAAACCCTACTTTGAAACCCTATCCCTAGTTTAAACCCCTACTTTGAATCCCTAACCCGAGTTTAAACCCCTACTTTGCAACCCTAACCCTAGTTTAAAACCCTACTTTGAAACTATAACCCTAGTTTAAACCCCTACTTTGAAACCCTAATCCTAGTTTAAACCCCTACTTTGAAACCCAAACCCTAATTTAAACCCCTACTTTGAAACCCGTACCCAAGTTTAAACCCCAACTTTGAAACCCTAACCCTACTTTAAACCCCTACTTTGAAACCCTAACCCTACTTTAAACCCCTACTTTGAAACCCTAACCCTAGTTTAAACCCCTACTTTGAATCCCTAACCCTAGTTTAAACCCCTACTTTGAAACCCTAATCCTAGTTTAAACCCCTACTTTGAAACCCAAACCCTAATTTAAACCCCTACTTTGAAACCCTAACCCTAGTTTAAACCCCTACTTTGAAACCCTAACGCTAGTTTAAAAACTTCTTTGAAACCCTAACCCTAGTTTAAACCCCTACTTTGAAACCCTAATCCTAGTTTGAAACCCTAACCCTAATTTAAACCCCTACTTTAGAACCCTAACCCTAGGTTAAACCCCTACTTTGAAACCCTAACCTTAGTTTAAAATCCTACTTTGAAACCTTAACCTTAGTTTAAACCCCTACTTTGAATCCCTAACCCGAGTTTAAACCCCTACTTTGCAACCCTAACCCTAGTTTAAAACCCTACTTTGAAACTATAACCCTAGTTTAAACCCCTATTTTAAAACCCTAATCCTAGTTTAAACACCTACTTTGAAACACTAACCCTAGTTTAAACCCCTACTTTGAAACCCTAACCCTACTTTAAACCCTTACTTTGAAACCCTAACCCGAGTTTAAACCCCTACTTTGCAACCCTAACCCTAGTTTAAAACCCTACTTTGAAACCCTAATCCTAGTTTAAACCCCTACTTTGAAACCCGAACCCTAATTTAAACCCCTACTTTGAAACCCTAACCCTAGTTTAAACCCCTACTTTGAAACCCTAACCCTACTTTAAACCCCTACTTTGAAACCGTAACCCTACTTTAAACCCCTACTTTGAAACCCTAACCCTAGTTTAAACCCCTACTTTGAAACCCTAACCCTAGTTTGAAACCCTACTTTGAAACCCTAACCCTCGTTTGATACCTTACTTTGAAATCCTAACCCTAGTTTAAACCCCTACTTTGAAACCCAAACCCTAATTTAAACCCCTACTTTGAAAACCTAACCCTAGTTTAAACCCCTACTTTGAAACCCAAACGCTAGTTTAAAAACCTACTTTGAAACGCTAACCCTAGTTTGAAACCCCTACTTTAGAACCCTAACCCTAGGTTAAACCCCTACTTTGAAACCCTAACCTTAGTTTAAACCCCTACTTTGAAACCCTAACCCTAGTTTAAACCCCTACTTTGAAACCCTAATCCTAGTTTAAACCCCTACTTTGAAACCCTAACCCTAGTTTAAACCCCTACTTTGAAACCCTAACCCTAGTTTAAACCCCTACTTTGAAACCCTAACGCTTGTTTAAAAACCTACTTTGAAACCCTAACCCTAGTTTGAAACCCTAACCCTAATTTAAACCCCTACTTTAGAACCCTAACCCTAGGTTAAACCCCTACTTTGAAACCCTAACCTTAGTTTAAAATCCTACTTTGAAACCTTAACCCTAGTTTAAACCCCTACTTTGAAACCCTAACCCTAGTTTAAACCCCTACTTTGAAACCCTAATCCTAGTTTAAACCCCTACCTTGAAACCCTAACCCTAGTTTAAACCCCTACTTTGAAACCCTAACCCTAGTTTAAACCCCTTCTTTGAAACCCTAACCCTAGTTTGAATACCTAACCCTAATTTAAACCCCTACTTTAGAACCCTAACCCTAGGTTAAACCCCTACTTTGAAACCCTAACCTTAATTTAAAATCCTATTTTGAAACCTTAACCCTAGTTTAAACCCCTACTTTGAAACCCTAACCCTAGTTTAAAACCATACTTTGAAACCCTATTCCTAGTTTAAAACTAGACTTTGAAAACCTAACCCTAGATTAAACCATTACTTTGCAACCCTAACCCTAGTTTAAACCCCTACTTTGAAACCCTAACCGTAGTTTAAACTCCTACTTTGAATCCCTAACCCTAGTTTAGATCCCTACTTTGAAACCCTAACCCTAGTTTAAACCCCTACTTTGAAACCCTAACCCTAGTTTAAACCCCTACTTTAAATCCCTAACCCGAGTTTAAACCCCTACTTTGAAACCCTAACCCTAGTTTAAAACCCTACTTTGAAACCCTAACCCTAGTTTGAAAACCTAACCCTAGTTTAAACCACTACTTTGAAACCCTAACCCTAGTTTAAAACCCTACTTTGAAACCCTAACCCTAGTTTAAACCCCTACTTTGAAACCCTAACCCTAGTTTAAACCATTACTTTGAAACCCTAACCCTAGTTTAAACCCCTACTTTGAATCCCTAACCCTAGTTTAGATCCCTACTTTGAAACCCTAACCCTAGTTTAAACCCCTACTTTGAAACCCTAACCCTACTTTAAACCCCTTCTTTGAAATCCTAACCCTAGTTTAAACCCCTACTTTGAATCCCTAACCCTAGTTTAAACCCCTACTTTGAAACCCTAATCCTAGTTTAAACCCCTACTTTGAAACGCTAACCCTAGTTTGAAACCCTACTTTAAACTCTAACCCTAGTTTAAACCCCTACTTTGAAACCCTAATCCTAGTTTAAACCCCTACTTTGAAACCCTAACCCTAGTTTAAAACCCTACTTTAAACTCTAACCCTAGTTTAAACCCCTACTTTGAAACCCTAATCCTAGTTTAAATCCCTACTTTGAAACCCTAACCCTAGTTTAAACCCCTACTTTGAAACCCTAACCGTAGTTTAAACTCCTACTTTGAATCCCTAACCCTAGTTTAGATCCCTACTTTGAAACCCTAACCCTAGTTTAAACCCCTACTTTGAAACCCTAACCCTAGTTTAAACCCCTACTTTAAATCCCTAACCCGAGTTTAAACCCCTACTTTGAAACCCTAACCCTAGTTTAAAACCCTACTTTGAAACCCTAACCCTAGTTTGAAAACCTAACCCTAGTTTAAACCACTACTTTGAAACCCTAACCCTAGTTTAAAACCCTACTTTGAAACCCTAACCCTAGTTTAAACCCCTACTTTGAAACCCTAACCCTAGTTTAAACCATTACTTTGAAACCCTAACCCTAGTTTAAACCCCTACTTTGAATCCCTAACCCTAGTTTAGATCCCTACTTTGAAACCCTAACCCTAGTTTAAACCCCTACTTTGAAACCCTAACCCTACTTTAAACCCCTTCTTTGAAATCCTAACCCTAGTTTAAACCCCTACTTTGAATCCCTAACCCTAGTTTAAACCCCTACTTTGAAACCCTAATCCTAGTTTAAACCCCTACTTTGAAACCCAAACCCTAATTTAAACCCCTACTTTGAAACCCTAACCCTAGTTTAAACCCCTACTTTGAAACCCAAACGCTAGTTTAAAAACCTACTTTGAAACGCTAACCCTAGTTTGAAACCCTACTTTAAACTCTAACCCTAGTTTAAACCCCTACTTTGAAACCCTAATCCTAGTTTAAACCCCTACTTTGAAACCCTAACCCTAGTTTAAAACCCTACTTTAAACTCTAACCCTAGTTTAAACCCCTACTTTGAAACCCTAATCCTAGTTTAAATCCCTACTTTGAAACCCTAACCCTAGTTTAAACCCCTACTTTGAAACCCTAACCCTAGTTTAAACCCCTACTTTGAAACCCTCACCCTAATTTAAACCCCTACTTTGAAACCCTAACCCTAGTTTAACCCCTTACTTTGAAACCTTAACCCTAGTTTGAAACCCTAACCCTAATTTAAACCCCTACTTTAGAACCCTAACCCTAGGTTAAACCCCTACTTTGAAACCCTAACCTTAGTTTAAAATCCTACTTTGAAACCTTAACCCTAGTTTAAACCCCTACTTTGAAACCCTAACCCTAGTTTAAACCCCTACTTTGAAACCCTAATCCTAGTTTAAACCCCTACCTTGAAACCCTAACCCTAGTTTAAACCCCTACTTTGAAACCCTAACCCTAGTTTAAACCCCTTCTTTGAAACCCTAACCCTAGTTTGAATACCTAACCCTAATTTAAACCCCTACTTTAGAACCCTAACCCTAGGTTAAACCCTAACCTAACCCTAACCCTAGTTTAAAACCCTACTTTGAAACCCTAACCATAGTTTAAACCCCTACCTTCAAAACCTAACCAGAGTTTAAACCCCTACTTTGCAACCCTAACCCTAGTTTAAACCCCTACTTTGAAACAATAACCCTAGTTTAAACCCCTACTTTAGAACCCTAACCCTAGGTTAAACCAATACTTTGAAACCCTAACCCTAGTTTAAAACCCTACTTTGAAAGCCTTACCCTAGTTTAAACCCCTACTTTGAAACCCTAACCCTAGTTTAAAACCCTACTTTGAAACCCTAACACTAGTTTAAACCCCTACTTTGAAACCCTAATCCTAGTTTAAACCACTACTTTGAAACCCTAACCCTAGTTTAAACCCCTTCTTTGAAACCCTAACCCTAGTTTAAACCCCTACTTTGAAACCTTAACCCTAGTTTAAACCACTACTTTGAAACCCTAACCCTAGTTTAAAACCCTACTTTGAAACCCTAACACTAGTTTAAACCCCTACTTTGAAACCTTAACCCGAGTTTAAACCCCTACTTTGAAACCCTAACCTTAGTTTGAAACCCTACTTTGAAACCCTAACCCTAATTTAAACCCCTACTTTGAAACCCTAACCCTAATTTTAAAACCTACTTTGAAACCCTAACCCTAGTTTAAACCCCTACTTTGAAACCCTAACCCTAGTTTGAAACCCTACTTTGAAACCCTAACCCTAGTTTGAAACCCTACTTTGAAACCCTAACCCTAGTTTGAAACCCTACTTTGAAACCCTAACCCTAGTTTAAACCCCTACTTTGAAACCCTAACCTTAGTTTGAAACCCTAACCCTAATTTAAAGACCTACTTTGAAACCCTAACCCTAGTTTAAAACCCTATTCCTAATTTAAACACCTACTTTGAAACCCTAACCCTAGTTTAAAACCCTACTTTGAAACCCTAACCCTAGTTTAAAACCCTACTTTGAAACCTTAACTCTAGTTTGAAACCCTAACCCTAGTTTGAAACCCTAATCCTAGTTTAAACCCCTACTTTGAAACCCTAACCCTAGTTTAAACCCTTACTTTGAAACCCTAACCCTAGTTTAAAACCCTACTTTGAAACCCTAACCCTAGTTTAAACCCCTACTTTAAAACCCTAACCCTAGTTTAAACCCCTACTTTGAAACCCTAACCCTAGTTTAAACCCCTACTTTGAAAACTTAAACCTAGTTTAAAACCCTACTTTGAAACCCTAACCCTAGTTTGAAACCCTAATCCTAGTTTAAAACCCTACCCCTAGTTTGAAAACCTAACCCTAGTTTAAACCCCTACTTTGAAACCCTAACCCTAGTTTAAACCCCTACTTTGAAACCCTAACCTGAGTTTAAACCCCTAATTTGAAACCCTAACCTGAGTTTAAACCCCTACTTTGAAACCCTAACCTGAGTTTAAACCCCTACTTTGAAACCCTAACCCGAGTTTAAACCCCTACTTTGAAACCCTTACCCTAGTTTAAACCCCTACTTTGAAACCCTAACCCTAGTTTAAACCCCTACTTTGAAACCCTAACCCTAGTTTGAAACCCTAACCCTAATTTAAACCCCTACTTTAGAACCCTAACCCTAGGTTAAACCCCTACTTTGAAACCCTAACCCTAGTTTAAAACCCTAACCCTAATTTAAACACCTACTTTGAAACCCTAACCCTAGTTTAAAACCCTACTTTGAAACCCTAACCCTAGTTTAAAACCCTACTTTGAAACCTTAACTCTAGTTTGAAACCCTAATCCTAGTTTAAACCCCTACTTTGAAACCCTAACCCTAGGTTAAACCCCTACTTTGAAACCCTAACCCTAGTTTGAAACCCTAATCCTAGTTTAAACCCCTACTTTGAAACCCTAACCCTAGTTTAAACCCTTACTTTGAAACCCTAACCCTAGTTTAAAACCCTACTTTGAAACCCTAAACCTAGTTTAAACCCCTACTTTAAAACCCTAACCCTAGTTTAAAACCCTACTTTGAAACCCTAACCCTAGTTTAAACCCCTACTTTGAAACCCTAAACCTAGTTTAAAACCCTACTTTGAAACCCTAACCCTAGTTTGAAACCCTAATCCTAGTTTAAAACCCTACCCCTAGTTTGAAAACCTAACCCTAGTTTAAACCCCTACTTTGAAACCCTAACCCTAGTTTAAACCCCTACTTTGAAACCCTAACCCGAGTTTAAACCCCTACTTTGAAACCCTAACCTGAGTTTAAACCCCTACTTTGAAACCCTAACCCGAGTTTAAACCCCTACTTTGAAACCCTTACCCTAGTTTAAACCCCTACTTTGAAACCCTAACCCTAGTTTAAACCCCTACTTTGAAACCCTAACCCTAGTTTGAAACACTAACCCTAATTTAAACCCCTACTTTAGAACCCTAACCCTAGGTTAAACCCCTACTTTGAAACCCTAACCTAAGTTTAAAATCCTACTTTGAAACCTTAACCCTAGTTTAAACCCCTACTTTGAAACCCTAACCCTAGTTTAAACCCCTACTTTTAAACCCTAACCCTAGTTTAAACCCCTACTTTGAAACCCTAACCCTAGGTTAAACCCCTACTTTGAAACCCTAACCTTAGTTTAAAATCCTACTTTGAAACCTTAATCCTAGTTTAAACCCCTACTTTGAAACCCTAACCCTAGTTTAAAACCCTACTTTGAAACCCTATTCCTAGTTTAAAACCAGACTTTGAAACCCTAACCCTAGATTAAACCATTACTTTGCAACCCTAACCCTAGTTTAAACACCTACTTTGAAACCCTAACCGTAGTTTAAACCCCTACTTTGAATCCCTAACCCTAGTTTAGATCCCTACTTTGAAACCCTAACCCTAGTTTAAACCCCTACTTTGAAACCCTAACCCTAGTTTAAACCCCTACTTTGAAACCCTAACCTGAGTTTAAACCCCTACTTTGAAACCCTAACCCTAGTTTAAACCCCTACTTTGAATCCCTAACCCGAGTTTAAACCCCTACTTTGAAAGCCTAACCCTAGTTTAAAACCCTAGTTTGAAACCTTAACCCTAGTTTGAAACCCTAACCTTCGTTTAAACCCCTACTTTGAAACCCTAACCCTCGTTTGAAACCCTACTTTGAAACCCTAACCCTAGTTTAAACCCCCACTTTGAAACCCTAACCCTAGTTTAAACCCCCACTTTGAAACCCTAACCCTAGTTTAAACCCCCACTTTGAAACCCTAACCCTAGTTTAAACCCCCACTTTGAAACCCTAACCCTAGTTTAAACCCCCACTTTGAAACCCTAACCCTAGTTTAAACCCCCACTTTGAAACCCTAACCCTAGTTTA
Organism: Leptonotus elevatus; assembly: GCF_054856555.1. Taxonomy (NCBI): domain Eukaryota; kingdom Metazoa; phylum Chordata; class Actinopteri; order Syngnathiformes; family Syngnathidae; genus Leptonotus; species Leptonotus elevatus. The sequence goes on along the minus strand of NC_141260.1, from coordinate 7,482,161 downwards.
AACCCCCACTTTGAAACCCTAACCCTAGTTTAAACCCCCACTTTGAAACCCTAACCCTAGTTTAAACCCCCACTTTGAAACCCTAACCCTAGTTTAAACCCCTACTTTGAAACCCTAACCCTAGTTTAAACCCCTACTTTGAAACCCTAACTCTAGTTTAAACCCATACTTTGAAACCCTAACCCTAGTTTAAAACCCTACTTTTAAACCCTAACCCTAGTTTAAACCCCTACTTTGAAACCCTAACCCTAGTTTAAACCCCTACTTTGAAACCCTAACCCTAGTTTAAACCCTTACTTTGAAACCCTAAGCCTAGTTTGAAACCCTAACCCTAATTTAAACCCCTACTTTAGAACCCTAACCCTAGGTTATACCCCTACTTTGAAACCCTAACCTTAGTTTAAAATCCTACTTTGAAACCTTAACCCTAGTTTAAACCCCTACTTTGAAACCCTAACCCTAGTTTAAACCCCTACTTTGAAATCCTAATCCTAGTTTAAACCCCTACTTTGAAACCCTATCCCTAGTTTAAACCCCTACTTTGAAACCCTAACCCTAGTTTAAACCCCTTCTTTGAAACCCTAACCCTAGTTTGAAACCCTAACCCTAATTTAAACCCCTACTTTAGAACCCTAACCCTAGGTTAAACCCCTACTTTGAAACCCTCACCTTAGTTTAAAATCCTACTTTGAAACCTTAACCCTAGTTTAAACCCCTACTTTGAAACCCTAACCCTAGTTTAAAACCCTACTTTGAAACCCTATTCCTAGTTTAAAACCAGACTTTGAAACCCTAACCCTAGATTAAACCCCTACTTTGAATCCCTAACCCTAGTTTAAACCCCTACTTTGAAACCCTAACCCTAGTTTAAAACCCTACTTTGAAACCCTAACACTAGTTTGAAAACCTTACCCTAAATTAAACCCCTACTTTGAAACCCTAACCCTAGTTAAAAACCCTACTTTGAAACCCTAACCCTAGTTTGAAACCCTAACCCTAGTTTAAACCCCTACTTTGAAACCCCAAACCTAGTTTAAAACCCGACTTTGAAACCCTAACCCTAGTTTGAAACCCTAACCCTAGTTTAAAACCCTACTTTGAAACCCTAACCCTAGTTTGAAAACCTAACCCTAGTTTAAACCCCTACTTTGAAACCCTAACCCTAGTTCAAACCCCTAGTTTGAAACCCTAATCCGAGTTTAAACCCCTACTTTGAAACCCTAACCTGAGTTTAAACCCCTACTTTGAAAACCTAACCCTAGTTTAAACCCCTACTTTGAAACCCTAATCCTAGTTTAAACCCCTACTTTGAAACCCTAACCCTAGTTTAAACCCCTACTTTGAAACCCTAACCCTAGTTTAAACCCTTACTTTGAAACCCTAAGCCTAGTTTGAAACCCTAACCCTAATTTAAACCCCTACTTTAGAACCCTAACCCTAGGTTAAACCCCTACTTTGAAACCCTAACCTTAGTTTAAAATCCTACTTTGAAACCTTAACCCTAGTTTAAACCCCTACTTTGAAATCCTAACCCTAGTTTAAACCCCTACTTTGAAATCCTAATCCTAGTTTAAACCCCTACTTTGAAACCCTAACCCTAGTTTAAACCCCTACTTTGAAACCCTAACCCTAGTTTAAACCCCTTCTTTGAAACCCTAACCCTAGTTTGAAACCCTAACCCTAATTTAAACCCCTACTTTGAAACCCTAACCCAAGTTTGAAAACCTAACCCTAGTTTAAACCCCTACTTTGAAACCCTAACCCTAGTTTAAACCCCTAGTTAGAAACCCTAACCCGAGTTTAAACCCCTACTTTGAAACCCTAACCTGAGTTTAAACCCCTACTTTGAAAACCTAACCCTAGTTTAAACCCCTACTTTGAATCCCTAACCCTAGTTTAGATCCCTACTTTGAAACCCTAACCCTAGTTTAAACATCTACTTTGAAACCCTAACCCTACGTTAAACCCCTACTTTGAAACCCTTACCCTAGTTTAAACCCCTACTTTGAATCCCTAACCCTAGTTTAAACCCCTACTTTGAAAACCTAACCCTATTTTAAAACCCTACTTTGAAACCCTAACCCTTGTTTGAAAACCTAACCCTAGTTTAAACCCCTACTTTGAAACCTTAACCCTAGTTTAAACCCCTACTTTGAAAACCTAACCCTAGTTTAAACCCCTTTTTTGTAACCCTATTCCTAGTTTAAAACCCTACTTTGAAACCCTAACCCTAGTTTGAAACCCTAACCCTAGTTTAAACACCTACTTTGAAACACTAACCCTAGTTTAAACCCCTACTTTGAAACCCTAACCATAGTTTAAAACCCTACTTTGAAACCCTAACTCGAGTTTAAACCCCTACTTAAGAACCCTAACCCTAGGTTAAAACCCTACTTTGAAACCCTAACCCTAGTTTAAACCCCTACTTTAAAACCCTAACTCTAGTTTAAAACCCTACTTTGAAACCCTAACCCTAGTTTAAACCCCTACTTTGAAACCCTAACCATAGTTTAAAACCCTACTTTGAAACCCTAACCCTAGTTTGAAACCCTAACCCTAGTTTAAACACCTACTTTGAAACACTAACCCTAGTTTAAACCCCTACTTTGAAACCCTAACCCTACTTTAAACCCCTACTTTGAAACCCTAACCCTAGTTTAAACCCCTACTTTGAATCCCTAACCCTAGTTTAAACCCCTACTTTGAAACCCTAACCTAGTTTAAAACCCTTTCTTGAAACCCTAACCCTAGTTTGAAAACCTAACCCTAATTTAAACCCCTACTTTGAAACCCTAACCCTAGTTTAAACCCCTACTTTGAAACCCTAACCCTAGTTTAAAACCCTACTTTGAAACCCTATCCCTAGTTTAAACCCCTACTTTGAATCCCTAACCCGAGTTTAAACCCCTACTTTGCAACCCTAACCCTAGTTTAAAACCCTACTTTGAAACTATAACCCTAGTTTAAACCCCTACTTTGAAACCCTAATCCTAGTTTAAACCCCTACTTTGAAACCCAAACCCTAATTTAAACCCCTACTTTGAAACCCGAACCCAAGTTTAAACCCCAACTTTGAAACCCTAACCCTACTTTAAACCCCTACTTTGAAACCATAACCCTACTTTAAACCCCTACTTTGAAACCCTAACCCTAGTTTAAACCCCTACTTTGAATCCCTAACCCTAGTTTAAACCCCTACTTTGAAACCCTAATCCTAGTTTAAACCCCTACTTTGAAACCCAAACCCTAATTTAAACCCCTACTTTGAAACCCTAACCCTAGTTTAAACCCCTACTTTGAAACCCTAACGCTAGTTTAAAAACTTCTTTGAAACCCTAACCCTAGTTTAAACCCCTACTTTGAAACCCTAATCCTAGTTTGAAACCCTAACCCTAATTTAAACCCCTACTTTAGAACCCTAACCCTAGGTTAAACCCCTACTTTGAAACCCTAACCTTAGTTTAAAATCCTACTTTGAAACCTTAACCTTAGTTTAAACCCCTACTTTGAAACCCTAACCGTAGTTTAAAACCCTACTTTAAACTCTAACCCTAGTTTAAACCCCTATTTTAAAACCCTAATCCTAGTTTAAACACCTACTTTGAAACACTAACCCTAGTTTAAACCCCTACTTTGAAACCCTAACCCTACTTTAAACCCTTACTTTGAAACCCTAACCCGAGTTTAAACCCCTACTTTGCAACCCTAACCCTAGTTTAAAACCCTACTTTGAAACCCTAATCCTAGTTTAAACCCCTACTTTGAAACCCAAACCCTAATTTAAACCCCTACTTTGAAACCCTAACCCTAGTTTAAACCCCTACTTTGAAACCCTAACCCTACTTTAAACCCCTACTTTGAAACCGTAACCCTACTTTAAACCCCTACTTTGAAACCCTAACCCTAGTTTAAACCCCTACTTTGAAACCCTAACCCTAGTTTGAAACCCTACTTTGAAACCCTAACCCTCGTTTGATACCTTACTTTGAAATCCTAACCCTAGTTTAAACCCCTACTTTGAAACCCAAACCCTAATTTAAACCCCTACTTTGAAAACCTAACCCTAGTTTAAACCCCTACTTTGAAACCCAAACGCTAGTTTAAAAACCTACTTTGAAACGCTAACCCTAGTTTGAAACCCCTACTTTAGAACCCTAACCCTAGGTTAAACCCCTACTTTGAAACCCTAACCTTAGTTTAAACCCCTACTTTGAAACCCTAACCCTAGTTTAAACCCCTACTTTGAAACCCTAATCCTAGTTTAAACCCCTACTTTGAAACCCTAACCCTAGTTTAAACCCCTACTTTGAAACCCTAACCCTAGTTTAAACCCCTACTTTGAAACCCTAACGCTTGTTTAAAAACCTACTTTGAAACCCTAACCCTAGTTTGAAACCCTAACCCTAATTTAAACCCCTACTTTAGAACCCTAACCCTAGGTTAAACCCCTACTTTGAAACCCTAACCTTAGTTTAAAATCCTACTTTGAAACCTTAACCCTAGTTTAAACCCCTACTTTGAAACCCTAACCCTAGTTTAAACCCCTACTTTGAAACCCTAATCCTAGTTTAAACCCCTACCTTGAAACCCTAACCCTAGTTTAAACCCCTACTTTGAAACCCTAACCCTAGTTTAAACCCCTTCTTTGAAACCCTAACCCTAGTTTGAATACCTAACCCTAATTTAAACCCCTACTTTAGAACCCTAACCCTAGGTTAAACCCCTACTTTGAAACCCTAACCTTAATTTAAAATCCTATTTTGAAACCTTAACCCTAGTTTAAACCCCTACTTTGAAACCCTAACCCTAGTTTAAAACCCTACTTTGAAACCCTATTCCTAGTTTAAAACTAGACTTTGAAAACCTAACCCTAGATTAAACCATTACTTTGCAACCCTAACCCTAGTTTAAACCCCTACTTTGAAACCCTAACCGTAGTTTAAACTCCTACTTTGAATCCCTAACCCTAGTTTAGATCCCTACTTTGAAACCCTAACCCTAGTTTAAACCCCTACTTTGAAACCCTAACCCTAGTTTAAACCCCTACTTTAAATCCCTAACCCGAGTTTAAACCCCTACTTTGAAACCCTAACCCTAGTTTAAAACCCTACTTTGAAACCCTAACCCTAGTTTGAAAACCTAACCCTAGTTTAAACCACTACTTTGAAACCCTAACCCTAGTTTAAAACCCTACTTTGAAACCCTAACCCTAGTTTAAACCCCTACTTTGAAACCCTAACCCTAGTTTGAATACCTAACCCTAATTTAAACCCCTACTTTAGAACCCTAACCCTAGGTTAAACCCCTACTTTGAAACCCTAACCCTAGTTTAAAACCCTACTTTGAAACCCTAACCCTAGTTTAACCCCTTACTTTGAAACCTTAACCCTAGTTTGAAACCCTAACCCTAATTTAAACCCCTACTTTAGAACCCTAACCCTAGGTTAAACCCCTACTTTGAAACCCTAACCTTAGTTTAAAATCCTACTTTGAAACCTTAACCCTAGTTTAAACCCCTACTTTGAAACCCTAACCCTAGTTTAAACCCCTACTTTGAAACCCTAATCCTAGTTTAAACCCCTACCTTGAAACCCTAACCCTAGTTTAAACCCCTACTTTGAAACCCTAACCCTAGTTTAAACCCCTTCTTTGAAACCCTAACCCTAGTTTGAATACCTAACCCTAATTTAAACCCCTACTTTAGAACCCTAACCCTAGGTTAAACCCTAACCTAACCCTAACCCTAGTTTAAAACCCTACTTTGAAACCCTAACCATAGTTTAAACCCCTACCTTCAAAACCTAACCAGAGTTTAAACCCCTACTTTGCAACCCTAACCCTAGTTTAAACCCCTACTTTGAAACAATAACCCTAGTTTAAACCCCTACTTTAGAACCCTAACCCTAGGTTAAACCAATACTTTGAAACCCTAACCCTAGTTTAAAACCCTACTTTGAAAGCCTTACCCTAGTTTAAACCCCTACTTTGAAACCCTAACCCTAGTTTAAAACCCTACTTTGAAACCCTAACACTAGTTTAAACCCCTACTTTGAAACCCTAATCCTAGTTTAAACCACTACTTTGAAACCCTAACCCTAGTTTAAACCCCTTCTTTGAAACCCTAACCCTAGTTTAAACCCCTACTTTGAAACCTTAACCCTAGTTTAAACCACTACTTTGAAACCCTAACCCTAGTTTAAAACCCTACTTTGAAACCCTAACACTAGTTTAAACCCCTACTTTGAAACCTTAACCCGAGTTTAAACCCCTACTTTGAAACCCTAACCTTAGTTTGAAACCCTACTTTGAAACCCTAACCCTAATTTAAACCCCTACTTTGAAACCCTAACCCTAATTTTAAAACCTACTTTGAAACCCTAACCCTAGTTTAAACCCCTACTTTGAAACCCTAACCCTAGTTTGAAACCCTACTTTGAAACCCTAACCCTAGTTTGAAACCCTACTTTGAAACCCTAACCCTAGTTTGAAACCCTACTTTGAAACCCTAACCCTAGTTTAAACCCCTACTTTGAAACCCTAACCTTAGTTTGAAACCCTAACCCTAATTTAAAGACCTACTTTGAAACCCTAACCCTAGTTTAAAACCCTATTCCTAATTTAAACACCTACTTTGAAACCCTAACCCTAGTTTAAAACCCTACTTTGAAACCCTAACCCTAGTTTAAAACCCTACTTTGAAACCTTAACTCTAGTTTGAAACCCTAACCCTAGTTTGAAACCCTAATCCTAGTTTAAACCCCTACTTTGAAACCCTAACCCTAGTTTAAACCCTTACTTTGAAACCCTAACCCTAGTTTAAAACCCTACTTTGAAACCCTAACCCTAGTTTAAACCCCTACTTTAAAACCCTAACCCTAGTTTAAACCCCTACTTTGAAACCCTAACCCTAGTTTAAACCCCTACTTTGAAAACTTAAACCTAGTTTAAAACCCTACTTTGAAACCCTAACCCTAGTTTGAAACCCTAATCCTAGTTTAAAACCCTACCCCTAGTTTGAAAACCTAACCCTAGTTTAAACCCCTACTTTGAAACCCTAACCCTAGTTTAAACCCCTACTTTGAAACCCTAACCTGAGTTTAAACCCCTAATTTGAAACCCTAACCTGAGTTTAAACCCCTACTTTGAAACCCTAACCTGAGTTTAAACCCCTACTTTGAAACCCTAACCCGAGTTTAAACCCCTACTTTGAAACCCTTACCCTAGTTTAAACCCCTACTTTGAAACCCTAACCCTAGTTTAAACCCCTACTTTGAAACCCTAACCCTAGTTTGAAACCCTAACCCTAATTTAAACCCCTACTTTAGAACCCTAACCCTAGGTTAAACCCCTACTTTGAAACCCTAACCCTAGTTTAAAACCCTAACCCTAATTTAAACACCTACTTTGAAACCCTAACCCTAGTTTAAAACCCTACTTTGAAACCCTAACCCTAGTTTAAAACCCTACTTTGAAACCTTAACTCTAGTTTGAAACCCTAATCCTAGTTTAAACCCCTACTTTGAAACCCTAACCCTAGGTTAAACCCCTACTTTGAAACCCTAACCCTAGTTTGAAACCCTAATCCTAGTTTAAACCCCTACTTTGAAACCCTAACCCTAGTTTAAACCCTTACTTTGAAACCCTAACCCTAGTTTAAAACCCTACTTTGAAACCCTAAACCTAGTTTAAACCCCTACTTTAAAACCCTAACCCTAGTTTAAAACCCTACTTTGAAACCCTAACCCTAGTTTAAACCCCTACTTTGAAACCCTAAACCTAGTTTAAAACCCTACTTTGAAACCCTAACCCTAGTTTGAAACCCTAATCCTAGTTTAAAACCCTACCCCTAGTTTGAAAACCTAACCCTAGTTTAAACCCCTACTTTGAAACCCTAACCCTAGTTTAAACCCCTACTTTGAAACCCTAACCCGAGTTTAAACCCCTACTTTGAAACCCTAACCTGAGTTTAAACCCCTACTTTGAAACCCTAACCCGAGTTTAAACCCCTACTTTGAAACCCTTACCCTAGTTTAAACCCCTACTTTGAAACCCTAACCCTAGTTTAAACCCCTACTTTGAAACCCTAACCCTAGTTTGAAACACTAACCCTAATTTAAACCCCTACTTTAGAACCCTAACCCTAGGTTAAACCCCTACTTTGAAACCCTAACCTAAGTTTAAAATCCTACTTTGAAACCTTAACCCTAGTTTAAACCCCTACTTTGAAACCCTAACCCTAGTTTAAACCCCTACTTTTAAACCCTAACCCTAGTTTAAACCCCTACTTTGAAACCCTAACCCTAGGTTAAACCCCTACTTTGAAACCCTAACCTTAGTTTAAAATCCTACTTTGAAACCTTAATCCTAGTTTAAACCCCTACTTTGAAACCCTAACCCTAGTTTAAAACCCTACTTTGAAACCCTATTCCTAGTTTAAAACCAGACTTTGAAACCCTAACCCTAGATTAAACCATTACTTTGCAACCCTAACCCTAGTTTAAACACCTACTTTGAAACCCTAACCGTAGTTTAAACCCCTACTTTGAATCCCTAACCCTAGTTTAGATCCCTACTTTGAAACCCTAACCCTAGTTTAAACCCCTACTTTGAAACCCTAACCCTAGTTTAAACCCCTACTTTGAAACCCTAACCTGAGTTTAAACCCCTACTTTGAAACCCTAACCCTAGTTTAAACCCCTACTTTGAATCCCTAACCCGAGTTTAAACCCCTACTTTGAAAGCCTAACCCTAGTTTAAAACCCTAGTTTGAAACCTTAACCCTAGTTTGAAACCCTAACCTTCGTTTAAACCCCTACTTTGAAACCCTAACCCTCGTTTGAAACCCTACTTTGAAACCCTAACCCTAGTTTAAACCCCCACTTTGAAACCCTAACCCTAGTTTAAACCCCCACTTTGAAACCCTAACCCTAGTTTAAACCCCCACTTTGAAACCCTAACCCTAGTTTAAACCCCCACTTTGAAACCCTAACCCTAGTTTAAACCCCCACTTTGAAACCCTAACCCTAGTTTAAACCCCCACTTTGAAACCCTAACCCTAGTTTAAACCCCCACTTTGAAACCCTTACCCTAGTTTAAACCCCCACTTTGAAACCCTAACCCTAGTTTAAACCCCCACTTTGAAACCCTAACCCTAGTTTAAACCCCTACTTTGAAACCCTAACCCTAGTTTAAACCCCTACTTTGAAACCCTAACTCTAGTTTAAACCCATACTTTGAAACCCTAACCCTAGTTTAAAACCCTACTTTTAAACCCTAACCCTAGTTTAAACCCCTACTTTGAAACCCTAACCCTAGTTTAAACCCCTACTTTGAAACCCTAACCCTAGTTTAAACCCTTACTTTGAAACCCTAAGCCTAGTTTGAAACCCTAACCCTAATTTAAACCCCTACTTTAGAACCCTAACCCTAGGTTATACCCCTACTTTGAAACCCTAACCTTAGTTTAAAATCCTACTTTGAAACCTTAACCCTAGTTTAAACCCCTACTTTGAAACCCTAACCCTAGTTTAAACCCCTACTTTGAAATCCTAATCCTAGTTTAAACCCCTACTTTGAAACCCTATCCCTAGTTTAAACCCCTACTTTGAAACCCTAACCCTAGTTTAAACCCCTTCTTTGAAACCCTAACCCTAGTTTGAAACCCTAACCCTAATTTAAACCCCTACTTTAGAACCCTAACCCTAGGTTAAACCCCTACTTTGAAACCCTCACCTTAGTTTAAAATCCTACTTTGAAACCTTAACCCTAGTTTAAACCCCTACTTTGAAACCCTAACCCTAGTTTAAAACCCTACTTTGAAACCCTATTCCTAGTTTAAAACCAGACTTTGAAACCCTAACCCTAGATTAAACCCCTACTTTGAATCCCTAACCCTAGTTTAAACCCCTACTTTGAAACCCTAACCCTAGTTTAAAACCCTACTTTGAAACCCTAACACTAGTTTGAAAACCTTACCCTAAATTAAACCCCTACTTTGAAACCCTAACCCTAGTTAAAAACCCTACTTTGAAACCCTAACCCTAGTTTGAAACCCTAACCCTAGTTTAAACCCCTACTTTGAAACCCCAAACCTAGTTTAAAACCCGACTTTGAAACCCTAACCCTAGTTTGAAACCCTAACCCTAGTTTAAAACCCTACTTTGAAACCCTAACCCTAGTTTGAAAACCTAACCCTAGTTTAAACCCCTACTTTGAAACCCTAACCCTAGTTCAAACCCCTAGTTTGAAACCCTAATCCGAGTTTAAACCCCTACTTTGAAACCCTAACCTGAGTTTAAACCCCTACTTTGAAAACCTAACCCTAGTTTAAACCCCTACTTTGAAACCCTAATCCTAGTTTAAACCCCTACTTTGAAACCCTAACCCTAGTTTAAACCCCTACTTTGAAACCCTAACCCTAGTTTAAACCCTTACTTTGAAACCCTAAGCCTAGTTTGAAACCCTAACCCTAATTTAAACCCCTACTTTAGAACCCTAACCCTAGGTTAAACCCCTACTTTGAAACCCTAACCTTAGTTTAAAATCCTACTTTGAAACCTTAACCCTAGTTTAAACCCCTACTTTGAAATCCTAACCCTAGTTTAAACCCCTACTTTGAAATCCTAATCCTAGTTTAAACCCCTACTTTGAAACCCTAACCCTAGTTTAAACCCCTACTTTGAAACCCTAACCCTAGTTTAAACCCCTTCTTTGAAACCCTAACCCTAGTTTGAAACCCTAACCCTAATTTAAACCCCTACTTTGAAACCCTAACCCAAGTTTGAAAACCTAACCCTAGTTTAAACCCCTACTTTGAAACCCTAACCCTAGTTTAAACCCCTAGTTAGAAACCCTAACCCGAGTTTAAACCCCTACTTTGAAACCCTAACCTGAGTTTAAACCCCTACTTTGAAAACCTAACCCTAGTTTAAACCCCTACTTTGAATCCCTAACCCTAGTTTAGATCCCTACTTTGAAACCCTAACCCTAGTTTAAACATCTACTTTGAAACCCTAACCCTACGTTAAACCCCTACTTTGAAACCCTTACCCTAGTTTAAACCCCTACTTTGAATCCCTAACCCTAGTTTAAACCCCTACTTTGAAAACCTAACCCTATTTTAAAACCCTACTTTGAAACCCTAACCCTTGTTTGAAAACCTAACCCTAGTTTAAACCCCTACTTTGAAACCTTAACCCTAGTTTAAACCCCTACTTTGAAAACCTAACCCTAGTTTAAACCCCTTTTTTGTAACCCTATTCCTAGTTTAAAACCCTACTTTGAAACCCTAACCCTAGTTTGAAACCCTAACCCTAGTTTAAACACCTACTTTGAAACACTAACCCTAGTTTAAACCCCTACTTTGAAACCCTAACCATAGTTTAAAACCCTACTTTGAAACCCTAACTCGAGTTTAAACCCCTACTTAAGAACCCTAACCCTAGGTTAAAACCCTACTTTGAAACCCTAACCCTAGTTTAAACCCCTACTTTAAAACCCTAACTCTAGTTTAAAACCCTACTTTGAAACCCTAACCCTAGTTTAAACCCCTACTTTGAAACCCTAACCATAGTTTAAAACCCTACTTTGAAACCCTAACCCTAGTTTGAAACCCTAACCCTAGTTTAAACACCTACTTTGAAACACTAACCCTAGTTTAAACCCCTACTTTGAAACACTAACCCTAGTTTAAACCCCTACTTTGAAACCCTAACCCTACTTTAAACCCCTACTTTGAAACCCTAACCCTAGTTTAAACCCCTACTTTGAATCCCTAACCCTAGTTTAAACCCCTACTTTGAAACCCTAACCTAGTTTAAAACCCTTTCTTGAAACCCTAACCCTAGTTTGAAAACCTAACCCTAGTTTAAACCCCTACTTTGAAACCCTAACCCTAGTTTAAACCCCTACTTTGAAACCCTAACCCTAGTTTAAAACCCTACTTTGAAACCCTATCCCTAGTTTAAACCCCTACTTTGAATCCCTAACCCGAGTTTAAACCCCTACTTTGCAACCCTAACCCTAGTTTAAAACCCTACTTTGAAACTATAACCCTAGTTTAAACCCCTACTTTGAAACCCTAATCCTAGTTTAAACCCCTACTTTGAAACCCAAACCCTAATTTAAACCCCTACTTTGAAACCCGAACCCAAGTTTAAACCCCAACTTTGAAACCCTAACCCTACTTTAAACCCCTACTTTGAAACCATAACCCTACTTTAAACCCCTACTTTGAAACCCTAACCCTAGTTTAAACCCCTACTTTGAATCCCTAACCCTAGTTTAAACCCCTACTTTGAAACCCTAATCCTAGTTTAAACCCCTACTTTGAAACCCAAACCCTAATTTAAACCCCTACTTTGAAACCCTAACCCTAGTTTAAACCCCTACTTTGAAACCCTAACGCTAGTTTAAAAACTTCTTTGAAACCCTAACCCTAGTTTAAACCCCTACTTTGAAACCCTAATCCTAGTTTGAAACCCTAACCCTAATTTAAACCCCTACTTTAGAACCCTAACCCTAGGTTAAACCCCTACTTTGAAACCCTAACCTTAGTTTAAAATCCTACTTTGAAACCTTAACCTTAGTTTAAACCCCTACTTTGAAACCCTAACCGTAGTTTAAAACCCTACTTTAAACTCTAACCCTAGTTTAAACCCCTATTTTAAAACCCTAATCCTAGTTTAAACACCTACTTTGAAACACTAACCCTAGTTTAAACCCCTACTTTGAAACCCTAACCCTACTTTAAACCCTTACTTTGAAACCCTAACCCGAGTTTAAACCCCTACTTTGCAACCCTAACCCTAGTTTAAAACCCTACTTTGAAACCCTAATCCTAGTTTAAACCCCTACTTTGAAACCCAAACCCTAATTTAAACCCCTACTTTGAAACCCTAACCCTAGTTTAAACCCCTACTTTGAAACCCTAACCCTACTTTAAACCCCTACTTTGAAACCGTAACCCTACTTTAAACCCCTACTTTGAAACCCTAACCCTAGTTTAAACCCCTACTTTGAAACCCTAACCCTAGTTTGAAACCCTACTTTGAAACCCTAACCCTCGTTTGATACCTTACTTTGAAATCCTAACCCTAGTTTAAACCCCTACTTTGAAACCCAAACCCTAATTTAAACCCCTACTTTGAAAACCTAACCCTAGTTTAAACCCCTACTTTGAAACCCAAACGCTAGTTTAAAAACCTACTTTGAAACGCTAACCCTAGTTTGAAACCCCTACTTTAGAACCCTAACCCTAGGTTAAACCCCTACTTTGAAACCCTAACCTTAGTTTAAACCCCTACTTTGAAACCCTAACCCTAGTTTAAACCCCTACTTTGAAACCCTAATCCTAGTTTAAACCCCTACTTTGAAACCCTAACCCTAGTTTAAACCCCTACTTTGAAACCCTAACCCTAGTTTAAACCCCTACTTTGAAACCCTAACGCTTGTTTAAAAACCTACTTTGAAACCCTAACCCTAGTTTGAAACCCTAACCCTAATTTAAACCCCTACTTTAGAACCCTAACCCTAGGTTAAACCCCTACTTTGAAACCCTAACCTTAGTTTAAAATCCTACTTTGAAACCTTAACCCTAGTTTAAACCCCTACTTTGAAACCCTAACCCTAGTTTAAACCCCTACTTTGAAACCCTAATCCTAGTTTAAACCCCTACCTTGAAACCCTAACCCTAGTTTAAACCCCTACTTTGAAACCCTAACCCTAGTTTAAACCCCTTCTTTGAAACCCTAACCCTAGTTTGAATACCTAACCCTAATTTAAACCCCTACTTTAGAACCCTAACCCTAGGTTAAACCCCTACTTTGAAACCCTAACCTTAATTTAAAATCCTATTTTGAAACCTTAACCCTAGTTTAAACCCCTACTTTGAAACCCTAACCCTAGTTTAAAACCCTACTTTGAAACCCTATTCCTAGTTTAAAACTAGACTTTGAAAACCTAACCCTAGATTAAACCATTACTTTGCAACCCTAACCCTAGTTTAAACCCCTACTTTGAAACCCTAACCGTAGTTTAAACTCCTACTTTGAATCCCTAACCCTAGTTTAGATCCCTACTTTGAAACCCTAACCCTAGTTTAAACCCCTACTTTGAAACCCTAACCCTAGTTTAAACCCCTACTTTGAAACCCTAACCCTAGTTTAAACCCCTACTTTGAAACCCTAACCCTAGTTTAAACCCCTACTTTAAATCCCTAACCCGAGTTTAAACCCCTACTTTGAAACCCTAACCCTAGTTTAAAACCCTACTTTGAAACCCTAACCCTAGTTTGAAAACCTAACCCTAGTTTAAACCACTACTTTGAAACCCTAACCCTAGTTTAAAACCCTACTTTGAAACCCTAACCCTAGTTTAAACCCCTACTTTGAAACCCTAACCCTAGTTTAAACCATTACTTTGAAACCCTAACCCTAGTTTAAACCCCTACTTTGAATCCCTAACCCTAGTTTAGATCCCTACTTTGAAACCCTAACCCTAGTTTAAACCCCTACTTTGAAACCCTAACCCTACTTTAAACCCCTTCTTTGAAATCCTAACCCTAGTTTAAACCCCTACTTTGAATCCCTAACCCTAGTTTAAACCCCTACTTTGAAACCCTAATCCTAGTTTAAACCCCTACTTTGAAACCCAAACCCTAATTTAAACCCCTACTTTGAAACCCTAACCCTAGTTTAAACCCCTACTTTGAAACCCAAACGCTAGTTTAAAAACCTACTTTGAAACGCTAACCCTAGTTTGAAACCCTACTTTAAACTCTAACCCTAGTTTAAACCCCTACTTTGAAACCCTAATCCTAGTTTAAACCCCTACTTTGAAACCCTAACCCTAGTTTAAAACCCTACTTTAAACTCTAACCCTAGTTTAAACCCCTACTTTGAAACCCTAATCCTAGTTTAAATCCCTACTTTGAAACCCTAACCCTAGTTTAAACCCCTACTTTGAAACCCTAACCCTAGTTTAAACCCCTACTTTGAAACCCTCACCCTAATTTAAACCCCTACTTTGAAACCCTAACCCTAGTTTAACCCCTTACTTTGAAACCTTAACCCTAGTTTGAAACCCTAACCCTAATTTAAACCCCTACTTTAGAACCCTAACCCTAGGTTAAACCCCTACTTTGAAACCCTAACCTTAGTTTAAAATCCTACTTTGAAACCTTAACCCTAGTTTAAACCACTACTTTGAAACCCTAACCCTAGTTTAAACCCCTACTTTGAAACCCTAATCCTAGTTTAAACCCCTACCTTGAAACCCTAACCCTAGTTTAAACCCCTACTTTGAAACCCTAACCCTAGTTTAAACCCCTTCTTTGAAACCCTAACCCTAGTTTGAATACCTAACCCTAATTTAAACCCCTACTTTAGAACCCTAACCCTAGGTTAAACCCCTACCTTGAAACCCTAACCCTAGTTTAAACCCCTACTTTGAAACCCTAACCCTAGTTTAAACCCCTTCTTTGAAACCCTAACCCTAGTTTGAATACCTAACCCTAATTTAAACCCCTACTTTAGAACCCTAACCCTAGGTTAAACCCTAACCTAACCCTAACCCTAGTTTAAAACCCTACTTTGAAACCCTAACCATAGTTTAAACCCCTACCTTCAAAACCTAACCAGAGTTTAAACCCCTACTTTGCAACCCTAACCCTAGTTTAAACCCCTACTTTGAAACAATAACCCTAGTTTAAACCCCTACTTTAGAACCCTAACCCTAGGTTAAACCAATACTTTGAAACCCTAACCCTAGTTTAAAACCCTACTTTGAAAGCCTTACCCTAGTTTAAACCCCTACTTTGAAACCCTAACCCTAGTTTAAAACCCTACTTTGAAACCCTAACACTAGTTTAAACCCCTACTTTGAAACCCTAATCCTAGTTTAAACCACTACTTTGAAACCCTAACCCTAGTTTAAACCCCTTCTTTGAAACCCTAACCCTAGTTTAAACCCCTACTTTGAAACCTTAACCCTAGTTTAAACCACTACTTTGAAACCCTAACCCTAGTTTAAAACCCTACTTTGAAACCCTAACACTAGTTTAAACCCCTACTTTGAAACCTTAACCCGAGTTTAAACCCCTACTTTGAAACCCTAACCTTAGTTTGAAACCCTACTTTGAAACCCTAACCCTAATTTAAACCCCTACTTTGAAACCCTAACCCTAATTTTAAAACCTACTTTGAAACCCTAACCCTAGTTTAAACCCCTACTTTGAAACCCTAACCCTAGTTTGAAACCCTACTTTGAAACCCTAACCCTAGTTTGAAACCCTACTTTGAAACCCTAACCCTAGTTTGAAACCCTACTTTGAAACCCTAACCCTAGTTTAAACCCCTACTTTGAAACCCTAACCTTAGTTTGAAACCCTAACCCTAATTTAAAGACCTACTTTGAAACCCTAACCCTAGTTTAAAACCCTATTCCTAATTTAAACACCTACTTTGAAACCCTAACCCTAGTTTAAAACCCTACTTTGAAACCCTAACCCTAGTTTAAAACCCTACTTTGAAACCTTAACTCTAGTTTGAAACCCTAACCCTAGTTTGAAACCCTAATCCTAGTTTAAACCCCTACTTTGAAACCCTAACCCTAGTTTAAACCCTTACTTTGAAACCCTAACCCTAGTTTAAAACCCTACTTTGAAACCCTAACCCTAGTTTAAACCCCTACTTTAAAACCCTAACCCTAGTTTAAACCCCTACTTTGAAACCCTAACCCTAGTTTAAACCCCTACTTTGAAAACTTAAACCTAGTTTAAAACCCTACTTTGAAACCCTAACCCTAGTTTGAAACCCTAATCCTAGTTTAAAACCCTACCCCTAGTTTGAAAACCTAACCCTAGTTTAAACCCCTACTTTGAAACCCTAACCCTAGTTTAAACCCCTACTTTGAAACCCTAACCTGAGTTTAAACCCCTACTTTGAAACCCTAACCTGAGTTTAAACCCCTACTTTGAAACCCTAACCTGAGTTTAAACCCCTACTTTGAAACCCTAACCCGAGTTTAAACCCCTACTTTGAAACCCTTACCCTAGTTTAAACCCCTACTTTGAAACCCTAACCCTAGTTTAAACCCCTACTTTGAAACCCTAACCCTAGTTTGAAACCCTAACCCTAATTTAAACCCCTACTTTAGAACCCTAACCCTAGGTTAAACCCCTACTTTGAAACCCTAACCCTAGTTTAAAACCCTAACCCTAATTTAAACACCTACTTTGAAACCCTAACCCTAGTTTAAAACCCTACTTTGAAACCCTAACCCTAGTTTAAAACCCTACTTTGAAACCTTAACTCTAGTTTGAAACCCTAATCCTAGTTTAAACCCCTACTTTGAAACCCTAACCCTAGGTTAAACCCCTACTTTGAAACCCTAACCCTAGTTTGAAACCCTAATCCTAGTTTAAACCCCTACTTTGAAACCCTAACCCTAGTTTAAACCCTTACTTTGAAACCCTAACCCTAGTTTAAAACCCTACTTTGAAACCCTAAACCTAGTTTAAACCCCTACTTTAAAACCCTAACCCTAGTTTAAAACCCTACTTTGAAACCCTAACCCTAGTTTAAACCCCTACTTTGAAACCCTAAACCTAGTTTAAAACCCTACTTTGAAACCCTAACCCTAGTTTGAAACCCTAATCCTAGTTTAAAACCCTACCCCTAGTTTGAAAACCTAACCCTAGTTTAAACCCCTACTTTGAAACCCTAACCCTAGTTTAAACCCCTACTTTGAAACCCTAACCCGAGTTTAAACCCCTACTTTGAAACCCTAACCTGAGTTTAAACCCCTACTTTGAAACCCTAACCCGAGTTTAAACCCCTACTTTGAAACCCTTACCCTAGTTTAAACCCCTACTTTGAAACCCTAACCCTAGTTTAAACCCCTACTTTGAAACCCTAACCCTAGTTTGAAACACTAACCCTAATTTAAACCCCTACTTTAGAACCCTAACCCTAGGTTAAACCCCTACTTTGAAACCCTAACCTAAGTTTAAAATCCTACTTTGAAACCTTAACCCTAGTTTAAACCCCTACTTTGAAACCCTAACCCTAGTTTAAACCCCTACTTTTAAACCCTAACCCTAGTTTAAACCCCTACTTTGAAACCCTAACCCTAGGTTAAACCCCTACTTTGAAACCCTAACCTTAATTTAAAATCCTACTTTGAAACCTTAATCCTAGTTTAAACCCCTACTTTGAAACCCTAACCCTAGTTTAAAACCCTACTTTGAAACCCTATTCCTAGTTTAAAACCAGACTTTGAAACCCTAACCCTAGATTAAACCATTACTTTGCAACCCTAACCCTAGTTTAAACACCTACTTTGAAACCCTAACCGTAGTTTAAACCCCTACTTTGAAACCCTAACCCTAGTTTAAACCCCTACTTTGAAACCCTAACCCGAGTTTAAACCCCTACTTTGAAACCCTTACCCTAGTTTAAACCCCTACTTTGAAACCCTAACCCTAGTTTAAACCCCTACTTTGAAACCCTAACCCTAGTTTGAAACACTAACCCTAATTTAAACCCCTACTTTAGAACCCTAACCCTAGGTTAAACCCCTACTTTGAAACCCTAACCTAAGTTTAAAATCCTACTTTGAAACCTTAACCCTAGTTTAAACCCCTACTTTGAAACCCTAACCCTAGTTTAAACCCCTACTTTTAAACCCTAACCCTAGTTTAAACCCCTACTTTGAAACCCTAACCCTAGGTTAAACCCCTACTTTGAAACCCTAACCTTAATTTAAAATCCTACTTTGAAACCTTAATCCTAGTTTAAACCCCTACTTTGAAACCCTAACCCTAGTTTAAAACCCTACTTTGAAACCCTATTCCTAGTTTAAAACCAGACTTTGAAACCCTAACCCTAGATTAAACCATTACTTTGCAACCCTAACCCTAGTTTAAACACCTACTTTGAAACCCTAACCGTAGTTTAAACCCCTACTTTGAATCCCTAACCCTAGTTTAGATCCCTACTTTGAAACCCTAACCCTAGTTTAAACCCCTACTTTGAAACCCTAACCCTAGTTTAAACCCCTACTTTGAAACCCTAACCTGAGTTTAAACCCCTACTTTGAAACCCTAACCCTAGTTTAAACCCCTACTTTGAATCCCTAACCCGAGTTTAAACCCCTACTTTGAAAGCCTAACCCTAGTTTAAAACCCTAGTTTGAAACCCTAACCCTAGTTTGAAACCCTAACCCTAGTTTGAAACCCTAACCTTCGTTTAAACCCCTACTTTGAAACCCTAACCCTCGTTTGAAACCCTACTTTGAAACCCTAACCCTAGTTTAAACCCCCACTTTGAAACCCTAACCCTAGTTTAAACCCCCACTTTGAAACCCTAACCCTAGTTTAAACCCCCACTTTGAAACCCTAACCCTAGTTTAAACCCCCACTTTGAAACCCTAACCCTAGTTTAAACCCCCACTTTGAAACCCTAACCCTAGTTTAAACCCCCACTTTGAAACCCTAACCCTAGTTTAAACCCCCACTTTGAAACCCTAACCCTAGTTTAAACCCCCACTTTGAAACCCTAACCCTAGTTTAAACCCCCACTTTGAAACCCTAACCCTAGTTTAAACCCCTACTTTGAAACCCTAACCCTAGTTTAAACCCCTACTTTGAAACCCTAACTCTAGTTTAAACCCATACTTTGAAACCCTAACCCTAGTTTAAAACCCTACTTTTAAACCCTAACCCTAGTTTAAACCCCTACTTTGAAACCCTAACCCTAGTTTAAACCCCTACTTTGAAACCCTAACCTTAGTTTGAAACCCTAACCCTAATTTAAACACCTACTTTGAAACCCTAACCCTAGTTTAAAACCCTATTAACGTGATGTAGTTTAAGATGGGGGAAAACTTGCAAAATCTCACTTATTTAAGCATTATACATCAGACTAAAAATAATTGCCGTGCAACACTTACCTCAGACGAGATGAAATGGGACGAGACCGTCGTCGATAACCTTCTAAAATAGTCTCATTCAAGCGTCTCTAATTGGCCACAGCACAGACAAGCAGAAAACGACCAATCAGGGAAAAGAGACAAGACAACATGAACTCCAACTATCAGCAAGGGGGTCCATCGTCTAGAACCTTCCAAAATCAAGCGAATGTCATTGGCCACAGCACAGACAGGGAAAAAAGCGGACCAATCAGGGTTAGGATTAGAAAAAAACGCGCGAGAGAAGACAACGCGAAGTCCCAACTATCACAAGATGGGTTGCAGCCGGAGGGTGAGGTTGGAGCGCGCTGCATCCGAGGAGACCAGTTTAAGGGGGCAAATGCGCTGCGTGCAGCTGCAAGGTTCAATAATGCGGATTGTGTCATACAACACTCGCGGGTTGCGAGTAGGACATACTGCTACATACAGGACAGGCTGTCTGGTGGTGGATGCGCTGCTTGACCAATTGTATGTGTTTTTTGCACATCAACATAAAAAAATAAATACATATAAAAAGATAGAAATTGTAATTCAAACATCCACTTTTTTAACCACTAAAAAGAACCAACCATTGTCTAATTCATATCTTTGTTTTCAGTGTTAAGGGAGTGACACATATTTTAATTACTATGCATTTAAAAAAATCTGATTAATCTGTTATTTTAATTTCAGCAATTATCACCTGTCTAAATTATTCAACACAGACAAATCTTTACAAGCGATGAAATATTTCTACAAAAAATCCAGTATTATATATTTTATTATTGGCTACATTGTACATGTCACTGATTTTTTTTTTAAAGTATATTGAACATAAAACAATCTAGTTAAATGAACCTTCCAATTTGAATTTGTTGATTTACACCATTAACCCAATTTTATCAACATCTTACAAATTACTTTTATATGTGTATGTGTGCCCTGAGGAAACAACATGTGCACAGTCACCGTTTGTGCATCTTGAAGAACTCATCAATATTATAAAAGAAAACATTTACTTTAGCAAAGGAAATGGACAATTTTTAGTATTAAATAATAAACCATAATCAGCAAAAAACACAGTAATAGTCACGCTACAAATTTGGAAAATAATCAAATAAAAACATTTTGTGACTGAAAAGTCCTGGCTGTACCTAATCAATTGGCCAAGATGGCCGCCGCCCCGGGTGGGCAGAGGGGAGAGAATCCTTGGTGTACCTAATTAATTGGCCAAGATGGCCGCCGCCGCCCTGGGTGGGCGGAGTGGCGAGAATCCAGGGTGTACCTAATTAATTGACCAGAATCCTGGGTGTACCTAATCAATTGGCCAAGATAGTAGTAGTAGTAATAGTATTTGCAATAGTAGTAGTCGTATATAGGCCAAGCCTTGAGTACACCAAGAAAAAAAGGGGCTGAGTTGAGCTCAACAGTGAGAGATGATTGGCTGAGGCAGTTGCTATGCAAAAGTGACAGACCATTCACGCACACACATTTGATTTTAACTTGTTGCGAGACGTCACGCACCCACATTCCATTGATTTTGTATAGGATTACGCTCACCTCAAACAAAAGCCTCTCACGACTTAACGGTTGAAGATGCAGATTCCAGAAATGGCTCGTTAGAACGGCAAGGGTTTGGGGTACGCGAGCATGTTCTCAGTTTTTTTAATCGGATGAAAAATGACCAAATGAGAGCAGGTTAAAAACTTATGATTGATCGAAAACGAAAAGGGAAAAACGGAGAAAATAACATTGAAAAGAGATCGAAATAGTCCGACTTCTCCTCGCTTAAAGTGAAAATAAAGGTACTAAATGACACCTTAGCCAAATAAAACTTAGTTTTTCAGAAAGCAGAGGCTTGTGGCTACAAAATGTGCCAATTTGATGTCTAGTGAGCAAAGATTGTGGCCATGGTGACGAGTTGAAGTGAAACTTTTGGAAATATATTTTTTGGTTCCCGTCACTGAAGCCTTAATTAGTCACACTGTAAATAGGCGACTTTCACCCCTTTGCTCACTGTCTTTGAACCCGCACAGGGGGGGAGCTTTCATTCCTTAATTATTTTTTTTGACACTGAGCTAAAGATGACAAAAATTCCAACAAAATGAGCTAAAATTCATATCGGTCGGTCAACGTATGTGCGCGCAGCGTGTCTTGGAAAAAGGTGCTTGATTGGAGTTGATCTCTTTCGGTTTCCCATTCATTCCTATGGGACTTTATTTGGGAGTTTTTTGGGAATAGCTTCGCCATGGTAACTGGGAATTCCCTTGCGGAAAAATCGGTGGAAGATTAAAAAAAATAATAAAAAGAAGAAGAAGAATAATACTAGAAAAATTTCCGCGGAAATTTTGAATGGGCCTGCTGACTCTTGCAAGGTGGAAAGATGCATGCTCTGAACTGTTTGCCAAATGTTGGTGTACTTTACCTCTCAATTTGTGTCAGCAGGAATAGAGTTCAGGACAATTTGTAATAACTGCAGTTATTACATGTGTAATGGCTTCCCTTATGTCTTGATTGACATTTTAGTCATATCAAAAGGGAATCAGTTTAATTTCTTGCTTATAGTGTAAGTGATTAACTAAAATATAAAATGCAATATACTGTATCATGGAGCAAATACAGTATGAATGCAGTGTTTAAATTTGACATTGCATATTAAAAGGCATGTTGGTGCTGATCAATATTGCAGGAATATTACTCCAAAGTACATGTAAAACGGCTCTTAAAAGAGCCGTTTTGGGTCTTTGTTACACAGCATCTTCATCTTTTCCTGAGCACACAAAGGAACAAGTTGTTAGAAAATAGGCAGCAAAACTGAACAGTTAAAACTTAATCTAAATACTCATCCAATACACATGTGACGGTTTTTCAGTGAGGAATCCTGTAGAATAAATCATTTTGGTCTACGTTTGCGGGATCCCTTTTTTCAGCTTTTCTCTCCACCAGTTGTACCAGACATAACAACCTTGATATCCTTGGCCATGTCAAGTAGCGCCCCTTGCTGCGCTCCATCCACCTGTATTGCATGTGAAAATGAAAAATGAGTGTTCAATGTTTGCCTAGATCAATTCAGTAATCAATCATCACTTACCCTCGCAGTTCATCCCTTACCATTGCAGTTCATCCCTTACCATCGCAGTACCTCACTGACACCAACACTTTTCATTGTGTTGTAGTCACAATCACAATAAGGACAAACAAAACATTCAAGTCCAAATGCACGATGTCCTGCTAACAGAAAAGCACACTGATTAAAAGTACCGTCATACAACACTGCTCAAAATAAGGGAGCGCTTAAATGGCATATCCCATGTCTTAAATTCAATTTAAAGCTCAATAAGTTTAGAACTAACTAAATGATAAATATGTCTACAAAAAAAATGATTGGCCGCTCTGATTTTGAGTGTAGTTCTGTTATGACACAAATTTTGAACGAGCAAAGGATTTAACTTTTCAGCCTTTACAATTTAAAGTACAGTATCCCCCTCTTTTGAGCAGTGGTATGAAAGGCTCAATAACATTTGCAAAGGCACACTTGTGAAAATGGTGCCCTTGCGATCTACAATGAGCTGACACAAGAAGTTAACACACAGTAGACCGGACTGTGGTAACTGTAATAAGTGTGCAGAACGCCTGATTGAACACAACAATCTGGGCGAGATATGTAAATGTGATCAATCAGTGTCTGCTTTCCAGTTGTGGCCTGGGTGATCAGCTGTGAAAAGCCTCTGGACTGAAACAAGTCCAGAATGGATTTCTTTCCCTTTGAAAGCAAATCCTCATTAAAGTCTCCGCAAACAACAATAGGCTGGCAGTCCATCACGGCCAAGGCATCCAAGAGACTTCCAAGGTTTGGAAGAAAGGTGCCAAGACTCAGGTTGGGTGGCCTGTAGACCGTAGCTATCAAAGCCTGGACGGGAGCGTCAACCCTGATGACAGCAAATTCCAGGTCAACCACAATCCGAATAAACCGACGGGGCTCCGCTCGAAGACAATCGCGATAATAGACTGCGACTCCGCCACCCTCTTTTTGGGCCATGTCCAGTCTATTTGAATATGAAACTTGTCTGTTGCGCACAAAAGTGCTGCATGCCTCCAGTTGCAAGGGAGGGGGGAAGAAGGATCCAGACAAATGAGTTTCAGTGAGGCAAAGGACATCTGCCAGCCTCAACTCATGATGAGACTTTAAGTCGTCAATATGAGATGGAAGGCCCTCTGTGTTGTGATGAACAATGGTCAAGGTGGGAAAAGCAGTTTGCGGCATTTTGGAAAAGTACAACAATGGTCTTGTACTTTGGAAAGAAGCGCGCGTCATACTGTCCATTGCCGTCGTGATGTTGGGATTTGCATAGATTTTGGATTCGTCAAAGTCTATGACCCTCAATCCCTGAAGTGACGTCGTGCGGCTTAGGGCAACATAGGCCATTCCAGGTTCAAACACACGCTTAAGAGACACCACTGCAGAGGTCATCGTCATGCCTTGCACTTTGTGAGCCGTGCATCCAAAAGGCAAGCTTCATGGGGAATTGCCGCCTGACCACGCCTTTCATGCCCAGGTTTTCCTCCGACCTTTCGATATAGACCAAGTCATCCGTCGGCCCCAGAATTTTATCACGCAATTTCTGGCCCGCTTCGGGATTGTCTAGCCTCAGTCCGAGCAAGGTCACTTTCTCCGCCGACCCCTTTGGGGCGCTTTGAACAATGTTGCCTATTGTGCCAAAGGTCCCGTTCACCAATCCGTCCTCGACATCCAAATTCCGAAGAAGCATAACCCGTGCTCCTACACCAGCTTGAAGAGCATCCGGTAGATCCCTTCTCGACCCCATGATCACTTTGGTCACGGTGACCATCGCCCCCGACCGTGGACTCTTCCTGTAGTCCTCTGCGGGAATATTGACCACAGTCAATTTGAGAGCAGCCACAGTTGCTGCATTGTGCCTATCCACCTCTTTATTGGTGGCAAAGATATGCAGAGTATCCGCAGGGAGGTCTCGCGCATCCGTGACAGCCGTGGTGAGTAACGCCCTGTCACCATCGCCGAGTGGATCAGCCTTCCCCTTCTCCCTGATCCTGTTCAAAAGCGACGTCGTCTTTTTGCCGCATGATTTGAGTAAGCTTGACCATCTGAAAATCTGTCCAGAGGTCAAGAAGATCGTTGTCAGAAACGCAGAGGGGTTTGGACCTTCCGAGGGGTGGCAGTTGGTAGAAGTCCCCAACTGCAAGAACGGAGATGCCCCCAAATGGTCTCTGGTTGCCCTTGATTTGCTGAAATCTCCAGTGGACATAGGCAAAGAGTTCCTTGGAGACCATGGAAATCTCGTCGATGATCAAAATTTCCACGTTGCAAAGGGTTGCTCTCAATGCGTCCAACGTATTCCCCAGCGCCTGGTAAGGAGGCTTTAGAGTCCTGGGGAGTTTCAAGAGGGAATGAAGCGTTTTCCCTGAGATGTTGTAAGCCGCCGTGCCAGTAAACGACGTCAGCAGCACAGCAGGCTTGGCCATATCCGCTTCGTCGCGGAACCTGGGAAGCTGGCGGATAATCTTACTGGCCTCCTGGTAAATGCACTTGATGACATGCGATTTACCACAGCCAGCTCCTCCGGAGATCAAATAAAAGAAGGGCTCGAGGAGACGATCCGAAACGCGTTTCAAACACCACTCGCGCACAGCGTAGAAGACGGACGCTTGCGTTTCATTGAGACTGCGGTACATGTTCCTCACAAATTCGGCGCTCAACTTTGGCGCCTCAAACACCGGCAAGACCGCGCCGCTACCAGGAGCGTCCTGGTAGGCCGGAACCTCATCTTGCGGGTCTTCCTGTAACGGATTAGATTCGCGTTCGGTGGCACACTCCAAACGCTCTGCTTCTACCTCCGGCGCAAAAGTGCTCCACGCGTTGAGAACCGCACGAAGCTCTTTCAATTTTTCGAAGGCATTGTCCACGGTCTTTCCCCGTCCTTCGTACCGCCCCCGATTGCGGTCGAATATAGCCCGCACCCGACCGAACTTTGATTCCCGGGCACCGTAGAACTCCTCGTACGTTTTGAGGTTTTCAGACCTGAGCTCGGCGTCGTCTCTGTGGGGGAGGTACAATTTAAGATGGGTCCTGTAATACTTCTCAGCATACTTTTTGATTGAGAAGCGAGTGAATCTGATGACGGCATCTTTTCCAATCCGCTTCTGGATGAATCCCTTGCCGTGTGAGAGGGGAATGACATTCTTGCCCTCAATCTGCTGACCGTAGACGACCCGGTATTCGGATGCGAATTCGGCGAGACACATCCGCTCAAACATTGCCGTTCTAGGTCTTGCCACATATTTGTCTGGCAGACCAGACATCCACACGTTGTCTGCTTCCGGATGCATGGTCCTCAGTCTACTCATGGGTAGACTCAATTTCACGCCATCCTCAGCAGTCTGGATGAAAACTACGCTGCGCGAGCACTTCTTCAGAGGGAGACTGCATGTCCGCGCCACCGCTTCTTGAGCGCTCACCTCTCTGTGCTTGGAATACGCCGCCATTATTTTCCTCATCTCGTCCTTTTTGTCGACAAGAGGCTTTGTCTTCAAGTCTTTGACGACAGACGTGAGGCACTCTGACATCTCGTGCTCCGGTTTGGAAATGTACGACATCATGTACATGAGACACGCGACGTCGAGCACGTACTGAATATCCATGTTGGCGTTCCATGCCCGCAGCAGATGTGGGTTGTAAGCATTTATCCAGCTTTCCGTTGGAGCACGCTTCAACATGACAACCATTCCGGAGGTCAGATTAGTGACGCTGTCCTTGTAGCTGTCCATTGTCAAATTGGCCTTTTTGAGAAGCTCCGGCAAGTCCTGCGGGACATCCGCGTCCATGAGGATCTCTCTGATGCGTTTGAGCTCTTCTTTAGCCTCCCTTTGTTTTTCGGTGAGGCGCGCCGATTTGGCCGCCTGCTTCCTATGCTGGCCTTCCACACTCTTGTCCGTTGGGACGTCTTCAGTCTCCGTCTGGAATGGCAACGTGATGGTGGTTTGGTCCGTCGGCAGTTTGGGGTACCCAAATCTGCAAGAAACGTTTCCTTTCCGACAAGACTTTGTGTGTTTTTTGCTGTGTGCCTGAACGCTGGTGACAATGTCGTGCAGTTCAGGGTCCTCAATCGGGTCTGGTATTTTGCAAGTGATGTACTTGTCGATTAAGTCAATGGCTTCTTGACAACATCTGAGGTCGGGTTCTTCGATGACTGGCGCACCCTTAATCCAGAGCAGCATGTGAGCGTGCGGACTTCCTCTGGCTTGAAATTCTACACGATAGAAGTGGTCTTCTACCGGACCCAGGGACTGTGCAGGAGACAGGATGAATGCCATAAGAGCATCCATCCTTTTCTCAAAAAGGCGCATCACTGTGACCGGATTGCTGCGAAGAACATCGCATTTGGCATTCCAGTCGAGATGGGAAAAGTCCCCTTGTTCGCCTTGCTGCGCTTTGACGACCTCGATTACTTCAGGCCATCTCATTTCCGCAGCAGAAAAGGTAAGGAAGAATGTGGGCTTGCCCAACTGCCTGGTCATTGCATGGAGGTCCCCCTAAGGGCACCCTCCCAAAAAGCCGGCGTGCCTCTCAAGGGCTGCATGAAGCGCATCGCATGCTCTCTTTGGATGAGCTTCTCCAGTTCATCTTTGTCCTGAAGCATCCGGTTTGAAATCTTCTTCCCATCCCGAGTGAGGGCTGTCCCCTTGCAGGCCTGAATGGACATGCTGTTGGTGGCCAGATGCGTTTCTGTCACAAACTGCGCAAAGAAAAGGTAACTTTGATCTTTGGCAAATCGAGTGTCAACGGAGAATAACCTTGCATTGAAATACAAACTGGGTGACAGCTTAATTTCTCTCGCCTCATCGAGTGAATTCTGTCCTGTTGGGAACTGAACGGGAAAGGCCATGGCTTCGAGGTTTGGCACGGCAAAAAATCCCACCGGCTTGTTTCCTTGGGCAGGAGCGATGCTAAATATGCCGTCCCCATATGACAGCTTTTCCTGCGCGATGTCAGGAGGCTGCATACAGGTGTCGAGTGTCAAGCCCGGCCTGAGCTCCTCTTTGCTCTCTTGGGGTGTCTGTTGCCCTTTGGTTGCGGGGGTGTTGCTGCTCTCTGGCTGTGCATCGGCCTCAGGGATGTTCTCTTCTCCTACCCCCTCGTCTTCCTCTTCTTGGAGACTTTCAAACTGAGCGCTTTCATCTATCGATACAGTTTTGTATTCTGCATGAATGCGTTTCAGTGTCCTCAGCGCTGCCAAGACATTTGTCATGTTGACAGTGTAAAAATGCTGGTAACCTTTGTACACAATGCGGCGCTTCAGCTTCACCTGGAGAAGCTGGGCCTCACTGTGCGGCCTTGGGAGGGAGTTCACTACGGCTTCCATCTCTGATGGAACGCACACCACAGAACCGTGTACGGCCCTTTGCCGTCCTTTGGGCAACGCAACAATCTTTGCAAAAGGGATGATTTTTGCAATTAGCTGTCGTTCAAGTACATTTAATTCCGACAGCTCTTCGGGAATGGGTGCCAGTGCCAAGTTATTTGCCACCGCCTGGGGTGGCATGCCACCTCTGAACAGATGGTTGTCACAGGTATGACAAATCCACTCCTGCATCCGTTCTTGAGGAACGGTACATGGGGCGGGGCAACTACAAGTGTGAACAAACTGGCCTGTCAAGCACGCAAGCGCCACATCAACATTTTTGGTGTATCTGGCTCGTTTGCAACGCTTTACTTGATTGGGGAAAAGCGCACGGTGGCACACTGTGCAGATATACGTAGGCCCATGCCGAACCCTTTCCCGGAAAGAAGCGATGGTGGCTTCCATTTCTGGATCTACGAGTGCCTGCTTCAATTCCACAGAGACGTCTACTACACCATTTGCCTGATCCTGCTCAATTTCCTGACACTGGGGAATGACGCGACTATATTTATTTTTGATTTTCACAGCACAATTTAACTTGTGGCGAATACGTTGCAGCGCGTTTGAATCACGCCTGTCCTTTTTGTTTTGTAAACAGCGCCTAATATGAGAAAGCCGAATCTTTTTGGTACCTCTCTCGCACGTAATTTATCTTTTTACTTTGAAAAGATATATCCTTTCTGTACCTCTCTTGCATGTACTTTTTGTGTTTACTTTGAAAAGAAATATCCTTTCTGTACCTCTCTTGCATATAATTTTTGTGTTTACTTTGAAAAGAAATGTCTTTTCTGTACCTCTCTCGCAAGTAATGTTTCCGTTTACTTTGAAAAGAAAGGTCATTTCTGTATTTCTCTCTTACGTACCTTTTCATCAATATCTTCTGCTTTTGTTGAAAAGCAAGATTGTGTTGGTATTTATTAATCAGATATTGCTGCCGTTTTGCCTTAAAAGCAGAATCACTGTTATATCTATTCTTTTGATAGAGCTTCTTTTTTTCCTTAACGCAAGGATCACTGTGATATTTAGAATTAGATGACAGTTGTCGTTGGCACTTACGAATGTGTTGACGTTCCCTATACAAATGTTTTGCACGCCGACTTTTACTACATTTGGAAATATCTATATTAACATCCAGCAGTTTGAGTCCTTGCTGAGGTTCCGGAATATTTTGACTCATTAATTTGACTTGCTTGGCTATTCTGTTCAACATGTACCGCACTATGTAGCTCTTGATTTGGTACAATACCGATCACAATTTGTATCGCTTTAGTTGGGGAATCACCTAATTCAATTAGTAGCTCTTCATTTGCCTTTGATATGGTTGTAGTAGAATCCCGATGCGTGTTAATGGAACTGCCGTCAATATGAAAAGAGACTGGCACAAACTCATAGGTTGCAAACCGGCCATGTCCTTCAAAAAGCTGACGCAAATGCTCAACCAAGCCACACAAGTGAGAAAAAGTCAACATAATTGCAGTTCCGTTTGGGTGTGGCAAGCCCACTTCAGATCTGGAATGTGAATCAAATAACCCAAAGTATCCTGATCTGTCACGGAATACTGCAAAACACTCTGGATTCACAATCAAGAAAGCAAGAGTGACATTTTGTGAAAAGCACTCAAGCTGAGCTCCAAGAGACAATCCCAAGTCTCTTTTGGTATGACCGTCATCTATGACATAACCAACGCTGAGCTCATGCATCTGTACATTATAGACATTGGTGTCCGTCATGACTTGTTTTGGCATCTCCTCGACAGTCAAGTGATCATTCCCAAAGTTATGGTCCAAAATCAATTGCTGTTTAGCACCCACGTAAAGAGAGTCCCCGTGTTCAAGCACTCTGTCAAGTTCAAGCGAATTAAACTGCAACCCCTCAGCGTGGAAGGCCAAGAAAGTGAGAGCCATACAAGTACACTGGTGGTTGCGAGAAAAACTTGAGTACCTTTCATCCATCTGTGAATGTGTGGCCCTCACGGATAGCGTGCGTTGAGGAAGTCCCACAGCAGGATCCTGAAATGATTGAAACCATTTTAATTATCTTAAATTCTAACTAATATAATTTTAAACATTTCATATGTTAATGGTTTTTTTTTTTCTCTTAAGAGCTCAGTATTGTTCATTCGGAGATGTCATCATCATTGCTCTTTTTTTTTTTTTTTTTTTTTTTAAATATATATATATATATATATACACATATATACATACATATATACATACCTTTTTTTTTTTTTTGTGTGTGTGGGTGAGAATGTGTGTGTGCGTGCGTGCGTGCGTGTGTTTGTTAGCTCACCAGAAAACCTATTAGAAAAAAAAATCTCATACCGTTCACCTAAATCGAACACCAGGAGACCCGAGGGGACCGAAGAAAACCAAGGAAGGTGAAATCCAGCACCGACCAGACACCCCCCACCAGAACTCCTCCCCAGCCCAAGAAACATCCAGACCCCAACAAATCCAAAAAACATAAAGTCAGGGAGGCCTCAAGAGACCAACGGAGAGACCGAGAAAAGGAAGGAAGGACAGACGAAGCCGCGTGAGATCCGAGACACCAGCCTCCACCGATTCAATAACCTGAGGAGGAAACAGATTGTGTCTGAGTTTCGGTAGATGCTGGTGTGGTGGATCTGGCATGCATGAAAATCTCCACCAAAGAGGGGAGCCGTCGACCCCCGCCGGAACAGAGCAAGCGCAACACCTCAGGGCCCCCCAGGCCGCGGCAGCGCCAAAGGACGACCCCCGGGCCCCACCAGGGCCACCGGCCGGAGAGCAAACCCAGGAGCAGGAGCGCCCCCCGCCCCAACACGGCCCGCGCCCCCGGCCCAACGCAGCAGGACGGGGCACTGCAGGCCCACCACGCACCCCACCGGCCCCCAACCCCCGCCCCCCACCACCCCCCGCCCCCCATCCACCCCCCGCCACCCACCCCAACCCAGCCCCAGCCGCCCCATGCCCCCAATCCCCCAGACACCCCCCACCCCCAGCAAAGCACCCTAAAAAAAATAGATAGGGCGGGGGGGGGGGGGGGGGTGGCGACACGGACAGGGGACCGCAGCACTGCTCTATACTGCGGCCCCCAACCGATGGCACCCCCACAAGCCCCCCCCCCCCACCCACAAGTTGTGTGGTGTATTAAAATTGGAGGGGAGTTGTAGGGTGAAGACGGTGTTTCCACCCTACCCCACCCCCCAAAGTGTGTTATGTGCCCTATATGTCTATAAAAGTGTATTGTGCAAACCTAGTGTAGTGAGTTAAGAGGTGTGACCAGCGGGGCCCCCCCCAACCGGGCGGGGGCAGGAGGCGCACCGGCCCACCAAGCCCCCACCCACCCCACCAGGACCCCGGCGGGCATATGGGACCCGTCCGGCGGGGCGATAGGGCTCGCCCCCCGGATACTGGGTCCCGCCCGAGGTGTCAGGACGCCCACCGGAGCGGGGCGGGCACGACACCAAACCCCAGCCACCCCCGCCGGCCCCCATAGCACCGAGACCCGGGCCATGGATGGAGCCCCCGGCCCAGGGGAGGGGAAGGAAGGCGTACCGGGGAAGGGGAAGGGAGGAGGGAAGGGGACGACAAGAAGGGCAGGGGGCAGCGGCAGGGACGCAAGGAGAGGGGGAGAGGAGGAGGAAGGGCGACGAGGGAGAGGCAGCAAGGGGGAGGAAGGGGGAGGGGAGAGGGAACCACCGGGCACCCCGGCGGCCCACAGGCCCCGAACCGCGTCGCCGGGCCCAGAGCGACGGACCGCGCCGGAACGGCGCCGCCCCCGACACCAGGGAAAGCCCCGCAACGCAGCACCCCCCAAGAGACCCAGGGAACGGCCAAGACGCAGCCGCCACCCAGCAGCCAACAGAGGGGCAGACCCGCCCACTCCCCGCCAGGGGGGACAGCACCCACAGAATTAACCCACTGGCATGCCGTGAATCCGAATATCAACCCCTGGTGCCCATCGGAGGTGAATCCGCTCGATCCCGCTGGCAGCAGCCGGGTTCCTGACTATGGAAACACAACCATTAGTTACAAATTGCCTAATACAGAAACATCAATGCCAGTTATAACGCTGCTGTGGCTCTCGCTAACAGGCAGAATTAAAATCCAAGTTTAGGTTAAAAAATTCTATATACGTAGACCATGTTTCTTTAAATTTTGACATTTGGTTTTTATTTGAGGCAGATATTTTTTCCATTAAAATATGATTTATGAGGAGGTTAGACCATTGGTCGATATTCAAAGTTTGTTTATTTTTCCAGTTAACAAGAATTGTTTTTTTTGCGATAGTAAGGGCTACAAGTATAGATTGAAATTGTTTATGTGGTAAGTCAATTGTTGTTAAGTCACCTAGCAAACACAAGTTTGGAGAGAACGGTATCCTACAGTCCAAGACAGCGGAAAGTTTTTCTAAGACTTTAGTCCAGAAACACATAACCGGAGTACATAACCATAAAGCATGAAAATAAGTGTCTGTAGTGTTTTGTAAACACTGGAGACAAATGTCGGAGTCTGAGAGTCCCATTTTCTTCATCATATATTGAGTAATGTATGTTCTGTGAATAATTTTATATTGGATAAGTTGTAAATTTGTGTGTTTTGTCATTTTAAAAACATTTTCACAAACTTGAATCCAAAAGACAGATTCCGGAGCTATAGACAAGTCTGTTTCCCATTTTGAGATGGGTAAAGACGTTTTATCAGTATATGAAAGTAACTTATATATTTTTGAGAGTTTTTTTGTTGTTGTCGGAGAAAGCTTGGTAATATCTTTAGCTAAAACAGGCGGTTGGAGCGTACCCTGGAGTGTTGGAATTTGTTTCTTTATCATACTTTTAACTTGCAAATAATGTAAAAAGTTTCCGTTTTTTATTTTATATTTTTGGAGCAAGGATGTATATGATATAAACATATTATCTGAGAAGAGATGGTGGAGATGTGTAATTCCTTTCTGCTCCCACACATTCAAATAAAACGATTGGTTGTTAATTTGAAAGTCGGGGTTATGCCATAGGGGAGAAAGCCCGCTGGGCTCCACTTTGGCTTTTGTCATTTCTAGTGCCTTCCACCAGGCAGTCAGGGTGGCGGAAATCATTGGATTTTTAAAGCAGTTATGGCGCTTAATCGATGTTGTAATAAAGAGTAAATCTAGGAGTCTGAGGTTATTACAATCCTTCTGTTCTAGTTCCAGCCAACAGTTAGTATCTCTATTGGGTTGTGCCCATAAAATAATATATTGTAGCTGGTTGGCTATATAATAGTGCATAAAATTTGGTGCCTCTAGACCTCCTTTGGATTTATTTTTCTGAAGAGTAGATAGACTAATCTTTGCTTTTTTTTTTTTTCCAGTAAAATTTTGTAACGGCTGAGTCCAACAACTGGAACCAGTTAGCCGTAGGTTTAAATGGAATCATTGAGAAAAAATAGTTTATTTTGGGTAAAACTTTCATTTTAATAGTGGCTATTCGTCCTATTAGAGAAATAGGAAGATTATTCCAGCGCTCCAAGTCACTATAAATGCTATCCAGAAGTGGAGTGAAATTTAAATGAACTAAATCAGTTAATTTAGGTGAGATTTTTATGCCTAAGTATTTTAAATTACCTATAGGAAATGAGTAGTATGGGTCCTGGCTTGCAGGGTTCCATGAATTTTCTGTAATAGGTAGAAGTGTTGATTTTGTCCAGTTAATAGAATAGTCTGATAACTGTGAGAATTTAGTTATTAAGTTAAATACTTCCCCTAATGAAATAGCAGGCTTTTCTAAATAAAGTAAAATATCATCGGCATATAGATTAATTTTATGTTCTGTTACCCCAGAGTGAATTCCTTGAATCATTCTTTCCTGGCGTATGGCTAATGCAAGCGGTTCAATAAATATTGCAAATAATAAAGGCGACAGTGGGCATCCCTGTCTTGTGCCTCTCTGTAGAGTAAAACTCTTAGATATAATAATGTATATTGTATGTGTATATGTTAATGGTTAATGTTGTGAGTATAAAAAAGTTACCTCAGTCCCAGGACGACGGGGGGATGATGGTCTGGAAGGAACCTCCGCAAGGGCTGGCCTTTCCTCTGGCTGAAACGACAAGCAAACAATAATTCTTTAACACACAGCACTTGAGTGAAGAGTCACTAATTTCTGTTTGTGATTTTAAGTAAGACTTCTCAGGGCTGATAAGAATGCAATGCAAACCTGGTGCTCTCTCCGTGTGCTCTTATGGGCTGGCCGCTGTCGTCTGTGCCCTGCGGTGGATGTCTAACAAGAAAGAGCAAAAAAAAAAAAAAAGAGAAATATATATATTTTTGCTTTTACTGCGAAGCATTGTTACGACAAGAATGGACAATTAACTATACTTTTTTTTTTGTCATGAAGATAGATATGTAAACATAACGGGCAAACAAAATAGGAAAACGTAAATACCTTCTTATCCTTTGGATCCTGGGCAGTCCTCAGGGCTGGAAAGATGAGCTGGAGACAGCTTGTCCATCGCCTCCAACATGGGTGGGCTGAACCAGAGAGGGTTCAATGGGATGTTGCACTGTAAAAAACACAACAAAATAGAAATAGAGAAATAGAATTTTAACATGTGCCATGGTAAAAGGCTGAATGAATCCATGATCACCATCACAAACCTGGAGAGTGCCCATCCACCCAGTGGGCCCACAGGTGACCTCAGAGTCCACAACCGAGCTGCTCTGAAATGACTAGTGACATTATTGCAACACACACATTCATAAAATTTAAGGTTTTCAAAAACATGTTAGGAGGTTTTCAAAAACATGTTAGGCTTGCGTTTACCTCCTTGGCCTTCCCGACGAGTGTCCAGTCAAAAGGGTTGGAAGGCTGAGGCGCAGTGACCTCACCCTTAACAACCACTTTTGGTCTGAACACTCGAGCTGGTGGCGAACGCTGAGGAGCAGCCGGTGCAGGTGGTGCAGTCCTCTCCATCCGCAGGTTGACGGCAGCCCACAGCAACCGCGCAAGCACCGACATCCCATCGCTGTCACTGAGGTGTACCTTCCAGACATGATCAGAAAAAATATTATACATCTACAAACATACTTTTGATAGGAGGAGCACTAATAAAATGTTTGTTTTTTGCAGCAATTAATGTACTTACCCCGTCTCTACACCACAAGTGAAGATGTGACAGCGGGAAGTGGCCAGCAACAGATAGGTAGCGAATACCTACAGTAACAAAGAAAAAAAAACATTAGCCCAAGAGTCCCCCGCTGAGACACCAATGAAATCAGATCAGGAGGTGACTTAAAGAAAAGTAGAACACTTTGTGTGTGAAAACAATTTTCAACATGAAACGTACCCATAAGTGCTGCCACCCGGTTGTACTCCTGGCGAAGAAGGTCCTGCTGGGCCAGCTCGACGTTCAGACGAGGGGGGAAGTCCAGCACAACGACCTGCACAAAGTTTAAAACTGTAAAATATACATCTGGAGCAAGATGAACTTTCATTCATATTCCATCCTTCAATATTCATTAACTGTTTAACTACGGGAAAAGGCTGAAATGTATTTTAAACAGAACATATTTGACATATGCAAGTACATACTTGAAATGTAAATGTATGATCTATATAAAGGAAATGTGTGAACTTACGTTGGGCCAGCGGCTGCAGACGGTGTGCAAGAACTGGCCAAAGTCAGCCGCTGCCTCAGCGATGGGGCGGCCCAAGTTGTTGCTGGGAGCCAAAATGCAGACCACCTCGGGTGACCGAGGCAGAACAGCATTCAGCACCTCAGCACGCAACTCGGAGGCCCTGGCACCCGGGGTGGACATCACGGCAAACGAGAAACGTCCCTCCGGCATCTTCACAACCCCATCGGCAATGGCTCGCAGGTGGGAGTCACCAACAACCAGGACAAACTATTACAAAAGAAAAAAAAAAAGTAGTAATTGAAAAAAGGAAAGAGGTAATTTAAAAAAATAGACACAAATGAAGGTTGTTAATTTGTTATAAAGGCAGAGTTGATTATAAAACATACCGTGTTGTCCTGGTTCAGTGCTGGAATGACCAGTTTGTGCCTCCGCCCAGTCACAGCTGAAACTGGCCATTCCCGAACTCTGTGGCGCCAGCCAGTGCCTCTGCCTAAAATGATGCACACACAGAATACCATGTCAAGTCTCAACTTCAATTGCTGACAATGCACAGTACAAGTACATGTTCCACTTTGAGTGTATATGAACCTGCAAAATATTGGAATTGCTTAAAATAATCAATTGTAAAACTGCTGCAAAAGCAATTAAAATTATGACTGACCTGGTACCAGAGCCTTGGCACAAACAGGGGACACCTAAAACATAAAGCATAGACATTACACAATTGTAGGCATGTGCAGTCTGTCAAGGAGGGGAAGCTTGAGGACCCAAATGCGGGAAGACAGGGCGAGGAGGCAGAGGCTCAATCAAAAAGGGGATTTTAATTTCTACAAAACAAAAGGTGAGATCTAAATTGCACGGAAAAACATAATATGGAGAAAACAAGGCAAAACGGGCAGCATGACATGGGGGGAAAATTCAAGGCAAAAACGGGCAGCATCACAGGGGGAAATACAACAATGACTCGACACAGACAGAGGGGAGACAGCAGACTAAATACACAGACTAACGACACAACAAGACACACCTGGGGCAAGACACAAGTGGCTGAGGGCACTGATTGGATCACACGAGGAAGGGCAGGATCACACTTAAACAAGACCAAGGGAGACACACAAGGAAAACAGAACCCAAAACATGACAGTCACCATAATATAGAGTAAAAAGCAAACATAGGTTGTAATGGTTAAATTAGTTTCAATTAAAATTGACCAGGTATTTTGTACATACAAGTGATGTTAATTCAGGCCAGGTTTATTAATGAAATTCTTAATCACAAAAGAGATTCAAGGACTTAACTGATACTTTTGTTTGTGTCTGAAATACAGTCACAATTGCTCAATTTTGCTAGAATTTTCTGATCAAATACATGAGCAGAAAGGCAGCAGATTGTACCAGATTAGATTATAGTATAAAGGAAGTATATAGAAATATGTTTTTGACAAAACAATGACATACACTGTTTAGATAGACATGAAGTCTAAAACAAAACATTAGTTGTTAAATATAACCGTCTTAGTTATTATTATTTACATCTGGTCTATGTAACTTAAAAGAAACCATGTGAAATATCTGTGTCCGGGCTCGGCATCTCACAAATTTGTGATCAATGTTAGTGAGTTTATTTTTGACATCAGTAAAATTTTTGAAATCTTGTAGAAAACAGACTTCATCACAATTAAATTCAGAATTAGTTTGACATGAATAAAGCAATGCACAAATATCGCTCAGTCATACACTCTATATTTGTCAAACTATGCCCTGGTGAAGACAATCTTGTGTTGAAACATGTTGGTAGTCCATTTTAAATAAAGGATTTTTTTTACATTACTAATGAGTGTCTTGAATACACAGACTGCTTTTAACATAAGCATTTTAGCATTTTTTTCTGCTTGACTCTATATTTGTAGCCGGAAATAATGTGTATTGCACATTAACAAAGTTAATTGCATTTTGCCTGCTGTGGAACATACCTGGTGGGCAGCCACAGTAGAGGTATGCGGTGGGGAGCGGGCGTCCACAGTGGCGAGCCGACTGGCTGGAGCTGAAGTTCGGACTCTGGCCTTCTAAATAAAAAACTGGAGACTGCATCGTGGTCCCATCACTGGTGGCAGAGGGTGGGGACCGAGGCTGAAAACAAAATATACAGCACATTGAGGACCTAGCAGTGTGACTCAAAATAACTCAACACAGAATACACCACCGCCAAGTGCAGAATTGAATAGAGGCAAAGTACCTGCTGGGGTGCGATGTTTGGGCTCAGTTCCGGAGCAGCAAGGTCCAGCTTCTTCCATCGGCGCTTGGCTGCCTCGGAACGCTTCCCCTTCCGCGGCATGCTGCTACAGCAACCTTTACTGTAAGCAAAAAGAAAAGAAAAAAAACTTCCCAAGACAAAGTCAAAAGTAAACTGGCAGTAAAAAAAGGAAATCAATTTAAACACAACAAAATAGTAAAGTAATGATATTAGAGTGTTTGTAATGTGCTGTTGAGTGCAAGTTCAGCTGTATTTGCGTTCTAGACTCTGTGATGTAGATCTTATATATGTATTATGTTGTTTGAGGGCAAGATGGAAGCAGGTAGATGAGGTGGAAGTCCAAGGCGGTGCTGAAGGTTTGAAATCCAAGTATCACGGTCAGCAGCTTTCCAATTCGCACAGTGCTCAGCGGATCGCTAAAAGATTCAAGATAAAATTTGTAGTTAATCTCAGATGTGTTTGAAACATTAAAAATGTACATTGAGTCTAATGAGGCAGTGGTGTCATTGTAATAAAAATAAGAAACCGTCATCAATTGAAGTATAGTAACATCACACATTGTATAGTTCATTGATTATAAATAATGGCTGGGGTGAGCAGAGCCTTCAATAAATCCTCAACAATAGAAAAAAATGGATCCACTATAGACTTCCTTGTTTACTTATTAACAAAGAAAACGGTATTGTAATAACATTGTTACTTTTTTTTTCTTTTAGATTAATTTCCATGAGGTGAAACGGTTTGGCAAAATGGATGGATATTCTGGATGGCCATGAAAAAAACGATCGCTACAGAAACCAACGGTAATCTTTCAAGGGGGAAAATAAAGGCAGCTTTGACAATTTACAAATGTGTGCTGTAGTCAATCAATGAAGGTCATTTAACAGTGTAAAATACTTCCAAAATCCCTCATCGGCGCCGCTCCGCGACACGGTCGAGCAGGACACGCCACTCAACAACCGACGCCCCCCTCCCCCACCCCCACCACGACGATGACAGACGAGACAAAAGCCTTACTGTATATTGTAGCAACGAGGGCTATACACAATTGAGATTTAGAGCCTACTCAAACTTTTCTTTGTTTTTGTTTTCTTTTACTGCACATTAAAACCTTAAAGTGAGATCTGCTAGCTCTAGCTAGCGCTAGCAGGTGTAGTTAGCATGTAGGCTACCATGTCTAGCACTTAACTTTACCTATCTTGTTAAAACAGCAGCCGGATAACACAACGTTCAAACACATCAAATACGTTTCAATACATCGCCAGTATTAACGTGATGTAGTTTAGGATGGGGGAAAACTTGCAAAATCTCACTTATTTAGCATTATACATCAGACTAAAAATAATTGCCGTGCAACACTTACCTCAGACGAGATGAAATGGGACGAGACCGTCGTCGAGAACCTTCTAAAATAGTCTCATTCATGCGTCTTTAATTGGCCACAGCACAGACAAGCAGAAAACGACCAATCAGGGAAAATAGATAGGACAACACGAACTCCAACTATCAGCAAGAGGGGTCCGTCGTCTAGAACCTTCCAAAATCAAGCGAATGTCATTGGCCACAGCACAGACAAGCAGAAAACGACCAATCAGGGAAAAGAGATAGGACAACACGAACTCCAACTATCACAAGATGGGTTGCAGCCCGATGGTGAGGTTGGAGCGCGCTGCATCCGAGGAGGAGTCCAGTTTAAGGGGGCAACTGCGCTGCGTGCAGCTGCAAGGTTCAATAATGCGGATTGTGTCATACAACACTCGCGGGTTGCGAGTAGGACATACTGCTACATACAGGACAGGCCGTCTGGTGGTGGATGCGCTGCTTGACCAATTGTATGTGTTTTTTGCACATCAACATAAAAAAATAAATACATATAAAAAGATAAAAATTGTAATTCAAACATCCACTTTTTTAACCACTAAAAAGAACCAACCATTGTCTAATTCATATCTTTGTTTTCAGTGTTAAGGGAGTGACACATATTTTAATTACTATGCATTTAAAAAAATCTGATGAATCTGTTATTTTAATTTCAGCAATTATCACCTGTCTAAATTATTCAACACAGACAAATCTTTACAAATGATGAAATGTTTCTACAAAATATCCAGTATTATATATTTTTTTATTGGCTACATTGTACATGTCACTGATTTTTTTTTAAAAGTATATTGAACATAAAACAATCTAGTTAAATGAACCTTCCAATTTGAATTTGTTGATTTACACCATTAACCAAATTTTATTAACATCTTACAAATTCCTTTTATATGTCTATGTGTGCCCTGAGGAAACTGTGGAGACAACATGCGCACAGTCACTGTTTGTGCATCTTTAAGAACTCATCAATATCACAAAAGAAAACATTTACTTTAGCAAAGGAAATGGACAATTTATAGTATTTAATAATAAACCATAATCATCAAAAAAACACAGTAATAGTCACATGCTACAAATTTGGAAAATAATCAAATAAAAACATTTTGTGACTGAAAAGTCCTGGCTGTACCTAATCAATTGGCCAAGATGGCCGCCGCCCCGGGTGGGCAGAGGGGAGAGAATCCTTAGTGTACCTAATTAATTGGCCAAGATGGCCACCGCCCTGGGTGGGCGGAGTGGCGAGAATCCAGGGTGTACCTAATTACTTGGCCAAGATGGCCGCCGCCCTGGGTGGGCGGAGAGGCAAGAATCCAGGGTGTACCTAATGAATTGACCAGAATCCTGGGTGTACCTAATCAATTGGCCAAGATAGTAGTTGTAGTAATAGTATTTGCAATAGTAGTAGTCGTAGATAGGCCAAGCCTTGAGTACACCAAGAAAAAAAGGGGGTGAGTTGAGCTCAACAGTGAGAGATGATTGGCTGAGGCAGTTGCTATGCAAAAGTGACAGACCAGGCAGTATAGCTAAAAAAGCACTATTTAAATAGCAGTCCATTCCATTTCATTTAAAAATAATAATAATGTGTGTGTATTGTGTGTGTTTTTTTAAACTTATTTTTTTTTTTTAAATGTAAATGAGCTGAACATCAATCGGTCAATAAATGTGGAAGTTAACCATAATCAACTAAAAGTATCTTACTGTCCCTTAAAGAAACATGCACATTCACGCACACACATTTGATTTTAACTAACATTTCAATGAGCTGAACAGTTTAAAAATAGGGTTTTAAACTAGGGTTAGGGTTTCAAACTAGGGTTTTACATTAGGGTTAGGGTTTCAAACTAGGGTTTTATATTATTGTTAGGGTTTCAAACTAGGGTTTTACATTAGGGTTAGGGTTTAAAACTAGGGTTTCAATTTAGGGTTAGGGTTTCAAACTAGGGTTTTACATTAGGGTTAGGGTTTCAAACTAGGGTTTTACATTAGGGTTAGGGTTTCAAACTAGGGTTTTACATGAGGGTTAGGGTTTCAAACTAGGGTTTTACATTAAGGTTAGGGTTTAAAACTAGGGTTTTTAAATTAGGGTTAGAGTTTCAAAGTAGGGTTTTAAACTAGGGTTAGGGTTTCAAAGTAGGGTTTTAAACAAGGGTTGGGGTTTCAAAGTAGGGTTTTAAACTAGGGTTATGGTTTTAAAGTAGGGTTTTAAACTAGGGTTAGGGTTTCAAAATAGGGTTTTAAACTAGGGTG
Organism: Leptonotus elevatus; assembly: GCF_054856555.1. Classification (NCBI taxonomy): domain Eukaryota; kingdom Metazoa; phylum Chordata; class Actinopteri; order Syngnathiformes; family Syngnathidae; genus Leptonotus; species Leptonotus elevatus. Next base: position 7,440,299 of record NC_141260.1, on the reverse strand, counting down.
AGGGTTTCAAAGTAGGATTTAAATCTAGGGTTAGGGTTTCAAAGTAGGGTTTTAAACTAGGGTTAGGGTTTCAAAGTAGGGGTTTGAACTAGGGTTAGGGTTTCAAAGTAGGGTCTTAAACTAAGGTTAGGGTTACAAAGTAGGCTTTAAAACTAGGGTTAGGGTTTCAAAGTAGGGGTTTAAACTAGTGTTAGGGTTTCAAAGTAGGGTTTTAAACTAGGGTTATGGTTTTAAAGTAGGGTTTAAAACTAGGGTTAGGGTTTTAAACTAGGGTTAGGGTTACAAAGTAGGGTTTAAAACGAGGGTTAGGGTTTCAAAGTAGGGTTTAAAACTAGGGTTAGTGTTTCAAAGTAGGGTTTAAAACTAGGGTTAGGGTTTTAAAGTAGGGGTTTGAACTAGGGTAAGGGTTTCAAAGTAGGGTTTTATACTAGGGATAGGGTTTCAAAGTAGGGTTTTAAACTATGGTTGGGGTTTCAAAGAAGGGTTTTAAACTAGGGTTAGGGTTACAAAGTATGGTTTTAAACTAGGGTGAGGGTTTCAAAGTAGGGTTTAAAACTAGGGTTAGGGTTTCAAAGTAGGGTTTTTAACTAGGGTTAGGGTTTCAAAGTAGGGTTTTAAACTAGGGTTAGGGTTTCAAAGTAGGGTTTTAAACTAGGGTTAGGGTTTCAAAGTAGGGTTTTAAACAAGGGTTAGGGTTTCAAAGTAGGGTTTTAAACTAGGGTTATGGTTACAAAGTAGGGTTTTAAACTAGGGTTAGGTTTTCAAAGTAGGGGTTTGAACTAGGGTTAGGGTTTCAAAGTAGGGTTTTATATTAGTGTAAGGGTTTCAAACTAGGGTTTAACATTAGGGTTAGGGTTTAAAACTAGGGTTTTTAAATTAGGGTTAGAGTTTCAAAGTAGGGTTTTAAACTAGGGTTAGGGTTTCAAGTTAGGGTTTTAAACTAGGGTTAAGGTTTCAGAGTAGGGTTTTAAACTAGGGTTATGGTTTTAAAGTAGGGTTTAAAACTAGGGTTAGGGTTTCAAAGTAGGGTTTTAAACTAGGTTTAAGGTTTCAGAGTAGGGTTTTAAACTAGGGTTAGGGTTTCAAAATAGGGTTTTAAACTAGAGTGAGGGTTTCAAAGTAGGATTTAAAACTAGGGTTAGGGTTTCAAATTAGGGTTTTAAACTAGGGTTAGGGTTACAAAGTAGGGTTTTAAACTAGGGTTAGGGTTACAAAGTAGGGTTTTAAACTAGGGTTAGGGTTTCAAAGTAGGGGTTTGAACTAGGGTTAGGGTTTCAAAGTAGGGTTTAAAACTATGGTTAGGGTTTCAAAATAGGGTTTTAAACTAGGGTTAGGGTTTTAATGTAGGGTTTTAAACTAGGGTTAGGGTTTCAAACTAGGGTTTTATATTAGGGTTAGGGTTTCAAACAAGGGTTTTATTTTAGGGTTAGGGTTTCAAAGTAGGGTTTTAAACTAGGGTATGGGTTTCAAAGTAGGGGTTTTTAACTAGGGTTAGGGTTACAAAGTAAGGTTAGGGTTTTAAACTAGGGTTAGGGTTTCAAAGTAGGGGTTTGGATTAGGGTTAGGGTTTCAAGAAGGGTTTTAAACTTGGGGTAGGGTTACAAAGTAGGGTTTTAAACTAGGGTTAGGGTTACAAAGTAGGGTTTAAAACTAGGGGTTAAGTTTTCAAAGTAGGGTTTTAAACTAGGGTTAGGGTTTCAAAGTAGGGTTTTAAACTAGGGTTAGGGTTTCAAAGTAGGGTTTAAAACTAGGGTTAGGGTTTCAAAGTAGGGGTTTAAACTAGGGTTAGGGTTTCAAAGTAGGGTTTGAAACTAGGGTTAGGGTTTCAAAGTAGGGTTTTAAACTAGGGTTAGGGTTACAAAATAGGATTTTAAACTAGGGTTAGGGTTTCAAACTAGGGTTTTACATTAGGGTTAGGGTTTCAAACTAGGGTTTTATATTAGTGTTAGGGTTTCAAACTAGGCTTTTTTATTAGGGTTAGGGTTTAAAACTAGGGTTTAAAATTAACATCTTACAAATTACTTTTATATGTGTATGTGTGCCCTGAGGAAACTGTGGAGACAACATGCGCACAGTCACTGTTTGCGCATCTTGAAGAACTCATCAATATTATAAAAGAAAACATTTACTTTAGCAAAGGAAATGGACAAGTTATAGTATTTAATAATAAACCATAATCAGCAAAAAAAAACACAGTAATAGTCACACGCTACAAATTTGGAAAAGAATCAAATAAAAAAAAATTGTGACTGAAAAGTCCTGGTTGTACCTAATCAATTGGCCAAGATGGCCGCTGCCCCGGGTGGGCGGAGGGGAGAGAATCCTTAGTGTACCTAATTATTTGGCCAAGATGGCCGCCGCACTGGGTGGGCGGAGTGGCGAGAATCCAAGGTGTACCTAATTAATTGGCCAAGATGGCCGCCGCCCTGGGTGGGCGAAGTGGCAAGAATCCAGGGTGTACCTAATGAATTGACCAGAATCCTGGGTGTACCTAATCAATTGGCCAAGATAGTAAAAAAGAAACCAAACCGAAGTAAATCGCGCATTTAGCTAGCGCTGCATTAGTGACGTCACCGGCAAGCGCGAAGGCGCTTCTATCAATTTTATTATTTCTTTAATCTTCAAGTATCTTGCTTTTATATTCTTAGGTTTATTCACGTTTTTACAATTTCCGTCCATTCATTTGTATATTTCAATAACATATTTAATCAAATCTTTCCAATGTTTTACCGTCAAATTTTTTTATCATATAACTTTATTGAACAAATGTCAATGGACAATTTCCAGCCAATCCTGTAGCGTGACATCATCTGTAGGCGACCCCGATACAATCTAGCAGACCGATCACATCCGGTACCGACACCAAACCATGTCTCGAGTCACAGGACACTGTCAGTGCTGATCCACACCACTTTAGGTGAGGATGGCGGCTGCCATACAGATTCGTGTCCAAACCCCCGAACTATCCCTTTAAAGTACATTTCAATTCAGCTATAATTGAGTACATACATACTACAAGACTTATATAGCTTAACAGAAAAAAAGTTACAAACATCTACTGAGAGTTGTTTTATTTTTCGCATTGAGCAGAAGCTTCATTATTTATTTATTTACAGCGCGGTTAGACCCGTGCTGCTCGCAACCCAGACCTACGTGCCCCTAGCGCTTGCCAGCCCTTGTTAAAGTATAACAAAACGTGTGACTTCATTGTTTACATGATTAGCGGATAGCATCAATACAATGTCTGCCTTGCTGAGTTGGAGTCTTCAGGAAGGGGGGTTTAGTAAAATTCTGAGCTAGATACAAATTCCGACATATTCTGTGTACCTTACACGCATCAGTAGTTGTAGCAGAAGCAGTACACCGGTCACCGGAGATTTTTGCAGTGGCGAAAGTGGATGGGAAGGATCGTGGTCTTTATGAAAGTGTGGGATACATGTTCCTCGTACCCTCAGAGCCAACTTTATGGCGAACAACTTCCTGACAGAAGGTGGAGCGGTGAGCGACCTGGCTTCGAATGAGAGCGCGTCATCCAAGATCATAATCATTTGTTTTATGCAAATTATGTTGCTGAATTTTAGTCTTGCAAGGCAACAAAATTACTTTCACAAACAAAGGAAAAACAAATCATAATATATATATATATATATATATATATATATATATATATATATTTTTTTTTAAACTATAAATAAATAGATAAAGGGGCACTTTGGGCCAATAACCCCCCCCCCCCCCCCCCCAAGCTCCTTTAGCCATGTTGTGGCAACATTCACCATCGAAACTAAACAAAACATCAAGTAAAATTATAATAAAAATATAAATTTGTTGGGGAAAAATATATATAAACATTTTTTTCAGGTAATACCACATGATGTCCAAATACATACATGTTGCTAAAAAGTTATTTATTTATTTATTTTACATAGTTGTGAGACAAACCTGATAGATGCTTCCATGGGTTCTTGGTTGTCTTGTGGATGATACAAACTCCTGTCTTTAAATGTATTTCAAAATAAAAGTCCCACATTGGCTATTTCTTTTTGGTTGCACCACATGATAATTCAATGGGCCTCGTCTGACAAATGCATCTCTCAATGGCCCATGTATTAAAAAAAAAAAATAGCCTTCAACATAAAGGGTTTAAATAATCAAAGAATAACCTCATACCCTCGTACATAAAAAAGACAGTTCAAGGTCAAGGATGGCACAAATTGGATTCACAGCAAACCAAAATTAAGTGCAAAAACTTATTTGTCCAGAAAAATCAACTCACTCAAAATATGAATAATATTCTGGTACTATGTTTGTCCTGCATGTCATTCCAGATCTGAAAAAAAGAAGAAGTTTTTCTCATAGCAATATGCCGGTATACTCTTTTATTGTCAGATTTAGTTGAGCATGCCTTTAAGTCCTCCCTATGTGCATGGCAAGCATACGCCACTCTTGATAAACTGGAACACTTGGCATCTCCTCTGTTGCACATGGAGAAGTTAGAACTCCATCAGGCTAAGGCCAGGATCTGCTGTTGGGTTACCGTTGTATTGATCTCAATTTCGCATTCCGGGCATATTCCACTGGTTAAATCAATGAGGAACTGTGAGAGAACAAACATTCATAATAAGAGCAAGAATGTGTACTTCTTTGCTGGGCGCGTCATGTATTGCATGCACTTACTTGTTGGATGATCTCTGTCACGTTAACTCCCAGGGCATGGATAACCTGAGCTTTTATATGCCCGTACACTGTTGGGCAATACGAAGAAACACAACAACTAAATTACTTATTTCTTTACTCTTTAGTTGAACGTGACTTGCTTTAGTCCACAACAAAATTATGCATAATGTCGATGGAAAACTGCTGTTTTTCTCTTTGAGTGGCAATTTTATGTCATCAGCCCAATTAAAGTGATATCTAGACTACTACAACCATTAAGTGGAATAACATCGAGACGCTTCTGAGTCTGTTGGTGAGTTTTCACAGCATTTTCTCACAGCGCATGAGTGATAGCAACCATTTGTGCTTTGCTGGCATCTACTGGTGAAGGCACAGCAATGCTAGTTGTTTTTGATGAACAAGTAGATTTGCTCCCAGTGATTGGCAGTACATGGACCATGTGAGCACATGTGCGTGTGATGTTACAGTACCTCTTCCTCCTCCAGTGGGTTCCTCTTGGAGAACTACCAACAAAAGACAACAATTCTATTATTTCACATCTGAGTGGTAGTAGTCAAAATAGATTTTGTTCCTTTCAAGAAAAAGCCCGACATGTCTTCTTTAGCAAACTGTTGTTTTGATTTTAGACAACTTGTGGAAAACATTTGTTAAAATTACTGTGTGGTAGAATGTGGGAAATTGAGAGCTTTATATATTAGTTGATGATGGCAAGGAAAATGATCGACTAATTAATCAATGATGTGACTGGTGAGGCATGGGCTTTTTTGAAGTCAAGAATAAAACTATGAATCCAAAATAGAATATTAGCCTCTATTTCAATTTTTACCTTAATTGGAACATTTGTTTTCAAAGCTTTTAATTGTGCTTTAATCAACACCACACTGTAAAAAAAATAAAAAGGCTTTACATTCCAGAATGAAGATTTCTGGTCAACTACTTGCATATTCCGATCTTCCGTGTACATGCTCCGCTACCTTCATCAGATCGATGTAAACATGTGATTTATCAAGACGAAGTTCATTGATCTGTTCTATAGTTTTTACACTTAAAGCAACATCTTGATTGAAAACAAGCTACTAGTACTTTAAAACAAGTTCTCCCATCGTAGACGTTTTTTATTTTTTGCTAACCTGGTTATGAAAGCCCCGATTATAAATGTAACCACTGGTAACATAACTGCATGTCTGTTTGTAAGTTGTAACAAACCAATCCGTGTTAAAATCAGTAAATAATTTTTTCAGTTAGGATCAGTGTTCCCGATAATTTTCTATGTGTGTTCCATGTTTCTGGGGCAATGGCACTTGAGGGTTTGAGCTTTCCAAGTAGATCACTGTTCTGGTGTACAATGTGCAAAGTGTAGGTGTGGGACTTTACTTATGTCGTCGTTAGCTGAAAAGGAAATAAAAGAGAAAAACATGTTATTTATCCCATTATACTTGAGGAATGTACAGCATTGGTTATACATTAGGATTTTGTGAAAAAAAGTGGAAATGATTTTGGTTATGAGATAATGATGAAGGTTGAGAAGTGGCAGCCAGATGAACGGCAAGTAGTGCATCCTTATATTGTAGTTATAACATAGCTAGGCTATTTCATGTAATAATAATAATAATAATCATTATTATTTTACTCTTCACACGCAGGACGGAGTAAGGTAAAGGAGCCTCCCCTACCTGCCTCTGACCGCAAGTCCCTGATAATAATACATGCTAAAATTATAGTTGTAATGTAGCTAGCTAGCCGTAAATTCTTGAAACGATATTATGAATCAACTACAACAAAAGTTTGGCTGCACTGTAACGAATTGACTCTAGAATTTACAAGAAATAAGTGGCAAAAAAGTTGCCAGCTAATTCTTGTAAAATCTCAGTACATTATTGCCTTTTTTACAAGTATTTACTGTATATAAATTAGTTACTGTATTTACTTTTACAGCAATTCACTATAATCTAGTTTACAACCGTTTCCTTTATTCTACATCATTTACTTATTTGATTTAAATACACAAATATAGTATGTCGTAGTAAAATCATCCATTCATTTTCTTAACCACTTATTCGTGCGTAGAGCAAGAATCGATGGGGACGGGTTACTAATAAGCCATGGCTTCTACCCGTCAGCCCTTCTTTCGTATGTCATTGTTACAAATGATATGATGTGATCGATGTAACCTGTAATAATGTGTTCGAAAGGAAAAAATGAATAAAACAAAACAAACAAAAATATATTATGAATCAACTGAAACAGTTATTTGGAAAATTCTGACTCCTTTGGCTGGATGCAGTTGAGTACTTAATGTTTGAGCTTCCCATGTACAATAGATCATTTTCTGGTGTACAATGTGCTAACGACTTAGGTTATGCGATAATGACAACGGTTGTGAGGTAGATATTAGTTAGTGGCAGCCAGATGAACTGCTAATAATCCATCTACTGTAGTAATAACGTAGCCATCCGGCTTCATCTAAGACTTTGAGAGAGACAATAACTGAAGTATTTTGGCTGGGGACAGTGTGCAATTGAGGGTTTGAGCTTCCCTTGTAGATAGCAGTTGTGGTGTACAATGTGCAAAGTGTAGGTTTGGTGACTTACTTGCATCTGAAAAGTAAATAAAAGAGAAAAACATTATTTATTCCATTATACTTGAGGAATATACAGTATTACCTTGTCTATACATGAGTATTTGGAGGGAAAAAAACGACTTAGGTTATGAGATAATGACAACGGTTGTGAGGTAGATATTAGTTAGTGGCAGCCAGATGAACTGCTAATAATCCATCTGTTCACCGTAGTTATAACGTATAGCTAACCTAGGCTCCAATTAATGGTTAGACTACATCAGATTTCACATTAGATCTTTAGGCATTCGCAAACAACTTATTACTGGAGGCAAATGGGTGTGTTTAGCTTCCCTTGCAAATCATTATTCTGGTGCGCAATGTGCAAAGAGGTGTGGGAGGTTACCTGGGTCGTTAGTAGCTGAAAAGTAAATAAAAGAGAAAAGCATGTTATTTATTTCATTATACTAAAGGAATGTACAGCATTACTTTGTTTATCTATACATTAGGTGAAAACAAGTGAAAATGTCTTTGGTTATAAGATAATGACAAAGGTTATGAGGTGGATATTAGCTGGTGGCAGCCAGATGAACTGTCACACCGTGGTGAGGTTGTCTTGTCATTTCCTGTTTTATTTGGAAAATTCTGACTCCTTTCGTTTCAGGTCACTTGCCCTTCCTCATGTGGTGTCAGTGTCAACCCTGATTCCTGATTGTGTCCACCTGTTTCCCATTACCCTCATGTGTTAAATGGTCTGCGTCTCCCCTGTCTTGTGCCTAAGTGTTTTCGTCAGAGCCACTCAAGCCAGTCACAGTCCCTGTGCCTTCTTGTCACGACGACTATCCAAGGCAGAGCGTAACTATGATGTTGGGGACAGAGAGCTTCTGGCTGTCAAAATTGCTTTGGAAGAATGGAGGCACTGGCTTGAGGGGGCGAAGCATCCGTTTGTGGTCTGGACCGATCACAAGAACCTGGAATACATACGCAAAGCCAAGAGACTTAACCCACGCCAGGCCAGGTAGGCGCTGTTCTTTAACCGTTTTTCCTTCTCTCTCACTTACAGGCCGGGGTCTCGTAACGTCAATTCCGACGCCCTGTCTCGTCTCTATGACCCCGAGCCTGTAGCTAAGGAACCAGAGACCATCCTTTTGCCGAACTGTGTGGTTGGGCCCACACTTCACTTCTTTACTGTCATCCGGGAGTCCGACGGACAATGTACGCCATCTCCCGGCGATTCTGGTGGCCTTCCATGGAGCCGGAGGTCCGAGAGTACATCGAGGGCTGCTCGGTATGTGCCCAAAATAAGTCATCCACCAGATCACGCATGGGCCTGCTGCAGCCCCTTCCCATTCCTTCCAGACCATGGGCAGAAATATCCCTGGACTTTGTCACAGGACTCCCCATCTCCCGAGGTAAAACCACAGTTCTCACTGTAGTCGACAGACTTTCTAAAATGGTCAGATTCATAGCCTTGCCTAAGCTTCCCTCAGCCAAGGAAACGGCTGAGGTCATGATTAACCACGTCTTTCGAGTTCATGGGTTCCGTAGAGACATTGTGTCGGACCGGGGGCCCCAGTTTGTGTCTCGCTTTTGGAGGGAGTTTTACCGCTTAGTCGGAGCCAAAGCCAGCCTAACCTCAGGTTACCACCCTGAGGCTAACGGCCAGTCTGAGTGCCTCAACCAACAGTTAGAAACCGGTCTCTGGTGCCTAGTCTCCCAGAATCCTTCAACGTGGAGCAAGCACCTGGTCTGGGTTGAGCTTGCCCATAACTCGCTGCCTACTTCTGCCACAGGACTCACCCCATAAAATGTGTTTTTGGCTACGATCACCCCTTCTTTGCTAACCTGGAGTCTGAGGCCTCTGTTCCTTCTGCCCATGCCTTGGTCCGCCGCTGCCATCGCATCTGGGCAGCCGCTCGGCAGGTACTGGAGCGCCAGAGGGACAGAGTCAAGCGAGCAGCTGATCAAAAGAGGAGACCTGCTCCAGCATACCAGCCGAGGCATAAAGTGTGGCTGTCCTCCAAGAACCTCCACTTGAAGGTGCCATGCCAAAAGTTGGCACCACGGTTTGTGGGTCCGTACCCAATCTCCAAGGTGATCAACCCGGCCGCTGTCCGTCTCCGCCTGCCTCAGTCCCTTCGTGTTCATCCATGTTCCACGTGAGCCAAGTCAAGCCAGTCAAGGAGAGTCCCCTGGTTCCGGCTCCCTCGCGCCCGCCGCCTCCTGTGATTGTGGATGGGGGCCCCGTCTACAAAGTGAAGCGACTGCTGGCCGTCCGCAATCGTGGCCGGGGCAGGCAGTTCTTGGTGGACTGGGAGGGGTATGGGCCCGAGGAGAGACAGTGGGTTCCTTCCCGCTTCATTATGGATGACTCTCTAATTGAGGACTTCTATAGGGATCATCCTGACCAGCCTAGGCTGTCGGGAGGGGTACTGTCACACACCGCGGTGAGGTTGTCTTGTCATTTCCTGTTTTATTTGGAAAATTCTGACTCCTTTCGTTTCAGGTCACTTGCCCTTCCTCATGTGGTGTTAGTGTCAATCCTGATTGTGTCCACCTGTTTCCCATTACCCACATGTGTTAAATAGTCTGCGTCTCCCCTGTCTTGTGCCTAAGTGTTTTCGTCAGAGCCAGTCAGTCCTCAGCCTTGTTGTCCTGTATAGTTTTAGTTAAGGAGTGATATTGGTTTGTTTGTAGTTTAGACATCCTCCCTTTTGGAGCGCCTTTAGTTTAACATTTAATAGCCTTTGTTTTTTCCCTCTAAACGAGGAGTTTTTTTTTTTTGTTTAATAAATACCTGCCTTGGCCTCAAACTACTATCTCTGCGTCTGAGTCCTAAATCTGCCACGTCGTGTCATGAACTGCGAGTAATACATCTACTGTAGTAATAACGTAACTAGGCTTAAACTATTAGTAAATTATGAAACAGCTACAACCGGCTTCATCTAAGACTTTGAGAGAGACAATAACTGAAGTATTTTGGCTGGGGACAGTGTGCACTTGAGGGTTTGACCTTCCCTTGTAGATAGCAGTTTTGGTGTACAATGTGCAAAGTGTAGGTTTGGTGACTTACTTGCATCTGAAAAGTAAATAAAAGAGAAAAACATTATTTATTCCATTATACTTGAGGAATATACAGTATTACCTTGTCTATACATGAGTATTTGGAGGGAAAAAAACGACTTAGGTTATGAGATAATGACAACGGTTGTGAGGTAGATATTAGTTAGTGGCAGCCAGATGAACTGCTAATAATCCATCTGTTCACCGTAGTTATAACGTATAGCTAAACTAGGCTCCAATTAATGGTTAGACTACATCAGATTTCACATTAGACCTTTAGGCATTCGCAAACAACTTATTACTGGAGGCAAATGGGTGTGTTTAGCTTCCCTTGCAAATCATTATTCTGGTGCGCAATGTGCAAAGAGGTGTGGGAGGTTACCTGGGGCGTTGGTAGCTGAAAAGTAAATAAAAGAGAAAAGCATGTTATTTATTTCATTATACTAAAGGAATGTACAGCATTACTTTGTTTATCTATACATTAGGTGAAAACAAGTGAAAATGTCTTTGGTTATAAGATAATGACAAAGGTTATGAGGTGGATATTAGCTGTTTTTGTTTAATAAATATCTGCCTTGGCCTCAAACTCCTATCTCTGCGTCTGAGTCCTAAATCTGCCACGTCGTGTCATGAACTGCGAGTAATGCATCTACTGTAGTAATAACGTAACTAGGCTTAAACTATTAGTAAATTATGCAACAGCTACAACAGGCTTCATCTAAGACATTGAGAGAGACAATAATTAAAGTCTTTTGGCTGGGGACAGTGTGCACTTGAGGGTTTGAGCTTCCCTTGTAGATATTGTTCTAGTGTAGAATGTGCAAAGTTTAAGTAACGTAAAATGTATTCAATTTTAGTTTATGAATGTAAAGTGTTTCCTAATCTATACATTGGGTTTTTGGTGAGAAAAAAAGTGAAACCAACTGTATCTATGGGATAATGGAAAACATGAGGTGGATATTAGCTAGTGGCGAGGATGGATGAACTGCTAACAATGCATCCTTAAACTGTAGTTTTAATGTAACTAGGCTGAAATTATTGGTAAGATATGCAGCAGTTACAACCGGTTTCATCTAAGACCTAGACATTCACTAAAGACTTTTGGCTGAATGCATTTGGACAGTTGTGTGTTTGAACTTCCATTGTCGGTGTTTTTTATGGTGTACAATGTGCAAAGTATAGATGTGGAAGGTTACCGATCCGAAAAGAGAAAAACATGTTAAATATCCCAGTTTTATTTTTGTATAGTAGGGATGGGATGAGAATTCGTAATACGAGAATTTGCGGGATTAGAATGACACGAGATTTATCATCCTGCAAAGCACGAGATGTATTTTTTTCCGAGGCATAAATCTGCTTATTTGTGACAAAAGTGTGCTAATTGGTTAAGAAAAAAATTAAATAAATACAAATTTAGATATTCATATATTCAAATTCTACACTTATTTTCCTTTAAAATGATTTAAATACATGGGCGTACCTAAAAAATATACAAAGTTACACCAATTTTAATGTTGGCACGATGAAATTTGTTTAAAAAAAATTGAATAATCGATATTGAATCGATTTTCCTTTTTGAGCCTGATATCGATTCATAAAACCATGATTCAATTATTTTAAGAAAATATAATTTTCAAGGCCATTTTTTAGGTATCTTACTGTTTTCTTGGAAAGTTTTTGTAACCCACTCAAGTTGTACACTTCACTTGTTTCATATTGTTCACATTAATTTAAAAGTCTTTTTTTACATTTATGAAAGACCTAATTGGTTGAACTTTGAGTCCATTCAGAATCTTTATTTAGAATTATTAAATTAGAATTATGGAAATATTTTCATCAATGTTTGTGTAACACTTAAGTGATTAAAACATGTGTTACTTTCATTAAACTAAATCATTTAACCAGTTACGACCTCAAAATAATTTAATTTGGAAGTTGTTTGTGGCGTTTTTAATCATTCCCTTGATTTTTAAGAAGAATTGATGTTCCATAATTAAGCAATATTGATTGAATCGAAGCGGATCGAATTGGGAAAAATCTAAATCGAATCGAACTGAACTCCTATGAATCGAAATCAAATCGATTGAGGAAATTAGAATCGATACCCAGCCCTATTACATTATGTACAATATATACATTACATACAATACATTATTACATTAGCCTACATTATTACATACAATGTATTTAACAACTTTTATACTAGAGTCTGTCACTCTGCTCTGGTGGAAACTGCTCGGCTTCTCGCTTGAGTTTCACCCTCGCCAATGTGAAATGCTTTAGCTCATGAATCCATTCATTTAAATTAAAAGTAGAAATATATTTGTTTAAGAAAGAGATCCCAGAATTGGAGATTATCACTGTTTGGATTACAAACCTTCGCCCCGGACTGATGACATTTAGCTGTTCTACTCCAATGTTGGATGCCGTTGTTATGATGTGTGTCTTCTGTTCACTTTCATGCTGAAGGGTCACATTATGGTGTATTTTTATTTATTTTTTTACTTTTTTTTGGTTTCCATTAATATAAATTATTTGTTAAGTGACGTTAGAGGCGAGGAACTCTTGGTTATTTTGAGGCAGGTTTCCGAGACGGGCTACTAGCTAAAAACACGTTGCCCAAATTGTTCCAATAATGACTTATTTTCATTCATTTCTATTACAAATTTAACTTTGATGATGCTGGGAAATAATAATAGAGACATTAAGGAAGCTATTTTTTGGAAATTTTCAAAATCGACATTTTTGTCTAAACTATCTTTTTTTTTGTTGCCCCAAACTCAAAACTAATGGCACCGTCATGCGGACCCTTTTTTTTTTGGAGCAGGTCACATTTAGCGTACACTGTCAGGAAGACAGTCGCAGCAACTTTTTTATGACGGGAAAACGCAGTGAGAAGGCCATCTTCAAAATAAACCTTACTATACCAATAATATATGGACATCAATGCCTTGCTAGGCTCTTATTTTGAAGTTATTCTCGGCAGCGTGTCACGGCCTATGACGACTTGACTCGTCGTTGCCTTGAACTGGAAGATTTATATTAGCCATCTTTTTGTTACAAATCTCATCTCATTCTCGTGGACTCATTCTTGTGAGACATCTGGTCTCGTGGGATTTCTGTCTCGTCCCATGCCTAGTGTACAGTATTACGTTATCTATACATTAGGTATTTGGTGAAAGAAAAAGAGAATAATTGTAAAACGTGGTGTATTGGATATCAGCTGGTGGCAGGTGTAGGCTGATGAATATTGCATCCTTATACTGTAGTTATAACGTAGCTCGGCTCAAATTATTGGTTAGACATTATGCAGCAACTACAGCAATCAGTTTATGTCTTGCCATGTCAAGCCCCACTCTGGGTCTGGACTTTGTTCTGTTTTGTTCTTTTTGACCTGTGCCTAGTTTGCCTCCTTGTTTTTGCTCGATTAAAATAAACCTTTTTTTGGAGCTCGCCTGTGCCTCCTCATCTCTGCTGCCCGGCGTTTGGGTCCTCAAACACCACCCTCGTGACAAGATGATGGTCATCCATATTTGTTTTCATCAGCGCACACTGCGTGTGTTGGTGTGTGCGCTTTCCAAAGTATCCCGAAGAGGACTGGTACCGTGCTTCTTAGTTCCGCATTATTTTCAACGTTCTGTACTATATTAACCTTTGATTCACCAAATGTCAAAAGCCGTCATGACGTTAACACTAGGGGTGGGAAAATTTCAGATTCTTTCTGATTCAGACGGGGACAAATCTGAATTGATCCACAAACGTCCAAATTTCCATTATTAGACCAGTTTAAGGGGGCAACTGCGCTGCGTGCAGCTGCAAGGTTCAATAATGCGGATTGTGTCATACAACACTCGCGGGTTGCGAGTAGGACATACTGCTACATACAGGACAGGCTGTCTGGTAGTGGATGCGCTGCTTGACCAATTGTATGTGTTTTTTGCACATCAACATAAAAAAATAAATACATATAAAAAGATAAAAATTGTAATTCAAACATCCACTTTTTTAACCACTAAAAAGAACCAACCATTGTCTAATTCATATCTTTGTTTTCAGTGTTAAGGGAGTGACACATTTTAATTACTATGCATTTAAAATGATGTGATGAATCTGTTATTTTAATTTCAGCAATTATCACCTGTCTAAATTATTCAACACAGACAAATCTTTACAAGTGATGAAATGTTTCTACAAAATATCCAGTATTATATATTTTTTTATTGGCTACATTGTACATGTCACTGATTTTTTTTTTTTAAGTATATTGAACATAAAACAATGTAGTTAAATGAACCTTCCAATTTGAATTTGTTGATTTACACCATTAACCAAATTGTATTAACATCTTACAAATTCCTTTTATATGTCTATGTGTGCCCTGAGGAAACTGTGGAGACAACATGCGCACAGTCACTGTTTGTGCATCTTGAAGAACTCATCAATATTATAAAAGAAAACATTTATTTTAGCAAAGGAAATGGACAAGTTTTAGTATTAAATAATAAACCATAATCAGAAAAAAACACAGTAATAGTCAAGCTACAAATTTGGAAAATAATCAAATAAAAACATTTTGTGACTGAAAAGTCCTGGCTGTACCTAATTAATTGGCCAAGATGGCCGCCGCCCCGGGTGGGCAGAGGGGAGAGAATCCTTGGTGTACCTAATTAATTGGCCAAAATGGCCGCCGCCCTGGGTGGGCGGAGTGGCGAGAATCCAGGGTGTACCTAATTAATTGACCAGAATCCTGGGTGTACCTAATCAATTGGCCAAGATAGTAGTAGTAGTAATAGTATTTGCAATAGTAGTAGTCGTATATAGGCCAAGCCTTGAGTACACCAAGAAAAAAAGGGGCTGAGTTGAGCTCAACAGTGAGAGATGATTGGCTGAGGCAGTTGCTATGCAAAAACGACAGATCATTCACGCACACACATTTGATTTTAACTTGTTGCGAGACGTCACGCACCCACATTCCATTGATTTTGTATAGGATACGCTCACCTCAAACAAAAGCCTCTCACGACCTAACGGTAGAAGATGCAGATTCCAGAAATGACTCGTTAGAACGGCAAGGGTTTGGGGAACGCGAGCATGTTCTCAGTTTTTTAATCGGATGAAAAATGACTAACTTAGGAGCAGGTTGAAAACTTATGATTGATCGAAAATGAAGAGGGAAAAACGGCGAAAATAACATTGAAAAGAGATCGAAATAGTCCGACTTCTCCTCGCTTAAAGTGAAAATAAAGGTACTAAATGACACCTTAGCCAAATAAAACTTAGTTTTTCAGAAAGCAGAGGCTTGTGGCTACAAAATGTGCCAATTTGATGTCTAGTGAGCAAAGATTGTGGCCATGGTGACGAGTTGAAGTGAAACTTTTGGAAATAGATTTTTTGGTTCCCGTCACTGAAGCCTTAATTAGTCACACTCTAAATAGGCGACTTTCACCCTTTGCTCACTGTCTTTGAACCCGCACAGGGGGGGAGCTTTCATTCCTTAATTATTTTTTTTTGACACTGAGCTAAAGATGACAAAAATTCCAACAAAATGAGCTAAAATTCATATCGGAGCTAAAATTCATATCGGTCGGTCAACGTATGCGCGTGTCTTGGAAAAAGGTGTTTGATTGGAGTTGATCTCTTTCGGTTTCCCATTCATTCGTATGGGACTTTATTTGGGAGTTTTTTGGGAATAGCGTCGCCATGGTAACTGGGAATTCCCTTGCGGAAAAATCGGTGGAAGATTAAAAAAAATAATAAAAAGAAGAAGAAGAATAATACTAGAAAAATTTCCGCGGAAATTTTGAATGGGCCTGCTGACTCTTGCAAGGTGGAAAGATGCATGCTCTGAACTGTTTGCCAAATGTTGGTGTACTTTACCTCTCAATTTGTGTCAGCAGAAATAGAGTTCAGGACAATTTGTAATAACTGCAGTTATTACATGTGTAATGGCTTCCCTTATGTCTTGATTGACATTTTAGTCATATCAAAAGGGAATCAGTTTAATTTCTTGCTTATAGTGTAAGTGATTAACTAAAATATAAAATGCAATATACTGTATCATGGAGCAAATACAGTATGAATGCAGTGTTTAAATTTGACATTGCATATTAAAAGGCATGTTGGTGCTGATCAATATTGCAGGAATATTACTCCAAAGTACATGTAAAACGGCTCTTAAAAGAGCCGTTTTGGGTCTTTGTTACACAGCATCTTCATCTTTTCCTGAGCACACAAAGGAACAAGTTGTTAGAAAATAGGCAGCAAAACTGAACAGTTAAAACTTAATCTAAATACTCATCCAATACACATGTGACGGTTTTTCAGTGAGGAATCCTGTAGAATAAATCATTTTGGTCTACGTTTGCGGGATCCCTTTTTTCATCTTTTCTCTCCACCAGTTGTACCGGACATAACAACCTTGATATCCTTGGCCATGTCAAGTAGCGCCCCTTGCTGCGCTCCATCCACCTGTATTGCATGTGAAAATGAAAAATGAGTGTTCAATGTTTGCCTAGATCAATTCAGTAATCAATCATCACTTACCATCACAGTTCATCCCTTACCATCGCAGTTCCTCACCGACACCAACACTTTTCATTGTGTTATAGTCACAATCACAATAAGGACAAACAACACATTCAAGTCCAAATGCACGATGTCCTGCTAACAGAAAAGCACACTGATTAAAAGTACCTTCATACAACACTGCTCAAAATAAGGGAGCGCTTAAATGACATATCCCATGTCTTAAATTCAATTTAAAGCTCAATACGTTTAGAACTAACTAAATGATAAATATGTCTACAAAAAAAATGATTGGCCGCTCTGATTTTGAGTGTAGTTCTGTTATGACACCAATTTTGAACGAGCAAAGGATTTAACTTTTCAGCCTTTACAATTTAAAGTACAGTATCCCCCTCTTTTGAGCAGTGGTATGAAAGGCTCAATAACATTTGCAAAGGCGCACTTGTGAAAATGGTGCCCTTGCGATCGACAATGAGCTGACACAAGAAGTTAACACACAGTAGACCGGACTGTGGTAACTGTAATAAGTGTGCAGAACGCCTGATTGAACACAACAATCTGGGCGAGATATGTAAATGTGATCAATCAGTGTCTGCTTTCCAGTTGTGGCCTGGGTGATCAGCTGTGAAAAGCCTCTGGACTGAAACAAGTCCAGAATGGATTTCTTTCCCTTTGAAAGCAAATCCTCATTAAAGTCTCCGCAAACAACAATAGGCTGGCAGTCCATCACGGCCAAGGCATCCAAGAGACTTCCAAGGTTTGGAAGAAAGGTGCCAAGACTCAGGTTGGGTGGCCTGTAGACCGTAGCTATCAAAGCCTGGACGGGAGCGTCAACCCTGATGACAGCAAATTCCAGGTCAACCACATTCTGAATAAACCGACGGGGCTCCGCTCGAAGACAATCGCGATAATAGACTGCGACTCCGCCACCCTCTTTTTGGGCCATGTCCAGTCTATTTGAATACGAAACTTGTCTGTTGCGCACAAAAGTGCTGCATCCCTCCAGTTGCAAGGGAGGGGGGAAGAAGGATCCAGACAAATGAGTTTCAGTGAGGCAAAGGACATCTGCCAGCCTCAACTCATGATGAGACTTTAAGTCGTCAATATGAGATGGAAGCCCCTCGGTGTTGTGATGAACAATGGTCAAGGTGGGAAAAGCAGTTTGCGGCATTTTGGAAAAGTACAACAATGGTCTTGTACTTTGGAAAGAAGCGCGCGTCATACTGTCCATTGCCGCCGTGATGTTGGGATTGGCATAGATTTTGGATTCGTCAAAGTCTATGACCCTCAATCCCTGAAGTGACGTCGTGCGGCTTAGGGCAACATAGGCCATTCCAGGTTCAAACACACGCTTAAGAGACACCACTGCAGAGGTCATCGTCATGCCTTGCACTTTGTGAGCCGTGCATCCAAAGGCAAGCTTCATGGGGAATTGCCGCCTGACCACGCCTTTCATGCCCAGGTTTTCTTCCGACCTTTCGATATAGACCAAGTCATCCGTCGGCCCCAGAATTTTATCACGCAATTTCTGGCCCGCTTCGGGATTGTCTAGCCTCAGTCCGAGCAAGGTCACTTTCTCCGCCGACCCCTTTGGGGCGCTTTGAACAATGTTGCCTATTGTGCCAAAGGTCCCGTTCACCAATCCGTCCTCGACATCCAAATTCCGAAGAAGCATAACCCGTGCTCCTATACCAGCTTGAAGGGCATCCGGTAGATCCCTTCTCGACCCCATGATCACTTTGGTCACAGTGACCATCGCCCCCGACCGTGGGCTCTTCCTGTAGTCCTCTGCGGGAATATTGACCACAGTCAATTTGAGAGCAGCCACAGTTGCTGCATTGTGCCCATCAACCTCTTTATTGGTGGCAAAGATATGCAGAGTATCCGCAGGGAGGTCTCGCGCATCCGTGACAGCCGTGGTGAGTAACGCCCTGTCACCATCGCCGAGCGGATCAGCCTTCCCCTTCTCCCTGATCCTGTTCAAAAGCTCGGCAAAAGCGACGTTGTCTTTTTGCCGCATGATTTGTGTAAGCTTGACCATCTGAAAATCTGTCCAGAGGTCAAGAAGATCGTTGTCAGAAACGCAGAGGGGCTTGGACCTTCCGAGGGGTGGCAGTTGGTAGAAGTCCCCAACTGCAAGAACGGAGATGCCCCCAAATGGTCTCTGGTTGCCCTTGATTTGCTGAAATCTCCGGTGGACATAGGCAAAGAGTTCCTTGGAGACCATGGAGATCTCGTCGATGATCAAAATTTCCACGTTGCAAAGGGTTTCTCTCAATGCGTCCAACGTATTCCCCAGCGCCTGGTAAGGAGGCTTTAGAGTCCTGGGGAGTTTCAAGAGGGAATGAAGAGTTTTCCCTGAGATGTTGTAAGCCGCCGTGCCAGTAAACGACGTCAGCAGCACAGCAGGCTTGGCCATATCCGCTTCGTCGCGGAACCTGGGAAGCTGTCGGAGAATCTTACTGGCCTCCTGGTAAATGCACTTGATGACATGCGATTTACCACAGCCAGCTCCTCCGGAGATGAAATAAAAGAAGGGCTCGAGGAGACGATCCGAAACGCGTTTCAAACACCACTCGCGCACAGCGTAAAAGACGGACGCTTGCGTTTCATTGAGACTGCGGTACATGTTCCTCACAAACTCGGCGCTCAACTTTGGCGCCTCAAACGCCGGCAAGACCGCGCCGCTACCAGGAGCGTCCTGGTAGGCCGGAACCTCATCTTGCGGGTCTTCCTGTAACGGATTAGATTCGCGTTCGGCAACACACTCCAAACGCTCTGCTTCTACCTCCGGCGCAAAAGTGCTCCACGCGTTGAGAACCGCACGAAGCTCTTTCAATTTTTCAAAGGCATTGTCCACGGTCTTTCCCCGTCCTTCGTACCGCCCCCGATTGCGGTCGACGATAGCCCGCACCCGACCGAACTTTGAATCCCCGGCACCGTAGAACTCCTCGTACTTTTTGAGGTTTTCAGACCTGAGCTCGGCGTCGTCTCTGTGGGGGAGGTACAATTTAAGCTGGGTCCTGTAATACTTCTCAGCATACTTTTTGATCGAGAAGCGAGTGAATCTGATGACGGCATCTTTTCCAATCCGCTTCTGGATGAATCCCTTGCCGTGTGAGAGGGGAATGACATTCTTGCCCTCAGTCTGCTGACCGTAGACGACTCGGTATTCGGATGCGAATTCGGCGAGACACATCCGCTCAAACATTGCCGTTCTAGGTCTTGCCACATATTTGTCTGGCAGACCAGACATCCACACGTTGTCTGCGTCCGGATGCATGGTCTTCAGTCTACTCATGGGTAGACTCAATTTCACGCCATCCTCAGCAGTCTGGATGAAAACTACGCTGCGCGAGCACTTCTTCTGAGGGAGACTGCATGTCCGCGCCACCGCTTCTTGAGCGCTCACCTCTCTGTGCTTGGAATACGCCGCCATTATTTTCCTCATCTCGTCCTTTTTGTCGACAAGAGGCTTTGTCTTCAAGTCTTTGACGACAGACGTGAGGAACTCGGACATCTTGTGCTCCGGTTTGGAAATGTACGACATCATGTACATGAGACACGCGACGTCATCGAGCACGTACTGAATATCCATGTTGGCGTTCCATGCCCGCAGCAGATGTGGGTTGTAAGCATTGATCCAGCTTTCCGTTGGAGCACGCTTCAACATGACAACCATTCCGGAGGTCAGATTAGTGACGCTGTCCTTGTAGCTGTCCATTGTCAAATTGGCCTTTTTGAGAAGCTCCGGCAAGTCCTGCGGGACATCCGCGTCCATGAGGATCTCTCTGATGCGTTTGAGCTCTTCTTTAGCCTCCCTTTGTTTTTCGGTGAGGCGCGCCGATTTGGCCGCCTGCTTCCTATGCTGGCCTTCCACACTCTTGTCCGTTGGGACGTCTTCAGTCTCCGTCTGGAATGGCAACGTGATGGTGGTTTGGTCCATCGGCAGTTTGGGGTACCCAAATCTGCAAGAAACGTTTCCTTTCCGACAAGACTTTGTGTGGTTTTTGCTGTGTGCCTGAACGCTGGTGACAATGTCGTGCAGTTCAGGGTCCTCAATCGGGTCTGGTATTTTGCAAGTGATGTACTTGTCGATGAAGTCAATGGCTTCTTGACAACATCTGGGGTCGGGTTCTTCGATGACTGGCGCACCCTTAATCCAGAGCAGCATGTGAGCGTGCGGACTTCCCCTGGCTTGAAATTCCACACGATAGAAGTGGTCTTCTACCGGACCGAGGGGCTGTGCGGGAGACAGGATGAATGCCATAAGAGCATCCATCCTTTTCTCAAAAAGGCGCATCACTGTGACCGGATTGCTGCGAAGAACATCGCATTTGGCATTCCAGTCGAGATGGGAAAAGTCCCCTTGTTCGCCTTGCTGCGCTTTGACTATTTCGATTACTTCGGGCCATCTCATTTCCGCAGCAGAAAAGGTAAGGAAGAATGTGGGCTTGCCCAACTGCCTGGTCATTGCATGGAGGTCCCTAAGGGCACCCTCCCAAAAAGCCGGCGTGCCTCTCAAGGGCTGCATGAAGCGCATCGCATGCTCTCTTTGGATGAGCTTCTCCAGTTCGTCTTTGTCCTGAAGCATCCGGTTTGAAATCTTCTTCCCATCCCAAGTGAGGGCTGTCCCCTTGCGGGCCTGAATGGACATGCTGTTGGTGGCCAGATGCGTTTCTGTCACAAACTGCGCAAAGAAAAGGTAACTTTGATCTTTGGCAAATCGAGTGTCAACGGAGAATAACCTTGCATTGAAATACAAACTGGGTGACAGCTTAATTTCTCTCGCCTCATCGAGTGAATTCTGTCCTGTTGGGAACTGAACGGGAAAGGCCATGGCTTTGAGGTTTGGCACGGCAAAAAATCCCACCGGCTTGTTTCCTTGGGCAGGAGCGATGCTAAATATGCCGTCCCCATATGACAGCTTTTCCTGCGCGATGTCAGGAGGCTGCATACAGGTGTCGAGTGTCAAGCCCGGCCTGAGCTCCTCTTTGCTCTCTTGGGGAGTCTGTTGCTCTTTGTTTGCGGGGGTGTCGCTGCTCTCTGGCTGTGCATCGGCCTCAGGGATGTCCTCTTCTCCTACCCCCTCGTCTTCCTCTTCCTGGAGACTTTCAAACTGAGCGCTTTCATCTATCGATACAGTTTTGTATTCTGCATGAATGCGTTTCAGTGTCCTCAGCGCTGCCAAGACATTTGTCATGTTGACAGTGTAAAAATGCTGGTAACCTTTGTACACAATGCGGCGCTTCAGCTTCACCTGGAGAAGCTGGGCCTCACTGCGCGGCCTTGGGAGGGAGTTCACTACGGCTTCCATCTCTGATGGAACGCACACCACAGAACCGTGTACGGCCCTTTGCCGTCCTTTGGGCAACGCAACAATCTTTGCAAAAGGGATGATTTTTGCAATTAGCTGTCGTTCAAGTACATTTAATTCCGACAGCTCTTCGGGAATGGGCGCCAGTGCCAAGTTATTTGCCACCGCCTGGGGTGGCATGCCACCTCTGAACAGATGGTTGTCACAGGTATGACAAATCCACTCCTGCACCCGTTCTTGAGGAACGGTACATGGGGCGGGGCAACTACAAGTGTGAACAAACTGGCCTGTCAAGCACGCAAGCGCCACATCAACATTTTTGGTGTATCTGGCTCGTTTGCAATGCTTTACTTGATTGGGGAAAAGCGCACGGTGGCACACTGTGCAGATATACGTCGGCCCATGCCGAACCCTTTCCCGGAAAGAAGCGATGGTGGCTTCCATTTCCGGATCTACGAGTGCCTGCTTCATTTCCGCAGAGACGTCTACTACACCGTTTGCCTGATCCTGCTCAATTTCCTGACACTGGGGAATGACGCGACTATATTTATTTTTGATTTTCACAGCACAATTTAACTTGTGGCGAATACGTTGCAGCGCGTTTGAATCACGCCTGTCCTTTCTTTTTTGTAAACAGCGCCTAATATGAGAAGGCCTGAAAGCCGAATCTTTTTAGTACCTCTCTCGCATGTAATTTTTCTGTTTACTTTGAAATGAAATGTCTCTCCTGTACCTCTCTCGAATGTAATTTTTCTGATGACTCTGAAAAGATATATCCTTTCTGTACCTCTCTTGCATGTACTTTTTGTGTTTACTTTGAAAAGAAATATCCTTTCTGTACCTCTCTTGCATATAATTTTTGTGTTTACTTTGAAAAGAAATATCCTTTCTGTACCTCTCTCGCAAGTAATGTTTCCGTTTACTTTGAAAAGAAAGGTCATTTCTGTATTTCTCTCCTACGTACCTTTTCATCAATATCTTCTGCTTTTGCTGAAAAGCAAGATTGTGTTGGTATTTGCCAATCAGATATTGCTGCCGTTTTGCCTTAAAAGCAGAATCACTGTTATATCTATTCTTTTGATAGAGCTTCTTTTTTTCCTTAAAGCAAGGATCACTGTGATATTTAGAATTAGATGACAGTTGTCGTTGGCACTTACGAATGTGTTGACGTTCCCTATACAAATGTTTTGCACGCTGACTTTTACTACATTTGGAAATATCTATATTAACATGCAGCAGTTTGAGTCCTTGCTGAGGTTCCGGAATATTTTGACTCTCATTAATTTGACTTGCTTGGCTATTTGGTTCAACATGTACCGCACTATGTAGCTCTTGATTTGGTACAATACCGATCACAATTTGTATCTCTTTAGTTGGGGAATCACCTAATTCAATTAGTAGCTCTTCATTTGCCTTTGATATGGTTGTAGTAGAATCCCGATGCGTGTTAATGGAACTGCCATCAATATGAAAAGAGACTGGCACAAACTCATAGGTTGCAAACCGGCTATGTCTTTCAAAAAGCTGACGCAAATGCTCAACCAAGCCACACAAGTGAGAAAAAGTCAACATAATTGCAGTTCCGTTTGGGTGTGGCAAGCCCACTTCAGATCTGGAATGTGAATCAAATAACCCAAAGTATCCTGATGTGTTACGGAATACTGCAAAACACTCTGGATTCACAATCAAGAAAGCAAGAGTGACATTTTGTGACAAGCACTCAAGCTGAGCTCCAAGAGACAATCCCAAGTCTCTTTGGGAATGACCGTCATCTATGACATAACCAACGCTGAGCTCATGCATCTGTACATTATAGACATTGGTGTCCGTCATGACTTGTTTTGGCATCTCCTCGACAGTCAAGTGATCATTCCCAAAGTTATGGTCCAAAATCAATTGCTGTTTAGCACCCACGTAAAGAGAGTCCCCGTGTTCAAGCACTCTGTCAAGTTCAAGCGAATTAAACTGCAACCCCTCAGCATGGAAGGCCAAGAAAGTGAGAGCCATACAAGTACACTGGTGGTTGCGAGAAAAACTTGAGTACCTTTCATCCATCTGTGAATGTGTGGCCCTCACGGATAGCGTGCGTTGAGGAAGTCCCACAGCAGGATCCTGAAATGATTGAAACCATTTTAATTATCTTAAATTCTAACTAATATAATTTTAAACATTTCATATGTTAATGGTTAATGTTGTGAGTATAAAAAAAATTACCTCAGTCCCAGGACGACGGGGCGATGATGGTCTGGAAGGAACCTCCGCAGGGGCTGGCCTTTCCTCTGGCTGAAACGACAAGCAAACAATAATTCTTTAACACACAGCACTTGTGTGAAGAGTCACTAATTTCTGTTTGTGATTTTAAGTAAGACTTCTCAGGGCTGATAAGAATGCAATGCAAACCTGGTGCTCTCTCCGTGTGCTCTTATGGGCTGGCCGCTGTCGTCTGTGCCCTGCGGTGGATGTCTATCAAGAAAGAGCAAAAAAAAAAAAGAAAAGAGAAATATATATATATATATTTTTGCTTTTACTGCGAAGCATTGTTACTACAAGAATGGACAATTAACTATACTTTTTTTTTTGTCATGAAGATAGATATGTAAACATAACGGGCAAACAAAATAGGAAAACTGAAATACCTTCTTGTCCTTTGGAACAACTGGGCAGTCCTCAGGGCTGGAAAGATGAGCTGGAGACAGCTTGTCCATCGCCTCCAACATGGGTGGGCTGAACCAGAGAGGGTTCAATGGGATGTTGCACTGTAAAAAACACAACAAAATAGAAATAGAGAAATAGAATTTTAACATGTGCCATGGTAAAAGGCTGAATGAATCCATGATCACCATCACAAACCTGGAGAGTGCCCATCCACCCAGTGGGCCCACAGGTGACCTCAGAGTCCACAACCGAGCTGCTCTGAAATGACTAGTGACATTATTGCAACACACACATTCATAAAATTTAAGGTTTTCAAAAACATGTTAGGAGGTTTTCAAAAACATGTTAGGCTTGCGTTTACCTCCATGGCCTTCCCGACGAGTGTCCAGTCAAAAGGGTTGGAAGGCTGAGGCGCAGTGACCTCACCCTTAACAACCACTTTTGGTCTGAACACTCGAGCTGGTGGCGAACGCTGAGGAGCAGCCGGTGCAGGTGGTGCAGTCCTCTCACTCCGCAGGTTGACGGCAGCCCACAGCAACCGCGCAAGCACCGGCATCCCATCGCTGTCACTGAGGTGTACCTTCCAGACATGATCAGAAAAAATATTATACATCTACAAACATACTTTTGATAGGAGGAGCACTAATAAAATGTTTGTTTGTTTTTTGCAGCAACTAATGTACTTACCCCGTCTCTACACCACAAGTGAAGATGTGACAGCGGGAAGTGGCCAGCAACAGATAGGTAGCGAATACCTACAGTAACAAAGGAAAAAACATTATTAGCTCAAGAGTCCTCCCCCCCGCTGAGACACCAATGAAATCAGATCAGGAGGTGACTTAAAGAAAAGTAGAACTTTGTGTGTGAAAACTATTTTCAACATGGAACGTACCCATAAGTGCTGCCACCCGGTTGTACTCCTGGCGAAGAAGGTCCTGCTGGTCCAGCTCGACGTTCAGACGAGGGGGGAAGTCCAGCACAACGACCTGCACAAAGTTTAAAACTGTAAAATATACATCTGGAGCAAGATGAACTTTCATTCATATTCCATCCTTCAATATTCATTAACTGTTTAACTACGGGAAAAGGCTGAAATGTATTTTAAACAGAACATATTTGACATATGCAAGTACATACTTGAAATTTAAATGTATGATCTATATGAAGGAAATGTGTGAACTTACGTTGGGCCAGCGGCTGCAGACGGTGTGCAAGAACTGGCCAAAGTCAGCCGCTGCCTCAGCGATGGGGCGGCCCAAGTTGTTGCTGGGAGCCAAAATGCAGACCACCTCGGGTGACCGAGGCAGAACAGCATTCAGCACCTCAGCACGCAACTCGGAGGCCCTGGCACCCGGGGTGGACATCACGGCAAACGAGAAACGTCCCTCCGGCATCTTCACAACCCCATCGGCAATGGCTCGCAGGTGGGAGTCACCAACAACCAGGACAAACTATTACAAAAGAAAAAAAAAAAGTAGTAATTGAAAAAAGGAAAGAGGTAATTTAAAAAAATAGACACAAATGAAGGTTGTTAATTTGTTATAAAGGCAGAGTTGATTATAAAACATACCGTGTTGTCCTGGTTCAGTGCTGGAATGACCAGTTTGTGCCTCCGCCCAGTCACAGCTGAAACTGGCCATTCCCGAACTCTGTGGCGCCAGCCAGTGCCTCTGCCTAAAATGATGCACACACAGAATACCATGTCAAGTCTCAACTTCAATTGCTGACAATGCACAGTACAAGTACATGTTCCACTTTGAGTGTATATGAACCTGCAAAATATTGGAATTGTTTAAAATAATCGATTGTAAAACTGCTGCAAAAGCAATTAAAATTATGACTGACCTGGTACCAGAGCCTTGGCACAAACAAGGGACACCTAAAACATAAAGCATAGACATTACACAATTGTAGGCATGTGCAGTCACCACAATGCAGAGTAAATAGCAAACATAGGTTAAATTAGTTTCAATTTAAATTGACCAGGTATTTTGTACATACAAGTGATGTTAATTCAGGCCAGGTTTATTAATGAAATTCTTAATCACAAAAGAGATTCAAGGACTTAACTGATACTTTTGTTTGTGTCTGAAATGCAGTCACAATTGCTCAATTTTGCTAGAATTTTCTGATCAAATACATGAGCAGAAAGGCAGCAGATTGTACCAGATTAGATTATAGTATAAAGGAAGTATATAGAAATATGTTTTTGACAAAACAATGACATACACTGTTTAGATAGACATGAAGTCTAAAACAAAACATTAGTTATTAAATATAACCGTCTTAGTTATTATTTACATCTGGTCTATGTAACTTAAAAGAAACCATGTGAAATATCTGTGTCCGGGCTAGGCACCTCACAAATTTGTGATCAATGTTAGTGAGTTTATTTTTGACATTAGTAAAAATTTTGAAATCTTGTAGAAAACAGACTTCATCACAATTAAATTCAGAATTAGTTTGACATGAATAAAGCAATGCACAAATATCGCTCAGTCATACACTCTATATTTGTCAAACTATGCCCTGGTGAAGACAATCTTGTGTTGAAACATGTTGGTAGTCCATTTTAAATAAAGGATTTTTTTTACATTACTAATGAGTGTCTTGAATACACAGACTGCTTTTAACTCTTTGACCGCCATAAACGTTATAAAACGTTTAGCATAAACCTAGGGATGGGCGCCGAGGACGTTAAAAGACGTCCCCTATGTTTTTTTGGTTTTTTTTGAAACGGGTGGAGGGAAGCCTTGGGCAGCTGTGCTGAAAATATCAAGCAGATCAAGTAAGTTTAATGACTCGTTTTGGCCTCTAGATGGCAGCGATGACTCTCCTTGCACTTTGGGTGTGCCGCCCACCGTGGGCGTCGGTATAAAAGGTGAGGCGGAGCTAGAGTGGAGTGGAGAGGATAATGGAGAAAGCAAAAAGCATGGAGGAAGAGAAAGCAAAAATGACGACCGGTGGAAAGCAGCTCACGCTTGATCGGTATTTTCAAAAAGAAACCAGTGCTAAATTGAATGTTGGTGGCGATGATGATGATGGCGACAACGAGGTTGATGCCGAAGTTGCGGCTTTGACGCGACGTCTTCGGCCACGTCTTAAAGCGACGCCGGTTAGCGATGCTAACGCCGGAAAACGTGGTGCACGTCCAAGTACTTCTGCAAACGCGGACGTTGATTCGGACGACGAAGAGTACCCCGAGTCGGATGGCTATTCTTCGGAGGAGTGGGTACAGTCGGATCTTCGAGAAAGTGATTCGGACAGCATTTCATCCGCAGAAGACTGTGAAGGTAAGCGCAAACTTGCTATGAGATACTTTTCCTGCACGCTGCTAGCACCTCGTGTAACGTGAATGTATAATTCATAGATCGTGCTCACAGCGACAACCTACAGTTTCCACGACAAAGAGAGGTATAAAAAACGTGTTTTCAATACACTGCAACAACAAAAGAAAACGGTCTTTCGATATGATTGTAATTGTATATATTTCTTTCAGCTGCAGCTCGTCGGGCTCAAGGTGACGCGTCTCACAGTGAGCAGAATAAAGGTAAAAAAAAAATGATTCTCCAACTCAGCACGAGTAAAATATTTGATGGTAAATGTCTTCTATAATTTCAACCAGTGGATCCAAGAAAAAAGGTAAACATATATATATATTGCTTCACACTGATCTAAAATAAATATTATATGATATTGAAATGTATATTTGCAGATCCCAAAAGTTCTGGCTGGCATGAAACAGGCTGGCAGCCAAACACATTCCTGTTTACTGAAACTCCAGGACCAAGGGGTGCCGCAGCAGAGCTAAATTCAACCCTGCCAGCTGACTTCCTGCAACTATTCATCTCAAACGAACTTCTCCAGCACATTGCTGATCAAACAAATTTATATGCACGTCAATCCATGCAGAAGCAGACTGAAAGTCTGCCACACTGCAGGAGTCGTGCTTGGAAGCCAGTGTCTGTATTAGAATTGAAAACATTTTTTGCACTCCAATTTCTTACTGGGTATATAAAAAAGCCCAGTATAGAAATGTATTGGACTCAGGATGAAATTGAAACCACACCATTTTTTTAGTCGCGCGATGCCTCGAAACCGCTTCCTGCTTATCTGGAGTTACCTACATTTTAACAATAATGAGAGACATAGTTCAGATGACAAATTATTTAAAATCCGTCCTGTGTTCAACCATATTGTAAATAAATTTAAAGAACTGTTCCAACCCGGTAGGAATGTATGTATTGATGAGGGAATGATGAATTTTCAGGGCCGTCTATCGTTTAAAGTTTACAACCCCCAAAAACCAATCAAATATGGAATTAAGTCATACATCCTGTGTGACTCCCAAACAGGATATTGTTTTAATATGCAACCTTATGTTGGTACTAGTTGTTCTCTGCCGGATACCGTGTTTAATTTGCTAGATCGTCTGCCAGGAAATGGGTACACGCTCTTTATGGACAATTTTTATAATTCAATTGGGTTGTGTGAACGTCTCCTGGCAGCACGTACAAATGTTTGTGGAACACTGAGAAAAAATAGGGGTGAACCAAATGAGATCACTTCTCTTACAAACACTGGCCTTGGGGTGGGGGGGGAATTGGTGAGACACAACACAAATGTTTTGGTTGTGGCATGGCAGGACAAGCGTTTGTTGAGGATGGTGACTA
This sequence comes from Leptonotus elevatus, assembly GCF_054856555.1. Classification (NCBI taxonomy): domain Eukaryota; kingdom Metazoa; phylum Chordata; class Actinopteri; order Syngnathiformes; family Syngnathidae; genus Leptonotus; species Leptonotus elevatus. The sequence goes on along the minus strand of NC_141260.1, from coordinate 7,410,832 downwards.
CTTTTCACAAAGATGAAATGCGGACAGTTGATGTGTAGGCACTAAAAAAAAAAAAGAGTGCCTTTCCCGAAACCTGTATGTGTTTTGGACTACAATTCCACAATGAATGGCGTGGATAAGATGGATCAAAACATTTCTTATCACCCATTCACGAGGAAGACATTGAAATGGCACAAAAAATTTGTTGCCTATCTGTTTCAAATATGTTTGTTCAATGCCTTTATCCTGTACAAAGCTAAACATCCTGGCAAATGTCAGCATTTTTTGGAGTTTATCCAGCAGGTGGTGAGAGGGTGGCTCTTACCACAGGACCAGGAGGAGGACATTGCTACAAACATACAAACAGAAGGACATGAGGAAGCCAGACAGAACACCAGGTCACCGTATAACGATCCTGAAAGTCGACTTGATGGCAACATGGCAAAACACACACTGCAATACATACCTGCTACCCCCCGGAAAAAAAAGCCAGCAAGAAAGTGTAGGGTCTGCACTCAAAGGGGCATTCGCAGCGAAACAAATCTGTGGTGCAAATCCTGCTGCGTCCCCTTGCACCCAGGGCAATGTTACACTATATACCACACCAAAAAAAAACTTGTGTAGTTGAAACATCCACAGAATTGTAAATAGAAACACATACACACACCACACATGCACAGTTGCACAGTTGCACATGTTTGTTGTATTACACTGTTGAATGTTGAATGTAAATAAACTGTTATTTTGCTATCAAAAAAACACTTTTTCATTCTTGGTGGTAGTGTTTTATAGAAGTAAAGCACTATTTAGGTGTTTGTGGCATCATTCATGGACAAAAAGAAGTGTAAAATTCACTAGAATGCATGAAATAATATCGTTTCACTAAAAGCTTGATTTCTCCGTATTTTGGTCCAAAAAAGGCGAAATTGGGTGAAACTAACCATTTTCTATTGTTGATTACTAAAGAACGGAATAAGATAGAAACAAACTTTTTTTTTCTGATGATGCACAAATATCGCTCAGTCATACACTCTATATTTGTCAAACTATGCCCTGGTGAAGACAATCTTGTGTTGAAACATGTTGGTAGTCCATTTTTAATAAAGGATTTTTTTACATTACTATTGAGTGTCTTGAATACACAGACTGCTTTTTACATAAGCATTTTAGCATTTTTTTCTGCTTGACTCTATATTTGTAGCCGGAAATAATGTGTATTGCACATTAACAAAGTTAATTGCATTTTGCCTGCTGTGGAACATACCTGGTGGGCAGCCACAGTAGAGGTATGCGGTGGGGAGCGGGCGTCCACAGTGGCGAGCCGACTGGCTGGAGCTGAAGTTCGGACTCTGGCCTTCTAAATACACATTGCAAATGTTTAGGATATTAAAAAAAAGTGTAATAGTGATAAAAAAAATGATAAACTCTTGCTAAAATATGGCGTGAAACTCGTACCTTGTTCACTGCAGACTGCATCGTGGTCCCATCACTGGTGGCAGAGGGTGGGGACCGAGGCTGAAAACAAAATATACAGCACATTGAGGACCTAGCAGTGTGACTCAAAATAACTCAACACAGAATACACCACCGCCAAGTGCAGAATTGAATAGAGGCAAAGTACCTGCTGGGGTGCGATGTTTGGGCTCAGTTCCGGAGCAGCAAGGTCCAGCTTCTTCCATCGGCGCTTGGCTGCCTCGGAACGCTTCCCCTTCCGCGGCATGCTGCTACAGCTACCTTTACTGTAAGCAAAAAGAAAAGAAAAAAAACTTCCCAAGACAAAGTCAAAAGTAAACTGGCAGTAAAAAAAGGAAATCAATTTAAACACAACAAAATAGTAAAGTAATGATATTAGAGTGTTTGTAATGTGCTGTTGAGTGCAAGTTCAGCTGTATTTGCGTTCTAGACTCTGTGATGTAGATCTTATATATGTATTATGTTGTTTGAGGGCAAGATGGAAGCAGGTAGATGAGGTGGAAGTCCAAGGCGGTGCTGAAGGTTTGAAATCCAAGTATCACGGTCAGCAGCTTTCCAATTCGCACAGTGCTCAGCGGATCGCTAAAAGATTCAAGATAAAATTTGTAGTTAATCTCAGATGTGTATGAAACATTAAAAATGTACATTGAGTCTAATGAGGCAGTGGTGTCATTGTAATAAAAATAAGAAACCGTCATCAATTGAAGTATAGTAACATCACACATTGTATAGTTCATTGATTATAAATAATGGATGGGGTGAGCAGAGCCTTCAATAAATCCTCAACTGTCATGATTGGGGTCAGCTGTTTCTGTTTTCACTTGCAGTTGCTGGGGAAACAGCTGGAGGGCGGATCCCGCCAAACACACCTGCTGCCCATTAGCTCGTCAGGTCAAGATAAAAGCCTGACAGAAGCAGCAAGGAGTGTCGGGTTATTACTCCGTGATGCTACTCTGTATCCCACACTACTCGCTGTTCTAGCCGCCCTCGGGCGTGATTTTGTGTTTCCTTGTTTTTGATTAAAACTAAAGTTATCAGCATCACTGCCGTGGCTCTCCTGCATTTGGGTCCTCCACTCCGTTTCGTGACAGCCAACTTCAACCGTGACAGATCGTGACATCAACAATAGAAAAAAATGGATCCACTATAGACTTCCTTGTTTACTTATTAACAAAGAAAACGGTATTGTAATAACATTGTTACTTTTTTTTTCTTTTACATTAATTTCCATGAGGTGAAACGGTTTGGCAAAATGGATGGGTATTCTGGATGGCCGTGAAAAAAACGATCGCTACAGAAACCAATGGTAATCTTTCAAGGGGGAAAATAAAGGCAGCTTTAACAATTTACAAATGTGTGCTGTAGTCAATCAATGAAGGTCATTTAACAGTGTAAAATACTTCCAAAATCCCTCATCGGCGCCGCTCCGCTACACGATCGAGCAGGACACGCCACTCAACAACCGACGCCCCCCTCCCCCACCCCCACCACGACGACGACAGACGAGACAAAAGCCTTACTGTGTATTGTAGCAACGATGGATATACACAATTGAGATTTACAGCATACTCAAACATATGTATATATATTTTTTTTTTACTGCACATTAAAACCTTAATGTAACATCTGCTAGCTCTAGTCCACTACACAGTTGAGCAGGACACGCAACTCAACAACCGACGCCCCCTCCCCCACCACCACCACAACGACGACAGAATAATAGACAAAAGCCTTACTGTATATTGTAGCAACGAGGGATATACACAATTGAGATTTAGAGCCTACTCAAACTTTTCTTTGTTTTTGTTTTCTTTTACTGCACATTAAAACCTTAAAGTGAGATCTGCTAGCTCTAGCTAGCGCTAGCAGGTGTAGTTAGCATGTAGGCTACCATGTCTAGCACTTAACTTTACCTATCTTGTTAATACAGCAGCCGGATAACACAACGTTCAAATATGGAGGTAAATATGGTGCAAAACTAACTTGTGCAAAAAATTTGTACCTGTAGAAAAAAGTCTAAATTTGTGATTTGTATCTGTAAAAAAAATGTGTGCCTGTAAAAAAAAAATTGTGTCTGTAAAAGAAATTTGTACCTGTAAAAAAAAAAAATGTGTATGTGTAAAACAAATTTGTATCTGTAAAAACAAATTTGTACCTGTAAAAGTCATGATTTGTATCTGTACAAATTTTTTTTGTACCTGTACAAAAACTATAAATTTGTATCTGTAAAAGTTGTGATTTGTACCTGTAGAAATGACAACTTGTAGTCAAAGAAGTCGCCACTAGGAGTCACAAGTGGGCTTTCTGCTGCTGTTCAGTGACGTGAGTTTTGCCCCATTTGTCGCGCTACAAATGGAGCAAAACTAATTTGTACTTGTAGAGCGCCGTGATTTGTACTCGTAAAGAAGGGGCGGGCTCTGGTGTAATGAAGGGTTGTCTTGACCAATCAAGTGAGAAGGATTTGAGCGGATTGGAGCGCAACCTCATTGGTTTAGCGAACGACGGTGGCGGGACTCGCGGAAGGATACAAGCAGGACACATCGTCGCCAACCAACATACATATTAAGAATACTTCAGTCTCTTTTGGTTTTTGCTATTACAAGGTAAGTATTATGTTACTTCATCATTCTTTCAAATATTGACGATGGTCATCCAACCTGTTTTTATGATTAGCATCACATATTTAGCTTTCTAGCTAGCTGGCATTTGATTTCATGCTAAAGCAGTCTAGTCATTATCGTCATTTCTGGCGCCACGGACTTAATTGCATCTCATGCTTTGGAATATTGTGGCTATATGACAACAATGAACAACTAAACTACTTCATTATATGCCAAGAATGGTGCAGTGCGCTGCTCCCCTGTGTTGGTTAAAATTGTTATTTCTTGTATTAGTTAGCTGGCTAACAAACGAATTCATGTAGCTCACATATGCGCCATTGACAGGTACTGGAGGGAAGATGCACCCAATCGATGTTATGTATGTACACATTTGACTCCATAGTGTTCTTTATCTTGTTTTGCCTTCTAGAAAAATGACCGATCAGAGCAACAGCTCTTCGCTGCAGCAGCAGGTGAGCGGAATATCGCTACTGCCTTGACATTAATGGTGTGTTTTTTGTTATTATTTCTTCCTGTTTGCATAATAATGTAATCAATAATAATGCACATTACACACGACCTATACAGAGTGTCCCAAAAGTCTCTTTACAATTATAACAATTTTGAGATATTTTAAGTACCTTCATTTGTGTGAGTTTTTTTTTAAACTTAATTTAATAGACCTCTATATGGGCATCATCATTTACACCAAGCACATGAAAACGGTACTCGATTTGTTGCCATGTTTGCTGCAGGTTTACCATCCATCAACACAGTATCTGAAACAAATAAATTCAATATGAATGAATACTTTAATTAACAAACACTGGTTAAAATAAAACAAATCTGTTTAAGACATCTCAACAACTGCCTTTGTAATATATTGTTTTAAAAATTGTAAACATGTTATGGACACCCTATATTTCTCTCTAGGAACTGCTGCTGAATCTTTTACTGGCCCGACTCCATAACAGACTATCAGCTGCCCTTGGGCGTGCCCCTCTGGACCTGGACTATCTACAATTTATCATTTCACAGGACATGGTTTTACTGAGTGCACTAGCTAACCAAATTCAGATCCCTCAGCAAGTGTATGAAGCCCTTACTGATGTGCATGGTCTACTCTCTGCCCAAGATGAAATGGAGCTTCATGTAAGTGAAGTGGTAAACACTAACACTTGTAAAACCTAAAAACTTGAAGCTATTTACGACACAAGTCCAAGCTACAGTTTTTCATTTTTGCAATATCGCATGATTTTAAATTTTCATTTGATTTGTAGCTTTATAGGATATCCCCTTGAGATGCAACATCTAATTTTCAAAGGTGACACTCCAACACATACAAATAGTAATAATGTACAAAATAAAGGTAAAGAATTCTGCTATGTTCTTTTTTTTAATCACCCTTACTTTCTCATTACTTGAAATTAATGGAATGTTTGTTTCATTTATGAAACTGCATTTATCATTTTAAACTACTTTTTTTGTTGATAATAGAAAAAAAACATTTGCCATTGAAATGCTTAAATTTAAAAGGATTTAGAACAATTCAAACATGCTCTCAAAAATGATTAAATAATTAATTGGATAGCCAAGTAGTTGATTAATTGTTGCACCCAGTTGCTTGTTTGTCCAAATATGATTCACTTTTTTACATGGTTTAAAATGTCTTCTTTAATTTAAAAAAAAAGGGGGGGGGGGCACAATTACATTGACATTACAGAATTGAACGTCTTTGGCGAGATGTCTACACAGCAGTTACTTGCCTCTACTATGCTGCGTTGCACCAAATGGAGGAAGATGATCTCCTGGACCTGTCCAGCAGTGTTCACCTTTTCTGCTGCCATTATGTCTTCATTCCTCGCTTGATGTTTTTAAAGATGGCTGGGACAGTCGAGGGAAATCGTACCCCGAACCAAATGTGGCACATGGGACTGCACTATAATTTACAAGAGTCTAATGATGTTGTAAGTACTTTTAAAAATTAGATTTTTGTCTAATAGGTTTTCTGGTGAGCTAACAAATACACACACGCACGCACGCACGCACGCACATACACATACTCACCCACACACACAAAAAAAAAAAAATGTATATATGTATGTATGTATATATGTATATATATATATATATATATATATATATATATGTGTGTGTATGTGTATATGTATATATATATGTATATATATATATTTAAAAAAAAAAAAAAAAAAAGTAAGTACTTTTAAAAAATTGGTAAGCAAAACTTACTTTAAACAGTAGACAATGAATTGTTTTTCATATCAACTACAGGATTTGAACATCCCCCTGATAAACTGGGAGAGTAGTGGCCTTGTGTCCAGCAACACCGACTCTTGTGTCTATGTGCCTGAAACTGACTGCCCTTTGACACCTCAAGAACTGGCTGGACTCCATGCTGCTGTGGATCCAGCAGGACCTTCTACACGCATGGGAGTAGACCATTATTTGGCTGCAGTGAACTACATGCACAGTATAAACTATGTGTAGGGTCTAGCCAAGCGCTTCTGGGCTGTTATTTGTTTAAAACTGCCTGCACTAAATTACATTTTATAATTTAGTGCTATATATTGTCTTTTCGTACAAATTGACAATGAACTGTAATAAGAACCTATCTAGCAAAACATCAGAACTACATTATTTAAAGTAATGAAATAAAGATTTTGATCTATACCAAACCAAAACCAGTATCAGTTGTGGCGATGCAGTTCTTTAAATGGTCACTGAATTCTGTGTAATGGCTGTAGTGGCCAGGTAACTTTAAGTTTTGGAAGCATGTAGAAGACGTGGGATGTTCCGCTCTCACCACCTCCACTTTCATATCTGGCATGGGTATCTCCCATCCCACCGAGAACTTCAGGAGTCTTTTAAGATTCTCTTGAGACCCTAAAAAAAAGGAGAAAAAAAGTGGAATTAAGCTGTGCATGCTATTAAGTAACAATAATCAATTAGATTACTGTTTTTATAATTTAATTTATGTATTTTTTTGAGAAAAAAACAGGTTCTGCAACATCTGGGAAAAAAAGTGATCCCTGCTAGAGGATGATCATTTAAGAAAATCAAATCACAGATGTATCTATAAATTAAAATTCTGCCTTGTAGCAATATGTGTATGCTTATGCTTAATACTCATAATACAACTTGTGTTCATAAACAAGAAAAAATGGTTAAAAAAACCTTGATTTTCAACCACATTTGAAAATCTGCATTTATGCATTACAAAATGTGCACAAATATCAACATGTAATTTACCTGTCCTCACAAACTGACGCAAGTACCCCATTATTCTACATCTACAGTCAACGGAGTAACCATCTTCATCGTCCAACCCAGATTCCTCAGGCCATTTGATTAGGTCCAAAACAACCTAGGACAGCAAATGAGACAATCATTATGGCACCATAGTTGGCATTGAACCAATTCATTCTATTTTACAATTTTCTCTCTAATTTATACATATGGTCAATCCACACATGGGGTGTTAATTGTGTGAAGGCTGATGTTGTGGTCTCAACAGCCTAACAATGAAATGTGTATCCTGCTGAGGAGAACATGTGATTGTTGATTTCTCGTCAGACTTTGTTCAAGGTTGGAATTGTTCACTGAAAATGATTCCAAATCAAAATTTCCTTGGAACAAGGAAAAACATTAAAAATGTTTGCATAACTGAACATATGATGACGAATATTCAATAATATAACCCTAACCCTAAGCAAACACTCTCCCTCTCATTTGGATATGGGCTTAAAGGTTGTATCTAACTGTGCGTCAAAGGTTTGCATGCAAGGGACTGTGCATGTAGCGAGTTTTTCTTTGTTGTCAGTTTTTAATTATTATTTATTCTAAGGTTGCAAAGATGTTCTCAAGACACTTGCAAAGTATATTTACGGCACCAAACATTCTATGTAAATCGCAAAGGAATAATGAACATGTTGAAATTTCTTTGCGAGTGTCTGCCACACAGCGGCTGAAATGAGTTTCTTCCGTTGGGTGTCCGGGCTTTCCCTTAAGAGATTTGGTGAGAAGCTCAGTCATCCGGGAGGGACTCAGGGTCGAGCCGCTGTTCCTCCGCGTGGAAAGGAGCCAGTTAAGGGGGCTCGGGTATCTGGTTCGGAAGCCTCCTGGACGCCTTCCTGGAGAGGTGTTCCGGGCATGTCCCACCGGCGGCAGACCCTGGGGACGACCCAGGACATGCTGGAGAGACTATGTCTCTGGGCTGGCCTGGGAACGCCTTGGGATCCAGCCGGAGGAACTGGTTCAAGTGGCTGAGGAGGTCTGGGCTTCCCTCCTAAAACTGCTGCCCCCGTGAATCCGACTCCGGATTAGCGGTAATAAATGGATGGATGGGTGGTGGGTCTGGCAAACATCTTTGCAACCTTGAACTAACCCTAATGAAAAAATAAATATTTTTTTGTTTTGCCAGACTGTCACATCAAATCAAAATTGATATAGCTCCTTTCATACATTACATTGCAACTCAAAAGCGTTGAGTGAGTAAAACATCCATAGTACAGCACAAAGAAAACCCTAACCTTCCCCCCAACATGCCCATGAGCAGGCTCACTCAAACTCGCACAACCTTTAAAAAAAAGTGTAATTAAGTTATCTGGTCAATCTTGACCTAATGAATTCCGTTTGCATTCCCATAAATTCCAGTTAATTCCCATGCAAAAAAATTTATTTTGAAAATTACAGACATTTTGGAATCCTAGACATGCTTCATTGAATACCTCCACACTGCACTCAGACTTTGTTTCTGTTGGAAAAACTGATGCCACTGCATCGGGTCGAGACTCCAATAACAGCATAATGAGGGTTTCTTTTAGTCCTTGCTTCAGCTGTTTGAGTTGGCGGGAGTTTCGGCCGAGCACCCTAAAGTATCACAGGGGTGAGTGAGGTATGGATGAAGGGACTCCAAGTAAATATATACATGCAGTAAATTCAATTCAATTATTACTCTGTGCACATTCAAACACTGGTCTGTATATATTGCTGTACAGCCGATCGCCCATACACACCGTGCAAGCCATTGGAGCCACAGGGCGACCATCTTACCTCTCCCATCCTGAGAGAAGACTACTATATATACTATAGGTATACATACAGATTAGACATATACAGCTCCTAGGCTCTTAGTGTCGGGCCGGGAGGCAGGTGTGGCAAGGTGGTCACAATTTTTTTAACAAGTGGACACTGGACAGTATGTGCTGCTTTGACGACCCCTTTTTTCTTTTATCGCTCAGTTCTTTAGACCCCAATATTAGATTTGGCAGAGGCATCTTTTGTTGAGTTAGTTATAATTAATTTATTAAAAAATGTACAATTTTCCTCCTACAACCCCCATTAAGCATATAATGTATACATGTATTTAAGGCAAGTTGTAAAATGTCTGAAGTCCTCTTGTTTATGTTTAATAAATTTATAAACATCGTAAATCAAATGTTCTCCAATTTCAATACGGTAAATATATTCGAGGATCGTGTGTGACATAATGTTCATTGTGACATATTGTGATGGCTGCGAGATATCAGGAGGGTATAATTTGATGCTCAAAGCCTGGTTTCCAGTTGATGCTGACAGGGTTTGTGAGGCTCACTTTATTACCGGTAATTACTTGAGCCTATAGATTTGTTATTTGGAGAGGATTTAAAAAACGAAGAAATCGAGTTTGTGCAGTAGCTATAAAAAAACACTAAGTCATATTTCTTTTTCAGTCTTATTCAGGTGTTCCAAAGCATGATCAACAGCCACCCTGACTTGTTCCTCGCCTTGAAATGGGCGATATTGTTTGACGTCTCATCTATACAGCGCGACTGAGCCCGCTATCATTTTCTGTCACACAACCAACCGCGCATGCGCAAACATTTTTCATCAAAGATCCTCCTATAGGATTGTATGCCGAGAAACATTTCTTGAGAGTAATAATATGGAATTGGCCTATCGGCTATCCAGTTACATATACAGAGGTAATGTGTAAAATGTACATTTATCAAAGCATGATATACTGTTAGATAGGAGACACTTAAGTAGGACAACTTTTGATGGATATAACGCTAGTCAGCCACACTTACTGCATGCTGAAGTAGATTGTGAAGGAGCCAGGTGCTGTTACTAGCCGTTAATATAGGCATGTCCCATGCCAATGCCAGGTCATTAACAGCCGTTGTCTGACACTCATTGAGTCCTCTTTTTTCACTTGTTTCTTCCTTTCCAGCAGATTCTTGATTCTCAAACAGCTTTAAAAAGAAAATACCGCACATTTATTTCCAATAAATTACATTTAAAAAGTAAAAGTATAGTCCATATTTTTTCATTGAATGACAATGTTTTCCAATGGATAACCTTGCACTTTACCGTACTTACCGGGCGTATGGTCTCCCTGATGTCCATGTCTGCCACATCTTCTAACATGATTGTCGCTGTCTGTGGTGATTTACCAAGCAACACATGAATTACTGCTGGACTAATACCTAACAGACAAGGGCCCCCATGAAGGAAAGAATGTCCAATCATTCTTCCTGCCATGACAAACAGGTCATTCTGTGCAAATACTTGGGAAGTGGCAGGAATTAAATGATCTGGTTGGCCTTCAAACAGCACAGTGCCGCATGCGGTTCCTATAAAAAATTAAAAAAAAATGTTAATGGGGTTTGCCATTTTATGTTCAATACGGTTATAATAACCACATGATTGCAATTTCCTGCCTATGATTGTGTATTAATCTTTAGATTGACAGATTTGTCATGTGTTATGGCTATGCTGTCTGTTGTTAGTTATTCATAGTATAGCTGAATGATAACTTGTATTTGCTGAATGATTAATTTACAATAATTTGCAATATAATCACTGACCATAACTAAAGCTGTCTGCCAGGATGGTGCACGTAATTCCTTCATAAGATCATGAGTCAATTATCTAACATTTATGTTCTATTTTGCCTTGCAACTTAAACAAACAAACTTTAGTGGAGTTGGGCCAGTGTCTTTAGGATTCTTTAAGACCTACCGCAATCAAGTTTGAAACCATGTTGTAACTTGTGCATTATCATACTGAAGAAGTGTCTGTTAACCCCTTCTCCAATGGCCACATCTCCTAAAAACACAAGCAATCACATCCATCTTTCAGGTCATGGGTTTTCTGGCCTTCAAATTTGTATTTTTCATGTTTTCATATGTTCATGTGGGATTGCTGTTGTTACAGCATTGTACTCCCACAATAAAAATATTCATGCAACATGCAACATGGACCACTTTCGTGTCATTACGTATTTTGAATGACTGCCGTAGCCACAGTACAGTGATGCGAAGATAACTGTCCTTCTGGCAGCACTTGTACGACGCCTTCAGCCACATCTCCATGCAAATGCATCAGTTTCCAGGGAGATAGGCTACTCAAGCTAGCTGTCTTAGCGGTTGTTCATAGAAAGCTTTAAGTGTGAACTTAAAAAAGAAAAGAAAAAAAAATAAGTTTAACAAGTACATTACTACATTATTGTAATTTTGGTGCTCATGCGCACTAACATGCTACTTATCTGCACCCCTACAAATATATAAAAAGCAAAACATGTTACGAATACAATACTCAAAAACAACATGTTTGAATTGAGGTTTGTTTACAGCACCTTTTAGTTTAGCTTGAAATGGTTTGGCCCAATCTATATTGGGAGTCTTGTAAAAAGTGAGGATTCTGGCTTCCTGGTCCATTACGTCTTCTCCAATGTCTATTATTATTTTTAGGTATGGCTTATCTTCATTGGTTTGCAGACACTGCCTTCTGTACTGGTCAGCTGCTAATTCCGGATCCACTACGTTTTGCCATGCTGTAGTAACACACAAAAAATAGAAGAAAACAACTGTTTATTATAATTGAAGTTGTAATTTAAAAAGTAATGAATTGCACAACATTCACTACTCTACAAATTGTGCCTATAACCAATTTGTGGAATAAACAAAGACATATGCAAGTCTATGACAAACTCAATAATTGTAATTCGATTTTTGGTGAGATGGAAAAAAAATTACAGCACTGTAATGAATATTGGCATTTTAACATCTTTCAATGTGATTGTTTTTCTTAACTTTCACCAAACATGTCATTATTTATTCATAATTTTTTTTAGACAAATACTAACGCATCTCATCCATTTCATCAGGTCTGGACTGTAAAAGGGTATTGTCTGTTGAGAGGGTCGCTGTTGATGTCGTTATATCAGGTGATGAGCAGATAACTGATGCACCAGTGCTGCTTTGAGTCATGTGGTCACTCGGCATATATGATTGTGCAGAAGTGGAGCTACCACATGGAAATCTTGAAAAAGATTGAATGAACACACGTTTTAGCACACATATTAAGAAAAAAAAAAAACATTTTATACAGTTTGATTATCACACTTGCATCATCCAAAAAAGAAAACTCATACACAGTGGTCATGTGTCAAATTATGTACAATTTTATATCTTGAAAATGTACCTGACGATTTACATGAAGAAATTTACGCTTTATTTATATATTTTTTATTTTTTTCTTAAAGAGCTCAGTATTGTTCATTCGGAAATGTCATCATCATTGCTCTTTATTTATTTTTATTTATTTTTATTTTTTTATTTTGTTTGTGTGTGTGTGTGGGTGAGTATGTGTATGTGCGTGCGTGCGTGTATTTGTTAGCTCACCAAAAAAACCTATTAGAAAAAATCTCATACCGTTCACCTAAACCGAACACCGCCGTCAGGAGACCCGAGGGGACCAAAGAAAACCAAGGAAGGTGAAATCCAGCACCGACCAGGCACCACCCACCAGAACTCCTCCCCAACCCAAGAAACATCCAGACCCCAACAAATCCAAAAAACATAAAATCAGGGAGGCCTCAAGAGACCGAAGGAGAGACCGAGAAAAGGAAGGAAGGACAGACGAAGCCGAGTGAGATCCACAGACACCAGCCTCCACCGATTCAATGACCTGAGGAGGAAACAGATTGTGTCTGAGTTTCGGTAGATGCTGGTGTGGTGGATCTGGCATGCTTGAAAATCTCCACCAAAGAGGGGAGCTGTTGACCCCTGCCGGAACAGAGCAAGCGCAACACCTCAGGGCCCCCCAGGCCGCGGCAGCGCCAAAGGACGACCCCCGGGCCCCGCCAGGACCACCGGCCGAAGAGCAATCCCAGGAGCAGGAGCACCCCCCGCCCCAACACGGCCCGCGCCCCCGACCCAACGCAGCAGAACGGGGCACTGCAGGCCCGCCAGGCACCCCACCGGCCCCCAACCCCCGCACCCCCCACGAACCCCCGCCCCCCATCCACCCCGCCACCCACCCCAACCCAGCCCCAGCCGCCCCCAGGTCCCCAATCCCCCAGACACCCCACCACCCCCACACCCCGCAACCCCCACCACCGCCCCCCCCCAACAAAGCCCCCCCCCGACCCCACCCCGACCAACCGGCAGCCCCCCAACCCCCGACCCCCAGCCCCCGGGGACCACCCGCACCCAGGCACCGGCGCCGAAGAGGGGCCGGACAGCGGAGCGGAGAGGGCAGCCGCGCCCACCCCACCCCCCGCCGTGTGGAGGGACGGAACACCGGGGGCAGAAGGAGGAGATGGGGGCACCGGAGGGCGGCCGACACCCCCGAACCCCAGGCCCAGCGGGGGAAGGCCCCGGTCGTCACCCCAGCGTTCTTTGTGAAAGTTAACCCCTGTTACTGAGTCCGCCAGCTCGCCGACTGGCGAACTCTACCCCTAAGGGGAAATTTACGCTTTACATTTCAAGCACCATTATAAGTAATAAATTAATTGTAGTATTTTGTGCATATTCTCATGCAGTTTTGATATCTCTAAATTTACGTCTGTCATACCTGTCACCACATGAACTTGCATGGTGTGCAACAATTTCCGCAGGAAATATATTTCCACAAATTGGACAGGAGTCCTAAAAGTACCAAGCATATAGAGACATGGTTTCATAAAGTAGAAGTAACATAACTGTTGAATACAATATAGAACAAAGTATAGCAGATCATGACATTTGAATAAACACACTACTGTTACACAAATACACGGATTGCTTACCTCACTAATTACTTCTAAATCATGTTCTGCTGTCGGGACCGTTTCGTCTTCACAATCATCCTTCGTCTATGGAAAATATGGAATCAAATGAATAGAATTTTCATAAGACAAACTTGACAGTTCCACCGAAAAAGCCAAATGTTCATAGACAGGTGCCTGTGACAGGAGTTTAAAAAAGAAGTAATTTGACAAAAAAATTGCTATGCTTAAAATGACTTTTATCTGTTAACCCTGTGATTTTTAACAAGTGTGCGGTGAGAAATCGTCAGGTTTTCTAGTGGAAAATAATCAAATGTCAATTACTAGTTAATAAAAAAAAAAGTATATTTTTTTATTGATTTATAGCAACCAGCACGTATAGTAGCAGATATGGGCAACATGCCACGGACTTCCAACTTCTGTAACGCTGCTCAATTGAACGTTGCCGTTGATAGGTGTGAGTGTGTAGGCCAGGGTGTCTCAGTTCTCCAAAGCACTTCGGAGAACTGAAACACCCTACACACGAAAACAGCATAGGTGTCTGACTTACTCAATGCTGACTGAAAAAGAAGTGGGTATACTCAGTATACCCGCGTATACCCTGGACTTCACCACTGGGTGTTATCAAGGGCTTAAAGTTTTTAAAAAAATCCTGAGCCTGAACTTTTCCAGGGAGCGGTGGTGCAGTGTCCAACATGCCGATTCGTTGTTCGACCGGCATCAAGCCATTACTATTTGATTTGTCGCCGTGGATGGAATGGGCATTTGGGAAACTCATTAAATTCCCAATTGGCCAGTCCTCCCCAAGCGTCAGGTCATCTCTTTCATTATCCATTTATATTATGTATGGTACAGTATAGCATCCCCTCTAGTGCTGCAGCTATCAAATATTTAGGTATACAAACATCATATGGAAAATTCTATTGAATAATCAGGTATTTGGATTAAATATAAATATTTTCGCACGGTGAAAGAACAATTATGAATAAAGAAGACAATAAAAATATATTCCCACTTACTAATGATCGACCAACTTTCATTTCTAGATAATCAACTTTTTTGTTTTACTTAAATTTAAATTGTGCTTAACAGCACATTATTTTCCTCTCTAGAAAGTTTGGGAGATTTTACAAAAATCTCTCCCCATGGATTGAACTTCCGTTAAATATTAGGACACTTTCATCTCTACCCACTCTTAAAACACACTTACTTACCTACTTTTTTTTCATTTAATTGACTTATTCATTTACCCGCTTAAGATAATTATTGATTTTTTTGGTGATATTTTTGTTTTACCTCTTTACACACTTTTATATCCGCTGTCGCACACACTTGTTTTTCCCACGGACTCTTAGAAACAACCCCCAAACACTTCCACCTTGCCAGCGCTTCTGCAGAGCGTGAGAGCGTGCAAACGCCTGACGTCACGCTCAAGGTGAAACCTTACGTTTCCGTCCCGAAACCGTCATCATTATTTGACAAAACAGGAAAAATAGGGGCAACAGCCATTGTGCCACAGTAGTGCCTCCTGTCCTTTAACATTTTTCTTAAGCATGTGTGGGTGATAAATATGGTTGTTTTAACACTCCAAAATTTGACATGCGCCTTTAAGTTACGTGAACTTCCTGCCACGCATATTCAGCCAACATTCAGCCAGTCACGAATGTACGTATGGATGTAGGCCGTGTGCCTCACAATGAACTGAAATAATAAGTAGAGCCATTATCATTGGCCAGTAAAGGAGTAGTCAAATACAACAAAAATCAAACCAAGTGCAGAGTAGACTGAGCTTTGCACTATATTAGAGCTGGGTACGAAAAGATAGCCCTTAGACTACAAAGATAAAGGGAAAAAATGCTACCACAGCTGAGCAAATGTAATAATTTGATTTTATCTATTAGGGAAACATTTGTAAAGACAACTTACATGAGCTCTACAGGACTCAATGTGGACCTGGATCAGGGGCAATGGAACCATCTGGCCACAGGTCATGCATCCATTTTTGGGCATTTTGTTGAACTCAGCAGCATCATACGGCAGTGGGGTAGTATCTATTTCTTCTTGAAGAGGGACAATGTACAGCACATTTTTCCCATTGTTCGAAGCAGTTTTGAGAGATTTGGCAGTGTATCTTTGTGAACCTTGAGCCACAGGATTTAATCTTCTTTGTCCACCGCCTCCTTAAAAAGTAAGAAAAACAAACAAAGAAACTGTCATGTCTGGGAAGATCTGGTTTTGGTTGAGGGTCCCGATTGGTCCTGAGTGGGTTCCAGCCTTTCCGCGGGTTGACCAATCCGGGCCCTCGGCCACTTGTGCCTGGCCCCAGGTGTGGCGAGTTACCCAATTAGTGTGGGTGTATTTAGTTCCCGGGTGGTGATCAGTCGGCGTGCGATCATTGCCGCTTGTCACGGTCACCACCGGAGTTCTGGCTGTCAGTTTGATTTTGTAACTTTTCAGTTTGTTGTTTAGTTAGCATTAACCAGTACCCTGGTTAGTGTTTTCTGAAAAATAAAGCACGCCAGTCTCGCTCCTGCTGTGGTTCTCCTGCCTCCCTGCATTTTGGGTCCTCCACTTCACACGCCGACAGACACCACACCGCCCCGTGACCACACCGTAACAGAAACTATACAAATTTGAAGGACTTTCATCAACAAACAAAATATACCACCATAACCTTTTCAGATATTCACAAAAAATATATATATTTGTGATATGCCGCAAACTATCGGTAGTTTGCAATTCCACTGATCACAAACAGTTGTGGCGATTACTTGACTACTTAGATCATGTTCAGAATAATAACGCATCACCAACTTGCTGCAGTTAAATAACCATCATTACTTTACAGCTTCAATTCGTTGGTGTATGCACATAATTATAATAAAGACAATTACTATGATGGTTAAATTTGCAGCTTGTAACAGCATTCCAGACATTAATAAATAAAATGTTACACTCACAATTAATTCAACTACACAAAGTTGCAATAATACTAGGAAACCATTCTGTGGCATTAGTAGGCATAATTTAGAAGTATTAAATTGATCAACAAAATTAAAAAAAGAGGTATGTACCTGAAAGGGGGGGATTTTCAAAGATTATGAGTTTCTGCTGAGGCCTTGTGACAAATATGTCATGTTTTGTAACTTTCAGTGTTTTCATTGACAATTGTGATGCTACGTCAAAATGGCAGTCATATACTGCATATGGTTTGGAGTCAGATTTATCCCACTGGGAGTGACCCAGTTCTGGCCTAAAAGCGTTAGAGGCAAATGTAAACAGCAAAGATTGCTGATTACAGTAATTTATTTGTTCTGGTTAATACAGTCATTCCAAAACACATTGTGTCACGTGAACATATTATATCATGTATTTACTGTGCATTTTCCTTGAACGCTTTGAGGTCGGAACTGACAATCTAAGTGGGATAAATCCGATTTTCCACTTTCCTCAAGTGCAGAAATTATCGTTGGTGAAATGAAGCTTTCCACTCGTTACAAAGTATTAGACTTTGGATCGTCGTAATTTGATTTGTGAGGATTGTTTTGTTTTGAGAACGTGAAAAACTATAATTTTAACAATATGCCTGCTTTGTATGCTTGTCACGTTGTTGTCACGGTGTTACATTGTAGAAATATAAGAGATGCCAGAACTTCGGAATTGTCAATTTGAGTTCGTAAACGGAGAAAGTTGTGAGCAAGCATGTGTGTTCCTGTTTTGATGTTAACTACGGGCGTACAGTAGCTTTGTTTTAGCTGTTAAAAAACACGAGTTAACTGACTAATGTTTACATTACACGTGGCAGTGTGTTAGCGCACCAAACAGGACATCGTGTACCATTACATCAAACACACATGACAACCTGTGTGTGCTCAGGCTATCTTACTGACACGAATGTACCAATGGATTCAGGCATCATCCGCAACGTGCTTTTCTTTTTATATATCACATTTGATAATGCAATTAATTGTCCATGTAGTCATGATTAACCAACTTATCTTAATTTGCAACAACTGGCAGCGTTGAACCTGAACAAGTTAAACGAACAAAAGCCCATTAATGCATGTATATTGCTGCCCGATGCACACTTAAGTTAGTGTGGTTAATTTTGGCATCTGAGAATGGCAGTTCATTTTCATTATACACTGCCAGGTTTCACTAGACATCAATGAGAAAAGCTGTAAACAAGGCTTCAGATGAAGGGGACCAAATGCCTTATTTGGCAACCACAGCCTCGAAGTGTCACACTGTCGGATAATTTAGAGCTTGGTATAAAAAACAAAATTAAATCAAAGAAAATTGAAGTATGTATTGTTAGAGTTTACAATATTTGTATTCTACTCTTTGCGTGTTCAATTAACTGAATGGTGAGATTCTGTCCCTTTGCAAAGGTATTATAATTATCAGAAGCTTCTGATCACACAAATGAAGTCACCCAAGCAGTGTTCTGTTCAAAAGTGTGTGTCCCTCCTTCTCCTGCACATCATTATTTATTGAAAAGTGGGTGAATACGAAAAGTCTCCTCTCCCCTCCCATTCATAAAAAGGCAGAAGTTCCCAGGAATACAAATCAGATTAGACTTAAACAATAATAAGTCAGCCTGTCCTTGGACTCGACCGACTGAGACTGGTACAAACTCTACTCCCTCTTTCCCAGGCAAGAGAGACAGATAAGAATACAATAGACAATACTATTCATTGAGCTACACAGCTATAACTAAATCCAAAACGGCTAAAATATAAATTGAAACTGAAAAACAATGTTAATAATTCAACAGTATCCAATGAAGAACCATACCTGTAACTTTTTTAAGAAACCAGCCACCTTGTAAATCTCGCATCCTGGGATATTCTTCTTGGAGCAGTCTGCTTATCTGAAAGTAGTAAGCAAGTGCTGCTGACATAGTTAATTGTTATATGTATAAATTTTCATAAAACTTTGTTAGCTGCAAATGAAAATTAACAGTTTTGCGATATGGTGGAAAATTCAAATGACGGTATCGGGAGGGTAACCAAACAGACCGACCGACATCTTGTGATTATAATTCGTTGTCCGTTTGACAGAGGGAGTCAATGCGCACAAGGATCAGAATTTATTTATTTATTTGCAGTAATTGCGGAGCAGTTTTGCGTATCATGACTTCATTTGAGGAGCAAATTTATTTTTTCCTCTCCTTTTTTTTTCTTTCTTTAAGGAGCGAATTTAGAATTTTGTGGAGCAATTTCTTTTTTCTTTTTGTACCCGGTTAATTCCAGGGACGCTTAGCCTGGCAGAGGGTCAAGAAAAGCCTGGCGGCTCGCCGCTCTATTAAAACGCTGGGGAAAACACTGGTTTCCATTTAGTCTTTTCACGATACCGAAATTTTGACTTTGATACTAAAACCTGCATAAAATACCTCAATGCCGGTACTGAAACGCTAGACAAAACTCTAAAACATCAGCAAAAGCAGCAAAATTAAAACTGGCTAAAGAACTTCAAATTATTTTTACTTATTATTAATTTGAAATATTGGGATGTATACATGTTAAATTTATGTACATACGGTATATATTTATGTTTATACTGTATGTGCTTTCACATTGCATTCTGTATTCTTGAAGTGCTATATTTGACTGCATTTTATGTCATCCGTTTTAAAAATTGGCAATAGTGGCACTCCAATAACTCAATGTAACGTTGCTTGATTGTTCGTGCATGTCTCGGCTCTTCTCCATTTCGCTCCTAATTAGTCGAATGCATCATCAAATACTACAAATTGGGAACAAAATAATTCAAACTCCACTTATTTTTAAGGGAAGTGTCAAAAATGCGTCACAACCTGTGTCTGTTGCTCTGTCAGTCGTCTGAGCTTTTACTATGCATAAGTGTGATATCCTACTGTGTGCCTGTTCATTGAACGCACCGTGCCTAAGTCCACTGCAGGAATGATTGCTGCTTTTTCTTCTGCTTCTTCACGAAAAACATTTGCTCTTGTCACAAAACCTTTCTAAAACTGAAAATTGAAAACCACACGTGTTCTTCGTGTGCTGATTGAAAACATGCGTAGGCATGTTGCATAGCTTACGTGGACGTCCAGCGAGCACTACACTTAATAAGCTTAATTAGCGCTTCATGCTTCTCCACGAGGAGTGCACGTCCAGCAAGCGCTTCAGTGCGTGAAGCTATCTTCCTGCGCCCTCTCGCACACACGCTAAAAGAGGTGTGTCGCTTACTTAAGGCGTTTTCCACATATCGGTAGATAGAAAACAAGAGTTGGCGGGCTGTCTCGTATTTTTTTTTTTAAGTACCGGTACTAAGAAAAAAATTATACCGAGCCGTTTTTGACACCAAAACATAAAGGTACGGTACTGGCACCGGTATCCCGTGCAACACTATTTTCATTACACTTTTGCGAAATACTTGTATTTAGACCTGTCTCAAAAACCATGGGAAAGCAAATTTTTTGGGCCGATATTTGCATTTTTTTTAAATTACAGTGTTTCCATTAACAGTTTGCTTTTGCACAATTTGCATTTTGCGCAAATCTGAGGGTAATGGAAACACACATATACAGAAGGAAACAAAACATTAAAAAACAATACAATGGCAAGACTCAAGTGTAGAATTGTCTTTTAGGCTTACCTCTGCGTGATCGGCATTGTCACCCATATTTATGGTCCTCCTCCCAAGACCCGCTTCCAAGAGAAAAGTTTCCTCTTTTGGCGTTTTTTCCAGGTTTGTTGATAAGGTTGGTTGGGTTATTCGAAAATGCTCGTCCTGTTGAGTGTAACAGTAGTAGTAGTACGGCATCATAACTGATAAATTAATATTAAAAATGGAAACTCCCGTTAGTTGTTATGTAACTATTGTATACATATATGCTATACATATAAACTTGCTACCGGTAACTCTCCTAAATTAAACTACATCAGGCTCACAACTTTGCGTTTAGACTACTGCATAACTATTACTTTGACAAGAACCGCACCAGGCCCATGGTGTGCGTGCTGAATACTGTATGCAAAATAGACCTGAAAAGAACTCAGACACTGAGTTGAAGCTACGAGAAGCTCAAGGGAGCGCTGGTGAACTATATGTCGACCACCCACTTAAAAAAAACACACCATTAATGTCAAGACAGTAGCGATATTCCGCTCACCTGCTGCTGCAGCGAAGAGCTGTTGCTCTGATCGGTCATTTTTCTAGAAGGCAAAACAAGATAAAGAACACTATGGAGTCAAATGTGTACATACATAACATCGATTGGGTGCATCTTCCCTCCAGTACCTGTCAATGGCGCATATGTGAGCTACATGAATTCGTTTGTTAGCCAGCTAACTAATACAAGAAATAACAATTTTAACCAACACAGGGGAGCAGCGCACTGCACCATTCTTGGCATATAATGAAGTAGTTTAGTTGTTCATTGTTGTCATATAGCCACAATATTCCAAAGCATGAGATGCAATTAAGTCCGTGGCGCCAGAAATGACGATAATGACTAGACTGCTTTAGCATGAAATCAAATGCCAGCTAGCTAGAAAGCTAAATATGTGATGCTAATCATAAAAACAGGTTGGATGACCATCGTTTAAACAACAATATTTGAAAGAATGATGAAGTAACATAATACTTACCTTGTAATAGCAAAAACCAAAAGAGACTGAAGTATTCTTAATATGTATGTTGGTTGGCGACGATGTGTCCTGCTTGTATCCTTCCGCGAGTCCCGCCACCGTCGTTCGCTAAACCAATGAGGTTGCGCTCCAATCCGCTCAAATCCTTCTCACTTGATTGGTCAAAACAACCCTTCATTACACCAGAGCCCGCCCCCTTCTTTACGAGTACAAATCACGGCGCTCTACAAGTACAAATTAGTTTTGCTCCATTTGTAGCGCGACAAATGGGGCAAAACTCACGTCACTGAACAGCAGCAGAAAACCCACTTGTGACTCCTAGTGGAGACTTCTTTGACTACAAGTTGTCATTTCTACAGGTACAAATCACAACTTTTACAGATATAAATTTATAGTTTTTGTACAGGTACAAAAAATTTTTTGTACAGATACAAATCATGACTTTTGCAGGTACAAATTTGTCTTTACAGATACAAATTTGTTTTACACATACACATTTTTTTTTTACAGGTACAAATTTATTTTACAGACACAATTTTTTTTTACAGGCACACTTTTTTTTTACAGATACAAATCACAAATTTAGACTTTTTTTCTACAGGTACAAATTTTTTGCACAAGTTAGTTTTGCACCATATTTACCTCCATATTTGAACGTTGTGTTATCCGGCTGCTGTTTTAACAAGATAGGTAAAGTTAAGTGCTAGACATGGTAGCCTACATGCTAGCAGATCTCACTTTAAGGTTTTAATGTGCAGTAAAAGAAAACAAAAACAAAGAAAAGTTTGAGTAGGCTCTAAATCTCAATTGTGTATAGCCCTCGTTGCTACAATATACAGTAAGGTGTTTGTCTATTCTGTCGTGGTGGTGGGGGTGGGGGAGAGGAGATACAAATCACGACTTTTACAGATAAAAATTTAGACTTTTTTCTACAGGTACAAATTTTTTGCACAAGTTAGTTTTGCACCATATTTACCTCCATATTCAAACACATCAAATACGTTTCAATACATCGCCAGTATTAACGTGATGTAGAATTGCCGTGCAACACTTACCTCAGACGAAATGAAATGGGACGAGACCATCGTCGAGAACCTTCTAAAATAGTCTCATTCAAGCGTCTCTAATTGGCCACAGCACAGACAAGCAGAAAACGACCAATCAGGGAAAAGAGATAGGACAACACGAACTCCAACTATCAGCAAGAGGGGTCCGTCGTCTAGAACCTTCCAAAATCAAGCGAATGTCATTGGCCACAGCACAGACAGGGAAAAAAACGGACCAATCAGGGTTAGGATTAGAAAAAACCGCGCGAGAGAAGACAACGCGAAGTCCCAACTATCACAAGATGGGTTGCAGCCGGATGGTGAGGTTGGAGCGCGCTGCATCCGAGGAGACCAGTTTAAGGGGGCAACTGCGCTGCGTGCAGCTGCAAGGTTCAATAATGCGGATTGTGTCATACAACACTCGCGGGTTGCGAGTAGGACATACTGCTACATACAGGACAGGCTGTCTGGTGGTGGATGCGCTGCTTGACCAATTGTATGTGTTTTTTGCACATCAACATACAAAAATAAATACATATAAAAAGATAAAAATTGTAATTCAAACATCCACTTTTTTAACCACTAAAAAGAACCAACCATTGTCGAATTCATATCTTTGTTTTCAGTGTTAAGGGAGTGACACATTTTAATTACTATGCATTTAAAATAATGTGATGAATCTGTTATTTTAATTTCAGCAATTATCACCTGTCTAAATTATTCAACACAGACAAATCTTTACAAGTGATGAAATGTTTCTACAAAATATCCAGTATTATATATTTTATTATTGGCTACATTGTACATGTCACTGAATTTTTTTTTTAAAGTATATTGAACATAAAACAATCTAGTTAAATGAACCTTCCAATTTGAATTTGTTGATTTACACCATTAACCCAATTTTATCAACATCTTACAAATTACTTTTATATGTGTATGTGTGCCCTGAGGAAACAACATGTGCACAGTCACTGTTTGTGCATCTTGAAGAACTCATCAATATTATAAAATAAAACATTTATTTTAGCAAAGGAAATGGACAATTTTTAGTATTTAACTCTTTGACTGCAAGACGTTTTCAGAAAAGGGATGCCGTCAGTGCCAGCCGATTTAAGCATTTTGACTGATCTTTCAAGGTCCACAGAAAATGTTCTGTTTGGACTATGGAAACACACGTACTACCAAATGAAAGATCTTTCATCAGAAAAAAAAAGTTTGTTTCTACCTTATTCCGTTCTTTAGTAATCAACAATAGAAAATGGTTAGTTTGACCCAATTTCGCCTGTTTTGGACCAAAATACGGAGAAATCAAGCTTTTAGTGAAACGATATTATTTCATGCATTCTAGTGAATTTTACACTTCTTTTTGTCCATGAATGATGCCACAAACACCTAAATAGTGCTTTACGTCTATAAAACACTACCACCAAGAATGAAAAAGTGTTTTTTGATAGCAAAATACGTTTATTTACATTCAACAGTGTAACAATTTGACAACAATTTGGCAAACTATTTACAAATGTGTGCAACTGTGGTGCTATTTACAAATATGTGGATGTTTCAACGACAGTTTTTCTTTTTGTAACACTCTCCTGCGTGCAAGGAGTCGCAACAGCATTTGCACAACAGATTGCCTCTTCGCGTGCTCCACTTTCTTGCAGGCCGTTTTTTCCGGGGAATAGCAAGTATATACTGCAGTGTGTGTTGCCATCAAGTCTAATATCAGGATCATGCTACGGTTTCGTTACGTCTCGCTTCCTCGTGTCCTTCAGTTGCTACACCGGGTTGTAAGAGATGTTCTGATCCATTTTATCCACTCCATTCATGGTGGCATCGTAGTCCAGAAACAGTGTCTTCTCCGTGATCAGACTGTACCCGCTCCTCCGATGAATATGCATTGGACTCGGGGTACTCTTCATTGTCCGACAAAATGTCCGCATGTGAAAGCTCCGGCGTTAGCAGCGGTAGCCGCGCTAGCCGGTGAGGCTTACTACGTGATCATAACAGTCGCGTCAAGGCTTCCAACTTTGGTGTCAAGCTCGGAGTCATCATCATCATCATCATCAATCTGCATTGGTCGATGCCAACTCTCCATCGCCCGATCGAATGTCCGATTGTGTAGAAGTACCCGGTCGGCTATTGTGCGCGTTTTGCGGCCTTAGCAGCGGTAGCCGCACTAGCCGCGCTTAGCCGGTGAGGCTTACTACATGATCATAACAGTCGCGTCAAGGCTTCCAACTTTGGCGTCAAGCTCGGAGTCATCATCATCATCATCATCAATCTGCATTGGTCGATGCCAACTCTCCATCGCCCGATCGAATGTCCGATTGTGTAGAAGTACCCGGTCGGCTATTGTGCGCGTTTTCCGGCCTTAGCAGCGCTAGCCGCGCTAGCCGCGCTTAGCCGGTGAGGCTTACTACGTGATCATAACAGTTGCGTCAAGGCTTCCAACTTTGGCGTCAAGCTCGGAGTCATCATCATCGTCGACATCAATGCGCTTTTTAGTATTGATTGATGCTTTCCGTCTTTGAAAAAAATGCTCAAG
Source organism: Leptonotus elevatus (assembly GCF_054856555.1). NCBI lineage: Eukaryota > Metazoa > Chordata > Actinopteri > Syngnathiformes > Syngnathidae > Leptonotus > Leptonotus elevatus. The sequence continues at coordinate 7,385,516 of NC_141260.1, read as the reverse complement.
CGTGAGCTGCTTGCAACCGGTTGATTGGTCAGCCATTGTGGGCTTCATCAGCCATGTCTCCTCAACACTCTAGCTCCGCCTCACGTCTTCTACTGACGCCCACGGTGGGCGGCCCATCCAACCTTGTGCAAAGAGAGTCATCGCTGCCCTCTAGGGGCCAAAATGAGTCTTTTACTAATCAGATCTGCCTGATACTTTCAGCACAGCTGCCCAAGGCTTTCCTGCACCCGTTTTCAAAAAAAAAACAAAAAAACATAGGGGACGTCTTTAAACGTCCTCGGCGCCCTTCCCTAGGTTTATGCTAAACGTTTTATAACGTTTATGGCGGTCAAAGAGTTAATAATAAACCACAATCATCAAAAAAACACAGTAATAGTCACATGCTACAAATTTGGAAAATAATCAAATAAAACAATTTTGTGACTGAAAAGTCCTGGCTGTACCTAATCAATTGGCCAAGATGGCCGCCGCCCCGGGTGGGCGGAGGGGAGAGAATCCTTAGTGTACCTAATTAATTGGCCAAGATGGCCGTTGCCCTGGGTGGGCGGAGTGGCGAGACTCCAGGGTGTACCTAATTAATTGGCCAAGATGGCCGCCGCCCTGGGTGGGCGGAGTGGCAAGAATCCAGGGTGTACCTAATGAATTGACCAGAATCCTGGGTGTACCTAATCAATTGGCCAAGATAGTAGTAGTAGTAATAGTATTTGCAATAGTAGTAGTCGTAGATAGGCCAAGCCTTGAGTACACCAAGAAAAAAAGGGGGTGAGTTGAGCTCAACAGTGAGAGAAATGATTGGCTGAGGCAGTTGCTATGCAAAAGTGAGAGACCAGGCAGTATAGCTAAAAAAGCACTATTTAAATAGCAGTCCATTCCATTTCATTTAAAAATAATAATAATGTGTGTGTATTGTGTGTGTTTTTTTAAACGTTTTTTTTTTTTAATGTAAATGAGCTGAACAGTTTAAAATTTAAACCATTGAAATCGGTCAAGAAATGTGGAAGTTCACCATAATCAACATCAACTAAAAGTATCTTACTGCCATTTTACAAAACATGCACATTCACGCACACACATTTGATTTTAAGTTGTTAGGAGACGTCACGCACCCACATTCCATTGATTTTGTATAGGATTACGCTCACCTCAAACAAAAGCCTCTCACGACTTAACGGTTGAAGATGCAGATTCCAGAAATGGCTCGTTAGAACGGCAAGGGTTTGGGGAACGCGAGCATGTTCTCAGTTTTGTAATCGGATGAAAAATGACCAAATGAGAGCAGGTTGAAAACTTATAATTGATCGAAAATGAAGAGGGAAAAAACGGCGAAATTAACATGGAGGAGATAGGCGCCAAAGTCCGACTTCTCCTCGCTTAAAGTGAAAATAAAGGTACTAAATGACACCTTAGCCAAATAAAACTTAGTTTTTCAGAAAGTAGAGGCTTGTGGCTACAAAATGTGCGAATTTGATGTCTAGTGAGCAAAGATTGTGGCCATGGTGACGAGTTGAAGTAAAACTTTTGGAAATAGATTTTTTGGTTCCCACCACTGAAAGTTTAATTGCGTAATAGAGTGGCGATTACACTCACTGTCTTTGAACCCGCACAGGGGGAAGAACCTTCATTCCTTAATTTTTTTTTGACACTGAGCTAAAGATAGGAAAAATTCCAACAAAATGAGCTAAAATTCATATCAATCGGTTAACGTATGCGCACGCAGCGTGTCTTGGAAAAAGGTGCTTGATGTGTGATTTTGTCTTTCCTTTTCACATTCATTTCCTATGGGACCTTCTTTCCCTGAATTTTGGGAGTTTTTTGGGAATAGCGTCGCCATGGTAACTGGGAATTCCTAGAAAAATAATGCCGCACCGAGTCAGATCGAGCCGCATCGTTTGATACTTCATTTGTCCTGGTGCGATGTACGGTACGGGCCGCATTCTTGCGGAAAAATCGGTGGAAGATTAAAAAACTAGAAAAATTCCCGCGGAAATTTTGAATGGGCCTGCTAACTCTTGCAACTCTTTTCAATGAGCTGAACAGTTTAAAATTTCAACCGTTGAAATCGCTCAAGAAATGTGGAAGTTATAATCAACTAAAAGTATTACTGCCCCTTTAAGAAACATGCACATTCACGCACACACATTTGATTTTAACTAACATTTCAATGAGCTGAACAGTTTAAAATTGAAACCATTGAAATCGCTCAAGAAATGTAAAAGTTAACCATAATCAACAGTATGTTACTGCCCCTTTAAGAAACATGCACATTCATGCACACACATTTGATTTTAAGTAACATTTCAATGAGCTGAACAGTTTAAAATTTAAACCATTGAAATCGGTCAAGAAATGTGGAATCTACCATAATCAACAGTATCTTACTGCCCCTTTACAAAACATGCACATTCACGCACACACATTTGATTTTAAGTTGTTAAGAGACGTCACGCACCAACATTCCATTGATTTGTATAGGATTACGCTCACCTCAAACAAAAGCCTCTCGCGACTTAACGGTTGAAGATGCAGATTCCAGAAATGGCTCGTTAGAACGGCAAGGGTTTGGGGAACGCGAGCATGTTCTCAGTTTTTTAATCGGATGAAAAATGACCAAATGAGAGCAGGTTGAAAACTTATGATTGATCGAAAATGAAGAGGGGAAAACGGAAAACATTGAAAAGAGATCAAAATAGTGCGACTTCTCCTCGCTTAAAGTTAAAATAAAGGTACTAAATGACACCTTAGCCAAATAAAACTAACCCTAGTAGAGGCTTGTGGCTACAAAATGTGCGAATTTGATGTCTAGTGAGCAAAGATTGTGGCCATGGTGACGAGTTAAAGTGAAACTTTTGGAAATATATTTTTTGGTTCCCAGCACTCTGTCCTTAATTAGTCACGCTCTAGCTGATGCAAGAAAGGCGACTTTCACCCCTTTGCTCACTGTCTTTGAACCCGCACAGGGGGAGAGCTTTCATTCCTTAATTTTTTTTTTGACACTGAGCTAAAGATGACAAAAATTCCAACAAAATGAGCTAAAATTCATATCGGTCGGTCAACGTATGCGCGCGCAGCGTGTCTTGGAAAAAGGTGCTTGATTGGAGTTGATGTCTTTCGGATTCCCATTCATTCCTATGGGACTTTATTTGGGAGTTTTTTGGGAATAGCGTCGCCTTGGTAACTGGGAATTCTTAGAAAAATAATAGCGCAGCGAGTCAGATCGAGCCGCATCGTTTGATACCTCATTTGTCCCGGTGCGATCTACGGTTCGGGCCGCATTTTTGCCATCGCAGTTCATCCCTTACCATCGCAGTTCCTCACTGACAACAACACTTTTCATTGTGTTGTAGTCACAATCACAATAAGGACAAACAAAACATTCAAGTCCAAATGCACGATGTCCTGCTAACAGAAAAGCACACTGATTAAAAGTACCTTCATACAACACTGCTCAAAATAAGGGAGCGCTTAAATGACATATCCCATGTCTTAAATTCAATTTAAAGCTCAATACGTTTAGAACTAACTAAATGATAAATATGTCTACAAAAAAAAAGATTGGCCGCTCTGATTTAACCCTAGTTTAAACCCCTACTTTGAAACCCTAACCCTAGTTTAAAACCCTACTTTGAAACCCTAACCCTAGTTTGAAACCCTAACCCTAGTTTAAACCCCTACTTTGAAACCCTAACCCTAGTTTAAACCCCTACTTTGAAACCCTTACCCTAGTTTAAAACCCTACTTTGAAACCCTAACCCTAGTTTAAACCCCTACTTTAGAACCCTAACCCTAGGTTAAAACCCTACTTTGAAACCCTAACCCTAGTTTAAACCTCTACTTTGAAACACTAACCCTAGTTTAAAACCTTACTTTGAAACCCTATCCCTAGTTTGAGACCCTAAACCTAGTTTAAACCCCTACTTTGAACCCTAATCCTAGTTCAAACTACTACTTTGAAACCCTAACCCTAGTTTAAAACCCTACTTTGAAACCCTAACCCTAGTTTAAACCCCTACTTTAGAACCCTAACCCTAGGTTAAAACCCTACTTTGAAACCCTAACCTTAGTTTAAACCCCTACTTTAAAACCCTAACCCTCGTTTAAAACCCTACTTTGAAACCCTAAGCCTAGTTTAAACCTCTACTTTGAAACCCTAACCCTAGTTTAAAACCTTACTTTGAAACCCTATCCCTAGTTTGAGACCCTAAACCTAGTTTAAACCCCTACTTTGAAACCCTAACCCTAGTTTAAACCTGTACTTTGAAACCCTAACCCTAGTTTGAAACCCTACTTTGAAACCCTAACCCTAGTTTGAAACCCTACTTTGAAACCCTAACCCTAGTTTAAAACCCTATTTTGAAACATTAACCCTAGTTTAAACCCGTACTTTGAAACCCTAACCCTAGTTTGAAACCCTACTTTGAAACCCTAACCCTAGTTTGAAACCCTACTTTGAAACCCTAACCCTAGTTTAAACCCCTACTTTGAAACCCTAACTCTAGTTTAAAACCCTACTTTAAAACCCTAACCCTAGTATAAACCCCTACTTTGAAACCCTAACCCTACTTTAAACCCCTACTTTGAAACCATAACCATAGTTCAAACCCATACTTTGAAACCTTAACCCTAGTTTAAACCCCTACTTTGAAACCCTAACCCTAGTTTAAACCCCTAATTGAAACTTTATCCCTAGTTTAAACCCCTAATTTGAAACCCTAACCCTAGTTTAAACCCCTACTTTGAAACCCTAACCCTAGTTTAAACCCCTAATTGAAACTTTATCCCTAGTTTAAACCCCTACTTTGAAACCCTAACCCTAGTTTAAACCCCTACTTTGAAACCCTAACCCTAGTTTAAACCCCTAATTGAAACTTTATCCCTAGTTTAAACCCCTACTTTGAAACCCTAACCATAGTTTAAACCCCTATTTTGAAACCCTAACCCTTGTTTAAAACCCTACTTTGAAACCCTAACCCTAGTTTAAACCCCTACTTTGAAACCCTAACCCTAGTTTAAACCACCATTTTGAAACCTTAACCTAGTTTAAAACCCTACTTTGAAACCCTAACCCTAGTTTAAACCCCTACTTTGAAACCTTAACCCTAGTTTAAACCCTAACCCTCGTTTAAACACCTACTTTGAAACCCTAACCCTAGTTTAAACCACTACTTTGAAACCCTAACCCTAGTTTAAAACCCTACTTTGAAACCCTAACCCTAGTTTAAACCCCTACTTTGAAACCCTAACCCTAGTTTAAAACCCTACTTTGAAACCCTAACCCTAGTTTAAAACCCTACTTTGAAACCTTAACTCTAGTTTGAAACCCTAACCTTAGTTTGAAACCCTAACCCTAGTTTAAACCCCTACTTTGAAACCCTAACCCTAGTTTAAAACCCTACTTTAACTCTTTGACTGCCATAAACGTTATAAAACGTTTAGCATAAACCTAGGGAAGGGCGCCGAGGACGTTAAAAGACGTCCCCTATGTTTTTTTTTTTTTTTTTCAAAAACGGGTGCAGGAAAGCCTTGGGCAGCTGTGCTGAAAGTATCAGGCAGATATGATTAGTCAAAGACTCGTTTTGGCCCCTAGAGGGCAGCGATGACTCTCTTTGCACAAGGTTGGATGGGCCGCCCACCGTGGGCGTCAGTAGAAGACGTGAGGCGGAGCTAGAGTGTTGAGGAGACAATGGCTGATCCAAGCCACAATGGCTTGACCAAGCAACCGGTTACAAGCAGCTCAGCTTGAGCATTTTTTTCAAAGACGGAAAGCATCAATCAATACTAAAAAGCGCATTGATGTCAACGATGATGATGACTCCGAGCTCTACGCCAAAGTTGGAAGCTTTGGCCTGTTACTATCACGTAGTAAGCCTCACCGGCTAAGCGCGGCTAGCGCGGCTAGCGCTGCTAAGGCCGGAAAACGCGCACAATAGCCGGCCGGGTACTTCTGCACAAGCGGACATTCGATCGGGCGATGGAGAGTTGGCATCGACCAATGCAGATTGATGATGATGATGATGATGACTGCGAGTTTGACGCCAAAGTTGGAAGCCTGGACGTGTTTACGATCACGTAGTAAGCCTCACCGGCTAAGCGCGGCTAGCGCTGCTAAAGCCGGAAAACGCGCACAATAGCCGGCCGGGTACTTCTGCACAAGCGGACATTCGATCGGGCGATGGAGAGTTGGCATCGACCAATGCAGATTGATGATGATGATGATGATGACTGCGAGTTTGACGCCAAAGTTGGAAGCCTGGACGTGTTTACGATCACGTAGTAAGCCTCACCGGCTAGCGCTGCTAACGCCGGAAAACGCGGAGCTGCACAAGCGGACATTCGATCGGACAATGAAGAGTACCCCGAGTCCAATGCATATTCATCGGAGGAGCGGGTACAGTCTGATCACGGAGAAGACACTGTTTCTGGACTACGATGCCACCATGAATGGAGTGGATAAAATGGATCAGAACATCTCCTACCACCCGGTATAGCAACTGAAGGACACGGGGAAGCGAGACGTAACGAAACCGTAGCATGATCCTGATATTAGACTTGATGACACACTGCAGTATATACTTGCTATTCCCCGGAAAAAAACGGCCTGCAAGAAAGTGGCGCACGCGAAGAGGCAATCTGTTGTGCAAATGCTGTTGCGTCTCTTTGCACGCAGGAGAGTGTTACAAAAAGAAAAACTGTCGTTGAAACATCCACATATTTGTAAATAGCACCACAGTTGCACACATTTGTAAATAGTTTGCCAAATTGTTGTCAAATTGTTACACTGTTGAATGTAAATAAACGTATTTTGCTATCAAAAACCACTTTTTCATTCTTGGTGGTAGTGTTTTATAGAAGTAAAGCACTATTTAGGTGTTTGTGGCATCATTCATGGACAAAAAGAAGTGTCAAATTCACTAGAATGCATGAAATAATATCGTTTCACTAAAAGCTTGATTTCTCCGTATTTTGGTCCAACACAGGCGAAATTGGGTCAAACTAACCATTTTCTATTGTTGATTACTAAAGAACGGAATAAGGTAGAAACAAACTCTTTTTTTCTGATGAAAGATGAAAGTCCAATCTTTCATTTGGTAGTACGTGTGTTTCCATAGTCCAAACAGAACATTTTCTGTGGACCTTGAAAATCAGTCAAAATGCTTAAATCGGCTGGCACTGACGGCATCCCTTTTCTGAAAACGTCTGGCAGTCAAAGAGTTAAAATCGTAACCCTAGTTTAAAATCCTACTTTGAAACCCTAACCCTAGTTTAAACCCCTACTTTGAAACCCTAAACCTAGTTTAAAACCTTACTTTGAAACCCTAACCCTAGTTTGAAACCCTAACCCTAGTTTAAAACCCTACTTTGAAACCCTAACCCTAGTTTGAAAACCTAACCCTAGTTTAAACCCCTACTTTGAAACCCTAACCCTAGTTTAAACCCCTACTTTGAAACCCTAACCCGAGTTTAAACCCCTACTTTGAAACCCTAACCCTAGTTTAAACCCCTACTTTGAAACCCTAACCCTAGTTTAAAACCCTACTTTGAAACCCTAACCCTAGTTTAAAACCCTACTTTGAAACCCTAACCCTAGTTTAAAATCCTACTTTGAAACCCTAACCCTAGTTTAAACCCCTACTTTGAAACCCCAAACCTAGTTTAAAACCCTACTTTGAAACCCTAACCCTAGTTTGAAACACTAACCCTAGTTTAAAACCCTACTTTGAAACCCTAACCCTAGTTTGAAAACCTAACCCTAGTTTAAACCCCTACTTTGAAACCCTAACCCTAGTTTAAACCCCTACTTTGAAACCCTAAACCTAGTTTAAAACCTTACTTTGAAACCCTAACCCTAGTTTGAAACCCTAACCCTAGTTTAAAACCCTACTTTGAAACCCTAACCCTAGTTTGAAAACCTAACCCTAGTTTAAACCCCTACTTTGAAACCCTAACCCTAGTTTAAACCCCTACTTTGAAACCCTAACCCGAGTTTAAACCCCTACTTTGAAACCCTAACCCTAGTTTAAACCCCTACTTTGAAACCCTAACCCTAGTTTAAAACCCTACTTTGAAACCCTAACCCTAGTTTAAAACCCTACTTTGAAACCCTAACCCTAGTTTAAAATCCTACTTTGAAACCCTAACCCTAGTTTAAACCCCTACTTTGAAACCCCAAACCTAGTTTAAAACCCTACTTTGAAACCCTAACCCTAGTTTGAAACACTAACCCTAGTTTAAAACCCTACTTTGAAACCCTAACCCTAGTTTGAAAACCTAACCCTAGTTTAAACCCCTACTTTGAAACCTTAACCCTAGTTCAAACCCCTAGTTTGAAACCCTAACCCGAGTTTAAACCCCTACTTTGAAACCCTAACCTGAGTTTAAACCCCTACTTTGAAAACCTAACCCTAGTTTAAACCCCTACTTTGAAACCCTAATCCTAGTTTAAACCCCTACTTTGAAACCCTAACCCTAGTTTAAACCCCTACTTTGAAACCATAACCCTAGTTTAAACCCTTACTTTGAAACCCTAAGCCTAGTTTGAAACCCTAACCCTAATTTAAACCCCTACTTTAGAACCCTAACCCTAGGTTAAACCCCTACTTTGAAACCCTAACCTTAGTTTAAAATCCTACTTTGAAACCTTAACCCTAGTTTAAACCCCTACTTTGAAACCCTAACCCTAGTTTAAACCCCTACTTTGAAATCCTAATCCTAGTTTAAACCCCTACTTTGAAACCCTAACCCGAGTTTAAACCCCTACTTTGAAACCCTAAACCTAGTTTAAAACCCTACTTTGAAACCCTAACCCTACTTTAAACCCCTACTTTGAAACCATAACCATAGTTCAAACCCATACTTTGAAACCTTAACCCTAGTTTAAACCCCTACTTTGAAACCCTAACCCTAGTTTAAACCCCTAATTGAAACTTTATCCCTAGTTTAAACCCCTACTTTGAAACCCTAACCCTAGTTTAAACCCCTACTTTGAAACCCTAACCCTAGTTTAAACCCCTAATTGAAACTTTATCCCTAGTTTAAACCCCTACTTTGAAACCCTAACCCTAGTTTAAACCCCTATTTTGAAACCCTAACCCTAGTTTAAACCCCTAATTGAAACTTTATCCCTAGTTTAAACCCCTACTTTGAAACCCTAACCATAGTTTAAACCCCTACTTTGAAACCCTAACCCTTGTTTAAAACCCTACTTTGAAACCCTAACCCTAGTTTAAACCCCTACTTTGAAACCCTAACCCTAGTTTAAACCACCGTTTTGAAACCTTAACCTAGTTTAAAACCCTACTTTGAAACCCTAACCCTAGTTTAAACCCCTACTTTGAAACCTTAACCCTAGTTTAAACCCTAACCCTCGTTTAAACACCTACTTTGAAACCCTAACCCTAGTTTAAACCACTACTTTGAAACCCTAACCCTAGTTTAAAACCCTACATTGAAACCCTAACCCTAGTTTAAACCCCTACTTTGAAACCCTAACCCTAGTTTAAAACCCTACTTTGAAACCCTAACCCTAGTTTAAAACCATACTTTGAAACCTTAACTCTAGTTTGAAACCCTAACCTTAGTTTGAAACCCTTACCCTAGTTTAAACCCCTACTTTGAAACCCTAACCCTAGTTTAAACCCCTACTTTGAAACCCTAACCCTAGTTTAAAACCCTACTTTAAAACCCTAACCCTAGTTTAAAATCCTACTTTGAAACCCTAACCCTAGTTTAAACCCCTACTTTGAAACCCTAAACCTAGTTTAAAACCCTACTTTGAAACCCTAACCCTAGTTTGAAACCCTACCCCTAGTTTAAAACCCTACTTTGAAACCCTAACCCTAGTTTGAAAACCTAACCCTAGTTTAAACCCCTACTTTGAAACCCTAACCCTAGTTTAAACCCCTACTTTGAAACCCTAACCCGAGTTTAAACCCCTACTTTGAAACCCTAACCCTAGTTTAAACCCCTACTTTGAAACCCTAACCCTAGTTTAAAACCCTAGTTTGAAACCCTAACCCTAGTTTAAACCACTACTTTAAAACCCTAACCCTAGTTTAAAATCCTACTTTGAAACCCTAACCCTAGTTTAAACCCCTACTTTGAAACCCCAAACCTAGTTTTAAACCCTACTTTGAAACCCTAACCCTAGTTTGAAACCCTAACCCTAGTTTAAAACCCTACTTTGAAACCCTAACCCTAGTTTGAAAACCTAACCCTAGTTTAAACCCCTACTTTGAAACCCTAACCCTAGTTAAAACCCCTAGTTTGAAACCCTAACCCGAGTTTAAACCCCTACTTTGAAACCCTAACCTGAGTTTAAACCCCTACTTTGAAACCCTAACCCTAGTTTAAACCCCTACTTTGAAACCCTAACCCTAGTTTAAACCCTTACTTTGAAACCCTAAGCCTAGTTTGAAACCCTAACCCTAATTTAAACCCCTACTTTAGAACCCTAACCCTAGGTTAAACCCCTACTTTGAAACCCTAACCTTAGTTTAAAATCCTACTTTGAAACCTTAACCCTAGTTTAAACCCCTACTTTGAAACCCTAACCCTAGTTTAAACCCCTACTTTGAAATCCTAATCCTAGTTTAAACCCCTACTTTGAAACCCTAACCCTAGTTTAAACCCCTTCTTTGAAACCCTAACCCTAGTTTGAAACCCTAACCCTAATTTAAACCCCTACTTTGAAACCCTAACCCTAGTTTGAAAACCTAACCCTAGTTTAAACCCCTACTTTGAAACCCTAACCCTAGTTTAAACCCCTAGTTAGAAACCCTAACCCGAGTTTAAACCCCTACTTTGAAACCCTAACCTGAGTTTAAACCCCTACTTTGAAAACCTAACCCTAGTTTAAACCCCTACTTTGAAACCCTAATCCTAGTTTAAACCCCTACTTTGAAACCCTAACCCTAGTTTAAACCCCTACTTTGAAACCCTAACCCTAGTTTAAACCCCTACTTTGAAACCCTAACCCTAGTTTAAACCCTTACTTTGAAACCCTAACCCTAGTTTGAAACCCTAACCCTAATTTAAACCCCTACTTTAGAACCCTAACCCTAGGTTAAACCCCTACTTTGAAACCCTAACCTTAGTTTAAAATCCTACTTTGAAACCTTAACCCTAGTTTAAACCCCTACTTTGAAACCCTAACCCTGGTTTAAACCCCTACTTTGAAATCCTAATCCTAGTTTAAACCCCTACTTTGAAACCCTATCCCTTGTTTAAACCCCTACTTTGAAACCCTAACCCTAGTTTAAACCCCTTCTTTGAAACCCTAACCCTAGTTTGAAACCCTAACCCTAATTTAAACCCCTACTTTAGAACCCTAACCCTAGGTTAAACCCCTACTTTGAAACCCTCACCTTAGTTTAAAATCCTACTTTGAAACCTTAACCCTAGTTTAAACCCCTACTTTGAAACCCTAACCCTAGTTTAAAACCCTACTTTGAAACCTTATTCCTAGTTTAAAACCAGACTTTGAAACCCTAACCCTAGATTAAACCCCTACTTTGAATCCCTAACCCTAGTTTAAACCCCTACTTTGAAACCCTAACCCTAGTTTAAAACCCTACTTTGAAACCCTAACACTAGTTTGAAAACCTTACCCTAAATTAAACCCCTACTTTGAAACCCTAACCCTAGTTTAAAACCCTACTTTGAAACCCTAACCCTAGTTTGAAAACCTAAACCTAGTTTAAACCCCTACTTTGAAACCTTAACCCTAGTTTGAAACCCTACTTTGAATCCCTAACCCTACTTTAAACCCCTACTTTGAAACCCTAACCCTAGTTTAAAACCCTACTTTGAAACCCTAACCCTAGTTTAAACCCCTACTTTGAAACACTTACCCTAGTTTAAAACCCTACTTTGAAACCCTAACCCTAGTTTGAAACCCTATCTCGTTTACACACCTGCTTTGAAACCCTTACCCTAGTTTGAAACCCTACTTTGAAACCCTAACCCTAATTTGAAACCCTACTTTGAAACCCTAACCCTAGTTTAAACCCCCACTTTGACACCCTAACCCTAGTTTGAAACCCTTTTTTGGAACCCTAACCCTAGTTTAAACCCCTACTTTTAAACCCTAACCCTAGTTTAAACCCCTACTTTGAAACCTTAACCCTAGTTTAAACAACTACTTTGAAACCCTAACCCTAGTTTAAAACCCTACTTTGAAACCCTAACCCTAGTTTATCCCCTACTTTGAAAACCTAACCCTAGTTTACACCATTACTTTGCAACCCTAACCCTAGTTTACACCATTACTTTGCAACCCTAACCCTTGTTTAATCCCCTACTTTGAAACCCTAACCCTAGTTTAGATCCCTACTTTGAAACCCTAACCCTAGTTTAAACCCCTACTTTGAATCCCTAACCCTAGTTTAAACCCCTACTTTGAATCCCTAACCCTAGTTTAAACCACTACTTTGAAACCCTAACCCTAGTTTAAAACCCTACTTTGAAACCCTAACCCTAGTTTAAAACCCTACTTTGAAACCCTAACCCTAGTTTAAACCCCTACTTTGAAACCCTAACCCTAGTTTAAACCATTACTTTGCAACCCTAACCCTAGTTTAAACCCCTACTTTGAAACCCTAACCCTAGTTTAGATCCCAACTTTGAAACCCTAACCCTAGTTTAAACCCCTACTTTGAAACCCTAACCCTACGTTAAACCCCTACTTTGAAACCCTAACCCTAGTTTAAACCCCTATTTTGAATCCCTAACCCTAGTTTAAACCCCTACTTTGAAACCCTAACCCTAGTTTAAAACCCTACTTTGAAACCCTAACCCTAGTTTAAAACCCTACTTTTAAACCCTAACCCTAGTTTAAACCATTACTTGGCAACCCTAAACCTAGTTTAAACCCCTACTTTGAAACCCTAACCCTAGTTTAAACCCCTACTTTGAATCCCTAACCCTAGTTTAAACCCCTACTTTTAAACCCTAACCCTAGTTGAAACCCCTACGTTGAAACCTTAACCCTAGTTTAAACCACTACTTGGAAACCCTAACCCTAGTTTAAACCCCTACTTTGAATCCCTAACCCTAGTTTAGATCCCTACTTTGAAACCCTAACCCTAGTTTAAACCCCTACTTTGAAACCCTAACCCTAGTTTAAACCCCTACTTTGAAACCCTAACGCTAGTTTAAAAACCTACTTTGAAACCCTAACCCTAGTTTAAACCCCTACTTTGAAACCCTAACCCTAGTTTGAAACCCTAACCCTAATTTAAACCCCTACTTTAGAACCCTAACCCTAGGTTAAAGCCCTACTTTGAAACCCTAACCCTAGTTTAAACCCCTACTTTGAAACCCTAACCCTAGTTTAAACCCCTACTTTGAAACCCTAACCCTAGTTTAAACCCCTACTTTGAAACCCTAACCCTACGTTAAACCCCTACTTTGAAACCCTAACCCTAGTTTAAACCCCTATTTTGAATCCCTAACCCTAGTTTAAACCCCTACTTTGAAACCCTAACCCTAGTTTAAAACCCTACTTTGAAACCCTAACCCTAGTTTAAAACCCTACTTTTAAACCCTAACCCTAGTTTAAACCATTACTTGGCAACCCTAAACCTAGTTTAAACCCCTACTTTGAAACCCTAACCCTAGTTTTAACCCCTACTTTGAATCCCTAACCCTAGTTTAGATCCCTACTTTGAAACCCTAACCCTAGTTTAAACCCCTACTTTGAAACACTTACCCTACTTTAAACCCCTACTTTGAAACCCTAACCCTAGTTTAAACCCCTACTTTGAATCCCTAACCCTAGTTTAAACCCCTACTTTTAAACCCTAACCCTAGTTGAAACCCCTACGTTGAAACCTTAACCCTAGTTTAAACCACTACTTGGAAACCCTAACCCTAGTTTAAACCCCTACTTTGAATCCCTAACCCTAGTTTAGATCCCTACTTTGAAACCCTAACCCTAGTTTAAACCCCTACTTTGAAACCCTAACCCTAGTTTAAACCCCTACTTTGAAACCCTAACGCTAGTTTAAAAACCTACTTTGAAACCCTAACCCTAGTTTAAACCCCTACTTTGAAACCCTAACCCTAGTTTGAAACCCTAACCCTAATTTAAACCCCTACTTTAGAACCCTAACCCTAGGTTAAACCCCTACTTTGAAACCCTAACCCTAGTTTAAACCCCTACTTTGAAACACTTACCCTAGTTTAAAACCCTACTTTGAAACCCTAACCCTAGTTTAAAACCCTACTTTAAAACCCTAACCCTAGTTTAAACCCCTACTTTGAAACACTTACCCTAGTTTAAAACCCTACTTTGAAACCCTAACCCTAGTTTGAAACCCTATCTCGTTTACACACCTACTTTGAAACCCTTACCCTAGTTTGAAACCCTACTTTGAAACCCTAACCCTAATTTGAAACCCTACTTTGAAACCCTAACCCTAGTTTAAACCCCCACTTTGAAACCCTAACCCTAGTTTGAAACCCTTTTTTGGAACCCTAACCCTAGTTTAAACCCCTACTTTTAAACCCTAACCCTAGTTTAAACCCCTACTTTGAAACCTTAACCCTAGTTTAAACAACTACTTTGAAACCCTAACCCTAGTTTAAAACCCTACTTTGAAACCCTAACCCTAGTTTAACCCCTACTTTGAAAACCTAACCCTAGTTTACACCATTACTTTGCAACCCTAACCCTAGTTTACACCATTACTTTTTAACCCTAACCCTTGTTTAAACCCCTACTTTGAAACCTTAACCCTAGTTTAGATCCCTACTTTGAAACCCTAACCCTAGTTTAAACCCCTACTTTGAATCCCTAACCCTAGTTTAAACCCCTACTTTGAATCCCTAACCCTAGTTTAAACCCCTACTTTGAATCCCTAACCCTAGTTTAAACCACTACTTTGAAACCCTAACCCTAGTTTAAAACCCTACTTTGAAACCCTAACCCTAGTTTAAAACCCTACTTTGAAACCCTAACCCTAGTTTAAACCCCTACTTTGAAACCCTAACCCTAGTTTAAACCATTACTTTGCAACCCTAACCCTAGTTTAAACCCCTACTTTGAAACCCTAATCCTAGTTTAAACCCCTACTTTGAATCCCTAACCCTAGTTTAGATCCCAACTTTGAAACCCTAACCCTAGTTTAAACCCCTACTTTGAAACCCTAACCCTACGTTAAACCCCTGCTTTGAAACCCTAACCCTAGTTTAAACCCCTATTTTGAATCCCTAACCCTAGTTTAAACCCCTACTTTGAAACCCTAACGCTAGTTTAAAACCCTACTTTGAAACCCTAACCCTAGTTTAAACCCCTACTTTTAAACCCTAATCCTAGTTTAAACCATTACTTGGCAACCCTAAACCTAGTTTAAACCCCTACTTTGAAACCCTAACCCTAGTTTTAACCCCTACTTTGAATCCCTAACCCTAGTTTAGATCCCTACTTTGAAACCCTAACCCTAGTTTAAACCCCTACTTTGAAACACTTACCCTACTTTAAACCCCTACTTTGAAACCCTAACCCTAGTTTAAACCCCTACTTTGAATCCCTAACCCTAGTTTAAACCCCTACTTTTAAACCCTAACCCTAGTTGAAACCCCTACGTTGAAACCTTAACCCTAGTTTAAACCACTACTTGGAAACCCTAACCCTAGTTTAAACCCCTACTTTGAATCCCTAACCCTAGTTTAGATCCCTACTTTGAAACCCTAACCCTAGTTTAAACCCCTACTTTGAAACCCTAACCCTACTTTAAACCGCTACTTTGAAACCCTAACCCTAGTTTAAACCCCTACTTTGAATCCCTAACCCTAGTTTAAATCCCTACTTTGAAACCCTAACCCTAGTTTAAACCCCTACTTTGAAACCCTAACGCTAGTTTAAAAACCTACTTTGAAACCCTAACCCTAGTTTAAACCCCTACTTTGAAACCCTAACCCTAGTTTGAAACCCTAACCCTAATTTAAACCCCTACTTTAGAACCCTAACCCTAGGTTAAACCCCTACTTTGAAACCCTAACCTTAGTTTAAAATCCTACTTTGAAACCTTAACCTTAGTTTAAACCCCTACTTTGAAACACTAACCCTAGTTTAAAACCCTACTTTGAAACCCTAACCCTAGTGTAAAACCCTACTTTGAAACCCTAACCCCAGTTTAAAACCCTACTTTGAAACCCTAACCCTAGTTTAGATCCCTACTTTGAAACCCTAACCCTAGTTTAAACCCCTACTTTGAATCCCTAACCCTAGTTTAAACCCCTACTTTGAATCCCTAACCCTAGTTTAAACCCCTACTTTGAATCCCTAACCCTAGTTTAAACCACTACTTTGAAACCCTAACCCTAGTTTAAAACCCTACTTTGAAACACTAACCCTAGTTTAAAACCCTACTTTGAAACCCTAACCCTAGTTTAAACCCCTACTTTGAAACCCTAACCCTAGTTTAAACCATTACTTTGCAACCCTAACCCTAGTTTAAACCCCTACTTTGAAACCCTAATCCTAGTTTAAACCCCTACTTTGAATCCCTAACCCTAGTTTAGATCCCAACTTTGAAACCCTAACCCTAGTTTAAACCCCTACTTTGAAACCCTAACCCTACGTTAAACCCCTGCTTTGAAACCCTAACCCTAGTTTAAACCCCTATTTTGAATCCCTAACCCTAGTTTAAACCCCTACTTTGAAACCCTAACGCTAGTTTAAAACCCTACTTTGAAACCCTAACCCTAGTTTAAACCCCTACTTTTAAACCCTAACCCTAGTTTAAACCATTACTTGGCAACCCTAAACCTAGTTTAAACCCCTACTTTGAAACCCTAACCCTAGTTTTAACCCCTACTTTGAATCCCTAACCCTAGTTTAGATCCCTATTTTGAAACCCTAACCCTAGTTTAAACCCCTACTTTGAAACACTTACCCTACTTTAAACCCCTACTTTGAAACCCTAACCCTAGTTTAAACCCCTACTTTGAATCCCTAACCCTAGTTTAAACCCCTACTTTTAAACCCTAACCCTAGTTGAAACCCCTACGTTGAAACCTTAACCCTAGTTTAAACCACTACTTGGAAACCCTAACCCTAGTTTAAACCCCTACTTTGAATCCCTAACCCTAGTTTAGATCCCTACTTTGAAACCCTAACCCTAGTTTAAACCCCTACTTTGAAACCCTAACCCTACTTTAAACCGCTACTTTGAAACCCTAACCCTAGTTTAAACCCCTACTTTGAATCCCTAACCCTAGTTTAAATCCCTACTTTGAAACCCTAACCCTAGTTTAAACCCCTACTTTGAAACCCTAACGCTAGTTTAAAAACCTACTTTGAAACCCTAACCCTAGTTTAAACCCCTACTTTGAAACCCTAACCCTAGTTTGAAACCCTAACCCTAATTTAAACCCCTACTTTAGAACCCTAACCCTAGGTTAAACCCCTACTTTGAAACCCTAACCTTAGTTTAAAATCCTACTTTGAAACCTTAACCTTAGTTTAAACCCCTACTTTGAAACACTAACCCTAGTTTAAACCCCTACTTTGAAACCCTAACCCTAGTGTAAAACCCTACTTTGAAACCCTAACCCCAGTTTAAAACCCTACTTTGAAACCCTAACCCTAGTTTAAACCCCTACTTTGAAACCCTAAACCTAGTTTAAACCACTACTTTGAAACCCTAACCCTAGTTTAAAACCCTACTTTGAAACCCTAACCCCAGGTTTAAACCCCTTCTTTGAAACGCTAACCCTAGTTTAAAACCCTACTTTGAAACCCTAACCCTAGTTTAAAACCCTACTTTGAAACCTTAACTCTAGTTTGAAACCCTAACCCTAGTTTGAAACCCTAACCCTAGTTTAAACCCCTACTTTGAAACCCTAACCCTAGTTTAAGCCCCTACTTTGAAACCTTAACCATAGTTTAAAACCCTACTTTGAAACCCTAACTCGAGTTTAAACCCCTACTTAAGAACCCTAACCCTAGGTTAAAACCCTACTTTGAAACCCTAACCCTAGTTTAAACCCCTACTTTAAAACCCTAATCCTAGTTTAAAACCCTACTTTGAAACCCTAACCCTAGTTTAAACCCCAACTTTGAAACCCTAACCATAGTTTAAAACCCTATTTTGAAACCCTAACCCTAGTTTAAACCCCTACTTTGAAACCCTAACCCTAGTTTAAGCCCCTACTTTGAAACCTTAACCATAGTTTAAAACCCTACTTTGAAACCCTAACTCGAGTTTAAACCCCTACTTAAGAACCCTAACCCTAGGTTAAAACCCTACTTTGAAACCCTAACCCTAGTTTAAACCCCTACTTTAAAACACTAACCCTAGTTTAAACCCCTACTTTGAAACACTAACCCTAGTTTAAACCCCTACTTTGAAACCCTAACCCTACTTTAAACCCCTACTTTGAAACCCTAACCCTAGTTTAAACCCCTACTTTGAATCCCTAACCCTAGTTTAAACCCCTACTTTGAAACCCTAACCCTAGTTTAAAACCCTACCTTGAAACCCTAACCCTAGTTTGAAAACCTAACCCTAGTTTAAACCCCTACTTTGAAACCCTAACCCTAGTTTAAACCCCTACTTTGAAACCCTAACCCTAGTTTAAAACCCTACTTTGAAACCCTAACCCTAGTTTGAAAACCTTACCCTAGTTTAAACCCCTACTTTGAAACCCTAACCCTAGTTTAAACCCCTACTTTGAAACCCTAACCCTAGTTTAAACCCTTACTTTGAAACCCTAACCCGAGTTTAAACCCCTATTTTGAAACCCTAACCCTAATTTAAACCCCTACTTTGAAACCCTAATCCTAGTTTAAACCCCTACTTTGAAACCCTAACCCTAGTTTAAACCCCTTCTTTGAAACCCTAACCCTAGTTTGAAACCCTAACCCTAATTTAAACCCCTACTTTAGAACCCTAACCCTAGGTTAAACCCCTACTTTGAAACCCTAACCTTAGTTTAAAATCCTACTTTGAAACCTGAACCCTAGTTTAAACCCCTACTTTGAAACCCTAACCCTAGTTTAAACCCTTACTTTGAAACCCTAACCCGAGTTTAAACCCCTATTTTGAAACCCTAACCCTAATTTAAACCCCTACTTTGAAACCCTAACCCTAGTTTGAAAACCTTACCCTAGTTTAAACCCCTACTTTGAAACCCTAACCCTAGTTTAAACCCCTACTTTGAAACCCTAACCCTAGTTTAAACCCTTACTTTGAAACCCTAACCCGAGTTTAAACCCCTATTTTGAAACCCTAACCCTAATTTAAACCCCTACTTTGAAACCCTAATCCTAGTTTAAACCCCTACTTTGAAACCCTAACCCTAGTTTAAACCCCTTCTTTGAAACCCTAACCCTAGTTTGAAACCCTAACCCTAATTTAAACCCCTACTTTAGAACCCTAACCCTAGGTTAAACCCCTACTTTGAAACCCTAACCTTAGTTTAAAATCCTACTTTGAAACCTGAACCCTAGTTTAAACCCCTACTTTGAAACCCTAACCCTAGTTTGAAACCCTAACCCTAATTTAAACCCCTACTTTAGAACCCTAACCCTAGGTTAAACCCCTACTTTGAAACCCTAACCTTAGTTTAAAATCCTACTTTGAAACCTGAACCTTAGTTTAAACCCCTACTTTGAAACCCTAACCCTAGTTTAAAACCCTACTTTGAAACCCTATTCCTAGTTTAAAACCAGACTTTGAAACCCTAACCCTAGATTAAACCATTACATTGCAACCCTAACCCTAGTTTAAACCCCTATTTTGAAACCCTAACCCTAGTTTAAACCCCTACTTTGAATCCCTAACCCTAGTTTAGATCCCTACTTTGAAACCCTAACCCTAGTTTAAACCCCTACTTTGAAACCCTAACCCTAAGTTAAACCCCTACTTTGAAACCCTTACCCTAGTTTAAACCCCTACTTTGAATCCCTAACCCTAGTTTAAACCCCTACTTTGAAAACCTAACCCTATTTTAAAACCCTACTTTGAAACCCTAACCCTTGTTTGAAAACCTAACCCTAGTTTAAACCCCTACTTTGAAACCTTAACCCTAGTTTAAACCCCTACTTTGAAAACCTAACCCTAGTTTAAACCCCTATTTTGTAACCCTATTCCTAGTTTAAAACCCTACTTTGAAACCCTAACCCTAGTTTGAAACCCTAACCCTAGTTTAAACACCTACTTTGAAACACTAACCCTAGTTTAAACCCCTACTTTGAAACCCTAACCTTAGTTTAAGCCCCTACTTTGAAACCTTAACCATAGTTTAAAACCCTACTTTGAAACCCTAACTCGAGTTTAAACCCCTACTTAAGAACCCTAACCCTAGGTTAAAACCCTACTTTGAAACCCTAACCCTAGTTTAAACCCCTACTTTAAAACCCTAACTCTAGTTTAAAACCCTACTTTGAAACCCTAACCCTAGTTTAAACCCCTACTTTGAAACCCTAACCATAGTTTAAAACCCTACTTTGAAACCCTAACCCTAGTTTGAAACCCTAACCCTAGTTTAAACACCTACTTTGAAACACTAACCCTAGTTTAAACCCCTACTTTGAAACCCTAACCCTACTTTAAACCCCTACTTTGAAACCCTAACCCTAGTTTAAACCCCTACTTTGAATCCCTAACCCTAGTTTAAACCCCTACTTTGAAACCCTAACCTAGTTTAAAACCCTTTCTTGAAACCCTAACCCTAGTTTGAAAACCTAACCCTAGTTTAAACCCCTACTTTGAAACCCTAACCCTAGTTTAAACCCCTACTTTGAAACCTTAACCATAGTTTAAAACCCTACTTTGAAACCCTAACTCGAGTTTAAACCCCTACTTAAGAACCCTAACCTTAGGTTAAAACCCTACTTTGAAACCCTAACCCTAGTTTAAACCCCTACTTTAAAACCCTAATCCTAGTTTAAAACCCTACTTTGAAACCCTAACCCTAGTTTAAACCCCTACTTTGAAACCCTAACCATAGTTTAAAACCCTACTTTGAAACCCTAACCCTAGTTTGAAACCCTAACCCTAGTTTAAACACCTACTTTGAAACACCAACCCTAGTTTAAACCCCTACTTTGAAACCCTAACCCTAGTTTAAATCCCTACTTTGAAACCCTAACCCTAGTTTAAAACCCTACCTTGAAACCCTAACCCTACTTTGAAACCCTAACCCTAGTTTAAGCCCCTGCTTTGAAACCTTAACCATAGTTTAAAACCCTACTTTGAAACCCTAACTCGAGTTTAAACCCCTACTTAAGAACCCTAACCCTCGGTTAAAACCCTACTTTGAAACCCTAACCCTAGTTTAAACCCCTACTTTGAAACCCTAACCCTAGTTTAAACCCCTACTTTGAAACCCTAACCATAGTTTAAAACCCTACTTTGAAACCCTAACCCTAGTTTGAAACCCTAACCCTAGTTTAAACCCCTACTTTGAAACCCTAACCATAGTTTAAAACCCTACTTTGAAACCCTAACCCTAGTTTAAACCCCTACTTTGAAACCCTAACCATAGTTTAAAAACCTACTTTGAAACCCTAACCCTAGTTTGAAACCCTAACCCTAGTTTAAACACCTAGTTTGAAACCCTAACCCTAGTTTAAACACCTACTTTGAAACATTAACCCTAGTTTAAACCCCTACTTTGAAACCCTAACCCTACTTTAAACCCATACTTTGAAACCCTAACCCTAGTTTAAACCCCTACTTTGAAACCCTAACCCTAGTTTAAAACCCTACTTTGAAACCCTAACCCTACTTTAAACCCCTACTTTGAAACCCTAACCCTAGTTTAAACCCCTACTTTGAAACCCTAACCCTAGTTTAAAACCCTACTTTTAAACCCTAACCCTAGTTTAAACCCCTACGTTGAAATCTTAACCCTAGTTTAAACCACTACTTTGAAACCCTAACCCTAGTTTAAAACCCTACTTTGGAACCCTTACCCTAGTTTAAACCCCTACTTTGAAACCCTAACCCTAGTTTAAACCCCTACTTTAGAACCCTAACCCTAGTTTAAACCCCTACTTTGAAACCCTAACCCTAGTTTAAACCCCTACTTTGAAACCCTAACCCTAGTTTAAACCCTTACTTTGAAACCCTAACCCTAGTTTAAACCCCTACTTTGAATCCCTAACCCTAGTTTAAACCCCTACTTTTAAACCCTAACCCTAGTTGAAACCCCTACTTTGAAACCCTAACCATAGTTTAAAACCCTACTTTGAAACCCTAACCTTACTTTAAACCCCTACTTTGAAACCCTAACCCTACTTTAAACCCCTACTTTGAAACCCTAACCCTAGTTTAAACCCCTACTTTGAATCCCTAACCCTAGTTTAAACCCCTACTTTGAAACCCTAATCCTAGTTTAAACCCCTACTTTGAAACCCAAACCCTAATTTAAACCCCTACTTTGAAACCCTAACCCTAGTTTAAACCCCTACTTTGAAACCCTAACCCTAGTTTAAACCCCTACTTTGAAACCCTAACCCTAGTTTGAAACCCTAACCCTAATTTAAACCCCTACTTTGAAACCCTAACCCTAGTTTAAACCCCTACTTTGAAACCCTAACCTTAGTTTAAAATCCTATTTGAAACCTTAACCTTAGTTTAAACCCCTACTTTGAAACCCTAACCCTAGTTTAAAACCCTACTTTGAAACCCATAACCCTAGTTCAAACCCCTACTTTGAAACCTTAACCCTAGTGTAAAACCCTACTTTGAAACCCTAACCCTTATTTAAACCCTACTTTGAAACCCTAACCCTAGTTTAAACCCCTACTTTGAAACTCTAACCCTAGTTTAAACCACTACTTTGAAACCCTAACCCTAGTTTAAAACCCTACTTTGAAACCCTAACCCTAGTTTAAACCCCTACTTTGAAACCCTAACCCTAGTTTAAAACCCTATTTTGAAACCCTAACCCTAGTTTAAAACCCTACTTTGAAACCTTAACTCTAGTTTGAAACCCTAACCCTAGTTTAAACCCCTACTTTGAAACCCTAACCCTAGTTTAAGCCCCTTCTTTGAAACCTTAACCCTAGTTTAAAACCCTAATTTGAAACCCTAACCCGAGTTTAAACCCCTATTTAAGAACCCTAACCCTAGGTTAAAACCCTACTTTGAAACCCTAACCCTAATTTAAACCCCTACTTTGAAACCCTAACCCTAGTTTAAACCCCTACTTTGAATCCCTAACCCTAGTTTAAACCCCTACTTTGAAACCCTAACCCTAGTTTAAAACCCTACCTTGAAACCCTAACCCTAGTTTAAACCCCTACTTTGAAACCCTAACCCTAGTTTAAACCCCTACTTTGAAACCCTAACCCTAGTTTAAAACCCTACTTTGAAACCCTAACCCTAGTTTGAAAACCTTACCCTAGTTTAAACCCCTACTTTGAAACCCTAACCCTAGTTTAAACCCCTACTTTGAAACCCAAACCCTAGTTTAAACCCCTATTTTGAAACCCTAACCCGAGTTTAAACCCCTATTTTGAAACCCTAACCCTAATTTAAACCCCTACTTTGAAACCCTAATCCTAGTTTAAACCCCTACTTTGAAACCCTAACCCTAGTTTAAACCCCTTCTTTGAAACCCTAACCCTAACCCTAATTTAAACCCCTACTTTAGAACCCTAACCCTAGGTTAAACCCCTACTTTGAAACCCTAACCTTAGTTTAAAATCCTACTTTGAAACCTGAACCCTAGTTTAAACCCCTACTTTGAAACCCTAACCCTAGTTTAAAACCCTACTTTGAAACCCTATTCCTAGTTTAAAACCAGACTTTGAAACCCTAACCCTAGATTAAACCATTACATTGCAACCCTAACCCTAGTTTAAACCCCTATTTTGAAACCCTTACCCTAGTTTAAACCCCTACTTTGAATCCCTAACCCTAGTTTAGATCCCTACTTTGAAACCCTAACCCTAGTTTAAACCCCTACTTTGAAACCCTAACCCTACGTTAAACCCCTACTTTGAAACCCTTACCCTAGTTTAAACCCCTACTTTGAATCCCTAACCCTAGTTTAAACCCCTACTTTGAAAACCTAACCCTATTTTAAAACCCTACTTTGAAACCCTAACCCTTGTTTGAAAACCTAACCCTAGTTTAAACCCCTACTTTGAAACCTTAACCCTAGTTTAAACCCCTACTTTGAAAACCTAACCCTAGTTTAAACCCCTATTTTGTAACCCTATTCCTAGTTTAAAACCCTACTTTGAAACCCTAACCCTAGTTTGAAACCCTAACCCTAGTTTAAACACCTACTTTGAAACACTAACCCTAGTTTAAACCCCTACTTTGAAACCCTAACCATAGTTTAAAACCCTACTTTGAAACCCTAACTCGAGTTTAAACCCCTACTTAAGAACCCTAACCCTAGGTTAAAACCCTACTTTGAAACCCTAACCCTAGTTTAAACCCCTACTTTAAAACCCTAACTCTAGTTTAAAACCCTACTTTGAAACCCTAACCCTAGTTTAAACCCCTACTTTGAAACCCTAACCATAGTTTAAAACCCTACTTTGAAACCCTAACCCTAGTTTGAAACCCTAACCCTAGTTTAAACACCTACTTTTAAACACTAACCCTAGTTTAAACCCCTACTTTGAAACCCTAACCCTACTTTAAACCCCTACTTTGAAACCCTAACCCTAGTTTAAACCCCTACTTTGAATCCCTAACCCTAGTTTAAACCCCTACTTTGAAACCCTAACCTAGTTTAAAACCCTTTCTTGAAACCCTAACCCTAGTTTGAAAACCTAACCCTAGTTTAAACCCCTACTTTGAAACCCTAACCCTAGTTTAAACCCCTACTTTGAAACCCTAACCCTAGTTTAAAACCCTACTTTGAAACCCTATCCCTAGTTTAAACCCCTACTTTGAATCCCTAACCCGAGTTTAAACCCCTACTTTGAAACCCTAACCCTACTTTAAACCCCTACTTTGAAACCGTAACCCTACTTTAAACCCCTACTTTGAAACCCTAACCCTAGTTTAAACCCCTACTTTGAAACCCTAACCCTAGTTTGAAACCCTACTTTGAAACCCTAACCCTCGTTTGATACCTTACTTTGAAATCCTAACCCTAGTTTAAACCCCTACTTTGAAACCCAAACCCTAATTTAAACCCCTACTTTGAAAACCTAACCCTAGTTTAAACCCCTACTTTGAAACCCAAACGCTAGTTTAAAAACCTACTTTGAAACGCTAACCCTAGTTTGAAACCCCTACTTTAGAACCCTAACCCTAGGTTAAACCCCTACTTTGAAACCCTAACCTTAGTTTAAACCCCTACTTTGAAACCCTAACCCTAGTTTAAACCCCTACTTTGAAACCCTAATCCTAGTTTAAACCCCTACTTTGAAACCCTAACCCTAGTTTAAACCCCTACTTTGAAACCCTAACCCTAGTTTAAACCCCTACTTTGAAACCCTAACGCTTGTTTAAAAACCTACTTTGAAACCCTAACCCTAGTTTAAACCCCTACTTTGAAACCCTAACCCTAGTTTGAAACCCTAACCCTAATTTAAACCCCTACTTTAGAACCCTAACCCTAGGTTAAACCCCTACTTTGAAACCCTAACCTTAGTTTAAAATCCTACTTTGAAACCTTAACCCTAGTTTAAACCCCTACTTTGAAACCCTAACCGTAGTTTAAACCCCTACTTTGAAACCCTAATCCTAGTTTAAACCCCTACCTTGAAACCCTAACCCTAGTTTAAACCCCTACTTTGAAACCCTAACCCTAGTTTAAACCCCTTCTTTGAAACCCTAACCCTAGTTTGAATACTTAACCCTAATTTAAACCCCTACTTTAGAACCTTAACCCTAGTTTAAACCCCTACTTTGAAACCCTAACCCTAGTTTAAAACCCTACTTTGAAACCCTATTCCTAGTTTAAAACTAGACTTTGAAAACCTAACCCTAGATTAAACCATTACTTTGCAACCCTAACCCTAGTTTAAACCCCTACTTTGAAACCCTAACCGTAGTTTAAACTCCTACTTTGAATCCCTAACCCTAGTTTAGATCCCTACTTTGAAACCCTAACCCTAGTTTAAACCCCTACTTTAAATCCCTAACCCGAGTTTAAACCCCTACTTTGAAACCCTAACCCTAGTTTAAAACCCTACTTTGAAACCCTAACCCTAGTTTGAAAACCTAACCCTAGTTTAAACCACTACTTTGAAACCCTAACCCTAGTTTAAAACCCTACTTTGAAACCCTAACCCTAGTTTAAACCCCTACTTTGAAACCCTAACCCTAGTTTAAACCATTACTTTGAAACCCTAACCCTAGTTTAAACCCCTACTTTGAATCCCTAACCCTAGTTTAAAACCCTACTTTGAAACTATAACCCTAGTTTAAACCCCTACTTTGAAACCCTAATCCTAGTTTAAACCCCTACTTTGAAACCCGAACCCTAATTTAAACCCCTACTTTGAAACCCTAACCCTAGTTTAAACCCCTACTTTGAAACCCTAACCCTACTTTAAACCCCTACTTTGAAACCGTAACCCTACTTTAAACCCCTACTTTGAAACCCTAACCCTAGTTTAAACCCCTACTTTGAAACCCTAACCCTAGTTTGAAACCCTACTTTGAAACCCTAACCCTCGTTTGATACCTTACTTTGAAACCCTAACCCTAGTTTAAACCCCTACTTTGAAACCCAAACCCTAATTTAAACCCCTACTTTGAAAACCTAACCCTAGTTTAAACCCCTACTTTGAAACCCAAACGCTAGTTTAAAAACCTACTTTGAAACGCTAACCCTAGTTTGAAACCCCTACTTTAGAACCCTAACCCTAGGTTAAACCCCTACTTTGAAACCCTAACCTTAGTTTAAACCCCTACTTTGAAACCCTAACCCTAGTTTAAACCCCTACTTTGAAACCCTAATCCTAGTTTAAACCCCTACTTTGAAACCCTAACCCTAGTTTAAACCCCTACTTTGAAACCCTAACCCTAGTTTAAACCCCTACTTTGAAACCCTAACGCTTGTTTAAAAACCTACTTTGAAACCCTAACCCTAGTTTAAACCCCTACTTTGAAACCCTAACCCTAGTTTGAAACCCTAACCCTAATTTAAACCCCTACTTTAGAACCCTAACCCTAGGTTAAACCCCTACTTTGAAACCCTAACCTTAGTTTAAAATCCTACTTTGAAACCTTAACCCTAGTTTAAACCCCTACTTTGAAACCCTAACCCTAGTTTAAACCCCTACTTTGAAACCCTAATCCTAGTTTAAACCCCTACCTTGAAACCCTAACCCTAGTTTAAACCCCTACTTTGAAACCCTAACCCTAGTTTAAACCCCTTCTTTGAAACCCTAACCCTAGTTTGAATACCTAACCCTAATTTAAACCCCTACTTTAGAACCCTAACCCTAGGTTAAACCCCTACTTTGAAACCCTAACCTTAATTTAAAATCCTATTTTGAAACCTTAACCCTAGTTTAAACCCCTACTTTGAAACCCTAACCCTAGTATAAAACCCTACTTTGAAACCCTATTCCTAGTTTAAAACTAGACTTTGAAAACCTAACCCTAGATTAAACCATTACTTTGCAACCCTAACCCTAGTTTAAACCCCTACTTTGAAACCCTAACCGTAGTTTAAACTCCTACTTTGAATCCCTAACCCTAGTTTAGATCCCTACTTTGAAACCCTAACCCTAGTTTAAACCCCTACTTTGAAACCCTTACCCTAGTTTAAAACCCTACTTTGAAACCCTAACCCTAGTTTAAAACCCTAACCCTAGTTTAAACCCCTACTTTGAAACCCTAACCCTAGTTTGAAAACCTAACCCTAGTTTAAACCACTACTTTGAAACCCTAACCCTAGTTTAAAACCCTACTTTGAAACCCTAACCCTAGTTTAAACCCCTACTTTGAAACCCTAACCCTAGTTTAAACCATTACTTTGAAACCCTAACCCTAGTTTAAACCCCTACTTTGAATCCCTAACCCTAGTTTAGATCCCTACTTTGAAACCCTAATCCTAGTTTAAACCCCTACTTTGAAACCCTAACCCTACTTTAAACCCCTTCTTTGAAATCCTAACCCTAGTTTAAACCCCTACTTTGAATCCCTAACCCTAGTTTAAACCCCTACTTTGAAACCCTAACCCTAGTTTAAACCCCTACTTTGAAACCCAAACCCTAATTTAAACCCCTACTTTGAAACCCTAACCCTAGTTTAAACCCCTACTTTGAAACCCTAACCCTAGTTTAAACCCCTACTTTGAAACCCAAACGCTAGTTTAAAAACCTACTTTGAAACGCTAACCCTAGTTTGAAACCCTACTTTAAACTCTAACCCTAGTTTAAACCCCTACTTTAAACCCCTACTTTGAAACCCTAACCCTAGTTTAAAACCCTACTTTAAACTCTAACCCTAGTTTAAACCCCTACTTTGAAACCCTAATCCTAGTTTAAATCCCTACTTTGAAACCCTAACCCTAGTTTAAACCCCTACTTTGAAACCCTAACCCTAGTTTAAACCCCTACTTTGAAACCCTCACCCTAATTTAAACCCCTACTTTGAAACCCTAACCCTAGTTTAACCCCTTACTTTGAAACCTTAACCCTAGTTTGAAACCCTAACCTTAATTTAAACCCCTACTTTAAACCCTAACCCTAGGTTAAAGCCCTACTTTGAAACCCTAACCTTAGTTTAAAATCCTACTTTGAAACCTTAACCCTAGTTTAAACCCCTACTTTGAAACCCTAACCCTAGTTTAAACCCCTACTTTGAAACCCTAATCCTAGTTTAAACCCCTACCTTGAAACCCTAACCCTAGTTTAAACCCCTACTTTGAAACCCTAACCCTAGTTTAAACCCCTTCTTTGAAACCCTAACCCTAGTTTGAATACCTAACCCTAATTTAAACCCCTACTTTAGAACCCTAACCCTAGGTTAAACCCTAACCTAACCCTAACCCTAGTTTAAAACCCTACTTTGAAACCCTAACCATAGTTTAAACCCCTACCTTCAAAACCTAACCAGAGTTTAAACCCCTACTTTGCAACCCTAACCCTAGTTTAAACCCCTACTTTGAAACAATAACCCTAGTTTAAACCCCTACTTTAGAACCCTAACCCTAGGTTAAACCAATACTTTGAAACCCTAACCCTAGTTTAAAACCCTACTTTGAAAGCCTTACCCTAGTTTAAACCCCTACTTTGAAACCCTAACCCTAGTTTAAAACCCTACTTTGAAACCCTAACACTAGTTTAAACCCCTACTTTGAAACCCTAATCCTAGTTTAAACCACTACTTTGAAACCCTAACCCTAGTTTAAACCCCTTCTTTGAAACCCTAACCCTAGTTTAAACCCCTACTTTGAAACCTTAACCCTAGTTTAAACCACTACTTTGAAACTCTAACCCTAGTTTAAAACCCTACTTTGAAACCCTAACACTAGTTTAAACCCCTACTTTGAAACCTTAACCCGAGTTTAAACCCCTACTTTGAAACCCTAACCTTAGTTTGAAACCCTTCTTTGAAACCCTAACCCTAATTTAAACCCCTACTTTGAAACCCTAACCCTAATTTTAAAACCTACTTTGAAACCCAAACCCTAGTTTAAACCCCTACTTTGAAACCCTAACCCTAGTTTGAAACCCTACTTTGAAACCCTAACCCTAGTTTGAAACCCTACTTTGAAACCCTAACCCTAGTTTGAAACCCTACTTTGAAACCCTAACCCTAGTTTAAACCCCTACTTTGAAACCCTAACCTTAGTTTGAAACCCTAACCCTAATTTAAAGACCTACTTTGAAACCCAAACCCTAGTTTAAAACCCTATTCCTAATTTAAACACCTACTTTGAAACCCTAACCCTAGTTTAAAACCCTACTTTGAAACCCTAACCCTAGTTTAAAACCCTTCTTTGAAACCCTAACCCTAGTTTGAATACCTAACCCTAATTTAAACCCCTACTTTAGAACCCTAACCTAACCCTAACCCTAGTTTAAAACCCTACTTTGAAACCCTAACCATAGTTTAAACCCCTACCTTCAAAACCTAACCAGAGT
Source organism: Leptonotus elevatus (assembly GCF_054856555.1). Taxonomy (NCBI): domain Eukaryota; kingdom Metazoa; phylum Chordata; class Actinopteri; order Syngnathiformes; family Syngnathidae; genus Leptonotus; species Leptonotus elevatus. Next base: position 7,355,491 of record NC_141260.1, on the reverse strand, counting down.
TTAAACCCCTACTTTGCAACCCTAACCCTAGTTTAAACCCCTACTTTGAAACAATAACCCTAGTTTAAACCCCTACTTTAGAACCCTAACCCTAGGTTAAACCAATACTTTGAAACCCTAACCCTAGTTTAAAACCCTACTTTGAAAGCCTTACCCTAGTTTAAACCCCTACTTTGAAACCCTAACCCTAGTTTAAAACCCTACTTTGAAACCCTAACACTAGTTTAAACCCCTACTTTGAAACCCTAATCCTAGTTTAAACCACTACTTTGAAACCCTAACCCTAGTTTAAACCCCTTCTTTGAAACCCTAACCCTAGTTTAAACCCCTACTTTGAAACCTTAACCCTAGTTTAAACCACTACTTTGAAACCCTAACCCTAGTTTAAAACCCTACTTTGAAACCCTAACACTAGTTTAAACCCCTACTTTGAAACCTTAACCCGAGTTTAAACCCCTACTTTGAAACCCTAACCTTAGTTTGAAACCCTACTTTGAAACCCTAACCCTAATTTAAACCCCTACTTTGAAACCCTAACCCTAATTTTAAAACCTACTTTGAAACCCTAACCCTAGTTTAAACCCCTACTTTGAAACCCTAACCCTAGTTTGAAACCCTACTTTGAAACCCTAACCCTAGTTTGAAACCCTACTTTGAAACCCTAACCCTAGTTTGAAACCCTACTTTGAAACCCTAACCCTAGTTTAAACCCCTACTTTGAAACCCTAACCTTAGTTTGAAACCCTAACCCTAATTTAAAGACCTACTTTGAAACCCAAACCCTAGTTTAAAACCCTATTCCTAATTTAAACACCTACTTTGAAACCCTAACCCTAGTTTAAAACCCTACTTTGAAACCCTAACCCTAGTTTAAAACCCTACTTTGAAACCTTAACTCTAGTTTGAAACCCTAACCCTAGTTTGAAACCCTAATCCTAGTTTAAACCCCTACTTTGAAACCCTAACCCTAGTTTAAACCCTTACTTTGAAACCCTAACCCTAGTTTAAAACCCTACTTTGAAACCCTAACCCTAGTTTAAACCCCTACTTTAAAACCCTAACCCTAGTTTAAACCCCTACTTTGAAACCCTAACCCTAGTTTAAACCCCTACTTTGAAAACTTAAACCTAGTTTAAAACCCTACTTTGAAACCCTAACCCTAGTTTGAAACCCTAATCCTAGTTTAAAACCCTACCCCTAGTTTGAAAACCTAACCCTAGTTTAAACCCCTACTTTGAAACCCTAACCCTAGTTTAAACCCCTACTTTGAAACCCTAACCTGAGTTTAAACCCCTACTTTGAAACCCTAACCTGAGTTTAAACCCCTACTTTGAAACCCTAACCTGAGTTTAAACCCCTACTTTGAAACCCTAACCCGAGTTTAAACCCCTACTTTGAAACCCTTACCCTAGTTTAAACCCCTACTTTGAAACCCTAACACTAGTTTAAACCCCTACTTTGAAACCCTAACCCTAGTTTGAAACCCTAACCCTAATTTAAACCCCTACTTTAGAACCCTAACCCTAGGTTAAACCCCTACTTTGAAACCCTAACCCTAGTTTAAAACCCTAACCCTAATTTAAACACCTACTTTCAAACCCTAACCCTAGTTTAAAACCCTACTTTGAAACCCTAACCCTAGTTTAAAACCCTACTTTGAAACCTTAACTCTAGTTTGAAACCCTAATCCTAGTTTAAACCCCTACTTTGAAACCCTAACCCTAGGTTAAACCCCTACTTTGAAACCCTAACCCTAGTTTGAAACCCTAATCCTAGTTTAAACCCCTACTTTGAAACCCTAACCCTAGTTTAAACCCTTACTTTGAAACCCTAACCCTAGTTTAAAACCCTACTTTGAAACCCTAACCCTAGTTTGAAACCCTAATCCTAGTTTAAAACCCTACCCCTAGTTTGAAAACCTAACCCTAGTTTAAACCCCTACTTTGAAACCCTAAACCTAGTTTAAAACCCTACTTTGAAACCCTAACCCTAGTTTGAAACCCTAATCCTAGTTTAAAACCCTACCCCTAGTTTGAAAACCTAACCCTAGTTTAAACCCCTACTTTGAAACCCTAACCCTAGTTTAAACCCCTACTTTGAAACCCTAACCCGAGTTTAAACCCCTACTTTGAAACCCTAACCTGAGTTTAAACCCCTACTTTGAAACCCTAACCCGAGTTTAAACCCCTACTTTGAAACCCTTACCCTAGTTTAAACCCCTACTTTGAAACCCTAACCCTAGTTTAAACCCCTACTTTAAAACCCTAACCCTAGTTTGAAACACTAACCCTAATTTAAACCCCTACTTTAGAACCCTAACCCTAGGTTAAACCCCTACTTTGAAACCCTAACCTAAGTTTAAAATCCTACTTTGAAACCTTAACCCTAGTTTAAACCCCTACTTTGAAACCCTAACCCTAGTTTAAACCCCTACTTTTAAACCCTAACCCTAGTTTAAACCCCTACTTTGAAACCCTAACCCTAGGTTAAACCCCTACTTTGAAACCCTAACCTTAGTTTAAAATCCTACTTTGAAACCTTAATCCTAGTTTAAACCCCTACTTTGAAACCCTAACCCTAGTTTAAAACCCTACCCCTAGTTTAAAACCCTACTTTGAAACCCTATTCCTAGTTTAAAACCAGACTTTGAAACCCTAACCCTAGATTAAACCATTACTTTGCAACCCTAACCCTAGTTTAAACACCTACTTTGAAACCCTAACCGTAGTTTAAACCCCTACTTTGAATCCCTAACCCTAGTTTAGATCCCTACTTTGAAACCCTAACCCTAGTTTAAACCCCTACTTTGAAACCCTAACCCTAGTTTAAACCCCTACTTTGAAACCCTAACCTGAGTTTAAACCCCTACTTTGAAACCCTAACCCTAGTTTAAACCCCTACTTTGAATCCCTAACCCGAGTTTAAACCCCTACTTTGAAAGCCTAACCCTAGTTTAAAACCCTAGTTTGAAACCCTAACCCTAGTTTGAAACCCTAACCCTAGTTTGAAACCCTAACCTTCGTTTAAACCCCTACTTTGAAACCCTAACCCTCGTTTGAAACCCTACTTTGAAACCCTAACCCTAGTTTAAACCCCCACTTTGAAACCCTAACCCTAGTTTAAACCCCCACTTTGAAACCCTAACCCTAGTTTAAACCCCCACTTTGAAACCCTAACCCTAGTTTAAACCCCCACTTTGAAACCCTAACCCTAGTTTAAACCCCCACTTTGAAACCCTAACCCTAGTTTAAACCCCCACTTTGAAACCCTAACCCTAGTTTAAACCCCCACTTTGAAACCCTAACCCTAGTTTAAACCCCCACTTTGAAACCCTAACCCTAGTTTAAACCCCCACTTTTAAACCCTAACCCTAGTTTAAACCCCTACTTTGAAACCCTAACCCTAGTTTAAACCCCTACTTTGAAACCCTAACCTTAGTTTGAAACCCTAACCCTAATTTAAACACCTACTTTGAAACCCTAACCCTAGTTTAAAACCCTATTAACGTGATGTAGTTTAAGATGGGGGAAAACTTGCAAAATCTCACTTATAGCATTATACATCAGACTAAAAATAATTGCCGTGCAACACTTACCTCAGACGAGATGAAATGGGACGAGACCGTCGTCGATAACCTTCTAAAATAGTCTCATTCAAGCGTCTCTAATTGGCCACAGCACAGACAAGCAGAAAACGACCAATCAGGGAAAAGAGACAAGACAACATGAACTCCAACTATCAGCAAGGGGGTCCATCGTCTAGAACCTTCCAAAATCAAGCGAATGTCATTGGCCACAGCACAGACAGGGAAAAAAGCGGACCAATCAGGGTTAGGATTAGAAAAAACCGCGCGAGAGAAGACAACGCGAAGTCCCAACTATCACAAGATGGGTTGCAGCCGGAGGGTGAGGTTGGAGCGCGCTGCATCCGAGGAGACCAGTTTAAGGGGGCAAATGCGCTGCGTGCAGCTGCAAGGTTCAATAATGCGGATTGTGTCATACAACACTCGCGGGTTGCGAGTAGGACATACTGCTACATACAGGACAGGCTGTCTGGTAGTGGATGCGCTGCTTGACCAATTGTATGTGTTTTTTGCACATCAACATAAAAAAATAAATACATATAAAAAGATAAAAATTGTAATTCAAACATCCACTTTTTTAACCACTAAAAAGAACCAACCATTGTCTAATTCATATCTTTGTTTTCAGTGTTAAGGGAGTGACACATATTTTAATTACTATGCATTTAAAAAAATCTGATTAATCTGTTATTTTAATTTCAGCAATTATCACCTGTCTAAATTATTCAACACAGACAAATCTTTACAAGCGATGAAATATTTCTACAAAAAATCCAGTATTATATATTTTATTATTGGCTACATTGTACATGTCACTGATTTTTTTTTTAAAGTATATTGAACATAAAACAATCTAGTTAAATGAACCTTCCAATTTGAATTTGTTGATTTACACCATTAACCCAATTTTATCAACATCTTACAAATTACTTTTATATGTGTATGTGTGCCCTGAGGAAACTGTGGAGACAACATGCGCACAGTCACTGTTTGTGCATCTTGAAGAACTCATCAATATTATAAAAGAAAACATTTACTTTAGCAAAGGAAATGGACAATTTTTAGTATTAAATAATAAACCATAATCAGCAAAAAACACAGTAATAGTCACGCTACAAATTTGGAAAATAATCAAATAAAAACATTTTGTGACTGAAAAGTCCTGGCTGTACCTAATCAATTGGCCAAGATGGCCGCCGCCCTGGGCGAGCGGAGTGGCGAGAATCCTGGTCATACCTAATCAATTAGCCAAGATGGCCGCCGCCCTGGGTGGGCGGAGTGGCGAGAATCCAGGGTGTACCTAATTAATTGACCAGAATCCTGGGTGTACCTAATCAATTGGCCAAGATAGTAGTAGTAGTAATAGTATTTGCAATAGTAGTAGTCGTATATAGGCCAAGCCTTGAGTACACCAAGAAAAAAAGGGGCTGAGTTGAGCTCAACAGTGAGAGATGATTGGCTGAGGCAGTTGCTATGCAAAAGTGACAGACCATTCACGCACACACATTTGATTTTAACTTGTTGCGAGACGTCACGCACCCACATTCCATTGATTTTGTATAGGATTACGCTCACCTCAAACAAAAGCCTCTCACGACTTAACGGTTGAAGATGCAGATTCCAGAAATGGCTCGTTAGAACGGCAAGGGTTTGGGGTACGCGAGCATGTTCTCAGTTTTTTTAATCGGATGAAAAATGACCAAATGAGAGCAGGTTAAAAACTTATGATTGATCGAAAACGAAAAGGGAAAAACGGAGAAAATAACATTGAAAAGAGATCGAAATAGTCCGACTTCTCCTCGCTTAAAGTGAAAATAAAGGTACTAAATGACACCTTAGCCAAATAAAACTTAGTTTTTCAGAAAGCAGAGGCTTGTGGCTACAAAATGTGCCAATTTGATGTCTAGTGAGCAAAGATTGTGGCCATGGTGACGAGTTGAAGTGAAACTTTTGGAAATATATTTTTTGGTTCCCGTCACTGAAGCCTTAATTAGTCACACTGTAAATAGGCGACTTTCACCCCTTTGCTCACTGTCTTTGAACCCGCACAGGGGGGGAGCTTTCATTCCTTAATTATTTTTTTTGACACTGAGCTAAAGATGACAAAAATTCCAACAAAATGAGCTAAAATTCATATCGGTCGGTCAACGTATGTGCGCGCAGCGTGTCTTGGAAAAAGGTGCTTGATTGGAGTTGATCTCTTTCGGTTTCCCATTCATTCCTATGGGACTTTATTTGGGAGTTTTTTGGGAATAGCGTCGCCATGGTAACTGGGAATTCCCTTGCGGAAAAATCGGTGGAAGATTAAAAAAAAATAATAAAAAGAAGAAGAAGAATAATACTAGAAAAATTTCCGCGGAAATTTTGAATGGGCCTGCTGACTCTTGCAAGGTGGAAAGATGCATGCTCTGAACTGTTTGCCAAATGTTGGTGTACTTTACCTCTCAATTTGTGTCAGCAGAAATAGAGTTCAGGACAATTTGTAATAACTGCAGTTATTACATGTGTAATGGCTTCCCTTATGTCTTGATTGACATTTTAGTCATATCAAAAGGGAATCAGTTTAATTTCTTGCTTATAGTGTAAGTGATTAACTAAAATATAAAATGCAATATACTGTATCATGGAGCAAATACAGTATGAATGCAGTGTTTAAATTTGACATTGCATATTAAAAGGCATGTTGGTGCTGATCAATATTGCAGGAATATTACTCCAAAGTACATGTAAAACGGCTCTTAAAAGAGCCGTTTTGGGTCTTTGTTACACAGCATCTTCATCTTTTCCTGAGCACACAAAGGAACAAGTTGTTAGAAAATAGGCAGCAAAACTGAACAGTTAAAACTTAATCTAAATACTCATCCAATACACATGTGACGGTTTTTCAGTGAGGAATCCTGTAGAATAAATCATTTTGGTCTACGTTTGCGGGATCCCTTTTTTCATCTTTTCTCTCCACCAGTTGTACCGGACATAACAACCTTGATATCCTTGGCCATGTCAAGTAGCGCCCCTTGCTGCGCTCCATCCACCTGTATTGCATGTGAAAATGAAAAATGAGTGTTCAATGTTTGCCTAGATCAATTCAGTAATCAATCATCACTTACCCTCGCAGTTCATCCCTTACCATCGCAGTTCCTCACTGACACCAACACTTTTCATTGTGTTATAGTCACAATCACAATAAGGACAAACAAAACATTCAAGTCCAAATGCACGATGTCCTGCTAACAGAAAAGCACACTGATTAAAAGTACCGTCATACAACACTGCTCAAAATAAGGGAGCGCTTAAATGACATATCCCATGTCTTAAATTCAATTTAAAGCTCAATACGTTTAGAACTAACTAAATGATAAATATGTCTACAAAAAAAATGATTGGCCGCTCTGATTTTGAGTGTAGTTCTGTTATGACACCAATTTTGAACGAGCAAAGGATTTAACTTTTCAGCCTTTACAATTTAAAGTACAGTATCCCCCTCTTTTGAGCAGTGGTATGAAAGGCTCAATAACATTTGCAAAGGCGCACTTGTGAAAATGGTGCCCTTGCGATCGACAATGAGCTGACACAAGAAGTTAACACACAGTAGACCGGACTGTGGTAACTGTAATAAGTGTGCAGAACGCCTGATTGAACACAACAATCTGGGCGAGATATGTAAATGTGATCAATCAGTGTCTGCTTTCCAGTTGTGGCCTGGGTGATCAGCTGTGAAAAGCCTCTGGACTGAAACAAGTCCAGAATGGATTTCTTTCCCTTAGAAAGCAAATCCTCATTAAAGTCTCCGCAAACAACAATAGGCTGGCAGTCCATCACGGCCAAGGCATCCAAGAGACTTCCAAGGTTTGGAAGAAAGGTGCCAAGACTCAGGTTGGGTGGCCTGTAGACCGTAGCTATCAAAGCCTGGACGGGAGCGTCAACCCTGATGACAGCAAATTCCAGGTCAACCACATTCTGAATAAACCGACGGGGCTCCGCTCGAAGACAATCGCGATAATAGACTGCGACTCCGCCACCCTCTTTTTGGGCCATGTCCAGTCTATTTGAATACGAAACTTGTCTGTTGCGCACAAAAGTGCTGCATCCCTCCAGTTGCAAGGGAGGGGGGAAGAAGGATCCAGACAAATGAGTTTCAGTGAGGCAAAGGACATCTGCCAGCCTCAACTCATGATGAGACTTTAAGTCGTCAATATGAGATGGAAGCCCCTCGGTGTTGTGATGAACAATGGTCAAGGTGGGAAAAGCAGTTTGCGGCATTTTGGAAAAGTACAACAATGGTCTTGTACTTTGGAAAGAAGCGCGCGTCATACTGTCCATTGCCGCCGTGATGTTGGGATTGGCATAGATTTTGGATTCGTCAAAGTCTATGACCCTCAATCCCTGAAGTGACGTCGTGCGGCTTAGGGCAACATAGGCCATTCCAGGTTCAAACACACGCTTAAGAGACACCACTGCAGAGGTCATCGTCATGCCTTGCACTTTGTGAGCCGTGCATCCAAAGGCAAGCTTCATGGGGAATTGCCGCCTGACCACGCCTTTCATGCCCAGGTTTTCTTCCGACCTTTCGATATAGACCAAGTCATCCGTCGGCCCCAGAATTTTATCACGCAATTTCTGGCCCGCTTCGGGATTGTCTAGCCTCAGTCCGAGCAAGGTCACTTTCTCCGCCGACCCCTTTGGGGCGCTTTGAACAATGTTGCCTATTGTGCCAAAGGTCCCGTTCACCAATCCGTCCTCGACATCCAAATTCCGAAGAAGCATAACCCGTGCTCCTATACCAGCTTGAAGGGCATCCGGTAGATCCCTTCTCGACCCCATGATCACTTTGGTCACAGTGACCATCGCCCCCGACCGTGGGCTCTTCCTGTAGTCCTCTGCGGGAATATTGACCACAGTCAATTTGAGAGCAGCCACAGTTGCTGCATTGTGCCCATCAACCTCTTTATTGGTGGCAAAGATATGCAGAGTATCCGCAGGGAGGTCTCGCGCATCCGTGACAGCCGTGGTGAGTAACGCCCTGTCACCATCGCCGAGCGGATCAGCCTTCCCCTTCTCCCTGATCCTGTTCAAAAGCTCGGCAAAAGCGACGTCGTCTTTTTGCCGCATGATTTGTGTAAGCTTGACCATCTGAAAATCTGTCCAGAGGTCAAGAAGATCGTTGTCAGAAACGCAGAGGGGCTTGGACCTTCCGAGGGGTGGCAGTTGGTAGAAGTCCCCAACTGCAAGAACGGAGATGCCCCCAAATGGTCTCTGGTTGCCCTTGATTTGCTGAAATCTCCGGTGGACATAGGCAAAGAGTTCCTTGGAGACCATGGAGATCTCGTCGATGATCAAAATTTCCACGTTGCAAAGGGTTGCTCTCAATGCGTCCAACGTATTCCCCAGCGCCTGGTAAGGAGGCTTTAGAGTCCTGGGGAGTTTCAAGAGGGAATGAAGAGTTTTCCCTGAGATGTTGTAAGCCGCCGTGCCAGTAAACGACGTCAGCAGCACAGCAGGCTTGGCCATATCCGCTTCGTCGCGGAACCTGGGAAGCTGTCGGAGAATCTTACTGGCCTCCTGGTAAATGCACTTGATGACATGCGATTTACCACAGCCAGCTCCTCCGGAGATGAAATAAAAGAAGGGCTCGAGGAGACGATCCGAAACGCGTTTCAAACACCACTCGCGCACAGCGTAAAAGACGGACGCTTGCGTTTCATTGAGACTGCGGTACATGTTCCTCACAAACTCGGCGCTCAACTTTGGCGCCTCAAACGCCGGCAAGACCGCGCCGCTACCAGGAGCGTCCTGGTAGGCCGGAACCTCATCTTGCGGGTCTTCCTGTAACGGATTAGATTCGCGTTCGGCAACACACTCCAAACGCTCTGCTTCTACCTCCGGCGCAAAAGTGCTCCACGCGTTGAGAACCGCACGAAGCTCTTTCAATTTTTCAAAGGCATTGTCCACGGTCTTTCCCCGTCCTTCGTACCGCCCCCGATTGCGGTCGACGATAGCCCGCACCCGACCGAACTTTGAATCCCCGGCACCATAGAACTCCTCGTACTTTTTGAGGTTTTCAGACCTGAGCTCGGCGTCGTCTCTGTCGGGGAGGTACAATTTAAGCTGGGTCCTGTAATACTTCTCAGCATACTTTTTGATCGAGAAGCGAGTGAATCTGATGACGGCATCTTTTCCAATCCGCTTCTGGATGAATCCCTTGCCGTGTGAGAGGGGAATGACATTCTTGCCCTCAGTCTGCTGACCGTAGACGACTCGGTATTCGGATGCGAATTCGGCGAGACACATCCGCTCAAACATTGCCGTTCTAGGTCTTGCCACATATTTGTCTGGCAGACCAGACATCCACACGTTGTCTGCGTCCGGATGCATGGTCTTCAGTCTACTCATGGGTAGACTCAATTTCACGCCATCCTCAGCAGTCTGGATGAAAACTACGCTGCGCGAGCACTTCTTCTGAGGGAGACTGCATGTCCGCGCCACCGCTTCTTGAGCGCTCACCTCTCTGTGCTTGGAATACGCCGCCATTATTTTCCTCATCTCGTCCTTTTTGTCGACAAGAGGCTTTGTCTTCAAGTCTTTGACGACAGACGTGAGGAACTCGGACATCTCGTGCTCCGGTTTGGAAATGTACGACATCATGTACATGAGACACGCGACGTCATCGAGCACGTACTGAATATCCATGTTGGCGTTCCATGCCCGCAGCAGATGTGGGTTGTAAGCATTGATCCAGCTTTCCGTTGGAGCACGCTTCAACATGACAACCATTCCGGAGGTCAGATTAGTGACGCTGTCCTTGTAGCTGTCCATTGTCAAATTGGCCTTTTTGAGAAGCTCCGGCAAGTCCTGCGGGACATCCGCGTCCATGAGGATCTCTCTGATGCGTTTGAGCTCTTCTTTAGCCTCCCTTTGTTTTTCGGTGAGGCGCGCCGATTTGGCCGCCTGCTTCCTATGCTGGCCTTCCACACTCTTGTCCGTTGGGACGTCTTCAGTCTCCGTCTGGAATGGCAACGTGATGGTGGTTTGGTCCATCGGCAGTTTGGGGTACCCAAATCTGCAAGAAACGTTTCCTTTCCGACAAGACTTTGTGTGGTTTTTGCTGTGTGCCTGAACGCTGGTGACAATGTCGTGCAGTTCAGGGTCCTCAATCGGGTCTGGTATTTTGCAAGTGATGTACTTGTCGATGAAGTCAATGGCTTCTTGACAACATCTGGGGTCGGGTTCTTCGATGACTGGCGCACCCTTAATCCAGAGCAGCATGTGAGCGTGCGGACTTCCCCTGGCTTGAAATTCCACACGATAGAAGTGGTCTTCTACCGGACCGAGGGGCTGTGCGGGAGACAGGATGAATGCCATAAGAGCATCCATCCTTTTCTCAAAAAGGCGCATCACTGTGACCGGATTGCTGCGAAGAACATCGCATTTGGCATTCCAGTCGAGATGGGAAAAGTCCCCTTGTTCGCCTTGCTGCGCTTTGACTATTTCGATTACTTCGGGCCATCTCATTTCCGCAGCAGAAAAGGTAAGGAAGAATGTGGGCTTGCCCAACTGCCTGGTCATTGCATGGAGGTCCCTAAGGGCACCCTCCCAAAAAGCCGGCGTGCCTCTCAAGGGCTGCATGAAGCGCATCGCATGCTCTCTTTGGATGAGCTTCTCCAGTTCGTCTTTGTCCTGAAGCATCCGGTTTGAAATCTTCTTCCCATCCCAAGTGAGGGCTGTCCCCTTGCGGGCCTGAATGGACATGCTGTTGGTGGCCAGATGCGTTTCTGTCACAAACTGCGCAAAGAAAAGGTAACTTTGATCTTTGGCAAATCGAGTGTCAACGGAGAATAACCTTGCATTGAAATACAAACTGGGTGACAGCTTAATTTCTCTCGCCTCATCGAGTGAATTCTGTCCTGTTGGGAACTGAACGGGAAAGGCCATGGCTTCGAGGTTTGGCACGGCAAAAAATCCCACCGGCTTGTTTCCTTGGGCAGGAGCGATGCTAAATATGCCGTCCCCATATGACAGCTTTTCCTGCGCGATGTCAGGAGGCTGCATACAGGTGTCGAGTGTCAAGCCCGGCCTGAGCTCCTCTTTGCTCTCTTGGGGAGTCTGTTGCTCTTTGTTTGCGGGGGTGTCGCTGCTCTCTGGCTGTGCATCGGCCTCAGGGATGTCCTCTCCTCCTACCCCCTCGTCTTCCTCTTCTTGGAGACTTTCAAACTGAGCGCTTTCATCTATCGATACAGTTTTGTATTCTGCATGAATGCGTTTCAGTGTCCTCAGCGCTGCCAAGACATTTGTCATGTTGACAGTGTAAAAATGCTGGTAACCTTTGTACACAATGCGGCGCTTCAGCTTCACCTGGAGAAGCTGGGCCTCACTGCGCGGCCTTGGGAGGGAGTTCACTACGGCTTCCATCTCTGATGGAACGCACACCACAGAACCGTGTACGGCCCTTTGCCGTCCTTTGGGCAACGCAACAATCTTTGCAAAAGGGATGATTTTTGCAATTAGCTGTCGTTCAAGTACATTTAATTCCGACAGCTCTTCGGGAATGGGTGCCAGTGCCAAGTTATTTGCCACCGCCTGGGGTGGCATGCCACCTCTGAACAGATGGTTGTCACAGGTATGACAAATCCACTCCTGCATCCGTTCTTGAGGAACGGTACATGGGGCGGGGCAACTACAAGTGTGAACAAACTGGCCTGTCAAGCACGCAAGCGCCACATCAACATTTTTGGTGTATCTGGCTCGTTTGCAACGCTTTACTTGATTGGGGAAAAGCGCACGGTGGCACACTGTGCAGATATACGTAGGCCCATGCCGAACCCTTTCCCGGAAAGAAGCGATGGTGGCTTCCATTTCTGGATCTACGAGTGCCTGCTTCAATTCCACAGAGACGTCTACTACACCATTTGCCTGATCCTGCTCAATTTCCTGACACTGGGGAATGACGCGACTATATTTATTTTTGATTTTCACAGAACAATTTAACTTGTGGCGAATACGTTGCAGCGCGTTTGAATCACGCCTGCCCTTTTTGTTTTGTAAACAGCGCCTAATATGAGAAAGCCTGAAAGCCGAATCTTTTTGGTACCTCTCTCGCACGTAATTTCTCTTTTTACTTTGAAAAGATATATCCTTTCTGTACCTCTCTCGCAAGTTATGTTTTCGTTTACCATGAAAAGAGAGGTCTTTTTCGTACCTCTCTCGCAAGTATCGTTTTTGTTTACTTTGAAAAGAAAGGTCATTTCTGTACCTCTCTCGCAAGTATTGTTTTTGTTTACTTTGAAAAGAAAGGTCTTCCCTGTACCTCTCTCGCAAGTAATGTTTTTGTTTACTTTTAAAAGAAAGGTCATTTCTGTATTTTTCTCTTATGTACCTTTTCATCAATATCTTCCGCTTTTGCTGAAAAGCAAGATCGTGTTGGTATTTATCAATCAGATATTGCTGCCGTTTTGCCTTAAAAGCAGAATCACTGTTGTATCTATTCTTCTGATAGAGCTTCTTTTTTTCCTTAAAGCACAGATCACTGTGATATTTAGAATTAGATGACAGTTGTCGTTGGCACTTACGAATGTGTTGACGTTTCCTATATAAATGTTTTGCACGCTGACTTTTACTCAATTTGGAAACATCTATATTAACATGCAGCAGTTTGAGTCCTTGCTGAGGTTCCGGAATATTTTGACTGTAATTAATTTGACTTGCGTGGCTATTTGGTACAACATGTACCGCACTATGTAGCTCTTGATTTGGAACAATACCGACCACTATTTGTATCGCTTTAGTTGGGAAATCACCTAATTCAATTAGTAGCTCTTCCTTTGCCTTTGATATGGTTGTAGTAGAATCCCGATGCGTGTTAATGGAACTGCCGTCAATATGAAAAGAGACTGGCACAAACTCATATGTTGCAAACCGGCTATTTCCTTCAAAAAGCTGACGCAAATGCTCAACCAAGCCACACAAGTGAGAAAAAGTCAACATAATTGCAGTTCCGTTTGGGTGTGGCAAGCCCACTTCAGATCTGGAATGTGAATCAAATAACCCAAAGTATCCTGATCTGTCACGGAATACTGCAAAACACTCTGGATTCACAATCAAGAAAGCATGAGTGACATTTTGTGACAAGCACTCAAGCTGAGCTCCAAGAGACAATACCAAGTCTCTTTGGGAATGACCGTCATCTATGACATAACCAACGCTGAGCTCATGCATCTGTACATAATAGACATTGGTGTCCGTCATGACTTGTTTTGGCATCTCCTCGACAGTCAAGTGATCATTCCCAAAGTTATGGTCCAAAATCAATTGCTGTTTAGCACCCACGTAAAGAGAGTCCCCGTGTTCAAGCACTCTGTCAAGTTCAAGCGAATTAAACTGCAACCCCTCAGCATGGAAGGCCAAGAAAGTGAGAGCCATACAAGTACACTGGTGGTTGCGAGAAAAACTTGAGTACCTTTCATCCATCTGTGAATGTGTGGCCCTCACGGATAGCGTGCGTTGAGGAAGTCCCACAGCAGGATCCTGAAATGATTGAAACCATTTTAATTATCTTAAATTCTAACTAATATAATTTTAAACATTTCATATGTTCATGGTTAATGTTGTGAGTATAAAAAAATTACCTCAGTCCCAGGACGACAGGGGGATGATGGTCTGGAAGTGACCTCTGCAGGGGCTGGCCTTTCCTCTGGCTGAAACGACAAGCAAACAATAATTCTTTAACACACAGCACTTGTGTGAAGAGTCACTAATTTCTGTTTGTGATTTTAAGTAAGACTTCTCAGGGCTGATAAGAATGCAATGCAAACCTGGTGCTCTCTCCGTGTGCTCTTATGGGCTGGCCGCTGTCGTCTGTGCCCTGCGGTGGATGCCTAACAAGAAAGAGCAAAAACAAATAAATAAATATATATGTATATATATATTTTTTTTTTTTTTGCTTTTACTGCGAAGCATTGTTACTACAAGAATGGACAATTACCTATACTTTTTTTTTGTCATGAAGATAGATATGTAAACATAACGGGCAAACAAAAAAGAAAAACTGAAATACCTTCTTGTCCTTTGGAACCACTGGGCAGTCCTCAGGGCTGGAAAGATGAGCTGGAGACAGCTTGTCCATCGCCTCCAACATGGGTGGGCTGAACCAGAGAGGGTTCAATGGGACGTTGCACTGTAAAATAACAAAACAAACAAAGAAATAGAGAAATTGAAATTTAACATGTGCCAAGCTAAAAGGCTGAATGAATCCATGATCACCATCACAAACCTGGAGAGTGCCCATCCACCCAGTGGGCCCACAGGTGACCTCAGAGTCCACAACCGAGCTGCTCTGAAATGACTAGTGACATTATTGCAACACACACATTCATAAAATTTAAGGTTTTCAAAAACATGTTAGATGGTTTTCAAAAACATGTTAGGAGGTTCTCAAAAACATGTTAGGCTTGCGTTTACCTCCTTGGCCTTCCCGACGAGTGTCCAGTCAAAAGGGTTGGAAGGCTGAGGCGCAGTGACCTCACCCTTAACAACCACTTTTGGTCTGAACACTCGAGCTGGTGGCGAACGCTGAGGAGCAGCCGGTGCAGGTGGTGCAGGTGGTGCAGTCCTCTCCATCCGCAGGTTGACGGCAGCCCACAGCAACCGCGCAAGCACCGACATCCCATCGCTGTCACTGAGGTGTACCTTCCAGACATGATCAGAAAAAATATTATACATCTACAAACATACTTTTGATAGGAGGAGCACTAATAAAATGTTTGTTTGTTTTTTGCAGCAACTAATGTACTTACCCCGTCTCTACACCACAAGTGAAGATGTGACAGCGGGAAGTGGCCAGCAACAGATAGGTAGCGAATACCTACAGTATCAAAGGAAAAAACATTATTAGCTCAAGAGTCCCCCCCCCCCCCCGAGACACCAATGAAATCAGATCAGGAGGTGACTTAAAGAAAAGTAGAACTTTGTGTGTGAAAACAATTTTCAACATGGAACGTACCCATAAGTGCTGCCACCCGGTTGTACTCCTGGCGAAGAAGGTCCTGCTGGGCCAGCTCGACGTTCAGACGAGGGGGGAAGTCCAGCACAACGACCTGCACAAAGTTTAAAACTGTAAAATATACATCTGGAGCAAGATGAACTTTCATTCATATTCCATCCTTCAATATTCATTAACTGTTTAACTACGGGAAAAGGCTGAAATGTATTTTAAACAGAACATATTTGACATATGCAAGTACATACTTGAAATTTAAATGTATGATCTATATGAAGGAAATGTGTGAACTTACGTTGGGCCAGCGGCTGCAGACGGTGTGCAAGAACTGGCCAAAGTCAGCCGCTGCCTCAGCGATGGGGCGGCCCAAGTTGTTGCTGGGAGCCAAAATGCAGACCACCTCGGGTGACCGAGGCAGAACAGCATTCAGCACCTCAGCACGCAACTCGGAGGCCCTGGCACCCGGGGTGGACATCACGGCAAACGAGAAACGTCCCTCCGGCATCTTCACAACCCCATCGGCAATGGCTCGCAGGTGGGAGTCACCAACAACCAGGACAAACTATTACAAAAGAAAAAAAAAAGTAGTAATTGAAAAAAGGAAAGAGGTAATTTAAAAAAATAGACACAAATGAAGGTTGTTAATTTGTTATAAAGGCAGAGTTGATTATAAAACATACCGTGTTGTCCTGGTTCAGTGCTGGAATGACCAGTTTGTGCCTCCGCCCAGTCACAGCTGAAACTGGCCATTCCCGAACTCTGTGGCGCCAGCCAGTGCCTCTGCCTAAAATGATGCACACACAGAATACCATGTCAAGTCTCAACTTCAATTGCTGACAATGCACAGTACAAGTACATGTTCCACTTTGAGTGTAAATGAACCTGCAAAATATTGGAATTGTTTAAAATAATCGATTGTAAAACTGCTGCAAAAGCAATTAAAATTATGACTGACCTGGTACCAGAGCCTTGGCACAAACAGGGGACACCTAAAACATAAAGCATAGACATTACACAATTGTAGGCATGTGCAGTCACCATAATGCAGAGTAAATAGCAAACATAGGTTAAATTAGTTTCAATTTAAATTGACCAGGTATTTTGTACATACAAGTGATGTTAATTCAGGCCAGGTTTATTCATGAAATTCTTAATCACAAAAGAGATTCAAGGACTTAACTGATACTTTTGTTTGTGTCTGAAATACAGTCACAATTGCTCAATTTTGCTAGAATTTTCTGATCAAATACATGAGCAGAAAGGCAGCAGATTGTACCAGATTAGATTATAGTATAAAGGAAGCATATAGAAATATGTTTTTGACAAAACAATGACATACACTGTTTAGATAGACATGAAGTCTAAAACAAAACATTAGATATTAAATATAACCGTCTTAGTTATTATTTACATCTGGTCTATGTAACTTAAAAGAAACCATGTGAAATATCTGTCTATCTATCCGGGCTCGGCATCTCACAAATTTGTGATCAATGTTAGTGAGTTCATTTTTGACATCAGTAAAATTTTTGAAATCTTGTAGAAAACAGACTTCATCACAATTAAATTCAGAATTAGTTTGACATGAATAAAGCAATGCACAAATATCGCTCAGTCATACACTCTATATTTGTCAAACTATGCCCTGGTACCATGGCATAGTTGGTACATGGTACTGGTACATGTTTCAACACATGTGTTGAAACATGTTGGTAGTCCATTTTTAATAAAGGATTTTCTTACATTACTATTGAGTGTCTTGAATACACAGACTGCTTTTTACATAAGCATTTTAGCATTTTTTTCTGCTTGACTCTATATTTGTAGCCGGAAATAATGTGTATTGCACATTAACAAAGTTAATTGCATTTTGCCTGCTGTGGAACATACCTGGTGGGTAGCCACAGTAGAGGTATGCGGTGGGGAGCGGGCGTCCACAGTGGCGAGCCGACTGGCTGGAGCTGAAGTTCGGACTCTGGCCTTCTAAATACACATTGCAAATGTTTAGGATATTAAAAAAAAGTGTAATAGTGATAAAAAAAATGATAAACTCTTGCTAAAATATGGCGTGAAACTCGTACCTTGTTCACTGGAGACTGCATCGTGGTCCCATCACTGGTGGCAGAGGGTGGGGACCGAGGCTGAAAACAAAATATACAGCACATTGAGGACCTAGCAGTGTGACTCAAAATAACTCAACACAGAATACACCACCGCCAAGTGCAGAATTGAATAGAGGCAAAGTACCTGCTGGGGTGCGATGTTTGGGCTCAGTTCCGGAGCAGCAAGGTCCAGCTTCTTCCATCGGCGCTTGGCTGCCTCGGAACGCTTCCCCTCCCGCGGCATGCTGCTACAGCAACCTTTACTGTAAGCAAAAAGAAAAGAAAAAAAACTTAACACTTATGTTGTTTGAGGGCAAGATGGAAGCAGGTAGATGAGGTGGAAGTCCAAGGCGGTGCTGAAGGTTTGAAATCCAAGTATCACGGTCAGCAGCTTTCCAATTCGCACAGTGCTCAGCGGATCGCTAAAAGATTCAAGATAAAATTTGTAGTTAATCTCAGATGTGTATGAAACATTAAAAATGTACATTGAGTCTAATGAGGCAGTGGTGTCATTGTAATAAAAATAAGAAACCGTCATCAATTGAAGTATAGTAACATCACACATTGTATAGTTCATTGATTATAAATAATGCAGAGCCTTGAATAAATCCTCAACAATAGAAAAAAATGGATCCACTATAGAATTCCTTGTTTACTTATTAACAAAGAAAACGGTATTGTAATAACATTGTTACTTTTTTTTTCTTTTAGATTAATTTCCATGAGGTGAAACGGTTTGGCAAAATGGATGGATATTCTGGATGGCCGTGAAAAAAACGATCGCTACAGAAACCAACGGTAATCTTTCAAGGGGGAAAATAAAGGCAGCTTTGACAATTTACAAATGTGTGCTGTAGTCAATCAATGAAGGTCATTTAACAGTGTAAAATACTTCCAAAATCCCTCATCGGCGCCGCTCCGCGACACGGTCGAGCAGGACACGCCACTCAACAACCGACGCCCCCCTCCCCCACCCCCACCACAACGACGACAGAATAGACAAAAACCTTACTGTATATTGTAGCAACGAGGGATATATACAATTGAGATTTAGAGCCTACTCAAACTTTTCTTTGTTTTTGTTTTCTTTTACTGCACATTAAAACCTTAAAGTGAGATCTGCTAGCTCTAGCTAGCGCTAGCAGGTGTAGTTAGCATGTAGGCTACCATGTCTAGCACTTAACTTTACCTATCTTGTTAAAACAGCAGCCGGATAACACAACGTTCAAATATGGAGGTAAATATGGTGCAAAACTAACTTGTGCAAAAAATTTGTACCTGTAGAAAAAAGTCTAAATTTGTATCTGTAAAAGTCGTGATTTGTATCTGTAAAAAAAATGTGTGCCTGTAAAAAAACAAATTTGTGTCTGTAAAAGAAATTTGTACCTGTAAAAAAAAAATGTGTATTTGTAAAACAAATTTGTATCTGTAAAAACAAATTTGTACCTGTAAAAGTCATGATTTGTAATCTGTACAAAAAAAAATTTGTACCTGTACAAAAACTATAAATTTGTATCTGTAAAAGTTGTGATTTGTACCTGTAGAAATGACAACTTGTAGTCAAAGAAGTCGCCACTAGGAGTCACAAGTGGGCTTTCTGCTGCTGTTCAGTGACGTGAGTTTTGCCCCATTTGTCGCGCTACAAATGGAGCAAAACTAATTTGTACTTGTAGAGCGCCGTGATTTGTACTCGTAAAGAAGGGGGCGGGCTCTGGTGTAATGAAGGGTTGTCTTGACCAATCAAGTGAGAAGGATTTGAGCGGATTGGAGCGCAACCTCATTGGTTTAGCGAACGACGGTGGCGGGACTCGCGGAAGGATACAAGCAGGACACATCGTCGCCAACCAACATACATATTAAGAATACTTCAGTCTCTTTTGGTTTTTGCTATGACAAGGTAAGTATTATGTTACTTCATCATTCTTTCAAATATTGACGATGGTCATCCAACCTGTTTTTATGATTAGCATCACATATTTAGCTTTCTAGCTAGCTGGCATTTGATTTCATGCTAAAGCAGTCTAGTCATTATCGTCATTTCTGGCGCCACGGACGTAATTGCATCTCATGCTTTGGAATATTGTGGCTATATGACAACAATGAACAACTAAACTACTTCATTATATGCCAAGAATGGTGCAGTGCGCTGCTCCCCTGTGTTGGTTAAAATTGTTATTTCTTGTATTAGTTAGCTGGCTAACAAACGAATTCATGTAGCTCACATATGCGCCATTGACAGGTACTGGAGGGAAGATGCACCCAATCGATGTTATGTATGTACACATTTGACTCCATAGTGTTCTTTATCTTGTTTTGCCTTCTAGAAAAATGACCGATCAGAGCAACAGCTCTTCGCTGCAGCAGCAGGTGAGCGGAATATCGCTACTGTCTTGACATTAATGGTGTGTTTTTTGTTATTATTTCTTCCTGTTTGCATAATAATGTAATCAATAATAATGCACATTACACACGACCTATACAGAGTGTCCCAAAAGTCTCTTTACAATTATAACAATTTTGAGATATTTTAAGTACCTTCATTTGTGTGAGTTTTTTTTTAAACTTAATTTAATAGACCTCTATATGGGCATCATCATTTACACCAAGCACATGAAAACGGTACTCGATTTGTTGCCATGTTTGCTGCAGGTTTACCATCCATCAACACAGTATCTGAAACAAATAAATTCAATATGAATGAATACTTTAATTAACAAACACTGGTTAAAATAAAACAAATCTGTTTAAGACATCTCAACAACTGCCTTTGTAATATATTGTTTTAAAAATTGTAAACATGTTATGGACACCCTATATTTCTCTCTAGGAACTGCTGCTGAATCTTTTACTGGCCCGACTCCATAACAGACTATCAGCTGCCCTTGGGCGTGCCCCTCTGGACCTGGACTATCTACAATTTATCATTTCACAGGACATGGTTTTACTGAGTGCACTAGCTAACCAAATTCAGATCCCTCAGCAAGTGTATGAAGCCCTTACTGATGTGCATGGTCTACTCTCTGCCCAAGATGAAATGGAGCTTCATGTAACGGTTCCTGTGGGGAGAACAAAACCTGGTTGTCCAAAAATTTTAATATGTAGGGAATATGTTTCGGAGCTCCTCAGCATAGGGCTATCTGCAGCGTACATTGCCAGACTTTTAGGAGTTTCTCGGTGGACGCTGCAGAGAAACATGAACAGCTGGGCTATGTCTGTTAGGGCCTTGTACGGTCAACTGACTAATGATGAGCTTGACAACCTGGTGTCACAAACACACCACTGCAACCCACATGCTGGGTACAGATTAATGATGGGATTGTTGCGGGCACAGGGGCATCGTGTACAGTGGCAGAGGATTCGTGCATCGATGCATAGGGTTGACACAGCAGGAATTGTGCTGAGAATGTCAGCATTGAGGTGTGTTGTTCGCAGAACATACTCTGTCCCAGGCCCAAGATCGCTGATGCATATAGACACAAACCACAAACTTATAAGGTTGGTTATGTTTTTCAAATCAAAACATATTACCTGTACATGACTTAACTATGTGCAAAAAAGTGATAATACCTAATGTTTTTCTTTATCTCAAATGTCATTGAAGGTACAATATGGTGATATTTGGAGGAATCGATGGTTTCTCAAGGAAGGTATAAATAATTGGATATTCCCTTTAAACGTCTAAACTTTTTGTCATTGAATCAGGCATTTCAATTGTGATTAGTTGTTTTTTGTTTTTGAAGACCTTCAGATTGTAGTACTAGTTTAGGATGGCTACCTCAGAAATCGGTTTCATTTTCTTTGGGAGCACCTTTGCATTTGTATTCTTCAATGGTAACATAATAGTACTGTAATACTCTTACTTACAGTCATTTTAGTTGAAAAGCTTTAATTGCACTTACAGTAACAAATCAAAACTCCATCATGTTACCTGTGACTTTATGCTAAGACTTCGCTGGCACTCTTTGTCTGAGAATTAGATTACATGTTTTCTTTTTTGACATTTTATAAAGACTCATTTCTTATGGAATCTCTTAAAACAGATGCAAGGTAGAGAATGAGATATTCTCAAGTGCCATTACACCAATTGCATTGAGTATTATTGTTGCATTTTACCTTTTTAAATATAATCCTGTTTTAACTACTACATGACTGTTAAAGGTTATTGAAATTGTATTTGTTAAGAGCTTTGAAATTGACACTTAAAATTGATATTGTTATTGTTAACGTACTTTGATCATTTGAAAATAAAAAGTACAGTTGTTTGAAGTCACAATGGGACAATTCCATTCTTCTCACATAGATAATGTATCTTGCTGTTGCAAATAATAACAGAGCCTCCACAACCCTTGCCTTCTTCAATGAAGCTGTTGAGAAGTATGGCTTACCTCAAAGAATAGTCAGACATCATCACCTAGCCTATCCTACCCTTAATAGTGTAAATCTACCTGTTCTAACCATTGACTTGTTTTAAGGTTTTTGTTTCAGTGAAGTGTAATGCATAATTAATAGGAGTTCTCATGTTTGTTACATTTTCTTAAGGGTTCGTGGTGACCATGGGGTGGAAAATGTGGATGTAGCCCAGCTGATGTTCTCCACAAGAGGAGTTGGCAAAAACAGCTTCATTGCAGGGAAAAGTGTGCATAATCAGAGGTACTTTAGAAGACACTTCATTTTTATGGAACTACCACATTCATAACCTTGTAAGTTTACAGGGTGAGTAAAAAAAGAAAGAAAAAAAGAATACGCCAAAATCTATGCAATATTAAAAAATAATAATAACAACAACACAGAAAACTTCCGGTTAGACACATGTAAATACATTCAAATTATTCTTGTTTTTGAAGTGGTTAATGTGGCCACCACCAGCACGGGCAACATCTAGCCTATTTGAAAAAGAGAAAAGAATGAACTGAATGAAAACTTCACTTAGCAGTCGATGGCTGTAATTGGCCTGGCAGAACCTCTGTGTGTTTGATTTTATTTTTTTCTTCTTGTGGTGGTATGTTAAAGACAAAGTTTATGTTCCACCACTTCCATCAAATATCAATTACATGAAAGACCAAGTAACAGTTGCAATCAACATTGGCAACTTACGGTTGTCTGTACTGCCAGTGGTAAACACTAACACTTGTAAAACCTAAAAACTTGAATCTATTTACGACACAAGTCCAAGCTACAGTTTTTCATTTTTGCAATATCGCATGATTTTAAATTTTCATTTGATTTGTAGCTTTATAGGATATCCCCTTGAGATGCAACATCTAATTTTCAAAGGTGACATTCCAACACATACAAATAGTAATAATGTACAAAATAAAGGTAAAGAATTCTGCTATGTTCTTTTTTTTAATCACCCTTACTTTCTCATTACTTGAAATTAATGGAATGTTTGTTTCATTTATGAAACTGCATTTATCATTTTAAACTACTTTTTTTGTTGATAATAGAAAAAAAACATTTGCCATTGAAATGCTTAAATTTAAAAGGATTTAGAACAATTCAAACATGCTCTCAAAAATGATTAAATAATTAATTGGATAGCCAAGTAGTTGATTAATTGTTGCACCCAGTTGCTTGTTTGTCCAAATATGATTCACTTTTTTACATGGTTTAAAATGTCTTCTTTAATTAAAAAAAAAAAGGGGGGGGGGGCACAATTACATTGACATTACAGAATTGAACGTCTTTGGCGAGATGTCTACACAGCAGTCACTTGCCTCTACTATGCTGCGTTGCACCAAATGGAGGAAGATGATCTCCTGGACCTGTCCAGCAGTGTTCACCTTTTCTGCTGCCATTATGTCTGCATTCCTCGCCTACAAGCCCAGCTTGATGTTTTTAAAGATGGCTGGGACAGTCGAGGGAAATCGTACCCCGAACCAACTGTGGCACATGGGACTGCACTATAATGTACAAGAGTCTAATGATGTTGTAAGTACTTTTAAAAAATTGGTAAGCAAAACTTACTTTAAACAGTAGACAATGAGTTGTTTTTCATATCAACTACAGGATTTGAACATCCCCCTGATAAACTGGGAGAGTAGTGGCCTTGTGTCCAGCAACACCGACTCTTGTGTCTATGTGCCTGAAACTGACTGCCCTTTGACACCTCAAGAACTGGCTGGACTCCATGCTGCTGTGGATCCAGCAGGACCTTCTACACGCATGGGAGTAGACCATTATTTGGCTGCAGTGAACTACATGCACAGTATAAACTATGTGTAGGGTCTAGCCAAGCGCTTCTGGGCTGTTATTTGTTTAAAACTGCCTGCACTAAATTACATTTTATAATTTAGTGCTATATATTGTCTTTTCGTACAAATTGACAATGAACTGTAATAAGAACCTATCTAGCAAAACATCAGAACTACATTATTTAAAGTAATGAAATAAAGATTTTGATCTATACCAAACCAAAACCAGTATCAGTTGTGGCGATGCAGTTCTTTAAATGGTCACTGAATTCTGTGTAATGGCTGTAGTGGCCAGGTAACTTTAAGTTTTGGAAGCATGTAGAAGACGTGGGATGTTCCGCTCTCACCACCTCCACTTTCATATCTGGCATGGGTATCTCCCATCCCACCCAGAACTTCAGGAGTCTTTTAAGATTCTCTTGAGACCCTAAAAAAAAGGAGAAAAAAAGTGGAATTAAGCTGTGCATGCTATTAAGTAACAATAATCAATTAGATTACTGTTTTTATAATTTAATTTATGTATTTTTTTGAGAAAAAAACAGGTTCTGCAACATCTGGGAAAAAAAGTGATCCCTGCTAGAGGATGATCATTTAAGAAAATCAAATCACAGATGTATCTATAAATTAAAATTCTGCCTTGTAGCAATATGTGTATGCTTATGCTTAATACTCATAATACAACTTGTGTTCATAAACAAGAAAAAATGGTTAAAAAAAAACTTGATTTTCAACCACATTTGAAAATCTGCATTTATGCATTACAAAATGTGCACAAATATCAACATGTAATTTACCTGTCCTCACAAACTGACGCAAGTACCCCATTATTCTACATCTACAGTCAACGGAGTAACCATCTTCATCGTCCAACCCAGATTCCTCAGGCCATTTGATTAGGTCCAAAACAACCTAGGACAGCAAATGAGACAATCATTATGGCACCATAGTTGGCATTGAACCAATTCATTCTATTTTACAATTTTCTCTCTAATTTATAC
This sequence comes from Leptonotus elevatus, assembly GCF_054856555.1. Lineage (NCBI taxonomy): Eukaryota > Metazoa > Chordata > Actinopteri > Syngnathiformes > Syngnathidae > Leptonotus > Leptonotus elevatus. Next base: position 7,330,625 of record NC_141260.1, on the reverse strand, counting down.
ATATGGTCAATCCACACATGGGTGTTAATTGTGTGAAGGCTGATGTTGTGGTCTCAACAGCCTAACAATGAAATGTGTATCCTGCTGAGGAGAACATGTGATTGTTGATTTCTCATCAGACTTTGTTCAAGGTTGGAATTGTTCACTGAAAATGATTCCAAATCAAAATTTCCTTGGAACAAGGAAAAAACATTAAAAATGTTTGCATAACTGAACATATGATGACGAATATTCAATAATATAACCCTAACCCTAAGCAAACACTCTCCCTCTCATTTGGATATGGGCTTAAAGGTTGTATCTAACTGTGCGTCAAAGGTTTGCATGCAAGGGACTGTGCATGTAGCGAGTTTTTCTTTGTTGTCAGTTTTTAATTATTATTTATTCTAAGGTTGCAAAGATGTTCTCAAGACACTTGCAAAGTATATTTACGGCACCAAACATTCTATGTAAATCGCAAAGGAATAATGAACATGTTGAAATTTCTTTGCGAGTGTCTGCCACACAGCGGCCGAAATGAGTTTCTTCCGTTGGGTGTCCGGGCTTTCCCTTAAGAGATTTGGTGAGAAGCTCAGTCATCCGGGAGGGACTCAGGGTCGAGCCGCTGTTCCTCCGCGTGGAAAGGAGCCAGTTAAGGGGGCTCGGGTATCTGGTTCGGAAGCCTCCTGGACGCCTTCCTGGAGAGGTGTTCCGGGCATGTCCCACCGGCGGCAGACCCCGGGGACGACCCAGGACATGCTGGAGAGACTATGTCTCTGGGCTGGCCTGGGAACGCCTTGGGATCCAGCCGGAGGAACTGGTTCAAGTGGCTGAGGAGGTCTGGGCTTCCCTCCTAAAGCTGCTGCCCCCGTGAATCCGACTCCGGATTAGCGGTAATAAATGGATGGATGGGTGGTGGGTCTGGCAAACATCTTTGCAACCTTGAACTAACCCTAATGAAAAAATAAATATTTTTTTGTTTTGCCAGACTGTCGTCACATCAAAATTGATATAGCTCCTTTCATACATTACATTGCAACTCAAAAGCGTTGAGTGAGTAAAACATCCATAGTACAGCACAAAGAAAACCCTAACCTTCCCCCCAACATGCCCATGAGCAGGCTCACTCAAACTCGCACAACCTTTAAAAAAAAAAAAAAAAAAGGTATTTATTTAACCCAAGTGTAATTAAGTTATCTGGTCAATCTTGACCTAATGAATTCCGTTTGCATTCCCATAAATTCCAGTTAATTCCCATGCAAAAAATTTTATTTTGAAAATTACAGACATTTTAGAATCCTAGACATGCTTCATTGAATACCTCCACACTGCACTCAGACTTTGTTTCTGTTGGAAAAACTGATGCCACTGCATCGGGTCGAGACTCCAATAACAGCATAATGAGGGTTTCTTTTAGTCCTTGCTTCAGCTGTTTGAGTTGGCGGGAGTTTCGGCCGAGCACCCTAAAGTATCACAGGGGTGAGTGAGGTATGGATGAAGGGACTCCAAGTAAATATATACATGCAGTAAATTCAATTCAATTATTACTCTGTGCACATTCAAACACTGGTCTGTATATATTGCTGTACAGCCCATACACACCGTGCAAGCCATTGAAGCCACAGGGCGACCATCTTACCTCTCCCATCCTGAGAGAAGACTACTATATATACTATAGGTATACATACAGATTAGACATATACAGCTCCTAGGCTCTTAGTGTCGGGCCGGGAGGCAGGTGTGGCAAGGTGGTCACAATTTTTTTAACAAGTGGACACTGGACAGTATGTGCTGCTTTGACGACCCCTTTTTTCTTTTATCGCTCAGTTCTTTAGACCCCAATATTAGATTTGGCAGAGGCATCTTTTGTTGAGTTAGTTATAATTCATTTATTAAAAAATGTACAATTTTCCTCCTACAACCCTCATTAAGCATATAATGTATACATGTATTTAAGGCAAGTTGTAAAATGTCTGAAGTCCTCTTGTTTATGTTTAATAAATTTATAAACATCGTAAATCAAATGTTCTCCAATTTCAATACGGTAAATATATTCGAGGATCGTGTGTGACATAATGTTCATTGTGACATATTGTGATGGCTGCGAGATATCAGGAGGGTATAATTTGATGCTCAAAGCCTGGTTTCCAGTTGATGCTGACAGGGTTTGTGAGGCTCACTTTATTACCGGTAATTACTTGAGCCTATAGATTTGTTATTTGGAGAGGATTTAAAAAACGAAGAAATCGAGTTTGTGCAGTAGCTATAAAAAAACACTAAGTCATATTTCTTTTTCAGTCTTATTCAGGTGTTCCAAAGCATGATCAACAGCCACCCTGACTTGTTCCTCGCCTTGAAATGGGCGATATTGTTTGACGTCTCATCTATACAGCGCGACTGAGCCCGCTATCATTTTCTGTCACACAACCAACCGCGCATGCGCAAACATTTTTCATCAAAGATCCTCCTATAGGATTGTATGCCGAGAAACATTTCTTGAGAGTAATAATATGGAATTGGCCTATCGGCTATCCAGTTACATATACAGAGGTAATGTGTAAAATGTACATTTATCAAAGCATGATATACTGTTAGATAGGAGACACTTAAGTAGGACAACTTTTGATGGATATAACGCTAGTCAGCCACACTTACTGCATGCTGAAGTAGATTGTGAAGGAGCCAGGTGCTGTTACTAGCCGTTAATATAGGCATGTCCCATGCCAATGCCAGGTCATTAACAGCCGTTGTCTGACACTCATTGAGTCCTCTTTTTTCACTTGTTTCTTCCTTTCCAGCAGATTCTTGATTCTCAAACAGCTTTAAAAAGAAAATACCGCACATTTATTTCCAATAAATTACATTTAAAAAGTAAAAGTATAGTCCATATTTTTTCATTGAATGACAATGTTTTCCAATGGATAACCTTGCACTTTACCGTACTTACCGGGCGTATGGTCTCCCTGATGTCCATGTCTGCCACATCTTCTAACATGATTGTCGCTGTCTGTGGTGATTTACCAAGCAACACATGAATTACTGCTGGACTAATACCTAACAGACAAGGGCCCCCATGAAGGAAAGAATGTCCAATCATTCTTCCTGCCATGACAAACAGGTCATTCTGTGCAAATACTTGGGAAGTGGCAGGGATTAAATGATCTGGTTGGCCTTCAAACAGCACAGTGCCGCATGCGGTTCCTATAAAAACAATAATAATTTTTTAATGGGGTTTGCCATTTTATGTTCAATACGGTAATAATAACCACATGATTGCAATTTCCTGCCTATGATTGTGTATTAATCTTTAGATTGACAGATTTGTCATGTGTTATGGCTATGCTGTCTGTTGTTAGTTATTCATAGTATAGCTGAATGATAACTTGTATTTGCTGAATGATTAATTTACAATAATTTGCAATATAATCACTGACCATAACTAAAGCTGTCTGCCAGGATGGTGCACGTAATTCCTTCATAAAATCATGAGTCAATTATCTAACATTTATGTTCTATTTTGCCTTGCAACTTAAACAAACAAACTTTAGTGGAGTTGGGCCAGTGTCTTTAGGATTCTTTAAGACCTACCGCAATCAAGTTTGAAACCATGTTGTAACTTGTGCATTATCATACTGAAGAAGTGTCTGTTAACCCCTTCTCCAATGGCCACATCTCCTAAAAACACAAGCAATCACATCCATCTTTCAGGTCATGGGTTTTCTGGCCTTCAAATTTGTATTTTTCATGTTTTCATATGTTCATGTGGGATTGCTGTTACAGCATTGTACTCCCACAATAAAAATATTCATGCAACATGCAACATGGACCACTTTCGTGTCATTACATATTTTGAATGACTGCCGTAGCCACAGTACAGTGATGCGAAGATAACTGTCCTTCTGGCAGCACTTGTACGACGCCTTCAGCCACATCTCCATGCAAATGCATCAGTTTCCAGGGAGAGAGGCTACTCAAGCTAGCTGTCTTAGCGGTTGTTCATAGAAAGCTTTAAGTGTGAACTTAAAAAAGAAAAGAAAAAAAAATAAGTTTAACAAGTACATTACTACATTATTGTAATTTTGGTGCTCATGCGCACTAACATGCTACTTATCTGCACCCCTGCAAATATATAAAAAGCAAAACATGTTACGAATACAATACTCAAAAACAACATGTTTGAATTGAGGTTTGTTTACAGCACCTTTTAGTTTAGCTTGAAATGGTTTGGCCCAATCTATATTGGGAGTCTTGTAAAAAGTGAGGATTCTGGCTTCCTGGTCCATTACGTCTTCTCCAATGTCTATTATTATTTTTAGGTATGGCTTATCTTCATTGGTTTGCAAACACTGCCTTCTGTACTGGTCAGCTGCTAATTCCGGATCCACTACGTTTTGCCATGCTGTAGTAACACACAAAAAATAGAAGAAAACAACTGTTTATTATAATTGAAGTTGTAATTTAAAAAGTAATGAATTGCACAACATTCACTACTCTACAAATTGTGCCTATAACCAATTTGTAGAATAAACAAAGACATATGCAAGTCTATGACAAACTCAATAATTGTAATTCGATTTTTGGTGAGATGGAAAAAAAATTACAGCACTGTAATGAATATTGGCATTTTAACATCTTTCAATGTGATTGTTTTTCTTAACTTTTACCAAACATGTCATTATTTATTCATAAATTTTTTTAGACAAATACTAACGCATCTCATCCATTTCATCAGGTCTGGACTGTAAAAGGGTATTGTCTGTTGAGAGGGTCGCTGTTGATGTCGTTATATCAGGTGATGAGCAGATAACTGATGCACCAGTGCTGCTTTGAGTCATGTGGTCACTCGGCATATATGATTGTGCAGAAGTGGAGCTACCACATGGAAATCTTGAAAAGGATTGAATGAACACATGTTTTAGCACACATATTAAGAAAAAAAAAACATTTTATACAGTTTGATTATCACACTTGCATCATCCAAAAAAGAAAACTCATACACAGTGGTCATGTGTCAAATTATGTACAATTTTATATCTTGAAAATGTACCTGACGATTTACATGAAGAAATTTACGCTTTACTTTTTTTTTTTTTTTTTTCTTAAAGAGCTCAGTATTGTTCATTCGGAAATGTCATCATCATTGCTCTTCATTTATTTTTATTTTTTTATTTTTTTGTGTGTGTGTGTGGGTGAGTATGTGTATGTGCGTGTGTGCGTGCGTGCGCGTGTATTTGTTAGCTCACCAAAAAAACCTATTAGAAAAAATCTCATACCGTTCACCTAAACCGAACACCGCCGTCAGGAGACCCGAGGGGACCAAAGAAAACCAAGGAAGGTGAAATCCAGCACCGACCAGGCATCACCCACCAGAACTCCTCCCCAACCCAAGAAACATCCAGACCCCAACAAATCCAAAAAACATAAAATCAGGGAGGCCTCAAGAGACCGAAGGAGAGACCGAGAAAAGGAAGGAAGGACAGACGAAGCCGAGTGAGATCCACAGACACCAGCCTCCACCGATTCAATGACCTGAGGAGGAAACAGATTGTGTCTGAGTTTCGGTAGATGCTGGTGTGGTGGATCTGGCATGCTTGAAAATCTCCACCAAAGAGGGGAGCCGTCGACCCCTGCCGGAACAGAGCAAGCGCAACACCTCAGGGCCCCCCAGGCCGCGGCAGCGCCAAAGGACGACCCCCGGGCCCTGCCAGGGCCACCGGCCGAAGAGCAATCCCAGGAGCAGGAGCGCCCCCCGCCCCAACACGGCCCGCGCCCCCGACCCAACGCAGCAGAACGGGGCACTGCAGACCCGCCAGGCACCCCACCGGCCCCCAACCCCCGCACCCCCCACGAAAAAAGTGTTTTTTTTTATTGATTTATATCAACCACCGCGTATATTAGCAGATATGGGCAACATGCCACGGACTTCCAACTTCTGTAACGCTGTTTACGGTTACTGTTGCGACATATAGGTTGCGCCCCAATAATTGCACTTCCACCCTTGTGCCCCTCAATTGAACGTTGCCGTTGATAGGTGTGAGTGTGTAGGCCAGGGTGTCTCAGTTCTCCAAAGCGCTTCGGAGAACTGAAACACCCTACACACGAAAACAGCATAGGTGTCTGACTTACTCAATGCTGACTGAAAAAGAAGTGGGTATACTCAGTATACCCGCGTATACCCTGGACTTCACCACTGGGTGTTATCAAGGGCTTAAAGTTTTTAAAAAAATCCTGAGCCTGAACTTTTCCAGGGAGCGGTGGTGCAGTGTCCAACATGCCGATTCGTTGTTCGACCGGCATCAAGCCATTACTATTTGATTTGTCGCCGTGGATGGAATGGGCATTTGGGAAACTCATTAAATTCCCAATTGGCCAGTCCTCCCCAAGCGTCAGGTCATCTCTTTCATTATCCATTTATATTATGTATGGTACAGTATAGCATCCCCTCTTGTCCTGCAGCTATCAAATATTTAGGTATTCAAACATCATATGGAAAATTCTATTGAATAATCAGGTATTTGGATTAAAAATAAATATTTTCGCACGGTGAAAGAACAATTATGAATAAAGAAGACAATAAAAATATATTCCCACTTACTAATGATCGACCAACTTTCATTTCTAGATAATCAACTTTTTTGTTTTACTTAAATTTAAATTGTGCTTAACAGCACATTATTTTCCTCTCTAGAAAATTTGGGAGATTTTACAAAAATCTCTCCCCATGGATTGAACTTCCGTTAAATATTAGGACACTTTCATCTCTACCCACTCTTAAAACACACTTACTTACCTACTTTTTTTTCATTTAATTGACTTATTCATTGATTTTTTTGGTGATATTTTTGTTTTACCTCTCTTTACACACTTTTATATCCGCTGTCGCACACACTTGTTTTTCCCACGGACTCTTAGAAACAACCCCCAAACACTTCCACCTTGCCAGCTCTTCTGCAGAGCGTGAGAGCGTGCAAACGCCTGACGTCACGCTCAAGAAGAAACCTTACGTTTCCGTCCCGAAACCGTCATCATTATTTGACAAAACAGGAAAAATAGGGGCAACAGCCATTGTGCCACAGTAGTGCCTCCTGTCCTTTAACATTTTTCTTAAGCATGTGTGGGTGATAAATATGGTTGTTTTAACACTCCAAAATTTGACATGCACCTTTAAGTTACGTGAACTTCCTGTCACGCATATTCAGCCAAAATTCAGCCAGTCACGAATCTACGTATGTATGTAGGCCGTGTGCCTCACAATGAACTGAAATAATAAGTAGAGCCATTATCATTGGCCAGTAAAGGAGTAGTCAAATACAACAAAAATCAAACCAAGTGCAGAGTAGACTGAGCTTTGCACTATATTAGAGCTGGGTACGAAAAGATAGCCCTTAGACTACAAAGATAAAGGGAAAAAATGCTACCACAGCTGAGCAAATGTAATAATTTGATTTTATCTATTAGGGAAACATTTGTAAAGACAACTTACATGAGCTCTACAGGACTCAATGTGGACCTGGATCAGGGGCAATGGAACCATCTGGCCACAGGTCATTTTTGGGCATTTTGTTGAACTCAGCAGCATCATACGGCAGTGGGGTAGTATCTATTTCTTCTTGAAGAGGGACAATTTACAGCACATTTTTCCCATTGTTCGAAGCAGTTTTGAGAAATTTGGCAGTGTATCCTTGTGAACCTTGAGCCACAGGATTTAATCTTCTTTGTCCACCGCCTCCTTAAAAAGTAAGAAAAACAAACAAAGAAACTGTCATGTCTGGGAAGATCTGGTTTTGGTTGAGGGTCCCGATTGGTCCTGAGTGGGTTCCAGCCTTTCCGCGGGTTGACCAATCCGGGCCCTCAGCCACTTGTGCCTGGCCCCAGGTGTGGCGAGTTACCCAATTAGTGTGGGTGTATTTAGTTCCCGGGTGGTGATCAGTCGGCGTGCGATCATTGCCGCTTGTCACGGTCACCACCGGAGTTCTGGCTGTCAGTTTGATTTTGTAACTTTTCAGTTTGTTGTTTAGTTAGCATTAACCAGTACCCTGGTTAGTGTTTTCTGAAAAATAAAGCACGCCAGTCTCGCTCCTGCTGTGGTTCTCCTGCCTCCCTGCATTTTGGGTCCTCCACTTCACACGCCGACAGACACCACGCCGCTCCGTGACCACACCGTAACAGAAACTATACAAATTTGAAGGGCTTTCATCAACAAACAAAATATACCACCATAACCTTTTCAGATATTCACAAAAAATATATATATTTCTGATATGCCGCAAACTATCGGTAGTTTGCAATTCCACTGATCACAAACAGTTGTGGCGATTACTTGACTACTTAGATCATGTTCAGAATAATAACGCATCACCAACTTGCTGCAGTTAAATAACCATCATTACTTTACAGCTTCAATTCGTTGGTGTATGCACATAATTATAATAAAGACAATTACTATGATGGTTAAATTTGCAGCTTGTAACAGCATTCCAGACATTAATAAATAAAATGTTACACTCACAATTAATTCAACTACGCAAAGTTGCAATAATACTAGGAAACCATTCTGTGGCATTAGTAGGCATAATTTAGAAGTATTAAATTGATCAACAAAATTAAAAAAAGAGGTATGTACCTGAAAGGGGGGGATTTTCAAAGATTATGAGTTTCTGCTGAGGCCTTGTGACAAATATGTCATGTTTTGTAACTTTCAGTGTTTTCATTGACAATTGTGATGCTACGTCAAAATGGCAGTCATATACTGCATATGGTTTGGAGTCAGATTTATCCCACTGGGAGTGACCCAGTTCTGGCCTAAAAGCGTTAGAGGCAAATGTAAACAGCAAAGATTGCTGATTACAGTAATTTATTTGCTCTGGTTAATACAGTCATTCCAAAACACATTGTGTCACATGTACATATTATATCATGTATTTACTGTGCATTTTCCTTGAACGCTTTGAGGTCGGAACTGACAATCTAAGTGGGATAAATCCGATTTTCCACTTTCCTCAAGTGCAGAAATTATCGTTGGTGAAATGAAGCTTTCCACTCGTTGAAAAGTATTAGACTTTGGATCGTCGTAATTTGATTTGTGAGGATTGTTTTGTTTTGAGAACGTGAAAAACTATAATTTTAACAATATGCCTGCTTTGTATGCTTGTCACGTTGTTGTCACGGTGTTACATTGTGGAAATATAAGAGATGCCAGAACTTCGGAATTGTCAATTTGAGTTCGTAAACGGAGAAAGTTGTGAGCAAGCATGTGTGTTCCTGTTTTGATGTTAACTACGGGCGTACAGTAGCTTTGTTTTAGCTGTTAAAAAACACGAGTTAACTGACTAATGTTTACATTACACGTGGCAGTGTGTTAGCGCACCAAACAGGACATCGTGTACCATTACATCAAACACACATGACAACCTGTGTGTGCTCAGGCTATCTTACTGACACGAATGTACCAATGGATTCAGGCATCATCCGCAACGTGCTTTTCTTTTTATATATCACATTTGATAATGCAATTAATTGTCCATGTAGTCATGATTAACCAACTTATCTTAATTTGCAACAACTGGCAGCGTTGAACCTGAACAAGTTAAACGAACAAAAGCCCATTAATGCATGTATATTGCTGCCCGATGCACACTTAAGTTAGTGTGGTTAATTTTGGCATCTGAGAATGGCAGTTCATTTTCATTATACACTGCCAGGTTTCACTAGACATCAATGAGAAAAGCTGTAAACAAGGCTTCAGATGAAGGGGACCAAATGCCTTATTTGGCAACCACAGCCTCGAAGTGTCACACTGTCGGATAATTTAGAGCTTGGTATAAAAAACAAAATTAAATCAAAGAAAATTGAAGTATGTATTGTTAGAGTTTACAATATTTGTATTCTACTCTTTGCGTGTTCAATTAACTGAATGGTGAGATTCTGTCCCTTTGCAAAGGTATTATAATTATCAGAAGCTTCTGATCACACAAATGAAGTCACCCAAGCAGTGTTCTGTTCAAAAGTGTGTGTCCCTCCTTCTCCTGCACATCATTATTTATTGAAAAGTGGGTGAATACGAAAAGTCTCCTCTCCCCTCCCATTCATAAAAAGGCAGAAGTTCCCAGGAATACAAATCAGATTAGACTTAAACAATAATAAGTCAGCCTGTCCTTGGACTCGACCGACTGAGACTGGTACAAACTCTACTCCCTCTTTCCCAGGCAAGAGAGACAGATAAGAATACAATAGACAATACTATTCATTGAGCTACACAGCTATAACTAAATCCAAAACGGCTAAAATATAAATTGAAACTGAAAAACAATGTTAATAATTCAACAGTATCCAATGAAGAACCATACCTGTAACTTTTTTAAGAAACCAGCCACCTTGTAAATCTCGCATCCTGGGATATTCTTCTTGGAGCAGTCTGCTTATCTGAAAGTAGTAAGCAAGTGCTGCTGACATAGTTAATTGTTATATGTATAAATTTTCATAAAACTTTGTTAGCTGCAAATGAAAATTAACAGTTTTGCGATATGGTGGAAAATTCAAATGACGGTATCGGGAGGGTAACCAAACAGACCGACCGACATCTTGTGATTATAATTCGTTGTCCGTTTGACAGAGGGAGTCAATGCGCACAAGGATCAGAATTTATTTATTTATTTGCAGTAATTGCGGAGCAGTTTTGCGTATCATGACTTCATTTGAGGAGCAAATTTATTTTTTCCTCTCCTTTTTTTTTCTTTCTTTAAGGAGCGAATTTAGAATTTTGTGGAGCAATTTCTTTTTTCTTTTTGTACCCGGTTAATTCCAGGGACGCTTAGCCTGGCAGAGGGTCAAGAAAAGCCTGGCGGCTCGCCGCTCTATTAAAACGCTGGGGAATACACTGGTTTCCATTTAGTCTTTTCACGATACCGAAATTTTGACTTTGATACTAAAACCTGCATAAAATACCTCAATGCCGGTACTGAAACGCTAGACAAAACTCTAAAACATCAGCAAAAGCAGCAAAATTAAAACTGGCTAAAGAACTTCAAATTATTTTTACTTATTATTAATTTGAAATATTGGGATGTATACATGTTAAATTTATGTACATACGGTATATATTTATGTTTATACTGTATGTGCTTTCACATTGCATTCTGTATTCTTGAAGTGCTATATTTGACTGCATTTTATGTCATCCGTTTTAAAAATTGGCAATAGTGGCACTCCAATAACTCAATGTAACGTTGCTTGATTGTTCGTGCATGTCTCGGCTCTTCTCCATTTCGCTCCTAATTAGTCGAATGCATCATCAAATACTACAAATTGGGAACAAAATAATTCAAACTCCACTTATTTTTAAGGGAAGTGTCAAAAATGCGTCACAACCTGTGTCTGTTGCTCTGTCAGTCGTCTGAGCTTTTACTATGCATAAGTGTGATATCCTACTGTGTGCCTGTTCATTGAACGCACCGTGCCTAAGTCCACTGCAGGAATGATTGCTGCTTTTTCTTCTGCTTCTTCACGAAAAACATTTGCTCTTGTCACAAAACCTTTCTAAAACTGAAAATTGAAAACCACACGTGTTCTTCGTGTGCTGATTGAAAACATGCGTAGGCAATGCCAATGCTGTTGCATAGCTTACGTGGACGTCCAGCGAGCACTACACTTAATAAGCTTAATTAGCGCTTCATGCTTCTCCACGAGGAGTGCACGTCCAGCAAGCGCTTCAGTGCGTGAAGCTATCTTCCTGCGCCCTCTCGCACACACGCTAAAAGAGGTGTGTCGCTTACTTAAGGCGTTTTCCACATATCGGTAGATAGAAAACAAGAGTTGGCGGGCTGTCTCGTATTATTTTTTTTTTAAGTACCGGTACTAAGAAAAAAATTATACCGAGCCGTTTTTGACACCAAAACATAAAGGTACGGTACTGGCACCGGTATCCCGTGCAACACTATTTTCATTACACTTTTGCGAAATACTTGTATTTAGACCTGTCTCAAAAACCATGGGAAAGCAAATTTTTTGGGCCGATATTTGCATTTTTTTTAAATTACAGTGTTTCCATTAACAGTTTGCTTTTGCACAATTTGCATTTTGCGCAAATCTGAGGGTAATGGAAACACACATATACAGAAGGAAACAAAACATTAAAAAACAATACAATGGCAAGACTCAAGTGTAGAATTGTCTTTTAGGCTTACCTCTGCGTGATCGGCATTGTCACCCATATTTATGGTCCTCCTCCCAAGACCCGCTTCCAAGAGAAAAGTTTCCTCTTTTGGCGTTTTTTCCAGGTTTGTTGATAAGGTTGGTTGGGTTATTCGAAAATGCTCGTCCTGTTGAGTGTAACAGTAGTAGTAGTACGGCATCATAACTGATAAATTAATATTAAAAATGGAAACTCCCGTTAGTTGTTATGTAACTATTGTATACATATATGCTATACATATAAACTTGCTACCGGTAACTCTCCTAAATTAAACTACATCAGGCTCACAACTTTGCGTTTAGACTACTGCATAACTATTACTTTGACAAGAACCGCACCAGGCCCATGGTGTGCGTGCTGAATACTGTATGCAAAATAGACCTGAAAAGAACTCAGACACTGAGTTGAAGCTACGAAAAGCTCAAGGGAGCGCTGGTGAACTATATGTCGACCACCCACTTAAAAAAAACACACCATTAATGTCAAGACAGTAGCGATATTCCGCTCACCTGCTGCTGCAGCGAAGAGCTGTTGCTCTGATCGGTCATTTTTCTAGAAGGCAAAACAAGATAAAGAACACTATGGAGTCAAATGTGTACATACATAACATCGATTGGGTGCATCTTCCCTCCAGTACCTGTCAATGGCGCATATGTGAGCTACATGAATTCGTTTGTTAGCCAGCTAACTAATACAAGAAATAACAATTTTAACCAACACAGGGGAGCAGCGCACTGCACCATTCTTGGCATATAATGAAGTAGTTTAGTTGTTCATTGTTGTCATATAGCCACAATATTCCAAAGCATGAGATGAAATTACGTCCGTGGCGCCAGAAATGACGATAATGACTAGACTGCTTTAGCATGAAATCAAATGCCAGCTAGCTAGAAAGCTAAATATGTGATGCTAATCATAAAAACAGGTTGGATGACCATCGTTTAAACAACAATATTTGAAAGAATGATGAAGTAACATAATACTTACCTTGTAATAGCAAAAACCAAAAGAGACTGAAGTATTCTTAATATGTATGTTGGTTGGCGACGATGTGTCCTGCTTGTATCCTTCCGCGAGTCCCGCCACCGTCGTTCGCTAAACCAATGAGGTTGCGCTCCAATCCGCTCAAATCCTTCTCACTTGATTGGTCAAAACAACCCTTCATTACACCAGAGCCCGCCCCCTTCTTTACGAGTACAAATCACGGCGCTCTACAAGTACAAATTAGTTTTGCTCCATTTGTAGCGCGACAAATGGGGCAAAACTCACGTCACTGAACAGCAGCAGAAAACCCACTTGTGACTCCTAGTGGAGACTTCTTTGACTACAAGTTGTCATTTCTACAGGTACAAATCACAACTTTTACAGATACAAATTTATAGTTTTTGTACAGGTACAAAAAATTTTTTGTACAGATACAAATCATGACTTTTGCAGGTACAAATTTGTCTTTACAGATACAAATTTGTTTTACACATACACATTTTTTTTTTACAGGTACAAATTTATTTTACAGACACAATTTTTTTTTACAGGCACACTTTTTTTTTACAGATACAAATCACAAATTTAGACTTTTTTTCTACAGGTACAAATTTTTTGCACAAGTTAGTTTTGCACCATATTTACCTCCATATTTGAACGTTGTGTTATCCGCTGCTGTTTTAACAAGATAGGTAAAGTTAAGTGCTAGACATGGTAGCCTACATGCTAGCAGATCTCACTTTAAGGTTTTAATGTGCAGTAAAAGAAAACAAAAACAAAGAAAAGTTTGAGTAGGCTCTAAATCTCAATTGTGTATAGCCCTCGTTGCTACAATATACAGTAAGGTGTTTGTCTATTCTGTCGTGGTGGTGGGGGTGGGGGAGAGGAGATACAAATCACGACTTTTACAGATAAAAATTTAGACTTTTTTCTACAGGTACAAATTTTTTGCACAAGTTAGTTTTGCACCATATTTACCTCATATTCAAACACATCAAATACGTTTCAATACATCGCCAGTATTAACGTGATGTAGAATTGCCGTGCAACACTTACCTCAGACGAAATGAAATGGGACGAGACCATCGTCGAGAACCTTCTAAAATAGTCTCATTCAAGCGTCTCTAATTGGCCACAGCACAGACAAGCAGAAAACGACCAATCAGGGAAAAGAGATAGGACAACACGAACTCCAACTATCAGCAAGAGGGGTCCGTCGTCTAGAACCTTCCAAAATCAAGCGAATGTCATTGGCCACAGCACAGACAGGGAAAAAACGGACCAATCAGGGTTAGGATTAGAAAAAACCGCGCGAGAGAAGACAACGCGAAGTCCCAACTATCACAAGATGGGTTGCAGCCGGAGGGTGAGGTTGGAGCGCGCTGCATCCGAGGAGACCAGTTTAAGGGGGCAACTGCGCTGCGTGCAGCTGCAAGGTTCAATAATGCGGATTGTGTCATACAACACTCGCGGGTTGCGAGTAGGACATACTGCTACATACAGGACAGGCTGTCTGGTGGTGGATGCGCTGCTTGACCAATTGTATGTGTTTTTTGCACATCAACATACAAAAATAAATACATATAAAAAGATAAAAATTGTAATTCAAACATCCACTTTTTTAACCACTAAAAAGAACCAACCATTGTCGAATTCATATCTTTGTTTTCAGTGTTAAGGGAGTGACACATTTTAATTACTATGCATTTAAAATAATGTGATGAATCTGTTATTTTAATTTCAGCAATTATCACCTGTCTAAATTATTCAACACAGACAAATCTTTACAAGTGATGAAATGTTTCTACAAAATATCCAGTATTATATATTTTATTATTGGCTACATTGTACATGTCACTGATTATTTATTTTTTTAAGTATATTGAACATAAAACAATCTAGTTAAATGAACCTTCCAATTTGAATTTGTTGATTTACACCATTAACCAAATTTTATTAACATCTTACAAATTCCTTTTATATGTCTATGTGTGCCCTGAGGAAACTGTGGAGACAACATGCGCACAGTCACTGTTTGTGCATCTTGAAGAACTCATCAATATCACAAAAGAAAACATTTACTTTAGCAAAGGAAATGGACAATTTTTAGTATTAAATAATAAACCATAATCAGCAAAAAACACAGTAATAGTCACGCTACAAATTTGGAAAATAATCAAATAAAAACATTTTTTGACTGAAAAGTCCTGGCTGTACCTAATCAATTGGCCAAGATGGCCGCCGCCCTGGGTGGGCGGAGTGGCGAGAATCCAGGGTGTAGCTAATTAATTGACCAGAATCCTGGGTGTACCTAATCAATTGGCCAAGATAGTAGTAGTAGTAATAGTATTTGCAATAGTAGTAGTCGTATATAGGCCAAGCCTTGAGTACACCAAGAAAAAAAGGGGCTGAGTTGAGCTCAACAGTGAGAGATGATTGGCTGAGGCAGTTGCTATGCAAAAACGACAGATCATTCACGCACACACATTTGATTTTAACTTGTTGCGAGACGTCACGCACCCACATTCCATTGATTTTGTATAGGATACGCTCACCTCAAACAAAAGCCTCTCACGACCTAACGGTTGAAGATGCAGATTCCAGAAATGGCTCGTTAGAACGGCAAGGGTTTGGGGTACGCGAGCATGTTCTCAGTTTTTTAATCGGATGAAAAATGACCAACTTAGGAGCAGGTTGAAAACTTATGATTGATCGAAAATGAAGAGGGAAAAACGGCGAAAATAACATTGAAACGAGATCGAAATAGTCCGACTTCTCCTCGCTTAAAGTGAAAATAAAGGTACTAAATGACACCTTAGCCAAATAAAACTTAGTTTTTCAGAAAGCAGAGGCTTGTGGCTACAAAATGTGCCAATTTGATGTCTAGTGAGCAAAGATTGTGGCCATGGTGACGAGTTGAAGTGAAACTTTTGGAAATAGATTTTTTTGTTCCCGTCACTGAAGCCTTAATTAGTCACACTCTAAATAGGCGACTTTCACCCCTTTGCTCACTGTCTTTGAACCCGCACAGGGGGGAGAGCTTTCATTCCTTAATTTTTTTTTTGACACTGAGCTAAAGATGACAAAAAATTCCAACAAAATGAGCTAAAATTCATATCGGTCGGTCAACGTATGTGCGCGCAGCGTGTCTTGGAAAAAGGTGCTTGATTGGAGTTGATCTCTTTCGGTTTCCCATTCATTCCTATGGGACTTTATTTGGGAGTTTTTTGGGAATAGCGTCGCCATGGTAACTGGGAATTCCCTTGCGGAAAAATCGGTGGAAGATTAAAAAAAATAATAAAAAGAAGAAGAAGAATAATACTAGAAAAATTTCCGCGGAAATTTTGAATGGGCCTGCTGACTCTTGCAAGGTGGAAAGATGCATGCTCTGAACTGTTTGCCAAATGTTGGTGTACTTTACCTCTCAATTTGTGTCAGCAGGAATAGAGTTCAGGACAATTTGTAATAACTGCAGTTATTACATGTGTAATGGCTTCCCTTATGTCTTGATTGACATTTTAGTCATATCAAAAGGGAATCAGTTTAATTTCTTGCTTATAGTGTAAGTGATTAACTAAAATATAAAATGCAATATACTGTATCATGGAGCAAATACAGTATGAATGCAGTGTTTAAATTTGACATTGCATATTAAAAGGCATGTTGGTGCTGATCAATATTGCAGGAATATTACTCCAAAGTACATGTAAAACGGCTCTTAAAAGAGCCGTTTTGGGTCTTTGTTACACAGCATCTTCATCTTTTCCTCAGCACACAAAGGAACAAGTTGTTAGAAAATAGGCAGCAAAACTGAACAGTTAAAACTTAATCTAAATACTCATCCAATACACATGTGACGGTTTTTCAGTGAGGAATCCTGTAGAATAAATCATTTTGGTCTACGTTTGCGGGATCCCTTTTTTCATCTTTTCTCTCCACCAGTTGTACCGGACATAACAACCTTGATATCCTTGGCCATGTCAAGTAGCGCCCCTTGCTGCGCTCCATCCACCTGTATTGCATGTGAAAATGAAAAATGAGTGTTCAATGTTTGCCTAGATCAATTCAGTAATCAATCATCACTTACCATCACAGTTCATTCCTTACCATCGCAGTTCCTCACTGACACCAACACTTTTCATTGTGTTATAGTCACAATCACAATAAGGACAAACAAAACATTCAAGTCCAAATGCACGATGTCCTGCTAACAGAAAAGCACACTGATTAAAAGTACCGTCATACAACACTGCTCAAAATAAGGGAGCGCTTAAATGGCATATCCCATGTCTTAAATTCAATTTAAAGCTCAATAAGTTTAGAACTAACTAAATGATAAATATGTCTACAAAAAAAATGATTGGCCGCTCTGATTTTGAGTGTAGTTCTGTTATGACACAAATTTTGAACGAGCAAAGGATTTAACTTTTCAGCCTTTACAATTTAAAGTACAGTATCCCCCTCTTTTGAGCAGTGGTATGAAAGGCTCAATAACATTTGCAAAGGCACACTTGTGAAAATGGTGCCCTTGCGATCTACAATGAGCTGACACAAGAAGTTAACACACAGTAGACCGGACTGTGGTAACTGTAATAAGTGTGCAGAACGCCTGATTGAACACAACAATCTGGGCGAGATATGTAAATGTGATCAATCAGTGTCTGCTTTCCAGTTGTGGCCTGGGTGATCAGCTGTGAAAAGCCTCTGGACTGAAACAAGTCCAGAATGGATTTCTTTCCCTTTGAAAGCAAATCCTCATTAAAGTCTCCGCAAACAACAATAGGCTGGCAGTCCATCACGGCCAAGGCATCCAAGAGACTTCCAAGGTTTGGAAGAAAGGTGCCAAGACTCAGGTTGGGTGGCCTGTAGACCGTAGCTATCAAAGCCTGGACGGGAGCGTCAACCCTGATGACAGCAAATTCCAGGTCAACCACAATCCGAATAAACCGACGGGGCTCCGCTCGAAGACAATCGCGATAATAGACTGCGACTCCGCCACCCTCTTTTTGGGCCACGTCCAGTCTATTTGAATACGAAACTTGTCTGTTGCGCACAAAAGTGCTGCATCCCTCCAGTTGCAAGGGAGGGGGGGAGAAGGATCCAGACAAATGAGTTTCAGTGAGGCAAAGGACATCTGCCAGCCTCAACTCATGATGAGACTTTAAGTCGTCAATATGAGATGGAAGGCCCTCGGTGTTGTGATGAACAATGGTCAAGGTGGGAAAAGCAGTTTGCGGCATTTTGGAAAAGTACAACAATGGTCTTGTACTTTGGAAAGAAGCGCGCGTCATACTGTCCATTGCCGTCGTGATGTTGGGATTGGCATAGATTTTGGATTCGTCAAAGTCTATGACCCTCAATCCCTGAAGTGACGTCGTGCGACTTAGGGCAACATAGGCCATTCCAGGTTCAAACACACGCTTAAGAGACACCACTGCAGAGGTCATCGTCATGCCTTGCACTTTGTGAGCCGTGCATCCAAAGGCAAGCTTCATGGGGAATTGCCGCCTGACCACGCCTTTCATGCCCAGGTTTTCCTCCGACCTTTCGATATAGACCAAGTCATCCGTCGGCCCCAGAATTTTATGGCGCAATTTCTGGCCCGCTTCGGGATTGTCTAGCCTCAGTCCGAGCAAGGTCACTTTCTCCGCCGACCCCTTTGGGGCGCTTTGAACAATGTTGCCTATTGTGCCAAAGGTCCCGTTCACCAATCCGTCCTCGACATCCAACTTCCGAAGAAGCATAACCCGTGCTCCTACACCAGCTTGAAGGGCATCCGGTAGATCCCTTCTCGACCCCATGATCACAGTGACCATCGCCCCCGACCGTGGGCTCTTCCTGTAGTCCTCTGCGGGAATATTGACCACAGTCAATTTGAGAACAGCCACAGTTGCTGCATTGTGCCTATCCACCTCTTTATTGGTGGCAAAGATATGCAGAGTATACGCAGGGAGGTCTCGCGCATCCGTGACAGCCGTGGTGAGTAACGCCCTGTCACCATCGCCGAGTGGATCAGCCTTCCCCTTCTCCCTGATCCTGTTCAAAAGCGACGTCGTCTTTTTGCCGCATGATTTGAGTAAGCTTGACCATCTGAAAATCTGTCCAGAGGTCAAGAAGATCGTTGTCAGAAACGCAGAGGGGTTTGGACCTTCCGAGGGGTGGCAGTTAGTAGAAGTCCCCAACTGCAAGAACGGAGATGCCCCCAAATGGTCTCTGGTTGCCCTTGATTTGCTGAAATCTCCAGTGGACATAGGCAAAGAGTTCCTTGGAGACCATGGAGATCTCGTCGATGATCAAAATTTCCACGTTGCAAAGGGTTGCTCACAATGCGTCCAACGTATTCCCCAGCGCTTGGTAAGGAGGCTTTAGAGTCCTGGGGAGTTTCAAGAGGGAATGAAGAGTTTTCCCTGAGATGTTGTAAGCCGCCGTGCCAGTAAACGACGTCAGCAGCACAGCAGGCTTGGCCATATCCACTTCGCTGCGGAACCTGGGAAGCTGACGGAGAATCTTACTGGCCTCCTGGTAAATGCACTTGATGACATGCGATTTATCACAGCCAGCTCCTCCGGAGATGAAATAAAAGAAGGGCTCGAGGAGACGATCCGAAACACGTTTCAAACACCACTCGCGCACAGCGTAGAAGACGGACGCTTGCGTTTCATTGAGACTGCGGTACATGTTCCTCACAAATTCGGCGCTCAACTTTGGCGCCTCAAACACCGGCAAGGCCGCGCCGCTACCAGGAGCGTCCTGGTAGGCCGGAACCTCATCTTGCGGGTCTTCCTGTAACGGATTAGATTCGCGTTCGGCGGCACACTCCAAACGCTCTGCTTCTACCTCCGGCGCAAAAGTGCTCCACGCGTTGAGAACCGCACGAAGCTCTTTCAATTTTTCGAAGGCATTGTCCACGGTCTTTCCCCGTCCTTCGTACCGCCCCCGATTGCGGTCGAATATAGCCCGCACCCGACCGAACTTTGATTCCCGGGTACCGTAGAACTCCTCGTACGTTTTGAGGTTTTCAGACCTGAGCTCGGCGTCGTCTCTGTGGGGGAGGTACAATTTAAGATGGGTCCTGTAATACTTCTCAGCATACTTTTTGATTGAGAAGCGAGTGAATCTGATGACGGCATCTTTTCCAATCCGCTTCTGGATGAATCCCTTGCCGTGTGAGAGGGGAATGACATTCTTGCCCTCAGTCTGCTGACCGTAGACGACCCGGTATTCGGATGCGAATTTGGCGAGACACATCCGCTCAAACATTGCCGTTCTAGGTCTTGCCACATATTTGTCTGAAAGACCAGACATCCACACGTTGTCTGCGTCCGGTTGCATGGTCCTCAGTCTACTCATGGGTAGACTCAATTTCACGCCATCCTCAGCAGTCTGGATGAAAACTACGCTGCGCGAGCACTTCTTCAGAGGGAGACTGCATGTCCGCGCCACCGCTTCTTGAGCACTCACCTCTCTGTGCTTGGAATACGCCGCCATTATTTTCCTCATCTCGTCCTTTTTGTCGACAAGAGGCTTTGTCTTCAAGTCTTTGACAACAGACGTGAGGAACTCTGACATCTCGTGCTCCGGTTTGGAAATGTACGACATCATGTACATGAGACACGCGACGTCATCGAGCACGTACTGAATATCCATGTTGGCGTTCCATGCCCGCAGCAGATGTGGGTTGTAAGCATTTATCCAGCTTTCCGTTGGAGCACGCTTCAACATGACAACCATTCCGGAGGTCAGATTAGTGACGCTGTCCTTGTAGCTGTCCATTGTCAAATTGGCCTTTTTGAGAAGCTCCGGCAAGTCCTTCGGGACATCCGCGTCCATGAGGATCTCTCTGATGCGTTAGAGCTCTTCTTTAGCCTCCCTTTGTTTTTCGGTGAGGCGAGCCGATTTGGCCGCCTGCTTCCCATGCTGGCCTTCCACACTCTTGTCCGTTGGGACGTCTTCAGTCTCCGTCTGGAATGGCAACGTGATGGTGGTTTAGTCCATCCAAATCTGCAAGAAACGTTTCCTTTCCGACAAGACTTTGTGTGGTTTTTGCTGTGTGCCTGAACGCTGGTGACAATGTCGTGCAGTTCAGGGTCCTCAATCGGGTCTGGTATTTTGCAAGTGATGTACTTGTCGATTAAGTCAATGGCTTCTTGACAACATCTGAGGTCGGGTTCTTCGATGACTGGCGCACCCTTAATCCAGAGCAGCATGTGAGCGTGCGGACTTCCTCTGGCTTGAAATTCTACACGATAGAAGTGGTCTTTTACCGGACCGAGAGGCTGTGCAGGAGACAGGATGAATGCCATAAGAGCATCCATCCTTTTCTCAAAAAGGCGCATCACTGTGACCGGATTGCTGCGAAGAACATCGCATTTGGCATTCCAGTCGAGATGGGAAAAGTCCCCTTGTTCGCCTTGCTGCGCTTTGACTATCTCGATTACTTCAGGCCATCTCATTTCCGCAGCAGAAAAGGTAAGGAAGAATGTGGGGTTGCCCAACTGCCTGGTCATTGCATGGAGGTCCCTAAGGGCACCCTCCCAAAAAGCCGGCGTGCCTCTCAAGGGCTGCATGAAGCGCATCGCATGCTCTCTTTGGATGAGCTTCTCCAGTTCATCTTTGTCCTGAAGCATCCGGTTTGAAATCTTCCTCCCATCCCAAATGAGGGCTATCCCCTTGCGGGCCTGAATGGACATGCTGTTGGTGGCCAGATGCGTTTCTGTCACAAACTGCGCAAAGAAAAGGTAACTTTGATCTTTGGCAAATCGAGTGTCAACGGAGAATAACCTTGCATTGAAATACAAACTGGGTGACAGCTTAATTTCTCTCGCCTCATCGAGTGAGTTCTGTCCTGTTGGGAACTGAACGGGAAAGGCCATGGCTTCGAGGTTTGGCACGGCAAAAAATCCCACCGGCTTGTTTCCTTGGGCAGGAGCGATGCTAAATATGCCGTCCCCATATGACAGCTTTTCCTGCGCGATGTCAGGAGGCTGCATACAGGTGTCGAGCGTCAAGCCCGGCCTGAGCTCCTCTTTGCTCTCTTGGGGAGTCTGTTGCTCTTTGTTTGCGGGGGTGTCGCTGCTCTCTGGCTGTGCATCGGCCTCAGGGATGTTCTCTTCTCCTACCCCCTCGTCTTCCTCTTCTTGGAGACTTTCAAACTGAGCGCTTTCATCTATAGATACAGTTTTGTATTCTGGATGAATGCGTTTCAGTATCGTCAGTGCTGCCAAGACATTTGTCATGTTGACAGTGTAAAAATGCTGGTAACCTTTGTACACAATGCGGCGCTTCAGCTTCACCTGGAGAAGCTGGGCCTCACTGCGCGGCCTTGGGAGGGAGTTCACTGTGGCTTCCATCTCTGATGGAACGCACACCACAGAACCGTGTACGGCTCTTTGCCGTCCTTTGGGCAACGCAACAATCTTTGCAAAAGGGATGATTTTTGCAATTAGCTGTCGTTCAAGTACATTTAATTCCGACAGCTCTTCGGGAATGGGTGCCAGTGCCAAGTTATTTGCCACCGCCTGGGGTGGCATGCCACCTCTGAACAGATGGTTGTCACAGGTATGACAAATCCACTCCTGCATCCGTTCTTGAGCAACGGTACATGGGGCGGGGAAACTACAAGTGTGAACAAACTGGCCTGTCAAGCACGCAAACGCCACATCAACATCTTTGGTGTATCTGGCTCGTTTGCAATGCTTTACTTGATTGGGGAAAAGCGCACGGTGGCACACTGTGCAGATATACGTCGGCCCATGCCGAACCCTTTCCCGGAAAGAAGCGATGGTGGCTTCCATTTCTGGATCTACGAGTGCCTGCTTCATTTCCACAGAGACGTCTACTACACCGTTTGCCTGACCCTGCTCAATTTCCTGACACTGGGGAATGATGTGACTATATTTCCTTATTATTTTCACAGCACAATTTAACTTGTGGCGAATACGTTTTAGCGCGTTTGAATCACGCCTGTCCTCTTTGTTTTGTAAACAGCGCCTAATATGAGAGAGCCTGAAAGCTGAATCTTTTTGGTACCTTTCTCGCATGTAAATTTTTCTGTTGACTCTGAAAAGATATATCCTTTTTGTACCTCTCTCGCAAGTAATGTTTTCGTTGACTTTGAAAAGAAAGGTCTTTTCTGTACCTCTCTCGCAAGTATCGTTTTCGTTGACTTTGAAAAGAAAGGCCTTTTTCGTACCTCTCTCACCAGTATCGTTTTTGTTTACTTTGAAAAGAAAGGTCATTTTTGTACCTCTCTCGCAAGTATTGTTTTTGTTTACTTTGAAAAGAAAGGTAATTTCTGTATTTATCTCTTATGTACCTTTTCATCAATATCTTCCGCTTTTGCTGAAAAGCAAGATCGTGTTGGTATTTATCAATCAGATATTGCTGCCGTTTTGCCTTAAAAGCAGAATCACTGTTGTATCTATTCTTCTGATAGAGCTTCTTTTTTCCTTAAAGCACAGATCACTGTGATATTTAGAATTAGATGTAATTGAAAGTTTTCTTTGGCACTTACGAATGGGTTGACGTTCTCTATATAAATGTTTTGCACGCTGACTTTTACTCCATTTAGAAAGATCTATATTAACATGCAGCAGTTTGAGTCCTTGCTGAGGTTCCGGAATATTTTGACTCTCATTAATTTGACTTGCTTGGCTATTTGGCTCAACATGTACCGCACTATGTAGCTCTTGATTTGGTACAATACCGATCACAAGTTGTATCGCTTTACTTGGGGATTCACCTAATTCAATTAGTAGGTCTTCATTTGCCTTTGATATGGTTGTAGTAGAATCCCGATGCGTCTTAATGGAACTGCCATCAATATGAAAAGAGACTGGCACAAACTCATAGGTTGCAAACCGGCTATGTCCTTCAAAAAGCTGACGCAAATGCTCAACCAAGCCACACAAGTGAGAAAAAGTCAACATAATTGCAGTTCCGTTTGGGTGTGGCAAGCCCACTTCAGATCTGGAATGTGAATCAAATAACCCAAAGTATCCTGATGTGTCACGGAATACTGCAAAACACTCTGGATTCACAATCAAGAAAGCAAGAGTGACATTTTGTGACAAGCACTCAAGCTGAGCTCCAAGAGACAATCCCAAGTCTCTTTGGGAATGACCGTCATCTATGACATAACCAACGCTGAGCTCATGCATCTGTACATTATAGACATTGGTGTCCGTCATGACTTGTTTTGGCATCTCCTCGACAGTCAAGTGATCATTCCCAAAGTTATGGTCCAAAATCAATTGCTGTTTAGCACCCACGTAAAGAGAGTCCCCGTGTTCAAGCACCCTGTCAAGGTCAAGCGAATTAAACTGTAACCCCTCAGCGTGGAAGGCCAAGAAAGCGAGAGCCATACAAGTACACTGGTGGTTGCGAGAAAAACTTGAGTACCTTTCATCCATCTGTGAATGTGTGGCCCTCACGGATAGCGTGCGTTGAGGAAGTCCCACAGCAGGATCCTGAAATGATTGAAACTATTTTAATTATCTTAAATTCTAACTAATATAATTTTAAACATTTCATATGTTAATGGTTAATGTTGTGAGTATAAAAAAGTTACCTCAGTCCCAGGACGACGGGGGGATGATGGTCTGGAAGGAACCTCCGCAGGGGCTGGCCTTTCCTCTGGCTGAAACGACAAGCAAACAATAATTTTTTAACACACAGCACTTGTGTGAAGGGTCACTAATTTCTGTTTGTGATTTTAAGTAAGACTTCTCAGGGCTGATAAGAATGCAATGCAAACCTGGTGCTCTCTCCGTGTGCTCTTATGGGCTGGCTGCTGTCGTCTGTGCCCTGCGGTGGATAGAGATAGAGAGATATATATTATTAAATATTTTTATTTTTTTTGCTTTTACTGCGAAGCATTGTT
Source organism: Leptonotus elevatus (assembly GCF_054856555.1). Lineage (NCBI taxonomy): Eukaryota > Metazoa > Chordata > Actinopteri > Syngnathiformes > Syngnathidae > Leptonotus > Leptonotus elevatus. Next base: position 7,305,591 of record NC_141260.1, on the reverse strand, counting down.
ACGACAAGAATGGACAATTAACTATACTTTTTTTTTTGTCATGAAGATAGATATGTAAACATAACGGGCAAACAAAATAGGAAAACTGAAATACCTTCTTATCCTTTGGATCCTGGGCAGTCCTCAGGGCTGGAAAGACGAGCTGGAGACAGCTTGTCCATCGCCTCCAACATGGGTGGGCTGAACCAGAGAGGGTTCAATGGGATGTTGCACTGTAAAAAACACAACAAAATAGAAATAGAGAAATGGAATTGTAACATGTGCCATGGTAAAAGGCTGAATGAATCCATGATCACCATCACAAACCTGGAGAGTGCCCATCCACCCAGTGGGCCCACAGGTGACCTCAGAGTCCACAACCGAGCTGCTCTGAAATGACTAGTGACATTATTGCATGTTAGGAGGTTTTCAAAAACATGTTAGGCTTGCGTTTACCTCCTTGGCCTTCCCGACGAGTGTCCAGTCAAAAGGGTTTGAAGGCTGAGGCGCAGTGACCTCACCCTTAACAACCACTTTTGGTCTGAACACTCGAGCTGGTGGCGAACGCTGAGGAGCAGCCGGTGCAGGTGGTGCAGTCCTCTCCATCCGCAGGTTGACGGCAGCCCACAGCAACCGCGCAAGCACCGACATCCCATCGCTGTCACTGAGGTGTACCTTCCAGACATGATCAGAAAAAATATTATACATCTACAAACATACTTTTGATAGGAGGAGCACTAATAAAATGTTTGTTTGTTTTTTGCAGCAACTAATGTACTTACCCCGTCTCTACACCAAGTGAAGATGTGACAGCGGGAAGTGGCCAGCAACAGCGATGGGGCGGCCCAAGTTGTTGCTGGGAGCCAAAATGCAGACCACCTCGGGTGACCGAGGCAAAACAGCATTCAGCACCTCAGCACGCAACTCGGAGGCCCTGGCACCCGGGGTGGACATCACGGCAAACAAGAAACGTCCCTCCGGAATCTTCACAACCCCATCGTCAATGGCTCGCAGGTGGGAGTCACCAACAACCAGGACAAACTGTTACAAAAGAAAAAAAAAAGAAGTAGTAATTGAAAAAAGGAAAGAAGTAATTTAAAAAAAATAGACACAAATGAAGGTTGTTAATTTGTTATAAAGGCAGAGTTGATTATAAAACATACCGTGTTGTCCTGGTTCAGTGCTGGAATGACCAGTTTGTGCCTCCGCCCAGTCACAGCTGAAACTGGCCATTCCCAAACTCTGTGGCGCCAGCCAGTGCCTCTGCCTAAAATGATGCACACACAGAATACCATGTCAAGTCTCAACTTCAATTGCTGACAATGCACAGTACAAGTACATGTTCCACTTTGAGTGTATATGAACCTGCAAAATATTGGAATTGCTTAAAATAATCGATTGTAAAACTGCTGCAAAAGCAATTAAAATTATGACTGACCTGGTACCAGAGCCTTGGCACAAACAGGGGACACCTAAAACATAAAGCATAGACATTACACAATTGTAGGCATGTGCAGTCTGTCAAGGAGGGGAAGCTTGAGGACCCAAATGCGGGAAGACAGGGCGAGGAGGCAGAGGCTCAATCAAAAAGGGGATTTTAATTTCTACAAAACAAAAGGCGAGATCTAAATTGCACGGAAAAACATAACCTGGAGAAAACAAGGCAAAACGGGCAGCATGACATGGGGGGAAAATTCAAGGCAAAAACGGGCAGCATCACAGGGGGAAATACAACAATGACCCGACACAGACAGAGGGGAGACAGCAGACTAAATACACAGACTAACGACACAACAAGACACACGTGGCTGAGGGCACTGATTGGATCACACGAGGAAGGGCAGGATCACACTTAAACAAGACCAAGGGAGACACACAAGGAAAACAGAACCCAAAACATGACAGAACCCCTCCCTCAAGGGACGGCTCCCAAAGGTCCCTAACACAAAAAGGTCCAAAAACAGGGCGGGCGGAGGGGGGCCCGGAGGCGGGAACCTGGCACACCCATCAAGGCCAGTCCGGGGGGCGTCCCGGACGCCAGACGAGGGGAGCCCGGCGGCGCCAGTCCGGAGGGCGCCCCGGACACCACACTGGAGCAAAGAGCGACCACAACGTGCGCCGCCAGACAGGGAGAAGACGGCAGTGGGACGTGCACCTCCTTGGCACGGGGTCTTGGGGCTGCCGCGGCACGGGGTCTTGGGGCTGCCGCGGAGGCGGCAGACGTGGCACGGGGTCTTGGGGCTGCCGCGGAGGCGGCAGACGTGGCACGGGGTCTTGGGGCTGCCGCGGAGGCGGCAGACGTGGCACGGGGTCTTGGGGCTGCCGCGGAGGCGGCAGACGTGGCTCGGGGACTTGGAACTGCGGCGGCAGACGTGGCTCGGGGACTTGGAACTGCGGCGGCAGACGTGGCTCGGGGACTTGGAACTGCGGCGGCAGACGTGGCTCGGGGACTTGGAACTGCGGCGGCAGACGTGGCTCGGGGACTTGGAACTGCGGCGGCAGACGTGGCTCGGGGACTTGGAACTGCGGCGGCAGACGTGGCTCGGGGACTTGGAACTGCGGCGGCAGACGTGGCTCGGGGACTTGGAACTGCGGCGGCAGACGTGGCTCGGGGACTTGGAACTGCGGCGGCAGACGTGGCTCGGGGACTTGGAACTGCGGCGGCAGACGTGGCTCGGGGACTTGGAACTGCGGCGGCAGACGTGGCTCGGGGACTTGGAACTGCGGCGGCAGACGTGGCTCGGGGACTTGGAACTGCGGCGGCAGACGTGGCTCGGGGACTTGGAACTGCGGCGGCAGACGTGGCTCGGGGACTTGGAACTGCGGCGGCAGACGTGGCTCGGGGACTTGGAACTGCGGCGGCAGACGTGGTTCGGGGACTGGGAACTGCGGCGGCAGACGTGGTTCGGGGACTGGGAACTGCGGCGGCAGACGTGGTTCGGGGACTGGGAACTGCGGCGGCAGACGTGGTTCGGAGAGTTGAAGGTGCGACAGACGTGGTTCGGGGAGTTGGGGCTGGTGACTCCGAGCGCCACCAGCTGAAGCCCAACGACGCACGACTCCCTCAATCAAGGACGACAGCAGGTCCAATTGGGCGGCCATGGCGTGCTGGAGCTCCTCATGGCGTGACAGGCGCGCCTCCTGATTCCACATCTTGGCTTTCAGCGCTCCCGCTGGGTCCTTCTCGGGTCGGGTCATTCTGTCAAGGAGGGGAAGCTTGAGGACCCAAATGCGGGAAGACAGGGCGAGGAGGCAGAGGCTCAATCAAAAAGGGGATTTTAATTTCTACAAAACAAAAGGTGAGATCTAAATTGCACGGAAAAACATAATATGGAGAAAACAAGGCAAAACGGGCAGCATGACATGGGGGGAAAATTCAAGGCAAAAACGGGCAGCATCACAGGGGGAAATACAACAATGACTCGACACAGACAGAGGGGAGACAGCAGACTAAATACACAGACTAACGACACAACAAGACACACCTGGGGCAAGACACAAGTGGCTGAGGGCACTGATTGGATCACACGAGGAAGGGCAGGATCACACTTAAACAAGACCAAGGGAGACACACAAGGAAAACAGAACCCAAAACATGACAGTCACCATAATATAGAGTAAAAAGCAAACATAGGTTGTAATGGTTAAATTAGTTTCAATTAAAATTGACCAGGTATTTTGTACATACAAGTGATGTTAATTCAGGCCAGGTTTATTAATGAAATTCTTAATCACAAAAGAGATTCAAGGACTTAACTGATACTTTTGTTTGTGTCTGAAATACAGTCACAATTGCTCAATTTTGCTAGAATTTTCTGATCAAATACATGAGCAGAAAGGCAGCAGATTGTACCAGATTAGATTATAGTATAAAGGAAGTATATAGAAATATGTTTTTGACAAAACAATGACATATACTGTTTAGATAGACATGAAGTCTAAAACAAAACATTAGTTGTTAAATATAACCGTCTTAGTTATTATTATTTACATCTGGTCTATGTAATTTAAAAGAAACCATGTGAAATATCTGTGTCCGGGCTCGGCATCTCACAAATTTGTGATCAATGTTAGTGAGTTTATTTTTGACATCAGTAAAAATTTTGAAATCTTGTAGAAAACAGACTTCATCACAATTAAATTCAGAATTAGTTTGACATGAATAAAGCAATGCACAAATATCGCTCAGTCATACACTCTATATTTGTCAAACTATGCCCTGGTGAAGACAATCTTGTGTTGAAACATGTTGGTAGTCCATTTTTAATAAAGGATTTTTTTACATTACTATTGAGTGTCTTGAATACACAGACTGCTTTTTACATAAGCATTTTAGCATTTTTTTCTGCTTGACTATATTTGTAGCCGGAAATAATGTGTATTGCACATTAACAAAGTTAATTGCATTTTGCCTGCTGTGGAACATACCTGGTGGGCAGCCACAGTAGAGGTATGCGGTGGGGAGCGGGCGTCCACAGTGGCGAGCCGACTGGCTGGAGCTGAAGTTCGGACTCTGGCCTTCTAAATCACATTGCAAATGTTTAGGATATTAAAAAAAAGTGTAATAGTAATAAAAAAATGATAAACTCTTGCTAAAATATGGCGTGAAACTCGTACCTTGTTCACTGGAGACTGCATCGTGGTCCCATCACTGGTGGCAGAGGGTGGGGACCGAGGCTGAAAACAAAATATACAGCACATTGAGGACCTAGCAGTGTGACTCAAAATAACTCAACACAGAATACACCACCTCCAAGTGCAGAATTGAATAGAGGCAAAGTACCTGCTGGGGTGCGATGTTTGGGCTCAGTTCCGGAGCAGCAAGGTCCAGCTTCTTCCATCGGCGCTTGGCTGCCTCGGAACGCTTCCCCTTCCGCGGCATGCTGCTACAGCAACCTTTACTGTAAGCAAAAAGAAAAGAAAAAAAACTTCCCAAGACAAAGTCAAAAGTAAACTGGCAGTAAAAAAAGGAAATCAATTTAAACACAACAAAATAGTAAAGTAATGATATTAGAGTGTTTGTAATGTGCTGTTGAGTGCAAGTTCAGCTGTATTTGCGTTCTAGACTCTGTGATGTAGATCTTATATATGTATTATGTTGTTTGAGGGCAAGATGGAAGCAGGTAGATGAGGTGGAAGTCCAAGGCGGTGCTGAAGGTTTGAAATCCAAGTATCACGGTCAGCAGCTTTCCAATTCGCACAGTGCTCAGCGGATCGCTAAAAGATTCAAGATAAAATTTGTAGTTAATCTCAGATGTGTTTGAAACATTAAAAATGTACATTGAGTCTAATGAGGCAGTGGTGTCATTGTAATAAAAATAAGAAACCGTCATCAATTGAAGTATAGTAACATCACACATTGTATAGTTCATTGATTATAAATAATGGATGGGGTGAGCAGAGCCTTCAATAAATCCTCAACAATAGAAAAAAATGGATCCACTATAGACTTCCTTGTTTACTTATTAACAAAGAAAACGGTATTGTAATAACATTGTTACTTTTTTTTTCTTTTAGATTAATTTCCATGAGGTGAAACGGTTTGGCAAAATGGATGGATATTCTGGATGGCCATGAAAAAAACGATCGCTACAGAAACCAACGGTAATCTTTCAAGGGGGAAAATAAAGGCAGCTTTGACAATTTACAAATGTGTGCTGTAGTCAATCAATGAAGGTCATTTAACAGTGTAAAATACTTCCAAAATCCCTCATCGGCGCCGCTCCGCTACACGATCGAGCAGGACACGCCACTCAACAACCGACGCCCCCCTCCCCCACCCCCACCACGACGATGACAGACGAGACAAAAGCCTTACTGTATATTGTAGCAACGAGGGCTATACACAATTGAGATTTAGAGCCTACTCAAACTTTTCTTTGTTTTTGTTTTCTTTTACTGCACATTAAAACCTTAAAGTGAGATCTGCTAGCTCTAGCTAGCGCTAGCAGGTGTAGTTAGCATGTAGGCTACCATGTCTAGCACTTAACTTTACCTATCTTGTTAAAACAGCAGCCGGATAACACAACGTTCAAACACATCAAATACGTTTCAATACATCGCCAGTATTAACGTGATGTAGTTTAGGATGGGGGAAAACTTGCAAAATCTCACTTATTTAGCATTATACATCAGACTAAAAATAATTGCCGTGCAACACTTACCTCAGACGAGATGAAATGGGACGAGACCGTCGTCGAGAACCTTCTAAAATAGTCTCATTCATGCGTCTTTAATTGGCCACAGCACAGACAAGCAGAAAACGACCAATCAGGGAAAATAGATAGGACAACACGAACTCCAACTATCAGCAAGAGGGGTCCGTCGTCTAGAACCTTCCAAAATCAAGCGAATGTCATTGGCCACAGCACAGACAAGCAGAAAACGACCAATCAGGGAAAAGAGATAGGACAACACGAACTCCAACTATCACAAGATGGGTTGCAGCCCGATGGTGAGGTTGGAGCGCGCTGCATCCGAGGAGACCAGTTTAAGGGGGCAACTGCGCTGCGTGCAGCTGCAAGGTTCAATAATGCGGATTGTGTCATACAACACTCGCGGGTTGCGAGTAGGACATACTGCTACATACAGGACAGGCCGTCTGGTGGTGGATGCGCTGCTTGACCAATTGTATGTGTTTTTTGCACATCAACATAAAAAAATAAATACATATAAAAAGATAAAAATTGTAATTCAAACATCCACTTTTTTAACCACTAAAAAGAACCAACCATTGTCTAATTCATATCTTTGTTTTCAGTGTTAAGGGAGTGACACATATTTTAATTACTATGCATTTAAAAAAATCTGATGAATCTGTTATTTTAATTTCAGCAATTATCACCTGTATAGGTATATATATAAGTATATTGAACATAAAACAATCTAGTTAAATGAACCTTCCAATTTGAATTTGTTGATTTACACCATTAACCAAATTTTATTAACATCTTACAAATTCCTTTTATATGTGTATGTGTGCCCTGAGGAAACTGTGGAGACAACATGCGCACAGTCACTGTTTGTGCATCTTGAAGAACTCATCAATATTATAAAAGAAAACATTTATTTTAGCAAAGGAAATGGACAATTTTTAGTATTAAATAATAAACCATAATCAGCAAAAAACACAGTAATAGTCACGCTACAAATTTGGAAAATAATCAAATAAAAACATTTTGTGACTGAAAAGTCCTGGCTGTACCTAATCAATTGGCCAAGATGGCCGCCGCCCTCGGCGAGCGGAGTGGCGAGAATCCTGGTCATACCTAATCAATTGGCCAAGATGGCCGCCGCCCCGGGTGGGCAGAGGGGAGAGAATCCTTGGTGTACCTAATTAATTGGCCAAGATGGCCGCCGCCCTGGGTGGGCGAAGTGGCGAGAATCCAGGGTGTACCTAATTAATTGACCAGAATCCTGGGTGTACCTAATCAATTGGCCAAGATAGTAGTAGTAGTAATAGTATTTGCAATAGTAGTAGTCGTATATAGGCCAAGCCTTGAGTACACCAAGAAAAAAAGGGGCTGAGTTGAGCTCAACAGTGAGAGATGATTGGCTGAGGCAGTTGCTATGCAAAAGTGACAGACCATTCACGCACACACATTTGATTTTAACTTGTTGCGAGACGTCACGCACCCACATTCCATTGATTTTGTATAGGATACGCTCACCTCAAACAAAAGCCTCTCACGACCTAACGGTTGAAGATGCAGATTCCAGAAATGGCTCGTTAGAACGGCAAGGGTTTGGGGAACGCGAGCATGTTCTCAGTTTTTTAATCGGATGAAAAATGACCAACTTAGGAGCAGGTTGAAAACTTATGATTGATCGAAAATGAAGAGGGAAAAACGGCGAAAATAACATTGAAAAGAGATCGAAATAGTCCGACTTCTCCTCGCTTAAAGTGAAAATAAAGGTACTAAATGACACCTTAGCCAAATAAAACTTAGTTTTTCAGAAAGCAGAGGCTTGTGGCTACAAAATGTGCCAATTTGATGTCTAGTGAGCAAAGATTGTGGCCATGTTGACGAGTTGAAGTGAAACTTTTGGAAATATATTTTTTGGTTCCCGTCACTGAAGCCTTAATTAGTCAAACTCTAAATAGGCGACTTTCACCCCTTTGCTCACTGTCTTTGAACCCGCACAGGGGGGGAGCTTTCATTCCTTAATTATTTTTTTTGACACTGAGCTAAAGATGACAAAAATTCCAACAAAATGAGCTAAAATTCATATCGGAGCTAAAATTCATATCGGTCGGTCAACGTATGCGCGCGCAGCGTGTCTTGGAAAAAGGTGTTTGATTGGAGTTGATGTCTTTCGGATTCCCATTCATTCCTATGGGACTTTATTTGGGAGTTTTTTGGGAATAGCGTCGCCATGGTAACTGGGAATTCCCTTGCGGAAAAATCGGTGGAAGATTAAAAAAATAATAAAAAGAAGAAGAAGAAAAATACTAGAAAAATTTCCGCGGAAATTTTGAATGGGCCTGCTGACTCTTGCAAGGTGGAAAGATGCATGCTCTGAACTGTTTGCCAAATGTTGGTGTACTTTACCTCTCAATTTGTGTCAGCAGGAATAGAGTTCAAGACAATTTGTAATAACTGCAGTTATTACATGTGTAATGGCTTCCCTTATGTCTTGATTGACATTTTAGTCATATCAAAAGGGAATCAGTTTAATTTCTTGCTTATAGTGTAAGTGATTAACTAAAATATAAAATGCAATATACTGTATCATGGAGCAAATACAGTATGAATGCAGTGTTTAAATTTGACATTGCATATTAAAAGGCATGTTGGTGCTGATCAATATTGCAGGAATATTACTCCAAAGTACATGTAAAACGGCTCTTAAAAGAGCCGTTTTGGGTCTTTGTTACACAGCATCTTCATCTTTTCCTGAGCACACAAAGGAACAAGTTGTTAGAAAATAGGCAGCAAAACTGAACAGTTAAAACTTAATCTAAATACTCATCCAATACACATGTGACAGTTTTTCAGTGAGGAATCCTGTAGAATAAATCATTTTGGTCTACGTTTGCGGGATCCCTTTTTTCATCTTTTCTCTCCACCAGTTGTACCGGACATAACAACCTTGATATCCTTGGCCATGTCAAGTTGCGCCCCTTGCTGCGCTCCATCCACCTGTATTGCATGTGAAAATGAAAAATGAGTGTTCAATGTTTGCCTAGATCAATTCAGTAATCAATCATCACTTACCATCACAGTTCATTCCTTACCATCGCAGTTCCTCACTGACACCAACACTTTTCATTGTGTTATAGTCACAATCACAATAAGGACAAACAAAACATTCAAGTCCAAATGCACGATGTCCTGCTAACAGAAAAGCACACTGATTAAAAGTACCGTCATACAACACTGCTCAAAATAAGGGAGCGCTTAAATGGCATATCCCATGTCTTAAATTCAATTTAAAGCTCAATAAGTTTAGAACTAACTAAATGATAAATATGTCTACAAAAAAAATGATTGGCCGCTCTGATTTTGAGTGTAGTTCTGTTATGACACAAATTTTGAACGAGCAAAGGATTTAACTTTTCAGCCTTTACAATTTAAAGTACAGTATCCCCCTCTTTTGAGCAGTGGTATGAAAGGCTCAATAACATTTGCAAAGGCACACTTGTGAAAATGGTGCCCTTGCGATCTACAATGAGCTGACACAAGAAGTTAACACACAGTAGACCGGACTGTGGTAACTGTAATAAGTGTGCAGAACGCCTGATTGAACACAACAATCTGGGCGAGATATGTAAATGTGATCAATCAGTGTCTGCTTTCCAGTTGTGGCCTGGGTGATCAGCTGTGAAAAGCCTCTGGACTGAAACAAGTCCAGAATGGATTTCTTTCCCTTTGAAAGCAAATCCTCATTAAAGTCTCCGCAAACAATCAGTGTCTGCTTTCCAGTTGTGGCCTGGGTGATCAGCTGTGAAAAGCCTCTGGACTGAAACAAGTCCAGAATGGATTTCTTTCCCTTTGAAAGCAAATCCTCATTAAAGTCTCCGCAAACAACAATAGGCTGGCAGTCCATCACGGCCAAGGCATCCAAGAGACTTCCAAGGTTTGGAAGAAAGGTGCCAAGACTCAGGTTGGGTGGCCTGTAGACCGTAGCTATCAAAGCCTGGACGGGAGCGTCAACCCTGATGACAGCAAATTCCAGGTCAACCACATTCTGAATAAACCGACGGGGCTCCGCTCGAAGACAATCGCGATAATAGACTGCGACTCCGCCACCCTCTTTTTGGGCCACGTCCAGTCTATTTGAATACGAAACTTGTCTGTTGCGCACAAAAGTGCTGCATCCCTCCAGTTGCAAGGGAGGGGGGGAGAAGGATCCAGACAAATGAGTTTCAGTGAGGCAAAGGACATCTGCCAGCCTCAACTCATGATGAGACTTTAAGTCGTCAATATGAGATGGAAGGCCCTCGGTGTTGTGATGAACAATGGTCAAGGTGGGAAAAGCAGTTTGCGGCATTTTGAAAAAGTACAACAGTGGTCTTGTACTTTGGAAAGAAGCGCGCGTCATACTGTCCATTGCCGTCGTGACGTTGGGATTGGCATAGATTTTGGATTTGTCAAAGTCTATGACCCTCAATCCCTGAAGTGACGTCGTGCGGCTTAGGGCAACATAGGCCATTCCAGGTTCAAACACACGCTTAAGAGACACCACTGCAGAAGTCATCGTCATGCCTTGCACTTTGTGAGCCGTGCATCCAAAGGCAAGCTTCATGGGGAATTGCCGCCTGACCACGCCTTTTATGCCCAGGTTTTCCTCCGACCTTTCGATATAGACCAAGTCATCCGTCGGCCCCAGAATTTTATCACGCAATTTCTGGCCCGCTTCGGGATTGTCTAGCCTCAGTCCGAGCAAGGTCACTTTCTCCGCCGACCCCTTTGGGGCGCTTTGAACAATGTTGCCTATTGTGCCAAAGGTCCCGTTCACCAATCCGTCCTCGACATCCAAATTCCGAAGAAGCATAACCCGTGCTCCTACACCAGGTAGAAGGGCATCCGGTAGATCCCTTCTCGACCCCATGATCACTTTGGTCACGGTGACCATCGCCCCCGACCGTGGGCTCTTCCTGTAGTCCTCTGCGGGAATATTGACCACAGTCAATTTGAGAGCAGCCACAGTTGCTGCATTGTGCCTATCCACCTCTTTATTGGTGGCAAAGATATGCAGAGTATCCGCAGGGAGGTCTCGCGCATCCGTGACAGCCGTGGTGAGTAACGCCCTGTCACCATCGCCAAGCGGATCAGCCTTCCCCTTCTCCCTGATCCTGTTCAAAAGCGACGTCGTCTTTTTGCCGCATGATTTGAGTAAGCTTGACCATCTGAAAATCTGTCCAGAGGTCAAGAAGATCGTTGTCAGAAACGCAGAGGGGCTTGGACCTTCCGAGGGGTGGCAGTTGGTAGAAGTCCCCAACTGCAAGAACGGAGATGCCCCCAAATGGTCTCTGGTTGCCCTTGATTTGCTGAAATCTCCGGTGGACATAGGCAAAGAGTTCCTTGGAGACCATGGAGATCTCGTCGATGATCAAAATTTCCACGTTGCAAAGGGTTGCTCTCAATGCGTCCAACGTATTCCCCAGCGCCTGGTAAGCAGGCTTTAGAGTCCTGGGGAATTTCAAGAGGGAATGAAGCGTTTTCCCTGAGATGTTGTAAGCCGCCGTGCCAGTAAACGACGTCAGCAGCACAGCAGGCTTGGCCATATCCGCTTCGTCGCGGAACCTGGGAAGCTGGCGGAGAATCTTACTGGCCTCCTGGTAAATGCACTTGATGACATGCGATTTACCACAGCCAGCTCCTCCGGGGATTAAATAAAAGAAGGGCTCGAGGAGACGATCCGAAACGCGTTTCAAACACCACTCGCGCACAGCGTAGAAGACGGACGCTTGCGTTTCATTGAGACTGCGGTACATGTTCCTCGCTCGGCGCTCAACTTTGGCGCCTCAAACGCCGGCAAGACCGCGCCGCTACCAGGAGCGTCCTGGTAGGCCGGAACCTCATCTTGCGGGTCTTCCTGTAACGGATTAGATTCGCGTTCGGCGGCACACTCCAAACGCTCTGCTTCTACCTCCGGCGCAAAAGTGCTCCACGCGTTGAGAACCGCACGAAGCTCTTTCAATTTTTCGAAGGCATTGTCCACGGTCTTTCCCCGTCCTTCGTACCGCCCCCGATTGCGGTCGACGATAGCCCGCACCCGACCGAACTTTGATTCCCCGGCACCGTAGAACTCCTCGTACGTTTTGAGGTTTTCAGACCTGAGCTCGGCGTCGTCTCTGTGGGGGAGGTACAATTTAAACTGGGTCCTGTAATACTTCTCAGCATACTTTTTGATTGAGAAGCGAGTGAATCTGATGACGGCATCTTTTCCAATCCGCTTCTGGATGAATCCCTTGCCGTGTGAGAGGGGAATGACATTCTTGCCCTCAATCTGCTGACCGTAGACGACCCGGTATTCGGATGCGAATTCGGCGAGACACATCCGCTCAAACATTGCCGTTCTAGGTCTTGCCACATATTTGTCTGGCAGACCAGACATCCACACGTTGTCTGCGTCCGGATGCATGGTCTTCAGTCTACTCATGGGTAGACTCAATTTCACGCCATCCTCAGCCGTCTGGATGAAAACTACGCTGCGCGAGCACTTCTTCAGAGGGAGACTGCATGTCCGCGCCACCGCTTCTTGAGCGCTCACCTCTCTGTGCTTGGAATACGCCGCCATTATTTTCATCAATTGAAGTATAGTAACATCACACATTGTATAGTTCATTGATTATAAATAATGGATGGGGTGAGCAGAGCCTTCAATAAATCCTCAACAATAGAAAAAAATGGATCCACTATAGACTTCCTTGTTTACTTATTAACAAAGAAAACGGTATTGTAATAACATTGTTACTTTTTTTTTCTTTTAGATTAATTTCCATGAGGTGAAACGGTTTGGCAAAATGGATGGATATTCTGGATGGCCGTGAAAAAAACGATCGCTACAGAAACCAACGGTAATCTTTCAAGGGGGAAAATAAAGGCAGCTTTGACAATTTACAAATGTGTGCTGTAGTCAATCAATGAAGGTCATTTAACAGTGTAAAATACTTCCAAAATCCCTCATCGGCGCCGCTCCGCTACACGATCGAGCAGGACACGCCACTCAACAACCGACGCCCCCTCCCCCAACCCCACCACGACGACGACAGACGAGACAAAAGCCTTACTGTATATTGTAGCAACGATGGATATACACAATTGAGATTTAGAGCATACTCAAACTTTTCTTTGTTTTTCTTTTACTGCACATTAAAACCTTAAAGTGAGATCTGCTAGCTCTAGCTAGCGCTAGCAGGTGTAGTTAGTGTTAGAGTAGACAATATTAAGTATTGTACTCTTTGCGTGTTCAATTAACTGAATGGTGAGATTCTGTTGAAGAAGTTCCTTTGCAAAGGTAAATAATTACCAGAAGCTTCTGATCACACAAATGAAGTCACCCAAGCAGTGCTCTGTTCAAATGTGTGTCTTCTCTCCAGCCCACATCATTATTTATTCAAAGAGGGTTCATAAAAAAGTCAGCCCACAACACACCTGGTTACAACTGAATGAATACAAGAGAATCCGTTCCCATGGGTATAAATCAGATTAGAAAAAATACAATAATAATAAGCCTGACTCCCTTCCGACACAGCAGAATCCCGGCCCTCCCATTAGATAACGAATGAATAGACAGACCCGTTGCTCTTTCTCATGAAAGTAACACAGACAAGAATACAATTCATTGAGCCTACACTGAGTCAACTAAATCCAAAACGGCTAAAATATAAATTAAAACTAAAAAACAATGTTAATAACTCATCATTAGCATGTAGGTTACCATGTCTAGCACTTAACTTTACCTATATCTTGTTAAAACAGCAGCCGGATAACACAACGTTCAAACACATCAAATACGTTTCAATACATTGCCAGTATTAACGTGATGTAGTTTAAGATGGGGGAAAACTTGCAAAATCTCACTTATTTAGCATTATACATCAGACTACAAACAACTGCCGTGCAACACTTACCTCAGACGAGATGAAATGGGAAGAAGCCGTGGTCGAGAACCTTCTAAAATAGTCTCATTCAAGCGTCTCTAATTGGCCACAGCACAGACAAGCAGAAAACGACCAATCAGGGAAAAGAGACAAGACAACATGAACTCCAACTATCAGCAAGGGGGTCCGTCGTCTAGAACCTTCCAAAATCAAGCGAATGTCATTGGCCACAGCACAGACAGGGAAAAAAGCGGACCAATCAGGGTTAGGATTAGAAAAAAACGCGCGAGAGAAGACAACGCGAAGTCCCAACTATCACAAGATGGGTTGCAGCCCGATGGTGAGGTTAGAGCGCGCTGCATCCGAGGAGACCAGTTTAAGGGGGCAACTGCGCTGCGTGCAGCTGCAAGGTTCAATAATGCGGATTGTGTCATACAACACTCGCGGGTTGCGAGTAGGACATACTGCTACATACAGGACAGGCTGTCTGGTGGTGGATGCACTGCTTGACCACTTGTATGTGTTTTTTGCACAAAAAAAAAAAAAATAAATAAATAAAAAAAAGATACAAATTGTAATTCAAACATCCACTTTTTTAACCACTAAAAAGAACCAACCATTGTCTAATTCATATCTTTGTTTTCAGTGTTAAGGGAGTGATACATTTTAATTACTATGCATTTAAAATAATGTGATGAATCTGTTATTTTAATTTCAGCAATTATCACCTGTCTAAATTATTCAACACAGACAAATCTTTACAAGTGATGAAATGTTTCTACAAAATATCCAGTATTATATATTTTATTATTGGCTACATTGTACATGTCACTGAATTTTTTTTTTTTAAGTATATTGAACATAAAACAATCTAGTTAAATGAACCTTCCAATTTGAATTTGTTGATTTACACCATTAACCCAATTTTATCAACATCTTACAAATTACTTTTATATGTGTATGTGTGCCCTGAGGAAACAACATGTGCACAGTCACTGTTTGTGCATCTTGAAGAACTCATCAATATTATAAAATAAAACATTTATTTTATCAAAGGAAATGGACAATTTATAGTATTTAACTCTTTGACTGCAAGACGTTTTCAGAAAAGGGATGCCGTCAGTGCCAGCCGATTTAAGCATTTTGACTGATCTTTCAAGGTCCACAGAAAATGTTCTGTTTGGACTATGGAAACACACGTACTACCAAATGAAAGATCTTTCATCAGAAAAAAAAAGTTTGTTTCTACCTTATTCCGTTCTTTAGTAATCAACAATAGAAAATGGTTAGTTTGACCCAATTTCGCCTGTTTTGGACCAAAATACGGAGAAATCAAGCTTTTAGTGAAACGATATTATTTCATGCATTCTAGTGAATTTTACACTTCTTTTTGTCCATGAATGATGCCACAAACACCTAAATAGTGCTTTACTTCTATAAAACACTACCACCAAGAATGAAAAAGTGTTTTTTGATAGCAAAATACGTTTATTTACATTCAACAGTGTAACAATTTGACAACAATTTGGCAAACTATTTACAAATGTGTGCAACTGTGGTGCTATTTACAAATATGTGGATGTTTCAACGACAGTTTTTCTTTTTGTAACACTCTCCTGCGTGCAAGGAGTCGCAACAGCATTTGCACAACAGATTGCCTCTTCGCGTGCTCCACTTTCTTGCAGGCCGTTTTTTCCGGGGAATAGCAAGTATATACTGCAGTGTGTGTTGCCATCAAGTCTAATATCAGGATCATGCTACGGTTTCGTTACGTCTCGCTTCCTCGTGTCCTTCAGTTGCTACACCGGGTTGTAAGAGATGTTCTGATCCATTTTATCCACTCCATTCATGGTGGCATCGTAGTCCAGAAACAGTGTCTTCTCCGTGATCAGACTGTACCCGCTCCTCCGATGAATATGCATTGGACTCGGGGTACTCTTCATTGTCCGACAAAATGTCCGCATGTGAAAGCTCCGGCGTTAGCAGCGGTAGCCGCGCTAGCCGGTGAGGCTTACTACGTGATCATAACAGTCGCGTCAAGGCTTCCAACTTTGGCGTCAAGCTCGGAGTCATCATCATCATCATCATCATCATCAATCTGCATTGGTCGATGCCAACTCTCCATCGCCCGATCGAATGTCCGATTGTGTAGAAGTACCCGGTCGGCTATTGTGCGCGTTTTCCGGCCTTAGCAGCGCTAGCCGCGCTAGCCGCGCTTAGCCGGTGAGGCTTACTACGTGATCATAACAGTTGCGTCAAGGCTTCCAACTTTGGCGTCAAGCTCGGAGTCATCATCATCGTCGACATCAATGCGCTTTTTAGTATTGATTGATGCTTTCCGTCTTTGAAAAAAATGCTCAAGCGTGAGCTGCTTGCAACCGGTTGATTGGTCAGCCATTGTGGGCTTCATCAGCCATGTCTCCTCAACACTCTAGCTCCGCCTCACGTCTTCTACTGACGCCCACGGTGGGCGGCCCATCCAACCTTGTGCAAAGAGAGTCATCGCTGCCCTCTAGGGGCCAAAATGAGTCTTTTACTAATCAGATCTGCCTGATACTTTCAGCACAGCTGCCCAAGGCTTTCCTGCACCCGTTTTCAAAAAAAAAACAAAAAAACATAGGGGACGTCTTTAAACGTCCTCGGCGCCCTTCCCTAGGTTTATGCTAAACGTTTTATAACGTTTATGGCGGTCAAAGAGTTAATAATAAACCACAATCATCAAAAAAACACAGTAATAGTCACATGCTACAAATTTGGAAAATAATCAAATAAAACAATTTTGTGACTGAAAAGTCCTGGCTGTACCTAATCAATTGGCCAAGATGGCCGCCGCCCCGGGTGGGCGGAGGGGAGAGAATCCTTAGTGTACCTAATTAATTGGCCAAGATGGCCGTTGCCCTGGGTGGGCGGAGTGGCAAGAATCCAGGGTGTACCTAATGAATTGACCAGAATCCTGGGTGTACCTAATCAATTGGCCAAGATAGTAGTAGTAGTAATAGTATTTGCAATAGTAGTAGTCGTAGATAGGCCAAGCCTTGAGTACACCAAGAAAAAAAGGGGGTGAGTTGAGCTCAACAGTGAGAGAAATAATTGGCTGAGGCAGTTGCTATGCAAAAGTGAGAGACCAGGCAGTATAGCTAAAAAAGCACTATTTAAATAGCAGTCCATTCCATTTCATTTAAAAATAATAATAATGTGTGTGTATTGTGTGTGTTTTTTTAAATGTTTTTTTTTTTAATGTAAATGAGCTGAACAGTTTAAAATTTAAACCATTGAAATCGGTCAAGAAATGTGGAAGTTCACCATAATCAACATCAACTAAAAGTATCTTACTGCCATTTTACAAAACATGCACATTCACGCACACACATTTGATTTTAAGTTGTTAGGAGATGTCACGCACCCACATTCCATTGATTTTGTATAGGATTACGCTCACCTCAAACAAAAGCCTCTCGCGACTTAACGGTTGAAGATGCAGATTCCAGAAATGGCTCGTTAGAACGGCAAGGGTTTGGGGAACGCAAGCATGTTCTCAGTTTTTTAATCGGATGAAAAATGACCAAATGAGAGCAGGTTGAAAACTTATGATTGATCGAAAATGAAGAGGGAAAAAACGGCGAAATTAACATGGAGGAGATAGGCGCCAAAGTCCGACTTCTCCTCGCTTAAAGTGAAAATAAAGGTACTAAATGACACCTTAGCCAAATAAAACTTAGTTTTTCAGAAAGCAGAGGCTTGTGGCTACAAAATGTGCGAATTTGATGTCTAGTGAGCAAAGATTGTGGCCATGGTGACGAGTTGAAGTAAAACTTTTGGAAATAGATTTTTTGGTTCCCACCACTGAAATTTTAATTGCGTAATAGAGTGGCGATTACACTCACTGTCTTTGAACCCGCACAGGGGGAAGAACTTTCATTCCTTAATTTTTTTTTTGACACTGAGCTAAAGATAGGAAAAATTCCAACAAAATGAGCTAAAATTCATATCAATCGGTTAACGTATGCGCACGCAGCGTGTCTTGGAAAAAGGTGCTTGATGTGTGATTTTGTCTTTCCTTTTCACATTCATTTCCTATGGGACCTTCTTTCCCTGAATTTTGGGAGTTTTTTGGGAATAGCGTCGCCATGGTAACTGGGAATTCCTAGAAAAATAATGCCGCACCGAGTCAGATCGAGCCGCATCGTTTGATACTTCATTTGTCCTGGTGCGATGTACGGTACGGGCCGCATTCTTGCGGAAAAATCGGTGGAAGATTAAAAAACTAGAAAAATTCCCGCGGAAATTTTGAATGGGCCTGCTAACTCTTGCAACTCTTTTCAATGAGCTGAACAGTTTAAAATTTCAACCGTTGAAATCGCTCAAGAAATGTGGAAGTTATAATCAACTAAAAGTATTACTGCCCCTTTAAGAAACATGCACATTCACGCACACACATTTGATTTTAACTAACATTTCAATGAGCTGAACAGTTTAAAATTGAAACCATTGAAATCGCTCAAGAAATGTAAAAGTTAACCATAATCAACAGTATGTTACTGCCCCTTTAAGAAACATGCACATTCACGCACACACATTTGATTTTAAGTAACATTTCAATGAGCTGAACAGTTTAAAATTTAAACCATTGAAATCGGTCAAGAAATGTGGAATCTACCATAATCAACAGTATCTTACTGCCCCTTTACAAAACATGCACATTCACGCACACACATTTGATTTTAAGTTGTTAGGAGACGTCACGCACCAACATTCCATTGATTTGTATAGGATTACGCTCACCTCAAACAAAAGCCTCTCGCGACTTAACGGTTGAAGATGCAGATTCCAGAAATGGCTCGTTAGAACGGCAAGGGTTTGGGGAACGCGAGCATGTTCTCAGTTTTTTAATCGGATGAAAAATGACCAAATGAGAGCAGGTTGAAAACTTATGATTGATCGAAAATGAAGAGGGGAAAACGGAAAACATTGAAAAGAGATCAAAATAGTGCGACTTCTCCTCGCTTAAAGTTAAAATAAAGGTACTAAATGACACCTTAGCCAAATAAAACTAACCCTAGCAGAGGTTTGTGGCTACAAAATGTGCGAATTTGATGTCTAGTGAGCAAAGATTGTGGCCATGGTGACGAGTTAAAGTGAAACTTTTGGAAATATATTTTTTGGTTCCCAGCACTCTGTCCTTAATTAGTCACGCTCTAGCTGATGCAAGAAAGGCGACTTTCACCCCTTTGCTCACTGTCTTTGAACCCGCACAGGGGGAGAGCTTTCATTCCTTAATTTTTTTTTTGACACTGAGCTAAAGATGACAAAAATTCCAACAAAATGAGCTAAAATTCATATCGGTCGGTCAACGTATGCGCGCGCAGCGTGTCTTGGAAAAAGGTGCTTGATTGGAGTTGATGTCTTTCGGATTCCCATTCATTCCTATGGGACTTTATTTGGGAGTTTTTTGGGAATAGCGTCGCCTTGGTAACTGGGAATTCTTAGAAAAATAATAGCGCAGCGAGTCAGATCGAGCCGCATCGTTTGATACCTCATTTGTCCCGGTGCGATCTACGGTTCGGGCCGCATTTTTGCCATCGCAGTTCATCCCTTACCATCGCAGTTCCTCACTGACAACAACACTTTTCATTGTGTTGTAGTCACAATCACAATAAGGACAAAAAAAACATTCAAGTCCAAATGCACGATGTCCTGCTAACAGAAAAGCACACTGATTAAAAGTACCTTCATACAACACTGCTCAAAATAAGGGAGCGCTTAAATGACATATCCCATGTCTTAAATTCAATTTAAAGCTCAATACGTTTAGAACTAACTAAATGATAAATATGTCTACAAAAAAAAAGATTGGCCGCTCTGATTTAACCCTAGTTTAAACCCCTACTTTGAAACCCTAACCCTAGTTTAAAACCCTACTTTGAAACCCTAACCCTAGTTTGAAACCCTAACCCTAGTTTAAACCCCTACTTTGAAACCCTAACCCTAGTTTAAACCCCTACTTTGAAACCCTTACCCTAGTTTAAAACCCTACTTTGAAACCCTAACCCTAGTTTAAACCCCTACTTTAGAACCCTAACCCTAGGTTAAAACCCTACTTTGAAACCCTAACCCTAGTTTAAACCTCTACTTTGAAACACTAACCCTAGTTTAAAACCTTACTTTGAAACCCTATCCCTAGTTTGAGACCCTAAACCTAGTTTAAACCCCTACTTTGAAACCCTAATCCTAGTTCAAACTACTACTTTGAAACCCTAACCCTAGTTTAAAACCCTACTTTGAAACCCTAACCCTAGTTTAAACCCCTACTTTAGAACCCTAACCCTAGGTTAAAACCCTACTTTGAAACCCTAACCTTAGTTTAAACCCCTACTTTAAAACCCTAACCCTCGTTTAAAACCCTACTTTGAAACCCTAAGCCTAGTTTAAACCTCTACTTTGAAACCCTAACCCTAGTTTAAAACCTTACTTTGAAACCCTATCCCTAGTTTGAGACCCTAAACCTAATTTAAACCCCTACTTTGAAACCCTAACCCTAGTTTAAACCTGTACTTTGAAACCCTAACCCTAGTTTGAAACCCTACTTTGAAACCCTAACTCTAGTTTGAAACCCTACTTTGAAACCCTAACCCTAGTTTAAAACCCTATTTTGAAACATTAACCCTAGTTTAAACCCGTACTTTGAAACCCTAACCCTAGTTTGAAACCCTACTTTGAAACCCTAACCCTAGTTTGAAACCCTACTTTGAAACCCTAACCCTAGTTTAAACCCCTACTTTGAAACCCTAACCCTAGTTTAAACCCCTAATTGAAACTTTATCCCTAGTTTAAACCCCTACTTTGAAACCCTAACCCTAGTTTAAACCCCTACTTTGAAACCCTAACCCTAGTTTAAACCCCTAATTGAAACTTTATCCCTAGTTTAAACCCCTACTTTGAAACCCTAACCCTAGTTTAAACCCCTACTTTGAAACCCTAACCCTAGTTTAAACCCCTAATTAAAACTTTATCCCTAGTTTAAACCCC
This sequence comes from Leptonotus elevatus, assembly GCF_054856555.1. Lineage (NCBI taxonomy): Eukaryota > Metazoa > Chordata > Actinopteri > Syngnathiformes > Syngnathidae > Leptonotus > Leptonotus elevatus. The sequence continues at coordinate 7,284,533 of NC_141260.1, read as the reverse complement.
TACTTTGAAACCCTAACCATAGTTTAAACCCCTATTTTGAAACCCTAACCCTTGTTTAAAACCCTACTTTGAAACCCTAACCCTAGTTTAAACCCCTACTTTGAAACCCTAACCCTAGTTTAAACCACCATTTTGAAACCTTAACCTAGTTTAAAACCCTACTTTGAAACCCTAACCCTAGTTTAAACCCCTACTTTGAAACCTTAACCCTAGTTTAAACCCTAACCCTCGTTTAAACACCTACTTTGAAACCCTAACCCTAGTTTAAACCACTACTTTGAAACCCTAACCCTAGTTTAAAACCCTACTTTGAAACCCTAACCCTAGTTTAAACCCCTACTTTGAAACCCTAACCCTAGTTTAAAACCCTACTTTGAAACCCTAACCCTAGTTTAAAACCCTACTTTGAAACCTTAACTCTAGTTTGAAACCCTAACCTTAGTTTGAAACCCTAACCCTAGTTTAAACCCCTACTTTGAAACCCTAACCCTAGTTTAAACCCCTACTTTGAAACCCTAACCCTAGTTTAAAACCCTACTTTAAAACCCTAACCCTAGTTTAAAATCCTACTTTGAAACCCTAACCCTAGTTTAAACCCCTACTTTAAAACCCTACTTTGAAACCCTAACCCTAGTTTGAAACCCTAACCCTAGTTTAAAACCCTACTTTGAAACCCTAACCCTAGTTTGAAAACCTAACCCTAGTTTAAACCCCTACTTTGAAACCCTAACCCTAGTTTAAACCCCTACTTTGAAACCCTAACCCGAGTTTAAACCCCTACTTTGAAACCCTAACCCTAGTTTAAACCCCTACTTTGAAACCCTAACCCTAGTTTAAAACCCTACTTTGAAACCCTAACCCTAGTTTAAACCACTACTTTAAAACCCTAACCCTAGTTTAAAATCCTACTTTGAAACCCTAACCCTAGTTTAAACCCCTACTTTGAAACCCCAAACCTAGTTTAAAACCCTACTTTGAAACCCTAACCCTAGTTTGAAACCCTAACCCTAGTTTAAACCCCTACTTTGAAACCCTAACCCTAGTTTGAAAACCTAACCCTAGTTTAAACCCCTACTTTGAAACCCTAACCCTAGTTCAAACCCCTAGTTTGAAACCCTAACCCGAGTTTAAACCCCTACTTTGAAACCCTAACCTGAGTTTAAACCCCTACTTTGAAAACCTAACCCTAGTTTAAACCCCTACTTTGAAACCCTAATCCTAGTTTAAACCCCTACTTTGAAACCCTAACCCTAGTTTAAACCCCTACTTTGAAACCCTAACCCTAGTTTAAACCCTTACTTTGAAACCCTAAGCCTAGTTTAAAACCCTAACCCTAATTTAAACCCCTACTTTAGAACCCTAACCCTAGGTTAAACCCCTACTTTGAAACCCTAACCTTAGTTTAAAATCCTACTTTGAAACCTTAACCCTAGTTTAAACCCCTACTTTGAAACCCTAACCCTAGTTTAAACCCCTACTTTGAAATCCTAATCCTAGTTTAAACCCCTACTTTGAAACCCTAACCCGAGTTTAAACCCCTACTTTGAAACCCTAAACCTAGTTTAAAACCCTACTTTGAAACCCTAACCCTACTTTAAACCCCTACTTTGAAACCATAACCATAGTTCAAACCCATACTTTGAAACCTTAACCCTAGTTTAAACCCCTACTTTGAAACCCTAACCCTAGTTTAAACCCCTAATTGAAACTTTATCCCTAGTTTAAACCCCTACTTTGAAACCCTAACCCTAGTTTAAACCCCTACTTTGAAACCCTAACCCTAGTTTAAACCCCTAATTGAAACTTTATCCCTAGTTTAAACCCCTACTTTGAAACCCTAACCCTAGTTTAAACCCCTACTTTGAAACCCTAACCCTAGTTTAAACCCCTAATTGAAACTTTATCCCTAGTTTAAACCCCTACTTTGAAACCCTAACCATAGTTTAAACCCCTACTTTGAAACCCTAACCCTTGTTTAAAACCCTACTTTGAAACCCTAACCCTAGTTTAAACCCCTACTTTGAAACCCTAACCCTAGTTTAAACCACCTTTTTGAAACCTTAACCTAGTTTAAAACCCTACTTTGAAACCCTAACCCTAGTTTAAACCCCTACTTTGAAACCTTAACCCTAGTTTAAACCCTAACCCTCGTTTAAACACCTACTTTGAAACCCTAACCCTAGTTTAAACCACTACTTTGAAACCCTAACCCTAATTTAAAACCCTACTTTGAAACCCTAACCCTAGTTTAAACCCCTACTTTGAAACCCTAACCCTAGTTTAAAACCCTACTTTGAAACCCTAACCCTAGTTTAAAACCCTACTTTGAAACCTTAACTCTAGTTTGAAACCCTAACCCTAGTTTGAAAACCTAACCCTAGTTTAAACCCCTACTTTGAAACCCTTACCCTAGTTCAAACCCCTAGTTTGAAACCCTAACCCGAGTTTAAACCCCTACTTTGAAACCCTGACCTGAGTTTAAACCCCTACTTTGAAAACCTAACCCTAGTTTAAACCCCTACTTTGAAACCCTAATCCTAGTTTAAACCCCTACTTTGAAACCCTAACCCTAGTTTAAACCCCTACTTTGAAACCCTAAACCTAGTTTAAACCCTTACTTTGAAACCCTAAGCCTAGTTTGAAACCCTAACCCTAATTTAAACCCCTACTTTAGAACCCTAACCCTAGGTTAAACCCCTACTTTGAAACCCTAACCTTAGTTTAAAATCCTACTTTGAAACCTTAACCCTAGTTTAAACCCCTACTTTGAAACCCTAACCCTAGTTTAAACCCCTACTTTGAAATCCTAATCCTAGTTTAAACCCCTACTTTGAAACCCTAACCCGAGTTTAAACCCCTACTTTGAAACCCTAAACCTAGTTTAAAACCCTACTTTGAAACCCTAACCCTAGTTTAAACCCCTACTTTGAAACCCTTACCCTAGTTTAAAACCCTACTTTGAAACCCTAACCCTAGTTTAAACCCCTACTTTAGAACCCTAACCCTAGGTTAAAACCCTACTTTGAAACCCTAACCCTAGTTTAAACCTCTACTTTGAAACACTAACCCTAGTTTAAAACCTTACTTTGAAACCCTATCCCTAGTTTGAGACCCTAAACCTAGTTTAAACCCCTACTTTGAAACCCTAATCCTAGTTCAAACTACTACTTTGAAACCCTAACCCTAGTTTAAAACCCTACTTTGAAACCCTAACCCTAGTTTAAACCCCTACTTTAGAACCCTAACCCTAGGTTAAAACCCTACTTTGAAACCCTAACCTTAGTTTAAACCCCTACTTTAAAACCCTAACCCTCGTTTAAAACCCTACTTTGAAACCCTAAGCCTAGTTTAAACCTCTACTTTGAAACCCTAACCCTAGTTTAAAACCTTACTTTGAAACCCTATCCCTAGTTTGAGACCCTAAACCTAATTTAAACCCCTACTTTGAAACCCTAACCCTAGTTTAAACCTGTACTTTGAAACCCTAACCCTAGTTTGAAACCCTACTTTGAAACCCTAACTCTAGTTTGAAACCCTACTTTGAAACCCTAACCCTAGTTTAAAACCCTATTTTGAAACATTAACCCTAGTTTAAACCCGTACTTTGAAACCCTAACCCTAGTTTGAAACCCTACTTTGAAACCCTAACCCTAGTTTGAAACCCTACTTTGAAACCCTAACCCTAGTTTAAACCCCTACTTTGAAACCCTAACCCTAGTTTAAACCCCTAATTGAAACTTTATCCCTAGTTTAAACCCCTACTTTGAAACCCTAACCCTAGTTTAAACCCCTACTTTGAAACCCTAACCCTAGTTTAAACCCCTAATTGAAACTTTATCCCTAGTTTAAACCCCTACTTTGAAACCCTAACCCTAGTTTAAACCCCTACTTTGAAACCCTAACCCTAGTTTAAACCCCTAATTAAAACTTTATCCCTAGTTTAAACCCCTACTTTGAAACCCTAACCATAGTTTAAACCCCTATTTTGAAACCCTAACCCTTGTTTAAAACCCTACTTTGAAACCCTAACCCTAGTTTAAACCCCTACTTTGAAACCCTAACCCTAGTTTAAACCACCATTTTGAAACCTTAACCTAGTTTAAAACCCTACTTTGAAACCCTAACCCTAGTTTAAACCCCTACTTTGAAACCTTAACCCTAGTTTAAACCCTAACCCTCGTTTAAACACCTACTTTGAAACCCTAACCCTAGTTTAAACCACTACTTTGAAACCCTAACCCTAGTTTAAAACCCTACTTTGAAACCCTAACCCTAGTTTAAACCCCTACTTTGAAACCCTAACCCTAGTTTAAAACCCTACTTTGAAACCCTAACCCTAGTTTAAAACCCTACTTTGAAACCTTAACTCTAGTTTGAAACCCTAACCTTAGTTTGAAACCCTAACCCTAGTTTAAACCCCTACTTTGAAACCCTAACCCTAGTTTAAACCCCTACTTTGAAACCCTAACCCTAGTTTAAAACCCTACTTTAAAACCCTAACCCTAGTTTAAAATCCTACTTTGAAACCCTAACCCTAGTTTAAACCCCTACTTTGAAACCCTAAACCTAGTTTAAAACCCTACTTTGAAACCCTAACCCTAGTTTGAAACCCTAACCCTAGTTTAAAACCCTACTTTGAAACCCTAACCCTAGTTTGAAAACCTAACCCTAGTTTAAACCCCTACTTTGAAACCCTAACCCTAGTTTAAACCCCTACTTTGAAACCCTAACCCGAGTTTAAACCCCTACTTTGAAACCCTAACCCTAGTTTAAACCCCTACTTTGAAACCCTAACCCTAGTTTAAAACCCTACTTTGAAACCCTAACCCTAGTTTAAACCACTACTTTAAAACCCTAACCCTAGTTTAAAATCCTACTTTGAAACCCTAACCCTAGTTTAAACCCCTACTTTGAAACCCCAAACCTAGTTTAAAACCCTACTTTGAAACCCTAACCCTAGTTTGAAACCCTAACCCTAGTTTAAACCCCTACTTTGAAACCCTAACCCTAGTTTGAAAACCTAACCCTAGTTTAAACCCCTACTTTGAAACCCTAACCCTAGTTCAAACCCCTAGTTTGAAACCCTAACCCGAGTTTAAACCCCTACTTTGAAACCCTAACCTGAGTTTAAACCCCTACTTTGAAAACCTAACCCTAGTTTAAACCCCTACTTTGAAACCCTAATCCTAGTTTAAACCCCTACTTTGAAACCCTAACCCTAGTTTAAACCCCTACTTTGAAACCCTAACCCTAGTTTAAACCCTTACTTTGAAACCCTAAGCCTAGTTTAAAACCCTAACCCTAATTTAAACCCCTACTTTGAAACCCCAAACCTAGTTTAAAACCCTACTTTGAAACCCTAACCCTAGTTTGAAACCCTAACCCTAGTTTAAACCCCTACTTTGAAACCCTAACCCTAGTTTGAAAACCTAACCCTAGTTTAAACCCCTACTTTGAAACCCTAACCCTAGTTCAAACCCCTAGTTTGAAACCCTAACCCGAGTTTAAACCCCTACTTTGAAACCCTAACCTGAGTTTAAACCCCTACTTTGAAAACCTAACCCTAGTTTAAACCCCTACTTTGAAACCCTAATCCTAGTTTAAACCCCTACTTTGAAACCCTAACCCTAGTTTAAACCCCTACTTTGAAACCCTAACCCTAGTTTAAACCCTTACTTTGAAACCCTAAGCCTAGTTTAAAACCCTAACCCTAATTTAAACCCCTACTTTAGAACCCTAACCCTAGGTTAAACCCCTACTTTGAAACCCTAACCTTAGTTTAAAATCCTACTTTGAAACCTTAACCCTAGTTTAAACCCCTACTTTGAAACCCTAACCCTAGTTTAAACCCCTACTTTGAAATCCTAATCCTAGTTTAAACCCCTACTTTGAAACCCTAACCCGAGTTTAAACCCCTACTTTGAAACCCTAAACCTAGTTTAAAACCCTACTTTGAAACCCTAACCCTACTTTAAACCCCTACTTTGAAACCATAACCATAGTTCAAACCCATACTTTGAAACCTTAACCCTAGTTTAAACCCCTACTTTGAAACCCTAACCCTAGTTTAAACCCCTAATTGAAACTTTATCCCTAGTTTAAACCCCTACTTTGAAACCCTAACCCTAGTTTAAACCCCTACTTTGAAACCCTAACCCTAGTTTAAACCCCTAATTGAAACTTTATCCCTAGTTTAAACCCCTACTTTGAAACCCTAACCCTAGTTTAAACCCCTACTTTGAAACCCTAACCCTAGTTTAAACCCCTAATTGAAACTTTATCCCTAGTTTAAACCCCTACTTTGAAACCCTAACCATAGTTTAAACCCCTACTTTGAAACCCTAACCCTTGTTTAAAACCCTACTTTGAAACCCTAACCCTAGTTTAAACCCCTACTTTGAAACCCTAACCCTAGTTTAAACCACGTTTTTGAAACCTTAACCTAGTTTAAAACCCTACTTTGAAACCCTAACCCTAGTTTAAACCCCTACTTTGAAACCTTAACCCTAGTTTAAACCCTAACCCTCGTTTAAACACCTACTTTGAAACCCTAACCCTAGTTTAAACCACTACTTTGAAACCCTAACCCTAATTTAAAACCCTACTTTGAAACCCTAACCCTAGTTTAAACCCCTACTTTGAAACCCTAACCCTAGTTTAAAACCCTACTTTGAAACCCTAACCCTAGTTTAAAACCCTACTTTGAAACCTTAACTCTAGTTTGAAACCCTAACCCTAGTTTGAAAACCTAACCCTAGTTTAAACCCCTACTTTGAAACCCTAACCCTAGTTCAAACCCCTAGTTTGAAACCCTAACCCGAGTTTAAACCCCTACTTTGAAACCCTGACCTGAGTTTAAACCCCTACTTTGAAAACCTAACCCTAGTTTAAACCCCTACTTTGAAACCCTAATCCTAGTTTAAACCCCTACTTTGAAACCCTAACCCTAGTTTAAACCCCTACTTTGAAACCCTAAACCTAGTTTAAACCCTTACTTTGAAACCCTAAGCCTAGTTTGAAACCCTAACCCTAATTTAAACCCCTACTTTAGAACCCTAACCCTAGGTTAAACCCCTACTTTGAAACCCTAACCTTAGTTTAAAATCCTACTTTGAAACCTTAACCCTAGTTTAAACCCCTACTTTGAAACCCTAACCCTAGTTTAAACCCCTACTTTGAAATCCTAATCCTAGTTTAAACCCCTACTTTGAAACCCTAACCCGAGTTTAAACCCCTACTTTGAAACCCTAAACCTAGTTTAAAACCCTACTTTGAAACCCTAACCCTAGTTTAAACCCCTACTTTGAAACCCTTACCCTAGTTTAAAACCCTACTTTGAAACCCTAACCCTAGTTTAAACCCCTACTTTAGAACCCTAACCCTAGGTTAAAACCCTACTTTGAAACCCTAACCCTAGTTTAAACCTCTACTTTGAAACACTAACCCTAGTTTAAAACCTTACTTTGAAACCCTATCCCTAGTTTGAGACCCTAAACCTAGTTTAAACCCCTACTTTGAAACCCTAATCCTAGTTCAAACTACTACTTTGAAACCCTAACCCTAGTTTAAAACCCTACTTTGAAACCCTAACCCTAGTTTAAACCCCTACTTTAGAACCCTAACCCTAGGTTAAAACCCTACTTTGAAACCCTAACCTTAGTTTAAACCCCTACTTTAAAACCCTAACCCTCGTTTAAAACCCTACTTTGAAACCCTAAGCCTAGTTTAAACCTCTACTTTGAAACCCTAACCCTAGTTTAAAACCTTACTTTGAAACCCTATCCCTAGTTTGAGACCCTAAACCTAATTTAAACCCCTACTTTGAAACCCTAACCCTAGTTTAAACCTGTACTTTGAAACCCTAACCCTAGTTTGAAACCCTACTTTGAAACCCTAACTCTAGTTTGAAACCCTACTTTGAAACCCTAACCCTAGTTTAAAACCCTATTTTGAAACATTAACCCTAGTTTAAACCCGTACTTTGAAACCCTAACCCTAGTTTGAAACCCTACTTTGAAACCCTAACCCTAGTTTGAAACCCTACTTTGAAACCCTAACCCTAGTTTAAACCCCTACTTTGAAACCCTAACCCTAGTTTAAACCCCTAATTGAAACTTTATCCCTAGTTTAAACCCCTACTTTGAAACCCTAACCCTAGTTTAAACCCCTACTTTGAAACCCTAACCCTAGTTTAAACCCCTAATTGAAACTTTATCCCTAGTTTAAACCCCTACTTTGAAACCCTAACCCTAGTTTAAACCCCTACTTTGAAACCCTAACCCTAGTTTAAACCCCTAATTAAAACTTTATCCCTAGTTTAAACCCCTACTTTGAAACCCTAACCCTAGTTTAAACCACCATTTTGAAACCTTAACCTAGTTTAAAACCCTACTTTGAAACCCTAACCCTAGTTTAAACCCCTACTTTGAAACCTTAACCCTAGTTTAAACCCTAACCCTCGTTTAAACACCTACTTTGAAACCCTAACCCTAGTTTAAACCACTACTTTGAAACCCTAACCCTAGTTTAAAACCCTACTTTGAAACCCTAACCCTAGTTTAAACCCCTACTTTGAAACCCTAACCCTAGTTTAAAACCCTACTTTGAAACCCTAACCCTAGTTTAAAACCCTACTTTGAAACCTTAACTCTAGTTTGAAACCCTAACCTTAGTTTGAAACCCTAACCCTAGTTTAAACCCCTACTTTGAAACCCTAACCCTAGTTTAAACCCCTACTTTGAAACCCTAACCCTAGTTTAAAACCCTACTTTAAAACCCTAACCCTAGTTTAAAATCCTACTTTGAAACCCTAACCCTAGTTTAAACCCCTACTTTGAAACCCTAAACCTAGTTTAAAACCCTACTTTGAAACCCTAACCCTAGTTTGAAACCCTAACCCTAGTTTAAAACCCTACTTTGAAACCCTAACCCTAGTTTGAAAACCTAACCCTAGTTTAAACCCCTACTTTGAAACCCTAACCCTAGTTTAAACCCCTACTTTGAAACCCTAACCCGAGTTTAAACCCCTACTTTGAAACCCTAACCCTAGTTTAAACCCCTACTTTGAAACCCTAACCCTAGTTTAAAACCCTACTTTGAAACCCTAACCCTAGTTTAAACCACTACTTTAAAACCCTAACCCTAGTTTAAAATCCTACTTTGAAACCCTAACCCTAGTTTAAACCCCTACTTTGAAACCCCAAACCTAGTTTAAAACCCTACTTTGAAACCCTAACCCTAGTTTGAAACCCTAACCCTAGTTTAAACCCCTACTTTGAAACCCTAACCCTAGTTTGAAAACCTAACCCTAGTTTAAACCCCTACTTTGAAACCCTAACCCTAGTTCAAACCCCTAGTTTGAAACCCTAACCCGAGTTTAAACCCCTACTTTGAAACCCTAACCTGAGTTTAAACCCCTACTTTGAAAACCTAACCCTAGTTTAAACCCCTACTTTGAAACCCTAATCCTAGTTTAAACCCCTACTTTGAAACCCTAACCCTAGTTTAAACCCCTACTTTGAAACCCTAACCCTAGTTTAAACCCTTACTTTGAAACCCTAAGCCTAGTTTAAAACCCTAACCCTAATTTAAACCCCTACTTTAGAACCCTAACCCTAGGTTAAACCCCTACTTTGAAACCCTAACCTTAGTTTAAAATCCTACTTTGAAACCTTAACCCTAGTTTAAACCCCTACTTTGAAACCCTAACCCTAGTTTAAACCCCTACTTTGAAATCCTAATCCTAGTTTAAACCCCTACTTTGAAACCCTAACCCGAGTTTAAACCCCTACTTTGAAACCCTAAACCTAGTTTAAAACCCTACTTTGAAACCCTAACCCTACTTTAAACCCCTACTTTGAAACCATAACCATAGTTCAAACCCATACTTTGAAACCTTAACCCTAGTTTAAACCCCTACTTTGAAACCCTAACCCTAGTTTAAACCCCTAATTGAAACTTTATCCCTAGTTTAAACCCCTACTTTGAAACCCTAACCCTAGTTTAAACCCCTACTTTGAAACCCTAACCCTAGTTTAAACCCCTAATTGAAACTTTATCCCTAGTTTAAACCCCTACTTTGAAACCCTAACCCTAGTTTAAACCCCTACTTTGAAACCCTAACCCTAGTTTAAACCCCTAATTGAAACTTTATCCCTAGTTTAAACCCCTACTTTGAAACCCTAACCATAGTTTAAACCCCTACTTTGAAACCCTAACCCTTGTTTAAAACCCTACTTTGAAACCCTAACCCTAGTTTAAACCCCTACTTTGAAACCCTAACCCTAGTTTAAACCACCTTTTTGAAACCTTAACCTAGTTTAAAACCCTACTTTGAAACCCTAACCCTAGTTTAAACCCCTACTTTGAAACCTTAACCCTAGTTTAAACCCTAACCCTCGTTTAAACACCTACTTTGAAACCCTAACCCTAGTTTAAACCACTACTTTGAAACCCTAACCCTAATTTAAAACCCTACTTTGAAACCCTAACCCTAGTTTAAACCCCTACGTTGAAACCCTAACCCTAGTTTAAAACCCTACTTTGAAACCCTAACCCTAGTTTAAAACCCTACTTTGAAACCTTAACTCTAGTTTGAAACCCTAACCCTAGTTTGAAAACCTAACCCTAGTTTAAACCCCTACTTTGAAACCCTAACCCTAGTTCAAACCCCTAGTTTGAAACCCTAACCCGAGTTTAAACCCCTACTTTGAAACCCTAACCTGAGTTTAAACCCCTACTTTGAAAACCTAACCCTAGTTTAAACCCCTACTTTGAAACCCTAATCCTAGTTTAAACCCCTACTTTGAAACCCTAACCCTAGTTTAAACCCCTACTTTGAAACCCTAAACCTAGTTTAAACCCTTACTTTGAAACCCTAAGCCTAGTTTGAAACCCTAACCCTAATTTAAACCCCTACTTTAGAACCCTAACCCTAGGTTAAACCCCTACTTTGAAACCCTAACCTTAGTTTAAAATCCTACTTTGAAACCTTAACCCTAGTTTAAACCCCTACTTTGAAACCCTAACCCTAGTTTAAACCCCTACTTTGAAATCCTAATCCTAGTTTAAACCCCTACTTTGAAACCCTAACCCGAGTTTAAACCCCTACTTTGAAACCCTAAACCTAGTTTAAAACCCTACTTTGAAACCCTAACCCTACTTTAAACCCCTACTTTGAAACCATAACCATAGTTCAAACCCATACTTTGAAACCTTAACCCTAGTTTAAACCCCTACATTGAAACCCTAACCCTAGTTTAAACCCTAACCCTAATTGAAACCCCTACTTTAGAACCCTAACCCTAGGTTAAACCCCTACTTTGAAACCCTCACCTTAGTTTAAAATCCTACTTTGAAACCTTAACCCTAGTTTAAACCCCTACTTTGAAACCCTAACCCTAGTTTAAACCCCTACTTTGAAACCCTAACCCTAGTTTAAACCCCTAATTGAAACTTTATCCCTAGTTTAAACCCCTACTTTGAAACCCTAACCCTAGTTTAAACCCCTACTTTGAAACCCTAACCCTAGTTTAAACCCCTAATTGAAACTTTATCCCTAGTTTAAACCCCTACTTTGAAACCCTAACCATAGTTTAAACCCCTACTTTGAAACCCTAACCCTTGTTTAAAACCCTACTTTGAAACCCTAACCCTAGTTTAAACCCCTACTTTGAAACCCTAACCCTAGTTTAAACCACCATTTTGAAACCTTAACCTAGTTTAAAACCCTACTTTGAAACCCTAACCCTAGTTTAAACCCCTACTTTGAAACCTTAACCCTAGTTTAAACCCTAACCCTCGTTTAAACACCTACTTTGAAACCCTAACCCTAGTTTAAACCACTACTTTGAAACCCTAACCCTAGTTTAAAACCCTACTTTGAAACCCTAACCCTAGTTTAAACCCCTACTTTGAAACCCTAACCCTAGTTTAAAACCCTACTTTGAAACCCTAACCCTAGTTTAAAACCCTACTTTGAAACCTTAACTCTAGTTTGAAACCCTAACCTTAGTTTGAAACCCTAACCCTAGTTTAAACCCCTACTTTGAAACCCTAACCCTAGTTTAAACCCCTACTTTGAAACCCTAACCCTAGTTTAAAACCCTACTTTAAAACCCTAACCCTAGTTTAAAATCCTACTTTGAGACCCTAACCCTAGTTTAAACCCCTACTTTGAAACCCTAACCCGAGTTTAAACCCCTACTTTGAAACCCTAACCCTAGTTTAAACCCCTACTTTGAAACCCTAACCCTAGTTTAAACCACTACTTTAAAACCCTAACCCTAGTTTAAAATCCTACTTTGAAACCCTATCCCTAGTTTAAACCCCTACTTTGAAACCCCAAACCTAGTTTAAAACCCTACTTTGAAACCCTAACCCTAGTTTAAAACCCTACTTTGAAACCCTAACCCTAGTTTGAAAACCTAACCCTAGTTTAAACCCCTACTTTGAAACCCTAACCCTAGTTCAAACCCCTAGTTTGAAACCCTAACCCGAGTTTAAACCCCTACTTTGAAACCCTAACCTGAGTTTAAACCCCTACTTTGAAAACCTAACCCTAGTTTAAACCCCTACTTTGAAACCCTAATCCTAGTTTAAACCCCTACTTTGAAACCCTAACCCTAGTTTAAACCCCTACTTTGAAACCCTAACCCTAGTTTAAACCCTTACTTTGAAACCCTAAGCCTAGTTTAAAACCCTAACCCTAATTTAAACCCCTACTTTAGAACCCTAACCCTAGGTTAAACCCCTACTTTGAAACCCTAACCTTAGTTTAAAATCCTACTTTGAAACCTTAACCCTAGTTTAAACCCCTACTTTGAAACCCTAACCCTAGTTTAAACCCCTACTTTGAAATCCTAATCCTAGTTTAAACCCCTACTTTGAAACCCTAACCCGAGTTTAAACCCCTACTTTGAAACCCTAAACCTAGTTTAAAACCCTACTTTGAAACCCTAACCCTACTTTAAACCCCTACTTTGAAACCATAACCATAGTTCAAACCCATACTTTGAAACCTTAACCCTAGTTTAAACCCCTACTTTGAAACCCTAACCCTAGTTTAAACCCCTAATTGAAACTTTATCCCTAGTTTAAACCCCTACTTTGAAACCCTAACCCTAGTTTAAACCCCTACTTTGAAACCCTAACCCTAGTTTAAACCCCTAATTGAAACTTTATCCCTAGTTTAAACCCCTACTTTGAAACCCTAACCCTAGTTTAAACCCCTACTTTGAAACCCTAACCCTAGTTTAAACCCCTAATTGAAACTTTATCCCTAGTTTAAACCCCTACTTTGAAACCCTAACCATAGTTTAAACCCCTACTTTGAAACCCTAACCCTTGTTTAAAACCCTACTTTGAAACCCTAACCCTAGTTTAAACCCCTACTTTGAAACCCTAACCCTAGTTTAAACCACGTTTTTGAAACCTTAACCTAGTTTAAAACCCTACTTTGAAACCCTAACCCTAGTTTAAACCCCTACTTTGAAACCTTAACCCTAGTTTAAACCCTAACCCTCGTTTAAACACCTACTTTGAAACCCTAACCCTAGTTTAAACCACTACTTTGAAACCCTAACCCTAATTTAAAACCCTACTTTGAAACCCTAACCCTAGTTTAAACCCCTACTTTGAAACCCTAACCCTAGTTTAAAACCCTACTTTGAAACCCTAACCCTAGTTTAAAACCCTACTTTGAAACCTTAACTCTAGTTTGAAACCCTAACCCTAGTTTGAAAACCTAACCCTAGTTTAAACCCCTACTTTGAAACCCTAACCCTAGTTCAAACCCCTAGTTTGAAACCCTAACCCGAGTTTAAACCCCTACTTTGAAACCCTGACCTGAGTTTAAACCCCTACTTTGAAAACCTAACCCTAGTTTAAACCCCTACTTTGAAACCCTAATCCTAGTTTAAACCCCTACTTTGAAACCCTAACCCTAGTTTAAACCCCTACTTTGAAACCCTAAACCTAGTTTAAACCCTTACTTTGAAACCCTAAGCCTAGTTTGAAACCCTAACCCTAATTTAAACCCCTACTTTAGAACCCTAACCCTAGGTTAAACCCCTACTTTGAAACCCTAACCTTAGTTTAAAATCCTACTTTGAAACCTTAACCCTAGTTTAAACCCCTACTTTGAAACCCTAACCCTAGTTTAAACCCCTACTTTGAAATCCTAATCCTAGTTTAAACCCCTACTTTGAAACCCTAACCCGAGTTTAAACCCCTACTTTGAAACCCTAAACCTAGTTTAAAACCCTACTTTGAAACCCTAACCCTAGTTTAAACCCCTACTTTGAAACCCTTACCCTAGTTTAAAACCCTACTTTGAAACCCTAACCCTAGTTTAAACCCCTACTTTAGAACCCTAACCCTAGGTTAAAACCCTACTTTGAAACCCTAACCCTAGTTTAAACCTCTACTTTGAAACACTAACCCTAGTTTAAAACCTTACTTTGAAACCCTATCCCTAGTTTGAGACCCTAAACCTAGTTTAAACCCCTACTTTGAAACCCTAATCCTAGTTCAAACTACTACTTTGAAACCCTAACCCTAGTTTAAAACCCTACTTTGAAACCCTAACCCTAGTTTAAACCCCTACTTTAGAACCCTAACCCTAGGTTAAAACCCTACTTTGAAACCCTAACCTTAGTTTAAACCCCTACTTTAAAACCCTAACCCTCGTTTAAAACCCTACTTTGAAACCCTAAGCCTAGTTTAAACCTCTACTTTGAAACCCTAACCCTAGTTTAAAACCTTACTTTGAAACCCTATCCCTAGTTTGAGACCCTAAACCTAATTTAAACCCCTACTTTGAAACCCTAACCCTAGTTTAAACCTGTACTTTGAAACCCTAACCCTAGTTTGAAACCCTACTTTGAAACCCTAACTCTAGTTTGAAACCCTACTTTGAAACCCTAACCCTAGTTTAAAACCCTATTTTGAAACATTAACCCTAGTTTAAACCCGTACTTTGAAACCCTAACCCTAGTTTGAAACCCTACTTTGAAACCCTAACCCTAGTTTGAAACCCTACTTTGAAACCCTAACCCTAGTTTAAACCCCTACTTTGAAACCCTAACCCTAGTTTAAACCCCTAATTGAAACTTTATCCCTAGTTTAAACCCCTACTTTGAAACCCTAACCCTAGTTTAAACCCCTACTTTGAAACCCTAACCCTAGTTTAAACCCCTAATTGAAACTTTATCCCTAGTTTAAACCCCTACTTTGAAACCCTAACCCTAGTTTAAACCCCTACTTTGAAACCCTAACCCTAGTTTAAACCCCTAATTAAAACTTTATCCCTAGTTTAAACCCCTACTTTGAAACCCTAACCCTAGTTTAAACCACCATTTTGAAACCTTAACCTAGTTTAAAACCCTACTTTGAAACCCTAACCCTAGTTTAAACCCCTACTTTGAAACCTTAACCCTAGTTTAAACCCTAACCCTCGTTTAAACACCTACTTTGAAACCCTAACCCTAGTTTAAACCACTACTTTGAAACCCTAACCCTAGTTTAAAACCCTACTTTGAAACCCTAACCCTAGTTTAAACCCCTACTTTGAAACCCTAACCCTAGTTTAAAACCCTACTTTGAAACCCTAACCCTAGTTTAAAACCCTACTTTGAAACCTTAACTCTAGTTTGAAACCCTAACCTTAGTTTGAAACCCTAACCCTAGTTTAAACCCCTACTTTGAAACCCTAACCCTAGTTTAAACCCCTACTTTGAAACCCTAACCCTAGTTTAAAACCCTACTTTAAAACCCTAACCCTAGTTTAAAATCCTACTTTGAAACCCTAACCCTAGTTTAAACCCCTACTTTGAAACCCTAAACCTAGTTTAAAACCCTACTTTGAAACCCTAACCCTAGTTTGAAACCCTAACCCTAGTTTAAAACCCTACTTTGAAACCCTAACCCTAGTTTGAAAACCTAACCCTAGTTTAAACCCCTACTTTGAAACCCTAACCCTAGTTTAAACCCCTACTTTGAAACCCTAACCCGAGTTTAAACCCCTACTTTGAAACCCTAACCCTAGTTTAAACCCCTACTTTGAAACCCTAACCCTAGTTTAAAACCCTACTTTGAAACCCTAACCCTAGTTTAAACCACTACTTTAAAACCCTAACCCTAGTTTAAAATCCTACTTTGAAACCCTAACCCTAGTTTAAACCCCTACTTTGAAACCCCAAACCTAGTTTAAAACCCTACTTTGAAACCCTAACCCTAGTTTGAAACCCTAACCCTAGTTTAAACCCCTACTTTGAAACCCTAACCCTAGTTTGAAAACCTAACCCTAGTTTAAACCCCTACTTTGAAACCCTAACCCTAGTTCAAACCCCTAGTTTGAAACCCTAACCCGAGTTTAAACCCCTACTTTGAAACCCTAACCTGAGTTTAAACCCCTACTTTGAAAACCTAACCCTAGTTTAAACCCCTACTTTGAAACCCTAATCCTAGTTTAAACCCCTACTTTGAAACCCTAACCCTAGTTTAAACCCCTACTTTGAAACCCTAACCCTAGTTTAAACCCTTACTTTGAAACCCTAAGCCTAGTTTAAAACCCTAACCCTAATTTAAACCCCTACTTTAGAACCCTAACCCTAGGTTAAACCCCTACTTTGAAACCCTAACCTTAGTTTAAAATCCTACTTTGAAACCTTAACCCTAGTTTAAACCCCTACTTTGAAACCCTAACCCTAGTTTAAACCCCTACTTTGAAATCCTAATCCTAGTTTAAACCCCTACTTTGAAACCCTAACCCGAGTTTAAACCCCTACTTTGAAACCCTAAACCTAGTTTAAAACCCTACTTTGAAACCCTAACCCTACTTTAAACCCCTACTTTGAAACCATAACCATAGTTCAAACCCATACTTTGAAACCTTAACCCTAGTTTAAACCCCTACTTTGAAACCCTAACCCTAGTTTAAACCCCTAATTGAAACTTTATCCCTAGTTTAAACCCCTACTTTGAAACCCTAACCCTAGTTTAAACCCCTACTTTGAAACCCTAACCCTAGTTTAAACCCCTAATTGAAACTTTATCCCTAGTTTAAACCCCTACTTTGAAACCCTAACCCTAGTTTAAACCCCTACTTTGAAACCCTAACCCTAGTTTAAACCCCTAATTGAAACTTTATCCCTAGTTTAAACCCCTACTTTGAAACCCTAACCATAGTTTAAACCCCTACTTTGAAACCCTAACCCTTGTTTAAAACCCTACTTTGAAACCCTAACCCTAGTTTAAACCCCTACTTTGAAACCCTAACCCTAGTTTAAACCACCTTTTTGAAACCTTAACCTAGTTTAAAACCCTACTTTGAAACCCTAACCCTAGTTTAAACCCCTACTTTGAAACCTTAACCCTAGTTTAAACCCTAACCCTCGTTTAAACACCTACTTTGAAACCCTAACCCTAGTTTAAACCACTACTTTGAAACCCTAACCCTAATTTAAAACCCTACTTTGAAACCCTAACCCTAGTTTAAACCCCTACGTTGAAACCCTAACCCTAGTTTAAAACCCTACTTTGAAACCCTAACCCTAGTTTAAAACCCTACTTTGAAACCTTAACTCTAGTTTGAAACCCTAACCCTAGTTTGAAAACCTAACCCTAGTTTAAACCCCTACTTTGAAACCCTAACCCTAGTTCAAACCCCTAGTTTGAAACCCTAACCCGAGTTTAAACCCCTACTTTGAAACCCTAACCTGAGTTTAAACCCCTACTTTGAAAACCTAACCCTAGTTTAAACCCCTACTTTGAAACCCTAATCCTAGTTTAAACCCCTACTTTGAAACCCTAACCCTAGTTTAAACCCCTACTTTGAAACCCTAAACCTAGTTTAAACCCTTACTTTGAAACCCTAAGCCTAGTTTGAAACCCTAACCCTAATTTAAACCCCTACTTTAGAACCCTAACCCTAGGTTAAACCCCTACTTTGAAACCCTAACCTTAGTTTAAAATCCTACTTTGAAACCTTAACCCTAGTTTAAACCCCTACTTTGAAACCCTAACCCTAGTTTAAACCCCTACTTTGAAATCCTAATCCTAGTTTAAACCCCTACTTTGAAACCCTAACCCGAGTTTAAACCCCTACTTTGAAACCCTAAACCTAGTTTAAAACCCTACTTTGAAACCCTAACCCTACTTTAAACCCCTACTTTGAAACCATAACCATAGTTCAAACCCATACTTTGAAACCTTAACCCTAGTTTAAACCCCTACATTGAAACCCTAACCCTAGTTTAAACCCTAACCCTAATTGAAACCCCTACTTTAGAACCCTAACCCTAGGTTAAACCCCTACTTTGAAACCCTCACCTTAGTTTAAAATCCTACTTTGAAACCTTAACCCTAGTTTAAACCCCTACTTTGAAACCCTAACCCTAGTTTAAACCCCTACTTTGAAACCCTAACCCTAGTTTAAACCCCTAATTGAAACTTTATCCCTAGTTTAAACCCCTACTTTGAAACCCTAACCCTAGTTTAAACCCCTACTTTGAAACCCTAACCCTAGTTTAAACCCCTAATTGAAACTTTATCCCTAGTTTAAACCCCTACTTTGAAACCCTAACCATAGTTTAAACCCCTACTTTGAAACCCTAACCCTTGTTTAAAACCCTACTTTGAAACCCTAACCCTAGTTTAAACCCCTACTTTGAAACCCTAACCCTAGTTTAAACCACCATTTTGAAACCTTAACCTAGTTTAAAACCCTACTTTGAAACCCTAACCCTAGTTTAAACCCCTACTTTGAAACCTTAACCCTAGTTTAAACCCTAACCCTCGTTTAAACACCTACTTTGAAACCCTAACCCTAGTTTAAACCACTACTTTGAAACCCTAACCCTAGTTTAAAACCCTACTTTGAAACCCTAACCCTAGTTTAAACCCCTACTTTGAAACCCTAACCCTAGTTTAAAACCCTACTTTGAAACCCTAACCCTAGTTTAAAACCCTACTTTGAAACCTTAACTCTAGTTTGAAACCCTAACCTTAGTTTGAAACCCTAACCCTAGTTTAAACCCCTACTTTGAAACCCTAACCCTAGTTTAAACCCCTACTTTGAAACCCTAACCCTAGTTTAAAACCCTACTTTAAAACCCTAACCCTAGTTTAAAATCCTACTTTGAGACCCTAACCCTAGTTTAAACCCCTACTTTGAAACCCTAACCCGAGTTTAAACCCCTACTTTGAAACCCTAACCCTAGTTTAAACCCCTACTTTGAAACCCTAACCCTAGTTTAAACCACTACTTTAAAACCCTAACCCTAGTTTAAAATCCTACTTTGAAACCCTAACCCTAGTTTAAACCCCTACTTTGAAACCCCAAACCTAGTTTAAAACCCTACTTTGAAACCCTAACCCTAGTTTAAAACCCTACTTTGAAACCCTAACCCTAGTTTGAAAACCTAACCCTAGTTTAAAC
The DNA here is from genome assembly GCF_054856555.1 of Leptonotus elevatus. Lineage (NCBI taxonomy): Eukaryota > Metazoa > Chordata > Actinopteri > Syngnathiformes > Syngnathidae > Leptonotus > Leptonotus elevatus. The sequence continues at coordinate 7,265,095 of NC_141260.1, read as the reverse complement.
CCCTACTTTGAAACCCTAACCCTAGTTCAAACCCCTAGTTTGAAACCCTAACCCGAGTTTAAACCCCTACTTTGAAACCCTAACCTGAGTTTAAACCCCTACTTTGAAAACCTAACCCTAGTTTAAACCCCTACTTTGAAACCCTAATCCTAGTTTAAACCCCTACTTTGAAACCCTAACCCTAGTTTAAACCCCTACTTTGAAACCCTAACCCTAGTTTAAACCCTTACTTTGAAACCCTAAGCCTAGTTTAAAACCCTAACCCTAATTTAAACCCCTACTTTAGAACCCTAACCCTAGGTTAAACCCCTACTTTGAAACCCTAACCTTAGTTTAAAATCCTACTTTGAAACCTTAACCCTAGTTTAAACCCCTACTTTGAAACCCTAACCCTAGTTTAAACCCCTACTTTGAAATCCTAATCCTAGTTTAAACCCCTACTTTGAAACCCTAACCCGAGTTTAAACCCCTACTTTGAAACCCTAAACCTAGTTTAAAACCCTACTTTGAAACCCTAACCCTACTTTAAACCCCTACTTTGAAACCATAACCATAGTTCAAACCCATACTTTGAAACCTTAACCCTAGTTTAAACCCCTACTTTGAAACCCTAACCCTAGTTTAAACCCCTAATTGAAACTTTATCCCTAGTTTAAACCCCTACTTTGAAACCCTAACCCTAGTTTAAACCCCTACTTTGAAACCCTAACCCTAGTTTAAACCCCTAATTGAAACTTTATCCCTAGTTTAAACCCCTACTTTGAAACCCTAACCGTAGTTTAAACCCCTACTTTGAAACCCTAACCCTAGTTTATACCCCTAATTGAAACTTTATCCCTAGTTTAAACCCCTACTTTGAAACCCTAACCATAGTTTAAACCCCTACTTTGAAACCCTAACCCTTGTTTAAAACCCTACTTTGAAACCCTAACCCTAGTTTAAACCCCTACTTTGAAACCCTAACCCTAGTTTAAACCACCTTTTTGAAACCTTAACCTAGTTTAAAACCCTACTTTGAAACCCTAACCCTAGTTTAAACCCCTACTTTGAAACCTTAACCCTAGTTTAAACCCTAACCCTCGTTTAAACACCTACTTTGAAACCCTAACCCTAGTTTAAACCACTACTTTGAAACCCTAACCCTAGTTTAAACCCCTACTTTGAAACCCTAATCCTAGTTTAAACCCCTACTTTGAAACCCTAACCCTAGTTTAAACCCCTACTTTGAAACCCTAACCCTAGTTTAAACCCTTACTTTGAAACCCTAAACCTAGTTTGAAACCCTAACCCTAATTTAAACCCCTACTTTAGAACCCTAACCCTAGGTTAAACCCCTACTTTGAAACCCTAACCTTAGTTTAAAATCCTACTTTGAAACCTTAACCCTAGTTTAAACCCCTACTTTGAAACCCTAACCCTAGTTTAAACCCCTACTTTGAAATCCTAATCCTAGTTTAAACCCCTACTTTGAAACCCTAACCCGAGTTTAAACCCCTACTTTGAAACCCTAAACCTAGTTTAAAACCCTACTTTGAAACCCTAACCCTACTTTAAACCCCTACTTTGAAACCATAACCATAGTTCAAACCCATACTTTGAAACCTTAACCCTAGTTTAAACCCCTACTTTGAAACCCTAACCCTAGTTTAAACCCTAACCCTAATTGAAACCCCTACTTTAGAACCCTAACCCTAGGTTAAACCCCTACTTTGAAACCCTCACCTTAGTTTAAAATCCTACTTTGAAACCTTAACCCTAGTTTAAACCCCTACTTTGAAACCCTAACCCTAGTTTAAACCCCTACTTTGAAACCCTAACCCTAGTTTAAACCCCTAATTGAAACTTTATCCCTAGTTTAAACCCCTACTTTGAAACCCTAACCCTAGTTTAAACCCCTACTTTGAAACCCTAACCCTAGTTTAAACCCCTAATTGAAACTTTATCCCTAGTTTAAACCCCTACTTTGAAACCCTAACCATAGTTTAAACCCCTACTTTGAAACCCTAACCCTTGTTTAAAACCCTACTTTGAAACCCTAACCCTAGTTTAAACCCCTACTTTGAAACCCTAACCCTAGTTTAAACCACCATTTTGAAACCTTAACCTAGTTTAAAACCCTACTTTGAAACCCTAACCCTAGTTTAAACCCCTACTTTGAAACCTTAACCCTAGTTTAAACCCTAACCCTCGTTTAAACACCTACTTTGAAACCCTAACCCTAGTTTAAACCACTACTTTGAAACCCTAACCCTAGTTTAAAACCCTACTTTGAAACCCTAACCCTAGTTTAAACCCCTACTTTGAAACCCTAACCCTAGTTTAAAACCCTACTTTGAAACCCTAACCCTAGTTTAAAACCCTACTTTGAAACCTTAACTCTAGTTTGAAACCCTAACCTTAGTTTGAAACCCTAACCCTAGTTTAAACCCCTACTTTGAAACCCTAACCCTAGTTTAAACCCCTACTTTGAAACCCTAACCCTAGTTTAAAACCCTACTTTAAAACCCTAACCCTAGTTTAAAATCCTACTTTGAGACCCTAACCCTAGTTTAAACCCCTACTTTGAAACCCTAAACCTAGTTTAAAACCCTACTTTGAAACCCTAACCTTAGTTTGAAACCCTAACCCTAGTTTAAAACCCTACTTTGAAACCCTAACCCTAGTTTGAAAACCTAACCCTAGTTTAAACCCCTACTTTGAAACCCTAACCCTAGTTTAAACCCCTACTTTGAAACCCTAACCCGAGTTTAAACCCCTACTTTGAAACCCTAACCCTAGTTTAAACCCCTACTTTGAAACCCTAACCCTAGTTTAAAACCCTACTTTGAAACCCTAACCCTAGTTTAAACCACTATTTTAAAACCCTAACCCTAGTTTAAAATCCTACTTTGAAACCCTAACCCTAGTTTAAACCCCTACTTTGAAACCCCAAACCTAGTTTAAAACCCTACTTTGAAACCCTAACCCTAGTTTGAAACCCTAACCCTAGTTTAAAACCCTACTTTGAAACCCAAACCCTAATTTGAAACCCTAACCCTAGTTTAAACCCCTACTTTGAAACCCTAACCCTAGTTCAAACCCCTAGTTTGAAACCCTAACCCGAGTTTAAACCCCCACTTTGAAACCCTAACCTGAGTTTAAACCCCTACTTTGAAAACCTAACCCTAGTTTAAACCCCTACTTTGAAACCCTAATCCTAGTTTAAACCCCTACTTTGAAACCCTAACCCTAGTTTAAACCCCTACTTTGAAACCCTAACCCTAGTTTAAACCCTTACTTTGAAACCCTAAGCCTAGTTTGAAACCCTAACCCTAATTTAAACCCCTACTTTAGAACCCTAACCCTAGGTTAAACCCCTACTTTGAAACCCTAACCTTAGTTTAAAATCCAACTTTGAAACCTTAACCCTAGTTTAAACCCCTACTTTGAAACCCTAACCCTAGTTTAAACCCCTACTTTGAAATCCTAATCCTAGTTTAAACCCCTACTTTGAAACCCTAACCCTAGTTTAAACCCCTACTTTGAAACCCTAACCCTAGTTTAAACCCCTTCTTTGAAACCCTAACCCTAGTTTGAAACCCTAACCCTAATTTAAACCCCTACTTTGAAACCCTAACCCTAGTTTGAAAACCTAACCCTAGTTTAAACCCCTACTTTGAAACCCTAACCCTAATTTAAACCCCTAGTTAGAAACCCTAACCCGAGTTTAAACCCCTACTTTGAAACCCTAACCTGAGTTTAAACCCCTACTTTGAAAACCTAACCCTAGTTTAAACCCCTACTTTGAAACCCTAATCCTAGTTTAAACCCCTACTTTGAAACCCTAACCCTAGTTTAAACCCCTACTTTGAAACCCTAACCCTAGTTTAAACCCCTACTTTGAAACCCTAACCCTAATTTAAACCCTTACTTTGAAACCCTAAGCCTAGTTTGAAACCCTAACCCTAATTTAAACCCCTACTTTAGAACCCTAACCCTAGGTTAAACCCCTACTTTGAAACCCTAAACTTAGTTTAAAATCCAACTTTGAAACCTTAACCCTAGTTTAAACCCCTACTTTGAAACCCTTACCCTAGTTTAAACCCCTACTTTGAAATCCTAATCCTAGTTTAAACCCCTACTTTGAAACCCTAACCCTAGTTTAAACCCCTACTTTGAAACCCTAACCCTAGTTTAAACCCCTTCTTTGAAACCCTAACCCTAGTTTGAAACCCTAACCCTAATTTAAACCCCTACTTTGAAACCCTAACCCTAGTTTGAAACCCTAACCCTAGTTTAAACCCCTACTTTGAAACCCTAACCCTAGTTTAAACCCCTAGTTAGAAACCCTAACCCGAGTTTAAACCCCTACTTTGAAACCCTAACCTGAGTTTAAACCCCTACTTTGAAAACCTAACCCTAGTTTAAATCCCTACTTTGAAACCCTAATCCTAGTTTAAACCCCTACTTTGAAACCCTAACCCTAGTTTAAACCCCTACTTTGAAACCCTAACCCTAGTTTAAACCCCTACTTTGAAACCCTAACCCTAATTTAAACCCTTACTTTGAAACCCTAAGCCTAGTTTGAAACCCTAACCCTAATTTAAACCCCTACTTTAGAACCCTAACCCTAGGTTAAACCCCTACTTTGAAACCCTAACCTTAGTTTAAAATCCTACTTTGAAACCTTAACCCTAGTTTAAACCCCTACTTTGAAACCCTAACCCTAGTTTAATCCCCTACTTTGAAATCCTAATCCTAGTTTAAACCCCTACTTTGAAACCCTATCCATAGTTTAAACCCCTACTTTGAAACCCTAACCCTAGTTAAAACCCCTTCTTTGAAACCCTAACCCTAGTTTGAAACCCTAACCCTAATTTAAACCCCTACTTTAGAACCCTAACCCTAGGTTAAACCCCTACTTTGAAACCCTCACCTTAGTTTAAAATCCTACTTTGAAACCTTAACCCTAGTTTAAACCCCTACTTTGAAACCCTAACCCTAGTTTAAAACCCTACTTTGAAACCCTATTCCTAGTTTAAAACCAGACTTTATAACCCAAACCCTACTTTGAAACCCTAACCCTAGTTTAAAACCCTACTTTGAAACCCTAACCCTAGTTTGAAAACCTTACCCTAGTTTAAACCCCTACTTTGAAACCTTAACCCTAGTTTGAAACCCTACTTTGAATCCCTAACCCTAGTTTAAACCCCTACTTTGAAACCCTAACCCTAGTTTAAACCCCTACTTTGAAACACTTACCCTAGTTTAAAACCCTACTTTGAAACCCTAACCCTAGTTTAAAACCCTACTTTGAAACCCTATTCCTAGTTTAAACCCCTACTTTGAAACACTTACCCTAGTTTAAAACCCTACTTTGAAACCCTAACCCTAGTTTGAAACCCTAACCCTCGTTTACACACCTACTTTGAAACCCTTACCCTAGTTTGAAACCCTACTTTGAAACCCTAACCCTAGTTTGAAACCCTACTTTGAAACCCTAACCCTAGTTTAAACCCCCACTTTGAAACCCTAACCCTAGTTTGAAACCCTTTTTTGAAACCCTAACCCTAGTTTGAAAACCTAACCCTAGTTTAAACCCCTACTTTGAAACCTTAACCCTAGTTTGAAACCCTACTTTGAATCCCTAACCCTAGTTTAAACCCCTACTTTGAAACCCTAACCCTAGTTTAAACCCCTACTTTGAAACACTTACCCTAGTTTAAAACCCTACTTTGAAACCCTAACCCTAGTTTAAAACCCCACTTTGAAACCTTAACCCTAGTTTAAACCCCTACTTTGAAACACTTACCCTAGTTTAAAACCCTACTTTGAAACCCTATCCATAGTTTAAACCCCTACTTTGAAACCCTAACCCTAGTTTAAACCCCTTCTTTGAAACCCTAACCCTAGTTTGAAACCCTAACCCTAATTTAAACCCCTACTTTAGAACCCTAACCCTAGGTTAAACCCCTACTTTGAAACCCTCACCTTAGTTTAAAATCCTACTTTGAAACCTTAACCCTAGTTTAAACCCCTACTTTGAAACCCTAACCCTAGTTTAAAACCCTACTTTGAAACCCTATTCCTAGTTTAAAACCAGACTTTGAAACCCTAACCCTAGATTAAACCCCTACTTTGAAACCCTAACCCTAGTTTTAAACCCTACTATGAAACCCTAACACTAGTTTGAAAACCTTACCCTAAATTAAACCCCTACTTTGAAACCCTAACCCTAATTTAAACCCCTACTTTGAAACCCTAACCCTAATTTAAACCCTTACTTTGAAACCCTAAGCCTAGTTTGAAACCCTAACCCTAATTTAAACCCCTACTTTAGAACCCTAACCCTAGGTTAAACCCCTACTTTGAAACCCTAACCTTAGTTTAAAATCCTACTTTGAAACCTTAACCCTAGTTTAAACCCCTACTTTGAAACCCTAACCCTAGTTTAATCCCCTACTTTGAAATCCTAATCCTAGTTTAAACCCCTACTTTGAAACCCTATCCATAGTTTAAACCCCTACTTTGAAACCCTAACCCTAGTTTAAACCCCTTCTTTGAAACCCAAACCCTACTTTGAAACCCTAACCCTAATTTAAACCCCTACTTTAGAACCCTAACCCTAGGTTAAACCCCTACTTTGAAACCCTCACCTTAGTTTAAAATCCTACTTTGAAACCTTAACCCTAGTTTAAACCCCTACTTTGAAACCCTAACCCTAGTTTAAAACCCTACTTTGAAACCCTATTCCTAGTTTAAAACCAGACTTTGAAACCCTAACCCTAGATTAAACCCCTACTTTGAAACCCTAACCCTAGTTTAAAACCCTACTTTGAAACCCTAACACTAGTTTGAAAACCTTACCCTAAATTAAACCCCTACTTTGAAACCCTAACCCTAGTTTAAAACCCTACTTTGAAACCCTAACCCTAGTTTGAAAACCTAACCCTAGTTTAAACCCCTACTTTGAAACCTTAACCCTAGTTTGAAACCCTACTTTGAATCCCTAACCCTAGTTTAAACCCCTACTTTGAAACCCTAACCCTAGTTTAAACCCCTACTTTGAAACACTTACCCTAGTTTAAAACCCTACTTTGAAACCCTAACCCTAGTTTAAAACCCTACTTTGAAACCCTAACCCTAGTTTAAACCCCTACTTTGAAACACTTACCCTAGTTTAAAACCCTACTTTGAAACCCTAACCCTAGTTTGAAACCCTAACCCTCGTTTACACACCTACTTTGAAACCCTTACCCTAGTTTGAAACCCTACTTTGAAACCCTAACCCTAGTTTGAAACCCTACTTTGAAACCCTAACCCTAGTTTAAACCCCCACTTTGAAACCCTAACCCTAGTTTGAAACCCTTTTTTGAAACCCTAACCCTAGTTTGAAAACCTAACCCTAGTTTAAACCCCTACTTTGAAACCTTAACCCTAGTTTGAAACCCTACTTTGAATCCCTAACCCTAGTTTAAACCCCTACTTTGAAACCCTAACCCTAGTTTAAACCCCTACTTTGAAACACTTACCCTAGTTTAAAACCCTACTTTGAAACCCTAACCCTAGTTTAAACCACTATTTTAAAACCCTAACCCTAGTTTAAAATCCTACTTTGAAACCCTAACCCTAGTTTAAACCCCTACTTTGAAACCCCAAACCTAGTTTAAAACCCTACTTTGAAACCCTAACCCTAGTTTGAAACCCTAACCCTAGTTTAAAACCCTACTTTGAAACCCAAACCCTAATTTGAAACCCTAACCCTAGTTTAAACCCCTACTTTGAAACCCTAACCCTAGTTCAAACCCCTAGTTTGAAACCCTAACCCGAGTTTAAACCCCCACTTTGAAACCCTAACCTGAGTTTAAACCCCTACTTTGAAAACCTAACCCTAGTTTAAACCCCTACTTTGAAACCCTAATCCTAGTTTAAACCCCTACTTTGAAACCCTAACCCTAGTTTAAACCCCTACTTTGAAACCCTAACCCTAGTTTAAACCCTTACTTTGAAACCCTAAGCCTAGTTTGAAACCCTAACCCTAATTTAAACCCCTACTTTAGAACCCTAACCCTAGGTTAAACCCCTACTTTGAAACCCTAACCTTAGTTTAAAATCCAACTTTGAAACCTTAACCCTAGTTTAAACCCCTACTTTGAAACCCTAACCCTAGTTTAAACCCCTACTTTGAAATCCTAATCCTAGTTTAAACCCCTACTTTGAAACCCTAACCCTAGTTTAAACCCCTACTTTGAAACCCTAACCCTAGTTTAAACCCCTTCTTTGAAACCCTAACCCTAGTTTGAAACCCTAACCCTAATTTAAACCCCTACTTTGAAACCCTAACCCTAGTTTGAAAACCTAACCCTAGTTTAAACCCCTACTTTGAAACCCTAACCCTAATTTAAACCCCTAGTTAGAAACCCTAACCCGAGTTTAAACCCCTACTTTGAAACCCTAACCTGAGTTTAAACCCCTACTTTGAAAACCTAACCCTAGTTTAAACCCCTACTTTGAAACCCTAATCCTAGTTTAAACCCCTACTTTGAAACCCTAACCCTAGTTTAAACCCCTACTTTGAAACCCTAACCCTAGTTTAAACCCCTACTTTGAAACCCTAACCCTAATTTAAACCCTTACTTTGAAACCCTAAGCCTAGTTTGAAACCCTAACCCTAATTTAAACCCCTACTTTAGAACCCTAACCCTAGGTTAAACCCCTACTTTGAAACCCTAAACTTAGTTTAAAATCCAACTTTGAAACCTTAACCCTAGTTTAAACCCCTACTTTGAAACCCTTACCCTAGTTTAAACCCCTACTTTGAAATCCTAATCCTAGTTTAAACCCCTACTTTGAAACCCTAACCCTAGTTTAAACCCCTACTTTGAAACCCTAACCCTAGTTTAAACCCCTTCTTTGAAACCCTAACCCTAGTTTGAAACCCTAACCCTAATTTAAACCCCTACTTTGAAACCCTAACCCTAGTTTGAAACCCTAACCCTAGTTTAAACCCCTACTTTGAAACCCTAACCCTAGTTTAAACCCCTAGTTAGAAACCCTAACCCGAGTTTAAACCCCTACTTTGAAACCCTAACCTGAGTTTAAACCCCTACTTTGAAAACCTAACCCTAGTTTAAATCCCTACTTTGAAACCCTAATCCTAGTTTAAACCCCTACTTTGAAACCCTAACCCTAGTTTAAACCCCTACTTTGAAACCCTAACCCTAGTTTAAACCCCTACTTTGAAACCCTAACCCTAATTTAAACCCTTACTTTGAAACCCTAAGCCTAGTTTGAAACCCTAACCCTAATTTAAACCCCTACTTTAGAACCCTAACCCTAGGTTAAACCCCTACTTTGAAACCCTAACCTTAGTTTAAAATCCTACTTTGAAACCTTAACCCTAGTTTAAACCCCTACTTTGAAACCCTAACCCTAGTTTAATCCCCTACTTTGAAATCCTAATCCTAGTTTAAACCCCTACTTTGAAACCCTATCCATAGTTTAAACCCCTACTTTGAAACCCTAACCCTAGTTAAAACCCCTTCTTTGAAACCCTAACCCTAGTTTGAAACCCTAACCCTAATTTAAACCCCTACTTTAGAACCCTAACCCTAGGTTAAACCCCTACTTTGAAACCCTCACCTTAGTTTAAAATCCTACTTTGAAACCTTAACCCTAGTTTAAACCCCTACTTTGAAACCCTAACCCTAGTTTAAAACCCTACTTTGAAACCCTATTCCTAGTTTAAAACCAGACTTTATAACCCAAACCCTACTTTGAAACCCTAACCCTAGTTTAAAACCCTACTTTGAAACCCTAACCCTAGTTTGAAAACCTTACCCTAGTTTAAACCCCTACTTTGAAACCTTAACCCTAGTTTGAAACCCTACTTTGAATCCCTAACCCTAGTTTAAACCCCTACTTTGAAACCCTAACCCTAGTTTAAACCCCTACTTTGAAACACTTACCCTAGTTTAAAACCCTACTTTGAAACCCTAACCCTAGTTTAAAACCCTACTTTGAAACCCTATTCCTAGTTTAAACCCCTACTTTGAAACACTTACCCTAGTTTAAAACCCTACTTTGAAACCCTAACCCTAGTTTGAAACCCTAACCCTCGTTTACACACCTACTTTGAAACCCTTACCCTAGTTTGAAACCCTACTTTGAAACCCTAACCCTAGTTTGAAACCCTACTTTGAAACCCTAACCCTAGTTTAAACCCCCACTTTGAAACCCTAACCCTAGTTTGAAACCCTTTTTTGAAACCCTAACCCTAGTTTGAAAACCTAACCCTAGTTTAAACCCCTACTTTGAAACCTTAACCCTAGTTTGAAACCCTACTTTGAATCCCTAACCCTAGTTTAAACCCCTACTTTGAAACCCTAACCCTAGTTTAAACCCCTACTTTGAAACACTTACCCTAGTTTAAAACCCTACTTTGAAACCCTAACCCTAGTTTAAAACCCCACTTTGAAACCTTAACCCTAGTTTAAACCCCTACTTTGAAACACTTACCCTAGTTTAAAACCCTACTTTGAAACCCTATCCATAGTTTAAACCCCTACTTTGAAACCCTAACCCTAGTTTAAACCCCTTCTTTGAAACCCTAACCCTAGTTTGAAACCCTAACCCTAATTTAAACCCCTACTTTAGAACCCTAACCCTAGGTTAAACCCCTACTTTGAAACCCTCACCTTAGTTTAAAATCCTACTTTGAAACCTTAACCCTAGTTTAAACCCCTACTTTGAAACCCTAACCCTAGTTTAAAACCCTACTTTGAAACCCTATTCCTAGTTTAAAACCAGACTTTGAAACCCTAACCCTAGATTAAACCCCTACTTTGAAACCCTAACCCTAGTTTTAAACCCTACTATGAAACCCTAACACTAGTTTGAAAACCTTACCCTAAATTAAACCCCTACTTTGAAACCCTAACCCTAATTTAAACCCCTACTTTGAAACCCTAACCCTAATTTAAACCCTTACTTTGAAACCCTAAGCCTAGTTTGAAACCCTAACCCTAATTTAAACCCCTACTTTAGAACCCTAACCCTAGGTTAAACCCCTACTTTGAAACCCTAACCTTAGTTTAAAATCCTACTTTGAAACCTTAACCCTAGTTTAAACCCCTACTTTGAAACCCTAACCCTAGTTTAATCCCCTACTTTGAAATCCTAATCCTAGTTTAAACCCCTACTTTGAAACCCTATCCATAGTTTAAACCCCTACTTTGAAACCCTAACCCTAGTTTAAACCCCTTCTTTGAAACCCAAACCCTACTTTGAAACCCTAACCCTAATTTAAACCCCTACTTTAGAACCCTAACCCTAGGTTAAACCCCTACTTTGAAACCCTCACCTTAGTTTAAAATCCTACTTTGAAACCTTAACCCTAGTTTAAACCCCTACTTTGAAACCCTAACCCTAGTTTAAAACCCTACTTTGAAACCCTATTCCTAGTTTAAAACCAGACTTTGAAACCCTAACCCTAGATTAAACCCCTACTTTGAAACCCTAACCCTAGTTTAAAACCCTACTTTGAAACCCTAACACTAGTTTGAAAACCTTACCCTAAATTAAACCCCTACTTTGAAACCCTAACCCTAGTTTAAAACCCTACTTTGAAACCCTAACCCTAGTTTGAAAACCTAACCCTAGTTTAAACCCCTACTTTGAAACCTTAACCCTAGTTTGAAACCCTACTTTGAATCCCTAACCCTAGTTTAAACCCCTACTTTGAAACCCTAACCCTAGTTTAAACCCCTACTTTGAAACACTTACCCTAGTTTAAAACCCTACTTTGAAACCCTAACCCTAGTTTAAACCCCTACTTTGAAACCCTAACCCTAATTTAAACCCTTACTTTGAAACCCTAAGCCTAGTTTGAAACCCTAACCCTAATTTAAACCCCTACTTTAGAACCCTAACCCTAGGTTAAACCCCTACTTTGAAACCCTAACCTTAGTTTAAAATCCTACTTTGAAACCTTAACCCTAGTTTAAACCCCTACTTTGAAACCCTAACCCTAGTTTAATCCCCTACTTTGAAATCCTAATCCTAGTTTAAACCCCTACTTTGAAACCCTATCCATAGTTTAAACCCCTACTTTGAAACCCTAACCCTAGTTTAAACCCCTTCTTTGAAACCCAAACCCTACTTTGAAACCCTAACCCTAATTTAAACCCCTACTTTAGAACCCTAACCCTAGGTTAAACCCCTACTTTGAAACCCTCACCTTAGTTTAAAATCCTACTTTGAAACCTTAACCCTAGTTTAAACCCCTACTTTGAAACCCTAACCCTAGTTTAAAACCCTACTTTGAAACCCTATTCCTAGTTTAAAACCAGACTTTGAAACCCTAACCCTAGATTAAACCCCTACTTTGAAACCCTAACCCTAGTTTAAAACCCTACTTTGAAACCCTAACACTAGTTTGAAAACCTTACCCTAAATTAAACCCCTACTTTGAAACCCTAACCCTAGTTTAAAACCCTACTTTGAAACCCTAACCCTAGTTTGAAAACCTAACCCTAGTTTAAACCCCTACTTTGAAACCTTAACCCTAGTTTGAAACCCTACTTTGAATCCCTAACCCTAGTTTAAACCCCTACTTTGAAACCCTAACCCTAGTTTAAACCCCTACTTTGAAACACTTACCCTAGTTTAAAACCCTACTTTGAAACCCTAACCCTAGTTTAAAACCCTACTTTGAAACCCTAACCCTAGTTTAAACCCCTACTTTGAAACACTTACCCTAGTTTAAAACCCTACTTTGAAACCCTAACCCTAGTTTGAAACCCTAACCCTCGTTTACACACCTACTTTGAAACCCTTACCCTAGTTTGAAACCCTACTTTGAAACCCTAACCCTAGTTTGAAACCCTACTTTGAAACCCTAACCCTAGTTTAAACCCCCACTTTGAAACCCTAACCCTAGTTTGAAACCCTTTTTTGAAACCCTAACCCTAGTTTGAAAACCTAACCCTAGTTTAAACCCCTACTTTGAAACCTTAACCCTAGTTTGAAACCCTACTTTGAATCCCTAACCCTAGTTTAAACCCCTACTTTGAAACCCTAACCCTAGTTTAAACCCCTACTTTGAAACACTTACCCTAGTTTAAAACCCTACTTTGAAACCCTAACCCTAGTTTAAAACCCTACTTTGAAACCCTAACCCTAGTTTAAACCCCTACTTTGAAACACTTACCCTAGTTTAAAACCCTACTTTGAAACCCTATCCATAGTTTAAACCCCTACTTTGAAACCCTAACCCTAGTTTAAACCCCTTCTTTGAAACCCTAACCCTAGTTTGAAACCCTAACCCTAATTTAAACCCCTACTTTAGAACCCTAACCCTAGGTTAAACCCCTACTTTGAAACCCTCACCTTAGTTTAAAATCCTACTTTGAAACCTTAACCCTAGTTTAAACCCCTACTTTGAAACCCTAACCCTAGTTTAAAACCCTACTTTGAAACCCTATTCCTAGTTTAAAACCAGACTTTGAAACCCTAATCCTAGATTAAACCCCTACTTTGAAACCCTAACCCTAGTTTAAAACCCTACTTTGAAACCCTAACACTAGTTTGAAAACCTTACCCTAAATTAAACCCCTACTTTGAAACCCTAACCCTAGTTTAAAACCCTACTTTGAAACCCTAACCCTAGTTTGAAAACCTAACCCTAGTTTAAACCCCTACTTTGAAACCTTAACCCTAGTTTGAAACCCTACTTTGAATCCCTAACCCTAGTTTAAACCCCTACTTTGAAACCCTAACCCTAGTTTAAACCCCTACTTTGAAACACTTACCCTAGTTTAAAACCCTACTTTGAAACCCTAACCCTAGTTTAAAACCCTACTTTGAAACCCTAACCCTAGTTTAAACCCCTACTTTGAAACACTTACCCTAGTTTAAAACCCTACTTTGAAACCCTAACCCTAGTTTGAAACCCTAACCCTCGTTTACACACCTACTTTGAAACCCTTACCCTAGTTTGAAACCCTACTTTGAAACCCTAACCCTAGTTTGAAACCCTACTTTGAAACCCTAACCCTAGTTTAAACCCCCACTTTGAAACCCTAACCCTAGTTTGAAACCCTTTTTTGGAACCCTAACCCTAGTTTAAACCCCTACTTTGAAACCCTAACCCTAGTTTAAAACCCTACTTTGAAACCCTAACACTAGTTTGAAAACCTTACCCTAAATTAAACCCCTACTTTGAAACCCTAACCCTAGTTTAAAACCCTACTTTGAAACCCTAACCCTAGTTTGAAAACCTAACCCTAGTTTAAACCCCTACTTTGAAACCTTAACCCTAGTTTGAAACCCTACTTTGAATCCCTAACCCTAGTTTAAACCCCTACTTTGAAACCCTAACCCTAGTTTAAACCCCTACTTTGAAACACTTACCCTAGTTTAAAACCCTACTTTGAAACCCTAACCCTAGTTTAAAACCCTACTTTGAAACCCTAACCCTAGTTTAAACCCCTACTTTGAAACACTTACCCTAGTTTAAACCCCTACTTTGAAACCCTATCCATAGTTTAAACCCCTACTTTGAAACCCTAACCCTAGTTTAAACCCCTTCTTTGAAACCCTAACCCTAGTTTGAAACCCTAACCCTAATTTAAACCCCTACTTTAGAACCCTAACCCTAGGTTAAACCCCTACTTTGAAACCCTCACCTTAGTTTAAAATCCTACTTTGAAACCTTAACCCTAGTTTAAACCACCTACTTTGAAACCCTAACCCTAGTTTAAAACCCTACTTTGAAACCCTATTCCTAGTTTAAAACCAGACTTTGAAACCCTAACCCTAGATTAAACCCCTACTTTGAAACCCTAACCCTAGTTTAAAACCCTACTTTGAAACCCTAACACTAGTTTGAAAACCTTACCCTAAATTAAACCCCTACTTTGAAACCCTAACCCTAGTTTAAAACCCTACTTTGAAACCCTAACCCTAGTTTGAAAACCTAACCCTAGTTTAAACCCCTACTTTGAAACCTTAACCCTAGTTTGAAACCCTACTTTGAATCCCTAACCCTAGTTTAAACCCCTACTTTGAAACCCTAACCCTAGTTTAAACCCCTACTTTGAAACACTTACCCTAGTTTAAAACCCTACTTTGAAACCCTAACCCTAGTTTAAAACCCTACTTTGAAACCCTAACCCTAGTTTAAACCCCTACTTTGAAACACTTACCCTAGTTTAAAACCCTACTTTGAAACCCTAACCCTAGTTTGAAACCCTAACCCTCGTTTACACACCTACTTTGAAACCCTAACCCTAGTTTGAAACCCTACTTCGAAACCCTAACCCTAGTTTGAAACCCTACTTCGAAACCCTAACCCTAGTTTAAACCCCCACTTTGAAACCCTAACCCTAGTTTGAAACCCTTTTTTGGAACCCTAACCCTAGTTTAAACCCCTACTTTTAAACCCTAACCCTAGTTTAAACCCCTACTTTGAAACCTTAACCCTAGTTTAAACAACTACTTTGAAACCCTAACCCTAGTTTAAAACCCTACTTTGAAACCCTAACCCTAGTTTAACCCCTACTTTGAAAACATAACCCTCGTTTACACCATTACTTTGCAACCCTAACCCTAGTTTACACCATTACTTTGCAACCCTAACCCTTGTTTAAACCCCTACTTTGAAACCCTAACCCTAGTTTAGATCCCTACTTTGAAACCCTAACCCTAGTTTAAACCCCTACTTTGAATCCCTAACCCTAGTTTAAACCCCTACTTTGAATCTCTAACCCTAGTTTAAACCCCTACTTTGAATCCCTAACCCTAGTTTAAACCACTACTTTGAAACCCTAACCCTAGTTTAAAACCCTACTTTGAAACCCTAACCCTAGTTAAAAACCCTACTTTGAAACCCTAACCCTAGTTTTAACCCCTACTTTGAAACCCTAACCCTAGTTTAAACCATTACTTTGCAACCCTAACCCTAGTTTAAAACCCTACTTTGAAACCCTAATCCTAGTTTAAACCCCTACTTTGAATCCCTAACCCTAGTTTAGATCCCAACTTTGAAACCCTAACCCTAGTTTAAACCCCTACTTTGAAACCCTTACCCTAAATTAAACCCCTACTTTGAAACCCTAACCCTAGTTTAAAACCCTACTTTGAAACCCTAACCCTAGTTTGAAAACCTAACCCTAGTTTAAACCCCTACTTTGAAACCTTAACCCTAGTTTGAAACCCTACTTTGAATCCCTAACCCTAGTTTAAACCCCTACTTTGAAACCCTAACCCTAGTTTAAACCCCTACTTTGAAACACTTACCCTAGTTTAAAACCCTACTTTGAAACCCTAACCCTAGTTTAAAACCCTACTTTGAAACCCTAACCCTAGTTTAAACCCCTACTTTGAAACACTTACCCTAGTTTAAAACCCTACTTTGAAACCCTAACCCTAGTTTGAAACCCTAACCCTCGTTTACACACCTACTTTGAAACCCTAACCCTAGTTTGAAACCCTACTTCGAAACCCTAACCCTAGTTTGAAACCCTACTTCGAAACCCTAACCCTAGTTTAAACCCCCACTTTGAAACCCTAACCCTAGTTTGAAACCCTTTTTTGGAACCCTAACCCTAGTTTAAACCCCTACTTTTAAACCCTAACCCTAGTTTAAACCCCTACTTTGAAACCTTAACCCTAGTTTAAACAACTACTTTGAAACCCTAACCCTAGTTTAAAACCCTACTTTGAAACCCTAACCCTAGTTTAACCCCTACTTTGAAAACATAACCCTCGTTTACACCATTACTTTGCAACCCTAACCCTAGTTTACACCATTACTTTGCAACCCTAACCCTTGTTTAAACCCCTACTTTGAAACCCTAACCCTAGTTTAGATCCCTACTTTGAAACCCTAACCCTAGTTTAAACCCCTACTTTGAATCCCTAACCCTAGTTTAAACCCCTACTTTGAATCTCTAACCCTAGTTTAAACCCCTACTTTGAATCCCTAACCCTAGTTTAAACCACTACTTTGAAACCCTAACCCTAGTTTAAAACCCTACTTTGAAACCCCAACCCTAGTTAAAAACCCTACTTTGAAACCCTAACCCTAGTTTTAACCCCTACTTTGAAACCCTAACCCTAGTTTAAACCATTACTTTGCAACCCTAACCCTAGTTTAAACCCCTACTTTGAAACCCTAATCCTAGTTTAAACCCCTACTTTGAATCCCTAACCCTAGTTTAGATCCCAACTTTGAAACCCTAACCCTAGTTTAAACCCCTACTTTGAAACCCTAACCCTACGTTAAACCCCTACTTTGAAACCCTAACCCTAGTTTAAACCCCTATTATGAATCCCTAAGCCTAGTTTAAACCCCTACTTTGAAACCCTAACCCTAGTTTAAAACCCTACTTTGAAACCCTAACCCTAGTTTAAACCCCTACTTTTAAACCCTAACCCTAGTTTAAACCATTACTTGGCAACCCTAAACCTAGTTTAAACCCCTACTTTGAAACCCTAACCCTAGTTTTAACCCCTACTTTGAATCCCTAACCCTAGTTTAAACCCCTACTTTGAATTCCTAACCCTAGTTTAAACCCCTACTTTGAAACACTTACCCTACTTTAAACCCCTACTTTGAAACCCTAACCCTAGTTTAAACCCCTACTTTGAATTCCTAACCCTAGTTTAAACACCTACTTTTAAACCCTAACCCTAGTTGAAACCCTTACGTTGAAACCTTAACCCTAGTTTAAACCACTACTTGGAAACCCTAACCCTAGTTTAAACCCCTACTTTGAATCCCTAACCCTAGTTTAGATCCCTACTTTGAAACCCTAACCCTAGTTTAAACCCCTACTTTGAAACCCTAACCCTACTTTAAACCGCTACTTTGAAACCCTAACCCTAGTTTAAACCCCTACTTTGAATCCCTAACCCTAGTTTAAACCCCTACTTTGAAACCCAAACCCTAATTTAAATCCCTACTTTGAAACCCTAACCCTAGTTTAAACCCCTACTTTGAAACCCTAACGCTAGTTTAAAAACCTACTATGAAACCCTAACCCTAGTTTAAACCCCTACTTTGAAACCCTAACCCTAATTTAAACCCCTACTTTAGAACCCTAAACCTAGGTTAAACCCCTACTTTGAAACCCTAACCTTAGTTTAAAATCCTACTTTGAAACCTTAACCTTAGTTTAAACCCCTACTTTGAAACACTAACCCTAGTTTAAACCCCTACTTTGAAACCCTAACCCTAGTGTAAAACCCTACTTTGAAACCCTAACCCCAGTTTAAAACCCTACTTTGAAACCCTAACCCTAGTTTAAACCCCTACTTTGAAACCCTAACCCTAGTTTAAACCCCTACTTTGAAACCCTAAACCTAGTTTAAACCACTACTTTGAAACCCTAACCCTAGTTTAAAACCCTACTTTGAAACCCTAACCCTAGTTTAAACCCCTTCTTTGAAACGCTAACCCTAGTTTAAAACCCTACTTTGAAACCCTAACCCTAGTTTAAAACCCTACTTTGAAACCTTAACTCTAGTTTGAAACCCTAACCCTAGTTTGAAACCCTAACCCTAGTTTAAACCCCTACTTTGAAACCCTAACCCTAGTTTAAGCCCCTACTTTGAAACCTTAACCATAGTTTAAAACCCTACTTTGAAACCCTAACTCGAGTTTAAACCCCTACTTAAGAACCCTTACCCTAGGTTAAAACCCTACTTTGAAACCCTAACCCTAGTTTAAACCCCTACTTTAAAACCCTAATCCTAGTTTAAAACCCTACTTTGAAACCCTAACCCTAGTTTAAGCCCCTACTTTGAAACCTTAACCATAGTTTAAAACCCTACTTTGAAACCCTAACTCGAGTTTAAACAACTACTTAAGAACCCTAACCTTAGGTTAAAACCCTACTTTGAAACCCTAACCCTAGTTTAAACCCCTACTCTAAAACCCTAATCCTAGTTTAAAACCCTACTTTGAAACCCAAACCCTAGTTTAAACCCCTACTTTGAAACCCTAACCATAGTTTAAAACCCTACTTTGAAACCCTAACCCTAGTTTGAAACCCTAACCCTAGTTTAAACACCTACTTTGAAACACTAACCCTAGTTTAAACCCCTACTTTGAAACCCTAACCCTACTTTAAACCCCTACTTTGAAACCCTAACCTAGTTTAAACCCCTACTTTGAATCCCTAACCCTAGTTTAAACCCCTACTTTGAAACCCTAACCCTAGTTTAAAACCCTACCTTGAAACCCTAACCCTAGTTTGAAAACCTAACCCTAGTTTAAACCCCTACTTTGAAACCCTAACCCTAGTTTAAACCCCTACTTTGAAACCCTAACCCTAGTTTAAATCCCTACTTTGAAACCCTAACCCTAGTTTAAAACCCTACCTTGAAACCCTAACCCTACTTTGAAACCCTAACCCTAGTTTAAGCCCCTACTTTGAAACCTTAACCATAGTTTGAAACCCTACTTTGAAACCCTAACTCGAGTTTAAACCCCTACTTAAGAACCCTAACCCTTGGTTAAAACCCTACTTTGAAACCCTAACCCTAGTTTAAACCCCTACTTTGAAACCCTAACCCTAGTTTAAACCCCTACTTTGAAACCCTAACCATAGTTTAAAACCCTACTTTGAAACCCTAACCCTAGTTTGAAACCCTAACCCTAGTTTAAAACCCCTACTTTGAAACCCTAACCATAGTTTAAAACCCTACTTTGAAACCCTAACCCTAGTTTAAACCCCTACTTTGAAACCCTAACCATAGTTTAAAACCCTACTTTGAAACCCTAACCCTAGTTTGAAACCCTAACCCTAGTTTAAACACCTAGTTTGAAACCCTAACCCTAGTTTAAACACCTACTTTGAAACATTAACCCTAGTTTAAACCCCTACTTTGAAACCCTAACCCTACTTTAAACCCATACTTTGAAACCCTAACCCTAGTTTAAAACCCTACTTTGAAACCCAAACCCTAGTTTAAAACCCTACTTTGAAACCCTAACCCTACTTTAAACCCCTACTTTGAAACCCTAACCCTAGTTTAAACCCCTACTTTGAAACCCTAACCCTAGTTTAAAACCCTACTTTTAAACCCTAACCCTAGTTTAAACCCCTACGTTGAAACCTTAACCCTAGTTTAAACCACTACTTTGAAACCCTAACCCTAGTTTAAAACCCTACTTTGGAACCCTTACCCTAGTTTAAACCCCTACTTTGAAACCCTAACCCTAGTTTAAACCCCTACTTTAGAACCCTAACCCTGGTTTAAACCCCTACTTTGAAACCCTAACCCTAGTTTAAACCCCTACTTTGAAACCCTAACCCTAGTTTAAACCCTTACTTTGAAACCCTAACCCTAGTTTAAACCCCTACTTTGAATCCCTAACCCTAGTTGAAACCCCTACTTTTAAACCCTAACCCTAGTTGAAACCCCTACTTTGAAACCCTAACCATAGTTTAAAACCCTACTTTGAAACCCTAACCTTACTTTAAACCCCTACTTTGAAACCCTAACCCTACTTTAAACCCCTACTTTGAAACCCTAACCCTAGTTTAAACCCCTACTTTGAATCCCTAACCCTAGTTTAAACCCCTACTTTGAAACCCTAATCCTAGTTTAAACCCCTACTTTGAAACCCAAACCCTAATTTAAACCCCTACTTTGAAACCCTAACCCTAGTTTAAACCCCTACTTTGAAACCCTAACCCTAGTTTAAACCCCTACTTTGAAACCCTAACCCTAGTTTGAAACCCTAACGCTAATTTAAACCCCTACTTTGAAACCCTAACCCTAGTTTAAACCCATACTTTGAAACCCTAACCTTAGTTTAAAATCCTATTTGAAACCTTAACCTTAGTTTAAACCCCTACTTTGAAACCCTAACCCTAGTTTAAAACCCTACTTTGAAACCCATAACCCTAGTTCAAACCCCTACTTTGAAACCTTAACCCTAGTGTAAAACCCTACTTTGAAACCCTAACCCTTATTTAAACCCTACTTTGAAACCCTAACCCTAGTTTAAACCCCTACTTTGAAACTCTTACCCTAGTTTAAACCACTACTTTGAAACCCTAACCCTAGTTTAAAACCCTACTTTGAAACCCTAACCCTAGTTTAAACCCCTACTTTGAAACCCTAACCCTAGTTTAAAACCCTACTTTGAAACCCTAACCCTAGTTTAAAACCCTACTTTGAAACCTTAACTCTAGTTTGAAACCCTAACCCTAGTTTGAAACCCTAACCCTAGTTTAAACCCCTACTTTGAAACCCTAACCCTAGTTTAAGCCCCTACTTTGAAACCTTAACCCTAGTTTAAAACCCTACTTTGAAACCCTAACCCGAGTTTAAACCCCTACTTTAGAACCCTAACCCTGGTTTAAACCCCTACTTTGAAACCCTAACCCTAGTTTAAACCCCTACTTTGAAACCCTAACCCTAGTTTAAACCCTTACTTTGAAACCCTAACCCTAGTTTAAACCCCTACTTTGAATCCCTAACCCTAGTTTAAACCCCTACTTTTAAACCCTAACCCTAGTTGAAACCCCTACTTTGAAACCCTAACCATAGTTTAAAACCCTACTTTGAAACCCTAACCTTACTTTAAACCCCTACTTTGAAACCCTAACCCTACTTTAAACCCCTACTTTGAAACCCTAACCCTAGTTTA
This sequence comes from Leptonotus elevatus, assembly GCF_054856555.1. Classification (NCBI taxonomy): domain Eukaryota; kingdom Metazoa; phylum Chordata; class Actinopteri; order Syngnathiformes; family Syngnathidae; genus Leptonotus; species Leptonotus elevatus. Next base: position 7,243,449 of record NC_141260.1, on the reverse strand, counting down.
AACCCCTACTTTGAATCCCTAACCCTAGTTTAAACCCCTACTTTGAAACCCTAATCCTAGTTTAAACCCCTACTTTGAAACCCAAACCCTAATTTAAACCCCTACTTTGAAACCCTAACCCTAGTTTAAACCCCTACTTTGAAACCCTAACCCTAGTTTAAACCCCTACTTTGAAACCCTAACCCTAGTTTGAAACCCTAACGCTAATTTAAACCCCTACTTTGAAACCCTAACCCTAGTTTAAACCCATACTTTGAAACCCTAACCTTAGTTTAAAATCCTATTTGAAACCTTAACCTTAGTTTAAACCCCTACTTTGAAACCCTAACCCTAGTTTAAAACCCTACTTTGAAACCCATAACCCTAGTTCAAACCCCTACTTTGAAACCTTAACCCTAGTGTAAAACCCTACTTTGAAACCCTAACCCTTATTTAAACCCTACTTTGAAACCCTAACCCTAGTTTAAACCCCTACTTTGAAACTCTTACCCTAGTTTAAACCACTACTTTGAAACCCTAACCCTAGTTTAAAACCCTACTTTGAAACCCTAACCCTAGTTTAAACCCCTACTTTGAAACCCTAACCCTAGTTTAAAACCCTACTTTGAAACCCTAACCCTAGTTTAAAACCCTACTTTAAAACCTTAACTCTAGTTTGAAACCCTAACCCTAGTTTGAAACCCTAACCCTAGTTTAAACCCCTACTTTGAAACCCTAACCCTAGTTTAAGCCCCTACTTTGAAACCTTAACCCTAGTTTAAAACCCTACTTTGAAACCCTAACCCGAGTTTAAACCCCTATTTAAGAACCCTAACCCTAGGTTAAAACCCTACTTTGAAACCCTAACCCTAATTTAAACCCCTACTTTAAAACCCTAACCCTAGTTTTAAACCCTACTTTGAAACCCTAACCCTAGTTTAAACCCCTACTTTGAAACCCAAACCATAGTTTAAAACCCTATTTTGAAACCCTAACCCGAGTTTAAACCCCTACTTAAGAACCCTAACCTTAGGTTAAAACCCTACTTTGAAACCCTAACCCTAGTTTAAACACCTACTTTGAAACACTAACCCTAGTTTAAACCCCTACTTTGAAACCCTAACCCTACTTTAAACCCCTACTTTGAAACCCTAACCCTAGTTTAAACCCCTACTTTGAATCCCTAACCCTAGTTTAAACCCCTACTTTGAAACCCTAACCCTAGTTTAAAACCCTACCTTGAAACCCTAACCCTAGTTTGAAAACCTAACCCTAGTTTAAACCCCTACTTTGAAACCCTAACCCTAGTTTAAACCCCTACTTTGAAACCCTAACCCTAGTTTAAAACCCTACTTTGAAACCCTAACCCTAGTTTGAAAACCTAACCCTAGTTTAAACCCCTACTTTGAAACCCTAACCCGAGTTTAAACCCCTACTTTGAAACCCTAACCCGAGTTTAAACCCCTATTTTGAAACCCTAACCCTAATTTAAACCCCTACTTTGAAACCCTAATCCTAGTTTAAACCCCTACTTTGAAACCCTATCCCTAGTTTAAACCCCTTCTTTGAAACCCTAACCCTAGTTTGAAACCCTAACCCTAATTTAAACCCCTACTTTAGAACCCTAACCCTAGGTTAAACCCCTACTTTGAAACCCTAACCTTAGTTTAAAACCCTATTTTGAAACCTGAACCCTAGTTTAAACCCCTACTTTGAAACCCTAACCCTAGTTTAAAACCCTACTTTGAAACCCTATTCCTAGTTTAAAACCAGACTTTGAAACCCTAACCCTAGATTAAACCATTACATTGCAACCCTAACCCTAGTTTAAACCCCTATTTTGAAACCCTAACCCTAGTTTAAACCCCTACTTTGAATCCCTAACCCTAGTTTAGATCCCTACTTTGAAACCCTAACCCTAGTTTAAACCCCTACTTTGAAACCCTAACCCTACGTTAAACCCCTACTTTGAAACCCTTACCCTAGTTTAAACCCCTACTTTGAATCCTTAACCCTAGTTTAAACCCCTACTTTGAAAACCTAACCCTATTTTAAAACCCTACTTTGAAACCCTAACCCTTGTTTGAAAACCTAACCCTAGTTTAAACCCCTACTTTGAAACTTTAACCCTAGTTTAAACCCCTACTTTGAAAACCTAACCCTAGTTTAAACCCCTATTTTGTAACCCTATTCCTAGTTTAAAACCCTACTTTGAAACCTTAACTCTAGTTTGAAACCCTAACCCTAGTTTGAAACCCTAACCCTAGTTTAAACCCCTACTTTGAAACCCTAACCCTAGTTTAAGCCCCTACTTTGAAACCTTAACCATAGTTTAAAACCCTACTTTGAAACCCTAACTCGAGTTTAAACCCCTACTTAAGAACCCTAACCCTAGGTTAAAACCCTACTTTGAAACCCTAACCCTAGTTTAAACCCCTACTTTAAAACCCTAACCCTAGTTTAAAACCCTACTTTGAAACCCTAACCCTAGATTAAACCCCTACTTTGAAACCCTAACCATAGTTTAAAACCCTACTTTGAAACCCTAACCCTAGTTTGAAACCCTAACCCTAGTTTAAACACCTACTTTGAAACACTAACCCTAGTTTAAACCCCTACTTTGAAACCCTAACCCTACTTTAAACCCCTACTTTGAAACCCTAACCCTAGTTTAAACCCCTACTTTGAATCCCTAACCTTAGTTTAAACCCCTACTTTGAAACCCTAACCTAGTTTAAAACCCTACCTTGAAACCCTAACCCTAGTTTGAAAACCTAACCCTAGTTTAAACCCCTACTTTAAAACCCTATCCCTAGTTTAAACCCCTACTTTGAAACCCTAACCCTAGTTTAAAACCCTACTTTTAAACCCTAACCCTAGTTTAAACCCCTACGTTGAAACCTTAACCCTAGTTTAAACCACTACTTTGAAACCCTAACCCTAGTTTAAAACCCTACTTTGAAACCCTAACCCTAGTTTAAACCCCTAATTTGAAACCCTAACCGTAGTTTAAACTCCTACTTTGAATCCCTAACCCTAGTTTAGATCCCTACTTTGAAACCCTAACCCTAGTTTAAACCCCTACTTTGAAACCCTAACCCTAGTTTAAACCCCTACTTTAAATCCCTAACCCGAGTTTAAACCCCTACTTTGAAACCCTAACCCTAGTTTAAAACCCTACTTTGAAACCCTAACCCTAGTTTGAAAACCTAACCCTAGTTTAAACCACTACTTTGAAACCCTAACCCTAGTTTAAAACCCTACTTTGAAACCCTAACCCTAGTTTAAACCCCTACTTTGAAACCCTAACCCTAGTTTAAACCATTACTTTGAAACCCTAACCCTAGTTTAAACCCCTACTTTGAATCCCTAACCCTAGTTTAGATCCCTACTTTGAATCCCTAACCCTAGTTTAAACCCCTACTTTGAAACCCTAACCCTACTTTAAACCCCTACTTTGAAATCCTAACCCTAGTTTAAACCCCTACTTTGAATCCCTAACCCTAGTTTAAACCCCTACTTTGAAACCCTAACCCTAGTTTGAAACCCTACTTTGAAACCCTAACCCTAGTTTGATACCTTACTTTGAAATCCTAACCCTAGTTTAAACCCCTACTTTGAATCCCTAACCCTAGTTTAAACCCCTACTTTGAAACCCTAATCCTAGTTTAAACCCCTACTTTGAAACCCAAACCCTAATTTAAACCCCTACTTTGAAACGCTAACCCTAGTTTGAAACCCCTACTTTAGAACCCTAACCCTAGGTTAAACCCCTACTTTGAAATCCTAACCTTAGTTTAAAATCCTACTTTGAAACCTTAACCTTAGTTTAAACCCCTACTTTGAAACCCTAACCCTAGTTTAAAACCCTACTTTAAACTCTAACCCTAGTTTAAACCCCTACTTTGAAACCTTAATCCTAGTTTAAACCCCTACTTTGAAACCCTAACCCTAGTTTAAACCCCTACTTTGAAACCCTAACCCTAATTTAAACCCCTACTTTGAAACCCTAACCCTAGTTTAACCCCTTACTTTGAAACCTTAACCCTAGTTTGAAACCCTAACCCTAATTTAAACCCCTACTTTAGAACCCTAACCCTAGGTTAAACCCCTACTTTGAAACCCTAACCTTAGTTTAAAATCCTACTTTGAAACCTTAACCCTAGTTTAAACCCCTACTTTGAAACCCTAACCCTAGTTTAAACCCCTACTTTGAAACCCTAATCCTAGTTTAAACCCCTACCTTGAAACCCTAACCCTAGTTTAAACCCCTAATTTGAAACCCTAACCCTAGTTTAAACCCCTTCTTTGAAACCCTAACCCTAGTTTGAATACCTAACCCTAATTTAAACCCCTACTTTAGAACCCTAACCCTAGGTTAACCCTAACCTAACCCTAACCCTAGTTTAAAACCCTACTTTGAAACACTAACCATAGTTTAAACCCCTACCTTCAAACCCTAACCAGAGTTTAAACCCCTACTTTGCAACCCTAACCCTAGTTTAAACCCCTACTTTGAAACAATAACCCTAGTTTAAACCCCTACTTTAGAACCCTAACCCTAGGTTAAACCAATACTTTGAAACCCTAACCCTAGTTTAAAACCCTACTTTGAAAGCCTAACCCTAGTTTAAACCCCTACTTTGAAACCCTAACCCTAGTTTAAACCCCTACTTTGAAACCCTAATCCTAGTTTAAACCACTACTTTGAAACCCTAACCCTAGTTTAAACCCCTTCTTTGAAACCCTAACCCTAGTTTAAACCCCTACTTTGAAACCTTAACCCTAGTTTAAACCACTACTTTGAAACCCTAACCCTAGTTTAAAACCCTACTTTGAAACCCTAACCCTAGTTTAAACCCCTACTTTGAAACCCTAACCCGAGTTTAAACCCCTACTTTGAAACCCTAACCTTAGTTTGAAACCCTACTTTGAAACCCTAACCCTAATTTAAACCCCTACTTTGAAACCCTAACCCTAATTTTAAAACCTACTTTGAAACCCTAACCCTAGTTTAAACCCCTACTTTGAAACCCTAACCCTAGTTTGAATTCCTACTTTGAAACCCTAACCCTAGTTTGAAACCCTACTTTGAAACCCTAACCCTAGTTTAAACCCCTACCGTGAAACCCTAACCTTAGTTTAAAACCCTAACCCTAATTTAAAGACCTACTTTGAAACCCTAACCCTAGTTTAAAACCCTATTCCTAATTTAAACACCTACTTTGAAACCCAAACCCTAGTTTAAAACCCTACTTTGAAACCCTAACCCTAGTTTAAAACCCTACTTTGAAACCTTAACTCTAGTTTGAAACCCTAACCCTAGTTTGAAACCCTAATCCTAGTTTAAACCCCTACTTTGAAACCCTAACCCTAGTTTAAACCCTTACTTTGAAACCCTAACCCTAGTTTAAAACCCTACTTTGAAACCCTAACCCTAGTTTAAACCCCTACTTTGAAAACCTAACCCTAGTTTAAAACCCTACTTTGAAACCCTAACCCTAGTTTGAAACCCTAATCCTAGTTTAAAACCCTACCCCTAGTTTGAAAACCTAACCCTGGTTTAAACCCCTACTTTGAAACCCTAACCCTAGTTTAAACCCCTACTTTGAAACCCTAACCCGAGTTTAAACCCCTACTTTGAAACCCTAACCTGAGTTTAAACCCCTACTTTGAAACCCTAACCCGAGTTTAAACCCCTACTTTAAAACCCTAACCCGAGTTTAAACCCCTACTTTGAAACCCTTACCCTAGTTTAAACCCCTACTTTGAAACCCTTACCCTAGTTTAAACCCCTACTTTGAAACCCTAACCCTAGTTTGAAACCCTAACCCTAATTTAAACCCCTACTTTAGATTCCTAACCCTAGGTTAAACCCCTACTTTGAAACCCTAACCTAAGTTTAAAATCCTACTTTGAAACCTTAACCCTAGTTTAAACCCCTACTTTGAAACCCTAACCCTAGTTTAAACCCCCACTTTGAAACCCTAATCCTAGTTTAAACCCTACTTTGAAACCCTAAACCTAGTTTAAACCCCTTCTTTGAAACCCTAACCCTAGTTTGAAACCCTAACCCTAATTTAAACCCCTACTTTAGAACCCTAACCCTAGGTTAAACCCCTACTTTGAAACCCTAACCCTAGTTTAAAACCCTAACCCTAATTTAAACACCTACTTTGAAACCCTAACCCTAGTTTAAAACCCTACTTTGAAACCCTAACCCTAGTTTAAAACCCTACTTTGAAACCTTAACTCTAGTTTGAAACCCTAACCCTAGTTTGAAACCCTAATCCTAGTTTAAACCCCTACTTTGAAACCCTAACCCTAGTTTAAACCCTTACTTTGAAACCCTAACCCTAGTTTAAAACCCTACTTTGAAACCCTAAACCTAGTTTAAACCCCTACTTTAAAACCCTAACCCTAGTTTAAAACCCTACTTTGAAACCCTAACCCTAGTTTAAACCCCTACTTTGAAACCCTAAACCTAGTTTAAAACCCTACTTTGAAACCCTAACCCTAGTTTGAAACCCTAATCCTAGTTTAAAACCCTACCCCTAGTTTGAAAACCTAACCCTAGTTTAAACCCCTACTTTGAAACCCTAACCCTAGTTTAAACCCCTACTTTGAAACCCTAACCCGAGTTTAAACCCCTACTTTGAAACCCTAACCTGAGTTTAAACCCCTACTTTGAAACCCTAACCCGAGTTTAAACCCCTACTTTGAAACCCTTACCCTATTTTAAACCCCTACTTTGAAACCCTAACCCTAGTTTAAACCCCTACTTTGAAACCCTAACCCTAGTTTGAAACCCTAACCCTTATTTAAACCCCTACTTTAGAACCCTAACCCTAGGTTAAACCCCTACTTTGAAACCCTAACCTAAGTTTAAAATCCTACTTTGAAACCTTAACCCTAGTTTAAACCCCCACTTTGAAACCCTAATCCTAGTTTAAACCCCTACTTTAAAACCCTAACCCTAGTTTAAACCCCTTCTTTGAAACCCTAACCCTAGTTTGAAACCCTAACCCTAATTTAAACCCCTACTTTAGAACCCTAACCCTAGGTTAAACCCCTACTTTGAAACCCTAACCTTAGTTTAAAATCCTACTTTGAAACCTTAATCCTAGTTTAAACCCCTACTTTGAAACCCTAACCCTAGTTTAAAACCCTACCCCTAGTTTAAAACCCTACTTTGAAACCCTATTCCTAGTTTAAAACCAGACTTTGAAACCCTAACCCTAGATTAAACCATTACTTTGCAACCCTAACCCTAGTTTAAACACCTACTTTGAAACCCTAACCGTAGTTTAAACCCCTACTTTGAATCCCTAACCCTAGTTTAGATCCCTACTTTGAAACCCTAACCCTAGTTTAAACCCCTACTTTGAAACCCTAACCCTAGTTTAAACTCCTACTTTGAAACCCTAACTCTACGTTAAACCCCTACTTTGAAACCCTAACCCTAGTTTAAACCCCTACTTTGAAACCCTAACTCTACGTTAAACCCCTACTTTGAAACCCTAACCCTAGTTTAAACCCCTACTTTGAATCCCTAACCCGAGTTTAAACCCCTACTTTGAAACCCTTACCCTAGTTTAAAACCCTACTTTGAAACCCTAACCCTAGTTTGAAAACCTAACCCTAGTTTAAACCCCTACTTTGAAACCCTAACCCTAGTTTAAACCCCTACTTTGAAACCCTAACCCTAGTTTGAAAACCTAACCCTAGTTTAAACCCTTACTTTGAAACCTTAACCCTAGTTTAAACCCCTACTTTGAATCCCTAACCCTAGTTTAAACCCCTACTTTGAAACCCTAACCCTAGTTTGAAACCCTACTTTGAAACCCTAACCCTAGTTTGAAACCCTAACCCTCGTTTAAACCCCTACTTTGAAACCCTAACCCTCGTTTGAAACCCTACTTTGAAACCCTAACCCTAGTTTGAAACCCTACTTTGAAACCCTAACCCTAGTTTAAACCCCCACTTTGAAACCCTAACCCTAGTTTAAACCCCCACTTTGAAACCCTAACCCTAGTTTAAACCCCCACTTTGAAACCCTAACCCTAGTTTAAACCCATACTTTGAAACCCTAACCCTAGTTTAAACCCCTACTTTGAAACCCTAACTCTAGTTTAAACCCCTACTTTGAAACCCTTACCCTAGTTTAAAACCCTACTTTGAAACCCTAACCCTAGTTTAAAACCCTAACCCTAGGTTAAACCCCTACTTTGAAACCCTAACCTAAGTTTAAAATCCTACTTTGAAACCTTAACCCTAGTTTAAACCCCTACTTTGAAACCCTAACCCTAGTTTAAACCCCCACTTTGAAACCCTAATCCTAGTTTAAACCCCTACTTTAAAACCCTAACCCTAGTTTAAACCCCTTCTTTGAAACCCTAACCCTAGTTTGAAACCCTAACCCTAATTTAAACCCCTACTTTAGAACCCTAACCCTAGGTTAAACCCCTACTTTGAAACCCTAACCTTAGTTTAAAATCCTACTTTGAAACATTAATCCTAGTTTAAACCCCTACTTTGAAACCCTAACCCTAGTTTAAAACCCTACCCCTAGTTTAAAACCCTACTTTGAAACCCTATTCCTAGTTTAAAACCAGACTTTGAAACCCTAACCCTAGATTAAACCATTACTTTGCAACCCTAACCCTAGTTTAAACACCTACTTTGAAACCCTAACCGTAGTTTAAACCCCTACTTTGAATCCCTAACCCTAGTTTAGATCCCTACTTTGAAACCCTAACCCTAGTTTAAACCCCTACTTTGAAACCCTAACCCTAGTTTAAACTCCTACTTTGAAACCCTAACTCTACGTTAAACCCCTACTTTGAAACCCTAACCCTAGTTTAAACCCCTACTTTGAAACCCTAACTCTACGTTAAACCCCTACTTTGAAACCCTAACCCTAGTTTAAACCCCTACTTTGAATCCCTAACCCGAGTTTAAACCCCTACTTTGAAACCCTTACCCTAGTTTAAAACCCTACTTTGAAACCCTAACCCTAGTTTGAAAACCTAACCCTAGTTTAAACCCCTACTTTGAAACCCTAACCCTAGTTTAAACCCCTACTTTGAAACCCTAACCCTAGTTTGAAAACCTAACCCTAGTTTAAACCCTTACTTTGAAACCTTAACCCTAGTTTAAACCCCTACTTTGAATCCCTAACCCTAGTTTAAACCCCTACTTTGAAACCCTAACCCTAGTTTGAAACCCTACTTTGAAACCCTAACCCTAGTTTGAAACCCTAACCCTCGTTTAAACCCCTACTTTGAAACCCTAACCCTAGTTTAAACCCCCACTTTGAAACCCTAACCCTAGTTTAAACCCCCACTTTGAAACCCTAACCCTAGTTTAAACCCCCACTTTGAAACCCTAACCCTAGTTTAAACCCATACTTTGAAACCCTAACCCTAGTTTAAACCCCCACTTTGAAACCCTAACCCTAGTTTAAACCCCCACTTTGAAACCCTAACCCTAGTTTAAACCCCCACTTTGAAACCCTAACCCTAGTTTAAACCCATACTTTGAAACCCTAACCCTAGTTTAAAACCCTACTTTGAAACCCTAACCCTAGTTTAAAACCCTAACCCTAGGTTAAACCCCTACTTTGAAACCCTAACCTAAGTTTAAAATCCTACTTTGAAACCTTAACCCTAGTTTAAACCCCTACTTTGAAACCCTAACCCTAGTTTAAACCCCCACTTTGAAACCCTAATCCTAGTTTAAACCCCTACTTTAAAACCCTAACCCTAGTTTAAACCCCTTCTTTGAAACCCTAACCCTAGTTTGAAACCCTAACCCTAATTTAAACCCCTACTTTAGAACCCTAACCCTAGGTTAAACCCCTACTTTGAAACCCTAACCTTAGTTTAAAATCCTACTTTGAAACCTTAATCCTAGTTTAAACCCCTACTTTGAAACCCTAACCCTAGTTTAAAACCCTACCCCTAGTTTAAAACCCTACTTTGAAACCCTATTCCTAGTTTAAAACCAGACTTTGAAACCCTAACCCTAGATTAAACCATTACTTTGCAACCCTAACCCTAGTTTAAACACCTACTTTGAAACCCTAACCGTAGTTTAAACCCCTACTTTGAATCCCTAACCCTAGTTTAGATCCCTACTTTGAAACCCTAACCCTAGTTTAAACCCCTACTTTGAAACCCTAACCCTAGTTTAAACTCCTACTTTGAAACCCTAACTCTACGTTAAACCCCTACTTTGAAACCCTAACCCTAGTTTAAACCCCTACTTTGAAACCCTAACTCTACGTTAAACCCCTACTTTGAAACCCTAACCCTAGTTTAAACCCCTACTTTGAATCCCTAACCCGAGTTTAAACCCCTACTTTGAAACCCTTACCCTAGTTTAAAACCCTACTTTGAAACCCTAACCCTAGTTTGAAAACCTAACCCTAGTTTAAACCCCTACTTTGAAACCCTAACCCTAGTTTAAACCCCTACTTTGAAACCCTAACCCTAGTTTGAAAACCTAACCCTAGTTTAAACCCTTACTTTGAAACCTTAACCCTAGTTTAAACCCCTACTTTGAATCCCTAACCCTAGTTTAAACCCCTACTTTGAAACCCTAACCCTAGTTTGAAACCCTACTTTGAAACCCTAACCCTAGTTTGAAACCCTAACCCTCGTTTAAACCCCTACTTTGAAACCCTAACCCTCGTTTGAAACCCTACTTTGAAACCCTAACCCTAGTTTGAAACCCTACTTTGAAACCCTAACCCTAGTTTAAACCCCCACTTTGAAACCCTAACCCTAGTTTAAACCCCCACTTTGAAACCCTAACCCTAGTTTAAACCCCCACTTTGAAACCCTAACCCTAGTTTAAACCCATACTTTGAAACCCTAACCCTAGTTTAAACCCCTACTTTGAAACCCTAACTCTAGTTTAAACCCCTACTTTGAAACCCTTACCCTAGTTTAAAACCCTACTTTGAAACCCTAACCCTAGTTTAAAACCCTAACCCTAGTTTAAACCCCTACTTTGAAACCCTAACCCTAGTTTAAACCCCTACTTTGAAACCCTAACTCTAGTTTAAACCCCTACTTTGAAACCCTAACCCTAGTTTAAAACCCTACTTTGAAACCCTAACCCTAGTTTAAAACCCTAACCCTAGTTTAAACCCCTACTTTGAAACCCTAACCCTAGTTTAAACCCCTACTTTGAAACCCTAACCTTAGTTTGAAACCCTAACCCTAATTTAAACACCTACTTTGAAACCCTAACCCTAGTTTAAAACCCTATTAACGTGATGTAGTTTAAGATGGGGGAAAACTTGCAAAATCTCACTTATTTAGCATTATACATCAGACTACAAACAACTGCCGTGCAACACTTACCTCAGACGAGATGAAATGGGAAGAAGCCGTGGTCGAGAACCTTCTAAAATAGTCTCATTCAAGCGTCTCTAATTGGCCACAGCACAGACAAGCAGAAAACGACCAATCAGGGAAAAGAGACAAGACAACATGAACTCCAACTATCAGCAAGGGGGTCCGTCGTCTAGAACCTTCCAAAATCAAGCGAATGTCATTGGCCACAGCACAGACAGGGAAAAAAGCGGACCAATCAGGGTTAGGATTAGAAAAAAACGCGCGAGAGAAGACAACGCGAAGTCCCAACTATCACAAGATGGGTTGCAGCCCGATGGTGAGGTTAGAGCGCGCTGCATCCGAGGAGACCAGTTTAAGGGGGCAACTGCGCTGCGTGCAGCTGCAAGGTTCAATAATGCGGATTGTGTCATACAACACTCGCGGGTTGCGAGTAGGACATACTGCTACATACAGGACAGGCTGTCTGGTGGTGGATGCACTGCTTGACCACTTGTATGTGTTTTTTGCACAACAAAAAAAAAAATAAAAATAAATAAAAAAAAGATACAAATTGTAATTCAAACATCCACTTTTTTAACCACTAAAAAGAACCAACCATTGTCTAATTCATATCTTTGTTTTCAGTGTTAAGGGAGTGACACATATTTTAATTACTATGCATTTAAAAAAATCTGATTAATCTGTTATTTTAATTTCAGCAATTATCACCTGTCTAAATTATTCAACACAGACAAATCTTTACAAGTGATTAAATGTTTCTACAAAATATCCAGTATTATATATTTTTTTATTGGCTACATTGTACATGTCACTGATTTTTTTTTTTTTTTAAGTATATTGAACATAAAACAATCTAGTTAAATGAACCTTCCAATTTGAATTTGTTGATTTACACCATTAACCAAATTTTATTAACATCTTACAAATTCCTTTTATATGTCTATGTGTGCCCTGAGGAAACTGTGGAGACAACATGCGCACAGTCACTGTTTGTGCATCTTGAAGAACTCATCAATATTATAAAAGAAAACATTTACTTTAGCAAAGGAAATGAAAATTTTTAGTATTAAATAATAAACCATAATCAGCAAAAAACACAGTAATAGTCACGCTACAAATTTGGAAAATAATCAAATAAAAACATTTTGTGACTGAAAAGTCCTGGCTGTACCTAATCAATTGGCCAAGATGGCCGCCGCCCTGGGCGAGCGGAGTGGCGAGAATCGTGGTCATACCTAATCAATTGGCCAAGATGAACGCCGCCCCGGGTGGGCAGAGGGGAGAGAATCCTTGGTGTACCTAATTAATTGGCCAAGATGGCCGCCGCCCTGGGTGGGCGAAGTGGCGAGAATCCAGGGTGTACCTAATTAATTGACCAGAATCCTGGGTGTACCTAATCAATTGGCCAAGATAGTAGTAGTAGTAATAGTATTTGCAATAGTAGTAGTCGTATATAGGCCAAGCCTTGAGTACACCAAGAAAAAAAGGGGCTGAGTTGAGCTCAACAGTGAGAGATGATTGGCTGAGGCAGTTGCTATGCAAAAACGACAGATCATTCACGCACACACATTTGATTTTAACTTGTTGCGAGACGTCACGCACCCACATTCCATTGATTTTGTATAGGATACGCTCACCTCAAACAAAAGCCTCTCACGACCTAACGGTTGAAGATGCAGATTCCAGAAATGGCTCGTTAGAACGGCAAGGGTTTGGGGAACGTGAGCATGTTCTCAGTTTTTTAATCGGATGAAAAATGACCAACTTAGGAGCAGGTTGAAAACTTATGATTGATCGAAAATGAAGAGGGAAAAACGGCGAAAATAACATTGAAAAGAGATCGAAATAGTCCGACTTCTCCTCGCTTAAAGTGAAAATAAAGGTACTAAATGACACATTAGCCAAATAAAACTTAGTTTTTCAGAAAGCAGAGGCTTGTGGCTACAAAATGTGCCAATTTGATGTCTAGTGAGCAAAGATTGTGGCCATGGTGACGAGTTGAAGTGAAACTTTTGGAAATAGATTTTTTGGTTCCCGTCACTGAAGCCTTAATTAGTCAAACTCTAAATAGGCGACTTTCACCCCTTTGCTCACTGTCTTTGAACCCGCACAGGGGGGAGAGCTTTCATTCCTTAATTTTTTTTTTGACACTGAGCTAAAGATGACAAAAATTCCAACAAAATGAGCTAAAATTCATATCGGAGCTAAAATTCATATCGGTCGGTCAACGTATGCGCGTGTCTTGGAAAAAGGTGTTTGATTGGAGTTGATGTCTTTCGGATTCCCATTCATTCCTATGGGACTTTATTTGGGAGTTTTTTTGGGAATAGCGTCGCCATGGTAACTGGGAATTCCCTTGCGGAAAAATCGGTGGAAGATTAAAAAAATAATAAAAAGAAGAAGAAGAATAATACTAGAAAAATTTCCGCGGAAATTTTGAATGGGCCTGCTGACTCTTGCAAGGTGGAAACATGCATGCTCTGAACTGTTTGCCAAATGTTGGTGTACTTTACCTCTCAATTTGTGTCAGCAGGAATAGAGTTCAGGACAATTTGTAATAACTGCAGTTATTACATGTGTAATGGCTTCCCTTATGTCTTGATTGACATTTTAGTCATATCAAAAGGGAATCAGTTTAATTTCTTGCTTATAGTGTAAGTGATTAACTAAAATATAAAATGCAATATACTGTATCATGGAGCAAATACAGTATGAATGCAGTGTTTAAATTTGACATTGCATATTAAAAGGCATGTTGGTGCTGATCAATATTGCAGGAATATTACTCCAAAGTACATGTAAAACGGCTCTTAAAAGAGCCGTTTTGGGTCTTTGTTACACAGCATCTTCATCTTTTCCTCAGCACACAAAGGAACAAGTTGTTAGAAAATAGGCAGCAAAACTGAACAGTTAAAACTTAATCTAAATACTCATCCAATACACATGTGACGGTTTTTCAGTGAGGAATCCTGTAGAATAAATCATTTTGGTCTACGTTTGCGGGATCCCTTTTTTCATCTTTTCTCTCCACCAGTTGTACCGGACATAACAACCTTGATATCCTTGGCCATGTCAAGTAGCGCCCCTTGCTGCGCTCCATCCACCTGTATTGCATGTGAAAATGAAAAATGAGTGTTCAATGTTTGCCTAGATCAATTCAGTAATCAATCATCACTTACCATCACAGTTCATTCCTTACCATCGCAGTTCCTCACTGACACCAACACTTTTCATTGTGTTATAGTCACAATCACAATAAGGACAAACAAAACATTCAAGTCCAAATGCACGATGTCCTGCTAACAGAAAAGCACACTGATTAAAAGTACCGTCATACAACACTGCTCAAAATAAGGGAGCGCTTAAATGGCCTATCCCATGTCTTAAATTCAATTTAAAGCTCAATAAGTTTAGAACTAACTAAATGATAAATATGTCTACAAAAAAAATGATTGGCCGCTCTGATTTTGAGTGTAGTTCTGTTATGACACAAATTTTGAACGAGCAAAGGATTTAACTTTTCAGCCTTTACAATTTAAAGTACAGTATCCCCCTCTTTTGAGCAGTGGTATGAAAGGCTCAATAACATTTGCAAAGGCACACTTGTGAAAATGGTGCCCTTGCGATCTACAATGAGCTGACACAAGAAGTTAACACACAGTAGACCGGACTGTGGTAACTGTAATAAGTGTGCAGAACGCCTGATTGAACACAACAATCTGGGCGAGATATGTAAATGTGATCAATCAGTGTCTGCTTTCCAGTTGTGGCCTGGGTGATCAGCTGTGAAAAGCCTCTGGACTGAAACAAGTCCAGAATGGATTTCTTTCCCTTTGAAAGCAAATCCTCATTAAAGTCTCCGCAAACAACAATAGGCTGGCAGTCCATCACGGCCAAGGCATCCAAGAGACTTCCAAGGTTTGGAAGAAAGGTGCCAAGACTCAGGTTGGGTGGCCTGTAGACCGTAGCTATCAAAGCCTGGACGGGAGCGTCAACCCTGATGACAGCAAATTCCAGGTCAACCACAATCCGAATAAACCGACGGGGCTCCGCTCGAAGACAATCGCGATAATAGACTGCGACTCCGCCACCCTCTTTTTGGGCCACGTCCAGTCTATTTGAATACGAAACTTGTCTGTTGCGCACAAAAGTGCTGCATCCCTCCAGTTGCAAGGGAGGGGGGGAGAAGGATCCAGACAAATGAGTTTCAGTGAGGCAAAGGACATCTGCCAGCCTCAACTCATGATGAGACTTTAAGTCGTCAATATGAGATGGAAGGCCCTCGGTGTTGTGATGAACAATGGTCAAGGTGGGAAAAGCAGTTTGCGGCATTTTGGAAAAGTACAACAATGGTCTTGTACTTTGGAAAGAAGCGTGCGTCATACTGTCCATTGCCGTCGTGATGTTGGGATTGGCATAGATTTTGGATTCGTCAAAGTCTATGACCCTCAATCCCTGAAGTGACGTCGTGCGACTTAGGGCAACATAGGCCATTCCAGGTTCAAACACACGCTTAAGAGACACCACTGCAGAGGTCATCGTCATGCCTTGCACTTTGTGAGCCGTGCATCCAAAGGCAAGCTTCATGGGGAATTGCCGCCTGACCACGCCTTTCATGCCCAGGTTTTCCTCCGACCTTTCGATATAGACCAAGTCATCCGTCGGCCCCAGAATTTTATGGCGCAATTTCTGGCCCGCTTCGGGATTGTCTAGCCTCAGTCCGAGCAAGGTCACTTTCTCCGCCGACCCCTTTGGGGCGCTTTGAACAATGTTGCCTATTGTGCCAAAGGTCCCGTTCACCAATCCGTCCTCGACATCCAACTTCCGAAGAAGCATAACCCGTGCTCCTACACCAGCTTGAAGGGCATCCGGTAGATCCCTTCTCGACCCCATGATCACAGTGACCATCGCCCCCGACCGTGGGCTCTTCCTGTAGTCCTCTGCGGGAATATTGACCACAGTCAATTTGAGAGCAGCCACAGTTGCTGCATTGTGCCTATCCACCTCTTTATTGGTGGCAAAGATATGCAGAGTATACGCAGGGAGGTCTCGCGCATCCGTGACAGCCGTGGTGAGTAACGCCCTGTCACCATCGCCGAGTGGATCAGCCTTCCCCTTCTCCCTGATCCTGTTCAAAAGCGACGTCGTCTTTTTGCCGCATGATTTGAGTAAGCTTGACCATCTGAAAATCTGTCCAGAGGTCAAGAAGATCGTTGTCAGAAACGCAGAGGGGTTTGGACCTTCCGAGGGGTGGCAGTTGGTAGAAGTCCCCAACTGCAAGAACGGAGATGCCCCCAAATGGTCTCTGGTTGCCCTTGATTTGCTGAAATCTCCAGTGGACATAGGCAAAGAGTTCCTTGGAGACCATGGAGATCTCGTCGATGATCAAAATTTCCACGTTGCAAAGGGTTGCTCACAATGCGTCCAACGTATTCCCCAGCGCTTGGTAAGGAGGCTTTAGAGTCCTGGGGAGTTTCAAGAGGGAATGAAGAGTTTTCCCTGAGATGTTGTAAGCCGCCGTGCCAGTAAACGACGTCAGCAGCACAGCAGGCTTGGCCATATCCACTTCGCTGCGGAACCTGGGAAGCTGACGGAGAATCTTACTGGCCTCCTGGTAAATGCACTTGATGACATGCGATTTACCACAGCCAGCTCCTCCGGAGATGAAATAAAAGAAGGGCTCGAGGAGACGATCCGAAACGCGTTTCAAACACCACTCGCGCACAGCGTAAAAGACGGACGTTTGCGTTTCATTGAGACTGCGGTACATGTTCCTCACAAATTCGGCGCTCAACTTTGGCGCCTCAAACGCCGGCAAGACCGCGCCGCTACCAGGAGCGTCCTGGTAGGCTGGAACCTCATCTTGCGGGTCTTCCTGTAACGGATTAGATTCGCGTTCGGCAACACACTCCAAACGCTCTGCTTCTACCTCCGGCGCAAAAGTGCTCCACGCGTTGAGAACCGCACGAAGCTCTTTCAATTTTTCGAATGCATTGTCCACGGTCTTTCCCCGTCCTTCGTACCGCCCCCGATTGCGGTCGAATATAGCCCGCACCCGACCGAACTTTGATTCCCGGGTACCGTAGAACTCCTCGTACGTTTTGAGGTTTTCAGACCTGAGCTCGGCGTCATCTCTGTGGGGGAGGTACAATTTAAGATAGGTCCTGTAATACTTCTCAGCATACTTTTTGATTGAGAAGCGAGTGAATCTGATGACGGCATCTTTTCCAATCCGCTTCTGGATGAATCCCTTGCCGTGTGAGAGGGGAATGACATTCTTGCCCTCAGTCTGCTGACCGTAGACGACCCGGTATTCGGATGCGAATTTGGCGAGACACATCCGCTCAAACATTGCCGTTCTAGGTCTTGCCACATATTTGTCTGAAAGACCAGACATCCACACGTTGTCTGCGTCCGGTTGCATGGTCCTCAGTCTACTCATGGGTAGACTCAATTTCACGCCATCCTCAGCAGTCTGGATGAAAACTACGCTGCGCGAGCACTTCTTCAGAGGGAGACTGCATGTCCGCGCCACCGCTTCTTGAGCACTCACCTCTCTGTGCTTGGAATACGCCGCCATTATTTTCCTCATCTCGTCCTTTTTGTCGACAAGAGGCTTTGTCTTCAAGTCTTTGACAACAGACGTGAGGAACTCTGACATCTCGTGCTCCGGTTTGGAAATGTACGACATCATGTACATGAGACACGCGACGTCATCGAGCACGTACTGAATATCCATGTTGCCGTTCCATGCCCGCAGCAGATGTGGGTTGTAAGCATTTATCCAGCTTTCCGTTGGAGCACGCTTCAACATGACAACCATTCCGGAGGTCAGATTAGTGACGCTGTCCTTGTAGCTGTCCATTGTCAAATTGGCCTTTTTGAGAAGCTCCGGCAAGTCCTTCGGGACATCCGCGTCCATGAGGATCTCTCTGATGCGTTAGAGCTCTTCTTTAGCCTCCCTTTGTTTTTCGGTGAGGCGAGCCGATTTGGCCGCCTGCTTCCCATGCTGGCCTTCCACACTCTTGTCCGTTGGGACGTCTTCAGTCTCCGTCTGGAATGGCAACGTGATGGTGGTTTGGTCCATCGGCAGTTTGGGGTACCCAAATCTGCAAGAAACGTTTCCTTTCCGACAAGACTTTGTGTGGTTTTTGCTGTGTGCCTGAACGCTGGTGACAATGTCGTGCAGTTCAGGGTCCTCAATCGGGTCTGGTATTTTGCAAGTGATGTACTTGTCGATTAAGTCAATGGCTTCTTGACAACATCTGAGGTCGGGTTCTTCGATGACTGGCGCACCCTTAATCCAGAGCAGCATGTGAGCGTGCGGACTTCCTCTGGCTTGAAATTCTACACGATAGAAGTGGTCTTTTACCGGACCGAGAGGCTGTGCAGGAGACAGGATGAATGCCATAAGAGCATCCATCCTTTTCTCAAAAAGGCGCATCACTGTGACCGGATTGCTGCGAAGAACATCGCATTTGGCATTCCAGTCGAGATGGGAAAAGTCCCCTTGTTCGCCTTGCTGCGCTTTGACTATCTCGATTACTTCAGGCCATCTCATTTCCGCAGCAGAAAAGGTAAGGAAGAATGTGGGGTTGCCCAACTGCCTGGTCATTGCATGGAGGTCCCTAAGGGCACCCTCCCAAAAAGCCGGCGTGCCTCTCAAGGGCTGCATGAAGCGCATCGCATGCTCTCTTTCGATGAGCTTCTCCAGTTCATCTTTGTCCTGAAGCATCCGGTTTGAAATCTTCCTCCCATCCCAAATGAGGGCTGTCCCCTTGCGGGCCTGAATGGACATGCTGTTGGTGGCCAGATGCGTTTCTGTCACAAACTGCGCAAAGAAAAGGTAACTTTGATCTTTGGCAAATCGAGTGTCAACGGAGAATAACCTTGCATTGAAATACAAACTGGGTGACAGCTTAATTTCTCTCGCCTCATCGAGTGAGTTCTGTCCTGTTGGGAACTGAACGGGAAAGGCCATGGCTTCGAGGTTTGGCACGGCAAAAAATCCCACCGGCTTGTTTCCTTGGGCAGGAGCGATGCTAAATATGCCGTCCCCATATGACAGCTTTTCCTGCGCGATGTCAGGAGGCTGCATACAGGTGTCGAGCGTCAAGCCCGGCCTGAGCTCCTCTTTGCTCTCTTGGGGAGTCTGTTGCTCTTTGTTTGCGGGGGTGTCGCTGCTCTCTGGCTGTGCATCGGCCTCAGGGATGTTCTCTTCTCCTACCCCCTCGTCTTCCTCTTCTTGGAGACTTTCAAACTGAGCGCTTTCATCTATAGATACAGTTTTGTATTCTGGATGAATGCGTTTCAGTATCGTCAGTGCTGCCAAGACATTTGTCATGTTGACAGTGTAAAAATGCTGGTAACCTTTGTACACAATGCGGCGCTTCAGCTTCACCTGGAGAAGCTGGGCCTCACTGCGCGGCCTTGGGAGGGAGTTCACTGTGGCTTCCATCTCTGATGGAACGCACACCACAGAACCGTGTACGGCTCTTTGCCGTCCTTTGGGCAACGCAACAATCTTTGCAAAAGGGATGATTTTTGCAATTAGCTGTCGTTCAAGTACATTTAATTCCGACAGCTCTTCGGGAATGGGTGCCAGTGCCAAGTTATTTGCCACCGCCTGGGGTGGCATGCCACCTCTGAACAGATGGTTGTCACAGGTATGACAAATCCACTCCTGCATCCGTTCTTGAGCAACGGTACATGGGGCGGGGAAACTACAAGTGTGAACAAACTGGCCTGTCAAGCACGCAAACGCCACATCAACATCTTTGGTGTATCTGGCTCGTTTGCAATGCTTTACTTGATTGGGGAAAAGCGCACGGTGGCACACTGTGCAGATATACGTCGGCCCATGCCGAACCCTTTCCCGGAAAGAAGCGATGGTGGCTTCCATTTCTGGATCTACGAGTGCCTGCTTCATTTCCACAGAGACGTCTACTACACCGTTTGCCTGACCCTGCTCAATTTCCTGACACTGGGGAATGATGTGACTATATTTCCTTATTATTTTCACAGCACAATTTAACTTGCGGCGAATACGTTTTAGCGCGTTTGAATCACGCCTGTCCTCTTTGTTTTGTAAACAGCGCCTAATATGAGAGAGCCTGAAAGCTGAATCTTTTTGGTACCTTTCTCGCATGTAATTTTTCTGTTGACTCTGAAAAGATATATCCTTTTTGTACCTCTCTCGCAAGTAATGTTTTCGTTGACTTTGAAAAGAAAGGTCTTTTCTGTACCTCTCTCGCAAGTATCGTTTTCGTTGACTTTGAAAAGAAAGGTCTTTTTCGTACCTCTCTCGCCAGTATCGTTTTTGTTTACTTTGAAAAGAAAGGTCATTTTTGTACCTCTCTCGCCAGTATCGTTTTTGTTTACTTTGAAAAGAAAGGTCATTTTTGTACCTCTCTCGCAAGTATTGTTTTTGTTTACTTTGAAAAGAAAGGTCATTTCTGTATTTATCTCTTATGTACCTTTTCATCAATATCTTCCGCTTTTGCTGAAAAGCAAGATCGTGTTGGTATTTATCAATCAGATATTGCTGCCGTTTTGCCTTAAAAGCAGAATCACTGTTGTATCTATTCTTCTGATAGAGCTTCTTTTTTCCTTAAAGCACAGATCACTGTGATATTTAGAATTAGATGTAATTGAAAGTTTTCTTTGGCACTTACGAATGGGTTGACGTTCTCTATATAAATGTTTTGCACGCTGACTTTTACTCCATTTAGAAAGATCTATATTAACATGCAGCAGTTTGAGTCCTTGCTGAGGTTCCGGAATATTTTGACTCTCATTAATTTGACTTGCTTGGCTATTTGGCTCAACATGTACCGCACTATGTAGCTCTTGATTTGGTACAATACCGATCACAAGTTGTATCGCTTTACTTGGGGATTCACCTAATTCAATTAGTAGCTCTTCATTTGCCTTTGATATGGTTGTAGTAGAATCCCGATGCGTCTTAATGGAACTGCCATCAATATGAAAAGAGACTGGCACAAACTCATAGGTTGCAAACCGGCTATGTCCTTCAAAAAGCTGACGCAAATGCTCAACCAAGCCACACAAGTGAGAAAAAGTCAACATAATTGCAGTTCCGTTTGGGTGTGGCAAGCCCACTTCAGATCTGGAATGTGAATCAAATAACCCAAAGTATCCTGATGTGTCACGGAATACTGCAAAACACTCTGGATTCACAATCAAGAAAGCAAGAGTGACATTTTGTGACAAGCACTCAAGCTGAGCTCCAAGAGACAATCCCAAGTCTCTTTGGGAATGACCGTCATCTATGACATAACCAACGCTGAGCTCATGCATCTGTACATTATAGACATTGGTGTCCGTCATGACTTGTTTTGGCATCTCCTCGACAGTCAAGTGATCATTCCCAAAGTTATGGTCCAAAATCAATTGCTGTTTAGCACCCACGTAAAGAGAGTCCCCGTGTTCAAGCACCCTGTCAAGGTCAAGCGAATTAAACTGTAACCCCTCAGCGTGGAAGGCCAAGAAAGCGAGAGCCATACAAGTACACTGGTGGTTGCGAGAAAAACTTGAGTACCTTTCATCCATCTGTGAATGTGTGGCCCTCACGGATAGCGTGCGTTGAGGAAGTCCCACAGCAGGATCCTGAAATGATTGAAACTATTTTAATTATCTTAAATTCTAACTAATATAATTTTAAACATTTCATATGTTAATGGTTAATGTTGTGAGTATAAAAAAAGTTACCTCAGTCCCAGGACGACGGGGGGATGATGGTCTGGAAGGAACCTCCGCAGGGGCTGGCCTTTCCTCTGGCTGAAACGACAAGCAAACAATAATTTTTTAACACACAGCACTTGTGTGAAGGGTCACTAATTTCTGTTTGTGATTTTAAGTAAGACTTCTCAGGGCTGATAAGAATGCAATGCAAACCTGGTGCTCTCTCCGTGTGCTCTTATGGGCTGGCTGCTGTCGTCTGTGCCCTGCGGTGGATAGAGATAGAGAGATATATATTATTAAATATTTTTATTTTTTTTGCTTTTACTGCGAAGCATTGTTACGACAAGAATGGACAATTAACTATACTTTTTTTTTTGTCATGAAGATAGATATGTAAACATAACGGGCAAACAAAATAGGAAAACTGAAATACCTTCTTATCCTTTGGATCCTGGGCAGTCCTCAGGGCTGGAAAGACGAGCTGGAGACAGCTTGTCCATCGCCTCCAACATGGGTGGGCTGAACCAGAGAGGGTTCAATGGGATGTTGCACTGTAAAAAACACAACAAAATAGAAATAGAGAAATGGAATTGTAACATGTGCCATGGTAAAAGGCTGAATGAATCCATGATCACCATCACAAACCTGGAGAGTGCCCATCCACCCAGTGGGCCCACAGGTGACCTCAGAGTCCACAACCGAGCTGCTCTGAAATGACTAGTGACATTATTGCATGTTAGGAGGTTTTCAAAAACATGTTAGGCTTGCGTTTACCTCCTTGGCCTTCCCGACGAGTGTCCAGTCAAAAGGGTTTGAAGGCTGAGGCGCAGTGACCTCACCCTTAACAACCACTTTTGGTCTGAACACTCGAGCTGGTGGCGAACGCTGAGGAGCAGCCGGTGCAGGTGGTGCAGTCCTCTCCATCCGCAGGTTGACGGCAGCCCACAGCAACCGCGCAAGCACCGACATCCCATCGCTGTCACTGAGGTGTACCTTCCAGACATGATCAGAAAAAATATTATACATCTACAAACATACTTTTGATAGGAGGAGCACTAATAAAATGTTTGTTTGTTTTTTGCAGCAACTAATGTACTTACCCCGTCTCTACACCAAGTGAAGATGTGACAGCGGGAAGTGGCCAGCAACAGCGATGGGGCGGCCCAAGTTGTTGCTGGGAGCCAAAATGCAGACCACCTCGGGTGACCGAGGCAAAACAGCATTCAGCACCTCAGCACGCAACTCGGAGGCCCTGGCACCCGGGGTGGACATCACGGCAAACAAGAAACGTCCCTCCGGAATCTTCACAACCCCATCGGCAATGGCTCGCAGGTGGGAGTCACCAACAACCAGGACAAACTGTTACAAAAGAAAAAAAAAAGAAGTAGTAATTGAAAAAAGGAAAGAAGTAATTTAAAAAAATAGACACAAATGAAGGTTGTTAATTTGTTATAAAGGCAGAGTTGATTATAAAACATACCGTGTTGTCCTGGTTCAGTGCTGGAATGACCAGTTTGTGCCTCCGCCCAGTCACAGCTGAAACTGGCCATTCCCAAACTCTGTGGCGCCAGCCAGTGCCTCTGCCTAAAATGATGCACACACAGAATACCATGTCAAGTCTCAACTTCAATTGCTGACAATGCACAGTACAAGTACATGTTCCACTTTGAGTGTATATGAACCTGCAAAATATTGGAATTGCTTAAAATAATCGATTGTAAAACTGCTGCAAAAGCAATTAAAATTATGACTGACCTGGTACCAGAGCCTTGGCACAAACAGGGGACACCTAAAACATAAAGCATAGACATTACACAATTGTAGGCATGTGCAGTCTGTCAAGGAGGGGAAGCTTGAGGACCCAAATGCGGGAAGACAGGGCGAGGAGGCAGAGGCTCAATCAAAAAGGGGATTTTAATTTCTACAAAACAAAAGGAGAGATCTAAATTGCACGGAAAAACATAACCTGGAGAAAACAAGGCAAAACGGGCAGCATGACATGGGGGGAAAATTCAAGGCAAAAACGGGCAGCATCACAGGGGGAAATACAACAATGACCCGACACAGACAGAGGGGAGACAGCAGACTAAATACACAGACTAACGACACAACAAGACACACGTGGCTGAGGGCACTGATTGGATCACACGAGGAAGGGCAGGATCACACTTAAACAAGACCAAGGGAGACACACAAGGAAAACAGAACCCAAAACATGACAGAACCCCTCCCTCAAGGGACGGCTCCCAAAGGTCCCTAACACAAAAAGGTCCAAAAACAGGGCGGGCGGAGGGGGGCCCGGAGGCGGGAACCTGGCACACCCATCAAGGCCAGTCCGGGGGGCGTCCCGGACGCCAGACGAGGGGAGCCCGGCGGCGCCAGTCCGGAGGGCGCGGGGTCTTGGGGCTGCCGCGGAGGCGGCAGACGTGGCACGGGGTCTTGGGGCTGCCGCGGAGGCGGCAGACGTGGCTCGGGGACTTGGAACTGCGGCGGCAGACGTGGCTCGGGGACTTGGAACTGCGGCGGCAGACGTGGCTCGGGGACTTGGAACTGCGGCGGCAGACGTGGCTCGGGGACTTGGAACTGCGGCGGCAGACGTGGCTCGGGGACTTGGAACTGCGGCGGCAGACGTGGCTCGGGGACTTGGAACTGCGGCGGCAGACGTGGCTCGGGGACTTGGAACTGCGGCGGCAGACGTGGCTCGGGGACTTGGAACTGCGGCGGCAGACGTGGCTCGGGGACTTGGAACTGCGGCGGCAGACGTGGCTCGGGGACTTGGAACTGCGGCGGCAGACGTGGCTCGGGGACTTGGAACTGCGGCGGCAGACGTGGCTCGGGGACTTGGAACTGCGGCGGCAGACGTGGCTCGGGGACTTGGAACTGCGGCGGCAGACGTGGCTCGGGGACTTGGAACTGCGGCGGCAGACGTGGCTCGGGGACTTGGAACTGCGGCGGCAGACGTGGCTCGGGGACTTGGAACTGCGGCGGCAGACGTGGCTCGGGGACTTGGAACTGCGGCGGCAGACGTGGCTCGGGGACTTGGAACTGCGGCGGCAGACGTGGCTCGGGGACTTGGAACTGCGGCGGCAGACGTGGCTCGGGGACTTGGAACTGCGGCGGCAGACGTGGCTCGGGGACTTGGAACTGCGGCGGCAGACGTGGCTCGGGGACTTGGAACTGCGGCGGCAGACGTGGTTCGGGGACTGGGAACTGCGGCGGCAGACGTGGTTCGGGGACTGGGAACTGCGGCGGCAGACGTGGTTCGGAGAGTTGAAGGTGCGACAGACGTGGTTCGGGGAGTTGGGGCTGGTGACTCCGAGCGCCACCAGCTGAAGCCCAACGACGCACGACTCCCTCAATCAAGGACAACAGCAGGTCCAATTGGGCGGCCATGGCGTGCTGGAGCTCCTCATGGCGTGACAGGCGCGCCTCCTGATTCCACATCTTGGCTTTCAGCGCTCCCGCTGGGTCCTTCTCGGGTCGGGTCATTCTGTCAAGGAGGGGAAGCTTGAGGACCCAAATGCGGGAAGACAGGGCGAGGAGGCAGAGGCTCAATCAAAAAGGGGATTTTAATTTCTACAAAACAAAAGGTGAGATCTAAATTGCACGGAAAAACATAATATGGAGAAAACAAGGCAAAACGGGCAGCATGACATGGGGGGAAAATTCAAGGCAAAAACGGGCAGCATCAAAGGGGGAAATACAACAATGACTCGACACAGACAGAGGGGAGACAGCAGACTAAATACACAGACTAACGACACAACAAGACACACCTGGGGCAAGACACAAGTGGCTGAGGGCACTGATTGGATCACACGAGGAAGGGCAGGATCACACTTAAACAAGACCAAGGGAGACACACAAGGAAAACAGAACCCAAAACATGACAGTCACCATAATATAGAGTAAAAAGCAAACATAGGTTGTAATGGTTAAATTAGTTTCAATTAAAATTGACCAGGTATTTTGTACATACAAGTGATGTTAATTCAGGCCAGGTTTATTAATGAAATTCTTAATCACAAAAGAGATTCAAGGACTTAACTGATACTTTTGTTTGTGTCTGAAATACAGTCACAATTGCTCAATTTTGCTAGAATTTTCTGATCAAATACATGAGCAGAAAGGCAGCAGATTGTACCAGATTAGATTATAGTATAAAGGAAGTATATAGAAATATGTTTTTGACAAAACAATGACATACACTGTTTAGATAGACATGAAGTCTAAAACAAAACATTAGTTGTTAAATATAACCGTCTTAGTTATTATTATTTACATCTGGTCTATGTAACTTAAAAGAAACCATGTGAAATATCTGTGTCCGGGCTCGGCATCTCACAAATTTGTGATCAATGTTAGTGAGTTTATTTTTGACATCAGTAAAATTTTTGAAATCTTGTAGAAAACAGACTTCATCACAATTAAATTCAGAATTAGTTTGACATGAATAAAGCAATGCACAAATATCGCTCAGTCATACACTCTATATTTGTCAAACTATGCCCTGGTGAAGACAATCTTGTGTTGAAACATGTTGGTAGTCCATTTTAAATAAAGGATTTTTTTTACATTACTAATGAGTGTCTTGAATACACAGACTGCTTTTAACATGAGCATTTTAGCATTTTTTTCTGCTTGACTCTATATTTGTAGCCGGAAATAATGTGTATTGCACATTAACAAAGTTAATTGCATTTTGCCTGCTGTGGAACATACCTGGTGGGCAGCCACAGTAGAGGTATGCGGTGGGGAGCGGGCGTCCACAGTGGCGAGCCGACTGGCTGGACCTGAAGTTCGGACTCTGGCCTTCTAAATAAAAAACTGGAGACTGCATCGTGGTCCCATCACTGGTGGCAGAGGGTGGGGACCGAGGCTGAAAACAAAATATACAGCACATTGAGGACCTAGCAGTGTGACTCAAAATAACTCAACACAGAATACACCACCGCCAAGTGCAGAATTGAATAGAGGCAAAGTACCTGCTGGGGTGCGATGTTTGGGCTCAGTTCCGGAGCAGCAAGGTCCAGCTTCTTCCATCGGCGCTTGGCTGCCTCGGAACGCTTCCCCTTCCGCGGCATGCTGCTACAGCTACCTTTACTGTAAGCAAAAAGAAAAGAAAAAAAACTTCCCAAGACAAAGTCAAAAGTAAACTGGCAGTAAAAAAAGGAAATCAATTTAAACACAACAAAATAGTAAAGTAATGATATTAGAGTGTTTGTAATGTGCTGTTGAGTGCAAGTTCAGCTGTATTTGCGTTCTAGACTCTGTGATGTAGATCTTATATATGTATTATGTTGTTTGAGGGCAAGATGGAAGCAGGTAGATGAGGTGGAAGTCCAAGGCGGTGCTGAAGGTTTGAAATCCAAGTATCACGGTCAGCAGCTTTCCAATTCGCACAGTGCTCAGTGCATCGCTAAAACATTCAAGATAAAATTTGTAGTTAATCTCAGATGTGTATGAAACATTAAAAATGTACATTGAGTCTAATGAGGCAGTGGTGTCATTGTAATAAAAATAAGAAACCGTCATCAATTGAAGTATAGTAACATCACACATTGATTATAAATAATGGATGGGGTGAGCAGAGCCTTCAATAAATCCTCAACAATAGAAAAAAATGGATCCACTATAGACTTCCTTGTTTACTTATTAACAAAGAAAACGGTATTGTAATAACATTGTTACTTTTTTTTTCTTTTACATTAATTTCCATGAGGTGAAACGGTTTGGCAAAATGGATGGATATTCTGGATGGCCATGAAAAAAACGATCGCTACAGAAACCAACGGTAATCTTTCAAGGGGGAAAATAAAGGCAGCTTTGACAATTTACAAATGTGTGCTGTAGTCATTCAATGAAGGTCATTTAACAGTGTAAAATACTTCCAAAATCCCTCATCGGCGCCGCTCCGCTACACGATCGAGCAGGACACGCAACTCAACAACCGACGCCCCCCTCCCCCACCACCACCACAACGACGACAGAATAGACAAAAGCCTTACTGTATATTGTAGCAACGAGAGCCTACTCAAACTTTTCTTTGTTTTTGTTTTCTTTTACTGCACATTAAAACCTTAAAGTGAGATCTGCTAGCTCTAGCTAGCGCTAGCAGGTGTAGTTAGCATGCAGGCTACCATGTCTTTACCTATCTTGTTAAAACAGCAGCCGGATAACACAACGTTCAAACACATCAAATACGTTTCAATACATTGCCAGTATTAACGTGATGTAGTTTAAGATGGGGGAAAACTTGCAAAATCTCACTTATTTAGCATTATACATCAGACTACAAACAACTGCCGTGCAACACTTACCTCAGACGAGATGAAATGGGACGAGACCGTCGTCGAGAACCTTCTAAAATAGTCTCATTCATGCGTCTTTAATTGGCCACAGCACAGACAAGCAGAAAACGACCAATCAGGGAAAAGAGATAGGACAACACGAACTCCAACTATCAGCAAGAGGGGTCCGTCGTCTAGAACCTTCCAAAATCAAGCGAATGTCATTGGCCACAGCACAGACAGGGAAAAAAGCGGACCAATCAGGGTTAGGATTAGAAAAAAACGCGCGAGAGAAGACAACGCGAAGTCCCAACTATCACAAGATGGGTTGCAGCCCGATGGTGAGGTTAGAGCGCGCTGCATCCGAGGAGACCAGTTTAAGGGGGCAACTGCGCTGCGTGCAGCTGCAAGGTTCAATAATGCGGATTGTGTCATACAACACTCGCGGGTTGCGAGTAGGACATACTGCTACATACAGGACAGGCTGTCTGGTGGTGGATGCGCTGCTTGACCAATTGTATGTGTTTTTTGCACATCAACATAAAAAAATAAATACATATAAAAAGATAAAAATTGTAATTCAAACATCCACTTTTTTAACCACTAAAAAGAACCAACCATTGTCTAATTCATATCTTTGTTTTCAGTGTTAAGGGAGTGACACATATTTTAATTACTATGCATTTAAAAAAATCTGATGAATCTGTTATTTTAATTTCAGCAATTATCACCTGTCTAAATTATTCAACACAGACAAATCTTTACAAATGATGAAATGTTTCTACAAAATATCCAGTATTATATATTTTTTTATTGGCTACATTGTACATGTCACTGATTTTTTTTTAAAAGTATATTGAACATAAAACAATCTAGTTAAATGAACCTTCCAATTTGAATTTGTTGATTTACACCATTAACCAAATTTTATTAACATCTTACAAATTCCTTTTATATGTCTATGTGTGCCCTGAGGAAACTGTGGAGACAACATGCGCACAGTCACTGTTTGTGCATCTTTAAGAACTCATCAATATCACAAAAGAAAACATTTACTTTAGCAAAGGAAATGGACAATTTATAGTATTTAATAATAAACCATAATCATCAAAAAAAACCACAGTAATAGTCACATGCTACAAATTTGGAAAAGAATCAAATAAAAAAAAATTGTGACTGAAAAGTCCTGGCTGTACCTAATCAATTGGCCAAGATGGCCGCCGCCCTGGGTGGGCGGAGGGGAGAGAATCCTTAGTGTACCTAATTAATTGGCCAAGATGGCCACCGCCCTGGGTGGGCGGAGTGGCGAGAATCCAGGGTGTACCTAATTACTTGGCCAAGATGGCCGCCGCCCTGGGTGGGCGGAGAGGCAAAAATCCTGGGTGTACCTAATCAATTGGCCAAGATAGTAGTAGTAGTAATAGTATTTGCGATAGTAGTAGTCGTAGATAGGCCAAGCCTTGAGTACACCAAGAAAAAAAAGGGGGTGAGTTGAGCTCAACAGTGAGAGATGATTGGCTGAGGCAGTTGCTATGCAAAAGTGACAGACCAGGCAGTATAGCTAAAAAAGCACTATTTAAATAGCAGTCCATTCCATTTCATTTAAAAATAATAATAATGTGTGTGTATTGTGTGTGTTTTTTTAAACTTATTTTTTTTTTTTAAATGTAAATGAGCTGAACATCAATCGGTCAATAAATGTGGAAGTTAACCATAATCAACTAAAAGTATCTTACTGTCCCTTAAAGAAACATGCACATTCACGCACACACATTTGAGTTTATCTAACATTTCAAAGAGCTGAACAGTTTAAAAATAGGGTTTTAAACTAGGGTTAGGGTTTCAAACTAGGGTTTTACATTAGGGTTAGGGTTTCAAACTAGGGTTTTATATTATTGTTAGGGTTTCAAACTAGGGTTTTACATTAGGGTTAGGGTTTAAAACTAGGGTTTCAATTTAGGGTTAGGGTTTCAAACTAGGGTTTTACATTAGGGTTAAGGTTTCAAACTAGGGTTTTACATTAGGGTTAGGGTTTCAAACTAGGGTTTTACATTAGGGTTAGGGTTTCAAACTAGGGTTTTACATTAAGGTTAGGGTTTAAAACTAGGGTTTTTAAATTAGGGTTAGAGTTTCAAAGTAGGGTTTTAAACTAGGGTTAAGGTTTCAAAGTAGGGTTTTAAACAAGGGTTGGGGTTTCAAAGTAGGGTTTTAAACTAGGGTTATGGTTTTAAAGTAGGGTTTTAAACTAGGGTTAGGGTTTCAAAATAGGGTTTTAAACTAGGGTGAGGGTTTCAAAGTAGGATTTAAATCTAGGGTTAGGGTTTCAAAGTAGGGTTTTAAACTAGGGTTAGGGTTACAAAGTAGGGTTTAAAACTAGGGTTAGGGTTTTAAAGTAGGGTTTAAATATAGGGTTAGGGTTTCAAACTAGGGTTTTAAACTAGGGTTATGGTTTCAAAGTAGAGTTTTAAATTAGGGTTACGGTTTCAAAGTAGGGTTTCAAACTAGGGTTAGGGTTTCAAAGTAGGGTTTTAAACTAGGGTTAGGGTTTCAAAGTAGGGTTTTAAACTAGGGTTATGGTTTCAAAGTAGGGGTTACGACTAGGGTTAGGGTTTCAAAGTAGGGTTTTAAACTAGGGTAAGGGTTTCAAAGAAGGGTTTTAAACTTGGGGTAGGGTTACAAAGTAGGGTTTTAAACTAGGGTTAGGGTTTCAAAGTAGGGTTTTAAACTAGGGTTAGGGTTTCAAAGTAGGGTTTTAAACTAGGGTTAGGGTTTTAACATAGGGTTTTAAACTAGGGTAAGGAATTCAAAGTAGGGTTTTAAACTAGGGTAAGTGTTACAAAGTAGGGTTTTAAACTAGGGTAAGGGTTTCAAAGTAGGGTTTAAAACTAGGGTTAGGGTTTCAAAGAAAGGTTTTAAACTAGGGTCATGGTTTCTAAGTAGGGGTTTAAACTAAGGTTAGGGTTAAAAAGTAGGGTTTTAAACTAGGGTTAGGGTTACAAAGTAGGGTTTTAAACTAGGGTTAGGGTTTGAAAGTAGGGTTTTAAACTAGGGTTGGGGTTACAAAGTAGGGGTTTAAACTAAAGTTAGGGTTTCAAAGTAGGGTTTTAAACTAGTGTTAGGGTTTTAAACTAGGGTTAGGGTATCAAAGTAGGGTTTTAAACTAGGGTTATGGTTTTAAAGTAGGGTTTAAAACTAGGAATAGGGTTTTAAACTAGGGTTAGGGTTACAAAGTAGGGTTAAAAACGAGGGTTAGGGTTTCAAAGTAGGGTTTAAAACTAGGGTTAGGGTTTCAAAGAAGGGTTTTAAACTAGGGTTAGGGTTTCAAGCTTGGGTTTAAAATTAGGGTTAGGGGTACAAAATAGGGTTTTAAATGAGGGTTAGGGTTTCAAACTAGGGTTTTACATTAGGGTTTCAAACTAGGTTTTTATATTAGTGTTAGGGTTTCAAACTAAGCTTTTACATTAGGGTTAGGGTTTCAAAGTAGGGTTTTAAACTAGGGTTAGGGTTTCAAAGAAGGGGGTTTTAAACTAGGGTTAGGTTTTCAAAGAAGTGTTTTAAACTAGGGTTAGGGTTACAAAGTATGTTTTTAAACTAGGGTTACGGTTTCAAAGTAGGGTTTAAAACTAGGGTTAGGGTTTTAAACTAGGGTTTTAAACTAGGGTAAGGGTTACTTAGTAGGGTTTTAAACTAGGGTTAGGGTTTTAAAGTAGGGTTTAAAACTAGGG
Source organism: Leptonotus elevatus (assembly GCF_054856555.1). NCBI lineage: Eukaryota > Metazoa > Chordata > Actinopteri > Syngnathiformes > Syngnathidae > Leptonotus > Leptonotus elevatus. The sequence goes on along the minus strand of NC_141260.1, from coordinate 7,211,385 downwards.
TTAAGGTTTTCAACTAGGGTTTTAAACTAGGGTTAGGGTTACTTAGTAGGGTTTTAAACTAGGGTTAGGGTTTCAAAGTAAGGTTTTAAACTAGGGTTAGGGTTTCAAAATAGGGGTTTGAACTAGAGTTAAGGTTACAAAGTAGGATTTTAAACTGGGATTAGGGTTTCAAATTAGGGTTTTAAATTAAGGTAAGGGTTACAAAGTAGGGTTTAAAACTAGGGTTAGGGTTTCAAAGTAGGGTTTAAAACTAGGGTAAGTGTTTCAAAGTAGGGTTTAACATTAGGGTTAGGGTTTAAAACTAGGGTTTTTACATTAGGGTAAGGGTTTAAAACTAGGGTTTTTAAATTAGGGTTAGGGTTTCAGAGTAGAGTTTTAAACTAGGGTTAGGGTTTTAAAGTAGGGTTTTAAACTAGGTTTAGGGTTTCAAAGTAGGGTTTTAAACTAGGGTTAGAGTTTCAAAGTATGGTTTAAAACTAGGGTTAGTGTTTCAAATTAGGGGTTTAAACTTGGGTTAGGGTTTCAAAGTAGGGGTTTAAACTAGGGTAAGTTTTACAAAGTAGGGTTTTACATTAGGGTTAGGGTTTCAAACTAGGGTTTTATATTAGTGTTAGGGTTTCAAACTAGGCTTTTACATTAGGGTTAGGGTTTCAAATTAGGGTTTTACATTAGGGTTAGGGTTTCAAACTAGGGTTTTACATTAGGGTTAGGGTTTAAAGCTAGGGTTTTTAAATTAGGGTTAGAGTTTCAAAGTAGGGTTTTAAACTAGGGTTAGGGTTTCAAAGTAGGGTTTTAAACTAGGGTTAGGGTTTCAAAGTAGGGTTTTAAACTAGGGTTAGGGTTACAAAGTAGGGTTTAAAACTAGGGTTAGGTTTTCAAAGTAGGGGTTTAAACTAGTGTTAGGGTTTTAAACTATGGTTTTAAACTAGGGTTAGGGTTTCAAAGTAGGGTTTTAAAATAGGGTTATGGTTTTAAAGTAGGGTTTAAAACTAGGGTTAAGGTTTTAAACGAGGGTTAGGGTTTCAAAGTAAGGTTTCAAACTAGGGTTAGGGTTACAAAGTATGGTTTTAAACTAGGGTGAGGGTTTCAAAGTAAGGTTTAAAACTAGGGTTAGGGTTTCAAAGTAGGGTTTTAAACTAGGGTTTTAAACTAGGTTTGGGGTTTCAAAGAAGGGTTTTAAACTAGGGTTAGGGTTACAAAGTAGGGTTTTAAACTAGGGTTAGGTTTCAAAGAAGGGTTTTAAACTAGGGTTAGGGTTTCAAAGTAGGCTTTTAAACTTGGGTTATGGTTTTAAAGTAGGGTTTAAAACTAGGGTTAGGGTTTTAAACTAGGGTTAGGGTTACAAAGTAGGGTTTAAAACGAGGATTAGGGTTTCAAAGTAGGGTTTAAAACTAGGGTAAGTGTTTCAAAGTAGGGTTTTAAACTAAGGTTAGGGTTTCAAAGTAGGGTTTCAAACTAGGGTTAGGGTTTCAAAGTAGGGGTTTAAACTAGGGTTAGGGTTACAAAATATGGTTTTAAACTAGGACGAGGGTTTCAAAGTAAGGTTTAAAACTAAGGTTAGGGTTTCAAAGTAGGGTTTTAAACTAGGGTTAGGGTTTCAAAGTAGGGTTTTAAACTAGGGTTACGGTTACAAAGTAGGGTTTCAAACTAGGGTTAGGGTTTCAAAGAAGGGTTTTAAACTTGGGGTAGGGTTACGAAGTAGGGTTTTAAACTAGGGTTAGGGTTTCAAAGTAGGGTTTTAAACTAGGGTTAGGGTTTCAAGGTAGGCTTTTAATTTAGGGTTAGGGTTACAAAGTAGGGTTTAAAACTAGGGGTTAGGGTTTCAAAGTAGGGTTTTAAACTAGGGTTATGGTTTTAAAGTAGGGTTTAAAACTAGGGTTAGGGTTTTAAACTTGGGTTAGGGTTACAAACTAGGGTTTTAAACTAGAGTTAGGGTTTAAAACTAGGGTTAGTGTTTCAAAGTAGGGTTTTAACTTAGGGTTAGGGTTTCAAAGTAGGGTTTATAAATTAGGGTTAGGGTTTCAAAGTAGGGTTTTAAACTAGGGTTAGGTTTTCTAAGTAGGGGTTTAAACTCGGGTTAGGGTTAAAAAGTAGGGTTTTAAACTAGGGTTAGGGTTTCAAAGTAGGGTTTTAAACTAGGGTTAGGGTTTCAAAGTAGAGTTTTAAACTAGGGTTAGGGTTTCAAAGTAGGGTTTGAAAGTAGGGTTAGGGTTTCAAAGTAGGGTTTTAAACTAGAGTTAGGGTTACAAAATAGGGTTTTAAACTAGGGTTAGGGTTTAAAACTAGGGTTTTACATTAGGGTAAGGGTTTCAAACTAGTGTTTTATATTAGGTTTAGGGTTTTAAACTAGGGTTTTACATTAGGGTTAGGGTATCAAACTAGGGTTTTACATTAGGGTTAGGGTTTAAAACTAGGGTTTTTAAATTAGGGTCAGAGTTTCAAAGTAGGGTTTTAAACTAGGGTTTGGGTTTCAAAGTAGGGTTTTAAACTAGGGTTAGGGTTTCAAAGTTGGGTTTCAAACTAGGGTTAGGGTTTCAAAGTAGGGTTTTAAACTAGGGTTAGGGTTTCAAAGTAGGGGTTTGAACTAGGGTTAGGGTTTCAAAGTAGGGTCTTAAACTAAGGTTAGGGTTACAAAGTAGGCTTTAAAACTAGGGTTAGGGTTTCAAAGTAGGGGTTTAAACTAGTGTTAGGGTTTTAAACTAGGGTTAGGGTTTCAAAGTAGGGTTTTAAACTAGGGTTATGGTTTTAAAGTAGGGTTTAAAACTAGGGTTAGGGTTTTAAACTAGGGTTAGGGTTACAAAGTAGGGTTTAAAACGAGGGTTAGGGTTTCAAAGTAGGGTTTAAAACTAGGGTTAGTGTTTCAAAGTAGGGTTTAAAACTAGGGTTAGGGTTTTAAAGTAGGGGTTTGAACTAGGGTAAGGGTTTCAAAGTAGGGTTTTATACTAGGGATAGGGTTTCAAAGTAGGGTTTTAAACTAGGGTTAGGGTTTCAAAGAAGGGTTTTAAACTAGGGTTAGGGTTACAAAGTATGGTTTTAAACTAGGGTGAGGGTTTCAAAGTAGGGTTTAAAACTAGGGTTAGGGTTTCAAAGTAGGGTTTTTAACTAGGGTTATGGTTTCAAAGTAGGGTTTTAAACTAGGGTTAGGGTTTCAAAGTAGGGTTTTAAACTACGGTTAGGGTTTCAAAGTAGGGTTTTAAACAAGGGTTAGGGTTTCAAAGTAGGGTTTTAAACTAGGGTTAGGGTTACAAAGTAGGGTTTTAAACTAGGGTTAGGTTTTCAAAGTAGGGGTTTGAACTAGGGTTAGGGTTTCAAAGTAGGGTTTTATATTAGTGTTAGGGTTTCAAACTAGGGTTTAACATTAGGGTTAGGGGTTAAAACTAGGGTTTTTAAATTAGGGTTAGAGTTTCAAAGTAGGGTTTTAAACTAGGGTTAGGGTTTCAAGTTAGGGTTTTAAACTAGGGTTAAGGTTTCAGAGTAGGGTTTTAAACTAGGGTTATGGTTTTAAAGTAGGGTTTAAAACTAGGGTTAGGGTTTCAAAGTAGGGTTTTAAACTAGGTTTAAGGTTTCAGAGTAGGGTTTTAAACTAGGGTTATGGTTTTAAAGTAGGGTTTAAAACTAGGTTTAGGGTTTCAAAGTAGGGTTTTAAACTAGGGTTAGGGTTTCAAAGTAGGGGTTTGAACTAGGGTTAGGGTTTCAAAGTAGGGTTTAAAACTATGGTTAGGGTTTCAAAATAGGGTTTTAAACTAGGGTTAGGGTTTTAATGTAGGGTTTTAAACTAGGGTTAGGGTTTCAAAATAGGGTTTTAAACTAGAGTGAGGGTTTCAAAGTAGGATTTAAAACTAGGGTTAGGGTTTCAAATTAGGGTTTTAAACTAGGGTTAGGGTTACAAAGTAGGGTTTTAAACTAGGGTTAGGGTTACAAAGTAGGGTTTTAAACAAGGGTTAGGGTTACAAAGTAGGGTTTTAAACTAGGGTTAGGGTTTCAAAGTAGGGGTTTGAACTAGGGTTAGGGTTTCAAAGTAGGGTTTAAAACTATGGTTAGGGTTTCAAAATAGGGTTTTAAACTAGGGTTAGGGTTTTAATGTAGGGTTTTAAACTAGGGTTAGGGTTTCAAACTAGGGTTTTATATTAGGGTTAGGGTTTCAAACAAGGGTTTTATTTTAGGGTCAGGGTTTCAAAGTAGGGTTTTAAACTAGGGTATGGGTTTCAAAGTAGGGGTTTAAACTAGGGTTAGGGTTACAAAGTAAGGTTAGGGTTTTAAACTAGGGTTAGGGTTTCAAAGTAGGGTTTTAAACTAGGGTTAGGGTTTCAAGAAGGGTTTTAAACTTGGGGTAGGGTTACAAAGTACGGTTTTAAACTAGGGTTAAGGTTACAAAGTAGGGTTTAAAACTAGGGGTTAAGGTTTCAAAGTAGGGTTTTAAACTAGGGTTAGGGTTTCAAAGAAGGGTTTTAAACTAGGGTTAGGGTTACAAAGTATGGTTTTAAACTAGGGTGAGGGTTTCAAAGTAGGGTTTAAAACTAGGGTTAGGGTTTCAAAGTAGGGTTTTTAACTAGGGTTAGGGTTTCAAAGTAGGGTTTTAAACTAGGGTTAGGGTTTCAAAGTAGGGTTTTAAACTAGGGTTAGGGTTTCAAAGTAGGGTTTTAAACAAGGGTTAGGGTTTCAAAGTAGGGTTTTAAACTAGGGTTAGGGTTACAAAGTAGGGTTTTAAACTAGGGTTAGGTTTTCAAAGTAGGGGTTTGAACTAGGGTTAGGGTTTCAAAGTAGGGTTTTATATTAGTGTTAGGGTTTCAAACTAGGGTTTTATATTAGGGTTAGGGTTTTAAGATAGGGTTTAACATTAGGGTTAGGGTTTAAAACTAGGGTTTTTAAATTAGGGTTAGAGTTTCAAAGTAGGGTTTTATATTAGTGTTAGGGTTTCAAACTAGGGTTTTATATTAGGGTTAGGGTTTCAAACTAGGGTTTTATATTAGGGTTAGGGTTTTAAGATAGAGTTCAACATTAGGGTTAGGGTTTAAAACTAGGGTTTTTAAATTAGGGTTAGAGTTTCAAAGTAGGGTTGTAAACTAGGGTTAGGGTTTCAAATTAGGGTTTTAAACTAGGGTTAACGTTTCAGAGTAGGGTTTTAAACTAGGGTTATGGTTTTAAAGTAGGGTTTAAAACTAGGGTTAGGGTTTCAAAGTAGGGTTTTAAACTAGGTTTAAGGTTTTAGAGTAGGGTTTCAAACTAGGGTTATGGTTTTAAAGTAGGGTTTAAAACTAGGGTTAGGGTTTCAAAGTAGGGTTTTAAACTAGGGTTAGGGTTTTAATGTAGGGTTTTAAACTAGGGTTAGGGTTTCAAAGTAGGGTTTAAAACTATGGTTAGGGTTTCAAAATAGGGTTTTAAAGTAGGGTTAGGGTTTTAATGTAGGGTTTTAAACTAGGGTTAGGGTTTCAAAATAGGGTTTTAAACTAGAGTGAGGGTTTCAAAGTAGGATTTAAAACTAGGGTTAGGGTTTCAAATTAGGGTTTTAAACTAGGGTTAGGGTTACAAAGTAGGGTTTTATACTAGGGTTAGGGTTACAAAGTAGGGTTTTAAACAAGGGTTAGGGTTACAAAGTAGGGTTTTAAACTAGGGTTAGGGTTTCAAAGTAGGGGTTTGAACTAGGGTTAGGGTTTCAAAGTAGGGTTTAAAACTATGGTTAGGGTTTCAAAATAGGGTTTTAAACTAGGGTTAGGGTTTTAATGTAGGGTTTTAAACTAGGGTTAGGGTTTCAAACTAGGGTTTTATATTAGGGTTAGGGTTTCAAACAAGGGTTTTATTTTAGGGTTAGGGTTTCAAAGTAGGGTTTTAAACTAGGGTATGGGTTTCAAAGTAGGGGTTTAAACTAGGGTTAGGGTTACAAAGTAAGGTTAGGGTTTTAAACTAGGGTTAGGGTTTCAAAGTAGGGGTTTGGATTAGGGTTAGGGTTTCAAAGTAGGGTTTTAAACTAGGGTTAGGGTTTCAAGAAGGGTTTTAAACTTGGGGTAGGGTTACAAAGTACGGTTTTAAACTAGGGTTAGGGTTACAAAGTAGGGTTTAAAACTAGGGGTTAAGGTTTCAAAGTAGGGTTTTAAACTAGGGTTAGGGTTTCAAAGAAGGGTTTTAAACTAGGGTTAGGGTTACAAAATATGGTTTTAAACTAGGGTGAAGGTTTCAAAGTAGGGTTTAAAACTAGGGTTAGGGTTTCAAAGTAGGGTTTTTAACTAGGGTTAGGGTTTCAAAGTAGGGTTTTAAACTAGGGTTAGGGTTTCAAAGTAGGGTTTTAAACTAGGGTTAGGGTTTCAAAGTAGGGTTTTAAACAAGGGTTAGGGTTTCAAAGTAGGGTTTTAAACTAGGGTTAGGGTTACAAAGTAGGGTTTTAAACTAGGGTTAGGTTTTCAAAGTAGGAGTTTGAACTAGGGTTAGGGTTTCAAAGTAGAGTTTTATATTAGTGTTAGGGTTTCAAACTAGGGTTTTATATTAGGGTTAGGGTTTTAAGATAGGGTTTAACATTAGGGTTAGGGTTTAAAACTAGGGTTTTTAAATTAGGGTTAGAGTTTCAAAGTAGGGTTTTATATTAGTGTTAGGGTTTCAAACTAGGGTTTTATATTAGGGTTAGGGTTTCAAACTAGGGTTTTATATTAGGGTTAGGGTTTTAAGATAGAGTTTAACATTAGGGTTAGGGTTTAAAACTAGGGTTTTTAAATTAGGGTTAGAGTTTCAAAGTAGGGTTGTAAACTAGGGTTAGGGTTTCAAATTAGGGTTTTAAACTAGGGTTAACGTTTCAGAGTAGGGTTTTAAACTAGGGTTATGGTTTTAAAGTAGGGTTTAAAACTAGGGTTAGGGTTTCAAAGTAGGGTTTTAAACTAGGTTTAAGGTTTCAGAGTAGGGTTTCAAACTAGGGTTATGGTTTTAAAGTAGGGTTTAAAACTTGGGTTAGGGTTTCAAAGTAGGGTTTTAAACTAGGGTTAGGGTTTCAAAATAGGGTTTTAAACTAGAGTGAGGGTTTCAAAGTAGGATTTAAAACTAGGGTTAGGGTTTCAAATTAGGGTTTTAAACTAGGGTTAGGGTTACAAAGTAGGGTTTTAAACTAGGGTTAGGGTTTCAAGAAGGGTTTTAAACTAGGGTTAGGGTTACAAAGTAGGGTTTTAAACTAGGGTTATGGTTTTAAAGTAGGGTTTAAAACTAGGGTTAGGGTTTCAAAGTAGGGTTTTAAACTAGGTTTAAGGTTTCAGAGTAGGGTTTTAAACTAGGGTTATGGTTTTAAAGTAGGGTTTAAAACTAGGTTTAGGGTTTCAAAGTAGGGTTTTAAACTAGGGTTAGGGTTTCAAAGTAGGGGTTTGAACTAGGGTTAGGGTTTCAAAGTAGGGTTTAAAACTATGGTTAGGGTTTCAAAATAGGGTTTTAAACTAGGGTTAGGGTTTTAATGTAGGGTTTTAAACTAGGGTTAGGGTTTCAAAATAGGGTTTTAAACTAGAGTGAGGGTTTCAAAGTAGGATTTAAAACTAGGGTTAGGGTTTCAAATTAGGGTTTTAAACTAGGGTTAGGGTTACAAAGTAGGGTTTTAAACTAGGGTTAGGGTTACAAAGTAGGGTTTTAAACAAGGGTTAGGGTTACAAAGTAGGGTTTTAAACTAGGGTTAGGGTTTCAAAGTAGGGGTTTGAACTAGGGTTAGGGTTTCAAAGTAGGGTTTAAAACTATGGTTAGGGTTTCAAAATAGGGTTTTAAACTAGGGTTAGGGTTTTAATGTAGGGTTTTAAACTAGGGTTAGGGTTTCAAACTAGGGTTTTATATTAGGGTTAGGGTTTCAAACAAGGGTTTTATTTTAGGGTTAGGGTTTCAAAGTAGGGTTTTAAACTAGGGTATGGGTTTCAAAGTAGGGGTTTAAACTAGGGTTAGGGTTACAAAGTAAGGTTAGGGTTTTAAACTAGGGTTAGGGTTTCAAAGTAGGGGTTTGGATTAGGGTTAGGGTTTCAAAGTAGGGTTTTAAACTAGGGTTAGGGTTTCAAGAAGGGTTTTAAACTTGGGGTAGGGTTACAAAGTACGGTTTTAAACTAGGGTTAGGGTTACAAAGTAGGGTTTAAAACTAGGGGTTAAGGTTTCAAAGTAGGGTTTTAAACTAGGGTTAGGGTTTCAAAGAAGGGTTTTAAACTAGGGTTAGGGTTACAAAGTATGGTTTTAAACTAGGGTGAGGGTTTCAAAGTAGGGTTTAAAACTAGGGTTAGGGTTTCAAAGTAGGGTTTTTAACTAGGGTTAGGGTTTCAAAGTAGGGTTTTAAACTAGGGTTAGGGTTTCAAAGTAGGGTTTTAAACTAGGGTTAGGGTTTCAAAGTAGGGTTTTAAACAAGGGTTAGGGTTTCAAAGTAGGGTTTTAAACTAGGGTTAGGGTTACAAAGTAGGGTTTTAAACTAGGGTTAGGTTTTCAAAGTAGGGGTTTGAACTAGGGTTAGGGTTTCAAAGTAGGGTTTTATATTAGTGTTAGGGTTTCAAACTAGGGTTTTATATTAGGGTTAGGGTTTTAAGATAGGGTTTAACATTAGGGTTAGGGTTTAAAACTAGGGTTTTTAAATTAGGGTTAGAGTTTCAAAGTAGGGTTTTATATTAGTGTTAGGGTTTCAAACTAGGGTTTTATATTAGGGTTAGGGTTTCAAACTAGGGTTTTATATTAGGGTTAGGGTTTTAAGATAGAGTTTAACATTAGGGTTAGGGTTTAAAACTAGGGTTTTTAAATTAGGGTTAGAGTTTCAAAGTAGGGTTGTAAACTAGGGTTAGGGTTTCAAATTAGGGTTTTAAACTAGGGTTAACGTTTCAGAGTAGGGTTTTAAACTAGGGTTATGGTTTTAAAGTAGGGTTTAAAACTAGGGTTAGGGTTTCAAAGTAGGGTTTTAAACTAGGTTTAAGGTTTCAGAGTAGGGTTTCAAACTAGGGTTATGGTTTTAAAGTAGGGTTTAAAACTAGGGTTAGGGTTTCAAAGTAGGGTTTTAAACTAGGGTTAGGGTTTCAAAATAGGGTTTTAAACTAGAGTGAGGGTTTCAAAGTAGGATTTAAAACTAGGGTTAGGGTTTCAAATTAGGGTTTTAAACTAGGGTTAGGGTTACAAAGTAGGGTTTTAAACTAGGGTTAGGGTTTCAAGAAGGGTTTTAAACTAGGGTTAGGGTTACAAAGTAGGGTTTTAAACAAGGGTTAGGGTTACAAAGTAGGGTTTTAAACTAGGGTTAGGGTTTCAAAGTAGGGGTTTGAACTAGGTTTAGGGTTTCAAAGTAGGGTTTAAAACTATGGTTAGGGTTTCAAAATAGGGTTTTAAACTAGGGTTAGGGTTTTAATGTAGGGTTTTAAACTAGGGTTAGGGTTTCAAACTAGGGTTTTATATTAGGGTTAGGGTTTCAAACAAGGGTTTTATTTTAGGGTTAGGGTTTCAAAGTAGGGTTTTAAACTAGGGTATGGGTTTCAAAGTAGGGGTTTAAACTAGGGTTAGGGTTACAAAGTAAGGTTAGGGTTTTAAACTAGGGTTAGGGTTTCAAAGTAGGGGTTTGGATTAGGGTTAGGGTTTCAAAGTAAGGTTTTAAACTAGGGTTAGGGTTTCAAGAAGGGTTTTAAACTTGGGGTAGGGTTACAAAGTACGGTTTTAAACTAGGGTTAGGGTTACAAAGTAGGGTTTAAAACTAGGGGTTAAGGTTTCAAAGTAGGGTTTTAAACTAGGGTTAGGGTTTCAAAGAAGGGTTTTAAACTAGGGTTAGGGTTACAAAGTATGGTTTTAAACTAGGGTGAGGGTTTCAAAGTAGGGTTTAAAACTAGGGTTAGGGTTTCAAAGTAGGGTTTTTAACTAGGGTTAGGGTTTCAAAGTAGGGTTTTAAACTAGGGTTAGGGTTTCAAAGTAGGGTTTTAAACTAGGGTTAGGGTTTCAAAGTAGGGTTTTAAACAAGGGTTAGGGTTTCAAAGTAGGGTTTTAAACTAGGGTTAGGGTTACAAAGTAGGGTTTTAAACTAGGGTTAGGTTTTTAAAGTAGGGGTTTGAACTAGGGTTAGGGTTTCAAAGTAGGGTTTTATATTAGTGTTAGGGTTTCATATTAGTGTTAGGGTTTCAAACTAGGGTTTTATATTAGGGTTAGGGTTTTAAGATAGGGTTTAACATTAGGGTTAGGGTTTAAAACTAGGGTTTTTAAATTAGGGTTAGAGTTTCAAAGTAGGGTTTTATATTAGTGTTAGGGTTTCAAACTAGGGTTTTATATTAGGGTTAGGGTTTCAAACTAGGGTTTTATATTAGGGTTAGGGTTTTAAGATAGGGTTTAACATTAGGGTTAGGGTTTAAAACTAGGGTTTTTAAATTAGGGTTAGAGTTTCAAAGTAGGGTTGTAAACTAGGGTTAGGGTTTCAAATTAGGGTTTTAAACTAGGGTTAAGGTTTCAGAGTAGGGTTTTAAACTAGGGTTATGGTTTTAAAGTAGGGTTTAAAACTAGGGTTAGGGTTTCAAAGTAGGGTTTTAAACTAGGTTTAAGGTTTCAGAGTAGGGTTTCAAACTAGGGTTATGGTTTTAAAGTAGGGTTTAAAACTAGGGTTAGGGTTTCAAAGTAGGGTTTTAAACTAGGGTTAGGGTTTCAAAATAGGGTTTTAAACTAGAGTGAGGGTTTCAAAGTAGGATTTAAAACTAGGGTTAGGGTTTCAAATTAGGGTTTTAAACTAGGGTTAGGGTTACAAAGTAGGGTTTTAAACTAGGGTTAGGGTTTCAAAGTAGGGTTTTAAACTAGGGTTAGGGTTTCAAAATAGGGTTTTAAACTAGAGTGAGGGTTTCAAAGTAGGATTTAAAACTAGGGTTAGGGTTTCAAATTAGGGTTTTAAACTAGGGTTAGGGTTACAAAGTAGGGTTTTAAACTAGGGTTAGGGTTTCAAAGTAGGGGTTTGAACTAGGGTTAGGGTTTCAAAGTAGGGTTTAAAACTATGGTTAGGGTTTCAAAATAGGGTTTTAAACTAGGGTTAGGGTTTTAATGTAAAGTTTTAAACTAGGGTTAGGGTTTCAAACTAGGGTTTTATATTAGGGTTAGGGTTTCAAACTAGGGTTTTACATTAGGGTTAGGGTTTCAAAGTAGGGTTTTAAACTAGGGTATGGTTTTCAAAGTAGGGGTTTAAACTAGGGTTAGGGTTACAAAGTAAGGTTAGGGTTTTAAACTAGGGTTAGGGTTTCAAAGTAGGGGTTTGGATTAGGGTTAGGGTTTCAAAGTAGGGTTTTAAACTAGGGTTAGGGTTTCAAGAAGGGTTTTAAACTTGGGGTTAAGGTTTCAAAGTAGGGTTTTAAGCTAGGGTTAGGGTTTCAAAGTAGGGTTTTAAACTAGGGTTAGGGTTTCAAAGTAGGGTTTAAAACTAGGGTTAGGGTTTCAAAGTAGGGGTTTAAACTAGGGTTAGGGTTTCAAAGTAGGGTTTGAAACTAGGGTTAGGGTTTCAAAGTAGGGTTTAAAACTAGGGTTAGGGTTTTAAAGTAGGGGTTTGAACTAGGGTAAGGGTTTCAAAGTAGGGTTTTATACTAGGGATAGGGTTTCAAAGTAGGGTTTTAAACTAGGGTTAGGGTTTCAAAGAAGGGTTTTAAACTAGGGTTAGGGTTACAAAGTATGGTTTTAAACTAGGGTGAGGGTTTCAAAGTAGGGTTTAAAACTAGGGTTAGGGTTTCAAAGTAGGGTTTTTAACTAGGGTTAGGGTTTCAAAGTAGGGTTTTAAACTAGGGTTAGGGTTTCAAAGTAGGGTTTTAAACTAGGGTTAGGGTTTCAAAGTAGGGTTTTAAACAAGGGTTAGGGTTTCAAAGTAGGGTTTTAAACTAGGGTTAGGGTTACAAAGTAGGGTTTTAAACTAGGGTTAGGTTTTCAAAGTAGGGGTTTGAACTAGGGTTAGGGTTTCAAAGTAGGGTTTTATATTAGTGTAAGGGTTTCAAACTAGGGTTTTATATTAGGGTTAGGGTTTTAAGATAGGGTTTAACATTAGGGTTAGGGTTTAAAACTAGGGTTTTTAAATTAGGGTTAGAGTTTCAAAGTAGGGTTTTAAACTAGGGTTAGGGTTTCAAGTTAGGGTTTTAAACTAGGGTTAAGGTTTCAGAGTAGGGTTTTAAACTAGGGTTATGGTTTTAAAGTAGGGTTTAAAACTAGGGTTAGGGTTTCAAAGTAGGGTTTTAAACTAGGTTTAAGGTTTCAGAGTAGGGTTTTAAACTAGGGTTAGGGTTTCAAAATAGGGTTTTAAACTAGAGTGAGGGTTTCAAAGTAGGATTTAAAACTAGGGTTAGGGTTTCAAATTAGGGTTTTAAACTAGGGTTAGGGTTACAAAGTAGGGTTTTAAACAAGGGTTAGGGTTACAAAGTAGGGTTTTAAACTAGGGTTAGGGTTTCAAAGTAGGGGTTTGAACTAGGGTTAGGGTTTCAAAGTAGGGTTTAAAACTATGGTTAGGGTTTCAAAATAGGGTTTTAAACTAGGGTTAGGGTTTTAATGTAGGGTTTTAAACTAGGGTTAGGGTTTCAAACTAGGGTTTTATATTAGGGTTAGGGTTTCAAACAAGGGTTTTATTTTAGGGTTAGGGTTTCAAAGTAGGGTTTTAAACTAGGGTATGGGTTTCAAAGTAGGGGTTTTTAACTAGGGTTAGGGTTACAAAGTAAGGTTAGGGTTTTAAACTAGGGTTAGGGTTTCAAAGTAGGGGTTTGGATTAGGGTTAGGGTTTCAAAGTAGGGTTTTAAACTAGGGTTAGGGTTTCAAGAAGGGTTTTAAACTTGGGGTAGGGTTACAAAGTAGGGTTTTAAACTAGGGTTAGGGTTACAAAGTAGGGTTTAAAACTAGGGGTTAAGTTTTCAAAGTAGGGTTTTAAACTAGGGTTAGGGTTTCAAAGTAGGGTTTTAAACTAGGGTTAGGGTTTCAAAGTAGGGTTTAAAACTAGGGTTAGGGTTTCAAAGTAGGGGTTTAAACTAGGGTTAGGGTTTCAAAGTAGGGTTTGAAACTAGGGTTAGGGTTTCAAAGTAGGGTTTTAAACTAGGGTTAGGGTTACAAAATAGGATTTTAAACTAGGGTTAGGGTTTCAAACTAGGGTTTTACATTAGGGTTAGGGTTTCAAACTAGGGTTTTATATTAGTGTTAGGGTTTCAAACTAGGCTTTTTTATTAGGGTTAGGGTTTAAAACTAGGGTTTAAAATTAACATCTTACAAATTACTTTTATATGTGTATGTGTGCCCTGAGGAAACTGTGGAGACAACATGCGCACAGTCACTGTTTGCGCATCTTGAAGAACTCATCAATATTATAAAAGAAAACATTTACTTTAGCAAAGGAATTGGACAAGTTATAGTATTTAATAATAAACCATAATCAGCAAAAAAAAACACAGTAATAGTCACACGCTACAAATTTGGAAAAGAATCAAATAAAAAAAATTTGTGACTGAAAAGTCCTGGCTGTACCTAATCAATTGGCCAAGATGGCCGCTGCCCCGGGTGGGCGGAGGGGAGAGAATCCTTAGTGTACCTAATTATTTGGCCAAGATGGCCGCCGCCCTGGGTGGGCGGAGTGGCGAGAATCCAAGGTGTACCTAATTAATTGGCCAAGATGGCCGCCGCCCTGGGTGGGCGGAGTGGCAAGAATCCAGGGTGTACCTAATGAATTGACCAGAATCCTGGGTGTACCTAATCAATTGGCCAAGATAGTAAAAAAGAAACCAAACCGAAGTAAATCGCGCATTTAGCTAGCGCTGCATTAGTGACGTCACCGGCAAGCGCGAAGGCGCTTCTATCAATTTTATTATTTCTTTAATCTTAAAGTATCTTGCTTTTATATTCTTAGGTTTATTCACGTTTTTACAATTTCCGTCCATTCATTTGTATATTTCAATAACATATTTAATCATTTCTTTCCAATGTTTTACCGTCAAATTTTTTTATCATATAACTTTATTGAACAAATGTCAATGGACAATTTCCAGCCAATCCTGTAGCGTGACATCATCTGTAGGCGACCCCGATACAATCTAGCAGACCGATCACATCCGGTACCGACACCAAACCATGTCTCGAGTCACAGGACACTGTCAGTGCTGATCCACACCACTTTAGGTGAGGATGGCGGCTGCCATACAGATTCGTGTCCAAACCCCCGAACTATCCCTTTAAAGTACATTTCAATTCAGCTATAATTGAGTACATACATACTACAAGACTTATATAGCTTAACAGAAAAAAAGTTACAAACATCTACTGAGAGTTGTTTTATTTTTCGCATTGAGCAGAAGCTTCATTATTTATTTATTTACAGCGCGGTTAGACCCGTGCTGCTCGCAACCCAGACCTACGTGCCCCTAGCGCTTGCCAGCCCTTGTTAAAGTATAACAAAACGTGTGACTTCATTGTTTACATGATTAGCGGATAGCATCAATACAATGTCTGCCTTGCTGAGTTGGAGTCTTCAGGAAGGGGGGTTTAGTAAAATTCTGAGCTAGATACAAATTCCGACATATTCTGTGTACCTTACACGCATCAGTAGTTGTAGCAGAAGCAGTACACCGGTCACCGGAGATTTTTGCAGTGGCGAAAGTGGATGGGAAGGATCGTGGTCTTTATGAAAGTGTGGGATACATGTTCCTCGTACCCTCAGAGCCAACTTTATGGCGAACAACTTCCTGACAGAAGGTGGAGCGGTGAGCGACCTGGCTTCGAATGAGAGCGCGTCATCCAAGATCATAATCATTTGTTTTATGCAAATTATGTTGCTGAATTTTAGTCTTGCAAGGCAACAAAATTACTTTCACAAACAAAGGAAAAGCAAATCATAATATATATATATATATATATATTTTTTTAAACTATAAATAAATAGATAAAGGGGCACTTTGGGCCAATAACCCCGCCAAGCTCCTTTAGCCATGTTGTGGCTACATTCACCATCGAAACTAAACAAAACATCAAGTAAAATTATAATAAAAATATAAATTTGTTGGGGAAAAATATATATAAACATTTTTTTCAGGTAATACCACATGATGTCCAAATACATACATGTTGCTAAAAAGTTATTTATTTATTTATTTTACATAGTTGTGAGACAAACCTGATAGATGCTTCCATGGGTTCTTGGTTGTCTTGTGGATGATACAAACTCCTGTCTTTAAATGTATTTCAAAATAAAAGTCCCACATTGGCTATTTCTTTTTGGTTGCACCACATGATAATTCAATGGGCCTCGTCTGACAAATGCATCTCTCAATGGCCCATGTATTAAAAAAAAAAATAGCCTTCAACATAAAGGGTTTAAATAATCAAAGAATAACCTCATACCCTCGTACATAAAAAAGACAGTTCAAGGTCAAGGATGGCACAAATTGGATTCACAGCAAACCAAAATTAAGTGCAAAAACTTATTTGTCCAGAAAAATCAACTCACTCAAAATATGAATAATATTCTGGTACTATGTTTGTCCTGCATGTCATTCCAGATCTGAAAAAAAGAAGAAGTTTTTCTCATAGCAATATGCCGGTATACTCTTTTATTGTCAGATTTAGTTGAGCATGCCTTTAAGTCCTCCCTATGTGCATGGCAAGCATACGCCACTCTTGATAAACTGGAACACTTGGCATCTCCTCTGTTGCACATGGAGAAGTTAGAACTCCATCAGGCTAAGGCCAGGATCTGCTGTTGGGTTACCGTTGTATTGATCTCAATTTCGCATTCCGGGCATATTCCACTGGTTAAATCAATGAGGAACTGTGAGAGAACAAACATTCATAATAAGAGCAAGAATGTGTACTTCTTTGCTGGGCGCGTCATGTATTGCATGCACTTACTTGTTGGATGATCTCTGTCACGTTAACTCCCAGGGCATGGATAACCTGAGCTTTTATATGCCCGTACACTGTTGGGCAATACGAAGAAACACAACAACTAAATTACTTATTTCTTTACTCTTTAGTTGAACGTGACTTGCTTTAGTCCACAACAAAATTATGCATAATGTCGATGGAAAACTGCTGTTTTTCTCTTTGAGTGGCAATATTATGTCATCAGCCCAATTAAAGTGATATCTAGACTACTATAACCATTAAGTGGAATAACATATAGACGCTTCTGAGTCTGTTTGTGAGTTTTCACAGCATTTGCCATCTTCAAAATAAACCTTACTATACCAATAATATATGGACATCAATGCCTTGCTAGGCTCTTATTTTGAAGTTATTCTCGGCAGCGTGTCACGGCCTATGACGACTTGACTCGTCGTTGCCTTGAACTGGAAGATTTATATTAGCCATCTTTTTGTTACAAATCTCATCTCATTCTCGTGGACTCATTCTTGTGAGACATCTGGTCTCGTGGGATTTCTGTCTCGTCCCATGCCTAGTGTACAGTATTACGTTATCTATACATTAGGTATTTGGTGAAAGAAAAAGAGAATAATTGTAAAACGTGGTGTATTGGATATCAGCTGGTGGCAGGTGTAGGCTGATGAATATTGCATCCTTATACTGTAGTTATAACGTAGCTCGGCTCAAATTATTGGTTAGACATTATGCAGCAACTACAGCAATCAGTTTATGTCTTGCCATGTCAAGCCCCACTCTGGGTCTGGACTTTGTTCTGTTTTGTTCTTTTTGACCTGTGCCTAGTTTGCCTCCTTGTTTTTGCTCGATTAAAATAAACCTTTTTTTGGAGCTCGCCTGTGCCTCCTCATCTCTGCTGCCCTGCGTTTGGGTCCTCAAACACCACCCTCGTGACAAGATGATGGTCATCCATATTTGTTTTCATCAGCGCACACTGCGTGTGTTGGTGTGTGCGCTTTCCAAAGTATCCCGAAGAGGACTGGTACCGTGCTTCTTAGTTCCGCATTATTTTCAACGTTCTGTACTATATTAACCTTTGATTCACCAAATGTCAAAAGCCGTCATGACGTTAACACTAGGGGTGGGAAAATTTCAGATTCTTTCTGATTCAGACGGGGACAAATCTGAATTGATCCACAAACGTCCAAATTTCCATTATTAGACCAGTTTAAGGGGGCAACTGCGCTGCGTGCAGCTGCAAGGTTCAATAATGCGGATTGTGTCATACAACACTCGCGGGTTGCGAGTAGGACATACTGCTACATACAGGACAGGCTGTCTGGTGGTGGATGCACTGCTTGACCAATTGTATGTGTTTTTTGCACATCAACATAAAAAAATAAATACATATAAAAGATAAAAATTGTAATTCAAACATCCACTTTTTTAACCACTAAAAAGAACCAACCATTGTCTAATTCATATCTTTGTTTTCAGTGTTAAGGGAGTGACACATATTTTAATTACTATGCATTTAAAAAAATCTGATTAATCTGTTATTTTAATTTCAGCAATTATCACCTGTCTAAATTATTCAACACAGACAAATCTTTACAAGTGATGAAATGTTTCTACAAAATATCCAGTATTATATATTTTATTATTGGCTACATTGTACATGTCACTGATTTTTTTTTTTTAAAGTATATTGAACA
The DNA here is from genome assembly GCF_054856555.1 of Leptonotus elevatus. NCBI lineage: Eukaryota > Metazoa > Chordata > Actinopteri > Syngnathiformes > Syngnathidae > Leptonotus > Leptonotus elevatus. The sequence continues at coordinate 7,193,911 of NC_141260.1, read as the reverse complement.
TAAAACAATCTAGTTAAATGAACCTTCCAATTTGAATTTGTTGATTTACACCATTAACCAAATTTTATTAACAGCTTACAAATTCCTTTTATATGTCTATGTGTGCCCTGAGGAAACTGTGGAGACAACATGCGCACAGTCACTGTTTGTGCATCTTGAAGAACTCATCAATATTATAAAAGAAAACATTTACTTTAGCAAAGGAAATGGACAATTTTTAGTATTAAATAATAAACCATAATCAGCAAAAAACACAGTAATAGTCACGCTACAAATTTGGAAAATAATCAAATAAAAACATTTTGTGACTGAAAAGTCCTGGCTGTACCTAATCAATTGGCCAAGATGGCCGCCGCCCTCGGCGAGCGGAGTGGCGAAAATCCTGGTCATACCTAATCAATTGGCCAAGATGGCCGCCGCCCCGGGTGGGCAGAGGGGAGAGAATCCTTGGTGTACCTAATTAATTGGCCAAGATGGCCGCCGCCCTGGGTGGGCGGAGTGGCGAGAATCCAGGGTGTACCTAATTAATTGACCAGAATCCTGGGTGTACCTAATCAATTGGCCAAGATAGTAGTAGTAGTAATAGTATTTGCAATAGTAGTAGTCGTATATAGGCCAAGCCTTGAGTACACCAAGAAAAAAAGGGGCTGAGTTGAGCTCAACAGTGAGAGATGATTGGCTGAGGCAGTTGCTATGCAAAAACGACAGATCATTCACGCACACACATTTGATTTTAACTTGTTGCGAGACGTCACGCACCCACATTCCATTGATTTTGTATAGGATACGCTCACCTCAAACAAAAGCCTCTCACGACCTAACGGTTGAAGATGCAGATTCCAAAAATGGCTCGTTAGAACGGCAAGGGTTTGGGGAACGCGAGCATGTTCTCAGTTTTTTAATCGGATGAAAAATGACCAACTTAGGAGCAGATTGAAAACTTATGATTGATCGAAAATGAAGAGGGGAAAACGGCGAAAATAACATTGAAAAGAGATCGAAATAGTCCGACTTCTCCTCGCTTAAAGTGAAAATAAAGGTACTAAATGACACCTTAGCCAAATAAAACTTAGTTTTTCAGAAAGCAGAGGCTTGTGGCTACAAAATGTGCCAATTTGATGTCTAGTGAGCAAAGATTGTGGCCATGGTGACGAGTTGAAGTGAAACTTTTGGAAATAGATTTTTTGGTTCCCGTCACTGAAGCCTTAATTAGTCACACTCTAAATAGGCGACTTTCACCCTTTGCTCACTGTCTTTGAACCCGCACAGGGGGGAGAGCTTTCATTCCTTAATTTTTTTTTTGACACTGAGCTAAAGATGACAAAAATTCCAACAAAATGAGCTAAAATTCATATCGGTCGGTCAATGTATGCGCGCGCAGCGTGTCTTGGAAAAAGGTGTTTGATTGGAGTTGATGTCTTTCGGTTTCCCATTCATTCCTATGGGACTTTATTTGGGAGTTTTTTGGGAATAGCGTCGCCATGGTAACTGGGAATTCCCTTGCGGAAAAATCGGTGGAAGATTAAAAAAAATAATAAAAAGAAGAAGAAGAATAATACTAGAAAAATTTCCGCGGAAATTTTGAATGGGCCTGCTGACTCTTGCAAGGTGGAAAGATGCATGCTCTGAACTGTTTGCCAAATGTTGGTGTACTTTACCTCTCAATTTGTGTCAGCAGGAATAGAGTTCAGGACAATTTGTAATAACTGCAGTTATTACATGTGTAATGGCTTCCCTTATGTCTTGATTGACATTTTAGTCATATCAAAAGGGAATCAGTTTAATTTCTTGCTTATAGTGTAAGTGATTAACTAAAATATAAAATGCGATATACTGTATCATGGAGCAAATACAGTATGAATGCAGTGTTTAAATTTGACATTGCATATTAAAAGGCATGTTGGTGCTGATCAATATTGCAGGAATATTACTCCAAAGTACATGTAAAACGGCTCTTAAAAGAGCCGTTTTGGGTCTTTGTTACACAGCATCTTCATCTTTTCCTGAGCACACAAAGGAACAAGTTGTTAGAAAATAGGCAGCAAAACTGAACAGTTAAAACTTAATCTAAATACTCATCCAATACACATGTGACGGTTTTTCAGTGAGGAATCCTGTAGAATAAATCATTTTGGTCTACGTTTGCGGGATCCCTTTTTTCATCTTTTCTCTCCACCAGTTGTACCGGACATAACAACCTTGATATCCTTGGCCATGTCAAGTAGCGCCCCTTGCTGCGCTCCATCCACCTGTATTGCATGTGAAAATGAAAAATGAGTGTTCAATGTTTGCCTAGATCAATTCAGTAATCAATCATCACTTACCATCGCAGTTCATCCCTTACCATTGCAGTTCATCCCTTACCATCGCAGTACCTCACTGACACCAACACTTTTCATTGTGTTGTAGTCACAATCACAATAAGGACAAACAAAACATTCAAGTCCAAATGCACGATGTCCTGCTAACAGAAAAGCACACTGATTAAAAGTACCGTCATACAACACTGCTCAAAATAAGGGAGCGCTTAAATGGCATATCCCATGTCTTAAATTCAATTTAAAGCTCAATACGTTTAGAACTAACTAAATGATAAATATGTCTACAAAAAAAATGATTGGCCGCTCTGATTTTGAGTGTAGTTCTGTTATGACACCAATTTTGAACGAGCAAAGGATTTAACTTTTCAGCCTTTACAATTTAAAGTACAGTATCCCCCTCTTTTGAGCAGTGGTATGAAAGGCTCAATAACATTTGCAAAGGCACACTTGTGAAAATGGTGCCCTTGCGATCGACAATGAGCTGACACAAGAAGTTAACACACAGTAGACCGGACTGTGGTAACTGTAATAAGTGTGCAGAACGCCTGATTGAACACAACAATCTGGGCCAGATATGTAAATGTGCTTTCCAGTTGTGGCCTGGGTGATCAGCTGTGAAAAGCCTCTGGACTGAAACAAGTCCAGAATGGATTTCTTTCCCTTTGAAAGCAAATCCTCATTAAAGTCTCCGCAAACAACAATAGGCTGGCAGTCCATCACGGCCAAGGCATCCAAGAGACTTCCAAGGTTTGGAAGAAAGGTGCCAAGACTCAGGTTGGGTGGCCTGTAGACCGTAGCTACAGTGGCCATGTCCAGTCTATTTGAATACGAAACTTGTCTGTTGCGCACAAAAGTGCTGCATGCCTCCAGTTGCAAGGGAGGGGGGAAGAAGGATCCAGACAAATGAGTTTCAGTGAGGCAAAGGACATCTGCCAGCCTCAACTCATGATGAGACTTTAAGTCGTCAATATGAGATGGAAGGCCCTCGGTGTTGTGATGAACAATGGTCAAGGTGGGAAAAGCAGTTTGCGGCATTTTGGAAAAGTACAACAATGGTCTTGTACTTTGGAAAGAAGCGCGCGTCATACTGTCCATTGCCGTCGTGATGTTGGGATTGGCATAGATTTTGGATTCGTCAAAGTCTATGACCCTCAATCCCTGAAGTGACGTCGTGCGGCTTAGGGCAACATAGGCCATTCCAGGTTCAAACACACGCTTAAGAGACACCACTGCAGAGGTCATCGTCATGCCTTGCACTTTGTGAGCCGTGCATCCAAAGGCAAGCTTCATGGGGAATTGCCGCCTGACCACGCCTTTCATGCCCAGGTTTTCCTCCGACCTTTCGATATAGACCAAGTCATCCGTCGGCCCCAGAATTTTATTGCGCAATTTCTGGCCCGCTTCGGGATTGTCTAGCCTCAGTCCGAGGAAGGTCACTTTCTCCGCCGACCCCTTTGGGGCGCTTTGATCAATGTTGCCTATTGTGCCAAAGGTCCCGTTCACCAATCCGTCCTCCACATCCAAATTCCGAAGAAGCATAACCCGTGCTCCTACACCAGCTTGAAGGGCATCCGGTAGATCCCTTCTCGACCCCATGATCACTTTGGTCACGGTGACCATCGCCCCCGACCGTGGGCTCTTCCTGTAGTCCTCTGCGGGAATATTGACCACAGTAAATTTGAGAGCAGCCACAGTTGCTGCATTGTGCCTATCCACCTCTTTATTGGTGGCAAAGATATGCAGAGTATACGAAGGGAGGTCTCGCGCATCCGTGACAGCCGTGGTGAGTAACGCCCTGTCACCATCGCCAAGCGGATCAGCCTTCCCCTTCTCCCTGATCCTGTTCAAAAGCTCGGCAAAAGCGACGTCGTCTTTTTGCCGCATGATTTGAGTAAGCTTGACCATCTGAAAATCTGTCCAGAGGTCAAGAAGATCGTTGTCAGAAACGCAGAGGGGCTTGGACCTTCCGAGGGGTGGCAGTTGGTAGAAGTCCCCAACTGCAAGAACGGAGATGCCCCCAAATGGTCTCTGGTTGCCCTTGATTTGCTGAAATCTCCAGTGGACATAGGCAAAGAGTTCCTTGGAGACCATGGAGATCTCGTCGATGATCAAAATTTCCACGTTGCAAAGGGTTGCTCTCAATGCGTCCAACGTATTCCCCAGCGCCTGGTAAGGAGGCTTTAGAGTCCTGGGGAGTTTCAAGAGGGAATGAAGCATTTTCCCTGAGATGTTGTAAGCCGGCGTGCCAGTAAACGACGTCAGCAGCACAGCAGGCTTGGCCATATCCGCTTCGTCGCGGAACCTGGGAAGCTGGCGGAGAATCTTACTGGCCTCCTGGTAAATGCACTTGATGACATGCGATTTACCACAGCCAGCTCCTCCGGAGATGAAATAAAAGAAGGGCTCGAGGAGACGATCCGAAACGCGTTTCAAACACCACTCGCGCACAGCGTAGAAGACGGACGCTTGCGTTTCATTGAGACTGCGGTACATGTTCCTCACAAATTCGGCGCTCAACTTTGGCGCCTCAAACGCCGGCAAGACCACGCCGCTACCAGGAGCGTCCTGGTAGGCCGGAACCTCATCTTGCGGGTCTTCCTGTAACCGATTAGATTCGCGTTCGGCGGCACACTCCAAACGCTCTGCTTCTACCTCCGGCGCAAAAGTGCTCCACGCGTTGAGAACCGCACGAAGCTCTTTCAATTTTTCGAAGGCATTGTCCACGGTCTTTCCCCGTCCTTCGTACCGCCCCCGATTGCGGTCGAATATAGCCCGCACCCGACCGAACTTTGATTCCCGGGCACCGTAGAACTCCTCGTACGTTTTGAGGTTTTCAGACCTGAGCTCGGCGTCGTCTCTGTGGGGGAGGTACAATTTAAGCTGGGTCCTGTAATACTTCTCAGCATACTTTTTGATCGAGAAGCGAGTGAATCTGATGACGGCATCTTTTCCAATCCGCTTCTGGATGAATCCCTTGCCGTGTGAGAGGGGAATGACATTCTTGCCCTCAATCTGCTGACCGTAGACGACCCGGTATTCGGATGCGAATTCGGCGAGACACATCCGCTCAAACATTGCCGTTCTAGGTCTTGCCACATATTTGTCTGGCAGACCAGACATCCACACGTTGTCTGCGTCCGGATGCATGGTCTTCAGTCTACTCATGGGTAGACTCAATTTCACGCCATCCTCAGCCGTCTGGATGAAAACTACGCTGCGCGAGCACTTCTTCAGAGGGAGACTGCATGTCCGCGCCACCGCTTCTTGAGCGCTCACCTCTCTGTGCTTGGAATACGCCGCCATTATTTTCATCAATTGAAGTATAGTAACATCACACATTGTATAGTTCATTGATTATAAATAATGGATGGGGTGAGCAGAGCCTTCAATAAATCCTCAACAATAGAAAAAAATGGATCCACTATAGACTTCCTTGTTTACTTATTAACAAAGAAAACGGTATTGTAATAACATTGTTACTTTTTTTTTCTTTTAGATTAATTTCCATGAGGTGAAACGGTTTGGCAAAATGGATGGATATTCTGGATGGCCATGAAAAAAACGATCGCTACAGAAACCAACGGTAATCTTTCAAGGGGGAAAATAAAGGCAGCTTTGACAATTTACAAATGTGTGCTGTAGTCAATCAATGAAGGTCATTTAACAGTGTAAAATACTTCCAAAATCCCTCATCGGCGCCGCTCCGCTACACGATCGAGCAGGACACGCCACTCAACAACCGACGCCCCCTCCCCCAACCCCACCACGACGACGACAGACGAGACAAAAGCCTTACTGTATATTGTAGCAACGATGGATATACACAATTGAGATTTAGAGCATACTCAAACTTTTCTTTGTTTTTCTTTTACTGCACATTAAAACCTTAAAGTGAGATCTGCTAGCTCTAGCTAGCGCTAGCAGGTGTAGTTAGTGTTAGAGTAGACAATATTAAGTATTGTACTCTTTGCGTGTTCAATTAACTGAATGGTGAGATTCTGTTGAAGAAGTTCCTTTGCAAAGGTAAATAATTACCAGAAGCTTCTGATCACACAAATGAAGTCACCCAAGCAGTGCTCTGTTCAAATGTGTGTCTTCTCTCCAGCCCACATCATTATTTATTCAAAGAGGGTTCATAAAAAAGTCAGCCCACAACACACCTGGTTACAACTGAATGAATACAAGAGAATCCGTTCCCATGGGTATAAATCAGATTAGAAAAAATACAATAATAATAAGCCTGACTCCCTTCCGACACAGCAGAATCCCGGCCCTCCCATTAGATAACGAATGAATAGACAGACCCGTTGCTCTTTCTCATGAAAGTAACACAGACAAGAATACAATTCATTGAGCCTACACTGAGTCAACTAAATCCAAAACGGCTAAAATATAAATTAAAACTAAAAAACAATGTTAATAACTCATCATTAGCATGTAGGTTACCATGTCTAGCACTTAACTTTACCTATATCTTGTTAAAACAGCAGCCGGATAACACAACGTTCAAACACATCAAATACGTTTCAATACATTGCCAGTATTAACGTGATGTAGTTTAAGATGGGGGAAAACTTGCAAAATCTCACTTATTTAGCATTATACATCAGACTACAAACAACTGCCGTGCAACACTTACCTCAGACGAGATGAAATGGGAAGAAGCCGTGGTCGAGAACCTTCTAAAATAGTCTCATTCAAGCGTCTCTAATTGGCCACAGCACAGACAAGCAGAAAACGACCAATCAGGGAAAAGAGACAAGACAACATGAACTCCAACTATCAGCAAGGGGGTCCGTCGTCTAGAACCTTCCAAAATCAAGCGAATGTCATTGGCCACAGCACAGACAGGGAAAAAAGCGGACCAATCAGGGTTAGGATTAGAAAAAAACGCGCGAGAGAAGACAACGCGAAGTCCCAACTATCACAAGATGGGTTGCAGCCCGATGGTGAGGTTAGAGCGCGCTGCATCCGAGGAGACCAGTTTAAGGGGGCAACTGCGTTGCGTGCAGCTGCAAGGTTCAATAATGCGGATTGTGTCATACAACACTCGCGGGTTGCGAGTAGGACATACTGCTACATACAGGACAGGCTGTCTGGTGGTGGATGCACTGCTTGACCACTTGTATGTGTTTTTTGCACAAAAAAAAAAAATAAAAAAATAAAAAAAGATACAAATTGTAATTCAAACATCCACTTTTTTAACCACTAAAAAGAACCAACCATTGTCTAATTCATATCTTTGTTTTCAGTGTTAAGGGAGTGATCCATTTTAATTACTATGCATTTAAAATAATGTGATGAATCTGTTATTTTAATTTCAGCAATTATCACCTGTCTAAATTATTCAACACAGACAAATCTTTACAAGTGATGAAATGTTTCTACAAAATATCCAGTATTATATATTTTATTATTGGCTACATTGTACATGTCACTGAATTTTTTTTTTTAAAGTATATTGAACATAAAACAATCTAGTTAAATGAACCTTCCAATTTGAATTTGTTGATTTACACCATTAACCCAATTTTATCAACATCTTACAAATTACTTTTATATGTGTATGTGTGCCCTGAGGAAACAACATGTGCACAGTCACTGTTTGTGCATCTTGAAGAACTCATCAATATTATAAAATAAAACATTTATTTTAGCAAAGGAAATGGACAATTTATAGTATTTAACTCTTTGACTGCCAGACGTTTTCAGAAAAGGGATGCCGTCAGTGCCAGCCGATTTAAGCATTTTGACTGATCTTTCAAGGTCCACAGAAAATGTTCTGTTTGGACTATGGAAACACACGTACTACCAAATGAAAGATCTTTCATCAGAAAAAAAAAGTTTGTTTCTACCTTATTCCGTTCTTTAGTAATCAACAATAGAAAATGGTTAGTTTGACCCAATTTCGCCTGTTTTGGACCAAAATACGGAGAAATCAAGCTTTTAGTGAAACGATATTATTTCATGCATTCTAGTGAATTTTACACTTCTTTTTGTCCATGAATGATGCCACAAACACCTAAATAGTGCTTTACTTCTATAAAACACTACCACCAAGAATGAAAAAGTGTTTTTTGATAGCAAAATACGTTTATTTACATTCAACAGTGTAACAATTTGACAACAATTTGGCAAACTATTTACAAATGTGTGCAACTGTGGTGCTATTTACAAATATGTGGATGTTTCAACGACAGTTTTTCTTTTTGTAACACTCTCCTGCGTGCAAGGAGACGCAACAGCATTTGCACAACAGATTGCCTCTTCGCGTGCTCCACTTTCTTGCAGGCCGTTTTTTCCGGGGAATAGCAAGTATATACTGCAGTGTGTGTTGCCATCAAGTCTAATATCAGGATCATGCTACGGTTTCGTTACGTCTCGCTTCCTCGTGTCCTTCAGTTGCTACACCGGGTTGTAAGAGATGTTCTGATCCATTTTATCCACTCCATTCATGGTGGCATCGTAGTCCAGAAACAGTGTCTTCTCCGTGATCAGACTGTACCCGCTCCTCCGATGAATATGCATTGGACTCGGGGTACTCTTCATTGTCCGACAAAATGTCCGCATGTGAAAGCTCCGGCGTTAGCAGCGGTAGCCGCGCTAGCCGGTGAGGCTTACTACGTGATCATAACAGTCGCGTCAAGGCTTCCAACTTTGGCGTCAAGCTCGGAGTCATCATCATCATCATCATCAATCTGCATTGGTCGATGCCAACTCTCCATCGCCCGATCGAATGTCCGATTGTGTAGAAGTACCCGGTCGGCTATTGTGCGCGTTTTGCGGCCTTAGCAGCGGTAGCCGCACTAGCCGCGCTTAGCCGGTGAGGCTTACTACATGATCATAACAGTCGCGTCAAGGCTTCCAACTTTGGCGTCAAGCTCGGAGTCATCATCATCATCATCATCAATCTGCATTGGTCGATGCCAACTCTCCATCGCCCGATCGAATGTCCGATTGTGTAGAAGTACCCGGTCGGCTATTGTGCGCGTTTTCCGGCCTTAGCAGCGCTAGCCGCGCTTAGCCGGTGAGGCTTACTACGTGATCATAACAGTTGCGTCAAGGCTTCCAACTTTGGCGTCAAGCTCGGAGTCATCATCATCGTCGACATCAATGCGCTTTTTAGTATTGATTGATGCTTTCCGTCTTTGAAAAAAATGCTCAAGCGTGAGCTGCTTGCAACCGGTTGATTGGTCAGCCATTGTGGGCTTCATCAGCCATGTCTCCTCAACACTCTAGCTCCGCCTCACGTCTTCTACTGACGCCCACGGTGGGCGGCCCATCCAACCTTGTGCAAAGAGAGTCATCGCTGCCCTCTAGGGGCCAAAACGAGTCTTTTACTAATCAGATCTGCCTGATACTTTCAGCACAGCTGCCCAAGGCTTTCCTGCACCCGTTTTCAAAAAAAAAAAAAAAAACATAGGGGACGTCTTTTAACGTCCTCGGCGCCCTTCCCTAGGTTTATGCTAAACGTTTTATAACGTTTATGGCGGTCAAAGAGTTAATAATAAACCACAATCATCAAAAAAACACAGTAATAGTCACATGCTACAAATTTGGAAAATAATCAAATAAAACAATTTTGTGACTGAAAAGTCCTGGCTGTACCTAATCAATTGGCCAAGATGGCCGCCGCCCCGGGTGGGCGGAGGGGAGAGAATCCTTAGTGTACCTAATTAATTGGCCAAGATGGCCGTTGCCCTGGGTGGGCGGAGTGGCGAGACTCCAGGGTGTACCTAATTAATTGGCCAAGATGGCCGCCGCCCTGGGTGGGCGGAGTGGCAAGAATCCAGGGTGTACCTAATGAATTGACCAGAATCCTGGGTGTACCTAATCAATTGGCCAAGATAGTAGTAGTAGTAATAGTATTTGCAATAGTAGTAGTCGTAGATAGGCCAAGCCTTGAGTACACCAAGAAAAAAAGGGGGTGAGTTGAGCTCAACAGTGAGAGTAATGATTGGCTGAGGCAGTTGCTATGCAAAAGTGAGAGACCAGGCAGTATAGCTAAAAAAGCACTATTTAAATAGCAGTCCATTCCATTTCATTTAAAAATAATAATAATGTGTGTGTATTGTGTGTGTTTTTTTAAACGTTTTTTTTTTTTAATGTAAATGAGCTGAACAGTTTAAAATTTAAACCATTGAAATCGGTCAAGAAATGTGGAAGTTCACCATAATCAACATCAACTAAAAGTATCTTACTGCCATTTTACAAAACATGCACATTCACGCACACACATTTGATTTTAAGTTGTTAGGAGACGTCACGCACCCACATTCCATTGATTTTGTATAGGATTACGCTCACCTCAAACAAAAGCCTCTCACGACTTAACGGTTGAAGATGCAGATTCCAGAAATGGCTCGTTAGAACGGCAAAGGTTTGGGGAATGCGAGCATGTTCTCAGTTTTGTAATCGGATGAAAAATGACCAAATGAGAGCAGGTTGAAAACTTATAATTGATCGAAAATGAAGAGGGAAAAAACGGCGAAATTAACATGGAGGAGATAGGCGCCAAAGTCCGACTTCTCCTCGCTTAAAGTGAAAATAAAGGTACTAAATGACACCTTAGCCAAATAAAACTTAGTTTTTCAGAAAGCAGAGGCTTGTGGCTACAAAATGTGCGAATTTGATGTCTAGTGAGCAAAGATTGTGGCCATGGTGACGAGTTGAAGTACAACTTTTGGAAATAGATTTTTTGGTTCCCACCACTGAAAGTTTAATTGCGTAATAGAGTGGCGATTACACTCACTGTCTTTGAACCCGCACAGGGGGAAGAACTTTCATTCCTTAATTTTTTTTTTGACACTGAGCTAAAGATAGGAAAAATTCCAACAAAATGAGCTAAAATTCATATCAATCGGTTAACGTATGCGCACGCAGCGTGTCTTGGAAAAAGGTGCTTGATGTGTGATTTTGTCTTTCCTTTTCACATTCATTTCCTATGGGACCTTCTTTCCCTGAATTTTGGGAGTTTTTTGGGAATAGCGTCGCCATGGTAACTGGGAATTCCTAGAAAAATAATGCCGCACCGAGTCAGATCGAGCCGCATCGTTTGATACTTCATTTGTCCTGGTGCGATGTACGGTACGGGCCGCATTCTTGCGGAAAAATCGGTGGAAGATTAAAAAACTAGAAAAATTCCCGCGGAAATTTTGAATGGGCCTGCTAACTCTTGCAACTCTTTTCAATGAGCTGAACAGTTTAAAATTTCAACCGTTGAAATCGCTCAAGAAATGTGGAAGTTATAATCAACTAAAAGTATTACTGCCCCTTTAAGAAACATGCACATTCACGCACACACATTTGATTTTAACTAACATTTCAATGAGCTGAACAGTTTAAAATTGAAACCATTGAAATCGCTCAAGAAATGTAAAAGTTAACCATAATCAACAGTATGTTACTGCCCCTTTAAGAAACATGCACATTCACGCACACACATTTGATTTTAAGTAACATTTCAATGAGCTGAACAGTTTAAAATTTAAACCATTGAAATCGGTCAAGAAATGTGGAATCTACCATAATCAACAGTATCTTACTGCCCCTTTACAAAACATGCACATTCACGCACACACATTTGATTTTAAGTTGTTAGGAGACGTCACGCACCAACATTCCATTGATTTGTATAGGATTACGCTCACCTCAAACAAAAGCCTCTCGCGACTTAACGGTTGAAGATGCAGATTCCAAAAATGGCTCGTTAGAACGGCAAGGGTTTGGGGAACGCGAGCATGTTCTCAGTTTTTTAATCGGATGAAAAATGACCAAATGAGAGCAGGTTGAAAACTTATGATTGATCGAAAATGAAGAGGGAAAAACGGCGAAAATTACATGGAGGAGATAGGCGCCAAAGTCCGACTTCTCCTCGCTTAAAGTGAAAATAAAGGTACTAAATGACACCTTAGCCAAATAAAACTTAGTTTTTCAGAAAGCAGAGGCTTGTGGCTACAAAATGTGCGAATTTGAGGTCTAGTGAGCAAAGATTGTGGCCATGGTGACGAGTTGAAGTGAAACTTTTGGAAATAGATTTTTTGGTTCCCGTCACTGAAAGCTTAATTGGGTATCAGAGTGGCGATTACACTCACTGTCTTTGAACCCGCACAGGGGGAAGAGCTTTCATTCCTTAATTTTTTTTTTGACACTGAGCTAAAGATGGGAAAAATTCCAACAAAATGAGCTAAAATTCATATCAATCGGTTAACGTATGCGCGCGCAGCGTCTCTTTGAAAAAGGTGCTTGATGTGTGATTTTGTCTTTCCTTTTCCCATTCATTCCTATGGGACTTTTATTTGGGAGTGTTTTGGGAATAGCGTCGCCATGGTAACTGGGAATTCTTATAAAAATAATAGCGCACCGAGTCAGATCGAGCCGCATCGTTTGATACCTCATTTGTCCCGGTGCGATCTACGGTACGGGCCGCATTTTAGCAGAAAAAAACGCGGAAGATTAAAAAATAAGAAAAAAAACTAGAAAAATTCCCGCGGAAATTTTGAATGGGCCTGCTAACTCTTTTCAATGAGCTGAACAGTTTAAACTTTCAACCATTGAAATCGCTCAAGAAATGTGGAAGTTAACAATAATCAACAGTATGTTACTGCCCCTTTAAGAAACATGCACATTCACGCACACACATTTGATTTTAAGTAACATTTCAATGAGCTGAACAGTTTAAACTTTCAACCATTGAAATGGGTCAAGAAATGTGCAAGTTAACCATAATCAACACGATGTTACTGCCCCTTTAAGAAACATGCACATTCACGCACACACATTTGATTTTAAGTAACATTTCAATGAGCTGAACAGTTTAAAATTCAAACCATTGAAATCGGTCAAGAAATGTGGAATCTACCATAATTAACAGTATCTCACTGCCCCTTTACAAAACATGCACATTCACGCACACACATTTGATTTTAAGTTGTGAGGAGACGTCACGCACCAACACTCCATTGATTTGTATAGGATTACGCTCACCTCAAACAAAAGCCTCTCGCGACTTAACGGTTAAAGATGCAGATTCCAGAAATGGCTCGTTAGAACGGCAAGGGTTTGGGGAACGCGAGCATGTTCTCAGTTTTTTAATCGGATGAAAAATGACCAAATGAGAGCAGGTTGAAAACTTATGATTGATCGAAAATGAAGAGGGAAAAAACGGCGAAATTAACATGGAGGAGATAGGCGTCAAAGTCCGACTTCTCCTCGCTTAAAGTGAAAATAAAGGTACTAAATGACACCGTAGCCAAATAAAACTTAGTTCTTCAGAAAGCAGAGGCTTGTGGCTACAAAATGTGCGAATTTGATGTCTAGTGAGCAAAGATTGTGGCCATGGTGACGAGTTGAAGTGAAACTTTTGGAAATAGATTTTTTGGTTCCCGTCACTGAAGCCTTAATTAGTCACACTCTAAATAGGCGACTTTTCCCCTTTGCTCACTGTCTTTGAACCCTCACAGGGGGGAGAGCTTTCATTCCTTAAAATTTTTTTTGACACTGAGCTAAAGATGACAAAAATTCCAACAAAATGAGCTAATTTTCATATCGGTCGGTTAATGTATGCGCGCGCAGCGTGTCTTTGAAAAAGGTGCTTGATTGGAGTTGATCTCTTTCGGATTCCCATTCATTCCTATGGGACTTTATTTGGGAGTTTTTTGGGAATAGCGTCGCCATGGTAACTGGGAATTCTTATAAAAATAATAGCGCAGCGAGTCAGATCGAGCCGCATCGTTTGATACCTCTTTTGTCCCGGTGCGATCTACGGTTCGGGCCCTATTTTTGCGGAAAAGTCGCTGGAAGATGATATAAAAACTAGAAAAATTCCCGCGGAAATTTTGAATGGGCCTGCTAACTCTTTTCAATGAGCTGAACAGTTTAAACTTTCAACCATTGAAATCGGTCAAGAAATGTGGAAGTTATAATCAACTAAAAGTATTACTGGCCCTTTAAGAAACATGCACATTCACGCACATACATTTGATTTTAACTAACATTTCAATGAGCTGAACAGTTTAAAATTTCAACCATTGAAATCGCTCAAGAAATGTAAAAGTTAACCATAATCAAGATCAAATAAAGTATCTTACTGTCCCTTTAAGAAATATGCACATTCACGCACACACATTAGATTTTAACTAACATTTCAATGAGCTGAACAGTTTAAAATTTAAACCGTTGAAATCGCTCAAGAAATGTGCAAGTTAACCATAATCAAGATCAAATAAAGTATCTTACTGCCCCTTTAAGAAACATGCACATTCACGCACACACATTTGATTTTAAGTAACATTTCAATGAGCTGAACAGTTTAAAATTCAAACCATTGAAATCGGTCAAGAAATGTGGAATCTACCATAATTAACAGTATCTCACTGCCCCTTTACAAAACATGCACATTCACGCACACACATTTGATTTTAAGTTGTGAGGAGACGTCACGCACCAACACTCCATTGATTTGTATAGGATTACGCTCACCTCAAACAAAAGCCTCTCGCGACTTAACGGTTGAAGATGCAGATTCCAGAAATGGCTCGTTAGAACGGCAAGGGTTTGGGGAACGCGAGCATGTTCTCAGTTTTTTAATCGGATGAAAAATGACCAAATGAGAGCAGGTTGAAAACTTATGATTGATCGAAAATGAAGAGGCAAAAACGGCGAAAATTACATTGAAAAGAGATCAAAAATGTGCGACTTCTCCTCGCTTAAAGTGAAAATAAAGGTACTAAATGACACCTTAGCCAAATAAAACTTAGTTCTTCAGAAAGCAGAGGCTTGTGGCTACAAAATGTGCGAATTTGATGTCTAGTGAGCAAAGATTGTGGCCATGGTGACGAGTTGAAGTGAAACTTTTGGAAATAGATTTTTTGGTTCCCGTCACTGAAGCCTTAATTAGTCACACTCTAAATAGGCGACTTTTCCCCTTTGCTCACTGTCTTTGAACCCTCACAGGGGGGAGAGCTTTCATTCCTTAAAATTTTTTTTGACACTGAGCTAAAGATGACAAAAATTCCAACAAAATGAGCTAATTTTCATATCGGTCGGTTAATGTATGCGCGCGCAGCGTGTCTTTGAAAAAGGTGCTTGATTGGAGTTGATCTCTTTCGGATTCCCATTCATTCCTATGGGACTTTATTTGGGAGTTTTTTGGGAATAGCGTCGCCATGGTAACTGGGAATTCTTATAAAAATAATAGCGCACCGAGTCAGATCGAGCCGCATCGTTTGATACCTCATTTGTCCCGGTGCGATCTACGGTACGGGCCGCATTTTAGCAGAAAAAAACGCGGAAGATTAAAAAATAAGAAAAATAACTAGAAAAATTCCCGCGGAAATTTTGAATGGGCCTGCTAACTCTTTTCAATGAGCTGAACAGTTTAAACTTTCAACCATTGAAATCGGTCAAGAAATGTGGAAGTTAACCAAAATCAACAGTATGTTACTGCCCCTATAAGAAACATGCACATTCACGCACACACATTTGATTTTAAGTAACATTTCAATGAGCTGAACAGTTTAAAATTCAAACCATTGAAATCGGTCAAGAAATGTGCAAGTTAACCAAAATCAACAGTATCTCACTGCCCCTTTACAAAACATGCACATTCACGCACACACATTTGATTTTAAGTTGTGAGGAGACGTCACGCACCAACACTCCATTGGATTGTATAGGATTACGCTCACCTCAAACAAAAGCCTCTCGCGACTTAACGGTTGAAGATGCAGATTCCAGAAATGGCTTGTTAGAACGGCAAGGGTTTGGGGAACGCGAGCATGTTCTCAGTTTTTTAATCGGATGAAAAATGACCAAATGAGAGCAGGTTGAAAACTTATGATTGATCGAAAATGAAGAGGGAAAAACGGCGAAAATTACATTGAAAAGAGATCAAAAATGTGCGACTTCTCCTCGCTTAAAGTGAAAATAAAGGTACTAAATGACACCTTAGCCAAATAAAAATTAGTTCTTCAGAAAGCAGAGGCTTGTGGCTACAAAATGTGCGAATTTGATGTCTAGTGAGCAAAGATTGTGGCCATGGTGACGAGTTGAAGTGAAACTTTTGGAAATAGATTTTTTGGTTCCCGTCACTGAAGCCTTAATTGGGTATCAGAGTGGCGATTACACTCACTGTCTTTGAACCCGCACAGGGGGAAGAGCTTTCATTCCTTAATTTTTTTTTTGACACTGAGTTAAAGATGACAAAAATTCCAACAAAATGAGCTAATTTTCATATCAATCGGTTAACGTATGCGCGCGCAGCGTCTCTTTGAAAAAGGTGCTTGATGTGTGATTTTGTCTTTCCTTTTCCCATTCATTCCTATGGGACTTTTATTTGGGAGTTTTTTGGGAATAGCGTCGCCATGGTAACTGGGAATTCTTATAAAAATAATAGCGCACCGAGTCAGATCGAGCCGCATCGTTTGATACCTCATTTGTCCCGGTGCGATCTACGGTACGGGCCGCATTTTAGCAGAAAAAACGCGGAAGATTAAAAAATAAGAAGAAAAACTAGAAAAATTCCCGCGGAAATTTTGAATGGGCCTGCTAACTCTTGCAACTCTTTTCAATGAGCTGAACAGTTTAAAATTTCAACCGTTGAAATCGCTCAAGAAATGTGCAAGTTAACCATAATCTACTAAAAGTATTACTGCCCCTTTAAGAAACATGCACATTCACGCGCATACATTTGATTTTAACTAACATTTCAATGAGCTGAACAGTTTAAAAATTCAACCATTGAAATCGCTCAAGAAATGTGCAAGTTAACCATAATCAAGATCAAATAAAGTATCTTACTGTCCCTTTAAGAAATATGCACATTCACGCACACACATTTGATTTTAAGTAACATTTCAATGAGCTGAACAGTTTAAAATTCAAACCATTGAAATCGGTCAAGAAATGTGGAATCTACCATAATTAACAGCATCTCACTGCCCCTTTACAAAACATGCACATTCACGCACACACATTTGATTTTAAGTTGTGAGGAGACGTCACGCACCAACACTCCATTGATTTGTATAGGATTACGCTCACCTCAAACAAAAGCCTCTCGCGACTTAACGGTTGAAGATGCAGATTCCAGAAATGGCTCGTTAGAACGGCAAGGGTTTGGGGAACGCGAGCATGTTCTCAGTTTTTTAATCGGATGAAAAATGACCAAATGAGAGCAGGTTGAAAACTTATGATTGATCGAAAATGAAGAGGGAAAAAACGGCGAAATTAACATGGAGGAGATAGGCGCCAAAGTCCGACTTCTCCTCGCTTAAAGTGAAAATAAAGGTACTAAATGACACCTTAGCCAAATAAAACTTAGTTTTTCAGAAAGCAGAGGCTTGTGGCTACAAAATGTGCGAATTTGAGGTCTAGTGAGCAAAGATTGTGGCCATGGTGACGAGTTGAAGTGAAACTTTTGGAAATAAGATTTTTTGGTTCCCGTCACTGAAGCCTTATTTGCATATCAGAGTGGCGATTACACTCACTGTCTTTGAACCCGCACAGGGGGGAGAGCTTTCATTCCTTAATTTTTTTTTTGACACTGAGCTAAAGATGACAAAAATTCCAACAAAATGAGCTAATTTTCATATCGGTCGGTTAACGTATGCGCGCGCAGCGTGTCTTTGAAAAAGGTGCTTGATTGGAGTTGATCTCTTTCGGATTCCCATTCATTCCTATGGGACTTTATTTGGGAGTTTTTTGGGAATAGCGTCGCCATGGTAACTGGGAATTCTTATAAAAATAATAGCGCACCGAGTCAGATCGAGCCGCATCGTTTGATACCTCATTTGTCCCGGTGCGATCTACGGTACGGGCCGCATTTTAGCAGAAAAAAACGCGGAAGATTAAAAAATAAGAAAAACTAGAAAAATTCCCGCGGAAATTTTGAATGGGCCTGCTAACTCTTTTCAATGAGCCGAACAGTTTAAACTTTCAACCATTGAAATCGGTCAAGAAATGTGGAAGTTAACCATAATCAAGATCAAATAAAGTATCTTACTGTCCCTTTAAGAAATATGCACATTCACGCACACACATTTGATTTTAACCAACATTTCAATGAGCTGAACAGTTTAAAATTTAAACCATTGAAATCGGTCAAGAAATGTGCAAGTTAACTAAAATCAACAGTATGTTACTGCCCCTTTAAGAAACATGCACATTCACGCACACACATTTGATTTTAAGTAACATTTCAATGAGCTGAACAGTTTAAAATTCAAACCATTGAAATCGGTCAAGAAATGTGGAATCTACCATAATTAACAGTATCTCACTGCCCCTTTACAAAACATGCACATTCACGCACACACATTTGATTTTAAGTTGTGAGGAGACGTCACGCACCAACACTCCATTGATTTGTATAGGATTACGCTCACCTCAAACAAAAGCCTCTCGCGACTTAACGGTTGAAGATGCAGATTCCAGAAATGGCTCGTTAGAACGGCAAGGGTTTGGGGAACGCGAGCATGTTCTCAGTTTTTTAATCGGATGAAAAATGACCAAATGAGAGCAGGTTGAAAACTTATGATTGATCGAAAATGAAGAGGCAAAAACGGCGAAAATTACATTGAAAAGAGATCAAAAATGTGCGACTTCTCCTCGCTTAAAGTGAAAATAAAGGTACTAAATGACACCTTAGCCAAATAAAACTTAGTTCTTCAGAAAGCAGAGGCTTGTGGCTACAAAATGTGCGAATTTGATGTCTAGTGAGCAAAGATTGTGGCCATGGTGACGAGTTGAAGTGAAACTTTTGGAAATATATTTTTTGGTTCCCACCACTCAGACCTTAATTAGTCACGCTCTAACTGATGCAAGAAAGGCGACTTTTACCCCTTTGCTCACTGTCTTTGAACCCGCACAGGGGGGAGAGCTTTCATTCCTTAATTTTTTTTTTGACACTGAGCTAAAGATGACAAAAATTCCAACAAAATGAGCTAATTTTCATATCGGTCGGTTAACGTATGCGCGCGCAGCGTGTCTTTGAAAAAGGTGCTTGATTGGAGTTGATCTCTTTCGGATTCCCATTCATTCCTATGGGACTTTATTTGGGAGTTTTTTGGGAATAGCGTCGCCATGGTAACTGGGAATTCTTATAAAAATAATAGCGCAGCGAGTCAGAGCGAGCCGCATCGTTTGATACCTCTTTTGTCCCGGTGCGATCTACGGTTCGGGCCCTATTTTTGCGGAAAAGTCGCTGGAAGATAATATAAAAATAATACTAGAAACAAAAATTCCCGCGGAAATTTTGAATGGGCCTGCTAACTCTTTTCAATGAGCTGAACAGTTTAAACTTTCAACCATTGAAATCGCTCAAGAAATGTGGAAGTTATAATCAACTAAAAGTATTACTGCCCCTTTAAGAAACATGCACATTCACGCACACACATTTGATTTTAACTAACATTTCAATGAGCTGAACAGTTTAAAATTTAAACCATTGAAATCAGTCAAGAAATGTGGAAGTTCACCATAATCAACATCAACTAAAAGTATCTTACTGCCCCTTTACAAAACATGCACATTCACGCACACACATTTGATTTTAAGTAACATTTCAATAAGCTGAACAGTTTAAAATTTAAACCATTGAAATCGGTCAAGAAATGTGGAATCTACCATAATCAACAGAATGTTACTGCCCCTTTAAGAAACATGCACATTCACTCACACACATTTGATTTTAAGTAACATTTCAATGAGCTGAACAGTTTAAACTTTCAACCATTGAAATGGGTCAAGAAATGTGCAAGTTAACCATAATCAACACGATGTTACTGCCCCTTTAAGAAACATGCACATTCACGCACACACATTTGATTTTAAGTAACATTTCAATGAGCTGAACAGTTTAAAATTCAAACCATTGAAATCGGTCAAGAAATGTGGAATCTACCATAATTAACAGTATCTCACTGCCCCTTTACAAAACATGCACATTCACGCACACACATTTGATTTTAAGTTGTGAGGAGACGTCACGCACCAACACTCCATTGATTTGTATAGGATTACGCTCACCTCAAACAAAAGCCTCTCGCGACTTAACGGTTAAAGATGCAGATTCCAGAAATGGCTCGTTAGAACGGCAAGGGTTTGGGGAACGCGAGCATGTTCTCAGTTTTTTAATCGGATGAAAAATGACCAAATGAGAGCAGGTTGAAAACTTATGATTGATCGAAAATGAAGAGGGAAAAAACGGCGAAATTAACATGGAGGAGATAGGCGTCAAAGTCCGACTTCTCCTCGCTTAAAGTGAAAATAAAGGTACTAAATGACACCGTAGCCAAATAAAACTTAGTTCTTCAGAAAGCAGAGGCTTGTGGCTACAAAATGTGCGAATTTGATGTCTAGTGAGCAAAGATTGTGGCCATGGTGACGAGTTGAAGTGAAACTTTTGGAAATAGATTTTTTGGTTCCCGTCACTGAAGCCTTAATTAGTCACACTCTAAATAGGCGACTTTTCCCCTTTGCTCACTGTCTTTGAACCCTCACAGGGGGGAGAGCTTTCATTCCTTAAAATTTTTTTTGACACTGAGCTAAAGATGACAAAAATTCCAACAAAATGAGCTAATTTTCATATCGGTCGGTTAATGTATGCGCGCGCAGCGTGTCTTTGAAAAAGGTGCTTGATTGGAGTTGATCTCTTTCGGATTCCCATTCATTCCTATGGGACTTTATTTGGGAGTTTTTTGGGAATAGCGTCGCCATGGTAACTGGGAATTCTTATAAAAATAATAGCGCAGCGAGTCAGATCGAGCCGCATCGTTTGATACCTCTTTTGTCCCGGTGCGATCTACGGTTCGGGCCCTATTTTTGCGGAAAAGTCGCTGGAAGATGATATAAAAACTAGAAAAATTCCCGCGGAAATTTTGAATGGGCCTGCTAACTCTTTTCAATGAGCTGAACAGTTTAAACTTTCAACCGTTGAAATCGGTCAAGAAATGTGCAAGTTAACCATAATCAAGATCAAATAAAGTATCTTACTGTCCCTTTAAGAAATATGCACATTCACGCACACACATTTGATTTTAAGTAACATTTCAATGAGCTGAACAGTTTAAAATTCAAACCATTGAAATCGGTCAAGAAATGTGGAATCTACCATAATCAACAGTATGTTACTGCCCCTTTAAGAAACATGCACATTCACGCACACACATTTGATTTTAAGTAACATTTCAATGAGCTGAACAGTTTAAAATTCAAACCATTGAAATCGGTCAAGAAATGTGGAATCTACCATAATTAACAGTATCTCACTGCCCCTTTACAAAACATGCACATTCACGCACACACATTTGATTTTAAGTAACATTTCAATGAGCTGAACAGTTTAAAATTCAAACCATTGAAATCGGTCAAGAAATGTGGAATCTACCATAATTAACAGTATCTCACTGCCCCTTTACAAAACATGCACATTCACGCACACACATTTGATTTTAAGTTGTGAGGAGACGTCACGCACCAACACTCCATTGATTTGTATAGGATTACGCTCACCTCAAACAAAAGCCTCTCGCGACTTAACGGTTGAAGATGCAGATTCCAGAAATGGCTCGTTAGAACGGCAAGGGTTTGGGGAACGCGAGCATGTTCTCAGTTTTTTAATCAGATGAAAAATGACCAAATGAGAGCAGGTTGAAAACTTATGATTGATCGAAAATGAAGAGGCAAAAACGGCGAAAATTACATTGAAAAGAGATCAAAAATGTGCGACTTCTCCTCGCTTAAAGTGAAAATAAAGGTACTAAATGACACCTTAGCCAAATAAAACTTAGTTCTTCAGAAAGCAGAGGCTTGTGGCTACAAAATGTGCGAATTTGATGTCTAGTGAGCAAAGATTGTGGCCATGGTGACGAGTTGAAGTGAAACTTGAAATCAATTTTTTTCTCTGTCTTCACTCTGTTTCTTAATTGGTCCGCTCTAGCTCATGCAATACACACACATGGGATAAAGGATATTTCACTCACTGTCTTTGAACCCGCACAGGGGGGAGAGCTTTCATTCCTTAAAAAATTTTTTGACACTGAGCTAAAGATGACAAAAATTCCAACAAAATGAGCTAAAATTCATATCGGTCGGTTAACGTATGCGCGCGCAGCGTGTCTTTGAAAAAGGGGCTTGATTGGAGTTGATCTCTTTCAGATTCCCATTCATTCCTATGGGACTTTATTTGGGAGTTTTTTGGGAATAGCGTCGCCATGGTACTTGGGAATTCTTAGAAAAATAATAGCGCAGCGAGTAAGAGCGAGCCGCATCGTTTGATACCTCATTTGTCCCGGTGCGATCTACGGTTCGGGCCGCATTTTTGCGGAAAAGTCGGTGGAAGATAATATATGGAAGAAAAATAATAAACCCTTTTCTAGGGTGGATAGTAATATGTGCCTGCTTGCTCCGCAAGCAGCAGCTTCGCTGCTGCTTGCTCCGCTTAGCAGGCCCACAATAAGAAGAATAATATTAAACCCTTTTTTCTAGGATAGTAATATGTGCCTGCTTGCTCCGCAAGCAGCAGCTTCGCTGCTGCTTGCTCCGCTTAGCAGGCCCATAATAAACCCTTTTTCTAGGATAGTAATATGTGCCTGCTTGCTCCGCAAGCAGCAGCTTCGCTGCTGCTTGCTCCGCTTAGCAGGCCCATAACTAGAAAAATTCCCGCGGAAATTTTGAATGGGCCTGCTAACTCTTGCAACTCTTTTCAATGAGCAGTTTAAAATTTCAACCGTTGAAATCGCTCAAGAAATGTGGAAGTTATAATCAACTAAAAGTATTACTGCCCCTTTAAGAAACATGCACATTCACGCACACACATTTGATTTTAACTAACATTTCAATGAGCTGAACAGTTTAAAATTTAAACCATTGAAATCGCTCAAGAAATGTAAAAGTTAACCATAATCAACAGTATGTTACTGCCCCTTTAAGAAACATGCACATTCACGCAGACACATTTGATTTTAACCAACATTTCAATGAGCTGAAAAGTTTAAAATTTAAACCATTGAAATCGCTCAAGAAATGTAAAAGTTAACCATAATCAAGATCAAATAAAGTATGTTACTGCCCCTTTAAGAAACATGCACATTCACGCACACACATTTGATTTTAAGTAACATTTCAATGAGCTGAACAGTTTAAAATTCAAACCATTGAAATCGGTCAAGAAATGTGGAATCTACCATAATTAACAGTATCTCACTGCCCCTTTACAAAACATGCACATTCACGCACACACATTTGATTTTAAGTTGTGAGGAGACGTCACGCACCAACACTCCATTGATTTGTATAGGATTACGCTCACCTCAAACAAAAGCCTCTCGCGACTTAACGGTTGAAGATGCAGATTCCAGAAATGGCTCGTTAGAACGGCAAGGGTTTGGGGAACGCGAGCATGTTCTCAGTTTTTTAATCGGATGAAAAATGACCAAATGAGAGCAGGTTGAAAACTTATGATTGATCGAAAATGAAGAGGGAAAAACGGCGAAAATTACATTGAAAAGAGATCAAAAATGTGCGACTTCTCCTCGCTTAAAGTGAAAATAAAGGTACTAAATGACACCTTAGCCAAATAAAAATTAGTTCTTCAGAAAGCAGAGGCTTGTGGCTATAAAATGTGCGAATTTGATGTCTAGTGAGCAAAGATTGTGGCCATGGTGACGAGTTGAAGTGAAACTTTTGGAAATAGATTTTTTGGTTCCCGTCACTGAAACCTTAATTGTGAATCAGAGTGGCGATTACACTCACTGTCTTTGAACCCGCACAGGGGGAAGAGCTTTCATTCCTTAATATTTTTTTTGACACTGAGCTAAAGATGGGAAAAATTCCAACAAAATGAGCTAAAATTCATATCAATCGGTTAACGTATGCGCGCGCAGCGTGTCTTGGAAAAAGGTGATTGTTTGGAGTTGATATCCCATTCATTCCTATGGGTTTTTCCTTCCTTGAATTTTGGGTGGTTTTTTGGGAATAGCGTCGCCATGGTAACTGGGAATTCTTATAAAAATAATAGCGCAGCGAGTCAGAGCGAGCCGCATCGTTTGATACCTCATTTGTCCCGGTGCGATCTACGGTTCGGGCCGCATTTTTGCGGAAAAGTCGGTGGAAGAATAAAAAAGAAAAAGAAAAATAACTAGAAAAATTCCCGCGGAAATTTTGAATGGGCCTGCTAACTCTTTTCAATGAGCTGAACAGTTTAAAATTTCAACCATTGAAATCGGTCAAGAAATGTGGAAGTTAACCATAATCAAGATCAAATAAAGTATCTTACTGTCCCTTTAAGAAATATGCACATTCCCGCGCACACATTTGATTTTAACCAACATTTCAATGAGCTGAACAGTTTAAAATTTAAACCATTGAAATCGCTCAAGAAATGTAAAAGTTAACCATAATCAACAGTATGTTACTGCCCCTTTAAGAAACATGCACATTCACGCACACACATTTGATTTTAAGTAACATTTCAATGAGCTGAACAGTTTAAAATTCAAACCATTGAAATCGGTCAAGAAATGTGGAATCTACCATAATTAACAGTATCTCACTGCCCCTTTACAAAACATGCACATTCACGCACACACATTGGATTTTAAGTTGTGAGGAGACGTCACGCACCAACACTCCATTGATTTGTATAGGATTACGCTCACCTCAAACAAAAGCCTCTCGCGACTTAACGGTTGAAGATGCAGATTCCAGAAATGGCTCGTTAGAACGGCAAGGGTTTGGGGAACGCGAGCATGTTCTCAGTTTTTTAATCGGATGAAAAATGACCAAATGAGAGCAGGTTGAAAACTTATGATTGATCGAAAATGAAGAGGGAAAAAGGGCGAAAATTACATTGAAAAGAGATCAAAAATGTGCGACTTCTCCTCGTTTAAAGTGAAAATAAAGGTACTAAATGACACCGTAGCCAAATAAAACTTAGTTCTTCAGAAAGCAGAGGCTTGTGGCTACAAAATGTGCGAATTTGATGTCTAGTGAGCAAAGATTGTGGCCATGGTGACGAGTTGAAGTGAAACTTTTGGAAATATATTTTTTGGTTCCCAGCACTGAAAGCTTAATTGGGTATCAGAGTGGCGATTACACTCACTGTCTTTGAACCCGCACAGGGGGAAGAGCTTTCATTCCTTAATTTGTTTTTTGACACTGAGCTAAAGATGGGAAAAATTCCAACAAAATGAGCTAAAATTCATATCAATCGGTTAACGTATGCGCGCGCAGCGTGTCTTTGAAAAAGGTGCTTGATGTGTGATTTTGTCTTTCCTTTTCCCATTCATTCCTATGGGACTTTTATTTGGGAGTTTTTTGGGAATAGCATCGCCATGGTAAGTGGGAATTCTTAGAAAAATAATGCCGCATCGAGTCAGATCGAGCCGCATCGTTTGATACTTCATTTGTCCCGGTGCGATGTACGGTACGGGCTGCATTCTTGCGGAAAAAACTGTGGAAGATTAAAAAATAAGATTAAGAACTAGAAAAATTCCCGCGGAAATTTTGAATGGGCCTGCTAACTCTTTTCAATGAGCTGAACAGTTTAAACTTTCAACCATTGAAATCGCTCAAGAAATGTGGAAGTTAACAATAATCAACAGTATGTTACTGCCCCTTTAAGAAACATGCACATTCACGCACACACATTTGATTTTAAGTAACATTTCAATGAGCTGAACAGTTTAAAATTTAAACCATTGAAATCGGTCAAGAAATGTGGAAGTTCAACACAATCAAGTATCTTACTGCCCCTTTACAAAACATGCACATTCACGCACACACATTTGATTTTAAGTTGTGAGGAGACGTCACGCACCAACACTCCATTGATTTGTATAGGATTACGCTCACCTCAAACAAAAGCCTCTCGCGACTTAACGGTTGAAGATGCAGATTCCAGAAATGGCTTGTTAGAACGGCAAGGGTTTGGGGAACGCGAGCATGTTCTCAGATTTTTAATCGGATGAAAAATGACCAAATGAGAGCAGGTTGAAAACTTATGATTGATCGAAAATGAAGAGGGAAAAAACGGCGAAATTAACATGGAGGAGATAGGCGAGAAAGTCCGACTTCTCCTCGCTTAAAGTGAAAATAAAGGTACTAAATGACACCTTAGCCAAATAAAACTTAGTTTTTCAGAAAGCAGAGGCTTGTGGCTACAAAATGTGTGAATTTGATGTCTAGTGAGCAAAGATTGTGGCCATGGTGACGAGTTGAAGTGAAACTTTTGGAAATAGATTTTTTGGTTCCCGTCACTGAAGCCTTAATTGCATATCAGAGTGGCGATTACACTCACTGTCTTTGAACCCGCACAGGGGGAAGAGCTTTCATTCCTTAATATTTTTTTTGACACTGAGCTAAAGATGGGAAAAATTCCAACAAAATGAGCTAAAATTCATATCAATCGGTGAACGTATGCGCGCGCAGCGTGTCTTGGAAAAAGGTGCTCGTTTGGAGTTGATATCCCATTCATTCCTATGGGTTTTTCCTTCCTTGAATTTTGGGTGGTTTTTTGGGAATAGCGTCGCCATGGTAACTGGGAATTCTTATAAAAATAATAGCGCAGCGAGTCAGAGCGAGCCGCATCGTTTGATACCTCATTTGTCCCGGTGCGATCTACGGTTCGGGCCGCATTTTTGCGGAAAAGTCGGTGGAAGAATAAAAAAGAAAAAGAAAAATAACTAGAAAAATTCCCGCGGAAATTTTGAATGGGCCTGCTAACTCTTTTCAATGAGCTGAACAGTTTAAAATTTCAACCATTGAAATCGGTCAAGAAATGTGGAAGTTAACCATAATCAAGATCAAATAAAGTATCTTACTGTCCCTTTAAGAAATATGCACATTCCCGCGCACACATTTGATTTTAACCAACATTTCAATGAGCTGAACAGTTTAAAATTTAAACCATTGAAATCGCTCAAGAAATGTAAAAGTTAACCATAATCAACAGTATGTTACTGCCCCTTTAAGAAACATGCACATTCACGCACACACATTTGATTTTAAGTAACATTTCAATGAGCTGAACAGTTTAAAATTCAAACCATTGAAATCGGTCAAGAAATGTGGAATCTACCATAATTAACAGTATCTCACTGCCCCTTTACAAAACATGCACATTCACGCACACACATTGGATTTTAAGTTGTGAGGAGACGTCACGCACCAACACTCCATTGATTTGTATAGGATTACGCTCACCTCAAACAAAAGCCTCTCGCGACTTAACGGTTGAAGATGCAGATTCCAGAAATGGCTCGTTAGAACGGCAAGGGTTTGGGGAACGCGAGCATGTTCTCAGTTTTTTAATCGGATGAAAAATGACCAAATGAGAGCAGGTTGAAAACTTATGATTGATCGAAAATGAAGAGGGAAAAAGGGCGAAAATTACATTGAAAAGAGATCAAAAATGTGCGACTTCTCCTCGTTTAAAGTGAAAATAAAGGTACTAAATGACACCGTAGCCAAATAAAACTTAGTTCTTCAGAAAGCAGAGGCTTGTGGCTACAAAATGTGCGAATTTGATGTCTAGTGAGCAAAGATTGTGGCCATGGTGACGAGTTGAAGTGAAACTTTTGGAAATATATTTTTTGGTTCCCAGCACTGAAAGCTTAATTGGGTATCAGAGTGGCGATTACACTCACTGTCTTTGAACCCGCACAGGGGGAAGAGCTTTCATTCCTTAATTTGTTTTTTGACACTGAGCTAAAGATGGGAAAAATTCCAACAAAATGAGCTAAAATTCATATCAATCGGTTAACGTATGCGCGCGCAGCGTGTCTTTGAAAAAGGTGCTTGATGTGTGATTTTGTCTTTCCTTTTCCCATTCATTCCTATGGGACTTTTATTTGGGAGTTTTTTGGGAATAGCATCGCCATGGTAAGTGGGAATTCTTAGAAAAATAATGCCGCATCGAGTCAGATCGAGCCGCATCGTTTGATACTTCATTTGTCCCGGTGCGATGTACGGTACGGGCTGCATTCTTGCGGAAAAAACTGTGGAAGATTAAAAAATAAGATTAAGAACTAGAAAAATTCCCGCGGAAATTTTGAATGGGCCTGCTAACTCTTTTCAATGAGCTGAACAGTTTAAACTTTCAACCATTGAAATCGCTCAAGAAATGTGGAAGTTAACAATAATCAACAGTATGTTACTGCCCCTTTAAGAAACATGCACATTCACGCACACACATTTGATTTTAAGTAACATTTCAATGAGCTGAACAGTTTAAAATTTAAACCATTGAAATCGGTCAAGAAATGTGGAAGTTCAACACAATCAAGTATCTTACTGCCCCTTTACAAAACATGCACATTCACGCACACACATTTGATTTTAAGTTGTGAGGAGACGTCACGCACCAACACTCCATTGATTTGTATAGGATTACGCTCACCTCAAACAAAAGCCTCTCGCGACTTAACGGTTGAAGATGCAGATTCCAGAAATGGCTTGTTAGAACGGCAAGGGTTTGGGGAACGCGAGCATGTTCTCAGATTTTTAATCGGATGAAAAATGACCAAATGAGAGCAGGTTGAAAACTTATGATTGATCGAAAATGAAGAGGGAAAAAACGGCGAAATTAACATGGAGGAGATAGGCGAGAAAGTCCGACTTCTCCTCGCTTAAAGTGAAAATAAAGGTACTAAATGACACCTTAGCCAAATAAAACTTAGTTTTTCAGAAAGCAGAGGCTTGTGGCTACAAAATGTGTGAATTTGATGTCTAGTGAGCAAAGATTGTGGCCATGGTGACGAGTTGAAGTGAAACTTTTGGAAATAGATTTTTTGGTTCCCGTCACTGAAGCCTTAATTGCATATCAGAGTGGCGATTACACTCACTGTCTTTGAACCCGCACAGGGGGAAGAGCTTTCATTCCTTAATATTTTTTTTGACACTGAGCTAAAGATGGGAAAAATTCCAACAAAATGAGCTAAAATTCATATCAATCGGTGAACGTATGCGCGCGCAGCGTGTCTTGGAAAAAGGTGCTCGTTTGGAGTTGATATCCCATTCATTCCTATGGGTTTTTCCTTCCTTGAATTTTGGGTGGTTTTTTGGGAATAGCGTCGCCATGGTAACTGGGAATTCTTATAAAAATAATAGCGCAGCGAGTCAGAGCGAGCCGCATCGTTTGATACCTCATTTGTCCCGGTGCGATCTACGGTTCGGGCCGCATTTTTGCGGAAAAGTCGGTGGAAGAATAAAAAAGAAAAAGAAAAACTAGAAAAATTCCCGCGGAAATTTTGAATGGGCCTGCTAACTCTTTTCAATGAGCTGAACAGTTTAAACTTTCAACCATTGAAATCGGTCAAGAAATGTGGAAGTTAACCATAATCTACTAAAAGTATTACTGCCCCTTTAAGAAACATGCACATTCACGCACACACATTTGATTTTAAGTAACATTTCAATGAGCTGAACAGTTTAAAATTTAAACCATTGAAATCGGTCAAGAAATGTGGAATCTACCATAATCAACAGTATGTTACTGCCCCTTTAAGAAACATGCACATTCACGCACACACATTTGATTTTAAGTAACATTTCAATGAGCTGAACAGTTTAAACTTTCAACCATTGAAATGGGTCAAGAAATGTGGAAGTTAACCATAATCAACACTATGTTACTGCCCCTTTAAGAAACATGCACATTCACGCACACACATTTGATTTTAAGTAACATTTCAATGAGCTGAACAGTTTAAAATTCAAACCATTGAAATCGGTCAAGAAATGTGGAATCTACCATAATTAACAGTATCTCACTGCCCCTTTACAAAACATGCACATTCACGCACACACATTTGATTTTAAGTTGTGAGGAGACGTCACGCACCAACACTCCATTGATTTGTATAGGATTACGCTCACCTCAAACAAAAGCCTCTCGCGACTTAACGGTTGAAGATGCAGATTCCAGAAATGGCTCGTTAGAACGGCAAGGGTTTGGGGAACGCGAGCATGTTCTCAGTTTTTTAATCGGATGAAAAATGACCAAATGAGAGCAGGTTGAAAACTTATGATTGATCGAAAATGAAGAGGCAAAAACGGCGAAAATTACATTGAAAAGAGATCAAAAATGTGCGACTTCTCCTCGCTTAAAGTGAAAATAAAGGTACTAAATGACACCTTAGCCAAATAAAACTTAGTTCTTCAGAAAGCAGAGGCTTGTGGCTACAAAATGTGCGAATTTGATGTCTAGTGAGCAAAGATTGTGGCCATGGTGACGAGTTGAAGTGAAACTTTT
Source organism: Leptonotus elevatus (assembly GCF_054856555.1). Taxonomy (NCBI): domain Eukaryota; kingdom Metazoa; phylum Chordata; class Actinopteri; order Syngnathiformes; family Syngnathidae; genus Leptonotus; species Leptonotus elevatus. Next base: position 7,163,338 of record NC_141260.1, on the reverse strand, counting down.
GGAAATATATTTTTTGGTTCCCGTCACTGAAAGCTTAATTGGGTATCAGAGTGGCGATTACACTCACTGTCTTTGAACCCGCACAGGGGGAAGAGCTTTCATTCCTTAATTTGTTTTTTGACACTGAGCTAAAGATGGGAAAAATTCCAACAAAATGAGCTAAAATTCATATCAATCGGTTAACGTATGCGCGCGCAGCGTGTCTTTGAAAAAGGTGCTTGATGTGTGATTTTGTCTTTCCTTTTCCCATTCATTCCTATGGGACTTTTATTTGGGAGTTTTTTGGGAATAGCATCGCCATGGTAAGTGGGAATTCTTAGAAAAATAATGCCGCATCGAGTCAGATCGAGCCGCATCGTTTGATACTTCATTTGTCCCGGTGCGATGTACGGTACGGGCTGCATTCTTGCGGAAAAAACTGTGGAAGATTAAAAAATAAGACTAGAAAAATTCCCGCGGAAATTTTGAATGGGCCTGCTAACTCTTGCAACTCTTTTCAATGAGCAGTTTAAAATTTCAACCGTTGAAATCGCTCAAGAAATGTGGAATCTACCATAATCAACAGAATGTTACTGCCCCTTTAAGAAACATGCACATTCACGCACACACATTTGATTTTAAGTAACATTTCAATGAGCTGAACAGTTTAAACTTTCAACCATTGAAATGGGTCAAGAAATGTGGAAGTTAACCATAATCAACACTATGTTACTGCCCCTTTAAGAAACATGCACATTCACGCACACACATTTGATTTTAAGTAACATTTCAATGAGCTGAACAGTTTAAAATTCAAACCATTGAAATCGGTCAAGAAATGTGGAATCTACCATAATTAACAGTATCTCACTGCCCCTTTACAAAACATGCACATTCACGCACACACATTTGATTTTAAGTTGTGAGGAGACGTCACGCACCAACACTCCATTGATTTGTATAGGATTACGCTCACCTCAAACAAAAGCCTCTCGCGACTTAACGGTTGAAGATGCAGATTCCAGAAATGGCTCGTTAGAAAGGCAAGGGTTTGGGGAACGCGAGCATGTTCTCAGTTTTTTAATCGGATGAAAAATGACCAAATGAGAGCAGGTTGAAAACTTATGATTGATCGAAAATGAAGAGGGAAAAAACGGCGAAATTAACATGGAGGAGATAGGCGCCAAAGTCCGACTTCTCCTCGCTTAAAGTGAAAATAAAGGTACTAAATGACACCTTAGCCAAATAAAACTTAGTTTTTCAGAAAGCAGAGGCTTGTGGCTACAAAATGTGCGAATTTGAGGTCTAGTGAGCAAAGATTGTGGCCATGGTGACGAGTTGAAGTGAAACTTTTGGAAATAAGATTTTTTGGTTCCCGTCACTGAAGCCTTAATTGCATATCAGAGTGGCGATTACACTCACTGTCTTTGAACCCGCACAGGGGGAAGAGCTTTCATTCCTTAATATTTTTTTTGACACTGAGCTAAAGATGGGAAAAATTCCAACAAAATGAGCTAAAATTCATATCAATCGGTTAACGTATGCACGCGCAGCGTCTCTTTGAAAAAGGTGCTTGATGTGTGATTTTGTCTTTCCTTTTCCCATTCATTCCTATGGGACTTTTATTTGGGAGTTTTTTGGGAATAGCGTCGCCATGGTAACTGGGAATTCTTATAAAAATAATAGCGCAGCGAGTCAGAGCGAGCCGCATCGTTTGATACCTCATTTGTCCCGGTGCGATCTACGGTTCGGGCCGCATTTTAGCGGAAAAGTCGTGGAATAATAAAAAATAACTAGAAAAATTCCCGCGGAAATTTTGAATGGGCCTGCTAACTCTTTTCAATGAGCTGAACAGTTTAAACTTTCAACCATTGAAATCGGTCAAGAAATGTGGAAGTTAACAATAATCAACAGTATGTTACTGCCCCTTTAAGAAACATGCACATTCACGCACACACATTTGATTTTAAGTAACATTTCAATGAGCTGAACAGTTTAAAATTTAAACCATTGAAATCGGTCAAGAAATGTGGAAGTTCAACACAATCAAGTATCTTACTGCCCCTTTACAAAACATGCACATTCACGCACACACATTTGATTTTAAGTTGTGAGGAGACGTCACGCACCAACACTCCATTGATTTGTATAGGATTACGCTCACCTCAAACAAAAGCCTCTCGCGACTTAACGGTTGAAGATGCAGATTCCAGAAATGGCTTGTTAGAACGGCAAGGGTTTGGGGAACGCGAGCATGTTCTCAGATTTTTAATCGGATGAAAAATGACCAAATGAGAGCAGGTTGAAAACTTATGATTGATCGAAAATGAAGAGGGAAAAAACGGCGAAATTAACATGGAGGAGATAGGCGAGAAAGTCCGACTTCTCCTCGCTTAAAGTGAAAATAAAGGTACTAAATGACACCTTAGCCAAATAAAACTTAGTTTTTCAGAAAGCAGAGGCTTGTGGCTACAAAATGTGTGAATTTGATGTCTAGTGAGCAAAGATTGTGGCCATGGTGACGAGTTGAAGTGAAACTTTTGGAAATAGATTTTTTGGTTCCCGTCACTGAAGCCTTAATTGCATATCAGAGTGGCGATTACACTCACTGTCTTTGAACCCGCACAGGGGGAAGAGCTTTCATTCCTTAATATTTTTTTTGACACTGAGCTAAAGATGGGAAAAATTCCAACAAAATGAGCTAAAATTCATATCAATCGGTGAACGTATGCGCGCGCAGCGTGTCTTGGAAAAAGGTGCTCGTTTGGAGTTGATATCCCATTCATTCCTATGGGTTTTTCCTTCCTTGAATTTTGGGTGGTTTTTTGGGAATAGCGTCGCCATGGTAACTGGGAATTCTTATAAAAATAATAGCGCAGCGAGTCAGAGCGAGCCGCATCGTTTGATACCTCATTTGTCCCGGTGCGATCTACGGTTCGGGCCGCATTTTTGCGGAAAAGTCGGTGGAAGAATAAAAAAGAAAAAGAAAAACTAGAAAAATTCCCGCGGAAATTTTGAATGGGCCTGCTAACTCGCGTGGAAACACGCAATAAAAATAACATTTAAACCATTGAAATCGCTCAAGAAATGTGCAAGTTAACCATAATCTACTAAAAGTATTACTGCCCCTTTAAGAAACATGCACATTCACGCACACACATTTGATTTTAACTAACATTTCAATGAGCTGAACAGTTTAAAATTTCAACCATTGAAATCGCTCAAGAAATGTGCAAGTTAACCATAATGTACAGTATGTTACTGCCCCTTTAAGAAACATGCACATTCACGCACACACATTTGATTTTAAGTAACATTTCAATGAGCTGAACAGTTTAAAATTCAAACCATTGAAATCGGTCAAGAAATGTGGAATCTACCATAATTAACAGTATCTCACTGCCCCTTTACAAAACATGCACATTCACGCACACACATTAGATTTTAAGTTGTGAGGAGACGTCACGCACCAACACTCCATTGATTTGTATAGGATTACGCTCACCTCAAACAAAAGCCTCTCGCGACTTAACGGTTGAAGATGCAGATTCCAGAAATGGCTCGTTAGAACGGCAAGGGTTTGGGGAACGCGAGCATGTTCTCAGTTTTTTAATCGGATGAAAAATGACCAAATGAGAGCAGGTTGAAAACTTATGATTGATCGAAAATGAAGAGGGAAAAAACGGCGAAATTAACATTGAAAAGAGATCAAAAATGTGCGACTTCTCCTCGCTTAAAGTGAAAATAAAGGTACTAAATGACACCTTAGCCAAATAAAACTTAGTTCTTCAGAAAGCAGAGGCTTGTGGCTACAAAATGTGCGAATTTGATGTCTAGTGAGCAAAGATTGTGGCCATGGTGACGAGTTGAAGTGAAACTTTTGGAAATAGATTTTTTGGTTCCCGTCACTGAAGCCTTAATTGGGTATCAGAGTGGCGATTACACTCACTGTCTTTGAACCCGCACAGGGGGAAGAGCTTTCATTCCTTAATTTGTTTTTTGACACTGAGCTAAAGATGGGAAAAATTCCAACAAAATGAGCTAAAATTCATATCAATCGGTTAACGTATGCGCGCGCAGCGTGTCTTTGAAAAAGGTGCTTGATGTGTGATTTTGTCTTTCCTTTTCCCATTCATTCCTATGGGACTTTTATTTGGGAGTTTTTTGGGAATAGCATCGCCATGGTAAGTGGGAATTCTTAGAAAAATAATGCCGCATCGAGTCAGATCGAGCCGCATCGTTTGATACTTCATTTGTCCCGGTGCGATGTACGGTACGGGCTGCATTCTTGCGGAAAAAACTGTGGAAGATTAAAAAACTAGAAAAATTCCCGCGGAAATTTTGAATGGGCCTGCTAACTCTTGCAACTCTTTTCAATGAGCTGAACAGTTTAAAATTTCAACCGTTGAAATCGCTCAAGAAATGTGCAAGTTAACCATAATCAAGATCAAATAAAGTATCTTACTGTCCCTTTAAGAAATATGCACATTCACGCACACACATTTGATTTTAACCAACATTTCAATGAGCTGAACAGTTTAAAATTTAAACCATTGAAATCGCTCAAGAAATGTAAAAGTTAACCATAATCTACTAAAAGTATTACTGCCCCTTTAAGAAACATGCACATTCACGCACACACATTTGATTTTAACTAACATTTCAATGAGATGAACAGTTTAAAATTTCAACCATTGAAATCGCTCAAGAAATGTAAAAGTTAACCATAATCAAGATCAAATAAAGTATCTCACTGCCCCTTTACAAAACATGCACATTCACGCACACACATTTGATTTTAAGTTGTGAGGAGACGTCACGCACCAACACTCCATTGATTTGTATAGGATTACGCTCACCTCAAACAAAAGCCTCTCGCGACTTAACGGTTGAAGATGCAGATTCCAGAAATGGCTCGTTAGAACGGCAAGGGTTTGGGGAACGCGAGCATGTTCTCAGTTTTTTAATCGGATGAAAAATGACCAAATGAGAGCAGGTTGAAAACTTATGATTGATCGAAAATGAAGAGGGAAAAAACAGCGAAATTAACATGGAGGAGATAGGCGCCAAAGTCCGACTTCTCCTCGCTTAAAGTGAAAATAAAGGTACTAATTGACACCTTAGCCAAATAAAACTTAGTTTTTCAGAAAGCAGAGGCTTGTGGCTACAAAATGTGTGAATTTGATGTCTAGTGAGCAAAGATTGTGGCCATGGTGACGAGTTGAAGTGAAACTTTTGGAAATAGATTTTTTTGGTTCCCGTCACTGAAGCCTTAATTGCATATCAGAGTGGCGATTACACTCACTGTCTTTGAACCCGCACAGGGGGGAGAGCTTTCATTCCTTAATTTTTTTTTTGACACTGAGCTAAAGATGACAAAAATTCCAACAAAATGAGCTAAAATTCATATCGGTCGGTTAACGTATGCGCGCGCAGCGTGTCTTGGAAAAAGGTGCTTGATTTGATGTGATCATTTTCGGATTCCCATTCATTCCTATGGGACTTTTTGGGGGACATTTTGGGGAATTGTGTCGCCATGGTAACTGGGAATTCTTATAAAAATAATAGCGCAGCGAGTCAAATCGAGCCGCATCGTTTGATACCTTATTTGTCGCGGTGCGATCTACGGTACGGCCCCTATTCTTGCGGAAAAGTCGCTGGAAGATAATATAAAAACTAGAAAAATTCCCGCGGAAATTTTGAATGGGCCTGCTAACTCTTTTCAATGAGCTGAACAGTTTAAACTTTCAACCATTGAAATCGCTCAAGAAATGTGCAAGTTAACCATAATCAAGATCAAATAAAGTATCTTACTGTCCCTTTAAGAAATATGCACATTCACGCACACACATTTGATTTTAACCAACATTTCAATGAGCTGAACAGTTTAAACTTTCAACCATTGAAATCGCTCAAGAAATGTGCAAGTTAACCATAATGTACAGTATGTTACTGCCCCTTTAAGAAACATGCACATTCACGCACACACATTTGATTTTAAGTAACATTTCAATGAGCTGAACAGTTTAAACTTTCAACCATTGAAATGGGTCAAGAAATGTGGAAGTTAACCATAATCAACACTATGTTACTGCCCCTTTAAGAAACATGCACATTCACGCACACACATTTGATTTTAAGTAACATTTCAATGAGCTGAACAGTTTAAAATTCAAACCATTGAAATCGGTCAAGAAATGTGGAATCTACCATAATTAACAGTATCTCACTGCCCCTTTACAAAACATGCACATTCACGCACACACATTTGATTTTAAGTTGTGAGGAGACGTCACGCACCAACACTCCATTGATTTGTATAGGATTACGCTCACCTCAAACAAAAGCCTCTCGCGACTTAACGGTTGAAGATGCAGATTCCAGAAATGGCTCGTTAGAACGGCAAGGGTTTGGGGAACGCGAGCATGTTCTCAGTTTTTTAATCGGATGAAAAATGACCAAATGAGAGCAGGTTGAAAACTTATGATTGATCGAAAATGAAGAGGGAAAAACGGCGAAAATTACATTGAAAAGAGATCAAAAATGTGCGACTTCTCCTCGCTTAAAGTGAAAATAAAGGTACTAAATGACACCTTAGCCAAATAAAAATTAGTTCTTCAGAAAGCAGAGGCTTGTGGCTACAAAATGTGCGAATTTGATGTCTAGTGAGCAAAGATTGTGGCCATGGTGACGAGTTGAAGTGAAACTTTTGGAAATAGATTTTTTGGTTCCCGTCACTGAAGCCTTAATTGGGTATCAGAGTGGCGATTACACTCACTGTCTTTGAACCCGCACAGGGGGAAGAGCTTTCATTCCTTAATTTTTTTTTTGACACTGAGTTAAAGATGACAAAAATTCCAACAAAATGAGCTAATTTTCATATCAATCGGTTAACGTATGCGCGCGCAGCGTCTCTTTGAAAAAGGTGCTTGATGTGTGATTTTGTCTTTCCTTTTCCCATTCATTCCTATGGGACTTTATTTGGGAGTTTTTTGGGAATAGCGTCGCCATGGTAACTGGGAATTCTTATAAAAATAATAGCGCACCGAGTCAGATCGAGCCGCATCGTTTGATACCTCATTTGTCCCGGTGCGATCTACGGTACGGGCCGCATTTTAGCAGAAAAAAACGCGGAAGATTAAAAAATAAGAAAAATAATAAACCCATTTTCTAGGATAGTAATATGTGCCTGCTTGCTCCGCAAGCAGCAGCTTCGCTGCTGCTTGCTCCGCTTAGCAGGCCCATAACTAGAAAAATTCCCGCGGAAATTTTGAATGGGCCTGCTAACTCTTTTCCATGAGCTGAACAGTTTAAACTTTCAACCATTGAAATCGGTCAAGAAATGTGGAAGTTAACCATAATCAAGATCAAATAAAGTATCTTACTGTCCCTTTAAGAAATATGCACATTCACGCACACACATTTGATTTTAACCAACATTTCAATGAGCTGAACAGTTTAAACTTTCAACCATTGAAATCGCTCAAGAAATGTGCAAGTTAACCATAATGTACAGTATGTTACTGCCCCTTTAAGAAACATCCACATTCACGCACACACATTTGATTTTAAGTAACATTTCAATGAGCTGAACAGTTTAAAATTCAAACCATTGAAATCGGTCAAGAAATGTGGAATCTACCATAATTAACAGTATCTCACTGCCCCTTTACAAAACATGCACATTCACGCACACACATTTGATTTTAAGTTGTGAGGAGACGTCACGCACCAACACTCCATTGATTTGTATAGGATTACGCTCACCTCAAACAAAAGCCTCTCGCGACTTAACGGTTGAAGATGCAGATTCCAGAAATGGCTCGTTAGAACGGCAAGGGTTTGGGGAACGCGAGCATGTTCTCAGTTTTTTAATCGGATGAAAAATGACCAAATGAGAGCAGGTTGAAAACTTATGATTGATCGAAAATGAAGAGGCAAAAACGGCGAAAATTACATTGAAAAGAGATCAAAAATGTGCGACTTCTCCTCGCTTAAAGTGAAAATAAAGGTACTAAATGACACCTTAGCCAAATAAAACTTAGTTCTTCAGAAAGCAGAGGCTTGTGGCTACAAAATGTGCGAATTTGATGTCTAGTGAGCAAAGATTGTGGCCATGGTGACGAGTTGAAGTGAAACTTTTGGAAATATATTTTTTGGTTCCCGTCACTGAAGCCTTAATTAGTCACACTCTAAATAGGCGACTTTTCCCCTTTGCTCACTGTCTTTGAACCCTCACAGGGGGGAGAGCTTTCATTCCTTAAAATTTTTTTTGACACTGAGCTAAAGATGACAAAAATTCCAACAAAATGAGCTAATTTTCATATCGGTCGGTTAATGTATGCGCGCGCAGCGTGTCTTTGAAAAAGGTGCTTGATTGGAGTTGATCTCTTTCGGATTCCCATTCATTCCTATGGGACTTTATTTGGGAGTTTTTTGGGAATAGCGTCGCCATGGTAACTGGGAATTCTTATAAAAATAATAGCGCACCGAGTCAGATCGAGCCGCATCGTTTGATACCTCATTTGTCCCGGTGCGATCTACGGTACGGGCCGCATTTTAGCAGAAAAAAACGCGGAAGATTAAAAAATAAGAAAAATAATAAACCCTTTTTCTAGGATAGTAATATGTGCCTGCTTGCTCCGCAAGCAGCAGCTTCGCTGCTGCTTGCTCCGCTTAGCAGGCCCATAATAAAAAAAATAAACCCCTTTTCTAGGATAGTAATATGTGCCTGCTTGCTCCGCAAGCAGCAGCTTCGCTGCTGCTTGCTCCGCTTAGCAGGCCCATAATAAGATTAAGAATAAAAAAAATAAACCCTTTTTCTAGGATAGTAATATGTGCCTGCTTGCTCCGCAAGCAGCAGCTTCGCTGCTGCTTGCTCCGCTTAGCAGGCCCATAATAATAAACCCTTTTCTAGGGTGGATAGTAATATGTGCCTGCTTGCTCCGCAAGCAGCAGCTTCGCTGCTGCTTGCTCCGCTTAGCAGGCCCATAACTAGAAAAATTCCCGCGGAAATTTTGAATGGGCCTGCTAACTCTTTTCAATGAGCTGAACAGTTTAAACTTTCAACCGTTGAAATCGGTCAAGAAATGTGCAAGTTAACCATAATCAAGATCAAATAAAGTATCTTACTGTCCCTTTAAGAAATATGCACATTCACGCACACACATTTGATTTTAAGTAACATTTCAATGAGCTGAACAGTTTAAAATTCAAACCATTGAAATCGGTCAAGAAATGTGGAATCTACCATAATCAACAGTATGTTACTGCCCCTTTAAGAAACATGCACATTCACGCACACACATTTGATTTTAAGTAACATTTCAATGAGCTGAACAGTTTAAACTTTCAACCATTGAAATGGGTCAAGAAATGTGGAAGTTAACCATAATCAACACTATGTTACTGCCCCTTTAAGAAACATGCACATTCACGCACACACATTTGATTTTAAGTAACATTTCAATGAGCTGAACAGTTTAAAATTCAAACCATTGAAATCGGTCAAGAAATGTGGAATCTACCATAATTAACAGTATCTCACTGCCCCTTTACAAAACATGCACATTCACGCACACACATTTGATTTTAAGTTGTGAGGAGACGTCACGCACCAACACTCCATTGATTTGTATAGGATTACGCTCACCTCAAACAAAAGCCTCTCGCGACTTAACGGTTGAAGATGCAGATTCCAGAAATGGCTCGTTAGAACGGCAAGGGTTTGGGGAACGCGAGCATGTTCTCAGTTTTTTAATCGGATGAAAAATGACCAAATGAGAGCAGGTTGAAAACTTATGATTGATCGAAAATGAAGAGGGAAAAAGGGCGAAAATTACATTGAAAAGAGATCAAAAATGTGCGACTTCTCCTCGCTTAAAGTGAAAATAAAGGTACTAAATGACACCTTAGCCAAATAAAACTTAGTTCTTCAGAAAGCAGAGGCTTGTGGCTACAAAATGTGCGAATTTGATGTCTAGTGAGCAAAGATTGTGGCCATGGTGACGAGTTGAAGTGAAACTTTTGGAAATAGATTTTTTGGTTCCCGTCACTGAAGCCTTAATTGGGTATCAGAGTGGCGATTACACTCACTGTCTTTGAACCCGCACAGGGGGAAGAGCTTTCATTCCTTAATTTTTTTTTTGACACTGAGTTAAAGATGACAAAAATTCCAACAAAATGAGCTAATTTTCATATCAATCGGTTAACGTATGCGCGCGCAGCGTCTCTTTGAAAAAGGTGCTTGATGTGTGATTTTGTCTTTCCTTTTCCCATTCATTCCTATGGGACTTTTATTTGGGAGTTTTTTGGGAATAGCGTCGCCATGGTAACTGGGAATTCTTATAAAAATAATAGCGCACCGAGTCAGATCGAGCCGCATCGTTTGATACCTCATTTGTCCCGGTGCGATCTACGGTACGGGCCGCATTTTAGCAGAAAAAACGCGGAAGATTAAAAAATAAGAAGAAAAACTAGAAAAATTCCCGCGGAAATTTTGAATGGGCCTGCTAACTCTTGCAACTCTTTTCAATGAGCAGTTTAAAATTTCAACCGTTGAAATCGCTCAAGAAATGTGGAAGTTAACCATAATCAAGATCAAATAAAGTATCTTACTGTCCCTTTAAGAAATATGCACATTCACGCACACACATTTGATTTTAACCAACATTTCAATGAGCTGAACAGTTTAAAATGTCAACCATTGAAATCGCTCAAGAAATGTAAAAGTTAACCATAATCTACTAAAACTATTACTGCCCCTTTAAGAAACATGCACATTCACGCACACACATTTGATTTTAACTAACATTTCAATGAGCTGAACAGTTTAAAATTTCAACCATTGAAATGGCTCAAGAAATGTAAAAGTTAACCATAATCAACAGTATCTCACTGCCCCTTTAAGAAACATGCACATTCACGCACACACATTTGATTTTAAGTAACATTTCAATGAGCTGAACAGTTTAAACTTTCAACCATTGAAATCGGTCAAGAAATGTGGAAGTTAACCATAATCAAGATCAAATAAAGTATCTTACTGTCCCTTTAAGAAATATGCACATTCACGCACACACATTTGATTTTAACCAACATTTCAATGAGCTGAACAGTTTAAAATTTAAACCATTGAAATCGCTCATGAAATGTAAAAGTTAACCAAAATCAACAGTATGTTATTGCCCCTTTAAGAAACATGCACGTTCACGCACACACATTTGATTTTAAGTAACATTTCAATGAGCTGAACAGTTTAAAATTCAAACCATTGAAATCGGTCAAGAAATGTGGAATCTACCATAATTAACAGTATCTCACTGCCCCTTTACAAAACATGCACATTCACGCACACACATTTGATTTTAAGTTGTGAGGAGACGTCACGCACCAACACTCCATTGATTTGTATAGGATTACGCTCACCTCAAACAAAAGCCTCTCGCGACTTAACGGTTGAAGATGCAGATTCCAGAAATGGCTCGTTAGAACGGCAAGGGTTTGGGGAACGCGAGCATGTTCTCAGATTTTTAATCGGATGAAAAATGACCAAATGAGAGCAGGTTGAAAACTTATGATTGATCGAAAATGAAGAGGGAAAAAACGGCGAAATTAACATGGAGGAGATAGGCGTCAAAGTCCGACTTCTCCTCGCTTAAAGTGAAAATAAAGGTACTAAATGACACCTTAGCCAAATAAAACTTAGTTCTTCAGAAAGCAGAGGCTTGTGGCTACAAAATGTGCGAATTTGATGTCTAGTGAGCAAAGATTGTGGCCATGGTGACGAGTTGAAGTGAAACTTTTGGAAATAGATTTTTTGGTTCCCGTCACTGAAAGCTTAATTGGGTATCAGAGTGGCGATTACACTCACTGTCTTTGAACCCGCACAGGGGGAAGAGCTTTCATTCCTTAAATTTTTTTTTGACACTGAGCTAAAGATGGGAAAAATTCCAACAAAATGAGCTAAAATTCATATCGGTCGGTTAACGTATGTGCGCGCAGCGTGTCTTTGAAAAAGGTGCTTGATTGGAGTTGATCTCTTTCGGATTCCCATTCATTCCTATGGGACTTTATTTGGGAGTTTTTTGGGAATAGCGTCGCCATGGTAACTGGGAATTCTTATAAAAATAATAGCGCAGCGAGTCAGAGCGAGCCGCATCGTTTGATACCTCTTTTGTCCCGGTGCGATCTACGGTTCGGGCCGCATTTTTGCGGAAAAGTCGGTGGAAGAATAAAAAAGAAAAAAAATAACTAGAAAAATTCCCGCGGAAATTTTGAATGGGCCTGCTAACTCTTGCAACTCTTTTCAATGAGCTGAACAGTTTAAAATTTCAACCGTTGAAATCGCTCAAGAAATGTGCAAGTTAACCATAATCAAGATCAAATAAAGTATCTTACTGTCCCTTTAAGAAATATGCACATTCACGCACACACATTTGATTTTAACCAACATTTCAATGAGCTGAACAGTTTAAAATTTAAACCATTGAAATCGCTCAAGAAATGTAAAAGTTAACCATAATCTACTAAAAGTATTACTGCCCCTTTAAGAAACATGCACATTCACGCACACACATTTGATTTTAACTAACATTTCAATGAGATGAACAGTTTAAAATTTCAACCATTGAAATCGCTCAAGAAATGTAAAAGTTAACCATAATCAAGATCAAATAAAGTATCTCACTGCCCCTTTACAAAACATGCACATTCACGCACACACATTTGATTTTAAGTTGTGAGGAGACGTCACGCACCAACACTCCATTGATTTGTATAGGATTACGCTCACCTCAAACAAAAGCCTCTCGCGACTTAACGGTTGAAGATGCAGATTCCAGAAATGGCTCGTTAGAACGGCAAGGGTTTGGGGAACGCGAGCATGTTCTCAGTTTTTTAATCGGATGAAAAATGACCAAATGAGAGCAGGTTGAAAACTTATGATTGATCGAAAATGAAGAGGGAAAAAACAGCGAAATTAACATGGAGGAGATAGGCGCCAAAGTCCGACTTCTCCTCGCTTAAAGTGAAAATAAAGGTACTAATTGACACCTTAGCCAAATAAAACTTAGTTTTTCAGAAAGCAGAGGCTTGTGGCTACAAAATGTGTGAATTTGATGTCTAGTGAGCAAAGATTGTGGCCATGGTGACGAGTTGAAGTGAAACTTTTGGAAATAGATTTTTTTGGTTCCCGTCACTGAAGCCTTAATTGCATATCAGAGTGGCGATTACACTCACTGTCTTTGAACCCGCACAGGGGGGAGAGCTTTCATTCCTTAATTTTTTTTTTGACACTGAGCTAAAGATGACAAAAATTCCAACAAAATGAGCTAAAATTCATATCGGTCGGTTAACGTATGCGCGCGCAGCGTGTCTTGGAAAAAGGTGCTTGATTTGATGTGATCATTTTCGGATTCCCATTCATTCCTATGGGACTTTTTGGGGGACATTTTGGGGAATTGTGTCGCCATGGTAACTGGGAATTCTTATAAAAATAATAGCGCAGCGAGTCAAATCGAGCCGCATCGTTTGATACCTTATTTGTCGCGGTGCGATCTACGGTACGGCCCCTATTCTTGCGGAAAAGTCGCTGGAAGATAATATAAAAACTAGAAAAATTCCCGCGGAAATTTTGAATGGGCCTGCTAACTCTTTTCCATGAGCTGAACAGTTTAAACTTTCAACCATTGAAATCGGTCAAGAAATGTGGAAGTTAACCATAATCAAGATCAAATAAAGTATCTTACTGTCCCTTTAAGAAATATGCACATTCACGCACACACATTTGATTTTAACCAACATTTCAATGAGCTGAACAGTTTAAACTTTCAACCATTGAAATCGCTCAAGAAATGTGCAAGTTAACCATAATGTACAGTATGTTACTGCCCCTTTAAGAAACATCCACATTCACGCACACACATTTGATTTTAAGTAACATTTCAATGAGCTGAACAGTTTAAAATTCAAACCATTGAAATCGGTCAAGAAATGTGGAATCTACCATAATTAACAGTATCTCACTGCCCCTTTACAAAACATGCACATTCACGCACACACATTTGATTTTAAGTTGTGAGGAGACGTCACGCACCAACACTCCATTGATTTGTATAGGATTACGCTCACCTCAAACAAAAGCCTCTCGCGACTTAACGGTTGAAGATGCAGATTCCAGAAATGGCTCGTTAGAACGGCAAGGGTTTGGGGAACGCGAGCATGTTCTCAGTTTTTTAATCGGATGAAAAATGACCAAATGAGAGCAGGTTGAAAACTTATGATTGATCGAAAATGAAGAGGCAAAAACGGCGAAAATTACATTGAAAAGAGATCAAAAATGTGCGACTTCTCCTCGCTTAAAGTGAAAATAAAGGTACTAAATGACACCTTAGCCAAATAAAACTTAGTTCTTCAGAAAGCAGAGGCTTGTGGCTACAAAATGTGCGAATTTGATGTCTAGTGAGCAAAGATTGTGGCCATGGTGACGAGTTGAAGTGAAACTTTTGGAAATATATTTTTTGGTTCCCGTCACTGAAGCCTTAATTAGTCACACTCTAAATAGGCGACTTTTCCCCTTTGCTCACTGTCTTTGAACCCTCACAGGGGGGAGAGCTTTCATTCCTTAAAATTTTTTTTGACACTGAGCTAAAGATGACAAAAATTCCAACAAAATGAGCTAATTTTCATATCGGTCGGTTAATGTATGCGCGCGCAGCGTGTCTTTGAAAAAGGTGCTTGATTGGAGTTGATCTCTTTCGGATTCCCATTCATTCCTATGGGACTTTATTTGGGAGTTTTTTGGGAATAGCGTCGCCATGGTAACTGGGAATTCTTATAAAAATAATAGCGCACCGAGTCAGATCGAGCCGCATCGTTTGATACCTCATTTGTCCCGGTGCGATCTACGGTACGGGCCGCATTTTAGCAGAAAAAAACGCGGAAGATTAAAAAATAAGAAAAATAATAAACCCTTTTTCTAGGATAGTAATATGTGCCTGCTTGCTCCGCAAGCAGCAGCTTCGCTGCTGCTTGCTCCGCTTAGCAGGCCCATAACTAGAAAAATTCCCGCGGAAATTTTGAATGGGCCTGCTAACTCTTGCAACTCTTTTCAATGAGCTGAACAGTTTAAAATTTCAACCGTTGAAATCGCTCAAGAAATGTGCAAGTTAACCATAATCTACTAAAAGTATTACTGCCCCTTTAAGAAACATGCACATTCACGCGCATACATTTGATTTTAACTAACATTTCAATGAGCTGAACAGTTTAAAAATTCAACCATTGAAATCGCTCAAGAAATGTGCAAGTTAACCATAATCAAGATCAAATAAAGTATCTTACTGTCCCTTTAAGAAATATGCACATTCACGCACACACATTTGATTTTAAGTAACATTTCAATGAGCTGAACAGTTTAAAATTCAAACCATTGAAATCGGTCAAGAAATGTGGAATCTACCATAATTAACAGCATCTCACTGCCCCTTTACAAAACATGCACATTCACGGACACACATTTGATTTTAAGTTGTGAGGAGACGTCACGCACCAACACTCCATTGATTTGTATAGGATTACGCTCACCTCAAACAAAAGCCTCTCGCGACTTAACGGTTGAAGATGCAGATTCCAGAAATGGCTCGTTAGAACGGCAAGGGTTTGGGGAACGCGAGCATGTTCTCAGTTTTTTAATCGGATGAAAAATGACCAAATGAGAGCAGGTTGAAAACTTATGATTGATCGAAAATGAAGAGGCAAAAACGGCGAAAATTACATTGAAAAGAGATCAAAAATGTGCGACTTCTCCTCGCTTAAAGTGAAAATAAAGGTACTAAATGACACCTTAGCCAAATAAAACTTAGTTCTTCAGAAAGCAGAGGCTTGTGGCTACAAAATGTGCGAATTTGATGTCTAGTGAGCAAAGATTGTGGCCATGGTGACGAGTTGAAGTGAAACTTTTGGAAATATATTTTTTGGTTCCCAGCACTCAGACCTTAATTAGTCACACTCTAAATAGGCGACTTTCACCCTTTGCTCACTGTCTTTGAACCCGCACAGGGGGGAGAGCTTTCATTCCTTAAATTTTTTTTTGACACTGAGCTAAAGATGACAAAAATTCCAACAAAATGAGCTAATTTTCATATCGGTCGGTTAATGTATGCGCGCGCAGCGTGTCTTTGAAAATGGTGCTTGATTGGAGTTGATCTCTTTCGGATTCCCATTCATTCCTATGGGACTTTATTTGGGAGTTTTTTGGGAATAGCGTCGCCATGGTAACTGGGAATTCTTATAAAAATAATAGCGCAGCGAGTCAGATCGAGCCGCATCGTTTGATACCTCTTTTGTCCCGGTGCGATCTACGGTTCGGGCCCTATTTTTGCGGAAAAGTCGCTGGAAGATGATATAAAAATAAGAAAAATATTAAACCCTTTTTTCTAGGATAGTAATATGTGCCTGCTTGCTCCGCAAGCAGCAGCTTCGCTGCTGCTTGCTCCGCTTAGCAGGCCCATAATAAAAAAAATAAACCCCTTTTCTAGGATAGTAATATGTGCCTGCTTGCTCCGCAAGCAGCAGCTTCGCTGCTGCTTGCTCCGCTTAGCAGGCCCATAACTAGAAAAATTCCCGCGGAAATTTTGAATGGGCCTGCTAACTCTTTTCAATGAGCCGAACAGTTTAAACTTTCAACCATTGAAATCGGTCAAGAAATGTGGAAGTTAACCATAATCAAGATCAAATAAAGTATCTTACTGTCCCTTTAAGAAATATGCACATTCACGCACACACATTTGATTTTAACCAACATTTCAATGAGCTGAACAGTTTAAAATTTAAACCATTGAAATCGGTCAAGAAATGTGCAAGTTAACTAAAATCAACAGTATGTTACTGCCCCTTTAAGAAACATGCACATTCACGCACACACATTTGATTTTAAGTAACATTTCAATGAGCTGAACAGTTTAAAATTCAAACCATTGAAATCGGTCAAGAAATGTGGAATCTACCATAATTAACAGTATCTCACTGCCCCTTTACAAAACATGCACATTCACGCACACACATTTGATTTTAAGTTGTGAGGAGACGTCACGCACCAACACTCCATTGATTTGTATAGGATTACGCTCACCTCAAACAAAAGCCTCTCGCGACTTAACGGTTGAAGATGCAGATTCCAGAAATGGCTCGTTAGAACGGCAAGGGTTTGGGGAACGCGAGCATGTTCTCAGTTTTTTAATCGGATGAAAAATGACCAAATGAGAGCAGGTTGAAAACTTATGATTGATCGAAAATGAAGAGGCAAAAACGGCGAAAATTACATTGAAAAGAGATCAAAAATGTGCGACTTCTCCTCGCTTAAAGTGAAAATAAAGGTACTAAATGACACCTTAGCCAAATAAAACTTAGTTCTTCAGAAAGCAGAGGCTTGTGGCTACAAAATGTGCGAATTTGATGTCTAGTGAGCAAAGATTGTGGCCATGGTGACGAGTTGAAGTGAAACTTTTGGAAATATATTTTTTGGTTCCCACCACTCAGACCTTAATTAGTCACGCTCTAACTGATGCAAGAAAGGCGACTTTTACCCCTTTGCTCACTGTCTTTGAACCCGCACAGGGGGGAGAGCTTTCATTCCTTAATTTTTTTTTTGACACTGAGCTAAAGATGACAAAAATTCCAACAAAATGAGCTAATTTTCATATCGGTCGGTTAACGTATGCGCGCGCAGCGTGTCTTTGAAAAAGGTGCTTGATTGGAGTTGATCTCTTTCGGATTCCCATTCATTCCTATGGGACTTTATTTGGGAGTTTTTTGGGAATAGCGTCGCCATGGTAACTGGGAATTCTTATAAAAATAATAGCGCAGCGAGTCAGAGCGAGCCGCATCGTTTGATACCTCTTTTGTCCCGGTGCGATCTACGGTTCGGGCCCTATTTTTGCGGAAAAGTCGCTGGAAGATAATATAAAAATAATACTAGAAACAAAAATTCCCGCGGAAATTTTGAATGGGCCTGCTAACTCTTTTCAATGAGCTGAACAGTTTAAACTTTCAACCATTGAAATCGCTCAAGAAATGTGGAAGTTATAATCAACTAAAAGTATTACTGCCCCTTTAAGAAACATGCACATTCACGCACACACATTTGATTTTAACTAACATTTCAATGAGCTGAACAGTTTAAAATTTAAACCATTGAAATCAGTCAAGAAATGTGGAAGTTCACCATAATCAACATCAACTAAAAGTATCTTACTGCCCCTTTACAAAACATGCACATTCACGCACACACATTTGATTTTAAGTAACATTTCAATAAGCTGAACAGTTTAAAATTTAAACCATTGAAATCGGTCAAGAAATGTGGAATCTACCATAATCAACAGAATGTTACTGCCCCTTTAAGAAACATGCACATTCACTCACACACATTTGATTTTAAGTAACATTTCAATGAGCTGAACAGTTTAAACTTTCAACCATTGAAATGGGTCAAGAAATGTGCAAGTTAACCATAATCAACACGATGTTACTGCCCCTTTAAGAAACATGCACATTCACGCACACACATTTGATTTTAAGTAACATTTCAATGAGCTGAACAGTTTAAAATTCAAACCATTGAAATCGGTCAAGAAATGTGGAATCTACCATAATTAACAGTATCTCACTGCCCCTTTACAAAACATGCACATTCACGCACACACATTTGATTTTAAGTTGTGAGGAGACGTCACGCACCAACACTCCATTGATTTGTATAGGATTACGCTCACCTCAAACAAAAGCCTCTCGCGACTTAACGGTTAAAGATGCAGATTCCAGAAATGGCTCGTTAGAACGGCAAGGGTTTGGGGAACGCGAGCATGTTCTCAGTTTTTTAATCGGATGAAAAATGACCAAATGAGAGCAGGTTGAAAACTTATGATTGATCGAAAATGAAGAGGGAAAAAACGGCGAAATTAACATGGAGGAGATAGGCGTCAAAGTCCGACTTCTCCTCGCTTAAAGTGAAAATAAAGGTACTAAATGACACCGTAGCCAAATAAAACTTAGTTCTTCAGAAAGCAGAGGCTTGTGGCTACAAAATGTGCGAATTTGATGTCTAGTGAGCAAAGATTGTGGCCATGGTGACGAGTTGAAGTGAAACTTTTGGAAATAGATTTTTTGGTTCCCGTCACTGAAGCCTTAATTAGTCACACTCTAAATAGGCGACTTTTCCCCTTTGCTCACTGTCTTTGAACCCTCACAGGGGGGAGAGCTTTCATTCCTTAAAATTTTTTTTGACACTGAGCTAAAGATGACAAAAATTCCAACAAAATGAGCTAATTTTCATATCGGTCGGTTAATGTATGCGCGCGCAGCGTGTCTTTGAAAAAGGTGCTTGATTGGAGTTGATCTCTTTCGGATTCCCATTCATTCCTATGGGACTTTATTTGGGAGTTTTTTGGGAATAGCGTCGCCATGGTAACTGGGAATTCTTATAAAAATAATAGCGCAGCGAGTCAGATCGAGCCGCATCGTTTGATACCTCTTTTGTCCCGGTGCGATCTACGGTTCGGGCCCTATTTTTGCGGAAAAGTCGCTGGAAGATGATATAAAAACTAGAAAAATTCCCGCGGAAATTTTGAATGGGCCTGCTAACTCTTTTCAATGAGCTGAACAGTTTAAACTTTCAACCGTTGAAATCGGTCAAGAAATGTGCAAGTTAACCATAATCAAGATCAAATAAAGTATCTTACTGTCCCTTTAAGAAATATGCACATTCACGCACACACATTTGATTTTAAGTAACATTTCAATGAGCTGAACAGTTTAAAATTCAAACCATTGAAATCGGTCAAGAAATGTGGAATCTACCATAATCAACAGTATGTTACTGCCCCTTTAAGAAACATGCACATTCACGCACACACATTTGATTTTAAGTAACATTTCAATGAGCTGAACAGTTTAAAATTCAAACCATTGAAATCGGTCAAGAAATGTGGAATCTACCATAATTAACAGTATCTCACTGCCCCTTTACAAAACATGCACATTCACGCACACACATTTGATTTTAAGTAACATTTCAATGAGCTGAACAGTTTAAAATTCAAACCATTGAAATCGGTCAAGAAATGTGGAATCTACCATAATTAACAGTATCTCACTGCCCCTTTACAAAACATGCACATTCACGCACACACATTTGATTTTAAGTTGTGAGGAGACGTCACGCACCAACACTCCATTGATTTGTATAGGATTACGCTCACCTCAAACAAAAGCCTCTCGCGACTTAACGGTTGAAGATGCAGATTCCAGAAATGGCTCGTTAGAACGGCAAGGGTTTGGGGAACGCGAGCATGTTCTCAGTTTTTTAATCGGATGAAAAATGACCAAATGAGAGCAGGTTGAAAACTTATGATTGATCGAAAATGAAGAGAGAAAAAAGGGCGAAAATTACATTGAAAAGAGATCAAAAATGTGCGACTTCTCCTCGCTTAAAGTGAAAATAAAGGTACTAAATGACACCTTAGCCAAATAAAACTTAGTTCTTCAGAAAGCAGAGGCTTGTGGCTACAAAATGTGCGAATTTGATGTCTAGTGAGCAAAGATTGTGGCCATGGTGACGAGTTGAAGTGAAACTTGAAATCTATTTTTTCTCTGTCTACACTCTGATTCTTAATTGGTCCGCTCTAGCTCATGCAATACACACACATGGGATAAAGGATATTTCACTCACTGTCTTTGAACCCGCACAGGGGGGAGAGCTTTCATTCCTTAATTTTTTTTTTGACACAGAGCTAAAGATGACAAAAATTCCAACAAAATGAGCTAAAATTCATATCGGTCGGTTAACGTATGCGCGCGCAGCGTGTCTTGGAAAAAGGTGCTTGATTGGAGTTGATGTCTTCCGGTTTCCCATTCATTCCTATGGGATTTTTTGGGGGAGTTTTTTGGGAATAGCGTCGCCATGGTAACTGGGAATTCTTATAAAAATAATAGCGCAGCGAGTCAGAGCGAGCCGCATCGTTTGATACCTCATTTGTCCCGGTGCGATCTACGGTTCGGGCCGCATTTTTGCGGAAAAGTCGTGGAATAATAAAAAATAATAAACCCTTTTTTCTAGGATAGTAATATGTGCCTGCTTGCTCCGCAAGCAGCAGCTTCGCTGCTGCTTGCTCCGCTTAGCAGGCCCATAATAAGAAGAATAATATTAAACCCTTTTTTCTAGGATAGTAATATGTGCCTGCTTGCTCCGCAAGCAGCAGCTTCGCTGCTGCTTGCTCCGCTTAGCAGGCCCATAATAAAAAAAATAAACCCTTTTTCTAGGATATTAATATGTGCCTGCTTGCTCCGCAAGCAGCAGCTTCGCTGCTGCTTGCTCCGCTTAGCAGGCCCATAATAACTAGAAAAATTCCCGCGGAAATTTTGAATGGGCCTGCTAACTCGCGTGGAAACACGCAATAAAAATAACATTTAAACCATTGAAATCGCTCAAGAAATGTGCAAGTTAACCATAATCAAGATCAAATAAAGTATCTTACTGTCCCTTTAAGAAATATGCACATTCACGCACACACATTTGATTTTAACCAACATTTATATGAGCTGAACAGTTTAAAATTTAAACCATTGAAATCGGTCAAGAAAAGTGCAAGTTAACCATAATCAAGATCAAATAAAGTATCTTCCTGTCCCTTTAAGAAATATGCACATTCACGCACACACATTTGATTTTAACCAACAATTCAATGAGCTGAACAGTTTAAAATTTAAACCATTGAAATCGCTCAAGAAATGTAAAAGTGAACCATAATCAAGATCAAATAAAGTATCTTACTGCCCCTTTAAGAAACATGCACATTCACGCACACACATTTGATTTTAAGTAACATTTCAATGAGCTGAACAGTTTAAAATTCAAACCATTGAAATCGGTCAAGAAATGTGGAATCTACCATAATTAACAGTATCTCACTGCCCCTTTACAAAACATGCACATTCACGCACACACATTTGATTTTAAGTTGTGAGGAGACGTCACGCACCAACACTCCATTGATTTGTATAGGATTACGCTCACCTCAAACAAAAGCCTCTCGCGACTTAACGGTTGAAGATGCAGATTCCAGAAATGGCTCGTTAGAACGGCAAGGGTTTGGGGAACGCGAGCATGTTCTCAGTTTTTTAATCGGATGAAAAATGACCAAATGAGAGCAGGTTGAAAACTTATGATTGATCGAAAATGAAGAGGCAAAAACGGCGAAAATTACATTGAAAAGAGATCAAAAATGTGCGACTTCTCCTCGCTTAAAGTGAAAATAAAGGTACTAAATGACACCGTAGCCAAATAAAACTTAGTTCTTCAGAAAGCAGAGGCTTGTGGCTACAAAATGTGCGAATTTGATGTCTAGTGAGCAAAGATTGTGGCCATGGTGACGAGTTGAAGTGAAACTTTTGGAAATATATTTTTTGGTTCCCACCACTCAGACCTTAATTAGTCACGCTCTAACTGATGCAAGAAAGGCGACTTTTACCCCTTTGCTCACTGTCTTTGAAGCCGCACAGGGGGGAGAGCTTTCATTCCTTAATTTTTTTTTTGACACTGAGCTAAAGATGACAAAAATTCCAACAAAATGAGCTAAAATTCATATCGGTCGGACAACGTATGCGCGCGCAGCGTGTCTTTGAAAAAGGTGCTTGATTGGAGTTGATCTCTTTTGGATTCCCATTCATTCCTATGGGACTTTATTTGGGAGTTTTTTGGGAATAGCGTCGCCATGGTAACTGGGAATTCTTAGAAAAATAATGCCGCACCGAGTCAGATCGAGCCGCATCGTTTGATACCTCTTTTGTCCCGGTGCGATCTACGGTACGGGCCGCATTTTAGCAGAAAAAACGCGGAAGATTAAAGAATAACTAGAAAAATTCCCGCGGAAATTTTGAATGGGCCTGCTAACTCTTGCAACTCTTTTCAATGAGCTGAACAGTTGAAAATTTCAACCGTTGAAATCGCTCAAGAAATGTGGAAGTTAACCATAATCTACTAAAAGTATTACTGCCCCTTTAAGAAACATGCACATTCACGCACATACATTTGATTTTAACTAACATTTCAATGAGCTGAACAGTTTAAAAATTCAACCATTGAAATCGCTCAAGAAATGTGCAAGTTAACCATAATCAAGATCAAATAAAGTATCTTACTGCCCCTTTACAAAACATGCACATTCACGCACACACATTTGATTTTAAGTAACATTTCAATGAGCTGAACAGTTTAAAATTTAAACCATTGAAATCGGTCAAGAAATGTGGAATCTACCATAATCAACAGAATGTTACTGCCCCTTTAAGAAACATGCACATTCACGCACACACATTTGATTTTAAGTAACATTTCAATGAGCTGAACAGTTTAAACTTTCAACCATTGAAATGGGTCAAGAAATGTGGAAGTTAACCATAATCAACACTATGTTACTGCCCCTTTAAGAAACATGCACATTCACGCACACACATTTGATTTTAAGTAACATTTCAATGAGCTGAACAGTTTAAAATTCAAACCATTGAAATCGGTCAAGAAATGTGGAATCTACCATAATTAACAGTATCTCACTGCCCCTTTACAAAACATGCACATTCACGCACACACATTGGATTTTAAGTTGTGAGGAGACGTCACGCACCAACACTCCATTGATTTGTATAGGATTACGCTCACCTCAAACAAAAGCCTCTCGCGACTTAACGGTTGAAGATGCAGATTCCAGAAATGGCTCGTTAGAACGGCAAGGGTTTGGGGAACGCGAGCATGTTCTCAGTTTTTTAATCGGATGAAAAATGACCAAATGAGAGCAGGTTGAAAACTTATGATTGATCGAAAATGAAGAGGCAAAAACGGCGAAAATTACATTGAAAAGAGATCAAAAATGTGCGACTTCTCCTCGCTTAAAGTGAAAATAAAGGTACTAAATGACACCGTAGCCAAATAAAACTTAGTTCTTCAGAAAGCAGAGGCTTGTGGCTACAAAATGTGCGAATTTGATGTCTAGTGAGCAAAGATTGTGGCCATGGTGACGAGTTGAAGTGAAACTTTTGGAAATATATTTTTTGGTTCCCACCACTCAGACCTTAATTAGTCACGCTCTAACTGATGCAAGAAAGGCGACTTTTACCCCTTTGCTCACTGTCTTTGAACCCGCACAGGGGGGAGAGCTTTCATTCCTTAAATTTTTTTTTGACACTGAGCTAAAGATGACAAAAATTCCAACAAAATGAGCTATTTTTCATATCGGTCGGTTAATGTATGCGCGCGCAGCGTGTCTTTGAAAAAGGTGCTTGATTGGAGTTGATCTCTTTCGGATTCCCATTCATTCCTATGGGACTTTATTTGGGAGTTTTTTGGGAATAGCGTCGCCATGGTAACTGGGAATTCTTATAAAAATAATAGCGCAGCGAGTCAGAGCGAGCCGCATCGTTTGATACCTATTTTGTCCCGGTGCGATCTACGGTTCGGGCCGCATTTTTGCGGAAAAGTCGGTGGAAGAATAAAAAAGAAAAAAAATAACTAGAAAAATTCCCGCGGAAATTTTGAATGGGCCTGCTAACTCGCGTGGAAACACGCAATAAAAATAACATTTAAACCATTGAAATCGCTCAAGAAATGTGCAAGTTAACCATAATCAAGATCAAATAAAGTATCTTACTGTCCCTTTAAGAAATATGCACATTCACGCACACACATTTGATTTAAACCAACATTTCAATGAGCTGAACAGTTTAAAATTTAAACCATTGAAATCGGTCAAGAAAAGTGCAAGTTAACCATAATCAAGATCAAATAAAGTATCTTACTGTCCCTTTAAGAAATATGCACATTCACGCACACACATTGATTTTAACCAACAATTCAATGAGCTGAACAGTTTAAAATTTAAACCATTGAAATCGCTCAAGAAATGTAAAAGTGAACCATAATCAAGATCAAATAAAGTATCTTACTGCCCCTTTAAGAAACATGCACATTCACGCACACACATTTGATTTTAAGTAACATTTCAATGAGTTGAACAGTTTAAAATTCAAACCATTGAAATCGGTCAAGAAATGTGGAATCTACCATAATTAACAGTATCTCACTGCCCCTTTACAAAACATGCACATTCACGCACACACATTTGATTTGAAGTTGTGAGGAGACGTCACGCACCAACACTCCATTGATTTGTATAGGATTACGCTCACCTCAAACAAAAGCCTCTCGCGACTTAACGGTTGAAGATGCAGATTCCAGAAATGGCTCGTTAGAACGGCAAGGGTTTGGGGAACGCGAGCATGTTCTCAGTTTTTTAATCGGATGAAAAATGACCAAATGAGAGCAGGTTGAAAACTTATGATTGATCGAAAATGAAGAGGGAAAAAACGGCGAAATTAACATTGAAAAGAGATCAAAAATGTGCGACTTCTCCTCGCTTAAAGTGAAAATAAAGGTACTAAATGACACCTTAGCCAAATAAAACTTAGTTCTTCAGAAAGCAGAGGCTTGTGGCTACAAAATGTGCGAATTTGATGTCTAGTGAGCAAAGATTGTGGCCATGGTGACGAGTTGAAGTGAAACTTTTGGAAATAGATTTTTTGGTTCCCGTCACTGAAGCCTTAATTGGGTATCAGAGTGGCGATTACACTCACTGTCTTTGAACCCGCACAGGGGGAAGAGCTTTCATTCCTTAATTTTTTTTTTGACACTGAGCTAAAGATGACAAAAATTCCAACAAAATGAGCTAAAATTCATATCAATCGGTTAACGTATGCGCGCGCAGCGTCTCTTTGAAAAAGGTGCTTGATGTGTGATTTTGTCTTTCCTTTTCCCATTCATTCCTATGGGACTTTTATTTGGGAGTTTTTTGGGAATAGCATCGCCATGGTAACTGGGAATTCTTATAAAAATAATGCCGCAGCGAGTCAGATCGAGCCGCATCGTTTGATACCTCATTTGTCCCGGTACGATGTACGGTACGGGCCGCATTCTTGCGGAAAAACCCGTGGAAGATAATATAATAAGTTGAAAAATAATAAACCCCTTTTCTAGGATAGTAATATGTGCCTGCTTGCTCCGCAAGCAGCAGCTTCGCTGCTGCTTGCTCCGCTTAGCAGGCCCATAACTAGAAAAATTCCCGCGGAAATTTTGAATGGGCCTGCTAACTCTTGCAACTCTTTTCAATGAGCAGTTTAAAATTTCAACCATTGAAATCGCTCAAGAAATGTAAAAGTTAACCATAATCAACAGTATGTTACTGCCCCTTTAAGAAACATGCACATTCACGCAGACACATTTGATTTTAACCAACATTTCAATGAGCTGAAAAGTTTAAAATTTAAACCATTGAAATCGCTCAAGAAATGTAAAAGTTAACCATAATCAAGATCAAATAAAGTATCTTACTGTCCCTTTAAGAAATATGCACATTCACGCACACACATTTGATTTTAACCAACATTTCAATGAGCTGAACAGTTTAAAATTTAAACCATTGAAATCGCTTAAGAAATGTAAAAGTTAACCATAATCAACAGTATGTTACTGCCCCTTTAAGAAACATGCACATTCACGCACACACATTTGATTTTAAGTAACATTTCAATGAGCTGAACAGTTTAAAATTCAAACCATTGAAATCGGTCAAGAAATGTGGAATCTACCATAATTAACAGTATCTCACTGCCCCTTTACAAAACATGCACATTCACGCACACACATTTGATTTTAAGTTGTGAGGAGACGTCACGCACCAACACTCCATTGATTTGTATAGGATTACGCTCACCTCAAACAAAAGCCTCTCGCGACTTAACGGTTGAAGATGCAGATTCCAGAAATGGCTCGTTAGAACGGCAAGGGTTTGGGGAACGCGAGCATGTTCTCAGTTTTTTAATCGGATGAAAAATGACCAAATGAGAGCAGGTTGAAAACTTATGATTGATCGAAAATGAAGAGGCAAAAACGGCGAAAATTACATTGAAAAGAGATCAAAAATGTGCGACTTCTCCTCGCTTAAAGTGAAAATAAAGGTACTAAATGACACCTTAGCCAAATAAAACTTAGTTCTTCAGAAAGCAGAGGCTTGTGGCTACAAAATGTGCGAATTTGATGTCTAGTGAGCAAAGATTGTGGCCATGGTGACGAGTTGAAGTGAAACTTTTGGAAATAGATTTTTTGGTTCCCGTCACTGAAGCCTTAATTAGTCACACTCTAAATAGGCGACTTTTCCCCTTTGCTCACTGTCTTTGAACCCTCACAGGGGGGAGAGCTTTCATTCCTTAAATTTTTTTTTGACACTGAGCTAAAGATGACAAAAATTCCAACAAAATGAGCTAATTTTCATATCGGTCGGTTAATGTATGCGCGCGCAGCGTGTCTTTGAAAAAGGTGCTTGATTGGAGTTGATCTCTTTCGGATTCCCATTCATTCCTATGGGACTTTATTTGGGAGTTTTTTGGGAATAGCGTCGCCATGGTAACTGGGAATTCTTATAAAAATAATAGCGCAGCGAGTCAGATCGAGCCGCATCGTTTGATACCTCTTTTGTCCCGGTGCGATCTACGGTTCGGGCCCTATTTTTGCGGAAAAGTCGCTGGAAGATGATATAAAAACTAGAAAAATTCCCGCGGAAATTTTGAATGGGCCTGCTAACTCGCGTGGAAACACGCAATAAAAATAACATTTAAACCATTGAAATCGCTCAAGAAATGTGCAAGTTAACCATAATCAAGATCAAATAAAGTATCTTACTGTCCCTTTAAGAAATATGCACATTCACGCACACACATTTGATTTAAACCAACATTTCAATGAGCTGAACAGTTTAAAATTTAAACCATTGAAATCGGTCAAGAAAAGTGCAAGTTAACCATAATCAAGATCAAATAAAGTATCTTACTGTCCCTTTAAGAAATATGCACATTCACGCACACACATTGATTTTAACCAACAATTCAATGAGCTGAACAGTTTAAAATTTAAACCATTGAAATCGCTCAAGAAATGTAAAAGTGAACCATAATCAAGATCAAATAAAGTATCTTACTGCCCCTTTAAGAAACATGCACATTCACGCACACACATTTGATTTTAAGTAACATTTCAATGAGTTGAACAGTTTAAAATTCAAACCATTGAAATCGGTCAAGAAATGTGGAATCTACCATAATTAACAGTATCTCACTGCCCCTTTACAAAACATGCACATTCACGCACACACATTTGATTTGAAGTTGTGAGGAGACGTCACGCACCAACACTCCATTGATTTGTATAGGATTACGCTCACCTCAAACAAAAGCCTCTCGCGACTTAACGGTTGAAGATGCAGATTCCAGAAATGGCTCGTTAGAACGGCAAGGGTTTGGGGAACGCGAGCATGTTCTCAGTTTTTTAATCGGATGAAAAATGACCAAATGAGAGCAGGTTGAAAACTTATGATTGATCGAAAATGAAGAGGGAAAAAACGGCGAAATTAACATTGAAAAGAGATCAAAAATGTGCGACTTCTCCTCGCTTAAAGTGAAAATAAAGGTACTAAATGACACCTTAGCCAAATAAAACTTAGTTCTTCAGAAAGCAGAGGCTTGTGGCTACAAAATGTGCGAATTTGATGTCTAGTGAGCAAAGATTGTGGCCATGGTGACGAGTTGAAGTGAAACTTTTGGAAATAGATTTTTTGGTTCCCGTCACTGAAGCCTTAATTGGGTATCAGAGTGGCGATTACACTCACTGTCTTTGAACCCGCACAGGGGGAAGAGCTTTCATTCCTTAATTTTTTTTTTGACACTGAGCTAAAGATGACAAAAATTCCAACAAAATGAGCTAAAATTCATATCAATCGGTTAACGTATGCGCGCGCAGCGTCTCTTTGAAAAAGGTGCTTGATGTGTGATTTTGTCTTTCCTTTTCCCATTCATTCCTATGGGACTTTTATTTGGGAGTTTTTTGGGAATAGCATCGCCATGGTAACTGGGAATTCTTATAAAAATAATGCCGCAGCGAGTCAGATCGAGCCGCATCGTTTGATACCTCATTTGTCCCGGTACGATGTACGGTACGGGCCGCATTCTTGCGGAAAAACCCGTGGAAGATAATATAATAAGTTGAAAAACTAGAAAAATTCCCGCGGAAATTTTGAATGGGCCTGCTAACTCTTTTCAATGAGCCGAACAGTTTAAACTTTCAACCATTGAAATCGGTCAAGAAATGTGGAAGTTAACCATAATCAAGATCAAATAAAGTATCTTACTGTCCCTTTAAGAAATATGCACATTCACGCACACACATTTGATTTTAACCAACATTTCAATGAGCTGAACAGTTTAAAATTCAAACCATTGAAATCGCTCAAGAAATGTAAAAGTTAACCATAATCTACTAAAAGTATTACTGCCCCTTTAAGAAACATGCACATTCACGCACACACATTTGATTTTAACTAACATTTCAATGAGCTGAACAGTTTAAAATTTAAACCATTGAAATCGCTCAAGAAATGTAAAAGTTAACCATAATCAAGATCAAATAAAGTATCTTACTGCCCCTTTAAGAAACATGCACATTCACGCACACACATTTGATTTTAAGTAACATTTCAATGAGCTGAACAGTTTAAAATTCAAACCATTGAAATCGGTCAAGAAATGTGGAATCTACCATAATTAACAGTATCTCACTGCCCCTTTACAAAACATGCACATTCACGCACACACATTTGATTTTAAGTTGTGAGGAGACGTCACGCACCAACACTCCATTGATTTGTATAGGATTACGCTCACCTCAAACAAAAGCCTCTCGCGACTTAACGGTTGAAGATGCAGATTCCAGAAATGGCTCGTTAGAACGGCAAGGGTTTGGGGAACGCGAGCATGTTCTCAGTTTTTTAATCGGATGAAAAATGACCAAATGAGAGCAGGTTGAAAACTTATGATTGATCGAAAATGAAGAGGCAAAAACGGCGAAAATTACATTGAAAAGAGATCAAAAATGTGCGACTTCTCCTCGCTTAAAGTGAAAATAAAGGTACTAAATGACACCTTAGCCAAATAAAACTTAGTTCTTCAGAAAGCAGAGGCTTGTGGCTACAAAATGTGCGAATTTGATGTCTAGTGAGCAAAGATTGTGGCCATGGTGACGAGTTGAAGTGAAACTTTTGGAAATATATTTTTTGGTTCCCACCACTCAGACCTTAATTAGTCACACTCTAAATAGGCGACTTTCACCCTTTGCTCACTGTCTTTGAACCCGCACAGGGGGGAGAGCTTTCATTCCTTAATTTTTTTTTTGACACTGAGCTAAAGATGACAAAAATTCCAACAAAATGAGCTAATTTTCATATCGGTCGGTTAATGTATGCGCGCGCAGCGTGTCTTTGAAAAAGGTGCTTGATTGGAGTTGATCTCTTTCGGATTCCCATTCATTCCTATGGGACTTTATTTGGGAGTTTTTTGGGAATAGCGTCGCCATGGTAACTGGGAATTCTTATAAAAATAATAGCGCAGCGAGTCAGTTCGAGCCGCATCGTTTGATACCTCTTTTGTCCCGGTGCGATCTACGGTTCGGGCCCTATTTTTGCGGAAAAGTCGCTGGAAGATGATATAAAAATAAGAAAAATATTAAACCCTTTTTTCTAGGATAGTAATATGTGCCTGCTTGCTCCGCAAGCAGCAGCTTCGCTGCTGCTTGCTCCGCTTAGCAGGCCCATAATAACTAGAAAAATTCCCGCGGAAATTTTGAATGGGCCTGCTAACTCTTTTCAATGAGCTGAACAGTTTAAACTTTCAACCATTGAAATCGGTCAAGAAATGTGCAAGTTAACCATAATCAAGATCAAATAAAGTATCTTACTGTCCCTTTAAGAAATATGCACATTCACGCACACACATTTGATTTTAACCAACATTTCAATGAGCTGAACAGTTTAAAATTTAAACCATTGAAATCGCTCAAGAAATGTGCAAGTTAACCAAATCAACAGTATGTTACTGCCCCTTTAAGAAACATGCACATTCACGCACACACATTTGATTTTAAGTAACATTTCAATGAGCTGAACAGTTTAAAATTCAAACCATTGAAATCGGTCAAGAAATGTGCAAGTTAACCAAAATCAACAGTATCTCACTGCCCCTTTACAAAACATGCACATTCACGCACACACATTTGATTTTAAGTTGTGAGGAGACGTCACGCACCAACACTCCATTGATTTGTATAGGATTACGCTCACCTCAAACAAAAGCCTCTCGCGACTTAACGGTTGAAGATGCAGATTCCAGAAATGGCTCGTTAGAACGGCAAGGGTTTGGGGAACGCGAGCATGTTCTCAGTTTTTTAATCGGATGAAAAATGACCAAATGAGAGCAGGTTGAAAACTTATGATTGATCGAAAATGAAGAGGGAAAAAACGGCGAAATTAACATGGAGGAGATAGGCGCCAAAGTCCGACTTCTCCTCGCTTAAAGTGAAAATAAAGGTACTAAATGACACCTTAGCCAAATAAAACTTAGTTTTTCAGAAAGCAGAGGCTTGTGGCTACAAAATGTGCGAATTTGAGGTCTAGTGAGCAAAGATTGTGGCCATGGTGACGAGTTGAAGTGAAACTTTTGGAAATAAGATTTTTTGGTTCCCGTCACTGAAGCCTTAATTGCATATCAGAGTGGCGATTACACTCACTGTCTTTGAACCCGCACAGGGGGAAGAGCTTTCATTCCTTAATATTTTTTTTGACACTGAGCTAAAGATGGGAAAAATTCCAACAAAATGAGCTAAAATTCATATCAATCGGTTAACGTATGCGCGCGCAGCGTGTCTTTGAAAAAGGTGCTTGATGTGTGATTTTGTCTTTCCTTTTCCCATTCATTCCTATGGGACTTTTATTTGGGAGTTTTTTGGGAATAGCATCGCCATGGTAAGTGGGAATTCTTAGAAAAATAATGCCGCATCGAGTCAGATCGAGCCGCATCGTTTGATACTTCATTTGTCCCGGTGCGATGTACGGTACGGGCTGCATTCTTGCGGAAAAAACTGTGGAAGATTAAAAAATAAGATTAAGAATAAAAAAAATAAACCCCTTTTCTAGGATAGTAATATGTGCCTGCTTGCTCCGCAAGCAGCAGCTTCGCTGCTGCTTGCTCCGCTTAGCAGGCCCATAATAAACCCCTTTTCTAGGATAGTAATATGTGCCTGCTTGCTCCGCAAGCAGCAGCTTCGCTGCTGCTTGCTCCGCTTAGCAGGCCCATAATAAGAAAAATATTAAACCCTTTTTTCTAGGATAGTAATATGTGCCTGCTTGCTCCGCAAGCAGCAGCTTCGCTGCTGCTTGCTCCGCTTAGCAGGCCCATAATAAACCCTTTTCTAGGGTGGATAGTAATATGTGCCTGCTTGCTCCGCAAGCAGCAGCTTCGCTGCTGCTTGCTCCGCTTAGCAGGCCCATAATAATAAACCCTTTTCTAGGGTGGATAGTAATATGTGCCTGCTTGCTCCGCAAGCAGCAGCTTCGCTGCTGCTTGCTCCGCTTAGCAGGCCCATAACTAGAAAAATTCCCGCGGAAATTTTGAATGGGCCTGCTAACTCTTTTCAATGAGCTGAACAGTTTAAACTTTCAACCATTGAAATCGGTCAAGAAATGTGGAAGTTAACCATAATCTACTAAAAGTATTACTGCCCCTTTAAGAAACATGCACATTCACGCGCATACATTTTATTTTAACTAACATTTCAATGAGCTGAACAGTTTAAAAATTCAACCATTGAAATCGCTCAAGAAATGTGCAAGTTAACCATAATCAAGATCAAATAAAGTATCTTACTGTCCCTTTAAGAAATATGCACATTCACGCACACACATTTTATTTTAACCAACATTTCAATGAGCTGAACAGTTTAAAATTTAAACCATTGAAATCGCTCAAGAAATGTAAAAGTTAACCATAATCAACAATATGTTACTGCCCCTTTAAGAAACATGCACATTCACGCACACACATTTGATTTTAAGTAACATTTCAATGAGCTGAACAGTTTAAAATTCAAACCATTGAAATCGGTCAAGAAATGTGGAATCTACCATAATTAACAGTATCTCACTGCCCCTTTACAAAACATGCACATTCACGCACACACATTTGATTTTAAGTTGTGAGGAGACGTCACGCACCAACACTCCATTGATTTGTATAGGATTACGCTCACCTCAAACAAAAGCCTCTCGCGACTTAACGGTTGAAGATGCAGATTCCAGAAATGGCTCGTTAGAACGGCAAGGGTTTGGGGAACGCGAGCATGTTCTCAGTTTTTTAATCGGATGAAAAATGACCAAATGAGAGCAGGTTGAAAACTTATGATTGATCGAAAATGAAGAGGGAAAAACGGCGAAAATTACATTGAAAAGAGATCAAAATAGTGCGACTTCTCCTCGTTTAAAGTGAAAATAAAGGTACTAAATGACACCGTAGCCAAATAAAACTTAGTTCTTCAGAAAGCAGAGGCTTGTGGCTACAAAATGTGCGAATTTGATGTCTAGTGAGCAAAGATTGTGGCCATGGTGACGAGTTGAAGTGAAACTTTTGGAAATAGATTTTTTGGTTCCCGTCACTGAAGCCTTAATTGCATATCAGAGTGGCGATTACACTCACTGTCTTTGAACCCGCACAGGGGGAAGAGCTTTCATTCCTTAATATTTTTTTTGACACTGAGCTAAAGATGGGAAAAATTCCAACAAAATGAGCTAAAATTCATATCAATCGGTTAACGTATGCACGCGCAGCGTCTCTTTGAAAAAGGTGCTTGATGTGTGATTTTGTCTTTCCTTTTCCCATTCATTCCTATGGGACTTTTATTTGGGAGTTTTTTGGGAATAGCGTCGCCATGGTAACTGGGAATTCTTATAAAAATAATAGCGCACCGAGTCAGATCGAGCCGCATCGTTTGATACCTCATTTGTCCCGGTGCGATCTACGGTACGGGCCGCATTTTAGCAGAAAAAAACGCGGAAGATTAAAAAATAAGAAAAAAAACTAGAAAAATTCCCGCGGAAATTTTGAATGGGCCTGCTAACTCTTTTCAATGAGCTGAACAGTTTAAACTTTCAACCATTGAAATCGCTCAAGAAATGTGCAAGTTAACCATAATCAAGATCAAATAAAGTATCTTACTGTCCCTTTAAGAAATATGCACATTCACGCGCACACATTTGATTTTAACCAACATTTCAATGAGCTGAACAGTTTAAACTTTCAACCATTGAAATCGCTCAAGAAATGTGCAAGTTAACCATAATGTACAGTATGTTACTGCCCCTTTAAGAAACATGCACATTCACGCACACACATTTGATTTTAAGTAACATTTCAATGAGCTGAACAGTTTAAAATTCAAACCATTGAAATCGGTCAAGAAATGTAAAAGTTAACCATAATCAAGATCAAATAAAGTATCTTACTGCCCCTTTAAGAAACATGCACATTCACGCACACACATTTGATTTTAACCAACATTTCAATGAGCTGAACAGTTTAAAATTTCAACCATTGAAATCGGTCAAGAAATGTGGAAGTTAACCAAAATCAACAGTATGTTACTGCCCCTTTAAGAAACATGCACATTCACGCACACACATTTGATTTTAACTAACATTTCAATGAGCTGAACAGTTTAAAATTCAAACCATTGAAATCGGTCAAGAAATGTGGAATCTACCATAATTAACAGTATCTCACTGCCCCTTTACAAAACATGCACATTCACGCACACACATTTGATTTTAAGTTGTGAGGAGACGTCACGCACCAACACTCCATTGATTTGTATAGGATTACGCTCACCTCAAACAAAAGCCTCTCGCGACTTAACGGTTGAAGATGCAGATTCCAGAAATGGCTCGTTAGAACGGCAAGGGTTTGGGGAACGCGAGCATGTTCTCAGTTTTTTAATCGGATGAAAAATGACCAAATGAGAGCAGGTTGAAAACTTATGATTGATCGAAAATGAAGAGGCAAAAACGGCGAAAATTACATTGAAAAGAGATCAAAAATGTGCGACTTCTCCTCGCTTAAAGTGAAAATAAAGGTACTAAATGACACCTTAGCCAAATAAAAATTAGTTCTTCAGAAAGCAGAGGCTTGTGGCTACAAAATGTGCGAATTTGATGTCTAGTGAGCAAAGATTGTGGCCATGGTGACGAGTTGAAGTGAAACTTTTGGAAATAGATTTTTTGGTTCCCGTCACTGAAGCCTTAATTAGTCACACTCTAAATTGGCGACTTTTCCCCTTTGCTCACTGTCTTTGAACCCTCACAGGGGGGAGAGCTTTCATTCCTTAAAAATTTTTTTGACACTGAGCTAAAGATGACAAAAATTCCAACAAAATGAGCTAATTTTCATATCGGTCGGTTAATGTATGCGCGCGCAGCGTGTCTTTGAAAAAGGTGCTTGATTGGAGTTGATCTCTTTCGGATTCCCATTCATTCCTATGGGACTTTATTTGGGAGTTTTTTGGGAATAGCGTCGCCATGGTAACTGGGAATTCTTAGAAAAATAATAGCGCAGCGAGTCAGAGCGAGCCGCATCGTTTGATACCTCATTTGTCCCGGTGCGATCTACGGTTCGGGCCGCATTTTTGCGGAAAAGTCGGTGGAAGATAATATATGGAAGAAAAATAATAAACCCTTTTCTAGGGTGGATAGTAATATGTGCCTGCTTGCTCCGCAAGCAGCAGCTTCGCTGCTGCTTGCTCCGCTTAGCAGGCCCATAACTAGAAAAATTCCCGCGGAAATTTTGAATGGGCCTGCTAACTCTTGCAACTCTTTTCAATGAGCAGTTTAAAATTTCAACCGTTGAAATCGCTCAAGAAATGTGGAATCTACCATAATCAACAGAATGTTACTGCCCCTTTAAGAAACATGCACATTCACGCACACACATTTGATTTTAAGTAACATTTCAATGAGCTGAACAGTTTAAACTTTCAACCATTGAAATGGGTCAAGAAATGTGGAAGTTAACCATAATCAACACTATGTTACTGCCCCTTTAAGAAACATGCACATTCACGCACACACATTTGATTTTAAGTAACATTTCAATGAGCTGAACAGTTTAAAATTCAAACCATTGAAATCGGTCAAGAAATGTGGAATCTACCATAATTAACAGTATCTCACTGCCCCTTTACAAAACATGCACATTCACGCACACACATTTGATTTTAAGTTGTGAGGAGACGTCACGCACCAACACTCCATTGATTTGTATAGGATTACGCTCACCTCAAACAAAAGCCTCTCGCGACTTAACGGTTGAAGATGCAGATTCCAGAAATGGCTCGTTAGAAAGGCAAGGGTTTGGGGAACGCGAGCATGTTCTCAGTTTTTTAATCGGATGAAAAATGACCAAATGAGAGCAGGTTGAAAACTTATGATTGATCGAAAATGAAGAGGGAAAAAACGGCGAAATTAACATGGAGGAGATAGGCGCCAAAGTCCGACTTCTCCTCGCTTAAAGTGAAAATAAAGGTACTAAATGACACCTTAGCCAAATAAAACTTAGTTTTTCAGAAAGCAGAGGCTTGTGGCTACAAAATGTGCGAATTTGAGGTCTAGTGAGCAAAGATTGTGGCCATGGTGACGAGTTGAAGTGAAACTTTTGGAAATAAGATTTTTTGGTTCCCGTCACTGAAGCCTTAATTGCATATCAGAGTGGCGATTACACTCACTGTCTTTGAACCCGCACAGGGGGAAGAGCTTTCATTCCTTAATATTTTTTTTGACACTGAGCTAAAGATGGGAAAAATTCCAACAAAATGAGCTAAAATTCATATCAATCGGTTAACGTATGCACGCGCAGCGTCTCTTTGAAAAAGGTGCTTGATGTGTGATTTTGTCTTTCCTTTTCCCATTCATTCCTATGGGACTTTTATTTGGGAGTTTTTTGGGAATAGCGTCGCCATGGTAACTGGGAATTCTTATAAAAATAATAGCGCAGCGAGTCAGAGCGAGCCGCATCGTTTGATACCTCATTTGTCCCGGTGCGATCTACGGTTCGGGCCGCATTTTAGCGGAAAAGTCGTGGAATAATAAAAAATAATAATATACACTTTTCTAGGGTGGATAGTAATATGTGCCTGCTTGCTCCGCAAGCAGCAGCTTCGCTGCTGCTTGCTCCGCTTAGCAGGCCCATAACTAGAAAAATTCCCGCTCGTTAGAACGGCAAGGGTTTGGGGAACGCGAGCATGTTCTCAGTTTTTTAATCGGATGAAAAATGACCAAATGAGAGCAGGTTGAAAACTTATGATTGATCGAAAATGAAGAGGCAAAAACGGCGAAAATTACATTGAAAAGAGATCAAAAATGTGCGACTTCTCCTCGCTTAAAGTGAAAATAAAGGTACTAAATGACACCTTAGCCAAATAAAACTTAGTTCTTCAGAAAGCAGAGGCTTGTGGCTACAAAATGTGCGAATTTGATGTCTAGTGAGCAAAGATTGTGGCCATGGTGACGAGTTGAAGTGAAACTTTTGGAAATAGATTTTTTGGTTCCCGTCACTGAAGCCTTAATTGGGTATCAGAGTGGCGATTACACTCACTGTCTTTGAACCCGCACAGGGGGAAGAGCTTTCATTCCTTAATTTTTTTTTTGACACTGAGTTAAAGATGACAAAAATTCCAACAAAATGAGCTAATTTTCATATCAATCGGTTAACGTATGCGCGCGCAGCGTCTCTTTGAAAAAGGTGCTTGATGTGTGATTTTGTCTTTCCTTTTCCCATTCATTCCTATGGGACTTTTATTTGGGAGTTTTTTGGGAATAGCATCGCCATGGTAAGTGGGAATTCTTAGAAAAATAATGCCGCATCGAGTCAGATCGAGCCGCATCGTTTGATACTTCATTTGTCCCGGTGCGATGTACGGTACGGGCTGCATTCTTGCGGAAAAAACTGTGGAAGATTAAAAAATAAGATTAAGAATAAAAAAAATAAACCCCTTTTCTAGGATAGTAATATGTGCCTGCTTGCTCCGCAAGCAGCAGCTTCGCTGCTGCTTGCTCCGCTTAGCAGGCCCATAATAAAAATAAACCCTTTTCTAGGGTGGATAGTAATATGTGCCTGCTTGCTCCGCAAGCAGCAGCTTCGCTGCTGCTTGCTCCGCTTAGCAGGCCCATAACTAGAAAAATTCCCGCGGAAATTTTGAATGGGCCTGCTAACTCTTTTCAATGAGCTGAACAGTTTAAACTTTCAACCATTGAAATCGGTCAAGAAATGTGGAAGTTATAATCAACTAAAAGTATTACTGGCCCTTTAAGAAACATGCACATTCACGCACATACATTTGATTTTAACTAACATTTCAATGAGCTGAACAGTTTAAAATTTCAACCATTGAAATCGCTCAAGAAATGTAAAAGTTAACCATAATCAAGATCAAATAAAGTATCTTACTGTCCCTTTAAGAAATATGCACATTCACGCACACACATTAGATTTTAACTAACATTTCAATGAGCTGAACAGTTTAAAATTTAAACCGTTGAAATCGCTCAAGAAATGTGCAAGTTAACCATAATCAAGATCAAATAAAGTATCTTACTGCCCCTTTAAGAAACATGCACATTCACGCACACACATTTGATTTTAAGTAACATTTCAATGAGCTGAACAGTTTAAAATTCAAACCATTGAAATCGGTCAAGAAATGTGGAATCTACCATAATTAACAGTATCTCACTGCCCCTTTACAAAACATGCACATTCACGCACACACATTTGATTTTAAGTTGTGAGGAGACGTCACGCACCAACACTCCATTGATTTGTATAGGATTACGCTCACCTCAAACAAAAGCCTCTCGCGACTTAACGGTTGAAGATGCAGATTCCAGAAATGGCTCGTTAGAACGGCAAGGGTTTGGGGAACGCGAGCATGTTCTCAGATTTTTAATCGGATGAAAAATGACCAAATGAGAGCAGGTTGAAAACTTATGATTGATCGAAAATGAAGAGGGAAAAACGGCGAAATTAACATGGAGGAGATAGGCGTCAAAGTCCGACTTCTCCTCGCTTAAAGTGAAAATAAAGGTACTAAATGACACCGTAGCCAAATAAAACTTAGTTCTTCAGAAAGCAGAGGCTTGTGGCTACAAAATGTGCGAATTTGAGGTCTAGTGAGCAAAGATTGTGGCCATGGTGACGAGTTGAAGTGAAACTTTTGGAAATAGATTTTTTGGTTCCCGTCACTGAAGCCTTAATTAGTCACACTCTAAATAGGCGACTTTTCCCCTTTGCTCACTGTCTTTGAACCCTCACAGGGGGAAGAGCTTTCATTCCTTAAATTTTTTTTTGACACTGAGCTAAAGATGACAAAAATTCCAACAAAATGAGCTAATTTTCATATCGGTCGGTTAATGTATGCGCGCGCAGCGTGTCTTTGAAAAAGGTGCTTGATTGGAGTTGATCTCTTTCGGATTCCCATTCATTCCTATGGGACTTTATTTGGGAGTTTTTTGGGAATAGCGTCGCCATGGTAACTGGGAATTCTTAGAAAAATAATGCCGCACCGAGTCAGATCGAGCCGCATCGTTTGATACCTCATTCGTGCCGGTGCGATCTACGGTACGGGCCGCATTTTTGCGGAAAAATCGTGGAATAAAATATAAAAAAAATAATAAAAATAAACCCTTTTCTAGGGTGGATAGTAATATGTGCCTGCTTGCTCCGCAAGCAGCAGCTTCGCTGCTGCTTGCTCCGCTTAGCAGGCCCATAACTAGAAAAATTCCCGCGGAAATTTTGAATGGGCCTGCTAACTCTTGCAACTCTTTTCAATGAGCTGAACAGTTGAAAATTTCAACCGTTGAAATCGCTCAAGAAATGTGGAAGTTAACCATAATCTACTAAAAGTATTACTGCCCCTTTAAGAAACATGCACATTCACGCACATACATTTGATTTTAACTAACATTTCAATGAGCTGAACAGTTTAAAAATTCAACCATTGAAATCGCTCAAGAAATGTGCAAGTTAACCATAATCAAGATCAAATAAAGTATCTTACTGCCCCTTTACAAAACATGCACATTCACGCACACACATTTGATTTTAAGTAACATTTCAATGAGCTGAACAGTTTAAAATTTAAACCATTGAAATCGGTCAAGAAATGTGGAATCTACCATAATCAACAGAATGTTACTGCCCCTTTAAGAAACATGCACATTCACGCACACACATTTGATTTTAAGTAACATTTCAATGAGCTGAACAGTTTAAACTTTCAACCATTGAAATGGGTCAAGAAATGTGGAAGTTAACCATAATCAACACTATGTTACTGCCCCTTTAAGAAACATGCACATTCACGCACACACATTTGATTTTAAGTAACATTTCAATGAGCTGAACAGTTTAAAATTCAAACCATTGAAATCGGTCAAGAAATGTGGAATCTACCATAATTAACAGTATCTCACTGCCCCTTTACAAAACATGCACATTCACGCACACACATTGGATTTTAAGTTGTGAGGAGACGTCACGCACCAACACTCCATTGATTTGTATAGGATTACGCTCACCTCAAACAAAAGCCTCTCGCGACTTAACGGTTGAAGATGCAGATTCCAGAAATGGCTCGTTAGAACGGCAAGGGTTTGGGGAACGCGAGCATGTTCTCAGTTTTTTAATCGGATGAAAAATGACCAAATGAGAGCAGGTTGAAAACTTATGATTGATCGAAAATGAAGAGGCAAAAACGGCGAAAATTACATTGAAAAGAGATCAAAAATGTG
This sequence comes from Leptonotus elevatus, assembly GCF_054856555.1. Taxonomy (NCBI): domain Eukaryota; kingdom Metazoa; phylum Chordata; class Actinopteri; order Syngnathiformes; family Syngnathidae; genus Leptonotus; species Leptonotus elevatus. The sequence continues at coordinate 7,122,545 of NC_141260.1, read as the reverse complement.
CGACTTCTCCTCGCTTAAAGTGAAAATAAAGGTACTAAATGACACCGTAGCCAAATAAAACTTAGTTCTTCAGAAAGCAGAGGCTTGTGGCTACAAAATGTGCGAATTTGATGTCTAGTGAGCAAAGATTGTGGCCATGGTGACGAGTTGAAGTGAATCTTTTGGAAATATATTTTTTGGTTCCCACCACTCAGACCTTAATTAGTCACGCTCTAACTGATGCAAGAAAGGCGACTTTTACCCCTTTGCTCACTGTCTTTGAACCCGCACAGGGGGGAGAGCTTTCATTCCTTAAATTTTTTTTTGACACTGAGCTAAAGATGACAAAAATTCCAACAAAATGAGCTATTTTTCATATCGGTCGGTTAATGTATGCGCGCGCAGCGTGTCTTTGAAAAAGGTGCTTGATTGGAGTTGATCTCTTTCGGATTCCCATTCATTCCTATGGGACTTTATTTGGGAGTTTTTTGGGAATAGCGTCGCCATGGTAACTGGGAATTCTTATAAAAATAATAGCGCAGCGAGTCAGAGCGAGCCGCATCGTTTGATACCTATTTTGTCCCGGTGCGATCTACGGTTCGGGCCGCATTTTTGCGGAAAAGTCGGTGGAAGAATAAAAAAGAAAAAAAATAACTAGAAAAATTCCCGCGGAAATTTTGAATGGGCCTGCTAACTCTTGCAACTCTTTTCAATGAGCTGAACAGTTTAAAATTTCAACCGTTGAAATCGCTCAAGAAATGTGCAAGTTAACCATAATCTACTAAAAGTATTACTGCCCCTTTAAGAAACATGCACATTCACGCGCATACATTTGATTTTAACTAACATTTCAATGAGCTGAACAGTTTAAAAATTCAACCATTGAAATCGCTCAAGAAATGTGCAAGTTAACCATAATCAAGATCAAATAAAGTATCTTACTGTCCCTTTAAGAAATATGCACATTCACGCACACACATTTGATTTTAAGTAACATTTCAATGAGCTGAACAGTTTAAAATTCAAACCATTGAAATCGGTCAAGAAATGTGGAATCTACCATAATTAACAGCATCTCACTGCCCCTTTACAAAACATGCACATTCACGCACACACATTTGATTTTAAGTTGTGAGGAGACGTCACGCACCAACACTCCATTGATTTGTATAGGATTACGCTCACCTCAAACAAAAGCCTCTCGCGACTTAACGGTTGAAGATGCAGATTCCAGAAATGGCTCGTTAGAACGGCAAGGGTTTGGGGAACGCGAGCATGTTCTCAGTTTTTTAATCGGATGAAAAATGACCAAATGAGAGCAGGTTGAAAACTTATGATTGATCGAAAATGAAGAGGCAAAAACGGCGAAAATTACATTGAAAAGAGATCAAAAATGTGCGACTTCTCCTCGCTTAAAGTGAAAATAAAGGTACTAAATGACACCTTAGCCAAATAAAACTTAGTTCTTCAGAAAGCAGAGGCTTGTGGCTACAAAATGTGCGAATTTGATGTCTAGTGAGCAAAGATTGTGGCCATGGTGACGAGTTGAAGTGAAACTTTTGGAAATATATTTTTTGGTTCCCAGCACTCAGACCTTAATTAGTCACACTCTAAATAGGCGACTTTCACCCTTTGCTCACTGTCTTTGAACCCGCACAGGGGGGAGAGCTTTCATTCCTTAAATTTTTTTTTGACACTGAGCTAAAGATGACAAAAATTCCAACAAAATGAGCTAATTTTCATATCGGTCGGTTAATGTATGCGCGCGCAGCGTGTCTTTGAAAATGGTGCTTGATTGGAGTTGATCTCTTTCGGATTCCCATTCATTCCTATGGGACTTTATTTGGGAGTTTTTTGGGAATAGCGTCGCCATGGTAACTGGGAATTCTTATAAAAATAATAGCGCAGCGAGTCAGATCGAGCCGCATCGTTTGATACCTCTTTTGTCCCGGTGCGATCTACGGTTCGGGCCCTATTTTTGCGGAAAAGTCGCTGGAAGATGATATAAAAATAAGAAAAATATTAAACCCTTTTTTCTAGGATAGTAATATGTGCCTGCTTGCTCCGCAAGCAGCAGCTTCGCTGCTGCTTGCTCCGCTTAGCAGGCCCATAACTAGAAAAATTCCCGCGGAAATTTTGAATGGGCCTGCTAACTCTTTTCAATGAGCTGAACAGTTTAAAATTCAAACCATTGAAATCGGTCAAGAAATGTGGAATCTACCATAATTAACAGTATCTCACTGCCCCTTTACAAAACATGCACATTCACGCACACACATTTGATTTTAAGTAACATTTCAATGAGCTGAACAGTTTAAAATTTAAACCATTGAAATCGGTCAAGAAATGTGGAATCTACCATAATCAACAGTATGTTACTGCCCCTTTAAGAAACATGCACATTCACGCACACACATTTGATTTTAAGTAACATTTCAATGAGCTGAACAGTTTAAAATTCAAACCATTGAAATCGGTCAAGAAATGTGGAATCTACCATAATTAACAGTATCTCACTGCCCCTTTACAAAACATGCACATTCACGCACACACATTTGATTTTAAGTTGTGAGGAGACGTCACGCACCAACACTCCATTGATTTGTATAGGATTACGCTCACCTCAAACAAAAGCCTCTCGCGACTTAACGGTTGAAGATGCAGATTCCAGAAATGGCTCGTTAGAACGGCAAGGGTTTGGGGAACGCGAGCATGTTCTCAGTTTTTTAATCGGATGAAAAATGACCAAATGAGAGCAGGTTGAAAACTTATGATTGATCGAAAATGAAGAGGCAAAAACGGCGAAAATTACATTGAAAAGAGATCAAAAATGTGCGACTTCTCCTCGCTTAAAGTGAAAATAAAGGTACTAAATGACACCGTAGCCAAATAAAACTTAGTTCTTCAGAAAGCAGAGGCTTGTGGCTACAAAATGTGCGAATTTGATGTCTAGTGAGCAAAGATTGTGGCCATGGTGACGAGTTGAAGTGAAACTTTTGGAAATATATTTTTTGGTTCCCACCACTCAGACCTTAATTAGTCACGCTCTAACTGATGCAAGAAAGGCGACTTTTACCCCTTTGCTCACTGTCTTTGAAGCCGCACAGGGGGGAGAGCTTTCATTCCTTAATTTTTTTTTTGACACTGAGCTAAAGATGACAAAAATTCCAACAAAATGAGCTAAAATTCATATCGGTCGGACAACGTATGCGCGCGCAGCGTGTCTTTGAAAAAGGTGCTTGATTGGAGTTGATCTCTTTTGGATTCCCATTCATTCCTATGGGACTTTATTTGGGAGTTTTTTGGGAATAGCGTCGCCATGGTAACTGGGAATTCTTAGAAAAATAATGCCGCACCGAGTCAGATCGAGCCGCATCGTTTGATACCTCTTTTGTCCCGGTGCGATCTACGGTACGGGCCGCATTTTAGCAGAAAAAACGCGGAAGATTAAAGAATAACTAGAAAAATTCCCGCGGAAATTTTGAATGGGCCTGCTAACTCTTGCAACTCTTTTCAATGAGCTGAACAGTTGAAAATTTCAACCGTTGAAATCGCTCAAGAAATGTGGAAGTTAACCATAATCTACTAAAAGTATTACTGCCCCTTTAAGAAACATGCACATTCACGCACATACATTTGATTTTAACTAACATTTCAATGAGCTGAACAGTTTAAAAATTCAACCATTGAAATCGCTCAAGAAATGTGCAAGTTAACCATAATCAAGATCAAATAAAGTATCTTACTGCCCCTTTACAAAACATGCACATTCACGCACACACATTTGATTTTAAGTAACATTTCAATGAGCTGAACAGTTTAAAATTTAAACCATTGAAATCGGTCAAGAAATGTGGAATCTACCATAATCAACAGAATGTTACTGCCCCTTTAAGAAACATGCACATTCACGCACACACATTTGATTTTAAGTAACATTTCAATGAGCTGAACAGTTTAAACTTTCAACCATTGAAATGGGTCAAGAAATGTGGAAGTTAACCATAATCAACACTATGTTACTGCCCCTTTAAGAAACATGCACATTCACGCACACACATTTGATTTTAAGTAACATTTCAATGAGCTGAACAGTTTAAAATTCAAACCATTGAAATCGGTCAAGAAATGTGGAATCTACCATAATTAACAGTATCTCACTGCCCCTTTACAAAACATGCACATTCACGCACACACATTGGATTTTAAGTTGTGAGGAGACGTCACGCACCAACACTCCATTGATTTGTATAGGATTACGCTCACCTCAAACAAAAGCCTCTCGCGACTTAACGGTTGAAGATGCAGATTCCAGAAATGGCTCGTTAGAACGGCAAGGGTTTGGGGAACGCGAGCATGTTCTCAGTTTTTTAATCGGATGAAAAATGACCAAATGAGAGCAGGTTGAAAACTTATGATTGATCGAAAATGAAGAGGCAAAAACGGCGAAAATTACATTGAAAAGAGATCAAAAATGTGCGACTTCTCCTCGCTTAAAGTGAAAATAAAGGTACTAAATGACACCGTAGCCAAATAAAACTTAGTTCTTCAGAAAGCAGAGGCTTGTGGCTACAAAATGTGCGAATTTGATGTCTAGTGAGCAAAGATTGTGGCCATGGTGACGAGTTGAAGTGAAACTTTTGGAAATATATTTTTTGGTTCCCACCACTCAGACCTTAATTAGTCACGCTCTAACTGATGCAAGAAAGGCGACTTTTACCCCTTTGCTCACTGTCTTTGAACCCGCACAGGGGGGAGAGCTTTCATTCCTTAAATTTTTTTTTGACACTGAGCTAAAGATGACAAAAATTCCAACAAAATGAGCTATTTTTCATATCGGTCGGTTAATGTATGCGCGCGCAGCGTGTCTTTGAAAAAGGTGCTTGATTGGAGTTGATCTCTTTCGGATTCCCATTCATTCCTATGGGACTTTATTTGGGAGTTTTTTGGGAATAGCGTCGCCATGGTAACTGGGAATTCTTATAAAAATAATAGCGCAGCGAGTCAGAGCGAGCCGCATCGTTTGATACCTATTTTGTCCCGGTGCGATCTACGGTTCGGGCCGCATTTTTGCGGAAAAGTCGGTGGAAGAATAAAAAAGAAAAAAAATAACTAGAAAAATTCCCGCGGAAATTTTGAATGGGCCTGCTAACTCGCGTGGAAACACGCAATAAAAATAACATTTAAACCATTGAAATCGCTCAAGAAATGTGCAAGTTAACCATAATCAAGATCAAATAAAGTATCTTACTGTCCCTTTAAGAAATATGCACATTCACGCACACACATTTGATTTAAACCAACATTTCAATGAGCTGAACAGTTTAAAATTTAAACCATTGAAATCGGTCAAGAAAAGTGCAAGTTAACCATAATCAAGATCAAATAAAGTATCTTACTGTCCCTTTAAGAAATATGCACATTCACGCACACACATTGATTTTAACCAACAATTCAATGAGCTGAACAGTTTAAAATTTAAACCATTGAAATCGCTCAAGAAATGTAAAAGTGAACCATAATCAAGATCAAATAAAGTATCTTACTGCCCCTTTAAGAAACATGCACATTCACGCACACACATTTGATTTTAAGTAACATTTCAATGAGTTGAACAGTTTAAAATTCAAACCATTGAAATCGGTCAAGAAATGTGGAATCTACCATAATTAACAGTATCTCACTGCCCCTTTACAAAACATGCACATTCACGCACACACATTTGATTTGAAGTTGTGAGGAGACGTCACGCACCAACACTCCATTGATTTGTATAGGATTACGCTCACCTCAAACAAAAGCCTCTCGCGACTTAACGGTTGAAGATGCAGATTCCAGAAATGGCTCGTTAGAACGGCAAGGGTTTGGGGAACGCGAGCATGTTCTCAGTTTTTTAATCGGATGAAAAATGACCAAATGAGAGCAGGTTGAAAACTTATGATTGATCGAAAATGAAGAGGGAAAAAACGGCGAAATTAACATTGAAAAGAGATCAAAAATGTGCGACTTCTCCTCGCTTAAAGTGAAAATAAAGGTACTAAATGACACCTTAGCCAAATAAAACTTAGTTCTTCAGAAAGCAGAGGCTTGTGGCTACAAAATGTGCGAATTTGATGTCTAGTGAGCAAAGATTGTGGCCATGGTGACGAGTTGAAGTGAAACTTTTGGAAATAGATTTTTTGGTTCCCGTCACTGAAGCCTTAATTGGGTATCAGAGTGGCGATTACACTCACTGTCTTTGAACCCGCACAGGGGGAAGAGCTTTCATTCCTTAATTTTTTTTTTGACACTGAGCTAAAGATGACAAAAATTCCAACAAAATGAGCTAAAATTCATATCAATCGGTTAACGTATGCGCGCGCAGCGTCTCTTTGAAAAAGGTGCTTGATGTGTGATTTTGTCTTTCCTTTTCCCATTCATTCCTATGGGACTTTTATTTGGGAGTTTTTTGGGAATAGCATCGCCATGGTAACTGGGAATTCTTATAAAAATAATGCCGCAGCGAGTCAGATCGAGCCGCATCGTTTGATACCTCATTTGTCCCGGTACGATGTACGGTACGGGCCGCATTCTTGCGGAAAAACCCGTGGAAGATAATATAATAAGTTGAAAAACTAGAAAAATTCCCGCGGAAATTTTGAATGGGCCTGCTAACTCTTTTCAATGAGCTGAACAGTTTAAACTTTCAACCATTGAAATCGGTCAAGAAATGTGGAAGTTAACAATAATCAACAGTATGTTACTGCCCCTTTAAGAAACATGCACATTCACGCACACACATTTGATTTTAAGTAACATTTCAATGAGCTGAACAGTTTAAAATTTAAACCATTGAAATCGGTCAAGAAATGTGGAAGTTCAACACAATCAAGTATCTTACTGCCCCTTTACAAAACATGCACATTCACGCACACACATTTGATTTTAAGTTGTGAGGAGACGTCACGCACCAACACTCCATTGATTTGTATAGGATTACGCTCACCTCAAACAAAAGCCTCTCGCGACTTAACGGTTGAAGATGCAGATTCCAGAAATGGCTTGTTAGAACGGCAAGGGTTTGGGGAACGCGAGCATGTTCTCAGATTTTTAATCGGATGAAAAATGACCAAATGAGAGCAGGTTGAAAACTTATGATTGATCGAAAATGAAGAGGGAAAAAACGGCGAAATTAACATGGAGGAGATAGGCGAGAAAGTCCGACTTCTCCTCGCTTAAAGTGAAAATAAAGGTACTAAATGACACCTTAGCCAAATAAAACTTAGTTTTTCAGAAAGCAGAGGCTTGTGGCTACAAAATGTGTGAATTTGATGTCTAGTGAGCAAAGATTGTGGCCATGGTGACGAGTTGAAGTGAAACTTTTGGAAATAGATTTTTTGGTTCCCGTCACTGAAGCCTTAATTGCATATCAGAGTGGCGATTACACTCACTGTCTTTGAACCCGCACAGGGGGAAGAGCTTTCATTCCTTAATATTTTTTTTGACACTGAGCTAAAGATGGGAAAAATTCCAACAAAATGAGCTAAAATTCATATCAATCGGTGAACGTATGCGCGCGCAGCGTGTCTTGGAAAAAGGTGCTCGTTTGGAGTTGATATCCCATTCATTCCTATGGGTTTTTCCTTCCTTGAATTTTGGGTGGTTTTTTGGGAATAGCGTCGCCATGGTAACTGGGAATTCTTATAAAAATAATAGCGCAGCGAGTCAGAGCGAGCCGCATCGTTTGATACCTCATTTGTCCCGGTGCGATCTACGGTTCGGGCCGCATTTTTGCGGAAAAGTCGGTGGAAGAATAAAAAAGAAAAAGAAAAATAATAAACCCTTTTCTAGGGTGGATAGTAATATGTGCCTGCTTGCTCCGCAAGCAGCAGCTTCGCTGCTGCTTGCTCCGCTTAGCAGGCCCATAATAATAAACCCCTTTTCTAGGATAGTAATATGTGCCTGCTTGCTCCGCAAGCAGCAGCTTCGCTGCTGCTTGCTCCGCTTAGCAGGCCCATAATAAACCCTTTTCTAGGGTGGATAGTAATATGTGCCTGCTTGCTCCGCAAGCAGCAGCTTCGCTGCTGCTTGCTCCGCTTAGCAGGCCCATAACTAGAAAAATTCCCGCGGAAATTTTGAATGGGCCTGCTAACTCTTTTCAATGAGCTGAACAGTTTAAAATTCAAACCATTGAAATCGGTCAAGAAATGTGGAATCTACCATAATTAACAGTATCTCACTGCCCCTTTACAAAACATGCACATTCACGCACACACATTTGATTTTAAGTAACATTTCAATGAGCTGAACAGTTTAAAATTCAAACCATTGAAATCGGTCAAGAAATGTGGAATCTACCATAATTAACAGTATCTCACTGCCCCTTTAAGAAACATGCACATTCACGCACACACATTTGATTTTAAGTAACATTTCAATGAGCTGAACAGTTTAAAATTCAAACCATTGAAATCGGTCAAGAAATGTGGAATCTACCATAATTAACAGTATCTCACTGCCCCTTTACAAAACATGCACATTCACGCACACACATTTGATTTTAAGTTGTGAGGAGACGTCACGCACCAACACTCCATTGATTTGTATAGGATTACGCTCACCTCAAACAAAAGCCTCTCGCGACTTAACGGTTGAAGATGCAGATTCCAGAAATGGCTCGTTAGAACGGCAAGGGTTTGGGGAACGCGAGCATGTTCTCAGTTTTTTAATCGGATGAAAAATGACCAAATGAGAGCAGGTTGAAAACTTATGATTGATCGAAAATGAAGAGGCAAAAACGGCGAAAATTACATTGAAAAGAGATCAAAAATGTGCGACTTCTCCTCGCTTAAAGTGAAAATAAAGGTACTAAATGACACCGTAGCCAAATAAAACTTAGTTCTTCAGAAAGCAGAGGCTTGTGGCTACAAAATGTGCGAATTTGATGTCTAGTGAGCAAAGATTGTGGCCATGGTGACGAGTTGAAGTGAAACTTTTGGAAATATATTTTTTGGTTCCCACCACTCAGACCTTAATTAGTCACGCTCTAACTGATGCAAGAAAGGCGACTTTTACCCCTTTGCTCACTGTCTTTGAACCCGCACAGGGGGGAGAGCTTTCATTCCTTAAATTTTTTTTTGACACTGAGCTAAAGATGACAAAAATTCCAACAAAATGAGCTATTTTTCATATCGGTCGGTTAATGTATGCGCGCGCAGCGTGTCTTTGAAAAAGGTGCTTGATTGGAGTTGATCTCTTTCGGATTCCCATTCATTCCTATGGGACTTTATTTGGGAGTTTTTTGGGAATAGCGTCGCCATGGTAACTGGGAATTCTTAGAAAAATAATGCCGCACCGAGTCAGATCGAGCCGCATCGTTTGATACCTCTTTTGTCCCGGTGCGATCTACGGTACGGGCCGCATTTTAGCAGAAAAAACGCGGAAGATTAAAGAATAATAAGAAGAAAAAAAACTAGAAAAATTCCCGCGGAAATTTTGAATGGGCCTGCTAACTCTTGCAACTCTTTTCAATGAGCAGTTTAAAATTTCAACCATTGAAATCGCTCAAGAAATGTAAAAGTTAACCATAATCAACAGTATGTTACTGCCCCTTTAAGAAACATGCACATTCACGCAGACACATTTGATTTTAACCAACATTTCAATGAGCTGAAAAGTTTAAAATTTAAACCATTGAAATCGCTCAAGAAATGTAAAAGTTAACCATAATCAAGATCAAATAAAGTATCTTACTGTCCCTTTAAGAAATATGCACATTCACGCACACACATTTGATTTTAACCAACATTTCAATGAGCTGAACAGTTTAAAATTTAAACCATTGAAATCGCTTAAGAAATGTAAAAGTTAACCATAATCAACAGTATGTTACTGCCCCTTTAAGAAACATGCACATTCACGCACACACATTTGATTTTAAGTAACATTTCAATGAGCTGAACAGTTTAAAATTCAAACCATTGAAATCGGTCAAGAAATGTGGAATCTACCATAATTAACAGTATCTCACTGCCCCTTTACAAAACATGCACATTCACGCACACACATTTGATTTTAAGTTGTGAGGAGACGTCACGCACCAACACTCCATTGATTTGTATAGGATTACGCTCACCTCAAACAAAAGCCTCTCGCGACTTAACGGTTGAAGATGCAGATTCCAGAAATGGCTCGTTAGAACGGCAAGGGTTTGGGGAACGCGAGCATGTTCTCAGTTTTTTAATCGGATGAAAAATGACCAAATGAGAGCAGGTTGAAAACTTATGATTGATCGAAAATGAAGAGGCAAAAACGGCGAAAATTACATTGAAAAGAGATCAAAAATGTGCGACTTCTCCTCGCTTAAAGTGAAAATAAAGGTACTAAATGACACCTTAGCCAAATAAAACTTAGTTCTTCAGAAAGCAGAGGCTTGTGGCTACAAAATGTGCGAATTTGATGTCTAGTGAGCAAAGATTGTGGCCATGGTGACGAGTTGAAGTGAAACTTTTGGAAATATATTTTTTGGTTCCCACCACTCAGACCTTAATTAGTCACGCTCTAACTGATGCAAGAAAGGCGACTTTCACCCCTTTGCTCACTGTCTTTGAACCCTCACAGGGGGGAGAGCTTTCATTCCTTAAAATTTTTTTTGACACTGAGCTAAAGATGACAAAAATTCCAACAAAATGAGCTAATTTTCATATTGGTCGGTTAATGTATGCGCGCGCAGCGTGTCTTTGAAAAAGGTGCTTGATTGGAGTTGATCTCTTTCGGATTCCCATTCATTCCTATGGGACTTTATTTGGGAGTTTTTTGGGAATAGCGTCGCCATGGTAACTGGGAATTCTTAGAAAAATAATGCCGCACCGAGTCAGATCGAGCCGCATCGTTTGATACCTCATTCGTGCCGGTGCGATCTACGGTACGGGCCGCATTTTAGCAGAAAATTCGTGGAAGGATGATATAATAATAACACCAATAAACCCTTTTTTCTAGGATAGTAATATGTGCCTGCTTGCTCCGCAAGCAGCAGCTTCGCTGCTGCTTGCTCCGCTTAGCAGGCCCATAACTAGAAAAATTCCCGCGGAAATTTTGAATGGGCCTGCTAACTCTTTTCAATGAGCTGAACAGTTTAAAATTCAAACCATTGAAATCGGTCAAGAAATGTGGAATCTACCATAATTAACAGTATCTCACTGCCCCTTTACAAAACATGCACATTCACGCACACACATTTGATTTTAAGTAACATTTCAATGAGCTGAACAGTTTAAAATTTAAACCATTGAAATCAGTCAAGAAATGTGGAAGTTCACCATAATCAACATCAACTAAAAGTATCTTACTGCCCCTTTACAAAACATGCACATTCACGCACACACATTTGATTTTAAGTAACATTTCAATAAGCTGAACAGTTTAAAATTTAAACCATTGAAATCGGTCAAGAAATGTGGAATCTACCATAATCAACAGAATGTTACTGCCCCTTTAAGAAACATGCACATTCACTCACACACATTTGATTTTAAGTAACATTTCAATGAGCTGAACAGTTTAAACTTTCAACCATTGAAATGGGTCAAGAAATGTGCAAGTTAACCATAATCAACACGATGTTACTGCCCCTTTAAGAAACATGCACATTCACGCACACACATTTGATTTTAAGTAACATTTCAATGAGCTGAACAGTTTAAAATTCAAACCATTGAAATCGGTCAAGAAATGTGGAATCTACCATAATTAACAGTATCTCACTGCCCCTTTACAAAACATGCACATTCACGCACACACATTTGATTTTAAGTTGTGAGGAGACGTCACGCACCAACACTCCATTGATTTGTATAGGATTACGCTCACCTCAAACAAAAGCCTCTCGCGACTTAACGGTTAAAGATGCAGATTCCAGAAATGGCTCGTTAGAACGGCAAGGGTTTGGGGAACGCGAGCATGTTCTCAGTTTTTTAATCGGATGAAAAATGACCAAATGAGAGCAGGTTGAAAACTTATGATTGATCGAAAATGAAGAGGGAAAAAACGGCGAAATTAACATGGAGGAGATAGGCGTCAAAGTCCGACTTCTCCTCGCTTAAAGTGAAAATAAAGGTACTAAATGACACCGTAGCCAAATAAAACTTAGTTCTTCAGAAAGCAGAGGCTTGTGGCTACAAAATGTGCGAATTTGATGTCTAGTGAGCAAAGATTGTGGCCATGGTGACGAGTTGAAGTGAAACTTTTGGAAATAGATTTTTTGGTTCCCGTCACTGAAGCCTTAATTAGTCACACTCTAAATAGGCGACTTTTCCCCTTTGCTCACTGTCTTTGAACCCTCACAGGGGGGAGAGCTTTCATTCCTTAAAATTTTTTTTGACACTGAGCTAAAGATGACAAAAATTCCAACAAAATGAGCTAATTTTCATATCGGTCGGTTAATGTATGCGCGCGCAGCGTGTCTTTGAAAAAGGTGCTTGATTGGAGTTGATCTCTTTCGGATTCCCATTCATTCCTATGGGACTTTATTTGGGAGTTTTTTGGGAATAGCGTCGCCATGGTAACTGGGAATTCTTATAAAAATAATAGCGCAGCGAGTCAGATCGAGCCGCATCGTTTGATACCTCTTTTGTCCCGGTGCGATCTACGGTTCGGGCCCTATTTTTGCGGAAAAGTCGCTGGAAGATGATATAAAAACTAGAAAAATTCCCGCGGAAATTTTGAATGGGCCTGCTAACTCTTGCAACTCTTTTCAATGAGCTGAACAGTTTAAAATTTCAACCGTTGAAATCGCTCAAGAAATGTAAAAGTTAACCATAATCAACAGTATGTTACTGCCCCTTTAAGAAACATGCACATTCATGCACACACATTTGATTTTAAGTAACATTTCAATGAGCTGAACAGTTTAAAATTCAAACCATTGAAATCGGTCAAGAAATGTAAAAGTTAACCATAATCTACTAAAAGTATTACTGCCCCTTTAAGAAACATGCACATTCACGCACACACATTTGATTTTAACTAACATTTCAATGAGCTGAACAGTTTAAAATTTCAACCATTGAAATCGCTCAAGAAATGTAAAAGTTAACCATAATCAAGATCAAATAAAGTATCTTACTGTCCCTTTAAGAAATATGCACATTCACGCACACACATTTGATTTTAACCAACATTTCAAATAGCTGAACAGTTTAAAATTTAAACCATTGAAACTGCTCAAGAAATGTAAAAGTTAACCATAATCAACAGTATGTTACTGCCCCTTTAAGAAACATGCACATTCACGCACACACATTTGATTTTAAGTAACATTTCAATGAGCTGAACAGTTTAAAATTTAAACCATTGAAATCGCTCAAGAAATGTAAAAGTTAACCATAATCTACTAAAAGTATTACTGCCCCTTTAAGAAACATGCACATTCACGCACACACATTTGATTTTAACTAACATTTCAATGAGCTGAACAGTTTAAAATTTCAACCATTGAAATCGCTCAAGAAATATAAAAGTTAACCATAATCAAGATCAAATAAAGTATCTTACTGTCCCTTTAAGAAATATGCACATTCACGCACACACATTTGATTTTAACCAACATTTCAATGAGATGAACAGTTTAAAATTCAAACCATTGAAATCGCTTAAGAAATGTAAAAGTTAACCATAATCAACAGTATGTTACTGCCCCTTTAAGAAACATGCACATTCACGCACACACATTTGATTTTAACTAACATTTCAATGAGATGAACAGTTTAAAATTTCAACCATTGAAATCGCTCAAGAAATGTGGAAGTTATAATCAACTAAAAGTATTACTGCCCCTTTAAGAAACATGCACATTCACGCACACACATTTGATTTTAACCAACATTTCAATGAGCTGAACAGTTTAAAATTCAAACCATTGAAATCGGTCAAGAAATGTGGAATCTACCATAATTAACAGTATCTCACTGCCCCTTTACAAAACATGCACATTCACGCACACACATTTGATTTTAAGTTGTGAGGAGACGTCACGCACCAACACTCCATTGATTTGTATAGGATTACGCTCACCTCAAACAAAAGCCTCTCGCGACTTAACGGTTGAAGATGCAGATTCCAGAAATGGCTCGTTAGAACGGCAAGGGTTTGGGGAACGCGAGCATGTTCTCAGTTTTTTAATCGGATGAAAAATGACCAAATGAGAGCAGGTTGAAAACTTATGATTGATCGAAAATGAAGAGGGAAAAACGGCGAAAATTACATTGAAAAGAGATCAAAATTGTGCGACTTCTCCTCGCTTAAAGTGAAAATAAAGGTACTAAATGACACCTTAGCCAAATAAAACTTAGTTTTTCAGAAAGCAGAGGCTTGTGGCTACAAAATGTGCGAATTTGATGTCTAGTGAGCAAAGATTGTGGCCATGGTGACGAGTTGAAGTGAAACTTGAAATCAATTTTTTTCTCTGTCTTCACTCTGTTTCTTAATTGGTCCGCTCTAGCTCATGCAATACACACACATGGGATAAAGGATATTTCACTCACTGTCTTTGAACCCGCACAGGGGGGAGAGCTTTCATTCCTTAAATTTTTTTTTGACACTGAGCTAAAGATGACAAAAATTCCAACAAAATGAGCTAAAATTCATAACGGTCGGTTAACGTATGCGCGCGCAGCGTGTCTTTGAAAAAGGGGCTTGATTGGAGTTGATCTCTTTCGGATTCCCATTCATTCCTATGGGACTTTATTTGGGAGTTTTTTGGGAATAGCGTCGCCATGGTAACTGGGAATTCTTAGAAAAATAATAGCGCAGCGAGTCAGAGCGAGCCGCATCGTTTGATACCTCTTTTGTCCCGGTGCGATGTACGGTTCGGGCCGCATTTTTGCGGAAAAGTCGGTGGAAGATAATATATGGAAGAAAAATAATAAACCCTTTTCTAGGGTGGATAGTAATATGTGCCTGCTTGCTCCGCAAGCAGCAGCTTCGCTGCTGCTTGCTCCGCTTAGCAGGCCCATAACTAGAAAAATTCCCGCGGAAATTTTGAATGGGCCTGCTAACTCTTGCAACTCTTTTCAATGAGCAGTTTAAAATTTCAACCGTTGAAATCGCTCAAGAAATGTGGAAGTTATAATCAAGTAAAAG
This sequence comes from Leptonotus elevatus, assembly GCF_054856555.1. Classification (NCBI taxonomy): domain Eukaryota; kingdom Metazoa; phylum Chordata; class Actinopteri; order Syngnathiformes; family Syngnathidae; genus Leptonotus; species Leptonotus elevatus. The sequence goes on along the minus strand of NC_141260.1, from coordinate 7,107,449 downwards.
TATTACTGCCCCTTTAAGAAACATGCACATTCACGCACACACATTTGATTTTAACTAACATTTCAATGAGCTGAACAGTTTAAAATTTCAACCATTGAAATCGCTCAAGAAATGTGCAAGTTAACCATAATCAAGATCAAATAAAGTATCTTACTGTCCCTTTAAGAAATATGCACATTCACGCACACACATTTGATTTTAACCAACATTTCAATGAGCTGAACAGTTTAAAATTTCAACCGTTGAAATCGCTCAAGAAATGTGCAAGTTAACCATAATCAACAGTATGTTACTGCCCCTTTAAGAAACATGCACATTCACGCACACACATTTGATTTTAAGTAACATTTCAATGAGCTGAACAGTTTAAAATTCAAACCATTGAAATCGGTCAAGAAATGTGGAATCTACCATAATTAACAGTATCTCACTGCCCCTTTACAAAACATGCACATTCACGCACACACATTTGATTTTAAGTTGTGAGGAGACGTCACGCACCAACATTCCATTGATTTGTATAGGATTACGCTCACCTCAAACAAAAGCCTCTCGCGACTTAACGGTTGAAGATGCAGATTCCAGAAATGGCTTGTTAGAACGGCAAGGGTTTGGGGAACGCGAGCATGTTCTCAGTTTTTTAATCGGATGAAAAATGACCAAATGAGAGCAGGTTGAAAACTTATGATTGATCGAAAATGAAGAGGGAAAAACGGCGAAAATTACATTGAAAAGAGATCAAAATTGTGCGACTTCTCCTCGCTTAAAGTGAAAATAAAGGTACTAAATGACACCTTAGCCAAATAAAACTTAGTTTTTCAGAAAGCAGAGGCTTGTGGCTACAAAATGTGCGAATTTGATGTCTAGTGAGCAAAGATTGTGGCCATGGTGACGAGTTGAAGTGAAACTTGAAATCAATTTTTTTCTCTGTCTTCACTCTGTTTCTTAATTGGTCCGCTCTAGCTCATGCAATACACACACATGGGATAAAGGATATTTCACTCACTGTCTTTGAACCCGCACAGGGGGGAGAGCTTTCATTCCTTAAATTTTTTTTTGACACTGAGCTAAAGATGACAAAAATTCCAACAAAATGAGCTAAAATTCATAACGGTCGGTTAACGTATGCGCGCGCAGCGTGTCTTTGAAAAAGGGGCTTGATTGGAGTTGATCTCTTTCGGATTCCCATTCATTCCTATGGGACTTTATTTGGGAGTTTTTTGGGAATAGCGTCGCCATGGTAACTGGGAATTCTTAGAAAAATAATAGCGCAGCGAGTCAGAGCGAGCCGCATCGTTTGATACCTCTTTTGTCCCGGTGCGATGTACGGTTCGGGCCGCATTTTTGCGGAAAAGTCGGTGGAAGATAATATATGGAAGAAAAATAATAAACCCTTTTCTAGGGTGGATAGTAATATGTGCCTGCTTGCTCCGCAAGCAGCAGCTTCGCTGCTGCTTGCTCCGCTTAGCAGGCCCATAATAAGAAGAATAATATTAAACCCTTTTTTCTAGGATAGTAATATGTGCCTGCTTGCTCCGCAAGCAGCAGCTTCGCTGCTGCTTGCTCCGCTTAGCAGGCCCATAACTAGAAAAATTCCCGCGGAAATTTTGAATGGGCCTGCTAACTCTTGCAACTCTTTTCAATGAGCTGAACAGTTGAAAATTTCAACCGTTGAAATCGCTCAAGAAATGTGGAAGTTATAATCTACTAAAAGTATTACTGCCCCTTTAAGAAACATGCACATTCACGCACACACATTTGATTTTAACTAACATTTCAATGAGCTGAACAGTTTAAAATTTCAACCATTGAAATCGCTCAAGAAATGTGCAAGTTAACCATAATCAAGATCAAATAAAGTATCTTACTGTCCCTTTAAGAAACATGCACATTCACGCACACACATTTGATTTTAAGTAACATTTCAATGAGCTGAACAGTTTAAAATTCAAACCATTGAAATCGGTCAAGAAATGTGGAAGTTAACCATAATCAAGATCAAATAAAGTATCTTACTGCCCCTTTAAGAAACATGCACATTCACGCACACACATTTGATTTTAAGTAACATTTCAATGAGCTGAACAGTTTAAAATTCAAACCATTGAAATCGGTCAAGAAATGTGGAATCTACCATAATTAACAGTATCTCACTGCCCCTTTACAAAACATGCACATTCACGCACACACATTTGATTTTAAGTTGTGAGGAGACGTCACGCACCAACACTCCATTGATTTGTATAGGATTACGCTCACCTCAAACAAAAGCCTCTCGCGACTTAACGGTTGAAGATGCAGATTCCAGAAATGGCTCGTTAGAACGGCAAGGGTTTGGGGAACGCGAGCATGTTCTCAGATTTTTAATCGGATGAAAAATGACCAAATGAGAGCAGGTTGAAAACTTATGATTGATCGAAAATGAAGAGGGAAAAACGGCGAAAATTACATTGAAAAGAGATCAAAAATGTGCGACTTCTCCTCGCTTAAAGTGAAAATAAAGGTACTAAATGACACCTTAGCCAAATAAAACTTAGTTCTTCAGAAAGCAGAGGCTTGTGGCTACAAAATGTGCGAATTTGATGTCTAGTGAGCAAAGATTGTGGCCATGGTGACGAGTTGAAGTGAAACTTTTGGAAATAGATTTTTTGGTTCCCGTCACTGAAGCCTTAATTAGTCACACTCTAAATAGGCGACTTTTCCCCTTTGCTCACTGTCTTTGAACCCTCACAGGGGGGAGAGCTTTCATTCCTTAAAATTTTTTTTGACACTGAGCTAAAGATGACAAAAATTCCAACAAAATGAGCTAATTTTCATATCGGTCGGTTAATGTATGCGCGCGCAGCGTGTCTTTGAAAAAGGTGCTTGATTGGAGTTGATCTCTTTCGGATTCCCATTCATTCCTATGGGACTTTATTTGGGAGTTTTTTGGGAATAGCGTCGCCATGGTAACTGGGAATTCTTATAAAAATAATAGCGCACCGAGTCAGATCGAGCCGCATCGTTTGATACCTCATTTGTCCCGGTGCGATCTACGGTACGGGCCGCATTTTAGCAGAAAAAAACGCGGAAGATTAAAAAATAAGAAAAATAACTAGAAAAATTCCCGCGGAAATTTTGAATGGGCCTGCTAACTCTTGCAACTCTTTTCAATGAGCTGAACAGTTTAAAATTTCAACCGTTGAAATCGCTCAAGAAATGTGCAAGTTAACCATAATCTACTAAAAGTATTACTGCCCCTTTAAGAAACATGCACATTCACGCGCATACATTTGATTTTAACTAACATTTCAATGAGCTGAACAGTTTAAAAATTCAACCATTGAAATCGCTCAAGAAATGTGCAAGTTAACCATAATCAAGATCAAATAAAGTATCTTACTGTCCCTTTAAGAAACATGCACATTCACGCACACACATTTGATTTTAAGTAACATTTCAATGAGCTGAACAGTTTAAAATTCAAACCATTGAAATCGGTCAAGAAATGTGGAATCTACCATAATTAACAGTATCTCACTGCCCCTTTACAAAACATGCACATTCACGCACACACATTGGATTTTAAGTTGTGAGGAGACGTCACGCACCAACACTCCATTGATTTGTATAGGATTACGCTCACCTCAAACAAAAGCCTCTCGCGACTTAACGGTTGAAGATGCAGATTCCAGAAATGGCTCGTTAGAACGGCAAGGGTTTGGGGAACGCGAGCATGTTCTCAGTTTTTTAATCGGATGAAAAATGACCAAATGAGAGCAGGTTGAAAACTTATGATTGATCGAAAATGAAGAGGCAAAAACGGCGAAAATTACATTGAAAAGAGATCAAAAATGTGCGACTTCTCCTCGCTTAAAGTGAAAATAAAGGTACTAAATGACACCGTAGCCAAATAAAACTTAGTTCTTCAGAAAGCAGAGGCTTGTGGCTACAAAATGTGCGAATTTGATGTCTAGTGAGCAAAGATTGTGGCCATGGTGACGAGTTGAAGTGAATCTTTTGGAAATATATTTTTTGGTTCCCACCACTCAGACCTTAATTAGTCACGCTCTAACTGATGCAAGAAAGGCGACTTTTACCCCTTTGCTCACTGTCTTTGAACCCGCACAGGGGGGAGAGCTTTCATTCCTTAAATTTTTTTTTGACACTGAGCTAAAGATGACAAAAATTCCAACAAAATGAGCTATTTTTCATATCGGTCGGTTAATGTATGCGCGCGCAGCGTGTCTTTGAAAAAGGTGCTTGATTGGAGTTGATCTCTTTCGGATTCCCATTCATTCCTATGGGACTTTATTTGGGAGTTTTTTGGGAATAGCGTCGCCATGGTAACTGGGAATTCTTATAAAAATAATAGCGCAGCGAGTCAGAGCGAGCCGCATCGTTTGATACCTATTTTGTCCCGGTGCGATCTACGGTTCGGGCCGCATTTTTGCGGAAAAGTCGGTGGAAGAATAAAAAAGAAAAAAAATAACTAGAAAAATTCCCGCGGAAATTTTGAATGGGCCTGCTAACTCTTGCAACTCTTTTCAATGAGCTGAACAGTTTAAAATTTCAACCGTTGAAATCGCTCAAGAAATGTGCAAGTTAACCATAATCTACTAAAAGTATTACTGCCCCTTTAAGAAACATGCACATTCACGCGCATACATTTGATTTTAACTAACATTTCAATGAGCTGAACAGTTTAAAAATTCAACCATTGAAATCGCTCAAGAAATGTGCAAGTTAACCATAATCAAGATCAAATAAAGTATCTTACTGTCCCTTTAAGAAATATGCACATTCACGCACACACATTTGATTTTAAGTAACATTTCAATGAGCTGAACAGTTTAAAATTCAAACCATTGAAATCGGTCAAGAAATGTGGAATCTACCATAATTAACAGCATCTCACTGCCCCTTTACAAAACATGCACATTCACGCACACACATTTGATTTTAAGTTGTGAGGAGACGTCACGCACCAACACTCCATTGATTTGTATAGGATTACGCTCACCTCAAACAAAAGCCTCTCGCGACTTAACGGTTGAAGATGCAGATTCCAGAAATGGCTCGTTAGAACGGCAAGGGTTTGGGGAACGCGAGCATGTTCTCAGTTTTTTAATCGGATGAAAAATGACCAAATGAGAGCAGGTTGAAAACTTATGATTGATCGAAAATGAAGAGGCAAAAACGGCGAAAATTACATTGAAAAGAGATCAAAAATGTGCGACTTCTCCTCGCTTAAAGTGAAAATAAAGGTACTAAATGACACCTTAGCCAAATAAAACTTAGTTCTTCAGAAAGCAGAGGCTTGTGGCTACAAAATGTGCGAATTTGATGTCTAGTGAGCAAAGATTGTGGCCATGGTGACGAGTTGAAGTGAAACTTTTGGAAATATATTTTTTGGTTCCCAGCACTCAGACCTTAATTAGTCACACTCTAAATAGGCGACTTTCACCCTTTGCTCACTGTCTTTGAACCCGCACAGGGGGGAGAGCTTTCATTCCTTAAATTTTTTTTTGACACTGAGCTAAAGATGACAAAAATTCCAACAAAATGAGCTAATTTTCATATCGGTCGGTTAATGTATGCGCGCGCAGCGTGTCTTTGAAAATGGTGCTTGATTGGAGTTGATCTCTTTCGGATTCCCATTCATTCCTATGGGACTTTATTTGGGAGTTTTTTGGGAATAGCGTCGCCATGGTAACTGGGAATTCTTATAAAAATAATAGCGCAGCGAGTCAGATCGAGCCGCATCGTTTGATACCTCTTTTGTCCCGGTGCGATCTACGGTTCGGGCCCTATTTTTGCGGAAAAGTCGCTGGAAGATGATATAAAAATAAGAAAAATATTAAACCCTTTTTTCTAGGATAGTAATATGTGCCTGCTTGCTCCGCAAGCAGCAGCTTCGCTGCTGCTTGCTCCGCTTAGCAGGCCCATAACTAGAAAAATTCCCGCGGAAATTTTGAATGGGCCTGCTAACTCTTTTCAATGAGCTGAACAGTTTAAACTTTCAACCATTGAAATCGGTCAAGAAATGTGGAAGTTATAATCAACTAAAAGTATTACTGGCCCTTTAAGAAACATGCACATTCACGCACATACATTTGATTTTAACTAACATTTCAATGAGCTGAACAGTTTAAAATTTCAACCATTGAAATCGCTCAAGAAATGTAAAAGTTAACCATAATCAAGATCAAATAAAGTATCTTACTGTCCCTTTAAGAAATATGCACATTCACGCACACACATTAGATTTTAACTAACATTTCAATGAGCTGAACAGTTTAAAATTTAAACCGTTGAAATCGCTCAAGAAATGTGCAAGTTAACCATAATCAAGATCAAATAAAGTATCTTACTGCCCCTTTAAGAAACATGCACATTCACGCACACACATTTGATTTTAAGTAACATTTCAATGAGCTGAACAGTTTAAAATTCAAACCATTGAAATCGGTCAAGAAATGTGGAATCTACCATAATTAACAGTATCTCACTGCCCCTTTACAAAACATGCACATTCACGCACACACATTTGATTTTAAGTTGTGAGGAGACGTCACGCACCAACACTCCATTGATTTGTATAGGATTACGCTCACCTCAAACAAAAGCCTCTCGCGACTTAACGGTTGAAGATGCAGATTCCAGAAATGGCTCGTTAGAACGGCAAGGGTTTGGGGAACGCGAGCATGTTCTCAGTTTTTTAATCGGATGAAAAATGACCAAATGAGAGCAGGTTGAAAACTTATGATTGATCGAAAATGAAGAGGCAAAAACGGCGAAAATTACATTGAAAAGAGATCAAAAATGTGCGACTTCTCCTCGCTTAAAGTGAAAATAAAGGTACTAAATGACACCTTAGCCAAATAAAACTTAGTTCTTCAGAAAGCAGAGGCTTGTGGCTACAAAATGTGCGAATTTGATGTCTAGTGAGCAAAGATTGTGGCCATGGTGACGAGTTGAAGTGAAACTTTTGGAAATAGATTTTTTGGTTCCCGTCACTGAAGCCTTAATTAGTCACACTCTAAATAGGCGACTTTTCCCCTTTGCTCACTGTCTTTGAACCCTCACAGGGGGGAGAGCTTTCATTCCTTAAAATTTTTTTTGACACTGAGCTAAAGATGACAAAAATTCCAACAAAATGAGCTAATTTTCATATCGGTCGGTTAATGTATGCGCGCGCAGCGTGTCTTTGAAAAAGGTGCTTGATTGGAGTTGATCTCTTTCGGATTCCCATTCATTCCTATGGGACTTTATTTGGGAGTTTTTTGGGAATAGCGTCGCCATGGTAACTGGGAATTCTTATAAAAATAATAGCGCACCGAGTCAGATCGAGCCGCATCGTTTGATACCTCATTTGTCCCGGTGCGATCTACGGTACGGGCCGCATTTTAGCAGAAAAAAACGCGGAAGATTAAAAAATAAGAAAAATAACTAGAAAAATTCCCGCGGAAATTTTGAATGGGCCTGCTAACTCTTGCAACTCTTTTCAATGAGCTGAACAGTTTAAAATTTCAACCGTTGAAATCGCTCAAGAAATGTGCAAGTTAACCATAATCTACTAAAAGTATTACTGCCCCTTTAAGAAACATGCACATTCACGCGCATACATTTGATTTTAACTAACATTTCAATGAGCTGAACAGTTTAAAAATTCAACCATTGAAATCGCTCAAGAAATGTGCAAGTTAACCATAATCAAGATCAAATAAAGTATCTTACTGTCCCTTTAAGAAATATGCACATTCACGCACACACATTTGATTTTAAGTAACATTTCAATGAGCTGAACAGTTTAAAATTCAAACCATTGAAATCGGTCAAGAAATGTGGAATCTACCATAATTAACAGCATCTCACTGCCCCTTTACAAAACATGCACATTCACGCACACACATTTGATTTTAAGTTGTGAGGAGACGTCACGCACCAACACTCCATTGATTTGTATAGGATTACGCTCACCTCAAACAAAAGCCTCTCGCGACTTAACGGTTGAAGATGCAGATTCCAGAAATGGCTCGTTAGAACGGCAAGGGTTTGGGGAACGCGAGCATGTTCTCAGTTTTTTAATCGGATGAAAAATGACCAAATGAGAGCAGGTTGAAAACTTATGATTGATCGAAAATGAAGAGGCAAAAACGGCGAAAATTACATTGAAAAGAGATCAAAAATGTGCGACTTCTCCTCGCTTAAAGTGAAAATAAAGGTACTAAATGACACCTTAGCCAAATAAAACTTAGTTCTTCAGAAAGCAGAGGCTTGTGGCTACAAAATGTGCGAATTTGATGTCTAGTGAGCAAAGATTGTGGCCATGGTGACGAGTTGAAGTGAAACTTTTGGAAATATATTTTTTGGTTCCCAGCACTCAGACCTTAATTAGTCACACTCTAAATAGGCGACTTTCACCCTTTGCTCACTGTCTTTGAACCCGCACAGGGGGGAGAGCTTTCATTCCTTAAATTTTTTTTTGACACTGAGCTAAAGATGACAAAAATTCCAACAAAATGAGCTAATTTTCATATCGGTCGGTTAATGTATGCGCGCGCAGCGTGTCTTTGAAAATGGTGCTTGATTGGAGTTGATCTCTTTCGGATTCCCATTCATTCCTATGGGACTTTATTTGGGAGTTTTTTGGGAATAGCGTCGCCATGGTAACTGGGAATTCTTATAAAAATAATAGCGCAGCGAGTCAGATCGAGCCGCATCGTTTGATACCTCTTTTGTCCCGGTGCGATCTACGGTTCGGGCCCTATTTTTGCGGAAAAGTCGCTGGAAGATGATATAAAAATAAGAAAAATATTAAACCCTTTTTTCTAGGATAGTAATATGTGCCTGCTTGCTCCGCAAGCAGCAGCTTCGCTGCTGCTTGCTCCGCTTAGCAGGCCCATAACTAGAAAAATTCCCGCGGAAATTTTGAATGGGCCTGCTAACTCTTTTCAATGAGCTGAACAGTTTAAAATTCAAACCATTGAAATCGGTCAAGAAATGTGGAATCTACCATAATTAACAGTATCTCACTGCCCCTTTACAAAACATGCACATTCACGCACACACATTTGATTTTAAGTAACATTTCAATGAGCTGAACAGTTTAAAATTTAAACCATTGAAATCGGTCAAGAAATGTGGAATCTACCATAATCAACAGTATGTTACTGCCCCTTTAAGAAACATGCACATTCACGCACACACATTTGATTTTAAGTAACATTTCAATGAGCTGAACAGTTTAAAATTCAAACCATTGAAATCGGTCAAGAAATGTGGAATCTACCATAATTAACAGTATCTCACTGCCCCTTTACAAAACATGCACATTCACGCACACACATTTGATTTTAAGTTGTGAGGAGACGTCACGCACCAACACTCCATTGATTTGTATAGGATTACGCTCACCTCAAACAAAAGCCTCTCGCGACTTAACGGTTGAAGATGCAGATTCCAGAAATGGCTCGTTAGAACGGCAAGGGTTTGGGGAACGCGAGCATGTTCTCAGTTTTTTAATCGGATGAAAAATGACCAAATGAGAGCAGGTTGAAAACTTATGATTGATCGAAAATGAAGAGGCAAAAACGGCGAAAATTACATTGAAAAGAGATCAAAAATGTGCGACTTCTCCTCGCTTAAAGTGAAAATAAAGGTACTAAATGACACCGTAGCCAAATAAAACTTAGTTCTTCAGAAAGCAGAGGCTTGTGGCTACAAAATGTGCGAATTTGATGTCTAGTGAGCAAAGATTGTGGCCATGGTGACGAGTTGAAGTGAAACTTTTGGAAATATATTTTTTGGTTCCCACCACTCAGACCTTAATTAGTCACGCTCTAACTGATGCAAGAAAGGCGACTTTTACCCCTTTGCTCACTGTCTTTGAAGCCGCACAGGGGGGAGAGCTTTCATTCCTTAATTTTTTTTTTGACACTGAGCTAAAGATGACAAAAATTCCAACAAAATGAGCTAAAATTCATATCGGTCGGACAACGTATGCGCGCGCAGCGTGTCTTTGAAAAAGGTGCTTGATTGGAGTTGATCTCTTTTGGATTCCCATTCATTCCTATGGGACTTTATTTGGGAGTTTTTTGGGAATAGCGTCGCCATGGTAACTGGGAATTCTTAGAAAAATAATGCCGCACCGAGTCAGATCGAGCCGCATCGTTTGATACCTCTTTTGTCCCGGTGCGATCTACGGTACGGGCCGCATTTTAGCAGAAAAAACGCGGAAGATTAAAGAATAACTAGAAAAATTCCCGCGGAAATTTTGAATGGGCCTGCTAACTCTTGCAACTCTTTTCAATGAGCTGAACAGTTGAAAATTTCAACCGTTGAAATCGCTCAAGAAATGTGGAAGTTAACCATAATCTACTAAAAGTATTACTGCCCCTTTAAGAAACATGCACATTCACGCACATACATTTGATTTTAACTAACATTTCAATGAGCTGAACAGTTTAAAAATTCAACCATTGAAATCGCTCAAGAAATGTGCAAGTTAACCATAATCAAGATCAAATAAAGTATCTTACTGCCCCTTTACAAAACATGCACATTCACGCACACACATTTGATTTTAAGTAACATTTCAATGAGCTGAACAGTTTAAAATTTAAACCATTGAAATCGGTCAAGAAATGTGGAATCTACCATAATCAACAGAATGTTACTGCCCCTTTAAGAAACATGCACATTCACGCACACACATTTGATTTTAAGTAACATTTCAATGAGCTGAACAGTTTAAACTTTCAACCATTGAAATGGGTCAAGAAATGTGGAAGTTAACCATAATCAACACTATGTTACTGCCCCTTTAAGAAACATGCACATTCACGCACACACATTTGATTTTAAGTAACATTTCAATGAGCTGAACAGTTTAAAATTCAAACCATTGAAATCGGTCAAGAAATGTGGAATCTACCATAATTAACAGTATCTCACTGCCCCTTTACAAAACATGCACATTCACGCACACACATTGGATTTTAAGTTGTGAGGAGACGTCACGCACCAACACTCCATTGATTTGTATAGGATTACGCTCACCTCAAACAAAAGCCTCTCGCGACTTAACGGTTGAAGATGCAGATTCCAGAAATGGCTCGTTAGAACGGCAAGGGTTTGGGGAACGCGAGCATGTTCTCAGTTTTTTAATCGGATGAAAAATGACCAAATGAGAGCAGGTTGAAAACTTATGATTGATCGAAAATGAAGAGGCAAAAACGGCGAAAATTACATTGAAAAGAGATCAAAAATGTGCGACTTCTCCTCGCTTAAAGTGAAAATAAAGGTACTAAATGACACCGTAGCCAAATAAAACTTAGTTCTTCAGAAAGCAGAGGCTTGTGGCTACAAAATGTGCGAATTTGATGTCTAGTGAGCAAAGATTGTGGCCATGGTGACGAGTTGAAGTGAAACTTTTGGAAATATATTTTTTGGTTCCCACCACTCAGACCTTAATTAGTCACGCTCTAACTGATGCAAGAAAGGCGACTTTTACCCCTTTGCTCACTGTCTTTGAACCCGCACAGGGGGGAGAGCTTTCATTCCTTAAATTTTTTTTTGACACTGAGCTAAAGATGACAAAAATTCCAACAAAATGAGCTATTTTTCATATCGGTCGGTTAATGTATGCGCGCGCAGCGTGTCTTTGAAAAAGGTGCTTGATTGGAGTTGATCTCTTTCGGATTCCCATTCATTCCTATGGGACTTTATTTGGGAGTTTTTTGGGAATAGCGTCGCCATGGTAACTGGGAATTCTTATAAAAATAATAGCGCAGCGAGTCAGAGCGAGCCGCATCGTTTGATACCTATTTTGTCCCGGTGCGATCTACGGTTCGGGCCGCATTTTTGCGGAAAAGTCGGTGGAAGAATAAAAAAGAAAAAAAATAACTAGAAAAATTCCCGCGGAAATTTTGAATGGGCCTGCTAACTCGCGTGGAAACACGCAATAAAAATAACATTTAAACCATTGAAATCGCTCAAGAAATGTGCAAGTTAACCATAATCAAGATCAAATAAAGTATCTTACTGTCCCTTTAAGAAATATGCACATTCACGCACACACATTTGATTTAAACCAACATTTCAATGAGCTGAACAGTTTAAAATTTAAACCATTGAAATCGGTCAAGAAAAGTGCAAGTTAACCATAATCAAGATCAAATAAAGTATCTTACTGTCCCTTTAAGAAATATGCACATTCACGCACACACATTGATTTTAACCAACAATTCAATGAGCTGAACAGTTTAAAATTTAAACCATTGAAATCGCTCAAGAAATGTAAAAGTGAACCATAATCAAGATCAAATAAAGTATCTTACTGCCCCTTTAAGAAACATGCACATTCACGCACACACATTTGATTTTAAGTAACATTTCAATGAGTTGAACAGTTTAAAATTCAAACCATTGAAATCGGTCAAGAAATGTGGAATCTACCATAATTAACAGTATCTCACTGCCCCTTTACAAAACATGCACATTCACGCACACACATTTGATTTGAAGTTGTGAGGAGACGTCACGCACCAACACTCCATTGATTTGTATAGGATTACGCTCACCTCAAACAAAAGCCTCTCGCGACTTAACGGTTGAAGATGCAGATTCCAGAAATGGCTCGTTAGAACGGCAAGGGTTTGGGGAACGCGAGCATGTTCTCAGTTTTTTAATCGGATGAAAAATGACCAAATGAGAGCAGGTTGAAAACTTATGATTGATCGAAAATGAAGAGGGAAAAAACGGCGAAATTAACATTGAAAAGAGATCAAAAATGTGCGACTTCTCCTCGCTTAAAGTGAAAATAAAGGTACTAAATGACACCTTAGCCAAATAAAACTTAGTTCTTCAGAAAGCAGAGGCTTGTGGCTACAAAATGTGCGAATTTGATGTCTAGTGAGCAAAGATTGTGGCCATGGTGACGAGTTGAAGTGAAACTTTTGGAAATAGATTTTTTGGTTCCCGTCACTGAAGCCTTAATTGGGTATCAGAGTGGCGATTACACTCACTGTCTTTGAACCCGCACAGGGGGAAGAGCTTTCATTCCTTAATTTTTTTTTTGACACTGAGCTAAAGATGACAAAAATTCCAACAAAATGAGCTAAAATTCATATCAATCGGTTAACGTATGCGCGCGCAGCGTCTCTTTGAAAAAGGTGCTTGATGTGTGATTTTGTCTTTCCTTTTCCCATTCATTCCTATGGGACTTTTATTTGGGAGTTTTTTGGGAATAGCATCGCCATGGTAACTGGGAATTCTTATAAAAATAATGCCGCAGCGAGTCAGATCGAGCCGCATCGTTTGATACCTCATTTGTCCCGGTACGATGTACGGTACGGGCCGCATTCTTGCGGAAAAACCCGTGGAAGATAATATAATAAGTTGAAAAACTAGAAAAATTCCCGCGGAAATTTTGAATGGGCCTGCTAACTCTTTTCAATGAGCTGAACAGTTTAAACTTTCAACCATTGAAATCGGTCAAGAAATGTGGAAGTTAACAATAATCAACAGTATGTTACTGCCCCTTTAAGAAACATGCACATTCACGCACACACATTTGATTTTAAGTAACATTTCAATGAGCTGAACAGTTTAAAATTTAAACCATTGAAATCGGTCAAGAAATGTGGAAGTTCAACACAATCAAGTATCTTACTGCCCCTTTACAAAACATGCACATTCACGCACACACATTTGATTTTAAGTTGTGAGGAGACGTCACGCACCAACACTCCATTGATTTGTATAGGATTACGCTCACCTCAAACAAAAGCCTCTCGCGACTTAACGGTTGAAGATGCAGATTCCAGAAATGGCTTGTTAGAACGGCAAGGGTTTGGGGAACGCGAGCATGTTCTCAGATTTTTAATCGGATGAAAAATGACCAAATGAGAGCAGGTTGAAAACTTATGATTGATCGAAAATGAAGAGGGAAAAAACGGCGAAATTAACATGGAGGAGATAGGCGAGAAAGTCCGACTTCTCCTCGCTTAAAGTGAAAATAAAGGTACTAAATGACACCTTAGCCAAATAAAACTTAGTTTTTCAGAAAGCAGAGGCTTGTGGCTACAAAATGTGTGAATTTGATGTCTAGTGAGCAAAGATTGTGGCCATGGTGACGAGTTGAAGTGAAACTTTTGGAAATAGATTTTTTGGTTCCCGTCACTGAAGCCTTAATTGCATATCAGAGTGGCGATTACACTCACTGTCTTTGAACCCGCACAGGGGGAAGAGCTTTCATTCCTTAATATTTTTTTTGACACTGAGCTAAAGATGGGAAAAATTCCAACAAAATGAGCTAAAATTCATATCAATCGGTGAACGTATGCGCGCGCAGCGTGTCTTGGAAAAAGGTGCTCGTTTGGAGTTGATATCCCATTCATTCCTATGGGTTTTTCCTTCCTTGAATTTTGGGTGGTTTTTTGGGAATAGCGTCGCCATGGTAACTGGGAATTCTTATAAAAATAATAGCGCAGCGAGTCAGAGCGAGCCGCATCGTTTGATACCTCATTTGTCCCGGTGCGATCTACGGTTCGGGCCGCATTTTTGCGGAAAAGTCGGTGGAAGAATAAAAAAGAAAAAGAAAAATAACTAGAAAAATTCCCGCGGAAATTTTGAATGGGCCTGCTAACTCTTTTCAATGAGCTGAACAGTTTAAACTTTCAACCATTGAAATCGGTCAAGAAATGTGGAAGTTAACAATAATCAACAGTATGTTACTGCCCCTTTAAGAAACATGCACATTCACGCACACACATTTGATTTTAAGTAACATTTCAATGAGCTGAACAGTTTAAAATTTAAACCATTGAAATCGGTCAAGAAATGTGGAAGTTCAACACAATCAAGTATCTTACTGCCCCTTTACAAAACATGCACATTCACGCACACACATTTGATTTTAAGTTGTGAGGAGACGTCACGCACCAACACTCCATTGATTTGTATAGGATTACGCTCACCTCAAACAAAAGCCTCTCGCGACTTAACGGTTGAAGATGCAGATTCCAGAAATGGCTTGTTAGAACGGCAAGGGTTTGGGGAACGCGAGCATGTTCTCAGATTTTTAATCGGATGAAAAATGACCAAATGAGAGCAGGTTGAAAACTTATGATTGATCGAAAATGAAGAGGGAAAAAACGGCGAAATTAACATGGAGGAGATAGGCGAGAAAGTCCGACTTCTCCTCGCTTAAAGTGAAAATAAAGGTACTAAATGACACCTTAGCCAAATAAAACTTAGTTTTTCAGAAAGCAGAGGCTTGTGGCTACAAAATGTGTGAATTTGATGTCTAGTGAGCAAAGATTGTGGCCATGGTGACGAGTTGAAGTGAAACTTTTGGAAATAGATTTTTTGGTTCCCGTCACTGAAGCCTTAATTGCATATCAGAGTGGCGATTACACTCACTGTCTTTGAACCCGCACAGGGGGAAGAGCTTTCATTCCTTAATATTTTTTTTGACACTGAGCTAAAGATGGGAAAAATTCCAACAAAATGAGCTAAAATTCATATCAATCGGTGAACGTATGCGCGCGCAGCGTGTCTTGGAAAAAGGTGCTCGTTTGGAGTTGATATCCCATTCATTCCTATGGGTTTTTCCTTCCTTGAATTTTGGGTGGTTTTTTGGGAATAGCGTCGCCATGGTAACTGGGAATTCTTATAAAAATAATAGCGCAGCGAGTCAGAGCGAGCCGCATCGTTTGATACCTCATTTGTCCCGGTGCGATCTACGGTTCGGGCCGCATTTTTGCGGAAAAGTCGGTGGAAGAATAAAAAAGAAAAAGAAAAATAACTAGAAAAATTCCCGCGGAAATTTTGAATGGGCCTGCTAACTCTTTTCAATGAGCTGAACAGTTTAAACTTTCAACCATTGAAATCGCTCAAGAAATGTGCAAGTTAACCATAATCTACTAAAAGTATTACTGCCCCTTTAAGAAACATGCACATTCACGCACACACATTTGATTTTAACCAACATTTCAATGAGCTGAACAATTTAAAATTTAAACCATTGAAATCGCTCAAGAAATGTAAAAGTTAACCATAATCAACAGTATGTTACTGCCCCTTTAAGAAACATGCACATTCACGCACACACATTTGATTTTAACTAACATTTCAATGAGATGAACAGTTTAAAATTTCAACCATTGAAATCGCTCAAGAAATGTAAAAGTTAACCATAATCAAGATCAAATAAAGTATCTTACTGTCCCTTTAAGAAACATGCACATTCACGCACACACATTTGATTTTAACCAACATTTCAATGAGCTGAACAGTTTAAAATTTAAACCATTGAAATCGGTCAAGAAATGTGGAATCTACCATAATTAACAGTATCTCACTGCCCCTTTACAAAACATGCACATTCACGCACACACATTTGATTTTAAGTTGTGAGGAGACGTCACGCACCAACACTCCATTGATTTGTATAGGATTACGCTCACCTCAAACAAAAGCCTCTCGCGACTTAACGGTTGAAGATGCAGATTCCAGAAATGGCTCGTTAGAACGGCAAGGGTTTGGGGAACGCGAGCATGTTCTCAGTTTTTTAATCGGATGAAAAATGACCAAATGAGAGCAGGTTCAAAACTTATGATTGATCGAAAATGAAGAGGCAAAAACGGCGAAAATTACATTGAAAAGAGATCAAAAATGTGCGACTTCTCCTCGCTTAAAGTGAAAATAAAGGTACTAAATGACACCTTAGCCAAATAAAACTTAGTTCTTCAGAAAGCAGAGGCTTGTGGCTACAAAATGTGCGAATTTGATGTCTAGTGAGCAAAGATTGTGGCCATGGTGACGAGTTGAAGTGAAACTTGAAATCAATTTTTTTCTCTGTCTTCACTCTGTTTCTTAATTGGTCCGCTCTAGCTCATGCAATACACACACATGGGATAAAGGATATTTCACTCACTGTCTTTGAACCCGCACAGGGGGGAGAGCTTTCATTCCTTAAATTTTTTTTTGACACTGAGCTAAAGATGACAAAAATTCCAACAAAATGAGCTAAAATTCATAACGGTCGGTTAACGTATGCGCGCGCAGCGTGTCTTTGAAAAAGGGGCTTGATTGGAGTTGATCTCTTTCGGATTCCCATTCATTCCTATGGGACTTTATTTGGGAGTTTTTTGGGAATAGCGTCGCCATGGTAACTGGGAATTCTTAGAAAAATAATAGCGCAGCGAGTCAGAGCGAGCCGCATCGTTGGATACCTCTTTTGTCCCGGTGCGATGTACGGTTCGGGCCGCATTTTTGCGGAAAAGTCGGTGGAAGATAATATATGGAAGAAAAATAATAAACCCTTTTCTAGGGTGGATAGTAATATGTGCCTGCTTGCTCCGCAAGCAGCAGCTTCGCTGCTGCTTGCTCCGCTTAGCAGGCCCATAATAAACCCTTTTCTAGGGTGGATAGTAATATGTGCCTGCTTGCTCCGCAAGCAGCAGCTTCGCTGCTGCTTGCTCCGCTTAGCAGGCCCATAACTAGAAAAATTCCCGCGGAAATTTTGAATGGGCCTGCTAACTCTTTTCAATGAGCTGAACAGTTTAAACTTTCAACCATTGAAATCGGTCAAGAAATGTGCAAGTTAACCAAAATCAACAGTATGTTACTGCCCCTTTAAGAAACATGCACATTCACGCACACACATTTGATTTTAAGTAACATTTCAATGAGCTGAACAGTTTAAAATTCAAACCATTGAAATCGGTCAAGAAATGTGGAATCTACCATAATTAACAGTATCTCACTGCCCCTTTACAAAACATGCACATTCACGCACACACATTTGATTTTAAGTTGTGAGGAGACGTCACGCACCAACACTCCATTGATTTGTATAGGATTACGCTCACCTCAAACAAAAGCCTCTCGCGACTTAACGGTTGAAGATGCAGATTCCAGAAATGGCTCGTTAGAACGGCAAGGGTTTGGGGAACGCGAGCATGTTCTCAGTTTTTTAATCGGATGAAAAATGACCAAATGAGAGCAGGTTGAAAACTTATGATTGATCGAAAATGAAGAGGGAAAAAACGGCGAAATTAACATGGAGGAGATAGGCGTCAAAGTCCGACTTCTCCTCGCTTAAAGTGAAAATAAAGGTACTAAATGACACCGTAGCCAAATAAAACTTAGTTCTTCAGAAAGCAGAGGCTTGTGGCTACAAAATGTGCGAATTTGATGTCTAGTGAGCAAAGATTGTGGCCATGGTGACGAGTTGAAGTGAAACTTTTGGAAATAGATTTTTTGGTTCCCGTCACTGAAGCCTTAATTAGTCACACTCTAAATAGGCGACTTTTCCCCTTTGCTCACTGTCTTTGAACCCTCACAGGGGGGAGAGCTTTCATTCCTTAAATTTTTTTTTGACACTGAGCTAAAGATGACAAAAATTCCAACAAAATGAGCTAATTTTCATATCGGTCGGTTAATGTATGCGCGCGCAGCGTGTCTTTGAAAAAGGTGCTTGATTGGAGTTGATCTCTTTCGGATTCCCATTCATTCCTATGGGACTTTATTTGGGAGTTTTTTGGGAATAGCGTCGCCATGGTAACTGGGAATTCTTATAAAAATAATAGCGCAGCGAGTCAGATCGAGCCGCATCGTTTGATACCTCTTTTGTCCCGGTGCGATCTACGGTTCGGGCCCTATTTTTGCGGAAAAGTCGCTGGAAGATGATATAAAAATAAGAAGAATAATATTAAACCCTTTTTTCTAGGATAGTAATATGTGCCTGCTTGCTCCGCAAGCAGCAGCTTCGCTGCTGCTTGCTCCGCTTAGCAGGCCCATAATAAACCCTTTTCTAGGGTGGATAGTAATATGTGCCTGCTTGCTCCGCAAGCAGCAGCTTCGCTGCTGCTTGCTCCGCTTAGCAGGCCCATAACTAGAAAAATTCCCGCGGAAATTTTGAATGGGCCTGCTAACTCTTGCAACTCTTTTCAATGAGCTGAACAGTTGAAAATTTCAACCGTTGAAATCGCTCAAGAAATGTGGAAGTTATAATCTACTAAAAGTATTACTGCCCCTTTAAGAAACATGCACATTCACGCACACACATTTGATTTTAACTAACATTTCAATGAGCTGAACAGTTTAAAATTTCAACCATTGAAATCGCTCAAGAAATGTGCAAGTTAACCATAATCAAGATCAAATAAAGTATCTTACTGTCCCTTTAAGAAACATGCACATTCACGCACACACATTTGATTTTAAGTAACATTTCAATGAGCTGAACAGTTTAAAATTCAAACCATTGAAATCGGTCAAGAAATGTGGAAGTTAACCATAATCAAGATCAAATAAAGTATCTTACTGCCCCTTTAAGAAACATGCACATTCACGCACACACATTTGATTTTAAGTAACATTTCAATGAGCTGAACAGTTTAAAATTCAAACCATTGAAATCGGTCAAGAAATGTGGAATCTACCATAATTAACAGTATCTCACTGCCCCTTTACAAAACATGCACATTCACGCACACACATTTGATTTTAAGTTGTGAGGAGACGTCACGCACCAACACTCCATTGATTTGTATAGGATTACGCTCACCTCAAACAAAAGCCTCTCGCGACTTAACGGTTGAAGATGCAGATTCCAGAAATGGCTCGTTAGAACGGCAAGGGTTTGGGGAACGCGAGCATGTTCTCAGATTTTTAATCGGATGAAAAATGACCAAATGAGAGCAGGTTGAAAACTTATGATTGATCGAAAATGAAGAGGGAAAAACGGCGAAATTAACATGGAGGAGATAGGCGTCAAAGTCCGACTTCTCCTCGCTTAAAGTGAAAATAAAGGTACTAAATGACACCGTAGCCAAATAAAACTTAGTTCTTCAGAAAGCAGAGGCTTGTGGCTACAAAATGTGCGAATTTGAGGTCTAGTGAGCAAAGATTGTGGCCATGGTGACGAGTTGAAGTGAAACTTTTGGAAATAGATTTTTTGGTTCCCGTCACTGAAGCCTTAATTAGTCACACTCTAAATAGGCGACTTTTCCCCTTTGCTCACTGTCTTTGAACCCTCACAGGGGGAAGAGCTTTCATTCCTTAAATTTTTTTTTGACACTGAGCTAAAGATGACAAAAATTCCAACAAAATGAGCTAATTTTCATATCGGTCGGTTAATGTATGCGCGCGCAGCGTGTCTTTGAAAAAGGTGCTTGATTGGAGTTGATCTCTTTCGGATTCCCATTCATTCCTATGGGACTTTATTTGGGAGTTTTTTGGGAATAGCGTCGCCATGGTAACTGGGAATTCTTAGAAAAATAATGCCGCACCGAGTCAGATCGAGCCGCATCGTTTGATACCTCATTCGTGCCGGTGCGATCTACGGTACGGGCCGCATTTTTGCGGAAAAATCGTGGAATAAAATATAAAAAAAACTAGAAAAATTCCCGCGGAAATTTTGAATGGGCCTGCTAACTCTTTTCAATGAGCTGAACAGTTTAAACTTTCAACCATTGAAATCGGTCAAGAAATGTGGAAGTTAACAATAATCAACAGTATGTTACTGCCCCTTTAAGAAACATGCACATTCACGCACACACATTTGATTTTAAGTAACATTTCAATGAGCTGAACAGTTTAAAATTTAAACCATTGAAATCGGTCAAGAAATGTGGAAGTTCAACACAATCAAGTATCTTACTGCCCCTTTACAAAACATGCACATTCACGCACACACATTTGATTTTAAGTTGTGAGGAGACGTCACGCACCAACACTCCATTGATTTGTATAGGATTACGCTCACCTCAAACAAAAGCCTCTCGCGACTTAACGGTTGAAGATGCAGATTCCAGAAATGGCTTGTTAGAACGGCAAGGGTTTGGGGAACGCGAGCATGTTCTCAGATTTTTAATCGGATGAAAAATGACCAAATGAGAGCAGGTTGAAAACTTATGATTGATCGAAAATGAAGAGGGAAAAAACGGCGAAATTAACATGGAGGAGATAGGCGAGAAAGTCCGACTTCTCCTCGCTTAAAGTGAAAATAAAGGTACTAAATGACACCTTAGCCAAATAAAACTTAGTTTTTCAGAAAGCAGAGGCTTGTGGCTACAAAATGTGTGAATTTGATGTCTAGTGAGCAAAGATTGTGGCCATGGTGACGAGTTGAAGTGAAACTTTTGGAAATAGATTTTTTGGTTCCCGTCACTGAAGCCTTAATTGCATATCAGAGTGGCGATTACACTCACTGTCTTTGAACCCGCACAGGGGGAAGAGCTTTCATTCCTTAATATTTTTTTTGACACTGAGCTAAAGATGGGAAAAATTCCAACAAAATGAGCTAAAATTCATATCAATCGGTGAACGTATGCGCGCGCAGCGTGTCTTGGAAAAAGGTGCTCGTTTGGAGTTGATATCCCATTCATTCCTATGGGTTTTTCCTTCCTTGAATTTTGGGTGGTTTTTTGGGAATAGCGTCGCCATGGTAACTGGGAATTCTTATAAAAATAATAGCGCAGCGAGTCAGAGCGAGCCGCATCGTTTGATACCTCATTTGTCCCGGTGCGATCTACGGTTCGGGCCGCATTTTTGCGGAAAAGTCGGTGGAAGAATAAAAAAGAAAAAGAAAAATAACTAGAAAAATTCCCGCGGAAATTTTGAATGGGCCTGCTAACTCTTTTCAATGAGCTGAACAGTTTAAACTTTCAACCATTGAAATCGGTCAAGAAATGTGGAAGTTAACAATAATCAACAGTATGTTACTGCCCCTTTAAGAAACATGCACATTCACGCACACACATTTGATTTTAAGTAACATTTCAATGAGCTGAACAGTTTAAAATTTAAACCATTGAAATCGGTCAAGAAATGTGGAAGTTCAACACAATCAAGTATCTTACTGCCCCTTTACAAAACATGCACATTCACGCACACACATTTGATTTTAAGTTGTGAGGAGACGTCACGCACCAACACTCCATTGATTTGTATAGGATTACGCTCACCTCAAACAAAAGCCTCTCGCGACTTAACGGTTGAAGATGCAGATTCCAGAAATGGCTTGTTAGAACGGCAAGGGTTTGGGGAACGCGAGCATGTTCTCAGATTTTTAATCGGATGAAAAATGACCAAATGAGAGCAGGTTGAAAACTTATGATTGATCGAAAATGAAGAGGGAAAAAACGGCGAAATTAACATGGAGGAGATAGGCGAGAAAGTCCGACTTCTCCTCGCTTAAAGTGAAAATAAAGGTACTAAATGACACCTTAGCCAAATAAAACTTAGTTTTTCAGAAAGCAGAGGCTTGTGGCTACAAAATGTGTGAATTTGATGTCTAGTGAGCAAAGATTGTGGCCATGGTGACGAGTTGAAGTGAAACTTTTGGAAATAGATTTTTTGGTTCCCGTCACTGAAGCCTTAATTGCATATCAGAGTGGCGATTACACTCACTGTCTTTGAACCCGCACAGGGGGAAGAGCTTTCATTCCTTAATATTTTTTTTGACACTGAGCTAAAGATGGGAAAAATTCCAACAAAATGAGCTAAAATTCATATCAATCGGTGAACGTATGCGCGCGCAGCGTGTCTTGGAAAAAGGTGCTCGTTTGGAGTTGATATCCCATTCATTCCTATGGGTTTTTCCTTCCTTGAATTTTGGGTGGTTTTTTGGGAATAGCGTCGCCATGGTAACTGGGAATTCTTATAAAAATAATAGCGCAGCGAGTCAGAGCGAGCCGCATCGTTTGATACCTCATTTGTCCCGGTGCGATCTACGGTTCGGGCCGCATTTTTGCGGAAAAGTCGGTGGAAGAATAAAAAAGAAAAAGAAAAATAACTAGAAAAATTCCCGCGGAAATTTTGAATGGGCCTGCTAACTCTTTTCAATGAGCTGAACAGTTTAAACTTTCAACCATTGAAATCGCTCAAGAAATGTGCAAGTTAACCATAATCTACTAAAAGTATTACTGCCCCTTTAAGAAACATGCACATTCACGCACACACATTTGATTTTAACCAACATTTCAATGAGCTGAACAATTTAAAATTTAAACCATTGAAATCGCTCAAGAAATGTAAAAGTTAACCATAATCAACAGTATGTTACTGCCCCTTTAAGAAACATGCACATTCACGCACACACATTTGATTTTAACTAACATTTCAATGAGATGAACAGTTTAAAATTTCAACCATTGAAATCGCTCAAGAAATGTAAAAGTTAACCATAATCAAGATCAAATAAAGTATCTTACTGTCCCTTTAAGAAACATGCACATTCACGCACACACATTTGATTTTAACCAACATTTCAATGAGCTGAACAGTTTAAAATTTAAACCATTGAAATCGGTCAAGAAATGTGGAATCTACCATAATTAACAGTATCTCACTGCCCCTTTACAAAACATGCACATTCACGCACACACATTTGATTTTAAGTTGTGAGGAGACGTCACGCACCAACACTCCATTGATTTGTATAGGATTACGCTCACCTCAAACAAAAGCCTCTCGCGACTTAACGGTTGAAGATGCAGATTCCAGAAATGGCTCGTTAGAACGGCAAGGGTTTGGGGAACGCGAGCATGTTCTCAGTTTTTTAATCGGATGAAAAATGACCAAATGAGAGCAGGTTCAAAACTTATGATTGATCGAAAATGAAGAGGCAAAAACGGCGAAAATTACATTGAAAAGAGATCAAAAATGTGCGACTTCTCCTCGCTTAAAGTGAAAATAAAGGTACTAAATGACACCTTAGCCAAATAAAACTTAGTTCTTCAGAAAGCAGAGGCTTGTGGCTACAAAATGTGCGAATTTGATGTCTAGTGAGCAAAGATTGTGGCCATGGTGACGAGTTGAAGTGAAACTTGAAATCAATTTTTTTCTCTGTCTTCACTCTGTTTCTTAATTGGTCCGCTCTAGCTCATGCAATACACACACATGGGATAAAGGATATTTCACTCACTGTCTTTGAACCCGCACAGGGGGGAGAGCTTTCATTCCTTAAATTTTTTTTTGACACTGAGCTAAAGATGACAAAAATTCCAACAAAATGAGCTAAAATTCATAACGGTCGGTTAACGTATGCGCGCGCAGCGTGTCTTTGAAAAAGGGGCTTGATTGGAGTTGATCTCTTTCGGATTCCCATTCATTCCTATGGGACTTTATTTGGGAGTTTTTTGGGAATAGCGTCGCCATGGTAACTGGGAATTCTTAGAAAAATAATAGCGCAGCGAGTCAGAGCGAGCCGCATCGTTGGATACCTCTTTTGTCCCGGTGCGATGTACGGTTCGGGCCGCATTTTTGCGGAAAAGTCGGTGGAAGATAATATATGGAAGAAAAATAATAAACCCTTTTCTAGGGTGGATAGTAATATGTGCCTGCTTGCTCCGCAAGCAGCAGCTTCGCTGCTGCTTGCTCCGCTTAGCAGGCCCATAATAAACCCTTTTCTAGGGTGGATAGTAATATGTGCCTGCTTGCTCCGCAAGCAGCAGCTTCGCTGCTGCTTGCTCCGCTTAGCAGGCCCATAACTAGAAAAATTCCCGCGGAAATTTTGAATGGGCCTGCTAACTCTTTTCAATGAGCTGAACAGTTTAAACTTTCAACCATTGAAATCGGTCAAGAAATGTGCAAGTTAACCAAAATCAACAGTATGTTACTGCCCCTTTAAGAAACATGCACATTCACGCACACACATTTGATTTTAAGTAACATTTCAATGAGCTGAACAGTTTAAAATTCAAACCATTGAAATCGGTCAAGAAATGTGGAATCTACCATAATTAACAGTATCTCACTGCCCCTTTACAAAACATGCACATTCACGCACACACATTTGATTTTAAGTTGTGAGGAGACGTCACGCACCAACACTCCATTGATTTGTATAGGATTACGCTCACCTCAAACAAAAGCCTCTCGCGACTTAACGGTTGAAGATGCAGATTCCAGAAATGGCTCGTTAGAACGGCAAGGGTTTGGGGAACGCGAGCATGTTCTCAGTTTTTTAATCGGATGAAAAATGACCAAATGAGAGCAGGTTGAAAACTTATGATTGATCGAAAATGAAGAGGGAAAAAACGGCGAAATTAACATGGAGGAGATAGGCGTCAAAGTCCGACTTCTCCTCGCTTAAAGTGAAAATAAAGGTACTAAATGACACCGTAGCCAAATAAAACTTAGTTCTTCAGAAAGCAGAGGCTTGTGGCTACAAAATGTGCGAATTTGATGTCTAGTGAGCAAAGATTGTGGCCATGGTGACGAGTTGAAGTGAAACTTTTGGAAATAGATTTTTTGGTTCCCGTCACTGAAGCCTTAATTAGTCACACTCTAAATAGGCGACTTTTCCCCTTTGCTCACTGTCTTTGAACCCTCACAGGGGGGAGAGCTTTCATTCCTTAAATTTTTTTTTGACACTGAGCTAAAGATGACAAAAATTCCAACAAAATGAGCTAATTTTCATATCGGTCGGTTAATGTATGCGCGCGCAGCGTGTCTTTGAAAAAGGTGCTTGATTGGAGTTGATCTCTTTCGGATTCCCATTCATTCCTATGGGACTTTATTTGGGAGTTTTTTGGGAATAGCGTCGCCATGGTAACTGGGAATTCTTATAAAAATAATAGCGCAGCGAGTCAGATCGAGCCGCATCGTTTGATACCTCTTTTGTCCCGGTGCGATCTACGGTTCGGGCCCTATTTTTGCGGAAAAGTCGCTGGAAGATGATATAAAAATAAGAAGAATAATATTAAACCCTTTTTTCTAGGATAGTAATATGTGCCTGCTTGCTCCGCAAGCAGCAGCTTCGCTGCTGCTTGCTCCGCTTAGCAGGCCCATAATAACTAGAAAAATTCCCGCGGAAATTTTGAATGGGCCTGCTAACTCTTTTCAATGAGCCGAACAGTTTAAACTTTCAACCATTGAAATCGGTCAAGAAATGTGGAAGTTAACCATAATCAAGATCAAATAAAGTATCTTACTGTCCCTTTAAGAAATATGCACATTCACGCACACACATTTGATTTTAACCAACATTTCAATGAGCTGAACAGTTTAAACTTTCAACCATTGAAATCGCTCAAGAAATGTGCAAGTTAACCATAATGTACAGTATGTTACTGCCCCTTTAAGAAACATGCACATTCACGCACACACATTTGATTTTAAGTAACATTTCAATGAGCTGAACAGTTTAAAATTCAAACCATTGAAATCGGTCAAGAAATGTGGAATCTACCATAATTAACAGTATCTCACTGCCCCTTTACAAAACATGCACATTCACGCACACACATTTGATTTTAAGTTGTGAGGAGACGTCACGCACCAACACTCCATTGATTTGTATAGGATTACGCTCACCTCAAACAAAAGCCTCTCGCGACTTAACGGTTGAAGATGCAGATTCCAGAAATGGCTCGTTAGAACGGCAAGGGTTTGGGGAACGCGAGCATGTTCTCAGATTTTTAATCGGATGAAAAATGACCAAATGAGAGCAGGTTGAAAACTTATGATTGATCGAAAATGAAGAGGGAAAAAACGGCGAAATTTACATGGAGGAGATAGGCGCCAAAGTCCGACTTCTCCTCGCTTAAAGTGAAAATAAAGGTACTAAATGACACCTTAGCCAAATAAAACTTAGTTTTTCAGAAAGCAGAGGCTTGTGGCTACAAAATGTGCGAATTTGATGTCTAGTGAGCAAAGATTGTGGCCATGGTGACGAGTTGAAGTGAAACTTTTGGAAATAGATTTTTTGGTTCCCGTCACTGAAAGCTTAATTGGGTATCAGAGTGGCGATTACACTCACTGTCTTTGAACCCGCACAGGGGGAAGAGCTTTCATTCCTTAATTTTTTTTTTGACACTGAGCTAAAGATGGGAAAAATTCCAACAAAATGAGCTAAAATTCATATCAATCGGTTAACGTATGCGCGCGCAGCATCTCTTTGAAAAAGGTGCTTGATGTGTGATTTTGTCTTTCCTTTTCCCATTCATTCCTATGGGACTTTTATTTGGGAGTTTTTTGGGAATAGCGTCGCCATGGTAACTGGGAATTCTTAGAAAAATAATGCCGCACCGAGTCAGATCGAGCCGCATCGTTTGATACCTCATTCGTGCCGGTGCGATCTACGGTACGGGCCGCATTCTTGCGGAAAAATCGTGGAAGATGATATAATAATAAACGCAACAATAAACCCTTTTTTCTAGGATAGTAATATGTGCCTGCTTGCTCCGCAAGCAGCAGCTTCGCTGCTGCTTGCTCCGCTTAGCAGGCCCATAATAAAAATAAACCCTTTTCTAGGGTGGATAGTAATATGTGCCTGCTTGCTCCGCTTAGCAGGCCCATAATAACTAGAAAAATTCCCGCGGAAATTTTGAATGGGCCTGCTAACTCTTTTCAATGAGCTGAACAGTTTAAACTTTCAACCATTGAAATCGCTCAAGAAATGTGGAAGTTAACCAAAATCAACAGTATGTTACTGCCCCGTTAAGAAACATGCACATTCACGCACACACATTTGATTTTAAGTAACATTTCAATGAGCTGAACAGTTTAAAATTCAAACCATTGAAATCGGTCAAGAAATGTGGAATCTACCATAATTAACAGCATCTCACTGCCCCTTTACAAAACATGCACATTCACGCACACACATTTGATTTTAAGTTGTGAGGAGACGTCACGCACCAACACTCCATTGATTTGTATAGGATTACGCTCACCTCAAACAAAAGCCTCTCGCGACTTAACGGTTGAAGATGCAGATTCCAGAAATGGCTCGTTAGAACGGCAAGGGTTTGGGGAACGCGAGCATGTTCTCAGTTTTTTAATCGGATGAAAAATGACCAAATGAGAGCAGGTTGAAAACTTATGATTGATCGAAAATGAAGAGGGAAAAAACGGCGAAATTAACATGGAGGAGATAGGCGCCAAAGTCCGACTTCTCCTCGCTTAAAGTGAAAATAAAGGTACTAAATGACACCTTAGCCAAATAAAACTTAGTTTTTCAGAAAGCAGAGGCTTGTGGCTACAAAATGTGCGAATTTGAGGTCTAGTGAGCAAAGATTGTGGCCATGGTGACGAGTTGAAGTGAAACTTTTGGAAATAAGATTTTTTGGTTCCCGTCACTGAAGCCTTAATTGCATATCAGAGTGGCGATTACACTCACTGTCTTTGAACCCGCACAGGGGGGAGAGCTTTCATTCCTTAATTTTTTTTTTGACACTGAGCTAAAGATGACAAAAATTCCAACAAAATGAGCTAATTTTCATATCGGTCGGTTAACGTATGCGCGCGCAGCGTGTCTTTGAAAAAGGTGCTTGATTGGAGTTGATCTCTTTCGGATTCCCATTCATTCCTATGGGACTTTATTTGGGAGTTTTTTGGGAATAGCGTCGCCATGGTAACTGGGAATTCTTATAAAAATAATAGCGCACCGAGTCAGATCGAGCCGCATCGTTTGATACCTCATTTGTCCCGGTGCGATCTACGGTACGGGCCGCATTTTAGCAGAAAAAAACGCGGAAGATTAAAAAATAAGAAAAATAACTAGAAAAATTCCCGCGGAAATTTTGAATGGGCCTGCTAACTCTTTTCAATGAGCTGAACAGTTTAAACTTTCAACCATTGAAATCGCTCAAGAAATGTGGAAGTTAACCATAATCTACTAAAAGTATTACTGCCCCTTTAAGAAACATGCACATTCACGCACACACATTTGATTTTAAGTAACATTTCAATGAGCTGAACAGTTTAAAATTTAAACCATTGAAATCGGTCAAGAAATGTGGAATCTACCATAATCAACAGTATGTTACTGCCCCTTTAAGA
Organism: Leptonotus elevatus; assembly: GCF_054856555.1. Classification (NCBI taxonomy): domain Eukaryota; kingdom Metazoa; phylum Chordata; class Actinopteri; order Syngnathiformes; family Syngnathidae; genus Leptonotus; species Leptonotus elevatus. Next base: position 7,078,664 of record NC_141260.1, on the reverse strand, counting down.
AACATGCACATTCACGCGCACACATTTGATTTTAAGTAACATTTCAATGAGCTGAACAGTTTAAACTTTCAACCATTGAAATGGGTCAAGAAATGTGGAAGTTAACCATAATCAACACTATGTTACTGCCCCTTTAAGAAACATGCACATTCACGCACACACATTTGATTTTAAGTAACATTTCAATGAGCTGAACAGTTTAAAATTCAAACCATTGAAATCGGTCAAGAAATGTGGAATCTACCATAATTAACAGTATCTCACTGCCCCTTTACAAAACATGCACATTCACGCACACACATTTGATTTTAAGTTGTGAGGAGACGTCACGCACCAACACTCCATTGATTTGTATAGGATTACGCTCACCTCAAACAAAAGCCTCTCGCGACTTAACGGTTGAAGATGCAGATTCCAGAAATGGCTCGTTAGAACGGCAAGGGTTTGGGGAACGCGAGCATGTTCTCAGTTTTTTAATCGGATGAAAAATGACCAAATGAGAGCAGGTTGAAAACTTATGATTGATCGAAAATGAAGAGGCAAAAACGGCGAAAATTACATTGAAAAGAGATCAAAAATGTGCGACTTCTCCTCGCTTAAAGTGAAAATAAAGGTACTAAATGACACCGTAGCCAAATAAAACTTAGTTCTTCAGAAAGCAGAGGCTTGTGGCTACAAAATGTGCGAATTTGATGTCTAGTGAGCAAAGATTGTGGCCATGGTGACGAGTTGAAGTGAAACTTTTGGAAATAGATTTTTTGGTTCCCGTCACTGAAGCCTTAATTAGTCACACTCTAAATAGGCGACTTTTCCCCTTTGCTCACTGTCTTTGAACCCTCACAGGGGGGAGAGCTTTCATTCCTTAAAATTTTTTTTGACACTGAGCTAAAGATGACAAAAATTCCAACAAAATGAGCTAATTTTCATATCGGTCGGTTAATGTATGCGCGCGCAGCGTGTCTTTGAAAAAGGTGCTTGATTGGAGTTGATCTCTTTCGGATTCCCATTCATTCCTATGGGACTTTATTTGGGAGTTTTTTGGGAATAGCGTCGCCATGGTAACTGGGAATTCTTATAAAAATAATAGCGCACCGAGTCAGATCGAGCCGCATCGTTTGATACCTCATTTGTCCCGGTGCGATCTACGGTACGGGCCGCATTTTAGCAGAAAAAAACGCGGAAGATTAAAAAATAAGAAAAACTAGAAAAATTCCCGCGGAAATTTTGAATGGGCCTGCTAACTCTTTTCAATGAGCTGAACAGTTTAAACTTTCAACCATTGAAATCGCTCAAGAAATGTGGAAGTTAACAATAATCAACAGTATGTTACTGCCCCTTTAAGAAACATGCACATTCACGCACACACATTTGATTTTAAGTAACATTTCAATGAGCTGAACAGTTTAAAATTTAAACCATTGAAATCGGTCAAGAAATGTGGAAGTTCAACACAATCAAGTATCTTACTGCCCCTTTACAAAACATGCACATTCACGCACACACATTTGATTTTAAGTTGTGAGGAGACGTCACGCACCAACACTCCATTGATTTGTATAGGATTACGCTCACCTCAAACAAAAGCCTCTCGCGACTTAACGGTTGAAGATGCAGATTCCAGAAATGGCTTGTTAGAACGGCAAGGGTTTGGGGAACGCGAGCATGTTCTCAGATTTTTAATCGGATGAAAAATGACCAAATGAGAGCAGGTTGAAAACTTATGATTGATCGAAAATGAAGAGGGAAAAAACGGCGAAATTAACATGGAGGAGATAGGCGAGAAAGTCCGACTTCTCCTCGCTTAAAGTGAAAATAAAGGTACTAAATGACACCTTAGCCAAATAAAACTTAGTTTTTCAGAAAGCAGAGGCTTGTGGCTACAAAATGTGTGAATTTGATGTCTAGTGAGCAAAGATTGTGGCCATGGTGACGAGTTGAAGTGAAACTTTTGGAAATAGATTTTTTGGTTCCCGTCACTGAAGCCTTAATTGCATATCAGAGTGGCGATTACACTCACTGTCTTTGAACCCGCACAGGGGGAAGAGCTTTCATTCCTTAATATTTTTTTTGACACTGAGCTAAAGATGGGAAAAATTCCAACAAAATGAGCTAAAATTCATATCAATCGGTGAACGTATGCGCGCGCAGCGTGTCTTGGAAAAAGGTGCTCGTTTGGAGTTGATATCCCATTCATTCCTATGGGTTTTTCCTTCCTTGAATTTTGGGTGGTTTTTTGGGAATAGCGTCGCCATGGTAACTGGGAATTCTTATAAAAATAATAGCGCAGCGAGTCAGAGCGAGCCGCATCGTTTGATACCTCATTTGTCCCGGTGCGATCTACGGTTCGGGCCGCATTTTTGCGGAAAAGTCGGTGGAAGAATAAAAAAGAAAAAGAAAAACTAGAAAAATTCCCGCGGAAATTTTGAATGGGCCTGCTAACTCTTTTCAATGAGCTGAACAGTTTAAACTTTCAACCATTGAAATCGGTCAAGAAATGTGGAAGTTAACCATAATCTACTAAAAGTATTACTGCCCCTTTAAGAAACATGCACATTCACGCACACACATTTGATTTTAAGTAACATTTCAATGAGCTGAACAGTTTAAAATTTAAACCATTGAAATCGGTCAAGAAATGTGGAATCTACCATAATCAACAGTATGTTACTGCCCCTTTAAGAAACATGCACATTCACGCACACACATTTGATTTTAAGTAACATTTCAATGAGCTGAACAGTTTAAACTTTCAACCATTGAAATGGGTCAAGAAATGTGGAAGTTAACCATAATCAACACTATGTTACTGCCCCTTTAAGAAACATGCACATTCACGCACACACATTTGATTTTAAGTAACATTTCAATGAGCTGAACAGTTTAAAATTCAAACCATTGAAATCGGTCAAGAAATGTGGAATCTACCATAATTAACAGTATCTCACTGCCCCTTTACAAAACATGCACATTCACGCACACACATTTGATTTTAAGTTGTGAGGAGACGTCACGCACCAACACTCCATTGATTTGTATAGGATTACGCTCACCTCAAACAAAAGCCTCTCGCGACTTAACGGTTGAAGATGCAGATTCCAGAAATGGCTCGTTAGAATGGCAAGGGTTTGGGGAACGCGAGCATGTTCTCAGTTTTTTAATCGGATGAAAAATGACCAAATGAGAGCAGGTTGAAAACTTATGATTGATCGAAAATGAAGAGGCAAAAACGGCGAAAATTACATTGAAAAGAGATCAAAAATGTGCGACTTCTCCTCGCTTAAAGTGAAAATAAAGGTACTAAATGACACCTTAGCCAAATAAAACTTAGTTCTTCAGAAAGCAGAGGCTTGTGGCTACAAAATGTGCGAATTTGATGTCTAGTGAGCAAAGATTGTGGCCATGGTGACGAGTTGAAGTGAAACTTTTGGAAATATATTTTTTGGTTCCCGTCACTGAAAGCTTAATTGGGTATCAGAGTGGCGATTACACTCACTGTCTTTGAACCCGCACAGGGGGAAGAGCTTTCATTCCTTAATTTGTTTTTTGACACTGAGCTAAAGATGGGAAAAATTCCAACAAAATGAGCTAAAATTCATATCAATCGGTTAACGTATGCGCGCGCAGCGTGTCTTTGAAAAAGGTGCTTGATGTGTGATTTTGTCTTTCCTTTTCCCATTCATTCCTATGGGACTTTTATTTGGGAGTTTTTTGGGAATAGCATCGCCATGGTAAGTGGGAATTCTTAGAAAAATAATGCCGCATCGAGTCAGATCGAGCCGCATCGTTTGATACTTCATTTGTCCCGGTGCGATGTACGGTACGGGCTGCATTCTTGCGGAAAAAACTGTGGAAGATTAAAAAATAAGACTAGAAAAATTCCCGCGGAAATTTTGAATGGGCCTGCTAACTCTTGCAACTCTTTTCAATGAGCAGTTTAAAATTTCAACCGTTGAAATCGCTCAAGAAATGTGGAATCTACCATAATCAACAGAATGTTACTGCCCCTTTAAGAAACATGCACATTCACGCACACACATTTGATTTTAAGTAACATTTCAATGAGCTGAACAGTTTAAACTTTCAACCATTGAAATGGGTCAAGAAATGTGGAAGTTAACCATAATCAACACTATGTTACTGCCCCTTTAAGAAACATGCACATTCACGCACACACATTTGATTTTAAGTAACATTTCAATGAGCTGAACAGTTTAAAATTCAAACCATTGAAATCGGTCAAGAAATGTGGAATCTACCATAATTAACAGTATCTCACTGCCCCTTTACAAAACATGCACATTCACGCACACACATTTGATTTTAAGTTGTGAGGAGACGTCACGCACCAACACTCCATTGATTTGTATAGGATTACGCTCACCTCAAACAAAAGCCTCTCGCGACTTAACGGTTGAAGATGCAGATTCCAGAAATGGCTCGTTAGAAAGGCAAGGGTTTGGGGAACGCGAGCATGTTCTCAGTTTTTTAATCGGATGAAAAATGACCAAATGAGAGCAGGTTGAAAACTTATGATTGATCGAAAATGAAGAGGGAAAAAACGGCGAAATTAACATGGAGGAGATAGGCGCCAAAGTCCGACTTCTCCTCGCTTAAAGTGAAAATAAAGGTACTAAATGACACCTTAGCCAAATAAAACTTAGTTTTTCAGAAAGCAGAGGCTTGTGGCTACAAAATGTGCGAATTTGAGGTCTAGTGAGCAAAGATTGTGGCCATGGTGACGAGTTGAAGTGAAACTTTTGGAAATAAGATTTTTTGGTTCCCGTCACTGAAGCCTTAATTGCATATCAGAGTGGCGATTACACTCACTGTCTTTGAACCCGCACAGGGGGAAGAGCTTTCATTCCTTAATATTTTTTTTGACACTGAGCTAAAGATGGGAAAAATTCCAACAAAATGAGCTAAAATTCATATCAATCGGTTAACGTATGCACGCGCAGCGTCTCTTTGAAAAAGGTGCTTGATGTGTGATTTTGTCTTTCCTTTTCCCATTCATTCCTATGGGACTTTTATTTGGGAGTTTTTTGGGAATAGCGTCGCCATGGTAACTGGGAATTCTTATAAAAATAATAGCGCAGCGAGTCAGAGCGAGCCGCATCGTTTGATACCTCATTTGTCCCGGTGCGATCTACGGTTCGGGCCGCATTTTAGCGGAAAAGTCGTGGAATAATAAAAAATAACTAGAAAAATTCCCGCGGAAATTTTGAATGGGCCTGCTAACTCTTTTCAATGAGCTGAACAGTTTAAACTTTCAACCATTGAAATCGCTCAAGAAATGTGCAAGTTAACCATAATCAAGATCAAATAAAGTATCTTACTGTCCCTTTAAGAAATATGCACATTCACGCACACACATTTGATTTTAACCAACATTTCAATGAGCTGAACAGTTTAAAATTTAAACCATTGAAATCGGTCAAGAAATGTGCAAGTTAACCAAAATCAACAGTATGTTACTGCCCCTTTAAGAAACATGCACATTCACGCACACACATTTGATTTTAACTAACATTTCAATGAGCTGAACAGTTTAAAATTTCAACCATTGAAATCGCTCAAGAAATGTGCAAGTTAACCATAATGTACAGTATGTTACTGCCCCTTTAAGAAACATGCACATTCACGCACACACATTTGATTTTAAGTAACATTTCAATGAGCTGAACAGTTTAAAATTCAAACCATTGAAATCGGTCAAGAAATGTGGAATCTACCATAATTAACAGTATCTCACTGCCCCTTTACAAAACATGCACATTCACGCACACACATTTGATTTTAAGTTGTGAGGAGACGTCACGCACCAACACTCCATTGATTTGTATAGGATTACGCTCACCTCAAACAAAAGCCTCTCGCGACTTAACGGTTGAAGATGCAGATTCCAGAAATGGCTCGTTAGAACGGCAAGGGTTTGGGGAACGCGAGCATGTTCTCAGTTTTTTAATCGGATGAAAAATGACCAAATGAGAGCAGGTTGAAAACTTATGATTGATCGAAAATGAAGAGGGAAAAAACGGCGAAATTTACATGGAGGAGATAGGCGCCAAAGTCCGACTTCTCCTCGCTTAAAGTGAAAATAAAGGTACTAAATGACACCTTAGCCAAATAAAACTTAGTTTTTCAGAAAGCAGAGGCTTGTGGCTACAAAATGTGTGAATTTGATGTCTAGTGAGCAAAGATTGTGGCCATGGTGACGAGTTGAAGTGAAACTTTTGGAAATATATTTTTTGGTTCCCGTCACTGAAGCCTTAATTGCATATCAGAGTGGCGATTACACTCACTGTCTTTGAACCCGCACAGGGGGAAGAGCTTTCATTCCTTAATATTTTTTTTGACACTGAGCTAAAGATGGGAAAAATTCCAACAAAATGAGCTAAAATTCATATCAATCGGTTAACGTATGCACGCGCAGCGTCTCTTTGAAAAAGGTGCTTGATGTGTGATTTTGTCTTTCCTTTTCCCATTCATTCCTATGGGACTTTTATTTGGGAGTTTTTTGGGAATAGCGTCGCCATGGTAACTGGGAATTCTTATAAAAATAATAGCGCAGCGAGTCAGAGCGAGCCGCATCGTTTGATACCTCATTTGTCCCGGTGCGATCTACGGTTCGGGCCGCATTTTAGCGGAAAAGTCGTGGAATAATAAAAAATAATAATATACACTTTTCTAGGGTGGATAGTAATATGTGCCTGCTTGCTCCGCAAGCAGCAGCTTCGCTGCTGCTTGCTCCGCTTAGCAGGCCCATAACTAGAAAAATTCCCGCGGAAATTTTGAATGGGCCTGCTAACTCTTTTCAATGAGCTGAACAGTTTAAACTTTCAACCATTGAAATCGGTCAAGAAATGTGGAAGTTAACAATAATCAACAGTATGTTACTGCCCCTTTAAGAAACATGCACATTCACGCACACACATTTGATTTTAAGTAACATTTCAATGAGCTGAACAGTTTAAAATTTAAACCATTGAAATCGGTCAAGAAATGTGGAAGTTCAACACAATCAAGTATCTTACTGCCCCTTTACAAAACATGCACATTCACGCACACACATTTGATTTTAAGTTGTGAGGAGACGTCACGCACCAACACTCCATTGATTTGTATAGGATTACGCTCACCTCAAACAAAAGCCTCTCGCGACTTAACGGTTGAAGATGCAGATTCCAGAAATGGCTTGTTAGAACGGCAAGGGTTTGGGGAACGCGAGCATGTTCTCAGATTTTTAATCGGATGAAAAATGACCAAATGAGAGCAGGTTGAAAACTTATGATTGATCGAAAATGAAGAGGGAAAAAACGGCGAAATTAACATGGAGGAGATAGGCGAGAAAGTCCGACTTCTCCTCGCTTAAAGTGAAAATAAAGGTACTAAATGACACCTTAGCCAAATAAAACTTAGTTTTTCAGAAAGCAGAGGCTTGTGGCTACAAAATGTGTGAATTTGATGTCTAGTGAGCAAAGATTGTGGCCATGGTGACGAGTTGAAGTGAAACTTTTGGAAATAGATTTTTTGGTTCCCGTCACTGAAGCCTTAATTGCATATCAGAGTGGCGATTACACTCACTGTCTTTGAACCCGCACAGGGGGAAGAGCTTTCATTCCTTAATATTTTTTTTGACACTGAGCTAAAGATGGGAAAAATTCCAACAAAATGAGCTAAAATTCATATCAATCGGTGAACGTATGCGCGCGCAGCGTGTCTTGGAAAAAGGTGCTCGTTTGGAGTTGATATCCCATTCATTCCTATGGGTTTTTCCTTCCTTGAATTTTGGGTGGTTTTTTGGGAATAGCGTCGCCATGGTAACTGGGAATTCTTATAAAAATAATAGCGCAGCGAGTCAGAGCGAGCCGCATCGTTTGATACCTCATTTGTCCCGGTGCGATCTACGGTTCGGGCCGCATTTTTGCGGAAAAGTCGGTGGAAGAATAAAAAAGAAAAAGAAAAATAATAAACCCTTTTCTAGGGTGGATAGTAATATGTGCCTGCTTGCTCCGCAAGCAGCAGCTTCGCTGCTGCTTGCTCCGCTTAGCAGGCCCATAACTAGAAAAATTCCCGCGGAAATTTTGAATGGGCCTGCTAACTCTTTTCAATGAGCTGAACAGTTTAAACTTTCAACCATTGAAATCGGTCAAGAAATGTGGAAGTTAACAATAATCAACAGTATGTTACTGCCCCTTTAAGAAACATGCACATTCACGCACACACATTTGATTTTAAGTAACATTTCAATGAGCTGAACAGTTTAAAATTTAAACCATTGAAATCGGTCAAGAAATGTGGAAGTTCAACACAATCAAGTATCTTACTGCCCCTTTACAAAACATGCACATTCACGCACACACATTTGATTTTAAGTTGTGAGGAGACGTCACGCACCAACACTCCATTGATTTGTATAGGATTACGCTCACCTCAAACAAAAGCCTCTCGCGACTTAACGGTTGAAGATGCAGATTCCAGAAATGGCTTGTTAGAACGGCAAGGGTTTGGGGAACGCGAGCATGTTCTCAGATTTTTAATCGGATGAAAAATGACCAAATGAGAGCAGGTTGAAAACTTATGATTGATCGAAAATGAAGAGGGAAAAAACGGCGAAATTAACATGGAGGAGATAGGCGAGAAAGTCCGACTTCTCCTCGCTTAAAGTGAAAATAAAGGTACTAAATGACACCTTAGCCAAATAAAACTTAGTTTTTCAGAAAGCAGAGGCTTGTGGCTACAAAATGTGTGAATTTGATGTCTAGTGAGCAAAGATTGTGGCCATGGTGACGAGTTGAAGTGAAACTTTTGGAAATAGATTTTTTGGTTCCCGTCACTGAAGCCTTAATTGCATATCAGAGTGGCGATTACACTCACTGTCTTTGAACCCGCACAGGGGGAAGAGCTTTCATTCCTTAATATTTTTTTTGACACTGAGCTAAAGATGGGAAAAATTCCAACAAAATGAGCTAAAATTCATATCAATCGGTGAACGTATGCGCGCGCAGCGTGTCTTGGAAAAAGGTGCTCGTTTGGAGTTGATATCCCATTCATTCCTATGGGTTTTTCCTTCCTTGAATTTTGGGTGGTTTTTTGGGAATAGCGTCGCCATGGTAACTGGGAATTCTTATAAAAATAATAGCGCAGCGAGTCAGAGCGAGCCGCATCGTTTGATACCTCATTTGTCCCGGTGCGATCTACGGTTCGGGCCGCATTTTTGCGGAAAAGTCGGTGGAAGAATAAAAAAGAAAAAGAAAAACTAGAAAAATTCCCGCGGAAATTTTGAATGGGCCTGCTAACTCGCGTGGAAACACGCAATAAAAATAACATTTAAACCATTGAAATCGCTCAAGAAATGTGCAAGTTAACCATAATCTACTAAAAGTATTACTGCCCCTTTAAGAAACATGCACATTCACGCACACACATTTGATTTTAACTAACATTTCAATGAGCTGAACAGTTTAAAATTTCAACCATTGAAATCGCTCAAGAAATGTGCAAGTTAACCATAATGTACAGTATGTTACTGCCCCTTTAAGAAACATGCACATTCACGCACACACATTTGATTTTAAGTAACATTTCAATGAGCTGAACAGTTTAAAATTCAAACCATTGAAATCGGTCAAGAAATGTGGAATCTACCATAATTAACAGTATCTCACTGCCCCTTTACAAAACATGCACATTCACGCACACACATTAGATTTTAAGTTGTGAGGAGACGTCACGCACCAACACTCCATTGATTTGTATAGGATTACGCTCACCTCAAACAAAAGCCTCTCGCGACTTAACGGTTGAAGATGCAGATTCCAGAAATGGCTCGTTAGAACGGCAAGGGTTTGGGGAACGCGAGCATGTTCTCAGTTTTTTAATCGGATGAAAAATGACCAAATGAGAGCAGGTTGAAAACTTATGATTGATCGAAAATGAAGAGGGAAAAAACGGCGAAATTAACATTGAAAAGAGATCAAAAATGTGCGACTTCTCCTCGCTTAAAGTGAAAATAAAGGTACTAAATGACACCTTAGCCAAATAAAACTTAGTTCTTCAGAAAGCAGAGGCTTGTGGCTACAAAATGTGCGAATTTGATGTCTAGTGAGCAAAGATTGTGGCCATGGTGACGAGTTGAAGTGAAACTTTTGGAAATAGATTTTTTGGTTCCCGTCACTGAAGCCTTAATTGGGTATCAGAGTGGCGATTACACTCACTGTCTTTGAACCCGCACAGGGGGAAGAGCTTTCATTCCTTAATTTGTTTTTTGACACTGAGCTAAAGATGGGAAAAATTCCAACAAAATGAGCTAAAATTCATATCAATCGGTTAACGTATGCGCGCGCAGCGTGTCTTTGAAAAAGGTGCTTGATGTGTGATTTTGTCTTTCCTTTTCCCATTCATTCCTATGGGACTTTTATTTGGGAGTTTTTTGGGAATAGCATCGCCATGGTAAGTGGGAATTCTTAGAAAAATAATGCCGCATCGAGTCAGATCGAGCCGCATCGTTTGATACTTCATTTGTCCCGGTGCGATGTACGGTACGGGCTGCATTCTTGCGGAAAAAACTGTGGAAGATTAAAAAATAAGATTAAGAATAAAAAAAATAAACCCTTTTTCTAGGATAGTAATATGTGCCTGCTTGCTCCGCAAGCAGCAGCTTCGCTGCTGCTTGCTCCGCTTAGCAGGCCCATAATAATAAACCCTTTTCTAGGGTGGATAGTAATATGTGCCTGCTTGCTCCGCAAGCAGCAGCTTCGCTGCTGCTTGCTCCGCTTAGCAGGCCCATAACTAGAAAAATTCCCGCGGAAATTTTGAATGGGCCTGCTAACTCTTTTCAATGAGCTGAACAGTTTAAACTTTCAACCGTTGAAATCGGTCAAGAAATGTGCAAGTTAACCATAATCAAGATCAAATAAAGTATCTTACTGTCCCTTTAAGAAATATGCACATTCACGCACACACATTTGATTTTAAGTAACATTTCAATGAGCTGAACAGTTTAAAATTCAAACCATTGAAATCGGTCAAGAAATGTGGAATCTACCATAATCAACAGTATGTTACTGCCCCTTTAAGAAACATGCACATTCACGCACACACATTTGATTTTAAGTAACATTTCAATGAGCTGAACAGTTTAAACTTTCAACCATTGAAATGGGTCAAGAAATGTGGAAGTTAACCATAATCAACACTATGTTACTGCCCCTTTAAGAAACATGCACATTCACGCACACACATTTGATTTTAAGTAACATTTCAATGAGCTGAACAGTTTAAAATTCAAACCATTGAAATCGGTCAAGAAATGTGGAATCTACCATAATTAACAGTATCTCACTGCCCCTTTACAAAACATGCACATTCACGCACACACATTTGATTTTAAGTTGTGAGGAGACGTCACGCACCAACACTCCATTGATTTGTATAGGATTACGCTCACCTCAAACAAAAGCCTCTCGCGACTTAACGGTTGAAGATGCAGATTCCAGAAATGGCTCGTTAGAACGGCAAGGGTTTGGGGAACGCGAGCATGTTCTCAGTTTTTTAATCGGATGAAAAATGACCAAATGAGAGCAGGTTGAAAACTTATGATTGATCGAAAATGAAGAGGGAAAAAGGGCGAAAATTACATTGAAAAGAGATCAAAAATGTGCGACTTCTCCTCGCTTAAAGTGAAAATAAAGGTACTAAATGACACCTTAGCCAAATAAAACTTAGTTCTTCAGAAAGCAGAGGCTTGTGGCTACAAAATGTGCGAATTTGATGTCTAGTGAGCAAAGATTGTGGCCATGGTGACGAGTTGAAGTGAAACTTTTGGAAATAGATTTTTTGGTTCCCGTCACTGAAGCCTTAATTGGGTATCAGAGTGGCGATTACACTCACTGTCTTTGAACCCGCACAGGGGGAAGAGCTTTCATTCCTTAATTTTTTTTTTGACACTGAGTTAAAGATGACAAAAATTCCAACAAAATGAGCTAATTTTCATATCAATCGGTTAACGTATGCGCGCGCAGCGTCTCTTTGAAAAAGGTGCTTGATGTGTGATTTTGTCTTTCCTTTTCCCATTCATTCCTATGGGACTTTTATTTGGGAGTTTTTTGGGAATAGCGTCGCCATGGTAACTGGGAATTCTTATAAAAATAATAGCGCACCGAGTCAGATCGAGCCGCATCGTTTGATACCTCATTTGTCCCGGTGCGATCTACGGTACGGGCCGCATTTTAGCAGAAAAAACGCGGAAGATTAAAAAATAAGAAGAAAAACTAGAAAAATTCCCGCGGAAATTTTGAATGGGCCTGCTAACTCTTGCAACTCTTTTCAATGAGCAGTTTAAAATTTCAACCGTTGAAATCGCTCAAGAAATGTGGAAGTTAACCATAATCAAGATCAAATAAAGTATCTTACTGTCCCTTTAAGAAATATGCACATTCACGCACACACATTTGATTTTAACCAACATTTCAATGAGCTGAACAGTTTAAAATGTCAACCATTGAAATCGCTCAAGAAATGTAAAAGTTAACCATAATCTACTAAAACTATTACTGCCCCTTTAAGAAACATGCACATTCACGCACACACATTTGATTTTAACTAACATTTCAATGAGCTGAACAGTTTAAAATTTCAACCATTGAAATGGCTCAAGAAATGTAAAAGTTAACCATAATCAACAGTATCTCACTGCCCCTTTAAGAAACATGCACATTCACGCACACACATTTGATTTTAAGTAACATTTCAATGAGCTGAACAGTTTAAACTTTCAACCATTGAAATCGGTCAAGAAATGTGGAAGTTAACCATAATCAAGATCAAATAAAGTATCTTACTGTCCCTTTAAGAAATATGCACATTCACGCACACACATTTGATTTTAACCAACATTTCAATGAGCTGAACAGTTTAAAATTTAAACCATTGAAATCGCTCATGAAATGTAAAAGTTAACCAAAATCAACAGTATGTTATTGCCCCTTTAAGAAACATGCACGTTCACGCACACACATTTGATTTTAAGTAACATTTCAATGAGCTGAACAGTTTAAAATTCAAACCATTGAAATCGGTCAAGAAATGTGGAATCTACCATAATTAACAGTATCTCACTGCCCCTTTACAAAACATGCACATTCACGCACACACATTTGATTTTAAGTTGTGAGGAGACGTCACGCACCAACACTCCATTGATTTGTATAGGATTACGCTCACCTCAAACAAAAGCCTCTCGCGACTTAACGGTTGAAGATGCAGATTCCAGAAATGGCTCGTTAGAACGGCAAGGGTTTGGGGAACGCGAGCATGTTCTCAGATTTTTAATCGGATGAAAAATGACCAAATGAGAGCAGGTTGAAAACTTATGATTGATCGAAAATGAAGAGGGAAAAAACGGCGAAATTAACATGGAGGAGATAGGCGTCAAAGTCCGACTTCTCCTCGCTTAAAGTGAAAATAAAGGTACTAAATGACACCTTAGCCAAATAAAACTTAGTTCTTCAGAAAGCAGAGGCTTGTGGCTACAAAATGTGCGAATTTGATGTCTAGTGAGCAAAGATTGTGGCCATGGTGACGAGTTGAAGTGAAACTTTTGGAAATAGATTTTTTGGTTCCCGTCACTGAAAGCTTAATTGGGTATCAGAGTGGCGATTACACTCACTGTCTTTGAACCCGCACAGGGGGAAGAGCTTTCATTCCTTAAATTTTTTTTTGACACTGAGCTAAAGATGGGAAAAATTCCAACAAAATGAGCTAAAATTCATATCGGTCGGTTAACGTATGTGCGCGCAGCGTGTCTTTGAAAAAGGTGCTTGATTGGAGTTGATCTCTTTCGGATTCCCATTCATTCCTATGGGACTTTATTTGGGAGTTTTTTGGGAATAGCGTCGCCATGGTAACTGGGAATTCTTATAAAAATAATAGCGCAGCGAGTCAGAGCGAGCCGCATCGTTTGATACCTCTTTTGTCCCGGTGCGATCTACGGTTCGGGCCGCATTTTTGCGGAAAAGTCGGTGGAAGAATAAAAAAGAAAAAAAATAACTAGAAAAATTCCCGCGGAAATTTTGAATGGGCCTGCTAACTCTTGCAACTCTTTTCAATGAGCTGAACAGTTTAAAATTTCAACCGTTGAAATCGCTCAAGAAATGTGCAAGTTAACCATAATCTACTAAAAGTATTACTGCCCCTTTAAGAAACATGCACATTCACGCGCATACATTTGATTTTAACTAACATTTCAATGAGCTGAACAGTTTAAAAATTCAACCATTGAAATCGCTCAAGAAATGTGCAAGTTAACCATAATCAAGATCAAATAAAGTATCTTACTGTCCCTTTAAGAAATATGCACATTCACGCACACACATTTGATTTTAAGTAACATTTCAATGAGCTGAACAGTTTAAAATTCAAACCATTGAAATCGGTCAAGAAATGTGGAATCTACCATAATTAACAGCATCTCACTGCCCCTTTACAAAACATGCACATTCACGCACACACATTTGATTTTAAGTTGTGAGGAGACGTCACGCACCAACACTCCATTGATTTGTATAGGATTACGCTCACCTCAAACAAAAGCCTCTCGCGACTTAACGGTTGAAGATGCAGATTCCAGAAATGGCTCGTTAGAACGGCAAGGGTTTGGGGAACGCGAGCATGTTCTCAGTTTTTTAATCGGATGAAAAATGACCAAATGAGAGCAGGTTGAAAACTTATGATTGATCGAAAATGAAGAGGCAAAAACGGCGAAAATTACATTGAAAAGAGATCAAAAATGTGCGACTTCTCCTCGCTTAAAGTGAAAATAAAGGTACTAAATGACACCTTAGCCAAATAAAACTTAGTTCTTCAGAAAGCAGAGGCTTGTGGCTACAAAATGTGCGAATTTGATGTCTAGTGAGCAAAGATTGTGGCCATGGTGACGAGTTGAAGTGAAACTTTTGGAAATATATTTTTTGGTTCCCAGCACTCAGACCTTAATTAGTCACACTCTAAATAGGCGACTTTCACCCTTTGCTCACTGTCTTTGAACCCGCACAGGGGGGAGAGCTTTCATTCCTTAAATTTTTTTTTGACACTGAGCTAAAGATGACAAAAATTCCAACAAAATGAGCTAATTTTCATATCGGTCGGTTAATGTATGCGCGCGCAGCGTGTCTTTGAAAATGGTGCTTGATTGGAGTTGATCTCTTTCGGATTCCCATTCATTCCTATGGGACTTTATTTGGGAGTTTTTTGGGAATAGCGTCGCCATGGTAACTGGGAATTCTTATAAAAATAATAGCGCAGCGAGTCAGATCGAGCCGCATCGTTTGATACCTCTTTTGTCCCGGTGCGATCTACGGTTCGGGCCCTATTTTTGCGGAAAAGTCGCTGGAAGATGATATAAAAATAAGAAAAATATTAAACCCTTTTTTCTAGGATAGTAATATGTGCCTGCTTGCTCCGCAAGCAGCAGCTTCGCTGCTGCTTGCTCCGCTTAGCAGGCCCATAATAATATACACTTTTCTAGGGTGGATAGTAATATGTGCCTGCTTGCTCCGCAAGCAGCAGCTTCGCTGCTGCTTGCTCCGCTTAGCAGGCCCATAACTAGAAAAATTCCCGCTCGTTAGAACGGCAAGGGTTTGGGGAACGCGAGCATGTTCTCAGTTTTTTAATCGGATGAAAAATGACCAAATGAGAGCAGGTTGAAAACTTATGATTGATCGAAAATGAAGAGGCAAAAACGGCGAAAATTACATTGAAAAGAGATCAAAAATGTGCGACTTCTCCTCGCTTAAAGTGAAAATAAAGGTACTAAATGACACCTTAGCCAAATAAAACTTAGTTCTTCAGAAAGCAGAGGCTTGTGGCTACAAAATGTGCGAATTTGATGTCTAGTGAGCAAAGATTGTGGCCATGGTGACGAGTTGAAGTGAAACTTTTGGAAATAGATTTTTTGGTTCCCGTCACTGAAGCCTTAATTGGGTATCAGAGTGGCGATTACACTCACTGTCTTTGAACCCGCACAGGGGGAAGAGCTTTCATTCCTTAATTTTTTTTTTGACACTGAGTTAAAGATGACAAAAATTCCAACAAAATGAGCTAATTTTCATATCAATCGGTTAACGTATGCGCGCGCAGCGTCTCTTTGAAAAAGGTGCTTGATGTGTGATTTTGTCTTTCCTTTTCCCATTCATTCCTATGGGACTTTTATTTGGGAGTTTTTTGGGAATAGCATCGCCATGGTAAGTGGGAATTCTTAGAAAAATAATGCCGCATCGAGTCAGATCGAGCCGCATCGTTTGATACTTCATTTGTCCCGGTGCGATGTACGGTACGGGCTGCATTCTTGCGGAAAAAACTGTGGAAGATTAAAAAATAAGATTAAGAATAAAAAAAATAAACCCCTTTTCTAGGATAGTAATATGTGCCTGCTTGCTCCGCAAGCAGCAGCTTCGCTGCTGCTTGCTCCGCTTAGCAGGCCCATAATAAAAATAAACCCTTTTCTAGGGTGGATAGTAATATGTGCCTGCTTGCTCCGCAAGCAGCAGCTTCGCTGCTGCTTGCTCCGCTTAGCAGGCCCATAACTAGAAAAATTCCCGCGGAAATTTTGAATGGGCCTGCTAACTCTTTTCAATGAGCTGAACAGTTTAAACTTTCAACCATTGAAATCGGTCAAGAAATGTGGAAGTTATAATCAACTAAAAGTATTACTGGCCCTTTAAGAAACATGCACATTCACGCACATACATTTGATTTTAACTAACATTTCAATGAGCTGAACAGTTTAAAATTTCAACCATTGAAATCGCTCAAGAAATGTAAAAGTTAACCATAATCAAGATCAAATAAAGTATCTTACTGTCCCTTTAAGAAATATGCACATTCACGCACACACATTAGATTTTAACTAACATTTCAATGAGCTGAACAGTTTAAAATTTAAACCGTTGAAATCGCTCAAGAAATGTGCAAGTTAACCATAATCAAGATCAAATAAAGTATCTTACTGCCCCTTTAAGAAACATGCACATTCACGCACACACATTTGATTTTAAGTAACATTTCAATGAGCTGAACAGTTTAAAATTCAAACCATTGAAATCGGTCAAGAAATGTGGAATCTACCATAATTAACAGTATCTCACTGCCCCTTTACAAAACATGCACATTCACGCACACACATTTGATTTTAAGTTGTGAGGAGACGTCACGCACCAACACTCCATTGATTTGTATAGGATTACGCTCACCTCAAACAAAAGCCTCTCGCGACTTAACGGTTGAAGATGCAGATTCCAGAAATGGCTCGTTAGAACGGCAAGGGTTTGGGGAACGCGAGCATGTTCTCAGTTTTTTAATCGGATGAAAAATGACCAAATGAGAGCAGGTTGAAAACTTATGATTGATCGAAAATGAAGAGGCAAAAACGGCGAAAATTACATTGAAAAGAGATCAAAAATGTGCGACTTCTCCTCGCTTAAAGTGAAAATAAAGGTACTAAATGACACCTTAGCCAAATAAAACTTAGTTCTTCAGAAAGCAGAGGCTTGTGGCTACAAAATGTGCGAATTTGATGTCTAGTGAGCAAAGATTGTGGCCATGGTGACGAGTTGAAGTGAAACTTTTGGAAATAGATTTTTTGGTTCCCGTCACTGAAGCCTTAATTAGTCACACTCTAAATAGGCGACTTTTCCCCTTTGCTCACTGTCTTTGAACCCTCACAGGGGGGAGAGCTTTCATTCCTTAAAATTTTTTTTGACACTGAGCTAAAGATGACAAAAATTCCAACAAAATGAGCTAATTTTCATATCGGTCGGTTAATGTATGCGCGCGCAGCGTGTCTTTGAAAAAGGTGCTTGATTGGAGTTGATCTCTTTCGGATTCCCATTCATTCCTATGGGACTTTATTTGGGAGTTTTTTGGGAATAGCGTCGCCATGGTAACTGGGAATTCTTATAAAAATAATAGCGCACCGAGTCAGATCGAGCCGCATCGTTTGATACCTCATTTGTCCCGGTGCGATCTACGGTACGGGCCGCATTTTAGCAGAAAAAAACGCGGAAGATTAAAAAATAAGAAAAATAATAAACCCTTTTTCTAGGATAGTAATATGTGCCTGCTTGCTCCGCAAGCAGCAGCTTCGCTGCTGCTTGCTCCGCTTAGCAGGCCCATAACTAGAAAAATTCCCGCGGAAATTTTGAATGGGCCTGCTAACTCTTTTCAATGAGCCGAACAGTTAAAACTTTCAACCATTGAAATCGGTCAAGAAATGTGGAAGTTAACCATAATCAAGATCAAATAAAGTATCTTACTGTCCCTTTAAGAAATATGCACATTCACGCACACACATTTGATTTTAACCAACATTTCAATGAGCTGAACAGTTTAAAATTTAAACCATTGAAATCGGTCAAGAAATGTAAAAGTTAACCATAATCAACAGTATGTTACTGCCCCTTTAAGAAACATGCACATTCACGCACACACATTTGATTTTAAGTAACATTTCAATGAGCTGAACAGTTTAAAATTCAAACCATTGAAATCGGTCAAGAAATGTGGAATCTACCATAATTAACAGTATCTCACTGCCCCTTTACAAAACATGCACATTCACGCACACACATTTGATTTTAAGTTGTGAGGAGACGTCACGCACCAACACTCCATTGATTTGTATAGGATTACGCTCACCTCAAACAAAAGCCTCTCGCGACTTAACGGTTGAAGATGCAGATTCCAGAAATGGCTCGTTAGAACGGCAAGGGTTTGGGGAACGCGAGCATGTTCTCAGTTTTTTAATCGGATGAAAAATGACCAAATGAGAGCAGGTTGAAAACTTATGATTGATCGAAAATGAAGAGGGAAAAACGGCGAAAATTACATTGAAAAGAGATCAAAAATGTGCGACTTCTCCTCGCTTAAAGTGAAAATAAAGGTACTAAATGACACCTTAGCCAAATAAAAATTAGTTCTTCAGAAAGCAGAGGCTTGTGGCTACAAAATGTGCGAATTTGATGTCTAGTGAGCAAAGATTGTGGCCATGGTGACGAGTTGAAGTGAAACTTTTGGAAATAGATTTTTTGGTTCCCGTCACTGAAGCCTTAATTGGGTATCAGAGTGGCGATTACACTCACTGTCTTTGAACCCGCACAGGGGGGAGAGCTTTCATTCCTTAATTTTTTTTTTGACACTGAGCTAAAGATGACAAAAATTCCAACAAAATGAGCTAAAATTCATATCGGTCGGTTAACGTATGTGCGCGCAGCGTGTCTTTGAAAAAGGTGCTTGATTGGAGTTGATCTCTTTCGGATTCCCATTCATTCCTATGGGACTTTATTTGGGAGTTTTTTGGGAATAGCGTCGCCATGGTAACTGGGAATTCTTATAAAAATAATAGCGCACCGAGTCAGATCGAGCCGCATCGTTTGATACCTCATTTGTCCCGGTGCGATCTACGGTACGGGCCGCATTTTAGCAGAAAAAAACGCGGAAGATTAAAAAATAAGAAAAATAATAAACCCTTTTTCTAGGATAGTAATATGTGCCTGCTTGCTACGCAAGCAGCAGCTTCGCTGCTGCTTGCTCCGCTTAGCAGGCCCATAACTAGAAAAATTCCCGCGGAAATTTTGAATGGGCCTGCTAACTCTTTTCAATGAGCTGAACAGTTTAAACTTTCAACCATTGAAATCGGTCAAGAAATGTGGAAGTTAACCATAATCTACTAAAAGTGTTACTGCCCCTTTAAGAAACATGCACATTCACGCACACACATTTGATTTTAAGTAACATTTCAATGAGCTGAACAGTTTAAAATTCAAACCATTGAAATCGGTCAAGAAATGTGGAATCTACCATAATTAACAGTACCTCACTGCCCCTTTACAAAACATGCACATTCACGCACACACATTTGATTTTAAGTTGTGAGGAGATGTCACGCACCAACACTCCATTGATTTGTATAGGATTACGCTCACCTCAAACAAAAGCCTCTCGCGACTTAACGGTTGAAGATGCAGATTCCAGAAATGGCTTGTTAGAACGGCAAGGGTTTGGGGAACGCGAGCATGTTCTCAGTTTTTTAATCGGATGAAAAATGACCAAATGAGAGCAGGTTGAAAACTTATGATTGATCGAAAATGAAGAGGGAAAAAGGGCGAAAATTACATTGAAAAGAGATCAAAAATGTGCGACTTCTCCTCGCTTAAAGTGAAAATAAAGGTACTAAATGAAACCTTAGCCAAATAAAACTTAGTTCTTCAGAAAGCAGAGGCTTGTGGCTACAAAATGTGCGAATTTGATGTCTAGTGAGCAAAGATTGTGGCCATGGTGACGAGTTGAAGTGAAACTTTTGGAAATATATTTTTTGGTTCCCGTCACTGAAGCCTTAATTGGGTATCAGAGTGGCGATTACACTCACTGTCTTTGAACCCGCACAGGGGGAAGAGCTTTCATTCCTTAATTTTTTTTTTGACACTGAGTTAAAGATGACAAAAATTCCAACAAAATGAGCTAATTTTCATATCAATCGGTTAACGTATGCGCGCGCAGCGTCTCTTTGAAAAAGGTGCTTGATGTGTGATTTTGTCTTTCCTTTTCCCATTCATTCCTATGGGACTTTTATTTGGGAGTTTTTTGGGAATAGCGTCGCCATGGTAACTGGGAATTCTTATAAAAATAATAGCGCACCGAGTCAGATCGAGCCGCATCGTTTGATACCTCATTTGTCCCGGTGCGATCTACGGTACGGGCCGCATTTTAGCAGAAAAAACGCGGAAGATTAAAAAATAAGAAGAAAAATAACTAGAAAAATTCCCGCGGAAATTTTGAATGGGCCTGCTAACTCTTTTCAATGAGCTGAACAGTTTAAACTTTCAACCATTGAAATCGGTCAAGAAATGTGCAAGTTAACCATAATCAAGATCAAATAAAGTATCTTACTGTCCCTTTAAGAAATATGCACATTCACGCACACACATTTGATTTTAACCAACATTTCAATGAGCTGAACAGTTTAAAATTTAAACCATTGAAATCGCTCAAGAAATGTAAAAGTTAACCATAATCCACAGTATGTTACTGCCCCTTTAAGAAACATGCACATTCACGCACACACATTTGATTTTAAGTAACATTTCAATGAGCTGAACAGTTTAAAATTCAAACCATTGAAATCGGTCAAGAAATGTGGAATCTACCATAATTAACAGTATCTCACTGCCCCTTTACAAAACATGCACATTCACGCACACACATTTGATTTTAAGTTGTGAGGAGACGTCACGCACCAACACTCCATTGATTTGTATAGGATTACGCTCACCTCAAACAAAAGCCTCTCGCGACTTAACGGTTGAAGATGCAGATTCCAGAAATGGCTCGTTAGAACGGCAAGGGTTTGGGGAACGCGAGCATGTTCTCAGTTTTTTAATCGGATGAAAAATGACCAAATGAGAGCAGGTTGAAAACTTATGATTGATCGAAAATGAAGAGGCAAAAACGGCGAAAATTACATTGAAAAGAGATCAAAAATGTGCGACTTCTCCTCGCTTAAAGTGAAAATAAAGGTACTAAATGACACCTTAGCCAAATAAAACTTAGTTCTTCAGAAAGCAGAGGCTTGTGGCTACAAAATGTGCGAATTTGATGTCTAGTGAGCAAAGATTGTGGCCATGGTGACGAGTTGAAGTGAAACTTTTGGAAATATATTTTTTGGTTCCCACCACTCAGACCTTAATTAGTCACGCTCTAACTGATGCAAGAAAGGCGACTTTCACCCCTTTGCTCACTGTCTTTGAACCCGCACAGGGGGGAGAGCTTTCATTCCTTAAATTTTTTTTTGACACTGAGCTAAAGATGACAAAAATTCCAACAAAATGAGCTAATTTTCATATCGGTCGGTTAACATATGCGCGCGCAGCGTGTCTTTGAAAAAGGTGCTTGATTTGATGTGATCATTTTCGGATTCCCATTCATTCCTATGGGACTTTTTGGGGGACATTTTGGGGAATTGTGTCGCCATGGTAACTGGGAATTCTTATAAAAATAATAGCGCAGCGAGTCAAATCGAGCCGCATCGTTTGATACCTTATTTGTCGCGGTGCGATCTACGGTACGGGCCCTATTCTTGCGGAAAAGTCGGTGGAAGATAATATAAAAAAAAAAACTAGAAAAATTCCCGCGGAAATTTTGAATGGGCCTGCTAACTCTTTTCAATGAGCCGAACAGTTTAAACTTTCAACCATTGAAATCGGTCAAGAAATGTGGAAGTTAACCATAATCAAGATCAAATAAAGTATCTTACTGTCCCTTTAAGAAATATGCACATTCACGCACACACATTTGATTTTAACCAACATTTCAATGAGCTGAACAGTTTAAAATTCAAACCATTGAAATCGCTCAAGAAATGTAAAAGTTAACCATAATCTACTAAAAGTATTACTGCCCCTTTAAGAAACATGCACATTCACGCACACACATTTGATTTTAACTAACATTTCAATGAGCTGAACAGTTTAAAATTTAAACCATTGAAATCGCTCAAGAAATGTAAAAGTTAACCATAATCAAGATCAAATAAAGTATCTTACTGCCCCTTTAAGAAACATGCACATTCACGCACACACATTTGATTTTAAGTAACATTTCAATGAGCTGAACAGTTTAAAATTCAAACCATTGAAATCGGTCAAGAAATGTGGAATCTACCATAATTAACAGTATCTCACTGCCCCTTTACAAAACATGCACATTCACGCACACACATTTGATTTTAAGTTGTGAGGAGACGTCACGCACCAACACTCCATTGATTTGTATAGGATTACGCTCACCTCAAACAAAAGCCTCTCGCGACTTAACGGTTGAAGATGCAGATTCCAGAAATGGCTCGTTAGAACGGCAAGGGTTTGGGGAACGCGAGCATGTTCTCAGTTTTTTAATCGGATGAAAAATGACCAAATGAGAGCAGGTTGAAAACTTATGATTGATCGAAAATGAAGAGGCAAAAACGGCGAAAATTACATTGAAAAGAGATCAAAAATGTGCGACTTCTCCTCGCTTAAAGTGAAAATAAAGGTACTAAATGACACCTTAGCCAAATAAAACTTAGTTCTTCAGAAAGCAGAGGCTTGTGGCTACAAAATGTGCGAATTTGATGTCTAGTGAGCAAAGATTGTGGCCATGGTGACGAGTTGAAGTGAAACTTTTGGAAATATATTTTTTGGTTCCCACCACTCAGACCTTAATTAGTCACACTCTAAATAGGCGACTTTCACCCTTTGCTCACTGTCTTTGAACCCGCACAGGGGGGAGAGCTTTCATTCCTTAATTTTTTTTTTGACACTGAGCTAAAGATGACAAAAATTCCAACAAAATGAGCTAATTTTCATATCGGTCGGTTAATGTATGCGCGCGCAGCGTGTCTTTGAAAAAGGTGCTTGATTGGAGTTGATCTCTTTCGGATTCCCATTCATTCCTATGGGACTTTATTTGGGAGTTTTTTGGGAATAGCGTCGCCATGGTAACTGGGAATTCTTATAAAAATAATAGCGCAGCGAGTCAGTTCGAGCCGCATCGTTTGATACCTCTTTTGTCCCGGTGCGATCTACGGTTCGGGCCCTATTTTTGCGGAAAAGTCGCTGGAAGATGATATAAAAATAAGAAAAATATTAAACCCTTTTTTCTAGGATAGTAATATGTGCCTGCTTGCTCCGCAAGCAGCAGCTTCGCTGCTGCTTGCTCCGCTTAGCAGGCCCATAATAATAAACCCTTTTCTAGGGTGGATAGTAATATGTGCCTGCTTGCTCCGCAAGCAGCAGCTTCGCTGCTGCTTGCTCCGCTTAGCAGGCCCATAACTAGAAAAATTCCCGCGGAAATTTTGAATGGGCCTGCTAACTCTTTTCAATGAGCTGAACAGTTTAAACTTTCAACCATTGAAATCGCTCAAGAAATGTGCAAGTTAACCAAAATCAACAGTATGTTACTGCCCCTTTAAGAAACATGCACATTCACGCACACACATTTGATTTTAAGTAACATTTCAATGAGCTGAACAGTTTAAAATTCAAACCATTGAAATCGGTCAAGAAATGTGGAATCTACCATAATTAACAGTATCTCACTGCCCCTTTACAAAACATGCACATTCACGCACACACATTTGATTTTAAGTTGTGAGGAGACGTCACGCACCAACACTCCATTGATTTGTATAGGATTACGCTCACCTCAAACAAAAGCCTCTCGCGACTTAACGGTTGAAGATGCAGATTCCAGAAATGGCTCGTTAGAACGGCAAGGGTTTGGGGAACGCGAGCATGTTCTCAGTTTTTTAATCGGATGAAAAATGACCAAATGAGAGCAGGTTGAAAACTTATGATTGATCGAAAATGAAGAGGGAAAAAGGGCGAAAATTACATTGAAAAGAGATCAAAAATGTGCGACTTCTCCTCGCTTAAAGTGAAAATAAAGGTACTAAATGAAACCTTAGCCAAATAAAACTTAGTTCTTCAGAAAGCAGAGGCTTGTGGCTACAAAATGTGCGAATTTGATGTCTAGTGAGCAAAGATTGTGGCCATGGTGACGAGTTGAAGTGAAACTTTTGGAAATAGATTTTTTGGTTCCCGTCACTGAAGCCTTAATTGGGTATCAGAGTGGCGATTACACTCACTGTCTTTGAACCCGCACAGGGGGAAGAGCTTTCATTCCTTAATTTTTTTTTTGACACTGAGTTAAAGATGACAAAAATTCCAACAAAATGAGCTAATTTTCATATCAATCGGTTAACGTATGCGCGCGCAGCGTCTCTTTGAAAAAGGTGCTTGATGTGTGATTTTGTCTTTCCTTTTCCCATTCATTCCTATGGGACTTTTATTTGGGAGTTTTTTGGGAATAGCGTCGCCATGGTAACTGGGAATTCTTATAAAAATAATAGCGCAGCGAGTCAGATCGAGCCGCATCGTTTGATACCTCTTTTGTCCCGGTGCGATCTACGGTTCGGGCCCTATTTTTGCGGAAAAGTCGCTGGAAGATGATATAAAAATAAGAAAAATATTAAACCCTTTTTTCTAGGATAGTAATATGTGCCTGCTTGCTCCGCAAGCAGCAGCTTCGCTGCTGCTTGCTCCGCTTAGCAGGCCCATAACTAGAAAAATTCCCGCGGAAATTTTGAATGGGCCTGCTAACTCTTGCAACTCTTTTCAATGAGCTGAACAGTTGAAAATTTCAACCGTTGAAATCGGTCAAGAAATGTGGAAGTTAACCATAATCTACTAAAAGTATTACTGCCCCTTTAAGAAACATGCACATTCACGCACACACATTTGATTTTAACTAACATTTCAATGAGATGAACAGTTTAAAATTTCAACCATTGAAATCGCTCAAGAAATGTAAAAGTTAACCATAATCAAGATCAAATAAAGTATCTTACTGCCCCTTTAAGAAACATGCACATTCACGCACACACATTTGATTTTAACCAACATTTCAATGAGCTGAACAGTTTAAAATTTCAACCATTGAAATCGGTCAAGAAATGTGGAAGTTAACCAAAATCAACAGTATGTTACTGCCCCTTTAAGAAACATGCACATTCACGCACACACATTTGATTTTAACTAACATTTCAATGAGCTGAACAGTTTAAAATTCAAACCATTGAAATCGGTCAAGAAATGTGGAATCTACCATAATTAACAGTATCTCACTGCCCCTTTACAAAACATGCACATTCACGCACACACATTTGATTTTAAGTTGTGAGGAGACGTCACGCACCAACACTCCATTGATTTGTATAGGATTACGCTCACCTCAAACAAAAGCCTCTCGCGACTTAACGGTTGAAGATGCAGATTCCAGAAATGGCTTGTTAGAACGGCAAGGGTTTGGGGAACGCGAGCATGTTCTCAGTTTTTTAATCGGATGAAAAATGACCAAATGAGAGCAGGTTGAAAACTTATGATTGATCGAAAATGAAGAGGGAAAAAACGGCGAAATTAACATGGAGGAGATAGGCGTCAAAGTCCGACTTCTCCTCGCTTAAAGTGAAAATAAAGGTACTAAATGACACCGTAGCCAAATAAAACTTAGTTCTTCAGAAAGCAGAGGCTTGTGGCTACAAAATGTGCGAATTTGATGTCTAGTGAGCAAAGATTGTGGCCATGGTGACGAGTTGAAGTGAAACTTTTGGAAATAGATTTTTTGGTTCCCGTCACTGAAGCCTTAATTAGTCACACTCTAAATAGGCGACTTTTCCCCTTTGCTCACTGTCTTTGAACCCTCACAGGGGGGAGAGCTTTCATTCCTTAAAATTTTTTTTGACACTGAGCTAAAGATGACAAAAATTCCAACAAAATGAGCTAATTTTCATATCGGTCGGTTAATGTATGCGCGCGCAGCGTGTCTTTGAAAAAGGTGCTTGATTGGAGTTGATCTCTTTCGGATTCCCATTCATTCCTATGGGACTTTATTTGGGAGTTTTTTGGGAATAGCGTCGCCATGGTAACTGGGAATTCTTATAAAAATAATGCCGCACCGAGTCAGATCGAGCCGCATCGTTTGATACCTCATTTGTCCCGGTGCGATCTACGGTTCGGGCCGCATTTTTGCGGAAAAGTCGGTGGAATAAAATATAAAAAAAATAAAAATAAACCCTTTTCTAGGGTGGATAGTAATATGTGCCTGCTTGCTCCGCAAGCAGCAGCTTCGCTGCTGCTTGCTCCGCTTAGCAGGCCCATAATAAACCCTTTTTCTAGGATAGTAATATGTGCCTGCTTGCTCCGCAAGCAGCAGCTTCGCTGCTGCTTGCTCCGCTTAGCAGGCCCATAATAACTAGAAAAATTCCCGCGGAAATTTTGAATGGGCCTGCTAACTCGCGTGGAAACACGCAATAAAAATAACATTTAAACCATTGAAATCGCTCAAGAAATGTGCAAGTTAACCATAATCAAGATCAAATAAAGTATCTTACTGTCCCTTTAAGAAATATGCACATTCACGCACACACATTTGATTTTAACCAACATTTATATGAGCTGAACAGTTTAAAATTTAAACCATTGAAATCGGTCAAGAAAAGTGCAAGTTAACCATAATCAAGATCAAATAAAGTATCTTCCTGTCCCTTTAAGAAATATGCACATTCACGCACACACATTTGATTTTAACCAACAATTCAATGAGCTGAACAGTTTAAAATTTAAACCATTGAAATCGCTCAAGAAATGTAAAAGTGAACCATAATCAAGATCAAATAAAGTATCTTACTGCCCCTTTAAGAAACATGCACATTCACGCACACACATTTGATTTTAAGTAACATTTCAATGAGCTGAACAGTTTAAAATTCAAACCATTGAAATCGGTCAATAAATGTGGAATCTACCATAATTAACAGTATCTCACTGCCCCTTTACAAAACATGCACATTCACGCACACACATTTGATTTTAAGTTGTGAGGAGACGTCACGCACCAACACTCCATTGATTTGTATAGGATTACGCTCACCTCAAACAAAAGCCTCTCGCGACTTAACGGTTGAAGATGCAGATTCCAGAAATGGCTCGTTAGAACGGCAAGGGTTTGGGGAACGCGAGCATGTTCTCAGTTTTTTAATCGGATGAAAAATGACCAAATGAGAGCAGGTTGAAAACTTATGATTGATCGAAAATGAAGAGGGAAAAAACGGCGAAATTAACATGGAGGAGATAGGCGCCAAAGTCCGACTTCTCCTCGCTTAAAGTGAAAATAAAGGTACTAATTGACACCTTAGCCAAATAAAACTTAGTTTTTCAGAAAGCAGAGGCTTGTGGCTACAAAATGTGTGAATTTGATGTCTAGTGAGCAAAGATTGTGGCCATGGTGACGAGTTGAAGTGAAACTTTTGGAAATAGATTTTTTTGGTTCCCGTCACTGAAGCCTTAATTGCATATCAGAGTGGCGATTACACTCACTGTCTTTGAACCCGCACAGGGGGAAGAGCTTTCATTCCTTAATTTTTTTTTTGACACTGAGCTAAAGATGGGAAAAATTCCAACAAAATGAGCTAAAATTCATATCAATCGGTTAACGTATGCACGCGCAGCGTCTCTTTGAAAAAGGTGCTTGATGTGTGATTTTGTCTTTCCTTTTCCCATTCATTCCTATGGGACTTTTATTTGGGAGTTTTTTGGGAATAGCGTCGCCATGGTAACTGGGAATTCTTATAAAAATAATAGCGCAGCGAGTCAGAGCGAGCCGCATCGTTTGATACCTCATTTGTCCCGGTGCGATCTACGGTTCGGGCCGCATTTTAGCGGAAAAGTCGTGGAATAATAAAAAACTAGAAAAATTCCCGCGGAAATTTTGAATGGGCCTGCTAACTCTTTTCAATGAGCTGAACAGTTTAAACTTTCAACCATTGAAATCGGTCAAGAAATGTGGAAGTTATAATCAACTAAAAGTATTACTGGCCCTTTAAGAAACATGCACATTGACGCACATACATTTGATTTTAACTAACATTTCAATGAGCTGAACAGTTTAAAATTTCAACCATTGAAATCGCTCAAGAAATGTAAAAGTTAACCATAATCAAGATCAAATAAAGTATCTTACTGTCCCTTTAAGAAATATGCACATTCACGCACACACATTAGATTTTAACTAACATTTCAATGAGCTGAACAGTTTAAAATTTAAACCGTTGAAATCGCTCAAGAAATGTGCAAGTTAACCATAATCAAGATCAAATAAAGTATCTTACTGCCCCTTTAAGAAACATGCACATTCACGCACACACATTTGATTTTAAGTAACATTTCAATGAGCTGAACAGTTTAAAATTCAAACCATTGAAATCGGTCAAGAAATGTGGAATCTACCATAATTAACAGTATCTCACTGCCCCTTTACAAAACATGCACATTCACGCACACACATTTGATTTTAAGTTGTGAGGAGACGTCACGCACCAACACTCCATTGATTTGTATAGGATTACGCTCACCTCAAACAAAAGCCTCTCGCGACTTAACGGTTGAAGATGCAGATTCCAGAAATGGCTCGTTAGAACGGCAAGGGTTTGGGGAACGCGAGCATGTTCTCAGTTTTTTAATCGGATGAAAAATGACCAAATGAGAGCAGGTTGAAAACTTATGATTGATCGAAAATGAAGAGGCAAAAACGGCGAAAATTACATTGAAAAGAGATCAAAAATGTGCGACTTCTCCTCGCTTAAAGTGAAAATAAAGGTACTAAATGACACCTTAGCCAAATAAAACTTAGTTCTTCAGAAAGCAGAGGCTTGTGGCTACAAAATGTGCGAATTTGATGTCTAGTGAGCAAAGATTGTGGCCATGGTGACGAGTTGAAGTGAAACTTTTGGAAATATATTTTTTGGTTCCCGTCACTGAAGCCTTAATTGGGTATCAGAGTGGCGATTACACTCACTGTCTTTGAACCCGCACAGGGGGAAGAGCTTTCATTCCTTAATTTTTTTTTTGACACTGAGTTAAAGATGACAAAAATTCCAACAAAATGAGCTAATTTTCATATCAATCGGTTAACGTATGCGCGCGCAGCGTCTCTTTGAAAAAGGTGCTTGATGTGTGATTTTGTCTTTCCTTTTCCCATTCATTCCTATGGGACTTTTATTTGGGAGTTTTTTGGGAATAGCGTCGCCATGGTAACTGGGAATTCTTATAAAAATAATAGCGCACCGAGTCAGATCGAGCCGCATCGTTTGATACCTCATTTGTCCCGGTGCGATCTACGGTACGGGCCGCATTTTAGCAGAAAAAAACGCGGAAGATTAAAAAATAAGAAAAACTAGAAAAATTCCCGCGGAAATTTTGAATGGGCCTGCTAACTCTTTTCAATGAGCTGAACAGTTTAAACTTTCAACCGTTGAAATCGGTCAAGAAATGTGCAAGTTAACCATAATCAAGATCAAATAAAGTATCTTACTGTCCCTTTAAGAAATATGCACATTCACGCACACACATTTGATTTTAAGTAACATTTCAATGAGCTGAACAGTTTAAAATTCAAACCATTGAAATCGGTCAAGAAATGTGGAATCTACCATAATCAACAGTATGTTACTGCCCCTTTAAGAAACATGCACATTCACGCACACACATTTGATTTTAAGTAACATTTCAATGAGCTGAACAGTTTAAACTTTCAACCATTGAAATGGGTCAAGAAATGTGGAAGTTAACCATAATCAACACTATGTTACTGCCCCTTTAAGAAACATGCACATTCACGCACACACATTTGATTTTAAGTAACATTTCAATGAGCTGAACAGTTTAAAATTCAAACCATTGAAATCGGTCAAGAAATGTGGAATCTACCATAATCAACACTATGTTACTGCCCCTTTAAGAAACATGCACATTCACGCACACACATTTGATTTTAAGTAACATTTCAATGAGCTGAACAGTTTAAAATTCAAACCATTGAAATCGGTCAAGAAATGTGGAATCTACCATAATTAACAGTATCTCACTGCCCCTTTACAAAACATGCACATTCACGCACACACATTTGATTTTAAGTTGTTTGTGAGGAGACGTCACGCACCAACACTCCATTGATTTGTATAGGATTACGCTCACCTCAAACAAAAGCCTCTCGCGACTTAACGGTTGAAGATGCAGATTCCAGAAATGGCTCGTTAGAACGGCAAGGGTTTGGGGAACGCGAGCATGTTCTCAGTTTTTTAATCGGATGAAAAATGACCAAATGAGAGCAGGTTGAAAACTTATGATTGATCGAAAATGAAGAGGCAAAAACGGCGAAAATTACATTGAAAAGAGATCAAAAATGTGCGACTTCTCCTCGCTTAAAGTGAAAATAAAGGTACTAAATGACACCTTAGCCAAATAAAACTTAGTTTTTCAGAAAGCAGAGGCTTGTGGCTACAAAATGTGCGAATTTGATGTCTAGTGAGCAAAGATTGTGGCCATGGTGACGAGTTGAAGTGAAACTTTTGGAAATATATTTTTTGGTTCCCAGCACTCAGACCTTAATTAGTCACGCTCTAACTGATGCAAGAAAGGCGACTTTCACCCCTTTGCTCACTGTCTTTGAACCCGCACAGGGGGGAGAGCTTTCATTCCTTAATTTTTTTTTTGACACTGAGCTAAAGATGACAAAAATTCCAACAAAATGAGCTAATTTTCATATCGGTCGGTTAACGTATGCGCGCGCAGCGTGTCTTTGAAAAAGGTGCTTGATTGGAGTTGATCTCTTTTGGATTCCCATTCATTCCTATGGGACTTTATTTGGGAGTTTTTTGGGAATAGCGTCGCCATGGTAACTGGGAATTCTTAGAAAAATAATGCCGCACCGAGTCAGATCGAGCCGCATCGTTTGATACCTCTTTTGTCCCGGTGCGATCTACGGTACGGGCCGCATTTTAGCAGAAAAAACGCGGAAGATTAAAGAATAATAAGAAGAAAAAAAATAAACCCCTTTTCTAGGATAGTAATATGTGCCTGCTTGCTCCGCAAGCAGCAGCTTCGCTGCTGCTTGCTCCGCTTAGCAGGCCCATAATAATAAACCCATTTTCTAGGATAGTAATATGTGCCTGCTTGCTCCGCAAGCAGCAGCTTCGCTGCTGCTTGCTCCGCTTAGCAGGCCCATAACTAGAAAAATTCCCGCGGAAATTTTGAATGGGCCTGCTAACTCTTTTCAATGAGCTGAACAGTTTAAAATTCAAACCATTGAAATCGGTCAAGAAATGTGGAATCTACCATAATTAACAGTATCTCACTGCCCCTTTACAAAACATGCACATTCACGCACACACATTTGATTTTAAGTAACATTTCAATGAGCTGAACAGTTTAAAATTTAAACCATTGAAATCAGTCAAGAAATGTGGAAGTTCACCATAATCAACATCAACTAAAAGTATCTTACTGCCCCTTTACAAAACATGCACATTCACGCACACACATTTGATTTTAAGTAACATTTCAATAAGCTGAACAGTTTAAAATTTAAACCATTGAAATCGGTCAAGAAATGTGGAATCTACCATAATCAACAGAATGTTACTGCCCCTTTAAGAAACATGCACATTCACTCACACACATTTGATTTTAAGTAACATTTCAATGAGCTGAACAGTTTAAACTTTCAACCATTGAAATGGGTCAAGAAATGTGCAAGTTAACCATAATCAACACGATGTTACTGCCCCTTTAAGAAACATGCACATTCACGCACACACATTTGATTTTAAGTAACATTTCAATGAGCTGAACAGTTTAAAATTCAAACCATTGAAATCGGTCAAGAAATGTGGAATCTACCATAATTAACAGTATCTCACTGCCCCTTTACAAAACATGCACATTCACGCACACACATTTGATTTTAAGTTGTGAGGAGACGTCACGCACCAACACTCCATTGATTTGTATAGGATTACGCTCACCTCAAACAAAAGCCTCTCGCGACTTAACGGTTAAAGATGCAGATTCCAGAAATGGCTCGTTAGAACGGCAAGGGTTTGGGGAACGCGAGCATGTTCTCAGTTTTTTAATCGGATGAAAAATGACCAAATGAGAGCAGGTTGAAAACTTATGATTGATCGAAAATGAAGAGGGAAAAAACGGCGAAATTAACATGGAGGAGATAGGCGTCAAAGTCCGACTTCTCCTCGCTTAAAGTGAAAATAAAGGTACTAAATGACACCGTAGCCAAATAAAACTTAGTTCTTCAGAAAGCAGAGGCTTGTGGCTACAAAATGTGCGAATTTGATGTCTAGTGAGCAAAGATTGTGGCCATGGTGACGAGTTGAAGTGAAACTTTTGGAAATAGATTTTTTGGTTCCCGTCACTGAAGCCTTAATTAGTCACACTCTAAATAGGCGACTTTTCCCCTTTGCTCACTGTCTTTGAACCCTCACAGGGGGGAGAGCTTTCATTCCTTAAAATTTTTTTTGACACTGAGCTAAAGATGACAAAAATTCCAACAAAATGAGCTAATTTTCATATCGGTCGGTTAATGTATGCGCGCGCAGCGTGTCTTTGAAAAAGGTGCTTGATTGGAGTTGATCTCTTTCGGATTCCCATTCATTCCTATGGGACTTTATTTGGGAGTTTTTTGGGAATAGCGTCGCCATGGTAACTGGGAATTCTTATAAAAATAATAGCGCAGCGAGTCAGATCGAGCCGCATCGTTTGATACCTCTTTTGTCCCGGTGCGATCTACGGTTCGGGCCCTATTTTTGCGGAAAAGTCGCTGGAAGATGATATAAAAACTAGAAAAATTCCCGCGGAAATTTTGAATGGGCCTGCTAACTCTTTTCAATGAGCTGAACAGTTTAAACTTTCAACCATTGAAATCGGTCAAGAAATGTGGAAGTTAACAATAATCAACAGTATGTTACTGCCCCTTTAAGAAACATGCACATTCACGCACACACATTTGATTTTAAGTAACATTTCAATGAGCTGAACAGTTTAAAATTTAAACCATTGAAATCGGTCAAGAAATGTGGAAGTTCAACACAATCAAGTATCTTACTGCCCCTTTACAAAACATGCACATTCACGCACACACATTTGATTTTAAGTTGTGAGGAGACGTCACGCACCAACACTCCATTGATTTGTATAGGATTACGCTCACCTCAAACAAAAGCCTCTCGCGACTTAACGGTTGAAGATGCAGATTCCAGAAATGGCTTGTTAGAACGGCAAGGGTTTGGGGAACGCGAGCATGTTCTCAGATTTTTAATCGGATGAAAAATGACCAAATGAGAGCAGGTTGAAAACTTATGATTGATCGAAAATGAAGAGGGAAAAAACGGCGAAATTAACATGGAGGAGATAGGCGAGAAAGTCCGACTTCTCCTCGCTTAAAGTGAAAATAAAGGTACTAAATGACACCTTAGCCAAATAAAACTTAGTTTTTCAGAAAGCAGAGGCTTGTGGCTACAAAATGTGTGAATTTGATGTCTAGTGAGCAAAGATTGTGGCCATGGTGACGAGTTGAAGTGAAACTTTTGGAAATAGATTTTTTGGTTCCCGTCACTGAAGCCTTAATTGCATATCAGAGTGGCGATTACACTCACTGTCTTTGAACCCGCACAGGGGGAAGAGCTTTCATTCCTTAATATTTTTTTTGACACTGAGCTAAAGATGGGAAAAATTCCAACAAAATGAGCTAAAATTCATATCAATCGGTGAACGTATGCGCGCGCAGCGTGTCTTGGAAAAAGGTGCTCGTTTGGAGTTGATATCCCATTCATTCCTATGGGTTTTTCCTTCCTTGAATTTTGGGTGGTTTTTTGGGAATAGCGTCGCCATGGTAACTGGGAATTCTTATAAAAATAATAGCGCAGCGAGTCAGAGCGAGCCGCATCGTTTGATACCTCATTTGTCCCGGTGCGATCTACGGTTCGGGCCGCATTTTTGCGGAAAAGTCGGTGGAAGAATAAAAAAGAAAAAGAAAAATAATAAACCCTTTTCTAGGGTGGATAGTAATATGTGCCTGCTTGCTCCGCAAGCAGCAGCTTCGCTGCTGCTTGCTCCGCTTAGCAGGCCCATAACTAGAAAAATTCCCGCGGAAATTTTGAATGGGCCTGCTAACTCTTTTCAATGAGCTGAACAGTTTAAACTTTCAACCATTGAAATCGCTCAAGAAATGTGCAAGTTAACCATAATCTACTAAAAGTATTACTGCCCCTTTAAGAAACATGCACATTCACGCACACACATTTGATTTTAACTAACATTTCAATGAGCTGAACAGTTTAAAATTTAAACCATTGAAATCAGTCAAGAAATGTGGAAGTTCACCATAATCAACATCAACTAAAAGTATCTTACTGCCCCTTTACAAAACATGCACATTCACGCACACACATTTGATTTTAAGTAACATTTCAATGAGCTGAACAGTTTAAAATTTAAACCATTGAAATCGGTCAAGAAATGTGGAATCTACCATAATCAACAGTATGTTACTGCCCCTTTAAGAAACATGCACATTCACGCACACACATTTGATTTTAAGTAACATTTCAATGAGCTGAACAGTTTAAAATTCAAACCATTGAAATCGGTCAAGAAATGTGGAATCTACCATAATTAACAGTATCTCACTGCCCCTTTACAAAACATGCACATTCACGCACACACATTTGATTTTAAGTTGTGAGGAGACGTCACGCACCAACACTCCATTGATTTGTATAGGATTACGCTCACCTCAAACAAAAGCCTCTCGCGACTTAACGGTTGAAGATGCAGATTCCAGAAATGGCTCGTTAGAACGGCAAGGGTTTGGGGAACGCGAGCATGTTCTCAGTTTTTTAATCGGATGAAAAATGACCAAATGAGAGCAGGTTGAAAACTTATGATTGATCGAAAATGAAGAGGCAAAAACGGCGAAAATTACATTGAAAAGAGATCAAAAATGTGCGACTTCTCCTCGCTTAAAGTGAAAATAAAGGTACTAAATGACACCTTAGCCAAATAAAACTTAGTTCTTCAGAAAGCAGAGGCTTGTGGCTACAAAATGTGCGAATTTGATGTCTAGTGAGCAAAGATTGTGGCCATGGTGACGAGTTGAAGTGAAACTTTTGGAAATATATTTTTTGGTTCCCAGCACTCAGACCTTAATTAGTCACGCTCTAACTGATGCAAGAAAGGCGACTTTCACCCCTTTGCTCACTGTCTTTGAACCCGCACAGGGGGGAGAGCTTTCATTCCTTAATTTTTTTTTTGACACTGAGCTAAAGATGACAAAAATTCCAACAAAATGAGCTAATTTTCACATCGGTCGGTTAACGTATGCGCGCGCAGCGTGTCTTGGAAAAAGGTGCTTGATTGGAGTTGATCTCTTTCGGATTCCCATTCATTCCTATGGGACTTTTTGGGGGACATTTTGGGGAATTGTGTCGCCATGGTAACTGGGAATTCTTATAAAAATAATAGCGCAGCGAGTCAGATCGAGCCGCATCGTTTGATACCTTATTTGTCGCGGTGCGATCTACGGTT
The DNA here is from genome assembly GCF_054856555.1 of Leptonotus elevatus. Classification (NCBI taxonomy): domain Eukaryota; kingdom Metazoa; phylum Chordata; class Actinopteri; order Syngnathiformes; family Syngnathidae; genus Leptonotus; species Leptonotus elevatus. Next base: position 7,042,641 of record NC_141260.1, on the reverse strand, counting down.
CGGGCCCTATTTTTGCGGAAAAGTCGGTGGAAGATAATATAAAAAAAAAAATAATAAACCCTTTTCTAGGGTGGATAGTAATATGTGCCTGCTTGCTCCGCAAGCAGCAGCTTCGCTGCTGCTTGCTCCGCTTAGCAGGCCCATAATAAGAAGAATAATATTAAACCCTTTTTTCTAGGATAGTAATATGTGCCTGCTTGCTCCGCAAGCAGCAGCTTCGCTGCTGCTTGCTCCGCTTAGCAGGCCCATAACTAGAAAAATTCCCGCGGAAATTTTGAATGGGCCTGCTAACTCTTTTCAATGAGCTGAACAGTTTAAACTTTCAACCATTGAAATCGGTCAAGAAATGTGCAAGTTAACCATAATCAACAGTATGTTACTGCCCCTTTAAGAAACATGCACATTCACGCACACACATTTGATTTTAAGTAACATTTCAATGAGCTGAACAGTTTAAAATTTCAACCATTGAAATCGGTCAAGAAATGTGCAAGTTAACTAAAATCAACAGTATGTCACTGCCCCTTTAAGAAACATGCACATTCACGCACACACATTTGATTTTAAGTAACATTTCAATGAGCTGAACAGTTTAAAATTCAAACCATTGAAATCGGTCAAGAAATGTGGAATCTACCATAATTAACAGTATCTCACTGCCCCTTTACAAAACATGCACATTCACGCACACACATTGGATTTTAAGTTGTGAGGAGACGTCACGCACCAACACTCCATTGATTTGTATAGGATTACGCTCACCTCAAACAAAAGCCTCTCGCGACTTAACGGTTGAAGATGCAGATTCCAGAAATGGCTCGTTAGAACGGCAAGGGTTTGGGGAACGCGAGCATGTTCTCAGTTTTTTAATCGGATGAAAAATGACCAAATGAGAGCAGGTTGAAAACTTATGATTGATCGAAAATGAAGAGGCAAAAACGGCGAAAATTACATTGAAAAGAGATCAAAAATGTGCGACTTCTCCTCGCTTAAAGTGAAAATAAAGGTACTAAATGACACCTTAGCCAAATAAAACTTAGTTCTTCAGAAAGCAGAGGCTTGTGGCTACAAAATGTGCGAATTTGATGTCTAGTGAGCAAAGATTGTGGCCATGGTGACGAGTTGAAGTGAAACTTTTGGAAATATATTTTTTGGTTCCCACCACTCAGACCTTAATTAGTCACACTCTAAATAGGCGACTTTCACCCTTTGCTCACTGTCTTTGAACCCGCACAGGGGGGAGAGCTTTCATTCCTTAATTTTTTTTTTGACACTGAGCTAAAGATGACAAAAATTCCAACAAAATGAGCTAATTTTCATATCGGTCGGTTAATGTATGCGCGCGCAGCGTGTCTTTGAAAAAGGTGCTTGATTGGAGTTGATCTCTTTCGGATTCCCATTCATTCCTATGGGACTTTATTTGGGAGTTTTTTGGGAATAGCGTCGCCATGGTAACTGGGAATTCTTATAAAAATAATAGCGCAGCGAGTCAGATCGAGCCGCATCGTTTGATACCTCTTTTGTCCCGGTGCGATCTACGGTTCGGGCCCTATTTTTGCGGAAAAGTCGCTGGAAGATGATATAAAAATAATAATATTAAACACTTTTCTAGGGTGGATAGTAATATGTGCCTGCTTGCTCCGCAAGCAGCAGCGATGTGCCTGCTTGCTCCGCAAGCAGCAGCTTCGCTGCTGCTTGCTCCGCTTAGCAGGCCCATAATAAAAACTAGAAAAATTCCCGCGGAAATTTTGAATGGGCCTGCTAACTCGCGTGGAAACACGCAATAAAAATAACATTTAAACCATTGAAATCGCTCAAGAAATGTGCAAGTTAACCATAATCTACTAAAAGTATTACTGCCCCTTTAAGAAACATGCACATTCACGCACACACATTTGATTTTAACTAACATTTCAATGAGCTGAACAGTTTAAAATTTAAACCATTGAAATCGGTCAAGAAATATTGGAAGTTACCCATAATCAAGATCAAATAAAGTATCTTACTGTCCCTTTAAGAAACATGCACATTCACGCACACACATTTGATTTTAACCAACATTTCAATGAGCTGAACAGTTTAAAATTTAAACCATTGAAATCGCTCAAGAAATGTAAAAGTTAACCATAATCAAGATCAAATAAAGTATCTTACTGCCCCTTTAAGAAACATGCACATTCACGCACACACATTTGATTTTAAGTAACATTTCAATGAGCTGAACAGTTTAAAATTCAAACCATTGAAATCGGTCAAGAAATGTGGAATCTACCATAATTAACAGTATCTCACTGCCCCTTTACAAAACATGCACATTCACGCACACACATTAGATTTTAAGTTGTGAGGAGACGTCACGCACCAACACTCCATTGATTTGTATAGGATTACGCTCACCTCAAACAAAAGCCTCTCGCGACTTAACGGTTGAAGATACAGATTCCAGAAATGGCTCGTTAGAACGGCAAGGGTTTGGGGAACGCGAGCATGTTCTCAGTTTTTTAATCGGATGAAAAATGACCAAATGAGAGCAGGTTGAAAACTTATGATTGATCGAAAATGAAGAGGCAAAAACGGCGAAAATTACATTGAAAAGAGATCAAAAATGTGCGACTTCTCCTCGCTTAAAGTGAAAATAAAGGTACTAAATGACACCTTAGCCAAATAAAACTTAGTTCTTCAGAAAGCAGAGGCTTGTGGCTACAAAATGTGCGAATTTGATGTCTAGTGAGCAAAGATTGTGGTCATGGTGACGAGTTGAAGTGAAACTTTTGGAAATATATTTTTTGGTTCCCAGCACTCAGACCTTAATTAGTCACGCTCTAACTGATGCAAGAAAGGCGACTTTCACCCCTTTGCTCACTGTCTTTGAACCCGCACAGGGGGGAGAGCTTTCATTCCTTAAATTTTTTTTTGACACTGAGCTAAAGATGACAAAAATTCCAACAAAATGAGCTAATTTTCATATCGGTCGGTTAACGTATGCGCGCGCAGCGTGTCTTTGAAAAAGGTGCTTGATTGGAGTTGATCTCTTTCGGATTCCCATTCATTCCTATGGGACTTTATTTGGGAGTTTTTTGGGAATAGCGTCGCCATGGTAACTGGGAATTCTTATAAAAATAATAGCGCAGCGAGTCAGAGCGAGCCGCATCGTTTGATACCTCTTTTGTCCCGGTGCGATCTACGGTTCGGGCCCTATTTTTGCGGAAAAGTCGCTGGAAGATAATATAAAAACTAGAAAAATTCCCGCGGAAATTTTGAATGGGCCTGCTAACTCTTTTCAATGAGCTGAACAGTTTAAACTTTCAACCATTGAAATCGGTCAAGAAATGTGGAAGTTAACCATAATCTACTAAAAGTGTTACTGCCCCTTTAAGAAACATGCACATTCACGCACACACATTTGATTTTAAGTAACATTTCAATGAGCTGAACAGTTTAAAATTCAAACCATTGAAATCGGTCAAGAAATGTGGAATCTACCATAATTAACAGTATCTCACTGCCCCTTTACAAAACATGCACATTCACGCACACACATTTGATTTTAAGTTGTGAGGAGACGTCACGCACCAACATTCCATTGATTTGTATAGGATTACGCTCACCTCAAACAAAAGCCTCTCGCGACTTAACGGTTGAAGATGCAGATTCCAGAAATGGCTCGTTAGAACGGCAAGGGTTTGGGGAACGCGAGCATGTTCTCAGATTTTTAATCGGATGAAAAATGACCAAATGAGAGCAGGTTGAAAACTTATGATTGATCGAAAATGAAGAGGGAAAAAACGGCGAAATTAACATGGAGGAGATAGGCGAGAAAGTCCGACTTCTCCTCGCTTAAAGTGAAAATAAAGGTACTAAATGACACCTTAGCCAAATAAAACTTAGTTTTTCAGAAAGCAGAGGCTTGTGGCTACAAAATGTGTGAATTTGATGTCTAGTGAGCAAAGATTGTGGCCATGGTGACGAGTTGAAGTGAAACTTTTGGAAATAGATTTTTTGGTTCCCGTCACTGAAGCCTTAATTGCATATCAGAGTGGCGATTACACTCACTGTCTTTGAACCCGCACAGGGGGAAGAGCTTTCATTCCTTAATATTTTTTTTGACACTGAGCTAAAGATGGGAAAAATTCCAACAAAATGAGCTAAAATTCATATCAATCGGTGAACGTATGCGCGCGCAGCGTCTCTTTGAAAAAGGTGCTCGTTTGGAGTTGATATCCCATTCATTCCTATGGGTTTTTCCTTCCTTGAATTTTGGGTGGTTTTTTGGGAATAGCGTCGCCATGGTAACTGGGAATTCTTATAAAAATAATAGCGCAGCGAGTCAGAGCGAGCCGCATCGTTTGATACCTCATTTGTCCCGGTGCGATCTACGGTTCGGGCCGCATTTTTGCGGAAAAGTCGGTGGAAGAATAAAAAAGAAAAAGAAAAACTAGAAAAATTCCCGCGGAAATTTTGAATGGGCCTGCTAACTCTTTTCAATGAGCTGAACAGTTTAAACTTTCAACCATTGAAATCGGTCAAGAAATGTGGAAGTTAACAATAATCAACAGTATGTTACTGCCCCTTTAAGAAACATGCACATTCACGCACACACATTTGATTTTAAGTAACATTTCAATGAGCTGAACAGTTTAAAATTTAAACCATTGAAATCGGTCAAGAAATGTGGAAGTTCAACACAATCAAGTATCTTACTGCCCCTTTACAAAACATGCACATTCACGCACACACATTTGATTTTAAGTTGTGAGGAGACGTCACGCACCAACACTCCATTGATTTGTATAGGATTACGCTCACCTCAAACAAAAGCCTCTCGCGACTTAACGGTTGAAGATGCAGATTCCAGAAATGGCTTGTTAGAACGGCAAGGGTTTGGGGAACGCGAGCATGTTCTCAGATTTTTAATCGGATGAAAAATGACCAAATGAGAGCAGGTTGAAAACTTATGATTGATCGAAAATGAAGAGGGAAAAAACGGCGAAATTAACATGGAGGAGATAGGCGAGAAAGTCCGACTTCTCCTCGCTTAAAGTGAAAATAAAGGTACTAAATGACACCTTAGCCAAATAAAACTTAGTTTTTCAGAAAGCAGAGGCTTGTGGCTACAAAATGTGTGAATTTGATGTCTAGTGAGCAAAGATTGTGGCCATGGTGACGAGTTGAAGTGAAACTTTTGGAAATAGATTTTTTGGTTCCCGTCACTGAAGCCTTAATTGCATATCAGAGTGGCGATTACACTCACTGTCTTTGAACCCGCACAGGGGGAAGAGCTTTCATTCCTTAATATTTTTTTTGACACTGAGCTAAAGATGGGAAAAATTCCAACAAAATGAGCTAAAATTCATATCAATCGGTGAACGTATGCGCGCGCAGCGTGTCTTGGAAAAAGGTGCTCGTTTGGAGTTGATATCCCATTCATTCCTATGGGTTTTTCCTTCCTTGAATTTTGGGTGGTTTTTTGGGAATAGCGTCGCCATGGTAACTGGGAATTCTTATAAAAATAATAGCGCAGCGAGTCAGAGCGAGCCGCATCGTTTGATACCTCATTTGTCCCGGTGCGATCTACGGTTCGGGCCGCATTTTTGCGGAAAAGTCGGTGGAAGAATAAAAAAGAAAAAGAAAAATAATAAACCCTTTTCTAGGGTGGATAGTAATATGTGCCTGCTTGCTCCGCAAGCAGCAGCTTCGCTGCTGCTTGCTCCGCTTAGCAGGCCCATAATAATAAACCCTTTTCTAGGGTGGATAGTAATATGTGCCTGCTTGCTCCGCAAGCAGCAGCTTCGCTGCTGCTTGCTCCGCTTAGCAGGCCCATAACTAGAAAAATTCCCGCGGAAATTTTGAATGGGCCTGCTAACTCTTTTCAATGAGCTGAACAGTTTAAACTTTCAACCATTGAAATCGGTCAAGAAATGTGGAAGTTAACCATAATCTACTAAAAGTATTACTGCCCCTTTAAGAAACATGCACATTCACGCGCATACATTTTATTTTAACTAACATTTCAATGAGCTGAACAGTTTAAAAATTCAACCATTGAAATCGCTCAAGAAATGTGCAAGTTAACCATAATCAAGATCAAATAAAGTATCTTACTGTCCCTTTAAGAAATATGCACATTCACGCACACACATTTTATTTTAACCAACATTTCAATGAGCTGAACAGTTTAAAATTTAAACCATTGAAATCGCTCAAGAAATGTAAAAGTTAACCATAATCAACAATATGTTACTGCCCCTTTAAGAAACATGCACATTCACGCACACACATTTGATTTTAAGTAACATTTCAATGAGCTGAACAGTTTAAAATTCAAACCATTGAAATCGGTCAAGAAATGTGGAATCTACCATAATTAACAGTATCTCACTGCCCCTTTACAAAACATGCACATTCACGCACACACATTTGATTTTAAGTTGTGAGGAGACGTCACGCACCAACACTCCATTGATTTGTATAGGATTACGCTCACCTCAAACAAAAGCCTCTCGCGACTTAACGGTTGAAGATGCAGATTCCAGAAATGGCTCGTTAGAAAGGCAAGGGTTTGGGGAACGCGAGCATGTTCTCAGTTTTTTAATCGGATGAAAAATGACCAAATGAGAGCAGGTTGAAAACTTATGATTGATCGAAAATGAAGAGGGAAAAAACGGCGAAATTAACATGGAGGAGATAGGCGCCAAAGTCCGACTTCTCCTCGCTTAAAGTGAAAATAAAGGTACTAAATGACACCTTAGCCAAATAAAACTTAGTTTTTCAGAAAGCAGAGGCTTGTGGCTACAAAATGTGCGAATTTGAGGTCTAGTGAGCAAAGATTGTGGCCATGGTGACGAGTTGAAGTGAAACTTTTGGAAATAAGATTTTTTGGTTCCCGTCACTGAAGCCTTAATTGCATATCAGAGTGGCGATTACACTCACTGTCTTTGAACCCGCACAGGGGGAAGAGCTTTCATTCCTTAATATTTTTTTTGACACTGAGCTAAAGATGGGAAAAATTCCAACAAAATGAGCTAAAATTCATATCAATCGGTTAACGTATGCACGCGCAGCGTCTCTTTGAAAAAGGTGCTTGATGTGTGATTTTGTCTTTCCTTTTCCCATTCATTCCTATGGGACTTTTATTTGGGAGTTTTTTGGGAATAGCGTCGCCATGGTAACTGGGAATTCTTATAAAAATAATAGCGCAGCGAGTCAGAGCGAGCCGCATCGTTTGATACCTCATTTGTCCCGGTGCGATCTACGGTTCGGGCCGCATTTTAGCGGAAAAGTCGTGGAATAATAAAAAATAATAATATACACTTTTCTAGGGTGGATAGTAATATGTGCCTGCTTGCTCCGCAAGCAGCAGCTTCGCTGCTGCTTGCTCCGCTTAGCAGGCCCATAACTAGAAAAATTCCCGCTCGTTAGAACGGCAAGGGTTTGGGGAACGCGAGCATGTTCTCAGTTTTTTAATCGGATGAAAAATGACCAAATGAGAGCAGGTTGAAAACTTATGATTGATCGAAAATGAAGAGGCAAAAACGGCGAAAATTACATTGAAAAGAGATCAAAAATGTGCGACTTCTCCTCGCTTAAAGTGAAAATAAAGGTACTAAATGACACCTTAGCCAAATAAAACTTAGTTCTTCAGAAAGCAGAGGCTTGTGGCTACAAAATGTGCGAATTTGATGTCTAGTGAGCAAAGATTGTGGCCATGGTGACGAGTTGAAGTGAAACTTTTGGAAATAGATTTTTTGGTTCCCGTCACTGAAGCCTTAATTGGGTATCAGAGTGGCGATTACACTCACTGTCTTTGAACCCGCACAGGGGGAAGAGCTTTCATTCCTTAATTTTTTTTTTGACACTGAGTTAAAGATGACAAAAATTCCAACAAAATGAGCTAATTTTCATATCAATCGGTTAACGTATGCGCGCGCAGCGTCTCTTTGAAAAAGGTGCTTGATGTGTGATTTTGTCTTTCCTTTTCCCATTCATTCCTATGGGACTTTTATTTGGGAGTTTTTTGGGAATAGCATCGCCATGGTAAGTGGGAATTCTTAGAAAAATAATGCCGCATCGAGTCAGATCGAGCCGCATCGTTTGATACTTCATTTGTCCCGGTGCGATGTACGGTACGGACTGCATTCTTGCGGAAAAAACTGTGGAAGATTAAAAAATAAGATTAAGAATAAAAAAAATAAACCCCTTTTCTAGGATAGTAATATGTGCCTGCTTGCTCCGCAAGCAGCAGCTTCGCTGCTGCTTGCTCCGCTTAGCAGGCCCATAATAAAAATAAACCCTTTTCTAGGGTGGATAGTAATATGTGCCTGCTTGCTCCGCAAGCAGCAGCTTCGCTGCTGCTTGCTCCGCTTAGCAGGCCCATAACTAGAAAAATTCCCGCGGAAATTTTGAATGGGCCTGCTAACTCTTTTCAATGAGCTGAACAGTTTAAACTTTCAACCATTGAAATCGGTCAAGAAATGTGGAAGTTATAATCAACTAAAAGTATTACTGGCCCTTTAAGAAACATGCACATTCACGCACATACATTTGATTTTAACTAACATTTCAATGAGCTGAACAGTTTAAAATTTCAACCATTGAAATCGCTCAAGAAATGTAAAAGTTAACCATAATCAAGATCAAATAAAGTATCTTACTGTCCCTTTAAGAAATATGCACATTCACGCACACACATTAGATTTTAACTAACATTTCAATGAGCTGAACAGTTTAAAATTTAAACCGTTGAAATCGCTCAAGAAATGTGCAAGTTAACCATAATCAAGATCAAATAAAGTATCTTACTGCCCCTTTAAGAAACATGCACATTCACGCACACACATTTGATTTTAAGTAACATTTCAATGAGCTGAACAGTTTAAAATTCAAACCATTGAAATCGGTCAAGAAATGTGGAATCTACCATAATTAACAGTATCTCACTGCCCCTTTACAAAACATGCACATTCACGCACACACATTTGATTTTAAGTTGTGAGGAGACGTCACGCACCAACACTCCATTGATTTGTATAGGATTACGCTCACCTCAAACAAAAGCCTCTCGCGACTTAACGGTTGAAGATGCAGATTCCAGAAATGGCTCGTTAGAACGGCAAGGGTTTGGGGAACGCGAGCATGTTCTCAGTTTTTTAATCGGATGAAAAATGACCAAATGAGAGCAGGTTGAAAACTTATGATTGATCGAAAATGAAGAGGCAAAAACGGCGAAAATTACATTGAAAAGAGATCAAAAATGTGCGACTTCTCCTCGCTTAAAGTGAAAATAAAGGTACTAAATGACACCTTAGCCAAATAAAACTTAGTTCTTCAGAAAGCAGAGGCTTGTGGCTACAAAATGTGCGAATTTGATGTCTAGTGAGCAAAGATTGTGGCCATGGTGACGAGTTGAAGTGAAACTTTTGGAAATAGATTTTTTGGTTCCCGTCACTGAAGCCTTAATTAGTCACACTCTAAATAGGCGACTTTTCCCCTTTGCTCACTGTCTTTGAACCCTCACAGGGGGGAGAGCTTTCATTCCTTAAAATTTTTTTTGACACTGAGCTAAAGATGACAAAAATTCCAACAAAATGAGCTAATTTTCATATCGGTCGGTTAATGTATGCGCGCGCAGCGTGTCTTTGAAAAAGGTGCTTGATTGGAGTTGATCTCTTTCGGATTCCCATTCATTCCTATGGGACTTTATTTGGGAGTTTTTTGGGAATAGCGTCGCCATGGTAACTGGGAATTCTTATAAAAATAATAGCGCACCGAGTCAGATCGAGCCGCATCGTTTGATACCTCATTTGTCCCGGTGCGATCTACGGTACGGGCCGCATTTTAGCAGAAAAAAACGCGGAAGATTAAAAAATAAGAAAAATAACTAGAAAAATTCCCGCGGAAATTTTGAATGGGCCTGCTAACTCTTTTCAATGAGCTGAACAGTTTAAACTTTCAACCATTGAAATCGGTCAAGAAATGTGGAAGTTAACCAAAATCAACAGTATGTTACTGCCCCTATAAGAAACATGCACATTCACGCACACACATTTGATTTTAAGTAACATTTCAATGAGCTGAACAGTTTAAAATTCAAACCATTGAAATCGGTCAAGAAATGTGCAAGTTAACCAAAATCAACAGTATCTCACTGCCCCTTTACAAAACATGCACATTCACGCACACACATTTGATTTTAAGTTGTGAGGAGACGTCACGCACCAACACTCCATTGGATTGTATAGGATTACGCTCACCTCAAACAAAAGCCTCTCGCGACTTAACGGTTGAAGATGCAGATTCCAGAAATGGCTTGTTAGAACGGCAAGGGTTTGGGGAACGCGAGCATGTTCTCAGTTTTTTAATCGGATGAAAAATGACCAAATGAGAGCAGGTTGAAAACTTATGATTGATCGAAAATGAAGAGGGAAAAACGGCGAAAATTACATTGAAAAGAGATCAAAAATGTGCGACTTCTCCTCGCTTAAAGTGAAAATAAAGGTACTAAATGACACCTTAGCCAAATAAAAATTAGTTCTTCAGAAAGCAGAGGCTTGTGGCTACAAAATGTGCGAATTTGATGTCTAGTGAGCAAAGATTGTGGCCATGGTGACGAGTTGAAGTGAAACTTTTGGAAATAGATTTTTTGGTTCCCGTCACTGAAGCCTTAATTGGGTATCAGAGTGGCGATTACACTCACTGTCTTTGAACCCGCACAGGGGGAAGAGCTTTCATTCCTTAATTTTTTTTTTGACACTGAGTTAAAGATGACAAAAATTCCAACAAAATGAGCTAATTTTCATATCAATCGGTTAACGTATGCGCGCGCAGCGTCTCTTTGAAAAAGGTGCTTGATGTGTGATTTTGTCTTTCCTTTTCCCATTCATTCCTATGGGACTTTTATTTGGGAGTTTTTTGGGAATAGCGTCGCCATGGTAACTGGGAATTCTTATAAAAATAATAGCGCACCGAGTCAGATCGAGCCGCATCGTTTGATACCTCATTTGTCCCGGTGCGATCTACGGTACGGGCCGCATTTTAGCAGAAAAAACGCGGAAGATTAAAAAATAAGAAGAAAAACTAGAAAAATTCCCGCGGAAATTTTGAATGGGCCTGCTAACTCTTTTCAATGAGCTGAACAGTTTAAACTTTCAACCATTGAAATCGGTCAAGAAATGTGGAAGTTAACCATAATCTACTAAAAGTATTACTGCCCCTTTAAGAAACATGCACATTCACGCGCATACATTTTATTTTAACTAACATTTCAATGAGCTGAACAGTTTAAAAATTCAACCATTGAAATCGCTCAAGAAATGTGCAAGTTAACCATAATCAAGATCAAATAAAGTATCTTACTGTCCCTTTAAGAAATATGCACATTCACGCACACACATTTTATTTTAACCAACATTTCAATGAGCTGAACAGTTTAAAATTTAAACCATTGAAATCGCTCAAGAAATGTAAAAGTTAACCATAATCAACAATATGTTACTGCCCCTTTAAGAAACATGCACATTCACGCACACACATTTGATTTTAAGTAACATTTCAATGAGCTGAACAGTTTAAAATTCAAACCATTGAAATCGGTCAAGAAATGTGGAATCTACCATAATTAACAGTATCTCACTGCCCCTTTACAAAACATGCACATTCACGCACACACATTTGATTTTAAGTTGTGAGGAGACGTCACGCACCAACACTCCATTGATTTGTATAGGATTACGCTCACCTCAAACAAAAGCCTCTCGCGACTTAACGGTTGAAGATGCAGATTCCAGAAATGGCTCGTTAGAAAGGCAAGGGTTTGGGGAACGCGAGCATGTTCTCAGTTTTTTAATCGGATGAAAAATGACCAAATGAGAGCAGGTTGAAAACTTATGATTGATCGAAAATGAAGAGGGAAAAAACGGCGAAATTAACATGGAGGAGATAGGCGCCAAAGTCCGACTTCTCCTCGCTTAAAGTGAAAATAAAGGTACTAAATGACACCTTAGCCAAATAAAACTTAGTTTTTCAGAAAGCAGAGGCTTGTGGCTACAAAATGTGCGAATTTGAGGTCTAGTGAGCAAAGATTGTGGCCATGGTGACGAGTTGAAGTGAAACTTTTGGAAATAAGATTTTTTGGTTCCCGTCACTGAAGCCTTAATTGCATATCAGAGTGGCGATTACACTCACTGTCTTTGAACCCGCACAGGGGGAAGAGCTTTCATTCCTTAATATTTTTTTTGACACTGAGCTAAAGATGGGAAAAATTCCAACAAAATGAGCTAAAATTCATATCAATCGGTTAACGTATGCACGCGCAGCGTCTCTTTGAAAAAGGTGCTTGATGTGTGATTTTGTCTTTCCTTTTCCCATTCATTCCTATGGGACTTTTATTTGGGAGTTTTTTGGGAATAGCGTCGCCATGGTAACTGGGAATTCTTATAAAAATAATAGCGCAGCGAGTCAGAGCGAGCCGCATCGTTTGATACCTCATTTGTCCCGGTGCGATCTACGGTTCGGGCCGCATTTTAGCGGAAAAGTCGTGGAATAATAAAAAATAACTAGAAAAATTCCCGCGGAAATTTTGAATGGGCCTGCTAACTCGCGTGGAAACACGCAATAAAAATAACATTTAAACCATTGAAATCGCTCAAGAAATGTGCAAGTTAACCATAATCAAGATCAAATAAAGTATCTTACTGTACCTTTAAGAAATATGCACATTCACGCACACACATTTGATTTTAACCAACATTTATATGAGCTGAACAGTTTAAAATTTAAACCATTGAAATCGGTCAAGAAAAGTGCAAGTTAACCATAATCAAGATCAAATAAAGTATCTTACTGTCCCTTTAAGAAATATGCACATTCACGCACACACATTTGATTTTAACCAACAATTCAATGAGCTGAACAGTTTAAAATTTAAACCATTGAAATCGCTCAAGAAATGTAAAAGTGAACCATAATCAAGATCAAATAAAGTATCTTACTGCCCCTTTAAGAAACATGCACATTCACGCACACACATTTGATTTTAAGTAACATTTCAATGAGCTGAACAGTTTAAAATTTAAACCATTGAAATCGGTCAAGAAATGTGGAATCTACCATAATTAACAGTATCTCACTGCCCCTTTACAAAACATGCACATTCACGCACACACATTTGATTTTAAGTTGTGAGGAGACGTCACGCACCAACACTCCATTGATTTGTATAGGATTACGCTCACCTCAAACAAAAGCCTCTCGCGACTTAACGGTTGAAGATGCAGATTCCAGAAATGGCTCGTTAGAACGGCAAGGGTTTGGGGAACGCGAGCATGTTCTCAGTTTTTTAATCGGATGAAAAATGACCAAATGAGAGCAGGTTGAAAACTTATGATTGATCGAAAATGAAGAGGCAAAAACGGCGAAAATTACATTGAAAAGAGATCAAAAATGTGCGACTTCTCCTCGCTTAAAGTGAAAATAAAGGTACTAAATGACACCTTAGCCAAATAAAACTTAGTTCTTCAGAAAGCAGAGGCTTGTGGCTACAAAATGTGCGAATTTGATGTCTAGTGAGCAAAGATTGTGGCCATGGTGACGAGTTGAAGTGAAACTTTTGGAAATATATTTTTTGGTTCCCAGCACTCAGACCTTAATTAGTCACACTCTAACTGATGCAAGAAAGGCGACTTTCACCCCTTTGCTCACTGTCTTTGAACCCGCACAGGGGGGAGAGCTTTCATTCCTTAATGTTTTTTTTGACACTGAGCTAAAGATGACAAAAATTCCAACAAAATGAGCTAAAATTCATATCGGTCGGTTAATGTATGCGCGCGCAGCGTGTCTTTGAAAAAGGTGCTTGATTGGAGTTGATCTCTTTCGGATTCCCATTCATTCCTATGGGACTTTATTTGGGAGTTTTTTGGGAATAGCGTCGCCATGGTAACTGGGAATTCTTATAAAAATAATAGCGCAGCGAGTCAGATCGAGCCGCATCGTTTGATACCTCTTTTGTCCCGGTGCGATCTACGGTTCGGGCCCTATTTTTGCGGAAAAGTCGCTGGAAGATGATATAAAAACTAGAAAAATTCCCGCGGAAATTTTGAATGGGCCTGCTAACTCTTGCAACTCTTTTCAATGAGCTGAACAGTTTAAAATTTCAACCGTTGAAATCGGTCAAGAAATGTGGAAGTTATAATCTACTAAAAGTATTACTGCCCCTTTAAGAAACATGCACATTCACGCACACACATTTGATTTTAACTAACATTTCAATGAGCTGAACAGTTTAAAATTGAAACCATTGAAATCGCTCAAGAAATGTAAAAGTTAACCATAATCAAGATCAAATAAAGTATCTTACTGTCCCTTTAAGAAATATGCACATTCACGCACACACATTTGATTTTAAGTAACATTTCAATGAGCTGAACAGTTTAAAATTCAAACCATTGAAATCGGTCAAGAAATGTGGAATCTACCATAATTAACAGTATCTCACTGCCCCTTTACAAAACATGCACATTCACGCACACACATTTGATTTTAAGTTGTGAGGAGACGTCACGCACCAACACTCCATTGATTTGTATAGGATTACGCTCACCTCAAACAAAAGCCTCTCGCGACTTAACGGTTGAAGATGCAGATTCCAGAAATGGCTTGTTAGAACGGCAAGGGTTTGGGGAACGCGAGCATGTTCTCAGTTTTTTAATCGGATGAAAAATGACCAAATGAGAGCAGGTTGAAAACTTATGATTGATCGAAAATGAAGAGGCAAAAACGGCGAAAATTACATTGAAAAGAGATCAAAAATGTGCGACTTCTCCTCGCTTAAAGTGAAAATAAAGGTACTAAATGACACCTTAGCCAAATAAAACTTAGTTCTTCAGAAAGCAGAGGCTTGTGGCTACAAAATGTGCGAATTTGATGTCTAGTGAGCAAAGATTGTGGCCATGGTGACGAGTTGAAGTGAAACTTTTGGAAATATATTTTTTGGTTCCCAGCACTCAGACCTTAATTAGTCACGCTCTAACTGATGCAAGAAAGGCGACTTTCACCCCTTTGCTCACTGTCTTTGAACCCGCACAGGGGGGAGAGCTTTCATTCCTTAATTTTTTTTTTGACACTGAGCTAAAGATGACAAAAATTCCAACAAAATGAGCTAATTTTCATATCGGTCGGTTAACGTATGCGCGCGCAGCGTGTCTTGGAAAAAGGTGCTTGATTTGATGTGATCATTTTCGGATTCCCATTCATTCCTATGGGACTTTTTGGGGGACATTTTGGGGAATTGTGTCGCCATGGTGACTGGGAATTCTTATAAAAATAATAGCGCAGCGAGTCAGATCGAGCCGCATCGTTTGATACCTCTTTTGTCCCGGTGCGATCTACGGTTCGGGCCGCATTTTTGCGGAAAAGTCGGTGGAAGATAATATAAAAAAAAAAATAATAAACCCTTTTCTAGGGTGGATAGTAATATGTGCCTGCTTGCTCCGCAAGCAGCAGCTTCGCTGCTGCTTGCTCCGCTTAGCAGGCCCATAACTAGAAAAATTCCCGCGGAAATTTTGAATGGGCCTGCTAACTCTTTTCAATGAGCTGAACAGTTTAAACTTTCAACCATTGAAATCGCTCAAGAAATGTGGAAGTTAACCATAATCAAGATCAAATAAAGTATCTTACTGTCCCTTTAAGAAATATGCACATTCACGCACACACATTTGATTTTAACCAACATTTCAATGAGCTGAACAGTTTAAAATTTAAACCATTGAAATCGCTCAAGAAATATTGGAAGTTACCCATAATCAAGATCAAATAAAGTATCTTACTGTCCCTTTAAGAAACATGCACATTCACGCACACACATTTGATTTTAACCAACATTTCAATGAGCTGAACAGTTTAAAATTCAAACCATTGAAATCGCTCAAGAAATGTAAAAGTTAACCATAATCAAGATCAAATAAAGTATCTTACTGTCCCTTTAAGAAATATGCACATTCACGCACACACATTTGATTTTAACCAACATTTCAATGAGCTGAACAGTTTAAAATTCAAACCATTGAAATCGGTCAAGAAATGTGGAATCTACCATAATTAACAGTATCTCACTGCCCCTTTACAAAACATGCACATTCACGCACACACATTTGATTTTAAGTTGTGAGGAGACGTCACGCACCAACACTCCATTGATTTGTATAGGATTACGCTCACCTCAAACAAAAGCCTCTCGCGACTTAACGGTTGAAGATGCAGATTCCAGAAATGGCTCGTTAGAACGGCAAGGGTTTGGGGAACGCGAGCATGTTCTCAGTTTTTTAATCGGATGAAAAATGACCAAATGAGAGCAGGTTGAAAACTTATGATTGATCGAAAATGAAGAGGGAAAAAGGGCGAAAATTACATTGAAAAGAGATCAAAAATGTGCGACTTCTCCTCGCTTAAAGTGAAAATAAAGGTACTAAATGACACCTTAGCCAAATAAAACTTAGTTCTTCAGAAAGCAGAGGCTTGTGGCTACAAAATGTGCGAATTTGATGTCTAGTGAGCAAAGATTGTGGCCATGGTGACGAGTTGAAGTGAAACTTTTGGAAATAGATTTTTTGGTTCCCGTCACTGAAGCCTTAATTGCATATCAGAGTGGCGATTACACTCACTGTCTTTGAACCCGCACAGGGGGAAGAGCTTTCATTCCTTAATATTTTTTTTGACACTGAGCTAAAGATGGGAAAAATTCCAACAAAATGAGCTAAAATTCATATCAATCGGTTAACGTATGCACGCGCAGCGTCTCTTTGAAAAAGGTGCTTGATGTGTGATTTTGTCTTTCCTTTTCCCATTCATTCCTATGGGACTTTTATTTGGGAGTTTTTTGGGAATAGCGTCGCCATGGTAACTGGGAATTCTTATAAAAATAATAGCGCACCGAGTCAGATCGAGCCGCATCGTTTGATACCTCATTTGTCCCGGTGCGATCTACGGTACGGGCCGCATTTTAGCAGAAAAAAACGCGGAAGATTAAAAAATAAGAAAAAAAATAAACCCTTTTTCTAGGATAGTAATATGTGCCTGCTTGCTCCGCAAGCAGCAGCTTCGCTGCTGCTTGCTCCGCTTAGCAGGCCCATAATAATATACACTTTTCTAGGGTGGATAGTAATATGTGCCTGCTTGCTCCGCAAGCAGCAGCTTCGCTGCTGCTTGCTCCGCTTAGCAGGCCCATAACTAGAAAAATTCCCGCGGAAATTTTGAATGGGCCTGCTAACTCTTTTCAATGAGCTGAACAGTTTAAACTTTCAACCATTGAAATCGCTCAAGAAATGTGCAAGTTAACCATAATCTACTAAAAGTATTACTGCCCCTTTAAGAAACATGCACATTCACGCACACACATTTGATTTTAAGTAACATTTCAATGAGCTGAACAGTTTAAAATTTAAACCATTGAAATTGGTCAAGAAATGTGGAATCTACCATAATCAACAGTATGTTACTGCCCCTTTAAGAAACATGCACATTCACGCACACACATTTGATTTTAAGTAACATTTCAATGAGCTGAACAGTTTAAACTTTCAACCATTGAAATGGGTCAAGAAATGTGGAAGTTAACCATAATCAACACTATGTTACTGCCCCTTTAAGAAACATGCACATTCACGCACACACATTTGATTTTAAGTAACATTTCAATGAGCTGAACAGTTTAAAATTCAAACCATTGAAATCGGTCAAGAAATGTGGAATCTACCACAATTAACAGTATCTCACTGCCCCTTTACAAAACATGCACATTCACGCACACACATTTGATTTTAAGTTGTGAGGAGACGTCACGCACCAACACTCCATTGATTTGTATAGGATTACGCTCACCTCAAACAAAAGCCTCTCGCGACTTAACGGTTGAAGATGCAGATTCCAGAAATGGCTCGTTAGAACGGCAAGGGTTTGGGGAACGCGAGCATGTTCTCAGTTTTTTAATCAGATGAAAAATGACCAAATGAGAGCAGGTTGAAAACTTATGATTGATCGAAAATGAAGAGGCAAAAACGGCGAAAATTACATTGAAAAGAGATCAAAAATGTGCGACTTCTCCTCGCTTAAAGTGAAAATAAAGGTACTAAATGACACCTTAGCCAAATAAAACTTAGTTCTTCAGAAAGCAGAGGCTTGTGGCTACAAAATGTGCGAATTTGATGTCTAGTGAGCAAAGATTGTGGCCATGGTGACGAGTTGAAGTGAAACTTGAAATCAATTTTTTTCTCTGTCTTCACTCTGTTTCTTAATTGGTCCGCTCTAGCTCATGCAATACACACACATGGGATAAAGGATATTTCACTCACTGTCTTTGAACCCGCACAGGGGGGAGAGCTTTCATTCCTTAAAAAATTTTTTGACACTGAGCTAAAGATGACAAAAATTCCAACAAAATGAGCTAAAATTCATATCGGTCGGTTAACGTATGCGCGCGCAGCGTGTCTTTGAAAAAGGGGCTTGATTGGAGTTGATCTCTTTCAGATTCCCATTCATTCCTATGGGACTTTATTTGGGAGTTTTTTGGGAATAGCGTCGCCATGGTACTTGGGAATTCTTAGAAAAATAATAGCGCAGCGAGTAAGAGCGAGCCGCATCGTTTGATACCTCATTTGTCCCGGTGCGATCTACGGTTCGGGCCGCATTTTTGCGGAAAAGTCGGTGGAAGATAATATATGGAAGAAAAATAATAAACCCTTTTCTAGGGTGGATAGTAATATGTGCCTGCTTGCTCCGCAAGCAGCAGCTTCGCTGCTGCTTGCTCCGCTTAGCAGGCCCACAACTAGAAAAATTCCCGCGGAAATTTTGAATGGGCCTGCTAACTCGCGTGGAAACACGCAATAAAAATAACATTTAAACCATTGAAATCGGTCAAGAAATGTGGAAGTTAACCATAATCTACTAAAAGTATTACTGCCCCTTTAAGAAACATGCACATTCACGCACACACATTTGATTTTAAGTAACATTTCAATGAGCTGAACAGTTTAAACTTTCAACCATTGAAATGGGTCAAGAAATGTGGAAGTTAACCATAATCAACACTATGTTACTGCCCCTTTAAGAAACATGCACATTCACGCACACACATTTGATTTTAAGTAACATTTCAATGAGCTGAACAGTTTAAAATTCAAACCATTGAAATCGGTCAAGAAATGTGGAGCGGAAATTTTGAATGGGCCTGCTAACTCGCGTGGAAATACGCAATAAAAATAACATTTAAACCATTGAAATCGGTCAAGAAATGTGGAAGTTAACCATAATCAAGATCAAATAAAGTATCTTACTGTCCCTTTAAGAAATATGCACATTCACGCACACACATTTGATTTTAACCAACATTTCAATGAGCTGAACAGTTTAAAATTTAAACCATTGAAATCGCTCAAGAAATGTAAAAGTTAACCATAATCTACTAAAAGTATTACTGCCCCTTTAAGAAACATGCACATTCACGCACACACATTTGATTTTAACTAACATTTCAATGAGATGAACAGTTTAAAATTTCAACCATTGAAATCGGTCAAGAAATGTGGAAGTTCACCATAATCAACATCAACTAAAAGTATCTTACTGCCCCTTTACAAAACATGCACATTCACGCACACACATTTGATTTTAACCAACATTTCAATGAGCTGAACAGTTTAAAATTCAAACCATTGAAATCGGTCAAGAAATGTGGAATCTACCATAATTAACAGTATCTCACTGCCCCTTTACAAAACATGCACATTCACGC
This sequence comes from Leptonotus elevatus, assembly GCF_054856555.1. Lineage (NCBI taxonomy): Eukaryota > Metazoa > Chordata > Actinopteri > Syngnathiformes > Syngnathidae > Leptonotus > Leptonotus elevatus. The sequence continues at coordinate 7,022,864 of NC_141260.1, read as the reverse complement.
ACACACATTTGATTTTAAGTTGTGAGGAGACGTCACGCACCAACACTCCATTGATTTGTATAGGATTACGCTCACCTCAAACAAAAGCCTCTCGCGACTTAACGGTTGAAGATGCAGATTCCAGAAATGGCTCGTTAGAACGGCAAGGGTTTGGGGAACGCGAGCATGTTCTCAGTTTTTTAATCGGATGAAAAATGACCAAATGAGAGCAGGTTGAAAACTTATGATTGATCGAAAATGAAGAGGCAAAAACGGCGAAAATTACATTGAAAAGAGATCAAAAATGTGCGACTTCTCCTCGCTTAAAGTGAAAATAAAGGTACTAAATGACACCTTAGCCAAATAAAACTTAGTTCTTCAGAAAGCAGAGGCTTGTGGCTACAAAATGTGCGAATTTGATGTCTAGTGAGCAAAGATTGTGGCCATGGTGACGAGTTGAAGTGAAACTTTTGGAAATATATTTTTTGGTTCCCACCACTCAGACCTTAATTAGTCACGCTCTAACTGATGCAAGAAAGGCGACTTTTACCCCTTTGCTCACTGTCTTTGAACCCGCACAGGGGGGAGAGCTTTCATTCCTTAAATTTTTTTTTGACACTGAGCTAAAGATGACAAAAATTCCAACAAAATGAGCTATTTTTCATATCGGTCGGTTAATGTATGCGCGCGCAGCGTGTCTTTGAAAAAGGTGCTTGATTGGAGTTGATCTCTTTCGGATTCCCATTCATTCCTATGGGACTTTATTTGGGAGTTTTTTGGGAATAGCGTCGCCATGGTAACTGGGAATTCTTAGAAAAATAATGCCGCACCGAGTCAGATCGAGCCGCATCGTTTGATACCTCTTTTGTCCCGGTGCGATCTACGGTACGGGCCGCATTTTAGCAGAAAAAACGCGGAAGATTAAAGAATAATAAGAAGAAAAAAAACTAGAAAAATTCCCGCGGAAATTTTGAATGGGCCTGCTAACTCTTTTCAATGAGCTGAACAGTTTAAAATTTAAACCATTGAAATCGGTCAAGAAATATTGGAAGTTACCCATAATCAAGATCAAATAAAGTATCTTACTGTCCCTTTAAGAAACATGCACATTCACGCACACACATTTGATTTTAACCAACATTTCAATGAGCTGAACAGTTTAAACTTTCAACCATTGAAATCGCTCAAGAAATGTGCAAGTTAACCATAATGTACAGTATGTTACTGCCCCTTTAAGAAACATGCACATTCACGCACACACATTTGATTTTAAGTAACATTTCAATGAGCTGAACAGTTTAAAATTCAAACCATTGAAATCGGTCAAGAAATGTGGAATCTACCATAATTAACAGCATCTCACTGCCCCTTTACAAAACATGCACATTCACGCACACACATTTGATTTTAAGTTGTGAGGAGACGTCACGCACCAACACTCCATTGATTTGTATAGGATTACGCTCACCTCAAACAAAAGCCTCTCGCGACTTAACGGTTAAAGATGCAGATTCCAGAAATGGCTCGTTAGAACGGCAAGGGTTTGGGGAACGCGAGCATGTTCTCAGTTTTTTAATCGGATGAAAAATGACCAAATGAGAGCAGGTTGAAAACTTATGATTGATCGAAAATGAAGAGGCAAAAACGGCGAAAATTACATTGAAAAGAGATCAAAAATGTGCGACTTCTCCTCGCTTAAAGTGAAAATAAAGGTACTAAATGACACCTTAGCCAAATAAAACTTAGTTCTTCAGAAAGCAGAGGCTTGTGGCTACAAAATGTGCGAATTTGATGTCTAGTGAGCAAAGATTGTGGCCATGGTGACGAGTTGAAGTGAAACTTTTGGAAATATATTTTTTGGTTCCCAGCACTCAGACCTTAATTAGTCACACTCTAAATAGGCGACTTTCACCCTTTGCTCACTGTCTTTGAACCCGCACAGGGGGGAGAGCTTTCATTCCTTAATTTTTTTTTTGACACTGAGCTAAAGATGACAAAAATTCCAACAAAATGAGCTAATTTTCATATCGGTCGGTTAATGTATGCGCGCGCAGCGTGTCTTTGAAAAAGGTGCTTGATTGGAGTTGATCTCTTTCGGATTCCCATTCATTCCTATGGGACTTTATTTGGGAGTTTTTTGGGAATAGCGTCGCCATGGTAACTGGGAATTCTTATAAAAATAATAGCGCAGCGAGTCAGATCGAGCCGCATCGTTTGATACCTCTTTTGTCCCGGTGCGATCTACGGTTCGGGCCCTATTTTTGCGGAAAAGTCGCTGGAAGATGATATAAAAATAAGAAGAACTAGAAAAATTCCCGCGGAAATTTTGAATGGGCCTGCTAACTCTTTTCAATGAGCTGAACAGTTTAAAATTTCAACCATTGAAATCGGTCAAGAAATGTGGAAGTTAACCATAATCAAGATCAAATAAAGTATCTTACTGTCCCTTTAAGAAATATGCACATTCCCGCGCACACATTTGATTTTAACCAACATTTCAATGAGCTGAACAGTTTAAAATTTAAACCATTGAAATCGCTCAAGAAATGTAAAAGTTAACCATAATCAACAGTATGTTACTGCCCCTTTAAGAAACATGCACATTCACGCACACACATTTGATTTTAAGTAACATTTCAATGAGCTGAACAGTTTAAAATTCAAACCATTGAAATCGGTCAAGAAATGTGGAATCTACCATAATTAACAGTATCTCACTGCCCCTTTACAAAACATGCACATTCACGCACACACATTGGATTTTAAGTTGTGAGGAGACGTCACGCACCAACACTCCATTGATTTGTATAGGATTACGCTCACCTCAAACAAAAGCCTCTCGCGACTTAACGGTTGAAGATGCAGATTCCAGAAATGGCTCGTTAGAACGGCAAGGGTTTGGGGAACGCGAGCATGTTCTCAGTTTTTTAATCGGATGAAAAATGACCAAATGAGAGCAGGTTGAAAACTTATGATTGATCGAAAATGAAGAGGGAAAAAGGGCGAAAATTACATTGAAAAGAGATCAAAAATGTGCGACTTCTCCTCGTTTAAAGTGAAAATAAAGGTACTAAATGACACCGTAGCCAAATAAAACTTAGTTCTTCAGAAAGCAGAGGCTTGTGGCTACAAAATGTGCGAATTTGATGTCTAGTGAGCAAAGATTGTGGCCATGGTGACGAGTTGAAGTGAAACTTTTGGAAATATATTTTTTGGTTCCCAGCACTGAAAGCTTAATTGGGTATCAGAGTGGCGATTACACTCACTGTCTTTGAACCCGCACAGGGGGAAGAGCTTTCATTCCTTAATTTGTTTTTTGACACTGAGCTAAAGATGGGAAAAATTCCAACAAAATGAGCTAAAATTCATATCAATCGGTTAACGTATGCGCGCGCAGCGTGTCTTTGAAAAAGGTGCTTGATGTGTGATTTTGTCTTTCCTTTTCCCATTCATTCCTATGGGACTTTTATTTGGGAGTTTTTTGGGAATAGCATCGCCATGGTAAGTGGGAATTCTTAGAAAAATAATGCCGCATCGAGTCAGATCGAGCCGCATCGTTTGATACTTCATTTGTCCCGGTGCGATGTACGGTACGGGCTGCATTCTTGCGGAAAAAACTGTGGAAGATTAAAAAATAAGATTAAGAACTAGAAACAAAAATTCCCGCGGAAATTTTGAATGGGCCTGCTAACTCTTTTCAATGAGCTGAACAGTTTAAACTTTCAACCATTGAAATCGCTCAAGAAATGTGGAAGTTATAATCAACTAAAAGTATTACTGCCCCTTTAAGAAACATGCACATTCACGCACACACATTTGATTTTAACTAACATTTCAATGAGCTGAACAGTTTAAAATTTAAACCATTGAAATCAGTCAAGAAATGTGGAAGTTCACCATAATCAACATCAACTAAAAGTATCTTACTGCCCCTTTACAAAACATGCACATTCACGCACACACATTTGATTTTAAGTAACATTTCAATAAGCTGAACAGTTTAAAATTTAAACCATTGAAATCGGTCAAGAAATGTGGAATCTACCATAATCAACAGAATGTTACTGCCCCTTTAAGAAACATGCACATTCACTCACACACATTTGATTTTAAGTAACATTTCAATGAGCTGAACAGTTTAAACTTTCAACCATTGAAATGGGTCAAGAAATGTGCAAGTTAACCATAATCAACACGATGTTACTGCCCCTTTAAGAAACATGCACATTCACGCACACACATTTGATTTTAAGTAACATTTCAATGAGCTGAACAGTTTAAAATTCAAACCATTGAAATCGGTCAAGAAATGTGGAATCTACCATAATTAACAGTATCTCACTGCCCCTTTACAAAACATGCACATTCACGCACACACATTTGATTTTAAGTTGTGAGGAGACGTCACGCACCAACACTCCATTGATTTGTATAGGATTACGCTCACCTCAAACAAAAGCCTCTCGCGACTTAACGGTTAAAGATGCAGATTCCAGAAATGGCTCGTTAGAACGGCAAGGGTTTGGGGAACGCGAGCATGTTCTCAGTTTTTTAATCGGATGAAAAATGACCAAATGAGAGCAGGTTGAAAACTTATGATTGATCGAAAATGAAGAGGGAAAAAACGGCGAAATTAACATGGAGGAGATAGGCGTCAAAGTCCGACTTCTCCTCGCTTAAAGTGAAAATAAAGGTACTAAATGACACCGTAGCCAAATAAAACTTAGTTCTTCAGAAAGCAGAGGCTTGTGGCTACAAAATGTGCGAATTTGATGTCTAGTGAGCAAAGATTGTGGCCATGGTGACGAGTTGAAGTGAAACTTTTGGAAATAGATTTTTTGGTTCCCGTCACTGAAGCCTTAATTAGTCACACTCTAAATAGGCGACTTTTCCCCTTTGCTCACTGTCTTTGAACCCTCACAGGGGGGAGAGCTTTCATTCCTTAAAATTTTTTTTGACACTGAGCTAAAGATGACAAAAATTCCAACAAAATGAGCTAATTTTCATATCGGTCGGTTAATGTATGCGCGCGCAGCGTGTCTTTGAAAAAGGTGCTTGATTGGAGTTGATCTCTTTCGGATTCCCATTCATTCCTATGGGACTTTATTTGGGAGTTTTTTGGGAATAGCGTCGCCATGGTAACTGGGAATTCTTATAAAAATAATAGCGCAGCGAGTCAGATCGAGCCGCATCGTTTGATACCTCTTTTGTCCCGGTGCGATCTACGGTTCGGGCCCTATTTTTGCGGAAAAGTCGCTGGAAGATGATATAAAAACTAGAAAAATTCCCGCGGAAATTTTGAATGGGCCTGCTAACTCTTTTCAATGAGCTGAACAGTTTAAACTTTCAACCGTTGAAATCGGTCAAGAAATGTGCAAGTTAACCATAATCAAGATCAAATAAAGTATCTTACTGTCCCTTTAAGAAATATGCACATTCACGCACACACATTTGATTTTAAGTAACATTTCAATGAGCTGAACAGTTTAAAATTCAAACCATTGAAATCGGTCAAGAAATGTGGAATCTACCATAATCAACAGTATGTTACTGCCCCTTTAAGAAACATGCACATTCACGCACACACATTTGATTTTAAGTAACATTTCAATGAGCTGAACAGTTTAAAATTCAAACCATTGAAATCGGTCAAGAAATGTGGAATCTACCATAATTAACAGTATCTCACTGCCCCTTTACAAAACATGCACATTCACGCACACACATTTGATTTTAAGTAACATTTCAATGAGCTGAACAGTTTAAAATTCAAACCATTGAAATCGGTCAAGAAATGTGGAATCTACCATAATTAACAGTATCTCACTGCCCCTTTACAAAACATGCACATTCACGCACACACATTTGATTTTAAGTTGTGAGGAGACGTCACGCACCAACACTCCATTGATTTGTATAGGATTACGCTCACCTCAAACAAAAGCCTCTCGCGACTTAACGGTTGAAGATGCAGATTCCAGAAATGGCTCGTTAGAACGGCAAGGGTTTGGGGAACGCGAGCATGTTCTCAGTTTTTTAATCGGATGAAAAATGACCAAATGAGAGCAGGTTGAAAACTTATGATTGATCGAAAATGAAGAGAGAAAAAAGGGCGAAAATTACATTGAAAAGAGATCAAAAATGTGCGACTTCTCCTCGCTTAAAGTGAAAATAAAGGTACTAAATGACACCTTAGCCAAATAAAACTTAGTTCTTCAGAAAGCAGAGGCTTGTGGCTACAAAATGTGCGAATTTGATGTCTAGTGAGCAAAGATTGTGGCCATGGTGACGAGTTGAAGTGAAACTTGAAATCTATTTTTTCTCTGTCTACACTCTGATTCTTAATTGGTCCGCTCTAGCTCATGCAATACACACACATGGGATAAAGGATATTTCACTCACTGTCTTTGAACCCGCACAGGGGGGAGAGCTTTCATTCCTTAATTTTTTTTTTGACACAGAGCTAAAGATGACAAAAATTCCAACAAAATGAGCTAAAATTCATATCGGTCGGTTAACGTATGCGCGCGCAGCGTGTCTTGGAAAAAGGTGCTTGATTGGAGTTGATGTCTTCCGGTTTCCCATTCATTCCTATGGGATTTTTTGGGGGAGTTTTTTGGGAATAGCGTCGCCATGGTAACTGGGAATTCTTATAAAAATAATAGCGCAGCGAGTCAGAGCGAGCCGCATCGTTTGATACCTCATTTGTCCCGGTGCGATCTACGGTTCGGGCCGCATTTTTGCGGAAAAGTCGTGGAATAATAAAAAATAATAAACCCTTTTTTCTAGGATAGTAATATGTGCCTGCTTGCTCCGCAAGCAGCAGCTTCGCTGCTGCTTGCTCCGCTTAGCAGGCCCATAATAAAAAAAATAAACCCCTTTTCTAGGATAGTAATATGTGCCTGCTTGCTCCGCAAGCAGCAGCTTCGCTGCTGCTTGCTCCGCTTAGCAGGCCCATAATAATATTAAACCCTTTTTTCTAGGATAGTAATATGTACCTGCTTGCTCCGCAAGCAGCAGCTTCGCTGCTGCTTGCTCCGCTTAGCAGGCCCATAACTAGAAAAATTCCCGCGGAAATTTTGAATGGGCCTGCTAACTCTTTTCAATGAGCTGAACAGTTTAAAATTTAAACCATTGAAATCGGTCAAGAAATGTGCAAGTTAACCAAAATCAACAGTATGTTACTGGCCCTTTAAGAAACATGCACATTCACGCACACACATTTGATTTTAAGTAACATTTCAATGAGCTGAACAGTTTAAAATTCAAACCATTGAAATCGGTCAAGAAATGTGGAATCTACCATAATTAACAGTATCTCACTGCCCCTTTAAGAAACATGCACATTCACGCACACACATTTGATTTTAAGTAACATTTCAATGAGCTGAACAGTTTAAAATTCAAACCATTGAAATCGGTCAAGAAATGTGGAATCTACCATAATTAACAGTATCTCACTGCCCTTTACAAAACATGCACATTCACGCACACACATTTGATTTTAAGTTGTGAGGAGACGTCACGCACCAACACTCCATTGATTTGTATAGGATTACGCTCACCTCAAACAAAAGCCTCTCGCGACTTAACGGTTGAAGATGCAGATTCCAGAAATGGCTCGTTAGAACGGCAAGGGTTTGGGGAACGCGAGCATGTTCTCAGTTTTTTAATCGGATGAAAAATGACCAAATGAGAGCAGGTTGAAAACTTATGATTGATCGAAAATGAAGAGGGAAAAAACGGCGAAATTAACATGGAGGAGATAGGCGTCAAAGTCCGACTTCTCCTCGCTTAAAGTGAAAATAAAGGTACTAAATGACACCGTAGCCAAATAAAACTTAGTTCTTCAGAAAGCAGAGGCTTGTGGCTACAAAATGTGCGAATTTGAGGTCTAGTGAGCAAAGATTGTGGCCATGGTGACGAGTTGAAGTGAAACTTTTGGAAATAGATTTTTTGGTTCCCGTCACTGAAGCCTTAATTAGTCACACTCTAAATAGGCGACTTTTCCCCTTTGCTCACTGTCTTTGAACCCTCACAGGGGGGAGAGCTTTCATTCCTTAAAATTTTTTTTGACACTGAGCTAAAGATGACAAAAATTCCAACAAAATGAGCTAATTTTCATATCGGTCGGTTAATGTATGCGCGCGCAGCGTGTCTTTGAAAAAGGTGCTTGATTGGAGTTGATCTCTTTCGGATTCCCATTCATTCCTATGGGACTTTATTTGGGAGTTTTTTGGGAATAGCGTCGCCATGGTAACTGGGAATTCTTAGAAAAATAATGCCGCACCGAGTCAGATCGAGCCGCATCGTTTGATACCTCATTCGTGCCGGTGCGATCTACGGTACGGGCCGCATTTTTGCGGAAAAATCGTGGAATAAAATATAAAAAAAATAACTAGAAAAATTCCCGCGGAAATTTTGAATGGGCCTGCTAACTCTTTTCAATGAGCTGAACAGTTTAAACTTTCAACCATTGAAATCGCTCAAGAAATGTGGAAGTTAACCATAATCAAGATCAAATAAAGTATCTTACTGTCCCTTTAAGAAATATGCACATTCACGCACACACATTTGATTTTAACCAACATTTCAATGAGCTGAACAGTTTAAAATTTAAACCATTGAAATCGCTCAAGAAATATTGGAAGTTACCCATAATCAAGATCAAATAAAGTATCTTACTGTCCCTTTAAGAAACATGCACATTCACGCACACACATTTGATTTTAACCAACATTTCAATGAGCTGAACAGTTTAAAATTCAAACCATTGAAATCGCTCAAGAAATGTAAAAGTTAACCATAATCAAGATCAAATAAAGTATCTTACTGTCCCTTTAAGAAATATGCACATTCACGCACACACATTTGATTTTAACCAACATTTCAATGAGCTGAACAGTTTAAAATTCAAACCATTGAAATCGGTCAAGAAATGTGGAATCTACCATAATTAACAGTATCTCACTGCCCCTTTACAAAACATGCACATTCACGCACACACATTTGATTTTAAGTTGTGAGGAGACGTCACGCACCAACACTCCATTGATTTGTATAGGATTACGCTCACCTCAAACAAAAGCCTCTCGCGACTTAACGGTTGAAGATGCAGATTCCAGAAATGGCTCGTTAGAACGGCAAGGGTTTGGGGAACGCGAGCATGTTCTCAGTTTTTTAATCGGATGAAAAATGACCAAATGAGAGCAGGTTGAAAACTTATGATTGATCGAAAATGAAGAGGGAAAAAGGGCGAAAATTACATTGAAAAGAGATCAAAAATGTGCGACTTCTCCTCGCTTAAAGTGAAAATAAAGGTACTAAATGACACCTTAGCCAAATAAAACTTAGTTCTTCAGAAAGCAGAGGCTTGTGGCTACAAAATGTGCGAATTTGATGTCTAGTGAGCAAAGATTGTGGCCATGGTGACGAGTTGAAGTGAAACTTTTGGAAATAGATTTTTTGGTTCCCGTCACTGAAGCCTTAATTGCATATCAGAGTGGCGATTACACTCACTGTCTTTGAACCCGCACAGGGGGAAGAGCTTTCATTCCTTAATATTTTTTTTGACACTGAGCTAAAGATGGGAAAAATTCCAACAAAATGAGCTAAAATTCATATCAATCGGTTAACGTATGCACGCGCAGCGTCTCTTTGAAAAAGGTGCTTGATGTGTGATTTTGTCTTTCCTTTTCCCATTCATTCCTATGGGACTTTTATTTGGGAGTTTTTTGGGAATAGCGTCGCCATGGTAACTGGGAATTCTTATAAAAATAATAGCGCACCGAGTCAGATCGAGCCGCATCGTTTGATACCTCATTTGTCCCGGTGCGATCTACGGTACGGGCCGCATTTTAGCAGAAAAAAACGCGGAAGATTAAAAAATAAGAAAAAAAATAAACCCTTTTTCTAGGATAGTAATATGTGCCTGCTTGCTCCGCAAGCAGCAGCTTCGCTGCTGCTTGCTCCGCTTAGCAGGCCCATAACTAGAAAAATTCCCGCGGAAATTTTGAATGGGCCTGCTAACTCTTTTCAATGAGCTGAACAGTTTAAACTTTCAACCATTGAAATCGCTCAAGAAATGTGGAAGTTAACCAAAATCAACAGTATGTTACTGCCCCTTTAAGAAACATGCACATTCACGCACACACATTTGATTTTAACTAACATTTCAATGAGCTGAACAGTTTAAAATTCAAACCATTGAAATCGGTCAAGAAATGTGGAATCTACCATAATTAACAGTATCTCACTGCCCCTTTACAAAACATGCACATTCACGCACACACATTTGATTTTAAGTTGTGAGGAGACGTCACGCACCAACACTCCATTGATTTGTATAGGATTACGCTCACCTCAAACAAAAGCCTCTCGCGACTTAACGGTTGAAGATGCAGATTCCAGAAATGGCTCGTTAGAACGGCAAGGGTTTGGGGAACGCGAGCATGTTCTCAGTTTTTTAATCGGATGAAAAATGACCAAATGAGAGCAGGTTGAAAACTTATGATTGATCGAAAATGAAGAGGGAAAAAGGGCGAAAATTACATTGAAAAGAGATCAAAAATGTGCGACTTCTCCTCGCTTAAAGTGAAAATAAAGGTACTAAATGAAACCTTAGCCAAATAAAACTTAGTTCTTCAGAAAGCAGAGGCTTGTGGCTACAAAATGTGCGAATTTGATGTCTAGTGAGCAAAGATTGTGGCCATGGTGACGAGTTGAAGTGAAACTTTTGGAAATAGATTTTTTGGTTCCCGTCACTGAAGCCTTAATTGGGTATCAGAGTGGCGATTACACTCACTGTCTTTGAACCCGCACAGGGGGAAGAGCTTTCATTCCTTAATTTTTTTTTTGACACTGAGTTAAAGATGACAAAAATTCCAACAAAATGAGCTAATTTTCATATCAATCGGTTAACGTATGCGCGCGCAGCGTCTCTTTGAAAAAGGTGCTTGATGTGTGATTTTGTCTTTCCTTTTCCCATTCATTCCTATGGGACTTTTATTTGGGAGTTTTTTGGGAATAGCGTCGCCATGGTAACTGGGAATTCTTATAAAAATAATAGCGCACCGAGTCAGATCGAGCCGCATCGTTTGATACCTCATTTGTCCCGGTGCGATCTACGGTACGGGCCGCATTTTAGCAGAAAAAACGCGGAAGATTAAAAAATAAGAAAAAAAATAAACCCTTTTTCTAGGATAGTAATATGTGCCTGCTTGCTCCGCAAGCAGCAGCTTCGCTGCTGCTTGCTCCGCTTAGCAGGCCCATAACTAGAAAAATTCCCGCGGAAATTTTGAATGGGCCTGCTAACTCTTTTCAATGAGCTGAACAGTTTAAACTTTCAACCATTGAAATCGCTCAAGAAATGTGGAAGTTAACCATAATCAAGATCAAATAAAGTATCTTACTGTCCCTTTAAGAAATATGCACATTCACGCACACACATTTGATTTTAACCAACATTTCAATGAGCTGAACAGTTTAAAATTTAAACCATTGAAATCGCTCAAGAAATATTGGAAGTTACCCATAATCAAGATCAAATAAAGTATCTTACTGTCCCTTTAAGAAACATGCACATTCACGCACACACATTTGATTTTAACCAACATTTCAATGAGCTGAACAGTTTAAAATTCAAACCATTGAAATCGCTCAAGAAATGTAAAAGTTAACCATAATCAAGATCAAATAAAGTATCTTACTGTCCCTTTAAGAAATATGCACATTCACGCACACACATTTGATTTTAACCAACATTTCAATGAGCTGAACAGTTTAAAATTCAAACCATTGAAATCGGTCAAGAAATGTGGAATCTACCATAATTAACAGTATCTCACTGCCCCTTTACAAAACATGCACATTCACGCACACACATTTGATTTTAAGTTGTGAGGAGACGTCACGCACCAACACTCCATTGATTTGTATAGGATTACGCTCACCTCAAACAAAAGCCTCTCGCGACTTAACGGTTGAAGATGCAGATTCCAGAAATGGCTCGTTAGAACGGCAAGGGTTTGGGGAACGCGAGCATGTTCTCAGTTTTTTAATCGGATGAAAAATGACCAAATGAGAGCAGGTTGAAAACTTATGATTGATCGAAAATGAAGAGGGAAAAAGGGCGAAAATTACATTGAAAAGAGATCAAAAATGTGCGACTTCTCCTCGCTTAAAGTGAAAATAAAGGTACTAAATGACACCTTAGCCAAATAAAACTTAGTTCTTCAGAAAGCAGAGGCTTGTGGCTACAAAATGTGCGAATTTGATGTCTAGTGAGCAAAGATTGTGGCCATGGTGACGAGTTGAAGTGAAACTTTTGGAAATAGATTTTTTGGTTCCCGTCACTGAAGCCTTAATTGCATATCAGAGTGGCGATTACACTCACTGTCTTTGAACCCGCACAGGGGGAAGAGCTTTCATTCCTTAATATTTTTTTTGACACTGAGCTAAAGATGGGAAAAATTCCAACAAAATGAGCTAAAATTCATATCAATCGGTTAACGTATGCACGCGCAGCGTCTCTTTGAAAAAGGTGCTTGATGTGTGATTTTGTCTTTCCTTTTCCCATTCATTCCTATGGGACTTTTATTTGGGAGTTTTTTGGGAATAGCGTCGCCATGGTAACTGGGAATTCTTATAAAAATAATAGCGCACCGAGTCAGATCGAGCCGCATCGTTTGATACCTCATTTGTCCCGGTGCGATCTACGGTACGGGCCGCATTTTAGCAGAAAAAAACGCGGAAGATTAAAAAATAAGAAAAAAAATAAACCCTTTTTCTAGGATAGTAATATGTGCCTGCTTGCTCCGCAAGCAGCAGCTTCGCTGCTGCTTGCTCCGCTTAGCAGGCCCATAACTAGAAAAATTCCCGCGGAAATTTTGAATGGGCCTGCTAACTCTTTTCAATGAGCTGAACAGTTTAAACTTTCAACCATTGAAATCGGTCAAGAAATGTGGAAGTTAACCAAAATCAACAGTATGTTACTGCCCCTATAAGAAACATGCACATTCACGCACACACATTTGATTTTAAGTAACATTTCAATGAGCTGAACAGTTTAAAATTCAAACCATTGAAATCGGTCAAGAAATGTGCAAGTTAACCAAAATCAACAGTATCTCACTGCCCCTTTACAAAACATGCACATTCACGCACACACATTTGATTTTAAGTTGTGAGGAGACGTCACGCACCAACACTCCATTGGATTGTATAGGATTACGCTCACCTCAAACAAAAGCCTCTCGCGACTTAACGGTTGAAGATGCAGATTCCAGAAATGGCTTGTTAGAACGGCAAGGGTTTGGGGAACGCGAGCATGTTCTCAGTTTTTTAATCGGATGAAAAATGACCAAATGAGAGCAGGTTGAAAACTTATGATTGATCGAAAATGAAGAGGGAAAAACGGCGAAAATTACATTGAAAAGAGATCAAAAATGTGCGACTTCTCCTCGCTTAAAGTGAAAATAAAGGTACTAAATGACACCTTAGCCAAATAAAAATTAGTTCTTCAGAAAGCAGAGGCTTGTGGCTACAAAATGTGCGAATTTGATGTCTAGTGAGCAAAGATTGTGGCCATGGTGACGAGTTGAAGTGAAACTTTTGGAAATAGATTTTTTGGTTCCCGTCACTGAAGCCTTAATTGGGTATCAGAGTGGCGATTACACTCACTGTCTTTGAACCCGCACAGGGGGAAGAGCTTTCATTCCTTAATTTTTTTTTTGACACTGAGTTAAAGATGACAAAAATTCCAACAAAATGAGCTAATTTTCATATCAATCGGTTAACGTATGCGCGCGCAGCGTCTCTTTGAAAAAGGTGCTTGATGTGTGATTTTGTCTTTCCTTTTCCCATTCATTCCTATGGGACTTTTATTTGGGAGTTTTTTGGGAATAGCGTCGCCATGGTAACTGGGAATTCTTATAAAAATAATAGCGCACCGAGTCAGATCGAGCCGCATCGTTTGATACCTCATTTGTCCCGGTGCGATCTACGGTACGGGCCGCATTTTAGCAGAAAAAACGCGGAAGATTAAAAAATAAGAAGAAAAACTAGAAAAATTCCCGCGGAAATTTTGAATGGGCCTGCTAACTCTTTTCAATGAGCTGAACAGTTTAAACTTTCAACCATTGAAATCGGTCAAGAAATGTGGAAGTTAACCATAATCTACTAAAAGTATTACTGCCCCTTTAAGAAACATGCACATTCACGCGCATACATTTTATTTTAACTAACATTTCAATGAGCTGAACAGTTTAAAAATTCAACCATTGAAATCGCTCAAGAAATGTGCAAGTTAACCATAATCAAGATCAAATAAAGTATCTTACTGTCCCTTTAAGAAATATGCACATTCACGCACACACATTTTATTTTAACCAACATTTCAATGAGCTGAACAGTTTAAAATTTAAACCATTGAAATCGCTCAAGAAATGTAAAAGTTAACCATAATCAACAATATGTTACTGCCCCTTTAAGAAACATGCACATTCACGCACACACATTTGATTTTAAGTAACATTTCAATGAGCTGAACAGTTTAAAATTCAAACCATTGAAATCGGTCAAGAAATGTGGAATCTACCATAATTAACAGTATCTCACTGCCCCTTTACAAAACATGCACATTCACGCACACACATTTGATTTTAAGTTGTGAGGAGACGTCACGCACCAACACTCCATTGATTTGTATAGGATTACGCTCACCTCAAACAAAAGCCTCTCGCGACTTAACGGTTGAAGATGCAGATTCCAGAAATGGCTCGTTAGAAAGGCAAGGGTTTGGGGAACGCGAGCATGTTCTCAGTTTTTTAATCGGATGAAAAATGACCAAATGAGAGCAGGTTGAAAACTTATGATTGATCGAAAATGAAGAGGGAAAAAACGGCGAAATTAACATGGAGGAGATAGGCGCCAAAGTCCGACTTCTCCTCGCTTAAAGTGAAAATAAAGGTACTAAATGACACCTTAGCCAAATAAAACTTAGTTTTTCAGAAAGCAGAGGCTTGTGGCTACAAAATGTGCGAATTTGAGGTCTAGTGAGCAAAGATTGTGGCCATGGTGACGAGTTGAAGTGAAACTTTTGGAAATAAGATTTTTTGGTTCCCGTCACTGAAGCCTTAATTGCATATCAGAGTGGCGATTACACTCACTGTCTTTGAACCCGCACAGGGGGAAGAGCTTTCATTCCTTAATATTTTTTTTGACACTGAGCTAAAGATGGGAAAAATTCCAACAAAATGAGCTAAAATTCATATCAATCGGTTAACGTATGCACGCGCAGCGTCTCTTTGAAAAAGGTGCTTGATGTGTGATTTTGTCTTTCCTTTTCCCATTCATTCCTATGGGACTTTTATTTGGGAGTTTTTTGGGAATAGCGTCGCCATGGTAACTGGGAATTCTTATAAAAATAATAGCGCAGCGAGTCAGAGCGAGCCGCATCGTTTGATACCTCATTTGTCCCGGTGCGATCTACGGTTCGGGCCGCATTTTAGCGGAAAAGTCGTGGAATAATAAAAAACTAGAAAAATTCCCGCGGAAATTTTGAATGGGCCTGCTAACTCTTTTCAATGAGCTGAACAGTTTAAACTTTCAACCGTTGAAATCGGTCAAGAAATGTGCAAGTTAACCATAATCAAGATCAAATAAAGTATCTTACTGTCCCTTTAAGAAATATGCACATTCACGCACACACATTTGATTTTAAGTAACATTTCAATGAGCTGAACAGTTTAAAATTCAAACCATTGAAATCGGTCAAGAAATGTGGAATCTACCATAATCAACAGTATGTTACTGCCCCTTTAAGAAACATGCACATTCACGCACACACATTTGATTTTAAGTAACATTTCAATGAGCTGAACAGTTTAAACTTTCAACCATTGAAATGGGTCAAGAAATGTGGAAGTTAACCATAATCAACACTATGTTACTGCCCCTTTAAGAAACATGCACATTCACGCACACACATTTGATTTTAAGTAACATTTCAATGAGCTGAACAGTTTAAAATTCAAACCATTGAAATCGGTCAAGAAATGTGGAATCTACCATAATCAACACTATGTTACTGCCCCTTTAAGAAACATGCACATTCACGCACACACATTTGATTTTAAGTAACATTTCAATGAGCTGAACAGTTTAAAATTCAAACCATTGAAATCGGTCAAGAAATGTGGAATCTACCATAATTAACAGTATCTCACTGCCCCTTTACAAAACATGCACATTCACGCACACACATTTGATTTTAAGTTGTGAGGAGACGTCACGCACCAACACTCCATTGATTTGTATAGGATTACGCTCACCTCAAACAAAAGCCTCTCGCGACTTAACGGTTGAAGATGCAGATTCCAGAAATGGCTCGTTAGAACGGCAAGGGTTTGGGGAACGCGAGCATGTTCTCAGTTTTTTAATCGGATGAAAAATGACCAAATGAGAGCAGGTTGAAAACTTATGATTGATCGAAAATGAAGAGGCAAAAACGGCGAAAATTACATTGAAAAGAGATCAAAAATGTGCGACTTCTCCTCGCTTAAAGTGAAAATAAAGGTACTAAATGACACCTTAGCCAAATAAAACTTAGTTTTTCAGAAAGCAGAGGCTTGTGGCTACAAAATGTGCGAATTTGATGTCTAGTGAGCAAAGATTGTGGCCATGGTGACGAGTTGAAGTGAAACTTTTGGAAATATATTTTTTGGTTCCCAGCACTCAGACCTTAATTAGTCACGCTCTAACTGATGCAAGAAAGGCGACTTTCACCCCTTTGCTCACTGTCTTTGAACCCGCACAGGGGGGAGAGCTTTCATTCCTTAATTTTTTTTTTGACACTGAGCTAAAGATGACAAAAATTCCAACAAAATGAGCTAATTTTCATATCGGTCGGTTAACGTATGCGCGCGCAGCGTGTCTTTGAAAAAGGTGCTTGATTGGAGTTGATCTCTTTTGGATTCCCATTCATTCCTATGGGACTTTATTTGGGAGTTTTTTGGGAATAGCGTCGCCATGGTAACTGGGAATTCTTAGAAAAATAATGCCGCACCGAGTCAGATCGAGCCGCATCGTTTGATACCTCTTTTGTCCCGGTGCGATCTACGGTACGGGCCGCATTTTAGCAGAAAAAACGCGGAAGATTAAAGAATAATAAGAAGAAAAAAAATAAACCCCTTTTCTAGGATAGTAATATGTGCCTGCTTGCTCCGCAAGCAGCAGCTTCGCTGCTGCTTGCTCCGCTTAGCAGGCCCATAATAATAATATACACTTTTCTAGGGTGGATAGTAATATGTGCCTGCTTGCTCCGCAAGCAGCAGCTTCGCTGCTGCTTGCTCCGCTTAGCAGGCCCATAACTAGAAAAATTCCCGCGGAAATTTTGAATGGGCCTGCTAACTCTTTTCAATGAGCTGAACAGTTTAAACTTTCAACCATTGAAATCGCTCAAGAAATGTGCAAGTTAACCATAATCTACTAAAAGTATTACTGCCCCTTTAAGAAACATGCACATTCACGCACACACATTTGATTTTAAGTAACATTTCAATGAGCTGAACAGTTTAAAATTTAAACCATTGAAATTGGTCAAGAAATGTGGAATCTACCATAATCAACAGTATGTTACTGCCCCTTTAAGAAACATGCACATTCACGCACACACATTTGATTTTAAGTAACATTTCAATGAGCTGAACAGTTTAAACTTTCAACCATTGAAATGGGTCAAGAAATGTGGAAGTTAACCATAATCAACACTATGTTACTGCCCCTTTAAGAAACATGCACATTCACGCACACACATTTGATTTTAAGTAACATTTCAATGAGCTGAACAGTTTAAAATTCAAACCATTGAAATCGGTCAAGAAATGTGGAATCTACCACAATTAACAGTATCTCACTGCCCCTTTACAAAACATGCACATTCACGCACACACATTTGATTTTAAGTTGTGAGGAGACGTCACGCACCAACACTCCATTGATTTGTATAGGATTACGCTCACCTCAAACAAAAGCCTCTCGCGACTTAACGGTTGAAGATGCAGATTCCAGAAATGGCTCGTTAGAACGGCAAGGGTTTGGGGAACGCGAGCATGTTCTCAGTTTTTTAATCAGATGAAAAATGACCAAATGAGAGCAGGTTGAAAACTTATGATTGATCGAAAATGAAGAGGCAAAAACGGCGAAAATTACATTGAAAAGAGATCAAAAATGTGCGACTTCTCCTCGCTTAAAGTGAAAATAAAGGTACTAAATGACACCTTAGCCAAATAAAACTTAGTTCTTCAGAAAGCAGAGGCTTGTGGCTACAAAATGTGCGAATTTGATGTCTAGTGAGCAAAGATTGTGGCCATGGTGACGAGTTGAAGTGAAACTTGAAATCAATTTTTTTCTCTGTCTTCACTCTGTTTCTTAATTGGTCCGCTCTAGCTCATGCAATACACACACATGGGATAAAGGATATTTCACTCACTGTCTTTGAACCCGCACAGGGGGGAGAGCTTTCATTCCTTAAAAAATTTTTTGACACTGAGCTAAAGATGACAAAAATTCCAACAAAATGAGCTAAAATTCATATCGGTCGGTTAACGTATGCGCGCGCAGCGTGTCTTTGAAAAAGGGGCTTGATTGGAGTTGATCTCTTTCAGATTCCCATTCATTCCTATGGGACTTTATTTGGGAGTTTTTTGGGAATAGCGTCGCCATGGTACTTGGGAATTCTTAGAAAAATAATAGCGCAGCGAGTAAGAGCGAGCCGCATCGTTTGATACCTCATTTGTCCCGGTGCGATCTACGGTTCGGGCCGCATTTTTGCGGAAAAGTCGGTGGAAGATAATATATGGAAGAAAAATAATAAACCCTTTTCTAGGGTGGATAGTAATATGTGCCTGCTTGCTCCGCAAGCAGCAGCTTCGCTGCTGCTTGCTCCGCTTAGCAGGCCCACAACTAGAAAAATTCCCGCGGAAATTTTGAATGGGCCTGCTAACTCGCGTGGAAACACGCAATAAAAATAACATTTAAACCATTGAAATCGGTCAAGAAATGTGGAAGTTAACCATAATCTACTAAAAGTATTACTGCCCCTTTAAGAAACATGCACATTCACGCACACACATTTGATTTTAAGTAACATTTCAATGAGCTGAACAGTTTAAACTTTCAACCATTGAAATGGGTCAAGAAATGTGGAAGTTAACCATAATCAACACTATGTTACTGCCCCTTTAAGAAACATGCACATTCACGCACACACATTTGATTTTAAGTAACATTTCAATGAGCTGAACAGTTTAAAATTCAAACCATTGAAATCGGTCAAGAAATGTGGAGCGGAAATTTTGAATGGGCCTGCTAACTCGCGTGGAAATACGCAATAAAAATAACATTTAAACCATTGAAATCGGTCAAGAAATGTGGAAGTTAACCATAATCAAGATCAAATAAAGTATCTTACTGTCCCTTTAAGAAATATGCACATTCACGCACACACATTTGATTTTAACCAACATTTCAATGAGCTGAACAGTTTAAAATTTAAACCATTGAAATCGCTCAAGAAATGTAAAAGTTAACCATAATCTACTAAAAGTATTACTGCCCCTTTAAGAAACATGCACATTCACGCACACACATTTGATTTTAACTAACATTTCAATGAGATGAACAGTTTAAAATTTCAACCATTGAAATCGGTCAAGAAATGTGGAAGTTCACCATAATCAACATCAACTAAAAGTATCTTACTGCCCCTTTACAAAACATGCACATTCACGCACACACATTTGATTTTAACCAACATTTCAATGAGCTGAACAGTTTAAAATTCAAACCATTGAAATCGGTCAAGAAATGTGGAATCTACCATAATTAACAGTATCTCACTGCCCCTTTACAAAACATGCACATTCACGCACACACATTTGATTTTAAGTTGTGAGGAGACGTCACGCACCAACACTCCATTGATTTGTATAGGATTACGCTCACCTCAAACAAAAGCCTCTCGCGACTTAACGGTTGAAGATGCAGATTCCAGAAATGGCTCGTTAGAACGGCAAGGGTTTGGGGAACGCGAGCATGTTCTCAGTTTTTTAATCGGATGAAAAATGACCAAATGAGAGCAGGTTGAAAACTTATGATTGATCGAAAATGAAGAGGCAAAAACGGCGAAAATTACATTGAAAAGAGATCAAAAATGTGCGACTTCTCCTCGCTTAAAGTGAAAATAAAGGTACTAAATGACACCTTAGCCAAATAAAACTTAGTTCTTCAGAAAGCAGAGGCTTGTGGCTACAAAATGTGCGAATTTGATGTCTAGTGAGCAAAGATTGTGGCCATGGTGACGAGTTGAAGTGAAACTTTTGGAAATATATTTTTTGGTTCCCACCACTCAGACCTTAATTAGTCACGCTCTAACTGATGCAAGAAAGGCGACTTTTACCCCTTTGCTCACTGTCTTTGAACCCGCACAGGGGGGAGAGCTTTCATTCCTTAAATTTTTTTTTGACACTGAGCTAAAGATGACAAAAATTCCAACAAAATGAGCTATTTTTCATATCGGTCGGTTAATGTATGCGCGCGCAGCGTGTCTTTGAAAAAGGTGCTTGATTGGAGTTGATCTCTTTCGGATTCCCATTCATTCCTATGGGACTTTATTTGGGAGTTTTTTGGGAATAGCGTCGCCATGGTAACTGGGAATTCTTAGAAAAATAATGCCGCACCGAGTCAGATCGAGCCGCATCGTTTGATACCTCTTTTGTCCCGGTGCGATCTACGGTACGGGCCGCATTTTAGCAGAAAAAACGCGGAAGATTAAAGAATAATAAGAAGAAAAAAAACTAGAAAAATTCCCGCGGAAATTTTGAATGGGCCTGCTAACTCTTTTCAATGAGCTGAACAGTTTAAAATTTAAACCATTGAAATCGGTCAAGAAATGTGCAAGTTAACCAAAATCAACAGTATGTTACTGCCCCTTTAAGAAACATGCACATTCACGCACACACATTTGATTTTAAGTAACATTTCAATGAGCTGAACAGTTTAAAATTCAAACCATTGAAATCGGTCAAGAAATGTGGAATCTACCATAATTAACAGTATCTCACTGCCCCTTTACAAAACATGCACATTCACGCACACACATTTGATTTTAAGTTGTGAGGAGACGTCACGCACCAACACTCCATTGATTTGTATAGGATTACGCTCACCTCAAACAAAAGCCTCTCGCGACTTAACGGTTGAAGATGCAGATTCCAGACATGGCTCGTTAGAACGGCAAGGGTTTGGGGAACGCGAGCATGTTCTCAGTTTTTTAATCGGATGAAAAATGACCAAATGAGAGCAGGTTGAAAACTTATGTTTGATCGAAAATGAAGAGGGAAAAAACGGCGAAATTAACATGGAGGAGATAGGCGTCAAAGTCCGACTTCTCCTCGCTTAAAGTGAAAATAAAGGTACTAAATGACACCGTAGCCAAATAAAACTTAGTTTTTCAGAAAGCAGAGGCTTGTGGCTATAAAATGTGCGAATTTGATGTCTAGTGAGCAAAGATTGTGGCCATGGTGACGAGTTGAAGTGAAACTTTTGGAAATAGATTTTTTGGTTCCCGTCACTGAAACCTTAATTGTGAATCAGAGTGGCGATTACACTCACTGTCTTTGAACCCGCACAGGGGGAAGAGCTTTCATTCCTTAATATTTTTTTTGACACTGAGCTAAAGATGGGAAAAATTCCAACAAAATGAGCTAAAATTCATATCAATCGGTTAACGTATGCGCGCGCAGCGTGTCTTGGAAAAAGGTGATTGTTTGGAGTTGATATCCCATTCATTCCTATGGGTTTTTCCTTCCTTGAATTTTGGGTGGTTTTTTGGGAATAGCGTCGCCATGGTAACTGGGAATTCTTATAAAAATAATAGCGCAGCGAGTCAGAGCGAGCCGCATCGTTTGATACCTCATTTGTCCCGGTGCGATCTACGGTTCGGGCCGCATTTTTGCGGAAAAGTCGGTGGAAGAATAAAAAAGAAAAAGAAAAACTAGAAACAAAAATTCCCGCGGAAATTTTGAATGGGCCTGCTAACTCTTGCAACTCTTTTCAATGAGCTGAACAGTTTAAAATTTCAACCGTTGAAATCGCTCAAGAAATGTGGAAGTTAACCATAATCTACTAAAAGTATTACTGCCCCTTTAAGAAACATGCACATTCACGCACACACATTTGATTTTAACTAACATTTCAATGAGATGAACAGTTTAAAATTTCAACCATTGAAATCGCTCAAGAAATGTAAAAGTTAACCATAATCAAGATCAAATAAAGTATCTTACTGCCCCTTTAAGAAACATGCACATTCACGCACACACATTTGATTTTAACCAACATTTCAATGAGCTGAACAGTTTAAAATTTCAACCATTGAAATCGGTCAAGAAATGTGGAAGTTAACCAAAATCAACAGTATGTTACTGCCCCTTTAAGAAACATGCACATTCACGCACACACATTTGATTTTAACTAACATTTCAATGAGCTGAACAGTTTAAAATTCAAACCATTGAAATCGGTCAAGAAATGTGGAATCTACCATAATTAACAGTATCTCACTGCCCCTTTACAAAACATGCACATTCACGCACACACATTTGATTTTAAGTTGTGAGGAGACGTCACGCACCAACACTCCATTGATTTGTATAGGATTACGCTCACCTCAAACAAAAGCCTCTCGCGACTTAACGGTTGAAGATGCAGATTCCAGAAATGGCTCGTTAGAACGGCAAGGGTTTGGGGAACGCGAGCATGTTCTCAGTTTTTTAATCGGATGAAAAATGACCAAATGAGAGCAGGTTGAAAACTTATGATTGATCGAAAATGAAGAGGGAAAAAACGGCGAAATTAACATGGAGGAGATAGGCGTCAAAGTCCGACTTCTCCTCGCTTAAAGTGAAAATAAAGGTACTAAATGACACCGTAGCCAAATAAAACTTAGTTCTTCAGAAAGCAGAGGCTTGTGGCTACAAAATGTGCGAATTTGATGTCTAGTGAGCAAAGATTGTGGCCATGGTGACGAGTTGAAGTGAAACTTTTGGAAATAGATTTTTTGGTTCCCGTCACTGAAGCCTTAATTAGTCACACTCTAAATAGGCGACTTTTCCCCTTTGCTCACTGTCTTTGAACCCTCACAGGGGGGAGAGCTTTCATTCCTTAAATTTTTTTTTGACACTGAGCTAAAGATGACAAAAATTCCAACAAAATGAGCTAATTTTCATATCGGTCGGTTAATGTATGCGCGCGCAGCGTGTCTTTGAAAAAGGTGCTTGATTGGAGTTGATCTCTTTCGGATTCCCATTCATTCCTATGGGACTTTATTTGGGAGTTTTTTGGGAATAGCGTCGCCATGGTAACTGGGAATTCTTATAAAAATAATAGCGCACCGAGTCAGATCGAGCCGCATCGTTTGATACCTCATTTGTCCCGGTGCGATCTACGGTACGGGCCGCATTTTAGCAGAAAAAAACGCGGAAGATTAAAAAATAAGAAAAATAATAAACCCTTTTTCTAGGATAGTAATATGTGCCTGCTTGCTCCGCAAGCAGCAGCTTCGCTGCTGCTTGCTCCGCTTAGCAGGCCCATAATAATAAACCCTTTTCTAGGGTGGATAGTAATATGTGCCTGCTTGCTCCGCAAGCAGCAGCTTCGCTGCTGCTTGCTCCGCTTAGCAGGCCCATAATAAACCCTTTTTCTAGGATAGTAATATGTGCCTGCTTGCTCCGCAAGCAGCAGCTTCGCTGCTGCTTGCTCCGCTTAGCAGGCCCATAATAATATTAAACACTTTTCTAGGGTGGATAGTAATATGTGCCTGCTTGCTCCGCAAGCAGCAGCTTCGCTGCTGCTTGCTCCGCTTAGCAGGCCCATAATAAACCCTTTTCTAGGGTGGATAGTAATATGTGCCTGCTTGCTCCGCAAGCAGCAGCTTCGCTGCTGCTTGCTCCGCTTAGCAGGCCCATAACTAGAAAAATTCCCGCGGAAATTTTGAATGGGCCTGCTAACTCGCGTGGAAACACGCAATAAAAATAACATTTAAACCATTGAAATCGCTCAAGAAATGTGCAAGTTAACCATAATCTACTAAAAGTATTACTGCCCCTTTAAGAAACATGCACATTCACGCACACACATTTGATTTTAACTAACATTTCAATGAGCTGAACAGTTTAAAATTTAAACCATTGAAATCGGTCAAGAAATATTGGAAGTTACCCATAATCAAGATCAAATAAAGTATCTTACTGTCCCTTTAAGAAACATGCACATTCACGCACACACATTTGATTTTAACCAACATTTCAATGAGCTGAACAGTTTAAACTTTCAACCATTGAAATCGCTCAAGAAATGTGCAAGTTAACCATAATGTACAGTATGTTACTGCCCCTTTAAGAAACATGCACATTCACGCACACACATTTGATTTTAAGTAACATTTCAATGAGCTGAACAGTTTAAAATTCAAACCATTGAAATCGGTCAAGAAATGTGGAATCTACCATAATTAACAGCATCTCACTGCCCCTTTACAAAACATGCACATTCACGCACACACATTTGATTTTAAGTTGTGAGGAGACGTCACGCACCAACACTCCATTGATTTGTATAGGATTACGCTCACCTCAAACAAAAGCCTCTCGCGACTTAACGGTTAAAGATGCAGATTCCAGAAATGGCTCGTTAGAACGGCAAGGGTTTGGGGAACGCGAGCATGTTCTCAGTTTTTTAATCGGATGAAAAATGACCAAATGAGAGCAGGTTGAAAACTTATGATTGATCGAAAATGAAGAGGCAAAAACGGCGAAAATTACATTGAAAAGAGATCAAAAATGTGCGACTTCTCCTCGCTTAAAGTGAAAATAAAGGTACTAAATGACACCTTAGCCAAATAAAACTTAGTTCTTCAGAAAGCAGAGGCTTGTGGCTACAAAATGTGCGAATTTGATGTCTAGTGAGCAAAGATTGTGGCCATGGTGACGAGTTGAAGTGAAACTTTTGGAAATATATTTTTTGGTTCCCAGCACTCAGACCTTAATTAGTCACACTCTAAATAGGCGACTTTCACCCTTTGCTCACTGTCTTTGAACCCGCACAGGGGGGAGAGCTTTCATTCCTTAATTTTTTTTTTGACACTGAGCTAAAGATGACAAAAATTCCAACAAAATGAGCTAATTTTCATATCGGTCGGTTAATGTATGCGCGCGCAGCGTGTCTTTGAAAAAGGTGCTTGATTGGAGTTGATCTCTTTCGGATTCCCATTCATTCCTATGGGACTTTATTTGGGAGTTTTTTGGGAATAGCGTCGCCATGGTAACTGGGAATTCTTATAAAAATAATAGCGCAGCGAGTCAGATCGAGCCGCATCGTTTGATACCTCTTTTGTCCCGGTGCGATCTACGGTTCGGGCCCTATTTTTGCGGAAAAGTCGCTGGAAGATGATATAAAAACTAGAAAAATTCCCGCGGAAATTTTGAATGGGCCTGCTAACTCTTTTCAATGAGCTGAACAGTTTAAACTTTCAACCATTGAAATCGGTCAAGAAATGTGGAAGTTAACCATAATCTACTAAAAGTATTACTGCCCCTTTAAGAAACATGCACATTCACGCACACACATTTGATTTTAACCAACATTTCAATGAGCTGAACAGTTTAAAATTTAAACCATTGAAATCGCTCAAGAAATGTAAAAGTTAACCATAATCAACAATATGTTACTGCCCCTTTAAGAAACATGCACATTCACGCACACACATTTGATTTTAAGTAACATTTCAATGAGCTGAACAGTTTAAAATTCAAACCATTGAAATCGGTCAAGAAATGTGGAATCTACCATAATTAACAGCATCTCACTGCCCCTTTACAAAACATGCACATTCACGCACACACATTTGATTTTAAGTTGTGAGGAGACGTCACGCACCAACACTCCATTGATTTGTATAGGATTACGCTCACCTCAAACAAAAGCCTCTCGCGACTTAACGGTTGAAGATGCAGATTCCAGAAATGGCTCGTTAGAACGGCAAGGGTTTGGGGAACGCGAGCATGTTCTCAGTTTTTTAATCGGATGAAAAATGACCAAATGAGAGCAGGTTGAAAACTTATGATTGATCGAAAATGAAGAGGCAAAAACGGCGAAAATTACATTGAAAAGAGATCAAAAATGTGCGACTTCTCCTCGCTTAAAGTGAAAATAAAGGTACTAAATGACACCTTAGCCAAATAAAACTTAGTTCTTCAGAAAGCAGAGGCTTGTGGCTACAAAATGTGCGAATTTGATGTCTAGTGAGCAAAGATTGTGGCCATGGTGACGAGTTGAAGTGAAACTTGAAATCTATTTTTTCTCTGTCTACACTCTGATTCTTAATTGGTCCGCTCTAGCTCATGCAATACACACACATGGGATAAAGGATATTTCACTCACTGTCTTTGAACCCGCACAGGGGGGAGAGCTTTCATTCCTTAATTTTTTTTTTGACACAGAGCTAAAGATGACAAAAATTCCAACAAAATGAGCTAAAATTCATATCGGTCGGTTAACGTATGCGCGCGCAGCGTGTCTTGGAAAAAGGTGCTTGATTGGAGTTGATGTCTTCCGGTTTCCCATTCATTCCTATGGGATTTTTTGGGGGAGTTTTTTGGGAATAGCGTCGCCATGGTAACTGGGAATTCTTATAAAAATAATAGCGCAGCGAGTCAGAGCGAGCCGCATCGTTTGATACCTCATTTGTCCCGGTGCGATCTACGGTTCGGGCCGCATTTTTGCGGAAAAGTCGTGGAATAATAAAAAATAATAAACCCTTTTTTCTAGGATAGTAATATGTGCCTGCTTGCTCCGCAAGCAGCAGCTTCGCTGCTGCTTGCTCCGCTTAGCAGGCCCATAATAAGAAGAACTAGAAAAATTCCCGCGGAAATTTTGAATGGGCCTGCTAACTCTTTTCAATGAGCTGAACAGTTTAAAATTTCAACCATTGAAATCGGTCAAGAAATGTGGAAGTTAACCATAATCAAGATCAAATAAAGTATCTTACTGTCCCTTTAAGAAATATGCACATTCCCGCGCACACATTTGATTTTAACCAACATTTCAATGAGCTGAACAGTTTAAAATTTAAACCATTGAAATCGCTCAAGAAATGTAAAAGTTAACCATAATCAACAGTATGTTACTGCCCCTTTAAGAAACATGCACATTCACGCACACACATTTGATTTTAAGTAACATTTCAATGAGCTGAACAGTTTAAAATTCAAACCATTGAAATCGGTCAAGAAATGTGGAATCTACCATAATTAACAGTATCTCACTGCCCCTTTACAAAACATGCACATTCACGCACACACATTGGATTTTAAGTTGTGAGGAGACGTCACGCACCAACACTCCATTGATTTGTATAGGATTACGCTCACCTCAAACAAAAGCCTCTCGCGACTTAACGGTTGAAGATGCAGATTCCAGAAATGGCTCGTTAGAACGGCAAGGGTTTGGGGAACGCGAGCATGTTCTCAGTTTTTTAATCGGATGAAAAATGACCAAATGAGAGCAGGTTGAAAACTTATGATTGATCGAAAATGAAGAGGGAAAAAGGGCGAAAATTACATTGAAAAGAGATCAAAAATGTGCGACTTCTCCTCGTTTAAAGTGAAAATAAAGGTACTAAATGACACCGTAGCCAAATAAAACTTAGTTCTTCAGAAAGCAGAGGCTTGTGGCTACAAAATGTGCGAATTTGATGTCTAGTGAGCAAAGATTGTGGCCATGGTGACGAGTTGAAGTGAAACTTTTGGAAATATATTTTTTGGTTCCCAGCACTGAAAGCTTAATTGGGTATCAGAGTGGCGATTACACTCACTGTCTTTGAACCCGCACAGGGGGAAGAGCTTTCATTCCTTAATTTGTTTTTTGACACTGAGCTAAAGATGGGAAAAATTCCAACAAAATGAGCTAAAATTCATATCAATCGGTTAACGTATGCGCGCGCAGCGTGTCTTTGAAAAAGGTGCTTGATGTGTGATTTTGTCTTTCCTTTTCCCATTCATTCCTATGGGACTTTTATTTGGGAGTTTTTTGGGAATAGCATCGCCATGGTAAGTGGGAATTCTTAGAAAAATAATGCCGCATCGAGTCAGATCGAGCCGCATCGTTTGATACTTCATTTGTCCCGGTGCGATGTACGGTACGGGCTGCATTCTTGCGGAAAAAACTGTGGAAGATTAAAAAATAAGATTAAGAACTAGAAAAATTCCCGCGGAAATTTTGAATGGGCCTGCTAACTCTTTTCCATGAGCTGAACAGTTTAAACTTTCAACCATTGAAATCGGTCAAGAAATGTGGAAGTTAACCATAATCAAGATCAAATAAAGTATCTTACTGTCCCTTTAAGAAATATGCACATTCACGCACACACATTTGATTTTAACCAACATTTCAATGAGCTGAACAGTTTAAACTTTCAACCATTGAAATCGCTCAAGAAATGTGCAAGTTAACCATAATGTACAGTATGTTACTGCCCCTTTAAGAAACATCCACATTCACGCACACACATTTGATTTTAAGTAACATTTCAATGAGCTGAACAGTTTAAAATTCAAACCATTGAAATCGGTCAAGAAATGTGGAATCTACCATAATTAACAGTATCTCACTGCCCCTTTACAAAACATGCACATTCACGCACACACATTTGATTTTAAGTTGTGAGGAGACGTCACGCACCAACACTCCATTGATTTGTATAGGATTACGCTCACCTCAAACAAAAGCCTCTCGCGACTTAACGGTTGAAGATGCAGATTCCAGAAATGGCTCGTTAGAACGGCAAGGGTTTGGGGAACGCGAGCATGTTCTCAGTTTTTTAATCGGATGAAAAATGACCAAATGAGAGCAGGTTGAAAACTTATGATTGATCGAAAATGAAGAGGCAAAAACGGCGAAAATTACATTGAAAAGAGATCAAAAATGTGCGACTTCTCCTCGCTTAAAGTGAAAATAAAGGTACTAAATGACACCTTAGCCAAATAAAACTTAGTTCTTCAGAAAGCAGAGGCTTGTGGCTACAAAATGTGCGAATTTGATGTCTAGTGAGCAAAGATTGTGGCCATGGTGACGAGTTGAAGTGAAACTTTTGGAAATATATTTTTTGGTTCCCGTCACTGAAGCCTTAATTAGTCACACTCTAAATAGGCGACTTTTCCCCTTTGCTCACTGTCTTTGAACCCTCACAGGGGGGAGAGCTTTCATTCCTTAAAATTTTTTTTGACACTGAGCTAAAGATGACAAAAATTCCAACAAAATGAGCTAATTTTCATATCGGTCGGTTAATGTATGCGCGCGCAGCGTGTCTTTGAAAAAGGTGCTTGATTGGAGTTGATCTCTTTCGGATTCCCATTCATTCCTATGGGACTTTATTTGGGAGTTTTTTGGGAATAGCGTCGCCATGGTAACTGGGAATTCTTATAAAAATAATAGCGCACCGAGTCAGATCGAGCCGCATCGTTTGATACCTCATTTGTCCCGGTGCGATCTACGGTACGGGCCGCATTTTAGCAGAAAAAAACGCGGAAGATTAAAAAATAAGAAAAATAATAAACCCTTTTTCTAGGATAGTAATATGTGCCTGCTTGCTCCGCAAGCAGCAGCTTCGCTGCTGCTTGCTCCGCTTAGCAGGCCCATAACTAGAAAAATTCCCGCGGAAATTTTGAATGGGCCTGCTAACTCTTTTCAATGAGCTGAACAGTTTAAACTTTCAACCGTTGAAATCGGTCAAGAAATGTGCAAGTTAACCATAATCAAGATCAAATAAAGTATCTTACTGTCCCTTTAAGAAATATGCACATTCACGCACACACATTTGATTTTAAGTAACATTTCAATGAGCTGAACAGTTTAAAATTCAAACCATTGAAATCGGTCAAGAAATGTGGAATCTACCATAATCAACAGTATGTTACTGCCCCTTTAAGAAACATGCACATTCACGCACACACATTTGATTTTAAGTAACATTTC
Organism: Leptonotus elevatus; assembly: GCF_054856555.1. Lineage (NCBI taxonomy): Eukaryota > Metazoa > Chordata > Actinopteri > Syngnathiformes > Syngnathidae > Leptonotus > Leptonotus elevatus. The sequence continues at coordinate 6,992,795 of NC_141260.1, read as the reverse complement.
AATGAGCTGAACAGTTTAAACTTTCAACCATTGAAATGGGTCAAGAAATGTGGAAGTTAACCATAATCAACACTATGTTACTGCCCCTTTAAGAAACATGCACATTCACGCACACACATTTGATTTTAAGTAACATTTCAATGAGCTGAACAGTTTAAAATTCAAACCATTGAAATCGGTCAAGAAATGTGGAATCTACCATAATCAACACTATGTTACTGCCCCTTTAAGAAACATGCACATTCACGCACACACATTTGATTTTAAGTAACATTTCAATGAGCTGAACAGTTTAAAATTCAAACCATTGAAATCGGTCAAGAAATGTGGAATCTACCATAATTAACAGTATCTCACTGCCCCTTTACAAAACATGCACATTCACGCACACACATTTGATTTTAAGTTGTTTGTGAGGAGACGTCACGCACCAACACTCCATTGATTTGTATAGGATTACGCTCACCTCAAACAAAAGCCTCTCGCGACTTAACGGTTGAAGATGCAGATTCCAGAAATGGCTCGTTAGAACGGCAAGGGTTTGGGGAACGCGAGCATGTTCTCAGTTTTTTAATCGGATGAAAAATGACCAAATGAGAGCAGGTTGAAAACTTATGATTGATCGAAAATGAAGAGGCAAAAACGGCGAAAATTACATTGAAAAGAGATCAAAAATGTGCGACTTCTCCTCGCTTAAAGTGAAAATAAAGGTACTAAATGACACCTTAGCCAAATAAAACTTAGTTCTTCAGAAAGCAGAGGCTTGTGGCTACAAAATGTGCGAATTTGATGTCTAGTGAGCAAAGATTGTGGCCATGGTGACGAGTTGAAGTGAAACTTTTGGAAATATATTTTTTGGTTCCCGTCACTGAAGCCTTAATTGCATATCAGAGTGGCGATTACACTCACTGTCTTTGAACCCGCACAGGGGGAAGAGCTTTCATTCCTTAATATTTTTTTTGACACTGAGCTAAAGATGGGAAAAATTCCAACAAAATGAGCTAACATTCATATCAATCGGTTAACGTATGCGCGCGCAGCGTGTCTTTGAAAAAGGTGCTTGATGTGTGATTTTGTCTTTCCTTTTCCCATTCATTCCTATGGGACTTTTATTTGGGAGTTTTTTGGGAATAGCATCGCCATGGTAAGTGGGAATTCTTAGAAAAATAATGCCGCATCGAGTCAGATCGAGCCGCATCGTTTGATACTTCATTTGTCCCGGTGCGATGTACGGTACGGGCTGCATTCTTGCGGAAAAAACTGTGGAAGATTAAAAAATAAGATTAAGAACTAGAAAAATTCCCGCGGAAATTTTGAATGGGCCTGCTAACTCTTTTCAATGAGCTGAACAGTTTAAACTTTCAACCATTGAAATCGGTCAAGAAATGTGCAAGTTAACCATAATCTACTAAAAGTATTACTGCCCCTTTAAGAAACATGCACATTCACGCACACACATTTGATTTTAACCAACATTTCAATGAGCAGAACAGTTTAAAATTTCAACCATTGAAATCGCTCAAGAAATGTAAAAGTTAACCAAAATCAACAGTATGTTACTGCCCCTTTAAGAAACATGCACATTCACGCACACACATTTGATTTTAAGTAACATTTCAATGAGCTGAACAGTTTAAAATTCAAACCATTGAAATCGGTCAAGAAATGTGGAATCTACCATAATTAACAGTATCTCACTGCCCCTTTACAAAACATGCACATTCACGCACACACATTTGATTTTAAGTTGTGAGGAGACGTCACGCACCAACACTCCATTGATTTGTATAGGATTACGCTCACCTCAAACAAAAGCCTCTCGCGACTTAACGGTTGAAGATGCGGATTCCAGAAATGGCTCGTTAGAACGGCAAGGGTTTGGGGAACGCGAGCATGTTCTCAGTTTTTTAATCGGATGAAAAATGACCAAATGAGAGCAGGTTGAAAACTTATGATTGATCGAAAATGAAGAGGGAAAAACGGCGAAAATTACATTGAAAAGAGATCAAAAATGTGCGACTTCTCCTCGCTTAAAGTGAAAATAAAGGTACTAAATGACACCGTAGCCAAATAAAACTTAGTTCTTCAGAAAGCAGAGGCTTGTGGCTACAAAATGTGCGAATTTGATGTCTAGTGAGCAAAGATTGTGGCCATGGTGACGAGTTGAAGTGAAACTTTTGGAAATATATTTTTTGGTTCCCAGCACTCAGACCTTAATTAGTCACGCTCTAACTGATGCAAGAAAGGCGACTTTCACCCCTTTGCTCACTGTCTTTGAACCCGCACAGGGGGGAGAGCTTTCATTCCTTAATTTTTTTTTTGACACTGAGCTAAAGATGACAAAAATTCCAACAAAATGAGCTAATTTTCATATCGGTCGGTTAACGTATGCGCGCGCAGCGTGTCTTTGAAAAAGGTGCTTGATTGGAGTTGATCTCTTTTGGATTCCCATTCATTCCTATGGGACTTTATTTGGGAGTTTTTTGGGAATAGCGTCGCCATGGTAACTGGGAATTCTTAGAAAAATAATGCCGCACCGAGTCAGATCGAGCCGCATCGTTTGATACCTCTTTTGTCCCGGTGCGATCTACGGTACGGGCCGCATTTTAGCAGAAAAAACGCGGAAGATTAAAGAATAATAAGAAGAAAAAAAATAAACCCCTTTTCTAGGATAGTAATATGTGCCTGCTTGCTCCGCAAGCAGCAGCTTCGCTGCTGCTTGCTCCGCTTAGCAGGCCCATAATAATAAACCCATTTTCTAGGATAGTAATATGTGCCTGCTTGCTCCGCAAGCAGCAGCTTCGCTGCTGCTTGCTCCGCTTAGCAGGCCCATAACTAGAAAAATTCCCGCGGAAATTTTGAATGGGCCTGCTAACTCTTTTCAATGAGCTGAACAGTTTAAAATTCAAACCATTGAAATCGGTCAAGAAATGTGGAATCTACCATAATTAACAGTATCTCACTGCCCCTTTACAAAACATGCACATTCACGCACACACATTTGATTTTAAGTAACATTTCAATGAGCTGAACAGTTTAAAATTTAAACCATTGAAATCAGTCAAGAAATGTGGAAGTTCACCATAATCAACATCAACTAAAAGTATCTTACTGCCCCTTTACAAAACATGCACATTCACGCACACACATTTGATTTTAAGTAACATTTCAATAAGCTGAACAGTTTAAAATTTAAACCATTGAAATCGGTCAAGAAATGTGGAATCTACCATAATCAACAGAATGTTACTGCCCCTTTAAGAAACATGCACATTCACTCACACACATTTGATTTTAAGTAACATTTCAATGAGCTGAACAGTTTAAACTTTCAACCATTGAAATGGGTCAAGAAATGTGCAAGTTAACCATAATCAACACGATGTTACTGCCCCTTTAAGAAACATGCACATTCACGCACACACATTTGATTTTAAGTAACATTTCAATGAGCTGAACAGTTTAAAATTCAAACCATTGAAATCGGTCAAGAAATGTGGAATCTACCATAATTAACAGTATCTCACTGCCCCTTTACAAAACATGCACATTCACGCACACACATTTGATTTTAAGTTGTGAGGAGACGTCACGCACCAACACTCCATTGATTTGTATAGGATTACGCTCACCTCAAACAAAAGCCTCTCGCGACTTAACGGTTAAAGATGCAGATTCCAGAAATGGCTCGTTAGAACGGCAAGGGTTTGGGGAACGCGAGCATGTTCTCAGTTTTTTAATCGGATGAAAAATGACCAAATGAGAGCAGGTTGAAAACTTATGATTGATCGAAAATGAAGAGGGAAAAAACGGCGAAATTAACATGGAGGAGATAGGCGTCAAAGTCCGACTTCTCCTCGCTTAAAGTGAAAATAAAGGTACTAAATGACACCGTAGCCAAATAAAACTTAGTTCTTCAGAAAGCAGAGGCTTGTGGCTACAAAATGTGCGAATTTGATGTCTAGTGAGCAAAGATTGTGGCCATGGTGACGAGTTGAAGTGAAACTTTTGGAAATAGATTTTTTGGTTCCCGTCACTGAAGCCTTAATTAGTCACACTCTAAATAGGCGACTTTTCCCCTTTGCTCACTGTCTTTGAACCCTCACAGGGGGGAGAGCTTTCATTCCTTAAAATTTTTTTTGACACTGAGCTAAAGATGACAAAAATTCCAACAAAATGAGCTAATTTTCATATCGGTCGGTTAATGTATGCGCGCGCAGCGTGTCTTTGAAAAAGGTGCTTGATTGGAGTTGATCTCTTTCGGATTCCCATTCATTCCTATGGGACTTTATTTGGGAGTTTTTTGGGAATAGCGTCGCCATGGTAACTGGGAATTCTTATAAAAATAATAGCGCAGCGAGTCAGATCGAGCCGCATCGTTTGATACCTCTTTTGTCCCGGTGCGATCTACGGTTCGGGCCCTATTTTTGCGGAAAAGTCGCTGGAAGATGATATAAAAACTAGAAAAATTCCCGCGGAAATTTTGAATGGGCCTGCTAACTCGCGTGGAAACACGCAATAAAAATAACATTTAAACCATTGAAATCGCTCAAGAAATGTGCAAGTTAACCATAATCTACTAAAAGTATTACTGCCCCTTTAAGAAACATGCACATTCACGCACACACATTTGATTTTAACTAACATTTCAATGAGCTGAACAGTTTAAAATTTCAACCATTGAAATCGCTCAAGAAATGCTCAAGTTAACCATAATGTACAGTATGTTACTGCCCCTTTAAGAAACATGCACATTCACGCACACACATTTGATTTTAAGTAACATTTCAATGAGCTGAACAGTTTAAAATTCAAACCATTGAAATCGGTCAAGAAATGTGGAATCTACCATAATTAACAGTATCTCACTGCCCCTTTACAAAACATGCACATTCACGCACACACATTTGATTTTAAGTTGTGAGGAGACGTCACGCACCAACACTCCATTGATTTGTATAGGATTACGCTCACCTCAAACAAAAGCCTCTCGCGACTTAACGGTTGAAGATGCAGATTCCAGACATGGCTCGTTAGAACGGCAAGGGTTTGGGGAACGCGAGCATGTTCTCAGTTTTTTAATCGGATGAAAAATGACCAAATGAGAGCAGGTTGAAAACTTATGATTGATCGAAAATGAAGAGGCAAAAACGGCGAAAATTACATTGAAAAGAGATCAAAAATGTGCGACTTCTCCTCGCTTAAAGTGAAAATAAAGGTACTAAATGACACCTTAGCCAAATAAAACTTAGTTCTTCAGAAAGCAGAGGCTTGTGGCTACAAAATGTGCGAATTTGATGTCTAGTGAGCAAAGATTGTGGCCATGGTGACGAGTTGAAGTGAAACTTTTGGAAATAGATTTTTTGGTTCCCGTCACTGAAGCCTTAATTGGGTATCAGAGTGGCGATTACACTCACTGTCTTTGAACCCGCACAGGGGGAAGAGCTTTCATTCCTTAATTTTTTTTTTGACACTGAGTTAAAGATGACAAAAATTCCAACAAAATGAGCTAATTTTCATATCAATCGGTTAACGTATGCGCGCGCAGCGTCTCTTTGAAAAAGGTGCTTGATGTGTGATTTTGTCTTTCCTTTTCCCATTCATTCCTATGGGACTTTTATTTGGGAGTTTTTTGGGAATAGCATCGCCATGGTAAGTGGGAATTCTTAGAAAAATAATGCCGCATCGAGTCAGATCGAGCCGCATCGTTTGATACTTCATTTGTCCCGGTGCGATGTACGGTACGGGCTGCATTCTTGCGGAAAAAACTGTGGAAGATTAAAAAATAAGATTAAGAATAAAAAAAATAAACCCCTTTTCTAGGATAGTAATATGTGCCTGCTTGCTCCGCAAGCAGCAGCTTCGCTGCTGCTTGCTCCGCTTAGCAGGCCCATAACTAGAAAAATAAAATTCCCGCGGAAATTTTGAATGGGCCTGCTAACTCTTTTCAATGAGCTGAACAGTTTAAACTTTCAACCATTGAAATCGGTCAAGAAATGTGGAAGTTAACAATAATCAACAGTATGTTACTGCCCCTTTAAGAAACATGCACATTCACGCACACACATTTGATTTTAAGTAACATTTCAATGAGCTGAACAGTTTAAAATTTAAACCATTGAAATCGGTCAAGAAATGTGGAAGTTCAACACAATCAAGTATCTTACTGCCCCTTTACAAAACATGCACATTCACGCACACACATTTGATTTTAAGTTGTGAGGAGACGTCACGCACCAACACTCCATTGATTTGTATAGGATTACGCTCACCTCAAACAAAAGCCTCTCGCGACTTAACGGTTGAAGATGCAGATTCCAGAAATGGCTTGTTAGAACGGCAAGGGTTTGGGGAACGCGAGCATGTTCTCAGATTTTTAATCGGATGAAAAATGACCAAATGAGAGCAGGTTGAAAACTTATGATTGATCGAAAATGAAGAGGGAAAAAACGGCGAAATTAACATGGAGGAGATAGGCGAGAAAGTCCGACTTCTCCTCGCTTAAAGTGAAAATAAAGGTACTAAATGACACCTTAGCCAAATAAAACTTAGTTTTTCAGAAAGCAGAGGCTTGTGGCTACAAAATGTGTGAATTTGATGTCTAGTGAGCAAAGATTGTGGCCATGGTGACGAGTTGAAGTGAAACTTTTGGAAATAGATTTTTTGGTTCCCGTCACTGAAGCCTTAATTGCATATCAGAGTGGCGATTACACTCACTGTCTTTGAACCCGCACAGGGGGAAGAGCTTTCATTCCTTAATATTTTTTTTGACACTGAGCTAAAGATGGGAAAAATTCCAACAAAATGAGCTAAAATTCATATCAATCGGTGAACGTATGCGCGCGCAGCGTGTCTTGGAAAAAGGTGCTCGTTTGGAGTTGATATCCCATTCATTCCTATGGGTTTTTCCTTCCTTGAATTTTGGGTGGTTTTTTGGGAATAGCGTCGCCATGGTAACTGGGAATTCTTATAAAAATAATAGCGCAGCGAGTCAGAGCGAGCCGCATCGTTTGATACCTCATTTGTCCCGGTGCGATCTACGGTTCGGGCCGCATTTTTGCGGAAAAGTCGGTGGAAGAATAAAAAAGAAAAAGAAAAATAACTAGAAAAATTCCCGCGGAAATTTTGAATGGGCCTGCTAACTCTTGCAACTCTTTTCAATGAGCAGTTTAAAATTTCAACCGTTGAAATCGCTCAAGAAATGTGGAAGTTATAATCAACTAAAAGTATTACTGCCCCTTTAAGAAACATGCACATTCACGCACACACATTGGATTTTAACCAACATTTCAATGAGCTGAACAGTTTAAAATTTAAACCATTGAAATCGCTCAAGAAATGTAAAAGTTAACCATAATCAAGATCAAATAAAGTATCTTACTGTCCCTTTAAGAAACATGCACATTCACGCACACACATTTGATTTTAACCAACATTTCAATGAGCTGAACAGTTTAAAATTTCAACCATTGAAATCGCTCAAGAAATGTGCAAGTTAACCAAAATCAACAGTATGTTACTGCCCCTTTAAGAAACATGCACATTCACGCACACACATTTGATTTTAAGTAACATTTCAATGAGCTGAACAGTTTAAAATTCAAACCATTGAAATCGGTCAAGAAATGTGCAAGTTAACCAAAATCAACAGTATCTCACTGCCCCTTTACAAAACATGCACATTCACGCACACACATTTGATTTTAAGTTGTGAGGAGACGTCACGCACCAACACTCCATTGGATTGTATAGGATTACGCTCACCTCAAACAAAAGCCTCTCGCGACTTAACGGTTGAAGATGCAGATTCCAGAAATGGCTCGTTAGAACGGCAAGGGTTTGGGGAACGCGAGCATGTTCTCAGTTTTTTAATCGGATGAAAAATGACCAAATGAGAGCAGGTTGAAAACTTATGATTGATCGAAAATGAAGAGGGAAAAACGGCGAAAATTACATTGAAAAGAGATCAAAAATGTGCGACTTCTCCTCGCTTAAAGTGAAAATAAAGGTACTAAATGACACCTTAGCCAAATAAAAATTAGTTCTTCAGAAAGCAGAGGCTTGTGGCTACAAAATGTGCGAATTTGATGTCTAGTGAGCAAAGATTGTGGCCATGGTGACGAGTTGAAGTGAAACTTTTGGAAATAGATTTTTTGGTTCCCGTCACTGAAGCCTTAATTGGGTATCAGAGTGGCGATTACACTCACTGTCTTTGAACCCGCACAGGGGGAAGAGCTTTCATTCCTTAATTTTTTTTTTGACACTGAGTTAAAGATGACAAAAATTCCAACAAAATGAGCTAATTTTCATATCAATCGGTTAACGTATGCGCGCGCAGCGTCTCTTTGAAAAAGGTGCTTGATGTGTGATTTTGTCTTTCCTTTTCCCATTCATTCCTATGGGACTTTTATTTGGGAGTTTTTTGGGAATAGCGTCGCCATGGTAACTGGGAATTCTTAGAAAAATAATAGCGCAGCGAGTCAGAGCGAGCCGCATCGTTTGATACCTCATTTGTCCCGGTGCGATCTACGGTTCGGGCCGCATTTTTGCGGAAAAGTCGGTGGAAGATAATATATGGAAGAAAAATAATAAACCCTTTTCTAGGGTGGATAGTAATATGTGCCTGCTTGCTCCGCAAGCAGCAGCTTCGCTGCTGCTTGCTCCGCTTAGCAGGCCCATAACTAGAAAAATTCCCGCGGAAATTTTGAATGGGCCTGCTAACTCTTTTCAATGAGCTGAACAGTTTAAACTTTCAACCATTGAAATCGGTCAAGAAATGTGGAAGTTAACAATAATCAACAGTATGTTACTGCCCCTTTAAGAAACATGCACATTCACGCACACACATTTGATTTTAAGTAACATTTCAATGAGCTGAACAGTTTAAAATTTAAACCATTGAAATCGGTCAAGAAATGTGGAAGTTCAACACAATCAAGTATCTTACTGCCCCTTTACAAAACATGCACATTCACGCACACACATTTGATTTTAAGTTGTGAGGAGACGTCACGCACCAACACTCCATTGATTTGTATAGGATTACGCTCACCTCAAACAAAAGCCTCTCGCGACTTAACGGTTGAAGATGCAGATTCCAGAAATGGCTTGTTAGAACGGCAAGGGTTTGGGGAACGCGAGCATGTTCTCAGATTTTTAATCGGATGAAAAATGACCAAATGAGAGCAGGTTGAAAACTTATGATTGATCGAAAATGAAGAGGGAAAAAACGGCGAAATTAACATGGAGGAGATAGGCGAGAAAGTCCGACTTCTCCTCGCTTAAAGTGAAAATAAAGGTACTAAATGACACCTTAGCCAAATAAAACTTAGTTTTTCAGAAAGCAGAGGCTTGTGGCTACAAAATGTGTGAATTTGATGTCTAGTGAGCAAAGATTGTGGCCATGGTGACGAGTTGAAGTGAAACTTTTGGAAATAGATTTTTTGGTTCCCGTCACTGAAGCCTTAATTGCATATCAGAGTGGCGATTACACTCACTGTCTTTGAACCCGCACAGGGGGAAGAGCTTTCATTCCTTAATATTTTTTTTGACACTGAGCTAAAGATGGGAAAAATTCCAACAAAATGAGCTAAAATTCATATCAATCGGTGAACGTATGCGCGCGCAGCGTGTCTTGGAAAAAGGTGCTCGTTTGGAGTTGATATCCCATTCATTCCTATGGGTTTTTCCTTCCTTGAATTTTGGGTGGTTTTTTGGGAATAGCGTCGCCATGGTAACTGGGAATTCTTATAAAAATAATAGCGCAGCGAGTCAGAGCGAGCCGCATCGTTTGATACCTCATTTGTCCCGGTGCGATCTACGGTTCGGGCCGCATTTTTGCGGAAAAGTCGGTGGAAGAATAAAAAAGAAAAAGAAAAATAATAAACCCTTTTCTAGGGTGGATAGTAATATGTGCCTGCTTGCTCCGCAAGCAGCAGCTTCGCTGCTGCTTGCTCCGCTTAGCAGGCCCATAATAAAAAAAATAAACCCCTTTTCTAGGATAGTAATATGTGCCTGCTTGCTCCGCAAGCAGCAGCTTCGCTGCTGCTTGCTCCGCTTAGCAGGCCCATAATAATATTAAACCCTTTTTTCTAGGATAGTAATATGTACCTGCTTGCTCCGCAAGCAGCAGCTTCGCTGCTGCTTGCTCCGCTTAGCAGGCCCATAACTAGAAAAATTCCCGCGGAAATTTTGAATGGGCCTGCTAACTCTTTTCAATGAGCTGAACAGTTTAAAATTTAAACCATTGAAATCGGTCAAGAAATGTGCAAGTTAACCAAAATCAACAGTATGTTACTGGCCCTTTAAGAAACATGCACATTCACGCACACACATTTGATTTTAAGTAACATTTCAATGAGCTGAACAGTTTAAAATTCAAACCATTGAAATCGGTCAAGAAATGTGGAATCTACCATAATTAACAGTATCTCACTGCCCCTTTAAGAAACATGCACATTCACGCACACACATTTGATTTTAAGTAACATTTCAATGAGCTGAACAGTTTAAAATTCAAACCATTGAAATCGGTCAAGAAATGTGGAATCTACCATAATTAACAGTATCTCACTGCCCTTTACAAAACATGCACATTCACGCACACACATTTGATTTTAAGTTGTGAGGAGACGTCACGCACCAACACTCCATTGATTTGTATAGGATTACGCTCACCTCAAACAAAAGCCTCTCGCGACTTAACGGTTGAAGATGCAGATTCCAGAAATGGCTCGTTAGAACGGCAAGGGTTTGGGGAACGCGAGCATGTTCTCAGTTTTTTAATCGGATGAAAAATGACCAAATGAGAGCAGGTTGAAAACTTATGATTGATCGAAAATGAAGAGGGAAAAAACGGCGAAATTAACATGGAGGAGATAGGCGTCAAAGTCCGACTTCTCCTCGCTTAAAGTGAAAATAAAGGTACTAAATGACACCGTAGCCAAATAAAACTTAGTTCTTCAGAAAGCAGAGGCTTGTGGCTACAAAATGTGCGAATTTGAGGTCTAGTGAGCAAAGATTGTGGCCATGGTGACGAGTTGAAGTGAAACTTTTGGAAATAGATTTTTTGGTTCCCGTCACTGAAGCCTTAATTAGTCACACTCTAAATAGGCGACTTTTCCCCTTTGCTCACTGTCTTTGAACCCTCACAGGGGGGAGAGCTTTCATTCCTTAAAATTTTTTTTGACACTGAGCTAAAGATGACAAAAATTCCAACAAAATGAGCTAATTTTCATATCGGTCGGTTAATGTATGCGCGCGCAGCGTGTCTTTGAAAAAGGTGCTTGATTGGAGTTGATCTCTTTCGGATTCCCATTCATTCCTATGGGACTTTATTTGGGAGTTTTTTGGGAATAGCGTCGCCATGGTAACTGGGAATTCTTAGAAAAATAATGCCGCACCGAGTCAGATCGAGCCGCATCGTTTGATACCTCATTCGTGCCGGTGCGATCTACGGTACGGGCCGCATTTTTGCGGAAAAATCGTGGAATAAAATATAAAAAAAATAACTAGAAAAATTCCCGCGGAAATTTTGAATGGGCCTGCTAACTCGCGTGGAAACACGCAATAAAAATAACATTTAAACCATTGAAATCGGTCAAGAAATGTGCAAGTTAACCATAATCAAGATCAAATAAAGTATCTTACTGTCCCTTTAAGAAATATGCACATTCACGCACACACATTTGATTTTAACCAACATTTCAATGAGCTGAACAGTTTAAAATTTAAACCATTGAAATCGCTCAAGAAATGTGCAAGTTAACCATAATCAACAGTATGTTACTGCCCCTTTAAGAAACATGCACATTCACGCACACACATTTGATTTTAAGTAACATTTCAATGAGCTGAACAGTTTAAAATTCAAACCATTGAAATCGGTCAAGAAATGTGGAATCTACCATAATTAACAGTATCTCACTGCCCCTTTACAAAACATGCACATTCACGCACACACATTTGATTTTAAGTTGTGAGGAGACGTCACGCACCAACACTCCATTGATTTGTATAGGATTACGCTCACCTCAAACAAAAGCCTCTCGCGACTTAACGGTTGAAGATGCAGATTCCAGAAATGGCTGGTTAGAACGGCAAGGGTTTGGGGAACGCGAGCATGTTCTCAGTTTTTTAATCGGATGAAAAATGACCAAATGAGAGCAGGTTGAAAACTTATGATTGATCGAAAATGAAGAGGGAAAAAACGGCGAAATTAACATGGAGGAGATAGGCGCCAAAGTCCGACTTCTCCTCGCTTAAAGTGAAAATAAAGGTACTAAATGACACCTTAGCCAAATAAAACTTAGTTTTTCAGAAAGCAGAGGCTTGTGGCTACAAAATGTGCGAATTTGAGGTCTAGTGAGCAAAGATTGTGGCCATGGTGACGAGTTGAAGTGAAACTTTTGGAAATAAGATTTTTTGGTTCCCGTCACTGAAGCCTTAATTGCATATCAGAGTGGCGATTACACTCACTGTCTTTGAACCCGCACAGGGGGAAGAGCTTTCATTCCTTAATATTTTTTTTGACACTGAGCTAAAGATGGGAAAAATTCCAACAAAATGAGCTAAAATTCATATCAATCGGTTAACGTATGCGCGCGCAGCGTGTCTTTGAAAAAGGTGCTTGATGTGTGATTTTGTCTTTCCTTTTCCCATTCATTCCTATGGGACTTTTATTTGGGAGTTTTTTGGGAATAGCATCGCCATGGTAAGTGGGAATTCTTAGAAAAATAATGCCGCATCGAGTCAGATCGAGCCGCATCGTTTGATACTTCATTTGTCCCGGTGCGATGTACGGTACGGGCTGCATTCTTGCGGAAAAAACTGTGGAAGATTAAAAAATAAGATTAAGAATAAAAAAAATAAACCCCTTTTCTAGGATAGTAATATGTGCCTGCTTGCTCCGCAAGCAGCAGCTTCGCTGCTGCTTGCTCCGCTTAGCAGGCCCATAACTAGAAAAATTCCCGCGGAAATTTTGAATGGGCCTGCTAACTCTTTTCAATGAGCTGAACAGTTTAAACTTTCAACCATTGAAATCGCTCAAGAAATGTGGAAGTTAACCATAATCAAGATCAAATAAAGTATCTTACTGTCCCTTTAAGAAATATGCACATTCACGCACACACATTTGATTTTAACCAACATTTCAATGAGCTGAACAGTTTAAAATTTAAACCATTGAAATCGCTCAAGAAATATTGGAAGTTACCCATAATCAAGATCAAATAAAGTATCTTACTGTCCCTTTAAGAAACATGCACATTCACGCACACACATTTGATTTTAACCAACATTTCAATGAGCTGAACAGTTTAAAATTCAAACCATTGAAATCGCTCAAGAAATGTAAAAGTTAACCATAATCAAGATCAAATAAAGTATCTTACTGTCCCTTTAAGAAATATGCACATTCACGCACACACATTTGATTTTAACCAACATTTCAATGAGCTGAACAGTTTAAAATTCAAACCATTGAAATCGGTCAAGAAATGTGGAATCTACCATAATTAACAGTATCTCACTGCCCCTTTACAAAACATGCACATTCACGCACACACATTTGATTTTAAGTTGTGAGGAGACGTCACGCACCAACACTCCATTGATTTGTATAGGATTACGCTCACCTCAAACAAAAGCCTCTCGCGACTTAACGGTTGAAGATGCAGATTCCAGAAATGGCTCGTTAGAACGGCAAGGGTTTGGGGAACGCGAGCATGTTCTCAGTTTTTTAATCGGATGAAAAATGACCAAATGAGAGCAGGTTGAAAACTTATGATTGATCGAAAATGAAGAGGGAAAAAGGGCGAAAATTACATTGAAAAGAGATCAAAAATGTGCGACTTCTCCTCGCTTAAAGTGAAAATAAAGGTACTAAATGACACCTTAGCCAAATAAAACTTAGTTCTTCAGAAAGCAGAGGCTTGTGGCTACAAAATGTGCGAATTTGATGTCTAGTGAGCAAAGATTGTGGCCATGGTGACGAGTTGAAGTGAAACTTTTGGAAATAGATTTTTTGGTTCCCGTCACTGAAGCCTTAATTGCATATCAGAGTGGCGATTACACTCACTGTCTTTGAACCCGCACAGGGGGAAGAGCTTTCATTCCTTAATATTTTTTTTGACACTGAGCTAAAGATGGGAAAAATTCCAACAAAATGAGCTAAAATTCATATCAATCGGTTAACGTATGCACGCGCAGCGTCTCTTTGAAAAAGGTGCTTGATGTGTGATTTTGTCTTTCCTTTTCCCATTCATTCCTATGGGACTTTTATTTGGGAGTTTTTTGGGAATAGCGTCGCCATGGTAACTGGGAATTCTTATAAAAATAATAGCGCACCGAGTCAGATCGAGCCGCATCGTTTGATACCTCATTTGTCCCGGTGCGATCTACGGTACGGGCCGCATTTTAGCAGAAAAAAACGCGGAAGATTAAAAAATAAGAAAAAAAATAAACCCTTTTTCTAGGATAGTAATATGTGCCTGCTTGCTCCGCAAGCAGCAGCTTCGCTGCTGCTTGCTCCGCTTAGCAGGCCCATAACTAGAAAAATTCCCGCGGAAATTTTGAATGGGCCTGCTAACTCTTTTCAATGAGCTGAACAGTTTAAACTTTCAACCATTGAAATCGGTCAAGAAATGTGGAAGTTAACCAAAATCAACAGTATGTTACTGCCCCTATAAGAAACATGCACATTCACGCACACACATTTGATTTTAAGTAACATTTCAATGAGCTGAACAGTTTAAAATTCAAACCATTGAAATCGGTCAAGAAATGTGCAAGTTAACCAAAATCAACAGTATCTCACTGCCCCTTTACAAAACATGCACATTCACGCACACACATTTGATTTTAAGTTGTGAGGAGACGTCACGCACCAACACTCCATTGGATTGTATAGGATTACGCTCACCTCAAACAAAAGCCTCTCGCGACTTAACGGTTGAAGATGCAGATTCCAGAAATGGCTTGTTAGAACGGCAAGGGTTTGGGGAACGCGAGCATGTTCTCAGTTTTTTAATCGGATGAAAAATGACCAAATGAGAGCAGGTTGAAAACTTATGATTGATCGAAAATGAAGAGGGAAAAACGGCGAAAATTACATTGAAAAGAGATCAAAAATGTGCGACTTCTCCTCGCTTAAAGTGAAAATAAAGGTACTAAATGACACCTTAGCCAAATAAAAATTAGTTCTTCAGAAAGCAGAGGCTTGTGGCTACAAAATGTGCGAATTTGATGTCTAGTGAGCAAAGATTGTGGCCATGGTGACGAGTTGAAGTGAAACTTTTGGAAATAGATTTTTTGGTTCCCGTCACTGAAGCCTTAATTGGGTATCAGAGTGGCGATTACACTCACTGTCTTTGAACCCGCACAGGGGGAAGAGCTTTCATTCCTTAATTTTTTTTTTGACACTGAGTTAAAGATGACAAAAATTCCAACAAAATGAGCTAATTTTCATATCAATCGGTTAACGTATGCGCGCGCAGCGTCTCTTTGAAAAAGGTGCTTGATGTGTGATTTTGTCTTTCCTTTTCCCATTCATTCCTATGGGACTTTTATTTGGGAGTTTTTTGGGAATAGCGTCGCCATGGTAACTGGGAATTCTTATAAAAATAATAGCGCACCGAGTCAGATCGAGCCGCATCGTTTGATACCTCATTTGTCCCGGTGCGATCTACGGTACGGGCCGCATTTTAGCAGAAAAAACGCGGAAGATTAAAAAATAAGAAGAAAAACTAGAAAAATTCCCGCGGAAATTTTGAATGGGCCTGCTAACTCTTTTCAATGAGCTGAACAGTTTAAACTTTCAACCATTGAAATCGGTCAAGAAATGTGGAAGTTAACCATAATCTACTAAAAGTATTACTGCCCCTTTAAGAAACATGCACATTCACGCGCATACATTTTATTTTAACTAACATTTCAATGAGCTGAACAGTTTAAAAATTCAACCATTGAAATCGCTCAAGAAATGTGCAAGTTAACCATAATCAAGATCAAATAAAGTATCTTACTGTCCCTTTAAGAAATATGCACATTCACGCACACACATTTTATTTTAACCAACATTTCAATGAGCTGAACAGTTTAAAATTTAAACCATTGAAATCGCTCAAGAAATGTAAAAGTTAACCATAATCAACAATATGTTACTGCCCCTTTAAGAAACATGCACATTCACGCACACACATTTGATTTTAAGTAACATTTCAATGAGCTGAACAGTTTAAAATTCAAACCATTGAAATCGGTCAAGAAATGTGGAATCTACCATAATTAACAGTATCTCACTGCCCCTTTACAAAACATGCACATTCACGCACACACATTTGATTTTAAGTTGTGAGGAGACGTCACGCACCAACACTCCATTGATTTGTATAGGATTACGCTCACCTCAAACAAAAGCCTCTCGCGACTTAACGGTTGAAGATGCAGATTCCAGAAATGGCTCGTTAGAAAGGCAAGGGTTTGGGGAACGCGAGCATGTTCTCAGTTTTTTAATCGGATGAAAAATGACCAAATGAGAGCAGGTTGAAAACTTATGATTGATCGAAAATGAAGAGGGAAAAAACGGCGAAATTAACATGGAGGAGATAGGCGCCAAAGTCCGACTTCTCCTCGCTTAAAGTGAAAATAAAGGTACTAAATGACACCTTAGCCAAATAAAACTTAGTTTTTCAGAAAGCAGAGGCTTGTGGCTACAAAATGTGCGAATTTGAGGTCTAGTGAGCAAAGATTGTGGCCATGGTGACGAGTTGAAGTGAAACTTTTGGAAATAAGATTTTTTGGTTCCCGTCACTGAAGCCTTAATTGCATATCAGAGTGGCGATTACACTCACTGTCTTTGAACCCGCACAGGGGGAAGAGCTTTCATTCCTTAATATTTTTTTTGACACTGAGCTAAAGATGGGAAAAATTCCAACAAAATGAGCTAAAATTCATATCAATCGGTTAACGTATGCACGCGCAGCGTCTCTTTGAAAAAGGTGCTTGATGTGTGATTTTGTCTTTCCTTTTCCCATTCATTCCTATGGGACTTTTATTTGGGAGTTTTTTGGGAATAGCGTCGCCATGGTAACTGGGAATTCTTATAAAAATAATAGCGCAGCGAGTCAGAGCGAGCCGCATCGTTTGATACCTCATTTGTCCCGGTGCGATCTACGGTTCGGGCCGCATTTTAGCGGAAAAGTCGTGGAATAATAAAAAATAACTAGAAAAATTCCCGCGGAAATTTTGAATGGGCCTGCTAACTCGCGTGGAAACACGCAATAAAAATAACATTTAAACCATTGAAATCGCTCAAGAAATGTGCAAGTTAACCATAATCAAGATCAAATAAAGTATCTTACTGTCCCTTTAAGAAATATGCACATTCACGCACACACATTTGATTTAAACCAACATTTCAATGAGCTGAACAGTTTAAAATTTAAACCATTGAAATCGGTCAAGAAAAGTGCAAGTTAACCATAATCAAGATCAAATAAAGTATCTTACTGTCCCTTTAAGAAATATGCACATTCACGCACACACATTGATTTTAACCAACAATTCAATGAGCTGAACAGTTTAAAATTTAAACCATTGAAATCGCTCAAGAAATGTAAAAGTGAACCATAATCAAGATCAAATAAAGTATCTTACTGCCCCTTTAAGAAACATGCACATTCACGCACACACATTTGATTTTAAGTAACATTTCAATGAGTTGAACAGTTTAAAATTCAAACCATTGAAATCGGTCAAGAAATGTGGAATCTACCATAATTAACAGTATCTCACTGCCCCTTTACAAAACATGCACATTCACGCACACACATTTGATTTGAAGTTGTGAGGAGACGTCACGCACCAACACTCCATTGATTTGTATAGGATTACGCTCACCTCAAACAAAAGCCTCTCGCGACTTAACGGTTGAAGATGCAGATTCCAGAAATGGCTCGTTAGAACGGCAAGGGTTTGGGGAACGCGAGCATGTTCTCAGTTTTTTAATCGGATGAAAAATGACCAAATGAGAGCAGGTTGAAAACTTATGATTGATCGAAAATGAAGAGGGAAAAAACGGCGAAATTAACATTGAAAAGAGATCAAAAATGTGCGACTTCTCCTCGCTTAAAGTGAAAATAAAGGTACTAAATGACACCTTAGCCAAATAAAACTTAGTTCTTCAGAAAGCAGAGGCTTGTGGCTACAAAATGTGCGAATTTGATGTCTAGTGAGCAAAGATTGTGGCCATGGTGACGAGTTGAAGTGAAACTTTTGGAAATAGATTTTTTGGTTCCCGTCACTGAAGCCTTAATTGGGTATCAGAGTGGCGATTACACTCACTGTCTTTGAACCCGCACAGGGGGAAGAGCTTTCATTCCTTAATTTTTTTTTTGACACTGAGCTAAAGATGACAAAAATTCCAACAAAATGAGCTAAAATTCATATCAATCGGTTAACGTATGCGCGCGCAGCGTCTCTTTGAAAAAGGTGCTTGATGTGTGATTTTGTCTTTCCTTTTCCCATTCATTCCTATGGGACTTTTATTTGGGAGTTTTTTGGGAATAGCATCGCCATGGTAACTGGGAATTCTTATAAAAATAATGCCGCAGCGAGTCAGATCGAGCCGCATCGTTTGATACCTCATTTGTCCCGGTACGATGTACGGTACGGGCCGCATTCTTGCGGAAAAACCCGTGGAAGATAATATAATAAGTTGAAAAATAATAAACCCCTTTTCTAGGATAGTAATATGTGCCTGCTTGCTCCGCAAGCAGCAGCTTCGCTGCTGCTTGCTCCGCTTAGCAGGCCCATAACTAGAAAAATTCCCGCGGAAATTTTGAATGGGCCTGCTAACTCTTGCAACTCTTTTCAATGAGCAGTTTAAAATTTCAACCATTGAAATCGCTCAAGAAATGTAAAAGTTAACCATAATCAACAGTATGTTACTGCCCCTTTAAGAAACATGCACATTCACGCAGACACATTTGATTTTAACCAACATTTCAATGAGCTGAAAAGTTTAAAATTTAAACCATTGAAATCGCTCAAGAAATGTAAAAGTTAACCATAATCAAGATCAAATAAAGTATCTTACTGTCCCTTTAAGAAATATGCACATTCACGCACACACATTTGATTTTAACCAACATTTCAATGAGCTGAACAGTTTAAAATTTAAACCATTGAAATCGCTTAAGAAATGTAAAAGTTAACCATAATCAACAGTATGTTACTGCCCCTTTAAGAAACATGCACATTCACGCACACACATTTGATTTTAAGTAACATTTCAATGAGCTGAACAGTTTAAAATTCAAACCATTGAAATCGGTCAAGAAATGTGGAATCTACCATAATTAACAGTATCTCACTGCCCCTTTACAAAACATGCACATTCACGCACACACATTTGATTTTAAGTTGTGAGGAGACGTCACGCACCAACACTCCATTGATTTGTATAGGATTACGCTCACCTCAAACAAAAGCCTCTCGCGACTTAACGGTTGAAGATGCAGATTCCAGAAATGGCTCGTTAGAACGGCAAGGGTTTGGGGAACGCGAGCATGTTCTCAGTTTTTTAATCGGATGAAAAATGACCAAATGAGAGCAGGTTGAAAACTTATGATTGATCGAAAATGAAGAGGCAAAAACGGCGAAAATTACATTGAAAAGAGATCAAAAATGTGCGACTTCTCCTCGCTTAAAGTGAAAATAAAGGTACTAAATGACACCTTAGCCAAATAAAACTTAGTTCTTCAGAAAGCAGAGGCTTGTGGCTACAAAATGTGCGAATTTGATGTCTAGTGAGCAAAGATTGTGGCCATGGTGACGAGTTGAAGTGAAACTTTTGGAAATATATTTTTTGGTTCCCACCACTCAGACCTTAATTAGTCACGCTCTAACTGATGCAAGAAAGGCGACTTTCACCCCTTTGCTCACTGTCTTTGAACCCTCACAGGGGGGAGAGCTTTCATTCCTTAAAATTTTTTTTGACACTGAGCTAAAGATGACAAAAATTCCAACAAAATGAGCTAATTTTCATATTGGTCGGTTAATGTATGCGCGCGCAGCGTGTCTTTGAAAAAGGTGCTTGATTGGAGTTGATCTCTTTCGGATTCCCATTCATTCCTATGGGACTTTATTTGGGAGTTTTTTGGGAATAGCGTCGCCATGGTAACTGGGAATTCTTAGAAAAATAATGCCGCACCGAGTCAGATCGAGCCGCATCGTTTGATACCTCATTCGTGCCGGTGCGATCTACGGTACGGGCCGCATTTTAGCAGAAAATTCGTGGAAGGATGATATAATAACTAGAAAAATTCCCGCGGAAATTTTGAATGGGCCTGCTAACTCTTTTCAATGAGCTGAACAGTTTAAACTTTCAACCATTGAAATCGCTCAAGAAATGTGGAAGTTAACCATAATCAACAGTATGTTACTGCCCCTTTAAGAAACATGCACATTCACGCACACACATTTGATTTTAAGTAACATTTCAATGAGCTGAACAGTTTAAAATTTCAACCATTGAAATCGGTCAAGAAATGTGCAAGTTAACTAAAATCAACAGTATGTTACTGCCCCTTTAAGAAACATGCACATTCACGCACACACATTTGATTTTAAGTAACATTTCAATGAGCTGAACAGTTTAAAATTCAAACCATTGAAATCGGTCAAGAAATGTGGAATCTACCATAATTAACAGTATGTCACTGCCCCTTTACAAAACATGCACATTCACGCACACACATTTGATTTTAAGTTGTGAGGAGACGTCACGCACCAACACTCCATTGATTTGTATAGGATTACGCTCACCTCAAACAAAAGCCTCTCGCGACTTAACGGTTGAAGATGCAGATTCCAGAAATGGCTCGTTAGAACGGCAAGGGTTTGGGGAACGCGAGCATGTTCTCAGTTTTTTAATCGGATGAAAAATGACCAAATGAGAGCAGGTTGAAAACTTATGATTGATCGAAAATGAAGAGGCAAAAACGGCGAAAATTACATTGAAAAGAGATCAAAAATGTGCGACTTCTCCTCGCTTAAAGTGAAAATAAAGGTACTAAATGACACCTTAGCCAAATAAAACTTAGTTCTTCAGAAAGCAGAGGCTTGTGGCTACAAAATGTGCGAATTTGATGTCTAGTGAGCAAAGATTGTGGCCATGGTGACGAGTTGAAGTGAAACTTTTGGAAATATATTTTTTGGTTCCCACCACTCAGACCTTAATTAGTCACGCTCTAACTGATGCAAGAAAGGCGACTTTTACCCCTTTGCTCACTGTCTTTGAACCCGCACAGGGGGGAGAGCTTTCATTCCTTAATTTTTTTTTTGACACTGAGCTAAAGATGACAAAAATTCCAACAAAATGAGCTAAAATTCATATCGGTCGGTTAACGTATGCGCGCGCAGCGTGTCTTTGAAAAAGGTGCTTGATTGGAGTTGATGTCTTTCGGATTCCCATTCATTCCTATGGGACTTTATTTGGGAGTTTTTTGGGAATAGCGTCGCCATGGTAACTGGGAATTCTTATAAAAATAATAGCGCAGCGAGTCAGAGCGAGCCGCATCGTTTGATACCTCTTTTGTCCCGGTGCGATGTACGGTTCGGGCCGCATTTTTGCGGAAAAGTCGCTGGAAGATAATATAAAAATAATACTAGAAAAATTCCCGCGGAAATTTTGAATGGGCCTGCTAACTCTTTTCAATGAGCTGAACAGTTTAAACTTTCAACCATTGAAATCGCTCAAGAAATGTGCAAGTTAACCATAATCTACTAAAAGTATTACTGCCCCTTTAAGAAACATGCACATTCACGCACTCACATTTGATTTTAACCAACATTTCAATGAGCTAAACAATTTAAAATTTCAACCATTGAAATCGCTCAAGAAATGTAAAAGTTAACCATAATCAAGATCAAATAAAGTATCTTACTGTCCCTTTAAGAAATATGCACATTCACGCACACACATTAGATTTTAACTAACATTTCAATGAGCTGAACAGTTTAAAATTTCAACCGTTGAAATCGGTCAAGAAATGTGGAAGTTATAATCAACTAAAAGTATTACTGGCCCTTTAAGAAACATGCACATTCACGCACATACATTTGATTTTAACTAACATTTCAATGAGCTGAACAGTTTAAAATTTCAACCATTGAAATCGCTCAAGAAATGTAAAAGTTAACCATAATCAAGATCAAATAAAGTATCTTACTGTCCCTTTAAGAAATATGCACATTCACGCACACACATTAGATTTTAACTAACATTTCAATGAGCTGAACAGTTTAAAATTTAAACCGTTGAAATCGCTCAAGAAATGTGCAAGTTAACCATAATCAAGATCAAATAAAGTATCTTACTGCCCCTTTAAGAAACATGCACATTCACGCACACACATTTGATTTTAAGTAACATTTCAATGAGCTGAACAGTTTAAAATTCAAACCATTGAAATCGGTCAAGAAATGTGGAATCTACCATAATTAACAGTATCTCACTGCCCCTTTACAAAACATGCACATTCACGCACACACATTTGATTTTAAGTTGTGAGGAGACGTCACGCACCAACACTCCATTGATTTGTATAGGATTACGCTCACCTCAAACAAAAGCCTCTCGCGACTTAACGGTTGAAGATGCAGATTCCAGAAATGGCTTGTTAGAACGGCAAGGGTTTGGGGAACGCGAGCATGTTCTCAGTTTTTTAATCGGATGAAAAATGACCAAATGAGAGCAGGTTGAAAACTTATGATTGATCGAAAATGAAGAGGGAAAAAACGGCGAAATTAACATGGAGGAGATAGGCGAGAAAGTCCGACTTCTCCTCGCTTAAAGTGAAAATAAAGGTACTAAATGACACCTTAGCCAAATAAAACTTAGTTTTTCAGAAAGCAGAGGCTTGTGGCTACAAAATGTGTGAATTTGATGTCTAGTGAGCAAAGATTGTGGCCATGGTGACGAGTTGAAGTGAAACTTTTGGAAATAGATTTTTTGGTTCCCGTCACTGAAGCCTTAATTGCATATCAGAGTGGCGATTACACTCACTGTCTTTGAACCCGCACAGGGGGAAGAGCTTTCATTCCTTAATATTTTTTTTGACACTGAGCTAAAGATGGGAAAAATTCCAACAAAATGAGCTAAAATTCATATCAATCGGTTAATGTATGCGCGCGCAGCGTCTCTTTGAAAAAGGTGCTTGATGTGTGATTTTGTCTTTCCTTTTCCCATTCATTCCTATGGGACTTTTATTTGGGAGTTTTTTGGGAATAGCGTCGCCATGGTAACTGGGAATTCTTATAAAAATAATAGCGCACCGAGTCAGATCGAGCCGCATCGTTTGATACCTCATTTGTCCCGGTGCGATCTACGGTACGGGCCGCATTTTAGCAGAAAAAAACGCGGAAGATTAAAAAATAAGAAAAATAACTAGAAAAATTCCCGCGGAAATTTTGAATGGGCCTGCTAACTCTTTTCAATGAGCTGAACAGTTTAAACTTTCAACCATTGAAATCGCTCAAGAAATGTGGAAGTTAACCATAATCAAGATCAAATAAAGTATCTTACTGTCCCTTTAAGAAATATGCACATTCACGCACACACATTTGATTTTAACCAACATTTCAATGAGCTGAACAGTTTAAAATTTAAACCATTGAAATCGCTCAAGAAATATTGGAAGTTACCCATAATCAAGATCAAATAAAGTATCTTACTGTCCCTTTAAGAAACATGCACATTCACGCACACACATTTGATTTTAACCAACATTTCAATGAGCTGAACAGTTTAAAATTCAAACCATTGAAATCGCTCAAGAAATGTAAAAGTTAACCATAATCAAGATCAAATAAAGTATCTTACTGTCCCTTTAAGAAATATGCACATTCACGCACACACATTTGATTTTAACCAACATTTCAATGAGCTGAACAGTTTAAAATTCAAACCATTGAAATCGGTCAAGAAATGTGGAATCTACCATAATTAACAGTATCTCACTGCCCCTTTACAAAACATGCACATTCACGCACACACATTTGATTTTAAGTTGTGAGGAGACGTCACGCACCAACACTCCATTGATTTGTATAGGATTACGCTCACCTCAAACAAAAGCCTCTCGCGACTTAACGGTTGAAGATGCAGATTCCAGAAATGGCTCGTTAGAACGGCAAGGGTTTGGGGAACGCGAGCATGTTCTCAGTTTTTTAATCGGATGAAAAATGACCAAATGAGAGCAGGTTGAAAACTTATGATTGATCGAAAATGAAGAGGGAAAAAGGGCGAAAATTACATTGAAAAGAGATCAAAAATGTGCGACTTCTCCTCGCTTAAAGTGAAAATAAAGGTACTAAATGACACCTTAGCCAAATAAAACTTAGTTCTTCAGAAAGCAGAGGCTTGTGGCTACAAAATGTGCGAATTTGATGTCTAGTGAGCAAAGATTGTGGCCATGGTGACGAGTTGAAGTGAAACTTTTGGAAATAGATTTTTTGGTTCCCGTCACTGAAGCCTTAATTGCATATCAGAGTGGCGATTACACTCACTGTCTTTGAACCCGCACAGGGGGAAGAGCTTTCATTCCTTAATATTTTTTTTGACACTGAGCTAAAGATGGGAAAAATTCCAACAAAATGAGCTAAAATTCATATCAATCGGTTAACGTATGCACGCGCAGCGTCTCTTTGAAAAAGGTGCTTGATGTGTGATTTTGTCTTTCCTTTTCCCATTCATTCCTATGGGACTTTTATTTGGGAGTTTTTTGGGAATAGCGTCGCCATGGTAACTGGGAATTCTTATAAAAATAATAGCGCACCGAGTCAGATCGAGCCGCATCGTTTGATACCTCATTTGTCCCGGTGCGATCTACGGTACGGGCCGCATTTTAGCAGAAAAAAACGCGGAAGATTAAAAAATAAGAAAAAAAATAAACCCTTTTTCTAGGATAGTAATATGTGCCTGCTTGCTCCGCAAGCAGCAGCTTCGCTGCTGCTTGCTCCGCTTAGCAGGCCCATAATAAACCCATTTTCTAGGATAGTAATATGTGCCTGCTTGCTCCGCAAGCAGCAGCTTCGCTGCTGCTTGCTCCGCTTAGCAGGCCCATAATAATATACACTTTTCTAGGGTGGATAGTAATATGTGCCTGCTTGCTCCGCAAGCAGCAGCTTCGCTGCTGCTTGCTCCGCTTAGCAGGCCCATAATAATAAACCCTTTTTCTAGGATAGTAATATGTGCCTGCTTGCTCCGCAAGCAGCAGCGACCCTTTTTCTAGGATAGTAATATGTGCCTGCTTGCTCCGCAAGCAGCAGCTTCGCTGCTGCTTGCTCCGCTTAGCAGGCCCATAACTAGAAAAATTCCCGCGGAAATTTTGAATGGGCCTGCTAACTCTTTTCAATGAGCTGAACAGTTTAAACTTTCAACCATTGAAATCGCTCAAGAAATGTGCAAGTTAACCAAAATCAACAGTATGTTACTGCCCCTTTAAGAAACATGCACATTCACGCACACACATTTGATTTTAAATAACATTTCAATGAGCTGAACAGTTTAAAATTCAAACCATTGAAATCGGTCAAGAAATGTGGAATCTACCATAATTAACAGTATCTCACTGCCCCTTTACAAAACATGCACATTCACGCACACACATTTGATTTTAAGTTGTGAGGAGACGTCACGCACCAACACTCCATTGATTTGTATAGGATTACGCTCACCTCAAACAAAAGCCTCTCGCGACTTAACGGTTGAAGATGCAGATTCCAGAAATGGCTCGTTAGAACGGCAAGGGTTTGGGGAACGCGAGCATGTTCTCAGTTTTTTAATCGGATGAAAAATGACCAAATGAGAGCAGGTTGAAAACTTATGATTGATCGAAAATGAAGAGGGAAAAAACGGCGAAATTAACATGGAGGAGATAGGCGTCAAAGTCCGACTTCTCCTCGCTTAAAGTGAAAATAAAGGTACTAAATGACACCGTAGCCAAATAAAACTTAGTTTTTCAGAAAGCAGAGGCTTGTGGCTATAAAATGTGCGAATTTGATGTCTAGTGAGCAAAGATTGTGGCCATGGTGACGAGTTGAAGTGAAACTTTTGGAAATATATTTTTTGGTTCCCGTCACTGAAAGCTTAATTGCATATCAGAGTGGCGATTACACTTACTGTCTTTGAACCCGCACAGGGGGAAGAGCTTTCATTCCTTAATTTTTTTTTTGACACTGAGCTAAAGATGACAAAAATTCCAACAAAATGAGCTAAAATTCATATCAATCGGTCAACGTATGCGCGCGCAGCGTGTCTTGGAAAAAGGTGCTTGAATTGGAGTTGATGTCTTTCGGTTTCCCATTCATTCCTATGGGACTTTTATTTGGGAGTTTTTTGGGAATAGCATCGCCATGGTAACTGGGAATTCTTATAAAAATAATGCCGCAGCGAGTCAGATCGAGCCGCATCGTTTGATACCTCATTTGTCCCGGTGCGATGTACGGTACGGGCCGCATTCTTGCGGAAAAACCCGTGGAAGATAATATAATAAGTTGAAAAATAATAAACCCCTTTTCTAGGATAGTAATATGTGCCTGCTTGCTCCGCAAGCAGCAGCTTCGCTGCTGCTTGCTCCGCTTAGCAGGCCCATAATAAAAATAAACCCTTTTCTAGGGTGGATAGTAATATGTGCCTGCTTGCTCCGCAAGCAGCAGCTTCGCTGCTGCTTGCTCCGCTTAGCAGGCCCATAATAAACCCTTTTCTAGGGTGGATAGTAATATGTGCCTGCTTGCTCCGCAAGCAGCAGCTTCGCTGCTGCTTGCTCCGCTTAGCAGGCCCATAACTAGAAAAATTCCCGCGGAAATTTTGAATGGGCCTGCTAACTCTTTTCAATGAGCTGAACAGTTTAAAATTTAAACCATTGAAATCGGTCAAGAAATGTGCAAGTTAACCAAAATCAACAGTATGTTACTGCCCCTTTAAGAAACATGCACATTCACGCACACACATTTGATTTTAAGTAACATTTCAATGAGCTGAACAGTTTAAAATTCAAACCATTGAAATCGGTCAAGAAATGTGGAATCTACCATAATTAACAGTATCTCACTGCCCCTTTAAGAAACATGCACATTCACGCACACACATTTGATTTTAAGTAACATTTCAATGAGCTGAACAGTTTAAAATTCAAACCATTGAAATCGGTCAAGAAATGTGGAATCTACCATAATTAACAGTATCTCACTGCCCCTTTACAAAACATGCACATTCACGCACACACATTTGATTTTAAGTTGTGAGGAGACGTCACGCACCAACACTCCATTGATTTGTATAGGATTACGCTCACCTCAAACAAAAGCCTCTCGCGACTTAACGGTTGAAGATGCAGATTCCAGAAATGGCTCGTTAGAACGGCAAGGGTTTGGGGAACGCGAGCATGTTCTCAGTTTTTTAATCGGATGAAAAATGACCAAATGAGAGCAGGTTGAAAACTTATGATTGATCGAAAATGAAGAGGCAAAAACGGCGAAAATTACATTGAAAAGAGATCAAAAATGTGCGACTTCTCCTCGCTTAAAGTGAAAATAAAGGTACTAAATGACACCGTAGCCAAATAAAACTTAGTTCTTCAGAAAGCAGAGGCTTGTGGCTACAAAATGTGCGAATTTGATGTCTAGTGAGCAAAGATTGTGGCCATGGTGACGAGTTGAAGTGAAACTTTTGGAAATATATTTTTTGGTTCCCAGCACTCAGACCTTAATTAGTCACGCTCTAACTGATGCAAGAAAGTTTCAAAAATCCAATCCATGAAACTTATCATGTAAAAACATGAAACTTGTGTAAAAAAAAAAAATCACCAAAAACATCATATTGTAAAATACTTCCTTTGTCATTTAGTAGATGGGCCCATATACCTTTGGAAAAACAGTCTTTGCAACAACAAAATCTTCTATTGATGGTTATATATCGATTATTCCATATTGGACTCGTGTGTGGTGTAAAAAGAGAAGACTAGTTTCCAGTGCAAGAGTACTTGCTGATGGAAGTCAAAAAGCTTCACCGGTAATTTATCCAACTCAAAATCATATTTTAAGAGAAAGTGAATTCCTCCCAATTGATCAAAAATCACGTTGGGTATGTGATGCCAAATAGAGCAAGTATTGTTCAGCAACGATTTCAGCCATTTAAGTTTTAATATACCATTCATAGAATCTAAATCTATGGCGTTTCCTTCTCCATCTTCGTAATTTTGTATCATATCATTTTTGCCTATATAATGAGATAAATTTTTCCAAATGAAATAGAATTTTATGGTCTCAATTACTTTAATCAATTTGTGTGGTATGGAAAGGGAATACGCTGGGTATATTAATCTTGAAAGACAATCCATCTTGGTCAACAATATTCTCTCATGAATTGAGTTCTCTCTTTGCAACCATCGATTCAAAACAAGTTTGCATTTGTTGATATCACAAATATAGTTTTCAGAAATCTTTTTGTCTTTTGTTATAGTAATCCCCAAGTATTTAATTTACCCTTAACTTTTATGTTATATGATAATTGCAGAGGCTGTTCTTTCAGGGCAAATAGTTCACATTTATTTAAATTTAGTTGTTGATGAGAGGCTCTTGAAAAATGATGATTGTACGCAGAGCTATGGGAATTTGGGCTTCATCTTTCAAAAACAGGCTGGTGTCATCAGCTAGTTGACTTATTGTTAATTGTCTGCCCATTATTTCAATTCCTGCAATAGCACTGCTTTTAATTAAAATTGATAACATCTCTGCAACCATTATAAACAAGAGAGAACTACCACATCTCTGGCGAATACCTCTTTTGATATTGAATCTATTACATGTACCATGACCTAAAGAAACCTTGCTATTTATATCATTATGCAGCATACCAATGGCACTTATACATTTTTGTCCAAAACCAAAATGAGAAAGGGTTTGTAAAATAAAAGGATGTTCAACAGAATCAAATGCTTTATAAAAATCAAAGAAAAAAAATCAAACTGTTTCCATCAATTAGATCACTATAATTAATGAAGTCTAAAACAAGTCTTATGTTAATGTGAATGAGTCTGTCTTTCAAGAAACCGAATTGTGCTTTGCCAATTACGTCTGAAATTACATACTTAAGTCTGGATGCTAAATAACTAGAAAACAATTCTGTATTCAGTCTGTATTTAGTAATGTGATGGTGTCAGGGCCCCCGCTTCCTCCCCATGAGCCCTGCCCATTTGTTCCCTGTTTGTGTGTGTGTGTGTGTGTGTGTGTGTGTGTGTGTGTGTGTGTGTGTGTGTGTGTGTGTGTGTGTGTGTGTGTGTGTGTGTGTGCGTGACAAAATCACACTGCTGGGCGAGGTGGAGGAGACAGGTGCATGTAATCACAATCAGCAGCCTACAAAAGCCAGCCTTGGACTTCACTTCAGCACCAGATCAACTCTAACTGTCACACAGTCAGTTGCAGCCATCTTATTGCATGCCTTTGAGTAGAACTTTATCCTAATTACCACACTTTGTCTAGGTTTCCTGCACCTTCCTAAGGTACATCCGTGTGCCTTCTTCTCCCGTAAACTCTCCCCAGCAGAGCGCAATTACGGCATCGGTGACAGAATTCCTGGCTGTGAAAATGGCACTAGAGGAATGGCACCATCTGCTGGAGGGTGCAAAACAACTATTCGTGGTGTGGACGGACCACAAAAATCTGGAAATTACTGAGGACGGCAAAGAGACTTATTAATCCAAGACAAGCTAGGTGGGCCCTCTTTTTTGCTCGTTTTCATTTCACTTTGTCGTATATTCCAGGGCCTAAGAACACCAAGCCTGATGTCCTGTCCCGCCAGTTCTCCACCCTATGGTTCAATAAAGCTGATTTAAAAGAAAGTAGCATCCAAACATGGTGCTGTTCCTGTCAGCCATTGTGGAATCTGGCTGAGCTGTGTCACAATGGTCGACAGGAACAACACCATATTTGAACGCTCAACGGAAGTGACGTAGGGGTGCCTCGCCACTGTCGCAG
Source organism: Leptonotus elevatus (assembly GCF_054856555.1). Taxonomy (NCBI): domain Eukaryota; kingdom Metazoa; phylum Chordata; class Actinopteri; order Syngnathiformes; family Syngnathidae; genus Leptonotus; species Leptonotus elevatus. The sequence goes on along the minus strand of NC_141260.1, from coordinate 6,962,756 downwards.
TACTGTAATGCACTTTCTGTTAAACAAATTAATAATGTAAACAGAATACTCAACTAAACTACTTCTAGAGCACTTCAAAAAAAAATAATTATGCATGAAAACTGCAGTAGCCAACATGGAATAAAAATCAGACAGATAAAAAGAAAAACAATTAAAACATTAAATTAACAACATACAAACAATAAACACTCTCACATATGAAAGCAATGTCGACACTCGTGTCACGCTAAAAAACAGCAATAAAAGGTGTTTAAGACGCCGATTACGGGGTTGACTGCGTGAGCTAGTACAGAAATGCACAAAAAGGCTTTATTTATAAAATGTATAAAACAAAATGCAATATTGTAAAATAAAATAATGTGCATATTTCAAGCATGTGAAAAGCCACAGTCGTAAAATACGTGCACGTTCAGAATATATTAGTGTGCCACAAAAGTCGATTCGATACAGTTGATTTGTAGGAGGTGAAACGATTCAAGGACAGTTCGATTTGAAAGTGCAACAATTTGATTCCATTCAATTTAGAGAGAGTACCATTCTATTCGATATGGTACGGCTCAGTTCGAGAGGGTATAATAACTTCTTTGTTGCCATTTCCGTTCCGTTCCGTTCCGTTCCGTTCCGTTCCGTCTTCAATTCCGCTTATCCGGGGTCGGGTCGCGGGGGCAGCAGCTTTAGCAGGGAAGCCCAGACTTCCCTCTCCTCAGCCACTTCAGCCAGCTCCTCCGATGGGATCCCAAGGCGTTCCCAAGCCAGCCGTGAGACGTAGTCTCTCCAGCGTGTCCTGGGTCGTCCCCGAGGCCTCCTGCCGGTAGGACATGCCCGGAACACCTCCCCAGGGAGGCGCCCAGGAGGCATCCGAACCAGATGCCCCAGCCACCTCAACTGGTTCCTCTCAACGTGGAGGAGTAGCGGCTCGACGCTGAGTCCCTCCCGAATGACCGAGCTTCTCACCCTCTCTCTAAGGGAGAGCCCGGCTACCCTGCGGAGGAAACTCATTTCGGCCGCTTGTATCCGGGATCTCGTTCTTTCGGTCATGACCCACAGCTCGTGACCATAGGTGAGGACAGGAACATAGATCGACCGGTAAATCGAGAGCTTTGCCTTTCGGCTCAGCTCCTTCTTCACCACAACGGACCGATACAGCGTCCGCATCACTGCAGACGCTGCACCGATCCGTCTGTCGATCTCCCGCTCTAACCTACCCTCACTCGTGAACAAGACCCCAAGATACTTGAACTCCTCCACTTGGGGCAGGACCTCATCCCCGACCCGCAGAGAGCACTCCACCCTTTTCCGACTGAGGACCATGGTCTCGGATTTGGAGGTGCTGATCTTCATCCCAACCGCTTCACACTCGGCTGCAAACCGCTCCAGTGAGAGCTGGAGATCACGGCTTGAAGAAGCCAGCAGCACCACATCATCTGCAAAAAGCAGAGATGCAATGTTGAGGCCACCAAACCGGACCCCCTCGACACTCCGGCTGCGCCTAGAAATTCTGTCCATAAAAATTACGAACAGAATCGGTGACAAAGGGCAACCTTGACGGAGTCCGACCCTCACAGGAAACGAATTCGACTTACTGCCGGCAATGCGGACCAAACTCTGACATCGGTCGTACAGGGACCGAATAGCCCGTATCAGGGGGCCCGGTACCCCATACTCCCGAAGCACCCCCCACAGGACTCCCCGAGGGACACGGTCAAACGCCTTCTCCAAGTCCACAAAACACATGTGGACTGGTTGGGCGAACTCCCACGCACCCTCAAGAATCCTGCCGAGGGTGTAGAGCTGGTCCACTGTTCCACGGCCGGGACGAAAACCACACTGCTCCTCCTGAATCCGAGATTCAACTTCCCGACGGATCCTCCTCTGCAGCACCCCCGAATAGACCTTACCTGGGAGGCTGAGGAGTGTGATCCCTCTAAAGTTGGAACACACCCTCCGGTCCCCCTTCTTAAAAAGAGGAACCACCACCCCGGTCTGCCAATCCAGAGGCACTGTCCCTGATGTCCACGCGATGTTGTAGAGACGTGTCAACCACGACAGCCCCACTACATCCAGAGCCTTTAGGAACTCCGGGCGAACCTCATCCACCCCCGAGGCCCTGCCACCGAGAAGCTTTCCAACCACTTCAGTGACTTCGACCCCAGAGATAGGGGGGCCCACCTCAGAGTCCCCAGACCCTGCTTCCTCAAAGGAAGGCGTGTTGGTGGAATTGAGGAGGTCTTCGAAGTATTCTCCCCACCGATTCACGATGTCCCAAGTCGAGGTCAACAGCACCCCATCTCCACTATACACAGTGTTAATGGCGCACTGCTTTCCCCTCCTGAGACGCCGGATGGTGGACCAGAATTTCCTCGAAGCCGTCCGGAAGTCGTTCTCCATGGCCTCACCGAACTCCTCCCATGTCCGAGTTTTTGCCTCAGCGACCACCGAAGCCGCATTCCGCTTGGCCAGCCGGTACCTGTCAGCAGCCTCCGGAGTCCCACAGGCCAAAAAGGCCCAATAGGACTGCTTCTTCAGCTTGACGGCATCCCTTACCGCTGGTGTCCACCAGCGGGTTCGAGGATTGCCGCCCCGACAGGCACCAACCACCTTACGGCCACAGCTCCGATCGGCCGCTTCAACAATGGAAGCACGGAACATGGTCCATTCGGACTCAACGTCCCCCGCCTCCCCCGGGACAACGGAGAAGCTCTGCCGCAGGTGGGCGTTGAAACTCTTTCTGACAGGGGATTCTGCCAGACGTTCCCAGCAGACCCTCACAATACGTTTGGGCCTGCCTGGTCGGACCAGCATCTTACCCCGCCATCGGAGCCAACACACCACCAGGTGGTGATCAGTTGACAGCTCCGCCCCTCTCTTAACCCGAGTGTCCAACACATACGGCCGCAAATCCGATGACACGACTACAAAGTCGATCATCGAACTGCGGCCTAGGGTGTCCTGGTGCCAAGTGCACATGTGGACACCCTTGTGCTTGAACATGGTGTTCGTTATGGTCAGTCCGTGACGAGCACAGAAGTCCAACAACAAAACACCGCTCGGGTTTCGATCGGGGGGGCCGTTCCTCCCAATCACGCCCCTCCAGGTCTCACTGTCATTACCCACGTGAGCGTTGAAGTCCCCCAGCAGAACGAGGGAGTCCCCGGGGGGAGCGCTCTCCAGCACACCCTCCAAGGACTCCAGAAAGGGTGGGTACTCTGAGCTGTTGTTCGGTGCATAAGCACAAACAACAGTCAGGACCCGTCCCCCCACCCGTAGGCGGAGGGAGGCTACCCTCTCGTTCACCGGGGTAAACCCCAACGCACAGGCGCCCAGCCGGGGGGCAATGAGTATGCCCACACCTGCTCTGCGCCTCTCACCGTGGGCAACTCCAGAGTGGAAGAGGGTCCAGCCCCTCTCGAGAGGATTGGTACCAGAACCCAAGCCGTGTGTGGAGGTGAGTCCGACTATATATAGTCGGAACTTCTCAGCCTCGCACATCAGCTCGGGCTCCTTCCCTGTCAGAGAGGTGACATTCCATGTCCCCAGAACTAGCTTCAGTAGCCGAGGGTCGGACCGCCAAGGCCCCCGCCTTTGGCTGCCACCCAGCTCACTGCGCACCCGACCCCTTTGGCCCCTTCCACCGGTGGTGAGCCCATGGGAGGGGGGACCCACGTTGCCTTTTCGGGCTGTGCCCGGCCGGGCCCCATGGGTGTAGGCCCGGCCACCAGACGCTCGTCTTCGAGCCCCACCTCCAGGCCTAGCTCCAGAGGGGGGCCCCGGTGACCCGCGTCCGGGCAAGGGAAACGAAAATCCAAAGTTTGTATGCATCATTGGGGTCCTTCGAGCCATGCTTTGTCTTTCTTTGTTGCCATTTTAGAAACATTTAAATGAACTTCTCAGTACTATGAAAGTGCCGTGTCCCTCTAAGATATATCTCTCCAATTAAAGATGATTCGATACTTATCTCGATATATTTCAATGTGGAACGACTGGCTTCAGTTCGATTCGATGCACTTACATCTTTTAAATCAAACAAATATTTTCTGGTTTAAATCGTTTTTTTTTTTTTTTGTTCCACCCCTAATATATATGCATGCACTCATATGCCAATATAAACCATTTAACTCTTGCGCCCCTAAAAACTTTTTGCACTCAAGCAAAGCATCTAGTGTATTTGCTATTTGGCCATGTGCTTCTCCTTGCACATTAAAACCAGCTCAGTGACCTAGTGGTAGCGTGTCTGCCTTGGAACTACTCGGTCATGGGTTCAATCCCTGGCTGGGTCATACCAAAAACTATTAAAAATGGAACCAATTGGCTCCCTGCTTGATAGGGCATTGAGGGGTTAGATCACCAAATGACTGAGAGTGGCACCCCTGCTGCTCACCGCTCCCTCGGGATGGGTCAAATAAGGAAAACAAATTTCATGCGTGTGACAATCAGTGGAACTTTAACTTTAATTAAACAAGGTGAAGAATAGCATATCACTGCTGGTCTTAACCGGTCTTGAAGGAAATCAGAGTCTGACCAAGTGGCCAGTCTGAGACAGAAAGACTTTTGGGAGTCAAATATGAGAGAAGCCCAAGATTTTCAAAATGTGGTCTTGAGTGTTACAACACTATATAGCAAGAATAAGGATATTTCACATTTCGATCATGTGAAATTGGATTGTTTTTGCTGCACACCTGGCCATCTCATTGACTGTGCCATTGTATGGGGGCTGGAAATTGCCAGGAGGCCAATCACGACCGCCAAGCTCATGAAAAAAAGTCAACGTAGCAAGAAGACAAGGCTGTTGAGAAAATGGAATCCTGCCAGATGAGAACACGCGCACTGGCTGTGGTAATTAATTCATTACCACGTGTAATTACAAAGAGCAAATGTAGCTAGGCAAGACCCGCCTAATAGAAACCACCATTTGTACCAAAGTGAGTACAAATTAAAACTCAATTAAATGCCTCACCCTAATGATGGTGTGACCTTTCCAATGGGTGTGCAAAGCATGTTGTGGCTTTCATTAGCAGGTGTGAGCCAAAATAGAAAACATCAGACAGAGCAAGACCGACAACATCAGAAAAGTCAAGCTCGTTCTCCAAAAACATACTTGACTGGGTATGGTGATTGCTTTGCCCGTCTCGATGTGCTCTCAGTAAACACAATATGTGACTTACATGGATATAGAAAGTCTACACGCCTGTTCAAATGGCCAATTTCTGTGATTTTAAGAAAATGAGACCAATATCAATATCACCTTTTAAACATTACAAGAACCTGGGTATAAGAATTCTACTTCTGATACTTGTTTCCTCCTGATTAGGCCCCAGGGCCTCTCCCCTAAGCCCCTCATCTCGGAATTCCTAAATACACCCAAAGACAGTCGGGATAAGCTCCAGCACGCCCGCGACCCCAGTGGAAAACGGGCTCACTCGCCTTCAAATTTTGGGCTTGTTGAAATGAAATAGCAAATTTGATGAGAGGCTGAGCTCCCAGTTTTGCAGATAAAATACTTCAATCACTTCTGCCTGTATATTTGGTGTCATCTTAAACATTTTCCAGAAATGTGGTTGATCTTGGATGATTAATTTAACAGATATTGAGGCTCAAAAATTGAAATAAACAAATCTTCACCCAATGTATCGAGTTAGGATTTATAATGCTCTGTAAGATGAGGCCCAAGAAATGTTTCATCATTGGAGTAAAAGGTACACATTAAGTTTGTGCACAGCTAAAATGAGAGCTCTGCTCAGTCCAATAGGATTCCCCTTTTAATCCCATTAAAAGACAAAGTGTGAGTAGGACATCAACAAAAATGAACGGGGGCGGGGGTTACCCAGAATGAAGATTAAAAAAAGCAATTCATCAATTCAGATAAAGACAAAAGGCACAGAGATGACGAGAGAAACATGCTAACTCCCAGAGGCCAACAAAGGGATGCAGCTGCAGGCTAGCCTAAACTCGCATTAGCACACAGATACAACCATGCAGGCCTACTTACAGTTTTCCTCTTTAGGTTTGGCACCTTTCTTTAAATTGAGATGACATTTTCAAAACTGAAAGCTCATTTGGCCAAACAGATTTACATTTGTGCACAACCTATCAGTTCATTAGCAAAGCGCATATCTATCCCAAAACTGGTCACACATGCTTCACTCCAAGTTCATTTCCCAAACAAAGAGTCGGTACTGTCACAACTGCAAAGATCCTTCTCAATTGCTTTGGCACATCTGCATTCAATTAGTGCTTTTGCCAAAAATAGCTTGGATGTTTTTTGCACAACACCGTGGATCATCTGCAAAAGCTCATATCTCTCCCAAAACAGCTTAACCACACTGCAAAAACTAAAATCTTAAGTAAGATATAATTTCTTAAATTTAACCTAAATTTGCTTATTTTGATTTGACAAGTTATTTTTACTTCAAATGAAATTGTCAGGCAAGATCATTGTGCTTATTTTAAGATACTTATTACTTGATTATATTATTTGATCAAGCAGTCTTGTCATTGAGTGTTAACAGCCAATTTTAAGTACTGTGACGATTAAAACAAGCATTTCCCACATTTTAAGATGGCAACTAACCAACATCAAAGGCCCTGAACTGGGGTTTTCATGAGTTTTCTTATGAAAATTATTTCTTATTAAGATTTTGCATAATCTAGTAATAAGATAAATGAAAAAAAATACAAGTATGAAAAGAGACACGTGCAATATGGTTCCTTTCGTTATATTTACTAAGCTCATTTTCCCTTCTTTCAGTACCAGCTCAGTGGTCTAGTGGCAGAGTGGCTACCCTCAGACTTGAAGGTTGTGGGTTAAATTCCTGGCTAGGTCATGACAAAGAAAATCTGTTACCTCCCTGATTGACACTCAGACTAAGTTATCCACACGTAAAAAATAAGACTCATGTATTTTAAGAAAATAGTTCTATTTATTACAGCTTGAAAAAAGTCGACATTCTTTGTTTTTAGTCTGAAAATACTATTTTCAATCAAGACTGCAGTGGTTAATATGGGCCTAGTATTGTTTTCTTATTTTTCAAAATCTTACAGGTAAATTTAAGTAAAATGTTCTTGTTCTGTTGGCAGATAATTTTGCTTATTTGAAGTAATAGGTTTCTTATTTTACTATATTTTTTTCTTAAAATTTCTACAGTCTTTTTTGCAGTGTATGTGTGAAAATCTAATTTCTATGTCATACAAGTAGCCAGTGCCCCCACAATGCATCGTCCCTTTGGCATTCTGTGAGCACTGCAAGTCAAAATCATTAGATGTTTTGTCACAACAACAGAGGTGCCACTAACAAAATATAATTATATATTAAACAGAGAGGAAAAAACAATTTTACAAGAGCAGTTTTCAAAGTTTGCCGTTTGACATACTCCACTCACAGTCAAGGAAATTGCAACACTTTTATTCTTTCAAAGTTACTTACACATTAGAGTGCAACAAAAGAAAGTGAAAATCGAATTATGTATATTTATAAAAAACTAATAACTAAAATTATATCTAGCGCACAGCATAAATGAAGAACCAACTACTGTAACACTTTCACTGCGCAGTAAATTCTGTCAAGTAAATTTTACTCTATTTAGAGTGGGACCAAATAGACTCAGTTTTAGAGTAATGTTTACACTTAGAAGAGTGTAAAAGAACTGTTGACCTGTTTTGGAGAGGATAGCCATTAGACTGAAAAACAACTAATTGACACAACGCGGTAGTTTTAGAACCCAGACGCAGAGATAGAGGTTGAGGCTAAAGCAGCTTTTATTAAACAAAACAAAAGCTCCTCATTGAGAGGGAAAAAACAAAAGCTATTCAAGGTTAAACTAAAGGCGCTCCAAACGGGAGGAAGTCTAAACTACAATCAAAACAAAATCACTCCTTAACTAAAACAATACTGTGGCTATTCAAAGTTACAAACCAAAGTTCTCTCAAGGGACAGGGTAACTGGCTTTAGTGGCTCTGACGAAAACACTTAGGCACAAGACAGGGGAGACGCAGACCATTTAACACATGAGGGTAATGGGAAACAGGTGGACACAATCAGGAATCAGGGTTGACACTGACACCACACGAGGAAGGGCAAGTGACCTGAAACGGGAGGAGTCAGAATTTTCAAAATAAAACAGGAGAATGACAAGACAACCTCACCGCGGTGTGACACTAATCCAGTTCGGTCAGCAAGATGTTTTCATTTGGAAAATGTGTTAAATGCGGGCACATTGTGCAAACTGTAGGCTAAATGTACACAACCATTTGCACAGATCCACTGAGGCAATTGAGACATATCCTAAGACATTGGCAATTTGATGAAAGCAATGAGAAATGCCATTCGGTTGACACCAATTGCAAGGTGGTTTGGGGATTTATCCATGGTATTTTTAAAATGTAATCTCAGTTTCAAGAAATGTGAAAAACTGTAAAAGAGTGATCTGAATGCGGTTAGTAAAGGTGCACGGTAGAGATGGTATCCACTATACAGTATTCAATATAAGGTATGAATTTGGCCGAAGGTAGAGATTTGGACCCTGCCGTCCAACCGCGGTAATGCATGTTGGCGTTTGTGTCCCCTTCAGTCTGCACTGCTCAGTGTGACAGAAATGCCATTAAGGTATGGGCAGCCCCAAGGGAAAGTGGGGAAAAGAAACCCACTGTGAAATGGGTTATTGACGGATAAGTTTGTCCGATGATGAAAAAAACAAAACAATTTAGGATTTTTATTTTGAAATACGTTTTAAGACAAGTTTGTAGCATCCACAAGACAGCCAAGAAGCAATGGGAGTAGCAATTAGGCAGGGATGAGCCAGATATCCGTCCAACACGAGTATCCGGTACAGATTAAAAAAAAAATTCCGTACACGAACATAACTTTTTAGGATTTAGTTCCTTATTATCCGTGTCAGACGCTCCAGCGCTCCTCTCTCACTAGCTTTCATTTTTATATTTTATATTTCACAGGGGCTATATTATTGAAAAAAGTTTGAGAACCACTGCTGTAACATACCAACATATGTAAAAGGTGTTGTGTTTTCTTTCCAGCTGCATATTTAAATAATATAGAATAATTTTGTGAAATTGAATACATTTGTGTTCAACACGTGATTATTTCAACAAACATGCCATGTCATAGTGATTGGTACTTCATAACTTAGGAGACATACCGGTGTGTCGATAGGCCTTCATTATATACTCCACCCAGCTCCTTGTTGCTAGGTGGGTAAAAAAAAAAAAGAGGCGTAAACATGTTTCTATAATGCAGGCCGTTTGAAAACATGTAAGGACTGCAAATACAACCACAAAACATTCCAGAAGTTGTGGCCTGTTGTGACTCAATTCACTGATCAATTACAGTATGGAAACAAAAAAATGCAGTTTGACAAGTCTATGTCTTTGAGCGCTCCCAGAGATGGCCATATCGCATATGTCATGTTCGTCATGTTCATCATTTATCATCATGGCATACACTGGAAGTCCGCTAACCTGTTTTCTGGATTTGGCCATGGAAAGTGATGCACAAAGCGGACTGAAAGGCAGAAGAAGTTGACAGGAGCAGCAATTTAAACATCCTCAATTTTATTTACAAAGCACTTTCACAACAATCACAAGGTGCTGTAGATAAAACATAAAAAGACAGGGCAGTGGATGCAGGGAAAGATATAAAGGTCCCAAACTATTAAGACACTTAAAAAAAACCTTAAAGTCAAACCTGAAACACACATACAGCCAATGCAAAGACTTTAAAGTTGGTGTAGTATGCACTTACCTTCTAGTATGGTATAATATAACCGTGAACTTTGAAGTGCATAGTTGGTGCTGGTGCCATGTTTGTTCCTTGTGAATCAATGACAGTATAATAAATGAACAATTATTTAGCAATTAAACACAAAAATGTATTTGCTGAAAAGTAGTGGTTTTGGTTGATATGAAAATTTCGTCTGACAGCGCTGACATTAATTAAGATTGGCAGAGAGCTGTCAGCCCTCTTCCTCATGACAGTTGTGGCAAACATTGAACCAGAGCCTCGACAACCTGTCACTATCCAAGCAGCCCATCATGTGCGCCTGATGGACTTGCTCTAGATGTACATTTACCTTTCCTTTATTTCTCTCTCTCTTGAGAGCTCAGTATTGTTCATTCTGTAGTTTTACCGATTCGACATGTCATCATTATTGCTCTCTCTCTCTTTTTTTATTCAAATGTTATTTTTTTAACATTTTTAACGGGGGAAGGAGACGACAAGAAGGAAAAGGGGCGGCGGCAGGGCCGCAAAGAGATGGGGAGAGGAGGAGGAGGAAGAGTAACGAGGGAGAAGGGACATGGAGGCGGAGGATGGGTGGGGAGAGGCAGCAAGGGGGACAAAGGGGGAGGGGAGAGGGAGCCACGGGGCACCCCGGAGGCCAACAGGCCCCGGACACCAGGGAGAGCACCGCAACGCAGCACCCCCCAAGAGACCCAGGGAACGGCCAAGACGCAGCCGCCACCCAGCAGCCAACAGAGGGGCAGAGCCGCCCACGCTCAGCCAGGGGGGACAGCACTTATAGAGTTAGAATATTGACCCTTAGGGACCATTGGAAGTGAATCTTGAGGAGTTGGTGACTGTAAGATGTCGTTTGATGTAGTCTGTTTGATCCTGCTGGCAGCAACTGGGTTCCTGACTATAAAAACACAACCATTAGTTACAAATTGCCTAATACAGAAACATCAATGCAAGTTATAACGCTGCTGTGGCTCTCGCTAACAGGCAGAAATTAAATAACCAGATTTAGATTAAAATATTCTATATACGTAGACCATGTTTCTATAAATTTTGATATTTGGTTTTTATTTGAGGCAGATATTTTTTCCATTAAAATGTCATTTATGAGGAGGTTAGACCATTGGTCGATATTCAGAGTTTGTTTATTTTTCCAGTTAACACAAATTGTTTTTTTCGCGATAGTAAGGGCTACAAGTGTAGATTGGAATTATTTACGTGGTAAATCGGTTGTTGTTAGGTCACCTAGCAAACACACATTTGGACATAAAGGTATCCTACAGTCCAAGACAGCGGAAAGTTTTTCTAAGACTTTAGTCCAGAAACACATAACCGGAGTGCATAACCATAGAGCATGAAAATAAGTGACTGTAGTGTTTTGGAAACACTGGAGACAAATGTCGGAGTCTGAGAGTCCCATTTTCTTCATCATATATTTAGAAATGTATGTTCTATGAATCATTTTATATTGGATAAGTTGTAAATTTGTGTGTTTTGTCATTTTAAATACGTTTTCACAAACTTGAATCCAAAAGTCACATTCCGGAGCTATAGACAAGTCCGTCTCCAATTTCGAGATGGGTAAAGACATTTTATCAGTATACAAAAGTAACTTATATATTTTTGAGAGTTTTTTTGTCGTCGAAGAAAGCTTGGTAATATCTTTAGCTAAAAGAGGCGGTTGGAATGTATCCCGAAGTGTTGGAATTTGTTTCTTTATCATACTTTTAACTTCAGTTTTTTATTTTATATTTTTGGAGCAAGGATGTATATGATATAAACATATTATCTGAGAAGAGATGGTGGAGATGTGTCATTCCTTTCTGCTCCCACACACCCAAATAAAACGATTGGTTGTTAAGTTGGAAGTCGGGGTTATGCCATAGGGGAGAAAGCCCGCAGGGCTCCACTTGGGCTTTTGTCATTTCTAGTGCCTTCCACCAGGCAGTCAGGGTGGTGGAAATCATCGCTTAATTGATGTTGCAATAAAGAGTAAATATAGAAGTCAGATAACTGTTGGCTGGAACTCGAACAGAAGGATTGTAAAAACCTCTATGTCACAATGATGGATGTTCTGATGCAAGAGAGAAGGAAGAAAATCAACCTGAGAATATTGCAGAAATCATACCGGATGTGTCAAATGAAAAGATTGAGACTGATCAAGTAGATGGCAATGTTGAAAGTGTGATTAGAAGGGATCCACCAAGAGCAAAACAGAAACCAGCTTACTTACAAGACTTTGAGACAGAGGAGGATACAATGGACAAACTACAAACTTGTATCGATTTCTGTTACCGAGCAGTGTGTGACGTACCGAAAACCTATCAAGAAGCAGTAACATCAAGTCAAAACACTGAAAAAGTGCCATGAAAGAAAAAATGCATTCACTGGAGGAAAACGAGAAATTTCAACTAACTCATCGACCACAAGGTAAACAAGCATTAGGAGAGAGAATGGTCTATGCAGTTAAAATGGAGACAGACGGATCAAACAGGTACAAGGCAAGATTTGTTGCTAAGGGATACAACCAGCGGGCTGGAACGGACTACGAAGAGACATTCTCACCCGCAGCTGACATGACAAGCGTCAGAGTTCTCATGCAAAAGGCAGCGCACGAGGACCTGATCTTACATCAGATGGACGTTAAAACGGCATATCTACACGCACCCATTGGTTGTGAGATTTCCCGAGAGCAACCAGAAGGTTATGAGAAAAAAAATCAAAAACAGGTGAGAAATGTGTATGTAGATTAAACAAATCTCTGTATGGACTCAAGCAATCAGGCAGAAACTGGAATGCTGTGTTATACTCATACTTGTATAAAAATGATTTTGTGCAAAATTCTGCAGATCATTGTGTGTACACTGGGGAGAAAGATTGTCAAAAAGTAATCCTCATTGTATGGGTAGATGCCCTTATTCTAGCTGCTAACAATGACAAAGCAATGCTTGATGTGAAAAGAATGTTAACACAGAGGTTCAAAATGAAAGATTTAGGAAGACTAAAACATTTCTTGGGAATAGATTTTGATTAAACAAATTGGCAAGTCAAAATGTCAAAAGAGAGATATGTGGAAAAGATATTGGAAAGGTTAGAAATGCAAAAATGTAAACCGAGAGAAACACCTTTTGAACCAAAATTGGATCATACAGAAGATGCAGAAAAGTTGAAACCCAGACGGTACAGAGAGGCAGTGGGGAGTTTGATCTACCTTTTGTTAGAGTAGACAATATTAAGTATTGTACTCTTTGCGTGTTCAATTAACTGAATGGTGAGATCCTGGTGAAGAAGTCCCTTTGCAAAGGTAAATAATTATCAGAAGCTTCTGAAGACAAAAGGCTGATGACACTGAAGCCGTGTTCTATCAGGTTGTCTGTCTCGTCCAACGTGGGGCATCAATACTTATTCAAAAGTGGGAGAATACGAAAAAGTCTCCTCCCATCAGCCCACAATACATTGTTTACAACTCAGTAAAAACAAGAGAATCTGTTCCCATGGGTATGAATCAGATTAGAAAAAATACAATAATAATAAGCCTGACTCCCTTCCGACCAGCAGAGACCGGCCCTCCCATTTAGAGATAGCGAATGAATGTATGAACCCGTTGCCCTTCTCATGAAAGTAACACAGATAAGAATACAATTCTATTCATTGAGCCATACTGAGTTAACTAAATCCAAAACGGCTAAAATATAAATTGAAACTGAAAAACAATGTTAATAACTTAACACTTTCCACATGCACTAGACCTGACATTAACTTTGTTGTCAGTAAACTCTCTCAACATTTTAGTGAACCAAACATAGAACATTGGAAGACAGTGAAGCATGTGTTTAGATATCTTAAAGGTACAACTAAACTTGGACAATGCTTTAACAAGGACACAACAGAAAAACTCGGTCTAAAGATTTACTGTGATGCAAGTTGGGCATCAAACGACACAGACAGACGTAGCACGTGAGGATACTGTGTCAGCCTATATGAAGCAAGTTCACTTATTTCTTGGAAAACTAGAAAACAAAAGACAGTAGCACTCTCCACCTGTGAAGCAGAGTACATAGCTTTAGCTTCGGCTATACAGGAGTGCCTGTACATAAAACAGCTACTAAAAGGTTTAGACGGTTATGAATACACAAAATCAAAAGTGTATGAAGACAACCAAGGTGCAATAGGACTTACAAAGAATCCTGTTCAAAGACAACGATGCAAGCATATTGATTTGAAACATAATTTCATCAGAAGCACTGTAACCACTGGAAAGGTCATTTTGGAATATTGTCCTACAGATGGGATGATTGCTGATGCTTTGACAAAACCAGCTACAAAACAAAAGTTAAAATGTTTTGCTCAGAAAATGTTTGGCATGTAAAAGTGTCTTAATGGAAATGGGATTTATTGAAAATGTTAAATTTTACCCAATGAGCTAACAGCGAGTGGGGGTGTTACGCAGTTACGCTCTTACTCCCTGTGCAAAAATGAGGCTTTTATTTGATTTATTTCAAGAAGTGGAGCGCTGTCTGCCTATTTCAGTTTTACTTCTTCGGTTGTGAGTTGCGTGTTGTACTCTTGGCCACGGCTGCTGTTTCACCGTGCCGCCTCGAGTTGTTGAGCAGAAATAAAAATGCCCTGAGAAGAGGCTAAAGAAGCACCTTTGAAGGCGTCGTTTATTTGCACTACAAGAGCCATTTCCGCGACCTGCTCGCCTTAACAGTTGTTAACCTTAAAATGTGTATTCAAAATAAGGACCATCTTGCCAGGATGGCCCATTTTTCACTCATAAACTCATTGTTTGTTTGTTTGTTTTTTAATCAGGAAAGTGATATTAGAGTGCATTTTCAATTTCATTCAAGCTGTTTCGGAAATTCAGGGGGAAAAACAAATGTGAATTGCATGACACGCAAATCATTGACACTTGGAAGTTGTAACGCACCTGTCTTGTTCTGAGCGTCGCTGCAGCGATCGAGAGCGGGGCGCAAGTCCCCTCGCCGCTGGGGCTGTCAAACCTCCGTTCCTCCAAGCGCAGAACTAGCGGATGTCGGTGCCCGCGGGGAACCTCGTATCACCGGCTTAACTGTGCGTGCTGGTCGGGGCACATTGAGCACTTGTAAACCATGAAATACAAAGTCTCTCTCTCTCTCTCTAATTAAGAACGTTTGGTAGTAAAACACAAAAACATTTTAATAAAAAAACTATTGAAATAGAACAGCTATTTATTTCCTACTGCATGTGCTGTATTCAGCAGTATTACAAATTATTTTCAAATGTTTTTTTTCTGAGTTTATAAAAAACTTGTTCTTAAATAGTTTCTTTATTATTGTGATGAAAAAACACAGAATCTCAATTCTCAGACTGTTCAGTAAATATTTATTTATGCAAACATTTTCTGAGTTGAAACTTGTTTGAAAAATATTTCTTACTTTCGTAATCAAAAGCACTGATTTAAATCTCAATTAGGCTGTTTTGGCAATAGTTTTCAAATCAACAAAAATTGTAGCAACTTTTGATCATCCATATCAATGTCACACTTTATTTTACCATTTATTTTAAGAGTGAAATTGAAAATTTCTTCCGAATCATGTAAGTCCCACTTATTTCCGACCAAACAACGGCCACTTTTGGTTTAGGTCTGAATTTTTTTTCACAGGGAATACATTATTGAAAAAAGTTTGAGAACCACTGCTGTAACGTACCAAAATATGTAAAAGGTGCTGTGTTTTCTTTCCAGCTGCATATTTAAATTATTTCGAAGACTTTTGTGAAATTGAATACATTTGTGTTCAACACGTGATTATTTCAACAAACATGCCATGTCATAGTGATTGGTACTTCATAACTTAGGAGACATACCGGTGTGTCGATAGGCCTTCATTATATAGCTCCTTGTTGTTAGGTAGGTAAAAAAAAAATAAGAGAAGTAAACATGTTTCTATAATGCAGGCCGTTTGAAAACATGTAAGGACTGCAAATACAACCACATAACATTCCAGAAGTTGTGTTCTCTATTCACTTCAAAGTGACTCCATTCCCCGTTAAACTACAGTATGGAAACAAAAAAATGCAGTTTGACAAGACTCGCCTAATAAAAGCCATTCACTGATTTATTGTTTGAAAACGAAAGGGAAATCAATTAAATGCCTCACCTTAACAAGGACTCCACCTTAACTGCGGTTGGACAAGGGATATAAGACCTCTGTTAACAGCTGTAAGGCAGCAGAGGAGCCGAGAGCGACTTCAAGACCAAACTTGATTGAGCGTGGTGAGTACCTTCTCCATCTTGAAGTGTTTTCAGGGAAGACAGCATCCATGTCAGTAGTATTTGGTCTTGCACTTTGTAGATTCAAGTGAAATACTGTATATGCATTTGGACTCAGGTCAAAGTGGACATTCCTTCATGCACTTTTGGGAAGCTTGTCGAATGAAGTTGAAAAGTTTGTGCACTGCAGATTTAAAAAAGGCACAGTAACAAAGTTTCTTGAAATTTTGTCTTATGTGGATCATCTTACAGGAGTTGCAGAATTTCACTTCCAAGATAATTTGTCTGAATTTCCCGATTTTTTAAAATAATGTCAAGAACATAACTTGCACAACATAATCATTCCTCTATTATCATAATGATGGAAATGTTCCAATAGACAAGAAACATATGATATAGTGGAGACTGACACGAGAGCCGCTTTTCATCACCCAGACGTGAGCATAAATAGTGAAGTACAAAAAAAATTGATAGCTCCAGACTTCCTTCTGAATCAGGTACCTGGCAGAGCCCCGAGGCAGGTAACCTGTAGTAACTTGAAACATCTACATCGTCTTTTGATTTACATAGGATGTCTTTGAGCGCGCCCAGAGATGACCATATCTCATATGTCATATTCATCATGTTTATCATCATGGCATACACTGGAAGTCCGCTAACCTGTTTTCTGGGTTTGGCCATGGAAAGTGTATACTGAAGTCATGTGTACTGTGTACTGAAAGTCAGAAGAAGTTGACAGGGACAGCAATTTGAACATCCTCAATTTTATTTACATAGCACCTTCACAACAATCACAAGGTGCTGTACATAACACATAAAAAGACATGGCAGTGGATGCAGGGAAAGATATAAAGGTCCCAAACTATTAAGACACTTAAAAAATACCTTAAAGTCAACCCTGAAGCACACATACAGCCAATGCAAATATTTAAAAGTTGGTGTAATATGCACTTACCTTCTAGTATATTATAAGATAACCTTGTGAATCAATGACATTATAATAAATAAACAATTATTTAGCAATTAAACACAAAAATGTATTTGCTGAAAAGTAGTGGTTTTGGTTGATATGAAAATTTCGTCTGACAGCGCTGACATTAATTAAGATTGGCAGAGAGCTGTCAGCCCTCTTCCTCATGACAGTTGTGGCAAACATTGAACCAGAGCCTCGACAACCTGTCACTATCCAAGCAGCCCATCATGTGCGCCTGATGGACTTGCTCTAGATGTACATTTACCTTTCCCTTTTACTACCTTTCAGGACATTATCAGCCACGATGATCATTCTCAAGGTGTTTACTGTTGCCTTCCTCCTGGTTGGTAAGTCAACAAACTCTCAACTACCAAGTAACAAAGATTAAGTGAAAGGCCACCATGTAATACAGACATTACCTCTTTATCGCAGGAGCCAGCTGTATCTCTCCTAGAATAAGGAGACAAGCTGTTACTCCAGATGAAAATGAGCCACCATCTGGTCTACCATCTAGTTCGGAATCTGATCCGCCATCTGATCCGGAATCTGGTCCGCCATCTGATCCACCATCTGGGCCACCAGGACTACCGAGACCACCAGGACCACCAGGACCACCAGGACCACCAGGACCACAAGGACCACCAGGACCACCAGGAACAAATGGAACAAACGGTGCACCAGGACAAAATGGAACTGACGGTCATCCAGGACAAAATGGTTCCACAGGACCACCTGGGCCACAAGGTCCACCTGGCTATAATGGCACAGATGGAACAAATGGAACTAATGGTGAACCTGGACCACCTGGACCACCTGGACCACCTGGATCACCTGGACTCAATGATACATCAGGAAGTGGTCAATCAGGACCACCTGGGCCACCAGGACCACCCGGGCCACCCGGGGCACCACCACTTTGTCCATATTGGCCACCGCAACCAAATCCATATGGACCATATGGTCCATATTACGGTCCATATGGTCCATATCATGGTCCATATGGTCCATATCATGGTCCATCTGGTCCATATCATGGTCCATCTGGTCCATCTGATCCACCTGGGCCACCATCAGACACAACGTCTGAATATGAATTTGTTGATCAATCAATTTAACAACCAGGGCCACCTTTACCCCCTGTTACTGCAGATGAAAATTGCCCACCTGGACACCAAATTGCCAACTTGCCTTCAACACAGCACCAGAACAATATCTGGCATCACCGGTTATTCTGGATGAAAACAACCCACCTGGACTAGAACCCTGCCAACCTGGACAACCACCCAGACCATCTGTCTGATAAAAACATTTAACCTGGACCACCACTTTGGCCTCCACCAAGACCTACCTGGCCAACACCAGTTGCTCTGAAACGACCCACCAGGACCACCACCTTGCCCACCTGAATAACCTGTTACTGTTTGTGAATACAACACACCTGCATTAATCTTAATGATCATCATGTGGTTATTGATGTGTCAATACAAGATACTCATACTTGCCAATCGCGTTCAATTCTAAAAATAAAGATTTTCTTCTTAATGACTTGGTTGGTTGGTTGAATGTGACCTCGGCTCGAGCATTGAATCCTTTGTGTTCTTTTTTTTTTTTAAATAGAGTTCAGTATTGTTCATTTGGTAATTTTACCGATTTGACATGTCATCATCATTGCTCTCTTTTTTTATTTTTTTATTTTAAGCAATACACACTTGTCCGGTCTTGTCAAAAGTAAAGTCAGATAGCAGAAAAGAAAACGAGTGGCGCAGAAAAGGTAATATTAAAGAAAAGGAGTGGAGCTGACGCGCCAAATGCCCCCTAACTCACAATTATAAATCATTGCAGAGTCCTGAAGTGCATGTGCCTATTAAATTAATGTTGTGGTATTTGTAGGGAACAATAGGTTACATTGAGAAAAAAAAGCCATGCTGCCCTACTAAAGGGAAGAGATAAATAGCAGGGTTTTACCTGTTTTTTAGGATAAAAAATTATACATACATACATACATACACCCACACACACATATATATATATTATACATAAGGGCTACTTAAATATTAAAGTTGTTAACCTAAGAATGTGTATTTAAAAAAAGGATCATCCTGCCAATTTTTCACTCATAAACTCACTGTTTGTTTGTTTGTATTTTAATCAGGAAAGGGATAGCATGCATTTTCAATTTCATCCAAGCTGTTTGAAATCGGTCAAGAAATGTGGAAGTTAACCAAAATCAACAGTATGTTACTGCCCCTTTAAGAAACATGCACATTCACGCACACACATTTGATTTTAAGTAACATTTCAATGAGCTGAACAGTTTAAAATTTAAACCATTGAAATCGGTCAAGAAATGTTGAAGTTAACCATAATCAACATTAACTAAAAGTATCTTACTGCCCCCTTTATGAAACATGCACATTCACGCACACACATTTGATTTTAACTTGTTGCGAGACGTCACGCACCCACATTCCATTGATTTTGTATAGGATTACGCTCACGTCAAGCAAAAGCCTCTCGCGACTTAACGGTTGAAGATGCAGATTCCAGAAATGGCTCGTTAGAACGGCAAGGGTTTGGGGAACGCGAGCATGTTCTCAGTTTTTTAATCGAATGAAAAATGACCAAATGAGAGCAGGTTGAAAACTTATGATTGATCAAAAATGAAGAGGGAAAAAACGGCGAAATTAACATGGAGGAGATAGGCGCCAAAGTCCGACTTCTCCTCGCAAGCAGCAGCTGCTTGCTCCGCTTAGCAGGCCCATAATTAGTGACTCTTCACACAAGTGCTGTGTGTTAAAGAATTATTGTTTGCTTGTCGTTTCAGCCAGAGGAAAGGCCAGCCCCTGCAGAGGTCACTTCCAGACCATCATCCCCCTGTCGTCCTGGGACTGAGGTATTTTTTTTTATACTCACAACATTAACCATTAACATATGAAATGTTTAAAATTATATTAGTTAGAATTTAAGATAATTAAAATAGTTTCAATCATTTCAGGATCCTGCTGTGGGACTTCCTCAACGCACGCTATCCGTGAGGGCCACACATTCACAGATGGATGAAAGGTACTCAAGTTTTTCTCGCAACCACCAGTGTACTTGTATGGCTCTCGCTTTCTTGGCCTTCCACGCTGAGGGGTTACAGTTTAATTCGCTTGACCTTGACAGGGTGCTTGAACACGGGGACTCTCTTTACGTGGGTGCTAAACAGCAATTGATTTTGGACCATAACTTTGGGAATGATCACTTGACTGTCGAGGAGATGCCAAAACAAGTCATGACGGACACCAATGTCTATAATGTACAGATGCATGAGCTCAGCGTTGGTTATGTCATAGATGACGGTCATTCCCAAAGAGACTTGGGATTGTCTCTTGGAGCTCAGCTTGAGTGCTTGTCACAAAATGTCACTCTTGCTTTCTTGATTGTGAATCCAGAGTGTTTTGCAGTATTCCGTGACAGATCAGGATACTTTGGGTTATTTGATTCACATTCCAGATCTGAAGTGGGCTTGCCACACCCAAACGGAACTGCAATTATGTTGACTTTTTCTCACTTGTGTGGCTTGGTTGAGCATTTGCGTCAGCTTTTTGAAGGAAATAGCCGGTTTGCAACATATGAGTTTGTGCCAGTCTCTTTTCATATTGACGGCAGTTCCATTAACACGCATCGGGATTCTACGACAACCATCTCAAAGGCAAAGGAAGAGCTACTAATTGAATTAGGTGATTTCCCAACTAAAGAGATACAAATTGTGATCGGTATTGTACCAAATCAAGAGCTACATAGTGCGGTACATGTTGAACCAAATAGCCAAGCAAGTCAAATTAATGAGAGTCAAAATATTCCGGACCCTCAGCAAGGACTCAAACTGCTGCATGTTAATATAGATCTTTCTAAATGGAGTAAAAGTCAGCGTGCAAAACATTTATATAGGGAACGTCAATACATTCGTAAGTGCCAACGGCAACTGTCATCTAATTCTAAATATCACAGTGATCTTTGCTTTAAGGAAAAAAAGAAGCTCTATCAGAAGAATAGATACAACAGTGATTCTGCTTTTAAGGCAAAACGGCAGCAATATCTGATTCATAAATACCAACACGATCTTGCTTTCCAGCAAAAGCGAAAGATATTGATGAAAAGTTACATAAGAGAGAAATACAGAAATGACCTTTATTTTCAAAGTAAACAAAAACGATACTTGCGAGAGAGGTATGAAAAAGACCTTTATTTTAAAAGTAAACGAAAACATTACTTGCGAGAGAGGTACAGAAAGGATATATCTTTTCAAAGTAAACAGAAAAATTACACGCGAGAGAGGTACAGAAAGGATATATCTTTTCAAAGTAAAAAGATTAATTACATGCGAGAGAGGTACCAAAAAGATTCGGCTTTCAGGCTTTCTCATATTAGACGCTGTTTACAAAACAAAAAGGACAGGCGTGATTCAAACGCGCTGCAACGTATTCGCCACAAGTTAAATTGTGCTGTGAAAATCAAAAATAAATATAGTCGCGTCATTCCCCAGTGTCAGGAAATTGAGCAGGATCAGGCAAATGGTGTAGTAGACGACGTCTCTGTGGAAATGAAGCAGGCACTCGTAGATCCGGAAATGGAAGCCACCATCGCTTCTTTCCGGGAAAGGGTTCGGCATGGGCCGACGTATATCTGCACAGTGTGCCACCGTGCGCTTTTCCCCAATCAAGTAAAGCATTGCAAACGAGCCAGATACACCAAAAATGTTGATGTGGCGTTTGCGTGCTTGACAGGCCAGTTTGTTCACACTTGTAGTTGCCCCGCCCCATGTACCGTTCCTCAAGAACGGATGCAGGAGTGGATTTGTCATACCTGTGACAACCATCTGTTCAGAGGTGGCATGCCACCCCAGGCGGTGGCAAATAACTTGGCACTGGCACCCATTCCCGAAGAGCTGTCGGAATTAAATGTACTTGAACGACAGCTAATTGCAAAAATCATCCCTTTTGCAAAGATTGTTGCGTTGCCCAAAGGACGGCAAAGGGCCGTACACGGTTCTGTGGTGTGCGTTCCATCAGAGATGGAAGCCACAGTGAACTCCCTCCCAAGGCCGCGCAGTGAGGCCCAGCTTCTCCAGGTGAAGCTGAAGCGCCGCATTGTTTACAAAGGTTACCAGCATTTTTACACTGTCAACATGACAAATGTCTTGGCAGCGCTGAGGACACTGAAACGCATTCATGCAGAATACAAAACTGTATCGATAGATGAAAGCGCTCAGTTTGAAAGTCTCCAAGAAGAGGAAGACGAGGGGGTAGGAGAAGAGGACATCTCTGAGGCCGATGCACAGCCAGAGAGCAGCGACACCCCCGCAAACAAAGAGCAACAGACTCCCCAAGAGAGCAAAGAGGAGCTCAGGCCGGGCTTGACGCTCGACACCTGTATGCAGCCTCCTGACATCGCGCAGGAAAAGCTGTCATATGGGGACGGCATATTTAGCATCGCTCCTGCCCAAGGAAACAAGCTGGTGGGATTTTTTGCCGTGCCAAACCTCGAAGCCATGGCCTTTCCCGTTCAGTTCCCAACAGGACAGAACTCACTCGATGAGGCGAGAGAAATTAAGCTGTCACCCAGTTTGTATTTCAATGCAAGGTTATTCTCTGTTGACACTCGATTTGCCAAAGATCAAAGTTACCTTTTCTTTGCGCAGTTTGTGACAGAAACGCATCTGGCCACCAACAGCATGTCCATTCAGGCCCGCAAGGGGACAGCCCTCACTTGGGATGGGAAGAAGATTTCAAACCGGATGCTTCAGGACAAAGACGAACTGGAGAAGCTCATCCAAAGAGAGCATGCGATGCGCTTCATGCAGCCCTTGAGAGGCACGCCGGCTTTTTGGGAGGGTGCCCTTAGGGACCTCCATGCAATGACCAGGCAGTTGGGCAAGCCCACATTCTTCCTTACCTTTTCTGCTGCGGAAATGAGATGGCCCGAAGTAATCGAAATAGTCAAAGCGCAGCAAGGCGAACAAGGGGACTTTTCCCATCTCGACTGGAATGCCAAATGCGATGTTCTTCGCAGCAATCCGGTCACAGTGATGCGCCTTTTTGAGAAAAGGATGGATGCTCTTATGGCATTCATCCTGTCTCCCGCACAGCCCCTCGGTCCGGTAGAAGACCACTTCTATCGTGTGGAATTTCAAGCCAGGGGAAGTCCGCACGCTCACATGCTGCTCTGGATTAAGGGTGCGCCAGTCATCGAAGAACCCGACCCCAGATGTTGTCAAGAAGCCATTGACTTCATCGACAAGTACATCACTTGCAAAATACCAGACCCGATTGAGGACCCTGAACTGCACGACATTGTCACCAGCGTTCAGGCACACAGCAAAAACCACACAAAGTCTTGTCGGAAAGGAAACGTTTCTTGCAGATTTGGGTACCCCAAACTGCCGATGGACCAAACCACCATCACGTTGCCATTCCAGACGGAGACTGAAGACGTCCCAACGGACAAGAGTGTGGAAGGCCAGCATAGGAAGCAGGCGGCCAAATCGGCGCGCCTCACCGAAAAACAAAGGGAGGCTAAAGAAGAGCTCAAACGCATCAGAGATCCTCATGGACGCGGATGTCCCGCAGGACTTGCCGGAGCTTCTCAAAAAGGCCAATTTGACAATGGACAGCTACAAGGACAGCGTCACTAATCTGACCTCCGGAATGGTTGTCATGTTGAAGCGTGCTCCAACGGAAAGCTGGATCAATGCTTACAACCCACATCTGCTGCGGGCATGGAACGCCAACATGGATATTCAGTACGTGCTCGATGACGTCGCGTGTCTCATGTACATGATGTCGTACATTTCCAAACCGGAGCACGAGATGTCCGAGTTCCTCACGTCTGTCGTCAAAGACTTGAAGACAAAGCCTCTTGTCGACAAAAAGGACGAGATGAGGAAAATAATGGCGGCGTATTCCAAGCACAGAGAGGTGAGCGCTCAAGAAGCGGTGGCGCGGACATGCAGTCTCCCTCAGAAGAAGTGCTCGCGCAGCGTAGTTTTCATCCAGACTGCTGAGGATGGCGTGAAATTGAGTCTACCCATGAGTAGACTGAGGACCATGCAGACAACGTGTGGATGTCTGGTCTGCCAGACAAATATGTGGCAAGACCTAGAACGGCAACGTTTGAGCGGATGTGTCTCGCCGAATTCGCATCCGAATACCGAGTCGTCTACGGTCAGCAGACTGAGGGCAAGAATGTCATTCCCCTCTAACACGGCAAGGGATTCATCCAGAAGCGGATTGGAAAAGATGCCGTCATCAGATTCACTCGCTTCTCAATCAAAAAGTATGCTGAGAAGTATTACAGGACCCAGCTTAAATTGTACCTCCCCCACAGAGACGACGCCGAGCTCAGGTCTGAAAACCTCAAAACGTACGAGGAGTTCTACGGTGCCGGGGATTCAAAGTTCGGTCGGGTGCGGGCTATCGTCGACGGCAATCGGGGGCGGTACGAAGGACGGGGAAAGACCGTGGACAATGCCTTCGAAAAATTGAAAGAGCTTCGTGCGGTTCTCAACGCGTGGAGCACTTTTGCGCCGGAGGTAGAAGCAGAGCGTTTGGAGTGTGTTGCTGAACGCGAATCTAATCCGTTACAGGAAGACCCGCAAGATGAGGTTCCGGCCTACCAGGACGCTCCTGGTAGCGGCGCGGTCTTGCCGGCGTTTGAGGCGCCAAAGTTGAGCGCCGAATTTGTGAGGAACATGTACCGCAGTCTCAATGAAACGCAAGCGTCCGTCTTTTACGCTGTGCGCGAGTGGTGTTTGAAACGCGTTTCGGATCGTCTCCTCGAGCCCTTCTTTTATTTGATCTCCGGAGGAGCTGGCTGTGGTAAATCGCATGTCATCAAGTGCATTTACCAGGAGGCCAGTAAGATTCTCTGCCAGCTTCCCAGGTTCCGCGACGAAGCGGATATGGCCAAGCCTGCTGTGCTGCTGACGTCGTTTACTGGCACGGCGGCTTACAACATCTCAGGGAAAACTCTTCATTCCCTCTTGAAACTCCCCAGGACTCTAAAGCCTCCTTACCAGGCGCTGGGGAATACGTTGGACGCATTGAGAGCAACCCTTTGCAACGTGGAAATTTTGATCATCGACGAGATCTCCATGGTCTCCAAGGAACTCTTTGCCTATGTCCACTGGAGATTTCAGCAAATCAAGGGCAACCAGAGACCATTTGGGGGCATCTCCGTTCTTGCAGTTGGGGACTTCTACCAACTGCCACCCCTCGGAAGGTCCAAACCCCTCTGCGTTTCTGACAACGATCTTCTTGACCTCTGGACAGATTTTCAGATGGTCAAGCTTACTCAAATCATGCGGCAAAAAGACGACGTCGCTTTAGCCGAGCTTTTGAACAGGATCAGGGAGAAGGGGAAGGCTGATCCGCTTGGCGATGGTGACAGGGCGTTACTCACCACGGCTGTCACGGATGCGCGAGACCTCCCTGCGGATACTCTGCATATCTTTGCCACCAATAAAGAGGTGGATAGGCACAATGCAGCAACTGTGGCTGCTCTCAAATTGACTGTGGTCAATATTCCCGCAGAGGACTACAGTAAGAGCCCACGGTCGGGGGCGATGGTCACCGTGACCAAAGTGATCATGGGGTCGAGAAGGGATCTACCGGATGCCCTTCAAGCTGGTGTAGGAGCACGGGTTATGCTTCTTCGGAATTTGGATGTCGAGGACGGATTGGTGAACGGGACCTTTGGCACAATAGGCAACATTGTTCAAAGCGCCCCAAAGGGGTCGGCGGAGAAAGTGACCTTGCTCGGACTGAGGCTAGACAATCCCGAAGCGGGCCAGAAATTGCGGCATAAAATTCTGGGGCCGACGGATGACTTGGTCTATATCGAAAGGTCGGAGGAAAACCTGGGCATGAAAGGCGTGGTCAGGCGGCAATTCCCCATGAAGCTTGCCTTTGGGTGCACGGCTCACAAAGTGCAAGGCATGACGATGACCTCTGCAGTGGTGTCTCTTAAGCGTGTGTTTGAACCTGGAATGGCCTATGTTGCCCTAAGCCGCACGACGTCACTTCAGGGATTGAGGGTCATAGACTTTGACGAATCCAAAATCTATGCCAATCCCAACATCACGACGGCAATGGACAGTATGACGCGCGCTTCTTTCCAAAGTACAAGACCATTGTTGTACTTTTCCAAAATGCCGCAAACTGCGTTTCCCACCTTGACCATTGTTCATCACAACACCGAGGGCCTTCCATCTCATATTGACGACTTAAAGTCTCATCATGAGTTGAGGCTGGCAGATGTCCTTTGCCTCACTGAAACTCATTTGTCTGGATCCTTCTTCCCCCCTCCCTTGCAACTGGAGGGATGCAGCACTTTTGTGCGCAACAGACAAGTTTCGTATTCAAATAGACTGGACATGGCCCAAAAAGAGGGTGGCGGAGTCGCAGTCTATTATCGCGATTGTCTTCGAGCGGAGCCCCGTCGGTTTATTCAGAATGTGGTTGACCTGGAATTTGCTGTCATCAGGGTTGACGCTCCCGTCCAGGCTTTGATAGCTACGGTCTACAGGCCACCCAACCTGAGTCTTGGCACATTTCTTCCAAACCTTGGAAGTCTCTTGGATGCCTTGGCCGTGATGGACTGCCAGCCTATTGTTGTTTGCGGAGACTTTAATGAGGATTTGCTTTCAAAGGGAAAGAAATCCATTCTGGACTTGTTTCAGTCCAGAGGCTTTTCACAGCTGATCACCCAGGCCACAACTGGAAAGCAGACACTGATTGATCACATTTACATATCTCGCCCAGATTGTTGTGTTCAATCAGGCGTTCTGCACACTTATTACAGTTACCACAGTCCGGTCTACTGTGTGTTAACTTCTTGTGTCAGCTCATTGTCGATCGCAAGGGCACCATTTTCACAAGTGTGCTTTTGCAAATGTTATTGAGCCTTTCATACCACTGCTCAAAAGAGGGGGATACTGTACTTTAAATTGTAAAGGCTGAAAAGTTAAATCCTTTGCTCGTTCAAAATTGGTGTCATAACAGAACTACACTCAAAATCAGAGCGGCCAATCATTTTTTTTGTAGACATATTTATCATTTAGTTAGTTCTAAACGTATTGAGCTTTAAATTGAATTTAAGACATGGGATATGTCATTTAAGCGCTCCCTTATTTTGAGCAGTGTTGCATGACGGTACTTTTAATCAGTGTGCTTTTCTGTTAGCAGGACATCGTGCATTTGGACTTGAATGTTTTGTTTGTCCTTATTGTGATTGTGACTACAACACAATGAAAAGTGTTGGTGTCAGTGAGGTACTGCGATGGTAAGGGATGAACTGCGATGGTAAGTGATGATTGATTACTGAATTGATCTAGGCAAACATTGAACACTCATTTTTCATTTTCACATGCAATACAGGTGGATGGAGCGCAGCAAGGGGCGCTACTTGACATGGCCAAGGATATCAAGGTTGTTATGTCCGGTACAACTGGTGGAGAGAAAAGATGAAAAAAGGGATCCCGCAAACGTAGACCAAAATGATTTATTCTACAGGATTCCTCACTGAAAAACCGTCACATGTGTATTGGATGAGTATTTAGATTAAGTTTTAACTGTTCAGTTTTGCTGCCTATTTTCTAACAACTTGTTCCTTTGTGTGCTCAGGAAAAGATGAAGATGCTGTGTAACAAAGACCCAAAACGGCTCTTTTAAGAGCCGTTTTACATGTACTTTGGAGTAATATTCCTGCTATATTGATCAGCACCAACATGCCTTTTAATATGCAATGTCAAATTTAAACACTGCATTCATACTGTATTTGCTCCATGATACAGTATATTGCATTTTATATTTTAGTTAATCACTTACACTATAAGCAAGAAATTAAACTGATTCCCTTTTGATATGACTAAAATGTCAATCAAGACATAAATTGTCCTGAACTCTATTCCTGCTGACACAAATTGAGAGGTAAAGTACACCAACATTTGGCAAACAGTTCAGAGCATGCATCTTTCCACCTTGCAAGAGTCAGCAGGCCCATTCAAAATTTCCGCGGAAATTTTTATAGTATTATTCTTCTTCTTCTTTTTATTATTTTTTTTAATCTTCCACCGATTTTTCCGCAAGGGAATTCCCAGTTACCATGGCGACGCTATTCCCAAAAAACTCCCAAATAAAGTCCCATAGGAATGAATGGGAAACCGAAAGAGATCAACTCCAATCAAGCACCTTTTTCCAAGACACGCTGCGCGCACATACGTTGACCGACCGATATGAATTTTAGCTCATTTTGTTGGAATTTTTGTCATCTTTAGCTCAGTGTCAAAAAAAAATTAAGGAATGAAAGCTCTCCCCCCTGTGCGGGTTCAAAGACAGTGAGCAAAGGGGTGAAAGTCGCCTATTTAGAGTGTGACTAATTAAGGCTTCAGTGACGGGAACCAAAAAATCTATTTCCAAAAGTTTCACTTCAACTCGTCACCATGGCCACAATCTTTGCTCACTAGACATCAAATTGACACATTTTGTAGCCACAAGCCTCTGCTTTCTGAAAAACTAAGTTTTATTTGGCTAAGGTGTCATTTAGTACCTTTATTTTCACTTTAAGCGAGGAGAAGTCGGACTATTTCGATCTCTTTTCAATGTTATTTTCTCCGTTTTTCCCTTTTCGTTTTCGATCAATCATAAGTTTTTAACCTGCTCTCATTTGGTCATTTTTCATCCGATTAAAAAAACTGAGAACATGCTCGCGTACCCCAAACCCTTGCCGTTCTAACGAGCCATTTCTGGAATCTGCATCTTCAACCGTTAAGTCGTGAGAGGCTTTTGTTTGAGGTGAGCGTAATCCTATACAAAATCAATGGAATGTGGGTGCGTGACGTCTCGCAACAAGTTAAAATCAAATGTGTGTGCGTGAATGGTCTGTCACTTTTGCATAGCAACTGCCTCAGCCAATCATCTCTCACTGTTGAGCTCAACTCAGCCCCTTTTTTTCTTGGTGTACTCAAGGCTTGGCCTATATACGACTACTACTATTGCAAATACTATTACTACTACTACTATCTTGGCCAATTGATTAGGTACACCCAGGATTCTGGTCAATTAATTAGGTACACCCTGGATTCTCGCCACTCCGCCCACCCAGGGCGGCGGCCATCTTGGCTAATTGATTAGGTATGACCAGGATTCTCGCCACTCCGCTCGCCCAGGGCGGCGGCCATCTTGGCCAATTGATTAGGTACAGCCAGGACTTTTCAGTCACAAAATGTTTTTATTTGATTATTTTCCAAATTTGTAGCGTGACTATTACTGTGTTTTTTGCTGATTATGGTTTATTATTTAATACTAAAAATTTTCCATTTCCTTTGCTAAAGTAAATGTTTTCTTTTATAATATTGATGAGTTCTTCAAGATGCACAAACAGTGACTGTGCGCATGTTGTCTCCACAGTTTCCTCAGGGCACACATAGACATATAAAAGGAATTTGTAAGATGTTAATAAAATTTAAAAGTTAATGGTGTAAATCAACAAATTCAAATTGGAAGGTTCATTTAACTAGATTGTTTTATGTTCAATATACTTAAAAAAAAAAATAAATCAGTGACATGTACAATGTAGCCAATAATAAAATATATAATACTGGATATTTTGTAGAAACATTTCATCACTTGTAAAGATTTGTCTGTGTTGAATAATTTAGACAGGTGATAATTGCTGAAATTAAAATAACAGATTAATCAGATTTTTTTAAATGCATAGTAATTAAAATATGTGTCACTCCCTTAACACTGAAAACAAAGATATGAATTAGACAATGGTTGGTTCTTTTTAGTGGTTAAAAAAGTGGATGTTTGAATTACAATTTCTATCTTTTTATATGTATTTATTTTTTTATGTTGATGTGCAAAAAACACATACAATTGGTCAAGCAGCGCAACCACAACCAGACAGCCTGTCCTGTATGTAGCAGTATGTCTTACTCGCAACCCGCGAGTGTTGTATGACACAATCCGCATTATTGAACCTTGCAGCTGCACGCAGCGCAGTTGCCCCCTTAAACTGGTCTCCTCGGATGCAGCGCGCTCCAACCTCACCATCCGGCTGCAACCCATCTTGTGATAGTTGGGACTTCGCGTTGTCTTCTCTCGCGCGGTTTTTTCTAATCCTAACCCTGATTGGTCCGCTTTTTTCCCTGTCTGTGCTGTGGCCAATGACATTCGCTTGATTTTGGAAGGTTCTAGACGACGGACCCCTCTTGCTGATAGTTGGAGTTCGTGTTGTCCTATCTCTTTTCCCTGATTGGTCGTTTTCTGCTTGTCTGTGCTGTGGCCAATTAGAGACGCTTGAATGAGACTATTTTAGAAGGTTCTCGACGACGGTCTCGTCCCATTTCATCTCGTCTGAGGTAAGTGTTGCACGGCAATTATTTTTAGTCTGATGTATAATGCTAAATAAGTGAGATTTTGCAAGTTTTCCCCCATCCTAAACTACATCACGTTAATAGGGTTTTAAACTAGGGTTAGGGTTTCAAAGTAGGGATTTAAACTAGTGTTAGGGTTTCAAAGTAGGGGTTTAAACTAGGGATAAAGTTTCAATTAGGGGTTTAAACTAGGGTTAGGGTTTCAAAGTAGGTGTTTAAATTAGGGTTAGGGTTTCAAACTAAGGTTAGGGTTTCAAAGTAGGGGTTTAAACTAGGGTTAGGGTTTTAAACTAGGGTTAGGGTTTCAAAGTAGGGTTTTAAACTAGGGTTAGGGTTTCAAAGTAGGGGTTTAAACTAGAGTTAGGGTTTCAAAGTAGGGGTTTAAATTAGGGTTAGGGTTTCAAAGTAGGGGTTTAAACTAGGGTTAGGGTTTCAAAGTGGGGGTTTAAACTAGGGTTAGGGTTTCAAAGTGGGGGTTTAAACTAGGGTTAGGGTTTCAAAGTGGGGGTTTAAACTAGGGTTAGGGTTTCAAAGTGGGGGTTTAAACTAGGGTTAGGGTTTCAAAGTGGGGGTTTAAACTAGGGTTAGGGTTTCAAAGTGGGGGTTTAAACTAGGGTTAGGGTTTCAAAGTGGGGGTTTAAACTAGGGTTAGGGTTTCAAAGTAGGGGTTTAAACAAGGGTTAGGGTTGCAAAGTAATGGTGTAAACTAGGGTTAGGGTTGCAAAGTAATGGTGTAAACTAGGGTTAGGGTTTCAAAGTAGGTGTTTAAATTAGGGTTAGGGTTTCAAACTAAGGTTAGGGTTTCAAAGTAGGGGTTTAAACTAGGGTTAGGGTTTTAAACTAGGGTTAGGGTTTCAAAATAGGGTTTTAAACTAGGGTTAGGGTTTCAAAGTAGGGGTTTAAACTAGGGTTAGGGTTTCAAAGTGGGGGTTTAAACTAGGGTTAGGGTTTCAAAGTGGGGGTTTAAACTAGGGTTAGGGTTTCAAAGTGGGGGTTTAAACTAGGGTTAGGGTTTCAAAGTGGGGGTTTAAACTAGGGTTAGGGTTTCAAAGTGGGGGTTTAAACTAGGGTTAGGGTTTCAAAGTGGGGGTTTAAACTAGGGTTAGGGTTTCAAAGTAGGGGTTTAAACAAGGGTTAGGGTTGCAAAGTAGGGGTTTAAACAAGGGTTAGGGTTGCAAAGTAATGGTGTAAACTAGGGTTAGGGTTTCAAACTAAGGTTAGGGTTTCAAAGTAGGGGTTTAAACTAGGGTTAGGGTTTTAAACTAGGGTTAGGGTTTCAAAGTAGGGTTTTAAACTAGGGTTAGGGTTTCAAAGTAGGGGTTTAAACTACAGTTAGGGTTTCAAAGTAGGGGTTTAAACTAGGGTTAGGGTTTCAAAGTGGGGGTTTAAACTAGGGTTAGGGTTTCAAAGTGGGGGTTTAAACTAGGGTTAGGGTTTCAAAGTGGGGGTTTAAACTAGGGTTAGGGTTTCAAAGTGGGGGTTTAAACTAGGGTTAGGGTTTCAAAGTGGGGGTTTAAACTAGGGTTAGGGTTTCAAAGTGGGGGTTTAAACTATGGTTAGGGTTTCAAAGTGGGGGTTTAAACTAGGGTTAGGGTTTCAAAGTAGGGGTTTAAACTAGGGTTAGGGTTTAAAAGTAGAGGTTTAAACTAGGGTTAGGGTTCCAAAAAGGGTTTCAAACTAGGGTTAGGGTTTCAAAGTGGGGGTTTAAACTAGGGTTAGGGTTTCAAAGTAGGGATTTAAACTAGTGTTAGGGTTTCAAAGTAGGGGTTTAAACTAGGGATAAAGTTTCAATTAGGGGTTTAAACTAGGGTTAGGGTTTCAAAGTAGGGATTTAAACTAGGGTTAGGGTTTCAAAGTAGGTGTTTAAATTAGGGTTAGGGTTTCAAACTAAGGTTAGGGTTTCAAAGTAGGGGTTTAAACTAGGGTTAGGGTTTTAAACTAGGGTAAGGGTTTCAAAGTAGGGTTTTAAACTAGGGTTAGGGTTTCAAAGTAGGGGTTTAAACTAGGGTTAGGGTTTCAAAGTGGGGGTTTAAACTAGGGTTAGGGTTTCAAAGTAGGGGTTTAAACAAGGGTTAGGGTTGCAAAGTAATGGTGTAAACTAGGGTTAGGGTTGCAAAGTAATGGTGTAAACTAGGGTTAGGGTTTCAAAGTAGGTGTTTAAATTAGGGTTAGGGTTTCAAACTAAGGTTAGGGTTTCAAAGTAGGGGTTTAAACTAGGGTTAGGGTTTTAAACTAGGGTTAGGGTTTCAAAGTAGGGTTTTAAACTAGGGTTAGGGTTTCAAAGTAGGGGTTTAAACTAGGGTTAGGGTTTCAAAGTGGGGGTTTAAACTAGGGTTAGGGTTTCAAAGTGGGGGTTTAAACTAGGGTTAGGGTTTCAAAGTGGGGGTTTAA
Source organism: Leptonotus elevatus (assembly GCF_054856555.1). NCBI lineage: Eukaryota > Metazoa > Chordata > Actinopteri > Syngnathiformes > Syngnathidae > Leptonotus > Leptonotus elevatus. The sequence continues at coordinate 6,929,977 of NC_141260.1, read as the reverse complement.
ACTAGGGTTAGGGTTTCAAAGTGGGGATTTAAACTAGGGTTAGGGTTTCAAAGTGGGGGTTTAAACTAGGGTTAGGGTTTCAAAGTGGGGGTTTAAACTAGGGTTAGGGTTGCAAAGTAATGGTGTAAACTAGGGTTAGGGTTTCAAACTAAGGTTAGGGTTTCAAAGTAGGGGTTTAAACTAGGGTTAGGGTTTTAAACTAGGGTTAGGGTTTCAAAGTAGGGTTTTAAACTAGGGTTAGGGTTTCAAAGTAGGGGTTTAAACTAGAGTTAGGGTTTCAAAGTAGGGGTTTAAACTAGGGTTAGGGTTTCAAAGTGGGGGTTTAAACTAGGGTTAGGGTTTCAAAGTGGGGGTTTAAACTAGGGTTAGGGTTTCAAAGTGGGGGTTTAAACTAGGGTTAGGGTTTCAAAGTGGGGGTTTAAACTAGGGTTAGGGTTTCAAAGTGGGGGTTTAAACTAGGGTTAGGGTTTCAAAGTGGGGGTTTAAACTAGGGTTAGGGTTTCAAAGTAGGGGTTTAAACTAGGGTTAGGGTTTAAAAGTAGAGGTTTAAACTAGGGTTAGGGTTCCAAAAAGGGTTTCAAACTAGGGTTAGGGTTTCAAAGTGGGGGTTTAAACTAGGGTTAGGGTTTCAAAGTAGGGATTTAAACTAGTGTTAGGGTTTCAAAGTAGGGGTTTAAACTAGGGATAAAGTTTCAATTAGGGGTTTAAACTAGGGTTAGGGTTTCAAAGTAGGGATTTAAACTAGGGTTAGGGTTTCAAAGTAGGTGTTTAAATCAGGGTTAGGGTTTCAAATTAAGGTTAGGGTTTCAAAGTAGGGGTTTAAACTAGGGTTAGGGTTTTAAACTAGGGTAAGGGTTTCAAAGTAGGGTTTTAAACTAGGGTTAGGGTTTCAAAGTAGGGGTTTAAACTAGAGTTAGGGTTTCAAAGTAGGGGTTTAAACTAGGGTTAGGGTTTCAAAGTAGGGGTTTAAACTAGGGTTAGGGTTTCAAAGTGGGAGTTTAAACTAGGGTTAGGGTTTCAAAGTGGGGGTTTAAACTAGGGTTAGGGTTTCAAAGTGGGGGTTTAAACTAGGGTTAGGGTTTCAAAGTGGGGGTTTAAACTAGGGTTAGGGTTTCAAAAAGGGGGTTTAAACTAGGGTTAGGGTTTCAAAGTGGGGGTTTAAACTAGGGTTAGGGTTTCAAAGTAGGGGTTTAAACAAGGGTTAGGGTTTCAAAGTAATGGTGTAAACTAGGGTTAGGGTTGCAAAGTAATGGTGTAAACTAGGGTTAGGGTTTCAAAGTAGGTGTTTAAATTAGGGTTAGGGTTTCAAACTAAGGTTAGGGTTTCAAAGTAGGGGTTTCAACTAGGGTTAGGGTTTTAAACTAGGGTTAGGGTTTCAAAGTAGGGTTTTAAACTAGGGTTAGGGTTTCAAAGTAGGGTTTTAAACTAGGGTTAGGGTTTCAAAGTAGGGGTTTAAACTAGAGTTAGGGTTTCAAAGTAGGGGTTTAAACTAGGGTTAGGGTTTCAAAGTAGGGGTTTAAACTAGGGTTAGGGTTTCAAAGTGGGGGTTTAAACTAGGGTTAGGGTTTCAAAGTGGGGGTTTAAACTAGGGTTAGGGTTTCAAAGTGGGGGTTTAAACTAGGGTTAGGGTTTCAAAGTGGGGGTTTAAACTAGGGTTAGGGTTTCAAAGTGGGGGTTTAAACTAGGGTTAGGGTTTCAAAGTGGGGGTTTAAACTAGGGTTAGGGTTTCAAAGTGGGGGTTTAAACTAGGGTTAGGGTTTCAAAGTAGGGGTTTAAACTAGGGTTAGGGTTTAAAAGTAGAGGTTTAAACTAGGGTTAGGGTTCCAAAAAGGGTTTCAAACTAGGGTTAGGGTTTCAAAGTGGGGGTTTAAACTAGGGTTAGGGTTTCAAAGTAGGGTTTCAAACTAGGGTTAGGGTTTCAAAGTAGGGTTTTGAAACTAGGGTAAGGGTTTCAAAGTAAGTGTGTAAACGAGGGTTAGGGTTTCAAACTAGGGTTAGGGTTTCAAAGTAGGGTTTTAAACTAGGGTAAGTGTTTCAAAGTAGGGGTTTAAACTAGGGTTAGGGTTTCAAAGTAGGGTTTTAAACTAGGGTTAGGGTTTCAAAGTAGGGTTTTAAACTAGGGTAAGTGTTTCAAAGTAGGGGTTTAAACTAGGGTTAGGGTTTCAAAGTAGGGGTTTAAACTAGGGTTAGGGATTCAAAGTAGGGTTTTAAACTAGGGTTAAGGTTTCAAAGTAGGGGTTTAAACTAGGGTTAGGTTTTCAAACTAGGGTTAGGGTTTCAAAGTAGGGTTTTAAACTAGGGTGAGGGTTTCAAAGTAGGGTTAGGGTTTCAAAGTAGGGGTTTAAACTAGGGTTAGGGTTTCAAAGTGGGGGTTTAAACTAGGGTTAGGGTTTCAAAGTGGGGGTTTAAACTAGGGTTAGGGTTTTAAACTAGGGTTAGGGTTTCAAAGTAGGGGTTTAAACTAGAGTTAGGGTTTCAAAGTAGGGGTTTAAACTAGGGTTAGGGTTTCAAAGTAGGGGTTTAAACTAGGGTTAGGGTTTCAAAGTGGGGGTTTAAACTAGGGTTAGGGTTTCAAAGTGGGGGTTTAAACTAGGGTTAGGGTTTCAAAGTGGGGGTTTAAACTAGGGTTAGGGTTTCAAAGTGGGGGTTTAAACTAGGGTTAGGGTTTCAAAGTGGGGGTTTAAACTAGGGTTAGGGTTTCAAAGTGGGGGTTTAAACTAGGGTTAGGGTTTCAAAGTAGGGGTTTAAACTAGGGTTAGGGTTTCAAAGTAGGGGTTTTAACTAGGTTTAGGGTTGCCAAGTAATGGTTTAAACTAGGGTTAGGGTTTAAAAGTAGGGGTTTAAACTAGGGTTAGGGTTTCAAAGTAGGGTTTTAAACTAGGGTTAGGGTTTCAAAGTAGGGGTTTAAACTAGGGTTAGGGATTCAAAATAGGGGTTTAAACTAGGGTTAGGGTTTCAAAGTAGGGGTTTAACGTAGGGTTAGGGTTTCAAAGTAGGGGTTTAAACTAGGGTTAGGGTTTCAAAGTTGGGATCTAAACTAGGGTTAGGGATTCAAAGTAGGGGTTTAAACTAGGATTAGGGTTTCAAAGTAGGGGTTTAAACTAGGGTTAGGGTTGCAAAGTAATGGTTTAAACTAGGGTTAGGGTTTCAAAGTAGGGGTTTAAACTAGGGTTAGGGTTTCAAAGTAGGGTTTTAAACTAGGGTTAGGGTTTCAAAGTAGGGGTTTAAACTAGGGTTAGGGTTCTAAAGTAGGGTTTTAAACTAGGGTTAGGTTTTCAAAGTAGTGGTTTAAACTAGGGTTAAGGTTTCAACGTAGGGGTTTAAACTAGGGTTAGGGTTTCAAACTAGGGTTAGGGTTTCAAAGTAGGGTTTTAAACTATGGTTAGGGTTTCAAAGTAGGGGTTTAAACTAGGGTTAGGGTTTCAAAGTAGGGTTTTAAACTAGGATTAGGGTTTTAAAGTAGGGGTTTAAACTAGGGTTAGGGTTTCAAAGTAGGGTTTTAAACTATGGTTAGGGTTTCAAAGTAGGGGTTTAAACTAGGGTTAGGGTTTCAAAGTAGGGTTTTAAACTAGGATTAGGGTTTTAAAGTAGGGGTTTAAACTAGGGTTAGGGTTTCAAAGTAGTGTTTTAACCTAGGGTTAGGGTTCTTAAGTAGGGGTTTAAACTCGAGTTAGGGTTTCAAAGTAGGGTTTTAAACTATGGTTAAGGTTTCAAAGTAGGGGCTTAAACTAGGGTTAGGGTTTCAAAGTAGGGGTTTAAACTAGGGTTAGGGTTTCAAAGTAGGGGTTTAAACTAGGGTTAATGTTTCAAAGTAGGTGTTTAAACTAGGGTTAGGGTTTCAAACTAGGTGTTTAAACTAGGGTTAGGGTTTCAAACTAGGGTTAGGGTTTCAAAGTAGGGTTTTAAACTATGGTTAGGGTTTCAAAGTAGGGGTTTAAACTAGGGTTAGGGTTTCAAAGTAGGGTTTTAAACTAGGATTAGGGTTTTAAAGTAGGGGTTTAAACTAGGGTTAGGGTTTCAAAGTAGGGTTTTAACCTAGGGTTAGGGTTCTTAAGTAGGGGTTTAAACTCGAGTTAGGGTTTCAAAGTAGGGTTTTAAACTATGGTTAAGGTTTCAAAGTAGGGGCTTAAACTAGGGTTAGGGTTTCAAAGTAGGGGTTTAAACTAGGGTTAGGGTTTCAAAGTAGGGGTTTAAACTAGGGTTAAGGTTTCAAAGTAGGGGTTTAAAATAGGGTTAGGTTTTCAAACTAGGGTTAGGGTTTCAAGGTAGGGTTTTAAACTAGGGTTAGGGTTTACAAGTAGGGATTTAAAATAGGGTTAGGGTTTCAAAGTAGGGGTTTAAACTAGGGTTAGGGTTTCAAAGTAGGGGTTTAAACTAGGGTAAGGGTTTTAAAGTAAGTGTGTAAACGAGGGTTAGGGTTTCAAACTAGGGTTAGGGTTTCAAAGTAGGGTTTTAAACTAGGGTAAGTGTTTCAAAGTAGGGGTTTAAACTAGGGTTAGGGTTTCAAAGTAGGGTTTTAAACTAGGGTTAGGGTTTCAAAGTAGGGTTTTAAACTAGGGTAAGTGTTTCAAAGTAGGGGTTTAAACTAGGGTTAGGGTTTCAAAGTAGGGGTTTAAACTAGGGTTAGGGATTCAAAGTAGGGTTTTAAACTAGGGTTAAGGTTTCAAAGTAGGGGTTTAAACTAGGGTTAGGTTTTCAAACTAGGGTTAGGGTTTCAAAGTAGGGTTTTAAACTAGGGTTAGGGTTTCAAAGTAGGGATCTAAACTAGGGTTAGGGATTCAAAGTAGGGGTTAAAACTAGGGTTAGGGTTTCAAAGTAGGGGTTTTAACTAGGTTTAGGGTTGCCAAGTAATGGTTTAAACTAGGGTTAGGGTTTAAAAGTAGGGGTTTAAACTAGGGTTAGGGTTTCAAAGTAGGGTTTTAAACTAGGGTTAGGGTTTCAAAGTAGGGGTTTAAACTAGGGTTAGGGATTCAAAATAGGGGTTTAAACTAGGGTTAGGGTTTCAAAGTAGGGGTTTAACGTAGGGTTAGGGTTTCAAAGTAGGGGTTTAAACTAGGGTTAGGGTTTCAAAGTTGGGATCTAAACTAGGGTTAGGGATTCAAAGTAGGGGTATAAACTAGGATTAGGGTTTCAAAGTAGGGGTTTAAACTAGGGTTAGGGTTGCAAAGTAATGGTTTAAACTAGGGTTAGGGTTTCAAAGTAGGGGTTTAAACTAGGGTTAGGGTTTCAAAGTAGGGTTTTAAACTAGGGTTAGGGTTTCAAAGTAGGGGTTTAAACTAGGGTTAGGGTTCTAAAGTAGGGTTTTAAACTAGGGTTAGGTTTTCAAAGTAGTGGTTTAAACTAGGGTTAAGGTTTCAACGTAGGGGTTTAAACTAGGGTTAGGGTTTAAAAGTAGGGTTTTAAACTAGGGTTAGGGTTTCAAAGTAGGGGTTTAAACTAGGGTTAGGGTTTCAAAGTAGGGGTTTAAAGTAGGGTTAGGGTTTCAAAGTAGGGTTTTAAACTAGGGTTAGGGTTTCAAAGTAGGGGTTTAAACTAGGGTTAGGGTTTCAAAGTGGGGGTTTAAACTAGGGTTAGGGTTTCAAAGTGGGGGTTTAAACTAGGGTTAGGGTTTTAAACTAGGGTTAGGGTTTCAAAGTAGGGGTTTAAACTAGGGTTAGGGTTTCAAAGTAGGGTTTTAAACTAGGGTTAGGGTTTCAAAGTAGGGGTTTAAACTAGGGTTAGGGTTTCAAAGTAGGGTTTTAAACTAGGGTTAGGGTTTCAAAGTAGGGGTTTAAACTAGGGTTAGGGATTCAAAATAGGGGTTTAAACTAGGGTTAGGGTTTCAAAGTAGGGGTTTAACGTAGGGTTAGGGTTTCAAAGTAGGGGTTTAAACTAGGGTTAGGGTTTCAAAGTTGGGATCTAAACTAGGGTTAGGGATTCAAAGTAGGGGTTTAAACTAGGATTAGGGTTTCAAAGTAGGGGTTTAAACTAGGGTTAGGGTTGCAAAGTAATGGTTTAAACTAGGGTTAGGGTTTCAAAGTAGGGGTTTAAACTAGGGTTAGGGTTCTAAAGTAGGGTTTTAAACTAGGGTTAGGTTTTCAAAGTAGTGGTTTAAACTAGGGTTAAGGTTTCAACGTAGGGGTTTAAACTAGGGTTAGGGTTTAAAAGTAGGGTTTTAAACTAGGGTTAGGGTTTCAAAGTAGGGGTTTAAACTAGGGTTAGGGTTTCAAAGTAGGGGTTTAAAGTAGGGTTAGGGTTTCAAAGTAGGGTTTTAAACTAGGGTTAGGGTTTCAAAGTAGGGGTTTAAACTAGGGTTAGGGTTTCAAAGTATGGGTTTAAAGTAGGGTTAGGGTTTCAAAGTAGGGGTTTAAACTAGGGTTAATGTTTCAAAGTAGGTGTTTAAACTAGGGTTAGGGTTTCAAACTAGGTGTTTAAACTAGGGTTAGGGTTTCAAACTAGGGTTAGGGTTTCAAAGTAGGGTTTTAAACTATGGTTAGGGTTTCAAAGTAGGGGTTTAAACTAGGGTTAGGGTTTCAAAGTAGGGGTTTAAACTAGGATTAGGGTTTTAAAGTAGGGGTTTAAACTAGGGTTAGGGTTTCAAAGTAGGGTTTTAACCTAGGGTTAGGGTTCTTAAGTAGGGGTTTAAACTCGAGTTAGGGTTTCAAAGTAGGGGTTTAAACTCGAGTTAGGGTTTCAAAGTAGGGTTTTAAACTATGGTTAAGGTTTCAAAGTAGGGGTTTAAACTAGGGTTAGGGTTTCAAAGTAGGGGTTTAAACTAGGGTTAGGGTTTCAAAGTAGGGGTTTAAACTAGGGTTAGGGTTTCAAAGTAGGGGTTTAAAATAGGGTTAGGTTTTCAAACTAGGGTTAGGGTTTCAAAGTAGGGGTTTAAACTAGGGTTAGGGTTTCAAAGTAGGGGTTTAAACTAGGGTAAGGGTTTCAAAGTAAGTGTGTAAACGAGGGTTAGGGTTTCAAACTAGGGTTAGGGTTTCAAAGTAGGGTTTTAAACTAGGGTAAGTGTTTCAAAGTAGGGGTTTAAACTAGGGTTAGGGTTTCAAAGTAGGGTTTTAAACTAGGGTTAGGGTTTCAAAGTAGGGTTTTAAACTAGGGTAAGTGTTTCAAAGTAGGGGTTTAAACTAGGGTTAGGGTTTCAAAGTAGGGGTTTAAACTAGGGTTAGGGATTCAAAGTAGGGTTTTAAACTAGGGTTAAGGTTTCAAAGTAGGGGTTTAAACTAGGGTTAGGTTTTCAAACTAGGGTTAGGGTTTCAAAGTAGGGTTTTAAACTAGGGTTAGGGTTTCAAAGTAGGGATCTAAACTAGGGTTAGGGATTCAAAGTAGGGGTTAAAACTAGGGTTAGCGTTTCAAAGTAGGGGTTTTAACTAGGTTTACGGTTGCCAAGTAATGGTTTAAACTAGGGTTAGGGTTTAAAAGTAGGGGTTTAAACTAGGGTTAGGGTTTCAAAGTAGGGTTTTAAACTAGGGTTAGGGTTTCAAAGTAGGGGTTTAAACTAGGGTTAGGGATTCAAAATAGGGGTTTAAACTAGGGTTAGGGTTTCAAAGTAGGGGTTTAACGTAGGGTTAGGGTTTCAAAGTAGGGGTTTAAACTAGGGTTAGGGTTTCAAAGTTGGGATCTAAACTAGGGTTAGGGATTCAAAGTAGGGGTATAAACTAGGATTAGGGTTTCAAAGTAGGGGTTTAAACTAGGGTTAGGGTTGCAAAGTAATGGTTTAAACTAGGGTTAGGGTTTCAAAGTAGGGGTTTAAACTAGGGTTAGGGTTTCAAAGTAGGGTTTTAAACTAGGGTTAGGGTTTCAAAGTAGGGGTTTAAACTAGGGTTAGGGTTCTAAAGTAGGGTTTTAAACTAGGGTTAGGTTTTCAAAGTAGTGGTTTAAACTAGGGTTAAGGTTTCAACGTAGGGGTTTAAACTAGGGTTAGGGTTTAAAAGTAGGGTTTTAAACTAGGGTTAGGGTTTCAAAGTAGGGGTTTAAACTAGGGTTAGGGTTTCAAAGTAGGGGTTTAAAGTAGGGTTAGGGTTTCAAAGTAGGGTTTTAAACTAGGGTTAGGGTTTCAAAGTAGGGGTTTAAACTAGGGTTAGGGTTTCAAAGTGGGGGTTTAAACTAGGGTTAGGGTTTCAAAGTGGGGGTTTAAACTAGGGTTAGGGTTTTAAACTAGGGTTAGGGTTTCAAAGTAGGGTTTTAAACTAGGGTTAGGGTTTCAAAGTAGGGGTTTAAACTAGAGTTAGGGTTTCAAAGTAGGGGTTTAAACTAGGGTTAGGGTTTCAAAGTAGGGGTTTAAACTAGGGTTAGGGTTTCAAAGTGGGGGTTTAAACTAGGGTTAGGGTTTCAAAGTGGGGGTTTAAACTAGGGTTAGGGTTTCAAAGTGGGGGTTTAAACTAGGGTTAGGGTTTCAAAGTGGGGGTTTAAACTAGGGTTAGGGTTTCAAAGTGGGGGTTTAAACTAGGGTTAGGGTTTCAAAGTGGGGGTTTAAACTAGGGTTAGGGTTTCAAAGTGGGGGTTTAAACTAGGGTTAGGGTTTCAAAGTAGGGGTTTAAACAAGGGTTAGGGTTGCAAAGTAATGGTGTAAACTAGGGTTAGGGTTGCAAAGTAATGGTGTAAACTAGGGTTAGGGTTTCAAAGTAGGTGTTTAAATTAGGGTTAGGGTTTCAAACTAAGGTTAGGGTTTCAAAGTAGGGGTTTAAACTAGGGTTAGGGTTTTAAACTAGGGTTAGGGTTTCAAAGTAGGGGTTTAAACTAGGGTTAGGGTTTCAAAGTGGGGGTTTAAACTAGGGTTAGGGTTTCAAAGTGGGGGTTTAAACTAGGGTTAGGGTTTCAAAGTGGGGGTTTAAACTAGGGTTAGGGTTTCAAAGTGGGGGTTTAAACTAGGGTTAGGGTTTCAAAGTGGGGGTTTAAACTAGGGTTAGGGTTTCAAAGTGGGGGTTTAAACTAGGGTTAGGGTTTCAAAGTAGGGGTTTAAACTAGGGTTAGGGTTTAAAAGTAGAGGTTTAAACTAGGGTTAGGGTTCCAAAAAGGGTTTCAAACTAGGGTTAGGGTTTCAAAGTGGGGGTTTAAACTAAGGTTAGGGTTTCAAAGTAGGGTTTCAAACTAGGGTTAGGGTTTCAAAGTAGGGTTTCAAACTAGGGTAAGGGTTTCAAAGTAAGTGTGTAAACGAGGGTTAGGGTTTCAAACTAGGGTTAGGGTTTCAAAGTAGGGTTTTAAACTAGGGTAAGTGTTTCAAAGTAGGGGTTTAAACTAGGGTTAGGGTTTCAAAGTAGGGTTTTAAACTAGGGTTAGGGTTTCAGAGTAGGGTTTTAAACTAGGGTAAGTGTTTCAAAGTAGGGGTTTAAACTAGGGTTAGGGTTTCAAAGTAGGGGTTTAAACTAGGGTTAGGGATTCAAAGTAGGGTTTTAAACTAGGGTTAAGGTTTCAAAGTAGGGGTTTAAACTAGGGTTAGGTTTTCAAACTAGGGTTAGGGTTTCCAAGTAGGGTTTTAAACTAGGGTTAGGGTTTCAAAGTAGGGATCTAAACTAGGGTTAGGGATTCAAAGTAGGGGTTAAAACTAGGGTTAGGGTTTCAAAGTAGGGGTTTTAACTAGGTTTAGGGTTGCCAAGTAATGGTTTAAACTAGGGTTAGGGTTTAAAAGTAGGGGTTTAAACTAGGGTTAGGGTTTCAAAGTAGGGTTTTAAACTAGGGTTAGGGTTTCAAAGTAGGGGTTTAAACTAGGGTTAGGGATTCAAAATAGGGGTTTAAACTAGGGTTAGGGTTTCAAAGTAGGGGTTTAACGTAGGGTTAGGGTTTCAAAGTAGGGTTTTAAACTAGGGTTAGGGTTTCAAAGTAGGGGTTTAAACTAGGGTTAGGGTTTCAAAGTAGGGTTTTAAACTAGGGTTAGGGTTTCAAAGTAGGGGTTTAAACTAGGGTTAGGGTTTCAAAGTAGGGGTTTAAACTAGGGTTAGGGTTTCAAAGTTGGGATCTAAACTAGGGTTAGGGATTCAAAGTAGGGGTTTAAACTAGGGTTAGGGTTTCAAAGTAGGGTTTTAAACTAGGGTTAGGGTTTCAAAGTAGGGGTTTAAACTAGGGTTAGGGTTTCAAAGTAGGGTTTTAAACTAGGGTTAGGGTTTCAAAGTAGGGGTTTAAACTAGGGTTAGGGTTCTAAAGTAGGGTTTTAAACTAGGGTTAGGTTTTCAAAGTAGTGGTTTAAACTAGGGTTAAGGTTTCAACGTAGGGGTTTAAACTAGGGTTAGGGTTTAAAAGTAGGGTTTTAAACTAGGGTTAGGGTTTCAAAGTAGGGGTTTAAACTAGGGTTAGGGATTTCAAAATAGGGGTTTAAACTAGGGTTAGGGTTCTAAAGTAGGGTTTTAAACTAGGGTTAAGTTTTCAAAGTAGTGGTTTAAACTAGGGTTAAGGTTTCAACGTAGCGGTTTAAACTAGGGTTAGGGTTTAAAAGTAGGGTTTTAAACTAGGGTTAGGGTTTCAAAATAGGGGTTTAAACTAGGGTTAGGGTTCTAAAGTAGGGTTTTAAACTAGGGTTAGGTTTTCAAAGTAGTGGTTTAAACTAGGGTTAAGGTTTCAACGTAACGGTTTAAACTAGGGTTAAGGTTTCAACGTAGCGGTTTAAACTAGGGTTAGGGTTTAAAAGTAGGGTTTTAAACTAGGGTTAGGGTTTCAAAGTAGGGGTTTAACGTAGGGTTAGGGTTTCAAAGTAGGGTTTTAAACTAGGGTTAGGGTTTCAAAGTAGGGGTTTAAACTAGGGTTAGGGTTTCAAAGTAGGGTTTTAAACTAGGGTTAGGGTTTCAAAGTAGGGGTTTAAACTAGGGTTAGGGTTTCAAAGTAGGGGTTTAAACTAGGGTTAGGGTTTCAAAGTTGGGATCTAAACTAGGGTTAGGGATTCAAAGTAGGGGTTTAAACTAGGGTTAGGGTTTCAAAGTAGGGTTTTAAACTAGGGTTAGGGTTTCAAAGTAGGGGTTTAAACTAGGGTTAGGGTTCTAAAGTAGGGTTTTAAACTAGGGTTAGGTTTTCAAAGTAATGGTTTAAACTAGGGTTAGGGTTTCAAAGTAGGGGTTTAAACTAGGGTTAGGGTTTCAAAGTAGGGTTTTAAACTAGGGTTAGGGTTTCAAAGTAGGGGTTTAAACTAGGGTTAGGGTTCTAAAGTAGGGTTTTAAACTAGGGTTAGGTTTTCAAAGTAGTGGTTTAAACTAGGGTTAAGGTTTCAACGTAGGGGTTTAAACTAGGGTTAGGGTTTAAAAGTAGGGTTTTAAACTAGGGTTAGGGTTTCAAAGTAGGGGTTTAAACTAGGGTTAGGGATTTCAAAATAGGGGTTTAAACTAGGGTTAGGGTTCTAAAGTAGGGTTTTAAACTAGGGTTAGGTTTTCAAAGTAGTGGTTTAAACTAGGGTTAAGGTTTCAACGTAGCGGTTTAAACTAGGGTTAGGGTTTAAAAGTAGGGTTTTAAACTAGGGTTAGGGTTTCAAAGTAGGGGTTTAAACTAGGGTTAGGGTTTCAAAGTAGGGGTTTAAACTAGGGTTAGGGTTTCAAAGTAGGGGTTTTAACTAGGTTTAGGGTTGCCAAGTAATGGTTTAAACTAGGGTTAGGGTTTAAAAGTAGGGGTTTAAACTAGGGTTAGGGTTTCAAAGTAGGGTTTTAAACTAGGGTTAGGGTTTCAAAGTAGGGGTTTAAACTAGGGTTAGGGATTCAAAATAGGGGTTTAAACTAGGGTTAGGGTTCTAAAGTAGGGTTTTAAACTAGGGTTAGGTTTTCAAAGTAGTGGTTTAAACTAGGGTTAAGGTTTCAACGTAGGGGTTTAAACTAGGGTTAGGGTTTAAAAGTAGGGTTTTAAACTAGGGTTAGGGTTTGAAAGTAGGGGTTTAAACTAGGGTTAGGGTTTCAAAGTAGGGGTTTTAACTAGGTTTAGGGTTGCCAAGTAATGGTTTAAACTAGGGTTACGGTTTAAAAGTAGGGGTTTAAACTAGGGTTAGGGTTTCAAAGTAGGGTTTTAAACTAGGGTTAGGGTTTCAAAGTAGGGGTTTAAACTAGGGTTAGGGATTCAAAATAGGGGTTTAAACTAGGGTTAGGGTTTCAAAGTAGGGGTTTAACGTAGGGTTAGGGTTTCAAAGTAGGGGTTTAAACTAGGGTTAGGGTTTCAAAGTTGGGATCTAAACTAGGGTTAGGGTTGCAAAGTAATGGTTTAAACTAGGGTTAGGGTTTCAAAGTAGGGGTTTAAACTAGGGTTAGGGTTTCAAAGTAGGGTTTTAAACTAGGGTTAGGGTTTCAAAGTAGGGGTTTAAACTAGGGTTAGGGTTCTAAAGTAGGGTTTTAAACTAGGGTTAGGTTTTCAAAGTAGTGGTTTAAACTAGGGTTAAGGTTTCAACGTAGGGGTTTAAACTAGGGTTAGGGTTTAAAAGTAGGGTTTTAAACTAGGGTTAGGGTTTCAAAGTAGGGGTTTAAACTAGGGTTAGGGTTTCAAAGTAGGGGTTTAAAGTAGGGTTAGGGTTTCAAAGTAGGGTTTTAAACTAGGGTTAGGGTTTCAAAGTAGGGGTTTAAACTAGGGTTAGGGTTTCAAAGTAGTGGTTTAAACTAGGGTTAAGGTTTCAACGTAGGGGTTTAAACTAGGGTTAGGGTTTAAAAGTAGGGTTTTAAACTAGGGTTAGGGTTTCAAAGTAGGGGTTTAAACTAGGGTTAGGGTTTCAAAGTAGGGGTTTAAAGTAGGGTTAGGGTTTCAAAGTAGGGTTTTAAACTAGGGTTAGGGTTTCAAAGTAGGGGTTTAAACTAGGGTTAGGGTTTCAAAGTGGGGGTTTAAACTAGGGTTAGGGTTTCAAAGTGGGGGTTTAAACTAGGGTTAGGGTTTTAAACTAGGGTTAGGGTTTCAAAGTAGGGTTTTAAACTAGTGTTAGGTTTTCAAAGTAGGGGTTTAAACTAGAGTTAGGGTTTCAAAGTAGGGGTTTTAACTAGGGTTAGGGTTTCAAAGTAGGGGGTTAAACTAGGGTTAGGGTTTCAAAGTGGGGGTTTAAACTAGGGTTAGGGTTTCAAAGTGGGGGTTTAAACTAGGGTTAGGGTTTCAAAGTGGGGGTTTAAACTAGGGTTAGGGTTTCAAAGTGGGGGTTTAAACTAGGGTTAGGGTTTCAAAGTGGGGGTTTAAAGTAGGGTTAGGGTTTCAAAGTAGGGTTTTAAACTAGGGTTAGGGTTTCAAAGTAGGGGTTTAAACTAGGGTTAGGGTTTCAAAGTGGGGGTTTAAACTAGGGTTAGGGTTTCAAAGTGGGGGTTTAAACTAGGGTTAGGGTTTCAAAGTGGGGGTTTAAACTAGGGTTAGGGTTTCAAAGTGGGGGTTTAAACTAGGGTTAGGGTTTCAAAGTAGGGGTTTAAACAAGGGTTAGGGTTGCAAAGTAATGGTGTAAACTAGGGTTAGGGTTGCAAAGTAATGGTGTAAACTAGGGTTAGGGTTTCAAAGTAGGTGTTTAAATTAGGGTTAGGGTTTCAAACTAAGGTTAGGGTTTCAAAGTAGGGGTTTAAACTAGGGTTAGGGTTTTAAACTAGGGTTAGGGTTTCAAAGTAGGGTTTTAAACTAGGGTTAGGGTTTCAAAGTAGGGGTTTAAACTAGGGTTAGGGTTTCAAAGTGGGGGTTTAAACTAGGGTTAGGGTTTCAAAGTGGGGGTTTAAACTAGGGTTAGGGTTTCAAAGTGGGGGTTTAAACTAGGGTTAGGGTTTCAAAGTGGGGGTTTAAACTAGGGTTAGGGTTTCAAAGTGGGGGTTTAAACTAGGGTTAGGGTTTCAAAGTGGGGGTTTAAACTAGGGTTAGGGTTTCAAAGTGGGGGTTTAAACTAGGGTTAGGGTTTCAAAGTAGGGGTTTAAACTAGGGTTAGGGTTTAAAAGTAGAGGTTTAAACTAGGGTTAGGGTTCCAAAAAGGATTTCAAACTAGGGTTAGGGTTTCAAAGTGGGGGTTTAAACTAAGGTTAGGGTTTCAAAGTAGGGTTTCAAACTAGGGTTAGGGTTTCAAAGTAGGGTTTCAAACTAGGGTAAGGGTTTCAAAGTAAGTGTGTAAACGAGGGTTAGGGTTTCAAACTAGGGTTAGGGTTTCAAAGTAGGGTTTTAAACTAGGGTAAGTGTTTCAAAGTAGGGGTTTAAACTAGGGTTAGGGTTTCAAAGTAGGGTTTTAAACTAGGGTTAGGGTTTCAAAGTAGGGTTTTAAACTAGGGTAAGTGTTTCAAAGTAGGGGTTTAAACTAGGGTTAGGGTTTCAAAGTAGGGGTTTAAACTAGGGTTAGGGATTCAAAGTAGGGTTTTAAACTAGGGTTAAGGTTTCAAAGTAGGGGTTTAAACTAGGGTTAGGTTTTCAAACTAGGGTTAGGGTTTCAAAGTAGGGTTTTAAACTAGGGTTAGGGTTTCAAAGTAGGGGTTTAAACTAGGGTTAGGGTTCTAAAGTAGGGTTTTAAACTAGGGTTAGGTTTTCAAAGTAGTGGTTTAAACTAGGGTTAAGGTTTCAACGTAGGGGTTTAAACTAGGGTTAGGGTTTAAAAGTAGGGTTTTAAACTAGGGTTAGGGTTTCAAAGTAGGGGTTTAAACTAGGGTTAGGGATTTCAAAATAGGGGTTTAAACTAGGGTTAGGGTTCTAAAGTAGGGTTTTAAACTAGGGTTAAGTTTTCAAAGTAGTGGTTTAAACTAGGGTTAAGGTTTCAACGTAGCGGTTTAAACTAGGGTTAGGGTTTAAAAGTAGGGTTTTAAACTAGGGTTAGGGTTTCAAAATAGGGGTTTAAACTAGGGTTAGGGTTCTAAAGTAGGGTTTTAAACTAGGGTTAGGTTTTCAAAGTAGTGGTTTAAACTAGGGTTAAGGTTTCAACGTAGCGGTTTAAACTAGGGTTAAGGTTTCAACGTAGCGGTTTAAACTAGGGTTAGGGTTTAAAAGTAGGGTTTTAAACTAGGGTTAGGGTTTCAAAGTAGGGGTTTAACGTAGGGTTAGGGTTTCAAAGTAGGGTTTTAAACTAGGGTTAGGGTTTCAAAGTAGGGGTTTAAACTAGGGTTAGGGTTTCAAAGTAGGGTTTTAAACTAGGGTTAGGGTTTCAAAGTAGGGGTTTAAACTAGGGTTAGGGTTTCAAAGTAGGGGTTTAAACTAGGGTTAGGGTTTCAAAGTTGGGATCTAAACTAGGGTTAGGGATTCAAAGTAGGGGTTTAAACTAGGGTTAGGGTTTCAAAGTAGGGTTTTAAACTAGGGTTAGGGTTTCAAAGTAGGGGTTTAAACTAGGGTTAGGGTTCTAAAGTAGGGTTTTAAACTAGGGTTAGGTTTTCAAAGTAATGGTTTAAACTAGGGTTAGGGTTTCAAAGTAGGGGTTTAAACTAGGGTTAGGGTTTCAAAGTAGGGTTTTAAACTAGGGTTAGGGTTTCAAAGTAGGGGTTTAAACTAGGGTTAGGGTTCTAAAGTAGGGTTTTAAACTAGGGTTAGGTTTTCAAAGTAGTGGTTTAAACTAGGGTTAAGGTTTCAACGTAGGGGTTTAAACTAGGGTTAGGGTTTAAAAGTAGGGTTTTAAACTAGGGTTAGGGTTTCAAAGTAGGGGTTTAAACTAGGGTTAGGGATTTCAAAATAGGGGTTTAAACTAGGGTTAGGGTTCTAAAGTAGGGTTTTAAACTAGGGTTAGGTTTTCAAAGTAGTGGTTTAAACTAGGGTTAAGGTTTCAACGTAGCGGTTTAAACTAGGGTTAGGGTTTAAAAGTAGGGTTTTAAACTAGGGTTAGGGTTTCAAAGTAGGGGTTTAAACTAGGGTTAGGGTTTCAAAGTAGGGGTTTTAACTAGGTTTAGGGTTGCCAAGTAATGGTTTAAACTAGGGTTAGGGTTTAAAAGTAGGGGTTTAAACTAGGGTTAGGGTTTCAAAGTAGGGTTTTAAACTAGGGTTAGGGTTTCAAAGTAGGGGTTTAAACTAGGGTTAGGGATTCAAAATAGGGGTTTAAACTAGGGTTAGGGTTCTAAAGTAGGGTTTTAAACTAGGGTTAGGTTTTCAAAGTAGTGGTTTAAACTAGGGTTAAGGTTTCAACGTAGGGGTTTAAACTAGGGTTAGGGTTTAAAAGTAGGGTTTTAAACTAGGGTTAGGGTTTGAAAGTAGGGGTTTAAACTAGGGTTAGGGTTTCAAAGTAGGGGTTTTAACTAGGTTTAGGGTTGCCAAGTAATGGTTTAAACTAGGGTTACGGTTTAAAAGTAGGGGTTTAAACTAGGGTTAGGGTTTCAAAGTAGGGTTTTAAACTAGGGTTAGGGTTTCAAAGTAGGGGTTTAAACTAGGGTTAGGGATTCAAAATAGGGGTTTAAACTAGGGTTAGGGTTTCAAAGTAGGGGTTTAACGTAGGGTTAGGGTTTCAAAGTAGGGGTTTAAACTAGGGTTAGGGTTTCAAAGTTGGGATCTAAACTAGGGTTAGGGTTGCAAAGTAATGGTTTAAACTAGGGTTAGGGTTTCAAAGTAGGGGTTTAAACTAGGGTTAGGGTTTCAAAGTAGGGTTTTAAACTAGGGTTAGGGTTTCAAAGTAGGGGTTTAAACTAGGGTTAGGGTTCTAAAGTAGGGTTTTAAACTAGGGTTAGGTTTTCAAAGTAGTGGTTTAAACTAGGGTTAAGGTTTCAACGTAGGGGTTTAAACTAGGGTTAGGGTTTAAAAGTAGGGTTTTAAACTAGGGTTAGGGTTTCAAAGTAGGGGTTTAAACTAGGGTTAGGGTTTCAAAGTAGGGGTTTAAAGTAGGGTTAGGGTTTCAAAGTAGGGTTTTAAACTAGGGTTAGGGTTTCAAAGTAGGGGTTTAAACTAGGGTTAGGGTTTCAAAGTAGTGGTTTAAACTAGGGTTAAGGTTTCAACGTAGGGGTTTAAACTAGGGTTAGGGTTTAAAAGTAGGGTTTTAAACTAGGGTTAGGGTTTCAAAGTAGGGGTTTAAACTAGGGTTAGGGTTTCAAAGTAGGGGTTTAAAGTAGGGTTAGGGTTTCAAAGTAGGGTTTTAAACTAGGGTTAGGGTTTCAAAGTAGGGGTTTAAACTAGGGTTAGGGTTTCAAAGTGGGGGTTTAAACTAGGGTTAGGGTTTCAAAGTGGGGGTTTAAACTAGGGTTAGGGTTTTAAACTAGGGTTAGGGTTTCAAAGTAGGGTTTTAAACTAGTGTTAGGTTTTCAAAGTAGGGGTTTAAACTAGAGTTAGGGTTTCAAAGTAGGGGTTTTAACTAGGGTTAGGGTTTCAAAGTAGGGGGTTAAACTAGGGTTAGGGTTTCAAAGTGGGGGTTTAAACTAGGGTTAGGGTTTCAAAGTGGGGGTTTAAACTAGGGTTAGGGTTTCAAAGTGGGGGTTTAAACTAGGGTTAGGGTTTCAAAGTGGGGGTTTAAACTAGGGTTAGGGTTTCAAAGTGGGGGTTTAAAGTAGGGTTAGGGTTTCAAAGTAGGGTTTTAAACTAGGGTTAGGGTTTCAAAGTAGGGGTTTAAACTAGGGTTAGGGTTTCAAAGTGGGGGTTTAAACTAGGGTTAGGGTTTCAAAGTGGGGGTTTAAACTAGGGTTAGGGTTTTAAACTAGGGTTAGGGTTTCAAAGTAGGGTTTTAAACTAGTGTTAGGTTTTCAAAGTAGGGGTTTAAACTAGAGTTAGGGTTTCAAAGTAGGGGTTTTAACTAGGGTTAGGGTTTCAAAGTAGGGGGTTAAACTAGGGTTAGGGTTTCAAAGTGGGGGTTTAAACTAGGGTTAGGGTTTCAAAGTGGGGGTTTAAACTAGGGTTAGGGTTTCAAAGTGGGGGTTTAAACTAGGGTTAGGGTTTCAAAGTGGGGGTTTAAACTAGGGTTAGGGTTTCAAAGTGGGGGTTTAAACTAGGGTTAGGGTTTCAAAGTGGGGGTTTAAACTAGGGTTAGGGTTTCAAAGTGGGGGTTTAAACTAGGGTTAGGGTTTCAAAGTAGGGGTTTAAACAAGGGTTAGGGTTGCAAAGTAATGGTGTAAACTAGGGTTAGGGTTGCAAAGTAATGGTGTAAACTAGGGTTAGGGTTTCAAAGTAGGTGTTTAAATTAGGGTTAGGGTTTCAAACTAAGGTTAGGGTTTCAAAGTAGGGGTTTAAACTAGGGTTAGGGTTTTAAACTAGGGTTAGGGTTTCAAAGTAGGGTTTTAAACTAGGGTTAGGGTTTCAAAGTAGGGGTTTAAACTAGGGTTAGGGTTTCAAAGTGGGGGTTTAAACTAGGGTTAGGGTTTCAAAGTGGGGGTTTAAACTAGGGTTAGGGTTTCAAAGTGGGGGTTTAAACTAGGGTTAGGGTTTCAAAGTGGGGGTTTAAACTAGGGTTAGGGTTTCAAAGTGGGGGTTTAAACTAGGGTTAGGGTTTCAAAGTGGGGGTTTAAACTAGGGTTAGGGTTTCAAAGTGGGGGTTTAAACTAGGGTTAGGGTTTCAAAGTAGGGGTTTAAACTAGGGTTAGGGTTTAAAAGTAGAGGTTTAAACTAGGGTTAGGGTTCCAAAAAGGGTTTCAAACTAGGGTTAGGGTTTCAAAGTGGGGGTTTAAACTAAGGTTAGGGTTTCAAAGTAGGGTTTCAAACTAGGGTTAGGGTTTCAAAGTAGGGTTTCAAACTAGGGTAAGGGTTTCAAAGTAAGTGTGTAAACGAGGGTTAGGGTTTCAAACTAGGGTTAGGGTTTCAAAGTAGGGTTTTAAACTAGGGTAAGTGTTTCAAAGTAGGGGTTTAAACTAGGGTTAGGGTTTCAAAGTAGGGTTTTAAACTAGGGTTAGGGTTTCAAAGTAGGGTTTTAAACTAGGGTAAGTGTTTCAAAGTAGGGGTTTAAACTAGGGTTAGGGTTTCAAAGTAGGGGTTTAAACTAGGGTTAGGGATTCAAAGTAGGGTTTTAAACTAGGGTTAAGGTTTCAAAGTAGGGGTTTAAACTAGGGTTAGGTTTTCAAACTAGGGTTAGGGTTTCAAAGTAGGGTTTTAAACTAGGGTTAGGGTTTCAAAGTAGGGATCTAAACTAGGGTTAGGGATTCAAAGTAGGGGTTAAAACTAGGGTTAGGGTTTCAAAGTAGGGGTTTTAACTAGGTTTAGGGTTGCCAAGTAATGGTTTAAACTAGGGTTAGGGTTTAAAAGTAGGTTTTCAAACTAGGGTTAGGGTTTCAAAGTAGGGTTTTAAACTAGGGTTAGGGTTTCAAAGTAGGGATCTAAACTAGGGTTAGGGATTCAAAGTAGGGGTTAAAACTAGGGTTAGGGTTTCAAAGTAGGGGTTTTAACTAGGTTTAGGGTTGCCAAGTAATGGTTTAAACTAGGGTTAGGGTTTAAAAGTAGGGGTTTAAACTAGGGTTAGGGTTTCAAAGTAGGGTTTTAAACTAGGGTTAGGGTTTCAAAGTAGGGGTTTAAACTAGGGTTAGGGATTCAAAATAGGGGTTTAAACTAGGGTTAGGGTTTCAAAGTAGGGGTTTAACGTAGGGTTAGGGTTTCAAAGTAGGGTTTTAAACTAGGGTTAGGGTTTCAAAGTAGGGGTTTAAACTAGGGTTAGGGTTTCAAAGTAGGGGTTTAAACTAGGGTTAGGGTTCTAAAGTAGGGTTTTAAACTAGGGTTAGGTTTTCAAAGTAATGGTTTAAACTAGGGTTAGGGTTTCAAAGTAGGGGTTTAAACTAGGGTTAGGGTTTCAAAGTAGGGTTTTAAACTAGGGTTAGGGTTTCAAAGTAGGGGTTTAAACTAGGGTTAGGGTTCTAAAGTAGGGTTTTAAACTAGGGTTAGGTTTTCAAAGTAGTGGTTTAAACTAGGGTTAAGGTTTCAACGTAGGGGTTTAAACTAGGGTTAGGGTTTAAAAGTAGGGTTTTAAACTAGGTTTAGGGTTTCAAAGTAGGGGTTTAAACTAGGGTTAGGGATTTCAAAATAGGGGTTTAAACTAGGGTTAGGGTTCTAAAGTAGGGTTTTAAACTAGGGTTAGGTTTTCAAAGTAGTGGTTTAAACTAGGGTTAAGGTTTCAACGTAGCGGTTTAAACTAGGGTTAGGGTTTAAAAGTAGGGTTTTAAACTAGGGTTAGGGTTTCAAAATAGGGGTTTAAACTAGGGTTAGGGTTCTAAAGTAGGGTTTTAAACTAGGGTTAGGTTTTCAAAGTAGTGGTTTAAACTAGGGTTAAGGTTTCAACGTAGCGGTTTAAACTAGGGTTAAGGTTTCAACGTAGCGGTTTAAACTAGGGTTAGGGTTTAAAAGTAGGGTTTTAAACTAGGCTTAGGGTTTCAAAGTAGGGGTTTAACGTAGGGTTAGGGTTTCAAAGTAGGGTTTTAAACTAGGGTTAGGGTTTCAAAGTAGGGGTTTAAACTAGGGTTAGGGTTTCAAAGTAGGGGTTTAAACTAGGATTAGGGTTTTAAAGTAGGGGTTTAAACTAGGGTTAGGGTTTCAAAGTAGGGTTTTAACCTAGGGTTAGGGTTCTTAAGTAGGGGTTTAAACTCGAGTTAGGGTTTCAAAGTAGGGGTTTAAACTCGAGTTAGGGTTTCAAAGTAGGGTTTTAAACTATGGTTAAGGTTTCAAAGTAGGGGTTTAAACTAGGGTTAGGGTTTCAAAGTAGGGGTTTAAACTAGGGTTAGGGTTTCAAAGTAGGGGTTTAAAATAGGGTTAGGTTTTCAAACTAGGGTTAGGGTTTCAAGGTAGGGTTTTAAACTAGGGTTAGGGTTTCAAAGTAGGGGTTTAAACTAGGGTTAGGGTTTCAAAGTAGGGGTTTAAACTAGGGTAAGGGTTTCAAAGTAAGTGTGTAAACGAGGGTTAGGGTTTCAAACTAGGGTTAGGGTTTCAAAGTAGGGTTTTAAACTAGGGTAAGTGTTTCAAAGTAGGGGTTTAAACTAGGGTTAGGGTTTCAAAGTAGGGTTTTAAACTAGGGTTAGGGTTTCAAAGTAGGGTTTTAAACTAGGGTAAGTGTTTCAAAGTAGGGGTTTAAACTAGGGTTAGGGTTTCAAAGTAGGGGTTTAAACTAGGGTTAGGGATTCAAAGTAGTTTTTTAAACTAGGGTTAAGGTTTCAAAGTAGGGGTTTAAACTAGGGTTAGGTTTTCAAACTAGGGTTAGGGTTTCAAAGTAGGGTTTTAAACTAGGGTTAGGGTTTCAAAGTAGGGATCTAAACTAGGGTTAGGGATTCAAAGTAGGGGTTAAAACTAGGGTTAGCGTTTCAAAGTAGGGGTTTACGGTTGCCAAGTAATGGTTTAAACTAGGGTTAGGGTTTAAAAGTAGGGGTTTAAACTAGGGTTAGGGTTTCAAAGTAGGGTTTTAAACTAGGGTTAGGGTTTCAAAGTAGGGGTTTAAACTAGGGTTAGGGATTCAAAATAGGGGTTTAAACTAGGGTTAGGGTTTCAAAGTAGGGGTTTAACGTAGGGTTAGGGTTTCAAAGTAGGGGTTTAAACTAGGGTTAGGGTTTCAAAGTTGGGATCTAAACTAGGGTTAGGGATTCAAAGTAGGGGTATAAACTAGGATTAGGGTTTCAAAGTAGGGGTTTAAACTAGGGTTAGGGTTGCAAAGTAATGGTTTAAACTAGGGTTAGGGTTTCAAAGTAGGGGTTTAAACTAGGGTTAAGGTTTCAAAGTAGGGGTTTAAACTAGGGTTAGGTTTTCAAACTAGGGTTAGGGTTTCAAAGTAGGGTTTTAAACTAGGGTTAGGGTTTCAAAGTAGGGATCTAAACTAGGGTTAGGGATTCAATGTAGGGGTTAAAACTAGGGTTAGGGTTTCAAAGTAGGGGTTTTAACTAGGTTTAGGGTTGCCAAGTAATGGTTTAAACTAGGGTTAGGGTTTAAAAGTAGGGGTTTAAACTAGGGTTAGGGTTTCAAAGTAGGGTTTTAAACTAGGGTTAGGGTTTCAAAGTAGGGGTTTAAACTAGGGTTAGGGATTCAAAATAGGGGTTTAAACTAGGGTTAGGGTTTCAAAGTAGGGGTTTAACGTAGGGTTAGGGTTTCAAAGTAGGGTTTTAAACTAGGGTTAGGGTTTCAAAGTAGGGGTTTAAACTAGGGTTAGGGTTTCAAAGTAGGGTTTTAAACTAGGGTTAGGGTTTCAAAGTAGGGGTTTAAACTAGGGTTAGGGTTTCAAAGTAGGGGTTTAAACTAGGGTTAGGGTTTCAAAGTTGGGATCTAAACTAGGGTTAGGGATTCAAAGTAGGGGTTTAAACTAGGGTTAGGGTTTCAAAGTAGGGTTTTAAACTATGGTTAGGGTTTCAAAGTAGGGGTTTAAACTAGGGTTAGGGTTCTAAAGTAGGGTTTTAAACTAGGGTTAGGTTTTCAAGGTAGGGTTTTAAACTAGGGTTAGGGTTTCAAAGTAGGGGTTTAAACTAGGGTTAGGGTTTCAAAGTAGGGGTTTAAACTAGGGTAAGGGTTTCAAAGTAAGTGTGTAAACGAGGGTTAGGGTTTCAAACTAGGGTTAGGGTTTCAAAGTAGGGTTTTAAACTAGGGTAAGTGTTTCAAAGTAGGGGTTTAAACTAGGGTTAGGGTTTCAAAGTAGGGTTTTAAACTAGGGTTAGGGTTTCAAAGTAGGGTTTTAAACTAGGGTAAGTGTTTCAAAGTAGGGGTTTAAACTAGGGTTAGGGTTTCAAAGTAGGGGTTTAAACTAGGGTTAGGGATTCAAAGTAGTTTTTTAAACTAGGGTTAAGGTTTCAAAGTAGGGGTTTAAACTAGGGTTAGGTTTTCAAACTAGGGTTAGGGTTTCAAAGTAGGGTTTTAAACTAGGGTTAGGGTTTCAAAGTAGGGATCTAAACTAGGGTTAGGGATTCAAAGTAGGGGTTAAAACTAGGGTTAGCGTTTCAAAGTAGGGGTTTTAACTAGGTTTACGGTTGCCAAGTAATGGTTTAAACTAGGGTTAGGGTTTAAAAGTAGGGGTTTAAACTAGGGTTAGGGTTTCAAAGTAGGGTTTTAAACTAGGGTTAGGGTTTCAAAGTAGGGGTTTAAACTAGGGTTAGGGATTCAAAATAGGGGTTTAAACTAGGGTTAGGGTTTCAAAGTAGGGGTTTAACGTAGGGTTAGGGTTTCAAAGTAGGGGTTTAAACTAGGGTTAGGGTTTCAAAGTTGGGATCTAAACTAGGGTTAGGGATTCAAAGTAGGGGTATAAACTAGGATTAGGGTTTCAAAGTAGGGGTTTAAACTAGGGTTAGGGTTGCAAAGTAATGGTTTAAACTAGGGTTAGGGTTTCAAAGTAGGGGTTTAAACTAGGGTTAGGGTTTCAAAGTAGGGTTTTAAACTAGGGTTAGGGTTTCAAAGTAGGGGTTTAAACTAGGGTTAGGGTTCTAAAGTAGGGTTTTAAACTAGGGTTAGATTTTCAAAGTAGTGGTTTAAACTAGGGTTAAGGTTTCAACGTAGGGGTTTAAACTAGGGTTAGGGTTTAAAAGTAGGGTTTTAAACTAGGGTTAGGGTTTCAAAGTAGGGGTTTAAACTAGGGTTAGGGTTTCAAAGTAGGGGTTTAAAGTAGGGTTAGGGTTTCAAAGTAGGGTTTTAAACTAGGGTTAGGGTTTCAAAGTAGGGGTTTAAACTAGGGTTAGGGTTTCAAAGTGGGGGTTTAAACTAGGGTTAGGGTTTCAAAGTGGGGGTTTAAACTAGGGTTAGGGTTTTAAACTAGGGTTAGGGTTTCAAAGTAGGGTTTTAAACTAGGGTTAGGGTTTCAAAGTAGGGGTTTAAACTAGAGTTAGGGTTTCAAAGTAGGGGTTTAAACTAGGGTTAGGGTTTCAAAGTAGGGGTTTAAACTAGGGTTAGGGTTTCAAAGTGGGGGTTTAAACTAGGGTTAGGGTTTCAAAGTGGGGGTTTAAACTAGGGTTAGGGTTTCAAAGTGGGGGTTTAAACTAGGGTTAGGGTTTCAAAGTGGGGGTTTAAACTAGGGTTAGGGTTTCAAAGTGGGGGTTTAAACTAGGGTTAGGGTTTCAAAGTGGGGGTTTAAACTAGGGTTAGGGTTTCAAAGTGGGGGTTTAAACTAGGGTTAGGGTTTCAAAGTGGGGGTTTAAACTAGGGTTAGGGTTTCAAAGTAGGGGTTTAAACAAGGGTTAGGGTTGCAAAGTAATGGTGTAAACTAGGGTTAGGGTTGCAAAGTAATGGTGTAAACTAGGGTTAGGGTTTCAAAGTAGGTGTTTAAATTAGGGTTAGGGTTTCAAACTAAGGTTAGGGTTTCAAAGTAGGGGTTTAAACTAGGGTTAGGGTTTTAAACTAGGGTTAGGGTTTCAAAGTAGGGTTTTAAACTAGGGTTAGGGTTTCAAAGTAGGGGTTTAAACTAGGGTTAGGGTTTCAAAGTGGGGGTTTAAACTAGGGTTAGGGTTTCAAAGTGGGGGTTTAAACTAGGGTTAGGGTTTCAAAGTGGGGGTTTAAACTAGGGTTAGGGTTTCAAAGTGGGGGTTTAAACTAGGGTTAGGGTTTCAAAGTGGGGGTTTAAACTAGGGTTAGGGTTTCAAAGTGGGGGTTTAAACTAGGGTTAGGGTTTCAAAGTGGGGGTTTAAACTAGGGTTAGGGTTTCAAAGTAGGGGTTTAAACTAGGGTTAGGGTTTAAAAGTAGAGGTTTAAACTAGGGTTAGGGTTCCAAAAAGGGTTTCAAACTAGGGTTAGGGTTTCAAAGTGGGGGTTTAAACTAAGGTTAGGGTTTCAAAGTAGGGTTTCAAACTAGGGTTAGGGTTTCAAAGTAGGGTTTCAAACTAGGGTAAGGGTTTCAAAGTAAGTGTGTAAACGAGGGTTAGGGTTTCAAACTAGGGTTAGGGTTTCAAAGTAGGGTTTTAAACTAGGGTAAGTGTTTCAAAGTAGGGGTTTAAACTAGGGTTAGGGTTTCAAAGTAGGGTTTTAAACTAGGGTTAGGGTTTCAAAGTAGGGTTTTAAACTAGGGTAAGTGTTTCAAAGTAGGGGTTTAAACTAGGGTTAGGGTTTCAAAGTAGGGGTTTAAACTAGGGTTAGGGATTCAAAGTAGGGTTTTAAACTAGGGTTAAGGTTTCAAAGTAGGGGTTTAAACTAGGGTTAGGTTTTCAAACTAGGGTTAGGGTTTCAAAGTAGGGTTTTAAACTAGGGTTAGGGTTTCAAAGTAGGGATCTAAACTAGGGTTAGGGATTCAAAGTAGGGGTTAAAACTAGGGTTAGCGTTTCAAAGTAGGGGTTTTAACTAGGTTTACGGTTGCCAAGTAATGGTTTAAACTAGGGTTAGGGTTTAAAAGTAGGGGTTTAAACTAGGGTTAGGGTTTCAAAGTAGGGTTTTAAACTAGGGTTAGGGTTTCAAAGTAGGGGTTTAAACTAGGGTTAGGGATTCAAAATAGGGGTTTAAACTAGGGTTAGGGTTTCAAAGTAGGGGTTTAACGTAGGGTTAGGGTTTCAAAGTAGGGGTTTAAACTAGGGTTAGGGTTTCAAAGTTGGGATCTAAACTAGGGTTAGGGATTCAAAGTAGGGGTATAAACTAGGATTAGGGTTTCAAAGTAGGGGTTTAAACTAGGGTTAGGGTTGCAAAGTAATGGTTTAAACTAGGGTTAGGGTTTCAAAGTAGGGGTTTAAACTAGGGTTAAGGTTTCAAAGTAGGGGTTTAAACTAGGGTTAGGTTTTCAAACTAGGGTTAGGGTTTCAAAGTAGGGTTTTAAACTAGGGTTAGGGTTTCAAAGTAGGGATCTAAACTAGGGTTAGGGATTCAAAGTAGGGGTTAAAACTAGGGTTAGGGTTTCAAAGTAGGGGTTTTAACTAGGTTTAGGGTTGCCAAGTAATGGTTTAAACTAGGGTTAGGGTTTAAAAGTAGGGGTTTAAACTAGGGTTAGGGTTTCAAAGTAGGGTTTTAAACTAGGGTTAGGGTTTCAAAGTAGGGGTTTAAACTAGGGTTAGGGATTCAAAATAGGGGTTTAAACTAGGGTTAGGGTTTCAAAGTAGGGGTTTAACGTAGGGTTAGGGTTTCAAAGTAGGGTTTTAAACTAGGGTTAGGGTTTCAAAGTAGGGGTTTAAACTAGGGTTAGGGTTTCAAAGTAGGGTTTTAAACTAGGGTTAGGGTTTCAAAGTAGGGGTTTAAACTAGGGTTAGGGTTTCAAAGTAGGGGTTTAAACTAGGGTTAGGGATTCAAAGTAGGGGTTTAAACTAGGGTTAGGGTTTCAAAGTAGGGTTTTAAACTATGGTTAGGGTTTCAAAGTAGGGGTTTAAACTAGGGTTAGGGTTCTAAAGTAGGGTTTTAAACTAGGGTTAGGTTTTCAAAGTAATGGTTTAAACTAGGGTTAGGGTTTCAAAGTAGGGGTTTAAACTAGGGTTAGGGTTTCAAAGTAGGGTTTTAAACTAGGGTTAGGGTTTCAAAGTAGGGGTTTAAACTAGGGTTAGGGTTCTAAAGTAGGGTTTTAAACTAGGGTTAGGTTTTCAAAGTAGTGGTTTAAACTAGGGTTAAGGTTTCAACGTAGGGGTTTAAACTAGGGTTAGGGTTTAAAAGTAGGGTTTTAAACTAGGGTTAGGGTTTCAAAGTAGGGGTTTAAACTAGGGTTAGGGATTTCAAAATAGGGGTTTAAACTATGGTTAGGGTTCTAAAGTAGGGTTTTAAACTAGGGTTAGGTTTTCAAAGTAGTGGTTTAAACTAGGGTTAAGGTTTCAACGTAGCGGTTTAAACTAGGGTTAGGGTTTAAAAGTAGGGTTTTAAACTAGGGTTAGGGTTTCAAAATAGGGGTTTAAACTAGGGTTAGGGTTCTAAAGTAGGGTTTTAAACTAGGGTTAGGTTTTCAAAGTAGTGGTTTAAACTAGGGTTAAGGTTTCAACGTAGCGGTTTAAACTAGGGTTAAGGTTTCAACGTAGCGGTTTAAACTAGGGTTAGGGTTTAAAAGTAGGGTTTTAAACTAGGGTTAGGGTTTCAAAGTAGGGGTTTAACGTAGGGTTAGGGTTTCAAAGTAGGGTTTTAAACTAGGGTTAGGGTTTCAAAGTAGGGGTTTAAACTAGGGTTAGGGTTTCAAAGTAGGGGTTTAAACTAGGATTAGGGTTTTAAAGTAGGGGTTTAAACTAGGGTTAGGGTTTCAAAGTAGGGTTTTAACCTAGGGTTAGGGTTCTTAAGTAGGGGTTTAAACTCGAGTTAGGGTTTCAAAGTAGGGGTTTAAACTCGAGTTAGGGTTTCAAAGTAGGGTTTTAAACTATGGTTAAGGTTTCAAAGTAGGGGTTTAAACTAGGGTTAGGGTTTCAAAGTAGGGGTTTAAACTAGGGTTAGGGTTTCAAAGTAGGGGTTTAAAATAGGGTTAGGTTTTCAAACTAGGGTTAGGGTTTCAAGGTAGGGTTTTAAACTAGGGTTAGGGTTTCAAAGTAGGGGTTTAAACTAGGGTTAGGGTTTCAAAGTAGGGGTTTAAACTAGGGTAAGGGTTTTAAAGTAAGTGTGTAAACGAGGGTTAGGGTTTCAAACTAGGGTTAGGGTTTCAAAGTAGGGTTTTAAACTAGGGTAAGTGTTTCAAAGTAGGGGTTTAAACTAGGGTTAGGGTTTCAAAGTAGGGTTTTAAACTAGGGTTAGGGTTTCAAAGTAGGGTTTTAAACTAGGGTAAGTGTTTCAAAGTAGGGGTTTAAACTAGGGTTAGGGTTTCAAAGTAGGGGTTTAAACTAGGGTTAGGGATTCAAAGTAGTTTTTTAAACTAGGGTTAAGGTTTCAAAGTAGGGGTTTAAACTAGGGTTAGGTTTTCAAACTAGGGTTAGGGTTTCAAAGTAGGGTTTTAAACTAGGGTTAGGGTTTCAAAGTAGGGATCTAAACTAGGGTTAGGGATTCAAAGTAGGGGTTAAAACTAGGGTTAGCGTTTCAAAGTAGGGGTTTTAACTAGGTTTACGGTTGCCAAGTAATGGTTTAAACTAGGGTTAGGGTTTAAAAGTAGGGGTTTAAACTAGGGTTAGGGTTTCAAAGTAGGGTTTTAAACTAGGGTTAGGGTTTCAAAGTAGGGGTTTAAACTAGGGTTAGGGATTCAAAATAGGGGTTTAAACTAGGGTTAGGGTTTCAAAGTAGGGGTTTAACGTAGGGTTAGGGTTTCAAAGTAGGGGTTTAAACTAGGGTTAGGGTTTCAAAGTTGGGATCTAAACTAGGGTTAGGGATTCAAAGTAGGGGTATAAACTAGGATTAGGGTTTCAAAGTAGGGGTTTAAACTAGGGTTAGGGTTGCAAAGTAATGGTTTAAACTAGGGTTAGGGTTTCAAAGTAGGGGTTTAAACTAGGGTTAGGGTTTCAAAGTAGGGTTTTAAACTAGGGTTAGGGTTTCAAAGTAGGGGTTTAAACTAGGGTTAGGGTTCTAAAGTAGGGTTTTAAACTAGGGTTAGGTTTTCAAAGTAGTGGTTTAAACTAGGGTTAAGGTTTCAACGTAGGGGTTTAAACTAGGGTTAGGGTTTAAAAGTAGGGTTTTAAACTAGGGTTAGGGTTTCAAAGTAGGGGTTTAAACTAGGGTTAGGGTTTCAAAGTAGGGGTTTAAAGTAGGGTTAGGGTTTCAAAGTAGGGTTTTAAACTAGGGTTAGGGTTTCAAAGTAGGGGTTTAAACTAGGGTTAGGGTTTCAAAGTGGGGGTTTAAACTAGGGTTAGGGTTTCAAAGTGGGGGTTTAAACTAGGGTTAGGGTTTTAAACTAGGGTTAGGGTTTCAAAGTAGGGTTTTAAACTAGGGTTAGGGTTTCAAAGTAGGGGTTTAAACTAGAGTTAGGGTTTCAAAGTAGGGGTTTAAACTAGGGTTAGGGTTTCAAAGTAGGGGTTTAAACTAGGGTTAGGGTTTCAAAGTGGGGGTTTAAACTAGGGTTAGGGTTTCAAAGTGGGGGTTTAAACTAGGGTTAGGGTTTCAAAGTGGGGGTTTAAACTAGGGTTAGGGTTTCAAAGTGGGGGTTTAAACTAGGGTTAGGGTTTCAAAGTGGGGGTTTAAACTAGGGTTAGGGTTTCAAAGTGGGGGTTTAAACTAGGGTTAGGGTTTCAAAGTGGGGGTTTAAACTAGGGTTAGGGTTTCAAAGTGGGGGTTTAAACTAGGGTTAGGGTTTCAAAGTAGGGGTTTAAACAAGGGTTAGGGTTGCAAAGTAATGGTGTAAACTAGGGTTAGGGTTGCAAAGTAATGGTGTAAACTAGGGTTAGGGTTTCAAAGTAGGTGTTTAAATTAGGGTTAGGGTTTCAAACTAAGGTTAGGGTTTCAAAGTAGGGGTTTAAACTAGGGTTAGGGTTTTAAACTAGGGTTAGGGTTTCAAAGTAGGGTTTTAAACTAGGGTTAGGGTTTCAAAGTAGGGGTTTAAACTAGGGTTAGGGTTTCAAAGTGGGGGTTTAAACTAGGGTTAGGGTTTCAAAGTGGGGGTTTAAACTAGGGTTAGGGTTTCAAAGTGGGGGTTTAAACTAGGGTTAGGGTTTCAAAGTGGGGGTTTAAACTAGGGTTAGGGTTTCAAAGTGGGGGTTTAAACTAGGGTTAGGGTTTCAAAGTGGGGGTTTAAACTAGGGTTAGGGTTTCAAAGTGGGGGTTTAAACTAGGGTTAGGGTTTCAAAGTGGGGGTTTAAACTAGGGTTAGGGTTTCAAAGTAGGGGTTTAAACTAGGGTTAGGGTTTAAAAGTAGAGGTTTAAACTAGGGTTAGGGTTCCAAAAAGGGTTTCAAACTAGGGTTAGGGTTTCAAAGTGGGGGTTTAAACTAAGGTTAGGGTTTCAAAGTAGGGTTTCAAACTAGGGTTAGGGTTTCAAAGTAGGGTTTCAAACTAGGGTAAGGGTTTCAAAGTAAGTGTGTAAACGAGGGTTAGGGTTTCAAACTAGGGTTAGGGTTTCAAAGTAGGGTTTTAAACTAGGGTAAGTGTTTCAAAGTAGGGGTTTAAACTAGGGTTAGGGTTTCAAAGTAGGGTTTTAAACTAGGGTTAGGGTTTCAAAGTAGGGTTTTAAACTAGGGTAAGTGTTTCAAAGTAGGGGTTTAAACTAGGGTTAGGGATTCAAAGTAGGGTTTTAAACTAGGGTTAAGGTTTCAAAGTAGGGGTTTAAACTAGGGTTAGGGTTTCAAAGTAGGGGTTTAAACTAGGGTAAGGGTTTTAAAGTAAGTGTGTAAACGAGGGTTAGGGTTTCAAACTAGGGTTAGGGTTTCAAAGTAGGGTTTTAAACTAGGGTAAGTGTTTCAAAGTAGGGGTTTAAACTAGGGTTAGGGTTTCAAAGTAGGGTTTTAAACTAGGGTTAGGGTTTCAAAGTAGGGTTTTAAACTAGGGTAAGTGTTTCAAAGTAGGGGTTTAAACTAGGGTTAGGGTTTCAAAGTAGGGGTTTAAACTAGGGTTAGGGATTCAAAGTAGTTTTTTAAACTAGGGTTAAGGTTTCAAAGTAGGGGTTTAAACTAGGGTTAGGTTTTCAAACTAGGGTTAGGGTTTCAAAGTAGGGTTTTAAACTAGGGTTAGGGTTTCAAAGTAGGGATCTAAACTAGGGTTAGGGATTCAAAGTAGGGGTTAAAACTAGGGTTAGCGTTTCAAAGTAGGGGTTTTAACTAGGTTTACGGTTGCCAAGTAATGGTTTAAACTAGGGTTAGGGTTTAAAAGTAGGGGTTTAAACTAGGGTTAGGGTTTCAAAGTAGGGTTTTAAACTAGGGTTAGGGTTTCAAAGTAGGGGTTTAAACTAGGGTTAGGGATTCAAAATAGGGGTTTAAACTAGGGTTAGGGTTTCAAAGTAGGGGTTTAACGTAGGGTTAGGGTTTCAAAGTAGGGGTTTAAACTAGGGTTAGGGTTTCAAAGTTGGGATCTAAACTAGGGTTAGGGATTCAAAGTAGGGGTATAAACTAGGATTAGGGTTTCAAAGTAGGGGTTTAAACTAGGGTTAGGGTTGCAAAGTAATGGTTTAAACTAGGGTTAGGGTTTCAAAGTAGGGGTTTAAACTAGGGTTAGGGTTTCAAAGTAGGGTTTTAAACTAGGGTTAGGGTTTCAAAGTAGGGGTTTAAACTAGGGTTAGGGTTCTAAAGTAGGGTTTTAAACTAGGGTTAGGTTTTCAAAGTAGTGGTTTAAACTAGGGTTAAGGTTTCAACGTAGGGGTTTAAACTAGGGTTAGGGTTTAAAAGTAGGGTTTTAAACTAGGGTTAGGGTTTCAAAGTAGGGGTTTAAACTAGGGTTAGGGTTTCAAAGTAGGGGTTTAAAGTAGGGTTAGGGTTTCAAAGTAGGGTTTTAAACTAGGGTTAGGGTTTCAAAGTAGGGGTTTAAACTAGGGTTAGGGTTTCAAAGTGGGGGTTTAAACTAGGGTTAGGGTTTCAAAGTGGGGGTTTAAACTAGGGTTAGGGTTTTAAACTAGGGTTAGGGTTTCAAAGTAGGGTTTTAAACTAGGGTTAGGGTTTCAAAGTAGGGGTTTAAACTAGAGTTAGGGTTTCAAAGTAGGGGTTTAAACTAGGGTTAGGGTTTCAAAGTAGGGGTTTAAACTAGGGTTAGGGTTTCAAAGTGGGGGTTTAAACTAGGGTTAGGGTTTCAAAGTGGGGGTTTAAACTAGGGTTAGGGTTTCAAAGTGGGGGTTTAAACTAGGGTTAGGGTTTCAAAGTGGGGGTTTAAACTAGGGTTAGGGTTTCAAAGTGGGGGTTTAAACTAGGGTTAGGGTTTCAAAGTGGGGGTTTAAACTAGGGTTAGGGTTTCAAAGTGGGGGTTTAAACTAGGGTTAGGGTTTCAAAGTGGGGGTTTAAACTAGGGTTAGGGTTTCAAAGTAGGGGTTTAAACAAGGGTTAGGGTTGCAAAGTAATGGTGTAAACTAGGGTTAGGGTTGCAAAGTAATGGTGTAAACTAGGGTTAGGGTTTCAAAGTAGGTGTTTAAATTAGGGTTAGGGTTTCAAACTAAGGTTAGGGTTTCAAAGTAGGGGTTTAAACTAGGGTTAGGGTTTTAAACTAGGGTTAGGGTTTCAAAGTAGGGTTTTAAACTAGGGTTAGGGTTTCAAAGTAGGGGTTTAAACTAGGGTTAGGGTTTCAAAGTGGGGGTTTAAACTAGGGTTAGGGTTTCAAAGTGGGGGTTTAAACTAGGGTTAGGGTTTCAAAGTGGGGGTTTAAACTAGGGTTAGGGTTTCAAAGTGGGGGTTTAAACTAGGGTTAGGGTTTCAAAGTGGGGGTTTAAACTAGGGTTAGGGTTTCAAAGTGGGGGTTTAAACTAGGGTTAGGGTTTCAAAGTGGGGGTTTAAACTAGGGTTAGGGTTTCAAAGTAGGGGTTTAAACTAGGGTTAGGGTTTAAAAGTAGAGGTTTAAACTAGGGTTAGGGTTCCAAAAAGGGTTTCAAACTAGGGTTAGGGTTTCAAAGTGGGGGTTTAAACTAAGGTTAGGGTTTCAAAGTAGGGTTTCAAACTAGGGTTAGGGTTTCAAAGTAGGGTTTCAAACTAGGGTAAGGGTTTCAAAGTAAGTGTGTAAACGAGGGTTAGGGTTTCAAACTAGGGTTAGGGTTTCAAAGTAGGGTTTTAAACTAGGGTAAGTGTTTCAAAGTAGGGGTTTAAACTAGGGTTAGGGTTTCAAAGTAGGGTTTTAAACTAGGGTTAGGGTTTCAAAGTAGGGTTTTAAACTAGGGTAAGTGTTTCAAAGTAGGGGTTTAAACTAGGGTTAGGGATTCAAAGTAGGGTTTTAAACTAGGGTTAAGGTTTCAAAGTAGGGGTTTAAACTAGGGTTAGGTTTTCAAACTAGGGTTAGGGTTTCAAAGTAGGGTTTTAAACTAGGGTTAGGGTTTCAAAGTAGGGATCTAAACTAGGGTTAGGGATTCAAAGTAGGGGTTAAAACTAGGGTTAGGGTTTCAAAGTAGGGGTTTTAACTAGGTTTAGGGTTGCCAAGTAATGGTTTAAACTAGGGTTAGGGTTTAAAAGTAGGGGTTTAAACTAGGGTTAGGGTTTCAAAGTAGGGTTTTAAACTAGGGTTAGGGTTTCAAAGTAGGGGTTTAAACTAGGGTTAGGGATTCAAAATAGGGGTTTAAACTAGGGTTAGGGTTTCAAAGTAGGGGTTTAACGTAGGGTTAGGGTTTCAAAGTAGGGTTTTAAACTAGGGTTAGGGTTTCAAAGTAGGGGTTTAAACTAGGGTTAGGGTTTCAAAGTAGGGTTTTAAACTAGGGTTAGGGTTTCAAAGTAGGGGTTTAAACTAGGGTTAGGGTTTCAAAGTAGGGGTTTAAACTAGGGTTAGGGTTTCAAAGTTGGGATCTAAACTAGGGTTAGGGATTCAAAGTAGGGGTTTAAACTAGGGTTAGGGTTTCAAAGTAGGGTTTTAAACTATGGTTAGGGTTTCAAAGTAGGGGTTTAAACTAGGGTTAGGGTTCTAAAGTAGGGTTTTAAACTAGGGTTAGGTTTTCAAAGTAATGGTTTAAACTAGGGTTAGGGTTTCAAAGTAGGGGTTTAAACTAGGGTTAGGGTTTCAAAGTAGGGTTTTAAACTAGGGTCAGGGTTTCAAAGTAGGGGTTTAAACTAGGGTTAGGGTTCTAAAGTAGGGTTTTAAACTAGGGTTAGGTTTTCAAAGTAGTGGTTTAAACTAGGGTTAAGGTTTCAACGTAGGGGTTTAAACTAGGGTTAGGGTTTAAAAGTAGGGTTTTAAACTAGGGTTAGGGTTTCAAAGTAGGGGTTTAAACTAGGGTTAGGGATTTCAAAATAGGGGTTTAAACTAGGGTTAGGGTTCTAAAGTAGGGTTTTAAACTAGGGTTAGGTTTTCAAAGTAGTGGTTTAAACTAGGGTTAAGGTTTCAACGTAGCGGTTTAAACTAGGGTTAGGGTTTAAAAGTAGGGTTTTAAACTAGGGTTAGGGTTTCAAAATAGGGGTTTAAACTAGGGTTAGGGTTCTAAAGTAGGGTTTTAAACTAGGGTTAGGTTTTCAAAGTAGTGGTTTAAACTAGGGTTAAGGTTTCAACGTAGCGGTTTAAACTAGGGTTAAGGTTTCAACGTAGCGGTTTAAACTAGGGTTAGGGTTTAAAAGTAGGGTTTTAAACTAGGGTTAGGGTTTCAAAGTAGGGGTTTAACGTAGGGTTAGGGTTTCAAAGTAGGGTTTTAAACTAGGGTTAGGGTTTCAAAGTAGGGGTTTAAACTAGGGTTAGGGTTTCAAAGTAGGGGTTTAAACTAGGATTAGGGTTTTAAAGTAGGGGTTTAAACTAGGGTTAGGGTTTCAAAGTAGGGTTTTAACCTAGGGTTAGGGTTCTTAAGTAGGGGTTTAAACTCGAGTTAGGGTTTCAAAGTAGGGGTTTAAACTCGAGTTAGGGTTTCAAAGTAGGGTTTTAAACTATGGTTAAGGTTTCAAAGTAGGGGTTTAAACTAGGGTTAGGGTTTCAAAGTAGGGGTTTAAACTAGGGTTAGGGTTTCAAAGTAGGGGTTTAAAATAGGGTTAGGTTTTCAAACTAGGGTTAGGGTTTCAAGGTAGGGTTTTAAACTAGGGTTAGGGTTTTAAAGTAGGGGTTTAAACTAGGGTTAGGGTTTCAAAGTAGGGGTTTAAACTAGGGTAAGGGTTTCAAAGTAAGTGTGTAAACGAGGGTTAGGGTTTCAAACTAGGGTTAGGGTTTCAAAGTAGGGTTTTAAACTAGGGTAAGTGTTTCAAAGTAGGGGTTTAAACTAGGGTTAGGGTTTCAAAGTAGGTTTTTAAACTAGGGTTAGGGTTTCAAAGTAGGGTTTTAAACTAGGGTAAGTGTTTCAAAGTAGGGGTTTAAACTAGGGTTAGGGTTTCAAAGTAGGGGTTTAAACTAGGGTTAGGGATTCAAAGTAGGGTTTTAAACTAGGGTTAAGGTTTCAAAGTAGGGGTTTAAACTAGGGTTAGGTTTTCAAACTAGGGTTAGGGTTTCAAAGTAGGGTTTTAAACTAGGGTTAGGGTTTCAAAGTAGGGATCTAAACTAGGGTTAGGGATTCAAAGTAGGGGTTAAAACTAGGGTTAGCGTTTCAAAGTAGGGGTTTTAACTAGGTTTACGGTTGCCAAGTAATGGTTTAAACTAGGGTTAGGGTTTAAAAGTAGGGGTTTAAACTAGGGTTAGGGTTTCAAAGTAGGGTTTTAAACTAGGGTTAGGGTTTCAAAGTAGGGGTTTAAACTAGGGTTAGGGATTCAAAATAGGGGTTTAAACTAGGGTTAGGGTTTCAAAGTAGGGGTTTAACGTAGGGTTAGGGTTTCAAAGTAGGGGTTTAAACTAGGGTTAGGGTTTCAAAGTTGGGATCTAAACTAGGGTTAGGGATTCAAAGTAGGGGTATAAACTAGGATTAGGGTTTCAAAGTAGGGGTTTAAACTAGGGTTAGGGTTGCAAAGTAATGGTTTAAACTAGGGTTAGGGTTTCAAAGTAGGGGTTTAAACTAGGGTTAGGGTTTCAAAGTAGGGTTTTAAACTAGGGTAAGGGTTTCAAATTAGGGGTTTAAACTAGGGTTAGGGTTCTAAAGTAGGGTTTTAAACTAGGGTTAGGTTTTCAAAGTAGTGGTTTAAACTAGGGTTAAGGTTTCAACGTAGGGGTTTAAACTAGGGTTAGGGTTTAAAAGTAGGGTTTTAAACTAGGGTTAGGGTTTCAAAGTAGGGGTTTAAACTAGGGTTAGGGTTTCAAAGTAGGGGTTTAAAGTAGGGTTAGGGTTTCAAAGTAGGGTTTTAAACTAGGGTTAGGGTTTCAAAGTAGGGGTTTAAACTAGGGTTAGGGTTTCAAAGTGGGGGTTTAAACTAGGGTTAGGGTTTCAAAGTGGGGGTTTAAACTAGGGTTAGGGTTTTAAACTAGGGTTAGGGTTTCAAAGTAGGGTTTTAAACTAGGGTTAGGGTTTCAAAGTAGGGGTTTAAACTAGAGTTAGGGTTTCAAAGTAGGGGTTTAAACTAGGGTTAGGGTTTCAAAGTAGGGGTTTAAACTAGGGTTAGGGTTTCAAAGTGGGGGTTTAAACTAGGGTTAGGGTTTCAAAGTGGGGGTTTAAACTAGGGTTAGGGTTTCAAAGTGGGGGTTTAAACTAGGGTTAGGGTTTCAAAGTGGGGGTTTAAACTAGGGTTAGGGTTTCAAAGTGGGGGTTTAAACTAGGGTTAGGGTTTCAAAGTGGGGGTTTAAACTAGGGTTAGGGTTTCAAAGTGGGGGTTTAAACTAGGGTTAGGGTTTCAAAGTGGGGGTTTAAACTAGGGTTAGGGTTTCAAAGTAGGGGTTTAAACAAGGGTTAGGGTTGCAAAGTAATGGTGTAAACTAGGGTTAGGGTTGCAAAGTAATGGTGTAAACTAGGGTTAGGGTTTCAAAGTAGGTGTTTAAATTAGGGTTAGGGTTTCAAACTAAGGTTAGGGTTTCAAAGTAGGGGTTTAAACTAGGGTTAGGGTTTTAAACTAGGGTTAGGGTTTCAAAGTAGGGTTTTAAACTAGGGTTAGGGTTTCAAAGTAGGGGTTTAAACTAGGGTTAGGGTTTCAAAGTGGGGGTTTAAACTAGGGTTAGGGTTTCAAAGTGGGGGTTTAAACTAGGGTTAGGGTTTCAAAGTGGGGGTTTAAACTAGGGTTAGGGTTTCAAAGTGGGGGTTTA
This sequence comes from Leptonotus elevatus, assembly GCF_054856555.1. Lineage (NCBI taxonomy): Eukaryota > Metazoa > Chordata > Actinopteri > Syngnathiformes > Syngnathidae > Leptonotus > Leptonotus elevatus. Next base: position 6,893,786 of record NC_141260.1, on the reverse strand, counting down.
AACTAGGGTTAGGGTTTCAAAGTGGGGGTTTAAACTAGGGTTAGGGTTTCAAAGTGGGGGTTTAAACTAGGGTTAGGGTTTCAAAGTGGGGGTTTAAACTAGGGTTAGGGTTTCAAAGTAGGGGTTTAAACTAGGGTTAGGGTTTAAAAGTAGAGGTTTAAACTAGGGTTAGGGTTCCAAAAAGGGTTTCAAACTAGGGTTAGGGTTTCAAAGTGGGGGTTTAAACTAAGGTTAGGGTTTCAAAGTAGGGTTTCAAACTAGGGTTAGGGTTTCAAAGTAGGGTTTCAAACTAGGGTAAGGGTTTCAAAGTAAGTGTGTAAACGAAGGTTAGGGTTTCAAACTAGGGTTAGGGTTTCAAAGTAGGGTTTTAAACTAGGGTAAGTGTTTCAAAGTAGGGGTTTAAACTAGGGTTAGGGTTTCAAAGTAGGGTTTTAAACTAGGGTTAGGGTTTCAAAGTAGGGTTTTAAACTAGGGTAAGTGTTTCAAAGTAGGGGTTTAAACTAGGGTTAGGGTTTCAAAGTAGGGGTTTAAACTAGGGTTAGGGATTCAAAGTAGGGTTTTAAACTAGGGTTAAGGTTTCAAAGTAGGGGTTTAAACTAGGGTTAGGTTTTCAAACTAGGGTTAGGGTTTCAAAGTAGGGTTTTAAACTAGGGTTAGGGTTTCAAAGTAGGGATCTAAACTAGGGTTAGGGATTCAAAGTAGGGGTTAAAACTAGGGTTAGCGTTTCAAAGTAGGGGTTTTAACTAGGTTTACGGTTGCCAAGTAATGGTTTAAACTAGGGTTAGGGTTTAAAAGTAGGGGTTTAAACTAGGGTTAGGGTTTCAAAGTAGGGTTTTAAACTAGGGTTAGGGTTTCAAAGTAGGGGTTTAAACTAGGGTTAGGGATTCAAAATAGGGGTTTAAACTAGGGTTAGGGTTTCAAAGTAGGGGTTTAACGTAGGGTTAGGGTTTCAAAGTAGGGGTTTAAACTAGGGTTAGGGTTTCAAAGTTGGGATCTAAACTAGGGTTAGGGATTCAAAGTAGGGGTATAAACTAGGATTAGGGTTTCAAAGTAGGGGTTTAAACTAGGGTTAGGGTTGCAAAGTAATGGTTTAAACTAGGGTTAGGGTTTCAAAGTAGGGGTTTAAACTAGGGTTAAGGTTTCAAAGTAGGGGTTTAAACTAGGGTTAGGTTTTCAAACTAGGGTTAGGGTTTCAAAGTAGGGTTTTAAACTAGGGTTAGGGTTTCAAAGTAGGGATCTAAACTAGGGTTAGGGATTCAAAGTAGGGGTTAAAACTAGGGTTAGGGTTTCAAAGTAGGGGTTTTAACTAGGTTTAGGGTTGCCAAGTAATGGTTTAAACTAGGGTTAGGGTTTAAAAGTAGGGGTTTAAACTAGGGTTAGGGTTTCAAAGTAGGGTTTTAAACTAGGGTTAGGGTTTCAAAGTAGGGGTTTAAACTAGGGTTAGGGATTCAAAATAGGGGTTTAAACTAGGGTTAGGGTTTCAAAGTAGGGGTTTAACGTAGGGTTAGGGTTTCAAAGTAGGGTTTTAAACTAGGGTTAGGGTTTCAAAGTAGGGGTTTAAACTAGGGTTAGGGTTTCAAAGTAGGGTTTTAAACTAGGGTTAGGGTTTCAAAGTAGGGGTTTAAACTAGGGTTAGGGTTTCAAAGTAGGGGTTTAAACTAGGGTTAGGGATTCAAAGTAGGGGTTTAAACTAGGGTTAGGGTTTCAAAGTAGGGTTTTAAACTATGGTTAGGGTTTCAAAGTAGGGGTTTAAACTAGGGTTAGGGTTCTAAAGTAGGGTTTTAAACTAGGGTTAGGTTTTCAAAGTAATGGTTTAAACTAGGGTTAGGGTTTCAAAGTAGGGGTTTAAACTAGGGTTAGGGTTTCAAAGTAGGGTTTTAAACTAGGGTTAGGGTTTCAAAGTAGGGGTTTAAACTAGGGTTAGGGTTCTAAAGTAGGGTTTTAAACTAGGGTTAGGTTTTCAAAGTAGTGGTTTAAACTAGGGTTAAGGTTTCAACGTAGGGGTTTAAACTAGGGTTAGGGTTTAAAAGTAGGGTTTTAAACTAGGGTTAGGGTTTCAAAGTAGGGGTTTAAACTAGGGTTAGGGATTTCAAAATAGGGGTTTAAACTAGGGTTAGGGTTCTAAAGTAGGGTTTTAAACTAGGGTTAGGTTTTCAAAGTAGTGGTTTAAACTAGGGTTAAGGTTTCAACGTAGCGGTTTAAACTAGGGTTAGGGTTTAAAAGTAGGGTTTTAAACTAGGGTTAGGGTTTCAAAATAGGGGTTTAAACTAGGGTTAGGGTTCTAAAGTAGGGTTTTAAACTAGGGTTAGGTTTTCAAAGTAGTGGTTTAAACTAGGGTTAAGGTTTCAACGTAGCGGTTTAAACTAGGGTTAAGGTTTCAACGTAGCGGTTTAAACTAGGGTTAGGGTTTAAAAGTAGGGTTTTAAACTAGGGTTAGGGTTTCAAAGTAGGGGTTTAACGTAGGGTTAGGGTTTCAAAGTAGGGTTTTAAACTAGGGTTAGGGTTTCAAAGTAGGGGTTTAAACTAGGGTTAGGGTTTCAAAGTAGGGGTTTAAACTAGGATTAGGGTTTTAAAGTAGGGGTTTAAACTAGGGTTAGGGTTTCAAAGTAGGGTTTTAACCTAGGGTTAGGGTTCTTAAGTAGGGGTTTAAACTCGAGTTAGGGTTTCAAAGTAGGGGTTTAAACTCGAGTTAGGGTTTCAAAGTAGGGTTTTAAACTATGGTTAAGGTTTCAAAGTAGGGGTTTAAACTAGGGTTAGGGTTTCAAAGTAGGGTTTTAAACTAGGGTTAGGGTTTCAAAGTAGGGGTTTAAACTAGGGTTAGGGTTTCAAAGTAGGGGTTTAAACTAGGGTAAGGGTTTCAAAGTAAGTGTGTAAACGAGGGTTAGGGTTTCAAACTAGGGTTAGGGTTTCAAAGTAGGGTTTTAAACTAGGGTAAGTGTTTCAAAGTAGGGGTTTAAACTAGGGTTAGGGTTTCAAAGTAGGGTTTTAAACTAGGGTTAGGGTTTCAAAGTAGGGTTTTAAACTAGGGTAAGTGTTTCAAAGTAGGGGTTTAAACTAGGGTTAGGGTTTCAAAGTAGGGGTTTAAACTAGGGTTAGGGATTCAAAGTAGTTTTTTAAACTAGGGTTAAGGTTTCAAAGTAGGGGTTTAAACTAGGGTTAGGTTTTCAAACTAGGGTTAGGGTTTCAAAGTAGGGTTTTAAACTAGGGTTAGGGTTTCAAAGTAGGGATCTAAACTAGGGTTAGGGATTCAAAGTAGGGGTTAAAACTAGGGTTAGCGTTTCAAAGTAGGGGTTTTAACTAGGTTTACGGTTGCCAAGTAATGGTTTAAACTAGGGTTAGGGTTTAAAAGTAGGGGTTTAAACTAGGGTTAGGGTTTCAAAGTAGGGTTTTAAACTAGGGTTAGGGTTTCAAAGTAGGGGTTTAAACTAGGGTTAGGGATTCAAAATAGGGGTTTAAACTAGGGTTAGGGTTTCAAAGTAGGGGTTTAACGTAGGGTTAGGGTTTCAAAGTAGGGGTTTAAACTAGGGTTAGGGTTTCAAAGTTGGGATCTAAACTAGGGTTAGGGATTCAAAGTAGGGGTATAAACTAGGATTAGGGTTTCAAAGTAGGGGTTTAAACTAGGGTTAGGGTTGCAAAGTAATGGTTTAAACTAGGGTTAGGGTTTCAAAGTAGGGGTTTAAACTAGGGTTAGGGTTTCAAAGTAGGGTTTTAAACTAGGGTTAGGGTTTCAAAGTAGGGGTTTAAACTAGGGTTAGGGTTCTAAAGTAGGGTTTTAAACTAGGGTTAGGTTTTCAAAGTAGTGGTTTAAACTAGGGTTAAGGTTTCAACGTAGGGGTTTAAACTAGGGTTAGGGTTTAAAAGTAGGGTTTTAAACTAGGGTTAGGGTTTCAAAGTAGGGGTTTAAACTAGGGTTAGGGTTTCAAAGTAGGGGTTTAAAGTAGGGTTAGGGTTTCAAAGTAGGGTTTTAAACTAGGGTTAGGGTTTCAAAGTAGGGGTTTAAACTAGGGTTAGGGTTTCAAAGTGGGGGTTTAAACTAGGGTTAGGGTTTCAAAGTGGGGGTTTAAACTAGGGTTAGGGTTTTAAACTAGGGTTAGGGTTTCAAAGTAGGGTTTTAAACTAGGGTTAGGGTTTCAAAGTAGGGGTTTAAACTAGAGTTAGGGTTTCAAAGTAGGGGTTTAAACTAGGGTTAGGGTTTCAAAGTAGGGGTTTAAACTAGGGTTAGGGTTTCAAAGTGGGGGTTTAAACTAGGGTTAGGGTTTCAAAGTGGGGGTTTAAACTAGGGTTAGGGTTTCAAAGTGGGGGTTTAAACTAGGGTTAGGGTTTCAAAGTGGGGGTTTAAACTAGGGTTAGGGTTTCAAAGTGGGGGTTTAAACTAGGGTTAGGGTTTCAAAGTGGGGGTTTAAACTAGGGTTAGGGTTTCAAAGTAGGGTTTTAAACTAGGGTTAGGGTTTCAAAGTAGGGGTTTAAACTAGGGTTAGGGTTTCAAAGTAGGGTTTTAAACTAGGGTTAGGGTTTCAAAGTAGGGGTTTAAACTAGGGTTAGGGATTCAAAATAGGGGTTTAAACTAGGGTTAGGGTTTCAAAGTAGGGGTTTAACGTAGGGTTAGGGTTTCAAAGTAGGGTTTTAAACTAGGGTTAGGGTTTCAAAGTAGGGGTTTAAACTAGGGTTAGGGTTTCAAAGTAGGGTTTTAAACTAGGGTTAGGGTTTCAAAGTAGGGGTTTAAACTAGGGTTAGGGTTTCAAAGTAGGGGTTTAAACTAGGGTTAAGGTTTAAAAGTTGGGATCTAAACTAGGGTTAGATATTCAAAGTAGGGGTTTAAACTAGGGTTAGGGTTTCAAAGTAGGGTTTTAAACTATGGTTAGGGTTTCAAAGTAGGGGTTTAAACTAGGGTTAGGGTTCTAAAGTAGGGTTTTAAACTAGGGTTAGGTTTTCAAAGTAATGGTTTAAACTAGGGTTAGGGTTTCAAAGTAGGGGTTTAAACTAGGGTTAGGGTTTCAAAGTAGGGTTTTAAACTAGGGTTAGGGTTTCAAAGTAGGGGTTTAAACTAGGGTTAGGGTTCTAAAGTAGGGTTTTAAACTAGGGTTAGGTTTTCAAAGTAGTGGTTTAAACTAGGGTTAAGGTTTCAACGTAGGGGTTTAAACTAGGGTTAGGGTTTAAAAGTAGGGTTTTAAACTAGGGTTAGGGTTTCAAAGTAGGGGTTTAAACTAGGGTTAGGGATTTCAAAATAGGGGTTTAAACTAGGGTTAGGGTTCTAAAGTAGGGTTTTAAACTAGGGTTAGGTTTTCAAAGTAGTGGTTTAAACTAGGGTTAAGGTTTCAACGTAGCGGTTTAAACTAGGGTTAGGGTTTAAAAGTAGGGTTTTAAACTAGGGTTAGGGTTTCAAAATAGGGGTTTAAACTAGGGTTAGGGTTCTAAAGTAGGGTTTTAAACTAGGGTTAGGTTTTCAAAGTAGTGGTTTAAACTAGGGTTAAGGTTTCAACGTAGCGGTTTAAACTAGGGTTAAGGTTTCAACGTAGCGGTTTAAACTAGGGTTAGGGTTTAAAAGTAGGGTTTTAAACTAGGGTTAGGGTTTCAAAGTAGGGGTTTAACGTAGGGTTAGGGTTTCAAAGTAGGGTTTTAAACTAGGGTTAGGGTTTCAAAGTAGGGGTTTAAACTAGGGTTAGGGTTTCAAAGTAGGGTTTTAAACTAGAGTTAGGGTTTCAAAGTAGGGGTTTAAACTAGGGTTAGGGTTTCAAAGTAGAGGTTTAAACTAGGGTTAGGGTTTCAAAGTTGGGATCTAAACTAGGGTTAGGGATTCAAAGTAGGGGTTTAAACTAGGGTTAGGGTTTCAAAGTAGGGTTTTAAACTAGGGTTAGGGTTTCAAAGTAGGGGTTTAAACTAGGGTTAGGGTTCTAAAGTAGGGTTTTAAACTAGGGTTAGGTTTTCAAAGTAATGGTTTAAACTAGGGTTAGGGTTTCAAAGTAGGGGTTTAAACTAGGGTTAGGGTTTCAAAGTAGGGTTTTAAACTAGGGTTAGGGTTTCAAAGTAGGGGTTTAAACTAGGGTTAGGGTTCTAAAGTAGGGTTTTAAACTAGGGTTAGGTTTACAAAGTAGTGGTTTAAACTAGGGTTAAGGTTTCAACGTAGGGGTTTAAACTAGGGTTAGGGTTTAAAAGTAGGGTTTTAAACTAGGGTTAGGGTTTCAAAGTAGGGGTTTAAACTAGGGTTAGGGATTTCAAAATAGGGGTTTAAACTAGGGTTAGGGTTCTAAAGTAGGGTTTTAAACTAGGGTTAGGTTTTCAAAGTAGTGGTTTAAACTAGGGTTAAGGTTTCAACGTAGCGGTTTAAACTAGGGTTAGGGTTTAAAAGTAGGGTTTTAAACTAGGGTTAGGGTTTCAAAGTAGGGGTTTAAACTAGGGTTAGGGTTTCAAAGTAGGGGTTTTAACTAGGTTTAGGGTTGCCAAGTAATGGTTTAAACTAGGGTTAGGGTTTAAAAGTAGGGGTTTAAACTAGGGTTAGGGTTTCAAAGTAGGGGTTTAAACTAGGGTTAGGGTTTCAAAGTAGGGGTTTAAACTAGGGTTAGGGATTCAAAATAGGGGTTTAAACTAGGGTTAGGGTTCTAAAGTAGGGTTTTAAACTAGGGTTAGGTTTTCAAAGTAGTGGTTTAAACTAGGGTTAAGGTTTCAACGTAGGGGTTTAAACTAGGGTTAGGGTTTAAAAGTAGGGTTTTAAACTAGGGTTAGGGTTTGAAAGTAGGGGTTTAAACTAGGGTTAGGGTTTCAAAGTAGGGGTTTTAACTAGGTTTAGGGTTGCCAAGTAATGGTTTAAACTAGGGTTACGGTTTAAAAGTAGGGGTTTAAACTAGGATTAGGGTTTCAAAGTAGGGTTTTAAACTAGGGTTAGGGTTTCAAAGTAGGGGTTTAAACTAGGGTTAGGGATTCAAAATAGGGGTTTAAACTAGGGTTAGGGTTTCAAAGTAGGGGTTTAACGTAGGGTTAGGGTTTCAAAGTAGGGGTTTAAACTAGGGTTAGGGTTTCAAAGTTGGGATCTAAACTAGGGTTAGGGTTGCAAAGTAATGGTTTAAACTAGGGTTAGGGTTTCAAAGTAGGGGTTTAAACTAGGGTTAGGGTTTCAAAGTAGGGTTTTAAACTAGGGTTAGGGTTTCAAAGTAGGGGTTTAAACTAGGGTTAGGGTTCTAAAGTAGGGTTTTAAACTAGGGTTAGGTTTTCAAAGTAGTGGTTTAAACTAGGGTTAAGGTTTCAACGTAGGGGTTTAAACTAGGGTTAGGGTTTAAAAGTAGGGTTTTAAACTAGGGTTAGGGTTTCAAAGTAGGGGTTTAAACTAGGGGTAGGGTTTCAAAGTAGGGGTTTAAAGTAGGGTTAGGGTTTCAAAGTAGGGTTTTAAACTAGGGTTAGGGTTTCAAAGTAGGGGTTTAAACTAGGGTTAGGGTTTCAAAGTGGGGGTTTAAACTAGGGTTAGGGTTTCAAAGTGGGGGTTTAAACTAGGGTTAGGGTTTTAAACTAGGGTTAGGGTTTCAAAGTAGGGTTTTAAACTAGGGTTAGGGTTTCAAAGTAGGGGTTTAAACTAGAGTTAGGGTTTCAAAGTAGGGGTTTAAACTAGGGTTAGGGTTTCAAAGTAGGGGTTTAAACTAGGGTTAGGGTTTCAAAGTGGGGGTTTAAACTAGGGTTAGGGTTTCAAAGTGGGGGTTTAAACTAGGGTTAGGGTTTCAAAGTGGGGGTTTAAACTAGGGTTAGGGTTTCAAAGTGGGGGTTTAAACTAGGGTTAGGGTTTCAAAGTGGGGGTTTAAACTAGGGTTAGGGTTTCAAAGTGGGGGTTTAAACTAGGGTTAGGGTTTCAAAGTGGGGGTTTAAACTAGGGTTAGGGTTTCAAAGTGGGGGTTTAAACTAGGGTTAGGGTTTCAAAGTGGGGGTTTAAACAAGGGTTAGGGTTGCAAAGTAATGGTGTAAACTAGGGTTAGGGTTGCAAAGTAATGGTGTAAACTAGGGTTAGGGTTTCAAAGTAGGTGTTTAAATTAGGGTTAGGGTTTCAAACTAAGGTTAGGGTTTCAAAGTAGGGGTTTAAACTAGGGTTAGGGTTTTAAACTAGGGTTAGGGTTTCAAAGTAGGGTTTTAAACTAGGGTTAGGGTTTTAAACTAGGGTTAGGGTTTCAAAGTAGGGTTTTAAACTAGGGTTAGGGTTTCAAAGTAGGGGTTTAAACTAGGGTTAGGGTTTCAAAGTGGGGGTTTAAACTAGGGTTAGGGTTTCAAAGTGGGGGTTTAAACTAGGGTTAGGGTTTCAAAGTGGGGGTTTAAACTAGGGTTAGGGTTTCAAAGTGGGGGTTTAAACTAGGGTTAGGGTTTCAAAGTGGGGGTTTAAACTAGGGTTAGGGTTTCAAAGTGGGGGTTTAAACTAGGGTTAGGGTTTCAAAGTGGGGGTTTAAACTAGGGTTAGGGTTTCAAAGTGGGGGTTTAAACTAGGGTTAGGGTTTCAAAGTAGGGGTTTAAACTAGGGTTAGGGTTTAAAAGTAGAGGTTTAAACTAGGGTTAGGGTTCCAAAAAGGGTTTCAAACTAGGGTTAGGGTTTCAAAGTGGGGGTTTAAACTAAGGTTAGGGTTTCAAAGTAGGGTTTCAAACTAGGGTTAGGGTTTCAAAGTAGGGTTTCAAACTAGGGTAAGGGTTTCAAAGTAAGTGTGTAAACGAGGGTTAGGGTTTCAAACTAGGGTTAGGGTTTCAAAGTAGGGTTTTAAACTAGGGTAAGTGTTTCAAAGTAGGGGTTTAAACTAGGGTTAGGGTTTCAAAGTAGGGTTTTAAACTAGGGTTAGGGTTTCAAAGTAGGGTTTTAAACTAGGGTAAGTGTTTCAAAGTAGGGGTTTAAACTAGGGTTAGGGTTACAAAGTAGGGGTTTAAACTAGGGTTAGGGATTCAAAGTAGGGCTTTAAACTAGGGTTAAGGTTTCAAAGTAGGGGTTTAAACTAGGGTTAGGTTTTCAAACTAGGGTTAGGGTTTCAAAGTAGGGTTTTAAACTAGGGTTAGGGTTTCAAAGTAGGGATCTAAACTAGGGTTAGGGATTCAAAGTAGGGGTTAAAACTAGGGTTAGGGTTTCAAAGTCGGGGTTTTAACTAGGTTTAGGGTTGCCAAGTAATGGTTTAAACTAGGGTTAGGGTTTAAAAGTAGGGGTTTAAACTAGGGTTAGGGTTTCAAAGTAGGGTTTTAAACTAGGGTTAGGGTTTCAAAGTAGGGGTTTAAACTAGGGTTAGGGATTCAAAATAGGGGTTTAAACTAGGGTTAGGGTTTCAAAGTAGGGGTTTAACGTAGGGTTAGGGTTTCAAAGTAGGGTTTTAAACTAGGGTTAGGGTTTCAAAGTAGGGGTTTAAACTAGGGTTAGGGTTTCAAAGTAGGGTTTTAAACTAGGGTTAGGGTTTCAAAGTAGGGGTTTAAACTAGGGTTAGGGTTTCAAAGTAGGGGTTTAAACTAGGGTTAGGGTTTCAAAGTTGGGATCTAAACTAGGGTTAGGGATTCAAAGTAGGGGTTTAAACTAGGGTTAGGGTTTCAAAGTAGGGTTTTAAACTATGGTTAGGGTTTCAAAGTAGGGGTTTAAACTAGGGTTAGGGTTCTAAAGTAGGGGTTTAAACTAGGGTTAGGTTTTCAAAGTAATGGTTTAAACTAGGGTTAGGGTTTCAAAGTAGGGGTTTAAACTAGGGTTAGGGTTTCAAAGTAGGGTTTTAAACTAGGGTTAGGGTTTCAAAGTAGGGGTTTAAACTAGGGTAAGTGTTTCAAAGTAGGGGTTTAAACTAGGGTTAGGGTTTCAAAGTAGGGTTTTAAACTAGGGTTAGGGTTTCAAAGTAGGGTTTTAAACTAGGGTAAGTGTTTCAAAGTAGGGGTTTAAACTAGGGTTAGGGTTTCAAAGTAGGGGTTTAAACTAGGGTTAGGGATTCAAAGTAGGGTTTTAAACTAGGGTTAAGGTTTCAAAGTAGGGGTTTAAACTAGGGTTAGGTTTTCAAACTAGGGTTAGGGTTTCAAAGTAGGGTTTTAAACTAGGGTTAGGGTTTCAAAGTAGGGATCTAAACTAGGGTTAGGGATTCAAAGTAGGGGTTAAAACTAGGGTTAGCGTTTCAAAGTAGGGGTTTTAACTAGGTTTACGGTTGCCAAGTAATGGTTTAAACTAGGGTTAGGGTTTAAAAGTAGGGGTTTAAACTAGGGTTAGGGTTTCAAAGTAGGGTTTTAAACTAGGGTTAGGGTTTCAAAGTAGGGGTTTAAACTAGGGTTAGGGATTCAAAATAGGGGTTTAAACTAGGGTTAGGGTTTCAAAGTAGGGGTTTAACGTAGGGTTAGGGTTTCAAAGTAGGGGTTTAAACTAGGGTTAGGGTTTCAAAGTTGGGATCTAAACTAGGGTTAGGGATTCAAAGTAGGGGTATAAACTAGGATTAGGGTTTCAAAGTAGGGGTTTAAACTAGGGTTAGGGTTGCAAAGTAATGGTTTAAACTAGGGTTAGGGTTTCAAAGTAGGGGTTTAAACTAGGGTTAAGGTTTCAAAGTAGGGGTTTAAACTAGGGTTAGGTTTTCAAACTAGGGTTAGGGTTTCAAAGTAGGGTTTTAAACTAGGGTTAGGGTTTCAAAGTAGGGATCTAAACTAGGGTTAGGGATTCAAAGTAGGGGTTAAAACTAGGGTTAGGGTTTCAAAGTAGGGGTTTTAACTAGGTTTAGGGTTGCCAAGTAATGGTTTAAACTAGGGTTAGGGTTTAAAAGTAGGGGTTTAAACTAGGGTTAGGGTTTCAAAGTAGGGTTTTAAACTAGGGTTAGGGTTTCAAAGTAGGGGTTTAAACTAGGGTTAGGGATTCAAAATAGGGGTTTAAACTAGGGTTAGGGTTTCAAAGTAGGGGTTTAACGTAGGGTTAGGGTTTCAAAGTAGGGTTTTAAACTAGGGTTAGGGTTTCAAAGTAGGGGTTTAAACTAGGGTTAGGGTTTCAAAGTAGGGTTTTAAACTAGGGTTAGGGTTTCAAAGTAGGGGTTTAAACTAGGGTTAGGGTTTCAAAGTAGGGGTTTAAACTAGGGTTAGGGATTCAAAGTAGGGGTTTAAACTAGGGTTAGGGTTTCAAAGTAGGGTTTTAAACTATGGTTAGGGTTTCAAAGTAGGGGTTTAAACTAGGGTTAGGGTTCTAAAGTAGGGTTTTAAACTAGGGTTAGGTTTTCAAAGTAATGGTTTAAACTAGGGTTAGGGTTTCAAAGTAGGGGTTTAAACTAGGGTTAGGGTTTCAAAGTAGGGTTTTAAACTAGGGTTAGGGTTTCAAAGTAGGGGTTTAAACTAGGGTTAGGGTTCTAAAGTAGGGTTTTAAACTAGGGTTAGGTTTTCAAAGTAGTGGTTTAAACTAGGGTTAAGGTTTCAACGTAGGGGTTTAAACTAGGGTTAGGGTTTAAAAGTAGGGTTTTAAACTAGGGTTAGGGTTTCAAAGTAGGGGTTTAAACTAGGGTTAGGGATTTCAAAATAGGGGTTTAAACTAGGGTTAGGGTTCTAAAGTAGGGTTTTAAACTAGGGTTAGGTTTTCAAAGTAGTGGTTTAAACTAGGGTTAAGGTTTCAACGTAGCGGTTTAAACTAGGGTTAGGGTTTAAAAGTAGGGTTTTAAACTAGGGTTAGGGTTTCAAAATAGGGGTTTAAACTAGGGTTAGGGTTCTAAAGTAGGGTTTTAAACTAGGGTTAGGTTTTCAAAGTAGTGGTTTAAACTAGGGTTAAGGTTTCAACGTAGCGGTTTAAACTAGGGTTAAGGTTTCAACGTAGCGGTTTAAACTAGGGTTAGGGTTTAAAAGTAGGGTTTTAAACTAGGGTTAGGGTTTCAAAGTAGGGGTTTAACGTAGGGTTAGGGTTTCAAAGTAGGGTTTTAAACTAGGGTTAGGGTTTCAAAGTAGGGGTTTAAACTAGGGTTAGGGTTTCAAAGTAGGGGTTTAAACTAGGATTAGGGTTTTAAAGTAGGGGTTTAAACTAGGGTTAGGGTTTCAAAGTAGGGTTTTAACCTAGGGTTAGGGTTCTTAAGTAGGGGTTTAAACTCGAGTTAGGGTTTCAAAGTAGGGGTTTAAACTCGAGTTAGGGTTTCAAAGTAGGGTTTTAAACTATGGTTAAGGTTTCAAAGTAGGGGTTTAAACTAGGGTTAGGGTTTCAAAGTAGGGTTTTAAACTAGGGTTAGGGTTTCAAAGTAGGGGTTTAAACTAGGGTTAGGGTTTCAAAGTAGGGGTTTAAACTAGGGTAAGGGTTTCAAAGTAAGTGTGTAAACGAGGGTTAGGGTTTCAAACTAGGGTTAGGGTTTCAAAGTAGGGTTTTAAACTAGGGTAAGTGTTTCAAAGTAGGGGTTTAAACTAGGGTTAGGGTTTCAAAGTAGGGTTTTAAACTAGGGTTAGGGTTTCAAAGTAGGGTTTTAAACTAGGGTAAGTGTTTCAAAGTAGGGGTTTAAACTAGGGTTAGGGTTTCAAAGTAGGGGTTTAAACTAGGGTTAGGGATTCAAAGTAGTTTTTTAAACTAGGGTTAAGGTTTCAAAGTAGGGGTTTAAACTAGGGTTAGGTTTTCAAACTAGGGTTAGGGTTTCAAAGTAGGGTTTTAAACTAGGGTTAGGGTTTCAAAGTAGGGATCTAAACTAGGGTTAGGGATTCAAAGTAGGGGTTAAAACTAGGGTTAGCGTTTCAAAGTAGGGGTTTTAACTAGGTTTACGGTTGCCAAGTAATGGTTTAAACTAGGGTTAGGGTTTAAAAGTAGGGGTTTAAACTAGGGTTAGGGTTTCAAAGTAGGGTTTTAAACTAGGGTTAGGGTTTCAAAGTAGGGGTTTAAACTAGGGTTAGGGATTCAAAATAGGGGTTTAAACTAGGGTTAGGGTTTCAAAGTAGGGGTTTAACGTAGGGTTAGGGTTTCAAAGTAGGGGTTTAAACTAGGGTTAGGGTTTCAAAGTTGGGATCTAAACTAGGGTTAGGGATTCAAAGTAGGGGTATAAACTAGGATTAGGGTTTCAAAGTAGGGGTTTAAACTAGGGTTAGGGTTGCAAAGTAATGGTTTAAACTAGGGTTAGGGTTTCAAAGTAGGGGTTTAAACTAGGGTTAGGGTTTCAAAGTAGGGTTTTAAACTAGGGTTAGGGTTTCAAAGTAGGGGTTTAAACTAGGGTTAGGGTTCTAAAGTAGGGTTTTAAACTAGGGTTAGGTTTTCAAAGTAGTGGTTTAAACTAGGGTTAAGGTTTCAACGTAGGGGTTTAAACTAGGGTTAGGGTTTAAAAGTAGGGTTTTAAACTAGGGTTAGGGTTTCAAAGTAGGGGTTTAAACTAGGGTTAGGGTTTCAAAGTAGGGGTTTAAAGTAGGGTTAGGGTTTCAAAGTAGGGTTTTAAACTAGGGTTAGGGTTTCAAAGTAGGGGTTTAAACTAGGGTTAGGGTTTCAAAGTGGGGGTTTAAACTAGGGTTAGGGTTTCAAAGTGGGGGTTTAAACTAGGGTTAGGGTTTTAAACTAGGGTTAGGGTTTCAAAGTAGGGTTTTAAACTAGGGTTAGGGTTTCAAAGTAGGGGTTTAAACTAGAGTTAGGGTTTCAAAGTAGGGGTTTAAACTAGGGTTAGGGTTTCAAAGTAGGGGTTTAAACTAGGGTTAGGGTTTCAAAGTGGGGGTTTAAACTAGGGTTAGGGTTTCAAAGTGGGGGTTTAAACTAGGGTTAGGGTTTCAAAGTGGGGGTTTAAACTAGGGTTAGGGTTTCAAAGTGGGGGTTTAAACTAGGGTTAGGGTTTCAAAGTGGGGGTTTAAACTAGGGTTAGGGTTTCAAAGTGGGGGTTTAAACTAGGGTTAGGGTTTCAAAGTAGGGTTTTAAACTAGGGTTAGGGTTTCAAAGTAGGGGTTTAAACTAGGGTTAGGATTTCAAAGTAGGGTTTTAAACTAGGGTTAGGGTTTCAAAGTAGGGGTTTAAACTAGGGTTAGGGATTCAAAATAGGGGTTTAAACTAGGGTTAGGGTTTCAAAGTAGGGGTTTAACGTAGGGTTAGGGTTTCAAAGTAGGGTTTTAAACTAGGGTTAGGGTTTCAAAGTAGGGGTTTAAACTAGGGTTAGGGTTTCAAAGTAGGGTTTTAAACTAGGGTTAGGGTTTCAAAGTAGGGGTTTAAACTAGGGTTAGGGTTTCAAAGTAGGGGTTTAAACTAGGGTTAAGGTTTAAAAGTTGGGATCTAAACTAGGGTTAGATATTCAAAGTAGGGGTTTAAACTAGGGTTAGGGTTTCAAAGTAGGGTTTTAAACTATGGTTAGGGTTTCAAAGTAGGGGTTTAAACTAGGGTTAGGGTTCTAAAGTAGGGTTTTAAACTAGGGTTAGGTTTTCAAAGTAATGGTTTAAACTAGGGTTAGGGTTTCAAAGTAGGGGTTTAAACTAGGGTTAGGGTTTCAAAGTAGGGTTTTAAACTAGGGTTAGGGTTTCAAAGTAGGGGTTTAAACTAGGGTTAGGGTTCTAAAGTAGGGTTTTAAACTAGGGTTAGGTTTTCAAAGTAGTGGTTTAAACTAGGGTTAAGGTTTCAACGTAGGGGTTTAAACTAGGGTTAGGGTTTAAAAGTAGGGTTTTAAACTAGGGTTAGGGTTTCAAAGTAGGGGTTTAAACTAGGGTTAGGGATTTCAAAATAGGGGTTTAAACTAGGGTTAGGGTTCTAAAGTAGGGTTTTAAACTAGGGTTAGGTTTTCAAAGTAGTGGTTTAAACTAGGGTTAAGGTTTCAACGTAGCGGTTTAAACTAGGGTTAGGGTTTAAAAGTAGGGTTTTAAACTAGGGTTAGGGTTTCAAAATAGGGGTTTAAACTAGGGTTAGGGTTCTAAAGTAGGGTTTTAAACTAGGGTTAGGTTTTCAAAGTAGTGGTTTAAACTAGGGTTAAGGTTTCAACGTAGCGGTTTAAACTAGGGTTAAGGTTTCAACGTAGCGGTTTAAACTAGGGTTAGGGTTTAAAAGTAGGGTTTTAAACTAGGGTTAGGGTTTCAAAGTAGGGGTTTAACGTAGGGTTAGGGTTTCAAAGTAGGGTTTTAAACTAGGGTTAGGGTTTCAAAGTAGGGGTTTAAACTAGGGTTAGGGTTTCAAAGTAGGGTTTTAAACTAGAGTTAGGGTTTCAAAGTAGGGGTTTAAACTAGGGTTAGGGTTTCAAAGTAGAGGTTTAAACTAGGGTTAGGGTTTCAAAGTTGGGATCTAAACTAGGGTTAGGGATTCAAAGTAGGGGTTTAAACTAGGGTTAGGGTTTCAAAGTAGGGTTTTAAACTAGGGTTAGGGTTTCAAAGTAGGGGTTTAAACTAGGGTTAGGGTTCTAAAGTAGGGTTTTAAACTAGGGTTAGGTTTTCAAAGTAATGGTTTAAACTAGGGTTAGGGTTTCAAAGTAGGGGTTTAAACTAGGGTTAGGGTTTCAAAGTAGGGTTTTAAACTAGGGTTAGGGTTTCAAAGTAGGGGTTTAAACTAGGGTTAGGGTTCTAAAGTAGGGTTTTAAACTAGGGTTAGGTTTACAAAGTAGTGGTTTAAACTAGGGTTAAGGTTTCAACGTAGGGGTTTAAACTAGGGTTAGGGTTTAAAAGTAGGGTTTTAAACTAGGGTTAGGGTTTCAAAGTAGGGGTTTAAACTAGGGTTAGGGATTTCAAAATAGGGGTTTAAACTAGGGTTAGGGTTCTAAAGTAGGGTTTTAAACTAGGGTTAGGTTTTCAAAGTAGTGGTTTAAACTAGGGTTAAGGTTTCAACGTAGCGGTTTAAACTAGGGTTAGGGTTTAAAAGTAGGGTTTTAAACTAGGGTTAGGGTTTCAAAGTAGGGGTTTAAACTAGGGTTAGGGTTTCAAAGTAGGGGTTTTAACTAGGTTTAGGGTTGCCAAGTAATGGTTTAAACTAGGGTTAGGGTTTAAAAGTAGGGGTTTAAACTAGGGTTAGGGTTTCAAAGTAGGGGTTTAAACTAGGGTTAGGGTTTCAAAGTAGGGGTTTAAACTAGGGTTAGGGATTCAAAATAGGGGTTTAAACTAGGGTTAGGGTTCTAAAGTAGGGTTTTAAACTAGGGTTAGGTTTTCAAAGTAGTGGTTTAAACTAGGGTTAAGGTTTCAACGTAGGGGTTTAAACTAGGGTTAGGGTTTAAAAGTAGGGTTTTAAACTAGGGTTAGGGTTTGAAAGTAGGGGTTTAAACTAGGGTTAGGGTTTCAAAGTAGGGGTTTTAACTAGGTTTAGGGTTGCCAAGTAATGGTTTAAACTAGGGTTACGGTTTAAAAGTAGGGGTTTAAACTAGGATTAGGGTTTCAAAGTAGGGTTTTAAACTAGGGTTAGGGTTTCAAAGTAGGGGTTTAAACTAGGGTTAGGGATTCAAAATAGGGGTTTAAACTAGGGTTAGGGTTTCAAAGTAGGGGTTTAACGTAGGGTTAGGGTTTCAAAGTAGGGGTTTAAACTAGGGTTAGGGTTTCAAAGTTGGGATCTAAACTAGGGTTAGGGTTGCAAAGTAATGGTTTAAACTAGGGTTAGGGTTTCAAAGTAGGGGTTTAAACTAGGGTTAGGGTTTCAAAGTAGGGTTTTAAACTAGGGTTAGGGTTTCAAAGTAGGGGTTTAAACTAGGGTTAGGGTTCTAAAGTAGGGTTTTAAACTAGGGTTAGGTTTTCAAAGTAGTGGTTTAAACTAGGGTTAAGGTTTCAACGTAGGGGTTTAAACTAGGGTTAGGGTTTAAAAGTAGGGTTTTAAACTAGGGTTAGGGTTTCAAAGTAGGGGTTTAAACTAGGGGTAGGGTTTCAAAGTAGGGGTTTAAAGTAGGGTTAGGGTTTCAAAGTAGGGTTTTAAACTAGGGTTAGGGTTTCAAAGTAGGGGTTTAAACTAGGGTTAGGGTTTCAAAGTGGGGGTTTAAACTAGGGTTAGGGTTTCAAAGTGGGGGTTTAAACTAGGGTTAGGGTTTTAAACTAGGGTTAGGGTTTCAAAGTAGGGTTTTAAACTAGGGTTAGGGTTTCAAAGTAGGGGTTTAAACTAGAGTTAGGGTTTCAAAGTAGGGGTTTAAACTAGGGTTAGGGTTTCAAAGTAGGGGTTTAAACTAGGGTTAGGGTTTCAAAGTGGGGGTTTAAACTAGGGTTAGGGTTTCAAAGTGGGGGTTTAAACTAGGGTTAGGGTTTCAAAGTGGGGGTTTAAACTAGGGTTAGGGTTTCAAAGTGGGGGTTTAAACTAGGGTTAGGGTTTCAAAGTGGGGGTTTAAACTAGGGTTAGGGTTTCAAAGTGGGGGTTTAAACTAGGGTTAGGGTTTCAAAGTGGGGGTTTAAACTAGGGTTAGGGTTTCAAAGTGGGGGTTTAAACTAGGGTTAGGGTTTCAAAGTGGGGGTTTAAACAAGGGTTAGGGTTGCAAAGTAATGGTGTAAACTAGGGTTAGGGTTGCAAAGTAATGGTGTAAACTAGGGTTAGGGTTTCAAAGTAGGTGTTTAAATTAGGGTTAGGGTTTCAAACTAAGGTTAGGGTTTCAAAGTAGGGGTTTAAACTAGGGTTAGGGTTTTAAACTAGGGTTAGGGTTTCAAAGTAGGGTTTTAAACTAGGGTTAGGGTTTTAAACTAGGGTTAGGGTTTCAAAGTAGGGTTTTAAACTAGGGTTAGGGTTTCAAAGTAGGGGTTTAAACTAGGGTTAGGGTTTCAAAGTGGGGGTTTAAACTAGGGTTAGGGTTTCAAAGTGGGGGTTTAAACTAGGGTTAGGGTTTCAAAGTGGGGGTTTAAACTAGGGTTAGGGTTTCAAAGTGGGGGTTTAAACTAGGGTTAGGGTTTCAAAGTGGGGGTTTAAACTAGGGTTAGGGTTTCAAAGTGGGGGTTTAAACTAGGGTTAGGGTTTCAAAGTGGGGGTTTAAACTAGGGTTAGGGTTTCAAAGTGGGGGTTTAAACTAGGGTTAGGGTTTCAAAGTAGGGGTTTAAACTAGGGTTAGGGTTTAAAAGTAGAGGTTTAAACTAGGGTTAGGGTTCCAAAAAGGGTTTCAAACTAGGGTTAGGGTTTCAAAGTGGGGGTTTAAACTAAGGTTAGGGTTTCAAAGTAGGGTTTCAAACTAGGGTTAGGGTTTCAAAGTAGGGTTTCAAACTAGGGTAAGGGTTTCAAAGTAAGTGTGTAAACGAGGGTTAGGGTTTCAAACTAGGGTTAGGGTTTCAAAGTAGGGTTTTAAACTAGGGTAAGTGTTTCAAAGTAGGGGTTTAAACTAGGGTTAGGGTTTCAAAGTAGGGTTTTAAACTAGGGTTAGGGTTTCAAAGTAGGGTTTTAAACTAGGGTAAGTGTTTCAAAGTAGGGGTTTAAACTAGGGTTAGGGTTACAAAGTAGGGGTTTAAACTAGGGTTAGGGATTCAAAGTAGGGTTTTAAACTAGGGTTAAGGTTTCAAAGTAGGGGTTTAAACTAGGGTTAGGTTTTCAAACTAGGGTTAGGGTTTCAAAGTAGGGTTTTAAACTAGGGTTAGGGTTTCAAAGTAGGGATCTAAACTAGGGTTAGGGTTTCAAAGTAGGGGTTAAAACTAGGGTTAGGGTTTCAAAGTCGGGGTTTTAACTAGGTTTAGGGTTGCCAAGTAATGGTTTAAACTAGGGTTAGGGTTTAAAAGTAGGGGTTTAAACTAGGGTTAGGGTTTCAAAGTAGGGTTTTAAACTAGGGTTAGGGTTTCAAAGTAGGGGTTTAAACTAGGGTTAGGGATTCAAAATAGGGGTTTAAACTAGGGTTAGGGTTTCAAAGTAGGGGTTTAACGTAGGGTTAGGGTTTCAAAGTAGGGTTTTAAACTAGGGTTAGGGTTTCAAAGTAGGGGTTTAAACTAGGGTTAGGGTTTCAAAGTAGGGTTTTAAACTAGGGTTAGGGTTTCAAAGTAGGGGTTTAAACTAGGGTTAGGGTTTCAAAGTAGGGGTTTAAACTAGGGTTAGGGTTTCAAAGTTGGGATCTAAACTAGGGTTAGGGATTCAAAGTAGGGGTTTAAACTAGGGTTAGGGTTTCAAAGTAGGGTTTTAAACTATGGTTAGGGTTTCAAAGTAGGGGTTTAAACTAGGGTTAGGGTTCTAAAGTAGGGGTTTAAACTAGGGTTAGGTTTTCAAAGTAATGGTTTAAACTAGGGTTAGGGTTTCAAAGTAGGGGTTTAAACTAGGGTTAGGGTTTCAAAGTAGGGTTTTAAACTAGGGTTAGGGTTTCAAAGTAGGGGTTTAAACTAGGGTTAGGGTTCTAAAGTAGGGTTTTAAACTAGGGTTAGGTTTTCAAAGTAGTGGTTTAAACTAGGGTTAGGGTTTCAAAGTAGGGTTTTAAACTAGGGTTAGGGTTTCAAAGTAGGGATCTAAACTAGGGTTAGGGATTCAAAGTAGGGGTTAAAACTAGGGTTAGGGTTTCAAAGTAGGGGTTTTAACTAGGTTTAGGGTTGCCAAGTAATGGTTTAAACTAGGGTTAGGGTTTAAAAGTAGGGGTTTAAACTAGGGTTAGGGTTTCAAAGTAGGGTTTTAAACTAGGGTTAGGGTTTCAAAGTAGGGGTTTAAACTAGGGTTAGGGATTCAAAATAGGGGTTTAAACTAGGGTTAGGGTTTCAAAGTAGGGGTTTAACGTAGGGTTAGGGTTTCAAAGTAGGGTTTTAAACTAGGGTTAGGGTTTCAAAGTAGGGGTTTAAACTAGGGTTAGGGTTTCAAAGTAGGGGTTTAAACTAGGGTTAGGGTTCTAAAGTAGGGTTTTAAACTAGGGTTAGGTTTTCAAAGTAATGGTTTAAACTAGGGTTAGGGTTTCAAAGTAGGGGTTTAAACTAGGGTTAGGGTTTCAAAGTAGGGTTTTAAACTAGGGTTAGGGTTTCAAAGTAGGGGTTTAAACTAGGGTTAGGGTTCTAAAGTAGGGTTTTAAACTAGGGTTAGGTTTTCAAAGTAGTGGTTTAAACTAGGGTTAAGGTTTCAACGTAGGGGTTTAAACTAGGGTTAGGGTTTAAAAGTAGGGTTTTAAACTAGGTTTAGGGTTTCAAAGTAGGGGTTTAAACTAGGGTTAGGGATTTCAAAATAGGGGTTTAAACTAGGGTTAGGGTTCTAAAGTAGGGTTTTAAACTAGGGTTAGGTTTTCAAAGTAGTGGTTTAAACTAGGGTTAAGGTTTCAACGTAGCGGTTTAAACTAGGGTTAGGGTTTAAAAGTAGGGTTTTAAACTAGGGTTAGGGTTTCAAAATAGGGGTTTAAACTAGGGTTAGGGTTCTAAAGTAGGGTTTTAAACTAGGGTTAGGTTTTCAAAGTAGTGGTTTAAACTAGGGTTAAGGTTTCAACGTAGCGGTTTAAACTAGGGTTAAGGTTTCAACGTAGCGGTTTAAACTAGGGTTAGGGTTTAAAAGTAGGGTTTTAAACTAGGGTTAGGGTTTCAAAGTAGGGGTTTAACGTAGGGTTAGGGTTTCAAAGTAGGGTTTTAAACTAGGGTTAGGGTTTCAAAGTAGGGGTTTAAACTAGGGTTAGGGTTTCAAAGTAGGGGTTTAAACTAGGATTAGGGTTTTAAAGTAGGGGTTTAAACTAGGGTTAGGGTTTCAAAGTAGGGTTTTAACCTAGGGTTAGGGTTCTTAAGTAGGGGTTTAAACTCGAGTTAGGGTTTCAAAGTAGGGGTTTAAACTCGAGTTAGGGTTTCAAAGTAGGGTTTTAAACTATGGTTAAGGTTTCAAAGTAGGGGTTTAAACTAGGGTTAGGGTTTCAAAGTAGGGGTTTAAACTAGGGTTAGGGTTTCAAAGTAGGGGTTTAAAATAGGGTTAGGTTTTCAAACTAGGGTTAGGGTTTCAAGGTAGGGTTTTAAACTAGGGTTAGGGTTTCAAAGTAGGGGTTTAAACTAGGGTTAGGGTTTCAAAGTAGGGGTTTAAACTAGGGTAAGGGTTTCAAAGTAAGTGTGTAAACGAGGGTTAGGGTTTCAAACTAGGGTTAGGGTTTCAAAGTAGGGTTTTAAACTAGGGTAAGTGTTTCAAAGTAGGGGTTAAAACTAGGGTTAGGGTTTCAAAGTAGGGTTTTAAACTAGGGTTAGGGTTTCAAAGTAGGGTTTTAAACTAGGGTAAGTGTTTCAAAGTAGGGGTTTAAACTAGGGTTAGGGTTTCAAAGTAGGGGTTTAAACTAGGGTTAGGGATTCAAAGTAGTTTTTTAAACTAGGGTTAAGGTTTCAAAGTAGGGGTTTAAACTAGGGTTAGGTTTTCAAACTAGGGTTAGGGTTTCAAAGTAGGGTTTTAAACTAGGGTTAGGGTTTCAAAGTAGGGATCTAAACTAGGGTTAGGGATTCAAAGTAGGGGTTAAAACTAGGGTTAGCGTTTCAAAGTAGGGGTTTACGGTTGCCAAGTAATGGTTTAAACTAGGGTTAGGGTTTAAAAGTAGGGGTTTAAACTAGGGTTAGGGTTTCAAAGTAGGGTTTTAAACTAGGGTTAGGGTTTCAAAGTAGGGGTTTAAACTAGGGTTAGGGATTCAAAATAGGGGTTTAAACTAGGGTTAGGGTTTCAAAGTAGGGGTTTAACGTAGGGTTAGGGTTTCAAAGTAGGGGTTTAAACTAGGGTTAGGGTTTCAAAGTTGGGATCTAAACTAGGGTTAGGGATTCAAAGTAGGGGTATAAACTAGGATTAGGGTTTCAAAGTAGGGGTTTAAACTAGGGTTAGGGTTGCAAAGTAATGGTTTAAACTAGGGTTAGGGTTTCAAAGTAGGGGTTTAAACTAGGGTTAAGGTTTCAAAGTAGGGGTTTAAACTAGGGTTAGGTTTTCAAACTAGGGTTAGGGTTTCAAAGTAGGGTTTTAAACTAGGGTTAGGGTTTCAAAGTAGGGATCTAAACTAGGGTTAGGGATTCAAAGTAGGGGTTAAAACTAGGGTTAGGGTTTCAAAGTAGGGGTTTTAACTAGGTTTAGGGTTGCCAAGTAATGGTTTAAACTAGGGTTTGGGTTTAAAAGTAGGGGTTTAAAGTAGGGTTAGGGTTTCAAAGTAGGGTTTTAAACTAGGGTTAGGGTTTCAAAGTAGGGGTTTAAACTAGGGTTAGGGATTCAAAATAGGGGTTTAAACTAGGGTTAGGGTTTCAAAGTAGGGGTTTAACGTAGGGTTAGGGTTTCAAAGTAGGGTTTTAAACTAGGGTTAGGGTTTCAAAGTAGGGGTTTAAACTAGGGTTAGGGTTTCAAAGTAGGGTTTTAAACTAGGGTTAGGGTTTCAAAGTAGGGGTTTAAACTAGGGTTAGGGTTTCAAAGTAGGGGTTTAAACTAGGGTTAGGGTTTCAAAGTTGGGATCTAAACTAGGGTTAGGGATTCAAAGTAGGGGTTTAAACTAGGGTTAGGGTTTCAAAGTAGGGTTTTAAACTATGGTTAGGGTTTCAAAGTAGGGGTTTAAACTAGGGTTAGGGTTCTAAAGTAGGGTTTTAAACTAGGGTTAGGTTTTCAAAGTAATGGTTTAAACTAGGGTTAGGGTTTCAAAGTAGGGGTTTAAACTAGGGTTAGGGTTTCAAAGTAGGGTTTTAAACTAGGGTTAGGGTTTCAAAGTAGGGGTTTAAACTAGGGTTAGGGTTCTAAAGTAGGGTTTCTAGGGTTAGGTTTTCAAAGTAGTGGTTTAAACTAGGGTTAAGGTTTCAACGTAGGGGTTTAAACTAGGGTTAGGGTTTAAAAGTAGGGTTTTAAACTAGGGTTAGGGTTTCAAAGTAGGGGTTTAAACTAGGGTTAGGGATTTCAAAATAGGGGTTTAAACTAGGGTTAGGGTTCTAAAGTAGGGTTTTAAACTAGGGTTAGGTTTTCAAAGTAGTGGTTTAAACTAGGGTTAAGGTTTCAACGTAGCGGTTTAAACTAGGGTTAGGGTTTAAAAGTAGGGTTTTAAACTAGGGTTAGGGTTTCAAAATAGGGGTTTAAACTAGGGTTAGGGTTCTAAAGTAGGGTTTTAAACTAGGGTTAGGTTTTCAAAGTAGTGGTTTAAACTACGGTTAAGGTTTCAACGTAGCGGTTTAAACTAGGGTTAAGGTTTCAACGTAGCGGTTTAAACTAGGGTTAGGGTTTAAAAGTAGGGTTTTAAACTAGGGTTAGGGTTTCAAAGTAGGGGTTTAACGTAGGGTTAGGGTTTCAAAGTAGGGTTTTAAACTAGGGTTAGGGTTTCAAAGTAGGGGTTTAAACTAGGGTTAGGGTTTCAAAGTAGGGGTTTAAACTAGGATTAGGGTTTTAAAGTAGGGGTTTAAACTAGGGTTAGGGTTTCAAAGTAGGGTTTTAACCTAGGGTTAGGGTTCTTAAGTAGGGGTTTAAACTCGAGTTAGGGTTTCAAAGTAGGGGTTTAAACTCGAGTTAGGGTTTCAAAGTAGGGTTTTAAACTATGGTTAAGGTTTCAAAGTAGGGGTTTAAACTAGGGTTAGGGTTTCAAAGTAGGGGTTTAAACTAGGGTTAGGGTTTCAAAGTAGGGGTTTAAAATAGGGTTAGGTTTTCAAACTAGGGTTAGGGTTTCAAGGTAGGGTTTTAAACTAGGGTTAGGGTTTCAAAGTAGGGGTTTAAACTAGGGTTAGGGTTTCAAAGTAGGGGTTTAAACTAGGGTAAGGGTTTCAAAGTAAGTGTGTAAACGAGGGTTAGGGTTTCAAACTAGGGTTAGGGTTTCAAAGTAGGGTTTTAAACTAGGGTAAGTGTTTCAAAGTAGGGGTTTAAACTAGGGTTAGGGTTTCAAAGTAGGGTTTTAAACTAGGGTTAGGGTTTCAAAGTAGGGTTTTAAACTAGGGTAAGTGTTTCAAAGTAGGGGTTTAAACTAGGGTTAGGGTTTCAAAGTAGGGGTTTAAACTAGGGTTAGGGATTCAAAGTAGTTTTTTAAACTAGGGTTAAGGTTTCAAAGTAGGGGTTTAAACTAGGGTTAGGTTTTCAAACTAGGGTTAGGGTTTCAAAGTAGGGTTTTAAACTAGGGTTAGGGTTTCAAAGTAGGGATCTAAACTAGGGTTAGGGATTCAAAGTAGGGGTTAAAACTAGGGTTAGCGTTTCAAAGTAGGGGTTTTAACTAGGTTTACGGTTGCCAAGTAATGGTTTAAACTAGGGTTAGGGTTTAAAAGTAGGGGTTTAAACTAGGGTTAGGGTTTCAAAGTAGGGTTTTAAACTAGGGTTAGGGTTTCAAAGTAGGGGTTTAAACTAGGGTTAGGGATTCAAAATAGGGGTTTAAACTAGGGTTAGGGTTTCAAAGTAGGGGTTTAACGTAGGGTTAGGGTTTCAAAGTAGGGGTTTAAACTAGGGTTAGGGTTTCAAAGTTGGGATCTAAACTAGGGTTAGGGATTCAAAGTAGGGGTATAAACTAGGATTAGGGTTTCAAAGTAGGGGTTTAAACTAGGGTTAGGGTTGCAAAGTAATGGTTTAAACTAGGGTTAGGGTTTCAAAGTAGGGGTTTAAACTAGGGTTAGGGTTTCAAAGTAGGGTTTTAAACTAGGGTTAGGGTTTCAAAGTAGGGGTTTAAACTAGGGTTAGGGTTCTAAAGTAGGGTTTTAAACTAGGGTTAGGTTTTCAAAGTAGTGGTTTAAACTAGGGTTAAGGTTTCAACGTAGGGGTTTAAACTAGGGTTAGGGTTTAAAAGTAGGGTTTTAAACTAGGGTTAGGGTTTCAAAGTAGGGGTTTAAACTAGGGTTAGGGTTTCAAAGTAGGGGTTTAAAGTAGGGTTAGGGTTTCAAAGTAGGGTTTTAAACTAGGGTTAGGGTTTCAAAGTAGGGGTTTAAACTAGGGTTAGGGTTTCAAAGTGGGGGTTTAAACTAGGGTTAGGGTTTCAAAGTGGGGGTTTAAACTAGGGTTAGGGTTTTAAACTAGGGTTAGGGTTTCAAAGTAGGGTTTTAAACTAGGGTTAGGGTTTCAAAGTAGGGGTTTAAACTAGAGTTAGGGTTTCAAAGTAGGGGTTTAAACTAGGGTTAGGGTTTCAAAGTAGGGGTTTAAACTAGGGTTAGGGTTTCAAAGTGGGGGTTTAAACTAGGGTTAGGGTTTCAAAGTGGGGGTTTAAACTAGGGTTAGGGTTTCAAAGTGGGGGTTTAAACTAGGGTTAGGGTTTCAAAGTGGGGGTTTAAACTAGGGTTAGGGTTTCAAAGTGGGGGTTTAAACTAGGGTTAGGGTTTCAAAGTGGGGGTTTAAACTAGGGTTAGGGTTTCAAAGTGGGGGTTTAAACTAGGGTTAGGGTTTCAAAGTGGGGGTTTAAACTAGGGTTAGGGTTTCAAAGTAGGGGTTTAAACAAGGGTTAGGGTTGCAAAGTAATGGTGTAAACTAGGGTTAGGGTTGCAAAGTAATGGTGTAAACTAGGGTTAGGGTTTCAAAGTAGGTGTTTAAATTAGGGTTAGGGTTTCAAACTAAGGTTAGGGTTTCAAAGTAGGGGTTTAAACTAGGGTTAGGGTTTTAAACTAGGGTTAGGGTTTCAAAGTAGGGTTTTAAACTAGGGTTAGGGTTTCAAAGTAGGGGTTTAAACTAGGGTTAGGGTTTCAAAGTGGGGGTTTAAACTAGGGTTAGGGTTTCAAAGTGGGGGTTTAAACTAGGGTTAGGGTTTCAAAGTGGGGGTTTAAACTAGGGTTAGGGTTTCAAAGTGGGGGTTTAAACTAGGGTTAGGGTTTCAAAGTGGGGGTTTAAACTAGGGTTAGGGTTTCAAAGTGGGGGTTTAAACTAGGGTTAGGGTTTCAAAGTGGGGGTTTAAACTAGGGTTAGGGTTTCAAAGTAGGGGTTTAAACTAGGGTTAGGGTTTAAAAGTAGAGGTTTAAACTAGGGTTAGGGTTCCAAAAAGGGTTTCAAACTAGGGTTAGGGTTTCAAAGTGGGGGTTTAAACTAAGGTTAGGGTTTCAAAGTAGGGTTTCAAACTAGGGTTAGGGTTTCAAAGTAGGGTTTCAAACTAGGGTAAGGGTTTCAAAGTAAGTGTGTAAACGAGGGTTAGGGTTTCAAACTAGGGTTAGGGTTTCAAAGTAGGGTTTTAAACTAGGGTAAGTGTTTCAAAGTAGGGGTTTAAACTAGGGTTAGGGTTTCAAAGTAGGGTTTTAAACTAGGGTTAGGGTTTCAAAGTAGGGTTTTAAACTAGGGTAAGTGTTTCAAAGTAGGGGTTTAAACTAGGGTTAGGGTTTCAAAGTAGGGGTTTAAACTAGGGTTAGGGATTCAAAGTAGGGTTTTAAACTAGGGTTAAGGTTTCAAAGTAGGGGTTTAAACTAGGGTTAGGTTTTCAAACTAGGGTTAGGGTTTCAAAGTAGGGTTTTAAACTAGGGTTAGGGTTTCAAAGTAGGGATCTAAACTAGGGTTAGGGATTCAAAGTAGGGGTTAAAACTAGGGTTAGCGTTTCAAAGTAGGGGTTTTAACTAGGTTTACGGTTGCCAAGTAATGGTTTAAACTAGGGTTAGGGTTTAAAAGTAGGGGTTTAAACTAGGGTTAGGGTTTCAAAGTAGGGTTTTAAACTAGGGTTAGGGTTTCAAAGTAGGGGTTTAAACTAGGGTTAGGGATTCAAAATAGGGGTTTAAACTAGGGTTAGGGTTTCAAAGTAGGGGTTTAACGTAGGGTTAGGGTTTCAAAGTAGGGGTTTAAACTAGGGTTAGGGTTTCAAAGTTGGGATCTAAACTAGGGTTAGGGATTCAAAGTAGGGGTATAAACTAGGATTAGGGTTTCAAAGTAGGGGTTTAAACTAGGGTTAGGGTTGCAAAGTAATGGTTTAAACTAGGGTTAGGGTTTCAAAGTAGGGGTTTAAACTAGGGTTAAGGTTTCAAAGTAGGGGTTTAAACTAGGGTTAGGTTTTCAAACTAGGGTTAGGGTTTCAAAGTAGGGTTTTAAACTAGGGTTAGGGTTTCAAAGTAGGGATCTAAACTAGGGTTAGGGATTCAAAGTAGGGGTTAAAACTAGGGTTAGGGTTTCAAAGTAGGGGTTTTAACTAGGTTTAGGGTTGCCAAGTAATGGTTTAAACTAGGGTTAGGGTTTAAAAGTAGGGGTTTAAACTAGGGTTAGGGTTTCAAAGTAGGGTTTTAAACTAGGGTTAGGGTTTCAAAGTAGGGGTTTAAACTAGGGTTAGGGATTCAAAATAGGGGTTTAAACTAGGGTTAGGGTTTCAAAGTAGGGGTTTAACGTAGGGTTAGGGTTTCAAAGTAGGGTTTTAAACTAGGGTTAGGGTTTCAAAGTAGGGGTTTAAACTAGGGTTAGGGTTTCAAAGTAGGGTTTTAAACTAGGGTTAGGGTTTCAAAGTAGGGGTTTAAACTAGGGTTAGGGTTTCAAAGTAGGGGTTTAAACTAGGGTTAGGGATTCAAAGTAGGGGTTTAAACTAGGGTTAGGGTTTCAAAGTAGGGTTTTAAACTATGGTTAGGGTTTCAAAGTAGGGGTTTAAACTAGGGTTAGGGTTCTAAAGTAGGGTTTTAAACTAGGGTTAGGTTTTCAAAGTAATGGTTTAAACTAGGGTTAGGGTTTCAAAGTAGGGGTTTAAACTAGGGTTAGGGTTTCAAAGTAGGGGTTTAAACTAGGGTTAGGGATTTCAAAATAGGGGTTTAAACTAGGGTTAGGGTTCTAAAGTAGGGTTTTAAACTAGGGTTAGGTTTTCAAAGTAGTGGTTTAAACTAGGGTTAAGGTTTCAACGTAGCGGTTTAAACTAGGGTTAGGGTTTAAAAGTAGGGTTTTAAACTAGGGTTAGGGTTTCAAAATAGGGGTTTAAACTAGGGTTAGGGTTCTAAAGTAGGGTTTTAAACTAGGGTTAGGTTTTCAAAGTAGTGGTTTAAACTAGGGTTAAGGTTTCAACGTAGCGGTTTAAACTAGGGTTAAGGTTTCAACGTAGCGGTTTAAACTAGGGTTAGGGTTTAAAAGTAGGGTTTTAAACTAGGGTTAGGGTTTCAAAGTAGGGGTTTAACGTAGGGTTAGGGTTTCAAAGTAGGGTTTTAAACTAGGGTTAGGGTTTCAAAGTAGGGGTTTAAACTAGGGTTAGGGTTTCAAAGTAGGGGTTTAAACTAGGATTAGGGTTTTAAAGTAGGGGTTTAAACTAGGGTTAGGGTTTCAAAGTAGGGTTTTAACCTAGGGTTAGGGTTCTTAAGTAGGGGTTTAAACTCGAGTTAGGGTTTCAAAGTAGGGGTTTAAACTCGAGTTAGGGTTTCAAAGTAGGGTTTTAAACTATGGTTAAGGTTTCAAAGTAGGGGTTTAAACTAGGGTTAGGGTTTCAAAGTAGGGTTTTAAACTAGGGTTAGGGTTTCAAAGTAGGGGTTTAAACTAGGGTTAGGGTTTCAAAGTAGGGGTTTAAACTAGGGTAAGGGTTTCAAAGTAAGTGTGTAAACGAGGGTTAGGGTTTCAAACTAGGGTTAGGGTTTCAAAGTAGGGTTTTAAACTAGGGTAAGTGTTTCAAAGTAGGGGTTTAAACTAGGGTTAGGGTTTCAAAGTAGGGTTTTAAACTAGGGTTAGGGTTTCAAAGTAGGGTTTTAAACTAGGGTAAGTGTTTCAAAGTAGGGGTTTAAACTAGGGTTAGGGTTTCAAAGTAGGGGTTTAAACTAGGGTTAGGGATTCAAAGTAGTTTTTTAAACTAGGGTTAAGGTTTCAAAGTAGGGGTTTAAACTAGGGTTAGGTTTTCAAACTAGGGTTAGGGTTTCAAAGTAGGGTTTTAAACTAGGGTTAGGGTTTCAAAGTAGGGATCTAAACTAGGGTTAGGGATTCAAAGTAGGGGTTAAAACTAGGGTTAGCGTTTCAAAGTAGGGGTTTTAACTAGGTTTACGGTTGCCAAGTAATGGTTTAAACTAGGGTTAGGGTTTAAAAGTAGGGGTTTAAACTAGGGTTAGGGTTTCAAAGTAGGGTTTTAAACTAGGGTTAGGGTTTCAAAGTAGGGGTTTAAACTAGGGTTAGGGATTCAAAATAGGGGTTTAAACTAGGGTTAGGGTTTCAAAGTAGGGGTTTAACGTAGGGTTAGGGTTTCAAAGTAGGGGTTTAAACTAGGGTTAGGGTTTCAAAGTTGGGATCTAAACTAGGGTTAGGGATTCAAAGTAGGGGTATAAACTAGGATTAGGGTTTCAAAGTAGGGGTTTAAACTAGGGTTAGGGTTGCAAAGTAATGGTTTAAACTAGGGTTAGGGTTTCAAAGTAGGGGTTTAAACTAGGGTTAGGGTTTCAAAGTAGGGTTTTAAACTAGGGTTAGGGTTTCAAAGTAGGGGTTTAAACTAGGGTTAGGGTTCTAAAGTAGGGTTTTAAACTAGGGTTAGGTTTTCAAAGTAGTGGTTTAAACTAGGGTTAAGGTTTCAACGTAGGGGTTTAAACTAGGGTTAGGGTTTAAAAGTAGGGTTTTAAACTAGGGTTAGGGTTTCAAAGTAGGGGTTTAAACTAGGGTTAGGGTTTCAAAGTAGGGGTTTAAAGTAGGGTTAGGGTTTCAAAGTAGGGTTTTAAACTAGGGTTAGGGTTTCAAAGTAGGGGTTTAAACTAGGGTTAGGGTTTCAAAGTGGGGGTTTAAACTAGGGTTAGGGTTTCAAAGTGGGGGTTTAAACTAGGGTTAGGGTTTTAAACTAGGGTTAGGGTTTCAAAGTAGGGTTTTAAACTAGGGTTAGGGTTTCAAAGTAGGGGTTTAAACTAGAGTTAGGGTTTCAAAGTAGGGGTTTAAACTAGGGTTAGGGTTTCAAAGTAAGGGTTTAAACTAGGGTTAGGGTTTCAAAGTGGGGGTTTAAACTAGGGTTAGGGTTTCAAAGTGGGGGTTTAAACTAGGGTTAGGGTTTCAAAGTGGGGGTTTAAACTAGGGTTAGGGTTTCAAAGTGGGGGTTTAAACTAGGGTTAGGGTTTCAAAGTGGGGGTTTAAACTAGGGTTAGGGTTTCAAAGTGGGGGTTTAAACTAGGGTTAGGGTTTCAAAGTGGGGGTTTAAACTAGGGTTAGGGTTTCAAAGTGGGGGTTTAAACTAGGGTTAGGGTTTCAAAGTAGGGGTTTAAACAAGGGTTAGGGTTGCAAAGTAATGGTGTAAACTAGGGTTAGGGTTGCAAAGTAATGGTGTAAACTAGGGTTAGGGTTTCAAAGTAGGTGTTTAAATTAGGGTTAGGGTTTCAAACTAAGGTTAGGGTTTCAAAGTAGGGGTTTAAACTAGGGTTAGGGTTTTAAACTAGGGTTAGGGTTTCAAAGTAGGGTTTTAAACTAGGGTTAGGGTTTCAAAGTAGGGGTTTAAACTAGGGTTAGGGTTTCAAAGTGGGGGTTTAAACTAGGGTTAGGGTTTCAAAGTGGGGGTTTAAACTAGGGTTAGGGTTTCAAAGTGGGGGTTTAAACTAGGGTTAGGGTTTCAAAGTGGGGGTTTAAACTAGGGTTAGGGTTTCAAAGTGGGGGTTTAAACTAGGGTTAGGGTTTCAAAGTGGGGGTTTAAACTAGGGTTAGGGTTTCAAAGTGGGGGTTTAAACTAGGGTTAGGGTTTCAAAGTAGGGGTTTAAACTAGGGTTAGGGTTTAAAAGTAGAGGTTTAAACTAGGGTTAGGGTTCCAAAAAGGGTTTCAAACTAGGGTTAGGGTTTCAAAGTGGGGGTTTAAACTAGGGTTAGGGTTTCAAAGTAGGGTTTCAAACTAGGGTTAGGGTTTCAAAGTAGGGTTTCAAACTAGGGTAAGGGTTTCAAAGTAAGTGTGTAAACGAGGGTTAGGGTTTCAAACTAGGGTTAGGGTTTCAAAGTAGGGTTTTAAACTAGGGTAAGTGTTTCAAAGTAGGGGTTTAAACTAGGGTTAGGGTTTCAAAGTAGGGTTTTAAACTAGGGTTAGGGTTTCAAAGTAGGGTTTTAAACTAGGGTAAGTGTTTCAAAGTAGGGGTTTAAACTAGGGTTAGGGATTCAAAGTAGGGTTTTAAACTAGGGTTAAGGTTTCAAAGTAGGGGTTTAAACTAGGGTTAGGTTTTCAAACTAGGGTTAGGGTTTCAAAGTAGGGTTTTAAACTAGGGTTAGGGTTTCAAAGTAGGGATCTAAACTAGGGTTAGGGATTCAAAGTAGGGGTTAAAACTAGGGTTAGGGTTTCAAAGTAGGGGTTTTAACTAGGTTTAGGGTTGCCAAGTAATGGTTTAAACTAGGGTTAGGGTTTAAAAGTAGGGGTTTAAACTAGGGTTAGGGTTTCAAAGTAGGGTTTTAAACTAGGGTTAGGGTTTCAAAGTAGGGGTTTAAACTAGGGTTAGGGATTCAAAATAGGGGTTTAAACTAGGGTTAGGGTTTCAAAGTAGGGGTTTAACGTAGGGTTAGGGTTTCAAAGTAGGGTTTTAAACTAGGGTTAGGGTTTCAAAGTAGGGGTTTAAACTAGGGTTAGGGTTTCAAAGTAGGGTTTTAAACTAGGGTTAGGGTTTCAAAGTAGGGGTTTAAACTAGGGTTAGGGTTTCAAAGTAGGGGTTTAAACTAGGGTTAGGGTTTCAAAGTTGGGATCTAAACTAGGGTTAGGGATTCAAAGTAGGGGTTTAAACTAGGGTTAGGGTTTCAAAGTAGGGTTTTAAACTATGGTTAGGGTTTCAAAGTAGGGGTTTAAACTAGGGTTAGGGTTCTAAAGTAGGGTTTTAAACTAGGGTTAGGTTTTCAAAGTAATGGTTTAAACTAGGGTTAGGGTTTCAAAGTAGGGGTTTAAACTAGGGTTAGGGTTTCAAAGTAGGGTTTTAAACTAGGGTTAGGGTTTCAAAGTAGGGGTTTAAACTAGGGTTAGGGTTCTAAAGTAGGGTTTTAAACTAGGGTTAGGTTTTCAAAGTAGTGGTTTAAACTAGGGTTAAGGTTTCAACGTAGGGGTTTAAACTAGGGTTAGGGTTTAAAAGTAGGGTTTTAAACTAGGGTTAGGGTTTCAAAGTAGGGGTTTAAACTAGGGTTAGGGATTTCAAAATAGGGGTTTAAACTAGGGTTAGGGTTCTAAAGTAGGGTTTTAAACTAGGGTTAGGTTTTCAAAGTAGTGGTTTAAACTAGGGTTAAGGTTTCAACGTAGCGGTTTAAACTAGGGTTAGGGTTTAAAAGTAGGGTTTTAAACTAGGGTTAGGGTTTCAAAATAGGGGTTTAAACTAGGGTTAGGGTTCTAAAGTAGGGTTTTAAACTAGGGTTAGGTTTTCAAAGTAGTGGTTTAAACTAGGGTTAAGGTTTCAACGTAGCGGTTTAAACTAGGGTTAAGGTTTCAACGTAGCGGTTTAAACTAGGGTTAGGGTTTAAAAGTAGGGTTTTAAACTAGGGTTAGGGTTTCAAAGTAGGGGTTTAACGTAGGGTTAGGGTTTCAAAGTAGGGTTTTAAACTAGGGTTAGGGTTTCAAAGTAGGGGTTTAAACTAGGGTTAGGGTTTCAAAGTAGGGGTTTAAACTAGGATTAGGGTTTTAAAGTAGGGGTTTAAACTAGGGTTAGGGTTTCAAAGTAGGGTTTTAACCTAGGGTTAGGGTTCTTAAGTAGGGGTTTAAACTCGAGTTAGAGTTTCAAAGTAGGGGTTTAAACTCGAGTTAGGGTTTCAAAGTAGGGTTTTAAACTATGGTTAAGGTTTCAAAGTAGGGGTTTAAACTAGGGTTAGGGTTTCAAAGTAGGGGTTTAAACTAGGGTTAGGGTTTCAAAGTAGGGGTTTAAAATAGGGTTAGGTTTTCAAACTAGGGTTAGGGTTTCAAGGTAGGGTTTTAAACTAGGGTTAGGGTTTCAAAGTAGGGGTTTAAACTAGGGTTAGGGTTTCAAAGTAGGGGTTTAAACTAGGGTAAGGGTTTCAAAGTAAGTGTGTAAACGAGGGTTAGGGTTTCAAACTAGGGTTAGGGTTTCAAAGTAGGGTTTTAAACTAGGGTAAGTGTTTCAAAGTAGGGGTTTAAACTAGGGTTAGGGTTTCAAAGTAGGGTTTTAAACTAGGGTTAGGGTTTCAAAGTAGGGTTTTAAACTAGGGTAAGTGTTTCAAAGTAGGGGTTTAAACTAGGGTTAGGGTTTCAAAGTAGGGGTTTAAACTAGGGTTAGGGATTCAAAGTAGGGTTTTAAACTAGGGTTAAGGTTTCAAAGTAGGGGTTTAAACTAGGGTTAGGTTTTCAAACTAGGGTTAGGGTTTCAAAGTAGGGTTTTAAACTAGGGTTAGGGTTTCAAAGTAGGGATCTAAACTAGGGTTAGGGATTCAAAGTAGGGGTTAAAACTAGGGTTAGCGTTTCAAAGTAGGGGTTTTAACTAGGTTTACGGTTGCCAAGTAATGGTTTAAACTAGGGTTAGGGTTTAAAAGTAGGGGTTTAAACTAGGGTTAGGGTTTCAAAGTAGGGTTTTAAACTAGGGTTAGGGTTTCAAAGTAGGGGTTTAAACTAGGGTTAGGGATTCAAAATAGGGGTTTAAACTAGGGTTAGGGTTTCAAAGTAGGGGTTTAACGTAGGGTTAGGGTTTCAAAGTAGGGGTTTAAACTAGGGTTAGGGTTTCAAAGTTGGGATCTAAACTAGGGTTAGGGATTCAAAGTAGGGGTATAAACTAGGATTAGGGTTTCAAAGTAGGGGTTTAAACTAGGGTTAGGGTTGCAAAGTAATGGTTTAAACTAGGGTTAGGGTTTTAAAGTAGGGTTTTAAACTAGGGTTAGGTTTTCAAAGTAGTGGTTTAAACTAGGGTTAAGGTTTCAACGTAGGGGTTTAAACTAGGGTTAGGGTTTAAAAGTAGGGTTTTAAACTAGGGTTAGGGTTTCAAAGTAGGGGTTTAAACTAGGGTTAGGGTTTCAAAGTAGGGGTTTAAAGTAGGGTTAGGGTTTCAAAGTAGGGTTTTAAACTAGGGTTAGGGTTTCAAAGTAGGGGTTTAAACTAGGGTTAGGGTTTCAAAGTGGGGGTTTAAACTAGGGTTAGGGTTTCAAAGTGGGGGTTTAAACTAGGGTTAGGGTTTTAAACTAGGGTTAGGGTTTCAAAGTAGGGTTTTAAACTAGGGTTAGGGTTTCAAAGTAGGGGTTTAAACTAGAGTTAGGGTTTCAAAGTAGGGGTTTAAACTAGGGTTAGGGTTTCAAAGTAGGGGTTTAAACTAGGGTTAGGGTTTCAAAGTGGGGGTTTAAACTAGGGTTAGGGTTTCAAAGTGGGGGTTTAAACTAGGGTTAGGGTTTCAAAGTGGGGGTTTAAACTAGGGTTAGGGTTTCAAAGTGGGGGTTTAAACTAGGGTTAGGGTTTCAAAGTGGGGGTTTAAACTAGGGTTAGGGTTTCAAAGTGGGGGTTTAAACTAGGGTTAGGGTTTCAAAGTGGGGGTTTAAACTAGGGTTAGGGTTTCAAAGTAGGGGTTTAAACAAGGGTTAGGGTTGCAAAGTAATGGTGTAAACTAGGGTTAGGGTTGCAAAGTAATGGTGTAAACTAGGGTTAGGGTTTCAAAGTAGGTGTTTAAATTAGGGTTAGGGTTTCAAACTAAGGTTAGGGTTTCAAAGTAGGGGTTTAAACTAGGGTTAGGGTTTTAAACTAGGGTTAGGGTTTCAAAGTAGGGTTTTAAACTAGGGTTAGGGTTTCAAAGTAGGGGTTTAAACTAGGGTTAGGGTTTCAAAGTGGGGGTTTAAACTAGGGTTAGGGTTTCAAAGTGGGGGTTTAAACTAGGGTTAGGGTTTCAAAGTGGGGGTTTAAACTAGGGTTAGGGTTTCAAAGTGGGGGTTTAAACTAGGGTTAGGGTTTCAAAGTGGGGGTTTAAACTAGGGTTAGGGTTTGAAAGTGGGGGTTTAAACTAGGGTTAGGGTTTCAAAGTGGGGGTTTAAACTAGGGTTAGGGTTTCAAAGTGGGGGTTTAAACTAGGGTTAGGGTTTCAAAGTGGGGGTTTAAACTAGGGTTAGGGTTTCAAAGTGGGGGTTTAAACTAGGGTTAGGGTTTCAAAGTGGGGGTTTAAACTAGGGTTAGGGTTTCAAAGTGGGGGTTTAAACTAGGGTTAGGGTTTCAAAGTAGGGGTTTAAACTAGGGTTAGGGTTTAAAAGTAGAGGTTTAAACTAGGGTTAGGGTTCCAAAAAGGGTTTCAAACTAGGGTTAGGGTTTCAAAGTGGGGGTTTAAACTAAGGTTAGGGTTTCAAAGTAGGGTTTCAAACTAGGGTTAGGGTTTCAAAGTAGGGTTTCAAACTAGGGTAAGGGTTTCAAAGTAAGTGTGTAAATGAGGGTTAGGGTTTCAAACTAGGGTTAGGGTTTCAAAGTAGGGTTTTAAACTAGGGTAAGTGTTTCAAAGTAGGGGTTTAAACTAGGGTTAGGGTTTCAAAGTAGGGTTTTAAACTAGGGTTAGGGTTACAAAGTAGGGGTTTAAACTAGGGTTAGGGATTCAAAGTAGGGTTTTAAACTAGGGTTAAGGTTTCAAAGTAGGGGTTTAAACTAGGGTTAGGTTTTCAAACTAGGGTTAGGGTTTCAAAGTAGGGTTTTAAACTAGGGTTAGGGTTTCAAAGTAGGGATCTAAACTAGGGTTAGGGATTCAAAGTAGGGGTTAAAACTAGGGTTAGGGTTTCAAAGTCGGGGTTTTAACTAGGTTTAGGGTTGCCAAGTAATGGTTTAAACTAGGGTTAGGGTTTAAAAGTAGGGGTTTAAACTAGGGTTAGGGTTTCAAAGTAGGGTTTTAAACTAGGGTTAGGGTTTCAAAGTAGGGGTTTAAACTAGGGTTAGGGATTCAAAATAGGGGTTTAAACTAGGGTTAGGGTTTCAAAGTAGGGGTTTAACGTAGGGTTAGGGTTTCAAAGTAGGGTTTTAAACTAGGGTTAGGGTTTCAAAGTAGGGGTTTAAACTAGGGTTAGGGTTTCAAAGTAGGGTTTTAAACTAGGGTTAGGGTTTCAAAGTAGGGGTTTAAACTAGGGTTAGGGTTTCAAAGTAGGGGTTTAAACTAGGGTTAGGGTTTCAAAGTTGGGATCTAAACTAGGGTTAGGGATTCAAAGTAGGGGTTTAAACTAGGGTTAGGGTTTCAAAGTAGGGTTTTAAACTATGGTTAGGGTTTCAAAGTAGGGGTTTAAACTAGGGTTAGGGTTCTAAAGTAGGGGTTTAAACTAGGGTTAGGTTTTCAAAGTAATGGTTTAAACTAGGGTTAGGGTTTCAAAGTAGGGGTTTAAACTAGGGTTAGGGTTTCAAAGTAGGGTTTTAAACTAGGGTTAGGGTTTCAAAGTAGGGGTTTAAACTAGGGTTAGGGTTTCAAAGTAGGGGTTTAAACTAGGGTTAGGGTTCTAAAGTAGGGTTTTAAACTAGGGTTAGGTTTTCAAAGTAGTGGTTTAAACTAGGGTTAAGGTTTCAACGTAGGGGTTTAAACTAGGGTTAGGGTTTAAAAGTAGGGTTTTAAACTAGGGTTAGGGTTTCAAAGTAGGGGTTTAAACTAGGGTTAGGGATTTCAAAATAGGGGTTTAAACTAGGGTTAGGGTTCTAAAGTAGGGTTTTAAACTAGGGTTAGGTTTTCAAAGTAGTGGTTTAAACTAGGGTTAAGGTTTCAATGTAGCGGTTTAAACTAGGGTTAGGGTTTAAAAGTAGGGTTTTAAACTAGGGTTAGGGTTTCAAAATAGGGGTTTAAACTAGGGTTAGGGTTCTAAAGTAGGGTTTTAAACTAGGGTTAGGTTTTCAAAGTAGCGGTTTAAACTAGGGTTAAGGTTTCAACGTAGCGGTTTAAACTAGGGTTAAGGTTTCAACGTAGCGGTTTAAACTAGGGTTAGGGTTTAAAAGTAGGGTTTTAAACTAGGGTTAGGGTTTCAAAGTAGGGGTTTAACGTAGGGTTAGGGTTTCAAAGTAGGGTTTTAAACTAGGGTTAGGGTTTCAAAGTAGGGGTTTAAACTAGGGTTAGGGTTTCAAAGTAGGGTTTTAAACTAGGGTTAGGGTTTCAAAGTAGGGGTTTAAACTAGGGTTAGGGTTTCAAAGTAGGGGTTTAAACTAGGGTTAGGGTTTCAAAGTTGGGATCTAAACTAGGGTTAGGGATTCAAAGTAGGGGTTTAAACTAGGGTTAGGGTTTCAAAGTAGGGTTTTAAACTAGGGTTAGGGTTTCAAAGTAGGGGTTTAAACTAGGGTTAGGGTTCTAAAGTAGGGTTTTAAACTAGGGTTAGGTTTTCAAAGTAATGGTTTAAACTAGGGTTAGGGTTTCAAAGTAGGGGTTTAAACTAGGGTTAGGGTTTCAAAGTAGGGTTTTAAACTAGGGTTAGGGTTTCAAAGTAGGGGTTTAAACTAGGGTTAGGGTTCTAAAGTAGGGTTTTAAACTAGGGTTAGGTTTTCAAAGTAGTGGTTTAAACTAGGGTTAAGGTTTCAACGTAGGGGTTTAAACTAGGGTTAGGGTTTAAAAGTAGGGTTTTAAACTAGGGTTAGGGTTTCAAAGTAGGGGTTTAAACTAGGGTTAGGGTTTCAAAGTAGGGGTTTAAAGTAGGGTTAGGGTTTCAAAGTAGGGTTTTAAACTAGGGTTAGGGTTTCAAAGTAGGGGTTTAAACTAGGGTTAGGGTTTCAAAGTGGGGGTTTAAACTAGGGTTAGGGTTTCAAAGTGGGGGTTTAAACTAGGGTTAGGGTTTTAAACTAGGGTTAGGGTTTCAAAGTAGGGTTTTAAACTAGGGTTAGGGTTTCAAAGTAGGGGTTTAAACTAGAGTTAGGGTTTCAAAGTAGGGGTTTAAACTAGGGTTAGGGTTTCAAAGTAGGGGTTTAAACTAGGGTTAGGGTTTCAAAGTGGGGGTTTAAAATAGGGTTAGGGTTTCAAAGTGGGGGTTTAAACTAGGGTTAGGGTTTCAAAGTGGGGGTTTAAACTAGGGTTAGGGTTTCAAAGTGGGGGTTTAAACTAGGGTTAGGGTTTCAAAGTGGGGGTTTAAACTAGGGTTAGGGTTTCAAAGTGGGGGTTTAAACTAGGGTTAGGGTTTCAAAGTGGGGGTTTAAACTAGGGTTAGGGTTTCAAAGTGGGGGTTTAAACTAGGGTTAGGGTTTCAAAGTGGGGGTTTAAACAAGGGTTAGGGTTGCAAAGTAATGGTGTAAACTAGGGTTAGGGTTGCAAAGTAATGGTGTAAACTAGGGTTAGGGTTTCAAAGTAGGTGTTTAAATTAGGGTTAGGGTTTCAAACTAAGGTTAGGGTTTCAAAGTAGGGGTTTAAACTAGGGTTAGGGTTTTAAACTAGGGTTAGGGTTTCAAAGTAGGGTTTTAAACTAGGGTTAGGGTTTTAAACTAGGGTTAGGGTTTCAAAGTAGGGTTTTAAACTAGGGTTAGGGTTTCAAAGTAGGGGTTTAAACTAGGGTTAGGGTTTCAAAGTGGGGGTTTAAACTAGGGTTAGGGTTTCAAAGTGGGGGTTTAAACTAGGGTTAGGGTTTCAAAGTGGGGGTTTAAACTAGGGTTAGGGTTTCAAAGTGGGGGTTTAAACTAGGGTTAGGGTTTCAAAGTGGGGGTTTAAACTAGGGTTAGGGTTTCAAAGTGGGGGTTTAAACTAGGGTTAGGGTTTCAAAGTGGGGGTTTAAACTAGGGTTAGGGTTTCAAAGTGGGGGTTTAAACTAGGGTTAGGGTTTCAAAGTAGGGGTTTAAACTAGGGTTAGGGTTTAAAAGTAGAGGTTTAAACTAGGGTTAGGGTTCCAAAAAGGGTTTCAAACTAGGGTTAGGGTTTCAAAGTGGGGGTTTAAACTAAGGTTAGGGTTTCAAAGTAGGGTTTCAAACTAGGGTTAGGGTTTCAAAGTAGGGTTTCAAACTAGGGTAAGGGTTTCAAAGTAAGTGTGTAAATGAGGGTTAGGGTTTCAAACTAGGGTTAGGGTTTCAAAGTAGGGTTTTAAACTAGGGTAAGTGTTTCAAAGTAGGGGTTTAAACTAGGGTTAGGGTTTCAAAGTAGGGTTTTAAACTAGGGTTAGGGTTACAAAGTAGGGGTTTAAACTAGGGTTAGGGATTCAAAGTAGGGTTTTAAACTAGGGTTAAGGTTTCAAAGTAGGGGTTTAAACTAGGGTTAGGTTTTCAAACTAGGGTTAGGGTTTAAAAGTAGGGTTTTAAACTAGGGTTAGGGTTTCAAAGTAGGGATCTAAACTAGGGTTAGGGATTCAAAGTAGGGGTTAAAACTAGGGTTAGGGTTTCAAAGTCGGGGTTTTAACTAGGTTTAGGGTTGCCAAGTAATGGTTTAAACTAGGGTTAGGGTTTAAAAGTAGGGGTTTAAACTAGGGTTAGGGTTTCAAAGTAGGGTTTTAAACTAGGGTTAGGGTTTCAAAGTAGGGGTTTAAACTAGGGTTAGGGATTCAAAATAGGGTTTTAAACTAGGGTTAGGGTTTCAAAGTAGGGGTTTAACGTAGGGTTAGGGTTTCAAAGTAGGGTTTTAAACTAGGGTTAGGGTTTCAAAGTAGGGGTTTAAACTAGGGTTAGGGTTTCAAAGTAGGGTTTTAAACTAGGGTTAGGGTTTCAAAGTAGGGGTTTAAACTAGGGTTAGGGTTTCAAAGTAGGGGTTTAAACTAGGGTTAGGGTTTCAAAGTTGGGATCTAAACTAGGGTTAGGGATTCAAAGTAGGGGTTTAAACTAGGGTTAGGGTTTCAAAGTAGGGTTTTAAACTATGGTTAGGGTTTCAAAGTAGGGGTTTAAACTAGGGTTAGGGTTCTAAAGTAGGGGTTTAAACTAGGGTTAGGTTTTCAAAGTAATGGTTTAAACTAGGGTTAGGGTTTCAAAGTAGGGGTTTAAACTAGGGTTAGGGTTTCAAAGTAGGGTTTTAAACTAGGGTTAGGGTTTCAAAGTAGGGGTTTAAACTAGGGTTAGGGTTTCAAAGTAGGGGTTTAAACTAGGGTTAGGGTTCTAAAGTAGGGTTTTAAACTAGGGTTAGGTTTTCAAAGTAGTGGTTTAAACTAGGGTTAAGGTTTCAACGTAGGGGTTTAAACTAGGGTTAGGGTTTAAAAGTAGGGTTTTAAACTAGGGTTAGGGTTTCAAAGTAGGGGTTTAAACTAGGGTTAGGGATTTCAAAATAGGGGTTTAAACTAGGGTTAGGGTTCTAAAGTAGGGTTTTAAACTAGGGTTAGGTTTTCAAAGTAGTGGTTTAAACTAGGGTTAAGGTTTCAACGTAGCGGTTTAAACTAGGGTTAGGGTTTAAAAGTAGGGTTTTAAACTAGGGTTAGGGTTTCAAAATAGGGGTTTAAACTAGGGTTAGGGTTCTAAAGTAGGGTTTTAAACTAGGGTTAGGTTTTCAAAGTAGCGGTTTAAACTAGGGTTAAGGTTTCAACGTAGCGGTTTAAACTAGGGTTAAGGTTTCAACGTAGCGGTTTAAACTAGGGTTAGGGTTTAAAAGTAGGGTTTTAAACTAGGGTTAGGGTTTCAAAGTAGGGGTTTAACGTAGGGTTAGGGTTTCAAAGTAGGGTTTTAAACTAGGGTTAGGGTTTCAAAGTAGGGGTTTAAACTAGGGTTAGGGTTTCAAAGTAGGGTTTTAAACTAGGGTTAGGGTTTCAAAGTAGGGGTTTAAACTAGGGTTAGGGTTTCAAAGTAGGGGTTTAAACTAGGGTTAGGGTTTCAAAGTTGGGATCTAAACTAGGGTTAGGGATTCAAAGTAGGGGTTTAAACTAGGGTTAGGGTTTCAAAGTAGGGTTTTAAACTAGGGTTAGGGTTTCAAAGTAGGGGTTTAAACTAGGGTTAGGGTTCTAAAGTAGGGTTTTAAACTAGGGTTAGGTTTTCAAAGTAATGGTTTAAACTAGGGTTAGGGTTTCAAAGTAGGGGTTTAAACTAGGGTTAGGGTTTCAAAGTAGGGTTTTAAACTAGGGTTAGGGTTTCAAAGTAGGGGTTTAAACTAGGGTTAGGGTTCTAAAGTAGGGTTTTAAACTAGGGTTAGGTTTTCAAAGTAGTGGTTTAAACTAGGGTTAAGGTTTCAACGTAGGGGTTTAAACTAGGGTTAGGGTTTAAAAGTAGGGTTTTAAACTAGGGTTAGGGTTTCAAAGTAGGGGTTTAAACTAGGGTTAGGGATTTCTAAATAGGGGTTTAAACTAGGGTTAGGGTTCTAAAGTAGGGTTTTAAACTAGGGTTCGGTTTTCAAAGTAGCGGTTTAAACTAGGGTTAAGGTTTCAACGTAGCGGTTTAAACTAGGGTTAGGGTTTAAAAGTAGGGTTTTAAACTAGGGTTAGGGTTTCAAAGTAGGGGTTTAAACTAGGGTTAGGGTTTCAAAGTAGGGGTTTTAACTAGGTTTAGGGTTGCCAAGTAATGGTTTAAACTAGGGTTAGGGTTTAAAAGTAGGGGTTTAAACTAGGGTTAGGGTTTCAAAGTAGGGTTTTAAACAAGGGTTAGGGTTTCAAAGTAGGGGTTTAAACTAGGGTTCGGGATTCAAAATAGGGGTTTAAACTAGGGTTAGGGTTCTAAAGTAGGGTTTTAAACTAGGGTTAGGTTTTCAAAGTAGTGGTTTAAACTAGGGTTAAGGTTTCAACGTAGGGGTTTAAACTAGGGTTAGGGTTTAAAAGTAGGGTTTTAAACTAGGGTTAGGGTTTGAAAGTAGGGGTTTAAACTAGGGTTAGGGTTTCAAAGTAGGGGTTTTAACTAGGTTTAGGGTTGCCAAGTAATGGTTTAAACTAGGGTTACGGTTTAAAAGTAGGGGTTTAAACTAGGGTTAGGGTTTCAAAGTAGGGTTTTAAACTAGGGTTAGGGTTTCAAAGTAGGGGTTTAAACTAGGGTTAGGGATTCAAAATAGGGGTTTAAACTAGGGTTAGGGTTTCAAAGTAGGGGTTTAACGTAGGGTTAGGGTTTCAAAGTAGGGGTTTAAACTAGGGTTAGGGTTTCAAAGTTGGGATCTAAACTAGGGTTAGGGTTGCAAAGTAATGGTTTAAACTAGGGTTAGGGTTTCAAAGTAGGGGTTTAAACTAGGGTTAGGGTTTCAAAGTAGGGTTTTAACCTAGGGTTAGGGTTCTTAAGTAGGGGTTTAAACTCGAGTTAGGGTTTCAAAGTAGGGTTTTAAACTATGGTTAAGGTTTCAAAGTAGGGGCTTAAACTAGGGTTAGGGTTTCAAAGTAGGGGTTTAAACTAGGGTTAGGGTTTCAAAGTAGGGGTTTAAACTAGGGTTAGGGTTTCAAAGTAGGGGTTTAAAATAGGGTTAGGGTTTCAAAGTAGGGGTTTAAACTAGGGTTAGGGTTTCAAAGTAGGGGTTTAAAATAGGGTTAGGTTTTCAAACTAGGGTTAGGGTTTCAAGGTAGGGTTTTAAACTAGGGTTAGGGTTTCAAAGTAGGGGTTTAAACTAGGGTTAGGGTTTCAAAGTAGGGGTTTAAACTAGGGTAAGGGTTTCAAAGTAAGTGTGTAAACGAGGGTTAGGGTTTCAAACTAGGGTTAGGGTTTCAAAGTAGGGTTTTAAACTAGGGTAAGTGTTTCAAAGTAGGGGTTTAAACTAGGGTTAGGGTTTCAAAGTAGGGTTTTAAACTAGGGTTAGGGTTTCAAAGTAGGGTTTTAAACTAGGGTAAGTGTTTCAAAGTAGGGGTTTAAACTAGGGTTAGGGTTTCAAAGTAGGGGTTTAAACTAGGGTTAGGGATTCAAAGTAGGGTTTTAAACTAGGGTTAAGGTTTCAAAGTAGGGGTTTAAACTAGGGTTAGGTTTTCAAACTAGGGTTAGGGTTTCAAAGTAGGGTTTTAAACTAGGGTTAGGGTTTCAAAGTAGGGGTTTAAACTAGGGTTAGGGATTCAAAATAGGGGTTTAAACTAGGGTTAGGGTTTCAAAGTAGGGGTTTAACGTAGGGTTAGGGTTTCAAAGTAGGGGTTTAAACTAGGGTTAGGGTTTCAAAGTTGGGATCTAAACTAGGGTTAGGGATTCAAAGTAGGGGTATAAACTAGGATTAGGGTTTCAAAGTAGGGGTTTAAACTAGGGTTAGGGTTGCAAAGTAATGGTTTAAACTAGGGTTAGGGTTTCAAAGTAGGGGTTTAAACTAGGGTTAGGGTTTCAAAGTAGGGTTTTAAACTAGGGTTAGG
The DNA here is from genome assembly GCF_054856555.1 of Leptonotus elevatus. Lineage (NCBI taxonomy): Eukaryota > Metazoa > Chordata > Actinopteri > Syngnathiformes > Syngnathidae > Leptonotus > Leptonotus elevatus. The sequence goes on along the minus strand of NC_141260.1, from coordinate 6,851,266 downwards.
GTTTCAAAGTAGGGGTTTAAACTAGGGTTAGGGTTCTAAAGTAGGGTTTTAAACTAGGGTTAGGTTTTCAAAGTAGTGGTTTAAACTAGGGTTAAGGTTTCAACGTAGGGGTTTAAACTAGGGTTAGGGTTTAAAAGTAGGGTTTTAAACTAGGGTTAGGGTTTCAAAGTAGGGGTTTAAACTAGGGTTAGGGTTTCAAAGTAGGGGTTTAAAGTAGGGTTAGGGTTTCAAAGTAGGGTTTTAAACTAGGGTTAGGGTTTCAAAGTAGGGGTTTAAACTAGGGTTAGGGTTTCAAAGTGGGGGTTTAAACTAGGGTTAGGGTTTCAAAGTGGGGGTTTAAACTAGGGTTAGGGTTTTAAACTAGGGTTAGGGTTTCAAAGTAGGGTTTTAAACTAGGGTTAGGGTTTCAAAGTAGGGGTTTAAACTAGAGTTAGGGTTTCAAAGTAGGGGTTTAAACTAGGGTTAGGGTTTCAAAGTAGGGGTTTAAACTAGGGTTAGGGTTTCAAAGTGGGGGTTTAAACTAGGGTTAGGGTTTCAAAGTGGGGGTTTAAACTAGGGTTAGGGTTTCAAAGTGGGGGTTTAAACTAGGGTTAGGGTTTCAAAGTGGGGGTTTAAACTAGGGTTAGGGTTTCAAAGTAGGGGTTTAAACAAGGGTTAGGGTTGCAAAGTAATGGTGTAAACTAGGGTTAGGGTTTCAAAGTAGGTGTTTAAATTAGGGTTAGGGTTTCAAACTAAGGTTAGGGTTTCAAAGTAGGGGTTTAAACTAGGGTTAGGGTTTTAAACTAGGGTTAGGGTTTCAAAGTAGGGTTTTAAACTAGGGTTAGGGTTTCAAAGTAGGGGTTTAAACTAGGGTTAGGGTTTCAAAGTGGGGGTTTAAACTAGGGTTAGGGTTTCAAAGTGGGGGTTTAAACTAGGGTTAGGGTTTCAAAGTGGGGGTTTAAACTAGGGTTAGGGTTTCAAAGTGGGGGTTTAAACTAGGGTTAGGGTTTCAAAGTGGGGGTTTAAACTAGGGTTAGGGTTTCAAAGTGGGGGTTTAAACTAGGGTTAGGGTTTCAAAGTAGGGGTTTAAACTAGGGTTAGGGTTTAAAAGTAGAGGTTTAAACTAGGGTTAGGGTTCCAAAAAGGGTTTCAAACTAGGGTTAGGGTTTCAAAGTGGGGGTTTAAACTAAGGTTAGGGTTTCAAAGTAGGGTTTCAAACTAGGGTTAGGGTTTCAAAGTAGGGTTTCAAACTAGGGTAAGGGTTTCAAAGTAAGTGTGTAAACGAGGGTTAGGGTTTCAAACTAGGGTTAGGGTTTCAAAGTAGGGTTTTAAACTAGGGTAAGTGTTTCAAAGTAGGGGTTTAAACTAGGGTTAGGGTTTCAAAGTAGGGTTTTAAACTAGGGTTAGGGTTTCAAAGTAGGGTTTTAAACTAGGGTAAGTGTTTCAAAGTAGGGGTTTAAACTAGGGTTAGGGTTTCAAAGTAGGGGTTTAAACTAGGGTTAGGGATTCAAAGTAGGGTTTTAAACTAGGGTTAAGGTTTAAAAGTAGGGGTTTAAACTAGGGTTAGGGTTTCAAAGTAGGGTTTTAAACTAGGGTTAGGGTTTCAAAGTAGGGATCTAAACTAGGGTTAGGGATTCAAAGTAGGGGTTAAAACTAGGGTTAGGGTTTCAAAGTAGGGGTTTTAACTAGGTTTAGGGTTGCCAAGTAATGGTTTAAACTAGGGTTAGGGTTTAAAAGTAGGGGTTTAAACTAGGGTTAGGGTTTCAAAGTAGGGTTTTAAACTAGGGTTAGGGTTTCAAAGTAGGGGTTTAAACTAGGGTTAGGGATTCAAAATAGGGGTTTAAACTAGGGTTAGGGTTTCAAAGTAGGGGTTTAACGTAGGGTTAGGGTTTCAAAGTAGGGTTTTAAACTAGGGTTAGGGTTTCAAAGTAGGGGTTTAAACTAGGGTTAGGGTTTCAAAGTAGGGTTTTAAACTAGGGTTAGGGTTTCAAAGTAGGGGTTTAAACTAGGGTTAGGGTTTCAAAGTAGGGGTTTAAACTAGGGTTAGGGTTTCAAAGTTGGGATCTAAACTAGGGTTAGGGATTCAAAGTAGGGGTTTAAACTAGGGTTAGGGTTTCAAAGTAGGGTTTTAAACTAGGGTTAGGGTTTCAAAGTAGGGGTTTAAACTAGGGTTAGGGTTCTAAAGTAGGGTTTTAAACTAGGGTTAGGTTTTCAAAGTAATGGTTTAAACTAGGGTTAGGGTTTCAAAGTAGGGGTTTAAACTAGGGTTAGGGTTTCAAAGTAGGGTTTTAAACTAGGGTTAGGGTTTCAAAGTAGGGATTTAAACTAGGGTTAGGGTTCTAAAGTAGAGTTTTAAACTAGGGTTAGGTTTTCAAAGTAGTGGTTTAAACTAGGGTTAAGGTTTCAACGTAGGGGTTTAAACTAGGGTTAGGGTTTAAAAGTAGGGTTTTAAACTAGGGTTAGGGTTTCAAAGTAGGGGTTTAAACTAGGGTTAGGGATTTCAAAATAGGGGTTTAAACTAGGGTTAGGGTTCTAAAGTAGGGTTTTAAACTAGGGTTAGGTTTTCAAAGTAGTGGTTTAAACTAGGGTTAAGGTTTCAACGTAGCGGTTTAAACTAGGGTTAGGGTTTAAAAGTAGGGTTTTAAACTAGGGTTAGGGTTTCAAAATAGGGGTTTAAACTAGGGTTAGGGTTCTAAAGTAGGGTTTTAAACTAGGGTTAGGTTTTCAAAGTAGTGGTTTAAACTAGGGTTAAGGTTTCAACGTAGCGGTTTAAACTAGGGTTAAGGTTTCAACGTAGCGGTTTAAACTAGGGTTAGGGTTTCAAAGTAGGGTTTTAAACTAGGGTTAGGGTTTCAAAGTAGGGGTTTAAACTAGGGTTAGGGATTCAAAATAGGGGTTTAAACTAGGGTTAGGGTTTCAAAGTAGGGGTTTAACGTAAGTTAGGGTTTCAAAGTAGGGGTTTAAACTAGGGTTAGTGTTTCAAAGTTGGGATCTAAACTAGGGTTAGGGATTCAAAGTAGGGGTTTAAACTAGGATTAGGGTTTCAAAGTAGGGGTTTAAACTAGGGTTAGGGTTGCAAAGTAATGGTTTAAACTAGGGTTAGGGTTTCAAAGTAGGGGTTTAAACTAGGGTTAGGGTTTCAAAGTAGGATTTTAAACTAGGGTTAGGGTTTCAAAGTAGGGGTTTAAACTAGGGTTAGGGTTTCAAAGTAGGGGTTTAAACTAGGGTTAGGGTTTCAAAGTTGGGATCTAAACTAGGGTTAGGGATTCAAAGTAGGGGTTTAAACTAGGGTTAGGGTTTCAAAGTAGGGTTTTAAACTAGGGTTAGGGTTTCAAAGTAGGGGTTTAAACTAGGGTTAGGGTTCTAAAGTAGGGTTTTAAACTAGGGTTAGGTTTTCAAAGTAATGGTTTAAACTAGGGTTAGGGTTTCAAAGTATGGGTTTAAAGTAGGGTTAGGGTTTCAAAGTAGGGGTTTAAACTAGGGTTAGGGATTCAAAATAGGGGTTTAAACTAGGGTTAGGGTTCTAAAGTAGGGTTTTAAACTAGGGTTAGGTTTTCAAAGAAGTGGTTTAAACTAGGGTTAAGGTTTCAACGTAGGGGTTTAAACTAGGGTTAGGGTTTAAAAGTAGGGTTTTAAACTAGGGTTAGGGTTTGAAAGTAGGGGTTTAAACTAGGGTTAGGGTTTCAAAGTAGGGGTTTTAACTAGGTTTAGGGTTGCCAAGTAATGGTTTAAACTAGGGTTAGGGTTTAAAAGTAGAGGTTTAAACTAGGGTTAGGGTTTCAAAGTAGGGTTTTAAACTAGGGTTAGGGTTTCAAAGTAGGGGTTTAAACTAGGGTTAGGGATTCAAAATAGGGGTTTAAACTAGGGTTAGGGTTTCAAAGTAGGGGTTTAACGTAGGGGTAGGGTTTCAAAGTAGGGGTTTAAACTAGGGTTAGGGTTTCAAAGTTGGGATCTAAACTAGGGTTAGGGATTCAAAGTAGGGGTTTAAACTAGGATTAGGGTTTCAAAGTAGGGGTTTAAACTAGGGTTAGGGTTGCAAAGTAATGGTTTAAACTAGGGTTAGGGTTTCAAAGTAGGGGTTTAAACTAGGGTTAGGGTTTCAAAGTAGCGTTTAAAACTAGGGTTAGGGTTTCAAAGTAGGGGTTTAAACTAGGGTTAGGGTTCTAAAGTAGGGTTTTAAACTAGGGTTAGGTTTTCAAAGTAGTGGTTTAAACTAGGGTTAAGGTTTCAACGTAGGGGTTTAAACTAGGGTTAGGGTTTAAAAGTAGGGTTTTAAACTAGGGTTAGGTTTTCAAAGTAGGGGTTTAAACTAGGGTTAGGGTTTCAAAGTAGGGGTTTAAAGTAGGGTTAGGGTTTCAAAGTAGGGTTTTAAACTAGGGTTAGGGTTTCAAAGTAGGGGTTTAAACTAGGGTTAGGGTTTCAAAGTATGGGTTTAAAGTAGGGTTAGGGTTTTAAAGTAGGGGTTTAAACTAGGGTTAATGTTTCAAAGTAGGTGTTTAAACTAGGGTTAGGGTTTCAAACTAGGTGTTTAAACTAGGGTTAGGGTTTCAAACTAGGGTTAGGGTTTCAAAGTAGGGTTTTAAACTATGGTTAGGGTTTCAAAGTAGGGGTTTAAACTAGGGTTAGGGTTTCAAAGTAGGGTTTTAAACTAGGGTTAGGGTTTCAAAGTAGGGGTTTAAACTAGGGTTAGGGATTAAAAGTAGGGGTTTAAACTAGGTTAGGGTTTCAAAGTAGGGGTTTAAAGTAGGGTTAGGGTTTCAAAGTAGGGGTTTAAACTAGGGTTAGTGTTTCAAAGTAGGTGTTTAAACTAGGGTTAGGGTTTCAAACTAGGGTTAGGGTTTCAAAGTAGGGTTTTAAACTAGGGTTAGGGTTTCAAAGTAGGGGTTTAAACTAGGGTTAGGGTTTCAAAGTATGGGTTTAAAGTAGGGTTAGGGTTTCAAAGTAGGGGTTTAAACTAGGGTTAATGTTTCAAAGTAGTTGTTTAAACTTGGGTTAGGGTTTCAAACTAGGTGTTTAAACTAGGGTTAGGGTTTCAAACTAGGGTTAGGGTTTCAAAGTAGGGTTTTAAACTATGGTTAGGGTTTCAAAGTAGGGGTTTAAACTAGGGTTAGGGTTTCAAAGTAGGGTTTTAAACTAGGATTAGGGTTTTAAAGTAGGGGTTTAAACTAGGGTTAGGGTTTCAAAGTAGGGTTTTAACCTAGGGTTAGGGTTCTTAAGTAGGAGTTTAAACTCGAGTTAGGGTTTCAAAGTAGGGTTTTAAACTATGGTTAAGGTTTCAAAGTAGGGGCTTAAACTAGGGTTAGGGTTTCAAAGTAGGGGTTTAAACTAGGGTTAGGGTTTCAAAGTAGGGGTTTAAACTAGGGTTAGGGTTTCAAAGTAGGGGTTTAAAATAGGGTTAGGTTTTCAAACTAGGGTTAGGGTTTCAAGGTAGGGTTTTAAACTAGGGTTAGGGTTTCAAAGTAGGGATTTAAACTAGGGTTAGGGATTCAAAGTAGGGGTTAAAACTAGGGTTAGGGTTTCAAAGTAGGGGTTTTAACTAGGTTTAGGGTTGCCAAGTAATGGTTTAAACTAGGGTTAGGGTTTAAAAGTAGGGGTTTAAACTAGGGTTAGGGTTTCAAAGTAGGGTTTTAAACTAGGGTTAGGGTTTCAAAGTAGGGGTTTAAACTAGGGTTAGGGATTCAAAATAGGGGTTTAAACTAGGGTTAGGGTTTCAAAGTAGGGGTTTATTGTAGGGTTAGGGTTTCAAAGTAGGGGTTTAAACTAGGGTTAGGGTTTCAAAGTTGGGATCTAAACTAGGGTTAGGGATTCAAAGTAGGGGTATAAACTAGGATTAGGGTTTCAAAGTAGGGGTTTAAACTAGGGTTAGGGTTGCAAAGTAATGGTTTAAACTAGGGTTAGGGTTTCAAAGTAGGGGTTTAAACTAGGGTTAGGGTTTCAAAGTAGGGTTTTAAACTAGGGTTAGGGTTTCAAAGTAGGGGTTTAAACTAGGGTTAGGGTTCTAAAGTAGGGTTTTAAACTAGGGTTAGGTTTTCAAAGTAGTGGTTTAAACTAGGGTTAAGGTTTCAACGTAGGGGTTTAAACTAGGGTTAGGGTTTAAAAGTAGGGTTTTAAACTAGGGTTAGGGTTTCAAAGTAGGGGTTTAAACTAGGGTTAGGGTTTCAAAGTAGGGGTTTAAAGTAGGGTTAGGGTTTCAAAGTAGGGTTTTAAACTAGGGTTAGGGTTTCAAAGTAGGGGTTTAAACTAGGGTTAGGGTTTCAAAGTGGGGGTTTAAACTAGGGTTAGGGTTTCAAAGTGGGGGTTTAAACTAGGGTTAGGGTTTTAAACTAGGGTTAGGGTTTCAAAGTAGGGTTTTAAACTAGGGTTAGGGTTTCAAAGTAGGGGTTTAAACTAGAGTTAGGGTTTCAAAGTAGGGGTTTAAACTAGGGTTAGGGTTTCAAAGTAGGGGTTTAAACTAGGGTTAGGGTTTCAAAGTGGGGGTTTAAACTAGGGTTAGGGTTTCAAAGTGGGGGTTTAAACTAGGGTTAGGGTTTCAAAGTGGGGGTTTAAACTAGGGTTAGGGTTTCAAAGTGGGGGTTTAAACTAGGGTTAGGGTTTCAAAGTTGGGGTTTAAACTAGGGTTAGGGTTTCAAAGTGGGGGTTTAAACTAGGGTTAGGGTTTCAAAGTGGGGGTTTAAACTAGGGTTAGGGTTTCAAAGTAGGGGTTTAAACAAGGGTTAGGGTTGCAAAGTAATGGTGTAAACTAGGGTTAGGGTTGCAAAGTAATGGTGTAAACTAGGGTTAGGGTTTCAAAGTAGGTGTTTAAATTAGGGTTAGGGTTTCAAACTAAGGTTAGGGTTTCAAAGTAGGGGTTTAAACTAGGGTTAGGGTTTTAAACTAGGGTTAGGGTTTCAAAGTAGGGTTTAAACTAGAGTTAGGGTTTCAAAGTAGGGGTTTAAACTAGGGTTAGGGTTTCAAAGTGGGGGTTTAAACTAGGGTTAGGGTTTCAAAGTGGGGGTTTAAACTAGGGTTAGGGTTTCAAAGTGGGGGTTTAAACTAGGGTTAGGGTTTCAAAGTGGGGGTTTAAACTAGGGTTAGGGTTTCAAAGTGGGGGTTTAAACTAGGGTTAGGGTTTCAAAGTGGGGGTTTAAACTAGGGTTAGGGTTTCAAAGTAGGGGTTTAAACTAGGGTTAGGGTTTAAAAGTAGAGGTTTAAACTAGGGTTAGGGTTCCAAAAAGGGTTTCAAACTAGGGTTAGGGTTTCAAAGTGGGGGTTTAAACTAGGGTTAGGGTTTCAAAGTAGGGTTTCAAACTAGGGTTAGGGTTTCAAAGTAGGGTTTCAAACTAGGGTAAGGGTTTCAAAGTAAGTGTGTAAACGAGGGTTAGGGTTTCAAACTAGGGTTAGGGTTTCAAAGTAGGGTTTTAAACTAGGGTAAGTGTTTCAAAGTAGGGGTTTAAACTAGGGTTAGGGTTTCAAAGTAGGGTTTTAAACTAGGGTTAGGGTTTCAAAGTAGGGTTTTAAACTAGGGTAAGTGTTTCAAAGTAGGGGTTTAAACTAGGGTTACGGTTTCAAAGTAGGGGTTTAAACTAGGGTTAGGGATTCAAAGTAGGGTTTTAAACTAGGGTTAAGGTTTCAAAGTAGGGGTTTAAACTAGGGTTAGGTTTTCAAACTAGGGTTAGGGTTTCAAAGTAGGCTTTTAAACTAGGGTTAGGGTTTCAAAGTAGGGATCTAAACTAGGGTTAGGGATTCAAAGTAGGGGTTAAAACTAGGGTTAGGGTTTCAAAGTAGGGGTTTTACCTAGGTTTAGGGTTGCCAAGTAATGGTTTAAACTAGGGTTAGGGTTTAAAAGTAGGGGTTTAAACTAGGGTTAGGGTTTCAAAGTAGGGTTTTAAACTAGGGTTAGGGTTTCAAAGTAGGGGTTTAAACTAGGGTTAGGGATTCAAAATAGGGGTTTAAACTAGGGTTAGGGTTTCAAAGTAGGGGTTTAACGTAGGGTTAGGGTTTCAAAGTAGGGGTTTAAACTAGGGTTAGGGTTTCAAAGTTGGGATCTAAACTAGGGTTAGGGATTCAAAGTAGGGGTTTAAACTAGGATTAGGGTTTCAAAGTAGGGGTTTAAACTAGGGTTAGGGTTGCAAAGTAATGGTTTAAACTAGGGTTAGGGTTTCAAAGTAGGAGTTTAAACTAGGGTTAGGGTTTCAAAGTAGGGTTTTAAACTAGGGTTAGGGTTTAAAAGTAGGGGTTTAAACTAGGGTTAGGGTTTCAAAGTAGGGTTTTAAACTAGGGTTAGGGTTTCAAAGTAGGGGTTTAAACTAGGGTTAGGGATTCAAAATAGGGGTTTAAACTAGGGTTAGGGTTTCAAAGTAGGGGTTTAACGTAGGGTTAGGGTTTCAAAGTAGGGGTTTAAACTAGGGTTAGGGTTTCAAAGTTGGGATCTAAACTAGGGTTAGGGATTCAAAGTAGGGGTTTAAACTAGGATTAGGGTTTCAAAGTAGGGGTTTAAACTAGGGTTAGTGTTGCAAAGTAATGGTTTAAACTAGGGTTAGGGTTTCAAAGTAGGGGTTTAAACTAGGGTTAGGGTTTCAAAGTAGGGTTTTAAACTAGGGTTAGGGTTTCAAAGTAGGGGTTTAAACTAGGGTTAGGGTTCTAAAGTAGGGTTTTAAACTAGGGTTAGGTTTTCAAAGTAGTGGTTTAAACTAGGGTTAAGGTTTCAACGTAGGGGTTTAAACTAGGGTTAGGGTTTAAAAGTAGGGTTTTAAACTAGGGTTAGGGTTTCAAAGTAGGGGTTTAAACTAGGGTTAGGGTTTCAAAGTAGGGGTTTAAAGTAGGGTTAGGGTTTCAAAGTAGGGGTTTAAAGTAGGGTTAGGGTTTCAAAGTAGGGGTTTAAAGTAGGGGTAGGGTTTCAAAGTAGGGTTTTAAACTAGGGTTAGGGTTTCAAAGTAGGGGTTTAAACTAGGGTTAGGGTTTCAAAGTATGGGTTTAAAGTAGGGTTAGGGTTTCAAAGTAGGGGTTTAAACTAGGGTTAATGTTTCAAAGTAGGTGTTTAAACTAGGGTTAGGGTTTCAAACTAGGTGTTTAAACTAGGGTTAGGGTTTCAAACTAGGGTTAGGGTTTCAAAGTAGGGTTTTAAACTATGGTTAGGGTTTCAAAGTAGGGGTTTAAACTAGGGTTAGGGTTTCAAAGTAGGGTTTTAAACTAGGATTAGGGTTTTAAAGTAGGGGTTTAAACTAGGGTTAGGGTTTCAAAGTAGGGTTTTAACCTAGGGTTAGGGTTCTTAAGTAGGGGTTTAAACTCGAGTTAGGGTTTCAAAGTTGGGTTTTAAACTATGGTTAAGGTTTCAAAGTAGGGGCTTAAACTAGGGTTAGGGTTTCAAAGTAGGGGTTTAAACTAGGGTTAGGGTTTCAAAGTAGGGGTTTAAACTAGGGTTAGGGTTTCAAAGTAGGGGTTTAAAATAGGGTTAGGTTTTCAAACTAGGGTAAGGGTTTCAAGGTAGGGTTTGAAACTAGGGTTAGGGTTTCAAAGTAGGGATTTAAACTAGGGTTAGGGTTTCAAAGTAGGGGTTTAAACTAGGGTTAGGGTTTCAAAGTAGGGGTTTAAACTAGGGTAAGGGTTTCAAAGTAAGTGTGTAAACGAGGGTTAGGGTTTCAAACTAGGGTTAGGGTTTCAAAGTAGGGTTTTAAACTAGGGTAAGTGTTTCAAAGTAGGGGTTTAAACTAGGGTTAGGGTTTCAAAGTAGGGTTTTAAACTAGGGTTAGGGTTTCAAAGTAGGATTTTAAACTAGGGTAAGTGTTTCAAAGTAGGGGTTTAAACTAGGGTTAGGGTTTCAAAGTAGGGGTTTAAACTAGGGTTAGGGATTCAAAGTAGGGTTTTAAACTAGGGTTAAGGTTTCAAAGTAGGGGTTTAAACTAGGGTTAGGTTTTCAAACTAGGGTTAGGGTTTCAAAGTAGGGTTTTAAACTAGGGTTAGGGTTTCAAAGTAGGGATCTAAACTAGGGTTAGGGATTCAAAGTAGGGGTTAAAACTAGGGTTAGGGTTTCAAAGTAGGGGTTTTAACTAGGTTTAGGGTTGCCAAGTAATGGTTTAAACTAGGGTTAGGGTTTAAAAGTAGGGGTTTAAACTAGGGTTAGGGTTTCAAAGTAGGGTTTTAAACTAGGGTTAGGGTTTCAAAGTAGGGGTTTAAACTAGGGTAAGGGATTCAAAATAGGGGTTTAAACTAGGGTTAGGGTTTCAAAGTAGGGGTTTAACGTAGGGTTAGGGTTTCAAAGTAGGGGTTTAAACTAGGGTTAGGGTTTCAAAGTTGGGATCTAAACTAGGGTTAGGGATTCAAAGTAGGGGTTTAAACTAGGATTAGGGTTTCAAAGTAGGGGTTTAAACTAGGGTTAGGGTTGCAAAGTAATGGTTTAAACTAGGGTTAGGGTTTTAAACTAGGGTTAGGGGTTTAAACTAGGGTTAGGGTTTCAAAGTAGGGGTTTAAACTAGGGTTAGGGTTTCAAAGTAGGGGTTTTAACTAGGTTTAGGGTTGCCAAGTAATGGTTTAAACTAGGGTTAGGGTTTAAAAGTAGGGGTTTAAACTAGGGTTAGGGTTTCAAAGTAGGGTTTTAAACTAGGGTTAGGGTTTCAAAGTAGGGGTTTAAACTAGGGTTAGGGATTCAAAATAGGGGTTTAAACTAGGGTTAGGGTTTCAAAGTAGGGGTTTAACGTAGGGTTAGGGTTTCAAAGTAGGGGTTTAAACTAGGGTTAGGGTTTCAAAGTTGGGATCTAAACTAGGGTTAGGGATTCAAAGTAGGGGTTTAAACTAGGATTAGGGTTTCAAAGTAGGGGTTTAAAATAGGGTTAGGGTTGCAAAGTAATGGTTTAAACTAGGGTTAGGGTTTCAAAGTAGGGGTTTAAACTAGGGTTAGGGTTTCAAAGTAGGGTTTTAAACTAGGGTTAGGGTTTAAAAGTAGGGGTTTAAACTAGGGTTAGGGTTTCAAAGTAGGGTTTTAAACTAGGGTTAGGGTTTCAAAGTAGGGGTTTAAACTAGGGTTAGGGATTCAAAATAGGGGTTTAAACTAGGGTTAGGGTTTCAAAGTAGGGGTTTAGCGTAGGGTTAGGGTTTCAAAGTAGGGGTTTAAACTAGGGTTAGGGTTTCAAAGTTGGGATCTAAACTAGGGTTAGGGATTCAAAGTAGGGGTTTAAACTAGGATTAGGGTTTCAAAGTAGGGGTTTAAACTAGGGTTAGGGTTGCAAAGTAATGGTTTAAACTAGGGTTAGGGTTTCAAAGTAGGAATTTAAACTAGGGTTAGGGTTTCAAAGTAGGGTTTTAAACTAGGGTTAGGGTTTCAAAGTAGGGGTTTAAACTAGGGTTAGGGTTCTAAAGTAGGGTTTTGAACTAGGGTTAGGTTTTCAAAGTAGTGGTTTAAACCAGGGTTAAGGTTTCAACGTAGGGGTTTAAACTAGGGTTAGGGTTTAAAAGTAGGGTTTTAAACTAGGGTTAGGGTTTCAAAGTAGGGGTTTAAACTAGGGTTAGGGTTTCAAAGTAGGGGTTTAAAGTAGGGTTAGGGTTTCAAAGTAGGGTTTTAAACTAGGGTTAGGGTTTCAAAGTAGGGGTTTAAACTAGGGTTAGGGTTTCAAAGTAGGGTTTTAAACTAGGGTTAGGGTTTCAAAGTAGGGGTTTAAACTAGGGTTAGGGATTCAAAATAGGGGTTTAAACTAGGGTTAGGGTTTCAAAGTAGGGGTTTAACGTAGGGTTAGGGTTTCAAAGTAGGGGTTTAAACTAGGGTTAGGGTTTCAAAGTTGGGATCTAAACTAGGGTTAGGGATTCAAAGTAGGGGTTTAAACTAGGGTTATGGTTCTAAAGTAGGGTTTTAAACTAGGGTTAGGTTTTCAAAGTAGTGGTTTAAACTAGGGTTAAGGTTTCAACGTAGGGGTTTAAACTAGGGTTAGGGTTTAAAAGTAGGGTTTTAAACTAGGGTTAGGGTTTCAAAGTAGGGGTTTAAACTAGGGTTAGGGTTTCAAAGTAGGGGTTTAAAGTAGGGTTAGGGTTTCAAAGTAGGGTTTTAAACTAGGGTTAGGGTTTCAAAGTAGGGGTTTAAACTAGGGTTAGGGTTTCAAAGTATGGGTTTAAAGTAGGGTTAGGGTTTCAAAGTAGGGGTTTAAACTAGGGTTAATGTTTCAAAGTAGGTGTTTAAACTAGGGTTAGGGTTTCAAACTAGGTGTTTAAACTAGGGTTAGGTTTTCAAACTAGGGTTAGGGTTTCAAAGTAGGGTTTTAAACTATGGTTAGGGTTTCAAAGTAGGGGTTTAAACTAGGGTTAGGGTTTCAAAGTAGGGTTTTAAACTAGGATTAGGGTTTTAAAGTAGGGGTTTAAACTAGGGTTAGGGTTTCAAAGTAGGGTTTTAACCTAGGGTTAGGGTTCTTAAGTAGGGGTTTAAACTCGAGTTAGGGTTTCAAAGTAGGGTTTTAAACTATGGTTAAGGTTTCAAAGTAGGGGCTTAAACTAGGGTTAGGGTTTCAAAGTAGGGGTTTAAACTAGGGTTAGGGTTTCAAAGTAGGGGTTTAAACTAGGGTTAGGGTTTCAAAGTAGGGGTTTAAAATAGGTTTAGGTTTTCAAACTAGGGTTAGGGTTTCAAGGTAGGGTTTTAAACTAGGGTTAGGGTTTCAAAGTAGGGATTTAAACTAGGGTTAGGGTTTCAAAGTAGGGGTTTAAACTAGGGTTAGGGTTTCAAAGTAGGGGTTTAAACTAGGGTTAGGTTTTCAAACTAGGGTTAGGGTTTCAAGGTAGGGTTTTAAACTAGGGTTAGGGTTTCAAAGTAGGGGTTTAAACTAGGGTTAGGGATTCAAAGTAGGGGTTTAAACTAGGTTAGGGTTTCAAAGTAGGGGTTTAAAGTAGGGTTAGGGTTTCAAAGTAGGGGTTTAAACTAGGGTTAGGGTTTCAAACTAGGGTTAGGGTTTCAAAGTAGGGTTTTAAACTATGGTTAGGGTTTCAAAGTAGGGGTTTAAACTAGGGTTAGGGTTTCAAAGTAGGGTTTTAAACTAGGATTAGGGTTTTAAAGTAGGGGTTTAAACTAGGGTTAGGGTTTCAAAGTAGGGTTTTAAACTAGGATTAGGGTTTTAAAGTAGGGGTTTAAACTAGGGTTAGGGTTTCAAAGTAGGGTTTTAACCTAGGGTTAGGGTTCTTAAGTAGGGGTTTAAACTCGAGTTAGGGTTTCAAACTAGGGTTTTAAACTATGGTTAAGGTTTCAAAGTAGGGGCTTAAACTAGGGTTAGGGTTTCAAAGTAGGGTTTTAAACTAGGATTAGGGTTTTAAAGTAGGGGTTTAAACTAGGGTTAGGGTTTCAAAGTAGGGTTTTAACCTAGTGTTAGGGTTCTTAAGTAGGGGTTTAAACTCGAGTTAGGGTTTCAAAGTAGGGTTTTAAACTATTGTTAAGGTTTCAAAGTAGGGGCTTAAACTAGGGTTAGGGTTTCAAAGTAGGGGTTTAAACTAGGGTTAGGGTTTCAAAGTAGGGGTTTAAACTAGGGTTAGGGTTTCAAAGTAGGGGTTTAAAGTAGGGTTAGGGTTTCAAAGTAGGGGTTTAAACTAGGGTTAGTGTTTCAAAGTAGGTGTTTAAACTAGGGTTAGGGTTTCAAACTAGGGTTAGGGTTTCAAACTAGGGTTAGGGTTTCAAAATAGGGTTTTAAACTATGGTTAGGGTTTCAAAGTAGGGGTTTAAACTAGGGTTAGAGTTTCAAAGTAGGGTTTTAAACTAGGATTAGGGTTTTAAAGTAGGGGTTTAAACTAGGGTTAGGGTTTCAAAGTAGGGTTTTAACCTAGGGTTAGGGTTCTTAAGTAGGGGTTTAAACTCGAGTTAGGGTTTCAAAGTAGGGTTTTAAACTATGGTTAAGGTTTCAAAGTAGGGGCTTAAAATAGGGTTAGGGTTTCAAAGTAGGGGTTTAAACTAGGGTTAGGGTTTCAAACTAGGGTTAGGGTTTCAAACTAGAGTTAAGGTTTCAAAGTAGGGTTTTAAACTAGGGTTAGGGTTTCAAAGTAGGGTTTTAAACTAGGGTTACCGTTTCAAAGAAGGGGTTTAAACTAGGGTAAGGGTTTCAAAGTAGGGTTTTAAACTAGGGTTAAGGTTTCAAAGTAGTGGTTTAAACTAGGTTTAGGGTTTCAAAGTAGGGGTTTAAACTAGGGTTAGGGTTTCAAAGTAGGGGTTTAAACTAGGGTTAGGGTTTCAAAGTAGGGGTTTAAACTAGGGTTAGGGTTTCAAAGTAGGGTTTTAAACTGGGGTTAGGGTTTCAAAGTAGGGTTTTACACTAGGGTTAGGGTTTCAAAGTAGGGGTTTAACCTAGGGTTAGGGTTCTAAAGTAGGGGTTTAAATTAGGGTTAGGGTTTCAAACTAGGGTTAGGGTTTCAAAGTAGGGGTTTAAACTAGGGTTAGGGTTTCAAAGTAGGTTTTTAAACTAGCGTTAGGGTTTCAAAGTAGGGGTTTAAACTAGGGTTAGGGTTTCAAAGTAGGTTTTTAAACTAGCGTTAGGGTTTCAAAGTAGGGGTTTAAACTAGGGTTAGGGTTTCAAAGTAGGGATTTAAATTAGGGTTTGGGTTTCAAAGTAGGGGTTTAAACTAGGATTAGGGTTTCAAAGTAGGGGTTTAAACTAGGGTTAGGGATTCAAAGTAGGGGTTTAAACTAGGGTTAGGGTTTCAAAGTAGCGGTTTAAAGTAGGGTTAGGGTTTCAAAGTAGGGGTTTAAACTAGGGTTAGGGTTTCAAAGTAGGGATCTAAACTAGGGTTAGGGATTCAAAGTAGGGGTTTAAACTAGGGTTAGGGTTTCCAAGTAGTGGTTTAAACTAGGGTTAAGGTTTCAACGTAGGGTTTTCAACTAGGGTTAGGGTTTAAAAGTAGGGGTTTAAACTAGGGTTAGGGATTAAAAGTAGGGGTTTAAACTAGGGTTAGGGTTTCAAAGTAGGGGTTTAAAGTAGGGTAAGTGTTTCAAAGTAGGGGTTTAAACTAGGGTTAAGGTTTCAAAGTAGGGATCTAAACTAGGGTTAGGGATTCAAAGTAGGGGTTAAAACTAGGGTTAGGGTTTCAAAGTAGGGGTTTAAACTAGGTTTAGGGTTGCCAAGTAATGGTTTAAACTAGGGTTAGGGTTTAAAAGTAGGGGTTTAAACTAGGGTTAGGGTTTCAAAGTAGGGTTTTAAACTAGGGTTAGAAATTCAAAGTAGGGGTTTAAACTAGGGTTAGGGATTCAAAATAGGGGTTTAAACTAGGGTTAGGGTTTCAAAGTAGGGGTTTAACGTAGGGTTAGGGTTTCAAAGTAGGGGTTTAAACTAGGGTTAGGGTTTCAAAGTTGGGATCTAAACTAGGGTTAGGGATTCAAAGTAGGGGTTTAAACTAGGATTAGGGTTTCAAAAAAGGGGTTTAAACTAGGGTTAGGGTTGCAAAGTAATGGTTTAAACTAGGGTTAGGGTTTCAAAGAAGGGGTTTAAACTAGGGTTAGGGTTTCAAAGTAGGGTTTTAAACTAGGGTTAGGGTTTCAAAGTAGGGTTTTAAACTAGGGTTAGGGTTTCAAAGTAGTAGTTTAAACTAGGGTTAGAGATTCAAAGTAGGGGTTTAAACTAGGGTTAGGGATTCAAAGTAGGGGTTTAAACTAGGGTTAGGGATTCAAAGTAGGGGTTTAAACTTGGGTTAGGGTTTCAAAGTAGGGATCTAAACTAGGGTTAGGGTTTCAAAGTAGGGGTTTAAACAAGGGTTAGGGTTGCAAAGTAATGGTGTAAACTAGGGTTAGGGTTGCAAAGTAATGGTGTAAACTAGGGTTAGGGTTTCAAAGTAGGGATCTAAACTAGGGTTAGGGTTTCAAAGTAGGGGTTTAAACAAGGGTTAGGGTTGCAAAGTAATGGTGTAAACTAGGGTTAGGGTTGCAAAGTAGGGGTTTAAACTAGGGTTAGGGTTTAAAAGTAGGGGTTTAAACTAGGGTTAGGGTTCCAAAAAAGGGTTTCAAACTAGGGTTAGGGTTTCAAAGTGGGGGTTTAAACTATGGTTAGGGTTTCAAAGTAGGGTTTCAAACTAGGGTTAGGGTTTCAAAGTAGGGTTTCAAACTAGGGTAAGGGTTTCAAAGTAGGTGTGTAAACGAGGGTTAGGGTTTCAAACTAGGGTTAGGGTTTCAAAGTAAGGTTTTAAACTAAGGTAAGTGTTTCAAAGTAGGGGTTTAAACTAGGGTTAGGGTTTCAAAGTAGGGTTTTAAATTAGGGTTAGGGTTTCAAAGTAGGGTTTTAAACTAGGGTAAGTGTTTCAAAGTAGGGGTTTAAACTCGAGTTAGGGTTTCAAAGTAGGGTTTTAAACTATGGTTAAGGTTTCAAAGTAGGGGCTTAAACTAGGGTTAGGGTTTCAAAGTAGGGGTTTAAACTAGGGTTAGGGTTTCAAAGTAGGGGTTTAAACTAGGGTTAGGGTTTCAAAGTAGGGGTTTAAAATAGGGTTAGGTTTTCAAACTAGGGTTAGGGTTTCAAGGTAGGGTTTTAAACTAGGGTTAGGGTTTCAAAGTAGGGATTTAAACTAGGGTTAGGGTTTCAAAGTAGGGGTTTAAACTAGGGTTAGGGTTTCAAAGTAGGGGTTTAAACTAGGGTTAGGTTTTCAAACTAGGGTTAGGGTTTCAAGGTAGGGTTTTAAACTAGGGTTAGGGTTTCAAAGTAAGGGTTTAAACTAGGGTTAGGGATTAAAAGTAGGGGTTTAAACTAGGTTAGGGTTTCAAAGTAGGGGTTTAAAGTAGGGTTAGGGTTTCAAAGTAGGGGTTTAAACTAGGGTTAGTGTTTCAAAGTAGGTGTTTAAACTAGGGTTAGGGTTTCAAACTAGGGTTAGGGTTTCAAAGTAGGGTTTTAAACTATGGTTAGGGTTTCAAAGTAGGGGTTTAAACTAGGGTTAGGGTTTCAAAGTAGGGTTTTAAACTAGGATTAGGGTTTTAAAGTAGGGGTTTAAACTAGGGTTAGGGTTTCAAAGTAGTGTTTTAAACTAGGATTAGGGTTTTAAAGTAGGGGTTTAAACTAGGGTTAGGGTTTCAAAGTAGGGTTTTAACCTAGGGTTAGGGTTCTTAAGTAGGGGTTTAAACTCGAGTTAGGGTTTCAAAGTAGGGTTTTAAACTATGGTTAAAGTTTCAAAGTAGGGGCTTAAACTAGGGTTAGGATTTCAAAGTAGGGTTTTAAACTAGGATTAGGGTTTTAAAGTAGGGGTTTAAACTAGGGTTAGGGTTTCAAAGTAGGGTTTTAACCTAGGGTTAGGGTTCTTAAGTAGGGGTTTAAACTCGAGTTAGGGTTTCAAAGTAGGGTTTTAAACTATGGTTAAGGTTTCAAAGTAGGGGCTTAAACTAGGGTTAGGGTTTCAAAGTAGGGGTTTAAACTAGGGTTAGGGTTTCAAAGTAGGGGTTTAAACTAGGGTTAGGGTTTCAAAGTAGGGGTTTAAACTAGGGTTGGGTTTTCAATTTAGGGTTAGGGTTTCAAGGTAGGGTTTTAAACTAGGGTTAGGGTTTCAAAGTAGGGGTTTAAACTAGGGTTAGGGATTCAAAGTAGGGGTTTAAACTAGGGTTAGGGTTTCAAAGTAGGGATCTAAACTAGGGTTAGGGATTCAAAGTAGGGGTTTAAACTAGGGTTAGGGTTTCCAAGTAGTGGTTTAAACTAGGGTTAAGGTTTCAACGTAGGGTTTTCAACTAGGGTTAGGGTTTAAAAGTAGGGGTTTAAACTAGGGTTAGGGATTAAAAGTAGGGGTTTAAACTAGGGTTAGGGTTTCAAAGTAGGGGTTTAAAGTAGGGTAAGTGTTTCAAAGTAGGGGTTTAAACTAGGGTTAAGGTTTCAAAGTAGGGATCTAAACTAGGGTTAGGGATTCAAAGTAGGGGTTAAAACTAGGGTTAGGGTTTCAAAGTAGGGGTTTAAACTAGGTTTAGGGTTGCCAAGTAATGGTTTAAACTAGGGTTAGGGTTTAAAAGTAGGGGTTTAAACTAGGGTTAGGGTTTCAAAGTAGGGTTTTAAACTAGGGTTAGAAATTCAAAGTAGGGGTTTAAACTAGGGTTAGGGATTCAAAATAGGGGTTTAAACTAGGGTTAGGGTTTCAAAGTAGGGGTTTAACGTAGGGTTAGGGTTTCAAAGTAGGGGTTTAAACTAGGGTTAGGGTTTCAAAGTTGGGATCTAAACTAGGGTTAGGGATTCAAAGTAGGGGTTTAAACTAGGATTAGGGTTTCAAAAAAGGGGTTTAAACTAGGGTTAGGGTTGCAAAGTAATGGTTTAAACTAGGGTTAGGGTTTCAAAGAAGGGGTTTAAACTAGGGTTAGGGTTTCAAAGTAGGGTTTTAAACTTGGGTTAGGGTTTCAAAGTAGGGTTTTAAACTAGGGTTAGGGTTTCAAAGTAGTAGTTTAAACTAGGGTTAGAGATTCAAAGTAGGGGTTTAAACTAGGGTTAGGGATTCAAAGTAGGGGTTTAAACTAGGGTTAGGGATTCAAAGTAGGGGTTTAAACTTGGGTTAGGGTTTCAAAGTAGGGATCTAAACTAGGGTTAGGGTTTCAAAGTAGGGGTTTAAACAAGGGTTAGGGTTGCAAAGTAATGGTGTAAACTAGGGTTAGGGTTGCAAAGTAATGGTGTAAACTAGGGTTAGGGTTTCAAAGTAGGGATCTAAACTAGGGTTAGGGTTTCAAAGTAGGGGTTTAAACAAGGGTTAGGGTTGCAAAGTAATGGTGTAAACTAGGGTTAGGGTTGCAAAGTAGGGGTTTAAACTAGGGTTAGGGTTTAAAAGTAGGGGTTTAAACTAGGGTTAGGGTTCCAAAAAAGGGTTTCAAACTAGGGTTAGGGTTTCAAAGTGGGGGTTTAAACTATGGTTAGGGTTTCAAAGTAGGGTTTCAAACTAGGGTTAGGGTTTCAAAGTAGGGTTTCAAACTAGGGTAAGGGTTTCAAAGTAGGTGTGTAAACGAGGGTTAGGGTTTCAAAGTAGGGTTTTAAACTAGGATTAGGGTTTTAAAGTAGGGGTTTTAACTAGGGTTAGGGTTTCAAAGTAGGGTTTTAACCTAGGGTTAGGGTTCTTAAGTAGGGGTTTAAACTCGAGTTAGGGTTTCAAAGTAGGGTTTTAAACTATGGTTAAGGTTTCAAAGTAGGGGCTTAAACTAGGGTTAGGGTTTCAAAGTAGGGGTTTAAACTAGGGTTAGGGTTTCAAAGTAGGGGTTTAAACTAGGGTTAGGGTTTCAAAGTAGGGGTTTAAACTAGGGTTGGGTTTTCAATTTAGGGTTAGGGTTTCAAGGTAGGGTTTTAAACTAGGGTTAGGGTTTCAAAGTAGGGGTTTAAACTAGGGTTAGGGATTCAAAGTAGGGGTTTAAACTAGGGTTAGGGTTTCAAAGTAGGCGTTTAAAGTAGGGTTAGGGTTTCAAAGTAGGGGTTTAAACTAGGGTTAGTGTTTCAAAGTAGGTGTTTAAACTAGGGTTAGGGTTTCAAACTAGGGTTAGGGTTTCAAAATAGGGTTTTAAACTATGGTTAGGGTTTCAAAGTAGGGGTTTAAACTAGGGTTAGAGTTTCAAAGTAGGGTTTTAAACTAGGATTAGGGTTTTAAAGTAGGGGTTTAAACTAGGGTTAGGGTTTCAAAGTAGGGTTTTAACCTAGGGTTAGGGTTCTTAAGTAGGGGTTTAAACTCGAGTTAGGCTTTCAAAGTAGGGTTTTAAACTATGGTTAAGGTTTCAAAGTAGGGGCTTAAACTAGGGTTAGGGTTTCAAAGTAGGGGTTTAAACTAGGGTTAGGGTTTCAAACTAGGGTTAGGGTTTCAAACTAGAGTTAAGGTTTCAAAGTAGGGTTTTAAACTAGGCTTAGGGTTTCAAAGTAGGGTTTTAAACTAGGGTTAGCGTTTCAAAGAAGGGGTTTAAACTAGGGTTAGGGTTTCAAAGTAGGGTTTTAAACTAGGGTTAAGGTTTCAAAGTAGTGGTTTAAACTAGGTTTAGGGTTTCAAAGTAGGGGTTTAAACTAGGGTTAGGGTTTCAAAGTAGGGGTTGAAACTAGGGTTAGGATTTCAAAGTAGGGTTTTAAAGTGGGGTTAGGGTTTCAAAGTAGGGTTTTACACTAGGGTTAGGATTTCAAAGTAGGGGTTTAAACTCGGGTTAGTGTTTCAAAGTAGGGGTTTAAACTAAGGTTAAGGTTTCAAAGTAGGATTTTAAACTAAGGTTAGGGTTTCAAAGTAGGGATCTAAACTAGGGTTAGGGATTCAAAGTAGGGGTTTAAACTAGGGTTAGGGTTTCCAAGTAGTGGTTTAAACTAGGGTTAAGGTTTCAACGTAGGGTTTTCAACTAGGGTTAGGGTTTAAAAGTAGGGGTTTAAACTAGGGTTAGGGATTCAAAGTAGGGGTTTAAACTAGGGTTAGGGTTTCAAAGTAGGGGTTTAAAGTAGGGTAAGTGTTTCAAAGTAGGGGTTTAAACTAGGGTTAGGGTTTCAAAGTAGGGATCTAAACTAGGGTTAGGGATTCAAAGTAGGGGTTAAAACTAGGGTTAGGGTTTCAAAGTAGGGGTTTAAACTAGGTTTAGGGTTGCCAAGTAAGGGTTTAAACTAGGGTTAGGGTTTAAAAGTAGGGGTTTAAACTAGGGTTAGGGTTTCAAAGTAGGGTTTCAAACTAGAGTTAAGGTTTCAAAGTAGGGTTTTAAACTAGGGTTAGGGTTTCAAAGTAGGGGTTTAAACTAGGGTTAGGGTTTCAAAGTAGGGGTTGAAACTAGGGTTAGGATTTCAAAGTAGGGTTTTAAAGTGGGGTTAGGGTTTCAAAGTAGGGTTTAACCTAGGGTTAGGGTTCTAAAGTAGGGGTTTAAACTAGGGTTAGGGTTTCAAAGTAGGGATTTAAATTAGGGTTTGGGTTTCAAAGTAGGGGTTTAAACTAGGATTAGGGTTTCAAAGTAGGGGTTTAAACTAGGGTTAGGGATTCAAAGTAGGGGTTTAAACTAGGGTTAGGGTTTCAAAGTAGCGGTTTAAAGTAGGGTTAGGGTTTCAAAGTAGGGGTTTAAACTAGGGTTAGGGTTTCAAAGTAGGGATCTAAACTAGGGTTAGGGATTCAAAGTAGGGGTTTAAACTAGGGTTAGGGTTTCCAAGTAGTGGTTTAAACTAGGGTTAAGGTTTCAACGTAGGGTTTTCAACTAGGGTTAGGGTTTAAAAGTAGGGGTTTAAACTAGGGTTAGGGATTCAAAGTAGGGGTTTAAACTAGGGTTAGGGTTTCAAAGTAGGGGTTTAAAGTAGGGTAAGTGTTTCAAAGTAGGGGTTTAAACTAGGGTTAGGGTTTCAAAGTAGGGATCTAAACTAGGGTTAGGGATTCAAAGTAGGGGTTAAAACTAGGGTTAGGGTTTCAAAGTAGGGGTTTAAACTAGGTTTAGGGTTGCCAAGTAAGGGTTTAAACTAGGGTTAGGGTTTAAAAGTAGGGGTTTAAACTAGGGTTAGGGTTTCAAAGTAGGGTTTTAAACTAGGGTTAGGGTTTCAAAGTAGGGGTTTAAACTAGGGTTAGGGATTCAAAATAGGGGTTTAAACTAGGGTTAGGGTTTCAAAGTAGGGGTTTAACGTAGGGTTAGGGTTTCAAAGTAGGGGTTTAAACTAGGGTTAGGGTTTCAAAGTTGGGATCTAAACTAGGGTTAGGGATTCAAAGTAGGGGTTTAAACTAGGATTAGGGTTTCAAAGTAGGGGTTTAAACTAGGGTTAGGGTTGCAAAGTAATGGTTTAAACTAGGGTTAGGGTTTCAAAGTAGGGGTTTAAAGTAGGGTAAGTGTTTCAAAGTAGGGGTTTAAACTAGGGTTAGGGTTTCAAAGTAGGGATCTAAACTAGGGTTAGGGATTCAAAGTAGGGGTTAAAACTAGGGTTAGGGTTTCAAAGTAGGGGTTTAAACTAGGTTTAGGGTTGCCAAGTAAGGGTTTAAACTAGGGTTAGGGTTTAAAAGTAGGGGTTTAAACTAGGGTTAGGGTTTCAAAGTAGGGGTTTAAACTAGGGTTAGGGTTTCAAAGTAGGGTTTTAAACTAGGGTTAGTGTTTCAAAGTAGTGGTTTAAACTAGGGTTAGGGATTCAAAGTAGGGGTTTAAACTAGGGTTAGGGATTCAAAGTAGGGGTTTAAACTAGGGTTAGGGATTCAAAGTAGGGGTTAAAACTAGGGTTAGGGTTTCAAAGTAAGGATCTAAACTAGGGTTAGGGTTTCAAAGTAGGGGTTTAAACAAGGGTTAGGGTTGCAAAGTAATGGTGTAAACTAGGGTTAGGGTTGCAAAGTAATGGTGTAAACTAGGGTTAGGGTTTCAAAGTAGGGATCTAAACTAGGGTTAGGGTTTCAAAGTAGGGGTTTAAACAAGGGTTAGGGTTGCAAAGTAATGGTGTAAACTAGGGTTAGGGTTGCAAAGTAATGGTGTAAACTAGGGTTAGGTTTTCAAAGTAGGGGTTAAACTAGGGTTAGGGTTTCAAAGTAGGGTTTTAAACTAGGGTTAGGGTTTCAAAGTAGTTGTTTAAACTAGGGTTAAGGTTTCAAAGTAGGGGTTTAAACTAGGGTTAGGGTCTAAAGGTAGGGGTTTAAACTAGGGTTAGGGTTCCAAAAAAGGGTTTCAAACTAGGGTTAGGGTTTCAAAGTGGGGGTTTAAACTAGGGTTAGGGTTTCAAAGTAGGGTTTCAAACTAGGGTTAGGGTTTTAAAGTAGGGTTTCAAACTAGGGTAAGGGTTTCAAACTAGGGTTAGGGTTTCAAAGTAGGGTTTTAAACTAGGGTAAGTGTTTCAAAGTAGGGGTTTAAACTAGGGTTAGGGTTTCAAAGTAGGGTTTTAAACTAGGGTTAGGGTTTCAAAGTAGGGTTTTAAACTAGGGTAAGTGTTTCAAAGTAGGGGTTTAAACTAGGGTTAGGGTTTCAAAGTAGGGGTTTAAACTAGGGTTAGGGATTCAAAGTAGGGTTTTAAACTAGGGTTAAGGTTTCAAAGTAGGGGTTTAAACTAGGGTTAGGTTTTCAAACTAGGGTTAGGGTTTCAAAGTAGGGTTTTAAACTAGGGTTAGGGTTTCAAAGTAGGGATCTAAACTAGGGTTAGGGATTCAAAGTAGGGGTTAAAACTCGGGTTAGGGTTTCAAAGTAGGGGTTTAAACTAGGTTTAGGGTTGCCAAGTAATGGTTTAAACTAGGGTTAGGGTTTAAAAGTAGGGGTTTAAACTAGGGTTAGGGTTTCAAAGTAGGGTTTTAAACTAGGGTTAGGGTTTCAAAGTAGGGGTTTAAACTAGGGTTATGGATTCAAAATAAGGGTTTAAACTAGGGTTAGGATTTCAAAGTAGGGGTTTAACGTAGGGTTAGGGTTTCAAAGTAGGGGTTTAAACTAGGGTTAGGGTTTCAAAGTTGGGATCTAAACTAGGGTTAGGGATTCAAAGTAGGGGTTTAAACTAGGATTAGGGTTTCAAAGTAGGGGTTTAAACTAGGGTTAGGGTTGCAAAGTAATGGTTTAAACTAGGGTTAGGGTTTCAAAGTAGGGGTTTAAACTAGGGTTAGGGTTTCAAAGTAGGGTTTTAAACTAGGGTTAGGGTTTCAAAGTAGGGTTTTAAACTAGGGTTAGGGTTTCAAAGTAGTGGTTTAAACTAGGGTTAGGGATTCAAAGTAGGGGTTTAAACTAGGGTTAGGGTTGCAAAGTAATGGTGTAAACTAGGGTTAGGGTTGCAAAGTAATGGTGTAAACTAGGGTTAGGGTTTCAAAGTAGGGATCTAAACTAGGGTTAGGGTTTCAAAGTAGGGGTTTAAACAAGGGTTAGGGTTGCAAAGTAATGGTGTAAACTAGGGTTAGGGTTGCAAAGTAATGGTGTAAACTAGGGTTAAGTTTTCAAAGTAGGGGTTAAACTAGGGTTAGGGTTTCAAAGTAGGGTTTTAAACTAGGGTTAGGGTTTCAAAGTAGTTGTTTAAACTAGGGTTAGGTTTTCAAACTAGGGTTAGGGTTTCAAAGTAGGGTTTTAAACTAGGGTTAGGGTTTCAAAGTAGGGGTTTAATTTAGGGTAAGGTTTTCAAACTAGTGTTAGGGTTTCAAAGTAGGGTTTTAAACTAGGGTTAGGGTTTCAAAGTAGGATTTTAAACTAAGGTGAGGGTTTCAAAGTAGGGGTTTAACCTAGGGTTAGGGTTCTAAAGTAGGGGTTTAAATTAGGGTTAGGGTTTCAAACTAGGGTTAGGGTTTCAAAGAAGGTGTTTAAACTAGGGTTAGGGTTTCAAAGTAGGGGTTTAAACTAGGGTTAGGGTTTCAAAGTAGGGGTTTAAACTAGGATTAGGATTTCAAAGTAGGGGTTTAAACTAGGGTTAGGGTTTCAAAGTAGGGGTTTAAACTAGGGGTAAGGTTTCAAAGTAGGATTTTAAACTAAGGTTAGGGTTTCAAAGTAGGGGTTTAACCTAGGGTTAGGGTTCTAAAGTAGGGGTTTAAATTAGGGTTAGGGTTTCAAACTAGGCTTAGGGTTTCAAAGTAAGGGTTTAAACTAGGGTTAGGGTTTCAAAGTAAGGTTTTAAACTAGGGTAAGTGTTTCAAAGTAGGGGTTTAAACTAGGGTTAGGGTTTCAAAGTAGGGGTTTAAACTATGGTTAGGGATTTAAAGTAGGGTTTTAAACTAGGGTTAAGGTTTCAAAGTAGGGGTTTAAACTAGGGTTAGGTTTTCAAACTAGGGTTAGGGTTTCAAAGTAGGGTTTTAAACTAGGGTTAGGGTTTCAAAGTAGGGATCTAAACTAGGGTTAGGGATTCAAAGTAGGGGTTAAAACTCGGGTTAGGGTTTCAAAGTAGGGGTTTAAACTAGGTTTAGGGTTGCCAAGTAATGGTTTTAACTAGGGTTAGGGTTTAAAAGTAGGGGTTTAAACTAGGGTTAGGGTTTCAAAGTAGGGTTTTAAACTTCGGGTTAGGGTTTCAAAGTAGGGGTTTAAACTAGGGTTAGGGATTCAAAATAGGGGTTTAAACTAGGGTTAGGGTTTCAAAGTAGGGGTTTAACGTAGGGTTAGGGTTTTAAAGTAGGGGTTTAAACTAGGGTTAGGGTTTCAAAGTTGGGATCTAAACTAGGGTTAGGGATTCAAAGTAGGGGTTTAAACTAGGATTAAAGTTTCAAAGTAGGGGTTTAAACTAGGGTTAGGGTTGCAAAGTAATGGTTTAAACTAGGGTTAGGGTTTCAAAGTAGGGGTTTAAACTAGGGTTAGGGTTTCAAAGTAGGGTTTTAAACTAGGGTTAGGGTTTCAAAGTAGGGTTTTAAACTAGGGTTAGGGTTTCAAAGAGGGGGTTTAAACTAGGGTTAGGGTTTCAAAGTAAGGTTTCAAACTAGGGTTAGGGTTTCAAAGTAGGGTTTTAAACTAGGGTAAGGGTTTCAAAGTAGGTGTGTAAACGAGGGTTAGGGTTGCAAAGTAATGGTGTAAACTAGGGTTAGGGTTGCAAAGTAATGGTGTAAAATAGGGTTAGGGTTTCAAAGTAGGGATCTAAACTAGGGTTAGGGTTTCAAAGTAGGGGTTTAAACAAGGGTTAGGGTTGCAAAGTAATGGTGTAAACTAGGGTTAGGGTTGCAAAGTAATGGTGTAAACTAGGGTTAGGTTTTCAAAGTAGGTGTTAAACTAGGGTTAGGGTTTCAAAGTAGGGTTTTAAACTAGGGTTAGGGTTTCAAAGTAGTTGTTTAAACTAGGGTTAAGGTTTCAAAGTAGGGGTTTAAACTAGGGTTAGGGTTTAAAAGTAGGGGTTTAAACTAGGGTTAGGGTTCCAAAAAAGGGTTTCGAACTAGGGTTAGGGTTTCAAAGAGGGGGTTTAAACTAGGGTTAGGGTTTCAAAGTAAGGTTTCAAACTAGGGTTAGGGTTTCAAAGTAGGGTTTTAAACTAGGGTAAGGGTTTCAAAGTAGGTGTGTAAACGAGGGTTAGGGTTTCAAACTAGGGTTAGGGTTTCAAAGTAGGGTTTTAAACTAGGGTAAGTCTTTCAAAGTAGGGGTTTAAACTAGGGTTAGGGTTTCAAAGTAGGGTTTTAAACTAGGGTTAGGGTTTCAAAGTAGGGTTTTAAACTAGGGTAAGTGTTTCAAAGTAGGGGTTTAAACTAGGGTTAGGTTTTCAAAGTAGGGGTTTAAACTAGGGTTAGGGATTCAAAGTAGGGTTTTAAACTAGGGTTAAGGTTTCAAAGTAGGGGTTTAAACTAGGGTTAGGTTTTCAAACTAGGGTTAGGGTTTCAAAGTAGGGGTTTAAACTAGGGTTAGGTTTTCAAACTAGGGTTAGGGTTTCAAAGTAGGGTTTTAAACTAGGGTTAGGGTTTCAAAGTAGGGGTTTAAACTAGGATTAGGATTTCAAAGTAGGGGTTTAAACTAGGGTTAGGGTTTCAAAGTAGGGGTTTAAACTAGGGTTAAGGTTTCAAAGTAGAATTTTAAACTAAGGTTAGGGTTTCAAAGTAGGGGTTTAACCTAGGTTTAGGGTTCTAAAGTAGGGGTTTAAATTAGGGTTAGGGTTTCAAACTAGGCTTAGGGTTTCAAAGTAAGGGTTTAAACTAGGGTTAGGGTTTCAAAGTAGGGGTTTAAACTAGGGTTAGGGTTTCAAAGTAGGGGTTTAAACTAGGATTAGGGTTTCAAAGTAGGGGTTTAAACTAGGGTTAGGTTTTCAAAGTAGGGGTTTAAACTCAGGTTAGGGTTTCAAAGTAGGGGTTTAAACTCGGGTTAGGGTTTCAAACTAGGGGTTTGAACTAGGGTTAGGGTTTAAAGTAGGGGTTTAAACTAGGGTTAGGTTTTTTAAACTAGGGTTAGGGTTTCAAAGTAGGGTTTTAAACTAGGGTTAGGGTTTCAAACTAGGGTTAGGGTTTCAAAGTAGGGTTTTAAACTAGGTTTAGGGTTTCAAAGTAGGGGTTTAAACTAGGGTTAGGGTTTCAAAGTAGGATTTTAAACTAGGGTTAGGGTTTTAAACTAGGGTTTTAAACTAGGGTTAGGGTTTCAAAGTAGGGGTTTAAACTAGGGTTAGGGTTTCAAAGTAGGGGTTTAAACTAGGGTTAGGGTTTCAAACTAAGGTTAGGGTTTCAAACTAGAGTTAAGGTTTCAAAGTAGGGTTTTAAACTAGGGTTAGGGTTTCAAAGTAGGGTTTTAAACTAGGGTTAGGTTTTCAAAGTAGGGGTTTAAACTAGGGTTAGGGTTTCAAAGTAGGGTTTTAAACTAGGGTTAGGGTTTCAAAGTAGTGGTTTAAACTAGGGTTAGGGTTTCAAAGTAAGTGATTAAACGAGGGTTAGGGTTTAAACTAGGGTTAAGGTTTCAAAGTAGGGGTTTAAACTAGGGTTAAGGTTTCAAAGTAGGGTTTTAAACTAGGTTAAGGTTTCAAAATGGTGGTTTAAACTAGGGTTAGGGTTTCAAAGTAGGGGTTTAAACTAGGGTTAGGGTTTCAAAGTAGGGTTTTAAACAAGGGTTAGGGTTTCAAAGTAGGGGTTTAAACTATGGTTAGGGTTTCAAAGTAGGGGTTTAACCTAGGGATAAAGTTTCAATTAGGGGTTTAAACTAGGGTTAGGGTTTCAAAGTAGGGGTTTAAACTAGGGTTAGGGTTTCAAAGTAGGGTTTTAAACTAGGGATAAAGTTTCAATTAGGGGTTTAAACTAGGGTTAGGGTTTCAAAGTAGGGGTTTAAACTAGGGTTAGGGTTTCAAAGTAGGGGTTTAAACTAGGGATAAAGTTTCAATTAGGGGTTTAAACTAGGGTTAGGGTTTCAAAGTAGGGGTTTAAACTAGGGTTAAGGTTTCAAAGTATGGGTTTGAACTATGGTTATGGTTTCAAAGTAGGGGTTTAAAGTAGGGTTAGGGTTTCAAAGTAGGGGTTTAAACTAGGGTTAGGGTTTTAAAGTAGGGTTTTAAACTAGGGTTAGGGTTTCAAAGTAGGGGTTTAAACTAGGGTTAGGGTTTCAAAGTAGTGGTTTAAACTAGGGTTAGGGTTTCAAAGTAGGGTTTCAAACTAGGGTTAGGGTTTCAAAGTACGGGTTTAAACTAGGGTTAGGGTTTCAAAATAGGGTTTTAAACTAGGGTTAAGGTTTCAAAGTAGTGGTTTGAACTAGGATTAGGGTTTCAAAGTAGGGGTTTAAACTAGGTTTAGGGTCTCAAACTAGGGATATGGTTTCAAAGTAAGGTTTTAAACTAGGGTTAGGGTTTCAAAGTAGGGGTTTAACCTAGGTTTAGGGTTCTAAAGTAGGGGTTTAAATTAGGGTTAGGGTTTCAAACTAGGCTTAGGGTTTCAAAGTAAGGGTTTAAACTAGGGTTAGGGTTTCAAAGTAGGGGTTTAAACTAGGGTTAGGGTTTCAAAGTAGGGGTTTAAACTAGGATTAGGGTTTCAAAGTAGGGGTTTAAACTAGGGTTAGGTTTTCAAAGTAGGGGTTTAAACTCAGGTTAGGGTTTCAAAGTAGGGGTTTAAACTCGGGTTAGGGTTTCAAACTAGGGGTTTGAACTAGGGTTAGGGTTTCAAACTAGGGTTAGGGTTTCAAAGTAGGGTTTTAAACTAGAGTTAGGGTTTCAAACTAGGGTTAGGGTTTCAAAGTAGGGTTTTAAACTAGGTTTAGGGTTTCAAAGTAGGGGTTTAAACTAGGGTTAGGGTTTCAAAGTAGGATTTTAAACTAGGGTTAGGGTTTTAAAGTAGGGTTTTAAACTAGGGTTAGGGTTTCAAAGTAGGGGTTTAAACTAGGGTTAGGGTTTCAAAGTAGGGGTTTAAACTAGGGTTAGGGTTTCAAACTAAGGTTAGGGTTTCAAACTAGAGTTAAGGTTTCAAAGTAGGGTTTTAAACTAGGGTTAGGGTTTCAAAGTAGGGTTTTAAACTAGGGTTAGGTTTTCAAAGTAGGGGTTTAAACTAGGGTTAGGGTTTCAAAGTAGGGTTTTAAACTAGGGTTAGGGTTTCAAAGTAGTGGTTTAAACTAGGGTTAGGGTTTCAAAGTAGGTGATTAAACGAGGGTTAGGGTTTAAACTAGGGTTAAGGTTTCAAAGTAGGGGTTTAAACTAGGGTTAGGGTTTCAAAGTAGGGTTTTAAACTAGGTTAAGGTTTCAAAATGGTGGTTTAAACTAGGGTTAGGGTTTCAAAGTAGGGGTTTAAACTAGGGTTAGGGTTTCAAAGTAGGGTTTTAAACAAGGGCTAGGGTTTCAAAGTAGGGGTTTAAACTATGGTTAGGGTTTCAAAGTAGGGGTTTAAACTAGGGATAAAGTTTCAATTAGGGGTTTAAACTAGGGTTAGGGTTTCAAAGTAGGGGTTTAAACTAGGGTTAGGGTTTCAAAGTAGGGTTTTAAACTAGGGATAAAGTTTCAATTAGGGGTTTAAACTAGGGTTAGGGTTTCAAAGTAGGGGTTTAAACTAGGGTTAGGGTTTCAAAGTAGGGGTTTAAACTAGGGATAAAGTTTCAATTAGGGGTTTAAACTAGGGTTAGGGTTTCAACGTAGGGGTTTAAACTAGGGTTAAGGTTTCAAAGTATGGTTTTGAACTATGGTTATGGTTTCAAAGTAGGGGTTAAAAGTAGGGTTAGGGTTTCAAAGTAGGGGTTTAAACTAGGGTTAGGGTTTTAAAGTAGGGTTTTAAACTAGGGTTAGGGTTTCAAAGTAGGGGTTTAAACTAGGGTTAGGGTTTCAAAGTAGTGGATTAAACTAGGGTTAGGGTTTCAAAGTAGGGTTTCAAACTAGGGTTAGGGTTTCAAAGTACGGGTTTAAACTAGGGTTAGGGTTTCAAAATAGGGTTTTAAACTAGGGTTAAGGTTTCAAAGTAGTGGTTTGAACTAGGATTAGGGTTTCAAAGTAGGGGTTTAAACTAGGTTTAGGGTCTCAAACTAGGGATAGGGTTTCAAAGTAAGGTTTTAAACTAGGGTTAGGGTTTCAAAGTAGAGGTTTAAACTAGGGTTAGGGTTTCAAAGTAGGGTTTTAAACGAGGGTTAGGGTTTTAAAGTAGGGGTTTAAACTAAGGTTAGGGTTTCAAAGTAGGGTTTTAACCTAGGGTTAGGGTTCTAAAGTAGGGGTTTAAACTAGGGTTAGGGTTTCAAAGTAGGGTTTTAAACTAGGGTTAGGGTTTCAAAGTAGTAGTTTGAACTAGGATTAGGGTTTCAAAGTAGGGGTTTAAACTAGGTTTAGGGTCTCAAACTAGGGATAGGGTTTCAAAGTAAGGTTTTAAACTAGGGTTAGGGTTTCAAAGTAGAGGTTTAAACTAGGGTTAGGGTTTCAAAGTAGGGTTTTAAACTAGGGTAAGGGTTTCAAAGTAGGGGTTTAAACTAGGGTTAGGGTTTCAAAGTAGGGGTTTAAACTAGGGTTAGGGTTTCAAAGTAGGGTTTTAAACTAGGGTTAGGGTTTCAAAGTAAGGGTTTAAACTAGGGTTAAATCAGAGCGGCCAATCTTTTTTTTGTAGACATATTTATCATTTAGTTAGTTCTAAACGTATTGAGCTTTAAATTGAATTTAAGACATGGGATATGTCATTTAAGCGCTCCCTTATTTTGAGCAGTGTTGTATGAAGGTACTTTTAATCAGTGTGCTTTTCTGTTAGCAGGACATCGTGCATTTGGACTTGAATGTTTTGTTTGTCCTTATTGTGATTGTGACTACAACACAATGAAAAGTGTTGGTGTCAGTGAGGAACTGCGATGGTAAGGGATGAACTGCGATGGCAAAAATGCGGCCCGAACCGTAGATCGCACCGGGACAAATGAGGTATCAAACGATGCGGCTCGATCTGACTCGCTGCGCTATTATTTTTCTAAGAATTCCAAAATACCATGGCGACGCTATTCCCAAAAAACTCCCAAATAAAGTCCCATAGGAATGAATGGGAATCCGAAAGAGATCAACTCCAATCAAGCACCTTTTTCAAAGACACGCTGCGCGCGCATACGTTAACCGACCGATATGAAAATTAGCTCATTTTGTTGGAATTTTTGTCATCTTTAGCTCAGTGTCAAAAAAAATTTAAGGAATGAAAGCTCTCCCCCCTGTGCGGGTTCAAAGACAGTGAGCAAAGTGGTGAAAGTCGCCTTTCTTGCATCAGTTAGAGCGTGACTAATTAAGGTCTGAGTGCTGGGAACCAAAAAATATATTTCCAAAAGTTTCACTTCAACTCGTCACCATGGCCACAATCTTTGCTCACTAGACATCAAATTCACACATTTTGTAGCCACGAGCCTCTGCTTTCTGAAAAACTAAGTTTTATTTGGCTAAGGTGTCATTTAGTACCTTTATTTTAACTTTAAGCGAGGAGAAGTCGCACTATTTTGATCTCTTTTCAATGTAATTTTCGCCGTTTTTCCCTCTTCATTTTCGATCAATCATAAGTTTTCAACCTGCTCTCATTTGGTCATTTTTCATCCGATTAAAAAACTGAGAACATGCTCGCGTTCCCCAAACCCTTGCCGTTCTAACGAGACATTTCTGGAATCTGCATCTTCAACCGTTAAGTCGTGAGAGGCTTTTGTTTGAGGTGAGCGTAATCCTATACAAAATCAATGGAATGTGGGTGCGTGACGTTCGCAACAAGTTAAAATCAAATGTGTGTGCGTGAATGGTCTGTCACTTTTGCATAGCAACTGCCTCAGCCAATCATCTCTCACTGTTGAGCTCAACTCAGCCCCTTTTTTTCTTGGTGTACTCAAGGCTTGGCCTATATACGACTACTACTATTGCAAATACTATTACTACTACTACTATCTTGGCCAATTGATTAGGTACACCCAGGATTCTGGTCAATTCATTAGGTACACCCTGGATTCTTGCCACTCCGCCCACCCAGGGCGGCGGCCATCTTGGCCAATTGATTAGGTACAGCCAGGACTTTTCAGTCACAAAATTGTTTTATTTGATTCTTTTCCAAATTTGTAGCATGTGACTATTACTGTGTTTTTTTTGATGATTGTGGTTTATTATTAAATACTACAAATTGTCCATTTCCTTTGCTAAAATAAATGTTTTCTTTTATAATATTGATGAGTTCTTCAAGATGCACAAACAGTGACTGTGCACATGTTGTTTCCTCAGGGCACACATACACATATAAAAGTAATTTGTAAGATGTTGATAAAATTGGGTTAATGGTGTAAATCAACAAATTCAAATTGGAAGGTTCATTTAACTACATTGTTTTATGTTCAAAAAAATCAGTGACATGTACAATGTAGCCAATAATAAAATATATAATACTGGATATTTTGTAGAAACATTTCATCACTTGTAAAGATTTGTCTGTGTTGAATAATTTAGACAGGTGATAATTGCTGAAATTAAAATAACAGATTCATCACATTATTTTAAATGCATAGTAATTAAAATGTGTCACTCCCTTAACACTGAAAACAAAGATATGAATTAGACAATGGTTGGTTCTTTTTAGTGGTTAAAAAAGTGGATGTTTGAATTACAATTTGTATCTTTTTTTATTTTTTTTTTTTTTTTTGTTGTTGTGCAAAAAACACATACAAGTGGTCAAGCAGTGCATCCACCACCAGACAGCCTGTCCTGTATGTAGCAGTATGTCCTACTCTCAACCCGCGAGTGTTGTATGACACAATCCGCATTATTGAACCTTGCAGCTGCACGCAGCGCAGTTGCCCCCTTAAACTGGTCTCCTCGGATGCAGCGTGCTCTAACCTCACCATCGGGCTGCAACCCATCTTGTGATAGTTGGGACTTCGCGTTGTCTTCTCTCGCGCGTTTTTTTCTAATCCTTACCCTGATTGGTCCGCTTTTTTCCCTGTCTGTGCTGTGGCCAATGACATTCGCTTGATTTTGGAAGGTTCTAGACGACGGACCCCCTTGCTGATAGTTGGAGTTCATGTTGTCTTGTCTCTTTTCCCTGATTGGTCGTTTTCTGCTTGTCTGTGCTGTGGCCAATTAGAGACGCTTGAATGAGACTATTTTAGAAGGTTCTCGACCATGGCTTCTTCCCATTTCATCTAGTCTGAGGTAAGTGTTGCACGGCAGTTGTTTGTAGTCTGATGTATAATGCTAAATAAGTGAGATTTTGCAAGTTTTCCCCCATCTTAAACTACATCACGTTAATACTGGCAATGTATTGAAACGTATTTGATGTGTTTGAACGTTGTGTTATCCGGCTGCTGTTTTAACAAGATATAGGTAAAGTTAAGTGCTAGACATGGTAACCTACATGCTAACTACACCTGCTAGCGCTAGCTAGAGCTAGCAGATCTCACTTTAAGGTTTTAATGTGCAGTAAAAGAAAACAAAAACAAAGAAAAGTTTGAGTAGGCTCTAAATCTCAATTGTGTATATCCATCGTTGCTACAATATACAGTAAGGCTTTTGTCTCGTCTGTCGTCGTCGTGGTGGGGGTGGGGGAGGGGGGCGTCGGTTGTTGAGTGGCGTGTCCTGCTCGATCGTGTAGCGGAGCGGCGCCGATGAGGGATTTTGGAAGTATTTTACACTGTTAAATGACCTTCATTGATTGACTACAGCACACATTTGTAAATTGTCAAAGCTGCCTTTATTTTCCCCCTTGAAAGATTACCGTTGGTTTCTGTAGCGATCGTTTTTTTCACGGCCATCCAGAATATCCATCCATTTTGCCAAACCGTTTCACCTCATGGAAATTAATCTAAAAGAAAAAAAAAGTAACAATGTTATTACAATACCGTTTTCTTTGTTAATAAGTAAACAAGGAAGTCTATAGTGGATCCATTTTTTTCTATTGTTGAGGATTTATTGAAGGCTCTGCTCACCCCATCCATTATTTATAATCAATGAACTATACAATGTGTGATGTTACTATACTTCAATTGATGAAAATAATGGCGGCGTATTCCAAGCACAGAGAGGTGAGCGCTCAAGAAGCGGTGGCGCGGACATGCAGTCTCCCTCTGAAGAAGTGCTCGCGCAGCGTAGTTTTCATCCAGACGGCTGAGGATGGCGTGAAATTGAGTCTACCCATGAGTAGACTGAAGACCATGCATCCGGACGCAGACAACGTGCGGATGTCTGGTCTGCCAGACAAATATGTGGCAAGACCTAGAACGGCAATGTTTGAGCGGATGTGTCTCGCCGAATTCGCATCCGAATACCGGGTCGTCTACGGTCAGCAGATTGAGGGCAAGAATGTCATTCCCCTCTCACACGGCAAGGGATTCATCCAGAAGCGGATTGGAAAAGATGCCGTCATCAGATTCACTCGCTTCTCAATCAAAAAGTATGCTGAGAAGTATTACAGGACACAGCTTAAATTGTACCTCCCCCACAGAGACGACGCTGAGCTCAGGTCTGAAAACCTCAAAACGTACGAGGAGTTCTACGGTGCCGGGGAATCAAAGTTCGGTCGGGTGCGGGCTATCGTGGACCGCAATCGGGGGCGGTACGAAGGACGGGGAAAGACCGTGGACAATGCCTTCGAAAAATTGAAAGAGCTTCGTGCGGTTCTCAACGCGTGGAGCACTTTTGCGCCGGAGGTAGAAGCAGAGCGTTTGGAGTGTGCCGCCGAACGCGAATCTAATCCGTTACAGGAAGACCCGCAAGATGAGGTTCCGGCCTACCAGGACGCTGCTGGTAGCGGCGCGGTCTTGCCGGCGTTTGAGGCGCCAAAGTTGAGCGCCGAATTTGTGAGGAACATGTACCGCAGTCTCAATGAAACGCAAGCGTCCGTCTTCTACGCTGTGCGCGAGTGGTGTTTGAAACGCGTTTCGGATTGTCTCCTCGAGCCCTTCTTTTATTTGATCTCCGGAGGAGCTGGCTGTGGTAAATCGCATGTCATCAAGTGCATTTACCAGGAGGCCAGTAAGATTCTCCATCAGCTTCCCAGGTTCCGCGACGAAGCGGATATGGCCAAGCCTGCTGTGCTGCTGACGTCGTTTACTGGCACGGCGGCTTACAACATCTCAGGGAAAACTCTTCATTCCCTCTTGAAACTCCCCAGGACTCTAAAGCCTCCTTACCAAGCGCTGGGGAATACGTTGGACGCATTGTGAGCAACCCTTTGCAACGTGGAAATTTTGATCATCGACGAGATCTCCATGGTCTCCAAGGAACTCTTTGCCTATGTCCACTGGAGATTTCAGCAAATCAAGGGCAACCAGAGACCATTTGGGGGCATCTCCGTTCTTGCAGTTGGGGACTTCTACCAACTGCCACCCCTTGGAAGGTCCAAACCCCTCTGCGTTTCTGACAACGATCTTCTTGACCTCTGGACAGATTTTCAGATGGTCAAGCTTACTCAAATCATGCGGCAAAAAGACGACGTCGCTTTTGAACAGGATCAGGGAGAAGGGGAAGGCTGATCCACTCGGCGATGGTGACAGGGCGTTACTCACCACGGCTGTCACGGATGCGCGAGACCTCCCTGCGTATACTCTGCATATCTTTGCCACCAATAAAGAGGTGGATAGGCACAATGCAGCAACTGTGGCTGCTCTCAAATTGACTGTGGTCAATATTCCCGCAGAGGACTACAGGAAGAGCCCACGGTCGGGGGCGATGGTCACCGTGACCAAAGTGATCATGGGGTCGAGAAGGGATCTACCGGATGCCCTTCAAGCTGGTGTAGGAGCACGGGTTATGCTTCTTCGGAATTTGGATGTCGAGGACGGATTGGTGAACGGGACCTTTGGCACAATAGGCAACATTGTTCAAAGCGCCCCAAAGGGGTCGGCGGAGAAAGTGACCTTGCTCGGACTGAGGCTAGACAATCCCGAAGCGGGCCAGAAATTAAGCAAGAAAATTCTGGGGCCGACGGATGACTTGGTCTATATCGAAAGGTCGGAGGAAAACCTGGGCATAAAAGGCGTGGTCAGGCGGCAATTCCCCATGAAGCTTGCCTTTGGATGCACGGCTCACAAAGTGCAAGGCATGACGATGACCTCTGCAGTGGTGTCTCTTAAGCGTGTGTTTGAACCTGGAATGGCCTATGTTGCCCTAAGCCGCACGACGTCACTTCAGGGATTGAGGGTCATAGACTTTGACGAATCCAAAATCTACGCCAATCCCAACGTCACGGCGGCAATGGACAGTATGACGCGCGCTTCTTTCCAAAGTACAAGACCATTGTTGTACTTTTCCAAAATGCCGCAAACTGCTTTTCCCACCTTGACCAATGTTCATCACAACACCGAGGGGCTTCCATCTACATATTGACGACTTAAAGTCTCATCATGAGTTGAGGCTGGCAGATGTCCTTTGCCTCACTGAAACTCATTTGTCTGGATCCTTCTTCCCCATCCATCCATCCATTTTCTGTACCGCTTGTCCTCACAAGGGTCGCGGGGGTTGCTGGAGCCTATCCCAGCTGGCTTCGGGCAGTAGGCGGGGTACACCCTGAACTGGTTGCCAGCCAATCGCAGATCCTTCTTCCCCCCCTCCCTTGCAACTGGAGGGATGCAGCACTTTTGTGCGCAACAGACAAGTTTCGTATTCAAATAGACTGGACATGGCCCAAAAAGAGGGTGGCGGAGTCGCAGTCTATTATCGCGATTGTCTTCAAGCGGAGCCCCGTCGGTTTATTCAGAATGTGGTTGACCTGGAATTTGCTGTCATCAGGGTTGACGCTCCCGTCCAGGCTTTGATAGCTACGGTCTACAGGCCACCCAACCTGAGTCTTGGCACATTTCTTCCAAACCTTGGAAGTCTCTTGGATGCCTTGGCCGTGATGGACTGCCAGCCTATTGTTGTTTGCGGAGACTTTAATGAGGATTTGCTTTCAAAGGGAAAGAAATCCATTCTGGACTTGTTTCAGTCCAGAGGCTTTTCACAGCTGATCACCCAGGCCACAACTGGAAAGCAGACACTGATTGATCACATTTACATATCTCGCCCAGATTGTTGTGTTCAATCAGGCGTTCTGCACACTTATTACAGTTACCACAGTCCGGTCTACTGTGTGTTAACTTCTTGTGTCAGCTCATTGTAGATCGCAAGGGCACCATTTTCACAAGTGCGCCTTTGCAAATGTTATTGAGCCTTTCATACCACTGCTCAAAAGAGGGGGATACTGTACTTTAAATTGTAAAGGCTGAAAAGTTAAATCCTTTGCTCGTTCAAAATTTGTGTCATAACAGAACTACACTCAAAATCAGAGCGGCCAATCATTTTTTTTGTAGACATATTTATCATTTAGTTAGTTCTAAACTTATTGAGCTTTAAATTGAATTTAAGACATGGGATATGCCATTTAAGCGCTCCCTTATTTTGAGCAGTGTTGTATGACGGTACTTTTAATCAGTGTGCTTTTCTGTTAGCAGGACATCGTGCATTTGGACTTGAATGTTTTGTTTGTCCTTATTGTGATTGTGACTATAACACAATGAAAAGTGTTGGTGTCAGTGAGGAACTGCGATGGTAAGGGATGAACTGTTATGGTAAGTGATGATTGATTACTGAATTGATCTAGGCAAACATTGAACACTCATTTTTCATTTTCACATGCAATACAGGTAGGTGGATGGAGCGCAGCAAGGGGCGCTACTTGACATGGCCAAGGATATCAAGGTTGTTATGTCCGGTACAACTGGTGGAGAGAAAAGATGAAAAAAGGGATCCCGCAAACGTAGACCAAAATGATTTATTCTACAGGATTCCTCACTGAAAAACCGTCACATGTGTATTGGATGAGTATTTAGATTAAGTTTTAACTGTTCAGTTTTGCTGCCTATTTTCTAACAACTTGTTCCTTTGTGTGCTCAGGAAAAGATGAAGATGCTGTGTAACAAAGACCCAAAACGGCTCTTTTAAGAGCCGTTTTACATGTACTTTGGAGTAATATTCCTGCAATATTGATCAGCACCAACATGCCTTTTAATATGCAATGTCAAATTTAAACACTGCATTCATACTGTATTTGCTCCATGATACAGTATATTGCATTTTATATTTTAGTTAATCACTTACACTATAAGCAAGAAATTAAACTGATTCCCTTTTGATATGACTAAAATGTCAATCAAGACATAAGGGAAGCCATTACACATGTAATAACTGCAGTTATTACAAATTGTCCTGAACTCTATTCCTGCTGACACAAATTGAGAGGTAAAGTACACCAACATTTGGCAAACAGTTCAGAGCATGCATCTTTCCACCTTGCAAGAGTCAGCAGGCCCATTCAAAATTTCCGCGGAAATTTTTCTAGTATTATTCTTCTTCTTCTTTTTATTATTTTTTTTAATCTTCCACCGATTTTTCCGCAAGGGAATTCCCAGTTACCATGGCGACGCTATTCCCAAAAAACTCCCAAATAAAGTCCCATAGGAATGAATGGGAAACCGAAAGAGATCAACTCCAATCAAGCACCTTTTTCCAAGACACGCTGCGCGCACATACGTTGACCGACCGATATGAATTTTAGCTCATTTTGTTGGAATTTTTGTCATCTTTAGCTCAGTGTCAAAAAAAATAATTAAGGAATGAAAGCTCCCCCCCTGTGCGGGTTCAAAGACAGTGAGCAAAGGGGTGAAAGTCGCCTATTTAGAGTTTGACTAATTAAGGCTTCAGTGACGGGAACCAAAAAATATATTTCCAAAAGTTTCACTTCAACTCGTCACCATGGCCACAATCTTTGCTCACTAGACATCAAATTGGCACATTTTGTAGCCACAAGCCTCTGCTTTCTGAAAAACTAAGTTTTATTTGGCTAAGGTGTCATTTAGTACCTTTATTTTCACTTTAAGCGAGGAGAAGTCGGACTATTTCGATCTCTTTTCAATGTTATTTTCTCCGTTTTTCCCTTTTCGTTTTCGATCAATCATAAGTTTTTAACCTGCTCTCATTTGGTCATTTTTCATCCGATTAAAAAAACTGAGAACATGCTCGCGTACCCCAAACCCTTGCCGTTCTAACGAGCCATTTCTGGAATCTGCATCTTCAACCGTTAAGTCGTGAGAGGCTTTTGTTTGAGGTGAGCGTAATCCTATACAAAATCAATGGAATGTGGGTTCGTGACGTCTCGCAACAAGTTAAAATCAAATGTGTGTGCGTGAATGGTCTGTCACTTTTGCATAGCAACTGCCTCAGCCAATCATCTCTCACTGTTGAGCTCAACTCAGCCCCTTTTTTTCTTGGTGTACTCAAGGCTTGGCCTATATACGACTACTACTATTGCAAATACTATTACTACTACTACTATCTTGGCCAATTGATTAGGTACACCCAGGATTCTGGTCAATTAATTAGGTACACACTGGATTCTCGCCACTCCGCCCACCCAGGGCGGCGGCGGCCATCTTGGCCAATTAATTAGGTACACCAAGGATTCTCTCCCCTCTGCCCACCCGGGGCGGCGGCCATCTTGGCCAATTGATTAGGTATGACCACGATTCTCGCCACTCCGCTCGCCCAGGGCGGCGGCCATCTTGGCCAATTGATTAGGTACAGCCAGGACTTTTCAGTCACAAAATGTTTTTATTTGATTATTTTCCAAATTTGTAGCGTGACTATTACTGTGTTTTTTGCTGATTATGGTTTATTATTTAATACTAAAAATTTTCATTTCCTTTGCTAAAGTAAATGTTTTCTTTTATAATATTGATGAGTTCTTCAAGATGCACAAACAGTGACTGTGCGCATGTTGTCTCCACAGTTTCCTCAGGGCACACATAGACATATAAAAGGAATTTGTAAGATGTTAATAAAATTTGGTTAATGGTGTAAATCAACAAATTCAAATTGGAAGGTTCATTTAACTAGATTGTTTTATGTTCAATATACTTAAAAAAAAAAATCAGTGACATGTACAATGTAGCCAATAATAAAATATATAATACTGGATTTTTTGTAGAAATATTTCATCGCTTGTAAAGATTTGTCTGTGTTGAATAATTTAGACAGGTGATAATTGCTGAAATTAAAATAACAGATTAATCAGATTTTTTTAAATGCATAGTAATTAAAATATGTGTCACTCCCTTAACACTGAAAACAAAGATATGAATTAGACAATGGTTGGTTCTTTTTAGTGGTTAAAAAAGTGGATGTTTGAATTACAATTTTTATCTTTTTATATGTATTTATTTTTGTATGTTGATGTGCAAAAAACACATACAATTGGTCAAGCAGCGCATCCACTACCAGACAGCCTGTCCTGTATGTAGCAGTATGTCCTACTCGCAACCCGCGAGTGTTGTATGACACAATCCGCATTATTGAACCTTGCACGCAGCGCAGTTGCCCCCTTAAACTGGTCTCCTCGGATGCAGCGCGCTCCAACCTCACCCTCCGGCTGCAACCCATCTTGTGATAGTTGGGACTTCGCGTTGTCTTCTCTCGCGCGGTTTTTTCTAATCCTAACCCTGATTGGTCCGCTTTTTTCCCTGTCTGTGCTGTGGCCAATGACATTCGCTTGATTTTGGAAGGTTCTAGACGATGGACCCCCTTGCTGATAGTTGGAGTTCATGTTGTCTTGTCTCTTTTCCCTGATTGGTCGTTTTCTGCTTGTCTGTGCTGTGGCCAATTAGAGACGCTTGAATGAGACTATTTTAGAAGGTTATCGACGACGGTCTCGTCCCATTTCATCTCGTCTGAGGTAAGTGTTGCACGGCAATTATTTTTAGTCTGATGTATAATGCTATAAGTGAGATTTTGCAAGTTTTCCCCCATCTTAAACTACATCACGTTAATAGGGTTTTAAACTAGGGTTAGGGTTTCAAAGTAGGTGTTTAAATTAGGGTTAGGGTTTCAAACTAAGGTTAGGGTTTCAAAGTAGGGGTTTAAACTAGGGTTAGGGTTTCAAAGTAGGGGTTTAAACTAGGGTTAGGGTTTAAAAGTAGGGTTTTAAACTAGGGTTAGGGTTTCAAAGTATGGGTTTAAACTAGAGTTAGGGTTTCAAAGTAGGGGTTTAAACTAGGGTTAGGGTTTCAAAGTAGGGGTTTAAACTAGGGTTAGGGTTTCAAAGTGGGGGTTTAAACTAGGGTTAGGGTTTCAAAGTGGGGGTTTAAACTAGGGTTAGGGTTTCAAAGTGGGGGTTTAAACTAGGGTTAGGGTTTCAAAGTGGGGGTTTAAACTAGGGTTAGGGTTTCAAAGTGGGGGTTTAAACTAGGGTTAGGGTTTCAAAGTGGGGGTTTAAACTAGGGTTAGGGTTTCAAAGTGGGGGTTTAAACTAGGGTTAGGGTTTCAAAGTGGGGGTTTAAACTAGGGTTAGGGTTTCAAAGTAGGGTTTCAAACGAGGGTTAGGGTTTCAAAGTAGGGGTTTAAACGAAGGTTAGGGTTTCAAACTAGGGTTAGGGTTTCAAACTAGGGTTAGGGTTTCAAACTAGGGTTTTAAACTAGGGTTAGGCTTTCAAAGTAGGGGTTTAAACTCGGGTTAGGGATTCAAAGTAGGGGTTTAAACTAGGGTTAGGGTTTCAAAGTAGGGGTTTAAACTCAGGTTAGGGTTTCAAAGTAGGGGTTTAAACTAGGGTTAGGGTTTCAAAGTAGGGGTTTAAACTAGGGTTAGGGTTTCAAAGTAGGGATCTAAACTAGGGTTAGGGATTCAAAGTAGGGGTTTAAACTACGGTTAGGGTTTCAAAGTAGGTGTTTAAACTAGGGTTAGGGTTGCAAAGTAATGGTTTAATCTAGGGTTAGGGTTTCAAAGTCTGGTTTTAAACTAGGAATAGGGTTTCAAAGTAGGGTTTTAAACTAGGGTTAGGGTTTCAAAGTAGGGGTTTAAACTAGGATTAAGGTTTCAAAGTAGGATTTTAAACTAAGGTTAGGGTTTCAAAGTAGGGGTTTAACCTAGGGTTAGGGTTTCAAAGTAGGGGTTTAAACTAGGGTTAGGGTTTAAAAGTAGGGGTTTAAACTAGGGTTAGGGTTTCAAAGTAGGGGTTTAAACTAGGGTTAAGGTTTCAAAGTAGGATTTTAAACTTAGGTTAGGGTTTCAAAGTAGGGGTTTAACCTAGGGTTAGGGTTCTAAAGTAGGGGTTTAAATTAGGGTTAGTGTTTCAAACTAGGGTTAGGGTTTCAAAGTAGGGGTTTAAACTAGGGTTAGGGTTTCAAAGTAGGGGTTTAAACTAGGGTAAGGGTTTCAAAGTAGGGGTTTAAACTCGGGTTAGGGTTTCAAAGTAGGGGTTTAAACTCAGGTTAGGGTTTCAAAGTAGGGGTTTAAACTCGGGTTAGGGTTTCAAAGTAGGGGTTTAAACTAGGGTTAGGGTTTCAAAGTAGGGGTTTAAACTAGGGTTAGGTTTTCAAACTAGGGGTAGGGTTTTAAACTAGGATTAGGGTTTCAAACTAGGGTTAGGGTTTCAAAGTAGGGTTTTAAACTAGGTTTAGGGTTTCAAAGTAGGGGTTTAAACTAGGGTTAGGGTTTCAAAGTAGGGTTTTAAACTAGGGTTAGGGTTTTAAAGTAGGGGTTTAAACTAGGTTTAGGGTTTCAAAGTAGGGTTTTAAACTAGGGTTAGGGTTTCAAAGTAAGGGTTTAAACTAGGGTTAGGGTTTCAAAGTAGGGGTTTAAACTAGGATTAGGGTTTCAAACTAGGGTTAGGGTTTCAAAGTAGGGGTTTAACCTAGGGTTAGGGTTTCAAAGTAGGGGTTTAAACTAGGATTAGGGTTTCAAACTAGAGTTAAGGTTTCAAAGTAGGGTTTTAAACTAGGGTTAGGGTTTCAAAGTAGGGTTTTAAACTAGGGTTAGGGTTTCAAAGTAGGTTTTTAAATTAGGGTTAGGGTTTTAAACTAAGGTTAGGGTTTCAAAGTAGGGGTTTAACCTAGGGTTAGGGTTCTAAAGTAGGGGTTTAAATTAGGGTTAGGGTTTCAAACTAGGGTTAGGGTTTCAAAGTAGGGGTTTAAACTAGGGTTAGGGTTTCAAAGTAGGGGTTTAAACTAGGGTAAGGGTTTCAAAGTAGGGGTTTAAACTCGGGTTAGGGTTTCAAAGTAGGGGTTTAAACTCAGGTTAGGGTTTCAAAGTAGGGGTTTAAACTCAGGTTAGGGTTTCAAA
Source organism: Leptonotus elevatus (assembly GCF_054856555.1). NCBI lineage: Eukaryota > Metazoa > Chordata > Actinopteri > Syngnathiformes > Syngnathidae > Leptonotus > Leptonotus elevatus. The sequence goes on along the minus strand of NC_141260.1, from coordinate 6,808,582 downwards.
GTAGGGGTTTAAACTCAGGTTAGGGTTTCAAAGTAGGGGTTTAAACTAGGGTTAGGGTTTCAAAGTAGGGGTTTAAACTAGGGTTAGGTTTTCAAACTAGGGGTAGGGTTTTAAACTAGGATTAGGGTTTCAAACTAGGGTTAGGGTTTCAAAGTAGGGTTTTAAACTAGGTTTAAGTTTTCAAAGTAGGGGTTTAAACTAGGGTTAGGGTTTCAAAGTAGGGGTTTAAACTAGGGTTAGGGTTTTAAAGTAGGGGTTTAAACTAGGGTTAGGGTTTCAAAGTAGGGTTTTAAACTAGGGTTAGGGTTTCAAAGTAAGGGTTTAAACTAGGGTTAGGGTTTCAAAGTAGGGGTTTAAACTAGGATTAGGGTTTCAAACTAGGGTTAGGGTTTCAAACTAGAGTTAAGGTTTCAAAGTAGGGTTTTAAACTAGGGTTAGGGTTTCAAAGTAGGGTTTTAAACTAGGGTTAGGGTTTCAAAGTAGGTGTTTAAATTAGGAATAGGGTTTTAAACTAGGGTTAGGGTTTCAAAGTAGGTCTTTAAATTAGGGTTAGGGTTTCAAACTAAGGTTAGGGTTTCAAAGTAGGGGTTTAAACTAGGGTTAGGGTTTCAAAGTAGGGTTTCAAACTAGGGTTAGGGTTTCAAAGTAGGGTTTCAAACTAGGGTTAGGGTTTCAAAGTAGGGGTTTAAACTAGGGTTAGGGTTTCAAAGTAGGTTTTAAAATTAGGGTTAGGGTTTCAAAGTAGGGGTTTAAATTAGGGTTAGGGTTTCAAAGTAGGGTTTCAAACTAAGGTTAGGGTTTCAAAGTAGGGGTTTAAACTTGGGTTAAGGTTTCAAAGTAGGGGTTTAAACTAGTGTTAGGGTTTCAAAGTAGGGTTTTAAACTAGGGTTAGGGTTTCAAAGTAGTGGTTTAAACTAGGGTTAAGGTTTCAAAGTAGGGGTTTAAACTAGGGTTAGGGTTTCAAAGAAGGGGTTTAAACTAGGGTTAGGGTTTCAAAGTAGTGGTTTAAACTAGGATTAGGGTTTCAAAGTAGGGGTTTAAACTAGTGTTAGGGTTTCAAAGTAGGGTTTTAAACTAGGGTTAGGGTTTCAAAGTAGGGGTTTAAACTAGGGTAAGGCTTTCAAAGTAGGGTTTTAAACTAGGGTTAGGGTTTCAAAGTATTGGTTTAACCTAGGGTTAGGGTTCTAAAATAGGGGTTTAAACTAGGGTTATTGTTTCAAAGTAGGGGTTTAAACTAGGGTTAGGGTTGCAAAGTAGGGGTTTAAACTCTGGTTAGGTTTTGAAGGTAGGGGTTTAAACTATGGTTAGGGTTTCAAAGTAGGGTTTTAAACTAGGGTTAGGGTTAGGTTAGGGTTTAACCTAGGGTTAGGGTTCTAAAGTAGGGGTTTAAATTAGGGTTAGGTATTCAAACTAGGGTTAGGGTTTCAAAGAAGGGGTTTAAACTAGGGTTAGGGTTTCAAAGTAGGGGTTTAAACTAGGGTTAGGGTTTCAAGGTAGGGGTTTAAACTAGGATTAGGGTTTCAAAGTAGGGGTTTAAACTAGGGTTAGGGTTTCAAAGTAGGGGTTTAAACTAGGGTTAAGGTTTCAAAGTAGGATTTTAAACTAAGGTTAGGGTTTCAAAGTAGGGGTTTAACCTAGGGTTAGGGTTCTAAAGTAGGGGTTTAAATTAGGGTTAGGGTTTCAAACTAGGGTTAAGGTTTCAAAGTAAGGGGTTAAACTAGGGTTAGGGTTTCAAAGTAGGGGTTTAAATTAGGGTGAGGGTTTCAAAGTAGGGGTTTAAACTAGGGTTAGGGTTTCAAAGTAGGGGTTTAAACTAGGGTTAGGGTTTCAAAGTAGGGATTTAAACTAGGATTAGGGTTTCAAAGTAGGGGTTTAAACTAGGATTAGGGTTTCAAAGTAGGGGTTTAAACTAGGGTTAGAGTTTAAAGTAGGGTTTCAAACTAGGGTTAGCGTTTCAAAGTAGGTTTTTAAACTAGCGTTTGGGTTTCAAAGTAGGGGTTTAAACTAGGGTTAGGGTTTCAAAGTAGGGGTTTAAATTAGGGTTTGGGTTTCAAAGTAGGGGTTTAAACTAGGATTAGGGTTTCAAAGTAGGGGTTTAAACTAGGGTTAGGGATTCAAAGTAGGGGTTTAAACTAGGGTTAGGATTTCAAAGAAGGGGTTTAAAGTAGGGTTAGGGTTTCAAAGTAGGGGTTTAAACTAGGGTTAGGGTTTCAAAGTAGGGATCTAAACTAGGGTTAGGGATTCAAAGTAGGGGTTTAAACTAGGGTTAGGGTTTTAAAGTAATGGTTTAAACTAGGGTTAGGGTTTCAAAGTAGGGGTTTAAACTAGGGTTAGGGTTTCAAAGTAGGGTTTTAAACTAGGGTTAGGGTTTCAAAGTAGTGGTTTAAACTAGGGTTAGGTTTTCAAACTAGGGTTAGGGTTTCAAAGTAGGGTTTTAAACTAGGGTTAGGGTTTCAAAGTAGGGGTTTAAACTAGGGTTAAGGTTTCAAAATAGGATTTTAAATTAAGGTTAGGGTTTCAAAGTAGGGGTTTAACCTAGGGTTAGGGTTCTAAAGTAGGGGTTTAAATTAGGGTTAGGTATTCAAACTAGGGTTAGGGTTTCAAAGAAGGGGTTTAAACTAGGGTTAGGGTTTCAAAGTAGGGGTTTAAACTAGGGTTAGGGTTTCAAGGTAGGGGTTTAAACTAGGATTAGGGTTTCAAAGTAGGGGTTTAAACTAGGGTTAGGGTTTCAAAGTAGGGGTTTAAACTAGGGTTAAGGTTTCAAAGTAGGATTTTAAACTAAGGTTAGGGTTTCAAAGTAGGGGTTTAACCTAGGGTTAGGGTTCTAAAGTAGGGGTTTAAATTAGGGTTAGGGTTTCAAACTAGGGTTAGGGTTTCAAAGTAGGTTTTTAAACAAGCGTTAGGGTTTCAAAGTAGGGGTTTAAACTAGGGTTAGGGTTTCAAAGTAGGGGTTTAAACTAGGGTTAGGGTTTCAAAGTAGGGGTTTAAACTAGGATTAGGGTTTCAAAGTAGGGGTTTAAACTAGGGTTAGGGTTTCAAAGTAGGGGTTTAAACTAAGGTTAGGGTTTCAAAGTAGGGGTTTAACCTAGGGTTAGGGTTCTAAAGTAGGGGTTTCAAACTAGGGTTAGCGTTTCAAAGTAGGTTTTTAAACTAGCGTTTGGGTTTCAAAGTAGGGGTTTAAACTAGGGTTAGGTTTTCAAAGTAGGGGTTTAAATTAGGGTTTGGGTTTCAAAGTAGGGGTTTAAACTAGGGTTAGGATTTCAAAGTAAGGTATCAAACGAGGGTTAGGGTTTCAAAGTAGGGTTTCAAACTAGGGTTAGGGTTTCAAAGTAGGGGTTTAAACTAGGGTTAGGGTTTCAAAGTAGGGGTTTAAAGTAGGGTTACGGTTTCAAAGTAGGGGTTTAAAGTAGGGTTAGGGTTTCAAAGTAGGGGTTTAAACTAGGGTTAGGGTTTCAAAGTAGGGGTTTAAATTAGGGTTCGGGTTTCAAAGTAGGGGTTTAAACTAGGATTAGGGTTTCAAAGTAGGGTTTTAAACTAGGGTTAGGGTTGCAAAGTAGGGGTTTAAACTCGGGTTAGGGTTTCAAAGTAAGGGTTTAAAGTAGGGTTAGGGTTTCAAAGTAGGGGTTTAAACTAGGGTTAGTGTTTCAAAGTAGGTGTTTAAACTAGGATTAGGGTTTTAAAATAGGGGTTTAAACTAGGGTTAGAGTTTAAAGTAGGGTTTTAAACTACGGTTAGGGTTTCAAAGTAGGGGTTTAAACTAAGGTTAAGGTTTCAAAGTAGGATTTTAAACTAAGGTTAGGGTTTCAAAGTAGGGGTTTAACCTAGGGTTAGGGTTCTAAAGTAGGGGTTTAAATTAGGGTTAGGGTTTCAAACTAGGATTAGGGTTTCAAAGTAGGGGTTTAAACTAGGGTTAGGGTTTCAAAGAAGTTTTTAAACTAGCGTTAGGGTTTCAAAGTAGGGGTTTAAACTAGGGTTAGGGTTTCAAAGTAGGGGTTTAAATTAGGGTTTGGGTTTCAAAGTAGGGGTTTAAACTAGGATTAGGGTTTCAAAGTAGGGGTTTAAACTAGGGTTAGGGATTCAAAGTAGGGGTTTAAACTAGGGTTAGGGTTTCAAAGTAGGGGTTTAAAGTAGGGTTAGGGTTTCAAAGTAGGGGTTTAAAGTAGGGTTAGGGTTTCAAAGTTGGGGTTTAAACTTGGATTCGGGTTTCAAAGTAGGGGTTTAAATTAGGGTTTGGGTTTCAAAGTAGGGGTTTAAACTAGGATTAGGGTTTCAAAGTAGGGGTTTAAACTAGGGTTATAGTTTCAAAGTAGGGTTTTAAACTAGGGTTAGGGTTGCAAAGTAGGGGTTTAAACTCGGGTTAGGGATTCAAAGTAGGGGTTTAAACTAGGGATAGGGTTTCAAAGTAGGGGTTTAAACTAGGGTTAGGGTTTCAAAGTAGGGGTTTAAACTAGGGTTAGGTTTTCAAACTAGGGTTAGGGTTTCAAGAAAGGGTTTTAAACTAGGTTAGGGTTTCAAAGTAGGGGTTTAAACTAGGGTTAGGGATTCAAAGTAGGGGTTTAAACTAGGGTTAGGGTTTCAAAGTAGGGGTTTAAAGTAGGGTTAGGGTTTCAAAGTAGGGGTTTAAACTAGGGTTAGTGTTTCAAAGTAGGTGTTTAAACTAGGGTTAGGGTTTCAAACTAGGGTTAGGGTTTCAAAGTAGGGTTTTAAACTATGGTTAGGGTTTCAAAGTAGGGGTTTAAACTAGGGTTAGGGTTTCAAAGTAGGGTTTTAAACTAGAGTTAGGGTTTTAAAGTAGGGGTTTAAACTAGGGTTAGGGTTTCAAAGTAGGGTTTTAACCTAGGGTTAGGGTTCTTAAGTAGGGGTTTAAACTCGAGTTAGGGTTTCAAAGTAGGGTTTTAAACTATGGTTAGGGTTTCAAAGTAGGGGTTTAAACTAGGGTTAGTGTTTCAAAGTAGGTGTTTAAACTAGGGTTAGGGTTTCAAACTAGGGTTAGGGTTTCAAAGTAGGGTTTTAAACTAGGAATAGGGTTACAAAATAGGGGTTTAAACTAGGGTTAGGTTTTCAAAGTAGGGGTTTAAACTAGGGTTAAGGTTTCAAAGTAGGGGTTTAAACTAGGGTTAGGTTTTCAAACAAGGGTTAGGGTTTCAAAGTAGGGTTTTAAAATAGGGTTAGGTTTTCAAAGTAGGGGTTTAAACTAGGGTTAGGGATTCAAAGTAGGGGTTTAAACTAGGGTAAGGGTTTCAAAGTAGGGGTTTAACGTAGGGTTAGGGTTTCAAAGTAGATGTTTAAACTAGGGTTAGGGTTTCAAAGTAGGGATCTAAACTAGGGTTAGGGATTCAAAGTAGGGGTTTAAACTAGGGTAAGGGTTTCAAAATAGGGGTTTAAACTAGGGTTAGGGTTGCAATGTAATGGTTTAATCTAGGGTTAGGGTTTCAAAGTCTGGTTTTAAACTAGGAATAGGGTTTCAAAGTAGGGTTTTAAACTAGGGTTAGGGTTTCAAAGTAGGGGTTTAAACTAGGGTTCAGGTTTCAAAGTAGGATTTTAAACTAAGGTTAGGGTTTCAAAGTAGGGGTTTAACCTAGGGTTAAGGTTCTAAAGTAGGGGTTTAAATTAGGGTTAGGGTTAGGGTTTCAAAGAAGGGGTTTAAACTAGGGTTAGGGTTTCAAAGTAGGGGTTTAAACTAGGATTAGGGTTTCAAAGTAGGGGTTTAAATTAGGGTTAGGGTTTCAAAATAGGGGTTTAAACTCGGGTTAGGGTTTCAAAGTAAGGGTTTAAACTAGGGTTAGGGTTTCAAAGTAGGGGTTTAAACTAGGGTTAGGGTTTCAAAGTAGGGGTTTAAACTAGGGTAAGGTTTTCAAACTAGGGTTAGGGTTTCAAAGTAGGGTTTTAAACTAGGGTTAGGGTTTCAAAGTAGGGGTTTAAACTAGGGTTAGGGTTTCAAAGTAGGGGTTTAAACTAGGGTTAGGGTTTCAAGGTAGGGTTTTAAACTAGGGTTAGGGTTTCAAAGTAGGGGTTTAAACTAGGGTTAGGGATTCAAAGTAGGGGTTTAAACTAGGGTTAGGGTTTCAAAGTAGGGGTTTAAAGTAGGGTTAGGGTTTCAAAGTAGGGGTTTAAACTAGGGTTAGTGTTTTAAAGTAGGGGTTTAAACTAGGGTTAGGGTTTCAAAGTAGGGTTTTAACCTAGGGTTAGGGTTCTTAAGTAGGGGTTTAAACTCGGGTTAGGGTTTCAAAATAGGGTTTTAAACTATGGTTTGGGTTTCAAAGTAGGGGTTTAAACTAGGGTTAGGGTTTCAAAGTAGGGTTTTAAACTAGGGTTAGGGTTCTTAAATAGGGGTTTAAACTCGGGTTAGGGTTTCAAATTAGGGTTTTAAACTAGGGTTAAGGTTTCAAAGAAGGGGCTTAAACTAGGGTTAGGGTTTCAAAGTAGGGGTTTAAACTAGGGTTAGGGTTTCAAAGTAGGGGTTTAAACTAGGGTTAGGGTTTCAAAGTAGGGTTTTAAACTAGGGTTAGGGTTTCAAAGTAGTGGTTTAAACTAGGGTTAGAGTTTCAAAGTAGGGGTTTAAACTAGGGTTAGGGTTTCAAAGTAGGGTTTAAATAAGGGTTAGGGTTTCAAAGTAGGGTTTTACACTAGGGTTAAGGTTTCAAAGTAGGGGTTTGAACTAGGGTTATGGGTTTCAAAGTAGGGGTTTGAACTAGGGTTATGGGTTTCAAAGTAGGGTTTTAAACTAGGGTTAGGGTTTCAAAGTAGGGGTTTAAACTAAGGTTAAGGTTTCAAATAGGATTTTAAACTAAGGTTAGGGTTTCAAAGTAGGGGTTTAAACTAGGGTTAGGGTTTCAAAGTAGGGGTTTAAATTAGGGTTAGGGTTTCAAACTAGGGTTAGGGTTTCAAAGTAGGGGTTTAAACTAGGGTTAGGGTTTCAAAGTAGGGGTTTAAACTAGGGTTAGGGTTTCAAAGTAGGGGTTTAAATTAGGGTTTGGGTTTCAAAGTAGGGGTTTAAACTAGGATTAGGGTTTCAAAGTAGGGGTTTAAACTAGGGTTAGGGATTCAAAGTAGGGGTTTAAACTAGGGTTAGGGTTTCAAAGTAGGGGTTTAAAGTAGGGTTAGGGTTTCAAAGTAGGGGTTTAAAGTAAGGTTAGGGTTTCAAAGTAGGGTTTTAAACTATGGTTAGGGTTTCAAAGTAGGGGTTTCAACTAGGGTTAGGGTTTAAAAGTAGGGGTTTAAACTAGGGTTAGGGATTCAAAGTAGGGGTTTAAACTAGGGTTAGGGTTTCAAAGTAAGGGTTTAAACTAGGGTTAGGGTTTCAAAGTAGGGGTTTAAACTAGGGTTAGGGTTTCAAAGTAGGGGTTTAAACTAGGGTTAGGGTTCTAAAGTAGGGGTTTAAACTAGGGTTAGGGTTTCAAAGTAGGGGTTTAAACTAGGGTAAGGGTTCCAAAGTAGGGTTTTAAACTAGGGTTAGGGTTTCAAAGTAGTGGTTTAAACTAGGGTTAAGATTTCAACGTAGGGGTTTAAACTAGGGTTAGGGTTTAAAAGTAGGGTTTTAAACTAGGGTTAGGGTTTCAAAGTAGGGGTTTAAACTAGGGTTAGGGTTTCAAAGTATGGGTTTAAAGTAGGGTTAGGGTTTCAAAGTAGGGGTTTAAACTAGGGTTAATGTTTCAAAGTAGGTGTTTAAACTAGGGTTAGGGTTTCAAACTAGGTGTTTAAACTAGGGTTAGGGTTTCAAACTAGGGTTAGGGTTTCAAAGTAGGTTTTTAAACTATGGTTAGGGTTTCAAAGTAGGGATTTAAACTAGGGTTAGGGTTTCAAAGTAGGGTTTTAACCTAGGGTTAGGGTTCTTAAGTAGGGGTTTAAACTCGGGTTAGGGTTTCAAAATAGGGTTTTAAACTATGGTTTGGGTTTCAAAGTAGGGGTTTAAACTAGGGTTAGGGTTTCAAAGTAGGGTTTTAAACTAGGGTTAGGGTTCTTAAATAGGGGTTTAAACTCGGGTTAGGGTTTCAAATTAGGGTTTTAAACTAGGGTTAAGGTTTCAAAGAAGGGGCTTAAACTAGGGTTAGGGTTTCAAAGTAGGGGTTTAAACTAGGGTTAGGGTTTCAAAGTAGGGGTTTAAACTAGGGTTAGGGTTTCAAAGTAGGGTTTTAAACTAGGGTTAGGGTTTCAAAGTAGTGGTTTAAACTAGGGTTAGAGTTTCAAAGTAGGGGTTTAAACTAGGGTTAGGGTTTCAAAGTAGGGTTTAAATAAGGGTTAGGGTTTCAAAGTAGGGTTTTACACTAGGGTTAAGGTTTCAAAGTAGGGGTTTGAACTAGGGTTATGGGTTTCAAAGTAGGGGTTTGAACTAGGGTTATGGGTTTCAAAGTAGGGTTTTAAACTAGGGTTAGGGTTTCAAAGTAGGGGTTTAAACTAAGGTTAAGGTTTCAAATAGGATTTTAAACTAAGGTTAGGGTTTCAAAGTAGGGGTTTAAACTAGGGTTAGGGTTTCAAAGTAGGGGTTTAAATTAGGGTTAGGGTTTCAAACTAGGGTTAGGGTTTCAAAGTAGGGGTTTAAACTAGGGTTAGGGTTTCAAAGTAGGGGTTTAAACTAGGGTTAGGGTTTCAAAGTAGGGGTTTAAATTAGGGTTTGGGTTTCAAAGTAGGGGTTTAAACTAGGATTAGGGTTTCAAAGTAGGGGTTTAAACTAGGGTTAGGGATTCAAAGTAGGGGTTTAAACTAGGGTTAGGGTTTCAAAGTAGGGGTTTAAAGTAGGGTTAGGGTTTCAAAGTAGGGGTTTAAAGTAAGGTTAGGGTTTCAAAGTAGGGTTTTAAACTATGGTTAGGGTTTCAAAGTAGGGGTTTCAACTAGGGTTAGGGTTTAAAAGTAGGGGTTTAAACTAGGGTTAGGGATTCAAAGTAGGGGTTTAAACTAGGGTTAGGGTTTCAAAGTAAGGGTTTAAACTAGGGTTAGGGTTTCAAAGTAGGGGTTTAAACTAGGGTTAGGGTTTCAAAGTAGGGGTTTAAACTAGGGTTAGGGTTCTAAAGTAGGGGTTTAAACTAGGGTTAGGGTTTCAAAGTAGGGGTTTAAACTAGGGTAAGGGTTCCAAAGTAGGGTTTTAAACTAGGGTTAGGGTTTCAAAGTAGTGGTTTAAACTAGGGTTAAGATTTCAACGTAGGGGTTTAAACTAGGGTTAGGGTTTAAAAGTAGGGTTTTAAACTAGGGTTAGGGTTTCAAAGTAGGGGTTTAAACTAGGGTTAGGGTTTCAAAGTATGGGTTTAAAGTAGGGTTAGGGTTTCAAAGTAGGGGTTTAAACTAGGGTTAATGTTTCAAAGTAGGTGTTTAAACTAGGGTTAGGGTTTCAAACTAGGTGTTTAAACTAGGGTTAGGGTTTCAAACTAGGGTTAGGGTTTCAAAGTAGGTTTTTAAACTATGGTTAGGGTTTCAAAGTAGGGATTTAAACTAGGGTTAGGGTTTCAAAGTAGGGGTTTAAACTAGGGTAAGGGTTTCAAAGTAGGTGTTTAAACTAGGGTTAGGGTTTCAAACTAGGGTTAGGGTTTCAAAGTAGGGTTTTAAACTATGGTTAGGGTTTCAAAGTAGGGGTTTAAACTAGGGTTAGGGTTTCAAAGTAGGGTTTTAAACTAGGATTAGGGTTTTAAAGTAGGGGTTTAAACTAGGGTTAGGGTTTCAAAGTAGGGTTTTAACCTAAGGTTAGGGTTCTTAAGTAGGGGTTTAAACTCGAGTTAGGGTTTCAAAGTAGGGTTTTAAACTATGGTTAAGGTTTCAAAGTAGGGGTTTAAACTAGGGTTAGGGTTTCAAAGTAGGGGTTTAAACTAGGGTTAGGTTTTCAAACTAGGGTTAGGGTTTCAAGAAAGGGTTTTAAACTAGGTTAGGGTTTCAAAGTAGGGGTTTAAACTAGGGTTAGGGATTCAAAGTAGGGGTTTAAACTAGGGTTAGGGTTTCAAAGTAGGGGTTTAAAGTAGGGTTAGGGTTTCAAAGTAGGGGTTTAAACTAGGGTTAGTGTTTCAAAGTAGGTGTTTAAACTAGGGTTAGGGTTTAAATGTAGGGTTTTAAACTAGGGTTAGGGTTTCAAAGTATGGGTTTAAACTAGAGTTAGGGTTTCAAAGTAGGGGTTTAAACTAGGGTTAGGGTTTCAAAGTAGGGGTTTAAACTAGGGTTAGGGTTTCAAAGTGGGGGTTTAAACTAGGGTTAGGGTTTCAAAGTGGGGGTTTAAACTAGGGTTAGGGTTTCAAAGTGGGGGTTTAAACTAGGGTTAGGGTTTCAAAGTGGGGGTTTAAACTAGGGTTAGGGTTTCAAAGTGGGGGTTTAAACTAGGGTTAGGGTTTCAAAGTGGGGGTTTAAACTAGGGTTAGGGTTTCAAAGTGGGGGTTTAAACTAGGGTTAGGGTTTCAAAGTGGGGGTTTAAACTAGGGTTAGGGTTTCAAAGTGGGGGTTTAAACTAGGGTTAGGGTTTCAAAGTGGGGGTTTAAACTAGGGTTAGGGTTTCAAAGTAGGGTTTCAAACGAGGGTTAGGGTTTCAAAGTAGGGGTTTAAACGAAGGTTAGGGTTTCAAACTAGGGTTAGGGTTTCAAACTAGGGTTAGGGTTTCAAAGTAGGGGTTTAAACTAGGGTTAGGTTTTCAAACTAGGGGTAGGGTTTTAAACTAGGATTAGGGTTTCAAACTAGGGTTAGGGTTTCAAAGTAGGGTTTTAAACTAGGTTTAAGTTTTCAAAGTAGGGGTTTAAACTAGGGTTAGGGTTTCAAAGTAGGGGTTTAAACTAGGGTTAGGGTTTTAAAGTAGGGGTTTAAACTAGGGTTAGGGTTTCAAAGTAGGGGTTTAAACTAGGGTTAGGGTTTTAAAGTAGGGGTTTAAACTAGGGTTAGGGTTTCAAAGTAGGGTTTTAAACTAGGGTTAGGGTTTCAAAGTAAGGGTTTAAACTAGGGTTAGGGTTTCAAAGTAGGGGTTTAAACTAGGATTAGGGTTTCAAACTAGGGTTAGGGTTTCAAACTAGAGTTAAGGTTTCAAAGTAGGGTTTTAAACTAGGGTTAGGGTTTCAAAGTAGGGTTTTAAACTAGGGTTAGGGTTTCAAAGTAGGTCTTTAAATTAGGGTTAGGGTTTCAAACTAAGGTTAGGGTTTCAAAGTAGGGGTTTAAACTAGGGTTAGGGTTTCAAAGTAGGGTTTCAAACTAGGGTTAGGGTTTCAAAGTAGGGTTTCAAACTAGGGTTAGGGTTTCAAAGTAGGGGTTTAAACTAGGGTTAGGGTTTCAAAGTAGGTTTTAAAATTAGGGTTAGGGTTTCAAAGTAGGGGTTTAAATTAGGGTTAGGGTTTCAAAGTAGGGTTTCAAACTAAGGTTAGGGTTTCAAAGTAGGGGTTTAAACTCGGGTTAAGGTTTCAAAGTAGGGGTTTAAACTAGTGTTAGGGTTTCAAAGTAGGGTTTTAAACTAGGGTTAGGGTTTCAAAGTAGTGGTTTAAACTAGGGTTAAGGTTTCAAAGTAGGGGTTTAAACTAGGGTTAGGGTTTCAAAGAAGGGGTTTAAACTAGGGTTAGGGTTTCAAAGTAGTGGTTTAAACTAGGATTAGGGTTTCAAAGTAGGGTTTTAAACTAGTGTTAGGGTTTCAAAGTAGGGTTTTAAACTAGGGTTAGGGTTTCAAAGTAGGGGTTTAAACTAGGGTAAGGCTTTCAAAGTAGGGTTTTAAACTAGGGTTAGGGTTTCAAAGTATTGGTTTAACCTAGGGTTAGGGTTCTAAAGTAGGGGTTTAAACTAGGGTTATTGTTTCAAAGTAGGGGTTTAAACTAGGGTTAGGGTTGCAAAGTAGGGGTTTAAACTCTGGTTAGGTTTTGAAGGTAGGGGTTTAAACTATGGTTAGGGTTTCAAAGTAGGGTTTTAAACTAGGGTTAGGGTTAGGTTAGGGTTTAACCTAGGGTTAGGGTTCTAAAGTAGGGGTTTAAATTAGGGTTAGGTATTCAAACTAGGGTTAGGGTTTCAAAGAAGGGGTTTAAACTAGGGTTAGGGTTTCAAGGTAGGGGTTTAAACTAGGATTAGGGTTTCAAAGTAGGGGTTTAAACTAGGGTTAGGGTTTCAAAGTAGGGGTTTAAACTAGGGTTAAGGTTTCAAAGTAGGATTTTAAACTAAGGTTAGGGTTTCAAAGTAAGGGTTTAACCTAGGGTTAGGGTTCTAAAGTAGGGGTTTAAATTAGGGTTAGGGTTTCAAACTAGGGTTAAGGTTTCAAAGTAAGGGGTTAAACTAGGGTTAGGGTTTCAAAGTAGGGGTTTAAATTAGGGTGAGGGTTTCAAAGTAGGGGTTTAAACTAGGGTTAGGGTTTCAAAGTAGGGGTTTAAACTAGGGTTAGGGTTTCAAAGTAGGGATTTAAACTAGGATTAGGGTTTCAAAGTAGGGGTTTAAACTAGGGTTAGAGTTTAAAGTAGGGTTTTAAACTAGGGTTAGGGTTTCAAAGTAGGGGTTTAAACTAGGATTAGGGTTTCAAAGTAGGGGTTTAAACTAGGGTTAGAGTTTAAAGTAGGGTTTCAAACTAGCGTTAGCGTTTCAAAGTAGGTTTTTAAACTAGCGTTTGGGTTTCAAAGTAGGGGTTTAAACTAGGGTTAGGGTTTCAAAGTAGGGGTTTAAATTAGGGTTTGGGTTTCAAAGTAGGGGTTTAAACTAGGATTAGGGTTTCAAAGTAGGGGTTTAAACTAGGGTTAGGGATTCAAAGTAGGGGTTTAAACTAGGGTTAGGATTTCAAAGAAGGGGTTTAAAGTAGGGTTAGGGTTTCAAAGTAGGGGTTTAAACTAGGGTTAGGGTTTCAAAGTAGGGATCTAAACTAGGGTTAGGGATTCAAAGTAGGGGTTTAAACTAGGGTTAGGGTTTCAAAGTAATGGTTTAAACTAGGGTTAGGGTTTCAAAGTAGGGGTTTAAACTAGGGTTAGGGTTTCAAAGTAGGGTTTTAAACTAGGGTTAGGGTTTCAAAGTAGTGGTTTAAACTAGGGTTAGGTTTTCAAACTAGGGTTAGGGTTTCAAAGTAGGGTTTTAAACTAGGGTTAGGGTTTCAAAGTAGGGGTTTAAACTCGGGTTAGGGATTTAAAGTAGGGGTTTAAACTAGGGTTAGGGTTTCAAAGTAGGGGTTTAAACTAGGGTTAGGGTTTCAAAGTAGGGATCTAAACTAGGGTTAGGGATTCAAAGTAGGAGTTTAAACTACGGTTAGGGTTTCAAAGTAGGGGTTTAAACTAGGGTTAGGGTTGCAAAGTAATGGTTTAATCTAGGGTTAGGTTTTCAAAGTCTAGTTTTAAACTAGGAATAGGGTTTCAAAGTAGGGTTTTAAACTAGGGTTAGGGTTTCAAAGTAGGGGTTTAAACTAGGGTTAAGGTTTCAAAATAGGATTTTAAATTAAGGTTAGGGTTTCAAAGTAGGGGTTTAACCTAGGGTTAAGGTTCTAAAGTAGGGGTTTAAATTAGGGTTAGGTATTCAAACTAGGGTTAGGGTTTCAAAGAAGGGGTTTAAACTAGGGTTAGGGTTTCAAAGTAGGGGTTTAAACTAGGGTTAGGGTTTCAAGGTAGGGGTTTAAACTAGGATTAGGGTTTCAAAGTAGGGGTTTAAACTAGGGTTAGGGTTTCAAAGTAGGGGTTTAAACTAGGGTTAAGGTTTCAAAGTAGGATTTTAAACTAATGTTAGGGTTTCAAAGTAGGGGTTTAACCTAGGGTTAGGGTTCTAAAGTAGGGGTTTAAATTAGGGTTAGGGTTTCAAACTAGGGTTAGGGTTTCAAAGTAGGGGTTTAAACTAGGGTTAGGGTTTCAAAGTAGGTTTTTAAACAAGCGTTAGGGTTTCAAAGTAGGGGTTTAAACTAGGGTTAGGGTTTCAAAGTAGGGGTTTAAACTAGGGTTAGGGTTTCAAAGTAGGGGTTTAACCTAGGGTTAGGGTTCTAAAGTAGGGGTTTCAAACTAGGGTTAGCGTTTCAAAGTAGGTTTTTAAACTAGCGTTTGGGTTTTCAAAGTAGGGGTTTAAACTAGGGTTAGGTTTTCAAAGTAGGGGTTTAAATTAGGGTTTGGGTTTCAAAGTAGGGGTTTAAACTAGGGTTAGGATTTCAAAGTAAGGTATCAAACGAGGGTTAGGGTTTCAAAGTAGGGTTTCAAACTAGGGTTAGGGTTTCAAAGTAGGGGTTTAAACTAGGGTTAGGGTTTCAAAGTAGGGGTTTAAAGTAGGGTTACGGTTTCAAAGTAGGGGTTTAAAGTAGGGTTAGGGTTTCAAAGTAGGGGTTTAAACTAGGGTTAGGGTTTCAAAGTAGGGGTTTAAATTAGGGTTCGGGTTTCAAAGTAGGGGTTTAAACTAGGATTAGGGTTTCAAAGTAGGGGTTTAAACTAGGGTTATAGTTTCAAAGTAGGGTTTTAAACTAGGGTTAGGGTTGCAAAGTAGGGGTTTAAACTCGGGTTAGGGTTTCAAAGTAAGGGTTGAAAGTAGGGTTAGGGATTCAAAGTAGGGGTTTAAACTAGGGTTAGTATTTCAAAGTAGGTGTTTAAATTAGGATTAGGGTTTTAAAATAGGGGTTTAAACTAGGGTTAGAGTTTAAAGTAGGGTTTTAAACTACGGTTAGGGTTTCAAAGTAGGGGTTTAAACTAAGGTTAAGGTTTCAAAGTAGGATTTTAAACTAAGGTTAGGGTTTCAAAGTAGGGGTTTAACCTAGGGTTAGGGTTCTAAAGTAGGGGTTTAAATTAGGGTTAGGGTTTCAAACTAGGATTAGGGTTTCAAAGTAGGGGTTTAAACTAGGGTTAGGGTTTCAAAGAACTTTTTAAACTAGCGTTAGGGTTTCAAAGTAGGGGTTTAAACTAGGGTTAGGGTTTCAAAGTAGGGGTTTAAATTAGGGTTTGGGTTTCAAAGTAGGGGTTTAAACTAGGATTAGGGTTTCAAAGTAGGGGTTTAAACTAGGGTTAGGGATTCAAAGTAGGGGTTTAAACTAGGGTTAGGGTTTCAAAGTAGGGGTTTAAAGTAGGGTTAGGGTTTCAAAGTAGGGGTTTAAAGTAGGGTTAGGGTTTCAAAGTAGGGGTTTAAACTTGGGTTAGGGTTTCAAAGTAGGGGTTTAAATTAGGGTTTGGGTTTCAAAGTAGGGGTTTAAACTAGGATTAGGGTTTCAAAGTAGGGGTTTAAACTAGGGTTATAGTTTCAAAGTAGGGTTTTAAACTACGGTTAGGGTTGCAAAGTAGGGGTTTAAACTCGGGTTAGGGATTCAAAGTAGGGGTTTAAACTAGGGATAGGGTTTCAAAGTAGGGTTTTAAACTAGGGTTAGGGTTTCAAAGTAGGGGTTTAAACTAGGGTTAGGGTTTCAAAGTAGGGGTTTAAACTAGGGTTAGGTTTTCAAACTAGGGTTAGGGTTTCAAGAAAGGGTTTTAAACTAGGTTAGGGTTTCAAAGTAGGGGTTTAAACTAGGGTTAGGGATTCAAAGTAGGGGTTTAAACTAGGGTTAGGGTTTCAAAGTAGGGGTTTAAAGTAGGGTTAGGGTTTCAAAGTAGGGGTTTAAACTAGGGTTAGTGTTTCAAAGTAGGTGTTTAAACTAGGGTTAGGGTTTCAAACTAGGGTTAGGGTTTCAAAGTAGGGTTTTAAACTATGGTTAGGGTTTCAAAGTAGGGGTTTAAACTAGGGTTAGGGTTTCAAAGTAGGGTTTTAAACTAGAGTTAGGGTTTTAAAGTAGGGGTTTAAACTAGGGTTAGGGTTTCAAAGTAGGGTTTTAACCTAGGGTTAGGGTTCTTAAGTAGGGGTTTAAACTCGAGTTAGGGTTTCAAAGTAGGGTTTTAAACTATGGTTAGGGTTTCAAAGTAGGGGTTTAAACTAGGGTTAGTGTTTCAAAGTAGGTGTTTAAACTAGGGTTAGGGTTTCAAACTAGGGTTAGGGTTTCAAAGTAGGGTTTTAAACTAGGAATAGGGTTACAAAATAGGGGTTTAAACTAGGGTTAGGTTTTCAAAGTAGGGGTTTAAACTAGGGTTAAGGTTTCAAAGTAGGGGTTTAAACTAGGGTTAGGTTTTCAAACAAGGGTTAGGGTTTCAAAGTAGGGTTTTAAAATAGGGTTAGGTTTTCAAAGTAGGGGTTTAAACTAGGGTTAGGGATTCAAAGTAGGGGTTTAAACTAGGGTAAGGGTTTCAAAGTAGGGGTTTAACGTAGGGTTAGGGTTTCAAAGTAGGGGTTTAAATTAGGGTTAGGGTTTCAAAGTAGGGATCTAAACTAGGGTTAGGGATTCAAAGTAGGGGTTTAAACTAGGGTAAGGGTTTCAAAATAGGGGTTTAAACTAGGGTT
The DNA here is from genome assembly GCF_054856555.1 of Leptonotus elevatus. Taxonomy (NCBI): domain Eukaryota; kingdom Metazoa; phylum Chordata; class Actinopteri; order Syngnathiformes; family Syngnathidae; genus Leptonotus; species Leptonotus elevatus. The sequence goes on along the minus strand of NC_141260.1, from coordinate 6,792,346 downwards.
AGGGTTGCAATGTAATGGTTTAATCTAGGGTTAGGGTTTCAAAGTCTGGTTTTAAACTAGGAATAGGGTTTCAAAGTAGGGTTTTAAACTAGGGTTAGGGTTTCAAAGTAGGGGTTTAAACTAGGGTTCAGGTTTCAAAGTAGGATTTTAAACTAAGGTTAGGGTTTCAAAGTAGGGGTTTAACCTAGGGTTAGGGTTCTAAAGTAGGGGTTTAAATTAGGGTTAGGGTTAGGGTTTCAAAGAAGGGGTTTAAACTAGGGTTAGGGTTTCAAAGTAGGGGTTTAAACTAGGATTAGGGTTTCAAAGTAGGGGTTTAAATTAGGGTTAGGGTTTCAAAATAGGGGTTTAAACTCGGGTTAGGGTTTCAAAATAGGGGTTTAAACTCGGGTTAGGGTTTCAAAGTAAGGGTTTAAACTAGGGTTAGGGTTTCAAAGTAGGGGTTTAAACTAGGGTTAGGGTTTCAAAGTAGGGGTTTAAACTAGGGTAAGGTTTTCAAACTAGGGTTAGGGTTTCAAAGTAGGGTTTTAAACTAGGGTTAGGGTTTCAAAGTAGGGGTTTAAACTAGGGTTAGGGTTTCAAAGTAGGGGTTTAAACTAGGGTTAGGGTTTCAAGGTAGGGTTTTAAACTAGGGTTAGGGTTTCAAAGTAGGGGTTTAAACTAGGGTTAGGGATTCAAAGTAGGGGTTTAAACTAGGGTTAGGGTTTCAAAGTAGGGGTTTAAAGTAGGGTTAGGGTTTCAAAGTAGGGGTTTAAACTAGGGTTAGTGTTTTAAAGTAGGGGTTTAAACTAGGGTTAGGGTTTCAAAGTAGGGTTTTAACCTAGGGTTAGGGTTCTTAAGTAGGGGTTTAAACTCGGGTTAGGGTTTCAAAATAGGGTTTTAAACTATGGTTTGGGTTTCAAAGTAGGGGTTTAAACTAGGGTTAGGGTTTCAAAGTAGGGTTTTAAACTAGGGTTAGGGTTTTAAAGTAGGGGTTTAAATTAGGGTTAGGGTTTCAAAGTAGGGTTTTAACCTAGGGTTAGGGTTCTTAAATAGGGGTTTAAACTCGGGTTAGGGTTTCAAATTAGGGTTTTAAACTAGGGTTAAGGTTTCAAAGAAGGGGCTTAAACTAGGGTTAGGGTTTCAAAGTAGGGGTTTAAACTAGGGTTAGGGTTTCAAACTAGAGTTAAGGTTTCAAAGTAGGGTTTTAAACTAGGGTTAGGGTTTCAAAATAGGGTTTTAAACTAGGGTTAGGGTTTCAAAGTAGGGGTTTAAACTAGGGTTAGGGTTTCAAAGTAGGGTTTTAAACTAGGGTTAGGGTTTCAAAGTAGTGGTTTAAACTAGGGTTAGAGTTTCAAAGTAGGGGTTTAAACTAGGGTTAGGGTTTCAAAGTAGGGTTTAAATAAGGGTTAGGGTTTCAAAGTAGGGTTTTACACTAGGGTTAAGGTTTCAAAGTAGGGGTTTGAACTAGGGTTATGGGTTTCAAAGTAGGGTTTTAAACTAGGGTTAGGGTTTCAAAGTAGGGGTTTAAACTAAGGTTAAGGTTTCAAATAGGATTTTAAACTAAGGTTAGGGTTTCAAAGTAGGGGTTTAAACTAGGGTTAGGGTTTCAAAGTAGGGGTTTAAATTAGGGTTAGGGTTTCAAACTAGGGTTAGGGTTTCAAAGTAGGGGTTTAAACTAGGGTTAGGGTTTCAAAGTAGGGGTTTAAACTAGAGTTAGGGTTTCAAAGTAGGGGTTTAAATTAGGGTTTGGGTTTCAAAGTAGGGGTTTAAACTAGGATTAGGGTTTCAAAGTAGGGGTTTAAACTAGGGTTAGGGATTCAAAGTAGGGGTTTAAACTAGGGTTAGGGTTTCAAAGTAGGGGTTTAAAGTAGGGTTAGGGTTTCAAAGTAGGGGTTTAAAGTAAGGTTAGGGTTTCAAAGTAGGGTTTTAAACTATGGTTAGGGTTTCAAAGTAGGGGTTTCAACTAGGGTTAGGGTTTAAAAGTAGGGGTTTAAACTAGGGTTAGGGATTCAAAGTAGGGGTTTAAACTAGGGTTAGGGTTTTAAAGTAAGGGTTTAAACTAGGGTTAGGGTTTCAAAGTAGGGGTTTAAACTAGGGTTAGGGTTTCAAAGTAGGGGTTTAAACTAGGGTTAGGGTTCTAAAGTAGGGGTTTAAACTAGGGTTAGGGTTTCAAAGTAGGGGTTTAAACTAGGGTAAGGGTTCCAAAGTAGGGTTTTAAACTAGGGTTAGGGTTTCAAAGTAGTGGTTTAAACTAGGGTTAAGATTTCAACGTAGGGGTTTAAACTAGGGTTAGGGTTTAAAAGTAGGGTTTTAAACTAGGGTTAGGGTTTCAAAGTAGGGGTTTAAACTAGGGTTAGGGTTTCAAAGTAGGGGTTTAAAGTAGGGTTAGGGTTTCAAAGTAGGGTTTTAAACTAGGGTTAGGGTTTCAAAGTAGGGGTTTAAACTAGGGTTAGGGTTTCAAAGTATGGGTTTAAAGTAGGGTTAGGGTTTCAAAGTAGGGGTTTAAACTAGGGTTAATGTTTCAAAGTAGGTGTTTAAACTAGGGTTAGGGTTTCAAACTAGGTGTTTAAACTAGGGTTAGGGTTTCAAAGTAGGGTTTTAAACTATGGTTAGGGTTTCAAAGTAGGGTTTTAAACTATGGTTAGGGTTTCAAAGTAGGGGTTTAAACTAGGGTTAGGGTTTCAAAGTAGGGGTTTAAACTAGGGTTAGGGTTTCAAAGTAGGGTTTTAAACTATGGTTAGGGTTTCAAAGTAGGGGTTTAAACTAGGGTTAGGGTTTCAAACTAGGGTTAGGGTTTCAAAGTAGGGATTTAAACTAGGATTAGGGTTTCAAAGTAGGGGTTTAAACTAGGGTTAGAGTTTAAAGTAGGGTTTTAAACTAGGGTTAGGGTTTCAAAGTAGGGGTTTAAACTAGGATTAGGGTTTCAAAGTAGGGGTTTAAACTAGGGTTAGAGTTTAAAGTAGGGTTTCAAACTAGGGTTAGCGTTTCAAAGTAGGTTTTTAAACTAGCGTTTGGGTTTCAAAGTAGGGGTTTAAACTAGGGTTAGTGTTTCAAAGTAGGGGTTTAAATTAGGGTTTGGGTTTCAAAGTAGGGGTTTAAACTAGGATTAGGGTTTCAAAGTAGGGGTTTAAACTAGGGTTAGGGATTCAAAGTAGGGGTTTAAACTAGGGTTAGGATTTCAAAGAAGGGGTTTAAAGTAGGGTTAGGGTTTCAAAGTAGGGGTTTAAACTAGGGTTAGGGTTTCAACGTAGGGATCTAAACTAGGGTTAGGGATTCAAAGTAGGGGTTTAAACTAGGGTTAGGGTTTCAAAGTAATGGTTTAAACTAGGGTTAGGGTTTCAAAGTAGGGGTTTAAACTAGGGTTAGGGTTTCAAAGTAGGGGTTTAAACTAGGGTTAGGGTTTCAAAGTAGGGTTTTAAACTAGGGTTAGGGTTTCAAAGTAGGGGTTTAAACTAGGGTTAGGGTTTCAAAGTAGGGTTTTAAACTAGGGTTAGGGTTTCAAAGTAGTGGTTTAAACTAGGGTTAGGTTTTCAAACTAGGGTTAGGGTTTCAAAGTAGGGGTTTAAACTCGGGTTAGGGATTTAAAGTAGGGGTTTAAACTAGGGTTAGGGTTTCAAAGTAGGGGTTTAAACTAGGGTTAGGGTTTCAAAGTAGGGATCTAAACTAGGGTTAGGGATTCAAAGTAGGACTTTAAACTACGGTTAGGGTTTCAAAGTAGGGGTTTAAACTAGGGTTAGGGTTGCAAAGTAATGGTTTAATCTAGGGTTAGGTTTTCAAAGTCTAGTTTTAAACTAGGAATAGGGTTTCAAAGTAGGGTTTTAAACTAGGGTTAGGTTTTCAAAGTAGGGGTTTAAACTAGGGTTAAGGTTTCAAAATAGGATTTTAAATTAAGGTTAGGGTTTCAAAGTAGGGGTTTAACCTAGGGTTAGGGTTCTGAAGTAGGGGTTTAAATTAGGGTTAGGTATTCAAACTAGGGTTAGGGTTTCAAAGAAGGGGTTTAAACTAGGGTTAGGGTTTCAAAGTAGGGGTTTAAACTAGGGTTAGGGTTTCAAGGTAGGGGTTTAAACTAGGATTAGGGTTTCAAAGTAGGGGTTTAAACTAGGGTTAGGGTTTCAAAGTAGGGGTTTAAACTAGGGTTAAGGTTTCAAAGTAGGATTTTAAACTAAGGTTAGGGTTTCAAAGTAGGGGTTTAACCTAGGGTTAGGGTTCTAAAGTAGGGGTTTAAATTAGGGTTAGGGTTTCAAACTAGGGTTAGGGTTTCAAAGTAGGGGTTTAAACTAGGGTTAGGGTTTCAAAGTAGGTTTTTAAACAAGCGTTAGGGTTTCAAAGTAGGGGTTTAAACTAGGGTTAGGGTTTCAAAGTAGGGGTTTAAACTAGGGTTAGGGTTTCAAAGTAGGGGTTTAAACTAGGATTAGGGTTTCAAAGTAGGGGTTTAAACTAGGGTTAGGGTTTCAAAGTAGGGGTTTAAACTAAGGTTAGGGTTTCAAAGTAGGGGTTTAACCTAGGGTTAGGGTTCTAAAGTAGGGGTTTCAAACTAGGGTTAGCGTTTCAAAGTAGGTTTTTAAACTAGCGTTTGGGTTTCAAAGTAGGGGTTTAAACTAGGGTTAGGTTTTCAAAGTAGGGGTTTAAATTAGGGTTTGGGTTTCAAAGTAGGGGTTTAAACTAGGGTTAGGATTTCAAAGTAAGGTATCAAACGAGGGTTAGGGTTTCAAACTAGGGTTAGGGTTTCAAAGTAGGGGTTTAAACTAGGGTTAGGGTTTCAAAGTAGGGGTTTAAACTAGGGTTAGGGTTTCAAAGTAGGGGTTTAAAGTAGGGTTAGGGTTTCAAAGTAGGGGTTTAAAGTAGGGTTAGGGTTTCAAAGTAGGGGTTTAAACTTGGGTTAGGGTTTCAAAGTAGGGGTTTAAATTAGGGTTTGGGTTTCAAAGTAGGGGTTTAAACTAGGATTAGGGTTTCAAAGTAGGGGTTTAAACTTGGGTTAGGGTTTCAAAGTAGGGGTTTAAATTAGGGTTTGGGTTTCAAAGTAGGGGTTTAAACTAGGATTAGGGTTTCAAAGTAGGGGTTTAAACTAGGGTTATAGTTTCAAAGTAGGGTTTTAAACTAGGGTTAGGGTTAAAAAGTAGGGGTTTAAACTCGGGTTAGGGATTCAAAGTAGGGGTTTAAAATAGGGATAGGGTTTCAAAGTAGGGTTTTAAACTAGGGTTAGGGTTTCAAAGTAGGGGTTTAAACTAGGGTTAGGGTTTCAAAGTAGGGGTTTAAACTAGGGTTAGGTTTTCAAACTAGGGTTAGGGTTTCAAGAAAGGGTTTTAAACTAGGTTAGGGTTTCAAAGTAGGGGTTTAAACTAGGGTTAGGGATTCAAAGTAGGGGTTTAAACTAGGGTTAGGGTTTCAAAGTAGGGGTTTAAAGTAGGGTTAGGGTTTCAAAGTAGGGGTTTAAACTAGGGTTAGTGTTTCAAAGTAGGTGTTTAAACTAGGGTTAGGGTTTCAAACTAGGGTTAGGGTTTCAAAGTAGGGTTTTAAACTATGGTTAGGGTTTCAAAGTAGGGGTTTAAACTAGGGTTAGGGTTTCAAAGTAGGGTTTTAAACTAGAGTTAGGGTTTTAAAGTAGGGGTTTAAACTAGGGTTAGGGTTTCAAAGTAGGGTTTTAACCTAGGGTTAGGGTTCTTAAGTAGGGGTTTAAACTCGAGTTAGGGTTTCAAAGTAGGGTTTTAAACTATGGTTAGGGTTTCAAAGTAGGGGTTTAAACTAGGGTTAGTGTTTCAAAGTAGGTGTTTAAACTAGGGTTAGGGTTTCAAACTAGGGTTAGGGTTTCAAAGTAGGGTTTTAAACTAGGAATAGGGTTACAAAATAGGGGTTTAAACTAGGGTTAGGTTTTCAAAGTAGGGGTTTAAACTAGGGTTAAGGTTTCAAAGTAGGGGTTTAAACTAGGGTTAGGTTTTCAAACAAGGGTTAGGGTTTCAAAGTAGGGTTTTAAAATAGGGTTAGGTTTTCAAAGTAGGGGTTTAAACTAGGGTTAGGGATTCAAAGTAGGGGTTTAAACTAGGGTAAGGGTTTCAAAGTAGGGGTTTAACGTAGGGTTAGGGTTTCAAAGTAGGGGTTTAAACTAGGGTTAGGGTTTCAAAGTAGGGATCTAAACTAGGGTTAGGGATTCAAAGTAGGGGTTTAAACTAGGGTAAGGGTTTCAAAATAGGGGTTTAAACTAGGGTTAGGGTTGCAATGTAATGGTTTAATCTAGGGTTAGGGTTTCAAAGTCTGGTTTTAAACTAGGAATAGGGTTTCAAAGTAGGGTTTTAAACTAGGGTTAGGGTTTCAAAGTAGGGGTTTAAACTAGGGTTCAGGTTTCAAAGTAGGATTTTAAACTAAGGTTAGGGTTTCAAAGTAGGGGTTTAACCTAGGGTTAGGGTTCTAAAGTAGGGGTTTAAATTAGGGTTAGGGTTAGGGTTTCAAAGAAGGGGTTTAAACTAGGGTTAGGGTTTCAAAGTAGGGGTTTAAACTAGGATTAGGGTTTCAAAGTAGGGGTTTAAATTAGGGTTAGGGTTTCAAATTAGGGGTTTAAACTCGGGTTAGGGTTTCAAAATAGGGGTTTAAACTCGGGTTAGGGTTTCAAAGTAAGGGTTTAAACTAGGGTTAGGGTTTCAAAGTAGGGGTTTAAACTAGGGTTAGGGTTTCAAAGTAGGGGTTTAAACTAGGGTAAGGTTTTCAAACTAGGGTTAGGGTTTCAAAGTAGGGTTTTAAACTAGGGTTAGGGTTTCAAAGTAGGGGTTTAAACTAGGGTTAGGGTTTCAAAGTAGGGGTTTAAACTAGGGTTAGGGTTTCAAGGTAGGGTTTTAAACTAGGGTTAGGGTTTCAAAGTAGGGGTTTAAACTAGGGTTAGGGATTCAAAGTAGGGGTTTAAACTAGGGTTAGGGTTTCAAAGTAGGGGTTTAAAGTAGGGTTAGGGTTTCAAAGTAGGGGTTTAAACTAGGGTTAGTGTTTTAAAGTAGGGGTTTAAACTAGGGTTAGGGTTTCAAAGTAGGGTTTTAACCTAGGGTTAGGGTTCTTAAGTAGGGGTTTAAACTCGGGTTAGGGTTTCAAAATAGGGTTTTAAACTATGGTTTGGGTTTCAAAGTAGGGGTTTAAACTAGGGTTAGGGTTTCAAAGTAGGGTTTTAAACTAGGGTTAGGGTTTTAAAGTAGGGGTTTAAATTAGGGTTAGGGTTTCAAAGTAGGGTTTTAACCTAGGGTTAGGGTTCTTAAATAGGGGTTTAAACTCGGGTTAGGGTTTCAAATTAGGGTTTTAAACTAGGGTTAAGGTTTCAAAGAAGGGGCTTAAACTAGGGTTAGGGTTTCAAAGTAGGGGTTTAAACTAGGGTTAGGGTTTCAAACTAGAGTTAAGGTTTCAAAGTAGGGTTTTAAACTAGGGTTAGGGTTTCAAAATAGGGTTTTAAACTAGGGTTAGGGTTTCAAAGTAGGGGTTTAAACTAGGGTTAGGGTTTCAAAGTAGGGTTTTAAACTAGGGTTAGGGTTTCAAAGTAGTGGTTTAAACTAGGGTTAGAGTTTCAAAGTAGGGGTTTAAACTAGGGTTAGGGTTTCAAAGTAGGGTTTAAATAAGGGTTAGGGTTTCAAAGTAGGGTTTTACACTAGGGTTAAGGTTTCAAAGTAGGGGTTTGAACTAGGGTTATGGGTTTCAAAGTAGGGTTTTAAACTAGGGTTAGGGTTTCAAAGTAGGGGTTTAAACTAAGGTTAAGGTTTCAAATAGGATTTTAAACTAAGGTTAGGGTTTCAAAGTAGGGGTTTAAACTAGGGTTAGGGTTTCAAAGTAGGGGTTTAAATTAGGGTTAGGGTTTCAAACTAGGGTTAGGGTTTCAAAGTAGGGGTTTAAACTAGGGTTAGGGTTTCAAAGTAGGGGTTTAAACTAGGGTTAGGGTTTCAAAGTAGGGGTTTAAATTAGGGTTTGGGTTTCAAAGTAGGGGTTTAAACTAGGATTAGGGTTTCAAAGTAGGGGTTTAAACTAGGGTTAGGGATTCAAAGTAGGGGTTTAAACTAGGGTTAGGGTTTCAAAGTAGGGGTTTAAAGTAGGGTTAGGGTTTCAAAGTAGGGGTTTAAAGTAAGGTTAGGGTTTCAAAGTAGGGTTTTAAACTATGGTTAGGGTTTCAAAGTAGGGGTTTTAACTAGGGTTAGGGTTTAAAAGTAGGGGTTTAAACTAGGGTTAGAGATTCAAAGTAGGGGTTTAAACTAGGGTTAGGGTTTCAAAGTAAGGGTTTAAACTAGGGTTAGGGTTTCAAAGTAGGGGTTTAAACTAGGGTTAGGGTTTCAAAGTAGGGGTTTAAACTAGGGTTAGGGTTCTAAAGTAGGGGTTTAAACTAGGGTTAGGGTTTCAAAGTAGGGGTTTAAACTAGGGTAAGGGTTCCAAAGTAGGGTTTTAAACTAGGGTTAGGGTTTCAAAGTAGTGGTTTAAACTAGGGTTAAGATTTCAACGTAGGGGTTTAAACTAGGGTTAGGGTTTAAAAGTAGGGTTTTAAACTAGGGTTAGGGTTTCAAAGTAGGGGTTTAAAGTAGGGTTAGGGTTTCAAAGTAGGGTTTTAAACTAGGGTTAGGGTTTCAAAGTAGGGGTTTAAACTAGGGTTAGGGTTTCAAAGTATGGGTTTAAAGTAGGGTTAGGGTTTCAAAGTAGGGGTTTAAACTAGGGTTAATGTTTCAAAGTAGGTGTTTAAACTAGGGTTAGGGTTTCAAACTAGGTGTTTAAACTAGGGTTAGGGTTTCAAACTAGGGTTAGGGTTTCAAAGTAGGTTTTTAAACTATGGTTAGGGTTTCAAAGTAGGGGTTTAAACTAGGGTTAGGGTTTCAAAGTAGGGTTTTAAACTATGGTTAGGGTTTCAAAGTAGGGGTTTAAACTAGGGTTAGGGTTTCAAACTAGGGTTAGGGTTTCAAAGTAGGGTTTTAAACTGTGGTTAGGGTTTCAAAGTAGGGGTTTAAACTAGGGTTAGGGTTCTTAAGTAGGGGTTTAAACTCGAGTTAGGGTTTCAAAGTAGGGTTTTAAACTATGGTTAAGGTTTCAAAGCAGGGGCTTAAACTAGGGTTAGGGTTTCAAAGTAGGGTTAGGGTTTCAAGGTAGGGTTTTAAACTAGGGTTAGGGTTTAAAGGTAGGGATTTAAACTAGGGTTAGGGTTTCAAAGTAGGGGTTTAAACTAGGGTTGGTGTTTCAAAGTAGGGGTTTAAACTAGGGTTAGGGTTTCAAAGTAGGGTTTTAAACTAGGATTAGGGTTTTAAAGTAGGGTTTTAAACTATGGTTAGGGTTTCAAAGTAGGGGTTTAAACTAGGGTTAGGGTTTCAAAGTAGGGTTTTAAACTAGGATTAGGGTTTTAAAGTAGGGGTTTAAACTAGGGTTAGGGTTTCAAAGTAGGGTTTTTACCTAAGGTTAGGGTTCTTATGTAGGGGTTTAAACTCGAGTTAGGGTTTCAAAGTAGGGTTTTAAACTATGGTTAAGGTTTCAAAGTAGGGGTTTAAACTAGGGTTAGGGTTTCAAAGTAGGGGTTTAAACTAGGGTTAGGTTTTCAAACTAGGGTTAGGGTTTCAAGAAAGGGTTTTAAACTAGGTTAGGGTTTCAAAGTAGGGGTTTACACTAGGGTTAGGGATTCAAAGTAGGGGTTTAAACTAGGGTTAGGGTTTCAAAGTAGGGGTTTAAAGTAGGGTTAGGGTTTCAAAGTAGGGGTTTAAACTAGGGTTAGTGTTTTAAAGTAGGTGTTTAAACTAGGGTTAGGGTTTCAAACTAGGGTTAGGGTTTCAAAGTAGGGTTTTAAACTATGGTTAGGGTTTCAAAGTAGGGGTTTAAACTAGGGTTAGGGTTTCAAAGTAGGGTTTTAAACTAGAGTTAGGGTTTTAAAGTAGGGGTTTAAACTAGGGTTAGGGTTTCAAAGTAGGGTTTTAACCTAGGGTTAGGGTTCTTAAGTAGGGGTTTAAACTCGAGTTAGGGTTTCAAAGTAGGGTTTTAAACTATGGTTAAGGTTTCAAAGTAGGGGCTTAAACTAAGGTTAGGGTTTCAAAGTAGGGGTTTAAACTAGGGTTAGTGTTTCAAAGTAGGTGTTTAAAATAGGGTTAGGGTTTCAAACTAGGGTTAGGGTTTCAAAGTAGGGTTTTAAACTAGGAATAGGGTTACAAAATAGGGGTTTAAACTAGGGTTAGGTTTTCAAAGTAGGGGTTTAAACTAGGGTTAAGGTTTCAAAGTAGGGGTTTAAACTAGGGTTAGGTTTTCAAACAAGGGTTAGGGTTTCAAAGAAGGGTTTTAAAATAGGGTTAGGTTTTCAAAGTAGGGGTTTAAACTAGGGTTAGGGATTCAAAGTAGGGGTTTAAACTAGGGTAAGGGTTTCAAAGTAGGGGTTTAACTTAGGGTTAGGGTTTCAAAGTAGGGGTTTAAACTAGGGTTAGGGTTTCAAAGTAGGGATCTAAACTAGGGTTAGGGACTCAAAGTAGGGGTTTAAACTAGGGTTAGGGTTTCAAAATATGGGTTTAAACTAGGGTTAGGGTTGCAATGTAATGGTTTAATCTAGGGTTAGGGTTTCAAAGTCTGGTTTTAAACTAGGAATAGGGTTTCAAAGTAGGGTTTTAAACTAGGGTTAGGGTTTCAAAGTAGTGGTTTAAACTAGGGTTCAGGTTTCAAAGTAGGATTTTAAACTAAGGTTAGGGTTTCAAAGTAGGGGTTTAAACTAGGGTTAGGGTTCTAAAGTAGGGGTTTAAATTAGGGTTAGGGTTTCAAACTAGGGTTAGGGTTTCAAAGTAGGGGTTTAAACTAGGGTTCAGGTTTCAAAGTAGGATTTTAAACTAAGGTTAGGGTTTCAAAGTAGGGGTTTAACCTAGGGTTAGGGTTCTAAAGTAGGGGTTTAAATTAGGGTTAGGGTTTCAAACTAGGGTTAGGGTTTCAAAGAAGGGGTTTAAACTAGGGTTAGGGTTTCAAAGTAGGGGTTTAAACTAGGATAAGGGTTTCAAAGTAGGGGTTTAAATTAGGGTTAGGGTTTCAAAATAGGGGTTTAAACTCGGGTTAGGGTTTCAAAATAGGGGTTTAAACTCGGGTTAGGGTTTCAAAGTAAGGGTTTAAACTAGGGTTAGGGTTTCAAAGTAGGGGTTTAAACTAGGGTTAGGGTTTCAAAGTAGGGGTTTAAACTAGGGTAAGGTTTTCAAACTAGGGTTAGGGTTTCAAAGTAGGGTTTTAAACTAGGGTTAGCGTTTCAAAGTAGGGGTTTAAACTAGGGTTAGGGTTTCAAAGTAGGGGTTTAAACTAGGGTTAGGTTTTCAAACTAGGGTTAGGGTTTCAAGGTAGGGTTTTAAACTAGGGTTAGGGTTTCAAAGTAGGGGTTTAAACTAGGGTTAGGGATTCAAAGTAGGGGTTTAAACTAGGGTTAGGGTTTCAAAGTAGGGGTTTAAAGTAGGGTTAGGGTTTCAAAGTAGGGGTTTAAACTAGGGTTAGTGTTTCAAAGTAGGTGTTTAAACTAGGGTTAGGGTTTCAAAGTAGGGTTTTAACCTAGGGTTAGGGTTCTTAAGTAGGGGTTTAAACTCGGGTTAGGGTTTCAAAATAGGGTTTTAAACTATGGTTTGGGTTTCAAAGTAGGGGTTTAAACTAGGGTTAGGGTTTCAAAGTAGGGTTTTAAACTAGGGTTAGGGTTTTAAAGTAGGGGTTTAAATTAGGGTTAGGGTTTCAAAGTAGGGTTTTAACCTAGGGTTAGGGTTCTTAAATAGGGGTTTAAACTCGGGTTAGGGTTTCAAATTAGGGTTTTAAACTAGGGTTAAGGTTTCAAAGAAGGGGCTTAAACTAGGGTTAGGGTTTCAAAGTAGGGGTTTAAACTAGGGTTAGGGTTTCAAACTAGAGTTAAGGTTTCAAAGTAGGGTTTTAAACTAGGGTTAGGGTTTCAAAATAGGGTTTTAAACTAGGGTTAGGGTTTCAAAGTAGGGGTTTAAACTAGGGTTAGGGTTTCAAAGTAGGGTTTTAAACTAGGGTTAGGGTTTCAAAGTAGTGGTTTAAACTAGGGTTAGAGTTTCAAAGTAGGGGTTTAAACTAGGGTTAGGGTTTCAAAGTAGGGTTTAAATAAGGGTTAGGGTTTCAAAGTAGGGTTTTACACTAGGGTTAAGGTTTCAAAGTAGGGGTTTGAACTAGGGTTATGGGTTTCAAAGTAGGGTTTTAAACTAGGGTTAGGGTTTCAAAGTAGGGGTTTAAACTAAGGTTAAGGTTTCAAATAGGATTTTAAACTAAGGTTAGGGTTTCAAAGTAGGGGTTTAAACTAGGGTTAGGGTTTCAAAGTAGGGGTTTAAATTAGGGTTAGGGTTTCAAACTAGGGTTAGGGTTTCAAAGTAGGGGTTTAAACTAGGGTTAGGGTTTCAAAGTAGGGGTTTAAACTAGGGTTAGGGTTTCAAAGTAGGGGTTTAAATTAGGGTTTGGGTTTCAAAGTAGGGGTTTAAACTAGGATTAGGGTTTCAAAGTAGGGGTTTAAACTAGGGTTAGGGATTCAAAGTAGGGGTTTAAACTAGGGTTAGGGTTTCAAAGTAGGGGTTTAAAGTAGGGTTAGGGTTTCAAAGTAGGGGTTTAAAGTAAGGTTAGGGTTTCAAAGTAGGGTTTTAAACTATGGTTAGGGTTTCAAAGTAGGGGTTTTAACTAGGGTTAGGGTTTAAAAGTAGGGGTTTAAACTAGGGTTAGAGATTCAAAGTAGGGGTTTAAACTAGGGTTAGGGTTTCAAAGTAAGGGTTTAAACTAGGGTTAGGGTTTCAAAGTAGGGGTTTAAACTAGGGTTAGGGTTTCAAAGTAGGGGTTTAAACTAGGGTTAGGGTTCTAAAGTAGGGGTTTAAACTAGGGTTAGGGTTTCAAAGTAGGGGTTTAAACTAGGGTAAGGGTTCCAAAGTAGGGTTTTAAACTAGGGTTAGGGTTTCAAAGTAGTGGTTTAAACTAGGGTTAAGATTTCAACGTAGGGGTTTAAACTAGGGTTAGGGTTTAAAAGTAGGGTTTTAAACTAGGGTTAGGGTTTCAAAGTAGGGGTTTAAAGTAGGGTTAGGGTTTCAAAGTAGGGTTTTAAACTAGGGTTAGGGTTTCAAAGTAGGGGTTTAAACTAGGGTTAGGGTTTCAAAGTATGGGTTTAAAGTAGGGTTAGGGTTTCAAAGTAGGGGTTTAAACTAGGGTTAATGTTTCAAAGTAGGTGTTTAAACTAGGGTTAGGGTTTCAAACTAGGTGTTTAAACTAGGGTTAGGGTTTCAAACTAGGGTTAGGGTTTCAAAGTAGGTTTTTAAACTATGGTTAGGGTTTCAAAGTAGGGGTTTAAACTAGGGTTAGGGTTTCAAAGTAGGGTTTTAAACTATGGTTAGGGTTTCAAAGTAGGGGTTTAAACTAGGGTTAGGGTTTCAAACTAGGGTTAGGGTTTCAAAGTAGGGTTTTAAACTGTGGTTAGGGTTTCAAAGTAGGGGTTTAAACTAGGGTTAGGGTTCTTAAGTAGGGGTTTAAACTCGAGTTAGGGTTTCAAAGTAGGGTTTTAAACTATGGTTAAGGTTTCAAAGCAGGGGCTTAAACTAGGGTTAGGGTTTCAAAGTAGGGTTAGGGTTTCAAGGTAGGGTTTTAAACTAGGGTTAGGGTTTAAAGGTAGGGATTTAAACTAGGGTTAGGGTTTCAAAGTAGGGGTTTAAACTAGGGTTGGTGTTTCAAAGTAGGGGTTTAAACTAGGGTTAGGGTTTCAAAGTAGGGTTTTAAACTAGGATTAGGGTTTTAAAGTAGGGTTTTAAACTATGGTTAGGGTTTCAAAGTAGGGGTTTAAACTAGGGTTAGGGTTTCAAAGTAGGGTTTTAAACTAGGATTAGGGTTTTAAAGTAGGGGTTTAAACTAGGGTTAGGGTTTCAAAGTAGGGTTTTTACCTAAGGTTAGGGTTCTTATGTAGGGGTTTAAACTCGAGTTAGGGTTTCAAAGTAGGGTTTTAAACTATGGTTAAGGTTTCAAAGTAGGGGTTTAAACTAGGGTTAGGGTTTCAAAGTAGGGGTTTAAACTAGGGTTAGGTTTTCAAACTAGGGTTAGGGTTTCAAGAAAGGGTTTTAAACTAGGTTAGGGTTTCAAAGTAGGGGTTTACACTAGGGTTAGGGATTCAAAGTAGGGGTTTAAACTAGGGTTAGGGTTTCAAAGTAGGGGTTTAAAGTAGGGTTAGGGTTTCAAAGTAGGGGTTTAAACTAGGGTTAGTGTTTTAAAGTAGGTGTTTAAACTAGGGTTAGGGTTTCAAACTAGGGTTAGGGTTTCAAAGTAGGGTTTTAAACTATGGTTAGGGTTTCAAAGTAGGGGTTTAAACTAGGGTTAGGGTTTCAAAGTAGGGTTTTAAACTAGAGTTAGGGTTTTAAAGTAGGGGTTTAAACTAGGGTTAGGGTTTCAAAGTAGGGTTTTAACCTAGGGTTAGGGTTCTTAAGTAGGGGTTTAAACTCGAGTTAGGGTTTCAAAGTAGGGTTTTAAACTATGGTTAAGGTTTCAAAGTAGGGGCTTAAACTAAGGTTAGGGTTTCAAAGTAGGGGTTTAAACTAGGGTTAGTGTTTCAAAGTAGGTGTTTAAACTAGGGTTAGGGTTTCAAACTAGGGTTAGGGTTTCAAAGTAGGGTTTTAAACTAGGAATAGGGTTACAAAATAGGGGTTTAAACTAGGGTTAGGTTTTCAAAGTAGGGGTTTAAACTAGGGTTAAGGTTTCAAAGTAGGGGTTTAAACTAGGGTTAGGTTTTCAAACAAGGGTTAGGGTTTCAAAGTAGGGTTTTAAAATAGGGTTAGGTTTTCAAAGTAGGGGTTTAAACTAGGGTTAGGGATTCAAAGTAGGGGTTTAAACTAGGGTAAGGGTTTCAAAGTAGGGGTTTAACTTAGGGTTAGGGTTTCAAAGTAGGGGTTTAAACTAGGGTTAGGGTTTCAAAGTAGGGATCTAAACTAGGGTTAGGGACTCAAAGTAGGGGTTTAAACTAGGGTTAGGGTTTCAAAATATGGGTTTAAACTAGGGTTAGGGTTGCAATGTAATGGTTTAATCTAGGGTTAGGGTTTCAAAGTCTGGTTTTAAACTAGGAATAGGGTTTCAAAGTAGGGTTTTAAACTAGGGTTAGGGTTTCAAAGTAGTGGTTTAAACTAGGGTTCAGGTTTCAAAGTAGGATTTTAAACTAAGGTTAGGGTTTCAAAGTAGGGGTTTAAACTAGGGTTAGGGTTCTAAAGTAGGGGTTTAAATTAGGGTTAGGGTTTCAAACTAGGGTTAGGGTTTCAAAGTAGGGGTTTAAACTAGGGTTCAGGTTTCAAAGTAGGATTTTAAACTAAGGTTAGGGTTTCAAAGTAGGGGTTTAACCTAGGGTTAGGGTTCTAAAGTAGGGGTTTAAATTAGGGTTAGGGTTTCAAACTAGGGTTAGGGTTTCAAAGAAGGGGTTTAAACTAGGGTTAGGGTTTCAAAGTAGGGGTTTAAACTAGGATAAGGGTTTCAAAGTAGGGGTTTAAATTAGGGTTAGGGTTTCAAAATAGGGGTTTAAACTCGGGTTAGGGTTTCAAAATAGGGGTTTAAACTCGGGTTAGGGTTTCAAAGTAAGGGTTTAAACTAGGGTTAGGGTTTCAAAGTAGGGGTTTAAACTAGGGTTAGGGTTTCAAAGTAGGGGTTTAAACTAGGGTAAGGTTTTCAAACTAGGGTTAGGGTTTCAAAGTAGGGTTTTAAACTAGGGTTAGCGTTTCAAAGTAGGGGTTTAAACTAGGGTTAGGGTTTCAAAGTAGGGGTTTAAACTAGGGTTAGGTTTTCAAACTAGGGTTAGGGTTTCAAGGTAGGGTTTTAAACTAGGGTTAGGGTTTCAAAGTAGGGGTTTAAACTAGGGTTAGGGATTCAAAGTAGGGGTTTAAACTAGGGTTAGGGTTTCAAAGTAGGGGTTTAAAGTAGGGTTAGGGTTTCAAAGTAGGGGTTTAAACTAGGGTTAGTGTTTCAAAGTAGGTGTTTAAACTAGGGTTAGGGTTTCAAAGTAGGGTTTTAACCTAGGGTTAGGGTTCTTAAGTAGGGGTTTAAACTCGGGTTAGGGTTTCAAAATAGGGTTTTAAACTATGGTTTGGGTTTCAAAGTAGGGGTTTAAACTAGGGTTAGGGTTTCAAAGTAGGGTTTTAAACTAGGGTTAGGGTTTTAAAGTAGGGGTTTAAATTAGGGTTAGGGTTTCAAAGTAGGGTTTTAACCTAGGGTTAGGGTTCTTAAATAGGGGTTTAAACTCGGGTTAGGGTTTCAAATTAGGGTTTTAAACTAGGGTTAAGGTTTCAAAGAAGGGGCTTAAACTAGGGTTAGGGTTTCAAAGTAGGGGTTTAAACTAGGGTTAGGGTTTCAAACTAGAGTTAAGGTTTCAAAGTAGGGTTTTAAACTAGGGTTAGGGTTTCAAAATAGGGTTTTAAACTAGGGTTAGGGTTTCAAAGTAGGGGTTTAAACTAGGGTTAGGGTTTCAAAGTAGGGTTTTAAACTAGGGTTAGGGTTTCAAAGTAGTGGTTTAAACTAGGGTTAGAGTTTCAAAGTAGGGGTTTAAACTAGGGTTAGGGTTTCAAAGTAGGGTTTAAATAAGGGTTAGGGTTTCAAAGTAGGGTTTTACACTAGGGTTAAGGTTTCAAAGTAGGGGTTTGAACTAGGGTTATGGGTTTCAAAGTAGGGTTTTAAACTAGGGTTAGGGTTTCAAAGTAGGGGTTTAAACTAAGGTTAAGGTTTCAAATAGGATTTTAAACTAAGGTTAGGGTTTCAAAGTAGGGGTTTAAACTAGGGTTAGGGTTTCAAAGTAGGGGTTTAAATTAGGGTTAGGGTTTCAAACTACGGTTAGGGTTTCAAAGTAGGGGTTTAAACTAGGGTTAGGGTTTCAAAGTAGGGGTTTAAACTAGGGTTAGGGTTTCAAAGTAGGGGTTTAAATTAGGGTTTGGGTTTCAAAGTAGGGGTTTAAACTAGGATTAGGGTTTCAAAGTAGGGGTTTAAACTAGGGTTAGGGAATCAAAGTAGGGGTTTAAACTAGGGTTAGGGTTTCAAAGTAGGGGTTTAAAGTAGGGTTAGGGTTTCAAAGTAGGGGTTTAAAGTAAGGTTAGGGTTTCAAAGTAGGGTTTTAAACTATGGTTAGGGTTTCAAAGTAGGGGTTTCAACTAGGGTTAGGGTTTAAAAGTAGGGGTTTAAACTAGGGTTAGGGTTTCAAAGTAGGGGTTTAAACTAGGGTAAGGGTTCCAAAGTAGGGTTTTAAACTAGGGTTAGGGTTTCAAAGTAGTGGTTTAAACTAGGGTTAAGATTTCAACGTAGGGGTTTAAACTAGGGTTAGGGTTTAAAAGTAGGGTTTTAAACTAGGGTTAGGGTTTCAAAGTAGGGGTTTAAACTAGGGTTAGGGTTTCAAAGTAGGGGTTTAAAGTAGGGTTAGGGTTTCAAAGTAGGGTTTTAAACTAGGGTTAGGGTTTCAAAGTAGGGGTTTAAACTAGGGTTAGGGTTTCAAAGTATGGGTTTAAAGTAGGGTTAGGGTTTCAAAGTAGGGGTTTAAACTAGGGTTAATGTTTCAAAGTAGGTGTTTAAACTAGGGTTAGGGTTTCAAACTAGGTGTTTAAACTAGGGTTAGGGTTTCAAACTAGGGTTAGGGTTTCAAAGTAGGTTTTTAAGCTATGGTTAGGGTTTCGAAGTAGGGGTTTAAACTAGGGTTAGGGTTTCAAAGTAGGGGTTTAAACTAGGGTTGGGTTTTTCAAACTAGGGTTACGGTTACAAAGTAGGGTTTTAAACTAGGGTTAGGGTTTCAAAGTAGGGGTTTAAACTAGGGTTAGGGTTTTCAAATTAGGGGTTTAAACTAGGGTTAGGGTTTCAAAGTAGGGGTTTAAAGTCGGGTTAGGGTTTCAAAGTAGGGGTTTAAACTAGGGTTAGTGTTTCAAAGTAGGTGTTTAAACTAGGGTTAGGGTTTCAAACTAGGGTTAGGGTTTCAAAATAGGGTTTTAAACTATGGTTAGGGTTTCAAAGTTGGGGTTTAAACTAGGGTTAGGGTTTCAAAGTAGGGTTTTAAACTAGGATTAGGGTTTTAAAGTAGGGGTTTAAACTAGGGTTAGGGTTTCAAAGTAGGGTTTTAACCTAGGGTTAGGGTTCTTAAGTAGGGGTTTAAACTCGAGTTAGGGTTTCAAAGTAGGGTTTTAAACTATGGTTAAGGTTTCAAAGTAGGGGCTTAAACTAGGGTTAGGGTTTCAAAGTAGGGGTTTAAACTAGGGTTAGGGTTTCAAACTAGGGTTAGGGTTTCAAACTAGAGTTAAGGTTTCAAAGTAGGGTTTTAAACTAGGGTTAGGGATTCAAAGTAGGGTTTTAAACTAGGGTTAGGGTTTCAAAGTAGGGGTTTAAACTAGGGTTAGGGTTTCAAAGTAGGATTTTAAACTAAGGTTAGGGTTTCAAAGTAGGGGTTTAACCTAGGGTTAGGGTTCTAAAGTAGGGGTTTAAATTAGGGTTAGGGTTTCAAACTAGGGTTAGGGTTTCAAAGTAGGGGTTTAAACTAGGGTTAGGGTTTCAAAGTAGGTTTTTAAACTAGCGTTAGGGTTTCAAAGTAGGGGTTTAAACTAGGGTTAGGGTTTCAAAGTAGGGATTTAAATTAGGGTTTGGGTTTCAAAGTAGGGGTTTAAACTAGGATTTGGGTTTCAAAGTAGGGGTTTAAACTAGGGTTAGGGATTCAAAGTAGGGGTTTAAACTAGGGTTAGGGTTTCAAAGTAGCGGTTTAAAGCAGGGTTAGGGTTTCAAAGTAGGGGTTTAAACTAGGGTTAGGGTTTCAAAGTAGGGATCTAAACTAGGGTTAGGGATTCAAAGTAGGGGTTTAAACTAGGGTTAGGGTTTCCAAGTAGTGGTTTAAACTAGGGTTAGGTTTTCAAAATAGGGGTTTAAACTCGGGTTAGGGCTTCAAAGTAAGGGTTTAAACTAGGGTTAGGGTTTCAAAGTAGGGGTTTAAACTAGGGTTAGGGTTTCAAAGTAGGGGTTTAAACTAGGGTAAGGTTTTCAAACTAGGGTTAGGGTTTCAAAGTAGGGTTTTAAACTAGGGTTAGGGTTTCAAAGTAGGGGTTTAAACTAGGGTTAGGGTTTCAAAGTAGGGGTTTAAACTAGGGTTAGGTTTTCAAACTAGGGTTAGGGTTTCAAGGTAGGGTTTTAAACTAGGGTTAGGGTTTCAAAGTAGGGGTTTAAACTAGGGTTAGGGATTCAAAGTAGGGGTTTAAACTAGGGTTAGGGTTTCAAAGTAGGGGTTTACAGTAGGGTTAGGGTTTCAAAGTAGGGGTTTAAACTAGGGTTAGTGTTTCAAAGTAGGTGTTTAAACTAGGGTTAGGGTTTCAAAGTAGGGTTTTAACCTAGGGTTAGGGTTCTTAAGTAGGGGTTTAAACTCGGGTTAGGGTTTCAAAATAGGGTTTTAAACTATGGTTTGGGTTTCAAAGTAGGGGTTTAAACTAGGGTTAGGGTTTCAAAGTAGGGTTTTAAACTAGGGTTAGGGTTTTAAAGTAGGGGTTTAAATTAGGGTTAGGGTTTCAAAGTAGGGTTTTAACCTAGGGTTAGGGTTCTTAAATAGGGGTTTAAACTCGGGTTAGGGTTTCAAATTAGGGTTTTAAACTAGGGTTAAGGTTTCAAAGAAGGGGCTTAAACTAGGGTTAGGGTTTCAAAGTAGGGGTTTAAACTAGGGTTAGGGTTTCAAACTAGAGTTAAGGTTTCAAAGTAGGGTTTTAAACTAGGGTTAGGGTTTCAAAATAGGGTTTTAAACTAGGGTTAGGGTTTCAAAGTAGGGGTTTAAACTAGGGTTAGGGTTTCAAAGTAGGGTTTTAAACTAGGGTTAGGGTTTCAAAGTAGTGGTTTAAACTAGGGTTAGAGTTTCAAAGTAGGGGTTTAAACTAGGGTTAGGGTTTCAAAGTAGGGTTTAAATAAGGGTTAGGGTTTCAAAGTAGGGTTTTACACTAGGGTTAAGGTTTCAAAGTAGGGGTTTGAACTAGGGTTATGGGTTTCAAAGTAGGGTTTTAAACTAGGGTTAGGGTTTCAAAGTAGGGGTTTAAACTAAGGTTAAGGTTTCAAATAGGATTTTAAACTAAGGTTAGGGTTTCAAAGTAGGGGTTTAAACTAGGGTTAGGGTTTCAAAGTAGGGGTTTAAATTAGGGTTAGGGTTTCAAACTAGGGTTAGGGTTTCAAAGTAGGGGTTTAAACTAGGGTTAGGGTTTCAAAGTAGGGGTTTAAATTAGGGTTTGGGTTTCAAAGTAGGGGTTTAAACTAGGATTAGGGTTTCAAAGTAGGGGTTTAAACTAGGGTTAGGGATTCAAAGTAGGGGTTTAAACTAGGGTTAGGGTTTCAAAGTAGGGGTTTAAAGTAGGGTTAGGGTTTCAAAGTAGGGGTTTAAAGTAAGGTTAGGGTTTCAAAGTAGGGTTTTAAACTATGGTTAGGGTTTCAAAGTAGGGGTTTCAACTAGGGTTAGGGTTTAAAAGTAGGGGTTTAAACTAGGGTTAGGGATTCAAAGTAGGGGTTTAAACTAGGGTTAGGGTTTCAAAGTAAGGGTTTAAACTAGGGTTAGGGATTCAAAGTAGGGGTTTAAACTAGGGTTAGGGTTTCAAAGTAGGGGTTTAAACTAGGATTAGGGTTCTAAAGTAGGGGTTTAAACTAGGGTTAGGGTTTCAAAGTAGGGGTTTAAACTAGGGTAAGGGTTCCAAAGTAGGGTTTTAAACTAGGGTTAGGGTTTCAAAGTAGTGGTTTAAACTAGGGTTAAGATTTCAACGTAGGGGTTTAAACTAGGGTTAGGGTTTAAAAGTAGGGTTTTAAACTAGGGTTAGGGTTTCAAAGTAGGGGTTTAAACTAGGGTTAGGGTTTCAAAGTAGGGGTTTAAAGTAGGGTTAGGGTTTCAAAGTAGGGTTTTAAACTAGGGTTAGGGTTTCAAAGTAGGGGTTTAAACTAGGGTTAGGGTTTCAAAGTATGGGTTTAAAGTAGGGTTAGGGTTTCAAAGTAGGGGTTTAAACTAGGGTTAATGTTTCAAAGTAGGTGTTTAAACTAGGGTTAGGGTTTCAAACTAGGTGTTTAAACTAGGGTTAGGGTTTCAAACTAGGGTTAGGGTTTCAAAGTAGGTTTTTAAACTATGGTTAGGGTTTCAAAGTAGGGGTTTAAACTAGGGTTAGGGTTTCAAAGTAGGGGTTTAAACTAGGGTAAGGGTTCCAAAGTAGGGTTTTAAACTAGGGTTAGGGTTTCAAAGTAGTGGTTTAAACTAGGGTTAAGATTTCAACGTAGGGGTTTAAACTAGGGTTAGGGTTTAAAAGTAGGGTTTTAAACTAGGGTTAGGGTTTCAAAGTAGGGGTTTAAACTAGGGTTAGGGTTTCAAAGTAGGGGTTTAAAGTAGGGTTAGGGTTTCAAAGTAGGGGTTTAAAGTAGGGTTAGGGTTTCAAAGTAGGGGTTTAAACTAGGGTTAGGGTTTCAAAGTATGGGTTTAAAGTAGGGTTAGGGTTTCAAAGTAGGGGTTTAAACTAGGGTTAATGTTTCAAAGTAGGTGTTTAAACTAGGGTTAGGGTTTCAAACTAGGTGTTTAAACTAGGGTTAGTGTTTCAAACTAGGGTTAGGGTTTCAAAGTAGGTTTTTAAACTATGGTTAGGGTTTCAAAGTAGGGGTTTAAACTAGGGTTGGGGTTTCAAAGTAGGGTTTTAAACTATGGTTAGGGTTTCAAAGTAGGGGTTTAAACTAGGGTTAGGGTTTCAAACTAGGGTTAGGGTTTCAAAGTAGGGTTTTAAACTATGGTTAGGGTTTCAAAGTAGGGGTTTAAACTAGGGTTAGGGTTTCAAAGTAGGGGTTTAAACTAGGGTTAGGGTTTCAAAGTAGGGTTTTAACCGAGGGTTAGGGTTCTTAAGTAGGGGTTTAAACTCGAGTTAGGGTTTCAAAGTAGGGTTTTAAACTATGGTTAAGGTTTCAAAGTAGGGGCTTAAACTAGGGTTAGGGTTTCAAAGTAGGGTTAGGGTTTCAAAGTAGGGTTTTAAACTAGGGTTAGGGTTTCAAAGTAGGGATTTAAACTAGGGTTAGGGTTTCAAAGTAGGGGTTTAAACTAGGGTTAGGGTTTCAAAGTAGGGGTTTAAACTAGGGTTAAGTTTTCAAACTAGGGTTAGGGTTTCAAGGTAGGGTTTTAAACTAGGGTTAGGGTTTCAAAGTAGGGGTTTAAACTAGGGTTAGGGATTCAAAGTAGGGGTTTAAACTAGGTTAGGGTTTCAAAGTAGGGGTTTAAAGTAGGGTTAGGGTTTCAAAGTAGGGGTTTAAACTAGGGTTAGTGTTTCAAAGTAGGTGTTTAAACTAGGGTTAGGGTTTCAAACTAGGGTTAGGGTTTCAAAGTAGGGTTTTAAACTATGGTTAGGGTTTCAAAGTAGGGGTTTAAACTAGGGTTAGGGTTTCAAAGTAGGGTTTTAAACTAGGATTAGGGTTTTAAAGTAGGGGTTTAAACTAGGGTTAGGGTTTCAAAGTAGGGTTTTAACCTAAGGTTAGGGTTCTTAAGTAGGGGTTTAAACTCGAGTTAGGGTTTCAAAGTAGGGTTTTAAACTATGGTTAAGGTTTCAAAGTAGGGGCTTAAACTAGGGTTAGGGTTTCAAAGTAGGGTTTTAAACTAGGATTAGGGTTTTAAAGTAGGGGTTTAAACTAGGGTTAGGGTTTCAAAGTAGGGTTTTAACCTAGGGTAAAACTCGAGTTAGGGTTTCAAAGTAGGGTTTTAAACTATGGTTAGTGTTTCAAAGTAGGGGCTTAAACTAGGGTTAGGGTTTCAAAGTAGGGTTTTAAACTAGGATTAGGGTTCTTAAGTAGGGGTTAAAACTCGAGTTAGGGTTTCAAAGTAGGGTTTTAAACTATGGTTAAGGTTTCAAAGTAGGGGCTTAAACTAGGGTTAGGGTTTCAAAGTAGGGGTTTAAACTAGGGTTAGGGTTTCAAAGTAGGGGTTTAAACTAGGGTTGGGTTTTCAAACTAGGGTTAGGGTTTCAAAGTAGGGTTTTAAAAGAGGGTTAGGGTTTCAAAGTAGGGGTTTAAACTAGGGTTAGGGTTTTCAAATTAGGGGTTTAAACTAGGGTTAGGGTTTCAAAGTAGGGGTTTAAAGTAGGGTTAGGGTTTCAAAGTAGGGGTTTAAACTAGGGTTAGTGTTTTAAAGTAGGGGTTTAAACTAGGGTTAGGGTTTCAAAGTAGGGTTTTAACCTAGGGTTAGGGTTCTTAAGTAGGGGTTTAAACTCGAGTTAGGGTTTCAAAGTAGGGTTTTAAACTATGGTTAAGGTTTCAAAGTAGGGGCTTAAACTAGGGTTAGGGTTTCAAAGTAGGGGTTTAAACTAGGGTTAGGGTTTCAAAATAGGGTTTTAAACTATGGTTAGGGTTTCAAAGTTGGGGTTTAAACTAGGGTTAGGGTTTCAAAGTAGGGTTTTAAACTAGGATTAGGGTTTTAAAGTAGGGGTTTAAACTAGGGTTAGGGTTTCAAAGTAGGGTTTTAACCTAGGGTTAGGGTTCTTAAGTAGGGGTTTAAACTCGAGTTAGGGTTTCAAAGTAGGGTTTTAAACTATGGTTAAGGTTTCAAAGTAGGGGCTTAAACTAGGGTTAGGGTTTCAAAGTAGGGGTTTAAACTAGGGTTAGGGTTTCAAACTAGGGTTAGGGTTTCAAACTAGAGTTAAGGTTTCAAAGTAGGGTTTTAAACTAGGGTTATGGTTTCAAAGTAGGGTTTTAAACTAGGGTTAGCGTTTCAAAGAAGGGGTTTAAACCTGGGGTTAGGGTTTCAAAGTAGGGTTTTAAACTAGGGTTAGGGTTTCAAAGTAGTGGTTTAAACTAGGTTTAGGGTTTCAAAGTAGGGGTTTAAACTAGGGTTAGGGTTTCAAAGTAGGGGTTTAAACTAGGGTTAGGGTTTCAAAGTAGGGTTTTAAACTGGGGTTAGGGTTTCAAAGTAGGGTTTTACACTAGGGTTAGGGTTTCAAAGTAGGGGTTTAAACTAGGGTTAGTGTTTCAAAGTAGGGGTTTAAACTAAGGTTAAGGTTTCAAAGTAGGATTTTAAACTAAGGTTAGGGTTTCAAAGTAGGGGTTTAACCTAGGGTTAGGGATCTAAAGTAGGGGTTTAAATTAGGGTTAGGGTTTCGAACTAGGGTTAGGGTTTCAAAGTAGGGGTTTAAACTAGGGTTAGGGTTTCAAAGTAGGTTTTTAAACTAGCGTTAGGGTTTTAAAGTAGGGGTTTAAACTAGGGTTAGGGTTTCAAAGTAGGGATTTAAACTAGGGTTAGGGATTCAAAGTAGGGGTTTAAACTAGGGTTAGGGTTTCAAAGTAGCGGTTTAAAGTAGGGTAAGTGTTTCAAAGTAGGGGTTTAAACTAGGGTTAGGGTTTCAAAGTAGGGATCTAAACTAGGGTTAGGGATTCAAAGTAGGGGTTAAAACTAGGGTTAGGGTTTCAAAGTAGGGGTTTAAACTAGGTTTAGGGTTGCCAAGTAATGGTTTAAACTAGGGTTAGGGTTTAAAAGTAGGGGTTTAAACTAGGGTTAGGGTTTCAAAGTAGGGTTTTAAACTAGCATTAGGGTTTCAAAGTAGGGGTTTAAACTAGGGTTAGGGATTCAAAATAGGGGTTTAAACTAGGGTTAGGGTTTCAAAGCAGGGGTTTAACGTAGGGTTAGGGTTTCAAAGTAGGGGTTTAAACTAGGGTTAGGGTTTCAAAGTTGGGATCTAAACTAAGGTTAGGGATTCAAAGTAGGGGTTTAAACTAGGATTAGGGTTTCAAAGTAGGGGTTTAAACTAGGGTTAGGGTTGCAAAGTAATGGTTTAAACTAGGGTTAGGGTTTCAAAGTAGGGGTTTAAACTAGGGTTAGGGTTTCAAAGTAGGGTTTTAAACTAGGGTTAGTGTTTCAAAGTAGGGTTTTAAACTAGGGTTAGGGTTTCAAAGTAGTGGTTTAAACTAGGGTTAGGGATTCAAAGTAGGGGTTTAAACTAGGGTTAGGGATTCAAAGTAGGGGTTTAAACTAGGGTTAGGGATTCAAAGTAGGGGTTTAAACTAGGGTTAGGGTTTCAAAGTAGGGATCTAAACTAGGGTTAGGGTTTCAAAGTAGGGTTTTAAACTGGGGTTAGGGTTTCAAAGTAGGGTTTTACACTAGGGTTAGGGTTTCAAAGTAGGGTTTTAAACTAGGGTTAGTGTTTCAAAGTAGGGGTTTAAACTAAGGTTAAGGTTTCAAAGTAGGATTTTAAACTAAGGTTAGGGTTTCAAAGTAGGGGTTTAACCTAGGGTTAGGGTTCTAAAGTAGGGGTTTAAATTAGGGTTAGGGTTTCAAACTAGGGTTAGGGTTTCAAAGTAGGGGTTTAAACTAGGGTTAGGGTTTCAAAGTAGGTTTTTAAACTAGCG
The DNA here is from genome assembly GCF_054856555.1 of Leptonotus elevatus. Lineage (NCBI taxonomy): Eukaryota > Metazoa > Chordata > Actinopteri > Syngnathiformes > Syngnathidae > Leptonotus > Leptonotus elevatus. The sequence continues at coordinate 6,767,089 of NC_141260.1, read as the reverse complement.
TTAGGGTTTCAAAGTAGGGGTTTAAACTAGGGTTAGGGTTTCAAAGTAGGGATTTAAACTAGGGTTAGGGATTCAAAGTAGGGGTTTAAACTAGGGTTAGGGTTTCAAAGTAGCGGTTTAAAGTAGGGTTAGGGTTTCAAAGTAGGGGTTTAAACTAGGGTTAGGGTTTCAAAGTAGGGATCTAAACTAGGGTTAGGGATTCAAAGTAGGGGTTTAAACTAGGGTTAGGGTTTCCAAGTAGTGGTTTAAACTAGGGTTAAGGTTTCAACGTAGGGGTTTCAACTAGGGTTAGGGTTTCAAAGTAGGGGTTTAAACTAGGGTTAGGGATTCAAAGTAGGGGTTTAAACTAGGGTTAGGGTTTCAAAGTAGGGGTTTAAAGTAGGGTAAGTGTTTCAAAGTAGGGGTTTAAACTAGGGTTAGGGTTTCAAAGTAGGGATCTAAACTAGGGTTAGGGATTCAAAGTAGGGGTTAAAACTAGGGTTAGGGTTTCAAAGTAGGGGTTTAAACTAGGTTTAGGGTTGCCAAGTAATGGTTTAAACTAGGGTTAGGGTTTAAAAGTAGGGGTTTAAACTAGGGTTAGGGTTTCAAAGTAGGGTTTTAAACTAGCGTTAGGGTTTCAAAGTAGGGGTTTAAACTAGGGTTAGGGATTCAAAATAGGGGTTTAAACTAGGGTTAGGGTTTCAAAGCAGGGGTTTAACGTAGGGTTAGGGTTTCAAAGTAGGGGTTTAAACTAGGGTTAGGGTTTCAAAGTTGGGATCTAAACTAGGGTTAGGGATTCAAAGTAGGGGTTTAAACTAGGATTAGGGTTTCAAAGTAGGGGTTTAAACTAGGGTTAGGGTTGCAAAGTAATGGTTTAAACTAGGGTTAGGGTTTCAAAGTAGGGGTTTAAACTAGGGTTAGGGTTTCAAAGTAGGGTTTTAAACTAGGGTTAGGGTTTCAAAGTAGGGTTTTAAACTAGGGTTAGGGTTTCAAAGTAGTGGTTTAAACTAGGGTTAGGGATTCAAAGTAGGGGTTTAAACTAGGGTTAGGGATTCAAAGTAGGGGTTTAAACTAGGGTTAGGGTTTCAAAGTAGGGATCTAAACTAGGGTTAGGGTTTCAAAGTAGGGGTTTAAACAAGGGTTAGGGTTGCAAAGTAATGGTGTAAACTAGGGTTAGGGTTGCAAAGTAATGGTGTAAACTAGGGTTAGGTTTTCAAAGTAGGGGATAAACTAGGGTTAGGGTTTCAAAGTAGGGTTTTAAACTAGGGTTAGGGTTTCAAAGTAGTTGTTTAAACTAGGGTTAAGGTTTCAAAGTAGGGGTTTAAACTAGGGTTAGGGTTTAAAAGTAGGGGTTTAAACTAGGGTTAGGGTTCCAAAAAAGGGTTTCAAACTAGGGTTAGGGTGTCAAAGTGGGGGTTTAAACTAGGGTTAGGGTTTCAAAGTAGGGTTTCAAATTAGGGTTAGGGTTTCAAAGTAGGGTTTCAAACTAGGGTAAGGGTTTCAAAGTAGGTGTGTAAACGAGATAGGGTTTCAAACTAGGGTTAGGGTTTCAAAGTAGGGTTTTAAACTAGGGTAAGTGTTTCAAAGTAGGGGTTTAAAGTAGGGTTAGGGTTTCAAAGTAGGGGTTTAAACTAGGGTTAGGGTTTCAAAGTAGGGATCTAAACTAGGGTTAGGGATTCAAAGTAGGGGTTTAAACTAGGGTTAGGGTTTCCAAGTAGTGGTTTAAACTAGGGTTAAGGTTTCAACGTAGGGGTTTCAACTAGGGTTAGGGTTTAAAAGTAGGGGTTTAAACTAGGGTTAGGGATTCAAAGTAGGGGTTTAAACTAGGGTTAGGGTTTCAAAGTAGGGGTTTAAAGTAGGGTAAGTGTTTCAAAGTAGGGGTTTAAACTAGGGTTAGGGTTTCAAAGTAGGGATCTAAACTAGGGTTAGGGATTCAAAGTAGGGGTTAAAACTAGGGTTAGGGTTTCAAAGTAGGGGTTTAAACTAGGTTTAGGGTTGCCAAGTAATGGTTTAAACTAGGGTTAGGGTTTAAAAGTAGGGTTTTAAACTAGGGTTAGGGTTTCAAAGTAGGGTTTTAAACTAGGGTTAGGGTTTCAAAGTAGGGGTTTAAACTAGGGTTAGGGATTCAAAATAGGGGTTTAAACTAGGGTTAGGGTTTCAAAGTAGGGGTTTAACGTAGGGTAAGGGTTTCAAAGTAGGGGTTTAAACTAGGGTTAGGGTTTCAAAGTTGGGATCTAAACTAGGGTTAGGGATTCAAAGTAGGGGTTTAAACTAGGATTAGGGTTTCAAAGTAGGGGTTTAAACTAGGGTTAGGGTTGCAAAGTAATGGTTTAAACTAGGGTTAGGGTTTCAAAGTAGGGGTTTAAACTAGGGTTAGGGTTTCAAAGTAGGGTTTTAAACTAGGGTTAGGGTTTCAAAGTAGGGTTTTAAACTAGGGTTAGGGTTTCAAAGTAGTGGTTTAAACTAGGGTTAGGGATTCAAAGTAGGGGTTTAAACTAGGGTTAGGGATTCAAAGTAGGGGTTTAAACTAGGGTTAGGGTTTCAAAGTAGGGATCTAAACTAGGGTTAGGGTTTCAAAGTAGGGGTTTAAACAAGGGTTAGGGTTGCAAAGTAATGGTGTAAACTAGGGTTAGGGTTGCAAAGTAATGGTGTAAACTAGGGTTAGGTTTTCAAAGTAGGGGATAAACTAGGGTTAGGGTTTCAAAGTAGGGTTTTAAACTAGGGTTAGGGTTTCAAAGTAGTTGTTTAAACTAGGGTTAAGGTTTCAAAGTAGGGGTTTAAACTAGGGTTAGGGTTTAAAAGTAGGGGTTTAAACTAGGGTTAGGGTTCCAAAAAAGGGTTTCAAACTAGGGTTAGGGTGTCAAAGTGGGGGTTTAAACTAGGGTTAGGGTTTCAAAGTAGGGTTTCAAATTAGGGTTAGGGTTTCAAAGTAGGGTTTCAAACTAGGGTAAGGGTTTCAAAGTAGGTGTGTAAACGAGATAGGGTTTCAAACTAGGGTTAGGGTTTCAAAGTAGGGTTTTAAACTAGGGTAAGTGTTTCAAAGTAGGGGTTTAAACTAGGGTTAGGGTTTCAAAGTAGGGTTTTAAACTAGGGTTAGGGTTTCAAAGTAGGGGTTTAAACTAGGGTTAGGGATTCAAAGTAGGGTTTCAAACTAGGGTTAAGGTTTCAAAGTAGGGGTTTAAACTAGGTTTAGGTTTTCAAACTAGGGTTAGGGTTTCAAAGTAGGGTTTTAAACTAGGGTTAGGGTTTCAAAGTAGGGGTTTAATTTAGGGTAAGGTTTTCAAACTAGTGTTAGGGTTTCAAAGTAGGGTTTTAAACTAGGGTTAGGGTTTCAAAGTAGGGGTTTAAACTAGGGTTAGGGATTCAAAGTAGGGGTTTAATCTAGGGTTAGGGTTTCAAAGTCTGGTTTTAAACTAGGAATAGGGTTTCAAAGTAGGGTTTTAAACTAGGGTTAGGGTTTCAAAGTAGGGGTTTAAACTAGGGTTAAGGTTTCAAAGTAGGATTTTAAACTAAGGTGAGGGTTTCAAAGTAGGGGTTTAACCTAGGGTTAGGGTTCTAAAGTAGGGGTTTAAATTAGGGTTAGGGTTTCAAACTAGGGTTAGGGTTTCAAAGAAGGGGTTTAAACTAGGGTTAGGGTTTCAAAGTAGGGGTTTAAACTAGGGATAGGGTTTCAAAGTAGGGGTTTAAACTAGGATTAGGATTTCAAAGTAGGGGTTTAAACCAGGGTTAGGGTTTCAAAGTAGGGGTTTAAACTAGGGTTAAGGTTTCAAAGTAGGATTTTAAACTAAGGTTAGGGTTTCAAAGTAGGGGTTTAACCTAGGGTTAGGGTTCTAAAGTAGGGGTTTAAATTAGGGTTAGGGTTTCAAACTAGGGTTAGGGTTTCAAAGTAAGGGTTTAAACTAGGGTTAGGGTTTCAAAGTAGGGGTTTAAACTAGGGTTAGGGTTTCAAAGTAGGGGTTTAAACTAGGGTTAGGGTTTCAAAGTAGGGGTTTAAACTAGGATTAGGGTTTCAAAGTAGGGGTTTAAACTAGGGTTAGGTTTTCAAAGTAGGGGTTTAAACTCAGGTTAGGGTTTCAAAGTAGGGGTTTAAACTCGGGTTAGGGTTTCTAACTAGGGGTTTAAACTAGGGTTAGGGTTTCAAAGTAGGGGTTTAAACTAGGGTTAGGTTTTCAAACTAGGGTTAGGGTTTCAAAGTAGGGGTTTAAATTAGGGTTAGGGTTTCAAACTAGGGTTAGGGTTTCAAAGAAGGGGTTTAAACTAGGGTTAGGGTTTCAAACTAGGGGTTTAAACTAGGATTAGGATTTCAAAGTAGGGGTTTAAACTAGGGTTAGGGTTTCAAAGTAGGGGTTTAAACTAGGGTTAAGGTTTCAAAGTAGGATTTTAAACTAAGGTTAGGGTTTCAAAGTAGGGGTTTAACCTAGGGTTAGGGTTCTAAAGTAGGGGTTTAAATTAGGGTTAGGGTTTCAAACTAGGCTTAGGGTTTCAAAGTAAGGGTTTAAACTAGGGTTAGGGTTTCAAAGTAGGGGTTTAAACTAGGGTTAGGGTTTCAAAGTAGGGGTTTAAACTCAGGTTAGGGTTTCAAAGTAGGGGTTTAAACTCGGGTTAGGGTTTCAAACTAGGGGTTTTAACTAGGGTTAGGGTTTCAAAGTAGGGGTTTAAACTAGGGTTAGGTTTTCAAACTAGGGTTAGGGTTTCAAAGTAGGGTTTTAAACTAGGGTTAGGGTTTCAAACTAGGGTTAGGGTTTCAAAGTAGGGTTTAAAACTAGGTTTGGGGTTTCAAAGTAGGGGTTTAAACTAGGGTTAGGGTTTCAAAGTAGGATTTTAAACTAGGGTTAGGGTTTTAAAGTAGTGGTTTAAACTAGGGTTAGGGTTTCAAAGTAGGGTTTTAAACTAGGGTTAGGGTTTCAAAGTAGGGGTTTAAACTAGGGTTAGGGTTTCAAAGTAGGGGTTTAAACTCGGGTTAGGGTTTCAAAGTAGGGGTTTAAACTAGGGTTAGGGTTTCAAAGTAGGGGTTTAAACTAGGGTTAGGTTTTCAAACTAGGGTTAGGGTTTCAAAGTAGGGTTTTAAACTAGGGGTAGGGTTTCAAACTAGGGTTAGGGTTTCAAAGTAGGGTTTTAAACTAGGTTTAGGGTTTCAAAGTAGGGGTTTAAACTAGGGATAAAGTTTCAATTAGGGGTTTAAACTAGGGTTAGGGTTTCAAAGTAGGGGTTTAAACTAGGGTTAAGGTTTCAAAGTATGGGTTTGAACTATGGTTATGGTTTCAAAGTAGGGGTTTAAAGTAGGGTTAGGGTTTCAAAGTAGGGTTTTAAACTAGGTTTAGGGTTTAAACTCGGGTTAGGGTTTCAAAGTAGGGGTTTAAACTAGGATTAGGATTTCAAAGTAGGGGTTTAAACTAGGGTTAGGGTTTCAAAGTAGGGGTTTAAACTAGGATTAGGGTTTCAAAGTAGGGGTTTAAACTAGGGTTAGGTTTTCAAAGTAGGGGTTTAAACTCAGGTTAGGGTTTCAAAGTAGGGGTTTAAACTCGGGTTAGGGTTTCAAACTAGGGGTTTGAACTAGGGTTAAGGTTTCAAAGTAGGGGTTTAAACTAGGGTTAGGTTTTCAAACTAGGGTTAGGGTTTCAAAGTAGGGTTTTAAACTAGGGTTAGTGTTTCAAACTAGGGTTAGGGTTTCAAAGTAGGGTTTTAAACTAGGTTTGGGGTTTCAAAGTAGGGGTTTAAACTAGGGTTAGGGTTTCAAAGTAGGATTTTAAACTAGGGTTAGGGTTTCAAAGTAGGGTTTTAAACTAGGGTTAGGGTTTCAAAGTAGGGTTTTAAACTAGGGTTAGGGTTTCAAAGTAGGGGTTTAAACTAGGGTTAGGGTTTCAAAGTAGGGGTTTAAACTCGGGTTAGGGTTTCAAAGTAGGGGTTTAAACTAGGGTTAGGGTTTCAAAGTAGGGGTTTAAACTAGGGTTAGGTTTTCAAACTAGGGTTAGGGTTTCAAAGTAGGGTTTTAAACTAGGGTTAGGGTTTCAAACTAGGGTTAGGGTTTCAAAGTAGGGGTTTAAACTAGGGTTAGGGTTTCAAAGTAGGATTTTAAACTAGGGTTAGGGTTTTAACTCTTTGACTGCCAGACGTTTTCAGAAAAGGGATGCCGTCAGTGCCAGCCGATTTAAGCATTTTGACTGATTTTCAAGGTCCACAGAAAATGTTCTGTTTGGACTATGGAAACACACGTACTTCTTTTTGTCCATGAATGATGCCACAAACACCTAAATAGTGCTTTACTTCTATAAAACACTACCACCAAGAATGAAAAAGTGTTTTTTGATAGCAAAATACGTTTATTTGCATTCAACAGTGTAACAATTTGACAACAATTTGGCAAACTATTTACAAATGTGTGCAACTGTGGTGCTATTTACAAATATGTGGATGTTTCAACGACAGTTTTTCTTTTTGTAACACTCTCCTGCGTGCAAAGAGACGCAACAGCATTTGCACAACAGATTGCCTCTTCGCGTGCGCCACTTTCTTGCAGGCCGTTTTTTTCCGGGGAATAGCAAGTATATACTGCAGTGTGTCATCAAGTCTAATATCAGGATCATGCTACGGTTTCGTTACGTCTCGCTTCCCCGTGTCCTTCAGTTGCTATACCGGGTGGTAGGAGATGTTCTGATCCATTTTATCCACTCCATTCATGGTGGCATCGTAGTCCAGAAACAGTGTCTTCTCCGTGATCAGACTGTACCCGCTCCTCCGATGAATATGCATTGGACTCGGGGTACTCTTCATTGTCCGATCGAATGTCCGCTTGTGCAGCTCCGCGTTTTCCGGCGTTAGCAGCGCTAGCCGGTGAGGCTTACTACGTGATCGTAAACACGTCCAGGCTTCCAACTTTGGCGTCAAACTCGCAGTCATCATCATCATCATCATCAATCTGCATTGGTCGATGCCAACTCTCCATCGCCCGATCGAATGTCCGCTTGTGCAGAAGTACCCGGCCGGCTATTGTGCGCGTTTTCCGGCCTTAGCAGCGCTAGCCGCGCTAGCCGCGCTTAGCCGGTGAGGCTTACTACGTGATCGTAAACATGTCCAGGCTTCCAACTTTGGCGTCAAACTCGCAGTCATCATCATCATCATCATCAATCTGCATTGGTCGATGCCAACTCTCCATCGCCCGATCGAATGTCCGCTTGTGCAGAAGTACCCGGCCGGCTATTGTGCGCGTTTTCCGGCCTTAGCAGCGCTAGCCGCGCTTAGCCGGTGAGGCTTACTACGTGATAGTAACAGGCCAAAGCTTCCAACTTTGGCGTAGAGCTCGGAGTCATCATCATCGTTGACATCAATGCGCTTTTTAGTATTGATTGATGCTTTCCGTCTTTGAAAAAAATGCTCAAGCTGAGCTGCTTGTAACCGGTTGCTTGGTCAAGCCATTGTGGCTTGGATCAGCCATAGTCTCCTCAACACTCTAGCTCCGCCTCACGTCTTCTACTGACGCCCACGGTGGGCGGCCCATCCAACCTTGTGCAAAGAGAGTCATCGCTGCCCTCTAGGGGCCAAAACGAGTCTTTGACTAATCATATCTGCCTGATACTTTCAGCACAGCTGCCCAAGGCTTTCCTGCACCCGTTTTTGAAAAAAAAAAAAAAAAACATAGGGGTTTCAAAGTAGGGGTTTAAACTAGGGTTAGGGTTCTAAAGTAGGGGTTTAAACTAGGGTTAGGGTTTCAAAATAGGGGTTTAAACTAGGGTTAGGGTTTCAAAGTAGGGGTTTAAACTAGGGATAAAGTTTCAATTAGGGGTTTAAACTAGGGTTAGGGTTTCAAAGTACAGGTTTAAACTAGGGTTAGGGTTTCAAAGTAGGGGTTTAAACTAGGTTTAGGGTCTCAAACTAGGGATAGGGTTTCAAAGTAAGGTTTTAAACTAGGGTTAGGGTTTCAAAGTAGAGGTTTAAACTAGGCTTAGGGTTTCAAAGTAGGGTTTTAAACGAGGGTTAGGGTTTTAAAGTAGGGGTTTAAACTAAGGTTAGGGTTTCAAAGTAGGGTTTTAACCTAGGGTTAGGGTTCTAAAGTAGGGGTTTAAACTAGGGTTAGGGTTTCAAAGTAGGGTTTTAAACTAGGGTTAGGGTTTCAAAGTAGTAGTTTGAACTAGGATTAGGGTTTCAAAGTAGGGGTTTAAACTAGGTTTAGGGTCTCAAACTAGGGATAGGGTTTCAAAGTAAGGTTTTAAACTAGGGTTAGTGTTTCAAAGTAGAGGTTTAAACTAGGGTTAGGGTTTCAAAGTAGGGTTTTAACCTAGGGTTAGGGTTCTAAAGTAGGGGTTTAAACTAGGGTTAGGGTTTCAAAGTAGGGTTTTAAACTAGGGTAAGGGTTTCAAAGTAGGGGTTTAAACTAGGGTTAGGGTTTCAAAGTAGGGGTTTAAACTAGGGTTAGGGTTTCAAACTAGGGTTAGGGTTTCAAAGTAGGGTTTTAAACTAGGGTTAGGGTTTCAAAGTAGGGGTTTAAACTAGGGTTAAATCAGAGCGGCCAATCTTTTTTTTTGTAGACATATTTATCATTTAGTTAGTTCTAAACGTATTGAGCTTTAAATTGAATTTAAGACATGGGATATGTCATTTAAGCGCTCCCTTATTTTGAGCAGTGTTGTATGAAGGTACTTTTAATCAGTGTGCTTTTCTGTTAGCAGGACATCGTGCATTTGGACTTGAATGTTTTGTTTGTCCTTATTGTGATTGTGACTACAACACAATGAAAAGTGTTGGTGTCAGTGAGGAACTGCGATGGTAAGGGATGAACTGCGATGGCAAAAATGCGGCCCGAACCGTAGATCGCACCGGGACAAATGAGGTATCAAACGATGCGGCTCGATCTGACTCGCTGCGCTATTATTTTTCTAAGAATTCCCAGTTACCAAGGCGACGCTATTCCCAAAAAACTCCCAAATAAAGTCCCATAGGAATGAATGGGAATCCGAAAGACATCAACTCCAATCAAGCACCTTTTTCCAAGACACGCTGCGCGCGCATACGTTGACCGACCGATATGAATTTTAGCTCATTTTGTTGGAATTTTTGTCATCTTTAGCTCAGTGTCAAAAAAAAAATTAAGGAATGAAAGCTCTCCCCCTGTGCGGGTTCAAAGACAGTGAGCAAAGGGGTGAAAGTCGCCTTTCTTGCATCAGCTAGAGCGTGACTAATTAAGGACAGAGTGCTGGGAACCAAAAAATATATTTCCAAAAGTTTCACTTTAACTCGTCACCATGGCCACAATCTTTGCTCACTAGACATCAAATTCGCACATTTTGTAGCCACAAGCCTCTGCTAGGGTTAGTTTTATTTGGCTAAGGTGTCATTTAGTACCTTTATTTTAACTTTAAGCGAGGAGAAGTCGCACTATTTTGATCTCTTTTCAATGTTTTCCGTTTTCCCCTCTTCATTTTCGATCAATCATAAGTTTTCAACCTGCTCTCATTTGGTCATTTTTCATCCGATTAAAAAACTGAGAACATGCTCGCGTTCCCCAAACCCTTGCCGTTCTAACGAGCCATTTCTGGAATCTGCATCTTCAACCGTTAAGTCGCGAGAGGCTTTTGTTTGAGGTGAGCGTAATCCTATACAAATCAATGGAATGTTGGTGCGTGACGTCTCCTAACAACTTAAAATCAAATGTGTGTGCGTGAATGTGCATGTTTTGTAAAGGGGCAGTAAAATACTGTTGATTATGGTAGATTCCACATTTCTTGACCGATTTCAATGGTTTAAATTTTAAACTGTTCAGCTCATTGAAATGTTACTTAAAATCAAATGTGTGTGCGTGAATGTGCATGTTTCTTAAAGGGGCAGTAACATACTGTTGATTATGGTTAACTTTTACATTTCTTGAGTGATTTCAATGGTTTCAATTTTAAACTGTTCAGCTCATTGAAATGTTAGTTAAAATCAAATGTGTGTGCGTGAATGTGCATGTTTCTTAAAGGGGCAGTAATACTTTTAGTTGATTATAACTTCCACATTTCTTGAGCGATTTCAACGGTTGAAATTTTAAACTGTTCAGCTCATTGAAAAGAGTTGCAAGAGTTAGCAGGCCCATTAAAAATTTCCGCGGGAATTTTTCTAGTTTTTTAATCTTCCACCGATTTTTCCGCAAGAATGCGGCCCGTACCGTACATCGCACCAGGACAAATGAAGTATCAAACGATGCGGCTCGATCTGACTCGGTGCGGCATTATTTTTCTAGGAATTCCCAGTTACCATGGCGACGCTATTCCCAAAAAACTCCCAAAATTCAGGGAAAGAAGGTCCCATAGGAAATGAATGTGAAAAGGAAAGACAAAATCACACATCAAGCACCTTTTTCCAAGACACGCTGCGTGCGCATACGTTAACCGATTGATATGAATTTTAGCTCATTTTGTTGGAATTTTTCCTATCTTTAGCTCAGTGTCAAAAAAAAAATTAAGGAATGAAAGTTCTTCCCCCTGTGCGAGTTCAAAGACAGTGAGTGTAATCGCCACTCTATTACGCAATTAAACTTTCAGTGGTGGGAACCAAAAAATCTATTTCCAAAAGTTTTACTTCAACTCGTCACCATGGCCACAATCTTTGCTCACTAGACATTAAATTCGCACATTTTGTAGCCACAAGCCTCTGCTTTCTGAAAAACTAAGTTTTATTTGGCTAAGGTGTCATTTAGTACCTTTATTTTCACTTTAAGCGAGGAGAAGTCGGACTTTGGCGCCTATCTCCTCCATGTTAATTTCTCCGTTTTTTCCCTCTTCATTTTCGATCAATTATAAGTTTTCAACCTGCTCTCATTTGGTCATTTTTCATCTGATTACAAAACTGAGAACATGCTCGCGTTCCCCAAACCCTTGCCGTTCTAACGAGCCATTTCTGGAATCTGCATCTTCAACCGTTAAGTCGTGAGAGGCTTCTGTTTGAGGTGAGCGTAATCCTATACAAAATCAATGGAATGTGGGTGCGTGACGTCTCCTAACAACTTAAAATCAAATGTGTGTGCGTGAATGTGCATGTTTTGTAAAATGGCAGTAAGATACTTTTAGTTGATGTTGATTATGGTGAACTTCCACATTTCTTGACCGATTTCAATGGTTTAAATTTTAAACTGTTCAGCTCATTTACATTAAAAAAAAAACGTTTAAAAAAACACACACAATACACACACATTATTATTATTTTTAAATGAAATGGAATGGACTGCTATTTAAATAGTGCTTTTTTAGCTATACTGCCTGGTCTCTCACTTTTGCATAGCAACTGCCTCAGCCAATCATTTCTCTCACTGTTGAGCTCAACTCACCCCCTTTTTTTCTTGGCTTTCAAGGCTTGGCCTATCTACGACTACTACTATTGCAAATACTATTACTACTACTACTATCTTGGCCAATTGATTAGGTACACCCAGGATTCTGGTCAATTCATTAGGTACACCCTGGATTCTTGCCACTCCGCCCACCCAGGGCGGCGGCCATCTTGGCCAATTAATTAGGTACACCCTGGAGTCTCGCCACTCCGCTCACCCAGGGCAACGGCCATCTTGGCCAATTAATTAGGTACACTAAGGATTCTCTCCCCTCCGCCCACCCGGGGCGGCGGCCATCTTGGCCAATTGATTAGGTACAGCCAGGACTTTTCAGTCACAAAATTGTTTTATTTGATTATTTTCCAAATTTGTAGCATGTGACTATTACTGTGTTTTTTTGATGATTGTGGTTTATTATTAACTCTTTGACCGCCATAAACGTTATAAAACGTTTAGCATAAACCTAGGGAAGGGCGCCGAGGACGTTAAAAGACGTCCCCTATGTTTTTTTTTTGTTTTTTTTTGAAAACGGGTGCAGGAAAGCCTTGGGCAGCTGTGCTGAAAGTATCAGGCAGATCTGATTAGTAAAAGACTCGTTTTGGCCCCTAGAGGGCAGCGATGACTCTCTTTGCACAAGGTTGGATGGGCCGCCCACCGTGGGCGTCAGTAGAAGACGTGAGGCGGAGCTAGAGTGTTGAGGAGACATGGCTGATGAAGCCCACAATGGCTGACCAATCAACCGGTTGCAAGCAGCTCACGCTTGAGCATTTTTTTTCAAAGACGGAAAGCATCAATCAATACTAAAAAGCGCATTGATGTCGACGATGATGATGACTCCGAGCTTGACGCCAAAGTTGGAAGCCTTGACGCAACTGTTATGATCACGTAGTAAGCCTCACCGGCTAAGCGCGGCTAGTGCGGCTACCGCTGCTAAGGCCGCAAAACGCGCACAATAGCCGACCGGGTACTTCTACACAATCGGACATTCGATCGGGCGATGGAGAGTTGGCATCGACCAATGCAGATTGATGATGATGATGATGATGACTCCGAGCTTGACGCCAAAGTTGGAAGCCTTGACGCGACTGTTATGATCACGTAGTAAGCCTCACCGGCTAGCGCGGCTACCGCTGCTAACGCCGGAGCTTTCACATGCGGACATTTTGTCGGACAATGAAGAGTACCCCGAGTCCAATGCATATTCATCAGAGGAGCGGGTACAGTCTGATCACGGTGAAGACACTGTTTCTGGACTACGATGCCACCATGAATGGAGTGGATAAAATGGATCAGAACATCTCTTACAACCCGGTGTAGCAACTGAAGGACACGAGGAAGCGAGACGTAACGAAACCGTAGCATGATCCTGATATTAGACTTGATGGCAACACACACTGCAGTATATACTTGCTATTCCCCGGAAAAAACGGCCTGCAAGAAAGTGGAGCACGCGAAGAGGCAATCTGTTGTGCAAATGCTGTTGCGTCTCCTTGCACGCAGGAGAGTGTTACAAAAAGAAAAACTGTCGTTGAAACATCCACATATTTGTAAATAGCACCACAGTTGCACACATTTGTAAATAGTTTGCCAAATTGTTGTCAAATTGTTACACTGTTGAATGTAAATAAACGTATTTTGCTATCAAAAAACACTTTTTCATTCTTGGTGGTAGTGTTTTATAGAAGTAAAGCACTATTTAGGTGTTTGTGGCATCATTCATGGACAAAAAGAAGTGTAAAATTCACTAGAATGCATGAAATAATATCGTTTCACTAAAAGCTTGATTTCTCCGTATTTTGGTCCAAAACAGGCGAAATTGGGTCAAACTAACCATTTTCTATTGTTGATTACTAAAGAACGGAATAAGGTAGAAACAAACTTTTTTTTTCTGATGAAAGATCTTTCATTTGGTAGTACGTGTGTTTCCATAGTCCAAACAGAACATTTTCTGTGGACCTTGAAAGATCAGTCAAAATGCTTAAATCGGCTGGCACTGACGGCATCCCTTTTCTGAAAACGTCTGGCAGTCAAAGAGTTAAATACTATAAATTGTCCATTTCCTTTGCTAAAATAAATGTTTTATTTTATAATATTGATGAGTTCTTCAAGATGCACAAACAGTGACTGTGCACATGTTGTTTCCTCAGGGCACACATACACATATAAAAGTAATTTGTAAGATGTTGATAAAATTGGGTTAATGGTGTAAATCAACAAATTCAAATTGGAAGGTTCATTTAACTAGATTGTTTTATGTTCAATATACTTTAAAAAAAAAAATTCAGTGACATGTACAATGTAGCCAATAATAAAATATATAATACTGGATATTTTGTAGAAACATTTCATCACTTGTAAAGATTTGTCTGTGTTGAATAATTTAGACAGGTGATAATTGCTGAAATTAAAATAACAGATTCATCACATTATTTTAAATGCATAGTAATTAAAATGGATCACTCCCTTAACACTGAAAACAAAGATATGAATTAGACAATGGTTGGTTCTTTTTAGTGGTTAAAAAAGTGGATGTTTGAATTACAATTTGTATCTTTTTTTATTTTATTTTTTTTTTTTTTTTGTGCAAAAAACACATACAAGTGGTCAAGCAGTGCATCCACCACCAGACAGCCTGTCCTGTATGTAGCAGTATGTCCTACTCGCAACCCGCGAGTGTTGTATGACACAATCCGCATTATTGAACCTTGCAGCTGCACGCAACGCAGTTGCCCCCTTAAACTGGTCTCCTCGGATGCAGCGCGCTCTAACCTCACCATCGGGCTGCAACCCATCTTGTGATAGTTGGGACTTCGCGTTGTCTTCTCTCGCGCGTTTTTTTCTAATCCTAACCCTGATTGGTCCGCTTTTTTCCCTGTCTGTGCTGTGGCCAATGACATTCGCTTGATTTTGGAAGGTTCTAGACGACGGACCCCCTTGCTGATAGTTGGAGTTCATGTTGTCTTGTCTCTTTTCCCTGATTGGTCGTTTTCTGCTTGTCTGTGCTGTGGCCAATTAGAGACGCTTGAATGAGACTATTTTAGAAGGTTCTCGACCACGGCTTCTTCCCATTTCATCTCGTCTGAGGTAAGTGTTGCACGGCAGTTGTTTGTAGTCTGATGTATAATGCTAAATAAGTGAGATTTTGCAAGTTTTCCCCCATCTTAAACTACATTACGTTAATACTGGCAATGTATTGAAACGTATTTGATGTGTTTGAACGTTGTGTTATCCGGCTGCTGTTTTAACAAGATATAGGTAAAGTTAAGTGCTAGACATGGTAACCTACATGCTAATGATGAGTTATTAACATTGTTTTTTAGTTTTAATTTATATTTTAGCCGTTTTGGATTTAGTTGACTCAGTGTAGGCTCAATGAATTGTATTCTTGTCTGTGTTACTTTCATGAGAAAGAGCAACGGGTCTGTCTATTCATTCGTTATCTAATGGGAGGGCCGGGATTCTGCTGTGTCGGAAGGGAGTCAGGCTTATTATTATTGTATTTTTTCTAATCTGATTTATACCCATGGGAACGGATTCTCTTGTATTCATTCAGTTGTAACCAGGTGTGTTGTGGGCTGACTTTTTTATGAACCCTCTTTGAATAAATAATGATGTGGGCTGGAGAGAAGACACACATTTGAACAGAGCACTGCTTGGGTGACTTCATTTGTGTGATCAGAAGCTTCTGGTAATTATTTACCTTTGCAAAGGAACTTCTTCAACAGAATCTCACCATTCAGTTAATTGAACACGCAAAGAGTACAATACTTAATATTGTCTACTCTAACACTAACTACACCTGCTAGCGCTAGCTAGAGCTAGCAGATCTCACTTTAAGGTTTTAATGTGCAGTAAAAGAAAAACAAAGAAAAGTTTGAGTATGCTCTAAATCTCAATTGTGTATATCCATCGTTGCTACAATATACAGTAAGGCTTTTGTCTCGTCTGTCGTCGTCGTGGTGGGGTTGGGGGAGGGGGCGTCGGTTGTTGAGTGGCGTGTCCTGCTCGATCGTGTAGCGGAGCGGCGCCGATGAGGGATTTTGGAAGTATTTTACACTGTTAAATGACCTTCATTGATTGACTACAGCACACATTTGTAAATTGTCAAAGCTGCCTTTATTTTCCCCCTTGAAAGATTACCGTTGGTTTCTGTAGCGATCGTTTTTTTCACGGCCATCCAGAATATCCATCCATTTTGCCAAACCGTTTCACCTCATGGAAATTAATCTAAAAGAAAAAAAAAGTAACAATGTTATTACAATACCGTTTTCTTTGTTAATAAGTAAACAAGGAAGTCTATAGTGGATCCATTTTTTTCTATTGTTGAGGATTTATTGAAGGCTCTGCTCACCCCATCCATTATTTATAATCAATGAACTATACAATGTGTGATGTTACTATACTTCAATTGATGAAAATAATGGCGGCGTATTCCAAGCACAGAGAGGTGAGCGCTCAAGAAGCGGTGGCGCGGACATGCAGTCTCCCCCTGAAGAAGTGCTCGCGCAGCGTAGTTTTCATCCAGACGGCTGAGGATGGCGTGAAATTGAGTCTACCCATGAGTAGACTGAAGACCATGCATCCGGACGCAGACAACGTGTGGATGTCTGGTCTGCCAGACAAATATGTGGCAAGACCTAGAACGGCAATGTTTGAGCGGATGTGTCTCGCCGAATTCGCATCCGAATACCGGGTCGTCTACGGTCAGCAGATTGAGGGCAAGAATGTCATTCCCCTCTCACACGGCAAGGGATTCATCCAGAAGCGGATTGGAAAAGATGCCGTCATCAGATTCACTCGCTTCTCAATCAAAAAGTATGCTGAGAAGTATTACAGGACCCAGCTTAAATTGTACCTCCCCCACAGAGACGACGCCGAGCTCAGGTCTGAAAACCTCAAAACGTACGAGGAGTTCTACGGTGCCGGGGAATCAAAGTTCGGTCGGGTGCGGGCTATCGTCGACCGCAATCGGGGGCGGTACGAAGGACGGGGAAAGACCGTGGACAATGCCTTCGAAAAATTGAAAGAGCTTCGTGCGGTTCTCAACGCGTGGAGCACTTTTGCGCCGGAGGTAGAAGCAGAGCGTTTGGAGTGTGCCGCCGAACGCGAATCTAATCCGTTACAGGAAGACCCGCAAGATGAGGTTCCGGCCTACCAGGACGCTCCTGGTAGCGGCGCGGTCTTGCCGGCGTTTGAGGCGCCAAAGTTGAGCGCCGAATTTGTGAGGAACATGTACCGCAGTCTCAATGAAACGCAAGCGTCCGTCTTCTGCGCTGTGCGCGAGTGGTGTTTGAAACGCGTTTCGGATCGTCTCCTCGAGCCCTTCTTTTATTTAATCCCCGGAGGAGCTGGCTGTGGTAAATCGCATGTCATCAAGTGCATTTACCAGGAGGCCAGTAAGATTCTCCGCCAGCTTCCCAGGTTCCGCGACGAAGCGGATATGGCCAAGCCTGCTGTGCTGCTGACGTCGTTTACTGGCACGGCGGCTTACAACATCTCAGGGAAAACGCTTCATTCCCTCTTGAAATTCCCCAGGACTCTAAAGCCTGCTTACCAGGCGCTGGGGAATACGTTGGACGCATTGAGAGCAACCCTTTGCAACGTGGAAATTTTGATCATCGACGAGATCTCCATGGTCTCCAAGGAACTCTTTGCCTATGTCCACTGGAGATTTCAGCAAATCAAGGGCAACCAGAGACCATTTGGGGGCATCTCCGTTCTTGCAGTTGGGGACTTCTACCAACTGCCACCCCTCGGAAGGTCCAAGCCCCTCTGCGTTTCTGACAACGATCTTCTTGACCTCTGGACAGATTTTCAGATGGTCAAGCTTACTCAAATCATGCGGCAAAAAGACGACGTCGCTTTTGCCGAGCTTTTGAACAGGATCAGGGAGAAGGGGAAGGCTGATCCGCTTGGCGATGGTGACAGGGCGTTACTCACCACGGCTGTCACGGATGCGCGAGACCTCCCTGCGGATACTCTGCATATCTTTGCCACCAATAAAGAGGTGGATAGGCACAATGCAGCAACTGTGGCTGCTCTCAAATTGACTGTGGTCAATATTCCCGCAGAGGACTACAGGAAGAGCCCACGGTCGGGGGCGATGGTCACCGTGACCAAAGTGATCATGGGGTCGAGAAGGGATCTACCGGATGCCCTTCTACCTGGTGTAGGAGCACGGGTTATGTTTCTTCGGAATTTGGATGTCGAGGACGGATTGGTGAACGGGACCTTTGGCACAATAGGCAACATTGTTCAAAGCGCCCCAAAGGGGTCGGCGGAGAAAGTGACCTTGCTCGGACTGAGGCTAGACAATCCCGAAGCGGGCCAGAAATTGCGTGATAAAATTCTGGGGCCGACGGATGACTTGGTCTATATCGAAAGGTCGGAGGAAAACCTGGGCATAAAAGGCGTGGTCAGGCGGCAATTCCCCATGAAGCTTGCCTTTGGATGCACGGCTCACAAAGTGCAAGGCATGACGATGACTTCTGCAGTGGTGTCTCTTAAGCGTGTGTTTGAACCTGGAATGGCCTATGTTGCCCTAAGCCGCACGACGTCACTTCAGGGATTGAGGGTCATAGACTTTGACGAATCCAAAATCTATGCCAATCCCAACGTCACGACGGCAATGGACAGTATGACGCGCGCTTCTTTCCAAAGTACAAGACCACTGTTGTACTTTTTCAAAATGCCGCAAACTGCTTTTCCCACCTTGACCATTGTTCATCACAACACCGAGGGCCTTCCATCTCATATTGACGACTTAAAGTCTCATCATGAGTTGAGGCTGGCAGATGTCCTTTGCCTCACTGAAACTCATTTGTCTGGATCCTTCTCCCCCCCTCCCTTGCAACTGGAGGGATGCAGCACTTTTGTGCGCAACAGACAAGTTTCGTATTCAAATAGACTGGACGTGGCCCAAAAAGAGGGTGGCGGAGTCGCAGTCTATTATCGCGATTGTCTTCGAGCGGAGCCCCGTCGGTTTATTCAGAATGTGGTTGACCTGGAATTTGCTGTCATCAGGGTTGACGCTCCCGTCCAGGCTTTGATAGCTACGGTCTACAGGCCACCCAACCTGAGTCTTGGCACATTTCTTCCAAACCTTGGAAGTCTCTTGGATGCCTTGGCCGTGATGGACTGCCAGCCTATTGTTGTTTGCGGAGACTTTAATGAGGATTTGCTTTCAAAGGGAAAGAAATCCATTCTGGACTTGTTTCAGTCCAGAGGCTTTTCACAGCTGATCACGCAGGCCACAACTGGAAAGCAGACACTGATTGATCACATTTACATATCTCGCCCAGATTGTTGTGTTCAATCAGGCGTTCTGCACACTTATTACAGTTACCACAGTCCGGTCTACTGTGTGTTAACTTCTTGTGTCAGCTCATTGTCGATCGCAAGGGCACCATTTTCACAAGTGTGCTTTTGCAAATGTTATTGAGCCTTTCATACCACTGCTCAAAAGAGGGGGATACTGTACTTTAAATTGTAAAGGCTGAAAAGTTAAATCCTTTGCTCGTTCAAAATTGGTGTCATAACAGAACTACACTCAAAATCAGAGCGGCCAATAATTTTTTTTGTAGACATATTTATCATTTAGTTAGTTCTAAACGTATTGAGCTTTAAATTGAATTTAAGACATGGGATATGTCATTTAAGCGCTCCCTTATTTTGAGCAGTGTTGTATGAAGGTACTTTTAATCAGTGTGCTTTTCTATTTGCAGGACATCGTGCATTTGGACTTGAATGTTTTGTTTGTCCTTATTGTGATTGTGACTATAACACAATGAAAAGTGTTGGTGTCAGTGAGGAACTGCGATGGTAAGGGATGAACTGCGATGGTAAGTGATGATTGATTACTGAATTGATCTAGGCAAACATTGAACACTCATTTTTCATTTTCACATGCAATACAGGTGGATGGAGCGCAGCAAGGGGTGCTACTTGACATGGCCAAGGATATCAAGGTTGTTATGTCCGGTACAACTGGTGGAGAGAAAAGATGAAAAAAGGGATCCCGCAAACGTAGACCAAAATGATTTATTCTACAGGATTCCTCACTGAAAAACCGTCACATGTGTATTGGATGAGTATTTAGATTAAGTTTTAACTGTTCAGTTTTGCTGCCTATTTTCTAACAACTTGTTCCTTTGTGTGCTCAGGAAAAGATGAAGATGCTGTGTAACAAAGACCCAAAACGGCTCTTTTAAGAGCCGTTTTACATGTACTTTGGAGTAATATTCCTGCAATATTGATCAGCACCAACATGCCTTTTAATATGCAATGTCAAATTTAAACACTGCATTCATACTGTATTTGCTCCATGATACAGTATATCGCATTTTATATTTTAGTTAATCACTTACACTATAAGCAAGAAATTAAACTGATTCCCTTTTGATATGACTAAAATGTCAATCAAGACATAAGGGAAGCCATTACACATGTAATAACTGCAGTTATTACAAATTGTCCTGAACTCTATTCCTGCTGACACAAATTGAGAGGTAAAGTACACCAACATTTGGCAAACAGTTCAGAGCATGCATCTTTCCACCTTGCAAGAGTCAGCAGGCCCATTCAAAATTTCCGCGGAAATTTTTCTAGTATTATTCTTCTTCTTCTTTTTATTATTTTTTTTAATCTTCCACCGATTTTTCCGCAAGGGAATTCCCAGTTACCATGGCGACGCTATTCCCAAAAAACTCCCAAATAAAGTCCCATAGGAATGAATGGGAAACCGAAAGACATCAACTCCAATCAAACACCTTTTTCCAAGACACGCTGCGCGCGCATACATTGACCGACCGATATGAATTTTAGCTCATTTTGTTGGAATTTTTGTCATCTTTAGCTCAGTGTCAAAAAAAAAATTAAGGAATGAAAGCTCTCCCCCCTGTGCGGGTTCAAAGACAGTGAGCAAAGGGTGAAAGTCGCCTATTTAGAGTGTGACTAATTAAGGCTTCAGTGACGGGAACCAAAAAATCTATTTCCAAAAGTTTCACTTCAACTCGTCACCATGGCCACAATCTTTGCTCACTAGACATCAAATTGGCACATTTTGTAGCCACAAGCCTCTGCTTTCTGAAAAACTAAGTTTTATTTGGCTAAGGTGTCATTTAGTACCTTTATTTTCACTTTAAGCGAGGAGAAGTCGGACTATTTCGATCTCTTTTCAATGTTATTTTCGCCGTTTTTCCCTCTTCATTTTCGATCAATCATAAGTTTTCAACCTGCTCCTAAGTTGGTCATTTTTCATCCAATTAAAAAACTGAGAACATGCTCGCGTACCCCAAACCCTTGCCGTTCTAACGAGCCATTTCTGGAATCTGCATCTTCAACCGTTAGGTCGTGAGAGGCTTTTGTTTGAGGTGAGCGTATCCTATACAAAATCAATGGAATGTGGGTGCGTGACGTCTCGCAACAAGTTAAAATCAAATGTGTGTGCGTGAATGATCTGTCGTTTTTGCATAGCAACTGCCTCAGCCAATCATCTCTCACTGTTGAGCTCAACTCAGCCCCTTTTTTTCTTGGTGTACTCAAGGCTTGGCCTATATACGACTACTACTATTGCAAATACTATTACTACTACTACTATCTTGGCCAATTGATTAGGTACACCCAGGATTCTGGTCAATTAATTAGGTACACCCTGGATTCTCGCCACTCCGCCCACCCAGGGCGGCGGCCATCTTGGCCAATTAATTAGGTACACCAAGGATTCTCTCCCCTCTGCCCACCCGGGGCGGCGGCCATCTTGGCCAATTGATTAGGTACAGCCAGGACTTTTCAGTCACAAAATGTTTTTATTTGATTATTTTCCAAATTTGTAGCGTGACTATTACTGTGTTTTTTGCTGATTATGGTTTATTATTTAATACTAAAACTTGTCCATTTCCTTTGCTAAAGTAAATGTTTTCTTTTGTGATATTGATGAGTTCTTCAAGATGCACAAACAGTGACTGTGCGCATGTTGTCTCCACAGTTTCCTCAGGGCACACATAGACATATAAAAGGAATTTGTAAGATGTTAATAAAATTTGGTTAATGGTGTAAATCAACAAATTCAAATTGGAAGGTTCATTTAACTAGATTGTTTTATGTTCAATATACTTTTAAAAAAAAATCAGTGACATGTACAATGTAGCCAATAAAAAAATATATAATACTGGATATTTTGTAGAAACATTTAATCACTTGTAAAGATTTGTCTGTGTTGAATAATTTAGACAGGTGATAATTGCTGAAATTAAAATAACAGATTAATCAGATTTTTTTAAATGCATAGTAATTAAAATATGTGTCACTCCCTTAACACTGAAAACAAAGATATGAATTAGACAATGGTTGGTTCTTTTTAGTGGTTAAAAAAGTGGATGTTTGAATTACAATTTTTATCTTTTTATATGTATTTATTTTTTTATGTTGATGTGCAAAAAACACATACAATTGGTCAAGCAGCGCATCCACCACCAGACAGCCTGTCCTGTATGTAGCAGTATGTCCTACTCGCAACCCGCGAGTGTTGTATGACACAATCCGCATTATTGAACCTTGCAGCTGCACGCAGCGCAGTTGCCCCCTTAAACTGGTCTAATAATGGAAATTTGGACGTTTGTGGATCAATTCAGATTTGTCCCCGTCTGAATCAGAAAGAATCTGAAATTTTCCCACCCCTAGTGTTAACGTCATGACGGCTTTTGACATTTGGTGAATCAAAGGTTAATATAGTACAGAACGTTGAAAATAATGCGGAACTAAGAAGCACGGTACCAGTCCTCTTCGGGATACTTTGGAAAGCGCACACACCAACACACGCAGTGTGCGCTGATGAAAACAAATATGGATGACCATCATCTTGTCACGAGGGTGGTGTTTGAGGACCCAAACGCAGGGCAGCAGAGATGAGGAGGCACAGGCGAGCTCCAAAAAAAGGTTTATTTTAATCGAGCAAAAACAAGGAGGCAAACTAGGCACAGGTCAAAAAGAACAAAACAGAACAAAGTCCAGACCCAGAGTGGGGCTTGACATGGCAAGACATAAACTGATTGCTGTAGTTGCTGCATAATGTCTAACCAATAATTTGAGCCGAGCTACGTTATAACTACAGTATAAGGATGCAATATTCATCAGCCTACACCTGCCACCAGCTGATATCCAATACACCACGTTTTACAATTATTCTCTTTTTCTTTCACCAAATACCTAATGTATAGATAACGTAATACTGTACACTAGGCATGGGACGAGACAGAAATCCCACGAGACCAGATGTCTCACAAGAATGAGTCCACGAGAATGAGATGAGATTTGTAACAAAAAGATGGCTAATATAAATCTTCCAGTTCAAGGCAACGACGAGTCAAGTCGTCATAGGCCGTGACACGCTGCCGAGAATAACTTCAAAATAAGAGCCTAGCAAGGCATTGATGTCCATATATTATTGGTATAGTAAGGTTTATTTTGAAGATGGCCTTCTCACTGCGTTTTCCCGTCATAAAAAAGTTGCTGCGACTGTCTTCCTGACAGTGTACGCTAAATGTGACCTGCTCCAAAAAAAAAAGGGTCCGCATGACGGTGCCATTAGTTTTGAGTTTGGGGCAAAAAAAAAAAAAGATAGTTTAGACAAAAATGTCGATTTTGAAAATTTCCAAAAAATAGCTTCCTTAATGTCTCTATTATTATTTCCCAGCATCATCAAAGTTAAATTTGTAATAGAAATGAATGAAAATAAGTCATTATTGGAACAATTTGGGCAACGTGTTTTTAGCTAGTAGCCCGTCTCGGAAACCTGCCTCAAAATAACCAAGAGTTCCTCGCCTCTAACGTCACTTAACAAATAATTTATATTAATGGAAACCAAAAAAAAGTAAAAAAATAAATAAAAATACACCATAATGTGACCCTTCAGCATGAAAGTGAACAGAAGACACACATCATAACAACGGCATCCAACATTGGAGTAGAACAGCTAAATGTCATCAGTCCGGGGCGAAGGTTTGTAATCCAAACAGTGATAATCTCCAATTCTGGGATCTATTTCTTAAACAAATATATTTCTACTTTTAATTTAAATGAATGGATTCATGAGCTAAAGCATTTCACATTGGCGAGGGTGAAACTCAAGCGAGAAGCCGAGCAGTTTCCACCAGAGCAGAGTGACAGACTCTAGTATAAAAGTTGTTAAATACATTGTATGTAATAATGTAGGCTAATGTAATAATGTATTGTATGTAATGTATATATTGTACATAATGTAATAGGGCTGGGTATCGATTCTAATTTCCTCAATCGATTTGATTTCGATTCACAGGAGTTCAGTTCGATTCGATTTAGATTTTTCCCAATTCGATCCGCTTCGATTCAATCAATATTGCTTAATTATGGAACATCAATTCTTCTTAAAAATCAAGGGAATGATTAAAAACGCCACAAACAACTTCCAAATTAAATTATTTTGAGGTCGTAACTGGTTAAATGATTTAGTTTAATGAAAGTAACATGTTTTAATCACTTAAGTGTTACACAAACATTGATGAAAATATTTCCATAATTCTAATTTAATAATTCTAAATAAAGATTCTGAATGGACTCAAAGTTCAACCAATTAGGTCTTTCATAAATGTAAAAAAAGACTTTTAAATTAATGTGAACAATATGAAACAAGTGAAGTGTACAACTTGAGTGGGTTACAAAAACTTTCCAAGAAAACAGTAAGATACCTAAAAAATGGCCTTGAAAATTATATTTTCTTAAAATAATTGAATCATGGTTTTATGAATCGATATCAGGCTCAAAAAGGAAAATCGATTCAATATCGATTATTCAATTTTTTTTAAACAAATTTCATCGTGCCAACATTAAAATTGGTGTAACTTTGTATATTTTTTAGGTACGCCCATGTATTTAAATCATTTTAAAGGAAAATAAGTGTAGAATTTGAATATATGAATATCTAAATTTGTATTTATTTAATTTTTTTCTTAACCAATTAGCACACTTTTGTCACAAATAAGCAGATTTATGCCTCGGAAAAAAATACATCTCGTGCTTTGCAGGATGATAAATCTCGTGTCATTCTAATCCCGCAAATTCTCGTATTACGAATTCTCATCCCATCCCTACTATACAAAAATAAAACTGGGATATTTAACATGTTTTTCTCTTTTCGGATCGGTAACCTTCCACATCTATACTTTGCACATTGTACACCATAAAAAACACCGACAATGGAAGTTCAAACACACAACTGTCCAAATGCATTCAGCCAAAAGTCTTTAGTGAATGTCTAGGTCTTAGATGAAACCGGTTGTAGC
This sequence comes from Leptonotus elevatus, assembly GCF_054856555.1. NCBI lineage: Eukaryota > Metazoa > Chordata > Actinopteri > Syngnathiformes > Syngnathidae > Leptonotus > Leptonotus elevatus. Next base: position 6,742,495 of record NC_141260.1, on the reverse strand, counting down.
TGCTGCATATCTTACCAATAATTTCAGCCTAGTTACATTAAAACTACAGTTTAAGGATGCATTGTTAGCAGTTCATCCATCCTCGCCACTAGCTAATATCCACCTCATGTTTTCCATTATCCCATAGATACAGTTGGTTTCACTTTTTTTCTCACCAAAAACCCAATGTATAGATTAGGAAACACTTTACATTCATAAACTAAAATTGAATACATTTTACGTTACTTAAACTTTGCACATTCTACACTAGAACAATATCTACAAGGGAAGCTCAAACCCTCAAGTGCACACTGTCCCCAGCCAAAAGACTTTAATTATTGTCTCTCTCAATGTCTTAGATGAAGCCTGTTGTAGCTGTTGCATAATTTACTAATAGTTTAAGCCTAGTTACGTTATTACTACAGTAGATGCATTACTCGCAGTTCATGACACGACGTGGCAGATTTAGGACTCAGACGCAGAGATAGGAGTTTGAGGCCAAGGCAGATATTTATTAAACAAAAACAGCTAATATCCACCTCATAACCTTTGTCATTATCTTATAACCAAAGACATTTTCACCTAATGTATAGATAAACAAAGTAATGCTGTACATTCCTTTAGTATAATGAAATAAATAACATGCTTTTCTCTTTTATTTACTTTTCAGCTACCAACGCCCCAGGTAACCTCCCACACCTCTTTGCACATTGCGCACCAGAATAATGATTTGCAAGGGAAGCTAAACACACCCATTTGCCTCCAGTAATAAGTTGTTTGCGAATGCCTAAAGGTCTAATGTGAAATCTGATGTAGTCTAACCATTAATTGGAGCCTAGGTTAGCTATACGTTATAACTACGGTGAACAGATGGATTATTAGCAGTTCATCTGGCTGCCACTAACTAATATCTACCTCACAACCGTTGTCATTATCTCATAACCTAAGTCGTTTTTTTCCCTCCAAATACTCATGTATAGACAAGGTAATACTGTATATTCCTCAAGTATAATGGAATAAATAATGTTTTTCTCTTTTATTTACTTTTCAGATGCAAGTAAGTCACCAAACCTACACTTTGCACATTGTACACCAAAACTGCTATCTACAAGGGAAGGTCAAACCCTCAAGTGCACACTGTCCCCAGCCAAAATACTTCAGTTATTGTCTCTCTCAAAGTCTTAGATGAAGCCGGTTGTAGCTGTTGCATAATTTACTAATAGTTTAAGCCTAGTTACGTTATTACTACAGTAGATGTATTACTCGCAGTTCATGACACGATGTGGCAGATTTAGGACTCAGACGCAGAGATAGTAGTTTGAGGCCAAGGCAGATATTTATTAAACAAAAAAAAAACCTCCTCGTTTAGAGGGAAAAAACAAAGGCTATTAAATGTTAAACTAAAGGCGCTCCAAAAGGGAGGATGTCTAAACTACAAACAAACCAATATCACTCCTTAACTAAAACTATACAGGACAACAAGGCTGAGGACTGACTGGCTCTGACGAAAACACTTAGGCACAAGACAGGGGAGACGCAGACTATTTAACACATGAGGGTAATGGGAAACAGGTGGACACAATCAGGAATCAGGATTGACACTAACACCACATGAGGAAGGGCAAGTGACCTGAAACAAAAGGAGTCAGAATTTTCCAAATAAAACAGGAAATGACAAGACAACCTCACCGCGGTGTGTGACAGTACCCCTCCCGACAGCCTAGGCTGGTCAGGATGATCCCTATAGAAGTCCTCAATTAGAGAGTCATCCATTATGAAGCGGGAAGGAACCCACTGTCTCTCCTCGGGCCCATACCCCTCCCAGTCCACCAAGAACTGCCTGCCCCGGCCACGATTGCGGACGGCCAGCAGTCGCTTCACTTTGTAGACGGGGCCCCCATCCACAATCACAGGAGGCGGCGGGCGCGAGGGAGCCGGAACCAGGGGACTCTCCTTGACTGGCTTGACTTGGCTCACGTGGAACATGGATGAACACGAAGGGACTGAGGCAGGCGGAGACGGACAGCGGCCGGGTTGATCACCTTGGAGATTGGGTACGGACCCACAAACCGTGGTGCCAACTTTTGGCATGGCACCTTCAAGTGGAGGTTCTTGGAGGACAGCCACACTTTATGCCTCGGCTGGTATGCTGGAGCAGGTCTCCTCTTTTGATCAGCTGCTCGCTTGACTCTGTCCCTCTGGCGCTCCAGTACCTGCCGAGCGGCTGCCCAGATGCGATGGCAGCGGCGGACCAAGGCATGGGCAGAAGGAACAGAGGCCTCAGACTCCAGGTTAGCAAAGAAGGGGTGATCGTAGCCAAAAACACATTTGAATGGAGTGAGTCCTGTGGCAGAAGTAGGCAGCGAGTTATGGGCAAGCTCAACCCAGACCAGGTGTTTGCTCCACGTTGAAGGATTCTGGGAGACTAGGCACCGGAGACCGGTTTCTAACTGTTGGTTGAGGCACTCAGACTGGCCGTTAGCCTCAGGGTGGTAACCTGAGGTTAGGCTGGCTTTGGCTCCGACTAAGCGGTAAAACTCCCTCCAAAAGCGAGACACAAACTGGGGCCCCCGGTCCGACACAATGTCTCTACGGAACCCATGAACTCGAAAAACGTGGTTAATCATGACCTCAGCCGTTTCCTTGGCTGAGGGAAGCTTAGGCAAGGCTATGAATCTGACCATTTTAGAAAGTCTGTCGACTACAGTGAGAACTGTGGTTTTACCTCGGGAGATGGGGAGTCCTGTGACAAAGTCCAGGGATATTTCTGCCCATGGTCTGGAAGGAATGGGAAGGGGCTGCAGCAGGCCCATGCGTGATCTGGTGGATGACTTATTTTGGGCACATACCGAGCAGCCCTCGATGTACTCTCGGACCTCCGGCTCCATGGAAGGCCACCAGAATCGCCGGGAGATGGCGTACATTGTCCGTCGGACTCCCGGATGACAGTAAAGAAGTGAAGTGTGGGCCCAACCACACAGTTCGGCAAAAGGATGGTCTCTGGTTCCTTAGCTACAGGCTCGGGGTCATAGAGACGAGACAGGGCGTCGGAATTGACGTTACGAGACCCCGGCCTGTAAGTGAGAGAGAAGGAAAAACGGTTAAAGAACAGCGCCTACCTGGCCTGGCGTGGGTTAAGTCTCTTGGCTTTGCGTATGTATTCCAGGTTCTTGTGATCGGTCCAGACCACAAACGGATGCTTCGCCCCCTCAAGCCAGTGCCTCCATTCTTCCAAAGCAATTTTGACAGCCAGAAGCTCTCTGTCCCCAACATCATAGTTACGCTCTGCCTTGGATAGTCGTCGTGACAAGAAGGCACAGGGACTGTGACTGGCTTGAGTGGCTCTGACGAAAACACTTAGGCACAAGACAGGGGAGACGCAGACCATTTAACACATGAGGGTAATGGGAAACAGGTGGACACAATCAGGAATCAGGGTTGACACTGACACCACATGAGGAAGGGCAAGTGACCTGAAACGAAAGGAGTCAGAATTTTCCAAATAAAACAGGAAATGACAAGACCACGGTGTGACAGTTCATCTGGCTGCCACCAGCTAATATCCACCTCATAACCTTTGTCATTATCTTATAACCAAAGACATTTTCACTTGTTTTCACCTAATGTATAGATAAACAAAGTAATGCTGTACATTCCTTTAGTATAATGAAATAAATTGCTTGCTAACTTGCTTTTCTCTTTTATTTACTTTTCAGCTACTAACGCCCCAGGTAACCTCCCACACCTCTTTGCACATTGCGCACCAGAATAATGATTTGCAAGGGAAGCTAAACACACCCATTTGCCTCCAGTAATAAGTTGTTTGCGAATGCCTAAAGGTCTAATGAGAAATTTGATGTAGTCTAACCATTAACTGGAGCCTAGGTTAGCTATACGTTATAACTACGGTGAACAGATGGATTATTAGCAGTTCATCTGGCTGCCACTAACTAATATCTACCTCACAACCGTTGTCATTATCTCATAACCTAAGTCGTTTTTTTCCCTCCAAATACTCATGTATAGACAAGGTAATACTGTATATTCCTCAAGTATAATGGAATAAATAATGTTTTTCTCTTTTATTTACTTTTCAGATGCAAGTAAGTCACCAAACCTACACTTTGCACATTGTACACCACAACTGCTATCTACAAGGGAAGCTCAAACCCTCAAGTGCACACTGTCCCCAGCCAAAATACTTCAGTTATTGTCTCTCTCAAAGTCTTAGATGAAGCCGGATGGCTACGTTATTACTACAGTAGATGGATTATTAGCAGTTCATCTGGCTGCCACTAACTAATATCTACCTCACAACCGTTGTCATTATCGCATAACCTAAGTCGTTAGCACATTGTACACCAGAAAATGATCTATTGTACATGGGAAGCTCAAACATTAAGTACTCAACTGCATCCAGCCAAAGGAGTCAGAATTTTCCAAATAACTGTTTCAGTTGATTCATAATATATTTTTGTTTGTTTTGTTTTATTCATTTTTTCCTTTCGAACACATTATTACAGGTTACATCGATCACATCATATCATTTGTAACAATGACATACGAAAGAAGGGCTGACGGGTAGAAGCCATGGCTTATTAGTAACCCGTCCCCATCGATTCTTGCTCTACGCACGAATAAGTGGTTAAGAAAATGAATGGATGATTTTACTACGACATACTATATTTGTGTATTTAAATCAAATAAGTAAATGATGTAGAATAAAGGAAACGGTTGTAAACTAGATTATAGTGAATTGCTGTAAAAGTAAATACAGTAACTAATTTATATACAGTAAATACTTGTAAAAAAGGCAATAATGTACTGAGATTTTACAAGAATTAGCTGGCAACTTTTTTGCCACTTATTTCTTGTAAATTCTAGAGTCAATTCGTTACAGTGCAGCCAAACTTTTGTTGTAGTTGATTCATAATATCGTTTCAAGAATTTACGGCTAGCTAGCTACATTACAACTATAATTTTAGCATGTATTATTATCAGGGACTTGCGGTCAGAGGCAGGTAGGGGAGGCTCCTTTACCTTACTCCGTCCTGCGTGTGAAGAGTAAAATAATAATGATTATTATTATTATTATTACATGAAATAGCCTAGCTATGTTATAACTACAATATAAGGATGCACTACTTGCCGTTCATCTGGCTGCCACTTCTCAACCTTCATCATTATCTCATAACCAAAATCATTTCCACTTTTTTTCACAAAATCCTAATGTATAACCAATGCTGTACATTCCTCAAGTATAATGGGATAAATAACATGTTTTTCTCTTTTATTTCCTTTTCAGCTAACGACGACATAAGTAAAGTCCCACACCTACACTTTGCACATTGTACACCAGAACAGTGATCTACTTGGAAAGCTCAAACCCTCAAGTGCCATTGCCCCAGAAACATGGAACACACATAGAAAATTATCGGGAACACTGATCCTAACTGAAAAAAATATTTACTGATTTTAACACGGATTGGTTTGTTACAACTTACAAACAGACATGCAGTTATGTTACCAGTGGTTACATTTATAATCGGGGCTTTCATAACCAGGTTAGCAAAAAATAAAAAACGTCTACGATGGGAGAACTTGTTTTAAAGTACTAGTAGCTTGTTTTCAATCAAGATGTTGCTTTAAGTGTAAAAACTATAGAACAGATCAATGAACTTCGTCTTGATAAATCACATGTTTACATCGATCTGATGAAGGTAGCGGAGCATGTACACGGAAGATCGGAATATGCAAGTAGTTGACCAGAAATCTTCATTCTGGAATGTAAAGCCTTTTTATTTTTTTTACAGTGTGGTGTTGATTAAAGCACAATTAAAAGCTTTGAAAACAAATGTTCCAATTAAGGTAAAAATTGAAATAGAGGCTAATATTCTATTTTGGATTCATAGTTTTATTCTTGACTTCAAAAAAGCCCATGCCTCACCAGTCACATCATTGATTAATTAGTCGATCATTTTCCTTGCCATCATCAACTAATATATAAAGCTCTCAATTTCCCACATTCTACCACACAGTAATTTTAACAAATGTTTTGTCGGGCTTTTTCTTGAAAGGAACAAAATCTATTTTGACTACTACCACTCAGATGTGAAATAATAGAATTGTTGTCTTTTGTTGGTAGTTCTCCAAGAGGAACCCACTGGAGGAGGAAGAGGTACTGTGACATCACACGCACATGTGCTCACATGGTCCATGTACTGCCAATCACTGGGAGCAAATCTACTTGTTCATCAAAAACAACTAGCATTGCTGTGCCTTCACCAGTAGATGCCAGCAAAGCACAAATGGTTGCTATCACTCATGCGCTGTGAGAAAATGCTGTGAAAACTCACAAACAGACTCAGAAGCGTCTATATGTTATTCCACTTAATGGTTATAGTAGTCTAGATATCACTTTAATTGGGCTGATGACATAATATTGCCACTCAAAGAGAAAAACAGCAGTTTTCCATCGACATTATGCATAATTTTGTTGTGGACTAAAGCAAGTCACGTTCAACTAAAGAGTAAAGAAATAAGTAATTTAGTTGTTGTGTTTCTTCGTATTGCCCAACAGTGTACGGGCATATAAAAGCTCAGGTTATCCATGCCCTGGGAGTTAACGTGACAGAGATCATCCAACAAGTAAGTGCATGCAATACATGACGCGCCCAGCAAAGAAGTACACATTCTTGCTCTTATTATGAATGTTTGTTCTCTCACAGTTCCTCATTGATTTAACCAGTGGAATATGCCCGGAATGCGAAATTGAGATCAATACAACGGTAACCCAACAGCAGATCCTGGCCTTAGCCTGATGGAGTTCTAACTTCTCCATGTGCAACAGAGGAGATGCCAAGTGTTCCAGTTTATCAAGAGTGGCGTATGCTTGCCATGCACATAGGGAGGACTTAAAGGCATGCTCAACTAAATCTGACAATAAAAGAGTATACCGGCATATTGCTATGAGAAAAACTTCTTCTTTTTTTCAGATCTGGAATGACATGCAGGACAAACATAGTACCAGAATATTATTCATATTTTGAGTGAGTTGATTTTTCTGGACAAATAAGTTTTTGCACTTAATTTTGGTTTGCTGTGAATCCAATTTGTGCCATCCTTGACCTTGAACTGTCTTTTTTATGTACGAGGGTATGAGGTTATTCTTTGATTATTTAAACCCTTTATGTTGAAGGCTATTTTTTTTTTTAATACATGGGCCATTGAGAGATGCATTTGTCAGACGAGGCCCATTGAATTATCATGTGGTGCAACCAAAAAGAAATAGCCAATGTGGGACTTTTATTTTGAAATACATTTAAAGACAGGAGTTTGTATCATCCACAAGACAACCAAGAACCCATGGAAGCATCTATCAGGTTTGTCTCACAACTATGTAAAATAAATAAATAAATAACTTTTTAGCAACATGTATATATTTGGACATCATGTGGTATTACCTGAAAAAAATGTTTATATATATTTTTCCCCAACAAATTTATATTTTTATTATAATTTTACTTGATGTTTTGTTTAGTTTCGATGGTGAATGTAGCCACAACATGGCTAAAGGAGCTTGGGGGGGGGGGGGGGTGGGGGTTATTGGCCCAAAGTGCCCCTTTATCTATTTATTTATAGTTTAAAAAAAAAATATATATATATATATATATATATATTATGATTTGTTTTTCCTTTGTTTGTGAAAGTAATTTTGTTGCCTTGCAAGACTAAAATTCAGCAACATAATTTGCATAAAACAAATGATTATGATCTTGGATGACGCGCTCTCATTCGAAGCCAGGTCGCTCACCGCTCCACCTTCTGTCAGGAAGTTGTTCGCCATAAGGTTGGCTCTGAGGGTACGAGGAACATGTATCCCACACTTTCATAAAGACCACGATCCTTCCCATCCACTTTCGCCACTGCAAAAATCTCCGGTGACCGGTGTACTGCTTCTGCTACAACTACTGATGCGTGTAAGGTACACAGAATATGTCGGAATTTGTATCTAGCTCAGAATTTTACTAAACCCCCCTTCCTGAAGACTCCAACTCAGCAAGGCAGACATTGTATTGATGCTATCCGCTAATCATGTAAACAATGAAGTCACACGTTTTGTTATACTTTAACAAGGGCTGGCAAGCGCTAGGGGCACGTAGGTCTGGGTTGCGAGCAGCACGGGTCTAACCGCGCTGTAAATAAATAAATAATGAAGCTTCTGCTCAATGCGAAAAATAAAACAACTCTCAGTAGATGTTTGTAACTTTTTTTCTGTTAAGCTATATAAGTCTTGTAGTATGTATGTACTCAATTATAGCTGAATTGAAATGTACTTTAAAGGGATAGTTCGGGGGTTTGGACACGAATCTGTATGGCAGCCGCCATCCTCACCTAAAGTGGTGTGGATCAGCACTGACAGTGTCCTGTGACTCGAGACATGGTTTGGTGTCGGTACCGGATGTGATCGGTCTGCTAGATTGTATCGGGGTCGCCTACAGATGATGTCACGCTACAGGATTGGCTGGAAATTGTCCATTGACATTTGTTCAATAAAGTTATATGATAAAAAATTTTGACGGTAAAACATTGGAAAGAAATGATTAAATATGTTATTGAAATATACAAATGAATTGACGGAAATTGTAAAAACGTGAATAAACCTAAGAATATAAAAGCAAGATACTTTAAGATTAAAGAAATAATAAAATTGATAGAAGCGCCTTCGCGCTTGCCGGTGACGTCACTAATGCAGCGCTAGCTAAATGCGCGATTTACTTCGGTTTGGTTTCTTTTTTACTATCTTGGCCAATTGATTAGGTACACCCAGGATTCTGGTCAATTCATTAGGTACACCCTGGATTCTTGCCACTCCGCCCACCCAGGGCGGCGGCCATCTTGGCCAATTAATTAGGTACACTAAGGATTCTCTCCCCTCCGCCCACCCGGGGCAGCGGCCATCTTGGCCAATTGATTAGGTAAAGCCAGGACTTTTCAGTCACAAATTTTTTTTATTTGATTCTTTTCCAAATTTGTAGCGTGACTATTACTGTGTTTTTTTGCTGATTATGGTTTATTATTAAATACTATAACTTGTCCAATTCCTTTGCTAAAGTAAATGTTTTCTTTTATAATATTGATGAGTTCTTCAAGATGCGCAAACAGTGACTGTGCGCATGTTGTCTCCACAGTTTCCTCAGGGAACACATACACATATAAAAGTAATTTGTAAGATGTTAATTTTAAACCCTAGTTTTAAACCCTAACCCTAATAAAAAAGCCTAGTTTGAAACCCTAACACTAATATAAAACCCTAGTTTGAAACCCTAACCCTAATGTAAAACCCTAGTTTGAAACCCTAACTCTAGTTTAAAATCCTATTTTGTAACCCTAACCCTAGTTTAATACCATACTTTGAAACCCTAACCCTAGTTTCAAACCCTACTTGGAAACCCTAACCCTAGTTTAAACCCCTACTTTGAAACCCTAACCCTAGTTTAAAACCCTACTTTGAAACCCTAACCCTAGTTTAAAACCCTACTTTGAAACCTTAACCCCTAGTTTTAAAACCTACTTTGTAACCCTAACCCTAGTTTAAAACCCTACTTTGAAACCCTAACCCTAATCCAAACCCCTACTTTGAAACCCTAACCCTAGATAAAAACCCTAACCTTACTTTGTAACCCTAACCCTAGTTTAAACCCCTACTTTGAAACCCATACCCTAGTTTAAAACCCTACTTTGAAACCCTAACCCTAAAATAAAACCCTTGTTTGAAACCCTAACCCTAATATAAAACCCTAGTTTGAAACCCTAACCCTAGTTTATAACTCTACATTAAAACCCTAACCCTAGTTTAAAACCCTATTTTGAAACCCTAACCATAGTTTTAAACCCTACTTTGAAACCCTAACCCTAGTTCAAACCCCTACTTTGAAACCCTAACCCTAGTTCAAACCCCTACTTTGAAACCCTAACCCTAGTTTAAAACCCTACTTTGTAACCCTAACCCTTGTTTAAAACCCTACTTTGTAACCCTAACCCTAGTTTAAAACCCTACTTTGTAACCCTAACCCTAGTTTAAAACCCTAATTTGAAACCCTAACCCTAGTTTTAAATCCTACTTTGAAACCCTCACTCTAGTTTAAAACCCTATTTTGAAACCCTAACCCTAGTTTAAAACCCTACTCTGAAACCTTAAACCTAGTTTAAAACCCTACTTTGAAACCCTAACCCTAGTTTTAAACCCTACTTTAAAACCATAACCCTAGTTTAAAACCCTACTCTGAAACCTTAACCCTAGTTTAAAACCCTAACTTGAAACCCTAACCCTAGTTTAAAACCCTACTTTGAAACTCTAACCCTAATTTAAAAACCCTAGTTTTAAACCCTAACCCTAATGTTAAACCCTATCTTAAAACCCTAACCCTAATATAAAACCCTAGTTTGAAACCCTAACACTAATATAAAACCCTACTTTGAAACCCTAACCCTAGTTCAAACCCCTACTTTGAAAACCTAACCCTAGTTTAAAACCCTACTTTGTAACCCTAACCCTAGTTTAAAACCCTACTTTGAAACCCTAACCCTAGTTAAAAACCCTACTTTGAAACCCTAACCCTAGTTTTAAACCCTACTTTGAAACCCTCACCCTAGTTTAAAACCATACTTTGTAACCCTAACCCTAGTTTAAAACCCTTCTTTGAAACCCTAACCCTAGTTAAAACCCTACTTTGAAACCCTATCCCTAGTATAAAACCCTACTTTGAAACCCTTACCCAAGTTCAAACCCCTACTTTAAAACCCTAACCCTAGTTTTAAACCCTACTTTGAAACACTAACCCTAGTTTTAAACCCTACTTTGAAACCCTAACCCTCGTTTTAAACCCTACTTTGTAACCCTAACCCTAGTTTAAAACCCTAACCCTAGTTTTAAACCCTACTTTAAAACCATAAACCTAGTTTAAAACCCTACTTTGAAACCCTAACCCTATTTTAAAACCCTAGTTTAACACCCTAACACTAGTTTAAACCCCGACTTTGAAACCCTAACGCTAGTTTTAAAGCCTACTTTGTAACCCTAACCTTAGTTTAAGACCCTACTTTGAAACCCTAACCCTAGTTTGAAACCCAACTTTGAAACCCTAACCCTAGTTTAAAACCCTACTTTGAAACCCAAACCCTAGTTTAAAACCCTACTTTGAAACTCTGACCCTAATTTAAAAACCCTAGTTTTAAACCCTAACCCTAATGTAAAACCCTAGTTTGAAACCCTAACCCTAATGTAAAAGCCTAGTTTGAAACCCTAACACTAATATAAAACCCTAGTTTGAAACCCTAACCCTAATGTAAAACCCTAGTTTTAAACCCTAACCCTAGTTTAAAACCCTATTTTGTAACCCTAACTCTAGTTTAAAACCCTACTTTGAAACCCTAACCCTACTTTGAAACCCTAACCCTAGTTTAAAACTCTACTTTGAAACCCTAACCCTAGTTTAAAACCCTACTTTGAAACCCTAACCCTAGTTTAAAACCCTACTTTTTAACCCTAACCCGAGTTTAAACCCCTACTTAGAAAACCTAACCCTAGTTTAAAACCCTACTTTGAAACCCTAACCCTAATTTATAAACCCTAGTTTTAAACCCTGACCCTAATGTAAAAACCCTAGTTTTAAACCCTAACCCTAATGTTAAACCCTACTTTGAAACTCTAACCCTAAGTTAAAACCCTACTTTGAAACACTAACCCTAGTTTTAAACCCTACTTTGAAACCCTAATCCTAGTTTTAAACCCTACTTTGTAACCCTAAACCTAGTTTAAAACCCTAACTCTAGTTTAAAACCCTAGTTTGTAACCCTAACCCAAGTTTAAAACCCTAAACCTAGTTTTAAACCCTAACCCTAGTTTTAAACCCTACTTTAAAACCTTAACCCTAGTTTAAAACCCTATTTTGAAACCCTAACCCCTAGTTTTAAACCCTACTTTGTAACCCTAACCCTAGTTTAAAACCCTACTTCGTAACCCTACCCCAAGTTTAAAACCCTTCTTTGAAACCCTAACCCTAGTTTGAAACCCTACTTTGTAACCGTAACCTTAGTTTAAAACCCTACTTTGAAACCCTAACCCTAGTTTAAAACCCTACTTTGAAACCCTAACCCTAGTTTTAAACCTTACTTTGAAACCCTCGTCCTAGTTTAAAACCATACTTTGTAACCCTAACCCTAGTTTGAAACCCTACTTTGAAACCCTAACCTTAGTTTAAAACCCTACTTTGAAACACTTACCCTAGTTTTAAACCCTACTTTGAAACCCTAACCCTCGTTTTAAACCCTACTTTGTAACCCTAACCCTAGTTTAAAACCCTAACCCTAGTTTTAAACCCTACTTTAAAACCATAACCCAAGTTTAAAAGCCTACTTTGAAACCCTAACCCTAGTTTAAAACCCTTCTTTGAAACCCTAACCCTAGTTTAAAACCCTACTTTGAAACCCTAACCCTAGTTTTAAAGCCTACTTTGTAACCCTAACCTTAGTTTAAGACCCTACTTTGAAACCCTAACCCTAGTTAAAACCCCTACTTTGAAACCCTAACCCTACTTTCAAACCCTACTTTGAAACCCTAACCCTAGTTTAAAACTCTACTTTGAAACCCTAACCCTAGTTTAAAACCCTACTTTTTAACCCTAACCCGAGTTTAAACCCCTACTTTGAAACCCTAACCCTAGTTTAAACCCCTACTTTGAAACCCTAACCCTAGTTTAAAATCCTACCTTGAAACCCTAAACCTAGTTTGAAAACCTAACCCTAGTTTAAACCCCTACTTTGAAACCCTAACGCTAGTTTAAAACCCTACTTTGAAACCCTAACCCTAGTTTTAACCCCTACTTTGAAACCCTAACCATAGTTTGAAACCCTAACCCTAATTTAAACCCCTACTTTAGAACCCTAGCCCTAAATTAAACCCCTACTTTGAAACCCTAACTTTAGTTTAAAACCCTACTTTGAAACCCTAACCCTAGTTTAAAACCAGACTTTGAAACCCTAACCCTAGTTTAAAACTCTACTTTGAAACCCTAACCCTAGTTTAAAACTCTACTTTGAAACCCTAACCCTACTTTGAAACCCTAACCCTAGTTAAAACCATTACTTTGAAACCCTAACCCTAGTTTAAACCCCTACTTTGAATCCCTAACCCTAGTTTAGATCCCTACTTTGAAACACTAACCCTAGTTTAAACCACTACTTTGAAACACTAAACCTACTTTAAACCCCTACTTTGAAACCCTAACCCTAGTTTAAACCCCTAATTTGAATCCCTAACCCTAGTTTAAACCCCTACTTTGAAACCCTAATCCTAGTTTAAACCCCTACTTTGAAACCCTAACCCTAGTTTAAACCCCTACTTTGAAACCCTAACGCTAGTTTAACAACCTACTTTGAAACCCTTACCCTAGTTTAAACCCCTACTTTGAAACCCTAACCCTAGTTTGAAACCCTAACCCTAATTTAAACCCCTACTTTAGAACCCTAACCCTAGGTTAAACCCCTACTTTGAAACCCTAACCTTAGTTTAAAATTCTTCTTTGAAACCTTAACCTTAGTTTAAACCCCTATTTTGAAACCCTAACCCTAGTTTAAAACCCTACTTTGAAACCCTAACCCTAGTTCAAACCCCTACTTTGAAACCCTAACCCTAGTGTAAAACCCTACTTTGAAACCCTAACACCAGTTTAAAACCCTACTTTGAAACCCTAACCCTAGTTTAAACCCCTACTTTGAAACCCTAACCCTAGTTTAAAACCCAACTTTGAAATCCTAACCCTAGTTTAAAACCCTATTTTGAAACCTTAACTCTAGTTTGAAACCCTAACCCTAGTTTGAAACCCTAACCCTAGTTTAAACCCCTACTTTGAAACCCTAACCCTAGTTTAAGCCCCTACTTTGAAACCTTAACCCTAGTTTAAAACCCTACTTTGAAACCCTAACCAGAGTTTAAACCCCTACTTAAGAACCCTAACCCTAGGTTAAAACCCTACTTTGAAACCCTAACCCTCGTTTAAACACCTACTTTAAAACCCCAACCCTAGTTTAAAACCCTACTTTGAAACCCTAACCCTAATTTAAACCCCTACTTTGAAACCCTAACCCTAATTTAAAACCCTACTTTGAAACCCTAACCCTAGTTTGAAACCCTAACCCTAGTTTAAACACCTACTTTGAAACACTAATCCTAGTTTAAACCCCTAATTTGAAACCCTAACCCTACTTTAAACCCCTATTTTGGAACCCTAACCCTAGTTTAAACCCCTACTTTGAAACCCTAACCCTAGTTTAAATCCCTACTTTGAAACCATAACCCTAGTTTAAAGCCCTACCTTGAAACCCTAATCCTAGTTTGAAGCCCTAACCCTAGTTTAAACCCCTACTTTGAAACCCTAACCCTAGTTTAAACCCCTACTTTGAAAACCTAACCCTAATTTAAACCACTACTTTGAAACCCTAAACCTAGTTTAAAACCCTACTTTGAAACCCTAACCCTAGTTTAAACCCCTACTTTGAAAACCTAACCCTAGTTTAAACCACTACTTTGAAACCCTAACACTAGTTTAAACCCCTACTTTAAATCCCTAACCTGAGCTTAAATCCCTACTTTAAAACCCTAACCCTACTTTAAACCCTACTTTGAAACCCTAACCCTAAGTTAATTCCCTACTTTGAAACACTAACCCTAGTTTTAAACCCTACTTTGAAACTTTAACCCTAGTTTTAAACCCTACTTTGTAACCCTAAACCTAGTTTAAAACCCCAACTCTAGTTTAAAACCCTAGTTTGTAACCCTAACCCAAGTTTAAAACCCTAACCCTAGTTTTAAACCCTAACCCTAGTTTTAAACCCTACTTTAAAACCATAACCCTAGTTTAAAACCCTACTTTGAAACCCTAACCCCTAGTTTTAAACCCTACTTTGTAACCCTAACCCTAAATTAAAAGCCTACCTTGAAACCCTAACCCTAGTTTAAAACCCTACTTTGAAACCCTTACCCTAGTTTAAAACCCTACTTCGTAACCCTACCCCAAGTTTAAAACCCTTCTTTGAAACCCTAACCCTAGTTTGAAACCCTACTTTGTAACCGTAACCCTAGTTTAAAACCCTACTTTGAAACCCTAACCCTAGTTTAAAACCCTACTTTGAAACCCTAACGCTAGTTTAAAACCCTACTTTGAAACCCTAACCCTAGTTTAAACCCCTACTTTGAAACCCTAACCCTACTTTGAAACCCTAACCCTAATTTAAACCCCTACTTTGTAACCGTAACCCTAGTTTAAAACCCTACTTTGAAACCCTAACCCAAGTTTAAAACCCTACTTTGAAACCCTAACCCTAGTTTAAACCCCTACTTTGAAACCCTAACTTTAGTTTAAAACCCTACTTTGAAACCCTAACCCTAGTTTAAAACCAGACTTTGAAACCCTAACCCTAGTTTAAAACTCTACTTTGAAACCCTAACCCTAGTTTGAAACCCTAACCCTAGTTTAAAACTCTACTTTGACACCCTAACCCTACTTTGAAACCCTAACCCTAGTTAAAACCATTACTTTGAAACCCTAACCCTAGTTTAAACCCCTACTTTGAATCCCTAACCCTAGTTTAGATCCCTACTTTGAAACACTAACCCTAGTTTAAACCCCTACTTTGAAACCCTAAACCTACTTTAAACCCCTACTTTGAAACCCTAACCCTAGTTTAAACACCTAATTTGAATCCCTAACCCTAGTTTAAACCCCTACTTTGAAACCCTAATCCTAGTTTAAACCCCTACTTTGAAACCCAAACCCTAATTTAAACCCCTACTTTGAAACCCTAACCCTAGTTTAAACCCCTACTTTGAAACCCTAACGCTAGTTTAACAACCTACTTTGAAACCCTTACCCTAGTTTAAACCCCTACTTTGAAACCCTAACCCTAGTTTGAAACCCTAGCCCTAATTTAAACCCCTACTTTAGAACCCTAACCCTAGGTTAAACCCCTACTTTGAAACCCTAACCTTAGTTTAAAATTCTTCTTTGAAACCTTAACCTTAGTTTAAACCCCCACTTTGAAACCCTAACCCTAGTTTAAAAGCCTACTTTGAAACCCTAACCCTAGTTCAAACCCCTACTTTGAAACCCTAACCCTAGTTTAAAACCCTACTTTGAAACATTAACCCTAGTTTAAACCCCTACTTTGAAACCCTAACCCTAGTGTGAAACCCTACTTTGAAACCCTAACCCCAAATTAAAACCCTACTTTGAAACCCTAACCCTAGTTTAAACCCCTACTTTGAAACCCTAACCCTAGTTTAAACCCCTACTTTGAAACCCTAACCCTAGTTTAAAACCCTACTTTGAAACCTTAACTCTAGTTTGAAACCCTAACCCTAGTTTGAAACCCTAACCCTAGTTTAAACCCCTACTTTGAAACCCTAACCCTAGTTTAAAACCCTACTTTGAAACTCTAACCCTAGTTTAAACCCCTACTTTGAAACCCTAACCCTAGTTTAAAACCCTACTTTGAAACCCTAACCCTAGTTTAAAACCCTATTTTGAAACCTTAACTCTAGTTTGAAACCCTAACCCTAGTTTGAAACCCTAACCCTAGTTTAAACCCCTACTTTGAAACCCTAACCCTAGTTTAAAACCCTACTTTGAAACCCTAACCCTAGTTTAAACCCCTACTTTGAAACCCTAACGCTAGTTTAACAACCTACTTTGAAACCCTTACCCTAGTTTAAACCCCTACTTTGAAACCCTAACCCTAGTTTGAAACCCTAGCCCTAATTTAAACCCCTACTTTAGAACCCTAACCCTAGGTTAAACCCCTACTTTGAAACCCTAACCTTAGTTTAAAATTCTTCTTTGAAACCTTAACCTTAGTTTAAACCCCTACTTTGAAACCCTAACCCTAGTTTAAAACCCTACTTTGAAACCCTAACCCTAGTTTAAACCCCTACTTTGAAACCCTAACCCTAGTGTAAAACCCTACTTTGAAACCCTAACCCCAAATTAAAACCCTACTTTGAAACCCTAACCCTAGTTTAAACCCCTACTTTGAAACCCTAACCCTAGTTTAAACCCCTACTTTGAAACCCTAAACCTAGTTTAAAACCCTACTTTGAAACCTTAACTCTAGTTTGAAACCCTAACCCTAGTTTGAAACCCTAACCCTAGTTTAAACCCCTACTTTGAAACCCTAACCCTAGTTTAAAACCCTACTTTGAAACTCTAACCCTAGTTTAAACCCCAACTTTGAAACCCTAACCCTAGTTTAAAACCCTACTTTGAAACCCTAACCCTAGTTTAAAACCCTATTTTGAAACCTTAACTCTAGTTTGAAACCCTAACCCTAGTTTGAAACCCTAACCCTAGTTTAAACCCCTACTTTGAAACCCTAACCCTAGTTTAAGCCCCTACTTTGAAACATTAACCCTAGTTTAAAACCCTACTTTGAAACCCTAACCAGAGTTTAAACCCCTACTTAAGAACCCTAACCCTAGGTTAAAACCCTACTTTGAAACCCTAACCCTAGTTTAAACACCTACTTTAAAACCCTAACCCTAGTTTAAAACCCTACTTTGAAACCCTAACCCTAGTTTAAACCCCTACTTTGAAACCCTAACCCTAATTTAAAACCCTACTTTGAAACCCTAACCCTACTTTGAAACCCTAACCCTAGTTTAAACACCTACTTTGAAACACTAATCCTAGTTTAAACCCCTAATTTGAAACCCTAACCCTACTTTAAACCCCTATTTTGGAACCCTAACCCTAGTTTAAACCCCTACTTTGAAACCCTAACCCTAGTTTAAATCCCTACTTTGAAACCCTAACCCTAGTTTAAAACCCTACCTTGAAACCCTAACCCTAGTTTGAAGCCCTAACCCTAGTTTAAACCCCTACTTTGAAACCCTAACCCTAGTTTAAACCCCTTCTTTGAAACCCTAATCCTAGTTTAAACCCCTACTTTGAAACCCTAACGCTAGTTTAAAACCCTACTTTGAAACCCTAACCCTAGTTTAAACCCATACTTTGAAACCCTAACCCTAGTTTGAAACCCTAACCCTAGTTTAAACCCCTACTTTGAAACCCTAACCCTAGTTTAAACCACTACTTTGAAACCTTAACCCTAGTTTGAACCCCTACTTTGAAACCCTAACCCTAGTTTAAACCCCTACTTTGAAACCCTAACCCTAGTTCAAACCACTCTTTTGGAACCCTTACCCTAGTTTAAACCCCTACTTTGAAACCCTAAACCTAGTTTAAAACCCTACTTTGAAACCCTAACCCTAGTTTGAAACCCTAGTTTGAAACCCTAACCCTAGTTTAAACCCCTATTTTGAAACCCTAACCCTAGTTTAAACCCCTACTTTGAAACCCTAACCCTAGATTAAACCACTACTTTGAAACCCTAACCCTAGTTTAAACCCCTAATTGAAACTTTATCCATAGGTTAAACCCCTACTTTGAAACCCTAACCCTAGTTTAAACCCCTACTTTGAAACCCTAACCCTAGTTTGAAACCCTAGTTTGAAACCCTAACCCTAGTTTGAAACCCTACTTTGAAACCCTAACCCTAGTTTAAACCCCTACTTTGAAACCCTAACCCTAGTTTGAAACCCTACTTTGAAACCCTAACCCTAATTTAGACCCCTACTTTGAAACCCTAACCCTAGTTTAAACCCCTACTTTGAAAACCTAACCCTAATTTAAACCACTTCTTTGAAACCCTAACCCTAGTTTAAACCCCTACTTTGAAACCCTAACCCTAGTTTGAAACCCTAACCCTAATTTAAACCCCTACTTTAGAACCCTAATCCTAGGTTAAACCCCTACTTTGAAACCCTAACCCTAGTTTAAAACTCTACTTTGAAACCCTATTCCTAGTTTAAAACCAGACTTTGAAACCCTAACCCTAGTTTAAAACTCTACTTTGAAACCCTTACCCTAGTTTGAAACCCTAACCCTAGTTTAAAATTCTACTTTGAAACCCTAACCCTAGTTTAAACCCCTACTTTGAAACCCTAACCCTAGTTTAAAACCCTACTTTGAAACCCTAACCATAGTTTAAACCCCTACATTGAAACCCTAACCCTTATTTAAACCCCTACTTTGAAACCCTAACCCGAGTTTAAACCCCTACTTTGCAACCCTAACCCTAGTTTAAACCCCTACTTTGAATCCCTAACCCTAGTTTAAACCCCTACTTTTAAACCCTAACCCTAGTTTAAACCCCTACGTTGAAACCTTAACCCTAGTTTAAACCACTACTTTGAAACCCTAACCCTAGTTTAAAACCCTACTTTGAAACCCTAACCCTAGTTTAAATCCCTACTTTGAAACCCTAACCCTAGTTTAAACCATTACTTTGAAACCCTAACCCTAGTTTAAACCCCTACTTTGAACCCCTAACCCTAGTTTAGATCCCTACTTTGAAACACTAACCCTAGTTTAAACCCCTACTTTGAAACCCTAAACCTACTTTAAACCCCTACTTTGAAACCCTAACCCTAGTTTAAACCCCTACTTTGAATCCCTAACCCTAGTTTAAACCCCTACTTTGAAACCCTAATCCTAGTTTAAACCCCTACTTTGAAACCCAAACCCTAATTTAAACCCCTACTTTGAAACCCTTACCCTAGTTTAAACCCCTACTTTGAAACCCTAACCCTAGTTTGAAACCCTAACCCTAATTTAAACCCCTACTTTAGAACCCTAACCCTAGGTTAAACCCCTACTTTGAAACCCTAACCTTAGTTTAAAATTCTTCTTTGAAACCTTAACCTTAGTTTAAACCCCTACTTTGAAACCCTAACCCTAGTTTAAAACCCTACTTTGTAACCCTAACCCTAGTTCAAACCCCTACTTTGAAACCCTAACCCTAGTTTAAAACCCTACTTTGAAACCCTAACCCTAGTTCAAACCCCTACTTTGAAACCCTAACCCTAGTTTAAAACCCTACTTTGAAACCCTAACCCCAGTTTAAAACCCTACTTTGAAACCCTAACCCTAGTTTAAACCCCTACTTTGAAACTCTAACCCTAGTTTAAACCACTACTTTGAAACCCTAACCCTAGTTTAAAACCCTACTTTGAAACCTTAACTCTAGTTTAAACCCCTACTTTGAAACCCTAACCCTAGTTTAAAACCCTACTTTGAAACCCTAACCCTAGTTTAAAACCCTATTTTGAAACCTTAACTCTAGTTTGAAACCCTAACCCTAGTTTGAAACCCTAACCCTAGTTTGAAACCCTAACCCTAGTTTAAACCCCTACTTTGAAACCCTAACCCTAGTTTGAAACCCTAACCCTAGTTTGAAACCCTAACCCTAGTTTAAACCCCTACTTTGAAACCCTAACCCTAGTTTAAGCCCCTACTTTGAAACCTTAAACCTAGTTTAAAACCCTACTTTGAAACCCTAACCAGAGTTTAAACCCCTACTTAAGAACCCTAACCCTAGGTTAAAACCCTACTTTGAAACCCTAACCCTAGTTTAAACACCTACTTTAAAACCCTAACCCTAGTTTAAAACCGTACTTTGAAACCCTTACCCTAGTTTAAACCCCTACTTTGAAACCCTAACCCTAGTTTAAAACCCTACTTTGAAACCCTAACCCTAGTTTGAAACCCTAACCTTAGTTTAAACACCTACTTTGAAACACTAATCCTAGTTTAAACCCCTAATTTGAAACCCTAACCCTACTTTAAACCCCTATTTTGAAACCCTAACCTTAGTTTAAACCCCTACTTTGAAACCCTAACCCTAGTTTAAACCCCTACTTTGAAACCCTAACCCTAGTTTAAAACCCTACCTTGAAACCCTAACCCTAGTTTGAAAACCTAACCCTAGTTTAAACCCCTACTTTGAAACCCTAACCCTAGTTTAAACCCCTACTTTTAAACCCTAACCCTAGTTTAAAAACCCTACTTTGAAACCCTAACCCTAGTTTGAAAACCTAACCCTAGTTTAAACCCCTACTTTGAAACCCTAACCCTAGTTTAAAACCCTACTTTGAAACCCTAACCCTTGTTTAAACCCCTACTTTGAAACCCTAACCCTAGTTTAAACCCCTTCTTTGAAACCCTAACCCTAGTTTAAAGTCCTTATTTGAAACCCTAATCCTAGTTTAAACCCCTACTTTGAAACCCTAACGCTAGTTTAAAACCCTACTTTGAAACCCTAACCCTAGTTTAAACCCCTACTTTGAAACCCTAACCATAGTTTGAAACCCTAACCCTAATTTAAACCCCTACTTTAGAACCCTAGCCCTAAATTAAACCCCTACTTTGAAACCCTAACTTTAGTTTAAAACCCTACTTTGAAACCCTAACCCTAGTTTAAAACCAGACTTTGAAACCCTAACCCTAGTTTAAAACTCTACTTTGAAACCCTAACCCTAGTTTGAAACCCTAACCGTAGTTTAAAACTCTACTTTGAAACCCTAACCCTACTTTGAAACCCTAACCCTAGTTAAAACCATTACTTTGAAACCTTAACCCTAGTTTAAACCCCTAATTTGAATCCCTAACCCTAGTTTAAACCCCTACTTTGAAACCCTAATCCTAGTTTAAACCCCTACTTTGAAACCCAAACCCTAATTTAAACCCCTACTTTGAAACCCTAACCCTAGTTTAAACCCCTACTTTGAAACCCTAACGCTAGTTTAACAACCTACTTTGAAACCCTTACCCTAGTTTAAACCCCTACTTTGAAACCCTAACCCTAGTTTAAACCCCTAAATGAAACTTTATCCCTAGTTTAAACCCCTACTTTGAAACCCTAACCTTAGTTTAAAATTCTTCTTTGAAACCTTAACCTTAGTTTAAACCCCTACTTTGAAACCCTAACCCTAGTTTAAAACCCTACTTTGAAACCCTAACCCTAGTTCAAACCCCTACTTTGAAACCCTAACCCTAGTTTAAAACCCTACTTTGAAACATTAACCCTAGTTTAAACCCCTACTTTGAAACCCTAACCCTAGTGTAAAACCCTACTTTGAAACCCTAACCCCAGTTTAAAACCCTACTTTGAAACCCTAACCCTAGTTTAAACCCCTACTTTGAAACCCTAACCCTAGTTTAAACCCCTACTTTGAAACTCTAACCCTAGTTTAAAACCCTACTTTGAAACCTTAACTCTAGTTTGAAACCCTAACCCTAGTTTAAAACCTTAACCCTAGTTTAAACCCCTACTTTGAAACCCTAACCCTAGTTTAAAACCCTACTTTGAAACTCTAACCCTAGTTTAAACCCCTACTTTGAAACCCTAACCCTAGTTTAAAACCCTACTTTGAAACCCTAACCCTAGTTTAAAACCCTATTTTGAAACCTTAACTCTAGTTTGAAACCCTAACCCTAATTTGAAACCCTAACCCTAATTTGAAACCCTAACCCGAGTTTAAACCCCTACTTTGAAACCCTAACCCTAGTTTAAGCCCCTACTTTGAAACCTTAACCCTAGTTTAAACCCCTACTTTGAAACCCTAACCCTAGTTTAAACCCCTACTTTGAAACCCTAACCCTAGTTTAAACCCCTACTTTGAAACCCTAACCCTAGTTTAAACCCCTACTTTGAAACCCTAACCCTAGTTTAAACCCCTACTTTGAAACCCTAACCAGAGTTTAAACCCCTACTTAAGAACCCTAACCCTAGGTTTAAACCCTACTTTGAAACCCTAACCCTAGTTTAAACACCTACTTTAAAACCCTAACCCTAGTTTAAAACCCTACTTTGAAACCCTAACCCTAGTTTAAACCCCTACTTTGAAACCCTAACCCTAATTTAAAACCCTACTTTGAAACCCTAACCCTAGTTTGAAACCCTTACCCTAGTTTAAACACCTACTTTGAAACACTAATCCTAGTTTAAACCCCTAATTTGAAACCCTAACCCTACTTTAAACCCCTATTTTAGAACCCTAACCCTAGTTTAAACCCCTACTTTGAAACCCTAACCCTAGTTTAAATCCCTACTTTGAAACCCTAACCCTAGTTTAAAACCCTACCTTGAAACCCTAACCCTACTTTGAAAACCTAACCCTAATTTAAACCACTACTTTGAAACCCTAAACCTAGTTTAAAACCCTACTTTGAAACCCTAACCCTAGTTTAAACCCCTACTTTGAAAACCTAACCCTAGTTTAAACCACTACTTTGAAACCCTAACCCTAGTTAAAACCCCTACTTTAAATCCCTAACCCGAGTTTAAATCCCTTCTTTAAAACCCTAACCCTACTTTAAACCCCTACTTTGAAACCCTAACCCGAGTTTAAAACCCTACTTTGAAACCCTAACCCTAGTTTGAAACAATAACCCTACTTTGAAACCCTAACCCTAGTTTGAAACGCTAACCCTAGTTTAAACCCCTACATTGAAACCCTAACCCTAGTTTAAAACCCTACTTTGAAACCCTAACCCTAGTTTAAAACCCTACTTTGAAACCCTAACCCTAGTTTAAACCCCTACTTTGAAACCCTAACCCTAGTTTAAACCCCTACTTTGAAACCCCAACCCTAGTTTAAAACCCTACTTTGAAACCCTAACCCTAGTTTAAACCACTACTTTGAAACTCTAACCCTAGTGTAAACCCCTACTTTGAAACCCTAACCCTAGTTTAAACCCCTACCTTTAATCCCAAACCCTAGTTTAAACCCCTACTTTGAAACCCTAACCCTAGATTAAAACCCTACTTTGAAACCCTAACCCTAGTTTAAACCCCTACTTTGAAACCCTAATCCTAGTTTAAACCCCAACTTTGAAACCCTAACGCTAGTTTAAAATCCTTATTTGAAACCCTAACCCTAGTTTGAAACCCTAACCCTAATTTAAACCCCTACTTTAGAACCCTAATCCTAGGTTAAACCCCTACTTTGAAACCCTAATTTTAGTTTAAAACCCTACTTTGAAACCCTAACCCTAGTTTAAAACCAGACTTTGAAACCCTAACCCCAGTTTAAAACTCTACTTTGAAACCCTAACCCTAGTTTGAAACCCTAACCCTAGTTTAAAACTCTACTTTGAAACCCTAACCCTAGTTTGAAACACTAACCCTAGTTTAAACCCCTACTTTAAAACCCTAACCCTAGTTTAAAAACCTACTTTGAAACCCTAACCATAGTTTAAACCCCTACATTGAAACCCTAACCCTTATTTAAACCCTTACTTTGAAACCCTAACCCGAGTTTAAACCCCTAATTTGCAACCCTAACCCGTGTTTAAAACCCTACTTTAGAACCCTAACCCTAGGTTAAACCCATACTTTAAAACCCTAACCCTAGTTTAAACCCCTACTTTGAAACCCCAACCCTAGTTTAAAACCCTACTTTGAAACCCTAACCCTAGTTTAAACCACTACTTTGCAACCCTAACCCTAGTTTAAACCCCTACTTTGCAACCCTAATCCTTGTTTAAACCCCTACTTTGCAACCCTAACCCTAGTTTAAAACCCTACTTTGAAATCCTAACCCTAGTTTAAACCCCTACTTTGAAACTCTAACCCTAGTGTAAAACCCTACTTTGAAACCCTAACCCCAGTTTAAAACCTTACTTTGAAACCCTAACCCTAGTTTAAACACCTACTTTGAAACCCTAACCCTAGTTTAAACCCCTACTTTGAAACCCTAATCCTAGTTTAAACCCCTACTTTGAAACCCTAACGCTAGTTTAAAACCCTACTTTGAAAACCTAACGCTAGTTTAAAACCCTACTTTGAAACCCTAACCCTAGTTTAAACCCCTACTTTGAAACCCTAACCCTAGTTTGAAACCCTAACCCTAGGTTAAACCCCTACTTTGAAAGCCTAACCCTAGTTTAAAACCCTACTTTGAAACCCTAACCCTAGTTTAAACCCCTACTTTGAAACCCTAACCCTAGTTTAAACCCCTACTTTGAAACCCTAACCCTAGTTTAAACCCCTAAATGAAACTTTATCCCTAGTTTAAACCCCTACTTTGAAACCCTAACCCTAGTTTAAACCCCTACTTTGAAACCCTAACCGTAGTTTAAACCCCTACTTTGAAACCCTAACCCTAGTTTAAACCCCTACTTTGAAACCCTAACCCTAGTTTAAAACCCTAACCCTAGTTTTAAACCCTACTTTGAAACCCTAACCCTAGTTTAAAACCCTACTTTGAAACACTAACCCTAGTTTGAAACCCTAACCCTAGTTAAAACCCCTAATTTGAAACCCTAACCCTAGTTTAAACCCCTACTTTGAAACCCTAACCCTAGTTTAAACCCTTACTTTGAAACACTAACCCTAGTTTAAACCACTATTTTGAAACACTAACCCTAGTTTAAACCCCTACTTTGAAACCCTAATCCCAGTTTAAAACCCTACTTTGAAAACCTAACCCTACGTTAAACCCCTACTTTGAAACCCTAACCCTAGTTTAAACCCATACTTTGAATCCCAAACCCTAGTTTAAACCCCTACTTTGAAACCCTAACCCTAGATTAAAACCCTACTTTGAAACCCTAACCCTACTTTGAAACCCTAACCCTAGTTTAAACCCCTACTTTGAAACCCTAATCCTAGTTTAAACCCCTACTTTGAAACCCTAATTTTAGTTTAAAACCCTACTTTGAAACCCTAACCCTAGTTTAAAACCAGACTTTGAAACCCTAACCCCAGTTTAAAACTCTACTTTGAAACCCTAACCCTAGTTTGAAACCCTAACCCTAGTTTAAATTTCTACTTTGAAACCCTAACCCTAGTTTGAAACACTAACCCTAGTTTAAACCTCTACTTTAAAATCCTAACCCTAGTTTAAAACCCTACTTTGAAACCCTAACCATAGTTTAAACCCCTACATTGAAACCCTAACCCTTATTTAAACCCCTACTTTGAAACCCTAACCCGAGTTTAACCCCTAATTTGCAACCCTAACCCGTGTTTAAAACCCTACTTTAGAACCCTAACCCTAGGTTAAACCCATACTTTAAAACCCTAACCCTAGTTTAAACCCCTACTTTGAAACCCCAACCCTAGTTTAAAACCCTACTTTGAAACCCTAACCCTAGTTTAAACCACTACTTTGCAACCCTAACCCTAGTTTAAACCCCTACTTTGCAACCCTAACCCTTGTTTAAACCCCTACTTTGCAACCCTAACCCTAGTTTAAAACCCTACTTTGAAACCCTAACCCTAGTTTAAACCCCTACTTTGAAACTCTAACCCTAGTGTAAAACCCTACTTTGAAACCCTAACCCCAGTTTAAAACCCTACTTTGAAACCCTAACCCTAGTTTAAACCCCTACTTTGAAATCCTAACCCTAGTTTAAACCCCTACTTTGAAACCCTAATCCTAGTTTAAACCCCTACTTTGAAACCCTAACGCTAGTTTAAAACCCTACTTTGAAACTTTAACCCTAGTTTAAACCCCTACTTTAGAACCCTAACCCTAGGTTAAACCCCTACTTTGAAACCCTAACCGTAGTTTAAAACCCTACTTTGAAACCCTAACCCTAGTTTAAACCCCTACTTTGAAACCCTAACCCTAGTTTAAACCCCTACTTTAAAACCCTAACCCTAGTTTGAAACCCTAATTTAAACCCCTTCTTTAGAACCCTAACCCTAGGTTAAACCCCTAATTTGAAACCCTAACCCTAGTTTAAAACCCTAATTTGAAACCCTAACCCTAGTTTAAAACCAGACTTTGAAACCCTAACCCTAGTTTGAAACCCTAACCCTAGTTTAAAACTCTACTTTGAAACCCTAACCCTAGTTTAAAACCAGACTTTGAAACCCTAATCCTAGTTTGAAACCCTAACCCTAGTTTAAAACTCTACTTTGAAACCCTAACCCTAGTTTGAAACCCTAACCCTAGTTTAAAACCCTAATTTGAAACCCTAACCCTAGTTTAAAACCAGACTTTGAAACCCTAACCCTAGTTTGAAACCCTAACCCTAGTTTAAACTTTACTTTGAAACCCTAAACCTAGTTTAAAACCCTACTTTGAAACCCTAACCCTAGTTTAAACCCCTACTTTGAAAACCTAACCCTAGTTTAAACCACTACTTTGAAACCTTAAACCTAGTTTAAAACCCTAGTTTGAAACCCTAACCCTAGTTTAAACCCCTACTTTGAAAACCTAACCCTAATTTAAACCACTACTTTGAAACCCTTACCCTAGTTTAAACCCCTACTTTGAAACCCTAACCCTAGTTTGAAACAATAACCCTACTTTGAAACCCTAACCCTAGTTTGAAACGCTAACCCTAGTTTAAACCCCTACTTTGAAACCCTAACCCTAGTTTAAACCCCTACTTTGAAACCCTAATCCTAGTTTAAACCCCTACTTTGAAACCCTAACGCTAGTTTAAAACCCTACTTTGAAAACCTAACGCTAGTTTAAAACCCTACTTTGAAACCCTAACCCTAGTTTAAACCCCTACTTTGAAACCCTAACCCTAGTTTGAAACCCTAATCCTAGTTTAAACCCCTACTTTGAAACCCTAACGCTAGTTTAAAACCCTACTTTGAAACTCTAACCCTAGTTTAAACCCCTACTTTAGAACCCTAACCCTAGGTTAAACCCCTACTTTGAAACCCTAACCCTAGTTTAAAACCCTACTTTGAAACCCTAACCCTAGTTTAAACCCCTACTTTGAAACCCTAACCCTAGTTTAAACCCCTTCTTTGAAACCCTAACCCTAGTTTGAAACCCTAATTTAAACCCCTACTTTAGAACCCTAACCCTAGGTTAAACCCCTAATTTGAAACCCTAACCCTAGTTTAAAACCCTAATTTGAAACCCTTACCCTAGTTTAAAACCAGACTTTGAAACCCTAACCCTAGTTTGAAACCCTAACCCTAGTTTAAAACTCTACTTTGAAACCCTAACCCTAGTTTGAAACCCTAACCCTAGTTTAAACTTTACTTTGAAACCCTAAACCTAGTTTAAAACCCTAATTTGAAACCCTAACCCTAGTTTAAACCCCTACTTTGAAAACCTAACCCTAGTTTAAACCACTACTTTGAAACCTTAAACCTAGTTTAAAACCCTAGTTTGAAACCCTAACCCTAGTTTAAACCCCTACTTTGAAAACCTAACCCTAATTTAAACCACTACTTTGAAACCCTAACCCTAGTTTAAACCCCTACTTTGAAACCCTAACCCTAGTTTGAAACAATAACCCTACTTTGAAACCCTAACCCTAGTTTGAAACGCTAACCCTAGTTTAAACCCCTACTTTAAAACCCTAACCCTAGTTTAAACCCCAACTTTGAAACCCTAACCCTAGTTTAAACCCCTACTTTGAAACCCTAACCCTAGTTTAAAACCCTACTTTGAAACCCTAACCCTAGTTTAAAACCCTACTTTGAAACCCTAACCCTAGTTTGAAACCCTAACCCTCGTTTAAACACCTACTTTGAAACCCTTACCCTAGTTTGAAACCCTACTTTGAAACCCTAACCCTAGTTTGAAACCCTACTTTGAAACCCTAACCCTAGTTTTAAACCCCCACTTTGAAACCCTAACCCTAGTTTAAACCCCTACTTTGAAACCCTAACCCTAGTTTAAACCCCTACTTTGAAACCCTAACCCTAGTTTAAACCCCTACTTTGAAACCCTAACCCTAGTTTAAACCCCTACTTTGAAACCCTAACCCTAGTTTAAACCCCTACTTTGAAACCCTAACCCTAGTTTAAAACCCTACTTTGAAACCCTAACCCTAGTTTAAAACCCTACTTTGAAACCCTAACCCTAGTTTAAACCCCTACTTTGAAACCCTAACCCTAGTTTAAACCCCTACTTTGAAACCCTAACCCTAGTTTAAACCCCTACTTTGAAACCCTAACCTTAGTTTGAAACCCTAACCCTAATTTAAACACATACTTTGAAACCCTAACCCTAGTTTAAACCCCTACTTTGAAACCCTAACCCTAGTTTAAACCCCTACTTTGAAACCTTAACCCTAGTTTAAACCCCTAATTGAAACTTTATCCCTAGTTTAAACCCCTACTTTGAAACCCTAACCCTAGTTTAAACCCCTAATTGAAAATGTATCCCTAGTTTAAACCCCTACTTTGAAACCCTAACCCTAATGTAAAACCCTACTTTGTAACACTTACCCTAGTTTTAAACCCCCACTTTGAAACCCTAACCCTAGTTTAAACCCCTACTTTGAAACCCTAACCCTAGTTTAAACCCCTACTTTGAAACCCTAACCCTAGTTTAAACCCCTACTTTGAAACCCTAACCCTAGTTTAAACCCCTACTTTGAAACCCTAACCCTAGTTTAAACCCCTACTTTGAAACCCTAACCCTAGTTTAAAACCCTACTTTGAAACCCTAACCCTAGTTTAAAACCCTACTTTGAAACCCTAACCCTAGTTTAAAACCCTACTTTGAAACCCTAACCCTAGTTTAAAACCCTACTTTGAAACCCTAACCCTAGTTTAAAACCCTACTTTGAAACCCTAACCCTAGTTTAAACCCCTACTTTGAAACCCTAACCCTAGTTTAAACCCCTACTTTGAAACCCTAACCCTAGTTTAAACCCCTACTTTGAAACCCTAACCCTAGTTTAAACCCCTACTTTGAAACCCTAACCCTAGTTTGAAACCCTAATCCTAGTTTAAACCCCTACTTTGAAACCCTAACGCTAGTTTAAAACCCTACTTTGAAACTCTAACCCTAGTTTAAACCCCTACTTTAGAACCCTAACCCTAGGTTAAACCCCTACTTTGAAACCCTAACCCTAGTTTAAAACCCTACTTTGAAACCCTAACCCTAGTTTAAACCCCTACTTTGAAACCCTAACCCTAGTTTAAACCCCTTCTTTGAAACCCTAACCCTAGTTTGAAACCCTAATTTAAACCCCTACTTTAGAACCCTAACCCTAGGTTAAACCCCTAATTTGAAACCCTAACCCTAGTTTAAAACCCTAATTTGAAACCCTTACCCTAGTTTAAAACCAGACTTTGAAACCCTAACCCTAGTTTGAAACCCTAACCCTAGTTTAAAACTCTACTTTGAAACCCTAACCCTAGTTTGAAACCCTAACCCTAGTTTAAACTTTACTTTGAAACCCTAAACCTAGTTTAAAACCCTAATTTGAAACCCTAACCCTAGTTTAAACCCCTACTTTGAAAACCTAACCCTAGTTTAAACCACTACTTTGAAACCTTAAACCTAGTTTAAAACCCTAGTTTGAAACCCTAACCCTAGTTTAAACCCCTACTTTGAAAACCTAACCCTAATTTAAACCACTACTTTGAAACCCTAACCCTAGTTTAAACCCCTACTTTGAAACCCTAACCCTAGTTTGAAACAATAACCCTACTTTGAAACCCTAACCCTAGTTTGAAACGCTAACCCTAGTTTAAACCCCTACTTTAAAACCCTAACCCTAGTTTAAACCCCAACTTTGAAACCCTAACCCTAGTTTAAACCCCTACTTTGAAACCCTAACCCTAGTTTAAAACCCTACTTTGAAACCCTAACCCTAGTTTAAAACCCTACTTTGAAACCCTAACCCTAGTTTGAAACCCTAACCCTCGTTTAAACACCTACTTTGAAACCCTTACCCTAGTTTGAAACCCTACTTTGAAACCCTAACCCTAGTTTGAAACCCTACTTTGAAACCCTAACCCTAGTTTTAAACCCCCACTTTGAAACCCTAACCCTAGTTTAAACCCCTACTTTGAAACCCTAACCCTAGTTTAAACCCCTACTTTGAAACCCTAACCCTAGTTTAAACCCCTACTTTGAAACCCTAACCCTAGTTTAAACCCCTACTTTGAAACCCTAACCCTAGTTTAAACCCCTACTTTGAAACCCTAACCCTAGTTTAAAACCCTACTTTGAAACCCTAACCCTAGTTTAAAACCCTACTTTGAAACCCTAACCCTAGTTTAAACCCCTACTTTGAAACCCTAACCCTAGTTTAAACCCCTACTTTGAAACCCTAACCCTAGTTTAAACCCCTACTTTGAAACCCTAACCTTAGTTTGAAACCCTAACCCTAATTTAAACACATACTTTGAAACCCTAACCCTAGTTTAAACCCCTACTTTGAAACCCTAACCCTAGTTTAAACCCCTACTTTGAAACCTTAACCCTAGTTTAAACCCCTAATTGAAACTTTATCCCTAGTTTAAACCCCTACTTTGAAACCCTAACCCTAGTTTAAACCCCTAATTGAAAATGTATCCCTAGTTTAAACCCCTACTTTGAAACCCTAACCCTAATGTAAAACCCTACTTTGTAACACTTACCCTAGTTTTAAACCCCCACTTTGAAACCCTAACCCTAGTTTAAACCCCTACTTTGAA
Source organism: Leptonotus elevatus (assembly GCF_054856555.1). Classification (NCBI taxonomy): domain Eukaryota; kingdom Metazoa; phylum Chordata; class Actinopteri; order Syngnathiformes; family Syngnathidae; genus Leptonotus; species Leptonotus elevatus. The sequence goes on along the minus strand of NC_141260.1, from coordinate 6,711,202 downwards.
ACCCTAACCCTAGTTTAAACCCCTACTTTGAAACCCTAACCCTAGTTTAAACCCCTACTTTGAAACCCTAACCCTAGTTTAAACCCCTACTTTGAAACCCTAACCCTAGTTTAAAACCCTACTTTGAAACCCTAACCCTAGTTTAAAACCCTACTTTGAAACCCTAACCCTAGTTTAAAACCCTACTTTGAAACCCTAACCCTAGTTTAAAACCCTACTTTGAAACCCTAACCCTAGTTTAAAACCCTACTTTGAAACCCTAACCCTAGTTTAAACCCCTACTTTGAAACCCTAACCCTAGTTTAAACCCCTACTTTGAAACCCTAACCCTAGTTTAAACCCCTACTTTGAAACCCTAACCCTAGTTTAAACCCCTACTTTGAAACCCTAACCCTAGTTTAAACCCCTACTTTGAAACCCTAACCCTAGTTTAAACCCCTACTTTGAAACCCTAACCCTAGTTTAAACCCCTACTTAGAAACCCTAACCCTAGTTTAAACCCCTACTTTGAAACCCTAACCTTAGTTTGAAACCCTAACCCTAATTTAAACACATACTTTGAAACCCTAACCCTAGTTTAAACCCCTACTTTGAAACCCTAACCCTAGTTTAAACCCCTACTTTGAAACCCTAACCCTAGTTTAAACCCCTAATTGAAACTTTATCCCTAGTTTAAACCCCTACTTTGAAACCCTAACCCTAGTTTAAACCCCTAATTGAAAATGTATCCCTAGTTTAAACCCCTACTTTGAAACCCTAACACTAGTTTAAATCCCTACTTTGAAACCCTAACCCTAGTTTAAAACCCTATTAACGTGATGTAGTTTAGGATGGGGGAAAACTTGCAAAATCTCACTTATTTAGCATTATACATCAGACTAAAAATAATTGCCGTGCAACACTTACCTCAGACGAGATGAAATGGGACGAGACCGTTGTCGAGAACCTTCTAAAATAGTCTCATTCAAGTGTCTCTAATTGGCCACAGCACAGACAAGCAGAAAACGACCAATCAGGGAAAAGAGACAAGACAACATGAACTCCAACTATCAGCAAGGGGGTCCGTCGTCTAGAACCTTCCAAAATAAAGCGAATGTCATTGGCCACAGCACAGACAGGGAAAAAAGCGGACCAATCAGGGTTAGGATTAGAAAAAAACGCGCGAGAGAAGACAACGCGAAGTCCCAACTATCACAAGATGGGTTGCAGCCCGATGGTGAGGTTGGAGCGCGCTGCATCCGAGGAGGAGTCCAGTTTAAGGGGGCAACTGCGCTGCGTGCAGCTGCAAGGTTCAATAATGCGGATTGTGTCATACAACACTCGCGGGTTGCGAGTAGGACATACTGCTACATACAGGACAGGCTGTCTGGTGGTGGATGCGCTGCTTGACCAATTGTATGTGTTTTTTGCACAAAAAAAAAAAAAAAAAGATACAAATTGTAATTCAAACATCCACTTTTTTAACCACTAAAAAGAACCAACCATTGTCTAATTCATATCTTTGTTTTCAGTGTTAAGGGAGTGACACATATTTTAATTACCATGCATTTAAAAAAATCTGATTAATCTGTTATTTTAATTTCAGCAATTATCACCTGTCTAAATTATTCAACACAGACAAATCTTTACAAGCGATGAAATATTTCTACAAAAAATCCAGTATTATATATTTTATTATTGGCTACATTGTACATGTCACTGATTTTTTTTTTTTAAGTATATTGAACATAAAACAATCTAGTTAAATGAACCTTCCAATTTGAATTTGTTGATTTACACCATTAACCAAATTTTATTAACATCTTACAAATTCCTTTTATATGTCTATGTGTGCCCTGAGGAAACTGTGGAGACAACATGCGCACAGTCACTTTTTGTGCATCTTTAAGAACTCATCAATATCACAAAAGAAAACATTTACTTTAGCAAAGGAAATGGACAATTTTTAGTATTAAATAATAAACCATAATCAGCAAAAAACACAGTAATTGTCACGCTACAAATTTGGAAAATAATCAAATAAAAACATTTTGTGACTGAAAAGTCCTGGCTGTACCTAATCAATTGGCCAAGATGGCCGCCGCCCTGGGCGAGCGGAGTGGCGAGAATCCTGGTCATACCTAATCAATTGGCCAAGATGGCCGCCGCCCCGGGTGGGCAGAGGGGAGAGAATCCTTGGTGTACCTAATTAATTGGCCAAGATGGCCGCCGCCCTGGGTGGGCGAAGTGGCGAGAATCCAGGGTGTACCTAATTAATTGACCAGAATCCTGGGTGTACCTAATCAATTGGCCAAGATAGTAGTAGTAGTAATAGTATTTGCAATAGTAGTAGTCGTATATAGGCCAAGCCTTGAGTACACCAAGAAAAAAAGGGGCTGAGTTGAGCTCAACAGTGAGAGATGATTGGCTGAGGCAGTTGCTATGCAAAAGTGACAGACCATTCACGCACACACATTTGATTTTAACTTGTTGCGAGACGTCACGCACCCACATTCCATTGATTTTGTATAGGATTACGCTCACCTCAAACAAAAGCCTCTCACGACCTAACGGTTGAAGATGCAGATTCCAGAAATGGCTCGTTAGAACGGCAAGGGTTTGGGGTACGCGAGCATGTTCTCAGTTTTTTTAATCGGATGAAAAATGACCAACTTAGGAGCAGGTTGAAAACTTATGATTGATCGAAAATAAAGAGGGAAAAACGGCGAAAATAACATTGAAAAGAGATCGAAATAGTCCGACTTCTCCTCGCTTAAAGTGAAAATAAAGGTACTAAATGACACCTTAGCCAAATAAAACTTAGTTTTTCAGAAAGCAGAGGCTTGTGGCTACAAAATGTGCCAATTTGATGTCTAGTGAGCAAAGATTGTGGCCATGGTGACGAGTTGAAGTGAAACTTTTGGAAATAGATTTTTTGGTTCCCGTCACTGAAGCCTTAATTAGTCACACTCTAAATAGGCGACTTTCACCCTTTGCTCACTGTCTTTGAACCCGCACAGGGGGGAGAGCTTTCATTCCTTAATATTTTTTTTTGACACTGAGCTAAAGATGACAAAAATTCCAACAAAATGAGCTAAAATTCATATCGGAGCTAAAATTCATATCGGTCGGTCAACGTATGCGCGTGTCTTGGAAAAAGGTGTTTGATTGGAGTTGATGTCTTTCGGTTTCCCATTCATTCCTATGGGACTTTATTTGGGAGTTTTTTGGGAATAGCGTCGCCATGGTAACTGGGAATTCCCTTGCGGAAAAATCGGTGGAAGATTAAAAAAAATAATAAAAAGAAGAAGAATAATACTAGAAAAATTTCCGCGGAAATTTTGAATGGGCCTGCTGACTCTTGCAAGGTGGAAAGATGCATGCTCTGAACTGTTTGCCAAATGTTGGTGTACTTTACCTCTCAATTTGTGTCAGCAGGAATAGAGTTCAGGACAATTTGTAATAACTGCAGTTATTACATGTGTAATGGCTTCCCTTATGTCTTGATTGACATTTTAGTCATATCAAAAGGGAATCAGTTTAATTTCTTGCTTATAGTGTAAGTGATTAACTAAAATATAAAATGCAATATACTGCATCATGGAGCAAATACAGTATGAATGCAGTGTTTAAATTTGACATTGCATATTAAAAGGCATGTTGGTGCTGATCAATATTGCAGGAATATTACTCCAAAGTACATGTAAAACGGCTCTTAAAAGAGCCGTTTTGGGTCTTTGTTACACAGCATCTTCATCTTTTCCTGAGCACACAAAGGAACAAGTTGTTAGAAAATAGGCAGCAAAACTGAACAGTTAAAACTTAATCTAAATACTCATCCAATACACATGTGACGGTTTTTCAGTGAGGAATCCTGTAGAATAAATCATTTTGGTCTACGTTTGCGGGATCCCTTTTTTCATCTTTTCTCTCCACCAGTTGTACCGGACATAACAACCTTGATATCCTTGGCCATGTCAAGTAGCGCCCCTTGCTGCGCTCCATCCACCTGTATTGCATGTGAAAATGAAAAATGAGTGTTCAATGTTTGCCTAGATCAATTCAGTAATCAATCATCACTTACCCTCGCAGTTCATCCCTTACCATTGCAGTTCATCCCTTACCATCGCAGTACCTCACTGACACCAACACTTTTCATTGTGTTGTAGTCACAATCACAATAAGGACAAACAAAACATTCAAGTCCAAATGCACGATGTCCTGCTAACAGAAAAGCACACTGATTAAAAGTACCGTCATACAACACTGCTCAAAATAAGGGAGCGCTTAAATGACATATCCCATGTCTTAAATTCAATTTAAAGCTCAATACGTTTAGAACTAACTAAATGATAAATATGTCTACAAAAAAAATGATTGGCCGCTCTGATTTTGAGTGTAGTTCTGTTATGACACAAATTTTGAACGAGCAAAGGATTTAACTTTTCGGCCTTTACAAATTAAAGTACAGTATCCCCCTCTTTTGAGCAGTGGTATGAAAGGCTCAATAACATTTGCAAAGGCACACTTGTGAAAATGGTGCCCTTGCGATCTACAATGAGCTGACACAAGAAGTTAACACACAGTAGACCGGACTGTGGTAACTGTAATAAGTGTGCAGAACGCCTGATTGAACACAACAATCTGGGCGAGATATGTAAATGTGATCAATCAGTGTCTGCTTTCCAGTTGTGGCCTGGGTGATCAGCTGTGAAAAGCCTCTGGACTGAAACAAGTCCAGAATGGATTTCTTTCCCTTTTGAAAGCAAATCCTCATTAAAGTCTCCGCAAACAACAATAGGCTGGCAGTCCATCACGGCCAAGGCATCCAAGAGACTTCCAAGGTTTTGGAAGAAATGTGCCAAGACTGGGTGGCCTGTAGACCATAGCTATCAAAGCCTGGACGGGAGCGTCAACCCTGATGACAGCAAATTCCAGGTCAACCACATTCCGAATAAACCGACGGGGCTCCGCTCGAAGACAATCGCGATAATAGACTGCGACTCCGCCACCCTCTTTTTGGGCCACGTCCAGTCTATTTGAATACGAAACTTGTCTGTTGCGCACAAAAGTGCTGCATCCCTCCAGTTGCAAGGGAGGGGGGGAAGAAGGATCTGCGATTGGCTGGCAACCAGTTCAGGGTGTACCCCGCCTACTGCCCGAAGCCAGCTGGGATAGGCTCCAGCAACCCCCGCGACCCTTGTGAGGACAAGCGGTACAGAAAATGGATGGATGGATGGGGAAGAAGGATCCAGACAAATGAGTTTCAGTGAGGCAAAGGACATCTGCCAGCCTCAACTCATGATGAGACTTTAAGTCGTCAATATGAGATGGAAGCCCCTCGGTGTTGTGATGAACAATGGTCAAGGTGGGAAAAGCAGTTTGCGGCATTTTGAATAAGTACAACAATGGTCTTGTACTTTGGAAAGAAGCGCGCGTCATACTGTCCATTGCCGTCGTGACGTTGGGATTGGCATAGATTTTGGATTCGTCAAAGTCTATGACCCTCAATCCCTGAAGTGACGTCGTGCGGCTTAGGGCAACATAGGCCATTCCAGGTTCAAACACACGCTTAAGAGACACCACTGCAGAGGTCATCGTCATGCCTTGCACTTTGTGAGCCGTGCATCCAAAGGCAAGCTTCATGGGGAATTGCCGCCTGACCACGCCTTTTATGCCCAGGTTTTCCTCCGACCTTTCGATATAGACCAAGTCATCCGTCGGCCCCAGAATTTTCTTGCTTAATTTCTGGCCCGCTTCGGGATTGTCTAGCCTCAGTCCGAGCAAGGTCACTTTCTCCGCCGACCCCTTTGGGGCGCTTTGAACAATGTTGCCTATTGTGCCAAAGGTCCCGTTCACCAATCCGTCCTCGACATCCAAATTCCGAAGAAGCATAACCCGTGCTCCTACACCAGCTTGAAGAGCATCCGGTAGATCCCTTCTCGACCCCATGATCACTTTGGTCACGGTGACCATCGCCCCCGACCGTGGGCTCTTCCTGTAGTCCTCTGCGGGAATATTGACCACAGTCAATTTGAGAGCAGCCACAGTTGCTGCATTGTGCCTATCCACCTCTTTATTGGTGGCAAAGATATGCAGTTCCTTGGAGACCATGGAAATCTCGTCGATGATCAAAATTTCCACGTTACAAAGGGTTGCTCTCAATGCGTCCAACGTATTCCCCAGCGCCTGGTAAGGAGGCTTTAGAGTCCTGGGAAGTTTCAAGAGGGAATGAAGCGTTTTCCCTGAGATGTTGTAAGCCGCCGTGCCAGTAAACGATGTCAGCAGCACAGCAGGCTTGGCCATATCCGCTTCGTCGCGGAACCTGGGAAGCTGGCGGAGAATCTTACTGGCCTCCTGGTAAATGCACTTGATGACATGCGATTTATCACAGCCAGCTCCTCCGGAGATGAAATAAAAGAAGGGCTCGAGGAGACGATCCGAAACACGTTTCAAACACCACTCGCGCACAGCGTAGAAGACGGACGCTTGCGTTTCATTGAGACTGCGGTACATGTTCCTCACAAATTCGGCGCCTCAAACACCGGCAAGGCCGCGCCGCTACCAGGAGCGTCCTGGTAGGCCGGAACCTCATCTTGCGGGTCTTCCTGTAACGGATTAGATTCGCGTTCGGCGGCACACTCCAAACGCTCTGCTTCTACCTCCGGCGCAAAAGTGCTCCACGCGTTGAGAACCGCACGAAGCTCTTTCAATTTTTCGAAGGCATTGTCCACGGTCTTTCCCCGTCCTTCGTACCGCCCCCGATTGCGGTCGAATATAGCCCGCACCCGACCGAACTTTGATTCCCGGGCACCGTAGAACTCCTCGTACGTTTTGAGGTTTTCAGACCTGAGCTCGGCGTCGTCTCTGTGGGGGAGGTACAATTTAAGATGGGTCCTGTAATACTTCTCAGCATACTTTTTGATTGAGAAGCGAGTGAATCTGATGACGGCATCTTTTCCAATCCGCTTCTGGATGAATCCCTTGCCGTGTGAGAGGGGAATGACATTCTTGCCCTCAATCTGCTGACCGTAGACGACCCGGTATTCGGATGCGAATTCGGCGAGACACATCCGCTCAAACATTGCCGTTCTAGGTCTTGCCACATATTTGTCTGGCAGACCAGACATCCACACGTTGTCTGCGTCCGGATGCATGGTCCTCAGTCTACTCATGGGTAGACTCAATTTCACGCCATCCTCAGCAGTCTGGATGAAAACTACGCTGCGCGAGCACTTCTTCAGAGGGAGACTGCATGTCCGCGCCACCGCTTCTTGAGCGCTCACCTCTCTGTGCTTGGAATACGCCGCCATTATTTTCCTCATCTCGTCCTTTTTGTCGACAAGAGGCTTTGTCTTCAAGTCTTTGACGACAGACGTGAGGAACTCGGACATCTCGTGCTCCGGTTTGGAAATGTACGACATCATGTACATGAGACACGCGACGTCATCGAGCACGTACTGAATATCCATGTTGGCGTTCCATGCCCGCAGCAGATGTGGGTTGTAAGCATTGATCCAGCTTTCCGTTGGAGCACGCTTCAACATGACAACCATTCCGGAGGTCAGATTAGTGACGCTGTCCTTGTAGCTGTCCATTGTCAAATTGGCCTTTTTGAGAAGCTCCGGCAAGTCCTGCGGGACATCCGCGTCCATGAGGATCTCTCTGATGCGTTTGAGCTCTTCTTTAGCCTCCCTTTGTTTTTCGGTGAGGCGCGCCGATTTGGCCGCCTGCTTCCTATGCTGGCCTTCCACACTCTTGTCCGTTGGGACGTCTTCAGTCTCCGTCTGGAATGGCAACGTGATGGTGGTTTGGTCCATCGGCAGTTTGGGGTACCCAAATCTGCAAGAAACGTTTCCTTTCCGACAAGACTTTGTGTGGTTTTTGCTGTGTGCCTGAACGCTGGTGACAATGTCGTGCAGTTCAGGGTCCTCAATCGGGTCTGGTATTTTGCAAGTGATGTACTTGTCGATGAAGTCAATGGCTTCTTGACAACATCTGGGGTCGGGTTCTTCGATGACTGGCGCACCCTTAATCCAGAGCAGCATGTGAGCGTGCGGACTTCCCCTGGCTTGAAATTCCACACGATAGAAGTGGTCTTCTACCGGACCGAGGGGCTGTGCGGGAGACAGGATGAATGCCATAAGAGCATCCATCCTTTTCTCAAAAAGGCGCATCACTGTGACCGGATTGCTGCGAAGAACATGGCATTTGGCATTCCAGTCGAGATGGGAAAAGTCCCCTTGTTCGCCTTGCTGCGCTTTGACTATTTCGATTACTTCGGGCCATCTCATTTCCGCAGCAGAAAAGGTAAGGAAGAATGTGGGCTTGCCCAACTGCCTGGTCATTGCATGGAGGTCCCTAAGGGCACCCTCCCAAAAAGCCGGCGTGCCTCTCAAGGGCTGCATGAAGCGCATCGCATGCTCTCTTTGGATGAGCTTCTCCAGTTCGTCTTTGTCCTGAAGCATCCGGTTTGAAATCTTCCTCCCATCCCAAGTGAGGGCTATCCCCTTGCGGGCCTGAATGGACATGCTGTTGGTGGCCAGATGCGTTTCTGTCACAAACTGCGCAAATAAAAGGTAACTTTGATCTTTGGCAAATCGAGTGTCAACGGAGAATAACCTTGCATTGAAATACAAACTGGGTGACAGCTTAATTTCTCTCGCCTCATCGAGTGAGTTCTGTCCTGTTGGGAACTGAACGGGAAAGGCCATGGCTTCGAGGTTTGGCACGGCAAAAAATCCCACCGGCTTGTTTCCTTGGGCAGGAGCGATGCTAAATATGCCGTCCCCATATGACAGCTTTTCCTGCGCGATGTCAGGAGGCTGCATACAGGTGTCGAGCGTCAAGCCCGGCCTGAGCTCCTCTTTGCTCTCTTGGGGAGTCTGTTGCTCTTTGTTTGCGGGGGTGTCGCTGCTCTCTGGCTGTGCATCGGCCTCAGGGATGTTCTCTTCTCCTACCCCCTCGTCTTCCTCTTCTTGGAGACTTTCAAACTGAGCGCTTTCATCTATAGATACAGTTTTGTATTCTGGATGAATGCGTTTCAGTATCGTCAGTGCTGCCAAGACATTTGTCATGTTGACAGTGTAAAAATGCTGGTAACCTTTGTACACAATGCGGCGCTTCAGCTTCACCTGGAGAAGCTGGGCCTCACTGCGCGGCCTTGGGAGGGAGTTCACTGTGGCTTCCATCTCTGATGGAACGCACACCACAGAACCGTGTACGGCTCTTTGCCGTCCTTTGGGCAACGCAACAATCTTTGCAAAAGGGATGATTTTTGCAATTAGCTGTCGTTCAAGTACATTTAATTCCGACAGCTCTTCGGGAATGGGTGCCAGTGCCAAGTTATTTGCCACCGCCTGGGGTGGCATGCCACCTCTGAACAGATGGTTGTCACAGGTATAACAAATCCACTCCTGCATCCGTTCTTGAGCAACGGTACATGGGGCGGGGCAACTACAAGTGTGAACAAACTGGCCTGTCAAGCACGCAAACGCCACATCAACATCTTTGGTGTATCTGGCTCGTTTGCAATGCTTTACTTGATTGGGGAAAAGCGCACGGTGGCACACTGTGCAGATATACGTCGGCCCATGCCGAACCCTTTCCCGGAAAGAAGCGATGGTGGCTTCCATTTCTGGATCTACGAGTGCCTGCTTCATTTCCACAGAGACGTCTACTACACCGTTGGCCTGACCCTGCTCAATTTCCTGACACTGGGGAATGATGTGACTATATTTCCTTATTATTTTCACAGCACAATTTAACTTGTGGCGAATACGTTTTAGCGCGTTTGAATCACGCCTGTCCTCTTTGTTTTGTAAACAGCGCCTAATATGAGAGAACCTGAAAGCTGAATCTTTTTGGTACCTTTCTCCCATGTAATTTTTCTGTTGACTCTGAAAAGATATATCCTTTTTGTACCTCTCTCGCAAGTAATGTTTTTGTTTACTTTGAAAAGAAAGGTCATTTTTGTACCTCTCGCAAGTATTGTTTTTGTTTACTTTGAAAAGAAAGGTCATTTCTGTATTTATCTCTTATGTACCTTTTCATCAATATCTTCCGCTTTTGCTGAAAAGCAAGATCGTGTTGGTATTTATCAATCAGATATTGCTGCCGTTTTGCCTTAAAAGCAGAATCACTGTTGTATCTATTCTTCTGATAGAGCTTCTTTTTTCCTTAACGCAAGGATCACTGTGATATTTAGAATTAGATGTAATTGAAAGTTTTCTTTGGCACTTACGAATGGGTTGACGTTCTCTATATAAATGTTTTGCACGCTGACTTTTACTCCATTTAGAAAGATCTATATTAACATGCAGCAGTTTGAGTCCTTGCTGAGGTTCCGGAATATTTTGACTCTCATTAATTTGACTTGCTTGGCTATTTGGCTCAACATGTACCGCACTATGTAGCTCTTGATTTGGTACAATACCGATCACAAGTTGTATCGCTTTACTTGGGGATTCACCTAATTCAATTAGTAGCTCTTCATTTGCCTTTGATATGGTTGTAGTAGAATCCCGATGAGTCTTAATGGAACTGCCATCAATATGAAAAGAGACTGGCACAAACTCATAGGTTGCAAACCGGCTATGTCCTTCAAAAAGCTGACGCAAATGCTCAACCAAGCCACACAAGTGAGAAAAACTCAACATAATTGCAGTTCCGTTTGGGTGTGGCAAGCCCACTTCAGATCTGGAATGTGAATCAAATAACCCAAAGTATCCTGATCTGTCACGGAATACTGCAAAACACTCTGGATTCACAATCAAGAAAGCAAGAGTGACATTTTGTGACAAGCACTCAAGCTGAGCTCCAAGAGACAATCCCAAGTCTCTTTGGGAATGACCGTCATCTATGACATAACCAACGCTGAGCTCATGCATCTGTACATTATAGACATTGGTGTCCGTCATGACTTGTTTTGGCATCTCCTCGACAGTCAAGTGATCATTCCCAAAGTTATGGTCCAAAATCAATTGCTGTTTAGCACCCACGTAAAGAGAGTCCCCGTGTTCAAGCACTCTGTCAAGTTCAAGCGAATTAAACTGCAACCCCTCAGCATGGAAGGCCAAGAAAGTGAGAGCCATACAAGTACACTGGTGGTTGCGAGAAAAACTTGAGTACCTTTCATCCATCTGTGAATGTGTGGCCCTCACGGATAGCGTGCGTTGAGGAAGTCCCACAGCAGGATCCTGAAATGATTGAAACCATTTTAATTATCTTAAATTCTAACTAATATAATTTTAAACATTTCATATGTTAATGGTTAATGTTGTGAGTATAAAAAAAATTACCTCAGTCCCAGGACGACGGGGCGATGATGGTCTGGAAGGAACCTCCGCAGGGGCTGGCCTTTCCTCTGGCTGAAACGACAAGCAAACAATAATTTTTTAACACAGCACTTGTGTGAAGGGTCACTAATTTCTGTTTGTGATTTTAAGTAAGACTTCTCAGGGCTGATAAGAATGCAATGCAAACCTGGTGCTCTCTCCGTGTGCTCTTATGGGCTGGCTGCTGTCGTCTGTGCCCTGCGGTGGATAGAGATAGAGAGATATATATTATTAAATATTTTTATTTTTTTTGCTTTTACTGCGAAGCATTGTTACGACAAGAATGGACAATTAACTATACTTTTTTTTTGTCATGAAGATAGATATGTAAACATAACGGGCAAACAAAATAGGAAAACGTAAATACCTTCTTATCCTTTGGATCCTGGGCAGTCCTCAGGGCTGGAAAGATGAGCTGGAGACCGCTTGTCCATCGCCTCCAACATGGGTGGGCTGAACCAGAGAGGGTTCAATGGGATGTTGCACTGTAAAAAACACAACAAAATAGAAATAGAGAAATAGAATTTTAACATGTGCCATGGTAAAAGGCTGAATGAATCCATGATCACCATCACAAACCTGGAGAGTGCCCATCCACCCAGTGGGCCCACAGGTGACCTCAGAGTCCACAACCGAGCTGCTCTGAAATGACTAGTGACATTATTGCAACACACACATTCATAAAATTTAAGGTTTTCAAAAACATGTTAGGCTTGCGTTTACCTCCTTGGCCTTCCCGACGAGTGTCCAGTCAAAAGGGTTGGAAGGCTGAGGCGCAGTGACCTCACCCTTAACAACCACTTTTGGTCTGAACACTCGAGCTGGTGGCGAACGCTGAGGAGCAGCCGGTGCAGGTGGTGCAGTCCTCTCCATCCGCAGGTTGACGGCAGCCCACAGCAACCGCGCAAGCACCGACATCCCATCGCTGTCACTGAGGTGTACCTTCCAGACATGATCAGAAAAAATATTATACATCTACAAACATACTTTTGATAGGAGGAGCACTAATAAAATGTTTGTTTTTTGCAGCAATTAATGTACTTACCCCGTCTCTACACCACAAGTGAAGATGTGACAGCGGGAAGTGGCCAGCAACAGATAGGTAGCGAATACCTACAGTAACAAAGAAAAAAAAACATTAGCCCAAGAGTCCCCCGCTGAGACACCAATGAAATCAGATCAGGAGGTGACTTAAAGAAAAGTAGAACACTTTGTGTGTGAAAACAATTTTCAACATGAAACGTACCCATAAGTGCTGCCACCCGGTTGTACTCCTGGCGAAGAAGGTCCTGCTGGGCCAGCTCAACGTTCAGACGAGGGGGGAAGTCCAGCACAACGACCTGCACAAAGTTTAAAACTGTAAAATATACATCTGGAGCAAGATGAACTTTCATTCATATTCCATCCTTCAATATTCATTAACTGTTTAACTACGGGAAAAGGCTGAAATGTATTTTAAACAGAACATATTTGACATATGCAAGTACATACTTGAAATGTAAATGTATGATCTATATAAAGGAAATGTGTGAACTTACGTTGGGCCAGCGGCTGCAGACGGTGTGCAAGAGCTGGCCAAAGTCAGCCGCTGCCTCAGCGATGGGGCGGCCCAAGTTGTTGCTGGGAGCCAAAATGCAGACCACCTCGGGTGACCGAGGCAGAACAGCATTCAGCACCTCAGCACGCAACTCGGAGGCCCTGGCACCCGGGGTGGACATCACGGCAAACGAGAAACGTCCCTCCGGCATCTTCACAACCCCATCGGCAATGGCTCGCAGGTGGGAGTCACCAACAACCAGGACAAACTATTACAAAAGAAAAAAAAAAAAGTAGTAATTGAAAAAAGGAAAGAGGTAATTTAAAAAAATAGACACAAATGAAGGTTGTTAATTTGTTATAAAGGCAGAGTTGATTATAAAACATACCGTGTTGTCCTGGTTCAGTGCTGGAATGACCAGTTTGTGCCTCCGCCCAGTCACAGCTGAAACTGGCCATTCCCGAACTCTGTGGCGCCAGCCAGTGCCTCTGCCTAAAATGATGCACACACAGAATACCATGTCAAGTCTCAACTTCAATTGCTGACAATGCACAGTACAAGTACATGTTCCACTTTGAGTGTATATGAACCTGCAAAATATTGGAATTGTTTAAAATAATCAATTGTAAAACTGCTGCAAAAGCAACTAAAATTATGACTGACCTGGTACCAGAGCCTTGGCACCAACAGGGGACACCTAAAACATAAAGCATAGACATTACACAATTGTAGGCATGTGCAGTCTGTCAAGGAGGGGAAGCTTGAGGACCCAAATGCGGGAAGACAGGGCGAGGAGGCAGAGGCTCAATCAAAAAGGGGATTTTAATTTCTACAAAACAAAAGGTGAGATCTAAATTGCACGGAAAAACATAATATGGAGAAAACAAGGCAAAAACAGGCAGCATCACAGGGGGAAATACAACAATGACCCGACACAGACAGAGGGGAGACAGCAGACTAAATACACAGACTAACGACACAACAAGACACACCTGGGGCAAGACACAAGTGGCTGAGGGCACTGATTGGATCACACGAGGAAGGGCAGGATCACACTTAAACAAGACCAAGGGAGACACACAAGGAAAACAGAACCCAAAACATGACAGTCACCATAATATAGAGTAAAAAGCAAACATAGGTTGTAATGGTTAAATTAGTTTCAATTAAAATTGACCAGGTATTTTGTACATACAAGTGATGTTAATTCAGGCCAGGTTTATTAATGAAATTCTTAATCACAAAAGAGATTCAAGGACTTAACTGATACTTTTGTTTGTGTCTGAAATACAGTCACAATTGCTCAATTTTGCTAGAATTTTCTGATCAAATACATGAGCAGAAAGGCAGCAGATTGTACCAGATTAGATTATAGTATAAAGGAAGTATATAGAAATATGTTTTTGACAAAACAATGACATACACTGTTTAGATAGACATGAAGTCTAAAACAAAACATTAGTTGTTAAATATAACCGTCTTAGTTATTATTATTTACATCTGGTCTATGTAACTTAAAAGAAACCATGTGAAATATCTGTGTCCGGGCTCGGCACCTCACAAATTTGTGATCAATGTTAGTGAGTTTATTTTTGACATCAGTAAAATTTTTGAAATCTTGTAGAAAACAGACTTCATCACAATTAAATTCAGAATTAGTTTGACATGAATAAAGCAATGCACAAATATCGCTCAGTCATACACTCTATATTTGTCAAACTATGCCCTGGTGAAGACAATCTTGTGTTGAAACATGTTGGTAGTCCATTTTAAATAAAGGATTTTTTTTACATTACTAATGAGTGTCTTGAATACACAGACTGCTTTTAACATAAGCATTTTAGCATTTTTTTCTGCTTGACTCTATATTTGTAGCCGGAAATAATGTGTATTGCACATTAACAAAGTTAATTGCATTTTGCCTGCTGTGGAACATACCTGGTGGGCAGCCACAGTAGAGGTATGCGGTGGGGAGCGGGCGTCCACAGTGGCGAGCCGACTGGCTGGAGCTGAAGTTCGGACTCTGGCCTTCTAAATAAAAAACTGGAGACTGCATCGTGGTCCCATCACTGGTGGCAGAGGGTGGGGACCGAGGCTGAAAACAAAATATACAGCACATTGAGGACCTAGCAGTGTGACTCAAAATAACTCAACACAGAATACACCACCGCCAAGTGCAGAATTGAATAGAGGCAAAGTACCTGCTGGGGTGCGATGTTTGGGCTCAGTTCCGGAGCAGCAAGGTCCAGCTTCTTCCATCGGCGCTTGGCTGCCTCGGAACGCTTCCCCTTCCGCGGCATGCTGCTACAGCTACCTTTACTGTAAGCAAAAAGAAAAGAAAAAAAACTTCCCAAGACAAAGTCAAAAGTAAACTGGCAGTAAAAAAAGGAAATCAATTTAAACACAACAAAATAGTAAAGTAATGATATTAGAGTGTTTGTAATGTGCTGTTGAGTGCAAGTTCAGCTGTATTTGCGTTCTAGACTCTGTGATGTAGATCTTATATATGTATTATGTTGTTTGAGGGCAAGATGGAAGCAGGTAGATGAGGTGGAAGTCCAAGGCGGTGCTGAAGGTTTGAAATCCAAGTATCACGGTCAGCAGCTTTCCAATTCGCACAGTGCTCAGCGGATCGCTAAAAGATTCAAGATAAAATTTGTAGTTAATCTCAGATGTGTATGAAACATTAAAAATGTACATTGAGTCTAATGAGGCAGTGGTGTCATTGTAATAAAAATAAGAAACCGTCATCAATTGAAGTATAGTAACATCACACATTGTATAGTTCATTGATTATAAATAATGCAGAGCCTTGAATAAATCCTCAACAATAGAAAAAAATGGATCCACTATAGACTTCCTTGTTTACTTATTAACAAAGAAAACGGTATTGTAATAACATTGTTACTTTTTTTTTCTTTTAGATTAATTTCCATGAGGTGAAACGGTTTGGCAAAATGGATGGATATTCTGGATGGCCGTGAAAAAAACGATCGCTACAGAAACCAACGGTAATCTTTCAAGGGGGAAAATAAAGGCAGCTTTGACAATTTACAAATGTGTGCTGTAGTCAATCAATGAAGGTCATTTAACAGTGTAAAATACTTCCAAAATCCCTCATCGGCGCCGCTCCGCGACACGGTCGAGCAGGACACGCCACTCAACAACCGACGCCCCCCTCCCCCACCCCCACCACAACGACGACAGAATAGACAAAAACCTTACTGTATATTGTAGCAACGAGGGATATACACAATTGAGATTTAGAGCCTACTCAAACTTTTCTTTGTTTTTGTTTTCTTTTACTGCACATTAAAACCTTAAAGTGAGATCTGCTAGCTCTAGCTAGCGCTAGCAGGTGTAGTTAGCATGTAGGCTACCATGTCTAGCACTTAACTTTACCTATCTTGTTAAAACAGCAGCCGGATAACACAACGTTCAAATATGGAGGTAAATATGGTGCAAAACTAACTTGTGCAAAAAATTTGTACCTGTAGAAAAAAGTCTAAATTTGTATCTGTAAAAGTCGTGATTTGTATCTGTAAAAAAAATGTGTGCCTGTAAAAAAACAAATTTGTGTCTGTAAAAGAAATTTGTACCTGTAAAAAAAAAATGTGTATGTGTAAAACAAATTTGTATCTGTAAAAACAAATTTGTACCTGTAAAAGTCATGATTTGTAATCTGTACAAAAATTTTTTTGTACCTGTACAAAAACTATAAATTTGTATCTGTAAAAGTTGTGATTTGTACCTGTAGAAATGACAACTTGTAGTCAAAGAAGTCTCCACTAGGAGTCACAAGTGGGTTTTCTGCTGCTGTTCAGTGACGTGAGTTTTGCCCCATTTGTCGCGCTACAAATGGAGCAAAACTAATTTGTACTTGTAGAGCGCCGTGATTTGTACTCGTAAAGAAGGGGGCGGGCTCTGGTGTAATGAAGGGTTGTTTTGACCAATCAAGTGAGAAGGATTTGAGCGGATTGGAGCGCAACCTCATTGGTTTAGCGAACGACGGTGGCGGGACTCGCGGAAGGATACAAGCAGGACACATCGTCGCCAACCAACATACATATTAAGAATACTTCAGTCTCTTTTGGTTTTTGCTATTACAAGGTAAGTATTATGTTACTTCATCATTCTTTCAAATATTGTTGTTTAAACGATGGTCATCCAACCTGTTTTTATGATTAGCATCACATATTTAGCTTTCTAGCTAGCTGGCATTTGATTTCATGCTAAAGCAGTCTAGTCATTATCGTCATTTCTGGCGCCACGGACTTAATTGCATCTCATGCTTTGGAATATTGTGGCTATATGACAACAATGAACAACTAAACTACTTCATTATATGCCAAGAATGGTGCAGTGCGCTGCTCCCCTGTGTTGGTTAAAATTGTTATTTCTTGTATTAGTTAGCTGGCTAACAAACGAATTCATGTAGCTCACATATGCGCCATTGACAGGTACTGGAGGGAAGATGCACCCAATCGATGTTATGTATGTACACATTTGACTCCATAGTGTTCTTTATCTTGTTTTGCCTTCTAGAAAAATGACCGATCAGAGCAACAGCTCTTCGCTGCAGCAGCAGGTGAGCGGAATATCGCTACTGTCTTGACATTAATGGTGTGTTTTTTGTTATTATTTCTTCCTGTTTGCATAATAATGTAATCAATAATAATGCACATTACACACGACCTATACAGAGTGTCCCAAAAGTCTCTTTACAATTATAACAATTTTGAGATATTTTAAGTACCTTCATTTGTGTGAGTTTTTTTTTAAACTTAATTTAATAGACCTCTATATGGGCATCATCATTTACACCAAGCACATGAAAACGGTACTCGATTTGTTGCCATGTTTGCTGCAGGTTTACCATCCATCAACACAGTATCTGAAACAAATAAATTCAATATGAATGAATACTTTAATTAACAAACACTGGTTAAAATAAAACAAATCTGTTTAAGACATCTCAACAACTGCCTTTGTAATATATTGTTTTAAAAATTGTAAACATGTTATGGACACCCTATATTTCTCTCTAGGAACTGCTGCTGAATCTTTTACTGGCCCGACTCCATAACAGACTATCAGCTGCCCTTGGGCGTGCCCCTCTGGACCTGGACTATCTACAATTTATCATTTCACAGGACATGGTTTTACTGAGTGCACTAGCTAACCAAATTCAGATCCCTCAGCAAGTGTATGAAGCCCTTACTGATGTGCATGGTCTACTCTCTGCCCAAGATGAAATGGAGCTTCATGTAACGGTTCCTGTGGGGAGAACAAAACCTGGTTGTCCAAAAATTTTAATATGTAGGGAATATGTTTCGGAGCTCCTCAGCATAGGGCTATCTGCAGCGTACATTGCCAGACTTTTAGGAGTTTCTCGGTGGACGCTGCAGAGAAACATGAACAGCTGGGCTATGTCTGTTAGGGCCTTGTACGGTCAACTGACTAATGATGAGCTTGACAACCTGGTGTCACAAACACACCACTGCAACCCACATGCTGGGTACAGATTAATGATGGGATTGTTGCGGGCACAGGGGCATCGTGTACAGTGGCAGAGGATTCGTGCATCGATGCATAGGGTTGACACAGCAGGAATTGTGCTGAGAATGTCAGCATTGAGGTGTGTTGTTCGCAGAACATACTCTGTCCCAGGCCCAAGATCGCTGATGCATATAGACACAAACCACAAACTTATAAGGTTGGTTATGTTTTTCAAATCAAAACATATTACCTGTACATGACTTAACTATGTGCAAAAAAGTGATAATACCTAATGTTTTTCTTTATCTCAAATGTCATTGAAGGTACAATATGGTGATATTTGGAGGAATCGATGGTTTCTCAAGGAAGGTATAAATAATTGGATATTCCCTTTAAACGTCTAAACTTTTTGTCATTGAATCAGGCATTTCAATTGTGATTAGTTGTTTTTTGTTTTTGAAGACCTTCAGATTGTAGTACTAGTTTAGGATGGCTACCTCAGAAATCGGTTTCATTTTCTTTGGGAGCACCTTTGCATTTGTATTCTTCAATGGTAACATAATAGTACTGTAATACTCTTACTTACAGTCATTTTAGTTGAAAAGCTTTAATTGCACTTACAGTAACAAATCAAAACTCCATCATGTTACCTGTGACTTTATGCTAAGACTTCGCTGGCACTCTTTGTCTGAGAATTAGATTACATGTTTTCTTTGTTGACATTTTATAAAGACTCATTTCTTATGGAATCTCTTAAAACAGATGCAAGGTAGAGAATGAGATATTCTCAAGTGCCATTACACCAATTGCATTGAGTATTATTGTTGCATTTTACCTTTTTAAATATAATCCTGTTTTAACTACTACATGACTGTTAAAGGTTATTGAAATTGTATTTGTTAAGAGCTTTGAAATTGACACTTAAAATTGATATTGTTATTGTTAACGTACTTTGATCATTTGAAAATAAAAAGTACAGTTGTTTGAAGTCACAATGGGACAATTCCATTCTTCTCACATAGATAATGTATCTTGCTGTTGCAAATAATAACAGAGCCTCCACAACCCTTGCCTTCTTTAATGAAGCTGTTGAGAAGTATGGCTTACCTCAAAGGTTAGTCAGACATCATCACCTAGCCTATCCTACCCTTAATAGTGTAAATCTACCTGTTCTAACCATTGACTTGTTTTAAGGTTTTTGTTTCAGTGAAGTGTAATGCATAATTAATAGGAGTTCTCATGTTTGTTACATTTTCTTAAGGGTTCGTGGTGACCATGGGGTGGAAAATGTGGATGTAGCCCAGCTGATGTTCTCCACAAGAGGAGTTGGCAAAAACAGCTTCATTGCAGGGAAAAGTGTGCATAATCAGAGGTACTTTAGAAGACACTTCATTTTTATGGAACTACCACATTCATAACCTTGTAAGTTTACAGGGTGAGTAAAAAAAGAAAGAAAAAAAGAATACGCCAAAATCTATGCAATATTAAAAAATAATAATAACAACAACACAGAAAACTTCCGGTTAGACACATGTAAATACATTCAAATTATTCTTGTTTTTGAAGTGGTTAATGTGGCCACCACCAGCACGGGCAACATCTAGCCTATTTGAAAAAGAGAAAAGAATGAACTGAATGAAAACTTCACTTAGCAGTCGATGGCTGTAATTGGCCTGGCAGAACCTCTGTGTGTGTGATTTTATTTTTTTCTTCTTGTGGTGGTATGTTAAAGACAAAGTTTATGTTCCACCACTTCCATCAAATATCAATTACATGAAAGACCAAGTAACAGTTGCAATCAACATTGGCAACTTACGGTTGTCTTTACTGCCAGTGGTAAACACTAACACTTGTAAAACCTAAAAACTTGAAGCTATTTACGACACAAGTCCAAGCTACAGTTTTTCATTTTTGCAATATCGCATGATTTTAAATTTTCATTTGATTTGTAGCTTTATAGGATATCCCCTTGAGATGCAACATCTAATTTTCAAAGGTGACATTCCAACACATACAAATAGTAATAATGTACAAAATAAAGGTAAAGAATTCTGCTATGTTCTTTTTTTTAATCACCCTTACTTTCTCATTACTTGAAATTAATGGAATGTTTGTTTCATTTATGAAACTGCATTTATCATTTTAAACTACTTTTTTTGTTGATAACAGAAAAAAAACCATTTGCCATTGAAATGCTTAAATTTAAAAGGATTTAGAACAATTCAAACATGCTCTCAAAAATGATTAAATAATTATTTGGATAGCCAAGTAGTTGATTAATTGTTGCACCCAGTTGCTTGTTTGTCCAAATATGATTCACTCTTTTACATGGTTTAAAAGGTTATCTATATGTCTTCTTTAATTAAAAAAAAGGGGGGGGGGGGCACAATTACATTGACATTACAAAATTGAACATCTTTGGCGAGATGTCTACACAGCAGTCAC
Organism: Leptonotus elevatus; assembly: GCF_054856555.1. Taxonomy (NCBI): domain Eukaryota; kingdom Metazoa; phylum Chordata; class Actinopteri; order Syngnathiformes; family Syngnathidae; genus Leptonotus; species Leptonotus elevatus. Next base: position 6,690,406 of record NC_141260.1, on the reverse strand, counting down.
TTGCCTCTACTATGCTGCGTTGCACCAAATGGAGGAAGATGATCTCCTGGACCTGTCCAGCAGTGTTCACCTTTTCTGCTGCCATTATGTCTTCATTCCTCGCCTACAAGCCCAGCTTGATGTTTTTAAAGATGGCTGGGACAGTCATCCCATGAGCAGCGAGGGAAATCGTACCCCGAACCAACTGTGGCACATGGGACTGCACTATAATGTACAATAGTCTAATGATGTTGTAAGTACTTTTAAAAAATTGGTAAGCAAAACTTACTTTAAACAGTAGACAATGAATTGTTTTTCATATCAACTACAGGATTTGAACATCCCCCTGATAAACTGGGAGAGTAGTGGCCTTGTGTCCAGCAACACCGACTCTTGTGTCTATGTGCCTGAAACTGACTGCCCTTTGACACCTCAAGAACTGGCTGGACTCCATGCTGCTGTGGATCCAGCAGGACCTTCTACACGCATGGGAGTAGACCATTATTTGGCTGCAGTGAACTACATGCACAGTATAAACTATGTGTAGGGTCTAGCCAAGCGCTTCTGGGCTGTTATTTGTTTAAAACTGCCTGCACTAAATTACATTTTATAATTTAGTGCTATATATTGTCTTTTCGTACAAATTGACAATGAACTGTAATAAGAACCTATCTAGCAAAACATCAGAACTACATTATTTAAAGTAATGAAATAAAGATTTTGATCTATACCAAACCAAAACCAGTATCAGTTGTGGCGATGCAGTTCTTTAAATGGTCACTGAATTCTGTGTAATGGCTGTAGTGGCCAGGTAACTTTAAGTTTTGGAAGCATGTAGAAGATGTGGGATGTTCCGCTCTCACCACCTCCACTTTCATATCTGGCATGGGTATCTCCCATCCCACCCAGAACTTCAGGAGTCTTTTAAGATTCTCTTGAGACTCTAAAAAAAAAGGAGAAAAAAAAGTGGAATTAAGTAACAATAATCAATTAGATAACTGTTTTTATAATTTAATTTAAGTCTTTTTTTGAGAAAAAAACAGGTTCTGCAACATCTGGGAAAAAAAGTGATCCCTGCTAGAGGATGATCATTTAAGAAAATCAAATCACAGATGTATCTATAAATTAAAATTCTGCCTTGTAGCAATATGTGTATGCTTATGCTTAATACTCATAATACAACTTGTGTTCATAAACAAGAAAAAATGGTTAAAAAAACCTTGATTTTCAACCACATTTGAAAATCTGCATTTATGCATTACAAAATGTGCACAAATATCAACATGTAATTTACCTGTCCTCACAAACTGACGCAAGTACCCCATTATTCTACATCTACAGTCAACGGAGTAACCATCTTCATCGTCCAACCCAGATTCCTCAGGCCATTTGATTAGGTCCAAAACAACCTAGGACAGCAAATGAGACAATCATTATGGCACCATAGTTGGCATTGAACCAATTCATTCTATTTTACAATTTTCTCTCTAATTTATACATATGGTCAATCCACACATGGGGTGTTAATTGTGTGAAGGCTGATGTTGTGGTCTCAACAGCCTAACAATGAAATGTGTATCCTGCTGAGGAGAACATGTGATTGTTGATTTCTCGTCAGACTTTGTTCAAGGTTGGAATTGTTCACTGAAAATGATTCCAAATCAAAATTTCCTTGGAACAAGGAAAAAACATTAAAAATGTTTGCATAACTGAACATATGATGACGAATATTCAATAATATAACCCTAACCCTAAGCAAACACTCTCCCTCTCATTTGGATATGGGCTTAAAGGTTGTATCTAACTGTGCGTCAAAGGTTTGCATGCAAGGGACTGTGCATGTAGCGAGTTTTTCTTTGTTGTCAGTTTTTAATTATTATTTATTCTAAGGTTGCAAAGATGTTCTCAAGACACTTGCAAAGTATATTTACGGCACCAAACATTCTATGTAAATCGCAAAGGAATAATGAACATGTTGAAATTTCTTTGCGAGTGTCTGCCACACAGCGGCCGAAATGAGTTTCTTCCGTTGGGTGTCCGGGCTTTCCCTTAAGAGATTTGGTGAGAAGCTCAGTCATCCGGGAGGGACTCAGGGTCGAGCCGCTGTTCCTCCGCGTGGAAAGGAGCCAGTTAAGGGGGCTCGGGTATCTGGTTCGGAAGCCTCCTGGACGCCTTCCTGGAGAGGTGTTCCGGGCATGTCCCACCGGCGGCAGACCCCGGGGACGACCCAGGACATGCTGGAGAGACTATGTCTCTGGGCTGGCCTGGGAACGCCTTGGGATCCAGCCGGAGGAACTGGTTCAAGTGGCTGAGGAGGTCTGGGCTTCCCTCCTAAAGCTGCTGCCCCCGTGAATCCGACTCCGGATTAGCGGTAATAAATGGATGGATGGGTGGTGGGTCTGGCAAACATCTTTGCAACCTTGAACTAACCCTAATGAAAAAATAAATATTTTTTTGTTTTGCCAGACTGTCACATCAAATCAAAATTGATATAGCTCCTTTCATACATTACATTGCAACTCAAAAGCGTTGAGTGAGTAAAACATCCATAGTACAGCACAAAGAAAACCCTAACCTTCCCCCCAACATGCCCATGAGCAGGCTCACTCAAACTCTCACAACCTTTAAAAAAAAGTGTAATTAAGTTATCTGGTCAATCTTGACCTAATGAATTCCGTTTGCATTCCCATAAATTCCAGTTAATTCCCATGCAAAAAAAATTATTTTGAAAATTACAGACATTTTAGAATCCTAGACATGCTTCATTGAATACCTCCACACTGCACTCAGACTTTGTTTCTGTTGGAAAAACTGATGCCACTGCATCGGGTCGAGACTCCAATAACAGCATAATGAGGGTTTCTTTTAGTCCTTGCTTCAGCTGTTTGAGTTGGCGGGAGTTTCGGCCGAGCACCTTAAAGTATCACAGGGGTGAGTGAGGTATGGATGAAGGGACTCCAAGTAAATATATACATGCAGTAAATTCAATTCAATTATTACTCTGTGCACATTCAAACACTGGTCTGTATATATTGCTGTACAGCAGATCGCCCATACACACCGTGCAAGCCATTGAAGCCACAGGGCGACCATCTTACCTCTCCCATCCTGAGAGAAGACTACTATATATACTATAGGTATACATACAGATTAGACATATACAGCTCCTAGGCTCTTAGTGTCGGGCCGGGAGGCAGGTGTGGCAAGGTGGTCACAATTTTTTTAACAAGTGGACACTGGACAGTATGTGCTGCTTTGACGACCCCTTTTTTCTTTTATCGCTCAGTTCTTTAGACCCCAATATTAGATTTGGCAGAGGCATCTTTTGTTGAGTTAGTTATAATTCATTTATTAAAAAATGTACAATTTTCCTCCTACAACCCTCATTAAGCATATAATGTATACATGTATTTAAGGCAAGTTGTAAAATGTCTGAAGTCCTCTTGTTTATGTTTAATAAATTTATAAACATCGTAAATCAAATGTTCTCCAATTTCAATACGGTAAATATATTCGAGGATCGTGTGTGACATAATGTTCATTGTGACATATTGTGATGGCTGCGAGATATCAGGAGGGTATAATTTGATGCTCAAAGCCTGGTTTCCAGTTGATGCTGACAGGGTTTGTGAGGCTCACTTTATTACCGGTAATTACTTGAGCCTATAGATTTGTTATTTGGAGAGGATTTAAAAAACGAAGAAATCGAGTTTGTGCAGTAGCTATAAAAAAACACTAAGTCATATTTCTTTTTCAGTCTTATTCAGGTGTTCCAAAGCATGATCAACAGCCACCCTGACTTGTTCCTCGCCTTGAAATGGGCGATATTGTTTGACGTCTCATCTATACAGCGCGACTGAGCCCGCTATCATTTTCTGTCACACAACCAACCGCGCATGCGCAAACATTTTTCATCAAAGATCCTCCCTATAGGATTGTGTTAGAGTAGACAATATTAAGTATTGTACTCTTTGCGTGTTCAATTAACTGAATGGTGAGATCCTGGTGAAGAAGTCCCCTTGCAAAGGTGAATATTTTTCAGAAGCTTCTGATCACACAATTGAAGTCACCCAAGCAGTGCTCTGTTCAAATGTGTCTTCTCTCCAGCCCACATCATTATTTATTCAAAAGAGGGTTCATAGAAAAGTCAGCCCACAACACACCTGGTTACAACTGAATGAATACAAGAGAATCCGTTCCGTTCCGTTCCGTTCCGTTCCGTCTTCAATTCCGCTTATCCGGGGTCGGGTCGCGGGGGCAGCAGCTTTAGCAGGGAAGCCCAGACTTCCCTCTCCTCAGCCACTTCAGCCAGCTCCTCCGATGGGATCCCAAGGCGTTCCCAAGCCAGCCGTGAGACGTAGTCTCTCCAGCGTGTCCTGGGTCATCCCCGGGGCCTCCTGCCGGTAGGACATGCCCGGAACACCTCCCCAGGGAGGCGCCCAGGAGGCATCCGAACCAGATGCCCCAGCCACCTCAACTGGTTCCTCTCAACGTGGAGGAGTAGCGGCTCGACGCTGAGTCCCTCCCGAATGACCGAGCTTCTCACCCTATCTCTAAGGGAGAGCCCGGACACCCTGCGGAGAAAACTCATTTCGGCCGCTTGTATCCGGGATCTCGTTCTTTCGGTCACGACCCACAGCTCGTGACCATAGGTGAGGACAGGAACGTAGATCGACCGGTAAATCGAGAGCTTTGCCTTTCGGCTCAGCTCCTTCTTCACCACAACGGACCGATACAGCGTCCGCATCACTGCAGACGCTGCACCGATCCGTCTGTCGATCTCCCACTCTAACCTACCCTCACTCGTGAACAAGACCCCAAGATACTTGAACTCCTCCACTTGGGGCAGGACCTCATCCCCGACCCGCAGAGAGCACTCCACCCTTTTCCGACTGAGGACCATGGTCTCGGATTTGGAGGTGCTGATCCTCATCCCAACCGCTTCACACTCGGCTGCAAACCGCTCCAGTGAGAGCTGGAGATCACGGCTTGAAGAAGCCAGCAGCACCACATCATCTGCAAAAAGCAGAGATGCGATGTTGAGGCCACCAAACCGGACCCCCTCGACACTCCGGCTGCGCCTAGAAATTCTGTCCATAAAAATTACGAACAGAATCGGTGACAAAGGGCAACCTTGACGGAGTCCGACCCTCACAGGAAACGAATTCGACTTACTGCCGGCAATGCGGACCAAACTCTGACATCGGTCGTACAGGGACCGAATAGCCCGTATCAGGGGGCCCGGTACCCCATACTCCCGAAGCACCCCCCACAGGACTCCCCGAGGGACACGGTCAAACGCCTTCTCCAAGTCCACAAAACACATGTGGACTGGTTGGGCGAACTCCCACGCACCCTCAAGGATCCTGCCGAGGGTGTAGAGCTGGTCCACTGTTCCATGGTCCATTCGGACTCAACGTCCCCCGCCTCCCCCGGGACAACGGAGAAGCTCTGCCGGAGGTGGGCGTTGAAACTCTTTCTGACAGGGGATTCTGCCAGACGTTCCCAGCAGACCCTCACAATACGTTTGGGCCTGCCTGGTCGGACCAGCATCTTACCCCGCCATCGGAGCCAACACACCACCAGGTGGTGATCAGTTGACAGCTCCGCCCCTCTCTTAACCCGAGTGTCCAACACATACGGCCGCAAATCCGATGACACGACTACAAAGTCGATCATCGAACTGCGGCCTAGGGTGTCCTGGTGCCAAGTGCACATGTGGACACCCTTGTGCTTGAACATGGTGTTCGTTATGGTCAGTCCGTGACGAGCACAGAAGTCCAACAACAAAACACCGCTCGGGTTTCGATCGGGGGGGCCGTTCCTCCCAATCACGCCCCTCCAGGTCTCACTATCATTACCCACGTGAGCGTTGAAGTCCCCCAGCAGAACGAGGGAGTCCCCGGGGGGAGCGCTCTCCAGCACACCCTCCAAGGACTCCAGAAAGGGTGGGTACTCTGAGCTGTTGTTCGGTGCATAAGCACAAACAACAGTCAGGACCCGTCCCCCCAGCCGTAGGCGGAGGGAGGCTACCCTCTCGTTCACCGGGGTAAACCCCAACGCACAGGCGCCCAGCCGGGGGGCAATGAGTATGCCCACACCTGCTCTGCGCCTCTCACCGTGGGCAACTCCAGAGTGGAAGAGGGTCCAGCCCCTCTCGAGAGGATTGGTACCAGAACCCAAGCCGTGTGTGGAGGTGAGTCCGACTATATCTAGTCGGAACTTCTCAGCCTCGCACATCAGCTTGGGCTCCTTCCCTGTCAGAGAGGTGACATTCCATGTCCCCAGAACTAGCTTCAGTAGCCGAGGGTCGGACCGCCAAGGCCCCCGCCTTTGGCTGCCACCCAGCTCACTGCGCACCCGACCCCTTTGGCCCCTTCCACCGGTGGTGAGCCCATGGGAGGGGGGACCCACGTTGCCTTTTCGGGCTGTGCCCGGCCGGGCCCCATGGGTGTAGGCCCGGCCACCAGACGCTCGTCTTCGAGCCCCACCTCCAGGCCTAGCTCCAGAGGGGGGCCCCGGTGACCCGCGTCCGGGCAAGGGAAACGAAAATCCAAAGTTTGTATGCATCATTGGGGTCCTTCGAGCCATGCTTTGTCTGGTCCCTCACCTAGGACCTGTTTGCCATGGGTGGCCCTACCAGGGGCATGAAGCCCCGGACAACATAGCTCCCAGGTTCATTGGGACACGCAAACCCCTCCACCACGATAAGGTGATGACTCACGGAGGAGAGAATCCGTTCCCATGGGTATAAATCAGATTAGAAAAAATACAATAACAATAAGCCTGACTCCCTTCCGACACAGCAGAATCCGGCCCTCCCATTTAGAGATAGCGAATGAATAGACAGACCCGTTGCTCTTTCTCATGAAAGTAACACAGATAAGAATATATTTCTATTCATTCAGCCATACTGAGTTAACATAATTATACCTACATCTACACAGCTATAACTAATTACAAAATGGTTAAAATATAAAGTAAAACAGTAAAAATGTATACAAAGTTAACAATTGTATGCCGAGAAACATTTATTGAGAGTAATAATATGGAATTGGCCTATCGGCTATCCAGTTACATATACAGAGGTAATGTGTAAAATGTACATTTATCAAAGCATGATATACTGTTAGATAGGAGACACTTAAGTAGGACAACTTTTGATGGATATAACGCTAGTCAGCCACACTTACTGCATGCTGAAGTAGATTGTGAAGGAGCCAGGTGCTGTTACTAGCCGTTAATATAGGCATGTCCCATGCCAATGCCAGGTCATTAACAGCCGTTGTCTGACACTCATTGAGTCCTCTTTTTTCACTTGTTTCTTCCTTTCCAGCAGATTCTTGATTCTCAAACAGCTTTAAAAAGAAAATACCGCACATTTATTTCCAATAAATTACATTTAAAAAGTAAAAGTATAGTCCATATTTTTTCATTGAATGACAGTGTTTTCCAATGGATAACCTTGCACTTTACCGTACTTACCGGGCGTATGGTCTCCCCGATGTCCATGTCTGCCACATCTTCTAACATGATTGTCGCTGTCTGTGGTGATTTACCAAGCAACACATGAATTACTGCTGGGCTAATACCTAACAGACAAGGGCCCCCATGAAGGAAAGAATGCCCAATCATTCTTCCTGCCATGACAAACAGGTCATTCTGTGCAAATACTTGGGAAGTGGCAGGAATTAAATGATCTGGTTGGCCTTCAAACAGCACAGTGCCGCATGCGGTTCCTATAAAAAATTAAAAAAAATGTTAATGGGGTTTGCCATTTTATGTTCAATACGGTTATAATAACCACATGATTGCAATTTCCTGCCTATGATTGTGTATTAATCTTTAGATTGACAGATTTGTCATGTGTTATGGCTATGCTGTCTGTTGTTAGTTATTCATAGTATAGCTGAATGATAACTTGTATTTGCTGAATGATTAATTTACAATAATTTGCAATATAATCACTGACCATAACTAAAGCTGTCTGCCAGGATGGTGCACGTAATTCCTTCATAAGATCATGAGTCAATTATCTAACATTTATGTTCTATTTTGCCTTGCAACTTAAACAAACAACCTTTAGTGGAGTTGGGCCAGTGTCTTTAGGATTCTTTAAGACCTACCGCAATCAAGTTTGAAACCATGTTGTAACTTGTGCATTATCATACTGAAGAAGTGTCTGTTAACCCCTTCTCCAATGGCCACATCTCCTAAAAACACAAGCAATCACATCCATCTTTCAGGTCATGGGTTTTCTGGCCTTCAAATTTGTATTTTTCATGTTTTCATATGTTCATGTGGGATTGCTGTTGTTACAGCATTGTACTCCCACAATAAAAATATTCATGCAACATGCAACATGGACCACTTTCGTGTCATTACATATTTTGAATGACTGCCGTAGCCACAGTACAGTGATGCGAAGATAACTGTCCTTCTGGCAGCACTTGTACGACGCCTTCAGCCACATCTCCATGCAAATGCATCAGTTTCCAGGGAGATAGGCTACTCAAGCTAGCTGTCTTAGCGGTTGTTCATAGAAAGCTTTAAGTGTGAACTTAAAAAAGAAAAGAAAAAAAAATAAGTTTAACAAGTACATTACTACATTATTGTAATTTTGGTGCTCATGCGCACTAACATGCTACTTATCTGCACCCCTACAAATATATAAAAAGCAAAACATGTTACGAATACAATACTCAAAAACAACATGTGTGAATTGAGGTTTGTTTACAGCACCTTTTAGTTTAGCTTGAAATGGTTTGGCCCAATCTATATTGGGAGTCTTGTAAAAAGTGAGGATTCTGGCTTCCTGGTCCATTATGTCTTCTCCAATGTCTATTATTATTTTTAGGTATGGCTTATCTTCATTGGTTTGCAGACACTGCCTTCTGTACTGGTCAGCTGCTAATTCCGGATCCACTACGTTTTGCCATGCTGTAGTAACACACAAAAAATAGAAGAAAACAACTGTTTATTATAATTGAAGTTGTAATTTAAAAAGTAATGAATTGCACAACATTCACTACTCTACAAATTGTGCCTATAACCAATTTGTAGAATAAACAAAGACATATGCAAGTCTATGACAAACTCAATAATTGTAATTCGATTTTTGGTGAGATGGAAAAAAAATTACAGCACTGTAATGAATATTGGCATTTTAACATCTTTCAATGTGATTGTTTTTCTTAACTTTCACCAAACATGTCATTATTTATTCATAAATTTTTTTAGACAAATACTAACGCATCTCATCCATTTCATCAGGTCTGGACTGTAAAAGGGTATTGTCTGTTGAGAGGGTCGCTGTTGATGTCGTTATATCAGGTGATGAGCAGATAACTGATGCACCAGTGCTGCTTTGAGTCATGTGGTCACTCGGCATATATGATTGTGCAGAAGTGGAGCTACCACATGGAAATCTTGAAAAAGATTGAATGAACACACGTTTTAGCACACATATTAAGAAAAAAACAAAACATTTTATACAGTTTGATTATCACACTTGCATCATCCAAAAAAGAAAACTCATACACAGTGGTCATGTGTCAAATTATGTACAATTTTATATCTTGAAAATGTACCTGACGATTTACATGAAGAAATTTACGCTTTATTTATATATTTTTTATTTTTTTCTTAAAGAGCTCAGTATTGTTCATTCGGAAATGTCATCATCATTGCTCTTTATTTATTTTTATTTATTTTTATTATTTTTATTTTTTTTGTGTGTGTGTGTGTATTTGTTAGCTCACCAAAAAAACCTATTAGAAAAAATCTCATACCGTTCACCTAAACCGAACACCGCCGTCAGGAGACCCGAGGGGACCAAAGAAAACCAAGGAAGGTGAAATCCAGCACCGACAGACACCAGCCTCCACCGATTCAATGACCTGAGGAGGAAACAGATTGTGTCTGAGTTTCGGTAGATGCTGGTGTGGTGGATCTGGCATGCTTGAAAATCTCCACCAAAGAGGGGAGCCGTTGACCCCTGCCGGAACAGAGCAAGCGCAACACCTCAGGGCCCCCCAGGCCGCGGCAGCGCCAAAGGACGACCCCCGGGCCCCGCCAGGGCCACCGGCCGAAGAGCAATCCCAGGAGCAGGAGCGCCCCCCGCCCCAACACGGCCCGCGCCCCCGACCCAACGCAGCAGAACGGGGCACTGCAGGCCCGCCAGGCACCCCACCGGCCCCCAACCCCCGCACCCCCCGCCCCCCATCCACCCCCGCCACCCACCCCAACCCAGCCCCAGCCGCCCCCAGGTCCCCAATCCCCCAGACACCCCACCACCCCCACAACCCCCACCACCGCCCCCGGCGCCGAAGAGGGGCCCGACAGCGGAGCGGAGAGGGCAGCCGCGCCCACCCCACCCCCCGCCGTGTGGAGGGACGGAACACCGGGGGCAGAAGGAGGAGATGGGGGCACCGGAGGGCGGCCGACACCCCCGAACCCCAGGCCCAGCGGGGGAAGGCCCCGGTCGTCACCCCAGCGTTCTTTGTGAAAGTTAACCCCTGTTACTGAGTCCGCCAGCTCGCCGACTGGCGAACTCTACCCCTAAGGGGAAATTTACGCTTTACATTTACATAATTACTTCTAAATCATGTTCTGCTGTCGGGACCGTTTCGTCTTCACAATCATCCTTCGTCTATGGAAAATATGGAATCAAATGAATATAATTTTCATAAGACAAACTTGACAGTTCCACCGAAAAAGCCAAATGTTCATAGACAGGTGCCTGTGACAGGAGTTTAAAAAAGAAGTAATTTGACAAAAAAATTGCTATGCTTAAAATGACTTTTATCTGTTAACCCTGTGATTTTTAACAAGTGTGCGGTGAGAAATCGTCAGGTTTTCTAGTGGAAAATAATCAAATGTCAATTACTAGTTAATAAAAAAAAAAGTATATTTTTTTATTGATTTATAGCAACCAGCACGTATAGTAGCAGATATGGGCAACATGCCACGGACTTCCAACTTCTGTAACGCTGTTTACGGTTACTGTTGCGACATATAGGTTGCGCCCCAATAATTGCACTTCCACCCTTGTGCCCCTCAATTGAACGTTGCCGTTGATAGGTGTGAGTGGAGTGTGTAGGCCAGGGTGTCTCAGTTCTCCAAAGCACTTCGGAGAACTGAAACACCCTACACACGAAAACAGCATAGGTGTCTGACTTACTCAATGCTGACTGAAAAAGAAGTGGGTATACTCAGTATACCCGCGTATACCCTGGACTTCACCACTGGGTGTTATCAAGGGCTTAAAGTTAAAAATAAAATCCTGAGCCTGAACTTTTCCAGGGAGCGGTGGTGCAGTGTCCAACATGCCGATTCGTTGTTCGACCGGCATCAAGCCATTACTATTTGATTTGTCGCCGTGGATGGACTGAGCATTTGGGAAACTCATTAAATTCCCAATTGCAAAAGCGTCAGGTCATCTCTTTCATTATCCATTTATATTATGTATGGTACAGTATAGCATCCCCTCTAGTGCTGCAGCTATCAAATATTTAGGTATTCAAACATCATATGGAAAATTCTATTGAATAATCAGGTATTTGGATTAAATATAAATATTTTCGCACGGTGAAAGAACAATTATGAATAAAGAAGACAATAAAAATATATTCCCACTTACTAATGATCGACCAACTTTCATTTCTAGATAATCAACTTTTTTGTTTTACTTAAATTTAAATTGTGCTTAACAGCACATTATTTTCCTCTCTAGAAAGTTTGGGAGATTTTACAAAAATCTCTCCCCATGGATTGAACTTCCGTTAAATATTAGGACACTTTCATCTCTACCCACTCTTAAAACACACTTACTTACCTACTTTTTTTTCATTTAATTGACTTATTCATTTACCCGCTTAAGATAATTATTGATTTTTTTGGTGATATTTTTGTTTTACCTCTTTACACACTTTTATATCCGCTGTCGCACACACTTGTTTTTCCCACGGACTCTTAGAAACAACCCCCAAACACTTCCACCTTGCCAGCGCTTCTGCAGAGCGTGAGAGCGTGCAAACGCCTGACGTCACGCTCAAGGAGAAACCTTACGTTTCCGTCCCGAAACCGTCATCATTATTTGACAAAACAGGAAAAATAGGGGCAACAGCCATTGTGCCACAGTAGTGCCTCCTGTCCTTTAACATTTTTCTTAAGCATGTGTGGGTGATAAATATGGTTGTTTTAACACTCCAAAATTTGACATGCGCCTTTAAGTTACGTGAACTTCCTGCCACGCATATTCAGCCAACATTCAGCCAGTCACGAATGTACGTATGGATGTAGGCCGTGTGCCTCACAATGAACTGAAATAATAAGTAGAGCCATTATCATTGGCCAGTAAAGGAGTAGTCAAATACAACAAAAATCAAACCAAGTGCAGAGTAGACTGAGCTTTGCACTATATTAGAGCTGGGTACGAAAAGATAGCCCTTAGACTACAAAGATAAAGGGAAAAAATGCTACCACAGCTGAGCAAATGTAATAATTTGATTTTATCTATTAGGGAAACATTTGTAAAGACAACTTACATGAGCTCTACAGGACTCAATGTGGACCTGGATCAAGGGCAATGGAACCATCTGGCCACAGGTCATGCATCCATTTTTGGGCATTTTGTTGAACTCAGCAGCATCATACGGCAGTGGGGTAGTATCTATTTCTTCTTGAAGAGGGACAATGTACAGCACATTTTTCCCATTGTTCGAAGAAGTTTTGAGAGATTTGGCAGTGTATCTTTGTGAACCTTGAGCCACAGGATTTAATCTTCTTTGTCCACCGCCTCCTTAAAAAGTAAGAAAAACAAACAAAGAAACTGTCATGTCTGGGAAGATCTGGTTTTGGTTGAGGGTCCCGATTGGTCCTGAGTGGGTTCCAGCCTTTCCGCGGGTTGACCAATCCGGGCCCTCGGCCACTTGTGCCTGGCCCCAGGTGTGGCGAGTTACCCAATTAGTGTGGGTGTATTTAGTTCCCGGGTGGTGATCAGTCGGCGTGCGATCATTGCCGCTTGTCACGGTCACCACCGGAGTTCTGGCTGTCAGTTTGATTTTGTAACTTTTCAGTTTGTTGTTTAGTTAGCATTAACCAGTACCCTGGTTAGTGTTTTCTGAAAAATAAAGCACGCCAGTCTCGCTCCTGCTGTGGTTCTCCTGCCTCCCTGCATTTTGGGTCCTCCACTTCACACGCCGACAGACACCACACCGCCCCGTGACCACACCGTAACAGAAACTATACAAATTTGAAGGACTTTCATCAACAAACAAAATATACCACCATAACCTTTTCAGATATTCACAAAAAATATATATATTTGTGATATGCCGCAAACTATCGGTAGTTTGCAATTCCACTGATCACAAACAGTTGTGGCGATTACTTGACTACTTAGATCATGTTCAGAATAATAACGCATCACCAACTTGCTGCAGTTAAATAACCATCATTACTTTACAGCTTCAATTCGTTGGTGTATGCACATAATTATAATAAAGACAATTACTATGATGGTTAAATTTGCAGCTTGTAACAGCATTCCAGACATTAATAAATAAAATGTTACACTCACAATTAATTCAACTACGCAAAGTTGCAATAATACTAGGAAACCATTCTGTGGCATTAGTAGGCATAATTTAGAAGTATTAAATTGATCAACAAAATTAAAAAAAGAGGTATGTACCTGAAAGGGGGGGATTTTCAAAGATTATGAGTTTCTGCTGAGGCCTTGTGACAAATATGTCATGTTTTGTAACTTTCAGTGTTTTCATTGACAATTGTGATGCTACGTCAAAATGGCAGTCATATACTGCATATGGTTTGGAGTCAGATTTATCCCACTGGGAGTGACCCAGTTCTGGCCTAAAAGCGTTAGAGGCAAATGTAAACAGCAAAGATTGCTGATTACAGTAATTTATTTGTTCTGGTTAATACAGTCATTCCAAAACACATTGTGTCACGTGAACATATTATATCATGTATTTACTGTGCATTTTCCTTGAACGCTTTGAGGTCGGAACTGACAATCTAAGTGGGATAAATCCGATTTTCCACTTTCCTCAAGTGCAGAAATTATCGTTGGTGAAATGAAGCTTTCCACTCGTTGAAAAGTATTAGACTTTGGATCGTCGTAATTTGATTTGTGAGGATTGTTTTGTTTTGAGAACGTGAAAAACTATAATTTTAACAATATGCCTGCTTTGTATGCTTGTCACGTTGTTGTCACGGTGTTACATTGTGGAAATATAAGAGATGCCAGAACTTCGGAATTGTCAATTTGAGTTCGTAAACGGAGAAAGTTGTGAGCAAGCATGTGTGTTCCTGTTTTGATGTTAACTACGGGCGTACAGTAGCTTTGTTTTAGCTGTTAAAAAACACGAGTTAACTGACTAATGTTTACATTACACGTGGCAGTGTGTTAGCGCACCAAACAGGACATCGTGTACCATTACATCAAACACACATGACAACCTGTGTGTGCTCAGGCTATCTTACTGACACGAATGTACCAATGGATTCAGGCATCATCCGCAACGTGCTTTTCTTTTTATATATCACATTTGATAATGCAATTAATTGTCCATGTAGTCATGATTAACCAACTTATCTTAATTTGCAACAACTGGCAGCGTTGAACCTGAACAAGTTAAACGAACAAAAGCCCATTAATGCATGTATATTGCTGCCCGATGCACACTTAAGTTAGTGTGGTTAATTATGGCATCTGAGAATGGCAGTTCATTTTCATTATACACTGCCAGGTTTCACTAGACATCAATGAGAAAAGCTGTAAACAAGGCTTCAGATGAAGGGGACCAAATGCCTTATTTGGCAACCACAGCCTCGAAGTGTCACACTGTCGGATAATTTAGAGCTTGGTATAAAAAACAAAATTAAATCAAAGAAAATTGAAGTATGTATTGTTAGAGTTTACAATATTTGTATTCTACTCTTTGCGTGTTCAATTAACTGAATGGTGAGATTCTGTCCCTTTGCAAAGGTATTATAATTATCAGAAGCTTCTGATCACACAAATGAAGTCACCCAAGCAGTGTTCTGTTCAAAAGTGTGTGTCCCTCCTTCTCCTGCACATCATTATTTATTGAAAAGTGGGTGAATACGAAAAGTCTCCTCTCCCCTCCCATTCATAAAAAGGCAGAAGTTCCCAGGAATACAAATCAGATTAGACCTAAACAATAATAAGTCAGCCTGTCCTTGGACTCGAACGACTGAGACTGGTACAAACTCTACTCCCTCTTTCCCAGGCAAGAGAGACAGATAAGAATACAATAGACAATACTATTCATTGAGCTACACAGCTATAACTAAATCCAAAACGGCTAAAATATAAATTGAAACTGAAAAACAATGTTAATAATTCAACAGTATCCAATGAAGAACCATACCTGTAACTTTTTTAAGAAACCAGCCACCTTGTAAATCTCGCATCCTGGGATATTCTTCTTGGAGCAGTCTGCTTATCTGAAAGTAGTAAGCAAGTGCTGCTGACATAGTTAATTGTTATATGTATAAATTTTCATAAAACTTTGTTAGCTGCAAATGAAAATTAACAGTTTTGCGATATGGTGGAAAATTCAAATGACGGTATCGGGAGGGTAACCAAACAGACCGACCGACATCTTGTGATTATAATTCGTTGTCCGTTTGACAGAGGGAGTCAATGCGCACAAGGATCAGAATTTATTTATTTATTTGCAGTAATTGCGGAGCAGTTTTGCGTATCATGACTTCATTTGAGGAGCAAATTTATTTTTTCCTCTCCTTTTTTTTTCTTTCTTTAAGGAGCGAATTTAGAATTTTGTGGAGCAATTTCTTTTTTCTTTTTGTACCCGGTTAATTCCAGGGACGCTTAGCCTGGCAGAGGGTCAAGAAAAGCCTGGCGGCTCGCCGCTCTATTAAAACGCTGGGGAAAACACTGGTTTCCATTTAGTCTTTTCACGATACCGAAATTTTGACTTTGATACTAAAACCTGCATAAAATACCTCAATGCCGGTACTGAAACGCTAGACAAAACTCTAAAACATCAGCAAAAGCAGCAAAATTAAAACTGGCTAAAGAACTTCAAATTATTTTTACTTATTATTAATTTGAAATATTGGGATGTATACATGTTAAATTTATGTACATACGGTATATATTTATGTTTATACTGTATGTGCTTTCACATTGCATTCTGTATTCTTGAAGTGCTATATTTGACTGCATTTTATGTCATCCGTTTTAAAAATTGGCAATAGTGGCACTCCAATAACTCAATGTAACGTTGCTTGATTGTTCGTGCATGTCTCGGCTCTTCTCCATTTCGCTCCTAATTAGTCGAATGCATCATCAAATACTACAAATTGGGAACAAAATAATTCAAACTCCACTTATTTTTAAGGGAAGTGTCAAAAATGCGTCACAACCTGTGTCTGTTGCTCTGTCAGTCGTCTGAGCTTTTACTATGCATAAGTGTGATATCCTACTGTGTGCCTGTTCATTGAACGCACCGTGCCTAAGTCCACTGCAGGAATGATTGCTGCTTTTTCTTCTGCTTCTTCACGAAAAACATTTGCTCTTGTCACAAAACCTTTCTAAAACTGAAAATTGAAAACCACACGTGTTCTTCGTGTGCTGATTGAAAACATGCGTAGGCAATGCCAATGCTGTTGCATAGCTTACGTGGACGTCCAGCGAGCACTACACTTAATAAGCTTAATTAGCGCTTCATGCTTCTCCACGAGGAGTGCACGTCCAGCAAGCGCTTCAGTGCGTGAAGCTATCTTCCTGCGCCCTCTCGCACACACGCTAAAAGAGGTGTGTCGCTTACTTAAGGCGTTTTCCACATATCGGTAGATAGAAAACAAGAGTTGGCGGGCTGTCTCGTATTTTTTTTTTTAAGTACCGGTACTAAGAAAAAAATTATACCGAGCCGTTTTTGACACCAAAACATAAAGGTACGGTACTGGCACCGGTATCCCGTGCAACACTATTTTCATTACACTTTTGCGAAATACTTGTATTTAGACATGTCTCAAAAACCATGGGAAAGCAAATTTTTTGGGCCGATATTTGCATTTTTTTTAAATTACAGTGTTTCCATTAACAGTTTGCTTTTGCACAATTTGCATTTTGCGCAAATCTGAGGGTAATGGAAACACACATATACAGAAGGAAACAAAACATTAAAAAACAATACAATGGCAAGACTCAAGTGTAGAATTGTCTTTTAGGCTTACCTCTGCGTGATCGGCATTGTCACCCATATTTATGGTCCTCCTCCCAAGACCCGCTTCCAAGAGAAAAGTTTCCTCTTTTGGCGTTTTTTCCAGGTTTGTTGATAAGGTTGGTTGGGTTATTCGAAAATGCTCGTCCTGTTGAGTGTAACAGTAGTAGTAGTACGGCATCATAACTGATAAATTAATATTAAAAATGGAAACTCCCGTTAGTTGTTATGTAACTATTGTATACATATATGCTATACATATAAACTTGCTACCGGTAACTCTCCTAAATTAAACTACATCAGGCTCACAACTTTGCGTTTAGACTACTGCATAACTATTACTTTGACAAGAACCGCACCAGGCCCATGGTGTGCGTGCTGAATACTGTATGCAAAATAGACCTGAAAAGAACTCAGACACTGAGTTGAAGCTACGAGAAGCTCAAGGGAGCGCTGGTGAACTATATGTCGACCACCCACTTAAAAAAAACACACCATTAATGTCAAGACAGTAGCGATATTCCGCTCACCTGCTGCTGCAGCGAAGAGCTGTTGCTCTGATCGGTCATTTTTCTAGAAGGCAAAACAAGATAAAGAACACTATGGAGTCAAATGTGTACATACATAACATCGATTGGGTGCATCTTCCCTCCAGTACCTGTCAATGGCGCATATGTGAGCTACATGAATTCGTTTGTTAGCCAGCTAACTAATACAAGAAATAACAATTTTAACCAACACAGGGGAGCAGCGCACTGCACCATTCTTGGCATATAATGAAGTAGTTTAGTTGTTCATTGTTGTCATATAGCCACAATATTCCAAAGCATGAGATGAAATTACGTCCGTGGCGCCAGAAATGACGATAATGACTAGACTGCTTTAGCATGAAATCAAATGCCAGCTAGCTAGAAAGCTAAATATGTGATGCTAATCATAAAAACAGGTTGGATGACCATCGTCAATATTTGAAAGAATGATGAAGTAACATAATACTTACCTTGTAATAGCAAAAACCAAAAGAGACTGAAGTATTCTTAATATGTATGTTGGTTGGCGACGATGTGTCCTGCTTGTATCCTTCCGCGAGTCCCGCCACCGTCGTTCGCTAAACCAATGAGGTTGCGCTCCAATCCGCTCAAATCCTTCTCACTTGATTGGTCAAAACAACCCTTCATTACACCAGAGCCCGCCCCCTTCTTTACGAGTACAAATCACGGCGCTCTACAAGTACAAATTAGTTTTGCTCCATTTGTAGCGCGACAAATGGGGCAAAACTCACGTCACTGAACAGCAGCAGAAAACCCACTTGTGACTCCTAGTGGAGACTTCTTTGACTACAAGTTGTCATTTCTACAGGTACAAATCACAACTTTTACAGATACAAATTTATAGTTTTTGTACAGGTACAAAAAATTTTTTGTACAGATTACAAATCATGACTTTTACAGGTACAAATTTGTTTTTACAGATACAAATTTGTTTTACACATACACATTTTTTTTTTACAGGTACAAATTTCTTTTACAGACACAAATTTGTTTTTTTACAGGCACACATTTTTTTTACAGATACAAATCACGACTTTTACAGATACAAATTTAGACTTTTTTCTACAGGTACAAATTTTTTGCACAAGTTAGTTTTGCACCATATTTACCTCCATATTTGAACGTTGTGTTATCCGGCTGCTGTTTTAACAAGATAGGTAAAGTTAAGTGCTAGACATGGTAGCCTACATGCTAACTACACCTGCTAGCGCTAGCTAGAGCTAGCAGATCTCACTTTAAGGTTTTAATGTGCAGTAAAAGAAAACAAAAACAAAGAAAAGTTTGAGTAGGCTCTAAATCTCAATTGTGTATATCCCTCGTTGCTACAATATACAGTAAGGTTTTTGTCTATTCTGTCATCGTCGTGGTGGGGGTGGGGGAGGGGGGCGTCGGTTGTTGAGTGGCGTGTCCTGCTCGACCGTGTCGCGGAGCGGCGCCGATGAGGGATTTTGGAAGTATTTTACACTGTTAAATGACCTTCATTGATTGACTACAGCACACATTTGTAAATTGTCAAAGCTGCCTTTATTTTCCCCCTTGAAAGATTACCGTTGGTTTCTGTAGCGATCGTTTTTTTCACGGCCATCCAGAATATCCATCCATTTTGCCAAACCGTTTCACCTCATGGAAATTAATCTAAAAGAAAAAAAAAGTAACAATGTTATTACAATACCGTTTTCTTTGTTAATAAGTAAACAAGGAAGTCTATAGTGGATCCATTTTTTTCTATTGTTGAGGATTTATTCAAGGCTCTGCATTATTTATAATCAATGAACTATACAATGTGTGATGTTACTATACTTCAATTGATGACGGTTTCTTATTTTTATTACAATGACACCACTGCCTCATTAGACTCAATGTACATTTTTAATGTTTCATACACATCTGAGATTAACTACAAATTTTATCTTGAATCTTTTAGCGATCCGCTGAGCACTGTGCGAATTGGAAAGCTGCTGACCGTGATACTTGGATTTCAAACCTTCAGCACCGCCTTGGACTTCCACCTCATCTACCTGCTTCCATCTTGCCCTCAAACAACATAATACATATATAAGATCTACATCACAGAGTCTAGAACGCAAATACAGCTGAACTTGCACTCAACAGCACATTACAAACACTCTAATATCATTACTTTACTATTTTGTTGTGTTTAAATTGATTTCCTTTTTTTACTGCCAGTTTACTTTTGACTTTGTCTTGGGAAGTTTTTTTTCTTTTCTTTTTGCTTACAGTAAAGGTAGCTGTAGCAGCATGCCGCGGAAGGGGAAGCGTTCCGAGGCAGCCAAGCGCCGATGGAAGAAGCTGGACCTTGCTGCTCCGGAACTGAGCCCAAACATCGCACCCCAGCAGGTACTTTGCCTCTATTCAATTCTGCACTTGGCGGTGGTGTATTCTGTGTTGAGTTATTTTGAGTCACACTGCTAGGTCCTCAATGTGCTGTATATTTTGTTTTCAGCCTCGGTCCCCACCCTCTGCCACCAGTGATGGGACCACGATGCAGTCTCCAGTTTTTTATTTAGAAGGCCAGAGTCCGAACTTCAGCTCCAGCCAGTCGGCTCGCCACTGTGGACGCCCGCTCCCCACCGCATACCTCTACTGTGGCTGCCCACCAGGTATGTTCCACAGCAGGCAAAATGCAATTAACTTTGTTAATGTGCAATACACATTATTTCCGGCTACAAATATAGAGTCAAGCAGAAAAAAATGCTAAAATGCTTATGTTAAAAGCAGTCTGTGTATTCAAGACACTCATTAGTAATGTAAAAAAAATCCTTTATTTAAAATGGACTACCAACATGTTTCAACACAAGATTGTCTTCACCAGGGCATAGTTTGACAAATATAGAGTGTATGACTGAGCGATATTTGTGCATTGCTTTATTCATGTCAAACTAATTCTGAATTTAATTGTGATGAAGTCTGTTTTCTACAAGATTTCAAAAATTTTACTGATGTCAAAAATAAACTCACTAACATTGATCACAAATTTGTGAGGTGCCGAGCCCGGACACAGATATTTCACATGGTTTCTTTTAAGTTACATAGACCAGATGTAAATAATAATAACTAAGACGGTTATATTTAACAACTAATGTTTTGTTTTAGACTTCATGTCTATCTAAACAGTGTATGTCATTGTTTTGTCAAAAACATATTTCTATATACTTCCTTTATACTATAATCTAATCTGGTACAATCTGCTGCCTTTCTGCTCATGTATTTGATCAGAAAATTCTAGCAAAATTGAGCAATTGTGACTGTATTTCAGACACAAACAAAAGTATCAGTTAAGTCCTTGAATCTCTTTTGTGATTAAGAATTTCATTAATAAACCTGGCCTGAATTAACATCACTTGTATGTACAAAATACCTGGTCAATTTTAATTGAAACTAATTTAACCATTACAACCTATGTTTGCTTTTTACTCTATATTATGGTGACTGTCATGTTTTGGGTTCTGTTTTCCTTGTGTGTCTCCCTTGGTCTTGTTTAAGTGTGATCCTGCCCTTCCTCGTGTGATCCAATCAGTGCCCTCAGCCACTTGTGTCTTGCCCCAGGTGTGTCTTGTTGTGTCGTTAGTCTGTGTATTTAGTCTGCTGTCTCCCCTCTGTCTGTGTCGGGTCATTGTTGTATTTCCCCCTGTGATGCTGCCCGTTTTTGCCTTGTTTTCTCCATATTATGTTTTTCCGTGCAATTTAGATCTCACCTTTTGTTTTGTAGAAATTAAAATCCCCTTTTTGATTGAGCCTCTGCCTCCTCGCCCTGTCTTCCCGCATTTGGGTCCTCAAGCTTCCCCTCCTTGACAGACTGCACATGCCTACAATTGTGTAATGTCTATGCTTTATGTTTTAGGTGTCCCCTGTTGGTGCCAAGGCTCTGGTACCAGGTCAGTCATAATTTTAGTTGCTTTTGCAGCAGTTTTACAATTGATTATTTTAAACAATTCCAATATTTTGCAGGTTCATATACACTCAAAGTGGAACATGTACTTGTACTGTGCATTGTCAGCAATTGAAGTTGAGACTTGACATGGTATTCTGTGTGTGCATCATTTTAGGCAGAGGCACTGGCTGGCGCCACAGAGTTCGGGAATGGCCAGTTTCAGCTGTGACTGGGCGGAGGCACAAACTGGTCATTCCAGCACTGAACCAGGACAACACGGTATGTTTTATAATCAACTCTGCCTTTATAACAAATTAACAACCTTCATTTGTGTCTATTTTTTTAAATTACCTCTTTCCTTTTTTCAATTACTACTTTTTTTTTTTTCTTTTGTAATAGTTTGTCCTGGTTGTTGGTGACTCCCACCTGCGAGCCATTGCCGATGGGGTTGTGAAGATGCCGGAGGGACGTTTCTCGTTTGCCGTGATGTCCACCCCGGGTGCCAGGGCCTCCGAGTTGCGTGCTGAGGTGCTGAATGCTGTTCTGCCTCGGTCACCCGAGGTGGTCTGCATTTTGGCTCCCAGCAACAACTTGGGCCGCCCCATCGCTGAGGCAGCGGCTGACTTTGGCCAGCTCTTGCACACCGTCTGCAGCCGCTGGCCCAACGTAAGTTCACACATTTCCTTTATATAGATCATACATTTACATTTCAAGTATGTACTTGCATATGTCAAATATGTTCTGTTTAAAATACATTTCAGCCTTTTCCCGTAGTTAAACAGTTAATGAATATTGAAGGATGGAATATGAATGAAAGTTCATCTTGCTCCAGATGTATATTTTACAGTTTTAAACTTTGTGCAGGTCGTTGTGCTGGACTTCCCCCCTCGTCTGAACGTCGAGCTGGCCCAGCAGGACCTTCTTCGCCAGGAGTACAACCGGGTGGCAGCACTTATGGGTACGTTTCATGTTGAAAATTGTTTTCACACACAAAGTGTTCTACTTTTCTTTAAGTCACCTCCTGATCTGATTTCATTGGTGTCTCAGCGGGGGACTCTTGGGCTAATGTTTTTTTTTCTTTGTTACTGTAGGTATTCGCTACCTATCTGTTGCTGGCCACTTCCCGCTGTCACATCTTCACTTGTGGTGTAGAGACGGGGTAAGTACATTAATTGCTGCAAAAAACAAACAAACATTTTATTAGTGCTCCTCCTATCAAAAGTATGTTTGTAGATGTATAATATTTTTTCTGATCATGTCTGGAAGGTACACCTCAGTGACAGCGATGGGATGTCGGTGCTTGCGCGGTTGCTGTGGGCTGCCGTCAACCTGCGGATGGAGAGGACTGCACCACCTGCACCGGCTGCTCCTCAGCGTTCGCCACCAGCTCGAGTGTTCAGACCAAAAGTGGTTGTTAAGGGTGAGGTCACTGCGCCTCAGCCTTCCAACCCTTTTGACTGGACACTCGTCGGGAAGGCCAAGGAGGTAAACGCAAGCCTAACATGTTTTTGAAAACCTTAAATTTTATGAATGTGTGTGTTGCAATAATGTCACTAGTCATTTCAGAGCAGCTCGGTTGTGGACTCTGAGGTCACCTGTGGGCCCACTGGGTGGATGGGCACTCTCCAGGTTTGTGATGGTGATCATGGATTCATTCAGCCTTTTACCATGGCACATGTTAAAATTCTATTTCTCTATTTCTATTTTGTTGTGTTTTTTACAGTGCAACATCCCATTGAACCCTCTCTGGTTCAGCCCACCCATGTTGGAGGCGATGGACAAGCGGTCTCCAGCTCATCTTTCCAGCCCTGAGGACTGCCCAGGATCCAAAGGATAAGAAGGTATTTACGTTTTCCTATTTTGTTTGCCCGTTATGTTTACATATCTATCTTCATGACAAAAAAAAAAGTATAGTTAATTGTCCATTCTTGTCGTAACAATGCTTCGCAGTAAAAGCAAAAAAAATAAAAATATTTAATAATATATATCTCTCTATCTCTATCCACCGCAGGGCACAGACGACAGCAGCCAGCCCATAAGAGCACACGGAGAGAGCACCAGGTTTGCATTGCATTCTTATCAGCCCTGAGAAGTCTTACTTAAAATCACAAACAGAAATTAGTGACCCTTCACACAAGTGCTGTGTTAAAAAATTATTGTTTGCTTGTCGTTTCAGCCAGAGGAAAGGCCAGCCCCTGCGGAGGTTCCTTCCAGACCATCATCGCCCCGTCGTCCTGGGACTGAGGTAATTTTTTTTATACTCACAACATTAACCATTAACATATGAAATGTTTAAAATTATATTAGTTAGAATTTAAGATAATTAAAATGGTTTCAATCATTTCAGGATCCTGCTGTGGGACTTCCTCAACGCACGCTATCCGTGAGGGCCACACATTCACAGATGGATGAAAGGTACTCAAGTTTTTCTCGCAACCACCAGTGTACTTGTATGGCTCTCACTTTCTTGGCCTTCCATGCTGAGGGGTTGCAGTTTAATTCGCTTGAACTTGACAGAGTGCTTGAACACGGGGACTCTCTTTACGTGGGTGCTAAACAGCAATTGATTTTGGACCATAACTTTGGGAATGATCACTTGACTGTCGAGGAGATGCCAAAACAAGTCATGACGGACACCAATGTCTATAATGTACAGATGCATGAGCTCAGCGTTGGTTATGTCATAGATGACGGTCATTCCCAAAGAGACTTGGGATTGTCTCTTGGAGCTCAGCTTGAGTGCTTGTCACAAAATGTCACTCTTGCTTTCTTGATTGTGAATCCAGAGTGTTTTGCAGTATTCCGTGACAGATCAGGATACTTTGGGTTATTTGATTCACATTCCAGATCTGAAGTGGGCTTGCCACACCCAAACGGAACTGCAATTATGTTGAGTTTTTCTCACTTGTGTGGCTTGGTTGAGCATTTGCGTCAGCTTTTTGAAGGACATAGCCGGTTTGCAACCTATGAGTTTGTGCCAGTCTCTTTTCATATTGATGGCAGTTCCATTAAGACTCATCGGGATTCTACTACAACCATATCAAAGGCAAATGAAGAGCTACTAATTGAATTAGGTGAATCCCCAAGTAAAGCGATACAACTTGTGATCGGTATTGTACCAAATCAAGAGCTACATAGTGCGGTACATGTTGAGCCAAATAGCCAAGCAAGTCAAATTAATGAGAGTCAAAATATTCCGGAACCTCAGCAAGGACTCAAACTGCTGCATGTTAATATAGATCTTTCTAAATGGAGTAAAAGTCAGCGTGCAAAACATTTATATAGAGAACGTCAACCCATTCGTAAGTGCCAAAGAAAACTTTCAATTACATCTAATTCTAAATATCACAGTGATCCTTGCGTTAAGGAAAAAAGAAGCTCTATCAGAAGAATAGATACAACAGTGATTCTGCTTTTAAGGCAAAACGGCAGCAATATCTGATTGATAAATACCAACACGATCTTGCTTTTCAGCAAAAGCGGAAGATATTGATGAAAAGGTACATAAGAGATAAATACAGAAATGACCTTTCTTTTCAAAGTAAACAAAAACAATACTTGCGAGAGGTACAAAAATGACCTTTCTTTTCAAAGTAAACAAAAACATTACTTGCGAGAGAGGTACAAAAAGGATATATCTTTTCAGAGTCAACAGAAAAATTACATGGGAGAAAGGTACCAAAAAGATTCAGCTTTCAGGTTCTCTCATATTAGGCGCTGTTTACAAAACAAAGAGGACAGGCGTGATTCAAACGCGCTAAAACGTATTCGCCACAAGTTAAATTGTGCTGTGAAAATAATAAGGAAATATAGTCACATCATTCCCCAGTGTCAGGAAATTGAGCAGGGTCAGGCCAACGGTGTAGTAGACGTCTCTGTGGAAATGAAGCAGGCACTCGTAGATCCAGAAATGGAAGCCACCATCGCTTCTTTCCGGGAAAGGGTTCGGCATGGGCCGACGTATATCTGCACAGTGTGCCACCGTGCGCTTTTCCCCAATCAAGTAAAGCATTGCAAACGAGCCAGATACACCAAAGATGTTGATGTGGCGTTTGCGTGCTTGACAGGCCAGTTTGTTCACACTTGTAGTTGCCCCGCCCCATGTACCGTTGCTCAAGAACGGATGCAGGAGTGGATTTGTTATACCTGTGACAACCATCTGTTCAGAGGTGGCATGCCACCCCAGGCGGTGGCAAATAACTTGGCACTGGCACCCATTCCCGAAGAGCTGTCGGAATTAAATGTACTTGAACGACAGCTAATTGCAAAAATCATCCCTTTTGCAAAGATTGTTGCGTTGCCCAAAGGACGGCAAAGAGCCGTACACGGTTCTGTGGTGTGCGTTCCATCAGAGATGGAAGCCACAGTGAACTCCCTCCCAAGGCCGCGCAGTGAGGCCCAGCTTCTCCAGGTGAAGCTGAAGCGCCGCATTGTGTACAAAGGTTACCAGCATTTTTACACTGTCAACATGACAAATGTCTTGGCAGCACTGACGATACTGAAACGCATTCATCCAGAATACAAAACTGTATCTATAGATGAAAGCGCTCAGTTTGAAAGTCTCCAAGAAGAGGAAGACGAGGGGGTAGGAGAAGAGAACATCCCTGAGGCCGATGCACAGCCAGAGAGCAGCGACACCCCCGCAAACAAAGAGCAACAGACTCCCCAAGAGAGCAAAGAGGAGCTCAGGCCGGGCTTGACGCTCGACACCTGTATGCAGCCTCCTGACATCGCGCAGGAAAAGCTGTCATATGGGGACGGCATATTTAGCATCGCTCCTGCCCAAGGAAACAAGCCGGTGGGATTTTTTGCCGTGCCAAACCTCGAAGCCATGGCCTTTCCCGTTCAGTTCCCAACAGGACAGAACTCACTCGATGAGGCGAGAGAAATTAAGCTGTCACCCAGTTTGTATTTCAATGCAAGGTTATTCTCCGTTGACACTCGATTTGCCAAAGATCAAAGTTACCTTTTATTTGCGCAGTTTGTGACAGAAACGCATCTGGCCACCAACAGCATGTCCATTCAGGCCCGCAAGGGGATAGCCCTCACTTGGGATGGGAGGAAGATTTCAAACCGGATGCTTCAGGACAAAGACGAACTGGAGAAGCTCATCCAAAGAGAGCATGCGATGCGCTTCATGCAGCCCTTGAGAGGCACGCCGGCTTTTTGGGAGGGTGCCCTTAGGGACCTCCATGCAATGACCAGGCAGTTGGGCAAGCCCACATTCTTCCTTACCTTTTCTGCTGCGGAAATGAGATGGCCCGAAGTAATCGAAATAGTCAAAGCGCAGCAAGGCGAACAAGGGGACTTTTCCCATCTCGACTGGAATGCCAAATGCCATGTTCTTCGCAGCAATCCGGTCACAGTGATGCGCCTTTTTGAGAAAAGGATGGATGCTCTTATGGCATTCATCCTGTCTCCCGCACAGCCCCTCGGTCCGGTAGAAGACCACTTCTATCGTGTGGAATTTCAAGCCAGGGGAAGTCCGCACGCTCACATGCTGCTCTGGATTAAGGGTGCGCCAGTCATCGAAGAACCCGACCCCAGATGTTGTCAAGAAGCCATTGACTTCATCGACAAGTACATCACTTGCAAAATACCAGACCCGATTGAGGACCCTGAACTGCACGACATTGTCACCAGCGTTCAGGCACACAGCAAAAACCACACAAAGTCTTGTCGGAAAGGAAACGTTTCTTGCAGATTTGGGTACCCCAAACTGCCGATGGACCAAACCACCATCACGTTGCCATTCCAGACGGAGACTGAAGACGTCCCAACGGACAAGAGTGTGGAAGGCCAGCATAGGAAGCAGGCGGCCAAATCGGCGCGCCTCACCGAAAAACAAAGGGAGGCTAAAGAAGAGCTCAAACGCATCAGAGAGATCCTCATGGACGCGGATGTCCCGCAGGACTTGCCGGAGCTTCTCAAAAAGGCCAATTTGACAATGGACAGCTACAAGGACAGCGTCACTAATCTGACCTCCGGAATGGTTGTCATGTTGAAGCGTGCTCCAACGGAAAGCTGGATCAATGCTTACAACCCACATCTGCTGCGGGCATGGAACGCCAACATGGATATTCAGTACGTGCTCGATGACGTCGCGTGTCTCATGTACATGATGTCGTACATTTCCAAACCGGAGCACGAGATGTCCGAGTTCCTCACGTCTGTCGTCAAAGACTTGAAGACAAAGCCTCTTGTCGACAAAAAGGACGAGATGAGGAAAATAATGGCGGCGTATTCCAAGCACAGAGAGGTGAGCGCTCAAGAAGCGGTGGCGCGGACATGCAGTCTCCCTCTGAAGAAGTGCTCGCGCAGCGTAGTTTTCATCCAGACTGCTGAGGATGGCGTGAAATTGAGTCTACCCATGAGTAGACTGAGGACCATGCATCCGGACGCAGACAACGTGTGGATGTCTGGTCTGCCAGACAAATATGTGGCAAGACCTAGAACGGCAATGTTTGAGCGGATGTGTCTCGCCGAATTCGCATCCGAATACCGGGTCGTCTACGGTCAGCAGATTGAGGGCAAGAATGTCATTCCCCTCTCACACGGCAAGGGATTCATCCAGAAGCGGATTGGAAAAGATGCCGTCATCAGATTCACTCGCTTCTCAATCAAAAAGTATGCTGAGAAGTATTACAGGACCCATCTTAAATTGTACCTCCCCCACAGAGACGACGCCGAGCTCAGGTCTGAAAACCTCAAAACGTACGAGGAGTTCTACGGTGCCCGGGAATCAAAGTTCGGTCGGGTGCGGGCTATATTCGACCGCAATCGGGGGCGGTACGAAGGACGGGGAAAGACCGTGGACAATGCCTTCGAAAAATTGAAAGAGCTTCGTGCGGTTCTCAACGCGTGGAGCACTTTTGCGCCGGAGGTAGAAGCAGAGCGTTTGGAGTGTGCCGCCGAACGCGAATCTAATCCGTTACAGGAAGACCCGCAAGATGAGGTTCCGGCCTACCAGGACGCTCCTGGTAGCGGCGCGGCCTTGCCGGTGTTTGAGGCGCCGAATTTGTGAGGAACATGTACCGCAGTCTCAATGAAACGCAAGCGTCCGTCTTCTACGCTGTGCGCGAGTGGTGTTTGAAACGTGTTTCGGATCGTCTCCTCGAGCCCTTCTTTTATTTCATCTCCGGAGGAGCTGGCTGTGATAAATCGCATGTCATCAAGTGCATTTACCAGGAGGCCAGTAAGATTCTCCGCCAGCTTCCCAGGTTCCGCGACGAAGCGGATATGGCCAAGCCTGCTGTGCTGCTGACATCGTTTACTGGCACGGCGGCTTACAACATCTCAGGGAAAACGCTTCATTCCCTCTTGAAACTTCCCAGGACTCTAAAGCCTCCTTACCAGGCGCTGGGGAATACGTTGGACGCATTGAGAGCAACCCTTTGTAACGTGGAAATTTTGATCATCGACGAGATTTCCATGGTCTCCAAGGAACTGCATATCTTTGCCACCAATAAAGAGGTGGATAGGCACAATGCAGCAACTGTGGCTGCTCTCAAATTGACTGTGGTCAATATTCCCGCAGAGGACTACAGGAAGAGCCCACGGTCGGGGGCGATGGTCACCGTGACCAAAGTGATCATGGGGTCGAGAAGGGATCTACCGGATGCTCTTCAAGCTGGTGTAGGAGCACGGGTTATGCTTCTTCGGAATTTGGATGTCGAGGACGGATTGGTGAACGGGACCTTTGGCACAATAGGCAACATTGTTCAAAGCGCCCCAAAGGGGTCGGCGGAGAAAGTGACCTTGCTCGGACTGAGGCTAGACAATCCCGAAGCGGGCCAGAAATTGCGCCATAAAATTCTGGGGCCGACGGATGACTTGGTCTATATCGAAAGGTCGGAGGAAAACCTGGGCATGAAAGGCGTGGTCAGGCGGCAATTCCCCATGAAGCTTGCCTTTGGATGCACGGCTCACAAAGTGCAAGGCATGACGATGACTTCTGCAGTGGTGTCTCTTAAGCGTGTGTTTGAACCTGGAATGGCCTATGTTGCCCTAAGCCGCACGACGTCACTTCAGGGATTGAGGGTCATAGACTTTGACGAATCCAAAATCTATGCCAATCCCAACGTCACGACGGCAATGGACAGTATGACGCGCGCTTCTTTCCAAAGTACAAGACCATTGTTGTACTTATTCAAAATGCCGCAAACTGCTTTTCCCACCTTGACCATTGTTCATCACAACACCGAGGGGCTTCCATCTCATATTGACGACTTAAAGTCTCATCATGAGTTGAGGCTGGCAGATGTCCTTTGCCTCACTGAAACTCATTTGTCTGGATCCTTCTTCCCCATCCATCCATCCATTTTCTGTACCGCTTGTCCTCACAAGGGTCGCGGGGGTTGCTGGAGCCTATCCCAGCTGGCTTCGGGCAGTAGGCGGGGTACACCCTGAACTGGTTGCCAGCCAATCGCACCTTTCTTCCAAACCTTGGAAGTTTCTTGGATGCCTTGGCCGTGATGGACTGCCAGCCTATTGTTGTTTGCGGAGACTTTAATGAGGATTTACTTTCAAAGGGAAAGAAATCCATTCTGGACTTGTTTCAGTCCAGAGGCTTTTCACAGCTGATCACCCAGGCCACAACTGGAAAGCAGACACTGATTGATCACATTTACATATCTCGCCCAGATTGTTGTGTTCAATCAGGCGTTCTGCACACTTATTACAGTTACCACAGTCCGGTCTACTGTGTGTTAACTTCTTGTGTCAGCTCATTGTAGATCGCAAGGGCACCATTTTCACAAGTGTGCCTTTGCAAATGTTATTGAGCCTTTCATACCACTGCTCAAAAGAGGGGGATACTGTACTTTAAATTGTAAAGGCTGAAAAGTTAAATCCTTTGCTCGTTCAAAATTTGTGTCATAACAGAACTACACTCAAAATCAGAGCGGCCAATCATTTTTTTTGTAGACATATTTATCATTTAGTTAGTTCTAAACTTATTGAGCTTTAAATTGAATTTAAGACATGGGATATGCCATTTAAGCGCTCCCTTATTTTGAGCAGTGTTGTATGACGCTACTTTTAATCAGTGTGCTTTTCTGTTAGCAGGACATCGTGCATTTGGACTTGAATGTTTTGTTTGTCCTTATTGTGATTGTGACTATAACACAATGAAAAGTGTTGGTGTCAGTGAGGAACTGCGATGGTAAGGGATGAACTGTGATGGTAAGTGATGATTGATTACTGAATTGATCTAGGCAAACATTGAACACTCATTTTTCATTTTCACATGCAATACAGGTGGATGGAGCGCAGCAAGGGGCGCTACTTGACATGGCCAAGGATATCAAGGTTGTTATGTCCGGTACAACTGGTGGAGAGAAAAGATGAAAAAAGGGATCCCGCAAACGTAGACCAAAATGATTTATTCTACAGGATTCCTCACTGAAAAACCATCACATGTGTATTGGATGAGTATTTAGATTAAGTTTTAACTGTTCAGTTTTGCTGCCTATTTTCTAACAACTTGTTCCTTTGTGTGCTCAGGAAAAGATGAAGATGCTGTGTAACAAAGACCCAAAACGGCTCTTTTAAGAGCCGTTTTACATGTACTTTGGAGTAATATTCCTGCAATATTGATCAGCACCAACATGCCTTTTAATATGCAATGTCAAATTTAAACACTGCATTCATACTGTATTTGCTCCATGATACAGTATATTGCATTTTATATTTTAGTTAATCACTTACACTATAAGCAAGAAATTAAACTGATTCCCTTTTGATATGACTAAAATGTCAATCAAGACATAAGGGAAGCCATTACACATGTAATAACTGCAGTTATTACAAATTGTCCTGAACTCTATTCCTGCTGACACAAATTGAGAGGTAAAGTACACCAACATTTGGCAAACAGTTCAGAGCATGCATCTTTCCACCTTGCAAGAGTCAGCAGGCCCATTCAAAATTTCCGCGGAAATTTTTCTAGTATTATTCTTCTTCTTCTTTTTATTTATTTTTTTAATCTTCCACCGATTTTTCCGCAAGGGAATTCCCAGTTACCATGGCGACGCTATTCCCAAAAAACTCCCAAATAAAGTCCCATAGGAATGAATGGGAATCCGAAAGAGATCAACTCCAATCAAACACCTTTTTCCAAGACACGCGCATACGTTGACCGACCGATATGAATTTTAGCTCCGATATGAATTTTAGCTCATTTTGTTGGAATTTTTGTCATCTTTAGCTCAGTGTCAAAAAAAAAATTAAGGAATGAAAGCTCTCCCCCCTGTGCGGGTTCAAAGACTGTGAGCAAAGGGGTGAAAGTCGCCTATTTAGAGTGTGACTAATTAAGGCTTCAGTGACGGGAACCAAAAAATCTATTTCCAAAAGTTTCACTTCAACTCGTCACCATGGCCACAATCTTTGCTCACTAGACATCAAATTGGCACATTTTGTAGCCACAAGCCTCTGCTTTCTGAAAAACTAAGTTTTATTTGGCTAATGTGTCATTTAGTACCTTTATTTTCACTTTAAGCGAGGAGAAGTCGGACTATTTCGATCTCTTTTCAATGTTATTTTCGCCGTTTTTGCCTCTTCATTTTCGATCAATCATAAGTTTTCAACCTGCTCCTAAGTTGGTCATTTTTCATCCGATTAAAAAACTGAGAACATGCTCGCGTTCCCCAAACCCTTGCCGTTCTAACGAGCCATTTCTGGAATCTGCATCTTCAACCGTTAGGTCGTGAGAGGCTTTTGTTTGAGGTGAGCGTATCCTATACAAAATCAATGGAATGTGGGTGCGTGACGTCTCGCAACAAGTTAAAATCAAATGTGTGTGCGTGAATGGTCTGTCACTTTTGCATAGCAACTGCCTCAGCCAATCATCTCTCACTGTTGAGCTCAACTCAGCCCCTTTTTTTCTTGGTGTACTCAAGGCTTGGCCTATATACGACTACTACTATTGCAAATACTATTACTACTACTACTATCTTGGCCAATTGATTAGGTACACCCAGGATTCTGGTCAATTAATTAGGTACACCCTGGATTCTCGCTACTTCGCCCACCCAGGGCGGCGGCCATCTTGGCCAATTAATTAGGTACACCAAGGATTCTCTCCCCTCTGCCCACCCGGGGCGGCGGCCATCTTGGCCAATTGATTAGGTATGACCAGGATTCTCGCCACTCCGCTCGCCGAGGGCGGCGGCCATCTTGGCCAATTGATTAGGTACAGCCAGGACTTTTCAGTCACAAAATGTTTTTATTTGATTATTTTCCAAATTTGTAGCGTGACTATTACTGTGTTTTTTGCTGATTATGGTTTATTATTTAATACTAAAAATTGTCCATTTCCTTTGCTAAAATAAATGTTTTCTTTTATAATATTGATGAGTTCTTCAAGATGCACAAACAGTGACTGTGCGCATGTTGTCTCCACAGTTTCCTCAGGGCACACATAGACATATAAAAGGAATTTGTAAGATGTTAATAAAATTTGGTTAATGGTGTAAATCAACAAATTCAAATTGGAAGGTTCATTTAACTAGATTGTTTTATGTTCAATATACTTTAAAAAAAAAAAATCAGTGACATGTACAATGTAGCCAATAATAAAATATATAATACTGGATTTTTTGTAGAAATATTTCATCGCTTGTAAAGATTTGTCTGTGTTGAATAATTTAGACAGGTGATAATTGCTGAAATTAAAATAACAGATTAATCAGATTTTTTTAAATGCATAGTAATTAAAATATGTGTCACTCCCTTAACACTGAAAACAAAGATATGAATTAGACAATGGTTGGTTCTTTTTAGTGGTTAAAAAAGTGGATGTTTGAATTACAATTTTTATCTTTTTATATGTATTTATTTTTGTATGTTGATGTGCAAAAAACACATACAATTGGTCAAGCAGCGCATCCACTACCAGACAGCCTGTCCTG
Source organism: Leptonotus elevatus (assembly GCF_054856555.1). Taxonomy (NCBI): domain Eukaryota; kingdom Metazoa; phylum Chordata; class Actinopteri; order Syngnathiformes; family Syngnathidae; genus Leptonotus; species Leptonotus elevatus. The sequence goes on along the minus strand of NC_141260.1, from coordinate 6,656,835 downwards.
TATGTAGCAGTATGTCCTACTCGCAACCCGCGAGTGTTGTATGACACAATCCGCATTATTGAACCTTGCAGCTGCACGCAGCGCAGTTGCCCCCTTAAACTGGTCTCCTCGGATGCAGCGCGCTCCAACCTCACCATCGGGCTGCAACCCATCTTGTGATAGTTGGGACTTCGCGTTGTCTTCTCTCGCGCGGTTTTTTCTAATCCTAACCCTGATTGGTCCGTTTTTTTCCCTGTCTGTGCTGTGGCCAATGACATTCGCTTGATTTTGGAAGGTTCTAGACGACGGACCCCTCTTGCTGATAGTTGGAGTTCGTGTTGTCCTATCTCTTTTCCCTGATTGGTCGTTTTCTGCTTGTCTGTGCTGTGGCCAATTAAAGACGCATGAATGAGACTATTTTAGAAGGTTCTCGACGACGGTCTCGTCCCATTTCATCTCGTCTGAGGTAAGTGTTGCACGGCAATTATTTTTAGTCTGATGTATAATGCTAAATAAGTTAGATTTTGCAAGTTTTCCCCATCCTAAACTACATCACGTTAATACTGGCGATGTATTGAAACGTATTTGATGTGTTTGAACGTTGTGTTATCCGGCTGCTGTTTTAACAAGATAGGTAAAGTTAAGTGCTAGACATGGTAGCCTACATGCTAACTACACCTGCTAGCAGATCTCACTTTAAGGTTTTAATATGCAGTAAAAGAAAACAAAAACAAAGAAAAGTTTGAGTAGGCTCTAAATCTCAATTGTGTATAGCCCTCGTTGCTACAATATACAGTAAGGTTTTTGTCTATTCTGTCGTCGTTGTGGTGGGGGTGGGGGAGGGGGGCGTCGGTTGTTGAGTGGCGTGTCCTGCTCGACCGTGTCGCGGAGCGGCGCCGATGAGGGATTTTGGAAGTATTTTACACTGTTAAATGACCTTCATTGATTGACTACAGCACACATTTGTAAATTGTCAAAGCTGCCTTTATTTTCCCCCTTGAAAGATTACCGTTGGTTTCTGTAGCGATCGTTTTTTTCACGGCCATCCAGAATATCCATCCATTTTGCCAAACCGTTTCACCTCATGGAAATTAATCTAAAAGAAAAAAAAAGTAACAATGTTATTACAATACCGTTTTCTTTGTTAATAAGTAAACAAGGAAGTCTATAGTGGATCCATTTTTTCTATTGTTGAGGATTTATTGAAGGCTCTGCTCACCCCATCCATTATTTATAATCAATGAACTATACAATGTGTGATGTTACTATACTTCAATTGATGACGGTTTCTTATTTTTATTACAATGACACCACTGCCTCATTAGACTCAATGTACATTTTTAATGTTTCATACACATCTGAGATTAACTACAAATTTTATCTTGAATCTTTTAGCGATCCGCTGAGCACTGTGCGAATTGGAAAGCTGCTGACCGTGATACTTGGATTTCAAACCTTCAGCACCGCCTTGGACTTCCACCTCATCTACCTGCTTCCATCTTGCCCTCAAACAACATAATACATATATAAGATCTACATCACAGAGTCTAGAACGCAAATACAGCTGAACTTGCACTCAACAGCACATTACAAACACTCTAATATCATTACTTTACTATTTTGTTGTGTTTAAATTGATTTCCTTTTTTTACTGCCAGTTTACTTTTGACTTTGTCTTGGGAAGTTTTTTTTCTTTTCTTTTTGCTTACAGTAAAGGTAGCTGTAGCAGCATGCCGCAGAAGGGGAAGCGTTCCGAGGCAGCCAAGCGCCGATGGAAGAAGCTGGACCTTGCTGCTCCGGAACTGAGCCCAAACATTTAAGTGTGATCCTGTGATCCTGCCCTTCCTCGTGTGATCCAATCAGTGCCCTCAGCCACTTGTGTCTTGCCCCAGGTGTGTCTTGTTGTGTCGTTAGTCTGTGTATTTAGTCTGCTGTCTCCCCTCTGTCTGTGTCGGGTCATTGTTGTATTTCCCCCTGTGATGCTGCCCGTTTTTGCCTTGAATTTTCCCCCCATGTCATGCTGCCCGTTTTGCCTTGTTTTCTCCATGTTATGTTTTTCCGTGCAATTTAGATCTCACCTTTTGTTTTGTAGAAATTAAAATCCCCTTTTTGATTGAGCCTCTGCCTCCTCGCCCTGTCTTCCCGCATTTGGGTCCTCAAGCTTCCCCTCCTTGACAGAATGACCCGACCCGAGAAGGACCCAGCGGGAGCGCTGAAAGCCAAGATGTGGAACCAGGAGGCGCGCCTGTCACGCCATGAGGAGCTCCAGCACGCCATGGCCGCCCAATTGGACCTGCTGTCGTCCTTGATTGAGGGAGTCGTGCTTCGTTGGGCTTCAGCTGGTGGCGCTCGGAGTCACCAGCCCCAACTCCCCGAACCACGTCTGTCGCACCTTCAACTCTCCGAACCACGTCTGCCGCCGCAGTTCCAAGTCCCCGAACCGCGTCTGCCGCCGCAGTTCCAAGTCCCCGAACCGCGTCTGCCGCCGCAGTTCCAAGTCCCCGAACCGCGTCTGCCGCCGCAGTTCCCAGTCCCCGAACCGCGTCTGCCGCCGCAGTTCCCAGTCCCCGAACCGCGTCTGCCGCCGCAGTTCCCAGTCCCCGAACCGCATCTGCCGCCGCGGTTCCCAGTCCCCGAACCGCGTCTGCCGCCGCGGTTCCCAGTCCCCGAACCGCGTCTGCCGCCGCGGTTCCCAGTCCCCGAACCGCGTCTGCCGCCGCAGTTCCCAGTCCCCGAACCGCGTCTGCCGCCGCAGTTCCCAGTCCCCGAACCGCGTCTGCCGCCGCAGTTCCCAGTCCCCGAACCGCGTCTGCCGCCGCAGTTCCCAGTCCCCGAACCGCGTCTGCCGCCGCAGTTCCCAGTCCCCGAACCGCGTCTGCCGCCGCAGTTCCCAGTCCCCGAACCGCGTCTGCCGCCGCAGTTCCCAGTCCCCGAACCGCGTCTGCCGCCGCAGTTCCAAGTCCCCGAACCGCGTCTGCCGCCGCAGTTCCAAGTCCCCGAACCGCGTCTGCCGCCGCAGTTCCAAGTCCCCGAGCCGCGTCTGCCGCCGCAGTTCCAAGTCCCCGAGCCGCGTCTGCCGCCGCAGTTCCAAGTCCCCGAGCCGCGTCTGCCGCCGCAGTTCCAAGTCCCCGAGCCGCGTCTGCCGCCGCAGTTCCAAGTCCCCGAGCCGCGTCTGCCGCCGCAGTTCCAAGTCCCCGAGCCGCGTCTGCCGCCGCAGTTCCAAGTCCCCGAGCCGCGTCTGCCGCCGCAGTTCCAAGTCCCCGAGCCGCGTCTGCCGCCGCAGTTCCAAGTCCCCGAGCCGCGTCTGCCGCCGCAGTTCCAAGTCCCCGAGCCGCGTCTGCCGCCGCAGTTCCAAGTCCCCGAGCCGCGTCTGCCGCGGCAGCCCCAAGACCCCGTGCCGCGGCAGCCCCAAGACCCCGTGCCAAGGAGGTGCACGTCCCACTGCCGTCTTCTCCCTGTCTGGCGGCGCACGTTGTGGTCGCTCTTTGCTCCAGTGTGGTGTCCGGGGCGCCCTCCGGACTGGCCTTGATGGGTGTGCCAGGTTCCCGCCTCCGGGCCCCCCTCCGCCCGCCCTGTTTTTGGACCTTTTTGTGTTAGGGACGTCTGGGAGCCGTCCCTTGAGGGAGGGGTTCTGTCATGTTTTGGGTTCTGTTTTCCTTGTGTGTCTTCCTTGGTCTTGTTTAAGTGTGATCCTGCCCTTCCTCGTGTGATCCAATCAGTGCCCTCAGCCACTTGTGTCTTGCCCCAGGTGTGTCTTGTTGTGTCGTTAGTCTGTGTATTTAGTCTGCTGTCTCCCCTCTGTCTGTGTCGGGTCATTGTTGTATTTCCCCCTGTGATGCTGCCCGTTTTTGCCTTGAATTTTCCCCCCCATGTCATGCTGCCCGTTTTGCCTTGTTTTCTCCATGTTATGTTTTTCCGTGCAATTTAGATCTCGCCTTTTGTTTTGTAGAAATTAAAATCCCCTTTTTGATTGAGCCTCTGCCTCCTCGCCCTGTCTTCCCGCATTTGGGTCCTCAAACTTCCCCTCCTTGACAGACTGCACATGCCTACAATTGTGTAATGTCTATGCTTTATGTTTTAGGTGTCCCCTGTTGGTGCCAAGGCTCTGGTACCAGGTCAGTCATAATTTTAATTGCTTTTGCAGCAGTTTTACAATCTATTATTTTAAACAATTCCAATATTTTGCAGGTTCATATACACTCAAAGTGGAACATGTACTTGTACTGTGCATTGTCAGCAATTGAAGTTGAGACTTGACATGGTATTCTGTGTGTGCATCATTTTAGGCAGAGGCACTGGCTGTCGCCACAGAGTTCGGGAATGGCCAGTTTCAGCTGTGACTGGGCGGAGGCACAAACTGGTCATTCCAGTACTGAACCAGGACAACACGGTATGTTTTATAATCAACTCTGCCTTTATAACAAATTAACAACCTTCATTTGTGTCTATTTTTTTAAATTACCTCTTTCCTTTTTTCAATTACTACTTTTTTTTTTTCTTTTGTAATAGTTTGTCCTGGTTGTTGGTGACTCCCACCTGCGAGCCATTGCCGATGGGGTTGTGAAGATGCCGGAGGGACGTTTCTCGTTTGCCGTGATGTCCACCCCGGGTGCCAGGGCCTCCGAGTTGCGTGCTGAGGTGCTGAATGCTCCTCTGCCTCGGTCACCCGAGGTGGTCTGCATTTTGGCTCCCAGCAACAACTTGGGCCGCCCCATCGCTGAGGCAGCGGCTGACTTTGGCCAGTTCTTGCACACCGTCTGCAGCCGCTGGCCCAACGTAAGTTCACACATTTCCTTCATATAGATCATACATTTAAATTTCAAGTATGTACTTGCATATGTCAAATATGTTCTGTTTAAAATACATTTCAGCCTTTTCCCGTAGTTAAACAGTTAATGAATATTGAAGGATGGAATATGAATGAAAGTTCATCTTGCTCCAGATGTATATTTTACAGTTTTAAACTTTGTGCAGGTCGTTGTGCTGGACTTCCCCCCTCGTCTGAACGTCGAGCTGGCCCAGCAGGACCTTCTTCGCCAGGAGTACAACCGGGTGGCAGCACTTATGGGTATGTTCCATGTTGAAAATTGTTTTCACACACAAAGTTCTACTTTTCTTTAAGTCACCTCCTGATCTGATTTCATTGATGTCTCAGCGGGGGGGGACTCTTGAGCTAATAATGTTTTTTCCTTTGTTACTGTAGGTATTCGCTACCTATCTGTTGCTGGCCACTTCCCGCTGTCACATCTTCACTTGTGGTGTAGAGACGGTGTAAGTACATTAGTTGCTGCAAAAAACAAACAAACATTTTATTAGTGCTCCTCCTATCAAAAGTATGTTTGTAGATGTATAATATTTTTTCTGATCATGTCTGGAAGGTACACCTCAGTGACAGCGATGGGATGTCGGTGCTTGCGCGGTTGCTGTGGGCTGCCGTCAACCTGCGGATGGAGAGGACTGCACCACCTGCACCGGCTGCTCCTCAGCGTTCGCCACCAGCTCGAGTGTTCAGACCAAAAGTGGTTGTTAAGGGTGAGGTCACTGCGCCTCAGCCTTCCAACCCTTTTGACTGGACACTCGTCGGGAAGGCCATGGAGGTAAACGCAAGCCTAACATGTTTTTGAAAACCTCCTAACATGTTTTTGAAAACCTTAAATTTTATGAATGTGTGTGTTGCAATAATGTCACTAGTCATTTCAGAGCAGCTCGGTTGTGGACTCTGAGGTCACCTGTGGGCCCACTGGGTGGATGGGCACTCTCCAGGTTTGTGATGGTGATCATGGATTCATTCAGCCTTTTACCATGGCACATGTTAAAATTCTATTTCTCTATTTCTATTTTGTTGTGTTTTTTACAGTGCAACATCCCATTGAACCCTCTCTGGTTCAGCCCACCCATGTTGGAGGCGATGGACAAGCTGTCTCCAGCTCATCTTTCCAGCCCTGAGGACTGCCCAGTTGTTCCAAAGGACAAGAAGGTATTTCAGTTTTCCTATTTTGTTTGCCCGTTATGTTTACATATCTATCTTCATGACAAAAAAAAAAGTATAGTTAATTGTCCATTCTTGTAGTAACAATGCTTCGCAGTAAAAGCAAAAATATATATATATATATTTCTCTTTTCTTTTTTTTTTTTGCTCTTTCTTGATAGACATCCACCGCAGGGCACAGACGACAGCGGCCAGCCCATAAGAGCACACGGAGAGAGCACCAGGTTTGCATTGCATTCTTATCAGCCCTGAGAAGTCTTACTTAAAATCACAAACAGAAATTAGTGACTCTTCACACAAGTGCTGTGTGTTAAAGAATTATTGTTTGCTTGTCGTTTCAGCCAGAGGAAAGGCCAGCCCCTGCGGAGGTTCCTTCCAGACCATCATCGCCCCGTCGTCCTGGGACTGAGGTAATTTTTTTTATACTCACAACATTAACCATTAACATATGAAATGTTTAAAATTATATTAGTTAGAATTTAAGATAATTAAAATGGTTTCAATCATTTCAGGATCCTGCTGTGGGACTTCCTCAACGCACGCTATCCGTGAGGGCCACACATTCACAGATGGATGAAAGGTACTCAAGTTTTTCTCGCAACCACCAGTGTACTTGTATGGCTCTCACTTTCTTGGCCTTCCATGCTGAGGGGTTGCAGTTTAATTCGCTTGAACTTGACAGAGTGCTTGAACACGGGGACTCTCTTTACGTGGGTGCTAAACAGCAATTGATTTTGGACCATAACTTTGGGAATGATCACTTGACTGTCGAGGAGATGCCAAAACAAGTCATGACGGACACCAATGTCTATAATGTACAGATGCATGAGCTCAGCGTTGGTTATGTCATAGATGACGGTCATTCCCAAAGAGACTTGGGATTGTCTCTTGGAGCTCAGCTTGAGTGCTTGTCACAAAATGTCACTCTTGCTTTCTTGATTGTGAATCCAGAGTGTTTTGCAGTATTCCGTAACACATCAGGATACTTTGGGTTATTTGATTCACATTCCAGATCTGAAGTGGGCTTGCCACACCCAAACGGAACTGCAATTATGTTGACTTTTTCTCACTTGTGTGGCTTGGTTGAGCATTTGCGTCAGCTTTTTGAAAGACATAGCCGGTTTGCAACCTATGAGTTTGTGCCAGTCTCTTTTCATATTGATGGCAGTTCCATTAACACGCATCGGGATTCTACTACAACCATATCAAAGGCAAATGAAGAGCTACTAATTGAATTAGGTGATTCCCCAACTAAAGAGATACAAATTGTGATCGGTATTGTACCAAATCAAGAGCTACATAGTGCGGTACATGTTGAACCAAATAGCCAAGCAAGTCAAATTAATGAGAGTCAAAATATTCCGGAACCTCAGCAAGGACTCAAACTGCTGCATGTTAATATAGATATTTCCAAATGTAGTAAAAGTCAGCGTGCAAAACATTTGTATAGGGAACGTCAACACATTCGTAAGTGCCAACGACAACTGTCATCTAATTCTAAATATCACAGTGATCCTTGCTTTAAGGAAAAAAAGAAGCTCTATCAAAAGAATAGATATAACAGTGATTCTGCTTTTAAGGCAAAACGGCAGCAATATCTGATTGGCAAATACCAACACAATCTTGCTTTTCAGCAAAAGCAGAAGATATTGATGAAAAGGTACGTAGGAGAGAAATACAGAAATGACCTTTCTTTTCAAAGTAAACGGAAACATTACTTGCGAGAGAGGTACAGAAAGGATATTTCTTTTCAAAGTAAACACAAAAATTATATGCAAGAGAGGTACAGAAAGGATATTTCTTTCCAAAGTAAACACAAAAAGTACATGCAAGAGAGGTACAGAAAGGATATATCTTTTCAGAGTCATCAGAAAAATTACATGCGAGAGAGGTACAGGAGAGACATTTCATTTCAAAGTAAACAGAAAAATTACATGCGAGAGAGGTACTAAAAAGATTCGGCTTTCAGGCCTTCTCATATTAGGCGCTGTTTACAAAAAAGAAAGGACAGGCGTGATTCAAACGCGCTGCAACGTATTCGCCACAAGTTAAATTGTGCTGTGAAAATCAAAAATAAATATAGTCGCGTCATTCCCCAGTGTCAGGAAATTGAGCAGGATCAGGCAAACGGTGTAGTAGACGTCTCTGTGGAAATGAAGCAGGCACTCGTAGATCCGGAAATGGAAGCCACCATCGCTTCTTTCCGGGAAAGGGTTCGGCATGGGCCGACGTATATCTGCACAGTGTGCCACCGTGCGCTTTTCCCCAATCAAGTAAAGCATTGCAAACGAGCCAGATACACCAAAAATGTTGATGTGGCGCTTGCGTGCTTGACAGGCCAGTTTGTTCACACTTGTAGTTGCCCCGCCCCATGTACCGTTCCTCAAGAACGGGTGCAGGAGTGGATTTGTCATACCTGTGACAACCATCTGTTCAGAGGTGGCATGCCACCCCAGGCGGTGGCAAATAACTTGGCACTGGCGCCCATTCCCGAAGAGCTGTCGGAATTAAATGTACTTGAACGACAGCTAATTGCAAAAATCATCCCTTTTGCAAAGATTGTTGCGTTGCCCAAAGGACGGCAAAGGGCCGTACACGGTTCTGTGGTGTGCGTTCCATCAGAGATGGAAGCCGTAGTGAACTCCCTCCCAAGGCCGCGCAGTGAGGCCCAGCTTCTCCAGGTGAAGCTGAAGCGCCGCATTGTGTACAAAGGTTACCAGCATTTTTACACTGTCAACATGACAAATGTCTTGGCAGCGCTGAGGACACTGAAACGCATTCATGCAGAATACAAAACTGTATCGATAGATGAAAGCGCTCAGTTTGAAAGTCTCCAGGAAGAGGAAGACGAGGGGGTAGGAGAAGAGGACATCCCTGAGGCCGATGCACAGCCAGAGAGCAGCGACACCCCCGCAAACAAAGAGCAACAGACTCCCCAAGAGAGCAAAGAGGAGCTCAGGCCGGGCTTGACACTCGACACCTGTATGCAGCCTCCTGACATCGCGCAGGAAAAGCTGTCATATGGGGACGGCATATTTAGCATCGCTCCTGCCCAAGGAAACAAGCCGGTGGGATTTTTTGCCGTGCCAAACCTCAAAGCCATGGCCTTTCCCGTTCAGTTCCCAACAGGACAGAATTCACTCGATGAGGCGAGAGAAATTAAGCTGTCACCCAGTTTGTATTTCAATGCAAGGTTATTCTCCGTTGACACTCGATTTGCCAAAGATCAAAGTTACCTTTTCTTTGCGCAGTTTGTGACGGAAACGCATCTGGCCACCAACAGCATGTCCATTCAGGCCCGCAAGGGGACAGCCCTCACTTGGGATGGGAAGAAGATTTCAAACCGGATGCTTCAGGACAAAGACGAACTGGAGAAGCTCATCCAAAGAGAGCATGCGATGCGCTTCATGCAGCCCTTGAGAGGCACGCCGGCTTTTTGGGAGGGTGCCCTTAGGGACCTCCATGCAATGACCAGGCAGTTGGGCAAGCCCACATTCTTCCTTACCTTTTCTGCTGCGGAAATGAGATGGCCCGAAGTAATCGAAATAGTCAAAGCGCAGCAAGGCGAACAAGGGGACTTTTCCCATCTCGACTGGAATGCCAAATGCGATGTTCTTCGCAGCAATCCGGTCACAGTGATGCGCCTTTTTGAGAAAAGGATGGATGCTCTTATGGCATTCATCCTGTCTCCCGCACAGCCCCTCGGTCCGGTAGAAGACCACTTCTATCGTGTGGAATTTCAAGCCAGGGGAAGTCCGCACGCTCACATGCTGCTCTGGATTAAGGGTGCGCCAGTCATCGAAGAACCCGACCCCAGATGTTGTCAAGAAGCCATTGACTTCATCGACAAGTACATCACTTGCAAAATACCAGACCCGATTGAGGACCCTGAACTGCACGACATTGTCACCAGCGTTCAGGCACACAGCAAAAACCACACAAAGTCTTGTCGGAAAGGAAACGTTTCTTGCAGATTTGGGTACCCCAAACTGCCGATGGACCAAACCACCATCACGTTGCCATTCCAGACGGAGACTGAAGACGTCCCAACGGACAAGAGTGTGGAAGGCCAGCATAGGAAGCAGGCGGCCAAATCGGCGCGCCTCACCGAAAAACAAAGGGAGGCTAAAGAAGAGCTCAAACGCATCAGAGATCCTCATGGACGCGGATGTCCCACAGGACTTGCCGGAGCTTCTCAAAAAGGCCAATTTGACAATGGACAGCTACAAGGACAGCGTCACTAATCTGACCTCCGGAATGGTTGTCATGTTGAAGCGTGCTCCAACGGAAAGCTGGATCAATGCTTACAACCCACATCTGCTGCGGGCATGGAACGCCAACATGGATATTCAGTACGTGCTCGATGACGTCGCGTGTCTCATGTACATGATGTCGTACATTTCCAAACCGGAGCACGAGATGTCCGAGTTCCTCACGTCTGTCGTCAAAGACTTGAAGACAAAGCCTCTTGTCGACAAAAAGGACGAGATGAGGAAAATAATGGCGGCGTATTCCAAGCACAGAGAGGTGAGCGCTCAAGAAGCGGTGGCGCGGACATGCAGTCTCCCTCAGAAGAAGTGCTCGCGCAGCGTAGTTTTCATCCAGACTGCTGAGGATGGCGTGAAATTGAGTCTACCCATGAGTAGACTGAAGACCATGCATCCGGACGCAGACAACGTGTGGATGTCTGGTCTGCCAGACAAATATGTGGCAAGACCTAGAACGGCAATGTTTGAGCGGATGTGTCTCGCCGAATTCGCATCCGAATACCGAGTCGTCTACGGTCAGCAGACTGAGGGCAAGAATGTCATTCCCCTCTCACACGGCAAGGGATTCATCCAGAAGCGGATTGGAAAAGATGCCGTCATCAGATTCACTCGCTTCTCGATCAAAAAGTATGCTGAGAAGTATTACAGGACCCAGCTTAAATTGTACCTCCCCCACAGAGACGACGCCGAGCTCAGGTCTGAAAACCTCAAAAAGTACGAGGAGTTCTACGGTGCCGGGGATTCAAAGTTCGGTCGGGTGCGGGCTATCGTCGACCGCAATCGGGGGCGGTACGAAGGACGGGGAAAGACCGTGGACAATGCCTTTGAAAAATTGAAAGAGCTTCGTGCGGTTCTCAACGCGTGGAGCACTTTTGCGCCGGAGGTAGAAGCAGAGCGTTTGGAGTGTGTTGCCGAACGCGAATCTAATCCGTTACAGGAAGACCCGCAAGATGAGGTTCCGGCCTACCAGGACGCTCCTGGTAGCGGCGCGGTCTTGCCGGCGTTTGAGGCGCCAAAGTTGAGCGCCGAGTTTGTGAGGAACATGTACCGCAGTCTCAATGAAACGCAAGCGTCCGTCTTTTACGCTGTGCGCGAGTGGTGTTTGAAACGCGTTTCGGATCGTCTCCTCGAGCCCTTCTTTTATTTCATCTCCGGAGGAGCTGGCTGTGGTAAATCGCATGTCATCAAGTGCATTTACCAGGAGGCCAGTAAGATTCTCCGACAGCTTCCCAGGTTCCGCGACAAAGCGGATATGGCCAAGCCTGCTGTGCTGCTGACGTCGTTTACTGGCACGGCGGCTTACAACATCTCAGGGAAAACTCTTCATTCCCTCTTGAAACTCCCCAGGACTCTAAAGCCTCCTTACCAGGCGCTGGGGAATACGTTGGACGCATTGAGAGCAACCCTTTGCAACGTGGAAATTTTGATCATCGACGAGATCTCCATGGTCTCCAAGGAACTCTTTGCCTATGTCCACCGGAGATTTCAGCAAATCAAGGGCAACCAGAGACCATTTGGGGGCATCTCCGTTCTTGCAGTTGGGGACTTCTACCAACTGCCACCCCTCGGAAGGTCCAAGCCCCTCTGCGTTTCTGACAACGATCTTCTTGACCTCTGGACAGATTTTCAGATGGTCAAGCTTACACAAATCATGCGGCAAAAAGACGACGTCGCTTTTGCCGAGCTTTTGAACAGGATCAGGGAGAAGGGGAAGGCTGATCCGCTCGGCGATGGTGACAGGGCGTTACTCACCACGGCTGTCACGGCTGTCACGGATGCGCGAGACCTCCCTGCGGATACTCTGCATATCTTTGCCACCAATAAAGAGGTTGATGGGCACAATGCAGCAACTGTGGCTGCTCTCAAATTGACTGTGGTCAATATTCCCGCAGAGGACTACAGGAAGAGCCCACGGTCGGGGGCGATGGTCACTGTGACCAAAGTGATCATGGGGTTGAGAAGGGATCTACCGGATGCCCTTCAAGCTGGTATAGGAGCACGGGTTATGCTTCTTCGGAATTTGGATGTCGAGGACGGATTGGTGAACGGGACCTTTGGCACAATAGGCAACATTGTTCAAAGCGCCCCAAAGGGGTCGGCGGAGAAAGTGACCTTGCTCGGACTGAGGCTAGACAATCCCGAAGCGGGCCAGAAATTGCGTGATAAAATTCTGGGGCCGACGGATGACTTGGTCTATATCGAAAGGTCGGAAGAAAATCTGGGCATGAAAGGCGTGGTCAGGCGGCAATTCCCCATGAAGCTTGCCTTTGGATGCACGGCTCACAAAGTGCAAGGCATGACGATGACCTCTGCAGTGGTGTCTCTTAAGCGTGTGTTTGAACCTGGAATGGCCTATGTTGCCCTAAGCCGCACGACGTCACTTCAGGGATTGAGGGTCATAGACTTTGACGAATCCAAAATCTATGCCAATCCCAACATCACGGCGGCAATGGACAGTATGACGCGCGCTTCTTTCCAAAGTACAAGACCATTGTTGTACTTTTCCAAAATGCCGCAAACTGCTTTTCCCACCTTGACCATTGTTCATCACAACACCGAGGGGCTTCCATCTCATATTGACGACTTAAAGTCTCATCATGAGTTGAGGCTGGCAGATGTCCTTTGCCTCACTGAAACTCATTTGTCTGGATCCTTCTTCCCCCCTCCCTTGCAACTGGAGGGATGCAGCACTTTTGTGCGCAACAGACAAGTTTCGTATTCAAATAGACTGGACATGGCCCAAAAAGAGGGTGGCGGAGTCGCAGTCTATTATCGCGATTGTCTTCGAGCGGAGCCCCGTCGGTTTATTCAGAATGTGGTTGACCTGGAATTTGCTGTCATCAGGGTTGACGCTCCCGTCCAGGCTTTGATAGCTACGGTCTACAGGCCACCCAACCTGAGTCTTGGCACCTTTCTTCCAAACCTTGGAAGTCTCTTGGATGCCTTGGCCGTGATGGACTGCCAGCCTATTGTTGTTTGCGGAGACTTTAATGAGGATTTGCTTTCAAAGGGAAAGAAATCCATTCTGGACTTGTTTCAGTCCAGAGGCTTTTCACAGCTGATCACCCAGGCCACAACTGGAAAGCAGACACTGATTGATCACATTTACATATCTCGCCCAGATTGTTGTGTTCAATCAGGCGTTCTGCACACTTATTACAGTTACCACAGTCCGGTCTACTGTGTGTTAACTTCTTGTGTCAGCTCATTGTCGATCGCAAGGGCACCATTTTCACAAGTGCGCCTTTGCAAATGTTATTGAGCCTTTCATACCACTGCTCAAAAGAGGGGGATACTGTACTTTAAATTGTAAAGGCTGAAAAGTTAAATCCTTTGCTCGTTCAAAATTGGTGTCATAACAGAACTACACTCAAAATCAGAGCGGCCAATCATTTTTTTTGTAGACATATTTATCATTTAGTTAGTTCTAAACGTATTGAGCTTTAAATTGAATTTAAGACATGGGATATGTCATTTAAGCGCTCCCTTATTTTGAGCAGTGTTGTATGACGGTACTTTTAATCAGTGTGCTTTTCTGTTAGCAGGACATCGTGCATTTGGACTTGAATGTTTTGTTTGTCCTTATTGTGATTGTGACTATAACACAATGAAAAGTGTTGGTGTCAGTGAGGAACTGCGATGGTAAGGGATGAACTGCGATGGTAAGTGATGATTGATTACTGAATTGATCTAGGCAAACATTGAACACTCATTTTTCATTTTCACATGCAATACAGGTGGATGGAGCGCAGCAAGGGGTGCTACTTGACATGGCCAAGGATATCAAGGTTGTTATGTCCGGTACAACTGGTGGAGAGAAAAGATGAAAAAAGGGATCCCGCAAACGTAGACCAAAATGATTTATTCTACAGGATTCCTCACTGAAAAACCGTCACATGTGTATTGGATGAGTATTTAGATTAAGTTTTAACTGTTCAGTTTTGCTGCCTATTTTCTAACAACTTGTTCCTTTGTGTGCTCAGGAAAAGATGAAGATGCTGTGTAACAAAGACCCAAAACGGCTCTTTTAAGAGCCGTTTTACATGTACTTTGGAGTAATATTCCTGCAATATTGATCAGCACCAACATGCCTTTTAATATGCAATGTCAAATTTAAACACTGCATTCATACTGTATTTGCTCCATGATGCAGTATATTGCATTTTATATTTTAGTTAATCACTTACACTATAAGCAAGAAATTAAACTGATTCCCTTTTGATATGACTAAAATGTCAATCAAGACATAAGGGAAGCCATTACACATGTAATAACTGCAGTTATTACAAATTGTCCTGAACTCTATTCCTGCTGACACAAATTGAGAGGTAAAGTACACCAACATTTGGCAAACAGTTCAGAGCATGCATCTTTCCACCTTGCAAGAGTCAGCAGGCCCATTCAAAATTTCCGCGGAAATTTTTCTAGTATTATTCTTCTTCTTTTTATTATTTTTTTTAATCTTCCACCGATTTTTCCGCAAGGGAATTCCCAGTTACCATGGCGACGCTATTACCAAAAAACTCTTAAAAACTTAAGGAATGAAAGTTCTCCCCCCTGTGCGGGTTCAAAGACAGTGAGCAAAGGGTGAAAGTCGCCTATTTAGAGTGTGACTAATTAAGGTCTGAGTGCTGGGAACCAAAAAATATATTTCCAAAAGTTTCACTTCAACTCGTCACCATGGCCACAATCTTTGCTCACTAGACATCAAATTCGCACATTTTGTAGCCACAAGCCTCTGCTTTCTGAAGAACTAAGTTTTATTTGGCTAAGGTGTCATTTAGTACCTTTATTTTCACTTTAAGCGAGGAGAAGTCGGACTATTTCGATCTCTTTTCAATGTTATTTTCGCCGTTTTTCCCTCTTCATTTTCGATCAATCATAAGTTTTCAACCTGCTCCTAAGTTGGTCATTTTTCATCCGATTAAAAAACTGAGAACATGCTCGCGTACCCCAAACCCTTGCCGTTCTAACGAGCCATTTCTGGAATCTGCATCTTCTACCGTTAGGTCGTGAGAGGCTTTTGTTTGAGGTGAGCGTATCCTATACAAAATCAATGGAATGTGGGTGCGTGACGTCTCGCAACAAGTTAAAATCAAATGTGTGTGCGTGAATGATCTGTCGTTTTTGCATAGCAACTGCCTCAGCCAATCATCTCTCACTGTTGAGCTCAACTCAGCCCCTTTTTTTCTTGGTGTACTCAAGGCTTGGCCTATATACGACTACTACTATTGCAAATACTATTACTACTACTACTATCTTGGCCAATTGATTAGGTACACCCAGGATTCTGGTCAATTAATTAGGTACACCCTGGATTCTCGCCACTCCGCCCACCCAGGGCGGCGGCCATCTTGGCCAATTAATTAGGTACACCAAGGATTCTCTCCCCTCTGCCCACCCGGGGCGGCGGCCATCTTGGCCAATTGATTAGGTACAGCCAGGACTTTTCAGTCACAAAATGTTTTTATTTGATTATTTTCCAAATTTGTAGCGTGACTATTACTGTGTTTTTTTGCTGATTATGGTTTATTATTTAATACTAAAAATTGTCCATTTCCTTTGCTAAAATAAATGTTTTCTTTTATAATATTGATGAGTTCTTCAAGATGCACAAACAGTGACTGTGCGCATGTTGTCTCCACAGTTTCCTCAGGGCACACATAGACATATAAAAGGAATTTGTAAGATGTTAATAAAATTTGGTTAATGGTGTAAATCAACAAATTCAAATTGGAAGGTTCATTTAACTAGATTGTTTTATGTTCAATATACTTTTAAAAAAAAATCAGTGACATGTACAATGTAGCCAATAAAAAAATATATAATACTGGATATTTTGTAGAAACATTTCATCATTTGTAAAGATTTGTCTGTGTTGAATAATTTAGACAGGTGATAATTGCTGAAATTAAAATAACAGATTCATCAGATTTTTTTAAATGCATAGTAATTAAAATATGTGTCACTCCCTTAACACTGAAAACAAAGATATGGTTGGTTCTTTTTAGTGGTTAAAAAAGTGGATGTTTGAATTACAATTTTTATCTTTTTATATGTATTTATTTTTTTATGTTGATGTGCAAAAAACACATACAATTGGTCAAGCAGCGCATCCACCACCAGACAGCCTGTCCTGTATGTAGCAGTATGTCCTACTCGCAACCCGCGAGTGTTGTATGACACAATCCGCATTATTGAACCTTGCAGCTGCACGCAGCGCAGTTGCCCCCTTAAACTGGACTCCTCCTCGGATGCAGCGCGCTCCAACCTCACCATCGGGCTGCAACCCATCTTGTGATAGTTGGGACTTCGCGTTGTCTTCTCTCGCGCGGTTTTTTCTAATCCTAACCCTGATTGGTCCGCTTTTTTCCCTGTCTGTGCTGTGGCCAATGACATTCGCTTGATTTTGGAAGGTTCTAGACGACGGACCCCTCTTGCTGATAGTTGGAGTTCGTGTTGTCCTATCTCTTTTCCCTGATTGGTCGTTTTCTGCTTGTCTGTGCTGTGGCCAATTAAAGACGCACGAATGAGACTATTTTAGAAGGTTCTCGACGACGGTCTCGTCCCATTTCATCTCGTCTGAGGTAAGTGTTGCACGGCAGTTGTTTGTAGTCTGATGTATAATGCTAAATAAGTGAGATTTTGCAAGTTTTCCCCCATCTTAAACTACATCACGTTAATACTGGCAATGTATTGAAACGTATTTGATGTGTTTGAACGTTGTGTTATCCGGCTGCTGTTTTAACAAGATAGGTAAAGACATGGTAGCCTGCATGCTAACTACACCTGCTAGCGCTAGCTAGAGCTAGCAGATCTCACTTTAAGGTTTTAATGTGCAGTAAAAGAAAACAAAAACAAAGAAAAGTTTGAGTAGGCTCTCGTTGCTACAATATACAGTAAGGCTTTTGTCTATTCTGTGGTCGTTGTGGTGGTGGTGGGGGAGGGGGGCGTCGGTTGTTGAGTTGCGTGTCCTGCTCGATCGTGTAGCGGAGCGGCGCCGATGAGGGATTTTGGAAGTATTTTACACTGTTAAATGACCTTCATTGAATGACTACAGCACACATTTGTAAATTGTCAAAGCTGCCTTTATTTCCCCCCTTGAAAGATTACCGTTGGTTTCTGTAGCGATCGTTTTTTTCATGGCCATCCAGAATATCCATCCATTTTGCCAAACCGTTTCACCTCATGGAAATTAATCTAAAAGAAAAAAAAAGTAACAATGTTATTACAATACCGTTTTCTTTGTTAATAAGTAAACAAGGAAGTCTATAGTGGATCCATTTTTTTCTATTGTTGAGGATTTATTGAAGGCTCTGCTCACCCCATCCATTATTTATAATCAATGTGTGATGTTACTATACTTCAATTGATGACGGTTTCTTATTTTTATTACAATGACACTACTGCCTCATTAGACTCAATGTACATTTTTAATGTTTCATACACATCTGAGATTAACTACAAATTTTATCTTGAATCTTTTAGCCAAGCGCCGATGGAAGAAGCTGGACCTTGCTGCTCCGGAACTGAGCCCAAACATCGCACCCCAGCAGGTACTTTGCCTCTATTCAATTCTGCACTTGGCGGTGGTGTATTCTGTGTTGAGTTATTTTGAGTCACACTGCTAGGTCCTCAATGTGCTGTATATTTTGTTTTCAGCCTCGGTCCCCACCCTCTGCCACCAGTGATGGGACCACGATGCAGTCTCCAGTTTTTTATTTAGAAGGCCAGAGTCCGAACTTCAGCTCCAGCCAGTCGGCTCGCCACTGTGGACGCCCGCTCCCCACCGCATACCTCTACTGTGGCTGCCCACCAGGTATGTTCCACAGCAGGCAAAATGCAATTAACTTTGTTAATGTGCAATACACATTATTTCCGGCTACAAATATAGAGTCAAGCAGAAAAAAATGCTAAAATGCTTATGTAAAAAGCAGTCTGTGTATTCAAGACACTCAATAGTAATGTAAAAAAATCCTTTATTAAAAATGGACTACCAACATGTTTCAACACAAGATTGTCTTCACCAGGGCATAGTTTGACAAATATAGAGTGTATGACTGAGTGATATTTGTGCATTGCTTTATTCATGTCAAACTAATTCTGAATTTAATTGTGATGAAGTCTGTTTTCTACAAGATTTCAAAAATTTTACTGATGTCAAAAATAAACTCACTAACATTGATCACAAATTTGTGAGATGCCGAGCCCGGACACAGATATTTCACATGGTTTCTTTTAAATTACATAGACCAGATGTAAATAATAATAACTAAGACTGTTCTATTTAACAACTAATGTTTTGTTTTAGACTTCATGTCTATCTAAACAGTGTATGTCATTGTTTTGTCAAAAACATATTTCTATATACTTCCTTTATACTATAATCTAATCTGGTACAATCTGCTGCCTTTCTGCTCATGTATTTGATCAGAAAATTCTAGCAAAATTGAGCAATTGTGACTATTTCAGACACAAACAAAAGTATCAGTTAAGTCCTTGAATCTCTTTTGTGATTAAGAATTTCATTAATAAACCTGGCCTGAATTAACATCACTTGTATGTACAAAATACCCGGTAAATTTTAATTGAAACTAATTTAACCATTGCAACCTATGTTTGCTTTTTACTCTGCATTATGGTGACTGTGTCATGTTTTGGGTTCTGTTTTCCTTGTGTGTCTCCCTTGGTCTTGTTTAAGTGTGATCCTGCCCTTCCTCGTGTGATCCAATCAGTGCCCTCAGCCACTTGTGTCTTGCCCCAGGTGTGTCTTGTTAGGTCGTTAGTATGTGTATTTAGTCTGCTGTCTCCCCTCTGTCTGTGTCGGGTCATTGTTGTATTTCTCCCTGTGATGCTGCCCGTTTTTGCCTTGAATTTCCCCCCCATGTCATGCTGCCCGTTTTGCCTTGAATTTTCCCCCCCATGTCATGCTGCCCGTTTTGCCTTGTTTTCTCCATGTTATGTTTTTCCGTGCAATTTAGATCTCGCCTTTTGTTTTGTAGAAATTAAAATCCCCTTTTTGATTGAGCCTCTGCCTCCTCGCCCTGTCTTCCCGCATTTGGGTCCTCAAGCTTCCCCTCCTTGACAGAATGACCCGACCCGAGAAGGACCCAGCGGGAGCGCTGAAAGCCAAGATGTGGAATCAGGAGGCGCGCCTGTCACGCCATGAGGAGCTCCAGCACGCCATGGCCGCCCAATTGGACCTGCTGTCGTCCTTGATTGAGGGAGTCGTGCGTCGTTGGGCTTCAGCTGGTGGCGCTCGGAGTCACCAGCCCCAACTCCCCGAACCACGTCTGTCGCACCTTCAACTCTCCGAACCACGTCTGCCGCCGCAGTTCCCAGTCCCGAGCCACGTCTGCCGCCGCAGTTCCCAGTCCCGAGCCACGTCTGCCGCCGCAGCCCCAAGTCCCGAGCCACGTCTGCCGCCGCAGCCCCAAGTCCCGAGCCACGTCTGCCGCCGCAGCCCCAAGTCCCGAGCCACGTCTGCCGCCGCAGCCCCAAGTCCCGAGCCACGTCTGCCGCCGCAGCCCCAAGTCCCGAGCCACGTCTGCCGCCGCAGCCCCAAGTCCCGAGCCACGTCTGCCGCCGCAGCCCCAAGTCCCGAGCCACGTCTGCCGCCGCAGCCCCAAGTCCCGAGCCACGTCTGCCGCCGCAGCCCCAAGTCCCGAGCCACGTCTGCCGCCGCAGCCCCAAGTCCCGAGCCACGTCTGCCGCCGCAGCCCCAAGTCCCGAGCCACGTCTGCCGCCGCAGCCCCAAGTCCCGAGCCACGTCTGCCGCCGCAGCCCCAAGTCCCGAGCCACGTCTGCCGCCGCAGCCCCAAGTCCCGAGCCACGTCTGCCGCCGCAGCCCCAAGTCCCGAGCCACGTCTGCCGCCGCAGCCCCAAGTCCCGAGCCACGTCTGCCGCCGCAGCCCCAAGTCCCGAGCCACGTCTGCCGCCGCAGCCCCAAGTCCCGAGCCACGTCTGCCGCCGCAGCCCCAAGTCCCGAGCCACGTCTGCCGCCGCAGCCCCAAGTCCCGAGCCACGTCTGCCGCCGCAGCCCCAAGTCCCGAGCCACGTCTGCCGCCGCAGCCCCAAGTCCCGAGCCACGTCTGCCGCCGCAGCCCCAAGTCCCGAGCCACGTCTGCCGCCGCAGCCCCAAGTCCCGAGCCACGTCTGCCGCCGCAGCCCCAAGTCCCGAGCCACGTCTGCCGCCGCAGCCCCAAGTCCCGAGCCACGTCTGCCGCCGCAGCCCCAAGTCCCGAGCCACGTCTGCCGCCGCAGCCCCAAGTCCCGAGCCACGTCTGCCGCCGCAGCCCCAAGTCCCGAGCCACGTCTGCCGCCGCAGCCCCAAGTCCCGAGCCACGTCTGCCGCCGCAGCCCCAAGTCCCGAGCCACGTCTGCCGCCGCAGCCCCAAGTCCCGAGCCACGTCTGCCGCCGCAGCCCCAAGTCCCGAGCCACGTCTGCCGCCGCAGCCCCAAGTCCCGAGCCACGTCTGCCGCCGCAGCCCCAAGTCCCGAGCCACGTCTGCCGCCGCAGCCCCAAGTCCCGAGCCACGTCTGCCGCCGCAGCCCCAAGTCCCGAGCCACGTCTGCCGCCGCAGCCCCAAGTCCCGAGCCACGTCTGCCGCCGCAGCCCCAAGTCCCGAGCCACGTCTGCCGCCGCAGCCCCAAGTCCCGAGCCACGTCTGCCGCCGCAGCCCCAAGTCCCGAGCCACGTCTGCCGCCGCAGCCCCAAGTCCCGAGCCACGTCTGCCGCCGCAGCCCCAAGTCCCGAGCCACGTCTGCCGCCGCAGCCCCAAGTCCCGAGCCACGTCTGCCGCCGCAGCCCCAAGTCCCGAGCCACGTCTGCCGCCGCAGCCCCAAGTCCCGAGCCACGTCTGCCGCCGCAGCCCCAAGTCCCGAGCCACGTCTGCCGCCGCAGCCCCAAGTCCCGAGCCACGTCTGCCGCCGCAGCCCCAAGTCCCGAGCCACGTCTGCCGCCGCAGCCCCAAGTCCCGAGCCACGTCTGCCGCCGCAGCCCCAAGTCCCGAGCCACGTCTGCCGCCGCAGCCCCAAGTCCCGAGCCACGTCTGCCGCCGCAGCCCCAAGTCCCGAGCCACGTCTGCCGCCGCAGCCCCAAGTCCCGAGCCACGTCTGCCGCCGCAGCCCCAAGTCCCGAGCCACGTCTGCCGCCGCAGCCCCAAGTCCCGAGCCACGTCTGCCGCCGCAGCCCCAAGTCCCGAGCCACGTCTGCCGCCGCAGCCCCAAGTCCCGAGCCACGTCTGCCGCCGCAGCCCCAAGTCCCGAGCCACG
The DNA here is from genome assembly GCF_054856555.1 of Leptonotus elevatus. NCBI lineage: Eukaryota > Metazoa > Chordata > Actinopteri > Syngnathiformes > Syngnathidae > Leptonotus > Leptonotus elevatus. The sequence goes on along the minus strand of NC_141260.1, from coordinate 6,635,325 downwards.
TCTGCCGCCGCAGCCCCAAGTCCCGAGCCACGTCTGCCGCCGCAGCCCCAAGTCCCGAGCCACGTCTGCCGCCGCAGCCCCAAGTCCCGAGCCACGTCTGCCGCCGCAGCCCCAAGTCCCGAGCCACGTCTGCCGCCGCAGCCCCAAGTCCCGAGCCACGTCTGCCGCCGCAGCCCCAAGTCCCGAGCCACGTCTGCCGCCGCAGCCCCAAGTCCCGAGCCACGTCTGCCGCCGCAGCCCCAAGTCCCGAGCCACGTCTGCCGCCGCAGCCCCAAGTCCCGAGCCACGTCTGCCGCCGCAGCCCCAAGTCCCGAGCCACGTCTGCCGCCGCAGCCCCAAGTCCCGAGCCACGTCTGCCGCCGCAGCCCCAAGTCCCGAGCCACGTCTGCCGCCGCAGCCCCAAGTCCCGAGCCACGTCTGCCGCCGCAGCCCCAAGTCCCGAGCCACGTCTGCCGCCGCAGCCCCAAGTCCCGAGCCACGTCTGCCGCCGCAGCCCCAAGTCCCGAGCCACGTCTGCCGCCGCAGCCCCAAGTCCCGAGCCACGTCTGCCGCCGCAGCCCCAAGTCCCGAGCCACGTCTGCCGCCGCAGCCCCAAGTCCCGAGCCACGTCTGCCGCCGCAGCCCCAAGTCCCGAGCCACGTCTGCCGCCGCAGCCCCAAGTCCCGAGCCACGTCTGCCGCCGCAGCCCCAAGTCCCGAGCCACGTCTGCCGCCGCAGCCCCAAGTCCCGAGCCACGTCTGCCGCCGCAGCCCCAAGTCCCGAGCCACGTCTGCCGCCGCAGCCCCAAGTCCCGAGCCACGTCTGCCGCCGCAGCCCCAAGTCCCGAGCCACGTCTGCCGCCGCAGCCCCAAGTCCCGAGCCACGTCTGCCGCCGCAGCCCCAAGTCCCGAGCCACGTCTGCCGCCGCAGCCCCAAGTCCCGAGCCACGTCTGCCGCCGCAGCCCCAAGTCCCGAGCCACGTCTGCCGCCGCAGCCCCAAGTCCCGAGCCACGTCTGCCGCCGCAGCCCCAAGTCCCGAGCCACGTCTGCCGCCGCAGCCCCAAGTCCCGAGCCACGTCTGCCGCCGCAGCCCCAAGTCCCGAGCCACGTCTGCCGCCGCAGCCCCAAGTCCCGAGCCACGTCTGCCGCCGCAGCCCCAAGTCCCGAGCCACGTCTGCCGCCGCAGCCCCAAGTCCCGAGCCACGTCTGCCGCCGCAGCCCCAAGTCCCGAGCCACGTCTGCCGCCGCAGCCCCAAGTCCCGAGCCACGTCTGCCGCCGCAGCCCCAAGTCCCGAGCCACGTCTGCCGCCGCAGCCCCAAGTCCCGAGCCACGTCTGCCGCCGCAGCCCCAAGTCCCGAGCCACGTCTGCCGCCGCAGCCCCAAGTCCCGAGCCACGTCTGCCGCCGCAGCCCCAAGTCCCGAGCCACGTCTGCCGCCGCAGCCCCAAGTCCCGAGCCACGTCTGCCGCCGCAGCCCCAAGTCCCGAGCCACGTCTGCCGCCGCAGCCCCAAGTCCCGAGCCACGTCTGCCGCCGCAGCCCCAAGTCCCGAGCCACGTCTGCCGCCGCAGCCCCAAGTCCCGAGCCACGTCTGCCGCCGCAGCCCCAAGTCCCCGTGCCACGTCTGCCAAGGCAGCCCCAAGACCCCGTGCCAAGGCAGCCCCAAGACCCCGTGCCAAGGCAGCCCCAAGACCCCGTGCCAAGGCAGCCCCAAGACCCCGTGCCAAGGCAGCCCCAAGACCCCGTGCCAAGGCAGCCCCAAGACCCCGTGCCAAGGCAGCCCCAAGACCCCGTGCCAAGGCAGCCCCAAGACCCCGTGCCAAGGCAGCCCCAAGACCCCGTGCCAAGGAGGTGCACGTCCCACTGCCGTCTTCTCCCTGTCTGGCGGCGCACGTTGTGGTCGCTCTTTGCTCCAGTGTGGTGTCCGGGGCGCCCTCCGGACTGGCGCCGCCGGGCTCCCCTCGTCTGGCGTCCGGGACGCCCCCCGGACTGGCCTTGATGGGTGTGCCAGGTTCCCGCCTCCGGGCCCCCCTCCGCCCGCCCTGTTTTTGGACCTTTTTGTGTTAGGGACGTCTGGGAGCCGTCCCTTGAGGGAGGGGTTCTGTCATGTTTTGGGTTCTGTTTTCCTTGTGTGTCTCCCTTGGTCTTGTTTAAGTGTGATCCTGCCCTTCCTCGTGTGATCCAATCAGTGCCCTCAGCCACTTATGTCTTGCCCCAGGTGTGTCTTGTTAGGTCGTTAGTATGTGTATTTAGTCTGCTGTCTCCCCTGTCTGTGTCGGGTCATTGTTGTATTTCCCCCTGTGATGCCGCCCGTTTTTGCCTTGTTTTCTCCATGTTATGTTTTTCCGTGCAATTTAGATCTCGCCTTTTGTTTTATAGAAATTAAAATCCCCTTTTTGATTGAGCCTCTGCCTCCTCGCCCTGTCTTCCCGCATTTGGGTCCTCAAGCTTCCCCTCCTTGACAGACTGCACATGCCTACAATTGTGTAATGTCTATGCTTTATGTTTTAGGTGTCCCCTGTTGGTGCCAAGGCTCTGGTACCAGGTCAGTCATAATTTTAATTGCTTTTGCAGCAGTTTTACAATCGATTATTTTAAACAATTCCAATATTTTGCAGGTTCATATACACTCAAAGTGGAACATGTACTTGTACTGTGCATTGTCAGCAATTGAAGTTGAGACTTGACATGGTATTCTGTGTGTGCATCATTTTAGGCAGAGGCACTGGCTGGCGCCACAGAGTTCGGGAATGGCCAGTTTCAGCTGTGACTGGGCGGAGGCACAAACTGGTCATTCCAGCACTGAACCAGGACAACACGGTATGTTTTATAATAAACTCTGCCTTTATAACAAATTAACAACCTTCATTTGTGTCTATTTTTTTTTTAATTACTTTTTTCCTTTTTTCAATTACTACTTTTTTTTTTCTTTTGTAACAGTTTGTCCTGGGCTCTTGAGCTAATAATGTTTTTTCCTTTGTTACTGTAGGTATTCGCTACCTATCTGTTGCTGGCCACTTCCCGCTGTCACATCTTCACTTGTGGTGTAGAGACGGGGTAAGTACATTAGTTGCTGTGAAAAACAAACAAACATTTTTATTAGTGCTCCTCCTATCAAAAGTATGTTTGTAGATGTATAATATTTTTTCTGATCATGTCTGGAAGGTACACCTCAGTGACAGCGATGGGATGCCGGTGCTTGCGCGGTTGCTGTGGGCTGCCGTCAACCTGCGGATGGAGAGGACTGCACCGGCTGCTCCTCAGCGTTCGCCACCAGCTCGAGTGTTCAGACCAAAAGTGGTTGTTAAGGGTGAGGTCACTGCGCCTCAGCCTTCCAACCCTTTTGACTGGACACTCGTCGGGAAGGCCAAGGAGGTAAACGCAAGCCTAACATGTTTTTGAAAACCTAACATGTTTTTGAAAACCTTAAATTTTATGAATGTGTGTGTTGCAATAATGTCACTAGTCATTTCAGAGCAGCTCGGTTGTGGACTCTGAGGTCACCTGTGGGCCCACTGGGTGGATGGGCACTCTCCAGGTTTGTGATGGTGATCATGGATTCATTCAGCCTTTTACCATGGCACATGTTAAAATTCTATTTCTCTATTTCTATTTTGTTGTGTTTTTTACAGTGCAACATCCCATTGAACCCTCTCTGGTTCAGCCCACCCATGTTGGAGGCGATGGACAAGCTGTCTCCAGCTCATCTTTCCAGCCCTGAGGACTGCCCAGGATCCAAAGGATAAGAAGGTATTTCAGTTTTCCTATTTTGTTTGCCCGTTATGTTTACATATCTATCTTCATGACAAAAAAAAAAGTATAGTTAATTGTCCATTCTTGTAGTAACAATGCTTCGCAGTAAAAGCAAAAATATATATATATATATATATTTCTCTTTTTTTTTTTTTTTTGCTCTTTCTTGTTAGACATCCACCGCAGGGCACAGACGACAGCGGCCAGCCCATAAGAGCACACGGAGAGAGCACCAGGTTTGCATTGCATTCTTATCAGCCCTGAGAAGTCTTACTTAAAATCACAAACAGAAATTAGTGACTCTTCACTCAAGTGCTGTGTGTTAAAGAATTATTGTTTGCTTGTCGTTTCAGCCAGAGGAAAGGCCAGCCCTTGCGGAGGTTCCTTCCAGACCATCATCCCCCCGTCGTCCTGGGACTGAGGTAACTTTTTTTATACTCACAACATTAACCATTAACATATGAAATGTTTAAAATTATATTAGTTAGAATTTAAGATAATTAAAATGGTTTCAATCATTTCAGGATCCTGCTGTGGGACTTCCTCAACGCACGCTATCCGTGAGGGCCACACATTCACAGATGGATGAAAGGTACTCAAGTTTTTCTCGCAACCACCAGTGTACTTGTATGGCTCTCACTTTCTTGGCCTTCCATGCTGAGGGGTTGCAGTTTAATTCGCTTGAACTTGACAGAGTGCTTGAACACGGGGACTCTCTTTACGTGGGTGCTAAACAGCAATTGATTTTGGACCATAACTTTGGGAATGATCACTTGACTGTCGAGGAGATGCCAAAACAAGTCATGACGGACATCAATGTCTATAATGTACAGATGCATGAGCTCAGCGTTGGTTATGTCATAGATGACGGTCATACAAAAAGAGACTTGGGATTGTCTCTTGGAGCTCAGCTTGAGTGCTTGTCACAAAATGTCACTCTTGCTTTCTTGATTGTGAATCCAGAGTGTTTTGCAGTATTCCGTGACAGATCAGGATACTTTGGGTTATTTGATTCACATTCCAGATCTGAAGTGGGCTTGCCACACCCAAACGGAACTGCAATTATGTTGACTTTTTCTCACTTGTGTGGCTTGGTTGAGCATTTGCGTCAGCTTTTTGAAGGACATGGCCGGTTTGCAACCTATGAGTTTGTGCCAGTCTCTTTTCATATTGACGGCAGTTCCATTAACACGCATCGGGATTCTACTACAACCATATCAAAGGCAAATGAAGAGCTACTAATTGAATTAGGTGATTCCCCAACTAAAGCGATACAAATTGTGATCGGTATTGTGGGAGCCACCATCGCTTCTTTCCGGGAAAGGGTTCGGCATGGGCCGACGTATATCTGCACAGTGTGCCACCGTGCGCTTTTCCCCAATCAAGTAAAGCATTGCAAACGAGCCAGATACACCAAAGATGTTGATGTGGCGTTTGCGTGCTTGACAGGCCAGTTTGTTCACACTTGTAGTTGCCCCGCCCCATGTACCGTTCCTCAAGAACGGATGCAGGAGTGGATTTGTCATACCTGTGACAACCATCTGTTCAGAGGTGGCATGCCACCCCAGGCGGTGGCAAATAACTTGGCACTGGCGCCCATTCCCGAAGAGCTGTCGGAATTAAATGTACTTGAACTACAGCTAATTGCAAAAATCATCCCTTTTGCAAAGATTGTTGCGTTGCCCAAAGGACGGCAAAGGGCCGTACACGGTTCTGTGGTGTGCGTTCCATCAGAGATGGAAGCCGTAGTGAACTCCCTCCCAAGGCCGCGCAGTGAGGCCCAGCTTCTCCAGGTGAAGCTGAAGCGCCTCATTGTGTACAAAGGTTACCAGCATTTTTACACTGTCAACATGACAAATGTCTTGGCGGCGCTGAGGACACTGAAACGCATTCATGCAGAATACAAAACTGTATCGATAGATGAAAGCGCTCAGTTTGAAAGTCTCCAAGAAGAGGAAGACGAGGGGGTAGGAGAAGAGGACATCCCTGAAGCCGATGCACAGCCAGAGAGCAGCGACACCCCCGCAAACAAAGAGCAACAGACTCCCCAAGAGAGCAAAGAGGAGCTCAGGCCGGGCTTGACACTCGACACCTGTATGCAGCCTCCTGACATCGCGCAGGAAAAGCTGTCATATGGGGACGGCATATTTAGCATCGCTCCTGCCCAAGGAAACAAGCCGGTGGGATTTTTTGCCGTGCCAAACCTCGAAGCCATGGCCTTTCCCGTTCAGTTCCCAACAGGACAGAATTCACTCGATGAGGCGAGAGAAATTAAGCTGTCACCCAGTTTGTATTTCAATGCAAGGTTATTCTCCGTTGACACTCGATTTGCCAAAGATCAAAGTTACCTTTTCTTTGCGCAGTTTGTGACAGAAACGCATCTGGCCACCAACAGCATGTCCATTCAGGCCCGCAAGGGGACAGCCCTCACTTGGGATGGGAAGAAGATTTCAAACCGGATGCTTCAGGACAAAGACGAACTGGAGAAGCTCATCCAAAGAGAGCATGCGATGCGCTTCACGCAGCCCTTGAGAGGCACGCCGGCTTTTTGGGAGGGTGCCCTTAGGGACCTCCATGCAATGACCAGGCAGTTGGGCAAGCCCACATTCTTCCTTACCTTTTCTGCTGCGGAAATGAGATGGCCCGAAGTAATCGAAATAGTCAAAGCGCAGCAAGGCGAACAAGGGGACTTTTCCCATCTCGACTGGAATGCCAAATGCGATCCGCAGCAATCCGGTCACAGTGATGCGCCTTTTTGAGAAAAGGATGGATGCTCTTATGGCATTCATCCTGTCTCCTGCACAGCCCCTCGGTCCGGTAGAAGACCACTTCTATCGTGTGGAATTTCAAGCCAGGGGAAGTCCGCACGCTCACATGTTGCTCTGGATTAAGGGTGCGCCAGTCATCGAAGAACCTGACCCCAGATGTTGTCAAGAAGCCATTGACTTCATCGACAAGTACATCACTTGCAAAATACCAGACCCGATTGAGGACCCTGAACTGCACGACATTGTCACCAGCGTTCAGGCACACAGCAAAAACCACACAAAGTCTTGTCGGAAAGGAAACGTTTCTTGCAGATTTGGGTACCCCAAACTGCCGATGGACCAAACCACCATCACGTTGCCATTCCAGACGGAGACTGAAGACGTCCCAACGGACAAGAGTGTGGAAGGCCAGCATAGGAAGCAGGCGGCCAAATCGGCGCGCCTCACCGAAAAACAAAGGGAGGCTAAAGAAGAGCTCAAACGCATCAGAGAGATCCTCATGGACGCGGATGTCCCGCAGGACTTGCCGGAGCTTCTCAAAAAGGCTAATTTGACAATGGACAGCTACAAGGACAGCGTCACTAATCTGACCTCCGTAATGGTTGTCATATTGAAGCGTGCTCCAACGGAAAGCTGGATCAATGCTTACAACCCACATCTGCTGCGGGCATGGAACGCCAACATGGATATTCAGTACGTGCTCGATGACGTCGCGTGTCTCATGTACATGATGTCGTACATTTCCAAACCGGAGCACGAGATGTCCGAGTTCCTCACGTCTGTCGTCAAAGACTTGAAGACAAAGCCTCTTGTCGACAAAAAGGACGAGATGAGGAAAATAATGGCGGCGTATTCCAAGCACAGAGAGGTGAGCGCTCAAGAAGCGGTGGCGCGGACATGCAGTCTCCCTCTGAAGAAGTGCTCGCGCAGCGTAGTTTTCATCCAGACTGCTGAGGATGGCGTGAAATCGAGTCTACCCATGAGTAGACTGAGGACCATGGATCCGGACGCAGACAACGTGTGGATGTCTGGTCTGCCAGACAAATATGTGGCAAGACCTAGAACGGCAATGTTTGAGCGGATGTGTCTCGCCGAATTCGCATCCGAATACCGAGTCGTCTACGGTCAGCAGACTGAGGGCAAGAATGTCATTCCCCTCTCACACGGCAAGGGATTCATCCAGAAGCGGATTGGAAAAGATGCCGTCATCAGATTCACTCGCTTCTCGATCAAAAAGTATGCTGAGAGTATTACAGGACCCAGCTTAAATTGTACCTCCCCCACAGAGACGACGCCGAGCTCAGGTCTGAAAACGTCAAAACGTACGAGGAGTTCTACGGTGCCGGGGATTCAAAGTTCGGTCGGGTGCGGGCTATATTCGACCGCAATCGGGGGCGGTACGAAGGACGGGGAAAGACCGTGGACAATGCCTTCGAAAAATTGAAAGAGCTTCGTGCGGTTCTCAACGCGTGGAGCAGTTTTGCTCCGGAGGTAGAAGCAGAGCGTTTGGAGTGTTGCCGAACGCGAATCTAATCCGTTACAGGAAGACCCGCAAGATGAGGTTCCGGCCTACCAGGACGCTCCTGGTAGCGGCGCGGTCTTGCCGGCGTTTGAGGCGCCAAAGTTGAGCGCCGAATTTGTGAGGAACATGTACCGCAGTCTCAATGAAACGCAAGCGTCCGTCTTCTACGCTGTGCGCGAGTGGTGTTTGAAACGCGTTTCGGATCGTCTCCTCGAGCCCTTCTTTTATTTCATCTCCGGAGGAGCTGGCTGTGGTAAATCGCATGTCATCAAGTGCATTTACCAGGAGGCCAGTAAGATTCTCCGCCAGCTTCCCAGGTTCCGCGACGAAGCGGATATGGCCAAGCCTGCTGTGCTGCTGACGTCGTTTACTGGCACGGCGGCTTACAACATCTCAGGGAAAACTCTTCATTCCCTCTTGAAACTCCCCAGGACTCTAAAGCCTCCTTACCAGGCGCTGGGGAATACGTTGGACGCATTGAGAGCAACCCTTTGCAACGTGGAAATTTTGATCATCGACGAGATCTCCATGGTCTCCAAGGAACTCTTTGCCTATGTCCACTGGAGATTTCAGCAAATCAAGGGCAACCAGAGACCATTTGGGGGCATCTCCGTTCTTGCAGTTGGGGACTTCTACCAACTGCCACCCCTCGGAAGATCCAAGCCCCTCTGCGTTTCTGACAACGATCTTCTTGACCTCTGGACAGATTTTCAGATGGTCAAGCTTCCACAAATCATGCGGCAAAAAGACGACGTCGCTTTTGCCGAGCTTTTGAACATGATCAGGGAGAAGAAGAAGGCTGATCCGCTTGGCGATGGTGACATGGCGTTACTCACCACGGCTGTCACGGATGCGCGAGACCTCCCTGCGGATACTCTGCATATCTTTGCCACCAAAAAAGAGGTAGATAGGCACAATGCAGCAACTGTGGCTGCTCTTAAATTGACTGTGGTCAATATTCCCGCAGAGGACTACAGGAAGAGCCCACGGTCGGGGGCGATGGTCACCGTGATCATGGGGTCGAGAAGGGATCTACCGGATACCCTTCAACCTGGTGTAGGAGCACGGGTTATGCTTCTTCGGAATTTGGATGTCGAGGACGGATTGGTGAACGGGACCTTTGGCACAATAGGCAACATTGTTCAAAGCGCCCCAAAGGGGTCGGCGGAGAAAGTGACCTTGCTCGGACTGAGGCTAGACAATCCCGAAGCGGGCCAGAAATTGCGCAAGAAAATTCTGGGGCCGACGGATGACTTGGTCTATATCGAAAGGTCGGAGGAAAACCTGGGCATAAAAGGCGTGGTCAGGCGGCAATTCCCCATGAAGCTTGCCTTTGGATGCACGGCTCACAAAGTGCAAGGCATGACGATGACCTCTGCAGTGGTGTCTCTTAAGCGTGTGTTTGAACCTGGAATGGCCTATGTTGCCCTAAGCCGCACGACGTCACTTCAGGGATTGAGGGTCATAGACTTTGACGAATCCAAAATCTACGCCAATCCCAACGTCACGACGGCAATGGACAGTATGACGCGCGCTTCTTTCCAAAGTACAAGACCACTGTTGTACTTTTTCAAAATGCCGCAAACTGCTTTTCCCACCTTGACCATTGTTCATCACAACACCGAGGGGCTTCCATCTCATATTGACGACTTAAAGTCTCATCATGAGTTGAGGCTGGCAGATGTCCTTTGCCTCACTGAAACTCATTTGTCTGGATCCTTCTTCCCCCCTCCCTTGCAACTGGAGGGATGCAGCACTTTTGTGCGCAACAGACAAGTTTCGTATTCAAATAGACTGGACGTGGCCCAAAAAGAGGGTGGCGGAGTCGCAGTCTATTATCGCGATTGTCTTCGAGCGGAGCCCCGTCGGTTTATTCAGAATGTGGTTGACCTGGAATTTGCTGTCATCAGGGTTGACGCTCCCGTCCAGGCTTTGATAGCTACGGTCTACAGGCCACCCAACCTGAGTCTTGGCACATTTCTTCCAAACCTTGGAAGTCTCTTGGATGCCTTGGCCGTGATGGACTGCCAGCCTATTGTTGTTTGCGGAGACTTTAATGAGGATTTGCTTTCAAAGGGAAAGAAATCCATTCTGGACTTGTTTCAGTCCAGAGGCTTTTCACAGCTGATCACCCAGGCCACAACTGGAAAGCAGACACTGATTGATCACATTTACATATCTCGCCCAGATTGTTGTGTTCAATCAGGCGTTCTGCACACTTATTACAGTTACCACAGTCCGGTCTACTGTGTGTTAACTTCTTGTGTCAGCTCATTGTCGATCGCAAGGGCACCATTTTCACAAGTGCGCCTTTGCAAATGTTATTGAGCCTTTCATACCACTGCTCAAAAGAGGGGGATACTGTACTTTAAATTGTAAAGGCTGAAAAGTTAAATCCTTTGCTCGTTCAAAATTGGTGTCATAACAGAACTACACTCAAAATCAGAGCGGCCAATCATTTTTTTTGTAGACATATTTATCATTTAGTTAGTTCTAAACGTATTGAGCTTTAAATTGAATTTAAGACATGGGATATGTCATTTAAGCGCTCCCTTATTTTGAGCAGTGTTGTATGACGGTACTTTTAATCAGTGTGCTTTTCTGTTAGCAGGACATCGTGCATTTGGACTTGAATGTTTTGTTTGTCCTTATTGTGATTGTGACTATAACACAATGAAAAGTGTTGGTGTCAGTGAGGAACTGCGATGGTAAGGGATGAACTGCGATGGTAAGTGATGATTGATTACTGAATTGATCTAGGCAAACATTGAACACTCATTTTTCATTTTCACATGCAATACAGGTGGATGGAGCGCAGCAAGGGGTGCTACTTGACATGGCCAAGGATATCAAGGTTGTTATGTCCGGTACAACTGGTGGAGAGAAAAGATGAAAAAAGGGATCCCGCAAACGTAGACCAAAATGATTTATTCTACAGGATTCCTCACTGAAAAACCGTCACATGTGTATTGGATGAGTATTTAGATTAAGTTTTAACTGTTCAGTTTTGCTGCCTATTTTCTAACAACTTGTTCCTTTGTGTGCTCAGGAAAAGATGAAGATGCTGTGTAACAAAGACCCAAAACGGCTCTTTTAAGAGCCGTTTTACATGTACTTTGGAGTAATATTCCTGCAATATTGATCAGCACCAACATGCCTTTTAATATGCAATGTCAAATTTAAACACTGCATTCATACTGTATTTGCTCCATGATGCAGTATATTGCATTTTATATTTTAGTTAATCACTTACACTATAAGCAAGAAATTAAACTGATTCCCTTTTGATATGACTAAAATGTCAATCAAGACATAAGGGAAGCCATTACACATGTAATAACTGCAGTTATTACAAATTGTCCTGAACTCTATTCCTGCTGACACAAATTGAGAGGTAAAGTACACCAACATTTGGCAAACAGTTCAGAGCATGCATCTTTCCACCTTGCAAGAGTCAGCAGGCCCATTCAAAATTTCCGCGGAAATTTTTCTAGTATTATTCTTCTTCTTTTTATTATTTTTTTTAATCTTCCACCGATTTTTCCGCAAGGGAATTCCCAGTTACCATGGCGACGCTATTCCCAAAAAACTCCCAAATAAAGTCCCATAGGAATGAATGGGAATCCGAAAGAGATCAACTCCAATCAAACACCTTTTTCCAAGACACGCGCATACGTTGACCGACCGATATGAATTTTAGCTCCGATATGAATTTTAGCTCATTTTGTTGGAATTTTTGTCATCTTTAGCTCAGTGTCAAAAAAAATAATTAAGGAATGAAAGCTCCCCCCCTGTGCGGGTTCAAAGACAGTGAGCAAAGGGGTGAAAGTCGCCTATTTAGAGTTTGACTAATTAAGGCTTCAGTGACGGGAACCAAAAAATATATTTCCAAAAGTTTCACTTCAACTCGTCACCATGGCCACAATCTTTGCTCACTAGACATCAAATTGGCACATTTTGTAGCCACAAGCCTCTGCTTTCTGAAAAACTAAGTTTTATTTGGCTAAGGTGTCATTTAGTACCTTTATTTTCACTTTAAGCGAGGAGAAGTCGGACTATTTCGATCTCTTTTCAATGTTATTTTCGCCGTTTTTCCCTTTTTGTTTTCGATCAATCATAAGTTTTCAACCTGCTCTCATTTGGTCATTTTTCATCCGATTAAAAAAACTGAGAACATGCTCGCGTACCCCAAACCCTTGACGTTCTAACGAGCCATTTCTGGAATCTGCATCTTCAACCGTTAAGTCGTGAGAGGCTTTTGTTTGAGGTGAGCGTAATCCTATACAAAATCAATGGAATGTGGGTGCGTGACGTCTCGCAACAAGTTAAAATCAAATGTGTGTGCGTGAATGGTCTGTCACTTTTGCATAGCAACTGCCTCAGCCAATCATCTCTCACTGTTGAGCTCAACTCAGCCCCTTTTTTTCTTGGTGTACTCAAGGCTTGGCCTATCTACGACTACTACTATTGCAAATACTATTACTACTACTACTATCTTGGCCAATTGATTAGGTACACCCAGGATTCTGGTCAATTAATTAGGTACACCCTGGATTCTCGCCACTCCGCCCACCCAGGGCGGCGGCCATCTTGGCCAATTAATTAGGTACACCAAGGATTCTCTCCCCTCTGCCCACCCGGGGCGGCGGCCATCTTGGCCAATTGATTAGGTACAGCCAGGACTTTTCAGTCACAAAATGTTTTTATTTGATTATTTTCCAAATTTGTAGCGTGACTATTACTGTGTTTTTTTGCTGATTATGGTTTATTATTTAATACTAAAAATTGTCCATTTCCTTTGCTAAAGTAAATGTTTTCTTTTATAATATTGATGAGTTCTTCAAGATGCACAAACAGTGACTGTGCGCATGTTGTCTCCACAGTTTCCTCAGGGCACACATAGACATATAAAAGGAATTTGTAAGATGTTGATAAAATTGGGTTAATGGTGTAAATCAACAAATTCAAATTGGAAGGTTCATTTAACTAGATTGTTTTATGTTTAATATACTTAAAAAAAAAAATCAGTGACATGTACAATGTAGCCAATAATAAAATATATAATACTGGATTTTTTGTAGAAATATTTCAACGCTTGGAAATATTTGTCTGTGTTGAATAATTTAGACAGGTGATAATTGCTGAAATTAAAATAACAGATTAATCAGATTTTTTTAAATGCATGGTAATTAAAATATGTGTCACTCCCTTAACACTGAAAACAAAGATATGAATTAGACAATGGTTGGTTCTTTTTAGTGGTTAAAAAAGTGGATGTTTGAATTACAATTTGTATCTTTTTTTTTTTTTTTTTGTGCAAAAAACACATACAATTGGTCAAGCAGCGCATCCACCACCAGACAGCCTGTCCTGTATGTAGCAGTATGTCCTACTCGCAACCCGCGAGTGTTGTATGACACAATCCGCATTATTGAACCTTGCAGCTGCACGCAGCGCAGTTGCCCCCTTAAACTGGACTCCTCCTCGGATGCAGCGCGCTCCAACCTCACCATCGGGCTGCAACCCATCTTGTGATAGTTGGGACTTCGCGTTGTCTTCTCTCGCGCGTTTTTTTCTAATCCTAACCCTGATTGGTCCGCTTTTTTCCCTGTCTGTGCTGTGGCCAATGACATTCGCTTTATTTTGGAAGGTTCTAGACGACGGACCCCCTTGCTGATAGTTGGAGTTCATGTTGTCTTGTCTCTTTTCCCTGATTGGTCGTTTTCTGCTTGTCTGTGCTGTGGCCAATTAGAGACGCATGAATGAGACTATTTTAGAAGGTTCTCGACGACGGTCTCGTCCCATTTCATCTCGTCTGAGGTAAGTGTTGCACGGCAATTATTTTTAGTCTGATGTATAATGCTAAATAAGTGAGATTTTGCAAGTTTTCCCCCATCTTAAACTACATCACGTTAATAGGGTTTTAAACTAGGGTTAGGGTTTCAAAGTAGGTGTTTAAATTAGGGTTAGGGTTTCAAACTAAGGTTAGGGTTTCAAAGTAGGGGTTTAAACTAGGGTTAGGGTTTCAAAGTAGGGGTTTAAACTAGGGTTAGGGTTTCAAAGTAGGGTTTTAAACTAGGGTTAGGGTTTCAAAGTAGGGGTTTAAACTAGAGTTAGGGTTTCAAAGTAGGGGTTTAAACTAGGGTTAGGGTTTCAAAGTGGGGGTTTAAACTAGGGTTAGGGTTTCAAAGTGGGGGTTTAAACTAGGGTTAGGGTTTCAAAGTGGGGGTTTAAACTAGGGTAAGGGTTTCAAAGTGGGGGTTTAAACTAGGGTTAGGGTTTCAAAGTGGGGGTTTAAACTAGGGTTAGGGTTTCAAAGTGGGGGTTTAAACTAGGGTTAGGGTTTCAAAGTGGGGGTTTAAACTAGGGTTAGGGTTTCAAAGTGGGGGTTTAAACTAGGGTTAGGGTTTCAAAGTGGGGGTTTAAACTAGGGTTAGGGTTTCAAAGTAGGGTTTGAAACTAGGGTTAGGGTTTCAAAGTAGGGTTTGAAACTAGGGTTAGGGTTTCAAAGTAGGGTTTCAAACGAGGGTTAGGGTTTCAAAGTAGGGGTTTAAACGAAGGTTAGGGTTTCAAACTAGGGTTAGGGTTTCAAACTAGGGTTAGGGTTTCAAAGTAGGGGTTTAAATTAGGGTTAGGGTTTCAAAGTAGGGGTTTAAACTAGGGTTAGGGATTCAAAGTAGGGGTTTAAACTATGGTTAGGGTTTCAAAGTAGGTGTTTAAACTAGGGTTAGGGTTGCAAAGTAATGGTTTAATCTAGGGTTAGGGTTTCAAAGTCTGGTTTTAAACTAGGAATAGGGTTTCAAAGTAGGGTTTTAAACTAGGGGTAGGGTTTTAAACTAGGGTTAGGGTTTCAAAGTAGGGGTTTAAACTAGGATTAAGGTTTCAAAGTAGGATTTTAAACTAAGGTTAGGGTTTCAAAGTAGGGGTTTAACCTAGGGTTAGGGTTTCAAAGTAGGGGTTTAAACTAGGGTTAGGGTTTCAAAGTAGGGGTTTAAACTAGGGTTAGGGTTTCAAAGTAGGTTTAAACTAGGGTTAAGGTTTCAAAGTAGGATTTTAAACTTAGGTTAGGGTTTCAAAGTAGGGGTTTAAACTAGGGTTAGTGTTTCAAACTAGGGTTAGGGTTTCAAAGTAGGGGTTTAAACTAGGGTTAGGGTTTCAAAGTAGGGGTTTAAACTAGGGTAAGGGTTTCAAAGTAGGGGTTTAAACTCGGGTTAGGGTTTCAAAGTAGGGGTTTAAACTAGGGTTAGGGTTTCAAAGTAGGGGTTTAAACTAGGGTTAGGTTTTCAAACTAGGGGTAGGGTTTTAAACTAGGATTAGGGTTTCAAACTAGGGTTAGGGTTTCAAAGTAGGGTTTTAAACTAGGTTTAGGGTTTCAAAGTAGGCGTTTAAACTAGGGTTAGGGTTTCAAAGTAGGGTTTTAAACTAGGGTTAGGGTTTTAAAGTAGGTGTTTAAACTAGGTTTAGGGTTTCAAAGTAGGGTTTTAAACTAGGTTAGGGTTTCAAAGTAAGGGTTTAAACTAGGGTTAGGGTTTCAAAGTAGGGGTTTAAACTAGGATTAGGGTTTCAAACTAGGGTAAGGGTTTCAAAGTAGGGGTTTAACCTAGGGTTAGGGTTTCAAAGTAGGGGTTTAAACTAGGATTAGGGTTTCAAACTAGAGTTAAGGTTTCAAAGTAGGGTTTTAAACTAGGGTTAGGGTTTCAAAGTAGGGTTTTAAACTAGGGTTAGGGTTTCAAAGTAGGTGTTTAAATTAGGGTTAGGGTTTTAAACTAGGGTTAGGGTTTCAAAGTAAGGGTTTAACCTAGGGTTAGGGTTCTAAAGTAGGGGTTTAAATTAGGGTTAGGGTTTCAAACTAGGGTTAGGGTTTCAAAGTAGGGGTTTAAACTAGGGTTAGGGTTTCAAAGTAGGGGTTTAAACTAGGGTAAGGGTTTCAAAGTAGGGGTTTAAACTCGGGTTAGGGTTTCAAAGTAGGGGTTTAAACTAGGGTAAGGGTTTCAAAGTAGGGGTTTAAACTCGGGTTAGGGTTTCAAAGTAGGGGTTTAAACTCGGGTTAGGGTTTCAAAGTAGGGGTTTAAACTCAGGTTAGGGTTTCAAAGTAGGGGTTTAAACTCGGGTTAGGGTTTCAAAGTAGGGGTTTAAACTAGGGTTAGGGTTTCAAAGTAGGGGTTTAAACTAGGGTTAGGTTTTCAAACTAGGGGTAGGGTTTTAAACTAGGATTAGGGTTTCAAACTAGGGTTAGGGTTTCAAAGTAGGGTTTTAAACTAGGTTTAGGTTTTCAAAGTAGGGGTTTAAACTAGGGTTAGGGTTTCAAAGTAGGGTTTTAAACTAGGGTTAGGGTTTTAAAGTAGGGGTTTAAACTAGGGTTAGGGTTTCAAAGTAGGGTTTTAAACTAGGGTTAGGGTTTCAAAGTAAGGGTTTAAACTAGGGTTAGGGTTTCAAAGTAGGGGTTTAAACTAGGATTAGGGTTTCAAACTAGGGTTAGGGTTTCAAACTAGAGTTAAGGTTTCAAAGTAGGGTTTTAAACTAGGGTTAGGGTTTCAAAGTAGGGTTTTAAACTAGGGTTAGGGTTTCAAAGTAGGTGTTTAAATTAGGAATAGGGTTTTAAACTAGGGTTAGGGTTTCAAAGTAGGTCTTTAAATTAGGGTTAGGGTTTCAAACTAAGGTTAGGGTTTCAAAGTAGGGGTTTAAACTAGGGTTAGGGTTTCAAAGTAGGGTTTCAAACTAGGGTTAGGGTTTCAAAGTAGGGTTTCAAACTAGGGTTAGGGTTTCAAAGTAGGGGTTTAAACTAGGGTTAGGGTTTCAAAGTAGGTTTTAAAATTAGGGTTAGGGTTTCAAAGTAGGGGTTTAAATTAGGGTTAGGGTTTCAAAGTAGGGTTTCAAACTAAGGTTAGGGTTTCAAAGTAGGGGTTTAAACTCGGGTTAGGGTTTCAAAGTAGGGGTTTAAACTAAGGTTAGGGTTATAAAGTAGGGTTTTAAACTAGGGTTAGGGTTTCAAAGTAGTGGTTTAAACTAGGGTTAAGGTTTCAAAGTAGGGGTTTAAACTAGGGTTAGGGTTTCAAAGAAGGGGTTTAAACTAGGGTTAGGGTTTCAAAGTAGTGGTTTAAACTAGGATTAGGGTTTCAAAGTAGGGGTTTAAACTAGGATTAGGCTTTCAAAGTAGGGTTTTAAACTAGGGTTAGGGTTTCAAAGTATTGGTTTAACCTAGGGTTAGGGTTCTAAAGTAGGGTTTTAAACTAGGGTTAGGGTTAGGTTAGGGTTTAACCTAGGGTTAGGGTTCTAAAGTAGGGGTTTAAATTAGGGTTAGGTATTCAAACTAGGGTTAGGGTTTCAAAGAAGTGGGTTTAAACTAGGGTTAGGGTTTCAAAGTAGGGGTTTAAACTAGGGTTAGGGTTTCAAGGTAGGGGTTTAAACTAGGATTAGGGTTTCAAAGTAGGGGTTTAAACTAGGGTTAGGGTTTCAAAGTGGGGGTTTAAACTAGGGTTAGGGTTTCAAAGTGGGGGTTTAAACTAGGGTTAGGGTTTCAAAGTAGGGTTTGAAACTAGGGTTAGGGTTTCAAAGTAGGGTTTCAAACCAGGGTTAGGGTTTCAAAGTAGGGGTTTAAACGAAGGTTAGGGTTTCAAACTAGGGTTAGGGTTTCAAACTAGGGTAAGGGTTTCAAAGTAGGGTTTTAAACTAGGGTTAGGGTTTCAAAGTAGGGGTTTAAACTAGGGTTAGGGTTTCAAAGTAGGGGTTTAACGTAGAGTTAGGGTTTCAAAGTAGGGGTTTAAACTAGGGTTAGGGTTTCAAAGTAGGGGTTTAAACTAGGGTTAGGGATTCAAAGTAGGGGTTTAAACTACGGTTAGGGTTTCAAAGTAGGTGTTTAAACTAGGGTTAGGGTTGCAAAGTAATGGTTTAATCTAGGGTTAGGGTTTCAAAGTCTGGTTTTAAACTAGGAATAGGGTTTTAAACTAGGGGTAGGGTTTTAAACTAGGGTTAGGGTTTCAAAGTAGGGGTTTAAACTAGGATTAAGGTTTCAAAGTAGGATTTTAAACTAAGGTTAGGGTTTCAAAGTAGGGGTTTAACCTAGGGTTAGGGTTTCAAAGTAGGGGTTTAAACTAGGGTTAGGGTTTCAAAGTAGGGGT
Source organism: Leptonotus elevatus (assembly GCF_054856555.1). Taxonomy (NCBI): domain Eukaryota; kingdom Metazoa; phylum Chordata; class Actinopteri; order Syngnathiformes; family Syngnathidae; genus Leptonotus; species Leptonotus elevatus. The sequence continues at coordinate 6,617,186 of NC_141260.1, read as the reverse complement.
TTAAACTAGGGTTAGGGTTTCAAAGTAGGTTTAAACTAGGGTTAAGGTTTCAAAGTAGGATTTTAAACTTAGGCTAGGGTTTCAAAGTAGGGGTTTAACCTAGGGTTAGGGTTCTAAAGTAGGGGTTTAAATTAGGGTTAGTGTTTCAAACTAGGGTTAGGGTTTCAAAGTAGGGGTTTAAACTAGGGTTAGGGTTTCAAAGTAGGGGTTTAAACTAGGGTAAGGGTTTCAAAGTAGGGGTTTAAACTCGGGTTAGGGTTTCAAAGTAGGGGTTTAAACTAGGGTTAGGGTTTCAAAGTAGGGGTTTAAACTAGGGTTAGGTTTTCAAACTAGGGGTAGGGTTTTAAACTAGGATTAGGGTTTCAAACTAGGGTTAGGGTTTCAAAGTAGGGTTTTAAACTAGGTTTAGGGTTTCAAAGTAGGGGTTTAAACTAGGGTTAGGGTTTCAAAGTAGGGTTTTAAACTAGGGTTAGGGTTTTAAAGTAGGGGTTTAAACTAGGTTTAGGGTTTCAAAGTAGGGTTTTAAACTAGGGTTAGGGTTTCAAAGTAAGGGTTTAAACTAGGGTTAGGGTTTCAAAGTAGGGGTTTAAACTAGGATTAGGGTTTCAAACTAGGGTTAGGGTTTCAAAGTAGGGGTTTAACCTAGGGTTAGGGTTTCAAAGTAGGAGTTTAAACTAGAATTAGGGTTTCAAACTAGAGTTAAGGTTTCAAAGTAGGGTTTTAAACTAGGGTTAGGGTTTCAAAGTAGGGTTTTAAACTAGGGTTAGGGTTTCAAAGTAGGTGTTTAAATTAGGGTTAGGGTTTTAAACTAGGGTTAGGGTTTCAAAGTAGGGGTTTAACCTAGGGTTAGGGTTCTAAAGTAGGGGTTTAAATTAGGGTTAGGGTTTCAAACTAGGGTTAGGGTTTCAAAGTAGGGGTTTAAACTAGGGTTAGGGTTTCAAAGTAGGGGTTTAAACTAGGGTAAGGGTTTCAAAGTAGGGGTTTAAACTCGGGTTAGGGTTTCAAAGTAGGGGTTTAAACTAGGGTAAGGGTTTCAAAGTAGGGGTTTAAACTCGGGTTAGGGTTTCAAAGTAGGGGTTTAAACTCTGGTTAGGGTTTCAAAGTAGGGGTTTAAACTCAGGTTAGGGTTTCAAAGTAGGGGTTTAAACTCGGGTTAGGGTTTCAAAGTAGGGGTTTAAACTAGGGTTAGGGTTTCAAAGTAGGGGTTTAAACTAGGGTTAGGTTTTCAAACTAGGGGTAGGGTTTTAAACTAGGATTAGGGTTTCAAACTAGGGTTAGGGTTTCAAAGTAGGGTTTTAAACTAGGTTTAGGTTTTCAAAGTAGGGGTTTAAACTAGGGTTAGGGTTTCAAAGTAGGGTTTTAAACTAGGGTTAGGGTTTTAAAGTAGGGGTTTAAACTAGGGTTAGGATTTCAAAGTAGGGTTTTAAACTAGGGTTAGGGTTTCAAAGTAAGGGTTTAAACTAGGGTTAGGGTTTCAAAGTAGGGGTTTAAACTAGGATTAGGGTTTCAAACTAGGGTTAGGGTTTCAAACTAGAGTTAAGGTTTCAAAGAAGGGTTTTAAACTAGGGTTAGGGTTTCAAAGTAGGGTTTTAAACTAGGGTTAGGGTTTCAAAGTAGGTGTTTAAATTAGGAATAGGGTTTTAAACTAGGGTTAGGGTTTCAAAGTAGGTCTTTAAATTAGGGTTAGGGTTTCAAACTAAGGTTAGGGTTTCAAAGTAGGGGTTTAAACTAGGGTTAGGGTTTCAAAGTAGGGTTTCAAACTAGGGTTAGGGTTTCAAAGTAGGGTTTCAAACTAGGGTTAGGGTTTCAAAGTAGGGGTTTAAACTAGGGTTAGGGTTTCAAAGTAGGTTTTAAAATAAGGGTTAGGGTTTCAAAGTAGGGGTTTAAATTAGGGTTAGGGTTTCAAAGTAGGGTTTCAAACTAAGGTTAGGGTTTCAAAGTAGGGGTTTAAACTCGGGTTAGGGTTTCAAAGTAGGGGTTTAAACTAGGGTTAGGGTTATAAAGTAGGGTTTTAAACTAGGGTTAGGGTTTCAAAGTCGTGGTTTAAACTAGGGTTAAGGTTTCAAAGTAGGGGTTTAAACTAGGGTTAGGGTTTCAAAGAAGGGGTTTAAACTAGGGTTAGGGTTTCAAAGTAGTGGTTTAAACTAGGATTAGGGTTTCAAAGTAGGGGTTTAAACTAGGATTAGGCTTTCAAAGTAGGGTTTTAAACTAGGGTTAGGGTTTCAAAGTATTGGTTTAACCTAGGGTTAGGGTTCTAAAGTAGGGTTTTAAACTAGGGTTAGGGTTAGGTTAGGGTTTAACCTAGGGTTAGGGCTCTAAAGTAGGGGTTTAAATTAGGGTTAGGTATTCAAACTAGGGTTAGGGTTTCAAAGAAGTGGGTTTAAACTAGGGTTAGGGTTTCAAAGTAGGGGTTTAAACTAGGGTTAGGGTTTCAAGGTAGGGGTTTAAACTAGGATTAGGGTTTCAAAGTAGGGGTTTAAACTAGGGTTAGGGTTTCAAAGTGGGGGTTTAAACTAGGGTTAGGGTTTCAAAGTGGGGGTTTAAACTAGGGTTAGGGTTTCAAAGTAGGGTTTGAAACTAGGGTTAGGGTTTCAAAGTAGGGTTTCAAACGAGGGTTAGGGTTTCAAAGTAGGGGTTTAAACGAAGGTTAGGGTTCCAAACTAGGGTTAGGGTTTCAAACTAGGGTTAGGGTTTCAAAGTAGGGTTTTAAACTAGGGTTAGGGTTTCAAAGTAGGGGTTTAAACTCGGGTTAGGGATTCAAAGTAGGGGTTTAAACTAGGGTTAGGGTTTCAAAGTAGGGGTTTAACGTAGAGTTAGGGTTTCAAAGTAGGGGTTTAAACTAGGGTTAGGGTTTCAAAGTAGGGGTTTAAACTAGGGTTAGGGATTCAAAGTAGGGGTTTAAACTACGGTTAGGGTTTCAAAGTAGGTGTTTAAACTAGGGTTAGGGTTGCAAAGTAATGGTTTAATCTAGGGTTAGGGTTTCAAAGTCTGGTTTTAAACTAGGAATAGGGTTTCAAAGTAGGGTTTTAAACTAGGGGTAGGGTTTTAAACTAGGGTTAGTGTTTCAAAGTAGGGGTTTAAACTAGGATTAAGGTTTCAAAGTAGGATTTTAAACTAAGGTTAGGGTTTCAAAGTAGGGGTTTAACCTAGGGTTAGGGTTTCAAAGTAGGGGTTTAAACTAGGGTTAGGGTTTCAAAGTAGGGGTTTAAACTAGGGTTAGGGTTTCAAAGTAGGTTTAAACTAGGGTTAAGGTTTCAAAGTAGGATTTTAAACTTAGGTTAGGGTTTCAAAGTAGGGGTTTAACCTAGGGTTAGGGTTCTAAAGTAGGGGTTTAAATTAGGGTTAGTGTTTCAAACTAGGGTTAGGGTTTCAAAGTAGGGGTTTAAACTAGGGTTAGGGTTTCAAAGTAGGGTTTAAACTAGGGTAAGGGTTTCAAAGTAGGGGTTTAAACTCGGGTTAGGGTTTCAAAGTAGGGGTTTAAACTCAGGTTAGGGTTTCAAAGTAGGGGTTTAAACTAGGGTTAGGGTTTCAAAGTAGGGGTTTAAACTAGGGTTAGGGTTTCAAAGTAGGGGTTTAAACTAGGGTTAGGTTTTCAAACTAGGGGTAGGGTTTTAAACTAGGATTAGGGTTTCAAACTAGGGTTAGGGTTTCAAAGTAGGGTTTTAAACTAGGTTTAGGGTTTCAAAGTAGGGGTTTAAACTAGGGTTAGGGTTTCAAAGTAGGGTTTTAAACTAGGGTTAGGGTTTTAAAGTAGGGGTTTAAACTAGGTTTAGGGTTTCAAAGTAGGGTTTTAAACTAGGGTTAGGGTTTCAAAGTAAGGGTTTAAACTAGGGTTAGGGATTCAAAGTAGGGGTTTAAACTACGGTTAGGGTTTCAAAGTAGGTGTTTAAACTAGGGTTAGGGTTGCAAAGTAATGGTTTAATCTAGGGTTAGGGTTTCAAAGTCTGGTTTTAAACTAGGAATAGGGTTTCAAAGTAGGGTTTTAAACTAGGGGTAGGGTTTTAAACTAGGGTTAGTGTTTCAAAGTAGGGGTTTAAACTAGGATTAAGGTTTCAAAGTAGGATTTTAAACTAAGGTTAGGGTTTCAAAGTAGGGGTTTAACCTAGGGTTAGGGTTTCAAAGTAGGGGTTTAAACTAGGGTTAGGGTTTCAAAGTAGGGGTTTAAACTAGGGTTAGGGTTTCAAAGTAGGTTTAAACTAGGGTTAAGGTTTCAAAGTAGGATTTTAAACTTAGGTTAGGGTTTCAAAGTAGGGGTTTAACCTAGGGTTAGGGTTCTAAAGTAGGGGTTTAAATTAGGGTTAGTGTTTCAAACTAGGGTTAGGGTTTCAAAGTAGGGGTTTAAACTAGGGTTAGGGTTTCAAAGTAGGGGTTTAAACTAGGGTAAGGGTTTCAAAGTAGGGGTTTAAACTCGGGTTAGGGTTTCAAAGTAGGGGTTTAAACTCAGGTTAGGGTTTCAAAGTAGGGGTTTAAACTAGGGTTAGGGTTTCAAAGTAGGGGTTTAAACTAGGGTTAGGGTTTCAAAGTAGGGGTTTAAACTAGGGTTAGGTTTTCAAACTAGGGGTAGGGTTTTAAACTAGGATTAGGGTTTCAAACTAGGGTTAGGGTTTCAAAGTAGGGTTTTAAACTAGGTTTAGGGTTTCAAAGTAGGGGTTTAAACTAGGGTTAGGGTTTCAAAGTAGGGTTTTAAACTAGGGTTAGGGTTTTAAAGTAGGGGTTTAAACTAGGTTTAGGGTTTCAAAGTAGGGTTTTAAACTAGGGTTAGGGTTTCAAAGTAAGGGTTTAAACTAGGGTTAGGGTTTCAAAGTAGGGGTTTAAACTAGGATTAGGGTTTCAAACTAGGGTTAGGGTTTCAAAGTAGGGGTTTAACCTAGGGTTAGGGTTTCAAAGTAGGGGTTTAAACTAGGATTAGGGTTTCAAACTAGAGTTAAGGTTTCAAAGTAGGGTTTTAAACTAGGGTTAGGGTTTCAAAGTAGGGTTTTAAACTAGGGTTAGGGTTTCAAAGTAGGTGTTTAAATTAGGGTTAGGGTTTTAAACTAGGGTTAGGGTTTCAAAGTAGGGGTTTAACCTAGGGTTAGGGTTCTAAAGTAGGGGTTTAAATTAGGGTTAGGGTTTCAAACTAGGGTTAGGGTTTCAAAGTAGGGGTTTAAACTAGGGTTAGGGTTTCAAAGTAGGGGTTTAAACTAGGGTAAGGGTTTCAAAGTAGGGGTTTAAACTCGGGTTAGGGTTTCAAAGTAGGGGTTTAAACTCGGGTTAGGGTTTCAAAGTAGGGGTTTAAACTCAGGTTAGGGTTTCAAAGTAGGGGTTTAAACTCGGGTTAGGGTTTCAAAGTAGGGGTTTAAACTAGGGTTAGGGTTTCAAAGTAGGGGTTTAAACTAGGGTTAGGTTTTCAAACTAGGGGTAGGGTTTTAAACTAGGATTAGGGTTTCAAACTAGGGTTAGGGTTTCAAAGTAGGGTTTTAAACTAGGTTTAGGTTTTCAAAGTAGGGGTTTAAACTAGGGTTAGGGTTTCAAAGTAGGGTTTTAAACTAGGGTTAGGGTTTTAAAGTAGGGGTTTAAACTAGGGTTAGGGTTTCAAAGTAGGGTTTTAAACTAGGGTTAGGGTTTCAAAGTAAGGGTTTAAACTAGGGTTAGGGTTTCAAAGTAGGGGTTTAAACTAGGATTAGGGTTTCAAACTAGGGTTAGGGTTTCAAACTAGAGTTAAGGTTTCAAAGTAGGGTTTTAAACTAGGGTTAGGGTTTCAAAGTAGGGTTTTAAACTAGGGTTAGGGTTTCAAAGTAGGTGTTTAAATTAGGAATAGGGTTTTAAACTAGGGTTAGGGTTTCAAAGTAGGTCTTTAAATTAGGGTTAGGGTTTCAAACTAAGGTTAGGGTTTCAAAGTAGGGGTTTAAACTAGGGTTAGGGTTTCAAAGTAGGGTTTCAAACTAGGGTAAGGGTTTCAAAGTAGGGTTTCAAACTAGGGTTAGGGTTTCAAAGTAGGGGTTTAAACTAGGGTTAGGGTTTCAAAGTAGGTTTTAAAATTAGGGTTAGTGTTTCAAAGTAGGGGTTTAAATTAGGGTTAGGGTTTCAAAGTAGGGTTTCAAACTAAGGTTAGGGTTTCAAAGTAGGGGTTTAAACTCGGGTTAGGGTTTCAAAGTAGGGGTTTAAACTAGGGTTAGGGTTATAAAGTAGGGTTTTAAACTAGGGTTAGGGTTTCAAAGTAGTGGTTTAAACTAGGGTTAAGGTTTCAAAGTAGGGGTTTAAACTAGGGTTAGGGTTTCAAAGAAGGGGTTTAAACTAGGGTTAGGGTTTCAAAGTAGTGGTTTAAACTAGGATTAGGGTTTCAAAGTAGGGGTTTAAACTAGGGTTAGGGTTTCAAAGTAGGGTTTTAAACTAGGGTTAGGGTTTCAAAGTAGGGTTTTAAACTAGGGTTAGGCTTTCAAAGTAGGGTTTTAAACTAGGGTTAGGGTTTCAAAGTATTGGTTTAACCTAGGGTTAGGGTTCTAAAGTAGGGTTTTAAACTAGGGTTAGGGTTAGGTTAGGGTTTAACCTAGGGTTAGGGTTCTAAAGTAGGGGTTTAAATTAGGGTTAGGTATTCAAACTAGGGTTAGGGTTTCAAAGAAGTGGGTTTAAACTAGGGTTAGGGTTTCAAAGTAGGGGTTTAAACTAGGGTTAGGGTTTCAAGGTAGGGGTTTAAACTAGGATTAGGGTTTCAAAGTAGGGGTTTAAACTAGGGTTAGGGTTTCAAAGTAGGGGTTTAAACTAGGGTTAAGGTTTCAAAGTAGGATTTTAAACTAAGGTTAGGGTTTCAAAGTAGGGGTTTAACCTGGGGTTACGGTTCTAAAGTAGGGGTTTAAATTAGGGTTAGGGTTTCAAACTAGGGTTAAGGTTTCAAAGTAAGGGGTTAAACTAGGGTTAGGGTTTCAAAGTAGGGGTTTAAATTAGGGTTAGGGTTTCAAAGTAGGGGTTTAAACTAGGGTTAGGGTTTCAAAGTAGGGGTTTAAACTAGGGTTAGGGTTTCAAAGTAGGGGTTTAAACTAGGATTAGGGTTTCAAAGTAGGGGTTTAAACTAGGGTTAGAGTTTAAAGTAGGGTTTTGAACTAGGGTTAGGGTTTCAAAGTAGGGTTTCAAACTAGGGTTAAGGTTTCAAAGTAAGGGGTTAAACTAGGGTTAGGGTTTCAAAGTAGGGGTTTAAATTAGGGTTAGGGTTTCAAAGTAGGGGTTTAACCTAGGGTTAGGGTTCTAAAGTAGGGGTTTCAAACTAGGGTTAGCGTTTCAAAGTAGGTTTTTAAACTAGCGTTTGGGTTTCAAAGTAGGGGTTTAAACTAGGGTTAGGGTTTCAAAGTAGGGGTTTAAATTAGGGTTTGGGTTTCAAAGTAGGGGTTTAAACTAGGATTAGGGTTTCAAAGTAGGGGTTTAAACTAGGGTTAGGGATTCAAAGTAGGGGTTTAAACTAGGGTTAGGATTTCAAAGTAGGGGTTTAAAGTAGGGTTAGGGTTTCAAAGTAGGGGTTTAAAGTAGGGTTAGGGTTTCAAAGTAGGGGTTTAAACTAGGGTTAGGGTTTCAAAGTAGGGATCTAAACTAGGGTTAGGGATTCAAAGTAGGGGTTTAAACTAGGGTTAGGGTTTCAAAGTAATGGTTTAAACTAGGGTTAGGGTTTCAAAGTAGGGGTTTAAACTAGGGTTAGGGTTTCAAAGTAGGGTTTTAAACTAGGGTTAGGGTTTCAAAGTAGTGGTTTAAACTAGGGTTAGGTTTTCAAACTAGGGTTAGGGTTTCAAAGTAGGGTTTTAAACTAGGGTTAGGGTTTCAAAGTAGGGGTTTAAACTCGGGTTAGGGATTTAAAGTAGGGGTTTAAACTAGGGTTAGGGTTTCAAAGTAAGGGTTTAAACTAGAGTTAGGGTTTCAAAGTAGGGATCTAAACTAGGGTTAGGGATTCAAAGTAGGAGTTTAAACTACGGTTAGGGTTTCAAAGTAGGGGTTTAAACTAGGGTTAGGGTTGCAAAGTAATGGTTTAATCTAGGGCTAGGTTTTCAAAGTCTAGTTTTAAACTAGGAATAGGGTTTCAAAGTAGGGTTTTAAACTAGGGTTAGGGTTTCAAAGTAGGGGTTTAAACTAGGGTTAGGGTTTCAAAGTAGGGGTTTAAACTAGGGTTAGGGTTTCAAAGTAGGGGTTTAAACTAGGATTAGGGTTTCAAAGTAGGGGTTTAAACTAGGGTTAGAGTTTAAAGTAGGGTTTTAAACTAGGGTTAGGGTTTCAAAGTAGGGGTTTAAACTAAGGTTAAGGTTTCAAAGTAGGATTTTAAACTAAGGTTAGGGTTTCAAAGTAGGGGTTTAACCTAGGGTTAGGGTTCTAAAGTAGGGGTTTCAAACTAGGGTTAGCGTTTCAAAGTAGGTTTTTTAAAGTAGCGTTTGGGTTTCAAAGTTGGGGTTTAAACTAGGGTTAGGGTTTCAAAGTAGGGGTTTAAATTAGGGTTTGGGTTTCAAAGTAGGGGTTTAAACAAGGATTAGGGTTTCAAAGTAGGGGTTTAAACTAGGGTTAGGGATTCAAAGTAGGGGTTTAAACTAGGGTTAGGATTTCAAAGTAAAGTATCAAACGAGGGTTAGGGTTTCAAAGTAGGGTTTCAAACTAGGGTTAGGGTTTCAAAGTAGGGGTTTAAACTAGGGTTAGGGATTCAAAGTAGGGGTTTAAACTAGGGTTAGGATTTCAAAGTAGGGGTTTAAAGTAGGGTTTGGGTTTCAAAGTAGGGGTTTAAACTAGGGTTACGGTTTCAAAGTAGGGGTTTAAATTAGGGTTTGGGTTTCAAAGTAGGGGTTTAAACTAGGATTAGGGTTTCAAAGTAGGGGTTTAAACTCGGGTTAGGGATTTAAAGTAGGGGTTTAAACTAGGGTTAGTGTTTCAAAGTAGGGGTTTAAACTAGGGTTAGGGTTTCAAAGTAGGGATCTAAACTAGGGTTAGGGATTCAAAGTAGGAGTTTAAACTACGGTTAGGGTTTCAAAGTAGGGGTTTAAACTAGGGTTAGGGTTGCAAAGTAATGGTTTAATCTAGGGTTAGGTTTTCAAAGTCTAGTTTTAAACTAGGAATAGGGTTTCAAAGTAGGGGTTTAAACTAGGGTTAAGGTTTCAAAATAGGATTTTAAATTAAGGTTAGGGTTTCAAAGTAGGGGTTTAACCTAGGGTTAGGGTTCTAAAGTAGGGGTTTAAATTAGGGTTAGGTATTCAAACTAGGGTTAGGGTTTCAAAGAAGGGGTTTAAACTAGGGTTAGGGTTTCAAAGTAGGGGTTTAAACTAGGGTTAGGGTTTCAAGGTAGGGGTTTAAACTAGGATTAGGGTTTCAAAGTAGGGGTTTAAACTAGGGTTAGGGTTTCAAAGTAGGGGTTTAAACTAGGGTTAAGGTTTCAAAGTAGGATTTTAAACTAAGGTTAGGGTTTCAAAGTAGGGGTTTAACCTAGGGTTAGGGTTCTAAAGTAGGGGTTTAAATTAGGGTTAGGGTTTCAAACCTGGGTTAAGGTTTCAAAGTAAGGGGTTAAACTAGGGTTAGGGTTTCAAAGTAGGGGTTTAAATTAGGGTTAGGGTTTCAAAGTAGGGGTTTAAACTAGGGTTAGGTTTTCAAAGTAGGGGTTTAAACTAGGGTTAGGGTTTCAAAGTAGGGGTTTAAACTAGGATTAGGGTTTCAAAGTAGGGGTTTAAACTAGGGTTAGAGTTTAAAGTAGGGTTTTAAACTAGGGTTAGGGTTTCAAAGTAGGGGTTTAAACTAAGGTTAAGGTTTCAAAGTAAGATTTTAAACTAAGGTTAGGGTTTCAAAGTAGGGGTTTAACCTAGGGTTAGGGTTCTAAAGTAGGGGTTTCAAACTAGGGTTAGCGTTTCAAAGTAGGTTTTTAAACTAGCGTTTGGTTTTCAAAGTAGGGGTTTAAACGAGGGTTAGGGTTTCAAAGTAGGGGTTTAAATTAGGGTTTGGGTTTCAAAGTAGGGGTTTAAACAAGGATTAGGGTTTCAAAGTAGGGGTTTAAACTAGGGTTAGGGATTCAAAGTAGGGGTTTAAACTAGGGTTAGGATTTCAAAGTAATGTATCAAACGAGGGTTAGGGTTTCAAAGTAGGGTTTCAAACTAGGGTTAGGGTTTCAAAGTAGGGGTTTAAACTAGGGTTAGGGATTCAAAGTAGGGGTTTAAACTAGGGTTAGGATTTCAAAGTAGGGGTTTAAAGTAGGGTTAGGGTTTCAAAGTAGGGGTTTAAACTAGGGTTAGTGTTTCAAAGTAGGTGTTTAAACTAGGATTAGGGTTTCAAAGTAGGGGTTTAAACTAGGGTTAGAGTTTAAAGTAGGGTTTTAAACTAGGGTAAGGGTTTCAAAGTAGGGGTTTAACCTAGGGTTAGGGTTCTAAAGTAGGGGTTTAAATTAGGGTTAGGGTTTCAAACTAGGGTTAGGGTTTCAAAGTAGGGGTTTAAACTAGGGTTAGGGTTTCAAAGTAGGTTTTTAAACAAGCGTTAGGGTTTCAAAGTAGGGGTTTAAACTAGGGTTAAGGTTTCAAAGTAGGGGTTTAAATTAGGGTTTGGGTTTCAAAGTAGGGGTTTAAACTAGGATTAGGGTTTCAAAGTAGGGGTTTAAAGTAGGGTTACGGTTTCAAAGTAGGGGTTTAAAGTAGGGTTAGGGTTTCAAAGTAGGGGTTTAAACTAGGGTTAGGGTTTCAAAGTAGGTTTTTAAACAAGCGTTAGGGTTTCAAAGTAGGGGTTTAAACTAGGGTTAGGGATTCAAAGTAGGGGTTTAAACTAGGGTTAGGGTTTCAAAGTAGGGGTTTAAAGTAGGGTTACGGTTTCAAAATAGGGGTTTAAAGTAGGGTTAGGGTTTCAAAGTAGGGGTTTAAACTAGGGTTAGGGTTTCAAAGTAGGGGTTTAAATTAGGGTTTGGGTTTCAAAGTAGGGGTTTAAACTAGGATTAGGGTTTCAAAGTAGGGGTTTAAACTAGGGTTATAGTTTCAAAGTAGGGTTTTAAACTAGGGTTAGGGTTGCAAAGTAGGGGTTTAAACTCGGGTTAGGGTTTCAAAGTAAGGGTTTAAAGTAGGGTTAGGGTTTCAAAGTAGGGGTTTAAACTAGGGTTAGTGTTTCAAAGTAGGTGTTTAAACTAGGATTAGGGTTTTAAAGTAGGGGTTTAAACTAGGGTTAGAGTTTAAAGTAGGGTTTTAAACTAGGGTTAGGGTTTCAAAGTAGGGGTTTAAACTAAGGTTAAGGTTTCAAAGTAGGATTTTAAACTAAGGTTAGGGTTTCAAAGTAGGGGTTTAACCTAGGGTTAGGGTTCTAAAGTAGGGGTTTAAATTAGGGTTAGGGTTTCAAACTAGGTTTAGGGTTTCAAAGTAGGGGTTTAAACTAGGGTTAGGGTTTCAAAGAAGTTTTTAAACTAGCGTTAGGGTTTCAAAGTAGGGGTTTAAACTAGGGTTAGGTTTTCAAAGTAGGGGTTTAAATTAGGGTTTGGGTTTCAAAGTAGGGGTTTAAACTAGGATTAGGGTTTCAAAGTAGGGGTTTAAACTAGGGTTAGGGATTCAAAGTAGGGGTTTAAACTAGGGTTAGGGTTTCAAAGTAGGGGTTTAAAGTAGGGTTAGGGTTTCAAAGTAGGGGTTTAAAGTAGGGTTAGGGTTTCAAAGTAGGGGTTTAAACTAGGGTTAGGGTTTCAAAGTAGGGGTTTAAATTAGGGTTAGGGTTTCAAAGTAGGGGTTTAAACTAGGGTTAGGGTTTCAAAGTAGGGGTTTAAACTAGGGTTATAGTTTCAAAGTAGGGTTTTAAACTAAGGTTAGGGTTGCAAAGTAGGGGTTTAAACTCGGGTTAGGGATTCAAAGTAGGGGTTTAAACTAGGGTTAGGGTTTCAAAGTAGGGTTTTAAACTAGGGTTAGGGTTTCAAAGTAGTGGTTTAAACTAGGGTTAAGGTTTCAACGTAGGGGTTTAAACTAGGGTTAGGGTTTAAAAGTAGGGTTTTAAACTAGGGTTAGGGTTTCAAAGTAGGGGTTTAAACTAAGGTTAGGGTTTCAAAGTAGGGGTTAAAACTAGGGTTAGGTTTTCAAACTAGGGTTAGAGTTTCAAGGTAGGGTTTTAAACTAGGTTAGGGTTTCAAAGTAGGGGTTTAAACTAGGGTTAGAGATTCAAAGTAGGGGTTTAAACTAGGGTTAGGGTTTCAAAGTAGGGGTTTAAAGTAGGGTTAGGGTTTCAAAGTAGGGGTTTAAACTAGGGTTAGTGTTTCAAAGTAGGTGTTTAAACTAGGGTTAGGGTTTCAAAGTAGGGTTAGGGTTTCAAAGTAGGGTTTTAAACTATGGTTAGGGTTTCAAAGTAGGGGTTTAAACTAGGGTTAGGGTTTTAAAGAAGGGGGTTAAACTAGGGTTAGGGTTTCAAAGTAGGGTTTTAACCTAGGGTTAGGGTTCTTAAGTAGGGGTTTAAACTCGAGTTAGGGTTTCAAAGTAGGGTTTTAAACTATGGTTAAGGTTTCAAAGTAGGGGCTTAAACTAGGGTTAGGGTTTCAAAGTAGGGTTTTACACTAGGGTTAGGGTTTCAAAGTAGGGGTTTAAACTAGGGTTAGGGTTTCAAACTAGGGTTAGGGTTTCAAAGTAGGGTTTTAAACTAGGAATAGGGTTACAAAATAGGGGTTTAAACTAGGGTTAGGTTTTCAAAGTAGGGGTTTAAACTAGGGTTAAGGTTTCAAAGTAGGGGTTTAAACTAGGGTTAGGTTTTCAAACAAGGGTTAGGGTTTCAAAGTAGGGTTTTAAAATAGGGTTAGGTTTTCAAAGTAGGGGTTTAAACTAGGGTTAGGGATTCAAAGTAGGGGTTTAAACTAGGGTAAGGGTTTCAAAGTAGGGGTTTAATGTAGGGTTAGGGTTTCAAAGTAGGGGTTTAAACTAGGGTTAGGGTTTCAAAGTAGGGATCTAAACTAGGGTTAGGGATTCAAAGTAGGGGTTTAAACTAGGGTTAGGGTTTCAAAATAGGGGTTTAAACTAGGGTTAGGGTTGCAATGTAATGGTTTAATCTAGGGTTAGGGTTTCAAAGTCTGGTTTTAAACTAGGATTAGGGTTTCAAAGTAGGGTTTTAAACTAGGGTTAGGGTTTCAAAGTAGGGGTTTAAACTAGGGTTCAGGTTTCAAAGTAGGATTTTAAACTAAGGTTAGGGTTTCAAAGTAGGGGTTTAACCTAGGGTTAGGGTTCTAAAGTAGGGGTTTAAATTAGGGTTAGGGTTTCAAACTAGGGTTAGGGTTTCAAAGAAGGGGTTTAAACTAGGGTTAGGGTTTCAAAGTAGGGGTTTAAACTAGGATTAGGGTTTCAAAGTAGGGGTTTAAATTAGGGTTAGGGTTTCAAAATAGGGGTTTAAACTCGGGTTAGGGTTTCAAAATAGGGGTTTAAACTCGGGTTAGGGTTTCAAAGTAAGGGTTTAAACTAGGGTTAGGGTTTCAAAGTAGGGGTTTAAACTAGGGTTAAGGTTTCAAAGTAGGGGTTTAAACTAGGGTTAGGGTTTCAAACTAGGCTTAGGGTTTCAAGGTAGGGTTTTAAACTAGGGTTAGGGTTTCAAAGTAGGGGTTTAAACTAGGGTTAGGGATTCAAAGTAGGGGTTTAAACTAGGGTTAGGGTTTCAAAGTAGGTGTTTAAACTAGGGTAAGGGTTTCAAAGTAGGGTTTTAACCTAGGGTTAGGGTTCTTAAGTAGGGGTTTAAACTCGGGTTAGGGTTTCAAAATAGGGTTTTAAACTATGGTTTGGGTTTCAAAGTAGGGGTTTAAACTAGGGTTAGGGTTTCAAAGTAGGGTTTTAAACTAGGGTTAGGGTTTTAAAGTAGGGGTTTAAATTAGGGTTAGGGTTTCAAAGTAGGGTTTTAACCTAGGGTTAGGGTTCTTAAATAGGGGTTTAAACTCGGGTTAGGGTTTCAAATTAGGGTTTTAAACTAGGGTTAAGGTTTCAAAGTAGGGGCTTAAACTAGGGTTAGGGTTTCAAAGTAGGGGTTTAAACTAGGGTTAGGGTTTCAAACTAGAGTTAAGGTTTCAAAGTAGGGTTTTAAACTAGGGTTAGGGTTTCAAAGTAGGGTTTTAAACTAGGGTTAGGGTTTCAAAGTAGGGGTTTAAACTAGGGTTAGGGTTTCAAAGTAGGGTTTTAAACTAGGGTTAGGGTTTCAAAGTAGTGGTTTAAACTAGGGTTAGAGTTTCAAAGTAGGGGTTTAAACTAGGGTTAGGGTTTCAAAGTAGGGTTTAAATAAGGGTTAGGGTTTCAAAGTAGGGTTTTACAGTAGGGTTAAGGTTTCAAAGTAGGGGTTGGAACTAGGGTTATGGGTTTCAAAGTAGGGTTTTAAACTAGGGTTAGGGTTTCAAAGTAGGGGTTTAAACTAAGGTTAAGGTTTCAAATAGGATTTTAAACTAAGGTTAGGGTTTCAAAGTAGGGGTTTAAACTAGGGTTAGGGTTTCAAAGTAGGGGTTTAAATTAGGGTTAGGGTTTCAAACTAGGGTTAGGGTTTCAAAGTAGGGGTTTAAACTAGGGTTAGGGTTTCAAAGTAGGGGTTTAAACTAGGGTTAGGGTTTCAAAGTAGGGGTTTAAACTAGGGTTAGGGTTTCAAAGTAGGGGTTTAAATTAGGGTTAGGGTTTCAAACTAGGGTTAGTGTTTCAAAGTAGGTGTTTAAACTAGGGTTAGGGTTTCAAACTAGGGTTAGGGTTTCAAAGTAGGGTTTTAAACTATGGTTAGGGTTTCAAAGTAGGGGTTTAAACTAGGGTTAGGGTTTCAAAGTAGGGTTTTAAACTAGGATTAGCGTTTTAAAGTAGGGGTTTAAACTAGGGTTAGGGTTTCAAAGTAGAGTTTTAACCTAAGGTTAGGGTTCTTAAGTAGGGGTTTAAAGTAGGGTTTGGGTTTCAAAGTAGGGGTTTAAACTAGGGTTACGGTTTCAAAGTAGGGGTTTAAATTAGGGTTTGGGTTTCAAAGTAGGGGTTTAAACTAGGATTAGGGTTTCAAAGTAGGGGTTTAAACTCGGGTTAGGGATTTAAAGTAGGGGTTTAAACTAGGGTTAGTGTTTCAAAGTAGGGGTTTATACTAGGGTTAGGGTTTCAAAGTAGGGATCTAAACTAGGGTTAGGGATTCAAAGTAGGAGTTTAAACTACGGTTAGGGTTTCAAAGTAGGGGTTTAAACTAGGGTTAGGGTTGCAAAGTAATGGTTTAATCTAGGGTTAGGTTTTCAAAGTCTAGTTTTAAACTAGGAATAGGGTTTCAAAGTAGGGGTTTAAACTAGGGTTAATGTTTCAAAATAGGATTTTAAATTAAGGTTAGGGTTTCAAAGTAGGGGTTTAACCTAGGGTTAGGGTTCTAAAGTAGGGGTTTAAATTAGGGTTAGGTATTCAAACTAGGGTTAGGGTTTCAAAGAAGGGGTTTAAACTAGGGTTAGGGTTTCAAAGTAGGGGTTTAAACTAGGGTTAGGGTTTCAAGGTAGGGATTTAAACTAGGATTAGGGTTTCAAAGTAGGGGTTTAAACTAGGGTTAGGGTTTCAAAGTAGGGGTTTAAACTAGGGTTAAGGTTTCAAAGTAGGATTTTAAACTAAGGTTAGGGTTTCAAAGTAGGGGTTTAACCTAGGGTTAGGGTTCTAAAGTAGGGGTTTAAATTAGGGTTAGGGTTTCAAACTAGGGTTAAGGTTTCAAAGTAAGGGGTTAAACTAGGGTTAGGGTTTCAAAGTAGGGGTTTAAATTAGGGTTAGGGTTTCAAAGTAGGGGTTTAAACTAGGGTTAGGGTTTCAAAGTAGGGGTTTAAACTAGGGTTAGGGTTTCAAAGTAGGGGTTTAAACTAGGATTAGGGTTTCAAAGTAGGGGTTTAAACTAGGGTTAGAGTTTAAAGTAGGGTTTTAAACTAGGGTTAGGGTTTCAAAGTAGGGGTTTAAACTAAGGTTAAGGTTTCAAAGTAGGATTTTAAACTAAGGTTAGGGTTTCAAAGTAGGGGTTTAACCTAGGGTTAGGGTTCTAAAGTAGGGGTTTCAAACTAGGGTTAGCGTTTCAAAGTAGGTTTTTAAACTAGCGTTTGGTTTTCAAAGTAGGGGTTTAAACGAGGGTTAGGGTTTCAAAGTAGGGGTTTAAATTAGGGTTTGGGTTTCAAAGTAGGGGTTTAAACAAGGATTAGGGTTTCAAAGTAGGGGTTTAAACTAGGGTTAGGGATTCAAAGTAGGGGTTTAAACTAGGGTTAGGATTTCAAAGTAAGGTATCAAACGAGGGTTAGGGTTTCAAAGTAGGGTTTCAAACTAGGGTTAGGGTTTCAAAGTAGGGGTTTAAACTAGGGTTAGGGATTCAAAGTAGGGGTTTAAACTAGGGTTAGGATTTCAAAGTAGGGGTTTAAAGTAGGGTTAGGGTTTCAAAGTAGGGGTTTAAACTAGGGTTAGTGTTTCAAAGTAGGTGTTTAAACTAGGATTAGGGTTTCAAAGTAGGGGTTTAAACTAGGGTTAGAGTTTAAAGTAGGGTT
The DNA here is from genome assembly GCF_054856555.1 of Leptonotus elevatus. Lineage (NCBI taxonomy): Eukaryota > Metazoa > Chordata > Actinopteri > Syngnathiformes > Syngnathidae > Leptonotus > Leptonotus elevatus. The sequence continues at coordinate 6,600,772 of NC_141260.1, read as the reverse complement.
TTAAACTAGGGTAAGGGTTTCAAAGTAGGGGTTTAAACTAAGGTTAAGGTTTCAAAGTAGGATTTTAAACTAAGGTTAGGGTTTCAAAGTAGGGGTTTAACCTAGGGTTAGGGTTCTAAAGTAGGGGTTTAAATTAGGGTTAGGGTTTCAAAGTAAGGGTTTAAACTAGGATTAGGGTTTCAAAGTAGGGTTTAAATAAGGGTTAGGGTTTCAAAGCAGGGTTTTACAGTAGGGTTAAGGTTTCAAAGTAGGGGTTGGAACTAGGGTTATGGGTTTCAAAGTAGGGTTTTAAACTAGGGTTAGGGTTTCAAAGTAGGGGTTTAAACTAAGGTTAAGGTTTCAAATAGGATTTTAAACTAAGGTTAGGGTTTCAAAGTAGGGGTTTAAACTAGGGTTAGGGTTTCAAAGTAGGGGTTTAAATTAGGGTTAGGGTTTCAAACTAGGGTTAGGGTTTCAAAGTAGGGGTTTAAACTAGGGTTAGGGTTTCAAAGTAGGGGTTTAAACTAGGGTTAGGGTTTCAAAGAAGGGGTTTAAATTAGGGTTTGGGTTTCAAAGTAGGGGTTTAAACTAGGATTAGGGATTCAAAGTAGGGGTTAAAACTAGGGTTAGGGTTTCAAAGTAGGGGTTTAAAGTAGGGTTAGGGTTTCAAAGTAGGGGTTTAAAGTAAGGTTAGGGTTTCAAAGTAGGGTTTTAAACTATGGTTAGGGTTTCAAAGTAGGGGTTTCAACTAGGGTTAGGGTTTAAAAGTAGGGGTTTAAACTAGGGTTAGGGATTCAAAGTAGGGGTTTAAACTAGGGTTAGGGTTTCAAAGTAGGGGTTTAAACTAGGGTTAGGGTTTCAAAGTAGGGGTTTAAACTAGGGTTAGGGTTCTAAAGTAGGGGTTTAAACTAGGGTAAGGGTTCCAAAGTAGGGTTTTAAACTAGGGTTAGGGTTTCAAAGTAGTGGTTTAAAGTAGGGTTAGGGTTTCAAAGTAGGGGTTTAAAGTAAGGTTAGGGTTTCAAAGTAGGGTTTTAAACTATGGTTAGGGTTTCAAAGTAGGGGTTTCAACTAGGGTTAGGGTTTAAAAGTAGGGGTTTAAACTAGGGTTAGGGATTCAAAGTAGGGGTTTAAACTAGGGTTAGGGTTTCAAAGTAAGGGTTTAAACTAGGGTTAGGGTTTCAAAGTAGGGGTTTAAACTAGGGTTAGGGTTTCAAAGTAGGGGTTTAAACTAGGGTTAGGGTTCTAAAGTAGGGGTTTAAACTAGGGTAAGGGTTCCAAAGTAGGGTTTTAAACTAGGGTTAGGGTTTCAAAGTAGTGGTTTAAACTAGGGTTAAGGTTTCAACGTAGGGGTTTAAACTAGGGTTAGGGTTTAAAAGTAGGGTTTTAAACTAGGGTTAGGGTTTCAAAGTAGGGGTTTAAACTAGGGTTAGGGTTTCAAAGTAGGGGTTTAAAGTAGGGTTAGGGTTTCAAAGTAGGGTTTTAAACTAGGGTTAGGGTTTCAAAGTAGGGGTTTAAACTAGGGTTAGGGTTTCAAAGTATGGGTTTAAAGTAGGGTTAGGGTTTCAAAGTAGGGGTTTAAACTAGGGTTAATGTTTCAAAGTAGGTGTTTAAACTAGGGTTAGGGTTTCAAACTAGGTGTCTAAACTAGGGTTAGGGTTTCAAACTAGGGTTAGGGTTTCAAAGTAGGTTTTTAAACTATGGTTAGGGTTTCAAAGTAGGGGTTTAAACTAGGGTTAGGGTTTCAAAGTAGGGTTTTAAACTATGGTTAGGGTTTCAAAGTAGGGGTTTAAACTAGGGTTAGGGTTTCAAACTAGGGTTAGGGTTTCAAAGTAGGGTTTTAAACTATGGTTAGGGTTTCAAAGTAGGGGTTTAAACTAGGGTTAGGGTTTCAAAGTAGGGGTTTAAACTAGGGTTAGGGTTTCAAAGTAGGGTTTTAACCGAGGGTTGGGGTTCTTAAGTAGGGGTTTAAACTCGAGTTAGGGTTTCAAAGTAGGGTTTTAAACTATGGTTAAGGTTTCAAAGTAGGGGCTTAAACTAGGGTTAGGGATTCAAAGTAGGGTTAGGGTTTCAAGGTAGGGTTTTAAACTAGGGTTAGGGTTTCAAAGTAGGGATTTAAACTAGGGTTAGGGTTTCAAAGTAGGGGTTTAAACTAGGGTTAGGGTTTCAAAGTAGGGGTTTAAACTAGGGTTATTTTTTCAATTTAGGGTTAGGGTTTCAAGGTAGGGTTTTAAACTAGGGTTAGGGTTTCAAAGTAGGGGTTTAAACTAGGGTTAGGGATTCAAAGTAGGGCTTTAAACTAGGTAAGGGTTTCAAAGTAGGGGTTTAAAGTAGGGTTAGGGTTTCAAAGTAGGGGTTTAAACTAGGGTTAGTGTTTCAAAGTAGGTGTTTAAACTAGGGTTAGGGTTTCAAACTAGGGTTAGGGTTTCAAAGTAGGGTTTTAAACTATGGTTAGGGTTTCAAAGTAGGGGTTTAAACTAGGGTTAGGGTTTCAAAGTAGGGTTTTAAACTAGGATTAGGGTTTTAAAGTAGGGGTTTAAACTAGGGTTAGGGTTTCAAAGTAGAGTTTTAACCTAAGGTTAGGGTTCTTAAGTAGGGGTTTAAACTCGGGTTAGGGTTTCAAATTAGGGTTTTAAACTAGGGTTAAGGTTTCAAAGTAGGGGCTTAAACTAGGGTTAGGGTTTCAAAGTAGGGGTTTAAACTAGGGTTAGGGTTTCAAACTAGAGTTAAGGTTTCAAAGTAGGGTTTTAAACTAGGGTTAGGGTTTCAAAGTAGGGTTTTAAACTAGGGTTAGGGTTTCAAAGTAGGGGTTTAAACTAGGGTTAGGGTTTCAAAGTAGGGTTTTAAACTAGGGTTAGGGTTTCAAAGTAGTGGTTTAAACTAGGGTTAGAGTTTCAAAGTAGGGGTTTAAACTAGGGTTAGGGTTTCAAAGTAGGGTTTAAATAAGGGTTAGGGTTTCAAAGTAGGGTTTTACAGTAGGGTTAAGGTTTCAAAGTAGGGGTTGGAACTAGGGTTATGGGTTTCAAAGTAGGGTTTTAAACTAGGGTTAGGGTTTCAAAGTAGGGGTTTAAACTAAGGTTAAGGTTTCAAATAGGATTTTAAACTAAGGTTAGGGTTTCAAAGTAGGGGTTTAAACTAGGGTTAGGGTTTCAAAGTAGGGGTTTAAATTAGGGTTAGGGTTTCAAACTAGGGTTAGGGTTTCAAAGTAGGGGTTTAAACTAGGGTTAGGGTTTCAAAGTAGGGGTTTAAACTAGGGTTAGGGTTTCAAAGAAGGGGTTTAAATTAGGGTTTGGGTTTCAAAGTAGGGGTTTAAACTAGGATTAGGGATTCAAAGTAGGGGTTTAAACTAGGGTTAGGGTTTCAAAGTAGGGGTTTAAAGTAGGGTTAGGGTTTCAAAGTAGGGGTTTAAAGTAAGGTTAGGGTTTCAAAGTAGGGTTTTAAACTATGGTTAGGGTTTCAAAGTAGGGGTTTCAACTAGGGTTAGGGTTTAAAAGTAGGGGTTTAAACTAGGGTTAGGGATTCAAAGTAGGGGTTTAAACTAGGGTTAGGGTTTCAAAGTAGGGGTTTAAACTAGGGTTAGGGTTTCAAAGTAGGGGTTTAAACTAGGGTTAGGGTTCTAAAGTAGGGGTTTAAACTAGGGTAAGGGTTCCAAAGTAGGGTTTTAAACTAGGGTTAGGGTTTCAAAGTAGTGGTTTAAAGTAGGGTTAGGGTTTCAAAGTAGGGGTTTAAAGTAAGGTTAGGGTTTCAAAGTAGGGTTTTAAACTATGGTTAGGGTTTCAAAGTAGGGGTTTCAACTAGGGTTAGGGTTTAAAAGTAGGGGTTTAAACTAGGGTTAGGGATTCAAAGTAGGGGTTTAAACTAGGGTTAGGGTTTCAAAGTAAGGGTTTAAACTAGGGTTAGGGTTTCAAAGTAGGGGTTTAAACTAGGGTTAGGGTTTCAAAGTAGGGGTTTAAACTAGGGTTAGGGTTCTAAAGTAGGGGTTTAAACTAGGGTAAGGGTTCCAAAGTAGGGTTTTAAACTAGGGTTAGGGTTTCAAAGTAGTGGTTTAAACTAGGGTTAAGGTTTCAACGTAGGGGTTTAAACTAGGGTTAGGGTTTAAAAGTAGGGTTTTAAACTAGGGTTAGGGTTTCAAAGTAGGGGTTTAAACTAGGGTTAGGGTTTCAAAGTAGGGGTTTAAAGTAGGGTTAGGGTTTCAAAGTAGGGTTTTAAACTAGGGTTAGGGTTTCAAAGTAGGGGTTTAAACTAGGGTTAGGGTTTCAAAGTATGGGTTTAAAGTAGGGTTAGGGTTTCAAAGTAGGGGTTTAAACTAGGGTTAATGTTTCAAAGTAGGTGTTTAAACTAGGGTTAGGGTTTCAAACTAGGTGTCTAAACTAGGGTTAGGGTTTCAAACTAGGGTTAGGGTTTCAAAGTAGGTTTTTAAACTATGGTTAGGGTTTCAAAGTAGGGGTTTAAACTAGGGTTAGGGTTTCAAAGTAGGGTTTTAAACTATGGTTAGGGTTTCAAAGTAGGGGTTTAAACTAGGGTTAGGGTTTCAAACTAGGGTTAGGGTTTCAAAGTAGGGTTTTAAACTATGGTTAGGGTTTCAAAGTAGGGGTTTAAACTAGGGTTAGGGTTTCAAAGTAGGGGTTTAAACTAGGGTTAGGGTTTCAAAGTAGGGTTTTAACCGAGGGTTAGGGTTCTTAAGTAGGGGTTTAAACTCGAGTTAGGGTTTCAAAGTAGGGTTTTAAACTATGGTTAAGGTTTCAAAGTAGGGGCTTAAACTAGGGTTAGGGATTCAAAGTAGGGTTAGGGTTTCAAGGTAGGGTTTTAAACTAGGGTTAGGGTTTCAAAGTAGGGATTTAAACTAGGGTTAGGGTTTCAAAGTAGGGGTTTAAACTAGGGTTAGGGTTTCAAAGTAGGGGTTTAAACTAGGGTTATTTTTTCAATTTAGGGTTAGGGTTTCAAGGTAGGGTTTTAAACTAGGGTTAGGGTTTCAAAGTAGGGGTTTAAACTAGGGTTAGGGATTCAAAGTAGGGCTTTAAACTAGGTAAGGGTTTCAAAGTAGGGGTTTAAAGTAGGGTTAGGGTTTCAAAGTAGGGGTTTAAACTAGGGTTAGTGTTTCAAAGTAGGTGTTTAAACTAGGGTTAGGGTTTCAAACTAGGGTTAGGGTTTCAAAGTAGGGTTTTAAACTATGGTTAGGGTTTCAAAGTAGGGGTTTAAACTAGGGTTAGGGTTTCAAAGTAGGGGTTTAAACTAGGGTTAGGGTTTCAAAGTAGGGTTTTAACCGAGGGTTAGGGTTCTTAAGTAGGGGTTTAAACTCGAGTTAGGGTTTCAAAGTAGGTTTTTAAACTATGGTTAAGGTTTCAAAGTAGGGGCTTAAACTAGGGTTAGGGATTCAAAGTAGGGTTAGGGTTTCAAGGTAGGGTTTTAAACTAGGGTTAGGGTTTCAAAGTAGGGATTTAAACTAGGGTTAGGGTTTCAAAGTAGGGGTTTAAACTAGGGTTAGGGTTTCAAAGTAGGGGTTTAAACTAGGGTTATTTTTTCAATTTAGGGTTAGGGTTTCAAGGTAGGGTTTTAAACTAGGGTTAGGGTTTCAAAGTAGGGGTTTAAACTAGGGTTAGGGATTCAAAGTAGGGCTTTAAACTAGGTAAGGGTTTCAAAGTAGGGGTTTAAAGTAGGGTTAGGGTTTCAAAGTAGGGGTTTAAACTAGGGTTAGTGTTTCAAAGTAGGTGTTTAAACTAGGGTTAGGGTTTCAAACTAGGGTTAGGGTTTCAAAGTAGGGTTTTAAACTATGGTTAGGGTTTCAAAGTAGGGGTTTAAACTAGGGTTAGGGTTTCAAAGTAGGGTTTTAAACTAGGATTAGGGTTTTAAAGTAGGGGTTTAAACTAGGGTTAGGGTTTCAAAGTAGAGTTTTAACCTAAGGTTAGGGTTCTTAAGTAGGGGTTTAAACTCGAGTTAGGGTTTCAAAGTAGGGTTTTAAACTATGGTTAAGGTTTCAAAGTAGGGGCTTAAACTAGGGTTAGGGTTTCAAAGTAGGGTTTTAACCTAGGGTTAGGGTTCTTAAGTAGGGGTTTAAACTCGAGTTAGGGTTTCAAAGTAGGGTTTTAAACTATGGTTAAGGTTTCAAAGTAGGGGCTTAAACTAGGGTTAGGGTTTCAAAGTAGGGGTTTAAACTAGGGTTAGGGTTTCAAAGTAGGGTTAGGGTTTCAAACTAGAGTTAAGGTTTCAAAGTAGGGTTTTAAACTAGGGTTAGGGTTTCAAAGTAGGGTTTTAAACTAGGGTTAGCGTTTCAAAGAAGGGGTTTAAACCTGGGGTTAGGGTTTCAAAGTAGGGTTTTAAACTAGGGTTAGGGTTTCAAAGTAGTGGTTTAAACTAGGTTTAGGGTTTCAAAGTAGGGGTTTAAACTAGGGTTAGGGTTTCAAAGTAGGGGTTTAAACTAGGGTTAGGGTTTCAAAGTAGGATTTTAAACTAGGGTTAGGGTTTAAAAGTAGGGGTTTAAACTAGGGTTAGGGTTCTAAAGTAGGGGTTTAAATTAGGGTTAGGGTTTCAAACTAGGGTTAGGGTTTCAAAGTAGGGGTTTAAACTAGGGTTAGGGTTTCAAAGTAGGTTTTTAAACTAGCGTTATGGTTTCAAAGTAGGGGTTTAAACTAGGGTTAGGGTTTCAAAGTAGGGATTCAAATTAGGGTTTGGGTTTCAAAGTAGGGGTTTAAACTAGGATTAGGGTTTCAAAGTAGGGGTTTAAACTAGGGTTAGGGATTCAAAGTAGGGGTTTAAACTAGGGTTAGGGTTTCAAAGTAGCGGTTTAAAGTAGGGTTAGGGTTTCAAAGTAGGGGTTTAAACTAGGGTTAGGGTTTTAAAGTAGGGATCTAAACTAGGGTTAGGGATTCAAAGTAGGGGTTTAAACTAGGGTTAGGGTTTCCAAGTAGTGGTTTAAACTAGGGTTAAGGTTTCAACGTAGGGGTTTAAACTAGGGTTAGGGTTTAAAAGTAGGGGTTTAAACTAGGGTTAGGGTTTCAAAGTAGGGGTTTAAAGTAGGGTAAGTGTTTCAAAGTAGGGGTTTAAAGTAGGGTAAGTGTTTCAAAGTAGGGGTTTAAACTAGGGTTAGGGATTCAAAGTAGGGGTTAAAACTAGGGTTAGGGTTTCAAAGTAGGGGTTTAAACTAGGGTTAGGGTTTCAAAGTAGGGATTCAAATTAGGGTTTGGGTTTCAAAGTAGGGGTTTAAACTAGGATTAGGGTTTCAAAGTAGGGGTTTAAACTAGGGTTAGGGATTCAAAGTAGGGGTTTAAACTAGGGTTAGGGTTTCAAAGTAGCGGTTTAAAGTAGGGTTAGGGTTTCAAAGTAGGGGTTTAAACTAGGGTTAGGGTTTTAAAATAGGGATCTAAACTAGGGTTAGGGATTCAAAGTAGGGGTTTAAACTAGGGTTAGGGTTTCCAAGTAGTGGTTTAAACTAGGGTTAAGGTTTCAACGTAGGGGTTTAAACTAGGGTTAGGGTTTAAAAGTAGGGGTTTAAACTAGGGTTAGGGTTTCAAAGTAGGGGTTTAAAGTAGGGTAAGTGTTTCAAAGTAGGGGTTTAAACTAGGGTTAGGGTTTCAAAGTAGGGATCTAAACTAGGGTTAGGGATTCAAAGTAGGGGTTAAAACTAGGGTTAGGGTTTCAAAGTAGGGGTTTAAACTAGGTTTAGGGTTGCCAAGTAATGGTTTAAACTAGGGTTAGGGTTTAAAAGTAGGGGTTTAAACTAGGGTTAGGGTTTCAAAGTAGGGTTTTAAACTAGGGTTAGGGTTTCAAAGTAGGGGTTTAAACTAGGGTTAGGGATTCAAAATAGGGGTTTAAACTAGGGTTAGGGTTTCAAAGTAGGGGTTTAACGTAGGGTTAGGGTTTCAAAGTAGGGGTTTAAACTAGGGTTAGGGTTTCAAAGTTGGGATCTAAACTAGGGTTAGGGATTCAAAGTAGGGGTTTAAACTAGGATTTGGGTTTCAAAGTAGGGGTTTATACTAGGGTTAGGGTTGCAAAGTAATGGTTTAAACTAGGGTATGGGTTTCAAAGTAGGGGTTTAAACTAGGGTTAGGGTTTCAAAGTAGGGTTTTAAACTAGGGTTAGGGTTTCAAAGTAGGGTTTTAAACTAGGGTTAGGGTTTCAAAGTAGTGGTTTAAACTAGGGTTAGGGATTCAAAGTAGGGGTTTAAACTAGGGTTAGGGATTCAAAGTAGGGGTTTAAACTAGGGTTAGGGATTCAAAGTAGGGGTTTAAACTAGGGTTAGGGTTTCAAAGTAGGGATCTAAACTAGGGTTAGGGTTTCAAAGTAGGGGTTTAAACAAGGGTTAGGGTTGCAAAGTAATGGTGTAAACTAGGGTTAGGGTTGCAAAGTAATGGTGTAAACTAGGGTTAAGTTTTCAAAGTAGGGGTTAAACTAGGGTTAGGGTTTCAAAGTAGGGTTTTAAACTAGGGTTAGGGTTTCAAAGTAGTTGTTTAAACTAGGGTTAAGGTTTCAAAGTAGGGGTTTAAACTAGGGTTAGGGTTTAAAAGTAGGGGTTTAAACTAGGGTTAGGGTTCCAAAAAAGGGTTTCAAACTAGGGTTAGGGTTTCAAAGTGGGGGTTTAAACTAGGGTTAGGGTTTCAAAGTAGGGTTTCAAATTAGGGTTAGGGTTTCAAAGTAGGGTTTCAAACTAGGGTAAGGGTTTCAAAGTAGGTGTGTAAACGAGATAGGGTTTCAAACTAGGGTTAGGGTTTCAAAGTAGGGTTTTAAACTAGGGTTAGGGTTTCAAAGTAGGGTTTTAAACTAGGGTTAGGGTTTCAAAGTAGGGTTTTAAACTAGGGTAAGTGTTTCAAAGTAGGGGTTTAAACTAGGGTTAGGGTTTCAAAGTAGGGGTTTAAACTAGGGTTAGGGTTTCAAAGTAGGGGTTTAACCTAGGGTTAGGGTTCTAAAGTAGGGGTTTAAATTAGGGTTAGGGTTTCAAACTAGGGTTAGGGTTTCAAAGTAGGGGTTTAAACTAGGGTTAGGGTTTCAAAGTAGGTTTGTAAACTAGCGTTAGGGTTTCAAAGTAGGGGTTTAAACTAGGGTTAGGGTTTCAAAGTAGGGATTTAAATTAGGGTTTGGGTTTCAAAGTAGGGGTTTAAACTAGGATTAGGTTTTCAAAGTAGGGGTTTAAACTAGGGTTAGGGATTCAAAGTAGGGGTTTATACTAGGGTTAGGGTTTCAAAGTAGCGGTTTAAAGTAGGGTTAGGGTTTCAAAGTAGGGGTTTAAACTAGGGTTAGTGTTTCAAAGTAGGTGTTTAAACTAGGATTAGGGTTTCAAAGTAGGGGTTTAAAGTAGGGTTACGGTTTCAAAGTAGGGGTTTAAAGTAGGGTTAGGGTTTCAAAGTAGGGGTTTAAACTAGGGTTAGGGTTTCAAAGTAGGTTTTTAAACAAGCGTTAGGGTTTCAAAGTAGGGGTTTAAACTAGGGTTAGGGATTCAAAGTAGGGGTTTAAACTAGGGTTAGGGTTTCAAAGTAGGGGTTTAAAGTAGGGTTACGGTTTCAAAGTAGGGGTTTAAAGTAGGGTTAGGGTTTCAAAGTAGGGGTTTAAACTAGGGTTAGGGTTTCAAAGTAGGGGTTTAAATTAGGGTTTGGGTTTCAAAGTAGGGGTTTAAACTAGGATTAGGGTTTCAAAGTAGGGGTTTAAACTAGGGTTATAGTTTCAAAGTAGGGTTTTAAACTAGGGTTAGGGTTGCAAAGTAGGGGTTTAAACTCGGGTTAGGGTTTCAAAGTAAGGGTTTAAAGTAGGGTTAGGGTTTCAAAGTAGGGGTTTAAACTAGGGTTAGTGTTTCAAAGTAGGTGTTTAAACTAGGATTAGGGTTTTAAAGTAGGGGTTTAAACTAGGGTTAGAGTTTAAAGTAGGGTTTTAAACTAGGGTTAGGGTTTCAAAGTAGGGGTTTAAACTAAGGTTAAGGTTTCAAAGTAGGATTTTAAACTAAGGTTAGGGTTTCAAAGTAGGGGTTTAACCTAGGGTTAGGGTTCTAAAGTAGGGGTTTAAATTAGGGTTACGGTTTCAAACTAGGTTTAGGGTTTCAAAGTAGGGGTTTAAACTAGGGTTACGGTTTCAAAGAAGTTTTTAAACTAGCGTTAGGGTTTCAAAGTAGGGGTTTAAACTAGGGTTAGGTTTTCAAAGTAGGGGTTTAAATTAGGGTTTGGGTTTCAAAGTAGGGGTTTAAACTAGGATTAGGGTTTCAAAGTAGGGGTTTAAACTAGGGTTAGGGATTCAAAGTAGGGGTTTAAACTAGGGTTAGGGTTTCAAAGTAGGGGTTTAAAGTAGGGTTAGGGTTTCAAAGTAGGGGTTTAAAGTAGGGTTAGGGTTTCAAAGTAGGGGTTTAAACTAGGGTTAGGGTTTCAAAGTAGGGGTTTAAATTAGGGTTTGGGTTTCAAGGTAGGGGTTTAAACTAGGATTAGGGTTTCAAAGTAGGGTTTTAAACTAGGGTTATAGTTTCAAAGTAGGGTTTTAAACTAGGGTTAGGGATGCAAAGTAGGGGTTTAAACTCGGGTTAGGGATTCAAAGTAGGGGTTTAAACTAGGGTTAGGGTTTCAAAGTAGGGTTTTAAACTAGGGTTAGGGTTTCAAAGTAGTGGTTTAAACTAGGGTTAAGGTTTCAACGTAGGGGTTTAAACTAGGGTTAGGGTTTAAAAGTAGGGTTTTAAACTAGGGTTAGGGTTTCAAAGTAGGGGTTTAAACTAAGGTTAGGGTTTCAAAGTAGGGGTTAAAACTAGGGTTAGGTTTTCAAACTAGGGTTAGAGTTTCAAGGTAGGGTTTTAAACTAGGTTAGGGTTTCAAAGTAGGGGTTTAAACTAGGGTTAGAGATTCAAAGTAGGGGTTTAAACTAGGGTTAGGGTTTCAAAGTAGGGGTTTAAAGTAGGGTTAGGGTTTCAAAGTAGGGGTTTAAACTAGGGTTAGTGTTTCAAAGTAGGTGTTTAAACTAGGGTTAGGGTTTCAAACTAGGGTTAGGGTTTCAAAGTAGGGTTTTAAACTATGGTTAGGGTTTCAAAGTAGGGGTTTAAACTAGGGTTAGGGTTTTAAAGAAGGGGGTTAAACTAGGGTTAGGGTTTCAAAGTAGGGTTTTAACCTAGGGTTAGGGTTCTTAAGTAGGGGTTTAAACTCGAGTTAGGGTTTCAAAGTAGGGTTTTAAACTATGGTTAAGGTTTCAAAGTAGGGGCTTAAACTAGGGTTAGGGTTTCAAAGTAGGGTTTTACACTAGGGTTAGGGTTTCAAAGTAGGGGTTTAAACTAGGGTTAGGGTTTCAAACTAGGGTTAGGGTTTCAAAGTAGGGTTTTAAACTAGGAATAGGGTTACAAAATAGGGGTTTAAACTAGGGTTAGGTTTTCAAAGTAGGGGTTTAAACTAGGGTTAAGGTTTCAAAGTAAGGGTTTAAACTAGGGTTAGGTTTTCAAACAAGGGTTAGGGTTTCAAAGTAGGGTTTTAAAATAGGGTTAGGTTTTCAAAGTAGGGGTTTAAACTAGGGTTAGGGATTCAAAGTAGGGGTTTAAACTAGGGTAAGGGTTTCAAAGTAGGGGTTTAATGTAGGGTTAGGGTTTCAAAGTAGGGGTTTAAACTAGGGTTAGGGTTTCAAAGTAGGGATCTAAACTAGGGTTAGGGATTCAAAGTAGGGGTTTAAACTAGGGTTAGGGTTTCAAAATAGGGGTTTAAACTAGGGTTAGGGTTGCAATGTAATGGTTTAATCTAGGGTTAGGGTTTCAAAGTCTGGTTTTAAACTAGGATTAGGGTTTCAAAGTAGGGTTTTAAACTAGGGTTAGGGTTTCAAAGTAGGGGTTTAAACTAGGGTTCAGGTTTCAAAGTAGGATTTTAAACTAAGGTTAGGGTTTCAAAGTAGGGGTTTAACCTAGGGTTAGGGTTCTAAAGTAGGGGTTTAAATTAGGGTTAGGGTTTCAAACTAGGGTTAGGGTTTCAAAGAAGGGGTTTAAACTAGGGTTAGGGTTTCAAAGTAGGGGTTTAAACTAGGATTAGGGTTTCAAAGTAGGGGTTTAAATTAGGGTTAGGGTTTCAAAATAGGGGTTTAAACTCGGGTTAGGGTTTCAAAATAGGGGTTTAAACTCGGGTTAGGGTTTCAAAGTAAGGGTTTAAACTAGGGTTAGGGTTTCAAAGTAGGGGTTTAAACTAGGGTTAGGGTTTCAAAGTAGGGGTTTAAACTAGGGTAAGGTTTTCAAACTAGGGTTAGGGTTTCAAAGTAGGTTTTTAAACTAGGGTTAGGGTTTCAAAGTAGGGGTTTAAACTAGGGTTAGGGTTTCAAAGTAGGGGTTTAAACTAGGGTTAGGTTTTCAAACTAGGGTTAGGGTTTCAAGGTAGGGTTTTAAACTAGGGTTAGGGTTTCAAAGTAGGGGTTTAAACTAGGGTTAGGGATTCAAAGTAGGGGTTTAAACTAGGGTTAGGGTTTCAAAGTAGGGGTTTAAAGTAGGGTTAGGGTTTCAAAGTAGGGGTTTAAACTAGGGTTAGTGTTTCAAAGTAGGTGTTTAAACTAGGGTAAGGGTTTCAAAGTAGGGTTTTAACCTAGGGTTAGGGTTCTTAAGTAGGGGTTTAAACTCGGATTAGGGTTTCAAAATAGGGTTTTAAACTATGGTTTTGGTTTCAAAGTAGGGGTTTAAACTAGGGTTAGGGTTTCAAAGTAGGGTTTTAAACTAGGGTTAGGGTTTTAAAGTAGGGGTTCAAATTAGGGTTAGGGTTTCAAAGTAGGGTTTTAACCTAGGGTTAGGGTTCTTAAATAGGGGTTTAAACTCGGGTTAGGGTTTCAAATTAGGGTTTTAAACTAGGGTTAAGGTTTCAAAGTAGGGGCTTAAACTAGGGTTAGGGTTTCAAAGTAGGGGTTTAAACTAGGGTTAGGGTTTCAAACTAGAGTTAAGGTTTCAAAGTAGGGTTTTAAACTAGGGTTAGGGTTTCAAAGTAGGGTTTTAAACTAGGGTTAGGGTTTCAAAGTAGGGGTTTAAACTAGGGTTAGGGTTTCAAAGTAGGGTTTTAAACTAGGGTTAGGGTTTCAAAGTAGTGGTTTAAACTAGGGTTAGAGTTTCAAAGTAGGGGTTTAAACTAGGGTTAGGGTTTCAAAGTAGGGTTTAAATAAGGGTTAGGGTTTCAAAGTAGGGTTTTACACTAGGGTTAAGGTTTCAAAGTAGGGGTTTGAACTAGGGTTATGGGTTTCAAAGTAGGGTTTTAAACTAGGGTTAGGGTTTCAAAGTAGGGGTTTAAACTAAGGTTAAGGTTTCAAATAGGATTTTAAACTAAGGTTAGGGTTTCAAAGTAGGGGTTTAAACTAGGGTTAGGGTTTCAAAGTAGGGGTTTAAATTTGGGTTAGGGTTTCAAACTAGGGTTAGGGTTTCAAAGTAGGGGTTTAAACTAGGGTTAGGGTTTCAAAGTAGGGGTTTAAACTAGGGTTAGGGTTTCAAAGAAGGGGTTTAAACTAGGATTAGGGATTCAAAGTAGGGGTTTAAACTAGGGTTAGGGTTTCAAAGTAGGGGTTTAAAGTAGGGTTAGGGTTTCAAAGTAGGGGTTTAAAGTAAGGTTAGGGTTTCAAAGTAGGGTTTTAAACTATGGTTAGGGTTTCAAAGTAGGGGTTTCAACTAGGGTTAGGGATTCAAAGTAGGGGTTTAAACTAGGGTTAGGGTTTCAAAGTAGGGGTTTAAACTAGGGTTAGGGTTTCAAAGTAGGGGTTTAAACTAGGGTTAGGGTTCTAAAGTAGGGGTTTAAACTAGGGTAAGGGTTCCAAAGTAGGGTTTTAAACTAGGGTTAGGGTTTCAAAGTAGTGGTTTAAAGTAGGGTTAGGGTTTCAAAGTAGGGGTTTAAAGTAAGGTTAGGGTTTCAAAGTAGGGTTTTAAACTATGGTAAGGGTTTCAAAGTAGGGGTTTCAACTAGGGTTAGGGTTTAAAAGTAGGGGTTTAAACTAGGGTTAGGGATTCAAAGTAGGGGTTTAAACTAGGGTTAGGGTTTCAAAGTAAGGGTTTAAACTAGGGTTAGGGTTTCAAAGTAGGGGTTTAAACTAGGGTTAGGGTTTCAAAGTAGGGGTTTAAACTAGGGTTAGGGTTCTAAAGTAGGGGTTTAAACTAGGGTAAGGGTTCCAAAGTAGGGTTTTAAACTAGGGTTAGGGTTTCAAAGTAGTGGTTTAAACTAGGGTTAAGGTTTCAATGTAGGGGTTTAAACTAGGGTTAGGGTTTAAAAGTAGGGTTTTAAACTAGGGTTAGGGTTTCAAAGTAGGGGTTTAAACTAGGGTTAGGGTTTCAAAGTAGGGGTTTAAAGTAGGGTTAGGGTTTCAAAGTAGGGTTTTAAACTAGGGTTAGGGTTTCAAAGTAGGGGTTTAAACTAGGGTTAGGGTTTCAAAGTATGGGTTTAAAGTAGGGTTAGGGTTTCAAAGTAGGGGTTTAAACTAGGGTTAATGTTTCAAAGTAGGTGTTTAAACTAGGGTTAGGGTTTCAAACTAGGTGTCTAAACTAGGGTTAGGGTTTCAAACTAGGGTTAGGGTTTCAAAGTAGGTTTTTAAACTATGGTTAGGGTTTCAAAGTAGGGGTTTAAACTAGGGTTAGGGTTTCAAAGTAGGGTTTTAAACTATGGTTAGGGTTTCAAAGTAGGGGTTTAAACTAGGGTTAGGGTTTCAAACTAGGGTTAGGGTTTCAAAGTAGGGTTTTAAACTATGGTTAGGGTTTCAAAGTAGGGGTTTAAACTAGGGTTAGGGTTTCAAAGTAGGGGTTTAAACTAGGGTTAGGGTTTCAAATTAGGGTTTTAACCGAGGGTTAGGGTTCTTAAGTAGGGGTTTAAACTCGAGTTAGGGTTTCAAAGTAGGGTTTTAAACTATGGTTAAGGTTTCAAAGTAGGGGCTTAAACTAGGGTTAGGGATTCAAAGTAGGGTTAGGGTTTCAAGGTAGGGTTTTAAACTAGGGTTAGGGTTTCAAAGTAGGGATTTAAACTAGGGTTAGGGTTTCAAAGTAGGGGTTTAAACTAGGGTTAGGGTTTCAAAGTAGGGGTTTAAACTAGGGTTATTTTTTCAATTTAGGGTTAGGGTTTCAAGGTAGGGTTTTAAACTAGGGTTAGGGTTTCAAAGTAGGGGTTTAAACTAGGGTTAGGGATTCAAAGTAGGGCTTTAAACTAGGTAAGGGTTTCAAAGTAGGGGTTTAAAGTAGGGTTAGGGTTTCAAAGTAGGGGTTTAAACTAGGGTTAGTGTTTCAAAGTAGGTGTTTAAACTAGGGTTAGGGTTTCAAACTAGGGTTAGGGTTTCAAAGTAGGGTTTTAAACTATGGTTAGGGTTTCAAAGTAGGGGTGTAAACTATTGTTAGGGTTTCAAAGTAGGGTTTTAAACTAGGATTAGGGGTTTAAAGTAGGGGTTTAAACTAGGGTTAGGGTTTCAAAGTAGAGTTTTAACCTAAGGTTAGGGTTCTTAAGTAGGGGTTTAAACTCGAGTTAGGGTTTCAAAGTAGGGTTTTAAACTATGGTTAAGGTTTCAAAGTAGGGGCTTAAACTAGGGTTAGGGTTTCAAAGTAGGGTTTTAAACTAGGATTAGGGTTTTAAAGTAGGGGTTTAAACTAGGGTTAGGGTTTCAAAGTAGGGTTTTAACCTAGGGTAAAACTCGAGTTAGGGTTTCAAAGTAGGGTTTTAAACTATGGTTAAGGTTTCAAAGTAGGGGCTTAAACTAGGGTTAGGGTTTCAAAGTAGGGTTTTAAACTAGGATTAGGGTTCTTAAGTAGGGGTTTAAACTCGAGTTAGGGTTTCAAAGTAGGGTTAGGGTTTCAAAGTAGGGTTTTAAAAGAGGGTTAGGGTTTCAAAGTAGGGGTTTAAACTAGGGTTAGGGTTTCAAAGTAGGGGTTTAAACTAGGGTTAGGGATTCAAAGTAGGGTTTCAAACTAGGGTTAAGGTTTCAAAGTAGGGGTTTAAACTAGGGTTAGGTTTTCAAACTAGGGTTAGGGTTTCAAAGTAGGGTTTTAAACTAGGGTTAGGGTTTCAAAGTAGGGTTTTAAACTAGGGTTAGGGTTTCAAAGTAGGGGTTTAAACTAGGGTTAGGGATTCAAAATAGGGGTTTAAACTAGGGTTAGGGTTTCAAAGTAGGGGTTTAACGTAGGGTTAGGGTTTCAAAGTAGGGGTTTAAACTAGGGTTAGGGTTTCAAAGTTGGGATCTAAACTAGGGTTAGGGATTCAAAGTAGGGGTTTAAACTAGGATTAGGGTTTCAAAGTAGGGGTTTAAACTAGGGTTAGGGTTGCAAAGTAATGGTTTAAACTAGGGTTAGGGTTTCAAAGTAGGGGTTTAAACTAGGGTTAGGGTTTCAAAGTAGGGTTTTAAACTAGGGTTAGGGTTTCAAAGTAGGGTTTTAAACTAGGGTTAGGGTTTCAAAGTAGTGGTTTAAACTAGGGTTAGGGATTCAAAGTAGGGGTTTAAACTAGGGTTAGGGATTCAAAGTAGGGGTTTAAACTAGGGTTAGGGATTCAAAGTAGGGGTTTAAACTAGGGTTAGGGTTTCAAAGTAGGGATCTAAACTAGGGTTAGGGTTTCAAAGTAGGGGTTTAAACAAGGGTTAGGGTTGCAAAGTAATGGTGTAAACTAGGGTTAGGGTTGCAAAGTAATGGTGTAAACTAGGGTTAGGTTTTCAAAGTAGGGGTTAAACTAGGGTTAGGGTTTCAAAGTAGGGTTTTAAACTAGGGTTATGGTTTCAAAGTAGTTGTTTAAACTAGGGTTAAGGTTTCAAAGTAGGGGTTTAAACTAGGGTTAGGGTTTAAAAGTAGGGGTTTAAACTAGGGTTAGGGTTCCAAAAAAGGGTTTCAAACTAGGGTTAGGGTTTCAAAGTGGGGGTTTAAACTAGGGTTAGGGTTTCAAAGTAGGGTTTCAAATTAGGGTTAGGGTTTCAAAGTAGGGTTTTAAACTAGGGTAAGGGTTTCAAAGTAGGTGTGTAAACGAGATAGGGTTTCAAACTAGGGGTTTAACGTAGGGTTAGGGTTTAAAAGTAGGGGTTTAAACTAGGGTTAGGGGTTCAAAGTAGGGTTTTAAACTAGGGTTAGGGTTTCAAAGTAGGGGTTTAAACTAGGGTTAGGGATTCAAAATAGGGGTTTAAACTAGGGTTAGGGTTTCAAAGTAGGGGTTTAACGTAGGGTTAGGGTTTCAAAGTAGGGGTTTAAACTAGGGTTAAGGTTTCAAAGTAGGATTTTAAACTAAGGTGAGGGTTTCAAAGTAGGGGTTTAACCTAGGGTTAGGGTTCTAAAGTAGGGGTTTAAATTAGGGTTAGGGTTTCAAACTAGGGTTAGGTTTTCAAAGAAGGGGTTTAAACTAGGGTTAGGGTTTCAAAGTAGGGGTTTAAACTAGGGATAGGGTTTCAAAGTAGGGGTTTAAACTAGGATTAGGATTTCAAAGTAGGGGTTTAAACTAGGGTTAGGGTTTCAAAGTAGGGGTTTAAACAAGGGTTAGGGTTGCAAAGTAATGGTGTAAACTAGGGTTAGGGTTGCAAAGTAATGGTGTAAACTAGGGTTAGGTTTTCAAAGTAGGGGTTAAACTAGGGTTAGGGTTTCAAAGTAGGGTTTTAAACTAGGGTTAGGGTTTCAAAGTAGGGTTTTAAACTAGGGTTAGGGTTTCAAAGTAGTTGTTTAAACTAGGGTTAAGGTTTCAAAGTAGGGGTTTAAACTAGGGTTAGGGTTTAAAAGTAGGGGTTTAAACTAGGGTTAGGGTTCCAAAAAAGGGTTTCAAACTAGGGTAAGGGTTTCAAAGTAGGTGTGTAAACGAGATAGGGTTTCAAACTAGGGTTAGGGTTTCAAAGTAGGGTTTTAAACTAGGGTAAGTGTTTCAAAGTAGGGGTTTAAACTAGGGTTAGGGTTTCAAAGTAGGGTTTTAAACTAGGGTTAGGGTTTCAAAGTAGGGTTTTAAACTAGGGTTAGGGTTTCAAAGTAGGGTTTCAAATTAGGGTTAGGGTTTCAAAGTAGGGTCTCAAACTAGGGTAAGGGTTTCAAAGTAGGTGTGTAAACGAGATAGGGTTTCAAACTAGGGTTAGGGTTTCAAAGTAGGGTTTTAAACTAGGGTAAGTGTTTCAAAGTAGGGGTTTAAACTAGGGTTAGGGTTTCAAAGTAGGGTTTTAAACTAGGGTTAGGGTTTCAAAGTAGGGTTTTAAACTAGGGTAAGTGTTTCAAAGTAGGGTTTAAACTAGGGTTAGGGTTTCAAAGTAGGGGTTTAAACTAGGGTTAGGGATTCAAAGTAGGGTTTCAAACTAGGGTTAAGGTTTCAAAGTAGGGGTTTAAACTAGGGTTAGGTTTTCAAACTAGGGTTAGGGTTTCAAAGTAGGGTTTTAAACTAGGGTTAGGGTTTCAAAGTAGGGGTTTAATTTAGGGTAAGGTTTTCAAACTAGTGTTAGGGTTTCAAAGTAGGGTTTTAAACTAGGGTTAGGGTTTCAAAGTAGGGGTTTAAACTAGGGTTAGGGATTCAAAGTAGGAGTTTAATCTAGGGTTAGGGTTTCAAAGTCTGGTTTTAAACTAGGAATAGGGTTTCAAAGTAGGGTTTTAAACTAGGGTTAGGGTTTCAAAGTAGGGGTTTTACCTAGGGTTAGGGTTCTAAAGTAGGGGTTTAAATTAGGGTTAGGGTTTCAAACTAGGGTTAGGTTTTCAAAGAAGGGGTTTAAACTAGGGTTAGGGTTTCAAAGTAGGGGTTTAAACTAGGGATAGGGTTTCAAAGTAGGGGTTTAAACTAGGATTAGGATTTCAAAGTAGGGTTTTAAACCAGGGTTAGGGTTTCAAAGTAGGGGTTTAAACTAGGGTTAAGGTTTCAAAGTAGGATTTTAAACTAAGGTTTAGGGTTTCAAAGTAGGGGTTTAACCTAGGGTTAGGGTTCTAAAGTAGGGGTTTAAATTAGGGTTAGGGTTTCAAACTAGGCTTAGGGTTTCAAAGTAAGGGTTTAAACTAGGGTTAGGGTTTCAAAGTAGAGGTTTAAACTAGGGTTAGGGTTTCAAAGTAGGGGTTTAAACTAGGGTTAGGGTTTCAAAGTAGGGGTTTAAACTAGGATTAGGGTTTCAAAGTAGGGGTTTAAACTAGGGTTAGGTTTTCAAAGTAGGGGTTTACACTCAGGTTAGGGTTTCAAAGTAGGGGTTTAAACTCGGGTTAGGGTTTCTAACTAGGGGTTTAAACTAGGGTTAGGGTTTCAAAGTAGGGGTTTAAACTAGGGTTAGGGTTTCAAACTAGGGTTAGGGTTTCAAAGTAGGGGTTTAAATTAGGGTTAGGGTTTCAAACTAGGGTTAGGGTTTCAAAGAAGGGGTTTAAACTAGGGTTAGGGTTTCAAAGTAGGGGTTTAAACTAGGGTTAGGGTTTTTAAAGTAGGGGTTTAAAATAGGATTAGGATTTCAAAGTAGGGGTTTAAACTAGGGTTAGGGTTTCAAAGTAGGGGTTTAAACTAGGGTTAGGGTTTCAAAGTAGGGGTTTAAACTAGGATTAGGGTTTCAAAGTAGGGGTTTAAACTAGGGTTAGGTTTTCAAAGTAGGGGTTGAAACTCAGGTTAGGGTTTCAAAGTAAGGGTTTAAACTCGGGTTAGGGTTTCAAACTAGGGGTTTGAACTAGGGTTAGGGTTTCAAAGTAGGGGTTTAAACTAGGGTTAGGTTTTCAAACTAGGGTTAGGGTTTCAAAGTAGGGTTTTAAACTTGGGTAAGGGTTTCAAACTAGGGTTAGGGTTTCAAAGTAGGGTTTTTAACTAGGTTTGGGGTTTCAAAGTAGGGGTTTAAACTAGGGTTAGGGTTTCAAAGTAGGATTTTAAACTAGGGTTAGGGTTTTAAAGTAGTGGTTTAAACTAGGGTTAGGGTTTCAAAGTAGGGTTTTAAACTAGGGTTAGGGTTTCAAAGTAGGGGTTTAAACTAGGGTTAGGGTTTCAAAGTAGGGGTTTAAACTCGGGTTAGGGTTTCAAAGTAGGGGTTTAAACTAGGGTTAGGGTTTCAAAGTAGGGGTTTAAACTAGGGTTAGGTTTTCAAACTAGGGTTAGGGTTTCAAAGTAGGGTTTTAAACTAGGGGTAGGGTTTCAAACTAGGGTTAGGGTTTCAAAGTAGGGTTTTAAACTAGGTTTAGGGTTTCAAAGTAGGGGTTTAAACTAGGGTTAGGGTTTCAAAGTAGGATTTTAAACTAGGGTTAGGGTTTTAAAGTAGGGTTTTAAACTAGGGTTAGGGTTTCAAAGTAGGGGTTTAAACTAGGGTTAGGGTTTCAAAGTAGGGGTTTAAACTAGGGTAAGGGTTTCAAACTAAGGTTAGGGTTTCAAACTAGAGTTAAGGTTTCAAAGTAGGGTTTTAAACTAGGGTTAGGGTTTCAAAGTAGGGTTTTAAACTAGGGTTAGGGTTTCAAAGTAGGGGTTTAAACTAGGGTTAGGGTTTCAATGTAGGGTTTTAAACTAGGGTTAGGGTTTCAAAGTAGTGGTTTAAACTAGGGTTAGGGTTTCAAAGTAGGTGTTTAAACGAGGGTTAGGGTTTAAACTAGGGTTAAGGTTTCAAAGTAGGGGTTTAAACTAGGGTTAGGGTTTCAAAGTAGGGTTTTAAACTAGGTTAAGGTTTCAAAACGGTGGTTTAAACTAGGGATAAAGTTTCAATTAGGGGTTTAAACTAGGGTTAGGGTTTCAAAGTAGGGGTTTAAACTAGGGTTAGGGTTTCAAAGTAGGGGTTTAAACTAGGGATAAAGTTTCAATTAGGGGTTTAAACTAGGGTTAGGGTTTCAAAGTAGGGGTTTAAACTAGGGTTAGGGTTTCAAAGTAGGGGTTTAAACTAGGGATAAAGTTTCAATTAGGGGTTTAAACTAGGGTTAGGGTTTCAAAGTAGGGGTTTAAACTAGGGTTAAGGTTTCAAAGTATGGGTTTGAACTATGGTTATGGTTTCAAAGTAGGGGTTTAAAGTAGGGTTAGGGTTTCAAAGTAGGGTTTTAAACTAGGTTTAGGGTTTCAAAGTAGGGGTTTAAACTAGGGATAAAGTTTCAATTAGGGGTTTAAACTAGGGTTAGGGTTTCAAAGTAGGGGTTTAAACTAGGGTTAGGGTTTCAAAGTAGGGGTTTAAACTAGGGATAAAGTTTCAATTAGGGGTTTAAACTAGGGTTGGGGTTTCAAAGTAGGGGTTTAAACTAGGGTTAGGGTTTCAAAGTAGGGGTTTAAACTAGGGATAAAGTTTCAATTGGGGTTTAAACTAGGGTTAGGGTTTCAAAGTAGGGGTTTAAACTAGGGTTAAGGTTTCAAAGTATGGGTTTGAACTATGGTTATGGTTTCAAAGTAGGGGTTTAAAGTAGGGTTAGGGTTTCAAAGTAGGGTTTTAAACTAGGTTTAGGGTTTCAAAGTAGGGGTTTAAACTCGGGTTAGGGTTTCAAAGTAGGGGTTTAAACTAGGGTTAGGGTTTCAAAGTAGGGGTTTAAACTAGGGTTAGGTTTTCAAACTAGGGTTAGGGTTTCAAAGTAGGGTTTAAACTAGGGGTAGGGTTTCAAACTAGGGTTAGGGTTTCAAAGTAGGGTTTTAAACTAGGTTTAGGGTTTCAAAGTAGGGGTTTAAACTAGGGTTAGGGTTTCAAAGTAGGATTTTAAACTAGGGTTAGGGTTTTAAAGTAGGGTTTTAAACTAGGGTTAGGGTTTCAAAGTAGGGGTTTAAACTAGGGTTAGGGTTTCAAAGTAGGGGTTTAAACTAGGGTAAGAGTTTCAAACTAAGGTTAGGGTTTCAAACTAGAGTTAAGGTTTCAAAGTAGGGTTTTAAACTAGGGTTAGGGTTTCAAAGTAGGGTTTTAAACTAGGGTTAGGGTTTCAAAGTAGGGGTTTAAACTAGGGTTAGGGTTTCAATGTAGGGTTTTAAACTAGGGTTAGGGTTTCAAAGTAGTGGTTTAAACTAGGGTTAGGGTTTCAAAGTAGGTGTTTAAACGAGGGTTAGGGTTTAAACTAGGGTTAAGGTTTCAAAGTAGGGGTATAAACTAGGGTTAGGGTTTCAAAGTAGGGTTTTAAACTAGGTTAAGGTTTCAAAACGGTGGTTTAAACTAGGGATAAAGTTTCAATTAGGGGTTTAAACTAGGGTTAGGGTTTCAAAGTAGGGGTTTAAACTAGGGTTAGGGTTTCAAAGTAGGGGTTTAAACTAGGGATAAAGTTTCAATTAGGGGTTTAAACTAGGGTTAGGGTTTCAAAGTAGGGGTTTAAACTAGGGTTAGGGTTTCAAAGTAGGGGTTTAAACTAGGGATAAAGTTTCAATTAGGGGTTTAAACTAGGGTTAGGGTTTCAAAGTAGGGGTTTAAACTAGGGTTAAGGTTTCAAAGTATGGGTTTGAACTATGGTTATGGTTTCAAAGTAGGGGTTTAAAGTAGGGTTAGGGTTTCAAAGTAGGGTTTTAAACTAGGTTTAGGGTTTCAAAGTAGGGGTTTAAACTAGGGATAAAGTTTCAATTAGGGGTTTAAACTAGGGTTAGGGTTTCAAAGTAGGGGTTTAAACTAGGGTTAGGGTTTCAAAGTAGGGGTTTAAACTAGGGATAAAGTTTCAATTAGGGGTTTAAACTAGGGTTAGGGTTTCAAAGTAGGGTTTTAAACTAGGGTTAGGGTTTCAAAGTAGGGGTTTAAACTAGGGTTAAATCAGAGCGGCCAATCTTTTTTTTTGTAGACATATTTATCATTTAGTTAGTTCTAAACGTATTGAGCTTTAAATTGAATTTAAGACATGGGATATGTCATTTAAGCGCTCCTTTATTTTGAGCAGTGTTGTATGAAGGTACTTTTAATCAGTGTGCTTTTCTGTTAGCAGGACATCGTGCATTTGGACTTGAATGTTTTGTTTGTCCTTATTGTGATTGTGACTACAACACAATGAAAAGTGTTGTTGTCAGTGAGGAACTGCGATGGTAAGGGATGAACTGCGATGGCAAAAATGCGGCCCGAACCGTAGATCGCACCGGGACAAATGAGGTATCAAACGATGCGGCTCGATCTGACTCGCTGCGCTATTATTTTTCTAAGAATTCCCAGTTACCAAGGCGACGCTATTCCCAAAAAACTCCCAAATAAAGTCCCATAGGAATGAATGGGAATCCGAAAGACATCAACTCCAATCAAGCACCTTTTTCCAAGACACGCTGCGCGCGCATACGTTGACCGACCGATATGAATTTTAGCTCATTTTGTTGGAATTTTTGTCATCTTTAGCTCAGTGTCAAAAAAAAAATTAAGGAATGAAAGCTCTCCCCCTGTGCGGGTTCAAAGACAGTGAGCAAAGGGGTGAAAGTCGCCTTTCTTGCATCAGCTAGAGCGTGACTAATTAAGGACAGAGTGCTGGGAACCAAAAAATATATTTCCAAAAGTTTCACTTTAACTCGTCACCATGGCCACAATCTTTGCTCACTAGACATCAAATTCGCACATTTTGTAGCCACAAGCCTCTGCTAGGGTTAGTTTTATTTGGCTAAGGTGTCATTTAGTACCTTTATTTTAACTTTAAGCGAGGAGAAGTCGCACTATTTTGATCTCTTTTCAATGTTTTCCGTTTTCCCCTCTTCATTTTCGATCAATCATAAGTTTTCAACCTGCTCTCATTTGGTCATTTTTCATCCGATTAAAAAACTGAGAACATGCTCGCGTTCCCAAAACCCTTGCCGTTCTAACGAGCCATTTTTGGAATCTGCATCTTCAACCGTTAAGTCGCGAGAGGCTTTTGTTTGAGGTGAGCGTAATCCTATACAAATCAATGGAATGTTGGTGCGTGACGTCTCCTAACAACTTAAAATCAAATGTGTGTGCGTGAATGTGCATGTTTTGTAAAGGGGCAGTAAGATACTGTTGATTATGGTAGATTCCACATTTCTTGACCGATTTCAATGGTTTAAATTTTAAACTGTTCAGCTCATTGAAATGTTACTTAAAATCAAATGTGTGTGCGTGAATGTGCATGTTTCTTAAAGGGGCAGTAACATACTGTTGATTATGGTTAACTTTTACATTTCTTGAGCGATTTCAATGGTTTCAATTTTAAACTGTTCAGCTCATTGAAATGTTAGTTAAAATCAAATGTGTGTGCGTGAATGTGCATGTTTCTTAAAGGGGCAGTAATACTTTTAGTTGATTATAACTTCCACATTTCTTGAGCGATTTCAACGGTTGAAATTTTAAACTGTTCAGCTCATTGAAAAGAGTTGCAAGAGTTAGCAGGCCCATTCAAAATTTCCGCGGGAATTTTTCTAGTTTTTTAATCTTCCACCGATTTTTCCGCAAGAATGCGGCCCGTACCGTACATCGCACCAGGACAATTGAAGTATCAAACGATGCGGCTCGATCTGACTCGGTGCGGCATTATTTTTCTAGGAATTCCCAGTTACCATGGCGACGCTATTCCCAAAAAACTCCCAAAATTCAGGGAAAGAAGGTCCCATAGGAAATGAATGTGAAAAGGAAAGACAAAATCACACATCAAGCACCTTTTTCCAAGACACGCTGCGTGCGCATACGTTAACCGATTGATATGAATTTTAGCTCATTTTGTTGGAATTTTTCCTATCTTTAGCTCAGTGTCAAAAAAAAAATTAAGGAATGAAAGTTCTTCCCCCTGTGCGGGTTCAAAGACAGTGAGTGTAATCGCCACTCTATTACGCAATTAAACTTTCAGTGGTGGGAACCAAAAAATCTATTTCCAAAAGTTGTACTTCAACTCAACACCATGGCCACAATCTTTGCTCACTAGACATCAAATTCGCACATTTTGTAGCCACAAGCCTCTGCTTTCTGAAAAACTAAGTTTTATTTGGCTAAGGTGTCATTTAGTACCTTTATTTTCACTTTAAGCGAGGAGAAGTCGGACTTTGGCGCCTATCTCCTCCATGTTAATTTCGCCGTTTTTTCCCTCTTCATTTTCGATCAATTATAAGTTTTCAACCTGCTCTCATTTGGTCATTTTTCATCCGATTACAAAACTGAGAACATGCTCGCATTCCCCAAACCCTTGCCGTTCTAACGAGCCATTTCTGGAATCTGCATCTTCAACCGTTAAGTCGTGAGAGGCTTTTGTTTGAGGTGAGCGTAATCCTATACAAAATCAATGGAATGTGGGTGCGTGACGTCTCCTAACAACTTAAAATCAAATGTGTGTGCGTGAATGTGCATGTTTTGTAAAATGGCAGTAAGATACTTTTAGTTGATGTTGATTATGGTGAACTTCCACATTTCTTGACCGATTTCAATGGTTTAAATTTTAAACTGTTCAGCTCATTTACATTAAAAAAAAAAAAACGTTTAAAAAAACACACACAATACACACACATTATTATTATTTTTAAATGAAATGGAATGGACTGCTATTTAAATAGTGCTTTTTTAGCTATACTGCCTGGTCTCTCACTTTTGCATAGCAACTGCCTCAGCCAATCATTTCTCTCACTGTTGAGCTCAACTCACCCCCTTTTTTTCTTGGTGTACTCAAGGCTTGGCCTATCTACGACTACTACTATTGCAAATACTATTACTACTACTACTATCTTGGCCAATTGATTAGGTACACCCAGGATTCTGGTCAATTCATTAGGTACACCCTGGATTCTTGCCACTCCGCCCACCCAGGGCGGCGGCCATCTTGGCCAATTAATTAGGTACACCCTGGAGTCTCGCCACTCCGCCCACCCAGGGCAACGGCCATCTTGGCCAATTAATTAGGTACACTAAGGATTCTCTCCCCTCCGCCCACCCGGGGCGGCGGCCATCTTGGCCAATTGATTAGGTACAGCCAGGACTTTTCAGTCACAAAATTGTTTTATTTGATTATTTTCCAAATTTGTAGCATGTGACTATTACTGTGTTTTTTTGATGATTGTGGTTTATTATTAACTCTTTGACCGCCATAAACGTTATAAAACGTTTAGCATAAACCTAGGGAAGGGCGCCGAGGACGTTAAAAGACGTCCCCTATGTTTTTTTTTTGTTTTTTTGTTTTTGAAAACGGGTGCAGGAAAGCCTTGGGCAGCTGTGCTGAAAGTATCAGGCAGATCTGATTAGTAAAAGACTCGTTTTGGCCCCTAGAGGGCAGCGATGACTCTCTTTGCACAAGGTTGGATGGGCCGCCCACCGTGGGCGTCAGTAGAAGACGTGAGGCGGAGCTAGAGTGTTGAGGAGACATGGCTGATGAAGCCCACAATGGCTGACCAATCAACCGGTTGCAAGCAGCTCACGCTTGAGCATTTTTTTCAAAGACGGAAAGCATCAATCAATACTAAAAAGCGCATTGATGTCGACGATGATGATGACTCCGAGCTTGACGCCAAAGTTGGAAGCCTTGACGCAACTGTTATGATCACGTAGTAAGCCTCACCGGCTAAGCGCGGCTAGCGCGGCTAGCGCTGCTAAGGCCGGAAAACGCGCACAATAGCCGACCGGGTACTTCTACACAATCGGACATTCGATCGGGCGATGGAGAGTTGGCATCGACCAATGCAGATTGATGATGATGATGATGATGACTCCGAGCTTGACGCCAAAGTTGGAAGCCTTGACGCGACTGTTATGATCATGTAGTAAGCCTCACCGGCTAAGCGCGGCTAGTGCGGCTACCGCTGCTAAGGCCGCAAAACGCGCACAATAGCCGACCGGGTACTTCTACACAATCGGACATTCGATCGGGCGATGGAGAGTTGGCATCGACCAATGCAGATTGATGATGATGATGATGATGACTCCGAGCTTGACGCCAAAGTTGGAAGCCTTGACGCGACTGTTATGATCACGTAGTAAGCCTCACCGGCTAGCGCGGCTACCGCTGCTAACGCCGGAGCTTTCACATGCGGACATTTTGTCGGACAATGAAGAGTACCCCGAGTCCAATGCATATTCATCGGAGGAGCGGGTACAGTCTGATCACGGAGAAGACACTGTTTCTGGACTACGATGCCACCATGAATGGAGTGGATAAAATGGATCAGAACATCTCTTACAACCCGGTGTAGCAACTGAAGGACACGAGGAAGCGAGACGTAACGAAACCGTAGCATGATCCTGATATTAGACTTGATGGCAACACACACTGCAGTATATACTTGCTATTCCCCGGAAAAAACGGCCTGCAAGAAAGTGGAGCACGCGAAGAGGCAATCTGTTGTGCAAATGCTGTTGCGTCTCCTTGCACGCAGGAGAGTGTTACAAAAAGAAAAACTGTCGTTGAAACATCCACATATTTGTAAATAGCACCACAGTTGCACACATTTGTAAATAGTTTGCCAAATTGTTGTCAAATTGTTACACTGTTGAATGTAAATAAACGTATTTTGCTATCAAAAAACACTTTTTCATTCTTGGTGGTAGTGTTTTATAGAAGTAAAGCACTATTTAGGTGTTTGTGGCATCATTCATGGACAAAAAGAAGTGTAAAATTCACTAGAATGCATGAAATAATATCGTTTCACTAAAAGCTTGATTTCTCCGTATTTTGGTCCAAAACAGGCGAAATTGGGTCAAACTAACCATTTTCTATTGTTGATTACTAAAGAACGGAATAAGGTAGAAACAAACTTTTTTTTTCTGATGAAAGATCTTTCATTTGGTAGTACGTGTGTTTCCATAGTCCAAACAGAACATTTTCTGTGGACCTTGAAAGATCAGTCAAAATGCTTAAATCGGCTGGCACTGACGGCATCCCTTTTCTGAAAACGTCTGGCAGTCAAAGAGTTAAATACTATAAATTGTCCATTTCCTTTGCTAAAATAAATGTTTTATTTTATAATATTGATGAGTTCTTCAAGATGCACAAACAGTGACTGTGCACATGTTGTTTCCTCAGGGCACACATACACATATAAAAGTAATTTGTAAGATGTTGATAAAATTGGGTTAATGGTGTAAATCAACAAATTCAAATTGGAAGGTTCATTTAACTAGATTGTTTTATGTTCAATATACTTAAAAAAAAAAATTCAGTGACATGTACAATGTAGCCAATAATAAAATATATAATACTGGATATTTTGTAGAAACATTTCATCACTTGTAAAGATTTGTCTGTGTTGAATAATTTAGACAGGTGATAATTGCTGAAATTAAAATAACAGATTCATCACATTATTTTAAATGCATAGTAATTAAAATGTATCACTCCCTTAACACTGAAAACAAAGATATGAATTAGACAATGGTTGGTTCTTTTTAGTGGTTAAAAAAGTGGATGTTTGAATTACAATTTGTATCTTTTTTTTATTTATTTTTTTTTTTTTTTTTTTGTGCAAAAAACACATACAAGTGGTCAAGCAGTGCATCCACCACCAGACAGCCTGTCCTGTATGTAGCAGTATGTCCTACTCGCAACCCGCGAGTGTTGTATGACACAATCCGCATTATTGAACCTTGCAGCTGCACGCAGCGCAGTTGCCCCCTTAAACTGGTCTCCTTGGATGCAGCGCGCTCTAACCTCACCATCGGGCTGCAACCCATCTTGTGATAGTTGGGACTTCGCGTTGTCTTCTCTCGCGCGTTTTTTTCTAATCCTAACCCTGATTGGTCCGCTTTTTTCCCTGTCTGTGCTGTGGCCAATGACATTCGCTTGATTTTGGAAGGTTCTAGACGACGGACCCCCTTGCTGATAGTTGGAGTTCATGTTGTCTTGTCTCTTTTCCCTGATTGGTCGTTTTCTGCTTGTCTGTGCTGTGGCCAATTAGAGACGCTTGAATGAGACTATTTTAGAAGGTTCTCGACCACGGCTTCTTCCCATTTCATCTCGTCTGAGGTAAGTGTTGCACGACAGTTGTTTGTAGTCTGATGTATAATGCTAAATAAGTGAGATTTTGCAAGTTTTCCCCCATCTTAAACTACATCACGTTAATACTGGCAATGTATTGAAACGTATTTGATGTGTTTGAACGTTGTGTTATCCGGCTGCTGTTTTAACAAGATATAGGTAAAGTTAAGTGCTAGACATGGTAACCTACATGCTAATGATGAGTTATTAACATTGTTTTTTAGTTTTAATTTATATTTTAGCCGTTTTGGATTTAGTTGACTCAGTGTAGGCTCAATGAATTGTATTCTTGTCTGTGTTACTTTCATGAGAAAGAGCAACGGGTCTGTCTATTCATTCGTTATCTAATGGGAGGGCCGGGATTCTGCTGTGTCGGAAGGGAGTCAGGCTTATTATTATTGTATTTTTTCTAATCTGATTTATACCCATGGGAACGGATTCTCTTGTATTCATTCAGTTGTAACCAGGTGTGTTGTGGGCTGACTTTTTTATGAACCCTCTTTGAATAAATAATGATGTGGGCTGGAGAGAAGACACACATTTGAACAGAGCACTGCTTGGGTGACTTCATTTGTGTGATCAGAAGCTTCTGGTAATTATTTACCTTTGCAAAGGAACTTCTTCAACAGAATCTCACCATTCAGTTAATTGAACACGCAAAGAGTACAATACTTAATATTGTCTACTCTAACACTAACTACACCTGCTAGCGCTAGCTAGAGCTAGCAGATCTCACTTTAAGGTTTTAATGTGCAGTAAAAGAAAAACAAAGAAAAGTTTGAGTATGCTCTAAATCTCAATTGTGTATATCCATCGTTGCTACAATATACAGTAAGGCTTTTGTCTCGTCTGTCGTCGTCGTGGTGGGGTTGGGGGAGGGGGCGTCGGTTGTTGAGTGGCGTGTCCTGCTCGATCGTGTAGCGGAGCGGCGCCGATGAGGGATTTTGGAAGTATTTTACACTGTTAAATGACCTTCATTGATTGACTACAGCACACATTTGTAAATTGTCAAAGCTGCCTTTATTTTCCCCCTTGAAAGATTACCGTTGGTTTCTGTAGCGATCGTTTTTTTCACGGCCATCCAGAATATCCATCCATTTTGCCAAACCGTTTCACCTCATGGAAATTAATCTAAAAGAAAAAAAAAGTTATTACAATACCGTTTTCTTTGTTAATAAGTAAACAAGGAAGTCTATAGTGGATCCATTTTTTTCTATTGTTGAGGATTTATTGAAGGCTCTGCTCACCCCATCCATTATTTATAATCAATGAACTATACAATGTGTGATGTTACTATACTTCAATTGATGAAAATAATGGCGGCGTATTCCAAGCACAGAGAGGTGAGCGCTCAAGAAGCGGTGGCGCGGACATGCAGTCTCCCTCTGAAGAAGTGCTCGCGCAGCGTAGTTTTCATCCAGACTGCTGAGGATGGCGTGAAATTGAGTCTACCCATGAGTAGACTGAGGACCATGCATCCGGACGCAGACAACGTGTGGATGTCTGGTCTGCCAGACAAATATGTGGCAAGACCTAGAACGGCAATGTTTGAGCGGATGTGTCTCGCCGAATTCGCATCCGAATACCGGGTCGTCTACGGTCAGCAGATTGAGGGCAAGAATGTCATTCCCCTCTCACACGGCAAGGGATTCATCCAGAAGCGGATTGGAAAAGATGCCGTCATCAGATTCACTCGCTTCTCAATCAAAAAGTATGCTGAGAAGTATTACAGGACCCATCTTAAATTGTACCTCCCCCACAGAGACGACGCCGAGCTCAGGTCTGAAAACCTCAAAACGTACGAGGAGTTCTACGGTGCCGGGGATTCAAAGTTCGGTCGGGTGCGGGCTATCGTCGACCGCAATCGGGGGCGGTACGAAGGACGGGGAAAGACCGTGGACAATGCCTTCGAAAAATTGAAAGAGCTTCGTGCGGTTCTCAACGCGTGGAGCACTTTTGCGCCGGAGGTAGAGGCAGAGCGTTTGGAGTGTGCCGCCGAACGCGAATCTAATCCGTTACAGGAAGACCCGCAAGATGAGGTTCCGGCCTACCAGGACGCTCCTGGTAGCGGCGCGGTCTTGCCGGCGTTTGAGGCGCCAAAGTTGAGCGCCGAATTTGTGAGGAACATGTACCGCAGTCTCAATGAAACGCAAGCGTCCGTCTTTTACGCTGTGCGCGAGTGGTGTTTGAAACGCGTTTCGGATAGTCTCCTCGAGCCCTTCTTTTATTTCATCTCCGGAGGAGCTGGCTGTGGTAAATCGCATGTCATCAAGTGCATTTACCAGGAGGCCAGTAAGATTCTCCGACAGCTTCCCAGGTTCCGCGACGAAGCGGATATGGCCAAGCCTGCTGTGCTGCTGACGTCGTTTACTGGCACGGCGGCTTACAACATCTCAGGGAAAACTCTTCATTCCCTCTTGAAACTCCCCAGGACTCTAAAGCCTCCTTACCAGGCGCTGGGGAATACGTTGGACGCATTGAGAGCAACCCTTTGCAACGTGGAAATTTTGATCATCGACGAGATCTCCATGGTCTCCAAGGAACTCTTTGCCTATGTCCACTGGAGATTTCAGCAAATCAAGGGCAACCAGAGAACCTTTGGGGGCATCTCCGTTCTTGCAGTTGGGGACTTCTACCAACTGCCACCCCTCGGAAGGTCCAAGCCCCTCTGCGTTTCTGACAACGATCTTCTTGACCTCTGGACAGATTTTCAGATGGTCAAGCTTACACAAATCATGCGGCAAAAAGACGACGTCGCTTTTGCCGAGCTTTTGAACAGGATCAGGGAGAAGGGGAAGGCTGATCCGCTCGGCGATGGTGACAGGGCGTTACTCACCACGGCTGTCACAGATGCGCGAGACCTCCCTGCGGATACTCTGCATATCTTTGCCACCAATAAAGAGGTGGATGGGCACAATGCAGCAACTGTGGCTGCTCTCAAATTGACTGTGGTCAATATTCCCGCAGAGGACTACAGGAAGAGCCCACGGTCGGGGGCGATGGTCACTGTGATCATGGGGTCGAGAAGGGATCTACCGGATGCCCTTCAAGCTGGTATAGGAGCACGGGTTATGCTTCTTCGGAATTTGGATGTCGAGGACGGATTGGTGAACGGGACCTTTGGCACAATAGGCAACATTGTTCAAAGCGCCCCAAAGGGGTCGGCGGAGAAAGTGACCTTGCTCGGACTGAGGCTAGACAATCCCGAAGCGGGCCAGAAATTGCGCCATAAAATTCTGGGGCCGACGGATGACTTGGTCTATATCGAAAGGTCGGAGGAAAACCTGGGCATGAAAGGCGTGGTCAGGCGGCAATTCCCCATGAAGCTTGCCTTTGGATGCACGGCTCACAAAGTGCAAGGCATGACGATGACCTCTGCAGTGGTGTCTCTTAAGCGTGTGTTTGAACCTGGAATGGCCTATGTTGCCCTAAGCCGCACGACGTCACTTCAGGGATTGAGGGTCATAGACTTTGACGAATCCAAAATCTATGCCAATCCCAACATCACGGCGGCAATGGACAGTATGACGCACGCTTCTTTCCAAAGTACAAGGCCATTGTTGTACTTTTCCAAAATGCCGCAAACTGCTTTTCCCACCTTGACCATTGTTCATCACAACACCGAGGGGCTTCCATCTCATATTGACGACTTGAAGTCTCATCATGAGTTGAGGCTGGCAGATGTCCTTTGCCTCACTGAAACTCATTTGTCTGGATCCTTCTTCCCCCCTCCCTTGCAACTGGAGGGATGCAGCACTTTTGTGCGCAACAGACAAGTTTCGTATTCAAATAGACTGGACATGGCCCAAAAAGAGGGTGGCGGAGTCGCAGTCTATTATCGCGATTGTCTTCGAGCGGAGCCCCGTCGGTTTATTCAGAATGTGGTTGACCTGGAATTTGCTGTCATCAGGGTTGACGCTCCCGTCCAGGCTTTGATAGCTACGGTCTACAGGCCACCCAACCTGAGTCTTGGCACCTTTCTTCCAAACCTTGGAAGTCTCTTGGATGCCTTGGCCGTGATGGACTGCCAGCCTATTGTTGTTTGCGGAGACTTTAATGAGGATTTGCTTTCAAAGGGAAAGAAATCCATTCTGGACTTGTTTCAGTCCAGAGGATTTTCACAGCTGATCACCCAGGCCACAACTGGAAAGCAGACACTGATTGATCACATTTACATATCTCGCCCAGATTGTTGTGTTCAATCAGGCGTTCTGCACACTTATTATGGGCCTGCTAAGCGGAGCAAGCAGCAGCGAAGCTGCTGCTTGCGGAGCAAGCAGGCACATATTACTATCCTAGAAAAAGGGTTTATCTGTTCAGCTCATTGAAAAGAGTTGCAAGAGTTAGCAGGCCCATTCAAAATTTCCGCGGGAATTTTTCTAGTTATGGGCCTGCTAAGCGGAGCAAGCAGCAGCGAAGCTGCTGCTTGCGGAGCAAGCAGGCACATATTACTATCCACCCTAGAAAAGTGTTTAATATTATTATGGGCCTGCTAAGCGGAGCAAGCAGCAGCGAAGCTGCTGCTTGCGGAGCAAGCAGGCACATATTACTATCCTAGAAAAAGGGTTTATTATTTTTCTTATTTTTTAATCTTCCGCGTTTTTTTCTGCTAAAATGCGGCCCGTACCGTAGATCGCACCGGGACAAATGAGGTATCAAACGATGCGGCTCGATCTGACTCGGTGCGCTATTATTTTTATAAGAATTCCCAGTTACCATGGCGACGCTATTCCCAAAAAACTCCCAAATAAAGTCCCATAGGAATGAATGGGAATCCGAAAGAGATCAACTCCAATCAAGCACCTTTTTCAAAGACACGCTGCGCGCGCATACGTTAACCGACCGATATGAAAATTAGCTCATTTTGTTGGAATTTTTGTCATCTTTAGCTCAGTGTCAAAAAAAAAATTAAGGAATGAAAGCTCTCCCCCCTGTGCGGGTTCAAAGACAGTGAGTGTAATCGCCACTCTGATATGCAAATAAGGCTTCAGTGACGGGAACCAAAAAATCTTATTTCCAAAAGTTTCACTTCAACTCGTCACCATGGCCACAATCTTTGCTCACTAGACCTCAAATTCGCACATTTTGTAGCCACAAGCCTCTGCTTTCTGAAAAACTAAGTTTTATTTGGCTAAGGTGTCATTTAGTACCTTTATTTTCACTTTAAGCGAGGAGAAGTCGGACTTTGGCGCCTATCTCCTCCATGTTAATTTCGCCGTTTTTTCCCTCTTCATTTTCGATCAATCATAAGTTTTCAACCTGCTCTCATTTGGTCATTTTTCATCCGATTAAAAAACTGAGAACATGCTCGCGTTCCCCAAACCCTTGCCGTTCTAACGAGCCATTTCTGGAATCTGCATCTTCAACCGTTAAGTCGCGAGAGGCTTTTGTTTGAGGTGAGCGTAATCCTATACAAATCAATGGAGTGTTGGTGCGTGACGTCTCCTCACAACTTAAAATCAAATGTGTGTGCGTGAATGTGCATGTTTTGTAAAGGGGCAGTGAGATGCTGTTAATTATGGTAGATTCCACATTTCTTGACCGATTTCAATGGTTTGAATTTTAAACTGTTCAGCTCATTGAAATGTTACTTAAAATCAAATGTGTGTGCGTGAATGTGCATATTTCTTAAAGGGACAGTAAGATACTTTATTTGATCTTGATTATGGTTAACTTGCACATTTCTTGAGCGATTTCAATGGTTGAATTTTTAAACTGTTCAGCTCATTGAAATGTTAGTTAAAATCAAATGTATGCGCGTGAATGTGCATGTTTCTTAAAGGGGCAGTAATACTTTTAGTAGATTATGGTTAACTTGCACATTTCTTGAGCGATTTCAACGGTTGAAATTTTAAACTGTTCAGCTCATTGAAAAGAGTTGCAAGAGTTAGCAGGCCCATTCAAAATTTCCGCGGGAATTTTTCTAGTTTTTATATTATCTTCCAGCGACTTTTCCGCAAAAATAGGGCCCGAACCGTAGATCGCACCGGGACAAAAGAGGTATCAAACGATGCGGCTCGCTCTGACTCGCTGCGCTATTATTTTTATAAGAATTCCCAGTTACCATGGCGACGCTATTCCCAAAAAACTCCCAAATAAAGTCCCATAGGAATGAATGGGAATCCGAAAGAGATCAACTCCAATCAAGCACCTTTTTCAAAGACACGCTGCGCGCGCATACGTTAACCGACCGATATGAAAATTAGCTCATTTTGTTGGAATTTTTGTCATCTTTAGCTCAGTGTCAAAAAAAATTTTAAGGAATGAAAGCTCTCCCCCCTGTGAGGGTTCAAAGACAGTGAGCAAAGGGGAAAAGTCGCCTATTTAGAGTGTGACTAATTAAGGCTTCAGTGACGGGAACCAAAAAATCTATTTCCAAAAGTTTCACTTCAACTCGTCACCATGGCCACAATCTTTGCTCACTAGACCTCAAATTCGCACATTTTGTAGCCACAAGCCTCTGCTTTCTGAAGAACTAATTTTTATTTGGCTACGGTGTCATTTAGTACCTTTATTTTCACTTTAAGCGAGGAGAAGTCGGACTTTGACGCCTATCTCCTCCATGTTAATTTCGCCGTTTTTTCCCTCTTCATTTTCGATCAATCATAAGTTTTCAACCTGCTCTCATTTGGTCATTTTTCATCCGATTAAAAAACTGACAACATGCTCGCGTTCCCCAAACCCTTGCCGTTCTAACGAGCCATTTCTGGAATCTGCATCTTCAACCGTTAAGTCGCGAGAGGCTTTTGTTTGAGGTGAGCGTAATCCTATACAAATCAATGGAGTGTTGGTGCGTGACGTCTCCTCACAACTTCAAATCAAATGTGTGTGCGTGAATGTGCATGTTTTGTAAAGGGGCAGTGAGATACTGTTAATTATGGTAGATTCCACATTTCTTGACCGATTTCAATGGTTTGAATTTTAAACTGTTCAGCTCATTGAAATGTTACTTAAAATCAAATGTGTGTGCGTGAATGTGCATGTTTCTTAAAGGGGCAGTAACATAGTGTTGATTATGGTTAACTTGCACATTTCTTGAGCGATTTCAATGGTTTAAATTTTAAACTGTTCAGCTCATTGAAATGTTGGTTAAAATCAAATGTGTGTGCGTGAATGTGCATATTTCTTAAAGGGACAGTAAGATACTTTATTTGATCTTGATTATGGTTAACTTGCACATTTCTTGAGCGATTTCAATGGTTTAAATGTTATTTTTATTGCGTGTTTCCACGCGAGTTAGCAGGCCCATTCAAAATTTCCGCGGGAATTTTTCTAGTTTTTTTTCTTATTTTTTAATCTTCCGCGTTTTTTTCTGCTAAAATGCGGCCCGTACCGTAGATCGCACCGGGACAAATGAGGTATCAAACGATGCGGCTCGATCTGACTCGGTGCGCTATTATTTTTATAAGAATTCCCAGTTACCATGGCGACGCTATTCCCAAAAAACTCCCAAATAAAAGTCCCATAGGAATGAATGGGAAAAGGAAAGACAAAATCACACATCAAGCACCTTTTTCAAAGAGACGCTGCGCGTGCATACGTTAACCGATTGATATGAATTTTAGCTCATTTTGTTGGAATTTTTCCCATCTTTAGCTCAGTGTCAAAAAAAAAATTAAGGAATGAAAGCTCTTCCCCCTGTGCGGGTTCAAAGACAGTGAGTGTAATCGCCACTCTGATATGCAATTAAGGCTTCAGTGACGGGAACCAAAAAATCTATTTCCAAAAGTTTCACTTCAACTCGTCACCATGGCCACAATCTTTGCTCACTAGACATCAAATTCGCACATTTTGTAGCCACAAGCCTCTGCTTTCTGAAGAACTAAGTTTTATTTGGCTAAGGTGTCATTTAGTACCTTTATTTTCACTTTAAGCGAGGAGAAGTCGCACATTTTTGATCTCTTTTCAATGTAATTTTCGCCGTTTTTGCCTCTTCATTTTCGATCAATCATAAGTTTTCAACCTGCTCTCATTTGGTCATTTTTCATCCGATTAAAAAACTGAGAACATGCTCGCGTTCCCCAAACCCTTGCCGTTCTAACGAGCCATTTCTGGAATCTGCATCTTCAACCGTTAAGTCGCGAGAGGCTTTTGTTTGAGGTGAGCGTAATCCTATACAAATCAATGGAGTGTTGGTGCGTGACGTCTCCTCACAACTTAAAATCAAATGTGTGTGCGTGAATGTGCATGTTTTGTAAAGGGGCAGTGAGATACTGTTAATTATGGTAGATTCCACATTTCTTGACCGATTTCAATGGTTTGAATTTTAAACTGTTCAGCTCATTGAAATGTTACTTAAAATCAAATGTGTGTGCGTGAATGTGCATATTTCTTAAAGGGACAGTAAGATACTTTATTTGATCTTGATTATGGTTAACTATTACATTTCTTGAGCGATTTCAATGGTTTAAATTTTAAACTGTTTAGCTCATTGAAATGTTACTTAAAATCAAATGTGTGTGCGTGAATGTGCATGTTTCTTAAAGGGGCAGTAACACTTTTAGTAGATTATGGTTAACTTCCACATTTCTTGAGCGATTTCAATGGTTGAAAGTTTAAACTGTTCAGCTCATTGAAAAGAGTTAGCAGGCCCATTCAAAATTTCCGCGGGAATTTTTCTAGTTATGGGCCTGCTAAGCGGAGCAAGCAGCAGCGAAGCTGCTGCTTGCGGAGCAAGCAGGCACATATTACTATCCTAGAAAAAGGGTTTATTATGGGCCTGCTAAGCGGAGCAAGCAGCAGCAAGCAGGCACATATTACTATCCACCCAGGAAAAGTGTATATTATTATGGGCCTGCTAAGCGGAGCAAGCAGCAGCGAAGCTGCTGCTTGCGGAGCAAGCAGGCACATATTACTATCCTAGAAAAGGGGTTTATTTTTTTTTCTTCTTATTATTCTTTAATCTTCCGCGTTTTTTCTGCTAAAATGCGGCCCGTACCGTAGATCGCACCGGCACGAATGAGGTATCAAACGATGCGGCTCGATCTGACTCGGTGCGGCATTATTTTTATAAGAATTCCCAGTTACCATGCCGATGCTATTCCCAAAAAACTCCCAAATAAAAGTCCCATAGGAATGAATGGGAAAAGGAAAGACAAAATCACACATCAAGCACCTTTTTCAAAGAGACGCTGCGCGCGCATACGTTAACCGATTGATATGAAAATTAGCTCATTTTGTTGGAATTTTTGTCATCTTTAACTCAGTGTCAAAAAAAAAATTAAGGAATGAAAGCTCTTCCCCCTGTGCGGGTTCAAAGACAGTGAGTGTAATCGCCACTCTGATACCCAATTAAGGCTTCAGTGACGGGAACCAAAAAATCTATTTCCAAAAGTTTCACTTCAACTCGTCACCATGGCCACAATCTTTGCTCACTAGACATCAAATTCGCACATTTTGTAGCCACAAGCCTCTGCTTTCTGAAGAACTAAGTTTTATTTGGCTAAGGTGTCATTTAGTACCTTTATTTTCACTTTAAGCGAGGAGAAGTCGCACATTTTTGATCTCTTTTCAATGTAATTTTCGCCGTTTTTGCCTCTTCATTTTCGATCAATCATAAGTTTTCAACCTGCTCTCATTTGGTCATTTTTCATCCGATTAAAAAACTGAGAACATGCTCGCGTTCCCCAAACCCTTGCCGTTCTAACGAGCCATGTCTGGAATCTGCATCTTCAACCGTTAAGTCGCGAGAGGCTTTTGTTTGAGGTGAGCGTAATCCTATACAAATCAATGGAGTGTTGGTGCGTGACGTCTCCTCACAACTTAAAATCAAATGTGTGTGCGTGAATGTGCATGTTTTGTAAAGGGGCAGTGAGATACTGTTAATTATGGTAGATTCCACATTTCTTGACCGATTTCAATGGTTTGAATTTTAAACTGTTCAGCTCATTGAAATGTTACTTAAAATCAAATGTGTGTGCGTGAATGTGCATGTTTCTTAAAGGGGCAGTAACATACTGTTGATTTTAGTTAACTTGCACATTTCTTGACCGATTTCAATGGTTTAAATTTTAAACTGTTCAGCTCATTGAAATGTTGGTTAAAATCAAATGTGTGTGCGTGAATGTGCATATTTCTTAAAGGGACAGTAAGATACTTTATTTGATCTTGATTATGGTTAACTTCCACATTTCTTGACCGATTTCAATGGTTGAAAGTTTAAACTGTTCGGCTCATTGAAAAGAGTTAGCAGGCCCATTCAAAATTTCCGCGGGAATTTTTCTAGTTATGGGCCTGCTAAGCGGAGCAAGCAGCAGCGAAGCTGCTGCTTGCGGAGCAAGCAGGCACATATTACTATCCACCCTAGAAAAGGGTTTATTATGGGCCTGCTAAGCGGAGCAAGCAGCAGCGAAGCTGCTGCTTGCGGAGCAAGCAGGCACATATTACTATCCTAGAAAAAAGGGTTTATTGTTGCGTTTATTATTATATCATCTTCCACGATTTTTCCGCAAGAATGCGGCCCGTACCGTAGATCGCACCGGCACGAATGAGGTATCAAACGATGCGGCTCGATCTGACTCGGTGCGGCATTATTTTTCTAAGAATTCCCAGTTACCATGGCGACGCTATTCCCAAAAAACTCCCAAATAAAAGTCCCATAGGAATGAATGGGAAAAGGAAAGACAAAATCACACATCAAGCACCTTTTTCAAAGAGACGCTGCGCGCGCATACGTTAACCGATTGATATGAATTTTAGCTCATTTTGTTGGAATTTTTCCCATCTTTAGCTCAGTGTCAAAAAAAAATTTAAGGAATGAAAGCTCTTCCCCCTGTGCGGGTTCAAAGACAGTGAGTGTAATCGCCACTCTGATACCCAATTAAGCTATCAGTGACGGGAACCAAAAAATCTATTTCCAAAAGTGTCACTTCAACTCGTCACCATGGCCACAATCTTTGCTCACTAGACATCAAATTCGCACATTTTGTAGCCACAAGCCTCTGCTTTCTGAAAAACTAAGTTTTATTTGGCTAAGGTGTCATTTAGTACCTTTATTTTCACTTTAAGCGAGGAGAAGTCGGACTTTGCCGCCTATCTCCTCCATGTTAATTTCGCCGTTTTTTCCCTCTTCATTTTCGATCAATCATAAGTTTTCAACCTGCTCTCATTTGGTCATTTTTCATCCGATTAAAAATCTGAGAACATGCTCGCGTTCCCCAAACCCTTGCCGTTCTAACAAGCCATTTCTGGAATCTGCATCTTCAACCGTTAAGTCGCGAGAGGCTTTTGTTTGAGGTGAGCGTAATCCTATACAAATCAATGGAGTGTTGGTGCGTGACGTCTCCTCACAACTTAAAATCAAATGTGTGTGCGTGAATGTGCATGTTTTGTAAAGGGGCAGTGAGATACTGTTAATTATGGTAGATTCCACATTTCTTGACCGATTTCAATGGTTTGAATTTTAAACTGTTCAGCTCATTGAAATGTTACTTAAAATCAAATGTGTGTGCGTGAATGTGCATGTTTCTTAAAGGGGCAGTAACATACTGTTGATTATGGTAGATTCCACATTTCTTGAGCGATTTCAATGGTTTAAATTTTAAACTGTTCAGCTCATTGAAATGTTACTTAAAATCAAATGTGTGTGCGTGAATGTGCATGTTTCTTAAAAAGCAGTAACATAGTGTTGATTATGGTTAACTTCCACATTTCTTGACCGATTTCAATGGTTGAAAGTTTAAACTGTTCAGCTCATTGAAATGTTACTTAAAATCAAATGTATGTGCGTGAATGTGCATGTTTCTTAAAGGGCCAGTAATACTTTTAGTTGATTATAACTTCCACATTTCTTGACCGATTTCAATGGTTGAAAGTTTAAACTGTTCAGCTCATTGAAAAGAGTTAGCAGGCCCATTCAAAATTTCCGCGGGAATTTTTCTAGTTTTTATTTTTTTTATATTTTATTCCACGATTTTTTCTGCTAAAATGCGGCCCGTACCGTAGATCGCACCGGCACGAATGAGGTATCAAACGATGCGGCTCGATCTGACTCGGTGCGGCATTATTTTTATAAGAATTCCCAGTTACCATGGCGACGCTATTCCCAAAAAACTCCCAAATAAAGTCCCATAGGAATGAATGGGAATCCGAAAGAGATCAACTCCAATCAAGCACCTTTTTCAAAGACACGCTGCGCGCGCATACGTTAACCGACCGATATGAAAATTAGCTCATTTTGTTGGAATTTTTGTCATCTTTAGCTCAGTGTCAAAAAAAAAATTAAGGAATGAAAGCTCTCCCCCCTGTGCGGGTTCAAAGACAGTGAGTGTAATCGCCACTCTGATACCCAATTAAGGCTTCAGTGACGGGAACCAAAAAATATATTTCCAAAAGTTTCACTTCAACTCGTCACCATGGCCACAATCTTTGCTCACTAGACATCAAATTCGCACATTTTGTAGCCACAAGCCTCTGCTTTCTGAAGAACTAAGTTTTATTTGGCTAAGGTGTCATTTAGTACCTTTATTTTCACTTTAAGCGAGGAGAAGTCGCACATTTTTGATCTCTTTTCAATGTAATTTTCGCCGTTTTTGCCTCTTCATTTTCGATCAATCATAAGTTTTCAACCTGCTCTCATTTGGTCATTTTTCATCCGATTAAAAAACTGAGAACATGCTCGCGTTCCCCAAACCCTTGCCGTTCTAACGAGCCATTTCTGGAATCTGCATCTTCAACCGTTAAGTCGCGAGAGGCTTTTGTTTGAGGTGAGCGTAATCCTATACAAATCAATGGAGTGTTGGTGCGTGACGTCTCCTCACAACTTAAAATCAAATGTGTGTGCGTGAATGTGCATGTTTTGTAAAGGGGCAGTGAGATACTGTTAATTATGGTAGATTCCACATTTCTTGACCGATTTCAATGGTTTGAATTTTAAACTGTTCAGCTCATTGAAATGTTACTTAAAATCAAATGTGTGTGCGTGAATGTGCATGTTTCTTAAAGGGGCAGTAACATACTGTTGATTATGGTTAACTTTTACATTTCTTGAGCGATTTCAATGGTTTAAATTTTAAACTGTTCAGCTCATTCAAATGTTGGTTAAAATCAAATGTGTGCGCGTGAATGTGCATATTTCTTAAAGGGACAGTAAGATACTTTATTTGATCTTGATTATGGTTAACTTCCACATTTCTTGACCGATTTCAATGGTTGAAATTTTAAACTGTTCAGCTCATTGAAAAGAGTTAGCAGGCCCATTCAAAATTTCCGCGGGAATTTTTCTAGTTATATCATCTTCCACGATTTTCCGCAAAAATGCGGCCCGTACCGTAGATCGCACCGGCACGAATGAGGTATCAAACGATGCGGCTCGATCTGACTCGGTGCGGCATTATTTTTCTAAGAATTCCCAGTTACCATGGCGACGCTATTCCCAAAAAAGTCCCCAAAAAAGTCCCATAGGAATAAATGGGAAACCAAAAGACATCAACCCCAATAAAGCACCTTTTTCCAAGACACGCTGCGCGCGCATACGTTAACCGACCGATATGAACTTTAGCTCATTTTGTTGGAATTGTTCCCATCTTTAGCTCAGTGTCAAAAAAAAAATTAAGGAATGAAAGCTCTCCCCCCTGTGCGGGTTCAAAGACAGTGAGCAAAGGGGTGAAAGTCGCCTATTTAGAGTGTGACTAATTAAGGCTTCAGTGACGGGAACCAAAAAATATATTTCCAAAAGTTTCACTTCAACTCGTCACCATGGCCACAATCTTTGCTCACTAGACATCAAATTCGCACATTTTGTAGCCACAAGCCTCTGCTTTCTGAAAAACTAAGTTTTATTTGGCTAAGGTGTCATTTAGTACCTTTATTTTCACTTTAAGCGAGGAGAAGTCGGACTTTCGCGCCTATCTCCTCCATGTTAATTTCGCCGTTTTTTCCCTTTTCATTTTCGATCAATCATAAGTTTTCAACCTGCTCTCATTTGGTCATTTTTCATCCGATTAAAAAACTGAGAACATGCTCGCGTTCCCCAAACCCTTGCCGTTCTAACGAGCCATTTCTGGAATCTGCATCTTCAACCGTTAAGTCGCGAGAGGCTTTTGTTTGAGGTGAGCGTAATCCTATACAAATCAATGGAGTGTTGGTGCGTGATGTCTCCTCACAACTTAAAATCAAATGTGTGTGCGTGAATGTGCATGTTTTGTAAAGGGGCAGTGAGATACTGTTAATTATGGTAGATTCCACATTTCTTGACCGATTTCAATGGTTTGAATTTTAAACTGTTCAGCTCATTGAAATGTTACTTAAAATCAAATGTGTGTGCGTGAATGTGCATGTTTCTTAAAGGGGCAGTAACATACTGTTGATTATGGTTAACTTTTACATTTCTTGAGCGATTTCAATGGTTTAAATTTTAAACTGTTCAGCTCATTGAAATGTTGGTTAAAATCAAATGTGTGTGCGTGAATGTGCATGTTTCTTAAAGGGGCAGTAATACTTTTAGTAGATTATGGTTAACTTGCACA
This sequence comes from Leptonotus elevatus, assembly GCF_054856555.1. NCBI lineage: Eukaryota > Metazoa > Chordata > Actinopteri > Syngnathiformes > Syngnathidae > Leptonotus > Leptonotus elevatus. The sequence continues at coordinate 6,557,695 of NC_141260.1, read as the reverse complement.
TTTCTTGACCGATTTCAATGGTTGAAAGTTTAAACTGTTCAGCTCATTGAAAAGAGTTAGCAGGCCCATTCAAAATTTCCGCGGGAATTTTTCTAGTTATGGGCCTGCTAAGCGGAGCAAGCAGCAGCGAAGCTGCTGCTTGCGGAGCAAGCAGGCACATATTACTATCCTAGAAAAAAGGGTTTATTGTTGCGTTTATTATTATATCATCTTCCACGATTTTTCCGCAAGAATGCGGCCCGTACCGTAGATCGCACCGGCACGAATGAGGTATCAAACGATGCGGCTCGATCTGACTCGGTGCGGCATTATTTTTCTAAGAATTCCCAGTTACCATGGCGACGCTATTCCCAAAAAACTCCCAAATAAAAGTCCCATAGGAATGAATGGGAAAAGGAAAGACAAAATCACACATCAAGCACCTTTTTCAAAGAGATGCTGCGCGCGCATACGTTAACCGATTGATATGAATTTTAGCTCATTTTGTTGGAATTTTTCCCATCTTTAGCTCAGTGTCAAAAAAAAAATTAAGGAATGAAAGCTCTTCCCCCTGTGCGGGTTCAAAGACAGTGAGTGTAATCGCCACTCTGATACCCAATTAAGCTTTCAGTGACGGGAACCAAAAAATCTATTTCCAAAAGTTTCACTTCAACTCGTCACCATGGCCACAATCTTTGCTCACTAGACATCAAATTCGCACATTTTGTAGCCACAAGCCTCTGCTTTCTGAAAAACTAAGTTTTATTTGGCTAAGGTGTCATTTAGTACCTTTATTTTCACTTTAAGCGAGGAGAAGTCGGACTTTGGCGCCTATCTCCTCCATGTAAATTTCGCCGTTTTTTCCCTCTTCATTTTCGATCAATCATAAGTTTTCAACCTGCTCTCATTTGGTCATTTTTCATCCGATTAAAAAACTGAGAACATGCTCGCGTTCCCCAAACCCTTGCCGTTCTAACGAGCCATTTCTGGAATCTGCATCTTCAACCGTTAAGTCGCGAGAGGCTTTTGTTTGAGGTGAGCGTAATCCTATACAAATCAATGGAGTGTTGGTGCGTGACGTCTCCTCACAACTTAAAATCAAATGTGTGTGCGTGAATGTGCATGTTTTGTAAAGGGGCAGTGAGATGCTGTTAATTATGGTAGATTCCACATTTCTTGACCGATTTCAATGGTTTGAATTTTAAACTGTTCAGCTCATTGAAATGTTACTTAAAATCAAATGTGTGTGCGTGAATGTGCATATTTCTTAAAGGGACAGTAAGATACTTTATTTGATCTTGATTATGGTTAACTTGCACATTTCTTGAGCGATTTCAATGGTTGAATTTTTAAACTGTTCAGCTCATTGAAATGTTAGTTAAAATCAAATGTATGCGCGTGAATGTGCATGTTTCTTAAAGGGGCAGTAATACTTTTAGTAGATTATGGTTAACTTGCACATTTCTTGAGCGATTTCAACGGTTGAAATTTTAAACTGTTCAGCTCATTGAAAAGAGTTGCAAGAGTTAGCAGGCCCATTCAAAATTTCCGCGGGAATTTTTCTAGTTATGGGCCTGCTAAGCGGAGCAAGCAGCAGCGAAGCTGCTGCTTGCGGAGCAAGCAGGCACATATTACTATCCTAGAAAAAGGGTTTATTATGGGCCTGCTAAGCGGAGCAAGCAGCAGCGAAGCTGCTGCTTGCGGAGCAAGCAGGCACATATTACTATCCTAGAAAAAGGGTTTATTTTTTTTCTTATTTTTTAATCTTCCGCGTTTTTTTCTGCTAAAATGCGGCCCGTACCGTAGATCGCACCGGGACAAATGAGGTATCAAACGATGCGGCTCGATCTGACTCGGTGCGCTATTATTTTTATAAGAATTCCCAGTTACCATGGCGACGCTATTCCCAAAAAACTCCCAAATAAAAGTCCCATAGGAATGAATGGGAAAAGGAAAGACAAAATCACACATCAAGCACCTTTTTCAAAGAGACGCTGCGCGTGCATACGTTAACCGATTGATATGAATTTTAGCTCATTTTGTTGGAATTTTTCCCATCTTTAGCTCAGTGTCAAAAAAAATATTAAGGAATGAAAGCTCTTCCCCCTGTGCGGGTTCAAAGACAGTGAGTGTAATCGCCACTCTGATATGCAATTAAGGCTTCAGTGACGGGAACCAAAAAATATATTTCCAAAAGTTTCACTTCAACTCGTCACCATGGCCACAATCTTTGCTCACTAGACATCAAATTCGCACATTTTGTAGCCACAAGCCTCTGCTTTCTGAAGAACTAAGTTTTATTTGGCTAAGGTGTCATTTAGTACCTTTATTTTCACTTTAAGCGAGGAGAAGTCGCACATTTTTGATCTCTTTTCAATGTAATTTTCGCCGTTTTTGCCTCTTCATTTTCGATCAATCATAAGTTTTCAACCTGCTCTCATTTGGTCATTTTTCATCCGATTAAAAAACTGAGAACATGCTCGCGTTCCCCAAACCCTTGCCGTTCTAACGAGCCATTTCTGGAATCTGCATCTTCAACCGTTAAGTCGCGAGAGGCTTTTGTTTGAGGTGAGCGTAATCCTATACAAATCAATGGAGTGTTGGTGCGTGACGTCTCCTCACAACTTAAAATCAAATGTGTGTGCGTGAATGTGCATGTTTTGTAAAGGGGCAGTGAGATACTGTTAATTATGGTAGATTCCACATTTCTTGACCGATTTCAATGGTTTGAATTTTAAACTGTTCAGCTCATTGAAATGTTACTTAAAATCAAATGTGTGTGCGTGAATGTGCATGTTTCTTAAAGGGGCAGTAACATACTGTTGATTATGGTAGATTCCACATTTCTTGACCGATTTCAATGGTTTAAATTTTAAACTGTTCAGCTCATTGAAATGTTACTTAAAATCAAATGTGTGTGCGTGAATGTGCATGTTTTGTAAAGGGGCAGTAAGATACTTTTAGTTGATGTTGATTATGGTGAACTTCCACATTTCTTGACTGATTTCAATGGTTTAAATTTTAAACTGTTCAGCTCATTGAAATGTTAGTTAAAATCAAATGTGTGTGCGTGAATGTGCATGTTTCTTAAAGGGGCAGTAATACTTTTAGTAGATTATGGTTAACTTGCACATTTCTTGAGCGATTTCAATGGTTGAATTTTTAAACTGTTCAGCTCATTGAAATGTTAGTTAAAATCAAATGTATGCGCGTGAATGTGCATGTTTCTTAAAGGGGCAGTAATACTTTTAGTAGATTATGGTTAACTTGCACATTTCTTGAGCGATTTCAACGGTTGAAATTTTAAACTGTTCAGCTCATTGAAAAGAGTTAGCAGGCCCATTCAAAATTTCCGCGGGAATTTTTCTAGTTTTTTTTCTTATTTTTTAATCTTCCGCGTTTTTTCTGCTAAAATGCGGCCCGTACCGTAGATCGCACCGGGACAAATGAGGTATCAAACGATGCGGCTCGATCTGACTCGGTGCGCTATTATTTTTATAAGAATTCCCAGTTACCATGGCGACGCTATTCCCAAAAAACTCCCAAATAAAAGTCCCATAGGAATGAATGGGAAAAGGAAAGACAAAATCACACATCAAGCACCTTTTTCAAAGAGACGCTGCGCGCGCATACGTTAACCGATTGATATGAAAATTAGCTCATTTTGTTGGAATTTTTGTCATCTTTAACTCAGTGTCAAAAAAAAAATTAAGGAATGAAAGCTCTTCCCCCTGTGCGGGTTCAAAGACAGTGAGTGTAATCGCCACTCTGATACCCAATTAAGGCTTCAGTGACGGGAACCAAAAAATCTATTTCCAAAAGTTTCACTTCAACTCGTCACCATGGCCACAATCTTTGCTCACTAGACATCAAATTCGCACATTTTGTAGCCACAAGCCTCTGCTTTCTGAAGAACTAAGTTTTATTTGGCTAAGGTTTCATTTAGTACCTTTATTTTCACTTTAAGCGAGGAGAAGTCGCACATTTTTGATCTCTTTTCAATGTAATTTTCGCCCTTTTTCCCTCTTCATTTTCGATCAATCATAAGTTTTCAACCTGCTCTCATTTGGTCATTTTTCATCCGATTAAAAAACTGAGAACATGCTCGCGTTCCCCAAACCCTTGCCGTTCTAACGAGCCATTTCTGGAATCTGCATCTTCAACCGTTAAGTCGCGAGAGGCTTTTGTTTGAGGTGAGCGTAATCCTATACAAATCAATGGAGTGTTGGTGCGTGACGTCTCCTCACAACTTAAAATCAAATGTGTGTGCGTGAATGTGCATGTTTTGTAAAGGGGCAGTGAGATACTGTTAATTATGGTAGATTCCACATTTCTTGACCGATTTCAATGGTTTGAATTTTAAACTGTTCAGCTCATTGAAATGTTAGTTAAAATCAAATGTATGTGCGTGAATGTGCATGTTTCTTAAAGGGGCAGTAATACTTTTAGTTGATTATAACTTCCACATTTCTTGACCGATTTCAATGGTTTGAATTTTAAACTGTTCAGCTCATTGAAATGTTGGTTAAAATCAAATGTGTGTGCGTGAATGTGCATATTTCTTAAAGGGACAGTAAGATACTTTATTTGATCTTGATTATGGTTAACTTGCACATTTCTTGAGCGATTTCAACGGTTGAAATTTTAAACTGTTCAGCTCATTGAAAAGAGTTAGCAGGCCCATTCAAAATTTCCGCGGGAATTTTTCTAGTTTTTTTTATTCTTAATCTTATTTTTTAATCTTCCACAGTTTTTTCCGCAAGAATGCAGCCCGTACCGTACATCGCACCGGGACAAATGAAGTATCAAACGATGCGGCTCGATCTGACTCGATGCGGCATTATTTTTCTAAGAATTCCCACTTACCATGGCGATGCTATTCCCAAAAAACTCCCAAATAAAAGTCCCATAGGAATGAATGGGAAAAGGAAAGACAAAATCACACATCAAGCACCTTTTTCAAAGACACGCTGCGCGCGCATACGTTAACCGATTGATATGAATTTTAGCTCATTTTGTTGGAATTTTTCCCATCTTTAGCTCAGTGTCAAAAAACAAATTAAGGAATGAAAGCTCTTCCCCCTGTGCGGGTTCAAAGACAGTGAGTGTAATCGCCACTCTGATACCCAATTAAGCTTTCAGTGACGGGAACCAAAAAATATATTTCCAAAAGTTTCACTTCAACTCGTCACCATGGCCACAATCTTTGCTCACTAGACATCAAATTCGCACATTTTGTAGCCACAAGCCTCTGCTTTCTGAAGAACTAAGTTTTATTTGGCTAAGGTGTCATTTAGTACCTTTATTTTCACTTTAAGCGAGGAGAAGTCGCACATTTTTGATCTCTTTTCAATGTAATTTTCGCCCTTTTTCCCTCTTCATTTTCGATCAATCATAAGTTTTCAACCTGCTCTCATTTGGTCATTTTTCATCCGATTAAAAAACTGAGAACATGCTCGCGTTCCCCAAACCCTTGCCGTTCTAACGAGCCATGTCTGGAATCTGCATCTTCAACCGTTAAGTCGCGAGAGGCTTTTGTTTGAGGTGAGCGTAATCCTATACAAATCAATGGAGTGTTGGTGCGTGACGTCTCCTCACAACTTAAAATCAAATGTGTGTGCGTGAATGTGCATGTTTTGTAAAGGGGCAGTGAGATGCTGTTAATTATGGTAGATTCCACATTTCTTGACCGATTTCAATGGTTTGAATTTTAAACTGTTCAGCTCATTGAAATGTTACTTAAAATCAAATGTGTGTGCGTGAATGTGCATATTTCTTAAAGGGACAGTAAGATACTTTATTTGATCTTGATTATGGTTAACTTTTACATTTCTTGAGCGATTTCCATGGTTTAAATTTTAAACTGTTCAGCTCATTGAAATGTTGGTTAAAATCAAATGTGTGTGCGTGAATGTGCATGTTTCTTAAAGGGGCAGTAACATACTGTTGATTTTGGTTAACTTCCACATTTCTTGACCGATTTCAATGGTTTAAATTTTAAACTGTTCAGCTCATTGAAATGTTACTTAAAATCAAATGTGTGTGCGTGAATGTGCATGTTTCTTAAAGGGGCAGTAACATACTGTTGATTTTGGTTAACTTGCACATTTCTTGAGCGATTTCAATGGTTGAAAGTTTAAACTGTTCAGCTCATTGAAAAGAGTTAGCAGGCCCATTCAAAATTTCCGCGGGAATTTTTCTAGTTATGGGCCTGCTAAGCGGAGCAAGCAGCAGCGAAGCTGCTGCTTGCGGAGCAAGCAGGCACATATTACTATCCTAGAAAAAAGGGTTTATTGGTGTTATTATTATATCATCCTTCCACGAATTTTCTGCTAAAATGCGGCCCGTACCGTAGATCGCACCGGCACGAATGAGGTATCAAACGATGCGGCTCGATCTGACTCGGTGCGGCATTATTTTTCTAAGAATTCCCAGTTACCATGGCGACGCTATTCCCAAAAAACTCCCAAATAAAGTCCCATAGGAATGAATGGGAATCCGAAAGAGATCAACTCCAATCAAGCACCTTTTTCAAAGACACGCTGCGCGCGCATACATTAACCGACCGATATGAAAAATAGCTCATTTTGTTGGAATTTTTGTCATCTTTAGCTCAGTGTCAAAAAAAAAATTAAGGAATGAAAGCTCTCCCCCCTGTGAGGGTTCAAAGACAGTGAGTGAAATATCCTTTATCCCATGTGTGTGTATTGCATGAGCTAGAGCGGACCAATTAAGAAACAGAGTGAAGACAGAGAAAAAAATTGATTTCAAGTTTCACTTCAACTCGTCACCATGGCCACAATCTTTGCTCACTAGACATCAAATTCGCACATTTTGTAGCCACAAGCCTCTGCTTTCTGAAGAACTAAGTTTTATTTGGCTAAGGTTTCATTTAGTACCTTTATTTTCACTTTAAGCGAGGAGAAGTCGCACATTTTTGATCTCTTTTCAATGTAATTTTCGCCCTTTTTCCCTCTTCATTTTCGATCAATCATAAGTTTTCAACCTGCTCTCATTTGGTCATTTTTCATCCGATTAAAAAACTGAGAACATGCTCGCGTTCCCCAAACCCTTGCCGTTCTAACGAGCCATTTCTGGAATCTGCATCTTCAACCGTTAAGTCGCGAGAGGCTTTTGTTTGAGGTGAGCGTAATCCTATACAAATCAATGGAGTGTTGGTGCGTGACGTCTCCTCACAACTTAAAATCAAATGTGTGTGCGTGAATGTGCATGTTTTGTAAAGGGGCAGTGAGATACTGTTAATTATGGTAGATTCCACATTTCTTGACCGATTTCAATGGTTTGAATTTTAAACTGTTCAGCTCATTGAAATGTTACTTAAAATCAAATGTGTGTGCGTGAATGTGCATGTTTCTTAAAGGGGCAGTAATACTTTTAGTTGATTATAACTTCCACATTTCTTGACCGATTTCAATGGTTTAAATTTTAAACTGTTCAGCTCATTGAAATGTTGGTTAAAATCAAATGTGTGTGCGTGAATGTGCATATTTCTTAAAGGGACAGTAAGATACTTTATTTGATCTTGATTATGGTTAACTTGCACATTTCTTGAGCGATTTCAACGGTTGAAATTTTAAACTGTTCAGCTCATTGAAAAGAGTTGCAAGAGTTAGCAGGCCCATTCAAAATTTCCGCGGGAATTTTTCTAGTTATGGGCCTGCTAAGCGGAGCAAGCAGCAGCGAAGCTGCTGCTTGCGGAGCAAGCAGGCACATATTACTATCCTAGAAAAAAGGGTTTATTGGTGTTATTATTATATCATCCTTCCACGAATTTTCTGCTAAAATGCGGCCCGTACCGTAGATCGCACCGGCACGAATGAGGTATCAAACGATGCGGCTCGATCTGACTCGGTGCGGCATTATTTTTCTAAGAATTCCCAGTTACCATGGCGACGCTATTCCCAAAAAACTCCCAAATAAAGTCCCATAGGAATGAATGGGAATCCGAAAGAGATCAACTCCAATCAAGCACCTTTTTCAAAGACACGCTGCGCGCGCATACGTTAACCGACCGATATGAAAATTAGCTCATTTTGTTGGAATTTTTGTCATCTTTAGCTCAGTGTCAAAAAAAATTTTAAGGAATGAAAGCTCTCCCCCCTGTGAGGGTTCAAAGACAGTGAGCAAAGGGGAAAAGTCGCCTATTTAGAGTGTGACTAATTAAGGCTTCAGTGACGGGAACCAAAAAATCTATTTCCAAAAGTTTCACTTCAACTCGTCACCATGGCCACAATCTTTGCTCACTAGACATCAAATTCGCACATTTTGTAGCCACAAGCCTCTGCTTTCTGAAGAACTAAGTTTTATTTGGCTACGGTGTCATTTAGTACCTTTATTTTCACTTTAAGCGAGGAGAAGTCGGACTTTGGCGCCTATCTCCTCCATGTAATTTTCGCCGTTTTTCCCTCTTCATTTTCGATCAATCATAAGTTTTCAACCTGCTCTCATTTGGTCATTTTTCATCCGATTAAAAAACTGAGAACATGCTCGCGTTCCCCAAACCCTTGCCGTTCTAACGAGCCATTTCTGGAATCTGCATCTTCAACCGTTAAGTCGCGAGAGGCTTTTGTTTGAGGTGAGCGTAATCCTATACAAATCAATGGAGTGTTGGTGCGTGACGTCTCCTCACAACTTAAAATCTAATGTGTGTGCGTGAATGTGCATGTTTTGTAAAGGGGCAGTGAGATACTGTTAATTATGGTAGATTCCACATTTCTTGACCGATTTCAATGGTTTGAATTTTAAACTGTTCAGCTCATTGAAATGTTACTTAAAATCAAATGTGTGTGCGTGAATGTGCATGTTTCTTAAAGGGGCAGTAAGATACTTTATTTGATCTTGATTATGGTTAACTTGCACATTTCTTGACCGATTTCAATGGTTTGAATTTTAAACTGTTCAGCTCATTGAAATGTTACTTAAAATCAAATGTGTGTGCGTGAATGTGCATGTTTCTTAAAGGGGCAGTAACATACTGTTGATTTTGGTTAACTTGCACATTTCTTGAGCGATTTCAATGGTTGAAAGTTTAAACTGTTCAGCTCATTGAAAAGAGTTAGCAGGCCCATTCAAAATTTCCGCGGGAATTTTTCTAGTTATGGGCCTGCTAAGCGGAGCAAGCAGCAGCGAAGCTGCTGCTTGCGGAGCAAGCAGGCACATATTACTATCCTAGAAAAGGGGTTTATTTTTTTTATTATGGGCCTGCTAAGCGGAGCAAGCAGCAGCGAAGCTGCTGCTTGCGGAGCAAGCAGGCACATATTACTATCCACCCTAGAAAAGTGTTTAATATTATTATGGGCCTGCTAAGCGGAGCAAGCAGCAGCGAAGCTGCTGCTTGCGGAGCAAGCAGGCACATATTACTATCCTAGAAAAGGGGTTTATTTTTTTTCTTCTTATTATTCTTTAATCTTCCGCGTTTTTTCTGCTAAAATGCGGCCCGTACCGTAGATCGCACCGGGACAAAAGAGGTATCAAACGATGCGGCTCGATCTGACTCGGTGCGGCATTATTTTTCTAAGAATTCCCAGTTACCATGGCGACGCTATTCCCAAAAAACTCCCAAATAAAGTCCCATAGGAATGAATGGGAATCCAAAAGAGATCAACTCCAATCAAGCACCTTTTTCAAAGACACGCTGCGCGCGCATACGTTAACCGACCGATATGAAAATTAGCTCATTTTGTTGGAATTTTTGTCATCTTTAGCTCAGTGTCAAAAAAAAAATTAAGGAATGAAAGCTCTCCCCCCTGTGCGGGTTCAAAGACAGTGAGCAAAGGGGTGAAAGTCGCCTTTCTTGCATCAGTTAGAGCGTGACTAATTAAGGTCTGAGTGGTGGGAACCAAAAAATATATTTCCAAAAGTTTCACTTCAACTCGTCACCATGGCCACAATCTTTGCTCACTAGACATCAAATTCGCACATTTTGTAGCCACAAGCCTCTGCTTTCTGAAGAACTAAGTTTTATTTGGCTAAGGTGTCATTTAGTACCTTTATTTTCACTTTAAGCGAGGAGAAGTCGCACATTTTTGATCTCTTTTCAATGTAATTTTCGCCGTTTTTGCCTCTTCATTTTCGATCAATCATAAGTTTTCAACCTGCTCTCATTTGGTCATTTTTCATCCGATTAAAAAACTGAGAACATGCTCGCGTTCCCCAAACCCTTGCCGTTCTAACGAGCCATTTCTGGAATCTGCATCTTCAACCGTTAAGTCGCGAGAGGCTTTTGTTTGAGGTGAGCGTAATCCTATACAAATCAATGGAGTGTTGGTGCGTGACGTCTCCTCACAACTTAAAATCTAATGTGTGTGCGTGAATGTGCATGTTTTGTAAAGGGGCAGTGAGATACTGTTAATTATGGTAGATTCCACATTTCTTGACCGATTTCAATGGTTTGAATTTTAAACTGTTCAGCTCATTGAAATGTTACTTAAAATCAAATGTGTGTGCGTGAATGTGCATGTTTCTTAAAGGGGCAGTAACATACTGTACATTATGGTTAACTTGCACATTTCTTGAGCGATTTCAATGGTTGAAAGTTTAAACTGTTCAGCTCATTGAAATGTTGGTTAAAATCAAATGTGTGTGCGTGAATGTGCATATTTCTTAAAGGGACAGTAAGATACTTTATTTGATCTTGATTATGGTTAACTTGCACATTTCTTGAGCGATTTCAATGGTTGAAAGTTTAAACTGTTCAGCTCATTGAAAAGAGTTAGCAGGCCCATTCAAAATTTCCGCGGGAATTTTTCTAGTTTTTATATTATCTTCCAGCGACTTTTCCGCAAAAATAGGGCCCGAACCGTAGATCGCACCGGGACAAAAGAGGTATCAAACGATGCGGCTCGCTCTGACTCGCTGCGCTATTATTTTTATAAGAATTCCCAGTTACCATGGCGACGCTATTCCCAAAAAACTCCCAAATAAAGTCCCATAGGAATGAATGGGAATCCGAAAGAGATCAACTCCAATCAAGCACCTTTTTCAAAGACACGCTGCGCGCGCATACGTTAACCGACCGATATGAAAATTAGCTCATTTTGTTGGAATTTTTGTCATCTTTAGCTCAGTGTCAAAAAAAATTTTAAGGAATGAAAGCTCTCCCCCCTGTGAGGGTTCAAAGACAGTGAGCAAAGGGGAAAAGTCGCCTATTTAGAGTGTGACTAATTAAGGCTTCAGTGACGGGAACCAAAAAATCTATTTCCAAAAGTTTCACTTCAACTCGTCACCATGGCCACAATCTTTGCTCACTAGACCTCAAATTCGCACATTTTGTAGCCACAAGCCTCTGCTTTCTGAAGAACTAATTTTTATTTGGCTACGGTGTCATTTAGTACCTTTATTTTCACTTTAAGCGAGGAGAAGTCGGACTTTGACGCCTATCTCCTCCATGTTAATTTCGCCGTTTTTTCCCTCTTCATTTTCGATCAATCATAAGTTTTCAACCTGCTCTCATTTGGTCATTTTTCATCCGATTAAAAAACTGACAACATGCTCGCGTTCCCCAAACCCTTGCCGTTCTAACGAGCCATTTCTGGAATCTGCATCTTCAACCGTTAAGTCGCGAGAGGCTTTTGTTTGAGGTGAGCGTAATCCTATACAAATCAATGGAGTGTTGGTGCGTGACGTCTCCTCACAACTTCAAATCAAATGTGTGTGCGTGAATGTGCATGTTTTGTAAAGGGGCAGTGAGATACTGTTAATTATGGTAGATTCCACATTTCTTGACCGATTTCAATGGTTTGAATTTTAAACTGTTCAGCTCATTGAAATGTTACTTAAAATCAAATGTGTGTGCGTGAATGTGCATGTTTCTTAAAGGGGCAGTAACATAGTGTTGATTATGGTTAACTTGCACATTTCTTGAGCGATTTCAATGGTTTAAATTTTAAACTGTTCAGCTCATTGAAATGTTGGTTAAAATCAAATGTGTGTGCGTGAATGTGCATATTTCTTAAAGGGACAGTAAGATACTTTATTTGATCTTGATTATGGTTAACTTGCACATTTCTTGAGCGATTTCAATGGTTTAAATGTTATTTTTATTGCGTGTTTCCACGCGAGTTAGCAGGCCCATTCAAAATTTCCGCGGGAATTTTTCTAGTTTTTTTTCTTATTTTTTAATCTTCCGCGTTTTTTTCTGCTAAAATGCGGCCCGTACCGTAGATCGCACCGGGACAAATGAGGTATCAAACGATGCGGCTCGATCTGACTCGGTGCGCTATTATTTTTATAAGAATTCCCAGTTACCATGGCGACGCTATTCCCAAAAAACTCCCAAATAAAAGTCCCATAGGAATGAATGGGAAAAGGAAAGACAAAATCACACATCAAGCACCTTTTTCAAAGAGACGCTGCGCGTGCATACGTTAACCGATTGATATGAATTTTAGCTCATTTTGTTGGAATTTTTCCCATCTTTAGCTCAGTGTCAAAAAAAAAATTAAGGAATGAAAGCTCTTCCCCCTGTGCGGGTTCAAAGACAGTGAGTGTAATCGCCACTCTGATATGCAATTAAGGCTTCAGTGACGGGAACCAAAAAATCTATTTCCAAAAGTTTCACTTCAACTCGTCACCATGGCCACAATCTTTGCTCACTAGACATCAAATTCGCACATTTTGTAGCCACAAGCCTCTGCTTTCTGAAGAACTAAGTTTTATTTGGCTAAGGTGTCATTTAGTACCTTTATTTTCACTTTAAGCGAGGAGAAGTCGCACATTTTTGATCTCTTTTCAATGTAATTTTCGCCGTTTTTGCCTCTTCATTTTCGATCAATCATAAGTTTTCAACCTGCTCTCATTTGGTCATTTTTCATCCGATTAAAAAACTGAGAACATGCTCGCGTTCCCCAAACCCTTGCCGTTCTAACGAGCCATTTCTGGAATCTGCATCTTCAACCGTTAAGTCGCGAGAGGCTTTTGTTTGAGGTGAGCGTAATCCTATACAAATCAATGGAGTGTTGGTGCGTGACGTCTCCTCACAACTTAAAATCAAATGTGTGTGCGTGAATGTGCATGTTTTGTAAAGGGGCAGTGAGATACTGTTAATTATGGTAGATTCCACATTTCTTGACCGATTTCAATGGTTTGAATTTTAAACTGTTCAGCTCATTGAAATGTTACTTAAAATCAAATGTGTGTGCGTGAATGTGCATGTTTCTTAAAGGGGCAGTAATACTTTTAGTTGATTATAACTTCCACATTTCTTGGGCGATTTCAACGGTTGAAATTTTAAACTGCTCATTGAAAAGAGTTGCAAGAGTTAGCAGGCCCATTCAAAATTTCCGCGGGAATTTTTCTAGTATTATTTTTATATTATCTTCCAGCGACTTTTCCGCAAAAATGCGGCCCGAACCGTAGATCGCACCGGGACAAAAGAGGTATCAAACGATGCGGCTCGCTCTGACTCGCTGCGCTATTATTTTTATAAGAATTCCCAGTTACCATGGCGACGCTATTCCCAAAAAACTCCCAAATAAAGTCCCATAGGAATGAATGGGAATCCGAAAGAGATCAACTCCAATCAAGCACCTTTTTCAAAGACACGCTGCGCGCGCATACGTTAACCGACCGATATGAAAGACAAAATCACACATCAAGCACCTTTTTCAAAGAGACGCTGCGCGTGCATACGTTAACCGATTGATATGAATTTTAGCTCATTTTGTTGGAATTTTTCCCATCTTTAGCTCAGTGTCAAAAAAAATATTAAGGAATGAAAGCTCTTCCCCCTGTGCGGGTTCAAAGACAGTGAGTGTAATCGCCACTCTGATATGCAATTAAGGCTTCAGTGACGGGAACCAAAAAATCTATTTCCAAAAGTTTCACTTCAACTCGTCACCATGGCCACAATCTTTGCTCACTAGACATCAAATTCGCACATTTTGTAGCCACAAGCCTCTGCTTTCTGAAGAACTAAGTTTTATTTGGCTAAGGTGTCATTTAGTACCTTTATTTTCACTTTAAGCGAGGAGAAGTCGCACATTTTTGATCTCTTTTCAATGTAATTTTCGCCGTTTTTGCCTCTTCATTTTCGATCAATCATAAGTTTTCAACCTGCTCTCATTTGGTCATTTTTCATCCGATTAAAAAACTGAGAACATGCTCGCGTTCCCCAAACCCTTGCCGTTCTAACGAGCCATTTCTGGAATCTGCATCTTCAACCGTTAAGTCGCGAGAGGCTTTTGTTTGAGGTGAGCGTAATCCTATACAAATCAATGGAGTGTTGGTGCGTGACGTCTCCTCACAACTTAAAATCAAATGTGTGTGCGTGAATGTGCATGTTTTGTAAAGGGGCAGTGAGATACTGTTAATTATGGTAGATTCCACATTTCTTGACCGATTTCAATGGTTTGAATTTTAAACTGTTCAGCTCATTGAAATGTTACTTAAAATCAAATGTGTGTGCGTGAATGTGCATGTTTATTAAAGGGGCAGTAACATAGTGTTGATTATGGTTAACTTCCACATTTCTTGACCCATTTCAATGGTTGAAAGTTTAAACTGTTCAGCTCATTGAAATGTTACTTAAAATCAAATGTGTGTGCGTGAATGTGCATGTTTCTTAAAGGGGCAGTAACATACTGTTGATTATGGTAGATTCCACATTTCTTGACCGATTTCAATGGTTTAAATTTTAAACTGTTCAGCTCATTGAAATGTTACTTAAAATCAAATGTGTGTGCGTGAATGTGCATGTTTTGTAAAGGGGCAGTAAGATACTTTAAGTTGATGTTGATTATGGTGAACTTCCACATTTCTTGACTGATTTCAATGGTTTAAATTTTAAACTGTTCAGCTCATTGAAATGTTAGTTAAAATCAAATGTGTGTGCGTGAATGTGCATGTTTCTTAAAGGGGCAGTAATACTTTTAGTAGATTATGGTTAACTTGCACATTTCTTGACCGATTTCAATGGTTGAAAGTTTAAACTGTTCAGCTCATTGAAAAGAGTTAGCAGGCCCATTCAAAATTTCCGCGGGAATTTTTCTAGTTATGGGCCTGCTAAGCGGAGCAAGCAGCAGCGAAGCTGCTGCTTGCGGAGCAAGCAGGCACATATTACTATCCACCCTAGAAAAGGGTTTATTATGGGCCTGCTAAGCGGAGCAAGCAGCAGCGAAGCTGCTGCTTGCGGAGCAAGCAGGCACATATTACTATCCACCCTAGAAAAGTGTTTAATATTATTTTTATATTATCTTCCAGCGACTTTTCCGCAAAAATAGGGCCCGAACCGTAGATCGCACCGGGACAAAAGAGGTATCAAACGATGCGGCTCGATCTGACTCGCTGCGCTATTATTTTTATAAGAATTCCCAGTTACCATGGCGACGCTATTCCCAAAAAACTCCCAAATAAAGTCCCATAGGAATGAATGGGAATCCGAAAGAGATCAACTCCAATCAAGCACCTTTTTCAAAGACACGCTGCGCGCGCATACGTTAACCGACCGATATGAATTTTAGCTCATTTTGTTGGAATTTTTGTCATCTTTAGCTCAGTGTCAAAAAAAAAATTAAGGAATGAAAGCTCTCCCCCCTGTGCGGGTTCAAAGACAGTGAGCAAAGGGGTAAAAGTCGCCTTTCTTGCATCAGTTAGAGCGTGACTAATTAAGGTCTGAGTGGTGGGAACCAAAAAATATATTTCCAAAAGTTTCACTTCAACTCGTCACCATGGCCACAATCTTTGCTCACTAGACATCAAATTCGCACATTTTGTAGCCACAAGCCTCTGCTTTCTGAAGAACTAAGTTTTATTTGGCTAAGGTGTCATTTAGTACCTTTATTTTCACTTTAAGCGAGGAGAAGTCGCACATTTTTGATCTCTTTTCAATGTAATTTTCGCCGTTTTTGCCTCTTCATTTTCGATCAATCATAAGTTTTCAACCTGCTCTCATTTGGTCATTTTTCATCCGATTAAAAAACTGAGAACATGCTCGCGTTCCCCAAACCCTTGCCGTTCTAACGAGCCATTTCTGGAATCTGCATCTTCAACCGTTAAGTCGCGAGAGGCTTTTGTTTGAGGTGAGCGTAATCCTATACAAATCAATGGAGTGTTGGTGCGTGACGTCTCCTCACAACTTAAAATCAAATGTGTGTGCGTGAATGTGCATGTTTTGTAAAGGGGCAGTGAGATACTGTTAATTATGGTAGATTCCACATTTCTTGACCGATTTCAATGGTTTGAATTTTAAACTGTTCAGCTCATTGAAATGTTACTTAAAATCAAATGTGTGTGCGTGAATGTGCATGTTTCTTAAAGGGGCAGTAATACTTTTAGTTGATTATAACTTCCACATTTCTTGGGCGATTTCAACGGTTGAAATTTTAAACTGCTCATTGAAAAGAGTTGCAAGAGTTAGCAGGCCCATTCAAAATTTCCGCGGGAATTTTTCTAGTATTATTTTTATATTATCTTCCAGCGACTTTTCCGCAAAAATGCGGCCCGAACCGTAGATCGCACCGGGACAAAAGAGGTATCAAACGATGCGGCTCGCTCTGACTCGCTGCGCTATTATTTTTATAAGAATTCCCAGTTACCATGGCGACGCTATTCCCAAAAAACTCCCAAATAAAGTCCCATAGGAATGAATGGGAATCCGAAAGAGATCAACTCCAATCAAGCACCTTTTTCAAAGACACGCTGCGCGCGCATACGTTAACCGACCGATATGAAAGACAAAATCACACATCAAGCACCTTTTTCAAAGAGACGCTGCGCGTGCATACGTTAACCGATTGATATGAATTTTAGCTCATTTTGTTGGAATTTTTCCCATCTTTAGCTCAGTGTCAAAAAAAATATTAAGGAATGAAAGCTCTTCCCCCTGTGCGGGTTCAAAGACAGTGAGTGTAATCGCCACTCTGATATGCAATTAAGGCTTCAGTGACGGGAACCAAAAAATCTATTTCCAAAAGTTTCACTTCAACTCGTCACCATGGCCACAATCTTTGCTCACTAGACATCAAATTCGCACATTTTGTAGCCACAAGCCTCTGCTTTCTGAAGAACTAAGTTTTATTTGGCTAAGGTGTCATTTAGTACCTTTATTTTCACTTTAAGCGAGGAGAAGTCGCACATTTTTGATCTCTTTTCAATGTAATTTTCGCCGTTTTTGCCTCTTCATTTTCGATCAATCATAAGTTTTCAACCTGCTCTCATTTGGTCATTTTTCATCCGATTAAAAAACTGAGAACATGCTCGCGTTCCCCAAACCCTTGCCGTTCTAACGAGCCATTTCTGGAATCTGCATCTTCAACCGTTAAGTCGCGAGAGGCTTTTGTTTGAGGTGAGCGTAATCCTATACAAATCAATGGAGTGTTGGTGCGTGACGTCTCCTCACAACTTAAAATCAAATGTGTGTGCGTGAATGTGCATGTTTTGTAAAGGGGCAGTGAGATACTGTTAATTATGGTAGATTCCACATTTCTTGACCGATTTCAATGGTTTGAATTTTAAACTGTTCAGCTCATTGAAATGTTACTTAAAATCAAATGTGTGTGCGTGAATGTGCATGTTTCTTAAAGGGGCAGTAACATAGTGTTGATTATGGTTAACTTCCACATTTCTTGACCCATTTCAATGGTTGAAAGTTTAAACTGTTCAGCTCATTGAAATGTTACTTAAAATCAAATGTGTGTGCGTGAATGTGCATGTTTCTTAAAGGGGCAGTAACATACTGTTGATTATGGTAGATTCCACATTTCTTGACCAATTTCAATGGTTTAAATTTTAAACTGTTCAGCTCATTGAAATGTTACTTAAAATCAAATGTGTGTGCGTGAATGTGCATGTTTCTTAAAGGGGCAGTAACATAGTGTTGATTATGGTTAACTTGCACATTTCTTGACCGATTTCAATGGTTGAAAGTTTAAACTGTTCAGCTC
This sequence comes from Leptonotus elevatus, assembly GCF_054856555.1. Taxonomy (NCBI): domain Eukaryota; kingdom Metazoa; phylum Chordata; class Actinopteri; order Syngnathiformes; family Syngnathidae; genus Leptonotus; species Leptonotus elevatus. The sequence goes on along the minus strand of NC_141260.1, from coordinate 6,539,816 downwards.
ATTGAAAAGAGTTAGCAGGCCCATTCAAAATTTCCGCGGGAATTTTTCTAGTTTTTATTATGGGCCTGCTAAGCGGAGCAAGCAGCAGCGAAGCTGCTGCTTGCGGAGCAAGCAGGCACATATTACTATCCTAGAAAAAGGGTTTATTTTTTTTCTTATTTTTTAATCTTCCGCGTTTTTTTCTGCTAAAATGCGGCCCGTACCGTAGATCGCACCGGGACAAATGAGGTATCAAACGATGCGGCTCGATCTGACTCGGTGCGCTATTATTTTTATAAGAATTCCCAGTTACCATGGCGACGCTATTCCCAAAAAACTCCCAAATAAAAGTCCCATAGGAATGAATGGGAAAAGGAAAGACAAAATCACACATCAAGCACCTTTTTCAAAGAGACGCTGCGCGTGCATACGTTAACCGATTGATATGAATTTTAGCTCATTTTGTTGGAATTTTTCCCATCTTTAGCTCAGTGTCAAAAAAAATATTAAGGAATGAAAGCTCTTCCCCCTGTGCGGGTTCAAAGACAGTGAGTGTAATCGCCACTCTGATATGCAATTAAGGCTTCAGTGACGGGAACCAAAAAATATATTTCCAAAAGTTTCACTTCAACTCGTCACCATGGCCACAATCTTTGCTCACTAGACATCAAATTCGCACATTTTGTAGCCACAAGCCTCTGCTTTCTGAAGAACTAAGTTTTATTTGGCTAAGGTGTCATTTAGTACCTTTATTTTCACTTTAAGCGAGGAGAAGTCGCACATTTTTGATCTCTTTTCAATGTAATTTTCGCCGTTTTTGCCTCTTCATTTTCGATCAATCATAAGTTTTCAACCTGCTCTCATTTGGTCATTTTTCATCCGATTAAAAAACTGAGAACATGCTCGCGTTCCCCAAACCCTTGCCGTTCTAACGAGCCATTTCTGGAATCTGCATCTTCAACCGTTAAGTCGCGAGAGGCTTTTGTTTGAGGTGAGCGTAATCCTATACAAATCAATGGAGTGTTGGTGCGTGACGTCTCCTCACAACTTAAAATCAAATGTGTGTGCGTGAATGTGCATGTTTTGTAAAGGGGCAGTGAGATACTGTTAATTATGGTAGATTCCACATTTCTTGACCGATTTCAATGGTTTGAATTTTAAACTGTTCAGCTCATTGAAATGTTACTTAAAATCAAATGTGTGTGCGTGAATGTGCATGTTTCTTAAAGGGGCAGTAACATACTGTTGATTATGGTAGATTCCACATTTCTTGACCGATTTCAATGGTTTAAATTTTAAACTGTTCAGCTCATTGAAATGTTACTTAAAATCAAATGTGTGTGCGTGAATGTGCATGTTTTGTAAAGGGGCAGTAAGATACTTTTAGTTGATGTTGATTATGGTGAACTTCCACATTTCTTGACTGATTTCAATGGTTTAAATTTTAAACTGTTCAGCTCATTGAAATGTTAGTTAAAATCAAATGTGTGTGCGTGAATGTGCATGTTTCTTAAAGGGGCAGTAATACTTTTAGTAGATTATGGTTAACTTGCACATTTCTTGAGCGATTTCAATGGTTGAATTTTTAAACTGTTCAGCTCATTGAAATGTTAGTTAAAATCAAATGTATGCGCGTGAATGTGCATGTTTCTTAAAGGGGCAGTAATACTTTTAGTAGATTATGGTTAACTTGCACATTTCTTGAGCGATTTCAACGGTTGAAATTTTAAACTGTTCAGCTCATTGAAAAGAGTTGCAAGAGTTAGCAGGCCCATTCAAAATTTCCGCGGGAATTTTTCTAGTTTTTTTTCTTATTTTTTAATCTTCCGCGTTTTTTCTGCTAAAATGCGGCCCGTACCGTAGATCGCACCGGGACAAATGAGGTATCAAACGATGCGGCTCGATCTGACTCGGTGCGCTATTATTTTTATAAGAATTCCCAGTTACCATGGCGACGCTATTCCCAAAAAACTCCCAAATAAAAGTCCCATAGGAATGAATGGGAAAAGGAAAGACAAAATCACACATCAAGCACCTTTTTCAAAGAGACGCTGCGCGCGCATACGTTAACCGATTGATATGAAAATTAGCTCATTTTGTTGGAATTTTTGTCATCTTTAACTCAGTGTCAAAAAAAAAATTAAGGAATGAAAGCTCTTCCCCCTGTGCGGGTTCAAAGACAGTGAGTGTAATCGCCACTCTGATACCCAATTAAGGCTTCAGTGACGGGAACCAAAAAATCTATTTCCAAAAGTTTCACTTCAACTCGTCACCATGGCCACAATCTTTGCTCACTAGACATCAAATTCGCACATTTTGTAGCCACAAGCCTCTGCTTTCTGAAGAACTAAGTTTTATTTGGCTAAGGTTTCATTTAGTACCTTTATTTTCACTTTAAGCGAGGAGAAGTCGCACATTTTTGATCTCTTTTCAATGTAATTTTCGCCCTTTTTCCCTCTTCATTTTCGATCAATCATAAGTTTTCAACCTGCTCTCATTTGGTCATTTTTCATCCGATTAAAAAACTGAGAACATGCTCGCGTTCCCCAAACCCTTGCCGTTCTAACGAGCCATTTCTGGAATCTGCATCTTCAACCGTTAAGTCGCGAGAGGCTTTTGTTTGAGGTGAGCGTAATCCTATACAAATCAATGGAGTGTTGGTGCGTGACGTCTCCTCACAACTTAAAATCAAATGTGTGTGCGTGAATGTGCATGTTTTGTAAAGGGGCAGTGAGATACTGTTAATTATGGTAGATTCCACATTTCTTGACCGATTTCAATGGTTTGAATTTTAAACTGTTCAGCTCATTGAAATGTTAGTTAAAATCAAATGTATGTGCGTGAATGTGCATGTTTCTTAAAGGGGCAGTAATACTTTTAGTTGATTATAACTTCCACATTTCTTGACCGATTTCAATGGTTTGAATTTTAAACTGTTCAGCTCATTGAAATGTTGGTTAAAATCAAATGTGTGTGCGTGAATGTGCATATTTCTTAAAGGGACAGTAAGATACTTTATTTGATCTTGATTATGGTTAACTTGCACATTTCTTGAGCGATTTCAACGGTTGAAATTTTAAACTGTTCAGCTCATTGAAAAGAGTTAGCAGGCCCATTCAAAATTTCCGCGGGAATTTTTCTAGTTTTTTTTATTCTTAATCTTATTTTTTAATCTTCCACAGTTTTTTCCGCAAGAATGCAGCCCGTACCGTACATCGCACCGGGACAAATGAAGTATCAAACGATGCGGCTCGATCTGACTCGATGCGGCATTATTTTTCTAAGAATTCCCACTTACCATGGCGATGCTATTCCCAAAAAACTCCCAAATAAAAGTCCCATAGGAATGAATGGGAAAAGGAAAGACAAAATCACACATCAAGCACCTTTTTCAAAGACACGCTGCGCGCGCATACGTTAACCGATTGATATGAATTTTAGCTCATTTTGTTGGAATTTTTCCCATCTTTAGCTCAGTGTCAAAAAACAAATTAAGGAATGAAAGCTCTTCCCCCTGTGCGGGTTCAAAGACAGTGAGTGTAATCGCCACTCTGATACCCAATTAAGCTTTCAGTGACGGGAACCAAAAAATATATTTCCAAAAGTTTCACTTCAACTCGTCACCATGGCCACAATCTTTGCTCACTAGACATCAAATTCGCACATTTTGTAGCCACAAGCCTCTGCTTTCTGAAGAACTAAGTTTTATTTGGCTAAGGTGTCATTTAGTACCTTTATTTTCACTTTAAGCGAGGAGAAGTCGCACATTTTTGATCTCTTTTCAATGTAATTTTCGCCCTTTTTCCCTCTTCATTTTCGATCAATCATAAGTTTTCAACCTGCTCTCATTTGGTCATTTTTCATCCGATTAAAAAACTGAGAACATGCTCGCGTTCCCCAAACCCTTGCCGTTCTAACGAGCCATGTCTGGAATCTGCATCTTCAACCGTTAAGTCGCGAGAGGCTTTTGTTTGAGGTGAGCGTAATCCTATACAAATCAATGGAGTGTTGGTGCGTGACGTCTCCTCACAACTTAAAATCAAATGTGTGTGCGTGAATGTGCATGTTTTGTAAAGGGGCAGTGAGATGCTGTTAATTATGGTAGATTCCACATTTCTTGACCGATTTCAATGGTTTGAATTTTAAACTGTTCAGCTCATTGAAATGTTACTTAAAATCAAATGTGTGTGCGTGAATGTGCATATTTCTTAAAGGGACAGTAAGATACTTTATTTGATCTTGATTATGGTTAACTTTTACATTTCTTGAGCGATTTCCATGGTTTAAATTTTAAACTGTTCAGCTCATTGAAATGTTGGTTAAAATCAAATGTGTGTGCGTGAATGTGCATGTTTCTTAAAGGGGCAGTAACATACTGTTGATTTTGGTTAACTTCCACATTTCTTGACCGATTTCAATGGTTTAAATTTTAAACTGTTCAGCTCATTGAAATGTTACTTAAAATCAAATGTGTGTGCGTGAATGTGCATGTTTCTTAAAGGGGCAGTAACATACTGTTGATTTTGGTTAACTTGCACATTTCTTGAGCGATTTCAATGGTTGAAAGTTTAAACTGTTCAGCTCATTGAAAAGAGTTAGCAGGCCCATTCAAAATTTCCGCGGGAATTTTTCTAGTTTTTATTATGGGCCTGCTAAGCGGAGCAAGCAGCAGCGAAGCTGCTGCTTGCGGAGCAAGCAGGCACATATTACTATCCTAGAAAAGGGGTTTATTTTTTTTCTTATTTTTTAATCTTCCGCGTTTTTTTCTGCTAAAATGCGGCCCGTACCGTAGATCGCACCGGGACAAATGAGGTATCAAACGATGCGGCTCGATCTGACTCGGTGCGCTATTATTTTTATAAGAATTCCCAGTTACCATGGCGACGCTATTCCCAAAAAACTCCCAAATAAAAGTCCCATAGGAATGAATGGGAAAAGGAAAGACAAAATCACACATCAAGCACCTTTTTCAAAGAGACGCTGCGCGCGCATACGTTAACCGATTGATATGAAAATTAGCTCATTTTGTTGGAATTTTTGTCATCTTTAACTCAGTGTCAAAAAAAAAATTAAGGAATGAAAGCTCTTCCCCCTGTGCGGGTTCAAAGACAGTGAGTGTAATCGCCACTCTGATACCCAATTAAGGCTTCAGTGACGGGAACCAAAAAATCTATTTCCAAAAGTTTCACTTCAACTCGTCACCATGGCCACAATCTTTGCTCACTAGACATCAAATTCGCACATTTTGTAGCCACAAGCCTCTGCTTTCTGAAGAACTAAGTTTTATTTGGCTAAGGTGTCATTTAGTACCTTTATTTTCACTTTAAGCGAGGAGAAGTCGCACATTTTTGATCTCTTTTCAATGTAATTTTCGCCCTTTTTCCCTCTTCATTTTCGATCAATCATAAGTTTTCAACCTGCTCTCATTTGGTCATTTTTCATCCGATTAAAAAACTGAGAACATGCTCGCGTTCCCCAAACCCTTGCCGTTCTAACGAGCCATTTCTGGAATCTGCATCTTCAACCGTTAAGTCGCGAGAGGCTTTTGTTTGAGGTGAGCGTAATCCTATACAAATCAATGGAGTGTTGGTGCGTGACGTCTCCTCACAACTTAAAATCAAATGTGTGTGCGTGAATGTGCATGTTTTGTAAAGGGGCAGTGAGATACTGTTAATTATGGTAGATTCCACATTTCTTGACCGATTTCAATGGTTTGAATTTTAAACTGTTCAGCTCATTGAAATGTTACTTAAAATCAAATGTGTGTGCGTGAATGTGCATGTTTCTTAAAGGGGCAGTAACATACTGTTGATTTTGGTTAACTTTTACATTTCTTGAGCCATTTCAATGGTTGAAATTTTAAACTGTTCAGCTCATTGAAATGTTGGTTAAAATCAAATGTGTGTGCGTGAATGTGCATGTTTCTTAAAGGGGCAGTAATACTTTTAGTAGATTATGGTTAACTTGCACATTTCTTGACCGATTTCAATGGTTGAAAGTTTAAACTGTTCAGCTCATTGAAAAGAGTTAGCAGGCCCATTCAAAATTTCCGCGGGAATTTTTCTAGTTATGGGCCTGCTAAGCGGAGCAAGCAGCAGCGAAGCTGCTGCTTGCGGAGCAAGCAGGCACATATTACTATCCTAGAAAAAGGGTTTATTTTTTTTCTTATTTTTTAATCTTCCGCGTTTTTTCTGCTAAAATGCGGCCCGTACCGTAGATCGCACCGGGACAAATGAGGTATCAAACGATGCGGCTCGATCTGACTCGGTGCGCTATTATTTTTATAAGAATTCCCAGTTACCATGGCGACGCTATTCCCAAAAAACTCCCAAATAAAAGTCCCATAGGAATGAATGGGAAAAGGAAAGACAAAATCACACATCAAGCACCTTTTTCAAAGAGACGCTGCGCGCGCATACGTTAACCGATTGATATGAAAATTAGCTCATTTTGTTGGAATTTTTGTCATCTTTAACTCAGTGTCAAAAAAAAAATTAAGGAATGAAAGCTCTTCCCCCTGTGCGGGTTCAAAGACAGTGAGTGTAATCGCCACTCTGATACCCAATTAAGGCTTCAGTGACGGGAACCAAAAAATCTATTTCCAAAAGTTTCACTTCAACTCGTCACCATGGCCACAATCTTTGCTCACTAGACATCAAATTCGCACATTTTGTAGCCACAAGCCTCTGCTTTCTGAAGAACTAAGTTTTATTTGGCTAAGGTTTCATTTAGTACCTTTATTTTCACTTTAAGCGAGGAGAAGTCGCACATTTTTGATCTCTTTTCAATGTAATTTTCGCCCTTTTTCCCTCTTCATTTTCGATCAATCATAAGTTTTCAACCTGCTCTCATTTGGTCATTTTTCATCCGATTAAAAAACTGAGAACATGCTCGCGTTCCCCAAACCCTTGCCGTTCTAACGAGCCATTTCTGGAATCTGCATCTTCAACCGTTAAGTCGCGAGAGGCTTTTGTTTGAGGTGAGCGTAATCCTATACAAATCAATGGAGTGTTGGTGCGTGACGTCTCCTCACAACTTAAAATCAAATGTGTGTGCGTGAATGTGCATGTTTTGTAAAGGGGCAGTGAGATACTGTTAATTATGGTAGATTCCACATTTCTTGACCGATTTCAATGGTTTGAATTTTAAACTGTTCAGCTCATTGAAATGTTACTTAAAATCAAATGTGTGTGCGTGAATGTGCATGTTTCTTAAAGGGGCAGTAACATACTTTATTTGATCTTGATTATGGTTAACTTTTACATTTCTTGAGCGATTTCAATGGTTTAAATTTTAAACTTTTCAGCTCATTGAAATGTTGGTTAAAATCAAATGTGTCTGCGTGAATGTGCATGTTTCTTAAAGGGGCAGTAACATACTGTTGATTATGGTTAACTTTTACATTTCTTGAGCGATTTCAATGGTTTGAATTTTAAACTGTTCAGCTCATTGAAATGTTACTTAAAATCAAATGTGTGTGCGTGAATGTGCATGTTTCTTAAAGGGGCAGTAACATACTTTATTTGATCTTGATTATGGTTAACTTTTACATTTCTTGAGCGATTTCAATGGTTTAAATTTTAAACTTTTCAGCTCATTGAAATGTTGGTTAAAATCAAATGTGTCTGCGTGAATGTGCATGTTTCTTAAAGGGGCAGTAACATACTGTTGATTATGGTTAACTTTTACATTTCTTGAGCGATTTCAATGGTTGAAATTTTAAACTGTTCAGCTCATTGAAATGTTAGTTAAAATCAAATGTGTGTGCGTGAATGTGCATGTTTCTTAAAGGGGCAGTAATACTTTTAGTTGATTATAACTTCCACATTTCTTGAGCGATTTCAACGGTTGAAATTTTAAACTGCTCATTGAAAAGAGTTGCAAGAGTTAGCAGGCCCATTCAAAATTTCCGCGGGAATTTTTCTAGTATTATTATGGGCCTGCTAAGCGGAGCAAGCAGCAGCGAAGCTGCTGCTTGCGGAGCAAGCAGGCACATATTACTATCCTAGAAAAGGGGTTTATTTTTTTTATTCTTAATCTTATTTTTTAATCTTCCACAGTTTTTTCCGCAAGAATGCAGCCCGTACCGTACATCGCACCGGGACAAATGAAGTATCAAACGATGCGGCTCGATCTGACTCGATGCGGCATTATTTTTCTAAGAATTCCCACTTACCATGGCGATGCTATTCCCAAAAAACTCCCAAATAAAAGTCCCATAGGAATGAATGGGAAAAGGAAAGACAAAATCACACATCAAGCACCTTTTTCAAAGACACGCTGCGCGCGCATACGTTAACCGATTGATATGAATTTTAGCTCATTTTGTTGGAATTTTTCCCATCTTTAGCTCAGTGTCAAAAAACAAATTAAGGAATGAAAGCTCTTCCCCCTGTGCGGGTTCAAAGACAGTGAGTGTAATCGCCACTCTGATACCCAATTAAGCTTTCAGTGACGGGAACCAAAAAATATATTTCCAAAAGTTTCACTTCAACTCGTCACCATGGCCACAATCTTTGCTCACTAGACATCAAATTCGCACATTTTGTAGCCACAAGCCTCTGCTTTCTGAAAACCTAAGTTTTATTTGGCTAAGGTGTCATTTAGTACCTTTATTTTCACTTTAAGCGAGGAGAAGTCGGACTTTGGCGCCTATCTCCTCCATGTAAATTTCGCCGTTTTTTCCCTCTTCATTTTCGATCAATCATAAGTTTTCAACCTGCTCTCATTTGGTCATTTTTCATCCGATTAAAAAACTGAGAACATGCTCGCGTTCCCCAAACCCTTGCCGTTCTAACGAGCCATTTCTGGAATCTGCATCTTCAACCGTTAAGTCGCGAGAGGCTTTTGTTTGAGGTGAGCGTAATCCTATACAAATCAATGGAGTGTTGGTGCGTGACGTCTCCTCACAACTTAAAATCAAATGTGTGTGCGTGAATGTGCATGTTTTGTAAAGGGGCAGTGAGATACTGTTAATTATGGTAGATTCCACATTTCTTGACCGATTTCAATGGTTTGAATTTTAAACTGTTCAGCTCATTGAAATGTTACTTAAAATCAAATGTGTGTGCGTGAATGTGCATGTTTCTTAAAGGGGCAGTAACATACTGTTGATTATGGTAGATTCCACATTTCTTGACCGATTTCAATGGTTTAAATTTTAAACTGTTCAGCTCATTGAAATGTTACTTAAAATCAAATGTGTGTGCGTGAATGTGCATGTTTCTTAAAGGGGCAGTAACATACTGTTGATTTTGGTTAACTTGCACATTTCTTGACCGATTTCAATGGTTTAAATTTTAAACTGTTCAGCTCATTGAAATGTTGGTTAAAATCAAATGTGTGTGCGTGAATGTGCATATTTCTTAAAGGGACAGTAAGATACTTTATTTGATCTTGATTATGGTTAACTTGCACATTTCTTGACCGATTTCAATGGTTGAAAGTTTAAACTGTTCAGCTCATTGAAAAGAGTTAGCAGGCCCATTCAAAATTTCCGCGGGAATTTTTCTAGTTATGGGCCTGCTAAGCGGAGCAAGCAGCAGCGAAGCTGCTGCTTGCGGAGCAAGCAGGCACATATTACTATCCTAGAAAATGGGTTTATTATTTTTCTTATTTTTTAATCTTCCGCGTTTTTTTCTGCTAAAATGCGGCCCGTACCGTAGATCGCACCGGGACAAATGAGGTATCAAACGATGCGGCTCGATCTGACTCGGTGCGCTATTATTTTTATAAGAATTCCCAGTTACCATGGCGACGCTATTCCCAAAAAACTCCCAAATAAAAGTCCCATAGGAATGAATGGGAAAAGGAAAGACAAAATCACACATCAAGCACCTTTTTCAAAGAGACGCTGCGCGTGCATACGTTAACCGATTGATATGAATTTTAGCTCATTTTGTTGGAATTTTTCCCATCTTTAGCTCAGTATCAAAAAAAATATTAAGGAATGAAAGCTCTTCCCCCTGTGCGGGTTCAAAGACAGTGAGTGTAATCGCCACTCTGATATGCAATTAAGGCTTCAGTGACGGGAACCAAAAAAATCTATTTCCAAAAGTTTCACTTCAACTCGTCACCATGGCCACAATCTTTGCTCACTAGACATCAAATTCACACATTTTGTAGCCACAAGCCTCTGCTTTCTGAAAAACTAAGTTTTATTTGGCTAAGGTGTCAATTAGTACCTTTATTTTCACTTTAAGCGAGGAGAAGTCGGACTTTGGCGCCTATCTCCTCCATGTTAATTTCGCTGTTTTTTCCCTCTTCATTTTCGATCAATCATAAGTTTTCAACCTGCTCTCATTTGGTCATTTTTCATCCGATTAAAAAACTGAGAACATGCTCGCGTTCCCCAAACCCTTGCCGTTCTAACGAGCCATTTCTGGAATCTGCATCTTCAACCGTTAAGTCGCGAGAGGCTTTTGTTTGAGGTGAGCGTAATCCTATACAAATCAATGGAGTGTTGGTGCGTGACGTCTCCTCACAACTTAAAATCAAATGTGTGTGCGTGAATGTGCATGTTTTGTAAAGGGGCAGTGAGATACTGTTAATTATGGTAGATTCCACATTTCTTGACCGATTTCAATGGTTTGAATTTTAAACTGTTCAGCTCATTGAAATGTTACTTAAAATCAAATGTGTGTGCGTGAATGTGCATGTTTCTTAAAGGGGCAGTAACATAGTGTTGATTATGGTTAACTTCCACATTTCTTGACCCATTTCAACGGTTGAAAGTTTAAACTGTTCAGCTCATTGAAATGTTACTTAAAATCAAATGTGTGTGCGTGAATGTGCATGTTTCTTAAAGGGGCAGTAACATACTGTTGATTATGGTAGATTCCACATTTCTTGACCGATTTCAATAGTTTAAATTTTAAACTGTTCAGCTCATTGAAATGTTACTTAAAATCAAATGTGTGTGCGTGAATGTGCATGTTTCTTAAAGGGGCAGTAATACTTTTAGTAGATTATGGTTAACTTCCACATTTCTTGACCGATTTCAATGGTTTAAATTTTAAACTGTTCAGCTCATTGAAATGTTACTTAAAATCAAATGTGTGTGCGTGAATGTGCATGTTTTGTAAAGGGGCAGTAAGATACTTTTAGTTGATGTTGATTATGGTGAACTTCCACATTTCTTGACTGATTTCAATGGTTGAAATTTTAAACTGTTCAGCTCATTGAAATGTTAGTTAAAATCAAATGTGTGTGCGTGAATGTGCATGTTTCTTAAAGGGGCAGTAATACTTTTAGTAGATTATGGTTAACTTGCACATTTCTTGACCGATTTCAATGGTTGAAAGTTTAAACTGTTCAGCTCATTGAAAAGAGTTAGCAGGCCCATTCAAAATTTCCGCGGGAATTTTTCTAGTTATTTTTTTTATATTTTATTCCACGATTTTTCCGCAAAAATGCGGCCCGTACCGTAGATCGCACCGGCACGAATGAGGTATCAAACGATGCGGCTCGATCTGACTCGGTGCGGCATTATTTTTCTAAGAATTCCCAGTTACCATGGCGACGCTATTCCCAAAAAACTCCCAAATAAAGTCCCATAGGAATGAATGGGAATCCGAAAGAGATCAACTCCAATCAAGCACCTTTTTCAAAGACACGCTGCGCGCGCATACATTAACCGACCGATATGAAAATTAGCTCATTTTGTTGGAATTTTTGTCATCTTTAGCTCAGTGTCAAAAAAAATTTTAAGGAATGAAAGCTCTCCCCCCTGTGAGGGTTCAAAGACAGTGAGCAAAGGGGAAAAGTCGCCTATTTAGAGTGTGACTAATTAAGGCTTCAGTGACGGGAACCAAAAAATCTATTTCCAAAAGTTTCACTTCAACTCGTCACCATGGCCACAATCTTTGCTCACTAGACCTCAAATTCGCACATTTTGTAGCCACAAGCCTCTGCTTTCTGAAGAACTAAGTTTTATTTGGCTACGGTGTCATTTAGTACCTTTATTTTCACTTTAAGCGAGGAGAAGTCGGACTTTGACGCCTATCTCCTCCATGTTAATTTCGCCGTTTTTTCCCTCTTCATTTTCGATCAATCATAAGTTTTCAACCTGCTCTCATTTGGTCATTTTTCATCCGATTAAAAAACTGAGAACATGCTCGCGTTCCCCAAACCCTTGCCGTTCTAACGAGCCATTTCTGGAATCTGCATCTTCAACCGTTAAGTCGCGAGAGGCTTTTGTTTGAGGTGAGCGTAATCCTATACAAATCAATGGAGTGTTGGTGCGTGACGTCTCCTCACAACTTCAAATCAAATGTGTGTGCGTGAATGTGCATGTTTTGTAAAGGGGCAGTGAGATACTGTTAATTATGGTAGATTCCACATTTCTTGACCGATTTCAATGGTTTGAATTTTAAACTGTTCAGCTCATTGAAATGTTACTTAAAATCAAATGTGTGTGCGTGAATGTGCATGTTTCTTAAAGGGGCAGTAACATAGTGTTGATTATGGTTAACTTCCACATTTCTTGAGCGATTTCAATGGTTGAAATTTTAAACTGTTCAGCTCATTGAAATGTTAGTTAAAATGAAATGTATGTGCGTGAATGTGCATGTTTCTTAAAGGGGCAGTAATACTTTTAGTTGATTATAACTTCCACATTTCTTGAGCGATTTCAACGGTTGAAATTTTAAACTGTTCAGCTCATTGAAAAGAGTTGCAAGAGTTAGCAGGCCCATTCAAAATTTCCGCGGGAATTTTTCTAGTTTTTTTTTCTTCTTATTATTCTTTAATCTTCCGCGTTTTTTCTGCTAAAATGCGGCCCGTACCGTAGATCGCACCGGCACGAATGAGGTATCAAACGATGCGGCTCGATCTGACTCGGTGCGGCATTATTTTTATAAGAATTCCCAGTTACCATGCCGATGCTATTCCCAAAAAACTCCCAAATAAAAGTCCCATAGGAATGAATGGGAAAAGGAAAGACAAAATCACACATCAAGCACCTTTTTCAAAGAGACGCTGCGCGCGCATACGTTAACCGATTGATATGAAAATTAGCTCATTTTGTTGGAATTTTTGTCATCTTTAACTCAGTGTCAAAAAAAAAATTAAGGAATGAAAGCTCTTCCCCCTGTGCGGGTTCAAAGACAGTGAGTGTAATCGCCACTCTGATACCCAATTAAGGCTTCAGTGACGGGAACCAAAAAATCTATTTCCAAAAGTTTCACTTCAACTCGTCACCATGGCCACAATCTTTGCTCACTAGACATCAAATTCGCACATTTTGTAGCCACAAGCCTCTGCTTTCTGAAGAACTAAGTTTTATTTGGCTAAGGTGTCATTTAGTACCTTTATTTTCACTTTAAGCGAGGAGAAGTCGCACATTTTTGATCTCTTTTCAATGTAATTTTCGCCGTTTTTGCCTCTTCATTTTCGATCAATCATAAGTTTTCAACCTGCTCTCATTTGGTCATTTTTCATCCGATTAAAAAACTGAGAACATGCTCGCGTTCCCCAAACCCTTGCCGTTCTAACGAGCCATGTCTGGAATCTGCATCTTCAACCGTTAAGTCGCGAGAGGCTTTTGTTTGAGGTGAGCGTAATCCTATACAAATCAATGGAGTGTTGGTGCGTGACGTCTCCTCACAACTTAAAATCAAATGTGTGTGCGTGAATGTGCATGTTTTGTAAAGGGGCAGTGAGATACTGTTAATTATGGTAGATTCCACATTTCTTGACCGATTTCAATGGTTTGAATTTTAAACTGTTCAGCTCATTGAAATGTTACTTAAAATCAAATGTGTGTGCGTGAATGTGCATGTTTCTTAAAGGGGCAGTAACATACTGTTGATTTTAGTTAACTTGCACATTTCTTGACCGATTTCAATGGTTTAAATTTTAAACTGTTCAGCTCATTGAAATGTTGGTTAAAATCAAATGTGTGTGCGTGAATGTGCATATTTCTTAAAGGGACAGTAAGATACTTTATTTGATCTTGATTATGGTTAACTTCCACATTTCTTGACCGATTTCAATGGTTGAAAGTTTAAACTGTTCGGCTCATTGAAAAGAGTTAGCAGGCCCATTCAAAATTTCCGCGGGAATTTTTCTAGTTATGGGCCTGCTAAGCGGAGCAAGCAGCAGCGAAGCTGCTGCTTGCGGAGCAAGCAGGCACATATTACTATCCACCCTAGAAAAGGGTTTATTTTTATTTTTTTTATATTTTATTCCACGATTTTTTCTGCTAAAATGCGGCCCGTACCGTAGATCGCACCGGCACGAATGAGGTATCAAACGATGCGGCTCGATCTGACTCGGTGCGGCATTATTTTTATAAGAATTCCCAGTTACCATGGCGACGCTATTCCCAAAAAACTCCCAAATAAAGTCCCATAGGAATGAATGGGAATCCGAAAGAGATCAACTCCAATCAAGCACCTTTTTCAAAGACACGCTGCGCGCGCATACGTTAACCGACCGATATGAAAATTAGCTCATTTTGTTGGAATTTTTGTCATCTTTAGCTCAGTGTCAAAAAAAAAATTAAGGAATGAAAGCTCTCCCCCCTGTGCGGGTTCAAAGACAGTGAGTGTAATCGCCACTCTGATACCCAATTAAGGCTTCAGTGACGGGAACCAAAAAATATATTTCCAAAAGTTTCACTTCAACTCGTCACCATGGCCACAATCTTTGCTCACTAGACATCAAATTCGCACATTTTGTAGCCACAAGCCTCTGCTTTCTGAAGAACTAAGTTTTATTTGGCTACGGTGTCATTTAGTACCTTTATTTTCACTTTAAGCGAGGAGAAGTCGCACATTTTTGATCTCTTTTCAATGTAATTTTCGCCGTTTTTCCCTCTTCATTTTCGATCAATCATATGTTTTCAACCTGCTCTCATTTGGTCATTTTTCATCCGATTAAAAAACTGAGAACATGCTCGCGTTCCCCAAACCCTTGCCGTTCTAACGAGCCATTTCTGGAATCCGCATCTTCAACCGTTAAGTCGCGAGAGGCTTTTGTTTGAGGTGAGCGTAATCCTATACAAATCAATGGAGTGTTGGTGCGTGACGTCTCCTCACAACTTCAAATCAAATGTGTGTGCGTGAATGTGCATGTTTTGTAAAGGGGCAGTGAGATACTGTTAATTATGGTAGATTCCACATTTCTTGACCGATTTCAATGGTTTGAATTTTAAACTGTTCAGCTCATTGAAATGTTACTTAAAATCAAATGTGTGTGCGTGAATGTGCATGTTTCTTAAAGGGGCAGTAACATACTGTTGATTATGGTTAACTTTTACATTTCTTGAGCGATTTCAATGGTTTAAATTTTAAACTGTTCAGCTCATTCAAATGTTGGTTAAAATCAAATGTGTGCGCGTGAATGTGCATATTTCTTAAAGGGACAGTAAGATACTTTATTTGATCTTGATTATGGTTAACTTCCACATTTCTTGACCGATTTCAATGGTTGAAATTTTAAACTGTTCAGCTCATTGAAAAGAGTTAGCAGGCCCATTCAAAATTTCCGCGGGAATTTTTCTAGTTATATCATCTTCCACGATTTTCCGCAAAAATGCGGCCCGTACCGTAGATCGCACCGGCACGAATGAGGTATCAAACGATGCGGCTCGATCTGACTCGGTGCGGCATTATTTTTCTAAGAATTCCCAGTTACCATGGCGACGCTATTCCCAAAAAAGTCCCCAAAAAAGTCCCATAGGAATAAATGGGAAACCAAAAGACATCAACCCCAATAAAGCACCTTTTTCCAAGACACGCTGCGCGCGCATACGTTAACCGACCGATATGAACTTTAGCTCATTTTGTTGGAATTGTTCCCATCTTTAGCTCAGTGTCAAAAAAAAAATTAAGGAATGAAAGCTCTCCCCCCTGTGCGGGTTCAAAGACAGTGAGCAAAGGGGTGAAAGTCGCCTATTTAGAGTGTGACTAATTAAGGCTTCAGTGACGGGAACCAAAAAATATATTTCCAAAAGTTTCACTTCAACTCGTCACCATGGCCACAATCTTTGCTCACTAGACATCAAATTCGCACATTTTGTAGCCACAAGCCTCTGCTTTCTGAAAAACTAAGTTTTATTTGGCTAAGGTGTCATTTAGTACCTTTATTTTCACTTTAAGCGAGGAGAAGTCGGACTTTCGCGCCTATCTCCTCCATGTTAATTTCGCCGTTTTTTCCCTTTTCATTTTCGATCAATCATAAGTTTTCAACCTGCTCTCATTTGGTCATTTTTCATCCGATTAAAAAACTGAGAACATGCTCGCGTTCCCCAAACCCTTGCCGTTCTAACGAGCCATTTCTGGAATCTGCATCTTCAACCGTTAAGTCGCGAGAGGCTTTTGTTTGAGGTGAGCGTAATCCTATACAAATCAATGGAGTGTTGGTGCGTGATGTCTCCTCACAACTTAAAATCAAATGTGTGTGCGTGAATGTGCATGTTTTGTAAAGGGGCAGTGAGATACTGTTAATTATGGTAGATTCCACATTTCTTGACCGATTTCAATGGTTTGAATTTTAAACTGTTCAGCTCATTGAAATGTTACTTAAAATCAAATGTGTGTGCGTGAATGTGCATGTTTCTTAAAGGGGCAGTAACATACTGTTGATTATGGTTAACTTTTACATTTCTTGAGCGATTTCAATGGTTTAAATTTTAAACTGTTCAGCTCATTGAAATGTTGGTTAAAATCAAATGTGTGTGCGTGAATGTGCATGTTTCTTAAAGGGGCAGTAATACTTTTAGTAGATTATGGTTAACTTGCACATTTCTTGACCGATTTCAATGGTTGAAAGTTTAAACTGTTCAGCTCATTGAAAAGAGTTAGCAGGCCCATTCAAAATTTCCGCGGGAATTTTTCTAGTTCTTAATCTTATTTTTTAATCTTCCACAGTTTTTTCCGCAAGAATGCAGCCCGTACCGTACATCGCACCGGGACAAATGAAGTATCAAACGATGCGGCTCGATCTGACTCGATGCGGCATTATTTTTCTAAGAATTCCCACTTACCATGGCGATGCTATTCCCAAAAAACTCCCAAATAAAAGTCCCATAGGAATGAATGGGAAAAGGAAAGACAAAATCACACATCAAGCACCTTTTTCAAAGACACGCTGCGCGCGCATACGTTAACCGATTGATATGAATTTTAGCTCATTTTGTTGGAATTTTTCCCATCTTTAGCTCAGTGTCAAAAAAAATATTAAGGAATGAAAGCTCTTCCCCCTGTGCGGGTTCAAAGACAGTGAGTGTAATCGCCACTCTGATATGCAATTAAGGCTTCAGTGACGGGAACCAAAAAATCTTATTTCCAAAAGTTTCACTTCAACTCGTCACCATGGCCACAATCTTTGCTCACTAGACCTCAAATTCGCACATTTTGTAGCCACAAGCCTCTGCTTTCTGAAAAACTAAGTTTTATTTGGCTAAGGTGTCATTTAGTACCTTTATTTTCACTTTAAGCGAGGAGAAGTCGGACTTTGGCGCCTATCTCCTCCATGTTAATTTCGCCGTTTTTTCCCTCTTCATTTTCGATCAATCATAAGTTTTCAACCTGCTCTCATTTGGTCATTTTTCATCCGATTAAAAAACTGAGAACATGCTCGCGTTCCCCAAACCCTTGCCGTTCTAACCAGCCATTTCTGGAATCTGCATCTTCAACCGTTAAGTCGCGAGAGGCTTTTGTTTGAGGTGAGCGTAATCCTATACAAATCAATGGAGTGTTGGTGCGTGACGTCTCCTCACAACTTAAAATCAAATGTGTGTGCGTGAATGTGCATGTTTTGTAAAGGGGCAGTGAGATACTGTTAATTATGGTAGATTCCACATTTCTTGACCGATTTCAATGGTTTGAATTTTAAACTGTTCAGCTCATTGAAATGTTACTTAAAATCAAATGTGTGTGCGTGAATGTGCATGTTTCTTAAAGGGGCAGTAACATACTGTTGATTATGGTTAACTTGCACATTTCTTGAGCGATTTCAATGGTTGAAAGTTTAAACTGTTCAGCTCATTGAAATGTTGGTTAAAATCAAATGTGTGTGCGTGAATGTGCATATTTCTTAAAGGGACAGTAAGATACTTTATTTGATCTTGATTATGGTTAACTTCCACATTTCTTGACCGATTTCAATGGTTGAAAGTTTAAACTGTTCAGCTCATTGAAAAGAGTTAGCAGGCCCATTCAAAATTTCCGCGGGAATTTTTCTAGTTTTTATATCATCTTCCAGCGACTTTTCCGCAAAAATAGGGCCCGAACCGTAGATCGCACCGGGACAAAAGAGGTATCAAACGATGCGGCTCGATCTGACTCGCTGCGCTATTATTTTTATAAGAATTCCCAGTTACCATGGCGACGCTATTCCCAAAAAACTCCCAAATAAAGTCCCATAGGAATGAATGGGAATCCGAAAGAGATCAACTCCAATCAAGCACCTTTTTCAAAGACACGCTGCGCGCGCATACATTAACCGACCGATATGAAAATTAGCTCATTTTGTTGGAATTTTTGTCATCTTTAGCTCAGTGTCAAAAAAAAAATTAAGGAATGAAAGCTCTCCCCCCTGTGCGGGTTCAAAGACAGTGAGCAAAGGGTGAAAGTCGCCTATTTAGAGTGTGACTAATTAAGGTCTGAGTGCTGGGAACCAAAAAATATATTTCCAAAAGTTTCACTTCAACTCGTCACCATGGCCACAATCTTTGCTCACTAGACATCAAATTCGCACATTTTGTAGCCACAAGCCTCTGCTTTCTGAAGAACTAAGTTTTATTTGGCTAAGGTGTCATTTAGTACCTTTATTTTCACTTTAAGCGAGGAGAAGTCGCACATTTTTGATCTCTTTTCAATGTAATTTTCGCCGTTTTTGCCTCTTCATTTTCGATCAATCATAAGTTTTCAACCTGCTCTCATTTGGTCATTTTTCATCCGATTAAAAAACTGAGAACATGCTCGCGTTCCCCAAACCCTTGCCGTTCTAACGAGCCATTTCTGGAATCTGCATCTTCAACCGTTAAGTCGCGAGAGGCTTTTGTTTGAGGTGAGCGTAATCCTATACAAATCAATGGAGTGTTGGTGCGTGACGTCTCCTCACAACTTAAAATCAAATGTGTGTGCGTGAATGTGCATGTTTTGTAAAGGGGCAGTGAGATGCTGTTAATTATGGTAGATTCCACATTTCTTGACCGATTTCAATGGTTTGAATTTTAAACTGTTCAGCTCATTGAAATGTTACTTAAAATCAAATGTGTGTGCGTGAATGTGCATATTTCTTAAAGGGACAGTAAGATACTTTATTTGATCTTGATTATGGTTAACTTGCACATTTCTTGAGCGATTTCAATGGTTGAATTTTTAAACTGTTCAGCTCATTGAAATGTTAGTTAAAATCAAATGTATGCGCGTGAATGTGCATGTTTCTTAAAGGGGCAGTAATACTTTTAGTAGATTATGGTTAACTTGCACATTTCTTGAGCGATTTCAACGGTTGAAATTTTAAACTGTTCAGCTCATTGAAAAGAGTTGCAAGAGTTAGCAGGCCCATTCAAAATTTCCGCGGGAATTTTTCTAGTTATGGGCCTGCTAAGCGGAGCAAGCAGCAGCGAAGCTGCTGCTTGCGGAGCAAGCAGGCACATATTACTATCCACCCTAGAAAAGGGTTTAATATTATTATGGGCCTGCTAAGCGGAGCAAGCAGCAGCGAAGCTGCTGCTTGCGGAGCAAGCAGGCACATATTACTATCCTAGAAAAAGGGTTTATTTTTTTTCTTATTTTTTAATCTTCCGCGTTTTTTTCTGCTAAAATGCGGCCCGTACCGTAGATCGCACCGGGACAAATGAGGTATCAAACGATGCGGCTCGATCTGACTCGGTGCGCTATTATTTTTATAAGAATTCCCAGTTACCATGGCGACGCTATTCCCAAAAAACTCCCAAATAAAAGTCCCATAGGAATGAATGGGAAAAGGAAAGACAAAATCACACATCAAGCACCTTTTTCAAAGAGACGCTGCGCGTGCATACGTTAACCGATTGATATGAATTTTAGCTCATTTTGTTGGAATTTTTCCCATCTTTAGCTCAGTGTCAAAAAAAATATTAAGGAATGAAAGCTCTTCCCCCTGTGCGGGTTCAAAGACAGTGAGTGTAATCGCCACTCTGATATGCAATTAAGGCTTCAGTGACGGGAACCAAAAAATCTATTTCCAAAAGTTTCACTTCAACTCGTCACCATGGCCACAATCTTTGCTCACTAGACATCAAATTCGCACATTTTGTAGCCACAAGCCTCTGCTTTCTGAAGAACTAAGTTTTATTTGGCTAAGGTGTCATTTAGTACCTTTATTTTCACTTTAAGCGAGGAGAAGTCGCACATTTTTGATCTCTTTTCAATGTAATTTTCGCCCTTTTTCCCTCTTCATTTTCGATCAATCATAAGTTTTCAACCTGCTCTCATTTGGTCATTTTTCATCCGATTAAAAAACTGAGAACATGCTCGCGTTCCCCAAACCCTTGCCGTTCTAACGAGCCATTTCTGGAATCTGCATCTTCAACCGTTAAGTCGCGAGAGGCTTTTGTTTGAGGTGAGCGTAATCCTATACAAATCAATGGAGTGTTGGTGCGTGACGTCTCCTCACAACTTAAAATCAAATGTGTGTGCGTGAATGTGCATGTTTTGTAAAGGGGCAGTGAGATACTGTTAATTATGGTAGATTCCACATTTCTTGACCGATTTCAATGGTTTGAATTTTAAACTGTTCAGCTCATTGAAATGTTGGTTAAAATCAAATGTGTGTGCGTGAATGTGCATATTTCTTAAAGGGACAGTAAGATACTTTATTTGATCTTGATTATGGTTAACTTTTACATTTCTTGAGCGATTTCAATGGTTTGAATTTTAAACTGTTCAGCTCATTGAAATGTTGGTTAAAATCAAATGTGTGTGCGTGAATGTGCATGTTTCTTAAAGGGACAGTAAGATACTTTATTTGATCTTGATTATGGGTAACTTCCAATATTTCTTGAGCGATTTCAATGGTTTAAATTTTAAACTGTTCAGCTCATTGAAATGTTGGTTAAAATCAAATGTGTGTGCGTGAATGTGCATATTTCTTAAAGGGACAGTAAGATACTTTATTTGATCTTGATTATGGTTAACTTCCACATTTCTTGAGCGATTTCAATGGTTGAAAGTTTAAACTGTTCAGCTCATTGAAAAGAGTTAGCAGGCCCATTCAAAATTTCCGCGGGAATTTTTCTAGTTATGGGCCTGCTAAGCGGAGCAAGCAGCAGCGAAGCTGCTGCTTGCGGAGCAAGCAGGCACATATTACTATCCTAGAAAAGGGGTTTATTTTTTTTATTTTTATATTATCTTCCAGCGACTTTTCCGCAAGAATAGGGGCCGTACCGTAGATCGCACCGCGACAAATAAGGTATCAAACGATGCGGCTCGATTTGACTCGCTGCGCTATTATTTTTATAAGAATTCCCAGTTACCATGGCGACACAATTCCCCAAAATGTTCCCCAAAAAGTCCCATAGGAATGAATGGGAATCCGAAAATGATCACATCAAATCAAGCACCTTTTTCCAAGACACGCTGCGCGCGCATACGTTAACCGACCGATATGAATTTTAGCTCATTTTGTTGGAATTTTTGTCATCTTTAGCTCAGTGTCAAAAAAAAAATTAAGGAATGAAAGCTCTTCCCCCTGTGCGGGTTCAAAGACAGTGAGTGTAATCGCCACTCTGATACCCAATTAAGCTTTCAGTGACGGGAACCAAAAAATATATTTCCAAAAGTTTCACTTCAACTCGTCACCATGGCCACAATCTTTGCTCACTAGACATCAAATTCGCACATTTTGTAGCCACAAGCCTCTGCTTTCTGAAGAACTAAGTTTTATTTGGCTACGGTGTCATTTAGTACCTTTATTTTCACTTTAAGCGAGGAGAAGTCGGACTTTCTCGCCTATCTCCTCCATGTTAATTTCGCCGTTTTTTCCCTCTTCATTTTCGATCAATCATAAGTTTTCAACCTGCTCTCATTTGGTCATTTTTCATCCGATTAAAAAACTGAGAACATGCTCGCGTTCCCCAAACCCTTGCCGTTCTAACGAGCCATTTCTGGAATCTGCATCTTCAACTGTTAAGTCGTGAGAGGCTTTTGTTTGAGGTGAGCGTAATCCTATACAAATCAATGGAACGTTGGTGCGTGACGTCTCCTAACAACTTAAAATCAAATGTGTGTGCGTGAATGTGCATGTTTTGTAAAGGGGCAGCAAGATACTGTTGATTATGGTAGATTCCACATTTCTTGACCGATTTCAATGGTTTAAATTTTAAACTGTTCAGCTCATTGAAATGTTGGTTAAAATCAAATGTGTGTGCGTGAATGTGCATGTTTCTTAAAGGGGCAGTAACATACTGTTGATTATGGTTAACTTTTACATTTCTTGAGCGATTTCAATGGTTGAAATTTTAAACTGTTCAGCTCATTGAAATGTTAGTTAAAATCAAATGTGTGTGCGTGAATGTGCATGTTTCTTAAAGGGGCAGTAATACTTTTAGTTGATTATAACTTCCACATTTCTTGAGCGATTTCAACGGTTGAAATTTTAAACTGTTCAGCTCATTGAAAAGAGTTGCAAGAGTTAGCAGGCCCATTCAAAATTTCCGCGGGAATTTTTCTAGTTATTTTTTATTATTCCACGACTTTTCCGCTAAAATGCGGCCCGAACCGTAGATCGCACCGGGACAAATGAGGTATCAAACGATGCGGCTCGCTCTGACTCGCTGCGCTATTATTTTTATAAGAATTCCCAGTTAACATGGCGACGCTATTCCCAAAAAACTCCCAAATAAAAGTCCCATAGGAATGAATGGGAAAAGGAAAGACAAAATCACACATCAAGCACCTTTTTCAAAGAGACGCTGCGCGTGCATACGTTAACCGATTGATATGAATTTTAGCTCATTTTGTTGGAATTTTTCCCATCTTTAGCTCAGTGTCAAAAAAAAAATTAAGGAATGAAAGCTCTTCCCCCTGTGCGGGTTCAAAGACAGTGAGTGTAATCGCCACTCTGATACCCAATTAAGCTTTCAGTGACGGGAACCAAAAAATATATTTCCAAAAGTTTCACTTCAACTCGTCACCATGGCCACAATCTTTGCTCACTAGACATCAAATTCGCACATTTTGTAGCCACAAGCCTCTGCTTTCTGAAGAACTAAGTTTTATTTGGCTAAGGTGTCATTTAGTACCTTTATTTTCACTTTAAGCGAGGAGAAGTCGGACTTTGGCGCCTATCTCCTCCATGTAAATTTAGCCGTTTTTTCCCTCTTCATTTTCGATCAATCATAAGTTTTCAACCTGCTCTCATTTGGTCATTTTTCATCCGATTAAAAAACTGAGAACATGCTCGCGTTCCCCAAACCCTTGCCGTTCTAACAAGCCATTTCTGGAATCTGCATCTTCAACCGTTAAGTCGCGAGAGGCTTTTGTTTGAGGTGAGCGTAATCCTATACAAATCAATGGAGTGTTGGTGCGTGACGTCTCCTCACAACTTCAAATCAAATGTGTGTGCGTGAATGTGCATGTTTTGTAAAGGGGCAGTGAGATACTGTTAATTATGGTAGATTCCACATTTCTTGACCGATTTCAATGGTTTGAATTTTAAACTGTTCAGCTCATTGAAATGTTACTTAAAATCAAATGTGTGTGCGTGAATGTGCATGTTTCTTAAAGGGGCAGTAACATACTGTTGATTTTGGTTAACTTCCACATTTCTTGAGCGATTTCAATGGTTTAAATTTTAAACTGTTCAGCTCATTGAAATGTTAGTTAAAATCAAATGTATGTGCGTGAATGTGCATGTTTCTTAAAGGGGCAGTAATACTTTTAGTTGATTATAACTTCCACATTTCTTGAGCGATTTCAACGGTTGAAATTTTAAACTGCTCATTGAAAAGAGTTGCAAGAGTTAGCAGGCCCATTCAAAATTTCCGCGGGAATTTTTCTAGTTTTTATATTATCTTCCAGCGACTTTTCCGCAAAAATAGGGCCCGAACCGTAGATCGCACCGGGACAAAAGAGGTATCAAACGATGCGGCTCGATCTGACTCGCTGCGCTATTATTTTTATAAGAATTCCCAGTTACCATGGCGACGCTATTCCCAAAAAACTCCCAAAAAAAGTCCCATAGGAATGAATGGGAATCCGAAAGAGATCAACTCCAATCAAGCACCTTTTTCAAAGACACGCTGCGCGCGCATACGTTGACCGACCGATATGAAAATTAGCTCATTTTGTTGGAATTTTTGTCATCTTTAGCTCAGTGTCAAAAAAAAAATTAAGGAATGAAAGCTCTCCCCCCTGTGCGGGTTCAAAGACAGTGAGCAAAGGGGTGAAAGTCGCCTTTCTTGCATCAGTTAGAGCGTGACTAATTAAGGTCTGAGTGCTGGGAACCAAAAAATATATTTCCAAAAGTTTCACTTCAACTCGTCACCATGGCCACAATCTTTGCTCACTAGACATCAAATTCGCACATTTTGTAGCCACAAGCCTCTGCTTTCTGAAGAACTAAGTTTTATTTGGCTAAGGTGTCATTTAGTACCTTTATTTTCACTTTAAGCGAGGAGAAGTCGCACATTTTTGATCTCTTTTCAATGAACTTTTCGCCCTTTTTGCCTCTTCATTTTCGATCAATCATAAGTTTTCAACCTGCTCTCATTTGGTCATTTTTCATCCGATTAAAAAACTGAGAACATGCTCGCGTTCCCCAAACCCTTGCCGTTCTAACGAGCCATTTCTGGAATCTGCATCTTCAACCGTTAAGTCGCGAGAGGCTTTTGTTTGAGGTGAGCGTAATCCTATACAAATCAATGGAGTGTTGGTGCGTGACGTCTCCTCACAACTTAAAATCAAATGTGTGTGCGTGAATGTGCATGTTTTATAAAGGGGCAGTGAGATACTGTTAATTATGGTAGATTCCACATTTCTTGACCGATTTCAATGGTTTGAATTTTAAACTGTTCAGCTCATTGAAATGTTACTTAAAATCAAATGTGTGTGCGTGAATGTGCATGTTTCTTAAAGGGGCAGTAACATACTGTTGATTATGGTAGATTCCACATTTCTTGACCGATTTCAATGGTTTAAATTTTAAACTGTTCAGCTCATTGAAATGTTACTTAAAATCAAATGTGTGTGCGTGAATGTGCATGTTTTGTAAAGGGGCAGTGAGATACTGTTAATTATGGTAGATTCCACATTTCTTGACCGATTTCAATGGTTTGAATTTTAAACTGTTCAGCTCATTGAAATGTTGGTTAAAATCAAATGTGTGTGCGTGAATGTGCATATTTCTTAAAGGGACAGTAAGATACTTTATTTGATCTTGATTATGGTTAACTTGCACATTTCTTGACCGATTTCAATGGTTGAAAGTTTAAACTGTTCAGCTCATTGAAAATAGTTAGCAGGCCCATTCAAAATTTCCGCGGGAATTTTTCTAGTTATGGGCCTGCTAAGCGGAGCAAGCAGCAGCGAAGCTGCTGCTTGCGGAGCAAGCAGGCACATATTACTATCCACCCTAGAAAAGGGTTTATTATGGGCCTGCTAAGCGGAGCAAGCAGCAGCGAAGCTGCTGCTTGCGGAGCAAGCAGGCACATATTACTATCCACCCTAGAAAAGGGTTTATTTTTATTATTTTTTTTATATTTTATTCCACGATTTTTCCGCAAAAATGCGGCCCGTACCGTAGATCGCACCGGCACGAATGAGGTATCAAACGATGCGGCTCGATCTGACTCGGTGCGGCATTATTTTTCTAAGAATTCCCAGTTACCATGGCGACGCTATTCCCAAAAAACTCCCAAATAAAGTCCCATAGGAATGAATGGGAATCCGAAAGAGATCAACTCCAATCAAGCACCTTTTTCAAAGACACGCTGCGCGCGCATACATTAACCGACCGATATGAAAATTAGCTCATTTTGTTGGAATTTTTGTCATCTTTAGCTCAGTGTCAAAAAAAATTTTAAGGAATGAAAGCTCTCCCCCCTGTGAGGGTTCAAAGACAGTGAGCAAAGGGGAAAAGTCGCCTATTTAGAGTGTGACTAATTAAGGCTTCAGTGACGGGAACCAAAAAATCTATTTCCAAAAGTTTCACTTCAACTCGTCACCATGGCCACAATCTTTGCTCACTAGACCTCAAATTCGCACATTTTGTAGCCACAAGCCTCTGCTTTCTGAAGAACTAAGTTTTATTTGGCTACGGTGTCATTTAGTACCTTTATTTTCACTTTAAGCGAGGAGAAGTCGGACTTTGACGCCTATCTCCTCCATGTTAATTTCGCCGTTTTTTCCCTCTTCATTTTCGATCAATCATAAGTTTTCAACCTGCTCTCATTTGGTCATTTTTCATCCGATTAAAAAACTGAGAACATGCTCGCGTTCCCCAAACCCTTGCCGTTCTAACGAGCCATTTCTGGAATCTGCATCTTCAACCGTTAAGTCGCGAGAGGCTTTTGTTTGAGGTGAGCGTAATCCTATACAAATCAATGGAGTGTTGGTGCGTGACGTCTCCTCACAACTTAAAATCAAATGTGTGTGCGTGAATGTGCATGTTTTGTAAAGGGCAGTGAGATACTGTTAATTATGGTAGATTCCACATTTCTTGACCGATTTCAATGGTTTGAATTTTAAACTGTTCAGCTCATTGAAATGTTACTTAAAATCAAATGTGTGTGCGTGAATGTGCATGTTTCTTAAAGGGGCAGTGAGATACTGTTAATTATGGTAGATTCCACATTTCTTGACCGATTTCAATGGTTTGAATTTTAAACTGTTCAGCTCATTGAAATGTTACTTAAAATCAAATGTGTGTGCGTGAATGTGCATGTTTCTTAAAGGGCCAGTAACATACTGTTGATTTTGGTTAACTTGCACATTTCTTGACCGATTTCAATGGTTTAAATTTTAAACTGTTCAGCTCATTGAAAAGAGTTAGCAGGCCCATTCAAAATTTCCGCGGGAATTTTTCTAGTTATGGGCCTGCTAAGCGGAGCAAGCAGCAGCGAAGCTGCTGCTTGCGGAGCAAGCAGGTACATATTACTATCCTAGAAAAAAGGGTTTAATATTATTCTTCTTATTTTTATATCATCTTCCAGCGACTTTTCCGCAAAAATAGGGCCCGAACCGTAGATCGCACCGGGACAAAAGAGGTATCAAACGATGCGGCTCGATCTGACTCGCTGCGCTATTATTTTTATAAGAATTCCCAGTTACCATGGCGACGCTATTCCCAAAAAACTCCCAAATAAAGTCCCATAGGAATGAATGGGAATCCGAAAGAGATCAACTCCAATCAAGCACCTTTTTCAAAGACACGCTGCGCGCGCATACATTAACCGACCGATATGAAAATTAGCTCATTTTGTTGGAATTTTTGTCATCTTTAGCTCAGTGTCAAAAAAAAAATTAAGGAATGAAAGCTCTCCCCCCTGTGCGGGTTCAAAGACAGTGAGCAAAGGGTGAAAGTCGCCTATTTAGAGTGTGACTAATTAAGGTCTGAGTGCTGGGAACCAAAAAATATATTTCCAAAAGTTTCACTTCAACTCGTCACCATGGCCACAATCTTTGCTCACTAGACATCAAATTCGCACATTTTGTAGCCACAAGCCTCTGCTTTCTGAAGAACTAAGTTTTATTTGGCTAAGGTGTCATTTAGTACCTTTATTTTCACTTTAAGCGAGGAGAAGTCGCACATTTTTGATCTCTTTTCAATGTAATTTTCGCCGTTTTTGCCTCTTCATTTTCGATCAATCATAAGTTTTCAACCTGCTCTCATTTGGTCATTTTTCATCCGATTAAAAAACTGAGAACATGCTCGCGTTCCCCAAACCCTTGCCGTTCTAACGAGCCATTTCTGGAATCTGCATCTTTAACCGTTAAGTCGCGAGAGGCTTTTGTTTGAGGTGAGCGTAATCCTATACAAATCAATGGAGTGTTGGTGCGTGACGTCTCCTCACAACTTAAAATCAAATGTGTGTGCGTGAATGTGCATGTTTTGTAAAGGGGCAGTGAGATGCTGTTAATTATGGTAGATTCCACATTTCTTGACCGATTTCAATGGTTTGAATTTTAAACTGTTCAGCTCATTGAAATGTTACTTAAAATCAAATGTGTGTGCGTGAATGTGCATGTTTCTTAAAGGGGCAGTAACATACTGTACATTATGGTTAACTTGCACATTTCTTGAGCGATTTCAATGGTTGAAAGTTTAAACTGTTCAGCTCATTGAAATGTTGGTTAAAATCAAATGTGTGTGCGTGAATGTGCATGTTTCTTAAAGGGACAGTAAGATACTTTATTTGATCTTGATTATGGGTAACTTCCAATATTTCTTGACCGATTTCAATGGTTTAAATTTTAAACTGTTCAGCTCATTGAAATGTTAGTTAAAATCAAATGTGTGTGCGTGAATGTGCATGTTTCTTAAAGGGGCAGTAATACTTTTAGTAGATTATGGTTAACTTGCACATTTCTTGAGCGATTTCAATGGTTTAAATGTTATTTTTATTGCGTGTTTCCACGCGAGTTAGCAGGCCCATTCAAAATTTCCGCGGGAATTTTTCTAGTTTTTCTTATTTTTTAATCTTCCACAGTTTTTTCCGCAAGAATGCAGCCCGTACCGTACATCGCACCGGGACAAATGAAGTATCAAACGATGCGGCTCGATCTGACTCGATGCGGCATTATTTTTCTAAGAATTCCCACTTACCATGGCGATGCTATTCCCAAAAAACTCCCAAATAAAAGTCCCATAGGAATGAATGGGAAAAGGAAAGACAAAATCACACATCAAGCACCTTTTTCAAAGACACGCTGCGCGCGCATACGTTAACCGATTGATATGAATTTTAGCTCATTTTGTTGGAATTTTTGTCATCTTTAACTCAGTGTCAAAAAAAAAATTAAGGAATGAAAGCTCTTCCCCCTGTGCGGGTTCAAAGACAGTGAGTGTAATCGCCACTCTGATACCCAATTAAGGCTTCAGTGACGGGAACCAAAAAATCTATTTCCAAAAGTTTCACTTCAACTCGTCACCATGGCCACAATCTTTGCTCACTAGACATCAAATTCGCACATTTTGTAGCCACAAGCCTCTGCTTTCTGAAGAACTAATTTTTATTTGGCTAAGGTGTCATTTAGTACCTTTATTTTCACTTTAAGCGAGGAGAAGTCGCACATTTTTGATCTCTTTTCAATGTAATTTTCGCCGTTTTTCCCTCTTCATTTTCGATCAATCATAAGTTTTCAACCTGCTCTCATTTGGTCATTTTTCATCCGATTAAAAAACTGAGAACATGCTCGCGTTCCCCAAACCCTTGCCGTTCTAACGAGCCATTTCTGGAATCTGCATCTTCAACCGTTAAGTCGCGAGAGGCTTTTGTTTGAGGTGAGCGTAATCCTATACAAATCAATGGAGTGTTGGTGCGTGACGTCTCCTCACAACTTAAAATCAAATGTGTGTGCGTGAATGTGCATGTTTTGTAAAGGGGCAGTGAGATACTGTTAATTATGGTAGATTCCACATTTCTTGACCGATTTCAATGGTTTGAATTTTAAACTGTTCAGCTCATTGAAATGTTACTTAAAATCAAATGTGTGTGCGTGAATGTGCATGTTTCTTAAAGGGGCAGTAACATACTGTTGATTATGGTAGATTCCACATTTCTTGACCGATTTCAATGGTTTAAATTTTAAACTGTTCAGCTCATTGAAATGTTACTTAAAATCAAATGTGTGTGCGTGAATGTGCATGTTTCTTAAAGGGGCAGTAACATACTGTTGATTTTGGTTAACTTGCACATTTCTTGACCGATTTCAATGGTTTAAATTTTAAACTGTTCAGCTCATTGAAATGTTGGTTAAAATCAAATGTGTGTGCGTGAATGTGCATATTTCTTAAAGGGACAGTAAGATACTTTATTTGATCTTGATTATGGTTAACTTGCACATTTCTTGACCGATTTCAATGGTTGAAAGTTTAAACTGTTCAGCTCATTGAAAAGAGTTAGCAGGCCCATTCAAAATTTCCGCGGGAATTTTTCTAGTTATGGGCCTGCTAAGCGGAGCAAGCAGCAGCGAAGCTGCTGCTTGCGGAGCAAGCAGGCACATATTACTATCCTAGAAAAGGGGTTTATTATTTTTCAACTTATTATATTATCTTCCACGGGTTTTTCCGCAAGAATGCGGCCCGTACCGTACATCGCACCGGGACAAATGAGGTATCAAACGATGCGGCTCGATCTGACTCGCTGCGGCATTATTTTTATAAGAATTCCCAGTTACCATGGCGATGCTATTCCCAAAAAACTCCCAAATAAAAGTCCCATAGGAATGAATGGGAAACCGAAAGACATCAACTCCAATTCAAGCACCTTTTTCCAAGACACGCTGCGCGCGCATACGTTAACCGATTGATATGAATTTTAGCTCATTTTGTTGGAATTTTTCCCATCTTTAGCTCAGTGTCAAAAAAAAAATTAAGGAATGAAAGCTCTTCCCCCTGTGCGGGTTCAAAGACAGTGAGTGTAATCGCCACTCTGATACCCAATTAAGCTTTCAGTGACGGGAACCAAAAAATCTATTTCCAAAACTTTCTCTTCAACTCGTCACCATGGCCACAATCTTTGCTCACTAGACATCAAATTCGCACATTTTGTAGCCACAAGCCTCTGCTTTCTGAAAAACTAAGTTTTATTTGGCTAAGGTGTCATTTAGTACCTTTATTTTCACTTTAAGCGAGGAGAAGTCGGACTTTGGCGCCTATCTCCTCCATGTTAATTCCGCCGTTTTTTCCCTCTTCATTTTCGATCAATCATAAGTTTTCAACCTGCTCTCATTTGGTCATTTTTCATCCGATTAAAAAACTGAGAACATGCTCGCGTTCCCCAAACCCTTGCCGTTCTAACGAGCCATTTCTGGAATCTGCATCTTCAACCGTTAAGTCGCGAGAGGCTTTTGTTTGAGGTGAGCGTAATCCTATACAAATCAATGGAGTGTTGGTGCGTGACGTCTCCTCACAACTTAAAATCAAATGTGTGTGCGTGAATGTGCATGTTTTGTAAAGGGGCAGTGAGATACTGTTAATTATGGTAGATTCCACATTTCTTGACCGATTTCAATGGTTTGAATTTTAAACTGTTCAGCTCATTGAAATGTTACTTAAAATCAAATGTGTGTGCGTGAATGTGCATGTTTCTTAAAGGGGCAGTAACATACTGTTGATTATGGTTAACTTTTACATTTCTTGAGCGATTTCAATGGTTTAAATTTTAAACTGTTCAGCTCATTGAAATGTTGGTTAAAATCAAATGTGTGTGCGTGAATGTGCATATTTCTTAAAGGGACAGTAAGATACTTTATTTGATCTTGATTATGGTTAACTTGCACATTTCTTGACCGATTTCAATGGTTGAAAGTTTAAACTGTTCAGCTCATTGAAAAGAGTTAGCAGGCCCATTCAAAATTTCCGCGGGAATTTTTCTAGTTTTTTTTTTTATATTATCTTCCACCGACTTTTCCGCAAGAATAGGGCCCGTACCGTAGATCGCACCGCGACAAATAAGGTATCAAACGATGCGGCTCGATCTGACTCGCTGCGCTATTATTTTTATAAGAATTCCCATTTACCATGGCGACACAATTCCCCAAAATGTCCCCCAAAAAGTCCCATAGGAATGAATGGGAATCCGAAAATGATCACATCAAATCAAGCACCTTTTTCCAAGACACGCTGCGCGCGCATACGTTAACCGACCGATATGAATTTTAGCTCATTTTGTTGGAATTTTTGTCATCTTTAGCTCAGTGTCAAAAAAAAAATTAAGGAATGAAAGCTCTCCCCCCTGTGCGGGTTCAAAGACAGTGAGCAAAGGGGTGAAAGTCGCCTTTCTTGCATCAGTTAGAGCGTGACTAATTAAGGTCTGAGTGCTGGGAACCAAAAAATATATTTCCAAAAGTTTCACTTCAACTCGTCACCATGGCCACAATCTTTGCTCACTAGACATCAAATTCGCACATTTTGTAGCCACAAGCCTCTGCTTTCTGAAGAACTAAGTTTTATTTGGCTAAGGTGTCATTTAGTACCTTTATTTTCACTTTAAGCGAGGAGAAGTCGCACATTTTTGATCTCTTTTCAATGTAATTTTCGCCGTTTTTGCCTCTTCATTTTCGATCAATCATAAGTTTTCAACCTGCTCTCATTTGGTCATTTTTCATCCGATTAAAAAACTGAGAACATGCTCGCGTTCCCCAAACCCTTGCCGTTCTAACGAGCCATTTCTGGAATCTGCATCTTCAACCGTTAAGTCGCGAGAGGCTTTTGTTTGAGGTGAGCGTAATCCTATACAAATCAATGGAGTGTTGGTGCGTGACGTCTCCTCACAACTTAAAATC
This sequence comes from Leptonotus elevatus, assembly GCF_054856555.1. NCBI lineage: Eukaryota > Metazoa > Chordata > Actinopteri > Syngnathiformes > Syngnathidae > Leptonotus > Leptonotus elevatus. The sequence goes on along the minus strand of NC_141260.1, from coordinate 6,507,393 downwards.
AAATGTGTGTGCGTGAATGTGCATGTTTTGTAAAGGGGCAGTGAGATGCTGTTAATTATGGTAGATTCCACATTTCTTGACCGATTTCAATGGTTTGAATTTTAAACTGTTCAGCTCATTGAAATGTTACTTAAAATCAAATGTGTGTGCGTGAATGTGCATGTTTCTTAAAGGGGCAGTAAGATACTTTATTTGATCTTGATTATGGTTAACTTTTACATTTCTTGAGCGATTTCAATGCTTTAAATTTTAAACTGTTCAGCTCATTGAAATGTTGGTTAAAATCAAATGTGTGTGCGTGAATGTGCATGTTTCTTAAAGGGACAGTAAAATATTTTATTTGATCTTGATTATGGTTAACTTTTACATTTCTTGAGCGATTTCAATGGTTTAAATTTTAAACTGTTCAGCTCATTGAAATGTTAGTTAAAATCAAATGTGTGTGCGTGAATGTGCATGTTTCTTAAAGGGGCAGTAATACTTTTAGTTGATTATAACTTCCACATTTCTTGAGCGATTTCAACGGTTGAAATTTTAAACTGCTCATTGAAAAGAGTTGCAAGAGTTAGCAGGCCCATTCAAAATTTCCGCGGGAATTTTTCTAGTTATGGGCCTGCTAAGCGGAGCAAGCAGCAGCGAAGCTGCTGCTTGCGGAGCAAGCAGGCACATATTACTATCCTAGAAAAGGGGTTTATTATGGGCCTGCTAAGCGGAGCAAGCAGCAGCGAAGCTGCTGCTTGCGGAGCAAGCAGGCACATATTACTATCCTAGAAAAAAGGGTTTAATATTTTTCTTATTATGGGCCTGCTAAGCGGAGCAAGCAGCAGCAAAGCTGCTGCTTGCGGAGCAAGCAGGCACATATTACTATCCTAGAAAAAAGGGTTTATTATTTTTTATTATTCCACGACTTTTCCGCAAAAATGCGGCCCGAACCGTAGATCGCACCGGGACAAATGAGGTATCAAACGATGCGGCTCGCTCTGACTCGCTGCGCTATTATTTTTATAAGAATTCCCAGTTACCATGGCGACGCTATTCCCAAAAAACTCCCCCAAAAAATCCCATAGGAATGAATGGGAAACCGGAAGACATCAACTCCAATCAAGCACCTTTTTCCAAGACACGCTGCGCGCGCATACGTTAACCGACCGATATGAATTTTAGCTCATTTTGTTGGAATTTTTGTCATCTTTAGCTCTGTGTCAAAAAAAAAATTAAGGAATGAAAGCTCTCCCCCCTGTGCGGGTTCAAAGACAGTGAGTGAAATATCCTTTATCCCATGTGTGTGTATTGCATGAGCTAGAGCGGACCAATTAAGAAACAGAGTGAAGACAGAGAAAAAAATTGATTTCAAGTTTCACTTCAACTCGTCACCATGGCCACAATCTTTGCTCACTAGACATCAAATTCGCACATTTTGTAGCCACAAGCCTCTGCTTTCTGAAAAACTAAGTTTTATTTGGCTAAGGTGTCATTTAGTACCTTTATTTTCACTTTAAGCGAGGAGAAGTCGCACATTTTTGATCTCTTTTCAATGTAATTTTCGCCCTTTTTGCCTCTTCATTTTCGATCAATCATAAGTTTTCAACCTGCTCTCATTTGGTCATTTTTCATCCGATTAAAAAACTGAGAACATGCTCGCGTTCCCCAAACCCTTGCCGTTCTAACGAGCCATTTCTGGAATCTGCATCTTCAACCGTTAAGTCGCGAGAGGCTTTTGTTTGAGGTGAGCGTAATCCTATACAAATCAATGGAGTGTTGGTGCGTGACGTCTCCTCACAACTTAAAATCAAATGTGTGTGCGTGAATGTGCATGTTTTGTAAAGGGGCAGTGAGATACTGTTAATTATGGTAGATTCCACATTTCTTGACCGATTTCAATGGTTTGAATTTTAAACTGTTCAGCTCATTGAAATGTTACTTAAAATCAAATGTGTGTGCGTGAATGTGCATATTTCTTAAAGGGACAGTAAGATACTTCATTTGATCTTGATTATGGTTAACTTCCACATTTCTTGACCGATTTCAATGGTTGAAATTTTAAACTGTTCGTCTCATTGAAATGTTAGTTAAAATCAAATGTGTGTGCGTGAATGTGCATGTTTCTTAAAGGGGCAGTAATACTTTTAGTAGATTATGGTTAACTTTTACATTTCTTGAGCGATTTCAATGGTTTAAATTTTAAACTGTTCAGCTCATTGAAATGTTGGTTAAAATCAAATGTGTGTGCGTGAATGTGCATGTTTCTTAAAGGGGCAGTAATACTTTTAGTAGATTATAACTTCCACATTTCTTGAGCGATTTCAACGGTTGAAATTTTAAACTGCTCAGCTCATTGAAAAGAGTTGCAAGAGTTAGCAGGCCCATTCAAAATTTCCGCGGGAATTTTTCTAGTTTTTATATCATCTTCCAGCGACTTTTCCGCAAAAATAGGGCCCGAACCGTAGATCGCACCGGGACAAAAGAGGTATCAAACGATGCGGCTCGATCTGACTCGCTGCGCTATTATTTTTATAAGAATTCCCAGTTACCATGGCGACGCTATTCCCAAAAAACTCCCAAATAAAGTCCCATAGGAATGAATGGGAATCCGAAAGAGATCAACTCCAATCAAGCACCTTTTTCAAAGACACGCTGCGCGCGCATACATTAACCGACCGATATGAAAATTAGCTCATTTTGTTGGAATTTTTGTCATCTTTAGCTCAGTGTCAAAAAAAAAATTAAGGAATGAAAGCTCTCCCCCCTGTGCGGGTTCAAAGACAGTGAGCAAAGGGTGAAAGTCGCCTATTTAGAGTGTGACTAATTAAGGTCTGAGTGCTGGGAACCAAAAAATATATTTCCAAAAGTTTCACTTCAACTCGTCACCATGGCCACAATCTTTGCTCACTAGACATCAAATTCGCACATTTTGTAGCCACAAGCCTCTGCTTTCTGACAAACTAAGTTTTATTTGGCTACGGTGTCATTTAGTACCTTTATTTTCACTTTAAACGAGGAGAAGTCGCACAATTTTGATCTCTTTTCAATGTAATTTTCGCCGTTTTTCCCTCTTCATTTTCGATCAATCATAAGTTTTCAACCTGCTCTCATTTGGTCATTTTTCATCCGATTAAAAAACTGAGAACATGCTCGCGTTCCCCAAACCCTTGCCGTTCTAACGAGCCATTTCTGGAATCTGCATCTTCAACCGTTAAGTCGCTAGAGGCTTTTGTTTGAGGTGAGCGTAATCCTATACAAATCAATGGAGTGTTGGTGCGTGACGTCTCCTCACAACTTAAAATCAAATGTGTGTGCGTGAATGTGCATGTTTTGTAAAGGGGCAGTGAGATACTGTTAATTATGGTAGATTCCACATTTCTTGACCGATTTCAATGGTTTGAATTTTAAACTGTTCAGCTCATTGAAATGTTACTTAAAATCAAATGTGTGTGCGTGAATGTGCATGTTTCTTAAAGGGGCAGTAACATACTGTGGATTATGGTTAACTTTTACATTTCTTGAGCGATTTCAATGGTTTAAATTTTAAACTGTTCAGCTCATTGAAATGTTGGTTAAAATCAAATGTGTGTGCGTGAATGTGCATGTTTCTTAAAGGGGCAGTAATACTTTTAGTAGATTATGGTTAACTTGCACATTTCTTGACCGATTTCAATGGTTGAAAGTTTAAACTGTTCAGCTCATTGAAAAGAGTTAGCAGGCCCATTCAAAATTTCCGCGGGAATTTTTCTAGTTATTTTTCTTCTTATTTTTTAATCTTCCGCGTTTTTTCTGCTAAAATGCGGCCCGTACCGTAGATCGCACCGGGACAAATGAGGTATCAAACGATGCGGCTCGATCTGACTCGGTGCGCTATTATTTTTATAAGAATTCCCAGTTACCATGGCGACGCTATTCCCAAAAAACTCCCAAATAAAAGTCCCATAGGAATGAATGGGAAAAGGAAAGACAAAATCACACATCAAGCACCTTTTTCAAAGAGACGCTGCGCGCGCATACGTTAACCGATTGATATGAAAATTAGCTCATTTTGTTGGAATTTTTGTCATCTTTAACTCAGTGTCAAAAAAAAAATTAAGGAATGAAAGCTCTTCCCCCTGTGCGGGTTCAAAGACAGTGAGTGTAATCGCCACTCTGATACCCAATTAAGGCTTCAGTGACGGGAACCAAAAAATCTATTTCCAAAAGTTTCACTTCAACTCGTCACCATGGCCACAATCTTTGCTCACTAGACATCAAATTCGCACATTTTGTAGCCACAAGCCTCTGCTTTCTGAAGAACTAAGTTTTATTTGGCTAAGGTGTCATTTAGTACCTTTATTTTCACTTTAAGCGAGGAGAAGTCGCACATTTTTGATCTCTTTTCAATGTAATTTTCGCCCTTTTTCCCTCTTCATTTTCGATCAATCATAAGTTTTCAACCTGCTCTCATTTGGTCATTTTTCATCCGATTAAAAAACTGAGAACATGCTCGCGTTCCCCAAACCCTTGCCGTTCTAACGAGCCATTTCTGGAATCTGCATCTTCAACCGTTAAGTCGCGAGAGGCTTTTGTTTGAGGTGAGCGTAATCCTATACAAATCAATGGAGTGTTGGTGCGTGACGTCTCCTCACAACTTAAAATCAAATGTGTGTGCGTGAATGTGCATGTTTTGTAAAGGGGCAGTGAGATACTGTTAATTATGGTAGATTCCACATTTCTTGACCGATTTCAATGGTTTGAATTTTAAACTGTTCAGCTCATTGAAATGTTACTTAAAATCAAATGTGTGTGCGTGAATGTGCATGTTTCTTAAAGGGGCAGTAACATACTGTGGATTATGGTTAACTTTTACATTTCTTGAGCGATTTCAATGGTTTAAATTTTAAACTGTTCAGCTCATTGAAATGTTGGTTAAAATCAAATGTGTGTGCGTGAATGTGCATGTTTCTTAAAGGGGCAGTAATACTTTTAGTAGATTATGGTTAACTTGCACATTTCTTGACCGATTTCAATGGTTGAAAGTTTAAACTGTTCAGCTCATTGAAAAGAGTTAGCAGGCCCATTCAAAATTTCCGCGGGAATTTTTCTAGTTATTTTTTTTATATTTTATTCCACGATTTTTCCGCAAAAATGCGGCCCGTACCGTAGATCGCACCGGCACGAATGAGGTATCAAACGATGCGGCTCGATCTGACTCGGTGCGGCATTATTTTTCTAAGAATTCCCAGTTACCATGGCGACGCTATTCCCAAAAAACTCCCAAATAAAGTCCCATAGGAATGAATGGGAATCCGAAAGAGATCAACTCCAATCAAGCACCTTTTTCAAAGACACGCTGCGCGCGCATACATTAACCGACCGATATGAAAATTAGCTCATTTTGTTGGAATTTTTGTCATCTTTAGCTCAGTGTCAAAAAAAAATTTAAGGAATGAAAGCTCTTCCCCCTGTGAGGGTTCAAAGACAGTGAGCAAAGGGGAAAAGTCGCCTATTTAGAGTGTGACTAATTAAGGCTTCAGTGACGGGAACCAAAAAATCTATTTCCAAAAGTTTCACTTCAACTCGTCACCATGGCCACAATCTTTGCTCACTAGACCTCAAATTCGCACATTTTGTAGCCACAAGCCTCTGCTTTCTGAAGAACTAAGTTTTATTTGGCTACGGTGTCATTTAGTACCTTTATTTTCACTTTAAGCGAGGAGAAGTCGGACTTTGACGCCTATCTCCTCCATGTTAATTTCGCCGTTTTTCCCTCTTCATTTTCGATCAATCATAAGTTTTCAACCTGCTCTCATTTGGTCATTTTTCATCCGATTAAAAAACTGAGAACATGCTCGCGTTCCCCAAACCCTTGCCGTTCTAACGAGCCATTTCTGGAATCTGCATCTTCAACCGTTAAGTCGCGAGAGGCTTTTGTTTGAGGTGAGCGTAATCCTATACAAATCAATGGAGTGTTGGTGCGTGACGTCTCCTCACAACTTCAAATCAAATGTGTGTGCGTGAATGTGCATGTTTTGTAAAGGGGCAGTGAGATACTGTTAATTATGGTAGATTCCACATTTCTTGACCGATTTCAATGGTTTGAATTTTAAACTGTTCAGCTCATTGAAATGTTACTTAAAATCAAATGTGTGTGCGTGAATGTGCATGTTTCTTAAAGGGGCAGTAACATACTGTTGATTTTGGTTAACTTCCACATTTCTTGAGCGATTTCAATGGTTTAAATTTTAAACTGTTCAGCTCATTGAAATGTTAGTTAAAATCAAATGTATGTGCGTGAATGTGCATGTTTCTTAAAGGGGCAGTAATACTTTTAGTTGATTATAACTTCCACATTTCTTGAGCGATTTCAACGGTTGAAATTTTAAACTGCTCATTGAAAAGAGTTGCAAGAGTTAGCAGGCCCATTCAAAATTTCCGCGGGAATTTTTCTAGTTATGGGCCTGCTAAGCGGAGCAAGCAGCAGCGAAGCTGCTGCTTGCGGAGCAAGCAGGCACATATTACTATCCTAGAAAAAGGGTTTATTATGGGCCTGCTAAGCGGAGCAAGCAGCAGCGAAGCTGCTGCTTGCGGAGCAAGCAGGCACATATTACTATCCTAGAAAAAAGGGTTTAATATTATTCTTCTTATTTTTATATCATCTTCCAGCGACTTTTCCGCAAAAATAGGGCCCGAACCGTAGATCGCACCGGGACAAAAGAGGTATCAAACGATGCGGCTCGATCTGACTCGCTGCGCTATTATTTTTATAAGAATTCCCAGTTACCATGGCGACGCTATTCCCAAAAAACTCCCAAATAAAGTCCCATAGGAATGAATGGGAATCCGAAAGAGATCAACTCCAATCAAGCACCTTTTTCAAAGACACGCTGCGCGCGCATACATTAACCGACCGATATGAAAATTAGCTCATTTTGTTGGAATTTTTGTCATCTTTAGCTCAGTGTCAAAAAAAAATTTAAGGAATGAAAGCTCTCCCCCCTGTGAGGGTTCAAAGACAGTGAGCAAAGGGGAAAAGTCGCCTATTTAGAGTGTGACTAATTAAGGCTTCAGTGACGGGAACCAAAAAATCTATTTCCAAAAGTTTCACTTCAACTCGTCACCATGGCCACAATCTTTGCTCACTAGACATCAAATTCGCACATTTTGTAGCCACAAGCCTCTGCTTTCTGAAGAACTAAGTTTTATTTGGCTACGGTGTCATTTAGTACCTTTATTTTCACTTTAAGCGAGGAGAAGTCGGACTTTGACGCCTATCTCCTCCATGTTAATTTCGCCGTTTTTTCCCTCTTCATTTTCGATCAATCATAAGTTTTCAACCTGCTCTCATTTGGTCATTTTTCATCCGATTAAAAAACTGAGAACATGCTCGCGTTCCCCAAACCCTTGCCGTTCTAACGAGCCATTTCTGGAATCTGCATCTTCAACCGTTAAGTCGTGAGAGGCTTTTGTTTGAGGTGAGCGTAATCCTATACAAATCAATGGAGTGTTGGTGTGTGACGTCTCCTCACAACTTAAAATCAAATGTGTGTGCGTGAATGTGCATGTTTTGTAAAGGGGCAGTGAGATACTGTTAATTATGGTAGATTCCACATTTCTTGACCGATTTCAATGGTTTGAATTTTAAACTGTTCAGCTCATTGAAATGTTAGTTAAAATCAAATGTGTGTGCGTGAATGTGCATGTTTCTTAAAGGGGCAGTAACATACTGTTGATTTTGGTTAACTTCCACATTTCTTGACCGATTTCAATGGTTGAAAGTTTAAACTGTTCAGCTCATTGAAATGTTACTTAAAATCAAATGCGTGTGCGTGAATGTGCATGTTTCTTAAAGGGGCAGTAACATACTGTTGATTATGGTTAACTTTTACATTTCTTGAGCGATTTCAATGGTTTAAATTTTAAACTGTTCAGCTCATTGAAATGTTGGTTAAAATCAAATGTGTGTGCGTGAATGTGCATATTTCTTAAAGGGACAGTAAGATACTTTATTTGATCTTGATTATGGTTAACTTGCACATTTCTTGAGCGATTTCAATGGTTGAAAGTTTAAACTGTTCAGCTCATTGAAAAGAGTTAGCAGGCCCATTCAAAATTTCCGCGGGAATTTTTCTAGTTATGGGCCTGCTAAGCGGAGCAAGCAGCAGCGAAGCTGCTGCTTGCGGAGCAAGCAGGCACATATTACTATCCTAGAAAAAAGGGTTTATTGTTGCGTTTATTATGGGCCTGCTAAGCGGAGCAAGCAGCAGCGAAGCTGCTGCTTGCGGAGCAAGCAGGCACATATTACTATCCACCCTAGAAAAGGGTTTATTTTTATTATTTTTTTTATATTTTATTCCACGATTTTTCCGCAAAAATGCGGCCCGTACCGTAGATCGCACCGGCACGAATGAGGTATCAAACGATGCGGCTCGATCTGACTCGGTGCGGCATTATTTTTCTAAGAATTCCCAGTTACCATGGCGACGCTATTCCCAAAAAACTCCCAAATAAAGTCCCATAGGAATGAATGGGAATCCGAAAGAGATCAACTCCAATCAAGCACCTTTTTCAAAGACACGCTGCGCGCGCATACATTAACCGACCGATATGAAAATTAGCTCATTTTGTTGGAATTTTTGTCATCTTTAGCTCAGTGTCAAAAAAAATTTTAAGGAATGAAAGCTCTCCCCCCTGTGAGGGTTCAAAGACAGTGAGCAAAGGGGAAAAGTCGCCTATTTAGAGTGTGACTAATTAAGGCTTCAGTGACGGGAACCAAAAAATCTATTTCCAAAAGTTTCACTTCAACTCGTCACCATGGCCACAATCTTTGCTCACTAGACCTCAAATTCGCACATTTTGTAGCCACAAGCCTCTGCTTTCTGAAGAACTAAGTTTTATTTGGCTACGGTGTCATTTAGTACCTTTATTTTCACTTTAAGCGAGGAGAAGTCGGACTTTGACGCCTATCTCCTCCATGTTAATTTCGCCGTTTTTTCCCTCTTCATTTTCGATCAATCATAAGTTTTCAACCTGCTCTCATTTGGTCATTTTTCATCCGATTAAAAAACTGAGAACATGCTCGCGTTCCCCAAACCCTTGCCGTTCTAACGAGCCATTTCTGGAATCTGCATCTTCAACCGTTAAGTCGCGAGAGGCTTTTGTTTGAGGTGAGCGTAATCCTATACAAATCAATGGAGTGTTGGTGCGTGACGTCTCCTCACAACTTAAAATCAAATGTGTGTGCGTGAATGTGCATGTTTTGTAAAGGGCAGTGAGATACTGTTAATTATGGTAGATTCCACATTTCTTGACCGATTTCAATGGTTTGAATTTTAAACTGTTCAGCTCATTGAAATGTTACTTAAAATCAAATGTGTGTGCGTGAATGTGCATGTTTCTTAAAGGGGCAGTGAGATACTGTTAATTATGGTAGATTCCACATTTCTTGACCGATTTCAATGGTTTGAATTTTAAACTGTTCAGCTCATTGAAATGTTACTTAAAATCAAATGTGTGTGCGTGAATGTGCATGTTTCTTAAAGGGCCAGTAACATACTGTTGATTTTGGTTAACTTGCACATTTCTTGACCGATTTCAATGGTTTAAATTTTAAACTGTTCAGCTCATTGAAAAGAGTTAGCAGGCCCATTCAAAATTTCCGCGGGAATTTTTCTAGTTATTATATCATCTTCCACGATTTTTCCGCAAGAATGCGGCCCGTACCGTAGATCGCACCGGCACGAATGAGGTATCAAACGATGCGGCTCGATCTGACTCGGTGCGGCATTATTTTTCTAAGAATTCCCAGTTACCATGGCGACGCTATTCCCAAAAAACTCCCAAATAAAAGTCCCATAGGAATGAATGGGAAAAGGAAAGACAAAATCACACATCAAGCACCTTTTTCAAAGAGATGCTGCGCGCGCATACGTTAACCGATTGATATGAATTTTAGCTCATTTTGTTGGAATTTTTCCCATCTTTAGCTCAGTGTCAAAAAAAAAATTAAGGAATGAAAGCTCTTCCCCCTGTGCGGGTTCAAAGACAGTGAGTGTAATCGCCACTCTGATACCCAATTAAGCTTTCAGTGACGGGAACCAAAAAATCTATTTCCAAAAGTTTCACTTCAACTCGTCACCATGGCCACAATCTTTGCTCACTAGACATCAAATTCGCACATTTTGTAGCCACAAGCCTCTGCTTTCTGAAGAACTAAGTTTTATTTGGCTAAGGTGTCATTTAGTACCTTTATTTTCACTTTAAGCGAGGAGAAGTCGCACATTTTTGATCTCTTTTCAATGTAATTTTCGCCCTTTTTGCCTCTTCATTTTCGATCAATCATAAGTTTTCAACCTGCTCTCATTTGGTCATTTTTCATCCGATTAAAAAACTGAGAACATGCTCGCGTTCCCCAAACCCTTGCCGTTCTAACGAGCCATTTCTGGAATCTGCATCTTCAACCGTTAAGTCGCGAGAGGCTTTTGTTTGAGGTGAGCGTAATCCTATACAAATCAATGGAGTGTTGGTGCGTGACGTCTCCTCACAACTTAAAATCAAATGTGTGTGCGTGAATGTGCATGTTTTGTAAAGGGGCAGTGAGATGCTGTTAATTATGGTAGATTCCACATTTCTTGACCGATTTCAATGGTTTGAATTTTAAACTGTTCAGCTCATTGAAATGTTGGTTAAAATCAAATGTGTGTGCGTGAATGTGCATGTTTCTTAAAGGGGCAGTAACATAGTGTTGATTTTGGTTAACTTGCACATTTCTTGACCGATTTCAATGGTTGAAATTTTAAACTGTTCAGCTCATTGAAATGTTGGTTAAAATCAAATGTGTGTGCGTGAATGTGCATCTTTCTTAAAGGGACAGTAAGATACTTTATTTGATCTTGATTATGGTTAACTTGCACATTTCTTGAGCGATTTCAATGGTTGAAAGTTTAAACTGTTCAGCTCATTGAAAAGAGTTAGCAGGCCCATTCAAAATTTCCGCGGGAATTTTTCTAGTATTATTTTTATATTATCTTCCAGCGACTTTTCCGCAAAAATAGGGCCCGAACCGTAGATCGCACCGGGACAAAAGAGGTATCAAACGATGCGGCTCGCTCTGACTCGCTGCGCTATTATTTTTATAAGAATTCCCAGTTACCATGGCGACGCTATTCCCAAAAAACTCCCAAATAAAGTCCCATAGGAATGAATGGGAATCCGAAAGAGATCAACTCCAATCAAGCACCTTTTTCAAAGACACGCTGCGCGCGCATACGTTAACCGACCGATATGAAAATTAGCTCATTTTGTTGGAATTTTTGTCATCTTTAGCTCAGTGTCAAAAAAAAAATTAAGGAATGAAAGCTCTCCCCCCTGTGCGGGTTCAAAGACAGTGAGCAAAGGGGTAAAAGTCGCCTTTCTTGCATCAGTTAGAGCGTGACTAATTAAGGTCTGAGTGGTGGGAACCAAAAAATATATTTCCAAAAGTTTCACTTCAACTCGTCACCATGGCCACAATCTTTGCTCACTAGACATCAAATTCGCACATTTTGTAGCCACAAGCCTCTGCTTTCTGAAGAACTAAGTTTTATTTGGCTAAGGTGTCATTTAGTACCTTTATTTTCACTTTAAGCGAGGAGAAGTCGCACATTTTTGATCTCTTTTCAATGTAATTTTCGCCGTTTTTGCCTCTTCATTTTCGATCAATCATAAGTTTTCAACCTGCTCTCATTTGGTCATTTTTCATCCGATTAAAAAACTGAGAACATGCTCGCGTTCCCCAAACCCTTGCCGTTCTAACGAGCCATTTCTGGAATCTGCATCTTCAACCGTTAAGTCGCGAGAGGCTTTTGTTTGAGGTGAGCGTAATCCTATACAAATCAATGGAGTGTTGGTGCGTGACGTCTCCTCACAACTTAAAATCAAATGTGTGTGCGTGAATGTGCATGTTTTGTAAAGGGGCAGTGAGATACTGTTAATTATGGTAGATTCCACATTTCTTGACCGATTTCAATGGTTTGAATTTTAAACTGTTCAGCTCATTGAAATGTTACTTAAAATCAAATGTGTGTGCGTGAATGTGCATGTTTCTTAAAGGGGCAGTAACATTCTGTTGATTATGGTAGATTCCACATTTCTTGACCGATTTCAATGGTTTAAATTTTAAACTGTTCAGCTCATTGAAATGTTACTTAAAATCAAATGTGTGTGCGTGAATGTGCATGTTTTGTAAAGGGGCAGTAAGATACTTTTAGTTGATGTTGATTATGGTGAACTTCCACATTTCTTGACTGATTTCAATGGTTGAAATTTTAAACTGTTCAGCTCATTGAAATGTTAGTTAAAATCAAATGTGTGTGCGTGAATGTGCATGTTTCTTAAAGGGGCAGTAATACTTTTAGTAGATTATGGTTAACTTCCACATTTCTTGAGCGATTTCAATGGTTGAAAGTTTAAACTGTTCAGCTCATTGAAAAGAGTTAGCAGGCCCATTCAAAATTTCCGCGGGAATTTTTCTAGTTATGGGCCTGCTAAGCGGAGCAAGCAGCAGCGAAGCTGCTGCTTGCGGAGCAAGCAGGCACATATTACTATCCTAGAAAAAAGTGTATATTATTATTTTTTATTATTCCACGACTTTTCCGCTAAAATGCGGCCCGAACCGTAGATCGCACCGGGACAAATGAGGTATCAAACGATGCGGCTCGCTCTGACTCGCTGCGCTATTATTTTTATAAGAATTCCCAGTTACCATGGCGACGCTATTCCCAAAAAACTCCCAAATAAAAGTCCCATAGGAATGAATGGGAAAAGGAAAGACAAAATCACACATCAAGCACCTTTTTCAAAGAGACGCTGCGCGTGCATACGTTAACCGATTGATATGAATTTTAGCTCATTTTGTTGGAATTTTTCCCATCTTTAGCTCAGTGTCAAAAAAAATATTAAGGAATGAAAGCTCTTCCCCCTGTGCGGGTTCAAAGACAGTGAGTGTAATCGCCACTCTGATATGCAATTAAGGCTTCAGTGACGGGAACCAAAAAATCTTATTTCCAAAAGTTTCACTTCAACTCGTCACCATGGCCACAATCTTTGCTCACTAGACCTCAAATTCGCACATTTTGTAGCCACAAGCCTCTGCTTTCTGAAAAACTAAGTTTTATTTGGCTAAGGTGTCATTTAGTACCTTTATTTTCACTTTAAGCGAGGAGAAGTCGGACTTTGGCGCCTATCTCCTCCATGTTAATTTCGCCGTTTTTTCCCTCTTCATTTTCGATCAATCATAAGTTTTCAACCTGCTCTCATTTGGTCATTTTTCATCCGATTAAAAAACTGAGAACATGCTCGCGTTCCCCAAACCCTTGCCGTTCTAACGAGCCATTTCTGGAATCTGCATCTTCAACCGTTAAGTCGCGAGAGGCTTTTGTTTGAGGTGAGCGTAATCCTATACAAATCAATGGAGTGTTGGTGCGTGACGTCTCCTCACAACTTAAAATCAAATGTGTGTGCGTGAATGTGCATGTTTTGTAAAGGGGCAGTGAGATACTGTTGATTCTGGTAGATTCCACATTTCTTGACCGATTTCAATGGTTGAAATTTTAAACTGTTCAGCTCATTGAAATGTTACTTAAAATCAAATGTGTGTGCGTGAATGTGCATGTTTCTTAAAGGGGCAGTAACATACTGTTGATTATGGTAGATTCCACATTTCTTGACCGATTTCAATGGTTTAAATTTTAAACTGTTCAGCTCATTGAAATGTTACTTAAAATCAAATGTGTGTGCGTGAATGTGCATGTTTCTTAAAGGGCCAGTAACATACTGTTGATTTTGGTTAACTTGCACATTTCTTGAGCGATTTCAATGGTTGAAATTTTAAACTGTTCAGCTCATTGAAATGTTAGTTAAAATCAAATGTATGTGCGTGAATGTGCATGTTTCTTAAAGGGACAGTAAGATACTTTATTTGATCTTGATTATGGTTAACTTTTGCATTTCTTGAGCGATTTCAATGGTTGAAATTTTAAACTGTTCAGCTCATTGAAATGTTAGTGAAAATCAAATGTGTGTGCGTGAATGTGCATGTTTCTTAAAGGGGCAGTAACATACTGTTGATTTTGGTTAACTTGCACATTTCTTGACCGATTTCAATGGTTGAAAGTTTAAACTGTTCAGCTCATTGAAAAGAGTTAGCAGGCCCATTCAAAATTTCCGCGGGAATTTTTCTAGTTATGGGCCTGCTAAGCGGAGCAAGCAGCAGCGAAGCTGCTGCTTGCGGAGCAAGCAGGCACATATTACTATCCACCCAGGAAAAGTGTATATTATTATTTTTTATTATTCCACGACTTTTCCGCTAAAATGCGGCCCGAACCGTAGATCGCACCGGGACAAATGAGGTATCAAACGATGCGGCTCGCTCTGACTCGCTGCGCTATTATTTTTATAAGAATTCCCAGTTACCATGGCGACGCTATTCCCAAAAAACTCCCAAATAAAAGTCCCATAGGAATGAATGGGAAAAGGAAAGACAAAATCACACATCAAGCACCTTTTTCAAAGAGACGCTGCGCGTGCATACGTTAACCGATTGATATGAATTTTAGCTCATTTTGTTGGAATTTTTCCCATCTTTAGCTCAGTGTCAAAAAAAATATTAAGGAATGAAAGCTCTTCCCCCTGTGCGGGTTCAAAGACAGTGAGTGTAATCGCCACTCTGATATGCAATTAAGGCTTCAGTGACGGGAACCAAAAAAATCTATTTCCAAAAGTTTCACTTCAACTCGTCACCATGGCCACAATCTTTGCTCACTAGACATCAAATTCACACATTTTGTAGCCACAAGCCTCTGCTTTCTGAAAAACTAAGTTTTATTTGGCTAAGGTGTCAATTAGTACCTTTATTTTCACTTTAAGCGAGGAGAAGTCGGACTTTGGCGCCTATCTCCTCCATGTTAATTTCGCCGTTTTTTCCCTCTTCATTTTCGATCAATCATAAGTTTTCAACCTGCTCTCATTTGGTCATTTTTCATCCGATTAAAAAACTGAGAACATGCTCGCGTTCCCCAAACCCTTGCCGTTCTAACGAGCCATTTCTGGAATCTGCATCTTCAACCGTTAAGTCGCGAGAGGCTTTTGTTTGAGGTGAGCGTAATCCTATACAAATCAATGGAGTGTTGGTGCGTGACGTCTCCTCACAACTTAAAATCAAATGTGTGTGCGTGAATGTGCATGTTTTGTAAAGGGGCAGTGAGATACTGTTAATTATGGTAGATTCCACATTTCTTGACCGATTTCAATGGTTTGAATTTTAAACTGTTCAGCTCATTGAAATGTTACTTAAAATCAAATGTGTGTGCGTGAATGTGCATGTTTCTTAAAGGGGCAGTGAGATACTGTTAATTATGGTAGATTCCACATTTCTTGACCGATTTCAATGGTTTGAATTTTAAACTGTTCAGCTCATTGAAATGTTACTTAAAATCAAATGTGTGTGCGTGAATGTGCATGTTTCTTAAAGGGGCAGTAACATACTGTTGATTTTGGTTAACTTGCACATTTCTTGACCGATTTCAATGGTTTAAATTTTAAACTGTTCAGCTCATTGAAAAGAGTTAGCAGGCCCATTCAAAATTTCCGCGGGAATTTTTCTAGTTTTTTTTCTTATTTTTTAATCTTCCGCGTTTTTTCTGCTAAAATGCGGCCCGTACCGTAGATCGCACCGGGACAAATGAGGTATCAAACGATGCGGCTCGATCTGACTCGGTGCGCTATTATTTTTATAAGAATTCCCAGTTACCATGGCGACGCTATTCCCAAAAAACTCCCAAATAAAAGTCCCATAGGAATGAATGGGAAAAGGAAAGACAAAATCACACATCAAGCACCTTTTTCAAAGAGACGCTGCGCGCGCATACGTTAACCGATTGATATGAAAATTAGCTCATTTTGTTGGAATTTTTGTCATCTTTAACTCAGTGTCAAAAAAAAAATTAAGGAATGAAAGCTCTTCCCCCTGTGCGGGTTCAAAGACAGTGAGTGTAATCGCCACTCTGATACCCAATTAAGGCTTCAGTGACGGGAACCAAAAAATCTATTTCCAAAAGTTTCACTTCAACTCGTCACCATGGCCACAATCTTTGCTCACTAGACATCAAATTCGCACATTTTGTAGCCACAAGCCTCTGCTTTCTGAAGAACTAAGTTTTATTTGGCTAAGGTTTCATTTAGTACCTTTATTTTCACTTTAAGCGAGGAGAAGTCGCACATTTTTGATCTCTTTTCAATGTAATTTTCGCCCTTTTTCCCTCTTCATTTTCGATCAATCATAAGTTTTCAACCTGCTCTCATTTGGTCATTTTTCATCCGATTAAAAAACTGAGAACATGCTCGCGTTCCCCAAACCCTTGCCGTTCTAACGAGCCATTTCTGGAATCTGCATCTTCAACCGTTAAGTCGCGAGAGGCTTTTGTTTGAGGTGAGCGTAATCCTATACAAATCAATGGAGTGTTGGTGCGTGACGTCTCCTCACAACTTAAAATCAAATGTGTGTGCGTGAATGTGCATGTTTTGTAAAGGGGCAGTGAGATACTGTTAATTATGGTAGATTCCACATTTCTTGACCGATTTCAATGGTTTGAATTTTAAACTGTTCAGCTCATTGAAATGTTAGTTAAAATCAAATGTATGTGCGTGAATGTGCATGTTTCTTAAAGGGGCAGTAATACTTTTAGTTGATTATAACTTCCACATTTCTTGACCGATTTCAATGGTTTGAATTTTAAACTGTTCAGCTCATTGAAATGTTGGTTAAAATCAAATGTGTGTGCGTGAATGTGCATATTTCTTAAAGGGACAGTAAGATACTTTATTTGATCTTGATTATGGTTAACTTGCACATTTCTTGAGCGATTTCAACGGTTGAAATTTTAAACTGTTCAGCTCATTGAAAAGAGTTAGCAGGCCCATTCAAAATTTCCGCGGGAATTTTTCTAGTTATTATGGGCCTGCTAAGCGGAGCAAGCAGCAGCGAAGCTGCTGCTTGCGGAGCAAGCAGGCACATATTACTATCCTAGAAAAAGGGTTTATTTTTTTTCTTATTTTTTAATCTTCCGCGTTTTTTTCTGCTAAAATGCGGCCCGTACCGTAGATCGCACCGGGACAAATGAGGTATCAAACGATGCGGCTCGATCTGACTCGGTGCGCTATTATTTTTATAAGAATTCCCAGTTACCATGGCGACGCTATTCCCAAAAAACTCCCAAATAAAAGTCCCATAGGAATGAATGGGAAAAGGAAAGACAAAATCACACATCAAGCACCTTTTTCAAAGAGACGCTGCGCGTGCATACGTTAACCGATTGATATGAATTTTAGCTCATTTTGTTGGAATTTTTCCCATCTTTAGCTCAGTGTCAAAAAAAATATTAAGGAATGAAAGCTCTTCCCCCTGTGCGGGTTCAAAGACAGTGAGTGTAATCGCCACTCTGATATGCAATTAAGGCTTCAGTGACGGGAACCAAAAAATCTATTTCCAAAAGTTTCACTTCAACTCGTCACCATGGCCACAATCTTTGCTCACTAGACATCAAATTCGCACATTTTGTAGCCACAAGCCTCTGCTTTCTGAAGAACTAAGTTTTATTTGGCTAAGGTGTCATTTAGTACCTTTATTTTCACTTTAAGCGAGGAGAAGTCGCACATTTTTGATCTCTTTTCAATGTAATTTTCGCCCTTTTTCCCTCTTCATTTTCGATCAATCATAAGTTTTCAACCTGCTCTCATTTGGTCATTTTTCATCCGATTAAAAAACTGAGAACATGCTCGCGTTCCCCAAACCCTTGCCGTTCTAACGAGCCATTTCTGGAATCTGCATCTTCAACCGTTAAGTCGCGAGAGGCTTTTGTTTGAGGTGAGCGTAATCCTATACAAATCAATGGAGTGTTGGTGCGTGACGTCTCCTCACAACTTAAAATCAAATGTGTGTGCGTGAATGTGCATGTTTTGTAAAGGGGCAGTGAGATACTGTTAATTATGGTAGATTCCACATTTCTTGACCGATTTCAATGGTTTGAATTTTAAACTGTTCAGCTCATTGAAATGTTGGTTAAAATCAAATGTGTGTGCGTGAATGTGCATATTTCTTAAAGGGACAGTAAGATACTTTATTTGATCTTGATTATGGTTAACTTTTACATTTCTTGAGCGATTTCAATGGTTTGAATTTTAAACTGTTCAGCTCATTGAAATGTTGGTTAAAATCAAATGTGTGTGCGTGAATGTGCATGTTTCTTAAAGGGACAGTAAGATACTTTATTTGATCTTGATTATGGGTAACTTCCAATATTTCTTGAGCGATTTCAATGGTTTAAATTTTAAACTGTTCAGCTCATTGAAATGTTGGTTAAAATCAAATGTGTGTGCGTGAATGTGCATATTTCTTAAAGGGACAGTAAGATACTTTATTTGATCTTGATTATGGTTAACTTCCACATTTCTTGAGCGATTTCAATGGTTGAAAGTTTAAACTGTTCAGCTCATTGAAAAGAGTTAGCAGGCCCATTCAAAATTTCCGCGGGAATTTTTCTAGTTATTTTTTATTATTCCACGACTTTTCCGCTAAAATGCGGCCCGAACCGTAGATCGCACCGGGACAAATGAGGTATCAAACGATGCGGCTCGCTCTGACTCGCTGCGCTATTATTTTTATAAGAATTCCCAGTTAACATGGCGACGCTATTCCCAAAAAACTCCCAAATAAAAGTCCCATAGGAATGAATGGGAAAAGGAAAGACAAAATCACACATCAAGCACCTTTTTCAAAGAGACGCTGCGCGTGCATACGTTAACCGATTGATATGAATTTTAGCTCATTTTGTTGGAATTTTTCCCATCTTTAGCTCAGTGTCAAAAAAAAAATTAAGGAATGAAAGCTCTTCCCCCTGTGCGGGTTCAAAGACAGTGAGTGTAATCGCCACTCTGATACCCAATTAAGCTTTCAGTGACGGGAACCAAAAAATATATTTCCAAAAGTTTCACTTCAACTCGTCACCATGGCCACAATCTTTGCTCACTAGACATCAAATTCGCACATTTTGTAGCCACAAGCCTCTGCTTTCTGAAGAACTAAGTTTTATTTGGCTAAGGTGTCATTTAGTACCTTTATTTTCACTTTAAGCGAGGAGAAGTCGGACTTTGGCGCCTATCTCCTCCATGTAAATTTAGCCGTTTTTTCCCTCTTCATTTTCGATCAATCATAAGTTTTCAACCTGCTCTCATTTGGTCATTTTTCATCCGATTAAAAAACTGAGAACATGCTCGCGTTCCCCAAACCCTTGCCGTTCTAACAAGCCATTTCTGGAATCTGCATCTTCAACCGTTAAGTCGCGAGAGGCTTTTGTTTGAGGTGAGCGTAATCCTATACAAATCAATGGAGTGTTGGTGCGTGACGTCTCCTCACAACTTCAAATCAAATGTGTGTGCGTGAATGTGCATGTTTTGTAAAGGGGCAGTGAGATACTGTTAATTATGGTAGATTCCACATTTCTTGACCGATTTCAATGGTTTGAATTTTAAACTGTTCAGCTCATTGAAATGTTACTTAAAATCAAATGTGTGTGCGTGAATGTGCATGTTTCTTAAAGGGGCAGTAACATACTGTTGATTTTGGTTAACTTCCACATTTCTTGAGCGATTTCAATGGTTTAAATTTTAAACTGTTCAGCTCATTGAAATGTTAGTTAAAATCAAATGTATGTGCGTGAATGTGCATGTTTCTTAAAGGGGCAGTAATACTTTTAGTTGATTATAACTTCCACATTTCTTGAGCGATTTCAACGGTTGAAATTTTAAACTGCTCATTGAAAAGAGTTGCAAGAGTTAGCAGGCCCATTCAAAATTTCCGCGGGAATTTTTCTAGTTATGGGCCTGCTAAGCGGAGCAAGCAGCAGCGAAGCTGCTGCTTGCGGAGCAAGCAGGCACATATTACTATCCTAGAAAAAAGGGTTTATTGTTGCGTTTATTATGGGCCTGCTAAGCGGAGCAAGCAGGCACATATTACTATCCACCCTAGAAAAGGGTTTATTTTTATTATTTTTTTTATATTTTATTCCACGATTTTTTCTGCTAAAATGCGGCCCGTACCGTAGATCGCACCGGCACGAATGAGGTATCAAACGATGCGACTCGATCTGACTCGGTGCGGCATTATTTTTATAAGAATTCCCAGTTACCATGCCGATGCTATTCCCAAAAAACTCCCAAATAAAAGTCCCATAGGAATGAATGGGAAAAGGAAAGACAAAATCACACATCAAGCACCTTTTTCAAAGAGACGCTGCGCGCGCACACGTTAACCGATTGATATGAATTTTAGCTCATTTTGTTGGAATTTTTCCCATCTTTAGCTCAGTGTCAAAAAAAATATTAAGGAATGAAAGCTCTTCCCCCTGTGCGGGTTCAAAGACAGTGAGTGTAATCGCCACTCTGATATGCAATTAAGGCTTCAGTGACGGGAACCAAAAAAATCTATTTCCAAAAGTTTCACTTCAACTCGTCACCATGGCCACAATCTTTGCTCACTAGACATCAAATTCACACATTTTGTAGCCACAAGCCTCTGCTTTCTGAAAAACTAAGTTTTATTTGGCTAAGGTGTCAATTAGTACCTTTATTTTCACTTTAAGCGAGGAGAAGTCGGACTTTGGCGCCTATCTCCTCCATGTTAATTTCGCTGTTTTTTCCCTCTTCATTTTCGATCAATCATAAGTTTTCAACCTGCTCTCATTTGGTCATTTTTCATCCGATTAAAAAACTGAGAACATGCTCGCGTTCCCCAAACCCTTGCCGTTCTAACGAGCCATTTCTGGAATCTGCATCTTCAACCGTTAAGTCGCGAGAGGCTTTTGTTTGAGGTGAGCGTAATCCTATACAAATCAATGGAGTGTTGGTGCGTGACGTCTCCTCACAACTTAAAATCAAATGTGTGTGCGTGAATGTGCATGTTTTGTAAAGGGGCAGTGAGATACTGTTAATTATGGTAGATTCCACATTTCTTGACCGATTTCAATGGTTTGAATTTTAAACTGTTCAGCTCATTGAAATGTTACTTAAAATCAAATGTGTGTGCGTGAATGTGCATGTTTATTAAAGGGGCAGTAAGATACTTTATTTGATCTTGATTATGGTTAACTTGCACATTTCTTGAGCGATTTCAACGGTTTAAATTTTAAACTGTTCAGCTCATTGAAATGTTAGTTAAAATCTAATGTGTGTGCGTGAATGTGCATATTTCTTAAAGGGACAGTAAGATACTTTATTTGATCTTGATTATGGTTAACTTTTACATTTCTTGAGCGATTTCAATGGTTGAAATTTTAAACTGTTCAGCTCATTGAAATGTTAGTTAAAATCAAATGTATGTGCGTGAATGTGCATGTTTCTTAAAGGGCCAGTAATACTTTTAGTTGATTATAACTTCCACATTTCTTGAGCGATTTCAATGGTTGAAAGTTTAAACTGTTCAGCTCATTGAAAAGAGTTAGCAGGCCCATTCAAAATTTCCGCGGGAATTTTTCTAGTTATGGGCCTGCTAAGCGGAGCAAGCAGCAGCGAAGCTGCTGCTTGCGGAGCAAGCAGGCACATATTACTATCCACCCTAGAAAAGGGTTTATTTTTATTTTTTTTATATTTTATTCCACGATTTTTTCTGCTAAAATGCGGCCCGTACCGTAGATCGCACCGGCACGAATGAGGTATCAAACGATGCGGCTCGATCTGACTCGGTGCGGCATTATTTTTATAAGAATTCCCAGTTACCATGGCGACGCTATTCCCAAAAAACTCCCAAATAAAGTCCCATAGGAATGAATGGGAATCCGAAAGAGATCAACTCCAATCAAGCACCTTTTTCAAAGACACGCTGCGCGCGCATACGTTAACCGACCGATATGAAAATTAGCTCATTTTGTTGGAATTTTTGTCATCTTTAGCTCAGTGTCAAAAAAAAAATTAAGGAATGAAAGCTCTCCCCCCTGTGCGGGTTCAAAGACAGTGAGTGTAATCGCCACTCTGATACCCAATTAAGGCTTCAGTGACGGGAACCAAAAAATATATTTCCAAAAGTTTCACTTCAACTCGTCACCATGGCCACAATCTTTGCTCACTAGACATCAAATTCGCACATTTTGTAGCCACAAGCCTCTGCTTTCTGAAGAACTAAGTTTTATTTGGCTACGGTGTCATTTAGTACCTTTATTTTCACTTTAAGCGAGGAGAAGTCGCACATTTTTGATCTCTTTTCAATGTAATTTTCGCCGTTTTTCCCTCTTCATTTTCGATCAATCATATGTTTTCAACCTGCTCTCATTTGGTCATTTTTCATCCGATTAAAAAACTGAGAACATGCTCGCGTTCCCCAAACCCTTGCCGTTCTAACGAGCCATTTCTGGAATCCGCATCTTCAACCGTTAAGTCGCGAGAGGCTTTTGTTTGAGGTGAGCGTAATCCTATACAAATCAATGGAGTGTTGGTGCGTGACGTCTCCTCACAACTTCAAATCAAATGTGTGTGCGTGAATGTGCATGTTTTGTAAAGGGGCAGTGAGATACTGTTAATTATGGTAGATTCCACATTTCTTGACCGATTTCAATGGTTTGAATTTTAAACTGTTCAGCTCATTGAAATGTTACTTAAAATCAAATGTGTGTGCGTGAATGTGCATGTTTCTTAAAGGGGCAGTAACATACTGTTGATTATGGTTAACTTTTACATTTCTTGAGCGATTTCAATGGTTTAAATTTTAAACTGTTCAGCTCATTCAAATGTTGGTTAAAATCAAATGTGTGCGCGTGAATGTGCATATTTCTTAAAGGGACAGTAAGATACTTTATTTGATCTTGATTATGGTTAACTTCCACATTTCTTGACCGATTTCAATGGTTGAAATTTTAAACTGTTCAGCTCATTGAAAAGAGTTAGCAGGCCCATTCAAAATTTCCGCGGGAATTTTTCTAGTTATATCATCTTCCACGATTTTCCGCAAAAATGCGGCCCGTACCGTAGATCGCACCGGCACGAATGAGGTATCAAACGATGCGGCTCGATCTGACTCGGTGCGGCATTATTTTTCTAAGAATTCCCAGTTACCATGGCGACGCTATTCCCAAAAAAGTCCCCAAAAAAGTCCCATAGGAATAAATGGGAAACCAAAAGACATCAACCCCAATAAAGCACCTTTTTCCAAGACACGCTGCGCGCGCATACGTTAACCGACCGATATGAACTTTAGCTCATTTTGTTGGAATTGTTCCCATCTTTAGCTCAGTGTCAAAAAAAAAATTAAGGAATGAAAGCTCTCCCCCCTGTGCGGGTTCAAAGACAGTGAGCAAAGGGGTGAAAGTCGCCTATTTAGAGTGTGACTAATTAAGGCTTCAGTGACGGGAACCAAAAAATATATTTCCAAAAGTTTCAC
Source organism: Leptonotus elevatus (assembly GCF_054856555.1). Lineage (NCBI taxonomy): Eukaryota > Metazoa > Chordata > Actinopteri > Syngnathiformes > Syngnathidae > Leptonotus > Leptonotus elevatus. Next base: position 6,483,971 of record NC_141260.1, on the reverse strand, counting down.
TTCAACTCGTCACCATGGCCACAATCTTTGCTCACTAGACATCAAATTCGCACATTTTGTAGCCACAAGCCTCTGCTTTCTGAAAAACTAAGTTTTATTTGGCTAAGGTGTCATTTAGTACCTTTATTTTCACTTTAAGCGAGGAGAAGTCGGACTTTCGCGCCTATCTCCTCCATGTTAATTTCGCCGTTTTTTCCCTTTTCATTTTCGATCAATCATAAGTTTTCAACCTGCTCTCATTTGGTCATTTTTCATCCGATTAAAAAACTGAGAACATGCTCGCGTTCCCCAAACCCTTGCCGTTCTAACGAGCCATTTCTGGAATCTGCATCTTCAACCGTTAAGTCGCGAGAGGCTTTTGTTTGAGGTGAGCGTAATCCTATACAAATCAATGGAGTGTTGGTGCGTGATGTCTCCTCACAACTTAAAATCAAATGTGTGTGCGTGAATGTGCATGTTTTGTAAAGGGGCAGTGAGATACTGTTAATTATGGTAGATTCCACATTTCTTGACCGATTTCAATGGTTTGAATTTTAAACTGTTCAGCTCATTGAAATGTTACTTAAAATCAAATGTGTGTGCGTGAATGTGCATGTTTCTTAAAGGGGCAGTAACATACTGTTGATTATGGTTAACTTTTACATTTCTTGAGCGATTTCAATGGTTTAAATTTTAAACTGTTCAGCTCATTGAAATGTTGGTTAAAATCAAATGTGTGTGCGTGAATGTGCATGTTTCTTAAAGGGGCAGTAATACTTTTAGTAGATTATGGTTAACTTGCACATTTCTTGACCGATTTCAATGGTTGAAAGTTTAAACTGTTCAGCTCATTGAAAAGAGTTAGCAGGCCCATTCAAAATTTCCGCGGGAATTTTTCTAGTTATTTTTTATTATTCCACGACTTTTCCGCTAAAATGCGGCCCGAACCGTAGATCGCACCGGGACAAATGAGGTATCAAACGATGCGGCTCGCTCTGACTCGCTGCGCTATTATTTTTATAAGAATTCCCAGTTAACATGGCGACGCTATTCCCAAAAAACTCCCAAATAAAAGTCCCATAGGAATGAATGGGAAAAGGAAAGACAAAATCACACATCAAGCACCTTTTTCAAAGAGACGCTGCGCGTGCATACGTTAACCGATTGATATGAATTTTAGCTCATTTTGTTGGAATTTTTCCCATCTTTAGCTCAGTGTCAAAAAAAAAATTAAGGAATGAAAGCTCTTCCCCCTGTGCGGGTTCAAAGACAGTGAGTGTAATCGCCACTCTGATACCCAATTAAGCTTTCAGTGACGGGAACCAAAAAATATATTTCCAAAAGTTTCACTTCAACTCGTCACCATGGCCACAATCTTTGCTCACTAGACATCAAATTCGCACATTTTGTAGCCACAAGCCTCTGCTTTCTGAAGAACTAAGTTTTATTTGGCTAAGGTGTCATTTAGTACCTTTATTTTCACTTTAAGCGAGGAGAAGTCGGACTTTGGCGCCTATCTCCTCCATGTAAATTTAGCCGTTTTTTCCCTCTTCATTTTCGATCAATCATAAGTTTTCAACCTGCTCTCATTTGGTCATTTTTCATCCGATTAAAAAACTGAGAACATGCTCGCGTTCCCCAAACCCTTGCCGTTCTAACAAGCCATTTCTGGAATCTGCATCTTCAACCGTTAAGTCGCGAGAGGCTTTTGTTTGAGGTGAGCGTAATCCTATACAAATCAATGGAGTGTTGGTGCGTGACGTCTCCTCACAACTTCAAATCAAATGTGTGTGCGTGAATGTGCATGTTTTGTAAAGGGGCAGTGAGATACTGTTAATTATGGTAGATTCCACATTTCTTGACCGATTTCAATGGTTTGAATTTTAAACTGTTCAGCTCATTGAAATGTTACTTAAAATCAAATGTGTGTGCGTGAATGTGCATGTTTCTTAAAGGGGCAGTAACATACTGTTGATTTTGGTTAACTTCCACATTTCTTGAGCGATTTCAATGGTTTAAATTTTAAACTGTTCAGCTCATTGAAATGTTAGTTAAAATCAAATGTATGTGCGTGAATGTGCATGTTTCTTAAAGGGGCAGTAATACTTTTAGTTGATTATAACTTCCACATTTCTTGAGCGATTTCAACGGTTGAAATTTTAAACTGCTCATTGAAAAGAGTTGCAAGAGTTAGCAGGCCCATTCAAAATTTCCGCGGGAATTTTTCTAGTTATGGGCCTGCTAAGCGGAGCAAGCAGCAGCGAAGCTGCTGCTTGCGGAGCAAGCAGGCACATATTACTATCCACCCAGGAAAAGTGTTTAATATTATTATGGGCCTGCTAAGCGGAGCAAGCAGCAGCGAAGCTGCTGCTTGCGGAGCAAGCAGGCACATATTACTATCCTAGAAAAAAGGGTTTATTGTTGCGTTTATTATTATATCATCTTCCACGATTTTTCCGCAAGAATGCGGCCCGTACCGTAGATCGCACCGGCACGAATGAGGTATCAAACGATGCGGCTCGATCTGACTCGGTGCGGCATTATTTTTCTAAGAATTCCCAGTTACCATGGCGACGCTATTCCCAAAAAACTCCCAAATAAAAGTCCCATAGGAATGAATGGGAAAAGGAAAGACAAAATCACACATCAAGCACCTTTTTCAAAGAGACGCTGCGCGTGCATACGTTAACCGATTGATATGAATTTTAGCTCATTTTGTTGGAATTTTTCCCATCTTTAGCTCAGTGTCAAAAAAAATATTAAGGAATGAAAGCTCTTCCCCCTGTGCGGGTTCAAAGACAGTGAGTGTAATCGCCACTCTGATATGCAATTAAGGCTTCAGTGACGGGAACCAAAAAATCTTATTTCCAAAAGTTTCACTTCAACTCGTCACCATGGCCACAATCTTTGCTCACTAGACCTCAAATTCGCACATTTTGTAGCCACAAGCCTCTGCTTTCTGAAAAACTAAGTTTTATTTGGCTAAAGTGTCATTTAGTACCTTTATTTTCACTTTAAGCGAGGAGAAGTCGGACTTTGGCGCCTATCTCCTCCATGTTAATTTCGCCGTTTTTCCCTCTTCATTTTCGATCAATCATAAGTTTTCAACCTGCTCTCATTTGGTCATTTTTCATCCGATTAAAAAACTGAGAACATGCTCGCGTTCCCCAAACCCTTGCCGTTCTAACGAGCCATTTCTGGAATCTGCATCTTCAACCGTTAAGTCGCGAGAGGCTTTTGTTTGAGGTGAGCGTAATCCTATACAAATCAATGGAGTGTTGGTGCGTGACGTCTCCTCACAACTTAAAATCAAATGTGTGTGCGTGAATGTGCATGTTTTGTAAAGGGGCAGTGAGATACTGTTAATTATGGTAGATTCCACATTTCTTGACCGATTTCAATGGTTTGAATTTTAAACTGTTCAGCTCATTGAAATGTTACTTAAAATCAAATGTGTGTGCGTGAATGTGCATGTTTCTTAAAGGGGCAGTAACATACTGTTGATTTTGGTTAACTTCCACATTTCTTGACCGATTTCAATGGTTGAAAGTTTAAACTGTTCAGCTCATTGAAAAGAGTTAGCAGGCCCATTCAAAATTTCCGCGGGAATTTTTCTAGTTATTATGGGCCTGCTAAGCGGAGCAAGCAGCAGCGAAGCTGCTGCTTGCGGAGCAAGCAGGCACATATTACTATCCTAGAAAAAAGGGTTTATTATTTTTTATTATTCCACGACTTTTCCGCAAAAATGCGGCCCGAACCGTAGATCGCACCGGGACAAATGAGGTATCAAACGATGCGGCTCGCTCTGACTCGCTGCGCTATTATTTTTATAAGAATTCCCAGTTACCATGGCGACGCTATTCCCAAAAAACTCCCCCAAAAAATCCCATAGGAATGAATGGGAAACCGGAAGACATCAACTCCAATCAAGCACCTTTTACCAAGACACGCTGCGCGCGCATACGTTAACCGACCGATATGAATTTTAGCTCATTTTGTTGGAATTTTTGTCATCTTTAGCTCTGTGTCAAAAAAAAAATTAAGGAATGAAAGCTCTCCCCCCTGTGCGGGTTCAAAGACAGTGAGTGAAATATCCTTTATCCCATGTGTGTGTATTGCATGAGCTAGAGCGGACCAATTAAGAATCAGAGTGTACACAGAGAAAAAATAGATTTCAAGTTTCACTTCAACTCGTCACCATGGCCACAATCTTTGCTCACTAGACATCAAATTCGCACATTTTGTAGCCACAAGCCTCTGCTTTCTGAAGAACTAAGTTTTATTTGGCTAAGGTGTCATTTAGTACCTTTATTTTCACTTTAAGCGAGGAGAAGTCGCACATTTTTGATCTCTTTTCAATGTAATTTCCGCCGTTTTTCCCTCTTCATTTTCGATCAATCATAAGTTTTCAACCTGCTCTCATTTGGTCATTTTTCATCCGATTAAAAAACTGAGAACATGCTCGCGTTCCCCAAACCCTTGCCGTTCTAACGAGCCATGTCTGGAATCTGCATCTTCAACCGTTAAGTCGCGAGAGGCTTTTGTTTGAGGTGAGCGTAATCCTATACAAATCAATGGAGTGTTGGTGCGTGACGTCTCCTCACAACTTAAAATCAAATGTGTGTGCGTGAATGTGCATGTTTTGTAAAGGGGCAGTGAGATACTGTTAATTATGGTAGATTCCACATTTCTTGACCGATTTCAATGGTTTGAATTTTAAACTGTTCAGCTCATTGAAATGTTACTTAAAATCAAATGTGTGTGCGTGAATGTGCATGTTTCTTAAAGGGGCAGTAATACTTTTAGTTGATTATAACTTCCACATTTCTTGACCCATTTCAATGGTTGAAAGTTTAAACTGTTCAGCTCATTGAAATGTTACTTAAAATCAAATGTGTGTGCGTGAATGTGCATGTTTCTTAAAGGGGCAGTAACATTCTGTTGATTATGGTAGATTCCACATTTCTTGACCGATTTCAATGGTTTAAATTTTAAACTGTTCAGCTCATTGAAATGTTACTTAAAATCAAATGTGTGTGCGTGAATGTGCATGTTTTGTAAAGGGGCAGTAAGATACTTTTAGTTGATGTTGATTATGGTGAACTTCCACATTTCTTGACTGATTTCAATAGTTTAAATTTTAAACTGTTCAGCTCATTGAAATGTTAGTTAAAATCAAATGTGTGTGCGTGAATGTGCATGTTTCTTAAAGGGGCAGTAATACTTTTAGTAGATTATGGTTAACTTGCACATTTCTTGAGCGATTTCAATGGTTGAAAGTTTAAACTGTTCAGCTCATTGAAAAGAGTTAGCAGGCCCATTCAAAATTTCCGCGGGAATTTTTCTAGTTATGGGCCTGCTAAGCGGAGCAAGCAGCAGCAAAGCTGCTGCTTGCGGAGCAAGCAGGCACATATTACTATCCTAGAAAAAAGGGTTTATTATTTTTTATTATTCCACGACTTTTCCGCAAAAATGCGGCCCGAACCGTAGATCGCACCGGGACAAATGAGGTATCAAACGATGCGGCTCGCTCTGACTCGCTGCGCTATTATTTTTATAAGAATTCCCAGTTACCATGGCGACGCTATTCCCAAAAAACTCCCCCAAAAAATCCCATAGGAATGAATGGGAAACCGGAAGACATCAACTCCAATCAAGCACCTTTTTCCAAGACACGCTGCGCGCGCATACGTTAACCGACCGATATGAATTTTAGCTCATTTTGTTGGAATTTTTGTCATCTTTAGCTCTGTGTCAAAAAAAAAATTAAGGAATGAAAGCTCTCCCCCCTGTGCGGGTTCAAAGACAGTGAGTGAAATATCCTTTATCCCATGTGTGTGTATTGCATGAGCTAGAGCGGACCAATTAAGAAACAGAGTGAAGACAGAGAAAAAAATTGATTTCAAGTTTCACTTCAACTCGTCACCATGGCCACAATCTTTGCTCACTAGACATCAAATTCGCACATTTTGTAGCCACAAGCCTCTGCTTTCTGAAAAACTAAGTTTTATTTGGCTAAGGTGTCATTTAGTACCTTTATTTTCACTTTAAGCGAGGAGAAGTCGCACATTTTTGATCTCTTTTCAATGTAATTTTCGCCCTTTTTGCCTCTTCATTTTCGATCAATCATAAGTTTTCAACCTGCTCTCATTTGGTCATTTTTCATCCGATTAAAAAACTGAGAACATGCTCGCGTTCCCCAAACCCTTGCCGTTCTAACGAGCCATTTCTGGAATCTGCATCTTCAACCGTTAAGTCGCGAGAGGCTTTTGTTTGAGGTGAGCGTAATCCTATACAAATCAATGGAGTGTTGGTGCGTGACGTCTCCTCACAACTTAAAATCAAATGTGTGTGCGTGAATGTGCATGTTTTGTAAAGGGGCAGTGAGATACTGTTAATTATGGTAGATTCCACATTTCTTGACCGATTTCAATGGTTTGAATTTTAAACTGTTCAGCTCATTGAAATGTTACTTAAAATCAAATGTGTGTGCGTGAATGTGCATATTTCTTAAAGGGACAGTAAGATACTTCATTTGATCTTGATTATGGTTAACTTCCACATTTCTTGACCGATTTCAATGGTTGAAATTTTAAACTGTTCGTCTCATTGAAATGTTAGTTAAAATCAAATGTGTGTGCGTGAATGTGCATGTTTCTTAAAGGGGCAGTAATACTTTTAGTAGATTATGGTTAACTTTTACATTTCTTGAGCGATTTCAATGGTTTAAATTTTAAACTGTTCAGCTCATTGAAATGTTGGTTAAAATCAAATGTGTGTGCGTGAATGTGCATGTTTCTTAAAGGGGCAGTAATACTTTTAGTAGATTATAACTTCCACATTTCTTGAGCGATTTCAACGGTTGAAATTTTAAACTGCTCAGCTCATTGAAAAGAGTTGCAAGAGTTAGCAGGCCCATTCAAAATTTCCGCGGGAATTTTTCTAGTTATGGGCCTGCTAAGCGGAGCAAGCAGCAGCGAAGCTGCTGCTTGCGGAGCAAGCAGGCACATATTACTATCCACCCTAGAAAAGGGTTTATTTTTATTTTTTTTATATTTTATTCCACGATTTTTTCTGCTAAAATGCGGCCCGTACCGTAGATCGCACCGGCACGAATGAGGTATCAAACGATGCGGCTCGATCTGACTCGGTGCGGCATTATTTTTATAAGAATTCCCAGTTACCATGGCGACGCTATTCCCAAAAAACTCCCAAATAAAGTCCCATAGGAATGAATGGGAATCCGAAAGAGATCAACTCCAATCAAGCACCTTTTTCAAAGACACGCTGCGCGCGCATACGTTAACCGACCGATATGAAAATTAGCTCATTTTGTTGGAATTTTTGTCATCTTTAGCTCAGTGTCAAAAAAAAAATTAAGGAATGAAAGCTCTCCCCCCTGTGCGGGTTCAAAGACAGTGAGTGTAATCGCCACTCTGATACCCAATTAAGCTTTCAGTGACGGGAACCAAAAAATATATTTCCAAAAGTTTCACTTCAACTCGTCACCATGGCCACAATCTTTGCTCACTAGACATCAAATTCGCACATTTTGTAGCCACAAGCCTCTGCTTTCTGAAGAACTAAGTTTTATTTGGCTACGGTGTCATTTAGTACCTTTATTTTCACTTTAAGCGAGGAGAAGTCGCACATTTTTGATCTCTTTTCAATGTAATTTTCGCCGTTTTTCCCTCTTCATTTTCGATCAATCATAAGTTTTCAACCTGCTCTCATTTGGTCATTTTTCATCCGATTAAAAAACTGAGAACATGCTCGCGTTCCCCAAACCCTTGCCGTTCTAACGAGCCATTTCTGGAATCCGCATCTTCAACCGTTAAGTCGCGAGAGGCTTTTGTTTGAGGTGAGCGTAATCCTATACAAATCAATGGAGTGTTGGTGCGTGACGTCTCCTCACAACTTAAAATCAAATGTGTGTGCGTGAATGTGCATGTTTTGTAAAGGGGCAGTGAGATACTGTTAATTATGGTAGATTCCACATTTCTTGACCGATTTCAATGGTTTGAATTTTAAACTGTTCAGCTCATTGAAATGTTGGTTAAAATCAAATGTGTGTGCGTGAATGTGCATATTTCTTAAAGGGACAGTAAGATACTTTATTTGATCTTGATTATGGTTAACTTTTACATTTCTTGAGCGATTTCAATGGTTTAAATTTTAAACTGTTCAGCTCATTGAAATGTTGGTTAAAATCAAATGTGTGTGCGTGAATGTGCATATTTCTTAAAGGGACAGTAAGATACTTTATTTGATCTTGATTATGGTTAACTTGCACATTTCTTGAGCGATTTCAATGGTTTAAAATTTAAACTGTTCAGCTCATTGAAATGTTAGTTAAAATCAAATGTGTGTGCGTGAATGTGCATGTTTCTTAAAGGGGCAGTAATACTTTTAGTTGATTATAACTTCCACATTTCTTGAGCGATTTCAACGGTTGAAATTTTAAACTGTTCAGCTCATTGAAAAGAGTTGCAAGAGTTAGCAGGCCCATTCAAAATTTCCGCGGGAATTTTTCTAGTTATTTTTATATTATCTTCCAGCGACTTTTCCGCAAGAATAGGTGCCGTACCGTAGATCGCACCGCGACAAATAAGGTATCAAACGATGCGGCTCGATTTGACTCGCTGCGCTATTATTTTCCTCAGAATTCCCAGTTACCATGGCGACACAATTCCCCAAAATGTCCCCCAAAAAGTCCCATAGGAATGAATGGGAATCCGAAAATGATCACATCAAATCAAGCACCTTTTTCCAAGACACGCTGCGCGCGCATACGTTAACCGACCGATATGAATTTTAGCTCATTTTGTTGGAATTTTTGTCATCTTTAGCTCAGTGTCAAAAAAAAAATTAAGGAATGAAAGCTCTTCCCCCTGTGCGGGTTCAAAGACAGTGAGTGTAATCGCCACTCTGATACCCAATTAAGGCTTCAGTGACGGGAACCAAAAAATCTATTTCCAAAAGTTTCACTTCAACTCGTCACCATGGCCACAATCTTTGCTCACTAGACATCAAATTCGCACATTTTGTAGCCACAAGCCTCTGCTTTCTGAAGAACTAAGTTTTATTTGGCTAAGGTGTCATTTAGTACCTTTATTTTCACTTTAAGCGAGGAGAAGTCGCACATTTTTGATCTCTTTTCAATGTAATTTTCGCCGTTTTTGCCTCTTCATTTTCGATCAATCATAAGTTTTCAACCTGCTCTCATTTGGTCATTTTTCATCCGATTAAAAAACTGAGAACATGCTCGCGTTCCCCAAACAATTGCCGTTCTAACAAGCCATTTCTGGAATCTGCATCTTCAACCGTTAAGTCGCGAGAGGCTTTTGTTTGAGGTGAGCGTAATCCTATACAAATCAATGGAGTGTTGGTGCGTGACGTCTCCTCACAACTTAAAATCAAATGTGTGTGCGTGAATGTGCATGTTTTGTAAAGGGGCAGTGAGATACTGTTAATTATGGTAGATTCCACATTTCTTGACCGATTTCAATGGTTTGAATTTTAAACTGTTCAGCTCATTGAAATGTTACTTAAAATCAAATGTGTGTGCGTGAATGTGCATGTTTCTTAAAGGGACAGTAACATACTGTTGATTTTGGTTAACTTGCACATTTCTTGAGCGATTTCAATGGTTGAAAGTTTAAACTGTTCAGCTCATTGAAATGTTGGTTAAAATCAAATGTGTGTGCGTGAATGTGCATGTTTCTTAAAGGGGCAGTAACATACTGTTGATTTTGGTTAACTTGCACATTTCTTGACCGATTTCAATGGTTGAAAGTTTAAACTGTTCGGCTCATTGAAAAGAGTTAGCAGGCCCATTCAAAATTTCCGCGGGAATTTTTCTAGTTTTTTTTTTTATATTATCTTCCACCGACTTTTCCGCAAAAATGCGGCCCGAACCGTAGATCGCACCGGGACAAAAGAGGTATCAAACGATGCGGCTCGATCTGACTCGCTGCGCTATTATTTTTATAAGAATTCCCAGTTACCATGGCGACGCTATTCCCAAAAAACTCCCAAATAAAGTCCCATAGGAATGAATGGGAATCCGAAAGAGATCAACTCCAATCAAGCACCTTTTTCAAAGACACGCTGCGCGCGCATACGTTAACCGACCGATATGAAAATTAGCTCATTTTGTTGGAATTTTTGTCATCTTTAGCTCAGTGTCAAAAAAAAAATTAAGGAATGAAAGCTCTCCCCCCTGTGAGGGTTCAAAGACAGTGAGCAAAGGGGAAAAGTCGCCTATTTAGAGTGTGACTAATTAAGGCTTCAGTGACGGGAACCAAAAAATCTATTTCCAAAAGTTTCACTTCAACTCGTCACCATGGCCACAATCTTTGCTCACTAGACATCAAATTCGCACATTTTGTAGCCACAAGCCTCTGCTTTCTGAAGAACTAAGTTTTATTTGGCTAAGGTGTCATTTAGTACCTTTATTTTCACTTTAAGCGAGGAGAAGTCGCACATTTTTGATCTCTTTTCAATGTAATTTTCGCCGTTTTTGCCTCTTCATTTTCGATCAATCATAAGTTTTGAACCTGCTCTCATTTGGTCATTTTTCATCCGATTAAAAAACTGAGAACATGCTCGCGTTCCCCAAACCCTTGCCGTTCTAACGAGCCATTTCTGGAATCTGCATCTTCAACCGTTAAGTCGCGAGAGGCTTTTGTTTGAGGTGAGCGTAATCCTATACAAATCAATGGAGTGTTGGTGCGTGACGTCTCCTCACAACTTAAAATCAAATGTGTGTGCGTGAATGTGCATGTTTTGTAAAGGGGCAGTGAGATACTGTTAATTATGGTAGATTCCACATTTCTTGAGCGATTTCAATGGTTTGAATTTTAAACTGTTCAGCTCATTGAAATGTTACTTAAAATCAAATGTGTGTGCGTGAATGTGCATGTTTCTTAAAGGGGCAGTAACATATTGTTGATTATGGTTAACTTTTACATTTCTTGAGCGATTTCAATGGTTTAAATTTTAAACTGTTCAGCTCATTGAAATGTTGGTTAAAATAAAATGTGTGTGCGTGAATGTGCATATTTCTTAAAGGGACAGTAAGATACTTTATTTGATCTTGATTATGGTTAACTTGCACATTTCTTGAGCGATTTCAATGGTTTAAATGTTATTTTTATTGCGTGTTTCCACGCGAGTTAGCAGGCCCATTCAAAATTTCCGCGGGAATTTTCTAGTTATGGGCCTGCTAAGCGGAGCAAGCAGCAGCGAAGCTGCTGCTTGCGGAGCAAGCAGGCACATATTACTATCCTAGAAAAGGGGTTTATTATGGGCCTGCTAAGCGGAGCAAGCAGCAGCGAAGCTGCTGCTTGCGGAGCAAGCAGGCACATATTACTATCCTAGAAAAAAGTGTATATTATTATTTTTTATTATTCCACGACTTTTCCGCTAAAATGCGGCCCGAACCGTAGATCGCACCGGGACAAATGAGGTATCAAACGATGCGGCTCGCTCTGACTCGCTGCGCTATTATTTTTATAAGAATTCCCAGTTACCATGGCGACGCTATTCCCAAAAAACTCCCAAATAAAAGTCCCATAGGAATGAATGGGAAAAGGAAAGACAAAATCACACATCAAGCACCTTTTTCAAAGAGACGCTGCGCGTGCATACGTTAACCGATTGATATGAATTTTAGCTCATTTTGTTGGAATTTTTCCCATCTTTAGCTCAGTGTCAAAAAAAATATTAAGGAATGAAAGCTCTTCCCCCTGTGCGGGTTCAAAGACAGTGAGTGTAATCGCCACTCTGATATGCAATTAAGGCTTCAGTGACGGGAACCAAAAAATCTTATTTCCAAAAGTTTCACTTCAACTCGTCACCATGGCCACAATCTTTGCTCACTAGACCTCAAATTCGCACATTTTGTAGCCACAAGCCTCTGCTTTCTGAAAAACTAAGTTTTATTTGGCTAAGGTGTCATTTAGTACCTTTATTTTCACTTTAAGCGAGGAGAAGTCGGACTTTGGCGCCTATCTCCTCCATGTTAATTTCGCCGTTTTTTCCCTCTTCATTTTCGATCAATCATAAGTTTTCAACCTGCTCTCATTTGGTCATTTTTCATCCGATTAAAAAACTGAGAACATGCTCGCGTTCCCCAAACCCTTGCCGTTCTAACGAGCCATTTCTGGAATCTGCATCTTCAACCGTTAAGTCGCGAGAGGCTTTTGTTTGAGGTGAGCGTAATCCTATACAAATCAATGGAGTGTTGGTGCGTGACGTCTCCTCACAACTTAAAATCAAATGTGTGTGCGTGAATGTGCATGTTTTGTAAAGGGGCAGTGAGATACTGTTGATTCTGGTAGATTCCACATTTCTTGACCGATTTCAATGGTTGAAATTTTAAACTGTTCAGCTCATTGAAATGTTACTTAAAATCAAATGTGTGTGCGTGAATGTGCATGTTTCTTAAAGGGGCAGTAACATACTGTTGATTATGGTAGATTCCACATTTCTTGACCGATTTCAATGGTTTAAATTTTAAACTGTTCAGCTCATTGAAATGTTACTTAAAATCAAATGTGTGTGCGTGAATGTGCATGTTTCTTAAAGGGCCAGTAACATACTGTTGATTTTGGTTAACTTGCACATTTCTTGAGCGATTTCAATGGTTGAAATTTTAAACTGTTCAGCTCATTGAAATGTTAGTTAAAATCAAATGTATGTGCGTGAATGTGCATGTTTCTTAAAGGGACAGTAAGATACTTTATTTGATCTTGATTATGGTTAACTTTTGCATTTCTTGAGCGATTTCAATGGTTGAAATTTTAAACTGTTCAGCTCATTGAAATGTTAGTGAAAATCAAATGTGTGTGCGTGAATGTGCATGTTTCTTAAAGGGGCAGTAACATACTGTTGATTTTGGTTAACTTGCACATTTCTTGACCGATTTCAATGGTTGAAAGTTTAAACTGTTCAGCTCATTGAAAAGAGTTAGCAGGCCCATTCAAAATTTCCGCGGGAATTTTTCTAGTTTTTTTTCTTATTTTTTAATCTTCCGCGTTTTTTTCTGCTAAAATGCGGCCCGTACCGTAGATCGCACCGGGACAAATGAGGTATCAAACGATGCGGCTCGATCTGACTCGGTGCGCTATTATTTTTATAAGAATTCCCAGTTACCATGGCGACGCTATTCCCAAAAAACTCCCAAATAAAAGTCCCATAGGAATGAATGGGAAAAGGAAAGACAAAATCACACATCAAGCACCTTTTTCAAAGAGACGCTGCGCGCGCATACGTTAACCGATTGATATGAAAATTAGCTCATTTTGTTGGAATTTTTGTCATCTTTAACTCAGTGTCAAAAAAAAAATTAAGGAATGAAAGCTCTTCCCCCTGTGCGGGTTCAAAGACAGTGAGTGTAATCGCCACTCTGATACCCAATTAAGGCTTCAGTGACGGGAACCAAAAAATCTATTTCCAAAAGTTTCACTTCAACTCGTCACCATGGCCACAATCTTTGCTCACTAGACATCAAATTCGCACATTTTGTAGCCACAAGCCTCTGCTTTCTGAAGAACTAAGTTTTATTTGGCTAAGGTGTCATTTAGTACCTTTATTTTCACTTTAAGCGAGGAGAAGTCGCACATTTTTGATCTCTTTTCAATGTAATTTTCGCCCTTTTTCCCTCTTCATTTTCGATCAATCATAAGTTTTCAACCTGCTCTCATTTGGTCATTTTTCATCCGATTAAAAAACTGAGAACATGCTCGCGTTCCCCAAACCCTTGCCGTTCTAACGAGCCATTTCTGGAATCTGCATCTTCAACCGTTAAGTCGCGAGAGGCTTTTGTTTGAGGTGAGCGTAATCCTATACAAATCAATGGAGTGTTGGTGCGTGACGTCTCCTCACAACTTAAAATCAAATGTGTGTGCGTGAATGTGCATGTTTTGTAAAGGGGCAGTGAGATACTGTTAATTATGGTAGATTCCACATTTCTTGACCGATTTCAATGGTTTGAATTTTAAACTGTTCAGCTCATTGAAATGTTACTTAAAATCAAATGTGTGTGCGTGAATGTGCATGTTTCTTAAAGGGGCAGTAACATACTGTTGATTTTGGTTAACTTTTACATTTCTTGAGCCATTTCAATGGTTGAAATTTTAAACTGTTCAGCTCATTGAAATGTTGGTTAAAATCAAATGTGTGTGCGTGAATGTGCATGTTTCTTAAAGGGGCAGTAATACTTTTAGTAGATTATGGTTAACTTGCACATTTCTTGACCGATTTCAATGGTTGAAAGTTTAAACTGTTCAGCTCATTGAAAAGAGTTAGCAGGCCCATTCAAAATTTCCGCGGGAATTTTTCTAGTTATGGGCCTGCTAAGCGGAGCAAGCAGCAGCGAAGCTGCTGCTTGCGGAGCAAGCAGGCACATATTACTATCCTAGAAAAGGGGTTTATTTTTTTTCTTATTTTTTAATCTTCCGCGTTTTTTTCTGCTAAAATGCGGCCCGTACCGTAGATCGCACCGGGACAAATGAGGTATCAAACGATGCGGCTCGATCTGACTCGGTGCGCTATTATTTTTATAAGAATTCCCAGTTACCATGGCGACGCTATTCCCAAAAAACTCCCAAATAAAAGTCCCATAGGAATGAATGGGAAAAGGAAAGACAAAATCACACATCAAGCACCTTTTTCAAAGAGACGCTGCGCGCGCATACGTTAACCGATTGATATGAAAATTAGCTCATTTTGTTGGAATTTTTGTCATCTTTAACTCAGTGTCAAAAAAAAAATTAAGGAATGAAAGCTCTTCCCCCTGTGCGGGTTCAAAGACAGTGAGTGTAATCGCCACTCTGATACCCAATTAAGGCTTCAGTGACGGGAACCAAAAAATCTATTTCCAAAAGTTTCACTTCAACTCGTCACCATGGCCACAATCTTTGCTCACTAGACATCAAATTCGCACATTTTGTAGCCACAAGCCTCTGCTTTCTGAAGAACTAAGTTTTATTTGGCTAAGGTGTCATTTAGTACCTTTATTTTCACTTTAAGCGAGGAGAAGTCGCACATTTTTGATCTCTTTTCAATGTAATTTTCGCCCTTTTTCCCTCTTCATTTTCGATCAATCATAAGTTTTCAACCTGCTCTCATTTGGTCATTTTTCATCCGATTAAAAAACTGAGAACATGCTCGCGTTCCCCAAACCCTTGCCGTTCTAACGAGCCATTTCTGGAATCTGCATCTTCAACCGTTAAGTCGCGAGAGGCTTTTGTTTGAGGTGAGCGTAATCCTATACAAATCAATGGAGTGTTGGTGCGTGACGTCTCCTCACAACTTAAAATCAAATGTGTGTGCGTGAATGTGCATGTTTTGTAAAGGGGCAGTGAGATACTGTTAATTATGGTAGATTCCACATTTCTTGACCGATTTCAATGGTTTGAATTTTAAACTGTTCAGCTCATTGAAATGTTACTTAAAATCAAATGTGTGTGCGTGAATGTGCATGTTTCTTAAAGGGGCAGTAACATACTGTTGATTTTGGTTAACTTTTACATTTCTTGAGCCATTTCAATGGTTGAAATTTTAAACTGTTCAGCTCATTGAAATGTTGGTTAAAATCAAATGTGTGTGCGTGAATGTGCATGTTTCTTAAAGGGGCAGTAATACTTTTAGTAGATTATGGTTAACTTGCACATTTCTTGACCGATTTCAATGGTTGAAAGTTTAAACTGTTCAGCTCATTGAAAAGAGTTAGCAGGCCCATTCAAAATTTCCGCGGGAATTTTTCTAGTTATTTTTCTTATTTTTTAATCTTCCGCGTTTTTTTCTGCTAAAATGCGGCCCGTACCGTAGATCGCACCGGGACAAATGAGGTATCAAACGATGCGGCTCGATCTGACTCGGTGCGCTATTATTTTTATAAGAATTCCCAGTTACCATGGCGACGCTATTCCCAAAAAACTCCCAAATAAAGTCCCATAGGAATGAATGGGAATCCGAAAGAGATCAACTCCAATCAAGCACCTTTTTCAAAGACACGCTGCGCGCGCATACATTAACCGACCGATATGAAAATTAGCTCATTTTGTTGGAATTTTTGTCATCTTTAGCTCAGTGTCAAAAAAAATTTTAAGGAATGAAAGCTCTCCCCCCTGTGAGGGTTCAAAGACAGTGAGCAAAGGGGAAAAGTCGCCTATTTAGAGTGTGACTAATTAAGGCTTCAGTGACGGGAACCAAAAAATCTATTTCCAAAAGTTTCACTTCAACTCGTCACCATGGCCACAATCTTTGCTCACTAGACATCAAATTCGCACATTTTGTAGCCACAAGCCTCTGCTTTCTGAAGAACTAAGTTTTATTTGGCTAAGGTGTCATTTAGTACCTTTATTTTCACTTTAAGCGAGGAGAAGTCGCACATTTTTGATCTCTTTTCAATGTAATTTTCGCCGTTTTTGCCTCTTCATTTTCGATCAATCATAAGTTTTCAACCTGCTCTCATTTGGTCATTTTTCATCCGATTAAAAAACTGAGAACATGCTCGCGTTCCCCAAACCCTTGCCGTTCTAACGAGCCATTTCTGGAATCTGCATCTTCAACCGTTAAGTCGCGAGAGGCTTTTGTTTGAGGTGAGCGTAATCCTATACAAATCAATGGAGTGTTGGTGCGTGACGTCTCCTCACAACTTAAAATCAAATGTGTGTGCGTGAATGTGCATGTTTTGTAAAGGGGCAGTGAGATACTGTTAATTATGGTAGATTCCACATTTCTTGACCGATTTCAATGGTTTGAATTTTAAACTGTTCAGCTCATTGAAATGTTACTTAAAATCAAATGTGTGTGCGTGAATGTGCATGTTTCTTAAAGGGGCAGTAAGATACTTTATTTGATCTTGATTATGGTTAACTTGCACATTTCTTGAGCGATTTCAACGGTTTAAATTTTAAACTGTTCAGCTCATTGAAATGTTAGTTAAAATCTAATGTGTGTGCGTGAATGTGCATATTTCTTAAAGGGACAGTAAGATACTTTATTTGATCTTGATTATGGTTAACTTTTACATTTCTTGAGCGATTTCAATGGTTGAAATTTTAAACTGTTCAGCTCATTGAAATGTTAGTTAAAATCAAATGTATGTGCGTGAATGTGCATGTTTCTTAAAGGGCCAGTAATACTTTTAGTTGATTATAACTTCCACATTTCTTGAGCGATTTCAATGGTTGAAAGTTTAAACTGTTCAGCTCATTGAAAAGAGTTAGCAGGCCCATTCAAAATTTCCGCGGGAATTTTTCTAGTTATTATGGGCCTGCTAAGCGGAGCAAGCAGCAGCGAAGCTGCTGCTTGCGGAGCAAGCAGGCACATATTACTATCCTAGAAAAGGGGTTTATTTTTTTTCTTATTTTTTAATCTTCCGCGTTTTTTTCTGCTAAAATGCGGCCCGTACCGTAGATCGCACCGGGACAAATGAGGTATCAAACGATGCGGCTCGATCTGACTCGGTGCGCTATTATTTTTATAAGAATTCCCAGTTACCATGGCGACGCTATTCCCAAAAAA
Source organism: Leptonotus elevatus (assembly GCF_054856555.1). Classification (NCBI taxonomy): domain Eukaryota; kingdom Metazoa; phylum Chordata; class Actinopteri; order Syngnathiformes; family Syngnathidae; genus Leptonotus; species Leptonotus elevatus. Next base: position 6,466,454 of record NC_141260.1, on the reverse strand, counting down.
CTCCCAAATAAAAGTCCCATAGGAATGAATGGGAAAAGGAAAGACAAAATCACACATCAAGCACCTTTTTCAAAGAGACGCTGCGCGCGCATACGTTAACCGATTGATATGAAAATTAGCTCATTTTGTTGGAATTTTTGTCATCTTTAACTCAGTGTCAAAAAAAAAATTAAGGAATGAAAGCTCTTCCCCCTGTGCGGGTTCAAAGACAGTGAGTGTAATCGCCACTCTGATACCCAATTAAGGCTTCAGTGACGGGAACCAAAAAATCTATTTCCAAAAGTTTCACTTCAACTCGTCACCATGGCCACAATCTTTGCTCACTAGACATCAAATTCGCACATTTTGTAGCCACAAGCCTCTGCTTTCTGAAGAACTAAGTTTTATTTGGCTAAGGTGTCATTTAGTACCTTTATTTTCACTTTAAGCGAGGAGAAGTCGCACATTTTTGATCTCTTTTCAATGTAATTTTCGCCCTTTTTCCCTCTTCATTTTCGATCAATCATAAGTTTTCAACCTGCTCTCATTTGGTCATTTTTCATCCGATTAAAAAACTGAGAACATGCTCGCGTTCCCCAAACCCTTGCCGTTCTAACGAGCCATTTCTGGAATCTGCATCTTCAACCGTTAAGTCGCGAGAGGCTTTTGTTTGAGGTGAGCGTAATCCTATACAAATCAATGGAGTGTTGGTGCGTGACGTCTCCTCACAACTTAAAATCAAATGTGTGTGCGTGAATGTGCATGTTTTGTAAAGGGGCAGTGAGATACTGTTAATTATGGTAGATTCCACATTTCTTGACCGATTTCAATGGTTTGAATTTTAAACTGTTCAGCTCATTGAAATGTTACTTAAAATCAAATGTGTGTGCGTGAATGTGCATGTTTCTTAAAGGGGCAGTAACATACTGTTGATTTTGGTTAACTTTTACATTTCTTGAGCCATTTCAATGGTTGAAATTTTAAACTGTTCAGCTCATTGAAATGTTGGTTAAAATCAAATGTGTGTGCGTGAATGTGCATGTTTCTTAAAGGGGCAGTAATACTTTTAGTAGATTATGGTTAACTTGCACATTTCTTGACCGATTTCAATGGTTGAAAGTTTAAACTGTTCAGCTCATTGAAAAGAGTTAGCAGGCCCATTCAAAATTTCCGCGGGAATTTTTCTAGTTATGGGCCTGCTAAGCGGAGCAAGCAGCAGCGAAGCTGCTGCTTGCGGAGCAAGCAGGCACATATTACTATCCTAGAAAAAGGGTTTATTTTTTTTCTTATTTTTTAATCTTCCGCGTTTTTTCTGCTAAAATGCGGCCCGTACCGTAGATCGCACCGGGACAAATGAGGTATCAAACGATGCGGCTCGATCTGACTCGGTGCGCTATTATTTTTATAAGAATTCCCAGTTACCATGGCGACGCTATTCCCAAAAAACTCCCAAATAAAAGTCCCATAGGAATGAATGGGAAAAGGAAAGACAAAATCACACATCAAGCACCTTTTTCAAAGAGACGCTGCGCGCGCATACGTTAACCGATTGATATGAAAATTAGCTCATTTTGTTGGAATTTTTGTCATCTTTAACTCAGTGTCAAAAAAAAAATTAAGGAATGAAAGCTCTTCCCCCTGTGCGGGTTCAAAGACAGTGAGTGTAATCGCCACTCTGATACCCAATTAAGGCTTCAGTGACGGGAACCAAAAAATCTATTTCCAAAAGTTTCACTTCAACTCGTCACCATGGCCACAATCTTTGCTCACTAGACATCAAATTCGCACATTTTGTAGCCACAAGCCTCTGCTTTCTGAAGAACTAAGTTTTATTTGGCTAAGGTTTCATTTAGTACCTTTATTTTCACTTTAAGCGAGGAGAAGTCGCACATTTTTGATCTCTTTTCAATGTAATTTTCGCCCTTTTTCCCTCTTCATTTTCGATCAATCATAAGTTTTCAACCTGCTCTCATTTGGTCATTTTTCATCCGATTAAAAAACTGAGAACATGCTCGCGTTCCCCAAACCCTTGCCGTTCTAACGAGCCATTTCTGGAATCTGCATCTTCAACCGTTAAGTCGCGAGAGGCTTTTGTTTGAGGTGAGCGTAATCCTATACAAATCAATGGAGTGTTGGTGCGTGACGTCTCCTCACAACTTAAAATCAAATGTGTGTGCGTGAATGTGCATGTTTTGTAAAGGGGCAGTGAGATACTGTTAATTATGGTAGATTCCACATTTCTTGACCGATTTCAATGGTTTGAATTTTAAACTGTTCAGCTCATTGAAATGTTACTTAAAATCAAATGTGTGTGCGTGAATGTGCATGTTTCTTAAAGGGGCAGTAACATACTTTATTTGATCTTGATTATGGTTAACTTTTACATTTCTTGAGCGATTTCAATGGTTTAAATTTTAAACTTTTCAGCTCATTGAAATGTTGGTTAAAATCAAATGTGTCTGCGTGAATGTGCATGTTTCTTAAAGGGGCAGTAACATACTGTTGATTATGGTTAACTTTTACATTTCTTGAGCGATTTCAATGGTTTGAATTTTAAACTGTTCAGCTCATTGAAATGTTACTTAAAATCAAATGTGTGTGCGTGAATGTGCATGTTTCTTAAAGGGGCAGTAACATACTTTATTTGATCTTGATTATGGTTAACTTTTACATTTCTTGAGCGATTTCAATGGTTTAAATTTTAAACTTTTCAGCTCATTGAAATGTTGGTTAAAATCAAATGTGTCTGCGTGAATGTGCATGTTTCTTAAAGGGGCAGTAACATACTGTTGATTATGGTTAACTTTTACATTTCTTGAGCGATTTCAATGGTTGAAATTTTAAACTGTTCAGCTCATTGAAATGTTAGTTAAAATCAAATGTGTGTGCGTGAATGTGCATGTTTCTTAAAGGGGCAGTAATACTTTTAGTTGATTATAACTTCCACATTTCTTGAGCGATTTCAACGGTTGAAATTTTAAACTGCTCATTGAAAAGAGTTGCAAGAGTTAGCAGGCCCATTCAAAATTTCCGCGGGAATTTTTCTAGTATTATTATGGGCCTGCTAAGCGGAGCAAGCAGCAGCGAAGCTGCTGCTTGCGGAGCAAGCAGGCACATATTACTATCCTAGAAAAGGGGTTTATTTTTTTTATTCTTAATCTTATTTTTTAATCTTCCACAGTTTTTTCCGCAAGAATGCAGCCCGTACCGTACATCGCACCGGGACAAATGAAGTATCAAACGATGCGGCTCGATCTGACTCGATGCGGCATTATTTTTCTAAGAATTCCCACTTACCATGGCGATGCTATTCCCAAAAAACTCCCAAATAAAAGTCCCATAGGAATGAATGGGAAAAGGAAAGACAAAATCACACATCAAGCACCTTTTTCAAAGACACGCTGCGCGCGCATACGTTAACCGATTGATATGAATTTTAGCTCATTTTGTTGGAATTTTTCCCATCTTTAGCTCAGTGTCAAAAAACAAATTAAGGAATGAAAGCTCTTCCCCCTGTGCGGGTTCAAAGACAGTGAGTGTAATCGCCACTCTGATACCCAATTAAGCTTTCAGTGACGGGAACCAAAAAATATATTTCCAAAAGTTTCACTTCAACTCGTCACCATGGCCACAATCTTTGCTCACTAGACATCAAATTCGCACATTTTGTAGCCACAAGCCTCTGCTTTCTGAAAACCTAAGTTTTATTTGGCTAAGGTGTCATTTAGTACCTTTATTTTCACTTTAAGCGAGGAGAAGTCGGACTTTGGCGCCTATCTCCTCCATGTAAATTTCGCCGTTTTTTCCCTCTTCATTTTCGATCAATCATAAGTTTTCAACCTGCTCTCATTTGGTCATTTTTCATCCGATTAAAAAACTGAGAACATGCTCGCGTTCCCCAAACCCTTGCCGTTCTAACGAGCCATTTCTGGAATCTGCATCTTCAACCGTTAAGTCGCGAGAGGCTTTTGTTTGAGGTGAGCGTAATCCTATACAAATCAATGGAGTGTTGGTGCGTGACGTCTCCTCACAACTTAAAATCAAATGTGTGTGCGTGAATGTGCATGTTTTGTAAAGGGGCAGTGAGATACTGTTAATTATGGTAGATTCCACATTTCTTGACCGATTTCAATGGTTTGAATTTTAAACTGTTCAGCTCATTGAAATGTTACTTAAAATCAAATGTGTGTGCGTGAATGTGCATGTTTCTTAAAGGGGCAGTAACATACTGTTGATTATGGTAGATTCCACATTTCTTGACCGATTTCAATGGTTTAAATTTTAAACTGTTCAGCTCATTGAAATGTTACTTAAAATCAAATGTGTGTGCGTGAATGTGCATGTTTCTTAAAGGGGCAGTAACATACTGTTGATTTTGGTTAACTTGCACATTTCTTGACCGATTTCAATGGTTTAAATTTTAAACTGTTCAGCTCATTGAAATGTTGGTTAAAATCAAATGTGTGTGCGTGAATGTGCATATTTCTTAAAGGGACAGTAAGATACTTTATTTGATCTTGATTATGGTTAACTTGCACATTTCTTGACCGATTTCAATGGTTGAAAGTTTAAACTGTTCAGCTCATTGAAAAGAGTTAGCAGGCCCATTCAAAATTTCCGCGGGAATTTTTCTAGTTATGGGCCTGCTAAGCGGAGCAAGCAGCAGCGAAGCTGCTGCTTGCGGAGCAAGCAGGCACATATTACTATCCTAGAAAATGGGTTTATTATTTTTCTTATTTTTTAATCTTCCGCGTTTTTTTCTGCTAAAATGCGGCCCGTACCGTAGATCGCACCGGGACAAATGAGGTATCAAACGATGCGGCTCGATCTGACTCGGTGCGCTATTATTTTTATAAGAATTCCCAGTTACCATGGCGACGCTATTCCCAAAAAACTCCCAAATAAAAGTCCCATAGGAATGAATGGGAAAAGGAAAGACAAAATCACACATCAAGCACCTTTTTCAAAGAGACGCTGCGCGTGCATACGTTAACCGATTGATATGAATTTTAGCTCATTTTGTTGGAATTTTTCCCATCTTTAGCTCAGTATCAAAAAAAATATTAAGGAATGAAAGCTCTTCCCCCTGTGCGGGTTCAAAGACAGTGAGTGTAATCGCCACTCTGATATGCAATTAAGGCTTCAGTGACGGGAACCAAAAAAATCTATTTCCAAAAGTTTCACTTCAACTCGTCACCATGGCCACAATCTTTGCTCACTAGACATCAAATTCACACATTTTGTAGCCACAAGCCTCTGCTTTCTGAAAAACTAAGTTTTATTTGGCTAAGGTGTCAATTAGTACCTTTATTTTCACTTTAAGCGAGGAGAAGTCGGACTTTGGCGCCTATCTCCTCCATGTTAATTTCGCTGTTTTTTCCCTCTTCATTTTCGATCAATCATAAGTTTTCAACCTGCTCTCATTTGGTCATTTTTCATCCGATTAAAAAACTGAGAACATGCTCGCGTTCCCCAAACCCTTGCCGTTCTAACGAGCCATTTCTGGAATCTGCATCTTCAACCGTTAAGTCGCGAGAGGCTTTTGTTTGAGGTGAGCGTAATCCTATACAAATCAATGGAGTGTTGGTGCGTGACGTCTCCTCACAACTTAAAATCAAATGTGTGTGCGTGAATGTGCATGTTTTGTAAAGGGGCAGTGAGATACTGTTAATTATGGTAGATTCCACATTTCTTGACCGATTTCAATGGTTTGAATTTTAAACTGTTCAGCTCATTGAAATGTTACTTAAAATCAAATGTGTGTGCGTGAATGTGCATGTTTCTTAAAGGGGCAGTAACATAGTGTTGATTATGGTTAACTTCCACATTTCTTGACCCATTTCAACGGTTGAAAGTTTAAACTGTTCAGCTCATTGAAATGTTACTTAAAATCAAATGTGTGTGCGTGAATGTGCATGTTTCTTAAAGGGGCAGTAACATACTGTTGATTATGGTAGATTCCACATTTCTTGACCGATTTCAATAGTTTAAATTTTAAACTGTTCAGCTCATTGAAATGTTACTTAAAATCAAATGTGTGTGCGTGAATGTGCATGTTTCTTAAAGGGGCAGTAATACTTTTAGTAGATTATGGTTAACTTCCACATTTCTTGACCGATTTCAATGGTTTAAATTTTAAACTGTTCAGCTCATTGAAATGTTACTTAAAATCAAATGTGTGTGCGTGAATGTGCATGTTTTGTAAAGGGGCAGTAAGATACTTTTAGTTGATGTTGATTATGGTGAACTTCCACATTTCTTGACTGATTTCAATGGTTGAAATTTTAAACTGTTCAGCTCATTGAAATGTTAGTTAAAATCAAATGTGTGTGCGTGAATGTGCATGTTTCTTAAAGGGGCAGTAATACTTTTAGTAGATTATGGTTAACTTGCACATTTCTTGACCGATTTCAATGGTTGAAAGTTTAAACTGTTCAGCTCATTGAAAAGAGTTAGCAGGCCCATTCAAAATTTCCGCGGGAATTTTTCTAGTTATTTTTTTTATATTTTATTCCACGATTTTTCCGCAAAAATGCGGCCCGTACCGTAGATCGCACCGGCACGAATGAGGTATCAAACGATGCGGCTCGATCTGACTCGGTGCGGCATTATTTTTCTAAGAATTCCCAGTTACCATGGCGACGCTATTCCCAAAAAACTCCCAAATAAAGTCCCATAGGAATGAATGGGAATCCGAAAGAGATCAACTCCAATCAAGCACCTTTTTCAAAGACACGCTGCGCGCGCATACATTAACCGACCGATATGAAAATTAGCTCATTTTGTTGGAATTTTTGTCATCTTTAGCTCAGTGTCAAAAAAAATTTTAAGGAATGAAAGCTCTCCCCCCTGTGAGGGTTCAAAGACAGTGAGCAAAGGGGAAAAGTCGCCTATTTAGAGTGTGACTAATTAAGGCTTCAGTGACGGGAACCAAAAAATCTATTTCCAAAAGTTTCACTTCAACTCGTCACCATGGCCACAATCTTTGCTCACTAGACCTCAAATTCGCACATTTTGTAGCCACAAGCCTCTGCTTTCTGAAGAACTAAGTTTTATTTGGCTACGGTGTCATTTAGTACCTTTATTTTCACTTTAAGCGAGGAGAAGTCGGACTTTGACGCCTATCTCCTCCATGTTAATTTCGCCGTTTTTTCCCTCTTCATTTTCGATCAATCATAAGTTTTCAACCTGCTCTCATTTGGTCATTTTTCATCCGATTAAAAAACTGAGAACATGCTCGCGTTCCCCAAACCCTTGCCGTTCTAACGAGCCATTTCTGGAATCTGCATCTTCAACCGTTAAGTCGCGAGAGGCTTTTGTTTGAGGTGAGCGTAATCCTATACAAATCAATGGAGTGTTGGTGCGTGACGTCTCCTCACAACTTCAAATCAAATGTGTGTGCGTGAATGTGCATGTTTTGTAAAGGGGCAGTGAGATACTGTTAATTATGGTAGATTCCACATTTCTTGACCGATTTCAATGGTTTGAATTTTAAACTGTTCAGCTCATTGAAATGTTACTTAAAATCAAATGTGTGTGCGTGAATGTGCATGTTTCTTAAAGGGGCAGTAACATAGTGTTGATTATGGTTAACTTCCACATTTCTTGAGCGATTTCAATGGTTGAAATTTTAAACTGTTCAGCTCATTGAAATGTTAGTTAAAATGAAATGTATGTGCGTGAATGTGCATGTTTCTTAAAGGGGCAGTAATACTTTTAGTTGATTATAACTTCCACATTTCTTGAGCGATTTCAACGGTTGAAATTTTAAACTGTTCAGCTCATTGAAAAGAGTTGCAAGAGTTAGCAGGCCCATTCAAAATTTCCGCGGGAATTTTTCTAGTTTTTTTTATATTTTATTCCACGATTTTTCCGCAAAAATGCGGCCCGTACCGTAGATCGCACCGGCACGAATGAGGTATCAAACGATGCGGCTCGATCTGACTCGGTGCGGCATTATTTTTCTAAGAATTCCCAGTTACCATGGCGACGCTATTCCCAAAAAACTCCCAAATAAAGTCCCATAGGAATGAATGGGAATCCGAAAGAGATCAACTCCAATCAAGCACCTTTTTCAAAGACACGCTGCGCGCGCATACATTAACCGACCGATATGAAAATTAGCTCATTTTGTTGGAATTTTTGTCATCTTTAGCTCAGTGTCAAAAAAAATTTTAAGGAATGAAAGCTCTCCCCCCTGTGAGGGTTCAAAGACAGTGAGCAAAGGGGAAAAGTCGCCTATTTAGAGTGTGACTAATTAAGGCTTCAGTGACGGGAACCAAAAAATCTATTTCCAAAAGTTTCACTTCAACTCGTCACCATGGCCACAATCTTTGCTCACTAGACCTCAAATTCGCACATTTTGTAGCCACAAGCCTCTGCTTTCTGAAGAACTAAGTTTTATTTGGCTACGGTGTCATTTAGTACCTTTATTTTCACTTTAAGCGAGGAGAAGTCGGACTTTGACGCCTATCTCCTCCATGTTAATTTCGCCGTTTTTTCCCTCTTCATTTTCGATCAATCATAAGTTTTCAACCTGCTCTCATTTGGTCATTTTTCATCCGATTAAAAAACTGAGAACATGCTCGCGTTCCCCAAACCCTTGCCGTTCTAACGAGCCATTTCTGGAATCTGCATCTTCAACCGTTAAGTCGCGAGAGGCTTTTGTTTGAGGTGAGCGTAATCCTATACAAATCAATGGAGTGTTGGTGCGTGACGTCTCCTCACAACTTAAAATCTAATGTGTGTGCGTGAATGTGCATGTTTTGTAAAGGGGCAGTGAGATACTGTTAATTATGGTAGATTCCACATTTCTTGACCGATTTCAATGGTTTGAATTTTAAACTGTTCAGCTCATTGAAATGTTACTTAAAATCAAATGTGTGTGCGTGAATGTGCATGTTTCTTAAAGGGGCAGTGAGATACTGTTAATTATGGTAGATTCCACATTTCTTGACCGATTTCAATGGTTTGAATTTTAAACTGTTCAGCTCATTGAAATGTTACTTAAAATCAAATGTGTGTGCGTGAATGTGCATGTTTCTTAAAGGGGCAGTAACATAGTGTTGATTATGGTTAACTTCCACATTTCTTGACCCATTTCAATGGTTGAAAGTTTAAACTGTTCAGCTCATTGAAATGTTACTTAAAATCAAATGTGTGTGCGTGAATGTGCATGTTTCTTAAAGGGGCAGTAATACTTTTAGTTGATTATAACTTCCACATTTCTTGAGCGATTTCAACGGTTGAAATTTTAAACTGCTCATTGAAAAGAGTTAGCAGGCCCATTCAAAATTCCCGCGGAAATTTTGAATGGGCCTGCTAACTCTTTTCAATGAGCTGAACAGTTTAAACTTTCAACCATTGAAATCGCTCAAGAAATGTGCAAGTTAACCATAATCTACTAAAAGTATTACTGCCCCTTTAAGAAACATGCACATTCACGCACACACATTTGATTTTAACCAACATTTCAATGAGCTGAACAGTTTAAAATTTAAACCATTGAAATCGCTCAAGAAATGTAAAAGTTAACCATAATCAACAGTATGTTACTGGCCCTTTAAGAAACATGCACATTCACGCACACACATTTGATTTTAAGTAACATTTCAATGAGCTGAACAGTTTAAAATTCAAACCATTGAAATCGGTCAAGAAATGTGGAATCTACCATAATTAACAGTATCTCACTGCCCCTTTAAGAAACATGCACATTCACGCACACACATTTGATTTTAAGTAACATTTCAATGAGCTGAACAGTTTAAACTTTCAACCATTGAAATGGGTCAAGAAATGTGGAAGTTAACCATAATCAACACTATGTTACTGCCCCTTTAAGAAACATGCACATTCACGCACACACATTTGATTTTAAGTAACATTTCAATGAGCTGAACAGTTTAAAATTCAAACCATTGAAATCGGTCAAGAAATGTGGAATCTACCATAATTAACAGTATCTCACTGCCCCTTTACAAAACATGCACATTCACGCACACACATTTGATTTTAAGTTGTGAGGAGACGTCACGCACCAACACTCCATTGATTTGTATAGGATTACGCTCACCTCAAACAAAAGCCTCTCGCGACTTAACGGTTGAAGATGCAGATTCCAGAAATGGCTCGTTAGAACGGCAAGGGTTTGGGGAACGCGAGCATGTTCTCAGTTTTTTAATCGGATGAAAAATGACCAAATGAGAGCAGGTTGAAAACTTATGATTGATCGAAAATGAAGAGGGAAAAACGGCGAAAATTACATGGAGGAGATAGGCGCCAAAGTCCGACTTCTCCTCGCTTAAAGTGAAAATAAAGGTACTAAATGACACCTTAGCCAAATAAAACTTAGTTTTTCAGAAAGCAGAGGCTTGTGGCTACAAAATGTGCGAATGTGATGTCTAGTGAGCAAAGATTGTGGCCATGGTGACGAGTTGAAGTGAAACTTTTGGAAATAGATTTTTTGGTTCCCGTCACTGAAGCCTTAATTAGTCACACTCTAAATAGGCGACTTTCACCCTTTGCTCACTGTCTTTGAACCCGCACAGGGGGAAGAGCTTTCATTCCTTAATGTTTTTTTTGACACTGAGCTAAAGATGACAAAAATTCCAACAAAATGAGCTAAAATTCATATCGGTCGGTCAACGTATGCGCGCGCAGCGTGTCTTTGAAAAAGGTGCTTGATTGGAGTTGATCTCTTTCGGATTCCCATTCATTCCTATGGGACTTTATTTGGGAGTTTTTTGGGAATAGCGTCGCCATGGTAACTGGGAATTCTTATACAAATAATAGCGCAGCGAGTCAGAGCGAGCCGCATCGTTTGATACCTCATTTGTCCCGGTGCGATCTACGGTTCGGGCCGCATTTTTGCGGAAAAGTCGGTGGAAGATAATATATGGAAGAAAAATAATAAACCCTTTTCTAGGGTGGATAGTAATATGTGCCTGCTTGCTCCGCAAGCAGCAGCTTCGCTGCTGCTTGCTCCGCTTAGCAGGCCCATAATTAAACCCTTTTCTAGGGTGGATAGTAATATGTGCCTGCTTGCTCCGCAAGCAGCAGCTTCGCTGCTGCTTGCTCCGCTTAGCAGGCCCATAATAAACCCTTTTCTAGGGTGGATAGTAATATGTGCCTGCTTGCTCCGCAAGCAGCAGCTTCGCTGCTGCTTGCTCCGCTTAGCAGGCCCATAACTAGAAAAATTCCCGCGGAAATTTTGAATGGGCCTGCTAACTCTTGCAACTCTTTTCAATGAGCTGAACAGTTGAAAATTTCAACCGTTGAAATCGGTCAAGAAATGTGGAAGTTAACCATAATCTACTAAAAGTATTACTGCCCCTTTAAGAAACATGCACATTCACGCACACACATTTGATTTTAACTAACATTTCAATGAGATGAACAGTTTAAAATTTCAACCATTGAAATCGCTCAAGAAATGTAAAAGTTAACCATAATCAAGATCAAATAAAGTATCTTACTGCCCCTTTAAGAAACATGCACATTCACGCACACACATTTGATTTTAACCAACATTTCAATGAGCTGAACAGTTTAAAATTTCAACCATTGAAATCGGTCAAGAAATGTGGAAGTTAACCAAAATCAACAGTATGTTACTGCCCCTTTAAGAAACATGCACATTCACGCACACACATTTGATTTTAACTAACATTTCAATGAGCTGAACAGTTTAAAATTCAAACCATTGAAATCGGTCAAGAAATGTGGAATCTACCATAACTAACAGTATCTCACTGCCCCTTTACAAAACATGCACATTCACGCACACACATTTGATTTTAAGTTGTGAGGAGACGTCACGCACCAACACTCCATTGATTTGTATAGGATTACGCTCACCTCAAACAAAAGCCTCTCGCGACTTAACGGTTGAAGATGCAGATTCCAGAAATGGCTCGTTAGAACGGCAAGGGTTTGGGGAACGCGAGCATGTTCTCAGTTTTTTAATCGGATGAAAAATGACCAAATGAGAGCAGGTTGAAAACTTATGATTGATCGAAAATGAAGAGGCAAAAACGGCGAAAATTACATTGAAAAGAGATCAAAAATGTGCGACTTCTCCTCGCTTAAAGTTAAAATAAAGGTACTAAATGACACCTTAGCCAAATAAAACTAACCCTAGTAGAGGCTTGTGGCTACAAAATGTGCGAATTTGATGTCTAGTGAGCAAAGATTGTGGCCATGGTGACGAGTTAAAGTGAAACTTTTGGAAATATATTTTTTGGTTCCCAGCACTCTGTCCTTAATTAGTCACGCTCTAGCTGATGCAAGAAAGGCGACTTTCACCCCTTTGCTCACTGTCTTTGAACCCACACAGGGGGAGAGCTTTCATTCCTTAATTTTTTTTTTGACACTGAGCTAAAGATGACAAAAATTCCAACAAAATGAACTAAAATTCATATCGGTCGGTCAACGTATGCGCGCGCAGCGTGTCTTGGAAAAAGGTGCTTGATTGGAGTTGATGTCTTTCGGATTCCCATTCATTCCTATGGGACTTTATTTGGGAGTTTTTTGGGAATAGCGTCGCCTTGGTAACTGGGAATTCTTAGAAAAATAATAGCGCAGCGAGTCAGATCGAGCCGCATCGTTTGATACCTCATTTGTCCCGGTGCGATCTACGGTTCGGGCCGCATTTTTGCCATCGCTGTTCATCCCTTACCATCGCAGTTCCTCACTGACAACAACACTTTTCATTGTGTTGTAGTCACAATCACAATAAGGACAAACAAAACATTCAAGTCCAAATGCACGATGTCCTGCTAACAGAAAAGCACACTGATTAAAAGTACCTTCATACAACACTGCTCAAAATAAGGGAGCGCTTAAATGACATATCCCATGTCTTAAATTCAATTTAAAGCTCAATACGTTTAGAACTAACTAAATGATAAATATGTCTACAAAAAAAAGATTGGCCGCTCTGATTTAACCCTAGTTTAAACCCCTACTTTGAAACCCTAACCCTAGTTTAAAACCCTACTTTGAAACCCTAACCCTAGTTTGAAACCCTAACCCTAGTTTAAACCCCTACTTTGAAACCCTAACCCTAGTTTAAACCCCTACTTTGAAACCCTTACCCTAGTTTAAAACCCTACTTTGAAACCCTAACCCTAGTTTAAACCCCTACTTTAGAACCCTAACCCTAGGTTAAAACCCTACTTTGAAACCCTAACCCTAGTTTAAACCTCTACTTTGAAACACTAACCCTAGTTTAAAACCTTACTTTGAAACCCTATCCCTAGTTTGAGACCCTAAACCTAGTTTAAACCCCTACTTTGAAACCCTAATCCTAGTTCAAACTACTACTTTGAACCCTAACCCTAGTTTAAAACCCTACTTTGAAACCCTAACCCTAGTTTAAACCCCTACTTTAGAACCCTAACCCTAGGTTAAAACCCTACTTTGAAACCCTAACCTTAGTTTAAACCCCTACTTTAAAACCCTAACCCTCGTTTAAAACCCTACTTTGAAACCCTAAGCCTAGTTTAAACCTCTACTTTGAAACCCTAACCCTAGTTTAAAACCTTACTTTGAAACCCTATCCCTAGTTTGAGACCCTAAACCTAGTTTAAACCCCTACTTTGAAACCCTAACCCTAGTTTAAACCTGTACTTTGAAACCCTAACCCTAGTTTGAAACCCTACTTTGAAACCCTAACCCTAGTTTGAAACCCTACTTTGAAACCCTAACCCTAGTTTAAAACCCTATTTTGAAACATTAACCCTAGTTTAAACCCGTACTTTGAAACCCTAACCCTAGTTTGAAACCCTACTTTGAAACCCTAACCCTAGTTTGAAACCCTACTTTGAAACCCTAACCCTAGTTTAAACCCCTACTTTGAAACCCTAACTCTAGTTTAAAACCCTACTTTAAAACCCTAACCCTAGTTTAAACCCCTACTTTGAAACCCTAACCCTACTTTAAACCCCTACTTTGAAACCATAACCATAGTTCAAACCCATACTTTGAAACCTTAACCCTAGTTTAAACCCCTACTTTGAAACCCTAACCCTAGTTTAAACCCCTAATTGAAACTTTATCCCTAGTTTAAACCCCTAATTTGAAACCCTAACCCTAGTTTAAACCCCTACTTTGAAACCCTAACCCTAGTTTAAACCCCTAATTGAAACTTTATCCCTAGTTTAAACCCCTACTTTGAAACCCTAACCCTAGTTTAAACCCCTACTTTGAAACCCTAACCCTAGTTTAAACCCCTAATTGAAACTTTATCCCTAGTTTAAACCCCTACTTTGAAACCCTAACCATAGTTTAAACCCCTATTTTGAAACCCTAACCCTTGTTTAAAACCCTACTTTGAAACCCTAACCCTAGTTTAAACCCCTACTTTGAAACCCTAACCCTAGTTTAAACCACCATTTTGAAACCTTAACCTAGTTTAAAACCCTACTTTGAAACCCTAACCCTAGTTTAAACCCCTACTTTGAAACCTTAACCCTAGTTTAAACCCTAACCCTCGTTTAAACACCTACTTTGAAACCCTAACCCTAGTTTAAACCCCTACTTTGAAACCCTAACCCTAGTTTAAAACCCTACTTTGAAACCCTAACCCTAGTTTAAACCCCTACTTTGAAACCCTAACCCTAGTTTAAAACCCTACTTTGAAACCCTAACCCTAGTTTAAAACCCTACTTTGAAACCTTAACTCTAGTTTGAAACCCTAACCTTAGTTTGAAACCCTAACCCTAGTTTAAACCCCTACTTTGAAACCCTAACCCTAGTTTAAAACCCTACTTTAACTCTTTGACTGCCATAAACGTTATAAAACGTTTAGCATAAACCTAGGGAAGGGCGCCGAGGACGTTAAAAGACGTCCCCTATGTTTTTTTGTTTTTTTTTCAAAAACGGGTGCAGGAAAGCCTTGGGCAGCTGTGCTGAAAGTATCAGGCAGATATGATTAGTCAAAGACTCGTTTTGGCCCCTAGAGGGCAGCGATGACTCTCTTTGCACAAGGTTGGATGGGCCGCCCACCGTGGGCGTCAGTAGAAGACGTGAGGCGGAGCTAGAGTGTTGAGGAGACAATGGCTGATCCAAGCCACAATGGCTTGACCAAGCAACCGGTTACAAGCAGCTCAGCTTGAGCATTTTTTTCAAAGACGGAAAGCATCAATCAATACTAAAAAGCGCATTGATGTCAACGATGATGATGACTCCGAGCTCTACGCCAAAGTTGGAAGCTTTGGCCTGTTACTATCACGTAGTAAGCCTCACCGGCTAAGCGCGGCTAGCGCGGCTAGCGCTGCTAAGGCCGGAAAACGCGCACAATAGCCGGCCGGGTACTTCTGCACAAGCGGACATTCGATCGGGCGATGGAGAGTTGGCATCGACCAATGCAGATTGATGATGATGATGATGATGACTGCGAGTTTGACGCCAAAGTTGGAAGCCTGGACGTGTTTACGATCACGTAGTAAGCCTCACCGGCTAAGCGCGGCTAGCGCGGCTAGCGCTGCTAAGGCCGGAAAACGCGCACAATAGCCGGCCGGGTACTTCTGCACAAGCGGACATTCGATCGGGCGATGGAGAGTTGGCATCGACCAATGCAGATTGATGATGATGATGATGATGACTGCGAGTTTGACGCCAAAGTTGGAAGCCTGGACGTGTTTACGATCACGTAGTAAGCCTCACCGGCTAGCGCTGCTAACGCCGGAAAACGCGGAGCTGCACAAGCGGACATTCGATCGGACAATGAAGAGTACCCCGAGTCCAATGCATATTCATCGGAGGAGCGGGTACAGTCTGATCACGGAGAAGACACTGTTTCTGGACTACGATGCCACCATGAATGGAGTGGATAAAATGGATCAGAACATCTCCTACCACCCGGTATAGCAACTGAAGGACACGGGGAAGCGAGACGTAACGAAACCGTAGCATGATCCTGATATTAGACTTGATGACACACTGCAGTATATACTTGCTATTCCCCGGAAAAAAACGGCCTGCAAGAAAGTGGCGCACGCGAAGAGGCAATCTGTTGTGCAAATGCTGTTGCGTCTCTTTGCACGCAGGAGAGTGTTACAAAAAGAAAAACTGTCGTTGAAACATCCACATATTTGTAAATAGCACCACAGTTGCACACATTTGTAAATAGTTTGCCAAATTGTTGTCAAATTGTTACACTGTTGAATGTAAATAAACGTATTTTGCTATCAAAAAACACTTTTTCATTCTTGGTGGTAGTGTTTTATAGAAGTAAAGCACTATTTAGGTGTTTGTGGCATCATTCATGGACAAAAAGAAGTGTCAAATTCACTAGAATGCATGAAATAATATCGTTTCACTAAAAGCTTGATTTCTCCGTATTTTGGTCCAACACAGGCGAAATTGGGTCAAACTAACCATTTTCTATTGTTGATTACTAAAGAACGGAATAAGGTAGAAACAAACTCTTTTTTTCTGATGAAAGATGAAAGACCAATCTTTCATTTGGTAGTACGTGTGTTTCCATAGTCCAAACATTTTCTGTGGACCTTGAAAATCAGTCAAAATGCTTAAATCGGCTGGCACTGACGGCATCCCTTTTCTGAAAACGTCTGGCAGTCAAAGAGTTAAAACCCTAACCCTAGTTTAAAATCCTACTTTGAAACCCTAACCCTAGTTTAAACCCCTACTTTGAAACCCTAAACCTAGTTTAAAACCTTACTTTGAAACCCTAACCCTAGTTTGAAACCCTAACCCTAGTTTAAAACCCTACTTTGAAACCCTAACCCTAGTTTGAAAACCTAACCCTAGTTTAAACCCCTACTTTGAAACCCTAACCCTAGTTTAAACCCCTACTTTGAAACCCTAACCCGAGTTTAAACCCCTACTTTGAAACCCTAACCCTAGTTTAAACCCCTACTTTGAAACCCTAACCCTAGTTTAAAACCCTACTTTGAAACCCTAACCCTAGTTTAAAACCCTACTTTGAAACCCTAACCCTAGTTTAAAATCCTACTTTGAAACCCTAACCCTAGTTTAAACCCCTACTTTGAAACCCCAAACCTAGTTTAAAACCCTACTTTGAAACCCTAACCCTAGTTTGAAACACTAACCCTAGTTTAAAACCCTACTTTGAAACCCTAACCCTAGTTTGAAAACCTAACCCTAGTTTAAACCCCTACTTTGAAACCTTAACCCTAGTTCAAACCCCTAGTTTGAAACCCTAACCCGAGTTTAAACCCCTACTTTGAAACCCTAACCTGAGTTTAAACCCCTACTTTGAAAACCTAACCCTAGTTTAAACCCCTACTTTGAAACCCTAATCCTAGTTTAAACCCCTACTTTGAAACCCTAACCCTAGTTTAAACCCCTACTTTGAAACCATAACCCTAGTTTAAACCCTTACTTTGAAACCCTAAGCCTAGTTTGAAACCCTAACCCTAATTTAAACCCCTACTTTAGAACCCTAACCCTAGGTTAAACCCCTACTTTGAAACCCTAACCTTAGTTTAAAATCCTACTTTGAAACCTTAACCCTAGTTTAAACCCCTACTTTGAAACCCTAACCCTAGTTTAAACCCCTACTTTGAAATCCTAATCCTAGTTTAAACCCCTACTTTGAAACCCTAACCCGAGTTTAAACCCCTACTTTGAAACCCTAAACCTAGTTTAAAACCCTACTTTGAAACCCTAACCCTACTTTAAACCCCTACTTTGAAACCATAACCATAGTTCAAACCCATACTTTGAAACCTTAACCCTAGTTTAAACCCCTACTTTGAAACCCTAACCCTAGTTTAAACACCTAATTGAAACTTTATCTCTAGTTTAAACCCCTACTTTGAAACCCTAACCCTAGTTTAAACCCCTACTTTGAAACCCTAACCCTAGTTTAAACCCCTAATTGAAACTTTATCCCTAGTTTAAACCCCTACTTTGAAACCCTAACCCTAGTTTAAACCCCTATTTTGAAACCCTAACCCTAGTTTAAACCCCTAATTGAAACTTTATCCCTAGTTTAAACCCCTACTTTGAAACCCTAACCATAGTTTAAACCCCTACTTTGAAACCCTAACCCTTGTTTAAAACCCTACTTTGAAACCCTAACCCTAGTTTAAACCCCTACTTTGAAACCCTAACCCTAGTTTAAACCACCGTTTTGAAACCTTAACCTAGTTTAAAACCCTACTTTGAAACCCTAACCCTAGTTTAAACCCCTACTTTGAAACCTTAACCCTAGTTTAAACCCTAACCCTCGTTTAAACACCTACTTTGAAACCCTAACCCTAGTTTAAACCACTACTTTGAAACCCTAACCCTAGTTTAAAACCCTACATTGAAACCCTAACCCTAGTTTAAACCCCTACTTTGAAACCCTAACCCTAGTTTAAAACCCTACTTTGAAACCCTAACCCTAGTTTAAAACCCTACTTTGAAACCTTAACTCTAGTTTGAAACCCTAACCTTAGTTTGAAACCCTTACCCTAGTTTAAACCCCTACTTTGAAACCCTAACCCTAGTTTAAACCCCTACTTTGAAACCCTAACCCTAGTTTAAAACCCTACTTTAAAACCCTAACCCTAGTTTAAAATCCTACTTTGAAACCCTAACCCTAGTTTAAACCCCTACTTTGAAACCCTAAACCTAGTTTAAAACCCTACTTTGAAACCCTATTCCTAGTTTGAAACCCTACCCCTAGTTTAAAACCCTACTTTGAAACCCTAACCCTAGTTTGAAAACCTAACCCTAGTTTAAACCCCTACTTTGAAACCCTAACCCTAGTTTAAACCCCTACTTTGAAACCCTAACCCTAGTTTAAACCCCTACTTTGAAACCCTAACCCCAGTTTAAACCCCTACTTTGAAACCCTAACCCTAGTTTAAAACCCTACTTTGAAACCCTAACCCTAGTTTAAACCACTACTTTAAAACCCTAACCCTAGTTTAAAATCCTACTTTGAAACCCTAACCCTAGTTTAAACCCCTACTTTGAAACCCCAAACCTAGTTTTAAACCCTACTTTGAAACCCTAACCCTAGTTTGAAACCCTAACCCTAGTTTAAAACCCTACTTTGAAACCCTAACCCTAGTTAAAACCCCTAGTTTGAAACCCTAACCCGAGTTTAAACCCCTACTTTGAAACCCTAACCTGAGTTTAAACCCCTACTTTGAAACCCTAACCCTAGTTTAAACCCCTACTTTGAAACCCTAACCCTAGTTTAAACCCTTACTTTGAAACCCTAAGCCTAGTTTGAAACCCTAACCCTAATTTAAACCCCTACTTTAGAACCCTAACCCTAGGTTAAACCCCTACTTTGAAACCCTAACCTTAGTTTAAAATCCTACTTTGAAACCTTAACCCTAGTTTAAACCCCTACTTTGAAACCCTAACCCTAGTTTAAACCCCTACTTTGAAATCCTAATCCTAGTTTAAACCCCTACTTTGAAACCCTAACCCTAGTTTAAACCCCTTCTTTGAAACCCTAACCCTAGTTTGAAACCCTAACCCTAATTTAAACCCCTACTTTGAAACCCTAACCCTAGTTTGAAAACCTAACCCTAGTTTAAACCCCTACTTTGAAACCCTAACCCTAGTTTAAACCCCTAGTTAGAAACCCTAACCCGAGTTTAAACCCCTACTTTGAAACCCTAACCTGAGTTTAAACCCCTACTTTGAAAACCTAACCCTAGTTTAAACCCCTACTTTGAAACCCTAATCCTAGTTTAAACCCCTACTTTGAAACCCTAACCCTAGTTTAAACCCCTACTTTAAAACCCTAACCCTAGTTTAAACCCCTACTTTGAAACCCTAACCCTAGTTTAAACCCTTACTTTGAAACCCTAACCCTAGTTTGAAACCCTAACCCTAATTTAAACCCCTACTTTAGAACCCTAACCCTAGGTTAAACCCCTACTTTGAAACCCTAACCTTAGTTTAAAATCCTACTTTGAAACCTTAACCCTAGTTTAAACCCCTACTTTGAAACCCTAACCCTGGTTTAAACCCCTACTTTGAAATCCTAATCCTAGTTTAAACCCCTACTTTGAAACCCTATCCCTAGTTTAAACCCCTACTTTGAAACCCTAACCCTAGTTTAAACCCCTTCTTTGAAACCCTAACCCTAGTTTGAAACCCTAACCCTAATTTAAACCCCTACTTTAGAACCCTAACCCTAGGTTAAACCCCTACTTTGAAACCCTCACCTTAGTTTAAAATCCTACTTTGAAACCTTAACCCTAGTTTAAACCCCTACTTTGAAACCCTAACCCTAGTTTAAAACCCTACTTTGAAACCCTATTCCTAGTTTAAAACCAGACTTTGAAACCCTAACCCTAGATTAAACCCCTACTTTGAATCCCTAACCCTAGTTTAAACCCCTACTTTGAAACCCTAACCCTAGTTTAAAACCCTACTTTGAAACCCTAACACTAGTTTGAAAACCTTACCCTAAATTAAACCCCTACTTTGAAACCCTAACCCTAGTTTAAAACCCTACTTTGAAACCCTAACCCTAGTTTGAAAACCTAAACCTAGTTTAAACCCCTACTTTGAAACCTTAACCCTAGTTTGAAACCCTACTTTGAATCCCTAACCCTAGTTTAAACCCCTACTTTGAAACCCTAACCCTAGTTTAAAACCCTACTTTGAAACCCTAACCCTAGTTTAAACCCCTACTTTGAAACACTTACCCTAGTTTAAAACCCTACTTTGAAACCCTAACCCTAGTTTGAAACCCTATCTCGTTTACACACCTACTTTGAAACCCTTACCCTAGTTTGAAACCCTACTTTGAAACCCTAACCCTAATTTGAAACCCTACTTTGAAACCCTAACCCTAGTTTAAACCCCCACTTTGACACCCTAACCCTAGTTTGAAACCCTTTTTTGGAACCCTAACCCTAGTTTAAACCCCTACTTTTAAACCCTAACCCTAGTTTAAACCCCTACTTTGAAACCTTAACCCTAGTTTAAACAACTACTTTGAAACCCTAACCCTAGTTTAAAACCCTACTTTGAAACCCTAACCCTAGTTTATCCCCTACTTTGAAAACCTAACCCTAGTTTACACCATTACTTTGCAACCCTAACCCTTGTTTAAACCCCTACTTTGAAACCCTAACCCTAGTTTAGATCCCTACTTTGAAACCCTAACCCTAGTTTAAACCCCTACTTTGAATCCCTAACCCTAGTTTAAACCCCTACTTTGAATCCCTAACCCTAGTTTAAAACCCTACTTTGAAACCCTAACCCTAGTTTAAACCCCTACTTTGAAACCCTAACCCTAGTTTAAACCATTACTTTGCAACCCTAACCCTAGTTTAAACCCCTACTTTGAAACCCTAATCCTAGTTTAAACCCCTACTTTGAATCCCTAACCCTAGTTTAGATCCCAACTTTGAAACCCTAACCCTAGTTTAAACCCCTACTTTGAAACCCTAACCCTAGTTTAAACCATTACTTGGCAACCCTAAACCTAGTTTAAACCCCTACTTTGAAACCCTAACCCTAGTTTTAACCCCTACTTTGAATCCCTAACCCTAGTTTAGATCCCTACTTTGAAACCCTAACCCTAGTTTAAACCCCTACTTTGAAACACTTACCCTACTTTAAACCCCTACTTTGAAACCCTAACCCTAGTTTAAACCCCTACTTTGAATCCCTAACCCTAGTTTAAACCCCTACTTTTAAACCCTAACCCTAGTTGAAACCCCTACGTTGAAACCTTAACCCTAGTTTAAACCACTACTTGGAAACCCTAACCCTAGTTTAAACCCCTACTTTGAATCCCTAACCCTAGTTTAGATCCCTACTTTAAAACCCTAACCCTAGTTTAAACCCCTACTTTGAAACCCTAACCCTACTTTAAACCCCTACTTTGAAACACTTACCCTAGTTTAAAACCCTACTTTGAAACCCTAACCCTAGTTTGAAACCCTATCTCGTTTACACACCTACTTTGAAACCCTTACCCTAGTTTGAAACCCTACTTTGAAACCCTAACCCTAATTTGAAACCCTACTTTGAAACCCTAACCCTAGTTTAAACCCCCACTTTGACACCCTAACCCTAGTTTGAAACCCTTTTTTGGAACCCTAACCCTAGTTTAAACCCCTACTTTTAAACCCTAACCCTAGTTTAAACCCCTACTTTGAAACCTTAACCCTAGTTTAAACAACTACTTTGAAACCCTAACCCTAGTTTAAAACCCTACTTTGAAACCCTAACCCTAGTTTATCCCCTACTTTGAAAACCTAACCCTAGTTTACACCATTACTTTGCAACCCTAACCCTAGTTTACACCATTACTTTGCAACCCTAACCCTTGTTTAAACCCCTACTTTGAAACCCTAACCCTAGTTTAGATCCCTACTTTGAAACCCTAACCCTAGTTTAAACCCCTACTTTGAATCCCTAACCCTAGTTTAAACCCCTACTTTGAATCCCTAACCCTAGTTTAAACCACTACTTTGAAACCCTAACCCTAGTTTAAAACCCTACTTTGAAACCCTAACCCTAGTTTAAAACCCTACTTTGAAACCCTAACCCTAGTTTAAACCCCTACTTTGAAACCCTAACCCTAGTTTAAACCATTACTTTGCAACCCTAACCCTAGTTTAAACCCCTACTTTGAAACCCTAATCCTAGTTTAAACCCCTACTTTGAATCCCTAACCCTAGTTTAGATCCCAACTTTGAAACCCTAACCCTAGTTTAAACCCCTACTTTGAAACCCTAACCCTACGTTAAACCCCTACTTTGAAACCCTAACCCTAGTTTAAACCCCTATTTTGAATCCCTAACCCTAGTTTAAACCCCTACTTTGAAACCCTAACCCTAGTTTAAAACCCTACTTTGAAACCCTAACCCTAGTTTAAAACCCTACTTTTAAACCCTAACCCTAGTTTAAACCATTACTTGGCAACCCTAAACCTAGTTTAAACCCCTACTTTGAAACCCTAACCCTAGTTTTAACCCCTACTTTGAATCCCTAACCCTAGTTTAGATCCCTACTTTGAAACCCTAACCCTAGTTTAAACCCCTACTTTGAAACACTTACCCTACTTTAAACCCCTACTTTGAAACCCTAACCCTAGTTTAAACCCCTACTTTGAATCCCTAACCCTAGTTTAAACCCCTACTTTTAAACCCTAACCCTAGTTGAAACCCCTACGTTGAAACCTTAACCCTAGTTTAAACCACTACTTGGAAACCCTAACCCTAGTTTAAACCCCTACTTTGAATCCCTAACCCTAGTTTAGATCCCTACTTTGAAACCCTAACCCTAGTTTAAAACCCTACTTTGAAACCCTAACCCTAGTTTAAACCCCTACTTTGAAACCCTAACGCTAGTTTAAAAACCTACTTTGAAACCCTAACCCTAGTTTAAACCCCTACTTTGAAACCCTAACCCTAGTTTGAAACCCTAACCCTAATTTAAACCCCTACTTTAGAACCCTAACCCTAGGTTAAACCCCTACTTTGAAACCCTAACCCTAGTTTAAACCCCTACTTTGAAACCCTAACCCTAGTTTAAACCCCTACTTTGAAACACTTACCCTAGTTTAAAACCCTACTTTGAAACCCTAACCCTAGTTTAAAACCCTACTTTAAAACCCTAACCCTAGTTTAAACCCCTACTTTGAAACACTTACCCTAGTTTAAAACCCTACTTTGAAACCCTATCTCGTTTACACACCTACTTTGAAACCCTTACCCTAGTTTGAAACCCTACTTTGAAACCCTAACCCTAATTTGAAACCCTACTTTGAAACCTTAACCCTAGTTTAAACCCCCACTTTGAAACCCTAACCCTAGTTTGAAACCCTATCTCGTTTACACACCTACTTTGAAACCCTTACCCTAGTTTGAAACCCTACTTTGAAACCCTAACCCTAATTTGAAACCCTACTTTGAAACCTTAACCCTAGTTTAAACAACTACTTTGAAACCCTAACCCTAGTTTAAAACCCTACTTTGAAACCCTAACCCTAGTTTAACCCCTACTTTGAAAACCTAACCCTAGTTTACACCATTACTTTGCAACCCTAACCCTAGTTTACACCATTACTTTTTAACCCTAACCCTTGTTTAAACCCCTACTTTGAAACCTTAACCCTAGTTTAGATCCCTACTTTGAAACCCTAACCCTAGTTTAAACCCCTACTTTGAATCCCTAACCCTAGTTTAAACCCCTACTTTGAATCCCTAACCCTAGTTTAAACCCCTACTTTGAATTCCTAACCCTAGTTTAAACCACTACTTTGAAACCCTAACCCTAGTTTAAAACCCTACTTTGAAACCCTAACCCTAGTTTAAAACCCTACTTTGAAACCCTAACCCTAGTTTAAACCCCTACTTTGAAACCCTAACCCTAGTTTAAACCATTACTTTGCAACCCTAACCCTAGTTTAAACCCCTACTTTGAAACCCTAATCCTAGTTTAAACCCCTACTTTTAATCCCTAACCCTAGTTTAGATCCCAACTTTGAAACCCTAACCCTAGTTTAAACCCCTACTTTGAAACCCTAACCCTACGTTAAACCCCTGCTTTGAAACCCTAACCCTAGTTTAAACCCCTATTTTGAATCCCTAACCCTAGTTTAAACCCCTACTTTGAAACCCTAACGCTAGTTTAAAACCCTACTTTGAAACCCTAACCCTAGTTTAAACCCCTACTTTTAAACCCTAACCCTAGTTTAAACCATTACTTGGCAACCCTAAACCTAGTTTAAACCCCTACTTTGAAACCCTAACCCTAGTTTTAACCCCTACTTTGAATCCCTAACCCTAGTTTAGATCCCTACTTTGAAACCCTAACCCTAGTTTAAACCCCTACTTTGAAACACTTACCCTACTTTAAACCCCTACTTTGAAACCCTAACCCTAGTTTAAACCCCTACTTTGAATCCCTAACCCTAGTTTAAACCCCTACTTTTAAACCCTAACCCTAGTTGAAACCCCTACGTTGAAACCTTAACCCTAGTTTAAACCACTACTTGGAAACCCTAACCCTAGTTTAAACCCCTACTTTGAATCCCTAACCCTAGTTTAGATCCCTACTTTGAAACCCTAACCCTAGTTTAAACCCCTACTTTGAAACCCTAACCCTACTTTAAACCGCTACTTTGAAACCCTAACCCTAGTTTAAACCCCTACTTTGAATCCCTAACCCTAGTTTAAATCCCTACTTTGAAACCCTAACCCTAGTTTAAACCCCTACTTTGAAACCCTAACGCTAGTTTAAAAACCTACTTTGAAACCCTAACCCTAGTTTAAACCCCTACTTTGAAACCCTAACCCTAGTTTGAAACCCTAACCCTAATTTAAACCCCTACTTTAGAACCCTAACCCTAGGTTAAACCCCTACTTTGAAACCCTAACCTTAGTTTAAAATCCTACTTTGAAACCTTAACCTTAGTTTAAACCCCTACTTTGAAACACTAACCCTAGTTTAAAACCCTACTTTGAAACCCTAACCCTAGTGTAAAACCCTACTTTGAAACCCTAACCCCAGTTTAAAACCCTACTTTGAAACCCTAACCCTAGTTTAGATCCCTACTTTGAAACCCTAACCCTAGTTTAAACCCCTACTTTGAATCCCTAACCCTAGTTTAAACCCCTACTTTGAATCCCTAACCCTAGTTTAAACCCCTACTTTGAATCCCTAACCCTAGTTTAAACCACTACTTTGAAACCCTAACCCTAGTTTAAAACCCTACTTTGAAACACTAACCCTAGTTTAAAACCCTACTTTGAAACCCTAACCCTAGTTTAAACCCCTACTTTGAAACCCTAACCCTAGTTTAAACCATTACTTTGCAACCCTAACCCTAGTTTAAACCCCTACTTTGAAACCCTAATCCTAGTTTAAACCCCTACTTTGAATCCCTAACCCTAGTTTAGATCCCAACTTTGAAACCCTAACCCTAGTTTAAACCCCTACTTTGAAACCCTAACCCTACGTTAAACCCCTGCTTTGAAACCCTAACCCTAGTTTAAACCCCTATTTTGAATCCCTAACCCTAGTTTAAACCCCTACTTTGAAACCCTAACGCTAGTTTAAAACCCTACTTTGAAACCCTAACCCTAGTTTAAACCCCTACTTTTAAACCCTAACCCTAGTTTAAACCATTACTTGGCAACCTTAAACCTAGTTTAAACCCCTACTTTGAAACCCTAACCCTAGTTTTAACCCCTACTTTGAATCCCTAACCCTAGTTTAGATCCCTACTTTGAAACCCTAACCCTAGTTTAAACCCCTACTTTGAAACACTTACCCTACTTTAAACCCCTACTTTGAAACCCTAACCCTAGTTTAAACCCCTACTTTGAATCCCTAACCCTAGTTTAAACCCCTACTTTTAAACCCTAACCCTAGTTGAAACCCCTACGTTGAAACCTTAACCCTAGTTTAAACCACTACTTGGAAACCCTAACCCTAGTTTAAACCCCTACTTTGAATCCCTAACCCTAGTTTAGATCCCTACTTTGAAACCCTAACCCTAGTTTAAACCCCTACTTTGAAACCCTAACCCTACTTTAAACCGCTACTTTGAAACCCTAACCCTAGTTTAAACCCCTACTTTGAATCCCTAACCCTAGTTTAAATCCCTACTTTGAAACCCTAACCCTAGTTTAAACCCCTACTTTGAAACCCTAACGCTAGTTTAAAAACCTACTTTGAAACCCTAACCCTAGTTTAAACCCCTACTTTGAAACCCTAACCCTAGTTTGAAACCCTAACCCTAATTTAAACCCCTACTTTAGAACCCTAACCCTAGGTTAAACCCCTACTTTGAAACCCTAACCTTAGTTTAAAATCCTACTTTGAAACCTTAACCTTAGTTTAAACCCCTACTTTGAAACACTAACCCTAGTTTAAACCCCTACTTTGAAACCCTAACCCTAGTGTAAAACCCTACTTTGAAACCCTAACCCCAGTTTAAAACCCTACTTTGAAACCCTAACCCTAGTTTAAACCCCTACTTTGAAACCCTAACCCTAGTTTAAACCCCTACTTTGAAACCCTAAACCTAGTTTAAACCACTACTTTGAAACCCTAACCCTAGTTTAAAACCCTACTTTGAAACCCTAACCCCAGGTTTAAACCCCTTCTTTGAAACGCTAACCCTAGTTTAAAACCCTACTTTGAAACCCTAACCCTAGTTTAAAACCCTACTTTGAAACCTTAACTCTAGTTTGAAACCCTAACCCTAGTTTGAAACCCTAACCCTAGTTTAAACCCCTACTTTGAAACCCTAACCCTAGTTTAAGCCCCTACTTTGAAACCTTAACCATAGTTTAAAACCCTACTTTGAAACCCTAACTCGAGTTTAAACCCCTACTTAAGAACCCTAACCCTAGGTTAAAACCCTACTTTGAAACCCTAACCCTAGTTTAAACCCCTACTTTAAAACCCTAATCCTAGTTTAAAACCCCACTTTGAAACCCTAACCCTAGTTTAAACCCCAACTTTGAAACCCTAACCATAGTTTAAAACCCTATTTTGAAACCCTAACCCTAGTTTAAACCCCTACTTTGAAACCCTAACCCTAGTTTAAGCCCCTACTTTGAAACCTTAACCATAGTTTAAAACCCTACTTTGAAACCCTAACTCGAGTTTAAACCCCTACTTAAGAACCCTAACCCTAGGTTAAAACCCTACTTTGAAACCCTAACCCTAGTTTAAACCCCTACTTTAAAACACTATTCCTAGTTTAAACCCCTACTTTGAAACCCTAACCCTACTTTAAACCCCTACTTTGAAACCCTAACCCTAGTTTAAACCCCTAATTTGAAAACCCTAACCCTAGTTTAAACCCCTACTTTGAAACCCTAACCCTCTTTTAAAACCCTACTTTGAAACCCTAACCCTAGTTTGAAAACCCAACCCTAGTTTAAACCCCTACTTTGAAACCCTAACCCTAGTTTAAACCCCTACTTTGAAACCCTAACCCTAGTTTAAACCCCTACTTTGAAACCCTAACCCTAGTTTAAGCCCCTACTTTGAAACCTTAACCATAGTTTAAAACCCTACTTTGAAACCCTAACTCGAGTTTTAACCCCTACTTAAGAACCCTAATCCTAGTTTAAAACCCTACTTTGAAACCCTAACCCTAGTTTAAGCCCCTACTTTGAAACACTAACCATAGTTTAAAACCCTACTTTGAAACCCTAACTCGAGTTTTACCCTAGGTTAAAACCCTACTTTGAAACCCTAACCCTAGTTTAAACCCCTACTTTAAAACCCTAATCCTAGTTTAAAACCCTACTTTGAAACCCTAACCCTAGTTTAAGCCCCTACTTTGAAACCTTAACCATAGTTTAAAACCCTACTTTGAAACCCTAACTCGAGTTTAAACCCCTACTTAAGAACCCTAACCTTAGGTTAAAACCCTACTTTGAAACCCTAACCCTAGTTTAAACCCCTACTTTAAAACCCTAATCCTAGTTTAAAACCCTACTTTGAAACCCTAACCCTAGTTTAAACCCCTACTTTGAAACCCTAACCATAGTTTAAAACCCTACTTTGAAACCCTCACCCTAGTTTGAAACCCTAACCCTAGTTTAAACACCTACTTTGAAACACTAACCCTAGTTTAAACCCCTACTTTGAAACCCTAACCCTACTTTAAACCCCTACTTTGAAACCCTAACCTAGTTTAAACCCCTACTTTGAATCCCTAACCCTAGTTTAAACCCCTACTTTGAAACCCTAACCCTAGTTTAAAACCCTACCTTGAAACCCTAACCCTAGTTTGAAAACCTAACCCTAGTTTAAACCCCTACTTTGAAACCCTAACCCTAGTTTAAACCCCTACTTTGAAACCCTAACCCTAGTTTAAATCCCTACTTTGAAACCCTAACCCTAGTTTAAAACCCTACTTTGAAACCCTAACCCTACTTTGAAACCCTAACCCTAGTTTAAGCCCCTACTTTGAAACCTTAACCATAGTTTAAAACCCTACTTTGAAACCCTAACCCTAGTTTAAACCCCTACTTTGAAACCCTAACCCTAGTTTAAACCCCTACTTTGAAAACCTAACCATAGTTTAAAACCCTACTTTGAAACCCTAACCCTAGTTTGAAACCCTAACCCTAGTTTAAACCCCTACTTTGAAACCCTAACCATAGTTTAAAACCCTACTTTGAAACCCTAACCCTAGTTTAAACCCTTACTTTGAAACCCTAACCATAGTTTAAAAACCTACTTTGAAACCCTAACCCTAGTTTGAAACCCTAACCCTAGTTTAAACACCTAGTTTGAAACCCTAACCCTAGTTTAAACACCTACTTTGAAACATTAACCCTAGTTTAAACCCCTACTTTGAAACCCTAACCCTACTTTAAACCCATACTTTGAAACCCTAACCCTAGTTTAAACCTCTACTTTGAAACCCTAACCCTACTTTAAACCCCTACTTTGAAACCCTAACCCTACTTTAAACCCCTACTTTGAAACCCTAACCCTAGTTTAAACCCCTACTTTGAAACCCTAACCCTAGTTTAAAACCCTACTTTTAAACCCTAACCCTAGTTTAAACCCCTACGTTGAAATCTTAACCCTAGTTTAAACCACTACTTTGAAACCCTAACCCTAGTTTAAAACCCTACTTTGGAACCCTTACCCTAGTTTAAACCCCTACTTTGAAACCCTAACCCTAGTTTAAACCCCTACTTTGAAACCCTAACCATAGTTTAAAAACCTACTTTGAAACCCTAACCCTAGTTTGAAACCCTAACCCTAGTTTAAACACCTAGTTTGAAACCCTAACCCTAGTTTAAACACCTACTTTGAAACATTAACCCTAGTTTAAACCCCTACTTTGAAACCCTAACCCTACTTTAAACCCATACTTTGAAACCCTAACCCTAGTTTAAACCCCTACTTTGAAACCCTAACCCTAGTTTAAAACCCTACTTTGAAACCCTAACCCTACTTTAAACCCCTACTTTGAAACCCTAACCCTAGTTTAAACCCCTACTTTGAAACCCTAACCCTAGTTTAAAACCCTACTTTTAAACCCTAACCCTAGTTTAAACCCCTACTTTGAAACCTTAACCCTAGTTTAAACCACTACTTTGAAACCCTAACAGTAGTTTAAAACCCTACTTTGGAACCCTTACCCTAGTTTAAACCCCTACTTTGAAACCCTAACCCTAGTTTAAACCCCTACTTTAGAACCCTAATCCTAGTTTAAACCCCTACTTTGAAACCCTAACCCTAGTTTAAACCCCTACTTTGAATCCCTAACCCTAGTTTAAACCCTTACTTTGAAACCCTAACCCTAGTTTAAACCCCTACTTTGAATCCCTAACCCTAGTTTAAACCCCTACTTTTAAACCCTAACCCTAGTTGAAACCCCTACTTTGAAACCCTAACCATAGTTTAAAACCCTACTTTGAAACCCTAACCTTACTTTAAACCCCTACTTTGAAACCTTAACCCTACTTTAAACCCCTACTTTGAAACCCTAACCCTACTTTAAACCCCTACTTTGAAACCCTAACCCTAGTTTAAACCCCTACTTTGAAACCTTAACCCTAGTGTAAAACCCTACTTTGAAACCCTAACCCTTATTTAAACCCTACTTTGAAACCCTAACCCTAGTTTAAACCCCTACTTTGAAACTCTAACCCTAGTTTAAACCACTACTTTGAAACCCTAACCCTAGTTTAAAACCCTACTTTGAAACCCTAACCCTAGTTTAAACCCCTACTTTGAAACCCTAACCCTAGTTTAAAACCCTATTTTGAAACCCTAACCCTAGTTTAAAACCCTACTTTGAAACCTTAACTCTAGTTTGAAACCCTAACCCTAGTTTAAACCCCTACTTTGAAACCCTAACCCTAGTTTAAGCCCCTTCTTTGAAACCTTAACCCTAGTTTAAAACCCTAATTTGAAACCCTAACCCGAGTTTAAACCCCTATTTAAGAACCCTAACCCTAGGTTAAAACCCTACTTTGAAACCCTAACCCTAATTTAAACCCCTACTTTAAAACCCTAACCCTAGTTTAAAACCCTACTTTGAAACCCTAACCCTAGTTTAAACCCCTACTTTGAAACCCAAACCATAGTTTAAAACCCTATTTTGAAACCCTAACCCGAGTTTAAACCCCTACTTAAGAACCCTAACCCTAGGTTAAAACCCGACTTTGAAACCCTAACCCTAGTTTAAAGACCTACTTTGAAACACTAACCCTAGTTTAAACCCCTACTTTGAAACCCTAACCCTACTTTAAACCCCTACTTTGAAACCCTAACCCTAGTTTAAACCCCTACTTTGAATCCCTAACCCTAGTTTAAACCCCTACTTTGAAACCCTAACCCTAGTTTAAAACCCTACCTTGAAACCCTAACCCTAGTTTGAAAACCTAACCCTAGTTTAAACCCCTACTTTGAAACCCTAACCCTAGTTTAAACCCCTACTTTGAAACCCTAACCCTAGTTTAAAACCCTACTTTGAAACCCTAACCCTAGTTTGAAAACCTTACCCTAGTTTAAACCCCTACTTTGAAACCCTAACCCTAGTTTAAACCCCTACTTTGAAACCCTAACCCTAGTTTAAACCCTTACTTTGAAGCCCTAACCCGAGTTTAAACCCCTATTTTGAAAACCTAACCCTAGTTTAAACCACTACTTGGAAACCCTAACCCTAGTTTAAACCCCTACTTTGAATCCCTAACCCTACTTTAAACCCCTACTTTGAAACCCTAACCCTAGTTTAAACCCCTACTTTGAATCCCTAACCCTAGTTTAAACCCCTACTTTTAAACCCTAACCCTAGTTGAAACCCCTACGTTGAAACCTTAACCCTAGTTTAAACCACTACTTGGAAACCCTAACCCTAGTTTAAACCCCTACTTTGAATCCCTAACCCTAGTTTAGATCCCTACTTTGAAACCCTAACCCTAGTTTAAAACCCTACTTTGAAACCCTAACCCTAGTTTAAACCCCTACTTTGAAACCCTAACGCTAGTTTAAAAACCTACTTTGAAACCCTAACCCTAGTTTAAACCCCTACTTTGAAACCCTAACCCTAGTTTGAAACCCTAACCCTAATTTAAACCCCTACTTTAGAACCCTAACCCTAGGTTAAACCCCTACTTTGAAACCCTAACCCTAGTTTAAACCCCTACTTTGAAACCCTAACCCTAGTTTAAACCCCTACTTTGAAACACTTAGCCTAGTTTAAAACCCTACTTTGAAACCCTAACCCTAGTTTAAAACCCTACTTTAAAACCCTAACCCTAGTTTAAACCCCTACTTTGAAACACTTACCCTAGTTTAAAACCCTACTTTGAAACCCTATCTCGTTTACACACCTACTTTGAAACCCTTACCCTAGTTTGAAACCCTACTTTGAAACCCTAACCCTAATTTGAAACCCTACTTTGAAACCTTAACCCTAGTTTAAACCCCCACTTTGAAACCCTAACCCTAGTTTGAAACCCTATCTCGTTTACACACCTACTTTGAAACCCTTACCCTAGTTTGAAACCCTACTTTGAAACCCTAACCCTAATTTGAAACCCTACTTTGAAACCTTAACCCTAGTTTAAACAACTACTTTGAAACCCTAACCCTAGTTTAAAACCCTACTTTGAAACCCTAACCCTAGTTTAACCCCTACTTTGAAAACCTAACCCTAGTTTACACCATTACTTTGCAACCCTAACCCTAGTTTACACCATTACTTTTTAACCCTAACCCTTGTTTAAACCCCTACTTTGAAACCTTAACCCTAGTTTAGATCCCTACTTTGAAACCCTAACCCTAGTTTAAACCCCTACTTTGAATCCCTAACCCTAGTTTAAACCCCTACTTTGAATCCCTAACCCTAGTTTAAACCCCTACTTTGAATCCCTAACCCTAGTTTAAACCACTACTTTGAAACCCTAACCCTAGTTTAAAACCCTACTTTGAAACCCTAACCCTAGTTTAAAACCCTACTTTGAAACCCTAACCCTAGTTTAAACCCCTACTTTGAAACCCTAACCCTAGTTTAAACCATTACTTTGCAACCCTAACCCTAGTTTAAACCCCTACTTTGAAACCCTAATCCTAGTTTAAACCCCTACTTTTAATCCCTAACCCTAGTTTAGATCCCAACTTTGAAACCCTAACCCTAGTTTAAACCCCTACTTTGAAACCCTAACCCTACGTTAAACCCCTGCTTTGAAACCCTAACCCTAGTTTAAACCCCTATTTTGAATCCCTAACCCTAGTTTAAACCCCTACTTTGAAACCCTAACGCTAGTTTAAAACCCTACTTTGAAACCCTAACCCTAGTTTAAACCCCTACTTTTAAACCCTAACCCTAGTTTAAACCATTACTTGGCAACCCTAAACCTAGTTTAAACCCCTACTTTGAAACCCTAACCCTAGTTTTAACCCCTACTTTGAATCCCTAACCCTAGTTTAGATCCCTACTTTGAAACCCTAACCCTAGTTTAAACCCCTACTTTGAAACACTTACCCTACTTTAAACCCCTACTTTGAAACCCTAACCCTAGTTTAAACCCCTACTTTGAATCCCTAACCCTAGTTTAAACCCCTACTTTTAAACCCTAACCCTAGTTGAAACCCCTACGTTGAAACCTTAACCCTAGTTTAAACCACTACTTGGAAACCCTAACCCTAGTTTAAACCCCTACTTTGAATCCCTAACCCTAGTTTAGATCCCTACTTTGAAACCCTAACCCTAGTTTAAACCCCTACTTTGAAACCCTAACCCTACTTTAAACCGCTACTTTGAAACCCTAACCCTAGTTTAAACCCCTACTTTGAATCCCTAACCCTAGTTTAAATCCCTACTTTGAAACCCTAACCCTAGTTTAAACCCCTACTTTGAAACCTTAACCATAGTTTAAAACCCTACTTTGAAACCCTAACTCGAGTTTAAACCCCTACTTAAGAACCCTAACCTTAGGTTAAAACCCTACTTTGAAACCCTAACCCTAGTTTAAACCCCTACTTTAAAACCCTAATCCTAGTTTAAAACCCTACTTTGAAACCCTAACCCTAGTTTAAACCCCTACTTTGAAACCCTAACCATAGTTTAAAACCCTACTTTGAAACCCTCACCCTAGTTTGAAACCCTAACCCTAGTTTAAACACCTACTTTGAAACACTAACCCTAGTTTAAACCCCTACTTTGAAACCCTAACCCTACTTTAAACCCCTACTTTGAAACCCTAACCTAGTTTAAACCCCTACTTTGAATCCCTAACCCTAGTTTAAACCCCTACTTTGAAACCCTAACCCTAGTTTAAAACCCTACCTTGAAACCCTAACCCTAGTTTGAAAACCTAACCCTAGTTTAAACCCCTACTTTGAAACCCTAACCCTAGTTTAAACCCCTACTTTGAAACCCTAACCCTAGTTTAAATCCCTACTTTGAAACCCTAACCCTAGTTTAAAACCCTACTTTGAAACCCTAACCCTACTTTGAAACCCTAACCCTAGTTTAAGCCCCTACTTTGAAACCTTAACCATAGTTTAAAACCCTACTTTGAAACCCTAACCCTAGTTTAAACCCCTACTTTGAAACCCTAACCCTAGTTTAAACCCCTACTTTGAAAACCTAACCATAGTTTAAAACCCTACTTTGAAACCCTAACCCTAGTTTGAAACCCTAACCCTAGTTTAAACCCCTACTTTGAAACCCTAACCATAGTTTAAAACCCTACTTTGAAACCCTAACCCTAGTTTAAACCCTTACTTTGAAACCCTAACCATAGTTTAAAAACCTACTTTGAAACCCTAACCCTAGTTTGAAACCCTAACCCTAGTTTAAACACCTAGTTTGAAACCCTAACCCTAGTTTAAACACCTACTTTGAAACATTAACCCTAGTTTAAACCCCTACTTTGAAACCCTAACCCTACTTTAAACCCATACTTTGAAACCCTAACCCTAGTTTAAACCTCTACTTTGAAACCCTAACCCTACTTTAAACCCCTACTTTGAAACCCTAACCCTACTTTAAACCCCTACTTTGAAACCCTAACCCTAGTTTAAACCCCTACTTTGAAACCCTAACCCTAGTTTAAAACCCTACTTTTAAACCCTAACCCTAGTTTAAACCCCTACGTTGAAATCTTAACCCTAGTTTAAACCACTACTTTGAAACCCTAACCCTAGTTTAAAACCCTACTTTGGAACCCTTACCCTAGTTTAAACCCCTACTTTGAAACCCTAACCCTAGTTTAAACCCCTACTTTGAAACCCTAACCATAGTTTAAAAACCTACTTTGAAACCCTAACCCTAGTTTGAAACCCTAACCCTAGTTTAAACACCTAGTTTGAAACCCTAACCCTAGTTTAAACACCTACTTTGAAACATTAACCCTAGTTTAAACCCCTACTTTGAAACCCTAACCCTACTTTAAACCCATACTTTGAAACCCTAACCCTAGTTTAAACCCCTACTTTGAAACCCTAACCCTAGTTTAAAACCCTACTTTGAAACCCTAACCCTACTTTAAACCCCTACTTTGAAACCCTAACCCTAGTTTAAACCCCTACTTTGAAACCCTAACCCTAGTTTAAAACCCTACTTTTAAACCCTAACCCTAGTTTAAACCCCTACTTTGAAACCTTAACCCTAGTTTAAACCACTACTTTGAAACCCTAACAGTAGTTTAAAACCCTACTTTGGAACCCTTACCCTAGTTTAAACCCCTACTTTGAAACCCTAACCCTAGTTTAAACCCCTACTTTAGAACCCTAATCCTAGTTTAAACCCCTACTTTGAAACCCTAACCCTAGTTTAAACCCCTACTTTGAATCCCTAACCCTAGTTTAAACCCTTACTTTGAAACCCTAACCCTAGTTTAAACCCCTACTTTGAATCCCTAACCCTAGTTTAAACCCCTACTTTTAAACCCTAACCCTAGTTGAAACCCCTACTTTGAAACCCTAACCATAGTTTAAAACCCTACTTTGAAACCCTAACCTTACTTTAAACCCCTACTTTGAAACCTTAACCCTACTTTAAACCCCTACTTTGAAACCCTAACCCTACTTTAAACCCCTACTTTGAAACCCTAACCCTAGTTTAAACCCCTACTTTGAAACCTTAACCCTAGTGTAAAACCCTACTTTGAAACCCTAACCCTTATTTAAACCCTACTTTGAAACCCTAACCCTAGTTTAAACCCCTACTTTGAAACTCTAACCCTAGTTTAAACCACTACTTTGAAACCCTAACCCTAGTTTAAAACCCTACTTTGAAACCCTAACCCTAGTTTAAACCCCTACTTTGAAACCCTAACCCTAGTTTAAAACCCTATTTTGAAACCCTAACCCTAGTTTAAAACCCTACTTTGAAACCTTAACTCTAGTTTGAAACCCTAACCCTAGTTTAAACCCCTACTTTGAAACCCTAACCCTAGTTTAAGCCCCTTCTTTGAAACCTTAACCCTAGTTTAAAACCCTAATTTGAAACCCTAACCCGAGTTTAAACCCCTATTTAAGAACCCTAACCCTAGGTTAAAACCCTACTTTGAAACCCTAACCCTAATTTAAACCCCTACTTTAAAACCCTAACCCTAGTTTAAAACCCTACTTTGAAACCCTAACCCTAGTTTAAACCCCTACTTTGAAACCCAAACCATAGTTTAAAACCCTATTTTGAAACCCTAACCCGAGTTTAAACCCCTACTTAAGAACCCTAACCCTAGGTTAAAACCCGACTTTGAAACCCTAACCCTAGTTTAAAGACCTACTTTGAAACACTAACCCTAGTTTAAACCCCTACTTTGAAACCCTAACCCTACTTTAAACCCCTACTTTGAAACCCTAACCCTAGTTTAAACCCCTACTTTGAATCCCTAACCCTAGTTTAAACCCCTACTTTGAAACCCTAACCCTAGTTTAAAACCCTACCTTGAAACCCTAACCCTAGTTTGAAAACCTAACCCTAGTTTAAACCCCTACTTTGAAACCCTAACCCTAGTTTAAACCCCTACTTTGAAACCCTAACCCTAGTTTAAAACCCTACTTTGAAACCCTAACCCTAGTTTGAAAACCTTACCCTAGTTTAAACCCC
Source organism: Leptonotus elevatus (assembly GCF_054856555.1). NCBI lineage: Eukaryota > Metazoa > Chordata > Actinopteri > Syngnathiformes > Syngnathidae > Leptonotus > Leptonotus elevatus. Next base: position 6,429,454 of record NC_141260.1, on the reverse strand, counting down.
TACTTTGAAACCCTAACCCTAGTTTAAACCCCTACTTTGAAACCCTAACCCTAGTTTAAACCCTTACTTTGAAGCCCTAACCCGAGTTTAAACCCCTATTTTGAAAACCTAACCCTAGTTTAAACCACTACTTGGAAACCCTAACCCTAGTTTAAACCCCTACTTTGAATCCCTAACCCTACTTTAAACCCCTACTTTGAAACCCTAACCCTAGTTTAAACCCCTACTTTGAATCCCTAACCCTAGTTTAAACCCCTACTTTTAAACCCTAACCCTAGTTGAAACCCCTACGTTGAAACCTTAACCCTAGTTTAAACCACTACTTGGAAACCCTAACCCTAGTTTAAACCCCTACTTTGAATCCCTAACCCTAGTTTAGATCCCTACTTTGAAACCCTAACCCTAGTTTAAAACCCTACTTTGAAACCCTAACCCTAGTTTAAACCCCTACTTTGAAACCCTAACGCTAGTTTAAAAACCTACTTTGAAACCCTAACCCTAGTTTAAACCCCTACTTTGAAACCCTAACCCTAGTTTGAAACCCTAACCCTAATTTAAACCCCTACTTTAGAACCCTAACCCTAGGTTAAACCCCTACTTTGAAACCCTAACCCTAGTTTAAACCCCTACTTTGAAACCCTAACCCTAGTTTAAACCCCTACTTTGAAACACTTAGCCTAGTTTAAAACCCTACTTTGAAACCCTAACCCTAGTTTAAAACCCTACTTTAAAACCCTAACCCTAGTTTAAACCCCTACTTTGAAACACTTACCCTAGTTTAAAACCCTACTTTGAAACCCTATCTCGTTTACACACCTACTTTGAAACCCTTACCCTAGTTTGAAACCCTACTTTGAAACCCTAACCCTAATTTGAAACCCTACTTTGAAACCTTAACCCTAGTTTAAACCCCCACTTTGAAACCCTAACCCTAGTTTGAAACCCTATCTCGTTTACACACCTACTTTGAAACCCTTACCCTAGTTTGAAACCCTACTTTGAAACCCTAACCCTAATTTGAAACCCTACTTTGAAACCTTAACCCTAGTTTAAACAACTACTTTGAAACCCTAACCCTAGTTTAAAACCCTACTTTGAAACCCTAACCCTAGTTTAACCCCTACTTTGAAAACCTAACCCTAGTTTACACCATTACTTTGCAACCCTAACCCTAGTTTACACCATTACTTTTTAACCCTAACCCTTGTTTAAACCCCTACTTTGAAACCTTAACCCTAGTTTAGATCCCTACTTTGAAACCCTAACCCTAGTTTAAACCCCTACTTTGAATCCCTAACCCTAGTTTAAACCCCTACTTTGAATCCCTAACCCTAGTTTAAACCCCTACTTTGAATCCCTAACCCTAGTTTAAACCACTACTTTGAAACCCTAACCCTAGTTTAAAACCCTACTTTGAAACCCTAACCCTAGTTTAAAACCCTACTTTGAAACCCTAACCCTAGTTTAAACCCCTACTTTGAAACCCTAACCCTAGTTTAAACCATTACTTTGCAACCCTAACCCTAGTTTAAACCCCTACTTTGAAACCCTAATCCTAGTTTAAACCCCTACTTTTAATCCCTAACCCTAGTTTAGATCCCAACTTTGAAACCCTAACCCTAGTTTAAACCCCTACTTTGAAACCCTAACCCTACGTTAAACCCCTGCTTTGAAACCCTAACCCTAGTTTAAACCCCTATTTTGAATCCCTAACCCTAGTTTAAACCCCTACTTTGAAACCCTAACGCTAGTTTAAAACCCTACTTTGAAACCCTAACCCTAGTTTAAACCCCTACTTTTAAACCCTAACCCTAGTTTAAACCATTACTTGGCAACCCTAAACCTAGTTTAAACCCCTACTTTGAAACCCTAACCCTAGTTTTAACCCCTACTTTGAATCCCTAACCCTAGTTTAGATCCCTACTTTGAAACCCTAACCCTAGTTTAAACCCCTACTTTGAAACACTTACCCTACTTTAAACCCCTACTTTGAAACCCTAACCCTAGTTTAAACCCCTACTTTGAATCCCTAACCCTAGTTTAAACCCCTACTTTTAAACCCTAACCCTAGTTGAAACCCCTACGTTGAAACCTTAACCCTAGTTTAAACCACTACTTGGAAACCCTAACCCTAGTTTAAACCCCTACTTTGAATCCCTAACCCTAGTTTAGATCCCTACTTTGAAACCCTAACCCTAGTTTAAACCCCTACTTTGAAACCCTAACCCTACTTTAAACCGCTACTTTGAAACCCTAACCCTAGTTTAAACCCCTACTTTGAATCCCTAACCCTAGTTTAAATCCCTACTTTGAAACCCTAACCCTAGTTTAAACCCCTACTTTGAAACCCTAACGCTAGTTTAAAAACCTACTTTGAAACCCTAACCCTAGTTTAAACCCCTACTTTGAAACCCTAACCCTAGTTTGAAACCCTAACCCTAATTTAAACCCCTACTTTAGAACCCTAACCCTAGGTTAAACCCCTACTTTGAAACCCTAACCTTAGTTTAAAATCCTACTTTGAAACCTTAACCTTAGTTTAAACCCCTACTTTGAAACACTAACCCTAGTTTAAAACCCTACTTTGAAACCCTAACCCTAGTGTAAAACCTTACTTTGAAACCCTAACCCCAGTTTAAAACCCTACTTTGAAACCCTAACCCTAGTTTAGATCCCTACTTTGAAACCCTAACCCTAGTTTAAACCCCTACTTTGAATCCCTAACCCTAGTTTAAACCCCTACTTTGAATCCCTAACCCTAGTTTAAACCCCTACTTTGAATCCCTAACCCTAGTTTAAACCACTACTTTGAAACCCTAACCCTAGTTTAAAACCCTACTTTGAAACACTAACCCTAGTTTAAAACCCTACTTTGAAACCCTAACCCTAGTTTAAACCCCTACTTTGAAACCCTAACCCTAGTTTAAACCATTACTTTGCAACCCTAACCCTAGTTTAAACCCCTACTTTGAAACCCTAATCCTAGTTTAAACCCCTACTTTGAATCCCTAACCCTAGTTTAGATCCCAACTTTGAAACCCTAACCCTAGTTTAAACCCCTACTTTGAAACCCTAACCCTACGTTAAACCCCTGCTTTGAAACCCTAACCCTAGTTTAAACCCCTATTTTGAATCCCTAACCCTAGTTTAAACCCCTACTTTGAAACCCTAACGCTAGTTTAAAACCCTACTTTGAAACCCTAACCCTAGTTTAAACCCCTACTTTTAAACCCTAACCCTAGTTTAAACCATTACTTGGCAACCTTAAACCTAGTTTAAACCCCTACTTTGAAACCCTAACCCTAGTTTTAACCCCTACTTTGAATCCCTAACCCTAGTTTAGATCCCTACTTTGAAACCCTAACCCTAGTTTAAACCCCTACTTTGAAACACTTACCCTACTTTAAACCCCTACTTTGAAACCCTAACCCTAGTTTAAACCCCTACTTTGAATCCCTAACCCTAGTTTAAACCCCTACTTTTAAACCCTAACCCTAGTTGAAACCCCTACGTTGAAACCTTAACCCTAGTTTAAACCACTACTTGGAAACCCTAACCCTAGTTTAAACCCCTACTTTGAATCCCTAACCCTAGTTTAGATCCCTACTTTGAAACCCTAACCCTAGTTTAAACCCCTACTTTGAAACCCTAACCCTACTTTAAACCGCTACTTTGAAACCCTAACCCTAGTTTAAACCCCTACTTTGAATCCCTAACCCTAGTTTAAATCCCTACTTTGAAACCCTAACCCTAGTTTAAACCCCTACTTTGAAACCCTAACGCTAGTTTAAAAACCTACTTTGAAACCCTAACCCTAGTTTAAACCCCTACTTTGAAACCCTAACCCTAGTTTGAAACCCTAACCCTAATTTAAACCCCTACTTTAGAACCCTAACCCTAGGTTAAACCCCTACTTTGAAACCCTAACCTTAGTTTAAAATCCTACTTTGAAACCTTAACCTTAGTTTAAACCCCTACTTTGAAACACTAACCCTAGTTTAAACCCCTACTTTGAAACCCTAACCCTAGTGTAAAACCCTACTTTGAAACCCTAACCCCAGTTTAAAACCCTACTTTGAAACCCTAACCCTAGTTTAAACCCCTACTTTGAAACCCTAACCCTAGTTTAAACCCCTACTTTGAAACCCTAAACCTAGTTTAAACCACTACTTTGAAACCCTAACCCTAGTTTAAAACCCTACTTTGAAACCCTAACCCCAGGTTTAAACCCCTTCTTTGAAACGCTAACCCTAGTTTAAAACCCTACTTTGAAACCCTAACCCTAGTTTAAAACCCTACTTTGAAACCTTAACTCTAGTTTGAAACCCTAACCCTAGTTTGAAACCCTAACCCTAGTTTAAACCCCTACTTTGAAACCCTAACCCTAGTTTAAGCCCCTACTTTGAAACCTTAACCATAGTTTAAAACCCTACTTTGAAACCCTAACTCGAGTTTAAACCCCTACTTAAGAACCCTAACCCTAGGTTAAAACCCTACTTTGAAACCCTAACCCTAGTTTAAACCCCTACTTTAAAACCCTAATCCTAGTTTAAAACCCTACTTTGAAACCCTAACCCTAGTTTAAACCCCAACTTTGAAACCCTAACCATAGTTTAAAACCCTATTTTGAAACCCTAACCCTAGTTTAAACCCCTACTTTGAAACCCTAACCCTAGTTTAAGCCCCTACTTTGAAACCTTAACCATAGTTTAAAACCCTACTTTGAAACCCTAACTCGAGTTTAAACCCCTACTTAAGAACCCTAACCCTAGGTTAAAACCCTACTTTGAAACCCTAACCCTACTTTAAACCCCTACTTTGAAACCCTAACCCTAGTTTAAACCCCTAATTTGAAAACCCTAACCCTAGTTTAAACCCCTACTTTGAAACCCTAACCCTCTTTTAAAACCCTACTTTGAAACCCTAACCCTAGTTTGAAAACCCAACCCTAGTTTAAACCCCTACTTTGAAACCCTAACCCTAGTTTAAACCCCTACTTTGAAACCCTAACCCTAGTTTAAACCCCTACTTTGAAACCCTAACCCTAGTTTAAGCCCCTACTTTGAAACCTTAACCATAGTTTAAAACCCTACTTTGAAACCCTAACTCGAGTTTTAACCCCTACTTAAGAACCCTAATCCTAGTTTAAAACCCTACTTTGAAACCCTAACCCTAGTTTAAGCCCCTACTTTGAAACACTAACCATAGTTTAAAACCCTACTTTGAAACCCTAACTCGAGTTTTACCCTAGGTTAAAACCCTACTTTGAAACCCTAACCCTAGTTTAAACCCCTACTTTAAAACCCTAATCCTAGTTTAAAACCCTACTTTGAAACCCTAACCCTAGTTTAAACCCCTACTTTGAAACCCTAACCATAGTTTAAAACCCTACTTTGAAACCCTAACCCTAGTTTGAAACCCTAACCCTAGTTTAAACACCTACTTTGAAACACTAACCCTAGTTTAAACCCCTACTTTGAAACCCTAACCCTACTTTAAACCCCTACTTTGAAACCCTATCCTAGTTTAAACCCCTACTTTGAATCCCTAACCCTAGTTTAAACCCCTACTTTGAAACCCTAACCCTAGTTTAAAACCCTACCTTGAAACCCTAACCCTAGTTTGAAAACCTAACCCTAGTTTAAACCCCTACTTTGAAACCCTAACCCTAGTTTAAACCCCTACTTTGAAACCCTAACCCTAGTTTAAATCCCTACTTTGAAACCCTAACCCTAGTTTAAAACCCTACTTTGAAACCCTAACCCTACTTTGAAACCCTAACCCTAGTTTAAGCCCCTACTTTGAAACCTTAACCATAGTTTAAAACCCTACTTTGAAACCCTAACCCTAGTTTAAACCCCTACTTTGAAACCCTAACCCTAGTTTAAACCCCTACTTTGAAAACCTAACCATAGTTTAAAACCCTACTTTGAAACCCTAACCCTAGTTTGAAACCCTAACCCTAGTTTAAACCCCTACTTTGAAACCCTAACCATAGTTTAAAACCCTACTTTGAAACCCTAACCCTAGTTTAAACCCTTACTTTGAAACCCTAACCATAGTTTAAAAACCTACTTTGAAACCCTAACCCTAGTTTGAAACCCTAACCCTAGTTTAAACACCTAGTTTGAAACCCTAACCCTAGTTTAAACACCTACTTTGAAACATTAACCCTAGTTTAAACCCCTACTTTGAAACCCTAACCCTACTTTAAACCCATACTTTGAAACCCTAACCCTAGTTTAAACCCCTACTTTGAAACCCTAACCCTACTTTAAACCCCTACTTTGAAACCCTAACCCTACTTTAAACCCCTACTTTGAAACCCTAACCCTAGTTTAAACCCCTACTTTGAAACCCTAACCCTAGTTTAAAACCCTACTTTTAAACCCTAACCCTAGTTTAAACCCCTACGTTGAAATCTTAACCCTAGTTTAAACCACTACTTTGAAACCCTAACCCTAGTTTAAAACCCTACTTTGGAACCCTTACCCTAGTTTAAACCCCTACTTTGAAACCCTAACCCTAGTTTAAACCCCTACTTTGAAACCCTAACCATAGTTTAAAAACCTACTTTGAAACCCTAACCCTAGTTTGAAACCCTAACCCTAGTTTAAACACCTAGTTTGAAACCCTAACCCTAGTTTAAACACCTACTTTGAAACATTAACCCTAGTTTAAACCCCTACTTTGAAACCCTAACCCTACTTTAAACCCATACTTTGAAACCCTAACCCTAGTTTAAACCCCTACTTTGAAACCCTAACCCTAGTTTAAAACCCTACTTTGAAACCCTAACCCTACTTTAAACCCCTACTTTGAAACCCTAACCCTAGTTTAAACCCCTACTTTGAAACCCTAACCCTAGTTTAAAACCCTACTTTTAAACCCTAACCCTAGTTTAAACCCCTACTTTGAAACCTTAACCCTAGTTTAAACCACTACTTTGAAACCCTAACAGTAGTTTAAAACCCTACTTTGGAACCCTTACCCTAGTTTAAACCCCTACTTTGAAACCCTAACCCTAGTTTAAACCCCTACTTTAGAACCCTAATCCTAGTTTAAACCCCTACTTTGAAACCCTAACCCTAGTTTAAACCCCTACTTTGAATCCCTAACCCTAGTTTAAACCCTTACTTTGAAACCCTAACCCTAGTTTAAACCCCTACTTTGAATCCCTAACCCTAGTTTAAACCCCTACTTTTAAACCCTAACCCTAGTTGAAACCCCTACTTTGAAACCCTAACCATAGTTTAAAACCCTACTTTGAAACCCTAACCTTACTTTAAACCCCTACTTTGAAACCTTAACCCTACTTTAAACCCCTACTTTGAAACCCTAACCCTACTTTAAACCCCTACTTTGAAACCCTAACCCTAGTTTAAACCCCTACTTTGAAACCTTAACCCTAGTGTAAAACCCTACTTTGAAACCCTAACCCTTATTTAAACCCTACTTTGAAACCCTAACCCTAGTTTAAACCCCTACTTTGAAACTCTAACCCTAGTTTAAACCACTACTTTGAAACCCTAACCCTAGTTTAAAACCCTACTTTGAAACCCTAACCCTAGTTTAAACCCCTACTTTGAAACCCTAACCCTAGTTTAAAACCCTATTTTGAAACCCTAACCCTAGTTTAAAACCCTACTTTGAAACCTTAACTCTAGTTTGAAACCCTAACCCTAGTTTAAACCCCTACTTTGAAACCCTAACCCTAGTTTAAGCCCCTTCTTTGAAACCTTAACCCTAGTTTAAAACCCTAATTTGAAACCCTAACCCGAGTTTAAACCCCTATTTAAGAACCCTAACCCTAGGTTAAAACCCTACTTTGAAACCCTAACCCTAATTTAAACCCCTACTTTAAAACCCTAACCCTAGTTTAAAACCCTACTTTGAAACCCTAACCCTAGTTTAAACCCCTACTTTGAAACCCAAACCATAGTTTAAAACCCTATTTTGAAACCCTAACCCGAGTTTAAACCCCTACTTAAGAACCCTAACCCTAGGTTAAAACCCTACTTTGAAACCTTAACCCTAGTTTAAAGACCTACTTTGAAACACTAACCCTAGTTTAAACCCCTACTTTGAAACCCTAACCCTACTTTAAACCCCTACTTTGAAACCCTAACCCTAGTTTAAACCCCTACTTTGAATCCCTAACCCTAGTTTAAACCCCTACTTTGAAACCCTAACCCTAGTTTAAAACCCTACCTTGAAACCCTAACCCTAGTTTGAAAACCTAACCCTAGTTTAAACCCCTACTTTGAAACCCTAACCCTAGTTTAAACCCCTACTTTGAAACCCTAACCCTAGTTTAAAACCCTACTTTGAAACCCTAACCCTAGTTTGAAAACCTTACCCTAGTTTAAACCCCTACTTTGAAACCCTAACCCTAGTTTAAACCCCTACTTTGAAACCCTAACCCTAGTTTAAACCCTTACTTTGAAGCCCTAACCCGAGTTTAAACCCCTATTTTGAAAACCTAACCCTAGTTTAAACCACTACTTGGAAACCCTAACCCTAGTTTAAACCCCTACTTTGAATCCCTAACCCTAGTTTAGATCCCTACTTTGAAACCCTAACCCTAGTTTAAACCCCTACTTTGAAACCCTAACCCTGCTTTAAACCGCTACTTTGAAACCCTAACCCTAGTTTAAACCCCTACTTTGAATCCCTAACCCTAGTTTAAACCCCTACTTTGAAACCCAAATCCTAGTTTAAACCCCTACTTTGAAACCCAAACCCTAATTTAAATCCCTACTTTGAAACCCTAACCCTAGTTTAAACCCCTACTTTGAAACCCTAACGCTAGTTTAAAAACCTACTTTGAAACCCTAACCCTAGTTTAAACCCCTACTTTGAAACCCTAACCCTAGTTTGAAACCCTAACCCTAATTTAAACCCCTACTTTAGAACCCTAACCCTAGGTTAAACCCCTACTTTGAAACCCTAACCTTAGTTTAAAATCCTACTTTGAAACCCTAACCCTAGTTTAAACCCCTACTTTGAAACCCTAACCCTAGTTTAAAACCCTACTTTGAATCCCTAACCCTAGTTTAAAACCCTACTTTGAAACCTTAACTCTAGTTTGAAACCCTAACCCTAGTTTGAAACCCTAACCCTAGTTTAAACCCCTACTTTGAAACCCTAACCCTAGTTTAAGCCCCTACTTTGAAACCTTAACCATAGTTTAAAACCCTACTTTGAAACCCTAACTCGAGTTTAAACCCCTACTTAAGAACCCTAACCCTAGGTTAAAACCCTACTTTGAAACCCTAACCCTAGTTTAAACCCCTACTTTAAAACCCTAATCCTAGTTTAAAACCCTACTTTGAAACCCTAACCCTAGTTTAAACCCCAACTTTGAAACCCTAACCATAGTTTAAAACCCTATTTTGAAACCCTAACCCTAGTTTGAAACCCTAACCCTAGTTTAAACACCTACTTTGAAACACTAACCCTAGTTTAAACCCCTACTTTGAAACCCTAACCCTACTTTAAACCCCTACTTTGAAACCCTAACCCTAGTTTAAACCCCTAATTTGAAAACCCTAACCCTAGTTTAAACCCCTACTTTGAAACCCTAACCCTAGTTTAAAACCCTACTTTGTAACCCTAACCCTAGTTTGAAAAACCCAACCCTAGTTTAAACCCCTACTTTGAAACCCTAACCCTAGTTTAAACCCCTACTTTGAAACCCTAACCCTAGTTTAAGCCCCTACTTTGAAACCTTAACCATAGTTTAAAACCCTACTTTGAAACCCTAACTCGAGTTTAAACCCCTACTTAAGAACCCTAATCCTAGTTTAAAACCCTACTTTGAAACCCTAACCCTAGTTTAAGCCCCTACTTTGAAACCTTAACCATAGTTTAAAACCCTACTTTGAAACCCTAACTCGAGTTTTACCCTAGGTTAAAACCCTACTTTGAAACCCTAACCCTAGTTTAAACCCCTACTTTAAACCCCTAATCCTAGTTTAAAACCCTACTTTGAAACCCTAACCCTAGTTTAAGCCCCTACTTTGAAACCTTAACCATAGTTTAAAACCCTACTTTGAAACCCTAACTCGAGTTTAAACCCCTACTTAAGAACCCTAACCTTAGGTTAAAACCCTACTTTGAAACCCTAACCCTAGTTTAAACCCCTACTTTAAAACCCTAATCCTAGTTTAAAACCCTACTTTGAAACCCTAACCCTAGTTTAAACCCCTACTTTGAAACCCTAACCATAGTTTAAAACCCTACTTTGAAACCCTAACCCTAGTTTGAAACCCTAACCCTAGTTTAAACACCTACTTTGAAACACCAACCCTAGTTTAAACCCCTACTTTGAAACCCTAACCCTACTTTAAACCCCTACTTTGAAACCCTAACCTAGTTTAAACCCCTACTTTGAATCCCTAACCCTAGTTTAAACCCCTACTTTGAAACCCTAACCCTAGTTTAAAACCCTACCTTGAAACCCTAACCCTAGTTTGAAAACCTAACCCTAGTTTAAACCCCTACTTTGAAACCCTAACCCTAGTTTAAACCTCTACTTTGAAACCCTAACCCTAGTTTAAATCCCTACTTTGAAACCCTAACCCTAGTTTAAAACCCTACCTTGAAACCCTAACCCTACTTTGAAACCCTAACCCTAGTTTAAGCCCCTGCTTTGAAACCTTAACCATAGTTTAAAACCCTACTTTGAAACCCTAACCCTAGTTTAAACCCCTACTTTGAAACCCTAACCATAGTTTAAAAACCTACTTTAAAAACCCTAACCCTAGTTTGAAACCCTAACCCTAGTTTAAACACCTAGTTTGAAACCCTAACCCTAGTTTAAACACCTACTTTGAAACATTAACCCTAGTTTAAACCCCTACTTTGAAACCCTAACCCTACTTTAAACCCATACTTTGAAACCCTAACCCTAGTTTAAACCCCTACTTTGAAACCCTAACCCTAGTTTAAAACCCTACTTTGAAACCCTAACCCTACTTTAAACCCCTACTTTGAAACCCTAACCCTAGTTTAAACCCCTACTTTGAAACCCTAACCCTAGTTTAAAACCCTACTTTTAAACCCTAACCCTAGTTTAAACCCCTACGTTGAAATCTTAACCCTAGTTTAAAACACTACTTTGAAACCCTAACCCTAGTTTAAAACCCTACTTTGGAACCCTTACCCTAGTTTAAACCCCTACTTTGAAACCCTAACCCTAGTTTAAACCCCTACTTTAGAACCCTAACCCTAGTTTAAACCCCTACTTTGAAACCCTAACCCTAGTTTAAACCCCTACTTTGAAACCCTAACCCTAGTTTAAACCCTTACTTTGAAACCCTAACCCTAGTTTAAACCCCTACTTTGAATCCCTAACCCTAGTTTAAACCCCTACTTTTAAACCCTAACCCTAGTTGAAACCCCTACTTTGAAACCCTAACCATAGTTTAAAACCCTACTTTGAAACCCTAACCTTACTTTAAACCCCTACTTTGAAACCCTAACCCTACTTTAAACCCCTACTTTGAAACCCTAACCCTAGTTTAAACCCCTACTTTGAATCCCTAACCCTAGTTTAAACCCCTACTTTGAAACCCTAATCCTAGTTTAAACCCCTACTTTGAAACCCAAACCCTAATTTAAACCCCTACTTTGAAACCCTAACCCTAGTTTAAACCCCTACTTTGAAACCCTAACCCTAGTTTAAACCCCTACTTTGAAACCCTAACCCTAGTTTGAAACCCTAACCCTAATTTAAACCCCTACTTTGAAACCCTAACCCTAGTTTAAACCCCTACTTTGAAACCCTAACCTTAGTTTAAAATCCTATTTGAAACCTTAACCTTAGTTTAAACCCCTACTTTGAAACCCTAACCCTAGTTTAAAACCCTACTTTGAAACCCATAACCCTAGTTCAAACCCCTACTTTGAAACCTTAACCCTAGTGTAAAACCCTACTTTGAAACCCTAACCCTTATTTAAACCCTACTTTGAAACCCTAACCCTAGTTTAAACCCCTACTTTGAAACTCTAACCCTAGTTTAAACCACTACTTTGAAACCCTAACCCTAGTTTAAAACCCTACTTTGAAACCCTAACCCTAGTTTAAACCCCTACTTTGAAACCCTAACCCTAGTTTAAAACCCTATTTTGAAACCCTAACCCTAGTTTAAAACCCTACTTTGAAACCTTAACTCTAGTTTGAAACCCTAACCCTAGTTTAAACACCTACTTTGAAACCCTAACCCTAGTTTAAGCCCCTTCTTTGAAACCTTAACCCTAGTTTAAAACCCTAATTTGAAACCCTAACCCGAGTTTAAACCCCCATTTAAGAACCCTAACCCTAGGTTAAAACCCTACTTTGAAACCCTAACCCTAATTTAAACCCCTACTTTAAAACCCTAACCCTAGTTTAAAACCCTACTTTGAAACCCTAACCCTAGTTTAAACCCCTACTTTGAAACCCAAACCATAGTTTAAAACCCTATTTTGAAACCCTAACCCGAGTTTAAACCCCTACTTAAGAACCCTAACCCTAGGTTAAAACCCTACTTTGAAACCCTAACCCTAGTTTAAACACCTACTTTGAAACACTAACCCTAGTTTAAACCCCTACTTTGAAACCCTAACCCTACTTTAAACCCCTACTTTGAAACCCTAACCCTAGTTTAAACCCCTACTTTGAATCCCTAACCCTAGTTTAAACCCCTACTTTGAAACCCTAACCCTAGTTTAAAACCCTACCTTGAAACCCTAACCCTAGTTTGAAAACCTAACCCTAGTTTAAACCCCTACTTTGAAACCCTAACCCTAGTTTAAACCCCTACTTTGAAACCCTAACCCTAGTTTAAAACCCTACTTTGAAACCCTAACCCTACTTTGAAAACCTTACCCTAGTTTAAACCCCTACTTTGAAACCCTAACCCTAGTTTAAACCCCTACTTTGAAACCCTAACCCTAGTTTAAACCCTTTCTTTGAAACCCTAACCCGAGTTTAAACCCCTATTTTGAAACCCTAACCCGAGTTTAAACCCCTATTTTGAAACCCTAACCCTAATTTAAACCCCTACTTTGAAACCCTAATCCTAGTTTAAACCCCTACTTTGAAACCCTAACCCTAGTTTAAACCCCTTCTTTGAAACCCTAACCCTAGTTTGAAACCCTAACCCTAATTTAAACCCCTACTTTGAATCCCTAACCCTAATTTAGATCCCTACTTTGAAACCCTAACCCTAGTTTAAACCCCTACTTTGAAACCCTAACCCTAAGTTAAACCCCTACTTTGAAACCCTTACCCTAGTTTAAACCCCTACTTTGAATCCCTAACCCTAGTTTAAACCCCTACTTTGAAAACCTAACCCTATTTTAAAACCCTACTTTGAAACCCTAACCCTTGTTTGAAAACCTAACCCTAGTTTAAACCCCTACTTTGAAACCTTAACCCTAGTTTAAACCCCTACTTTGAAAACCTAACCCTAGTTTAAACCCCTATTTTGTAACCCTATTCCTAGTTTAAAACCCTACTTTGAAACCCTAACCCTAGTTTGAAACCCTAACCCTAGTTTAAACACCTACTTTGAAACACTAACCCTAGTTTAAACCCCTACTTTGAAACCCTAACCCTAGTTTAAAACCCTACTTTGAAACCCTAACCCTACTTTAAACCCCTACTTTGAAACCCTAACCCTAGTTTAAACCCCTACTTTGAAACCCTAACCCTAGTTTAAAACCCTACTTTTAAACCCTAACCCTAGTTTAAACCCCTACGTTGAAATCTTAACCCTAGTTTAAAACACTACTTTGAAACCCTAACCCTAGTTTAAAACCCTACTTTGGAACCCTTACCCTAGTTTAAACCCCCACTTTGAAACCCTAACCCTAGTTTAAACCCCTACTTTAGAACCCTAACCCTAGTTTAAACCCCTACTTTGAAACCCTAACCCTAGTTTAAACCCCTACTTTGAAACCCTAACCCTAGTTTAAACCCTTACTTTGAAACCCTAACCCTAGTTTAAACCCCTACTTTGAATCCCTAACCCTAGTTTAAACCCCTACTTTTAAACCCTAACCCTAGTTGAAACCCCTACTTTGAAACCCTAACCATAGTTTAAAACCCTACTTTGAAACCCTAACCTTACTTTAAACCCCTACTTTGAAACCCTAACCCTACTTTAAACCCCTACTTTGAAACCCTAACCCTAGTTTAAACCCCTACTTTGAATCCCTAACCCTAGTTTAAACCCCTACTTTGAAACCCTAATCCTAGTTTAAACCCCTACTTTGAAACCCAAACCCTAATTTAAACCCCTACTTTGAAACCCTAACCCTAGTTTAAACCCCTACTTTGAAACCCTAACCCTAGTTTAAACCCCTACTTTGAAACCCTAACCCTAGTTTGAAACCCTAACCCTAATTTAAACCCCTACTTTGAAACCCTAACCCTAGTTTAAACCCCTACTTTGAAACCCTAACCTTAGTTTAAAATCCTATTTGAAACCTTAACCTTAGTTTAAACCCCTACTTTGAAACCCTAACCCTAGTTTAAAACCCTACTTTGAAACCCATAACCCTAGTTCAAACCCCTACTTTGAAACCTTAACCCTAGTGTAAAACCCTACTTTGAAACCCTAACCCTTATTTAAACCCTACTTTGAAACCCTAACCCTAGTTTAAACCCCTACTTTGAAACTCTAACCCTAGTTTAAACCACTACTTTGAAACCCTAACCCTAGTTTAAAACCCTACTTTGAAACCCTAACCCTAGTTTAAACCCCTACTTTGAAACCCTAACCCTAGTTTAAAACCCTATTTTGAAACCCTAACCCTAGTTTAAAACCCTACTTTGAAACCTTAACTCTAGTTTGAAACCCTAACCCTAGTTTAAACACCTACTTTGAAACCCTAACCCTAGTTTAAGCCCCTTCTTTGAAACCTTAACCCTAGTTTAAAACCCTAATTTGAAACCCTAACCCGAGTTTAAACCCCTATTTAAGAACCCTAACCCTAGGTTAAAACCCTACTTTGAAACCCTAACCCTAATTTAAACCCCTACTTTAAAACCCTAACCCTAGTTTAAAACCCTACTTTGAAACCCTAACCCTAATTTAAACCCCTACTTTGAAACCCAAACCATAGTTTGAAACCCTATTTTGAAACCCTTACCCGAGTTTAAACCCCTACTTAAGAACCCTAACCCTAGGTTAAAACCCTACTTTGAAACCCTAACCCTAGTTTAAACACCTACTTTGAAACACTAACCCTAGTTTAAACCCCTACTTTGAAACCCTAACCCTACTTTAAACCCCTACTTTGAAACCCTAACCCTAGTTTAAACCCCTACTTTGAATCCCTAACCCTAGTTTAAACCCCTACTTTGAAACCCTAACCCTAGTTTAAAACCCTACCTTGAAACCCTAACCCTAGTTTGAAAACCTAACCCTAGTTTAAACCCCTACTTTGAAACCCTAACCCTAGTTTAAACCCCTACTTTGAAACCCTAACCCTAGTTTAAAACCCTACTTTGAAACCCTAACCCTAGTTTGAAAACCTTACCCTAGTTTAAACCCCTACTTTGAAACCCTAACCCTAGTTTAAACCCCTACTTTGAAACCCTAACCCTAGTTTAAACCCTTTCTTTGAAACCCTAACCCGAGTTTAAACCCCTATTTTGAAACCCTAATCCGAGTTTAAACCCCTATTTTGAAACCCTAACCCTAAATTAAACCCCTACTTTGAAACCCTAATCCTAGTTTAAACCCCTACTTTGAAACCCTAACCCTAGTTTAAACCCCTTCTTTGAAACCCTAACCCTAGTTTGAAACCCTAACCCTAATTTAAACCCCTACTTTGAATCCCTAACCCTAGTTTAGATCCCTACTTTGAAACCCTAACCCTAGTTTAAACCCCTACTTTGAAACCCTAACCCTAAGTTAAACCCCTACTTTGAAACCCTTACCCTAGTTTAAACCCCTACTTTGAATCCCTAACCCTAGTTTAAACCCCTACTTTGAAAACCTAACCCTATTTTAAAACCCTACTTTGAAACCCTAACCCTTGTTTGAAAACCTAACCCTAGTTTAAACCCCTACTTTGAAACCTTAACCCTAGTTTAAACCCCTACTTTGAAAACCTAACCTTAGTTTAAACCCCTATTTTGTAACCATATTCCTAGTTTAAAACCCTACTTTGAAACCCTAACCCTAGTTTGAAACCCTAACCCTAGTTTAAACACCTACTTTGAAACACTAACCCTAGTTTAAACCCCTACTTTGAAACCCTAACCTTAGTTTAAGCCCCTACTTTGAAACCTTAACCATAGTTTAAAACCCTACTTTGAAACCCTAACTCGAGTTTAAACCCCTACTTAAGAACCCTAACCCTAGGTTAAAACCCTACTTTGAAACCCTAACCCTAGTTTAAACCCCTACTTTAAAACCCTAACTCTAGTTTAAAACCCTACTTTGAAACCCTAACCCTAGTTTAAACCCCTACTTTGAAACCCTAACCATAGTTTAAAACCCTACTTTGAAACCCTAACCCTAGTTTGAAACCCTAACCCTAGTTTAAACACCTACTTTGAAACACTAACCCTAGTTTAAACCCCTACTTTGAAACCCTAACCCTACTTTAAACCCCTACTTTGAAACCCTAACCTAGTTTAAAACCCTTTCTTGAAACCCTAACCCTAGTTTGAAAACCTAACCCTAGTTTAAACCCCTACTTTGAAACCCTAACCCTAGTTTAAACCCCTACTTTGAAACCTTAACCATAGTTTAAAACCCTACTTTGAAACCCTAACTCGAGTTTAAACCCCTACTTAAGAACCCTAACCTTAGGTTAAAACCCTACTTTGAAACCCTAACCCTAGTTTAAACCCCTACTTTAAAACCCTAATCCTAGTTTAAAACCCTACTTTGAAACCCTAACCCTAGTTTAAACCCCTACTTTGAAACCCTAACCATAATTTAAAACCCTACTTTGAAACCCTAACCCTAGTTTGAAACCCTAACCCTAGTTTAAACACCTACTTTGAAACACCAACCCTAGTTTAAACCCCTACTTTGAAACCCTAACCCTAGTTTAAATCCCTACTTTGAAACCCTAACCCTAGTTTAAAACCCTACCTTGAAACCCTAAACCTACTTTGAAACCCTAACCCTAGTTTAAGCCCCTGCTTTGAAACCTTAACCATAGTTTAAAACCCTACTTTGAAACCCTAACTCGAGTTTAAACCCCTACTTAAGAACCCTAACCCTCGGTTAAAACCCTACTTTGAAACCCTAACCCTAGTTTAAACCCCTACTTTGAAACCCTAACCCTAGTTTAAACCCCTACTTTGAAACCCTAACCATAGTTTAAAACCCTACTTTGAAACCCTAACCCTAGTTTGAAACCCTAACCCTAGTTTAAACCCCTACTTTGAAACCCTAACCATAGTTTAAAACCCTACTTTGAAACCCTAACCCTAGTTTAAACCCCTACTTTGAAACCCTAACCATAGTTTAAAAACCTACTTTGAAACCCTAACCCTAGTTTGAAACCCTAACCCTAGTTTAAACACCTAGTTTGAAACCCTAACCCTAGTTTAAACACCTACTTTGAAACATTAACCCTAGTTTAAACCCCTACTTTGAAACCCTAACCCTACTTTAAACCCATACTTTGAAACCCTAACCCTAGTTTAAACCCCTACTTTGAAACCCTAACCCTAGTTTAAAACCCTACTTTGAAACCCTAACCCTACTTTAAACCCCTACTTTGAAACCCTAACCCTAGTTTAAACCCCTACTTTGAAACCCTAACCCTAGTTTAAAACCCTACTTTTAAACCCTAACCCTAGTTTAAACCCCTACGTTGAAATCTTAACCCTAGTTTAAACCACTACTTTGAAACCCTAACCCTAGTTTAAAACCCTACTTTGGAACCCTTACCCTAGTTTAAACCCCTACTTTGAAACCCTAACCCTAGTTTAAACCCCTACTTTAGAACCCTAACCCTAGTTTAAACCCCTACTTTGAAACCCTAACCCTAGTTTAAACCCCTACTTTAAAACCCTAACCCTAGTTTAAACCCTTACTTTGAAACCCTAACCCTAGTTTAAACCCCTACTTTGAATCCCTAACCCTAGTTTAAACCCCTACTTTTAAACCCTAACCCTAGTTGAAACCCCTACTTTGAAACCCTAACCATAGTTTAAAACCCTACTTTGAAACCCTAACCTTACTTTAAACCCCTACTTTGAAACCCTAACCCTATTTTAAACCCCTACTTTGAAACCCTAACCCTAGTTTAAACCCCTACTTTGAATCCCTAACCCTAGTTTAAACCCCTACTTTGAAACCCTAATCCTAGTTTAAACCCCTACTTTGAAACCCAAACCCTAATTTAAACCCCTACTTTGAAACCCTAACCCTAGTTTAAACCCCTACTTTGAAACCCTAACCCTAGTTTAAACCCCTACTTTGAAACCCTAACCCTAGTTTGAAACCCTAACCCTAATTTAAACCCCTACTTTGAAACCCTAACCCTAGTTTAAACCCCTACTTTGAAACCCTAACCTTAGTTTAAAATCCTATTTGAAACCTTAACCTTAGTTTAAACCCCTACTTTGAAACCCTAACCCTAGTTTAAAACCCTACTTTGAAACCCATAACCCTAGTTCAAACCCCTACTTTGAAACCTTAACCCTAGTGTAAAACCCTACTTTGAAACCCTAACCCTTATTTAAACCCTACTTTGAAACCCTAACCCTAGTTTAAACCCCTACTTTGAAACTCTAACCCTAGTTTAAACCACTACTTTGAAACCCTAACCCTAGTTTAAAACCCTACTTTGAAACCCTAACCCTAGTTTAAACCCCTACTTTGAAACCCTAACCCTAGTTTAAAACCCTATTTTGAAACCCTAACCCTAGTTTAAAACCCTACTTTGAAACCTTAACTCTAGTTTGAAACCCTAACCCTAGTTTAAACCCCTACTTTGAAACCCTAACCCTAGTTTAAGCCCCTTCTTTGAAACCTTAACCCTAGTTTAAAACCCTAATTTGAAACCCTAACCCGAGTTTAAACCCCTATTTAAGAACCCTAACCCTAGGTTAAAACCCTACTTTGAAACCCTAACCCTAATTTAAACCCCTACTTTAAAACCCTAACCCTAGTTTAAAACCCTACTTTGAAACCCTAACCCTAGTTTAAACCCCTACTTTGAAACCCAAACCATAGTTTAAAACCCTATTTTGAAACCCTAACCCGAGTTTAAACCCCTACTTAAGAACCCTAACCCTAGGTTAAAACCCTACTTTGAAACCCTAACCCTAGTTTAAACCCCTACTTTAAAACACTAACCCTAGTTTAAACCCCTACTTTGAAACCCTAACCCTACTTTAAACCCCTACTTTGAAACCCTAACCCTAGTTTAAACCCCTACTTTGAATCCCTAACCCTAGTTTAAACCCCTACTTTGAAACCCTAACCCTAGTTTAAAACCCTACCTTGAAACCCTAACCCTAGTTTAAACCCCTACTTTGAAACCCTAACCCTAGTTTAAACCCCTACTTTGAAACCCTAACCCTAGTTTAAAACCCTACTTTGAAACCCTAACCCTAGTTTGAAAACCTTACCCTAGTTTAAACCCCTACTTTGAAACCCTAACCCTAGTTTAAACCCCTACTTTGAAACCCTAACCCTAGTTTAAACCCTTACTTTGAAACCCTAACCCGAGTTTAAACCCCTATTTTGAAACCCTAACCCGAGTTTAAACCCCTAATTTGAAACCCTAACCCTAATTTAAACCCCTACTTTGAAACCCTAATCCTAGTTTAAACCCCTACTTTGAAACCCTAACCCTAGTTTAAACCCCTTCTTTGAAACCCTAACCCTAACCCTAATTTAAACCCCTACTTTAGAACCCTAACCCTAGGTTAAACCCCTACTTTGAAACACTAACCTTAGTTTAAAATCCTACTTTGAAACCTGAACCCTAGTTTAAACCCCTACTTTGAAACCCTAACCCTAGTTTAAAACCCTACTTTGAAACCCTATTCCTAGTTTAAAACCAGACTTTGAAACCCTAACCCTAGATTAAACCATTACATTGCAACCCTAACCCTAGTTTAAACCCCTATTTTGAAACCCTTACCCTAGTTTAAACCCCTACTTTGAATCCCTAACCCTAGTTTAGATCCCTACTTTGAAACCCTAACCCTAGTTTAAAACCCTATTTTGAAACCCTAACCCTAGTTTAAAACCCTACTTTGAAACCTTAACTCTAGTTTGAAACCCTAACCCTAGTTTAAACCCCTACTTTGAAACCCTAACCCTAGTTTAAGCCCCTTCTTTGAAACCTTAACCCTAGTTTAAAACCCTAATTTGAAACCCTAACCCGAGTTTAAACCCCTATTTGAGAACCCTAACCCTAGGTTAAAACCCTACTTTGAAACCCTAACCCTAATTTAAACCCCTATTTTAAAACCCTAACCCTAGTTTAAAACCCTACTTTGAAACCCTAACCCTAGTTTAAACCCCTACTTTGAAACCCAAACCATAGTTTAAAACCCTATTTTGAAACCCTAACCCGAGTTTAAACCCCTACTTAAGAACCCTAACCCTAGGTTAAAACCCTACTTTGAAACCCTAACCCTAGTTTAAACCCCTACTTTGAAACCCTAACCCTAGTTTAAAACCCTACTTTGAAACCCTAACCCTAGTTTGAAAACCTTACCCTAGTTTAAACCCCTACTTTGAAACCCTAACCCTAGTTTAAACCCCTACTTTGAAACCCTAACCCTAGTTTAAACCCTTACTTTGAAACCCTAACCCAAGTTTAAACCCCTATTTTGAAACCCTAACCCGAGTTTAAACCCCTAATTTGAAACCCTAACCCTAATTTAAACCCCTACTTTGAAACCCTAATCCTAGTTTAAACCCCTACTTTGAAACCCTAACCCTAGTTTAAACCCCTTCTTTGAAACCCTAACCCTAACCCTAATTTAAACCCCTACTTTAGAACCCTAACCCTAGGTTAAACCCCTACTTTGAAACCCTAACCTTAGTTTAAAATCCTACTTTGAAACCTGAACCCTAGTTTAAACCCCTACTTTGAAACCCTAACCCTAGTTTAAAACCCTACTTTGAAACCCTATTCCTAGTTTAAAACCAGACTTTGAAACCCTAACCCTAGATTAAACCATTACATTGCAACCCTAACCCTAGTTTAAACCCCTATTTTGAAACCCTTACCCTAGTTTAAACCCCTACTTTGAATCCCTAACCCTAGTTTAGATCCCTACTTTGAAACCCTAACCCTAGTTTAAACCCCTACTTTGAAACCCTAACCCTACGTTAAACCCCTACTTTGAAACCCTTACCCTAGTTTAAACCCCTACTTTGAATCCCTAACCCTAGTTTAAACCCCTACTTTGAAAACCTAACCCTATTTTAAAACCCTACTTTGAAACCCTAACCCTTGTTTGAAAACCTAACCCTAGTTTAAACCCCTACTTTGAAACCTTAACCCTAGTTTAAACCCCTACTTTGAAAACCTAACCCTAGTTTAAACCCCTATTTTGTAACCCTATTCCTAGTTTAAAACCCTACTTTGAAACCCTAACCCTAGTTTGAAACCCTAACCCTAGTTTAAACATTTACTTTGAAACACTAACCCTAGTTTAAACCCCTACTTTGAAACCCTAACCATAGTTTAAAACCCTACTTTGAAACCCTAACTCGAGTTTAAACCCCTACTTAAGAACCCTAACCCTATTTTAAAACCCTACTTTGAAACCCTAACCCTTGTTTGAAAACCTAACCCTAGTTTAAACCCCTACTTTGAAACCTTAACCCTAGTTTAAACCCCTACTTTGAAAACCTAACCCTAGTTTAAACCCCTATTTTGTAACCCTATTCCTAGTTTAAAACCCTACTTTGAAACCCTAACCCTAGTTTGAAACCCTAACCCTAGTTTAAACACCTACTTTGAAACACTAACCCTAGTTTAAACCCCTACTTTGAAACCCTAACCTTAGTTTAAGCCCCTACTTTGAAACCTTAACCATAGTTTAAAACCCTACTTTGAAACCCTAACTCGAGTTTAAACCCCTACTTAAGAACCCTAACCCTAGGTTAAAACCCTACTTTGAAACCCTAACCCTAGTTTAAACCCCTACTTTAAAACCCTAACTCTAGTTTAAAACCCTACTTTGAAACCCTAACCCTAGTTTAAACCCCTACTTTGAAACCCTAACCATAGTTTAAAACCCTACTTTGAAACCCTAACCCTAGTTTGAAACCCTAACCCTAGTTTAAACACCTACTTTGAAACACTAACCCTAGTTTAAACCCCTACTTTGAAACCCTAACCCTACTTTAAACCCCTACTTTGAAACCCTAACCCTAGTTTAAACCCCTACTTTGAATCCCTAACCCTAGTTTAAACCCCTACTTTGAAACCCTAACCTAGTTTAAAACCCTTTCTTGAAACCCTAACCCTAGTTTGAAAACCTAACCCTAGTTTAAACCCCTACTTTGAAACCCTAACCCTAGTTTAAACCCCTACTTTGAAACCTTAACCATAGTTTAAAACCCTACTTTGAAACCCTAACTCGAGTTTAAACCCCTACTTAAGAACCCTAACCTTAGGTTAAAACCCTACTTTGAAACCCTAACCCTAGTTTAAACCCCTACTTTAAAACCCTAATCCTAGTTTAAAACCCTACTTTGAAACCCTAACCCTAGTTTAAACCCCTACTTTGAAACCCTAACCATAGTTTAAAACCCTACTTTGAAACCCTAACCCTAGTTTGAAACCCTAACCCTAGTTTAAACACCTACTTTGAAACACCAACCCTAGTTTAAACCCCTACTTTGAAACCCTAACCCTAGTTTAAATCCCTACTTTGAAACCCTAACCCTAGTTTAAAACCCTACCTTGAAACCCTAAACCTACTTTGAAACCCTAACCCTAGTTTAAGCCCCTGCTTTGAAACCTTAACCATAGTTTAAAACCCTACTTTGAAACCCTAACTCGAGTTTAAACCCCTACTTAAGAACCCTAACCCTCGGTTAAAACCCTACTTTGAAACCCTAACCCTAGTTTAAACCCCTACTTTGAAACCCTAACCATAGTTTAAAACCCTACTTTGAAACCCTAACCCTAGTTTGAAACCCTAACCCTAGTTTAAACCCCTACTTTGAAACCCTAACCATAGTTTAAAACCCTACTTTGAAACCCTAACCCTAGTTTAAACCCCTACTTTGAAACCCTAACCATAGTTTAAAAACCTACTTTGAAACCCTAACCCTAGTTTGAAACCCTAACCCTAGTTTAAACACCTAGTTTGAAACCCTAACCCTAGTTTAAACACCTACTTTGAAACATTAACCCTAGTTTAAACCCCTACTTTGAAACCCTAACCCTACTTTAAACCCATACTTTGAAACCCTAACCCTAGTTTAAACCCCTACTTTGAAACCCTAACCCTAGTTTAAAACCCTACTTTGAAACCCTAACCCTACTTTAAACCCCTACTTTGAAACCCTAACCCTAGTTTAAACCCCTACTTTGAAACCCTAACCCTAGTTTAAAACCCTACTTTTAAACCCTAACCCTAGTTTAAACCCCTACGTTGAAATCTTAACCCTAGTTTAAACCACTACTTTGAAACCCTAACCCTAGTTTAAAACCCTACTTTGGAACCCTTACCCTAGTTTAAACCCCTACTTTGAAACCCTAACCCTAGTTTAAACCCCTACTTTAGAACCCTAACCCTAGTTTAAACCCCTACTTTGAAACCCTAACCCTAGTTTAAACCCCTACTTTAAAACCCTAACCCTAGTTTAAACCCTTACTTTGAAACCCTAACCCTAGTTTAAACCCCTACTTTGAATCCCTAACCCTAGTTTAAACCCCTACTTTTAAACCCTAACCCTAGTTGAAACCCCTACTTTGAAACCCTAACCATAGTTTAAAACCCTACTTTGAAACCCTAACCTTACTTTAAACCCCTACTTTGAAACCCTAACCCTATTTTAAACCCCTACTTTGAAACCCTAACCCTAGTTTAAACCCCTACTTTGAATCCCTAACCCTAGTTTAAACCCCTACTTTGAAACCCTAATCCTAGTTTAAACCCCTACTTTGAAACCCAAACCCTAATTTAAACCCCTACTTTGAAACCCTAACCCTAGTTTAAACCCCTACTTTGAAACCCTAACCCTAGTTTAAACCCCTACTTTGAAACCCTAACCCTAGTTTGAAACCCTAACCCTAATTTAAACCCCTACTTTGAAACCCTAACCCTAGTTTAAACCCCTACTTTGAAACCCTAACCTTAGTTTAAAATCCTATTTGAAACCTTAACCTTAGTTTAAACCCCTACTTTGAAACCCTAACCCTAGTTTAAAACCCTACTTTGAAACCCATAACCCTAGTTCAAACCCCTACTTTGAAACCTTAACCCTAGTGTAAAACCCTACTTTGAAACCCTAACCCTTA
The DNA here is from genome assembly GCF_054856555.1 of Leptonotus elevatus. NCBI lineage: Eukaryota > Metazoa > Chordata > Actinopteri > Syngnathiformes > Syngnathidae > Leptonotus > Leptonotus elevatus. The sequence goes on along the minus strand of NC_141260.1, from coordinate 6,404,983 downwards.
TTTAAACCCTACTTTGAAACCCTAACCCTAGTTTAAACCCCTACTTTGAAACTCTAACCCTAGTTTAAACCACTACTTTGAAACCCTAACCCTAGTTTAAAACCCTACTTTGAAACCCTAACCCTAGTTTAAACCCCTACTTTGAAACCCTAACCCTAGTTTAAAACCCTATTTTGAAACCCTAACCCTAGTTTAAAACCCTACTTTGAAACCTTAACTCTAGTTTGAAACCCTAACCCTAGTTTAAACCCCTACTTTGAAACCCTAACCCTAGTTTAAGCCCCTTCTTTGAAACCTTAACCCTAGTTTAAAACCCTAATTTGAAACCCTAACCCGAGTTTAAACCCCTATTTAAGAACCCTAACCCTAGGTTAAAACCCTACTTTGAAACCCTAACCCTAATTTAAACCCCTACTTTAAAACCCTAACCCTAGTTTAAAACCCTACTTTGAAACCCTAACCCTAGTTTAAACCCCTACTTTGAAACCCAAACCATAGTTTAAAACCCTATTTTGAAACCCTAACCCGAGTTTAAACCCCTACTTAAGAACCCTAACCCTAGGTTAAAACCCTACTTTGAAACCCTAACCCTAGTTTAAACCCCTACTTTAAAACACTAACCCTAGTTTAAACCCCTACTTTGAAACCCTAACCCTACTTTAAACCCCTACTTTGAAACCCTAACCCTAGTTTAAACCCCTACTTTGAATCCCTAACCCTAGTTTAAACCCCTACTTTGAAACCCTAACCCTAGTTTAAAACCCTACCTTGAAACCCTAACCCTAGTTTAAACCCCTACTTTGAAACCCTAACCCTAGTTTAAACCCCTACTTTGAAACCCTAACCCTAGTTTAAAACCCTACTTTGAAACCCTAACCCTAGTTTGAAAACCTTACCCTAGTTTAAACCCCTACTTTGAAACCCTAACCCTAGTTTAAACCCCTACTTTGAAACCCTAACCCTAGTTTAAACCCTTACTTTGAAACCCTAACCCGAGTTTAAACCCCTATTTTGAAACCCTAACCCGAGTTTAAACCCCTAATTTGAAACCCTAACCCTAATTTAAACCCCTACTTTGAAACCCTAATCCTAGTTTAAACCCCTACTTTGAAACCCTAACCCTAGTTTAAACCCCTTCTTTGAAACCCTAACCCTAACCCTAATTTAAACCCCTACTTTAGAACCCTAACCCTAGGTTAAACCCCTACTTTGAAACCCTAACCTTAGTTTAAAATCCTACTTTGAAACCTGAACCCTAGTTTAAACCCCTACTTTGAAACCCTAACCCTAGTTTAAAACCCTACTTTGAAACCCTATTCCTAGTTTAAAACCAGACTTTGAAACCCTAACCCTAGATTAAACCATTACATTGCAACCCTAACCCTAGTTTAAACCCCTATTTTGAAACCCTTACCCTAGTTTAAACCCCTACTTTGAATCCCTAACCCTAGTTTAGATCCCTACTTTGAAACCCTAACCCTAGTTTAAAACCCTATTTTGAAACCCTAACCCTAGTTTAAAACCCTACTTTGAAACCTTAACTCTAGTTTGAAACCCTAACCCTAGTTTAAACCCCTACTTTGAAACCCTAACCCTAGTTTAAGCCCCTTCTTTGAAACCTTAACCCTAGTTTAAAACCCTAATTTGAAACCCTAACCCGAGTTTAAACCCCTATTTAAGAACCCTAACCCTAGGTTAAAACCCTACTTTGAAACCCTAACCCTAATTTAAACCCCTATTTTAAAACCCTAACCCTAGTTTAAAACCCTACTTTGAAACCCTAACCCTAGTTTAAACCCCTACTTTGAAACCCAAACCATAGTTTAAAACCCTATTTTGAAACCCTAACCCGAGTTTAAACCCCTACTTAAGAACCCTAACCCTAGGTTAAAACCCTACTTTGAAACCCTAACCCTAGTTTAAACCCCTACTTTAAAACACTAACCCTAGTTTAAACCCCTACTTTGAAACCCTAACCCTACTTTAAACCCCTACTTTGAAACCCTAACCCTAGTTTAAACCCCTACTTTGAATCCCTAACCCTAGTTTAAACCCCTACTTTGAAACCCTAACCCTAGTTTAAAACCCTACCTTGAAACCCTAACCCTAGTTTAAACCCCTACTTTGAAACCCTAACCCTAGTTTAAACCCCTACTTTGAAACCCTAACCCTAGTTTAAAACCCTACTTTGAAACCCTAACCCTAGTTTGAAAACCTTACCCTAGTTTAAACCCCTACTTTGAAACCCTAACCCTAGTTTAAACCCCTACTTTGAAACCCTAACCCTAGTTTAAACCCTTACTTTGAAACCCTAACCCGAGTTTAAACCCCTATTTTGAAACCCTAACCCGAGTTTAAACCCCTAATTTGAAACCCTAACCCTAATTTAAACCCCTACTTTGAAACCCTAATCCTAGTTTAAACCCCTACTTTGAAACCCTAACCCTAGTTTAAACCCCTTCTTTGAAACCCTAACCCTAACCCTAATTTAAACCCCTACTTTAGAACCCTAACCCTAGGTTAAACCCCTACTTTGAAACCCTAACCTTAGTTTAAAATCCTACTTTGAAACCTGAACCCTAGTTTAAACCCCTACTTTGAAACCCTAACCCTAGTTTAAAACCCTACTTTGAAACCCAATTCCTAGTTTAAAACCAGACTTTGAAACCCTAACCCTAGATTAAACCATTACATTGCAACCCTAACCCTAGTTTAAACCCCTATTTTGAAACCCTTACCCTAGTTTAAACCCCTACTTTGAATCCCTAACCCTAGTTTAGATCCCTACTTTGAAACCCTAACCCTAGTTTAAACCCCTACTTTGAAACCCTAACCCTACGTTAAACCCCTACTTTGAAACCCTTACCCTAGTTTAAACCCCTACTTTGAATCCCTAACCCTAGTTTAAACCCCTACTTTGAAAACCTAACCCTATTTTAAAACCCTACTTTGAAACCCTAACCCTTGTTTGAAAACCTAACCCTAGTTTAAACCCCTACTTTGAAACCTTAACCCTAGTTTAAACCCCTACTTTGAAAACCTAACCCTAGTTTAAACCCCTATTTTGTAACCCTATTCCTAGTTTAAAACCCTACTTTGAAACCCTAACCCTAGTTTGAAACCCTAACCCTAGTTTAAACACCTACTTTGAAACACTAACCCTAGTTTAAACCCCTACTTTGAAACCCTAACCATAGTTTAAAACCCTACTTTGAAACCCTAACTCGAGTTTAAACCCCTACTTAAGAACCCTAACCCTAGGTTAAAACCCTACTTTGAAACCCTAACCCTAGTTTAAACCCCTACTTTAAAACCCTAACTCTAGTTTAAAACCCTACTTTGAAACCCTAACCCTAGTTTAAACCCCTACTTTGAAACCCTAACCATAGTTTAAAACCGTACTTTGAAACCCTAACCCTAGTTTGAAACCCTAACCCTAGTTTAAACACCTACTTTGAAACACTAACCCTAGTTTAAACCCCTACTTTGAAACCCTAACCCTACTTTAAACCCCTACTTTGAAACCCTAACCCTAGTTTAAACCCCTACTTTGAATCCCTAACCCTAGTTTAAACCCCTACTTTGAAACCCTAACCTAGTTTAAAACCCTTTCTTGAAACCCTAACCCTAGTTTGAAAACCTAACCCTAGTTTAAACCCCTACTTTGAAACCCTAACCCTAGTTTAAACCCCTACTTTGAAACCCTAACCCTAGTTTAAAACCCTACTTTGAAACCCTATCCCTAGTTTAAACCCCTACTTTGAATCCCTAACCCGAGTTTAAACCCCTACTTTGCAACCCTAACCCTAGTTTAAAACCCTACTTTGAAACTATAACCCTAGTTTAAACCCCTACTTTGAAACCCTAATCCTAGTTTAAACCCCTACTTTGAAACCCAAACCCTAATTTAAACCCCTACTTTGAAACCCTAACCCAAGTTTAAACCCCTACTTTGAAACCCTAACCCTACTTTAAACCCCTACTTTGAAACCCTAACCCTACTTTAAACCCCTACTTTGAAACCCTAACCCTAGTTTAAACCCCTACTTTGAATCCCTAACCCTAGTTTAAACCCCTACTTTGAAACCCTAATCCTAGTTTAAACCCCTACTTTGAAACCCAAACCCTAATTTAAACCCCTACTTTGAAACCCTAACCCTAGTTTAAACCCCTACTTTGAAACCCTAACGCTAGTTTAAAAACTTCTTTGAAACCCTAACCCTAGTTTAAACCCCTACTTTGAAACCCTAATCCTAGTTTGAAACCCTAACCCTAATTTAAACCCCTACTTTAGAACCCTAACCCTAGGTTAAACCCCTACTTTGAAACCCTAACCTTAGTTTAAAATCCTACTTTGAAACCTTAACCTTAGTTTAAACCCCTACTTTGAAACCCTAACCGTAGTTTAAAACCCTACTTTAAACTCTAACCCTAGTTTAAACCCCTATTTTAAAACCCTAATCCTAGTTTAAACACCTACTTTGAAACCCGAACCCTAATTTAAACCCCTACTTTGAAACCCTAACCCTAGTTTAAACCCCTACTTTGAAACCCTAACCCTACTTTAAACCCCTACTTTGAAACCGTAACCCTACTTTAAACCCCTACTTTGAAACCCTAACCCTACTTTCAACCCTTACTTTGAAACCCTAACCCGAGTTTAAACCCCTACTTTGCAACCCTAACCCTAGTTTAAAACCCTACTTTGAAACTATAACCCTAGTTTAAACCCCTACCTTGAAACCCTAATCCTAGTTTAAACCCCTACTTTGAAACCCGAACCCTAATTTAAACCCCTACTTTGAAACCCTAACCCTAGTTTAAACCCCTACTTTGAAACCCTAACCCTACTTTAAACCCCTACTTTGAAACCGTAACCCTACTTTAAACCCCTACTTTGAAACCCTAACCCTAGTTTAAACCCCTACTTTGAAACCCTAACCCTAGTTTGAAACCCTACTTTGAAACCCTAACCCTCGTTTGATACCTTACTTTGAAATCCTAACCCTAGTTTAAACCCCTACTTTGAAACCCAAACCCTAATTTAAACCCCTACTTTGAAAACCTAACCCTAGTTTAAACCCCTACTTTGAAACCCAAACGCTAGTTTAAAAACCTACTTTGAAACGCTAACCCTAGTTTGAAACCCCTACTTTAGAACCCTAACCCTAGGTTAAACCCCTACTTTGAAACCCTAACCTTAGTTTAAACCCCTACTTTGAAACCCTAACCCTAGTTTAAACCCCTACTTTGAAACCCTAATCCTAGTTTAAACCCCTACTTTGAAACCCTAACCCTAGTTTAAACCCCTACTTTGAAACCCTAACCCTAGTTTAAACCCCTACTTTGAAACCCTAACGCTTGTTTAAAAACCTACTTTGAAACCCTAACCCTAGTTTAAACCCCTACTTTGAAACCCTAACCCTAGTTTGAAACCCTAACCCTAATTTAAACCCCTACTTTAGAACCCTAACCCTATGTTAAACCCCTACTTTGAAACCCTAACCTTAGTTTAAAATCCTACTTTGAAACCTTAACCCTAGTTTAAACCCCTACTTTGAAACCCTAACCCTAGTTTAAACCCCTACTTTGAAACCCTAATCCTAGTTTAAACCCCTACCTTGAAACCCTAACCCTAGTTTAAACCCCTACTTTGAAACCCTAACCCTAGTTTAAACCCCTTCTTTGAAACCCTAACCCTAGTTTGAATACCTAACCCTAATTTAAACCCCTACTTTAGAACCCTAACCCTAGGTTAAACCCCTACTTTGAAACCCTAACCTTAATTTAAAATCCTATTTTGAAACCTTAACCCTAGTTTAAACCCCTACTTTGAAACCCTAACCCTAGTTTAAAACCCTACTTTGAAACCCTATTCCTAGTTTAAAACTAGACTTTGAAAACCTAACCCTAGATTAAACCATTACTTTGCAACCCTAACCCTAGTTTAAACCCCTACTTTGAAACCCTAACCGTAGTTTAAACTCCTACTTTGAATCCCTAACCCTAGTTTAGATCCCTACTTTGAAACCCTAACCCTAGTTTAAACCCCTACTTTGAAACCCTAACCCTAGTTTAAACCCCTACTTTAAATCCCTAACCCGAGTTTAAACCCCTACTTTGAAACCCTAACCCTAGTTTAAAACCCTACTTTGAAACCCTAACCCTAGTTTGAAAACCTAACCCTAGTTTAAACCACTACTTTGAAACCCTAACCCTAGTTGAAAACCCTACTTTGAAACCCTAACCCTAGTTTAAACCCCTACTTTGAAACCCTAACCCTAGTTTAAACCATTACTTTGAAACCCTAACCCTAGTTTAAACCCCTACTTTGAATCCCTAACCCTAGTTTAGATCCCTACTTTGAAACCCTAACCCTAGTTTAAACCCCTACTTTGAAACCCTAACCCTACTTTAAACCCCTTCTTTGAAATCCTAACCCTAGTTTAAACCCCTACTTTGAATCCCTAACCCTAGTTTAAACCCCTACTTTGAAACCCTAATCCTAGTTTAAACCCCTACTTTGAAACCCAAACCCTAATTTAAACCCCTACTTTGAAACCCTAACCCTAGTTTAAACCCCTACTTTGAAACCCAAACGCTAGTTTAAAAACCTACTTTGAAACGCTAACCCTAGTTTGAAACCCTACTTTAAACTCTAACCCTAGTTTAAACCCCTACTTTGAAACCCTAATCCTAGTTTAAACCCCTACTTTGAAACCCTAACCCTAGTTTAAAACCCTACTTTAAACTCTAACCCTAGTTTAAACCCCTACTTTGAAACCCTAATCCTAGTTTAAATCCCTACTTTGAAACCCTAACCCTAGTTTAAACCCCTACTTTGAAACCCTAACCCTAGTTTAAACCCCTACTTTGAAACCCTCACCCTAATTTAAACTCCTACTTTGAAACCCTAACCCTAGTTTAACCCCTTACTTTGAAACCTTAACCCTAGTTTGAAACCCTAACCCTAATTTAAACCCCTACTTTAGAACCCTAACCCTAGGTTAAACCCCTACTTTGAAACCCTAACCTTAGTTTAAAATCCTACTTTGAAACCTTAACCCTAGTTTAAACCCCTACTTTGAAACCCTAACCCTAGTTTAAACCCCTACTTTGAAACCCTAATCCTAGTTTAAACCCCTACCTTGAAACCCTAACCCTAGTTTAAACCCCTACTTTGAAACCCTAACCCTAGTTTAAACCCCTTCTTTGAAACCCTAACCCTAGTTTGAATACCTAACCCTAATTTAAACCCCTACTTTAGAACCCTAACCCTAGGTTAAACCCTAACCTAACCCTAGTTTAAAACCCTACTTTGAAACCCTAACCATAGTTTAAACCCCTACCTTCAAAACCTAACCAGAGTTTAAACCCCTACTTTGCAACCCTAACCCTAGTTTAAACCCCTACTTTGAAACAATAACCCTAGTTTAAACCCCTACTTTAGAACCCTAACCCTAGGTTAAACCAATACTTTGAAGCCCTAACCCTAGTTTAAAACCCTACTTTGAAAGCCTTACCCTAGTTTAAACCCCTACTTTGAAACCCTAACCCTAGTTTAAAACCCTACTTTAAACTCTAACCCTAGTTTAAACCCCTATTTTAAAACCCTAATCCTAGTTTAAACACCTACTTTGAAACCCGAACCCTAATTTAAACCCCTACTTTGAAACCCTAACCCTAGTTTAAACCCCTACTTTGAAACCCTAACCCTACTTTAAACCCCTACTTTGAAACCGTAACCCTACTTTAAACCCCTACTTTGAAACCCTAACCCTACTTTCAACCCTTACTTTGAAACCCTAACCCGAGTTTAAACCCCTACTTTGCAACCCTAACCCTAGTTTAAAACCCTACTTTGAAACTATAACCCTAGTTTAAACCCCTACCTTGAAACCCTAATCCTAGTTTAAACCCCTACTTTGAAACCCGAACCCTAATTTAAACCCCTACTTTGAAACCCTAACCCTAGTTTAAACCCCTACTTTGAAACCCTAACCCTACTTTAAACCCCTACTTTGAAACCGTAACCCTACTTTAAACCCCTACTTTGAAACCCTAACCCTAGTTTAAACCCCTACTTTGAAACCCTAACCCTAGTTTGAAACCCTACTTTGAAACCCTAACCCTCGTTTGATACCTTACTTTGAAATCCTAACCCTAGTTTAAACCCCTACTTTGAAACCCAAACCCTAATTTAAACCCCTACTTTGAAAACCTAACCCTAGTTTAAACCCCTACTTTGAAACCCAAACGCTAGTTTAAAAACCTACTTTGAAACGCTAACCCTAGTTTGAAACCCCTACTTTAGAACCCTAACCCTAGGTTAAACCCCTACTTTGAAACCCTAACCTTAGTTTAAACCCCTACTTTGAAACCCTAACCCTAGTTTAAACCCCTACTTTGAAACCCTAATCCTAGTTTAAACCCCTACTTTGAAACCCTAACCCTAGTTTAAACCCCTACTTTGAAACCCTAACCCTAGTTTAAACCCCTACTTTGAAACCCTAACGCTTGTTTAAAAACCTACTTTGAAACCCTAACCCTAGTTTAAACCCCTACTTTGAAACCCTAACCCTAGTTTGAAACCCTAACCCTAATTTAAACCCCTACTTTAGAACCCTAACCCTATGTTAAACCCCTACTTTGAAACCCTAACCTTAGTTTAAAATCCTACTTTGAAACCTTAACCCTAGTTTAAACCCCTACTTTGAAACCCTAACCCTAGTTTAAACCCCTACTTTGAAACCCTAATCCTAGTTTAAACCCCTACCTTGAAACCCTAACCCTAGTTTAAACCCCTACTTTGAAACCCTAACCCTAGTTTAAACCCCTTCTTTGAAACCCTAACCCTAGTTTGAATACCTAACCCTAATTTAAACCCCTACTTTAGAACCCTAACCCTAGGTTAAACCCCTACTTTGAAACCCTAACCTTAATTTAAAATCCTATTTTGAAACCTTAACCCTAGTTTAAACCCCTACTTTGAAACCCTAACCCTAGTTTAAAACCCTACTTTGAAACCCTATTCCTAGTTTAAAACTAGACTTTGAAAACCTAACCCTAGATTAAACCATTACTTTGCAACCCTAACCCTAGTTTAAACCCCTACTTTGAAACCCTAACCGTAGTTTAAACTCCTACTTTGAATCCCTAACCCTAGTTTAGATCCCTACTTTGAAACCCTAACCCTAGTTTAAACCCCTACTTTGAAACCCTAACCCTAGTTTAAACCCCTACTTTAAATCCCTAACCCGAGTTTAAACCCCTACTTTGAAACCCTAACCCTAGTTTAAAACCCTACTTTGAAACCCTAACCCTAGTTTGAAAACCTAACCCTAGTTTAAACCACTACTTTGAAACCCTAACCCTAGTTGAAAACCCTACTTTGAAACCCTAACCCTAGTTTAAACCCCTACTTTGAAACCCTAACCCTAGTTTAAACCATTACTTTGAAACCCTAACCCTAGTTTAAACCCCTACTTTGAATCCCTAACCCTAGTTTAGATCCCTACTTTGAAACCCTAACCCTAGTTTAAACCCCTACTTTGAAACCCTAACCCTACTTTAAACCCCTTCTTTGAAATCCTAACCCTAGTTTAAACCCCTACTTTGAATCCCTAACCCTAGTTTAAACCCCTACTTTGAAACCCTAATCCTAGTTTAAACCCCTACTTTGAAACCCAAACCCTAATTTAAACCCCTACTTTGAAACCCTAACCCTAGTTTAAACCCCTACTTTGAAACCCAAACGCTAGTTTAAAAACCTACTTTGAAACGCTAACCCTAGTTTGAAACCCTACTTTAAACTCTAACCCTAGTTTAAACCCCTACTTTGAAACCCTAATCCTAGTTTAAACCCCTACTTTGAAACCCTAACCCTAGTTTAAAACCCTACTTTAAACTCTAACCCTAGTTTAAACCCCTACTTTGAAACCCTAATCCTAGTTTAAATCCCTACTTTGAAACCCTAACCCTAGTTTAAACCCCTACTTTGAAACCCTAACCCTAGTTTAAACCCCTACTTTGAAACCCTCACCCTAATTTAAACCCCTACTTTGAAACCCTAACCCTAGTTTAACCCCTTACTTTGAAACCTTAAACCTAGTTTGAAACCCTAACCCTAATTTAAACCCCTACTTTAGAACCCTAACCCTAGGTTAAACCCCTACTTTGAAACCCTAACCTTAGTTTAAAATCCTACTTTGAAACCTTAACCCTAGTTTAAACCCCTACTTTGAAACCCTAACCCTAGTTTAAACCCCTACTTTGAAACCCTAATCCTAGTTTAAACCCCTACCTTGAAACCCTAACCCTAGTTTAAACCCCTACTTTGAAACCCTAACCCTAGTTTAAACCCCTTCTTTGAAACCCTAACCCTAGTTTGAATACCTAACCCTAATTTAAACCCCTACTTTAGAACCCTAACCCTAGGTTAAACCCTAACCTAACCCTAGTTTAAAACCCTACTTTGAAACCCTAACCATAGTTTAAACCCCTACCTTCAAAACCTAACCAGAGTTTAAACCCCTACTTTGCAACCCTAACCCTAGTTTAAACCCCTACTTTGAAACAATAACCCTAGTTTAAACCCCTACTTTAGAACCCTAACCCTAGGTTAAACCAATACTTTGAAGCCCTAACCCTAGTTTAAAACCCTACTTTGAAAGCCTTACCCTAGTTTAAACCCCTACTTTGAAACCCTAACCCTAGTTTAAAACCCTACTTTGAAACCCTAACACTAGTTTAAACCCCTACTTTGATACCCTAATCCTAGTTTAAACCACTACTTTGAAACGCTAACCCTAGTTTAAACCCCTTCTTTGAAACCCTAACCCTAGTTTAAACCCCTACTTTGAAACCTTAACCCTAGTTTAAACCACTACTTTGAAACGCTAACCCTAGTTTAAAACCCTACTTTGAAACCCTAACACTAGTTTAAACCCCTACTTTGAAACCTTAACCCGAGTTTAAACCCCTACTTTGAAACCCTAACCTTAGTTTGAAACCCTACTTTGAAACCCTAACCCTAATTTAAACCCCTACTTTGAAACCCTAACCCTAATTTTAAAACCTACTTTGAAACCCTAACCCTAGTTTAAACCCCTACTTTGAAACCCTAACCCTAGTTTGAAACCCTACTTTGAAACCCTAACCCTAGTTTGAAACCCTACTTTGAAACCCTAACCCTAGTTTAAACCCCTACTTTGAAACCCTAACCTTAGTTTGAAACCCTAACCCTAATTTAAAGACCTACTTTGAAACCCTAACCCTAGTTTAAAACCCTATTCCTAATTTAAACACCTACTTTGAAACCCTAACCCTAGTTTAAAACCCTACTTTGAAACCCTAACCCTAGTTTAAAACCCTACTTTGAAACCTTAACTCTAGTTTGAAACCCTAACCCTAGTTTGAAACCCTAATCCTAGTTTAAACCCCTACTTTGAAACCCTAACCCTAGTTTAAACCCTTACTTTGAAACCCTAACCCTAGTTTAAAACCCTACTTTGAAACCCTAACCCTAGTTTAAACCCCTACTTTAAAACCCTAACCCTAGTTTAAACCCCTACTTTGAAACCCTAACCCTAGTTTAAACCCCTACTTTGAAAACTTAAACCTAGTTTAAAACCCTACTTTGAAACCCTAACCCTAGTTTGAAACCCTAATCCTAGTTTAAAACCCTACCCCTAGTTTGAAAACCTACTTTGAAACCCTAACCCTAGTTTGAAACCCTAACCCTAGTTTGAAACCCTACTTTGAAACGCTAACCCTAGTTTGAAACCCTACTTTGAAACAATAACCCTAGTTTAAACCCCTACTTTGAAACCCTAACCTTAGTTTGAAACCCTAACCCTAATTTAAAGACCTACTTTGAAACCCTAACCCTAGTTTAAAACCCTATTCCTAATTTAAACACCTACTTTGAAACCCTAACCCTAGTTTAAAACCCTACTTTGAAACCCTAACCCTAGTTTAAAACCCTACTTTGAAACCTTAACTCTAGTTTGAAACCCTAACCCTAGTTTGAAACCCTAATCCTAGTTTAAACCCCTACTTTGAAACCCTAACCCTAGTTTAAACCCTTACTTTGAAACCCTAACCCTAGTTTAAAACCCTACTTTGAAACCCTAACCCTAGTTTAAACCCCTACTTTAAAACCCTAACCCTAGTTTAAACCCCTACTTTGAAACCCTAACCCTAGTTTAAACCCCTACTTTGAAAACTTAAACCTAGTTTAAAACCCTACTTTGAAACCCTAACCCTAGTTTGATACCCTAATCCTAGTTTAAAACCCTACCCCTAGTTTGAAAACCTAACCCTAGTTTAAACCCCTACTTTGAAACCCTAACCCTAGTTTAAACCCCTACTTTGAAACCCTAACCTGAGTTTAAACCCCTACTTTGAAACCCTAACCTGAGTTTAAACCCCTACTTTGAAACCCTAACCTGAGTTTAAACCCCTACTTTGAAACCCTAACCCGAGTTTAAACCCCTACTTTGAAACCCTTACCCTAGTTTAAACCCCTACTTTGAAACCCTAACCCTAGTTTAAACCCCTACTTTGAAACCCTAACCCTAGTTTGAAACCCTAACCCTAATTTAAACCCCTACTTTAGAACCCTAACCCTAGGTTAAACCCCTACTTTGAAACCCTAACCCTAGTTTAAAACCCTAACCCTAATTTAAACACCTACTTTGAAACCCTAACCCTAGTTTAAAACCCTACTTTGAAACCCTAACCCTAGTTTAAAACCCTACTTTGAAACCTTAACTCTAGTTTGAAACCCTAATCCTAGTTTAAACCCCTACTTTGAAACCCTAACCCTAGGTTAAACCCCTACTTTGAAACCCTAACCCTAGTTTGAAACCCTAATCCTAGTTTAAACCCCTACTTTGAAAACCTAACCCTAGTTTAAACCCCTATTTTGTAACCCTATTCCTAGTTTAAAACCCTACTTTGAAACCCTAACCCTAGTTTGAAACCCTAACCCTAGTTTAAACACCTACTTTGAAACACTAACCCTAGTTTAAACCCCTACTTTGAAACCCTAACCATAGTTTAAAACCCTACTTTGAAACCCTAACTCGAGTTTAAACCCCTACTTAAGAACCCTAACCCTAGGTTAAAACCCTACTTTGAAACCCTAACCCTAGTTTAAACCCCTACTTTAAAACCCTAACTCTAGTTTAAAACCCTACTTTGAAACCCTAACCCTAGTTTAAACCCCTACTTTGAAACCCTAACCATAGTTTAAAACCCTACTTTGAAACCCTAACCCTAGTTTGAAACCCTAACCCTAGTTTAAACACCTACTTTGAAACACTAACCCTAGTTTAAACCCCTACTTTGAAACCCTAACCCTACTTTAAACCCCTACTTTGAAACCCTAACCCTACTTTAAACCCCTACTTTGAATCCCTAACCCTAGTTTAAACCCCTACTTTGAAACCCTAACCTAGTTTAAAACCCTTTCTTGAAACCCTAACCCTAGTTTGAAAACCTAACCCTAGTTTAAACCCCTACTTTGAAACCCTAACCCTAGTTTAAACCCCTACTTTGAAACCCTAACCCTAGTTTAAAACCCTACTTTGAAACCCTATCCCTAGTTTAAACCCCTACTTTGAATCCCTAACCCGAGTTTAAACCCCTACTTTGCAACCCTAACCCTAGTTTAAAACCCTACTTTGAAACTATAACCCTAGTTTAAACCCCTACTTTGAAACCCTAATCCTAGTTTAAACCCCTACTTTGAAACCCAAACCCTAATTTAAACCCCTACTTTGAAACCCTAACCCAAGTTTAAACCCCTACTTTGAAACCCTAACCCTACTTTAAACCCCTACTTTGAAACCCTAACCCTACTTTAAACCCCTACTTTGAAACCCTAACCCTAGTTTAAACCCCTACTTTGAATCCCTAACCCTAGTTTAAACCCCTACTTTGAAACCCTAATCCTAGTTTAAACCCCTACTTTGAAACCCAAACCCTAATTTAAACCCCTACTTTGAAACCCTAACCCTAGTTTAAACCCCTACTTTGAAACCCTAACGCTAGTTTAAAAACTTCTTTGAAACCCTAACCCTAGTTTAAACCCCTACTTTGAAACCCTAATCCTAGTTTGAAACCCTAACCCTAATTTAAACCCCTACTTTAGAACCCTAACCCTAGGTTAAACCCCTACTTTGAAACCCTAACCTTAGTTTAAAATCCTACTTTGAAACCTTAACCTTAGTTTAAACCCCTACTTTGAAACCCTAACCGTAGTTTAAAACCCTACTTTAAACTCTAACCCTAGTTTAAACCCCTATTTTAAAACCCTAATCCTAGTTTAAACACCTACTTTGAAACCCGAACCCTAATTTAAACCCCTACTTTGAAACCCTAACCCTAGTTTAAACCCCTACTTTGAAACCCTAACCCTACTTTAAACCCCTACTTTGAAACCGTAACCCTACTTTAAACCCCTACTTTGAAACCCTAACCCTACTTTCAACCCTTACTTTGAAACCCTAACCCGAGTTTAAACCCCTACTTTGCAACCCTAACCCTAGTTTAAAACCCTACTTTGAAACTATAACCCTAGTTTAAACCCCTACCTTGAAACCCTAATCCTAGTTTAAACCCCTACTTTGAAACCCGAACCCTAATTTAAACCCCTACTTTGAAACCCTAACCCTAGTTTAAACCCCTACTTTGAAACCCTAACCCTACTTTAAACCCCTACTTTGAAACCGTAACCCTACTTTAAACCCCTACTTTGAAACCCTAACCCTAGTTTAAACCCCTACTTTGAAACCCTAACCCTAGTTTGAAACCCTACTTTGAAACCCTAACCCTCGTTTGATACCTTACTTTGAAATCCTAACCCTAGTTTAAACCCCTACTTTGAAACCCAAACCCTAATTTAAACCCCTACTTTGAAAACCTAACCCTAGTTTAAACCCCTACTTTGAAACCCAAACGCTAGTTTAAAAACCTACTTTGAAACGCTAACCCTAGTTTGAAACCCCTACTTTAGAACCCTAACCCTAGGTTAAACCCCTACTTTGAAACCCTAACCTTAGTTTAAACCCCTACTTTGAAACCCTAACCCTAGTTTAAACCCCTACTTTGAAACCCTAATCCTAGTTTAAACCCCTACTTTGAAACCCTAACCCTAGTTTAAACCCCTACTTTGAAACCCTAACCCTAGTTTAAACCCCTACTTTGAAACCCTAACGCTTGTTTAAAAACCTACTTTGAAACCCTAACCCTAGTTTAAACCCCTACTTTGAAACCCTAACCCTAGTTTGAAACCCTAACCCTAATTTAAACCCCTACTTTAGAACCCTAACCCTAGGTTAAACCCCTACTTTGAAACCCTAACCTTAGTTTAAAATCCTACTTTGAAACCTTAACCCTAGTTTAAACCCCTACTTTGAAACCCTAACCCTACTTTAAACCCCTACTTTGAAACCCTAATCCTAGTTTAAACCCCTACCTTGAAACCCTAACCCTAGTTTAAACCCCTACTTTGAAACCCTAACCCTAGTTTAAACCCCTTCTTTGAAACCCTAACCCTAGTTTGAATACCTAACCCTAATTTAAACCCCTACTTTAGAACCGTAACCCTAGGTTAAACCCCTACTTTGAAACCCTAACCTTAATTTAAAATCCTATTTTGAAACCTTAACCCTAGTTTAAACCCCTACTTTGAAACCCTAACCCTAGTTTAAAACCCTACTTTGAAACCCTATTCCTAGTTTAAAACTAGACTTTGAAAACCTAACCCTAGATTAAACCATTACTTTGCAACCCTAACCCTAGTTTAAACCCCTACTTTGAAACCCTAACCGTAGTTTAAACTCCTACTTTGAATCCCTAACCCTAGTTTAGATCCCTACTTTGAAACCCTAACCCTAGTTTAAACCCCTACTTTGAAACCCTAACCCTAGTTTAAACCCCTACTTTAAATCCCTAACCCGAGTTTAAACCCCTACTTTGAAACCCTAACCCTAGTTTAAAACCCTACTTTGAAACCCTAACCCTAGTTTGAAAACCTAACCCTAGTTTAAACCACTACTTTGAAACCCTAACCCTAGTTGAAAACCCTACTTTGAAACCCTAACCCTAGTTTAAACCCCTACTTTGAAACCCTAACCCTAGTTTAAACCATTACTTTGAAACCCTAACCCTAGTTTAAACCCCTACTTTGAATCCCTAACCCTAGTTTAGATCCCTACTTTGAAACCCTAACCCTAGTTTAAACCCCTACTTTGAAACCCTAACCCTACTTTAAACCCCTTCTTTGAAATCCTAACCCTAGTTTAAACCCCTACTTTGAATCCCTAACCCTAGTTTAAACCCCTACTTTGAAACCCTAATCCTAGTTTAAACCCCTACTTTGAAACCCAAACCCTAATTTAAACCCCTACTTTGAAACCCTAACCCTAGTTTAAACCCCTACTTTGAAACCCAAACGCTAGTTTAAAAACCTACTTTGAAACGCTAACCCTAGTTTGAAACCCTACTTTAAACTCTAACCCTAGTTTAAACCCCTACTTTGAAACCCTAATCCTAGTTTAAACCCCTACTTTGAAACCCTAACCCTAGTTTAAAACCCTACTTTAAACTCTAACCTTTGTTTAAACCCCTACTTTGAAACCCTAATCCTAGTTTAAATCCCTACTTTGAAACCCTAACCCTAGTTTAAACCCCTACTTTGAAACCCTAACCCTAGTTTAAACCCCTACTTTGAAACCCTCACCCTAATTTAAACCCCTACTTTGAAACCCTAACCCTAGTTTAACCCCTTACTTTGAAACCTTAACCCTAGTTTGAAACCCTAACCCTAATTTAAACCCCTACTTTAGAACCCTAACCCTAGGTTAAACCCCTACTTTGAAACCCTAACCTTAGTTTAAAATCCTACTTTGAAACCTTAACCCTAGTTTAAACCCCTACTTTGAAACCCTAACCCTAGTTTAAACCCCTACTTTGAAACCCTAATCCTAGTTTAAACCCCTACCTTGAAACCCTAACCCTAGTTTAAACCCCTACTTTGAAACCCTAACCCTAGTTTAAACCCCTTCTTTGAAACCCTAACCCTAGTTTGAATACCTAACCCTAATTTAAACCCCTACTTTAGAACCCTAACCCTAGGTTAAACCCTAACCTAACCCTAGTTTAAAACCCTACTTTGAAACCCTAACCATAGTTTAAACCCCTACCTTCAAAACCTAACCAGAGTTTAAACCCCTACTTTGCAACCCTAACCCTAGTTTAAACCCCTACTTTGAAACAATAACCCTAGTTTAAACCCCTACTTTAGAACCCTAACCCTAGGTTAAACCAATACTTTGAAACCCTAACCCTAGTTTAAAACCCTACTTTGAAAGCCTTACCCTAGTTTAAACCCCTACTTTGAAACCCTAACCCTAGTTTAAAACCCTACTTTGAAACCCTAACACTAGTTTAAACCCCTACTTTGATACCCTAATCCTAGTTTAAACCACTACTTTGAAACCCTAACCCTAGTTTAAACCCCTTCTTTGAAACCCTAACCCTAGTTTAAACCCCTACTTTGAAACCTTAACCCTAGTTTAAATCACTACTTTGAAACCCTAACCCTAGTTTAAAACCCTACTTTGAAACCCTAACACTAGTTTAAACCCCTACTTTGAAACCTTAACCCGAGTTTAAACCCCTACTTTGAAACCCTAACCTTAGTTTGAAACCCTACTTTGAAACCCTAACCCTAATTTAAACCCCTACTTTGAAACCCTAACCCTAATTTTAAAACCTACTTTGAAACCCTAACCCTAGTTTAAACCCCTACTTTGAAACCCTAACCCTAGTTTGAAACCCTACTTTGAAACCCTAACCCTAGTTTGAAACCCTACTTTGAAACCCTAACCCTAGTTTAAACCCCTACTTTGAAACCCTAACCTTAGTTTGAAACCCTAACCCTAATTTAAAGACCTACTTTGAAACCCTAACCCTAGTTTAAAACCCTATTCCTAATTTAAACACCTACTTTGAAACCCTAACCCTAGTTTAAAACCCTACTTTGAAACCCTAACCCTAGTTTAAAACCCTACTTTGAAACCTTAACTCTAGTTTGAAACCCTAACCCTAGTTTGAAACCCTAATCCTAGTTTAAACCCCTACTTTGAAACCCTAACCCTAGTTTAAACCCTTACTTTGAAACCCTAACCCTAGTTTAAAACCCTACTTTGAAACCCTAACCCTAGTTTAAACCCCTACTTTAAAACCCTAACCCTAGTTTAAACCCCTACTTTGAAACCCTAACCCTAGTTTAAACCCCTACTTTGAAAACGTAAACCTAGTTTAAAACCCTACTTTGAAACCCTAACCCTAGTTTGAAACCCTAATCCTAGTTTAAAACCCTACCCCTAGTTTGAAAACCTACTTTGAAACCCTAACCCTAGTTTGAAACCCTAACCCTAGTTTGAAACCCTACTTTGAAACCCTAACCCTAGTTTGAAACCCTACTTTGAAACCCTAACCCTAGTTTAAACCCCTACTTTGAAACCCTAACCTTAGTTTGAAACCCTAACCCTAATTTAAAGACCTACTTTGAAACCCTAACCCTAGTTTAAAACCCTATTCCTAATTTAAACACCTACTTTGAAACCCTAACCCTAGTTTAAAACCCTACTTTGAAACCCTAACCCTAGTTTAAAACCCTACTTTGAAACCTTAACTCTAGTTTGAAACCCTAACCCTAGTTTGAAACCCTAATCCTAGTTTAAACCCCTACTTTGAAACCCTAACCCTAGTTTAAACCCTTACTTTGAAACCCTAACCCTAGTTTAAACCCCTACTTTGAAACCCTAACCCTAGTTTAAACCCCTACTTTAAAACCCTAACCCTAGTTTAAACCCCTACTTTGAAACCCTAACCCTAGTTTAAACCCCTACTTTGAAAACTTAAACCTAGTTTAAAACCCTACTTTGAAACCCTAACCCTAGTTTGAAACCCTAATCCTAGTTTAAAACCCTACCCCTAGTTTGAAAACCTAACCCTAGTTTAAACCCCTACTTTGAAACCCTAACCCTAGTTTAAACCCCTACTTTGAAACCCTAACCTGAGTTTAAACCCCTACTTTGAAACCCTAACCTGAGTTTAAACCCCTACTTTGAAACCCTAACCTGAGTTTAAACCCCTACTTTGAAACCCTAACCCGAGTTTAAACCCCTACTTTGAAACCCTTACCCTAGTTTAAACCCCTACTTTGAAACCCTAACCCTAGTTTAAACCCCTACTTTGAAACCCTAACCCTAGTTTGAAACCCTAACCCTAATTTAAACCCCTACTTTAGAACCCTAACCCTAGGTTAAACCCCTACTTTGAAACCCTAACCCTAGTTTAAAACCCTAACCCTAATTTAAACACCTACTTTGAAACCCTAACCCTAGTTTAAAACCCTACTTTGAAACCCTAACCCTAGTTTAAAACCCTACTTTGAAACCTTAACTCTAGTTTGAAACCCTAATCCTAGTTTAAACCCCTACTTTGAAACCCTAACCCTAGGTTAAACCCCTACTTTGAAACCCTAACCCTAGTTTGAAACCCTAATCCTAGTTTAAACCCCTACTTTGAAACCCTAACCCTAGTTTAAACCCTTACTTTGAAACCCTAACCCTAGTTTAAAACCCTACTTTGAAACCCTAAACCTAGTTTAAACCCCTACTTTAAAACCCTAACCCTAGTTTAAAACCCTACTTTGAAACCCTAACCCTAGTTTAAACCCCTACTTTGAAACCCTAAACCTAGTTTAAAACCGTACTTTGAAACCCTACCCCTAGTTTGAAAACCTAACCCTAGTTTAAACCCCTACTTTGAAACCCTAACCCTAGTTTAAACCCCTACTTTGAAACCCTAACCCGAGTTTAAACCCCTACTTTGAAACCCTAACCTGAGTTTAAACCCCTACTTTGAAACCCTAACCCGAGTTTAAACCCCTACTTTGAAACCCTTACCCTAGTTTAAACCCCTACTTTGACACCCTAACCCTAGTTTAAACCCCTACTTTAAAACCCTAACCCTAGTTTGAAACACTAACCCTAATTTAAACCCCTACTTTAGAACCCTAACCCTAGGTTAAACCCCTACTTTGAAACCCTAACCTAAGTTTAAAATCCTACTTTGAAACCTTAACCCTAGTTTAAACCCCTACTTTGAAACCCTAACCCTAGTTTAAACCCCTACTTTGAAACCCTAACCCTAGGTTAAACCCCTACTTTGAAACCCTAACCTTAGTTTAAAATCCTACTTTGAAACCTTAATCCTAGTTTAAACCCCTACTTTGAAACCCTAACCCTAGTTTAAAACCCTACCCCTAGTTTAAAACCCTACTTTGAAACCCTATTCCTAGTTTAAAACCAGACTTTGAAACCCTAACCCTAGATTAAACCATTACTTTGCAACCCTAACCCTAGTTTAAACACCTACTTTGAAACCCTAACCGTAGTTTAAACCCCTACTTTGAATCCCTAACCCTAGTTTAGATCCCTACTTTGAAACCCTAACCCTAGTTTAAACCCCTACTTTGAAACCCTAACCCTAGTTTAAACCCCTACTTTGAAACCCTAACCTGAGTTTAAACCCCTACTTTGAAACCCTAACCCTAGTTTAAACCCCTACTTTGAATCCCTAACCCGAGTTTAAACCCCTACTTTGAAAGCCTAACCCTAGTTTAAAACCCTAGTTTGAAACCCTAACCCTAGTTTGAAACCCTAACCCTAGTTTGAAACTCTAACCCTAGTTTGAAACCCTAACCTTCGTTTAAACCCCTACTTTGAAACCCTAACCCTCGTTTGAAACCCTACTTTGAAACCCTAACCCTAGTTTAAACCCCCACTTTGAAACCCTAACCCTAGTTTAAACCCCCACTTTGAAACCCTAACCCTAGTTTAAACCCCCACTTTGAAACCCTAACCCTAGTTTAAACCCCCACTTTGAAACCCTAACCCTAGTTTAAACCCCCACTTTGAAACCCTAACCCTAGTTTAAACCCCTACTTTGAAACCCTAACCCTCGTTTGAAACCCTACTTTGAAACCCTAACCCTAGTTTAAACCCCCACTTTGAAACCCTAACCCTAGTTTAAACCCCCACTTTGAAACCCTAACCCTAGTTTAAACCCCCACTTTGAAACCCTAACCCTTGTTTAAACCCCCACTTTGAAACCCTAACCCTAGTTTAAACCCCCACTTTGAAACCCTAAACCTAGTTTAAAACCCTACTTTGAAACCCTAACCCTAGTTTGAAAACCTAACCCTAGTTTAAACCCCTACTTTGAAACCCTAACCCTAGTTTAAACCCCTACTTTGAAACCCTAACCCGAGTTTAAACCCCTACTTTGAAACCCTAACCTGAGTTTAAACCCCTACTTTGAAACCCTAACCCGAGTTTAAACCCCTACTTTGAAACCCTTACCCTAGTTTAAACCCCTACTTTGACACCCTAACCCTAGTTTAAACCCCTACTTTAAAACCCTAACCCTAGTTTGAAACACTAACCCTAATTTAAACCCCTACTTTAGAACCCTAACCCTAGGTTAAACCCCTACTTTGAAACCCTAACCTAAGTTTAAAATCCTACTTTGAAACCTTAACCCTAGTTTAAACCCCTACTTTGAAACCCTAACCCTAGTTTAAACCCCTACTTTGAAACCCTAACCCTAGGTTAAACCCCTACTTTGAAACCCTAACCTTAGTTTAAAATCCTACTTTGAAACCTTAATCCTAGTTTAAACCCCTACTTTGAAACCCTAACCCTAGTTTAAAACCCTACCCCTAGTTTAAAACCCTACTTTGAAACCCTATTCCTAGTTTAAAACCAGACTTTGAAACCCTAACCCTAGATTAAACCATTACTTTGCAACCCTAACCCTAGTTTAAACACCTACTTTGAAACCCTAACCGTAGTTTAAACCCCTACTTTGAATCCCTAACCCTAGTTTAGATCCCTACTTTGAAACCCTAACCCTAGTTTAAACCCCTACTTTGAAACCCTAACCCTAGTTTAAACCCCTACTTTGAAACCCTAACCTGAGTTTAAACCCCTACTTTGAAACCCTAACCCTAGTTTAAACCCCTACTTTGAATCCCTAACCCGAGTTTAAACCCCTACTTTGAAAGCCTAACCCTAGTTTAAAACCCTAGTTTGAAACCCTAACCCTAGTTTGAAACCCTAACCCTAGTTTGAAACCCTAACCCTAGTTTGAAACCCTAACCTTCGTTTAAACCCCTACTTTGAAACCCTAACCCTCGTTTGAAACCCTACTTTGAAACCCTAACCCTAGTTTAAACCCCCACTTTGAAACCCTAACCCTAGTTTAAACCCCCACTTTGAAACCCTAACCCTAGTTTAAACCCCCACTTTGAAACCCTAACCCTAGTTTAAACCCCTACTTTGAAACCCTAACCCTAGTTTAAACCCCCACTTTGAAACCCTAACCCTAGTTTAAACCCCCACTTTGAAACCCTAACCCTAGTTTAAACCCCCACTTTGAAACCCTAACCCTAGTTTAAACCCCCACTTTGAAACCCTAACCCTAGTTTAAACCCCTACTTTGAAACCCTAACCCTAGTTTAAACCCCTACTTTGAAACCCTAACTCTAGTTTAAACCCATACTTTGAAACCCTAACCCTAGTTTAAAACCCTACTTTTAAACCCTAACCCTAGTTTAAACCCCTACTTTGAAACCCTAACCCTAGTTTAAACCCCTACTTTGAAACCCTAACCTTAGTTTGAAACCCTAACCCTAATTTAAACACCTACTTTGAAACCCTAACCCTAGTTTAAAACCCTATTAACGTGATGTAGTTTAAGATGGGGGAAAACTTGCAAAATCTCACTTATAGCATTATACATCAGACTAAAAATAATTGCCGTGCAACACTTACCTCAGACGAGATGAAATGGGACGAGACCGTCGTCGATAACCTTCTAAAATAGTCTCAATCAAGCGTCTCTAATTGGCCACAGCACAGACAAGCAGAAAACGACCAATCAGGGAAAAGAGACAAGACAACATGAACTCCAACTATCAGCAAGAGGGGTCCGTCGTCTAGAACCTTCCAAAATCAAGCGAATGTCATTGGCCACAGCACAGACAGGGAAAAAAGCGGACCAATCAGGGTTAGGATTAGAAAAAAACGTGCGAGAGAAGACAACGCGAAGTCCCAACTATCACAAGATGGGTTGCAGCCGGATGGTGAGGTTGGAGCGCGCTGCATCCGAGGAGACCAGTTTAAGGGGGCAACTGCGCTGCGTGCAGCTGCAAGGTTCAATAATGCGGATTGTGTCATACAACACTCGCGGGTTGCGAGTAGGACATACTGCTACATACAGGACAGGCTGTCTGGTGGTGGATGCGCTGCTTGACCAATTGTATGTGTTTTTTGCACATCAACATACAAAAATAAATACATATAAAAAGATAAAAATTGTAATTCAAACATCCACTTTTTTAACCACTAAAAAGAACCAACCATTGTCTAATTCATATCTTTGTTTTCAGTGTTAAGGGAGTGACACATTTTAATTACTATGCATTTAAAATAATGTGATGAATCTGTTATTTTAATTTCAGCAATTATCACCTGTCTAAATTATTCAACACAGACAAATCTTTACAAGTGATGAAATGTTTCTACAAAATATCCAGTATTATATATTTTATTATTGGCTACATTGTACATGTCACTGATTTTTTTTTTTTTTTTTTAAGTATATTGAACATAAAACAATCTAGTTAAATGAACCTTCCAATTTGAATTTGTTGATTTACACCATTAACCCAATTTTATCAACATCTTACAAATTACTTTTATATGTGTATGTGTGCCCTGAGGAAACTGTGGAGACAACATGCGCACAGTCACTGTTTGTGCATCTTGAAGAACTCATCAATATTATAAAAGAAAACATTTACTTTAGCAAAGGAAATGGACAATTTTTAGTATTAAATAATAAACCATAATCAGCAAAAAACACAGTAATAGTCACGCTACAAATTTGGAAAATAATCAAATAAAAACATTTTGTGACTGAAAAGTCCTGGCTGTACCTAATCAATTGGCCAAGATGGCCGCCGCCCTGGGCGAGCGGAGTGGCGAGAATCCTGGTCATACCTAATCAATTAGCCAAGATGGCCGCCGCCCTGGGTGGGCGGAGTGGCGAGAATCCAGGGTGTACCTAATTAATTGACCAGAATCCTGGGTGTACCTAATCAATTGGCCAAGATAGTAGTAGTAGTAATAGTATTTGCAATAGTAGTAGTCGTATATAGGCCAAGCCTTGAGTACACCAAGAAAAAAAGGGGCTGAGTTGAGCTCAACAGTGAGAGATGATTGGCTGAGGCAGTTGCTATGCAAAAGTGACAGACCATTCACGCACACACATTTGATTTTAACTTGTTGCGAGACGTCACGCACCCACATTCCATTGATTTTGTATAGGATTACGCTCACCTCAAACAAAAGCCTCTCACGACTTAACGGTTGAAGATGCAGATTCCAGAAATGGCTCGTTAGAACGGCAAGGGTTTGGGGTACGCGAGCATGTTCTCAGTTTTTTTAATCGGATGAAAAATGACCAAATGAGAGCAGGTTAAAAACTTATGATTGATCGAAAACGAAAAGGGAAAAACGGAGAAAATAACATTGAAAAGAGATCGAAATAGTCAGACTTCTACTCGCTTAAAGTGAAAATAAAGGTACTAAATGACACCTTAGCCAAATAAAACTTAGTTTTTCAGAAAGCAGAGGCTTGTGGCTACAAAATGTGCCAATTTGATGTCTAGTGAGCAAAGATTGTGGCCATGGTGACGAGTTGAAGTGAAACTTTTGGAAATAGATTTTTTGGTTCCCGTCACTGAAGCCTTAATTAGTCACACTCTAAATAGGCGACTTTCACCCTTTGCTTACTGTCTTTGAACCCGCACAGGGGGGAGAGCTTTCATTTCTTAATTTTTTTTTTGACACTGAGCTAAAGATGACAAAAATTCCAACAAAATGAGCTAAAATTCATATCGGTCGGTCAACGTATGCGCGCGCAGCGTGTCTTGGAAAAAGGTGTTTGATTGGAGTTGATCTCTTTCGGTTTCCCATTCATTCCTATGGGACTTTATTTGGGAGTTTTTTGGGAATAGCGTCGCCATGGTAACTGGGAATTCCCTTGCAGAAAAATCGGTGGAAGATTAAAAAAAATAATAAAAAGAAGAAGAAGAATAATACTAGAAAAATTTCCGCGGAAATTTTGAATGGGCCTGCTGACTCTTGCAAGGTGGAAAGATGCATGCTCTGAACTGTTTGCCAAATGTTGGTGTACTTTACCTCTCAATTTGTGTCAGCAGGAATAGAGTTCAGGACAATTTGTAATAACTGCAGTTATTACATGTGTAATGGCTTCCCTTATGTCTTGATTGACATCTTAGTCATATCAAAAGGGAATCAGTTTAATTTCTTGCTTATAGTGTAAGTGATTAACTAAATAATAAAATGCAATATACTGTATCATGGAGCAAATACAGTATGAATGCAGTGTTTAAATTTGACATTGCATATTAAAAGGCATGTTGGTGCTGATCAATATTGCAGGAATATTACTCCAAAGTACATGTAAAACGGCTCTTAAAAGAGCCGTTTTGGGTCTTTGTTACACAGCATCTTCATCTTTTCCTGAGCACACAAAGGAACAAGTTGTTAGAAAATAGGCAGCAAAACTGAACAGTTAAAACTTAATCTAAATACTCATCCAATACACATGTGACGGTTTTTCAGTGAGGAATCCTGTAGAATAAATCATTTTGGTCTACGTTTGCGGGATCCCTTTTTTCATCTTTTCTCTCCACCAGTTGTACCGGACATAACAACCTTGATATCCTTGGCCATGTCAAGTAGCGCCCCTTGCTGCGCTCCATCCACCTGTATTGCATGTGAAAATGAAAAATGAGTGTTCAATGTTTGCCTAGATCAATTCAGTAATCAATCATCACTTACCATCGCAGTTCATCCCTTACCATTGCAGTTCATCCCTTACCATCGCAGTTCCTCACCGACACCAACACTTTTCATTGTGTTATAGTCACAATCACAATAAGGACAAACAAAACATTCAAGTCCAAATGCACGATGTCCTGCTAATAGAAAAGCACACTGATTAAAAGTACCTTCATACAACACTGCTCAAAATAAGGGAGCGCTTAAATGACATATCCCATGTCTTAAATTCAATTTAAAGCTCAATACGTTTAGAACTAACTAAATGATAAATATGTCTACAAAAAAAATGATTGGCCGCTCTGATTTTGAGTGTAGTTCTGTTATGACACCAATTTTGAACGAGCAAAGGATTTAACTTTCAGCCTTTACAATTTAAAGTACAGTATCCCCCTCTTTTGAGCAGTGGTATGAAAGGCTCAATAACATTTGCAAAAGCACACTTGTGAAAATGGTGCCCTTGCGATCGACAATGAGCTGACACAAGAAGTTAACACACAGTAGACCGGACTGTGGTAACTGTAATAAGTGTGCAGAACGCCTGATTGAACACAACAATCTGGGCGAGATATGTAAATGTGATCAATCAGTGTCTGCTTTCCAGTTGTGGCCTGGGTGATCAGCTGTGAAAAGCCTCTGGACTGAAACAAGTCCAGAATGGATTTCTTTCCCTTTGAAAGCAAATCCTCATTAAAGTCTCCGCAAACAACAATAGGCTGGCAGTCCATCACGGCCAAGGCATCCAAGAGACTTCCAAGGTTTGGAAGAAAGGTGCCAAGACTCAGGTTGGGTGGCCTGTAGACCGTAGCTATCAAAGCCTGGACGGGAGCGTCAACCCTGATGACAGCAAATTCCAGGTCAACCACATTCCGAATAAACCGACGGGGCTCCGCTCGAAGACAATCGCGATAATAGACTGCGACTCCGCCACCCTTTTTTTGGGCCACGTCCAGTCTATTTGAATACGAAACTTGTCTGTTGCGCACAAAAGTGCTGCATCCCTCCAGTTGCAAGGGAGGGGGGAAGAAGGATCCAGACAAATGAGTTTCAGTGAGGCAAAGGACATCTGCCAGCCTCAACTCATGATGAGACTTTAAGTCGTCAATATGAGATGGAAGGCCCTCGGTGTTGTGATGAACAATGGTCAAGGTGGGAAAAGCAGTTTGCGGCATTTTGGAAAAGTACAACAATGGTCTTGTACTTTGGAAAGAAGCGCGCGTCATACTGTCCATTGCCGTCGTGATGTTGGGATTGGCATAGATTTTGGATTCGTCAAAGTCTATGACCCTCAATCCCTGAAGTGACGACGTGCGGCTTAGGGCAACATAGGCCATTCCAGGTTCAAACACACGCTTAAGAGACACCACTGCAGAGGTCATCGTCATGCCTTGCACTTTGTGAGCCGTGCATCCAAAGGCAAGCTTCATGGGGAATTGCCGCCTGACCACGCCTTTCATGCCCAGGTTTTCCTCCGACCTTTCGATATAGACCAAGTCATCCGTCGGCCCCAGAATTTTATCACGCAATTTCTGGCCCGCTTCGGGATTGTCTAGCCTCAGTCCGAGCAAGGTCACTTTCTCCGCCGACCCCTTTGGGGCGCTTTGAACAATGTTGCCTATTGTGCCAAAGGTCCCGTTCACCAATCCGTCCTCGACATCCAAATTCCGAAGAAGCATAACCCGTGCTCCTACACCAGGTTGAAGGGTATCCGGTAGATCCCTTCTCGACCCCATGATCACTTTGGTCACGGTGACCATCGCCCCCGACCGTGGGCTCTTCCTGTAGTCCTCTGCGGGAATATTGACCACAGTCAATTTGAGAGCAGCCACAGTTGCTGCATTGTGCCCATCAACCTCTTTATTGGTGGCAAAGATATGCAGAGTATCCGCAGGGAGGTCTCGCGCATCCGTGACAGCCGTGGTGAGTAACGCCCTGTCACCATCGCCGAGCGGATCAGCCTTCCCCTTCTCCCTGATCCTGTTCAAAAGCTCGGCAAAAGCGACGTCGTCTTTTTGCCGCATGATTTGTGTAAGCTTGACCATCTGAAAATCTGTCCAGAGGTCAAGAAGATCGTTGTCAGAAACGCAGAGGGGCTTGGACCTTCCGAGGGGTGGCAGTTGGTAGAAGTCCCCAACTGCAAGAACGGAGATGCCCCCAAATGGTCTCTGGTTGCCCTTGATTTGCTGAAATCTCCGGTGGACATAGGCAAAGAGTTCCTTGGAGACCATGGAGATCTCGTCGATGATCAAAATTTCCACGTTGCAAAGGGTTGCTCTCAATGCGTCCAACGTATTCCCCAGCGCCTGGTAAGGAGGCTTTAGAGTCCTGGGGAGTTTCAAGAGGGAATGAAGAGTTTTCCCTGAGATGTTGTAAGCCGCCGTGCCAGTAAACGACGTCAGCAGCACAGCAGGCTTGGCCATATCCGCTTCGTCGCGGAACCTGGGAAGCTGTCGGAGAATCTTACTGGCCTCCTGGTAAATGCACTTGATGACATGCGATTTACCACAGCCAGCTCCTCCGGAGATGAAATAAAAGAAGGGCTCGAGGAGACGATCCGAAACGCGTTTCAAACACCACTCGCGCACAGCGTAAAAGACGGACGCTTGCGTTTCATTGAGACTGCGGTACATGTTCCTCACAAACTCGGCGCTCAACTTTGGCGCCTCAAACGCCGGCAAGACCGCGCCGCTACCAGGAGCGTCCTGGTAGGCCGGAACCTCATCTTGCGGGTCTTCCTGTAACGGATTAGATTCGCGTTCGGCAACACACTCCAAACGCTCTGCTTCTACCTCCGGCGCAAAAGTGCTCCACGCGTTGAGAACCGCACGAAGCTCTTTCAATTTTTCGAAGGCATTGTCCACGGTCTTTCCCCGTCCTTCGTACCGCCCCCGATTGCGGTCGACGATAGCCCGCACCCGACCGAACTTTGAATCCCCGGCACCGTAGAACTCCTCGTACGTTTTGAGGTTTTCAGACCTGAGCTCGGCGTCGTCTCTGTGGGGGAGGTACAATTTAAGATGGGTCCTGTAATACTTCTCAGCATACTTTTTGATTGAGAAGCGAGTGAATCTGATGACGGCATCTTTTCCAATCCGCTTCTGGATGAATCCCTTGCCGTGTGAGAGGGGAATGACATTCTTGCCCTCAGTCTGCTGACCGTAGACGACTCGGTATTCGGATGCGAATTCGGCGAGACACATCCGCTCAAACATTGCCGTTCTAGGTCTTGCCACATATTTGTCTGGCAGACCAGACATCCACACGTTGTCTGCGTCCGGATGCATGGTCTTCAGTCTACTCATGGGTAGACTCAATTTCACGCCATCCTCAGCAGTCTGGATGAAAACTACGCTGCGCGAGCACTTCTTCTGAGGGAGACTGCATGTCCGCGCCACCGCTTCTTGAGCGCTCACCTCTCTGTGCTTGGAATACGCCGCCATTATTTTCCTCATCTCGTCCTTTTTGTCGACAAGAGGCTTTGTCTTCAAGTCTTTGACGACAGACGTGAGGAACTCGGACATCTCGTGCTCCGGTTTGGAAATGTACGACATCATGTACATGAGACACGCGACGTCATCGAGCACGTACTGAATATCCATGTTGGCGTTCCATGCCCGCAGCAGATGTGGGTTGTAAGCATTGATCCAGCTTTCCGTTGGAGCACGCTTCAACATGACAACCATTCCGGAGGTCAGATTAGTGACGCTGTCCTTGTAGCTGTCCATTGTCAAATTGGCCTTTTTGAGAAGCTCCGGCAAGTCCTGCGGGACATCCGCGTCCATGAGGATCTCTCTGATGCGTTTGAGCTCTTCTTTAGCCTCCCTTTGTTTTTCGGTGAGGCGCGCCGATTTGGCCGCCTGCTTCCTATGCTGGCCTTCCACACTCTTGTCCGTTGGGACGTCTTCAGTCTCCGTCTGGAATGGCAACGTGATGGTGGTTTGGTCCATCGGCAGTTTGGGGTACCCAAATCTGCAAGAAACGTTTCCTTTCCGACAAGACTTTGTGTGGTTTTTGCTGTGTGCCTGAACGCTGGTGACAATGTCGTGCAGTTCAGGGTCCTCAATCGGGTCTGGTATTTTGCAAGTGATGTACTTGTCGATGAAGTCAATGGCTTCTTGACGACATCTGGGGTCGGGTTCTTCGATGACTGGCGCACCCTTAATCCAGAGCAGCATGTGAGCGTGCGGACTTCCCCTGGCTTGAAATTCCACACGATAGAAGTGGTCTTCTACCGGACCGAGGGGCTGTGCGGGAGACAGGATGAATGCCATAAGAGCATCCATCCTTTTCTCAAAAAGGCGCATCACTGTGACCGGATTGCTGCGAAGAACATCGCATTTGGCATTCCAGTCGAGATGGGAAAAGTCCCCTTGTTCGCCTTGCTGCGCTTTGACTATTTCGATTACTTCGGGCCATCTCATTTCCGCAGCAGAAAAGGTAAGGAAGAATGTGGGCTTGCCCAACTGCCTGGTCATTGCATGGAGGTCCCTAAGGGCACCCTCCCAAAAAGCCGGCGTGCCTCTCAAGGGCTGCATGAAGCGCATCGCATGCTCTCTTTGGATGAGCTTCTCCAGTTCGTCTTTGTCCTGAAGCATCCGGTTTGAAATCTTCTTCCCATCCCAAGTGAGGGCTGTCCCCTTGCGGGCCTGAATGGACATGCTGTTGGTGGCCAGATGCGTTTCTGTCACAAACTGCGCAAAGAAAAGGTAACTTTGATCTTTGGCAAATCGAGTGTCAACGGAGAATAACCTTGCATTGAAATACAAACTGGGTGACAGCTTAATTTCTCTCGCCTCATCGAGTGAATTCTGTCCTGTTGGGAACTGAACGGGAAAGGCCATGGCTTTGAGGTTTGGCACGGCAAAAAATCCCACCGGCTTGTTTCCTTGGGCAGGAGCGATGCTAAATATGCCGTCCCCATATGACAGCTTTTCCTGCGCGATGTCAGGAGGCTGCATACAGGTGTCGAGTGTCAAGCCCGGCCTGAGCTCCTCTTTGCTCTCTTGGGGAGTCTGTTGCTCTTTGTTTGCGGGGGTGTCGCTGCTCTCTGGCTGTGCATCGGCCTCAGGGATGTCCTCTTCTCCTACCCCCTCGTCTTCCTCTTCCTGGAGACTTTCAAACTGAGCGCTTTCATCTATCGATACAGTTTTGTATTCTGCATGAATGCGTTTCAGTGTCCTCAGCGCTGCCAAGACATTTGTCATGTTGACAGTGTAAAAATGCTGGTAACCTTTGTACACAATGCGGCGCTTCAGCTTCACCTGGAGAAGCTGGGCCTCACTGCGCGGCCTTGGGAGGGAGTTCACTACGGCTTCCATCTCTGATGGAACGCACACCACAGAACCGTGTACGGCCCTTTGCCGTCCTTTGGGCAACGCAACAATCTTTGCAAAAGGGATGATTTTTGCAATTAGCTGTCGTTCAAGTACATTTAATTCCGACAGCTCTTCGGGAATGGGCGCCAGTGCCAAGTTATTTGCCACCGCCTGGGGTGGCATGCCACCTCTGAACAGATGGTTGTCACAGGTATGACAAATCCACTCCTGCACCCGTTCTTGAGGAACGGTACATGGGGCGGGGCAACTACAAGTGTGAACAAACTGGCCTGTCAAGCACGCAAGCGCCACATCAACATTTTTGGTGTATCTGGCTCGTTTGCAATGCTTTACTTGATTG
This sequence comes from Leptonotus elevatus, assembly GCF_054856555.1. Classification (NCBI taxonomy): domain Eukaryota; kingdom Metazoa; phylum Chordata; class Actinopteri; order Syngnathiformes; family Syngnathidae; genus Leptonotus; species Leptonotus elevatus. The sequence goes on along the minus strand of NC_141260.1, from coordinate 6,373,289 downwards.
GGGAAAAGCGCACGGTGGCACACTGTGCAGATATACGTCGGCCCATGCCGAACCCTTTCCCGGAAAGAAGCGATGGTGGCTTCCATTTCCGGATCTACGAGTGCCTGCTTCATTTCCACAGAGACGTCTACTACACCGTTTGCCTGATCCTGCTCAATTTCCTGACACTGGGGAATGACGCGACTATATTTATTTTTGATTTTCACAGCACAATTTAACTTGTGGCGAATACGTTGCAGCGCGTTTGAATCACGCCTGTCCTTTCTTTTTTGTAAACAGCGCCTAATATGAGAAGGCCTGAAAGCCGAATCTTTTTAGTACCTCTCTCGCATGTAATTTTTCTGTTTACTTTGAAATGAAATGTCTCTCCTGTACCTCTCTCGCATGTAATTTTTCTGATGACTCTGAAAAGATATATCCTTTCTGTACCTCTCTTGCATGTACTTTTTGTGTTTACTTTGAAAAGAAATATCCTTTCTGTACCTCTCTTGCATATAATTTTTGTGTTTACTTTGAAAAGAAATATCCTTTCTGTACCTCTCTCGCAAGTAATGTTTCCGTTTACTTTGAAAAGAAAGGTCATTTCTGTATTTCTCTCCTACGTACCTTTTCATCAATATCTTCTGCTTTTGCTGAAAAGCAAGATTGTGTTGGTATTTGCCAATCAGATATTGCTGCCGTTCTGCCTTAAAAGCAGAATCACTGTTATATCTATTCTTTTGATAGAGCTTCTTTTTTTCCTTAAAGCAAGGATCACTGTGATATTTAGAATTAGATGACAGTTGTCGTTGGCACTTACGAATGTGTTGACGTTCCCTATACAAATGTTTTGCACGCTGACTTTTACTACATTTGGAAATATCTATATTAACATGCAGCAGTTTGAGTCCTTGCTGAGGTTCCGGAATATTTTGACTCTCATTAATTTGACTTGCTTGGCTATTTGGTTCAACATGTACCGCACTATGTAGCTCTTGATTTGGTACAATACCGATCACAATTTGTATCTCTTTAGTTGGGGAATCACCTAATTCAATTAGTAGCTCTTCATTTGCCTTTGATATGGTTGTAGTAGAATCCCGATGCGTGTTAATGGAACTGCCATCAATATGAAAAGAGACTGGCACAAACTCATAGGTTGCAAACCGGCTATGTCTTTCAAAAAGCTGACGCAAATGCTCAACCAAGCCACACAAGTGAGAAAAAGTCAACATAATTGCAGTTCCGTTTGGGTGTGGCAAGCCCACTTCAGATCTGGAATGTGAATCAAATAACCCAAAGTATCCTGATGTGTTACGGAATACTGCAAAACACTCTGGATTCACAATCAAGAAAGCAAGAGTGACATTTTGTGACAAGCACTCAAGCTGAGCTCCAAGAGACAATCCCAAGTCTCTTTGGGAATGACCGTCATCTATGACATAACCAACGCTGAGCTCATGCATCTGTACATTATAGACATTGGTGTCCGTCATGACTTGTTTTGGCATCTCCTCGACAGTCAAGTGATCATTCCCAAAGTTATGGTCCAAAATCAATTGCTGTTTAGCACCCACGTAAAGAGAGTCCCCGTGTTCAAGCACTCTGTCAAGTTCAAGCGAATTAAACTGCAACCCCTCAGCATGGAAGGCCAAGAAAGTGAGAGCCATACAAGTACACTGGTGGTTGCGAGAAAAACTTGAGTACCTTTCATCCATCTGTGAATGTGTGGCCCTCACGGATAGCGTGCGTTGAGGAAGTCCCACAGCAGGATCCTGAAATGATTGAAACCATTTTAATTATCTTAAATTCTAACTAATATAATTTTAAACATTTCATATGTTAATGGTTAATGTTGTGAGTATAAAAAAAATTACCTCAGTCCCAGGACGACGGGGCGATGATGGTCTGGAAGGAACCTCCGCAGGGGCTGGCCTTTCCTCTGGCTGAAACGACAAGCAAACAATAATTCTTTAACACACAGCACTTGTGTGAAGAGTCACTAATTTCTGTTTGTGATTTTAAGTAAGACTTCTCAGGGCTGATAAGAATGCAATGCAAACCTGGTGCTCTCTCCGTGTGCTCTTATGGGCTGGCCGCTGTCGTCTGTGCCCTGCGGTGGATGTCTATCAAGAAAGAGCAAAAAAAAAAAAAGAAAAGAGAAATATATATATATATATTTTTGCTTTTACTGCGAAGCATTGTTACTACAAGAATGGACAATTAACTATACTTTTTTTTTTGTCATGAAGATAGATATGTAAACATAACGGGCAAACAAAATAGGAAAACTGAAATACCTTCTTGTCCTTTGGAACAACTGGGCAGTCCTCAGGGCTGGAAAGATGAGCTGGAGACAGCTTGTCCATCGCCTCCAACATGGGTGGGCTGAACCAGAGAGGGTTCAATGGGATGTTGCACTGTAAAAAACACAACAAAATAGAAATAGAGAAATAGAATTTTAACATGTGCCATGGTAAAAGGCTGAATGAATCCATGATCACCATCACAAACCTGGAGAGTGCCCATCCACCCAGTGGGCCCACAGGTGACCTCAGAGTCCACAACCGAGCTGCTCTGAAATGACTAGTGACATTATTGCAACACACACATTCATAAAATTTAAGGTTTTCAAAAACATGTTAGGAGGTTTTCAAAAACATGTTAGGCTTGCGTTTACCTCCATGGCCTTCCCGACGAGTGTCCAGTCAAAAGGGTTGGAAGGCTGAGGCGCAGTGACCTCACCCTTAACAACCACTTTTGGTCTGAACACTCGAGCTGGTGGCGAACGCTGAGGAGCAGCCGGTGCAGGTGGTGCAGTCCTCTCACTCCGCAGGTTGACGGCAGCCCACAGCAACCGCGCAAGCACCGGCATCCCATCGCTGTCACTGAGGTGTACCTTCCAGACATGATCAGAAAAAATATTATACATCTACAAACATACTTTTGATAGGAGGAGCACTAATAAAATGTTTGTTTGTTTTTTGCAGCAACTAATGTACTTACCCCGTCTCTACACCACAAGTGAAGATGTGACAGCGGGAAGTGGCCAGCAACAGATAGGTAGCGAATACCTACAGTAACAAAGGAAAAAACATTATTAGCTCAAGAGTCCTCCCCCCCGCTGAGACACCAATGAAATCAGATCAGGAGGTGACTTAAAGAAAAGTAGAACTTTGTGTGTGAAAACTATTTTCAACATGGAACGTACCCATAAGTGCTGCCACCCGGTTGTACTCCTGGCGAAGAAGGTCCTGCTGGTCCAGCTCGACGTTCAGACGAGGGGGGAAGTCCAGCACAACGACCTGCACAAAGTTTAAAACTGTAAAATATACATCTGGAGCAAGATGAACTTTCATTCATATTCCATCCTTCAATATTCATTAACTGTTTAACTACGGGAAAAGGCTGAAATGTATTTTAAACAGAACATATTTGACATATGCAAGTACATACTTGAAATTTAAATGTATGATCTATATGAAGGAAATGTGTGAACTTACGTTGGGCCAGCGGCTGCAGACGGTGTGCAAGAACTGGCCAAAGTCAGCCGCTGCCTCAGCGATGGGGCGGCCCAAGTTGTTGCTGGGAGCCAAAATGCAGACCACCTCGGGTGACCGAGGCAGAACAGCATTCAGCACCTCAGCACGCAACTCGGAGGCCCTGGCACCCGGGGTGGACATCACGGCAAACGAGAAACGTCCCTCCGGCATCTTCACAACCCCATCGGCAATGGCTCGCAGGTGGGAGTCACCAACAACCAGGACAAACTATTACAAAAGAAAAAAAAAAAGTAGTAATTGAAAAAAGGAAAGAGGTAATTTAAAAAAATAGACACAAATGAAGGTTGTTAATTTGTTATAAAGGCAGAGTTGATTATAAAACATACCGTGTTGTCCTGGTTCAGTGCTGGAATGACCAGTTTGTGCCTCCGCCCAGTCACAGCTGAAACTGGCCATTCCCGAACTCTGTGGCGCCAGCCAGTGCCTCTGCCTAAAATGATGCACACACAGAATACCATGTCAAGTCTCAACTTCAATTGCTGACAATGCACAGTACAAGTACATGTTCCACTTTGAGTGTATATGAACCTGCAAAATATTGGAATTGTTTAAAATAATCGATTGTAAAACTGCTGCAAAAGCAATTAAAATTATGACTGACCTGGTACCAGAGCCTTGGCACAAACAAGGGACACCTAAAACATAAAGCATAGACATTACACAATTGTAGGCATGTGCAGTCACCACAATGCAGAGTAAATAGCAAACATAGGTTAAATTAGTTTCAATTTAAATTGACCAGGTATTTTGTACATACAAGTGATGTTAATTCAGGCCAGGTTTATTAATGAAATTCTTAATCACAAAAGAGATTCAAGGACTTAACTGATACTTTTGTTTGTGTCTGAAATGCAGTCACAATTGCTCAATTTTGCTAGAATTTTCTGATCAAATACATGAGCAGAAAGGCAGCAGATTGTACCAGATTAGATTATAGTATAAAGGAAGTATATAGAAATATGTTTTTGACAAAACAATGACATACACTGTTTAGATAGACATGAAGTCTAAAACAAAACATTAGTTATTAAATATAACCGTCTTAGTTATTATTTACATCTGGTCTATGTAACTTAAAAGAAACCATGTGAAATATCTGTGTCCGGGCTAGGCACCTCACAAATTTGTGATCAATGTTAGTGAGTTTATTTTTGACATTAGTAAAAATTTTGAAATCTTGTAGAAAACAGACTTCATCACAATTAAATTCAGAATTAGTTTGACATGAATAAAGCAATGCACAAATATCGCTCAGTCATACACTCTATATTTGTCAAACTATGCCCTGGTGAAGACAATCTTGTGTTGAAACATGTTGGTAGTCCATTTTAAATAAAGGATTTTTTTTACATTACTAATGAGTGTCTTGAATACACAGACTGCTTTTAACTCTTTGACCGCCATAAACGTTATAAAACGTTTAGCATAAACCTAGGGATGGGCGCCGAGGACGTTAAAAGACGTCCCCTATGTTTTTTTGGTTTTTTTTGAAACGGGTGGAGGGAAGCCTTGGGCAGCTGTGCTGAAAATATCAAGCAGATCAAGTAAGTTTAATGACTTGTTTTGGCCTCTAGATGGCAGCGATGACTCTCCTTGCACTTTGGGTGTGCCGCCCACCGTGGGCGTCGGTATAAAAGGTGAGGCGGAGCTAGAGTGGAGTGGAGAGGATAATGGAGAAAGCAAAAAGCATGGAGGAAGAGAAAGCAAAAATGACGACCGGTGGAAAGCAGCTCACGCTTGATCGGTATTTTCAAAAAGAAACCAGTGCTAAATTGAATGTTGGTGGCGATGATGATGATGGCGACAACGAGGTTGATGCCGAAGTTGCGGCTTTGACGCGACGTCTTCGGCCACGTCTTAAAGCGACGCCGGTTAGCGATGCTAACGCCGGAAAACGTGGTGCACGTCCAAGTACTTCTGCAAACGCGGACGTTGATTCGGACGACGAAGAGTACCCCGAGTCGGATGGCTATTCTTCGGAGGAGTGGGTACAGTCGGATCTTCGAGAAAGTGATTCGGACAGCATTTCATCCGCAGAAGACTGTGAAGGTAAGCGCAAACTTGCTATGAGATACTTTTCCTGCACGCTGCTAGCACCTCGTGTAACGTGAATGTATAATTCATAGATCGTGCTCACAGCGACAACCTACAGTTTCCACGACAAAGAGAGGTATAAAAAACGTGTTTTCAATACACTGCAACAACAAAAGAAAACGGTCTTTCGATATGATTGTAATTGTATATATTTCTTTCAGCTGCAGCTCGTCGGGCTCAAGGTGACGCGTCTCACAGTGAGCAGAATAAAGGTAAAAAAAAAATGATTCTCCAACTCAGCACGAGTAAAATATTTGATGGTAAATGTCTTCTATAATTTCAACCAGTGGATCCAAGAAAAAAGGTAAACATATATATATATTGCTTCACACTGATCTAAAATAAATATTATATGATATTGAAATGTATATTTGCAGATCCCAAAAGTTCTGGCTGGCATGAAACAGGCTGGCAGCCAAACACATTCCTGTTTACTGAAACTCCAGGACCAAGGGGTGCCGCAGCAGAGCTAAATTCAACCCTGCCAGCTGACTTCCTGCAACTATTCATCTCAAACGAACTTCTCCAGCACATTGCTGATCAAACAAATTTATATGCACGTCAATCCATGCAGAAGCAGACTGAAAGTCTGCCACACTGCAGGAGTCGTGCTTGGAAGCCAGTGTCTGTATTAGAATTGAAAACATTTTTTGCACTCCAATTTCTTACTGGGTATATAAAAAAGCCCAGTATAGAAATGTATTGGACTCAGGATGAAATTGAAACCACACCATTTTTTTAGTCGCGCGATGCCTCGAAACCGCTTCCTGCTTATCTGGAGTTACCTACATTTTAACAATAATGAGAGACATAGTTCAGATGACAAATTATTTAAAATCCGTCCTGTGTTCAACCATATTGTAAATAAATTTAAAGAACTGTTCCAACCCGGTAGGAATGTATGTATTGATGAGGGAATGATGAATTTTCAGGGCCGTCTATCGTTTAAAGTTTACAACCCCCAAAAACCAATCAAATATGGAATTAAGTCATACATCCTGTGTGACTCCCAAACAGGATATTGTTTTAATATGCAACCTTATGTTGGTACTAGTTGTTCTCTGCCGGATACCGTGTTTAATTTGCTAGATCGTCTGCCAGGAAATGGGTACACGCTCTTTATGGACAATTTTTATAATTCAATTGGGTTGTGTGAACGTCTCCTGGCAGCACGTACAAATGTTTGTGGAACACTGAGAAAAAATAGGGGTGAACCAAATGAGATCACTTTTCTTACAAACACTGGCCTTGGGGTGGGGGGGGAATTGGTGAGACACAACACAAATGTTTTGGTTGTGGCATGGCAGGACAAGCGTTTGTTGAGGATGGTGACTACTTTTCACAAAGATGAAATGCGGACAGTTGATGTGTAGGCACTAAAAAAAAAAAAGAGTGCCTTTCCCGAAACCTGTATGTGTTTTGGACTACAATTCCACAATGAATGGCGTGGATAAGATGGATCAAAACATTTCTTATCACCCATTCACGAGGAAGACATTGAAATGGCACAAAAAATTTGTTGCCTATCTGTTTCAAATATGTTTGTTCAATGCCTTTATCCTGTACAAAGCTAAACATCCTGGCAAATGTCAGCATTTTTTGGAGTTTATCCAGCAGGTGGTGAGAGGGTGGCTCTTACCACAGGACCAGGAGGAGGACATTGCTACAAACATACAAACAGAAGGACATGAGGAAGCCAGACAGAACACCAGGTCACCGTATAACGATCCTGAAAGTCGACTTGATGGCAACATGGCAAAACACACACTGCAATACATACCTGCTACCCCCCGGAAAAAAAAGCCAGCAAGAAAGTGTAGGGTCTGCACTCAAAGGGGCATTCGCAGCGAAACAAATCTGTGGTGCAAATCCTGCTGCGTCCCCTTGCACCCAGGGCAATGTTACACTATATACCACACCAAAAAAAAACTTGTGTAGTTGAAACATCCACAGAATTGTAAATAGAAACACATACACACACCACACATGCACAGTTGCACAGTTGCACATGTTTGTTGTATTACACTGTTGAATGTTGAATGTAAATAAACTGTTATTTTGCTATCAAAAAACACTTTTTCATTCTTGGTGGTAGTGTTTTATAGAAGTAAAGCACTATTTAGGTGTTTGTGGCATCATTCATGGACAAAAAGAAGTGTAAAATTCACTAGAATGCATGAAATAATATCGTTTCACTAAAAGCTTGATTTCTCCGTATTTTGGTCCAAAAAAGGCGAAATTGGGTGAAACTAACCATTTTCTATTGTTGATTACTAAAGAACGGAATAAGATAGAAACAAACTTTTTTTTTCTGATGATGCACAAATATCGCTCAGTCATACACTCTATATTTGTCAAACTATGCCCTGGTGAAGACAATCTTGTGTTGAAACATGTTGGTAGTCCATTTTTAATAAAGGATTTTTTTACATTACTATTGAGTGTCTTGAATACACAGACTGCTTTTTACATAAGCATTTTAGCATTTTTTTCTGCTTGACTCTATATTTGTAGCCGGAAATAATGTGTATTGCACATTAACAAAGTTAATTGCATTTTGCCTGCTGTGGAACATACCTGGTGGGCAGCCACAGTAGAGGTATGCGGTGGGGAGCGGGCGTCCACAGTGGCGAGCCGACTGGCTGGAGCTGAAGTTCGGACTCTGGCCTTCTAAATACACATTGCAAATGTTTAGGATATTAAAAAAAAGTGTAATAGTGATAAAAAAAATGATAAACTCTTGCTAAAATATGGCGTGAAACTCGTACCTTGTTCACTGCAGACTGCATCGTGGTCCCATCACTGGTGGCAGAGGGTGGGGACCGAGGCTGAAAACAAAATATACAGCACATTGAGGACCTAGCAGTGTGACTCAAAATAACTCAACACAGAATACACCACCGCCAAGTGCAGAATTGAATAGAGGCAAAGTACCTGCTGGGGTGCGATGTTTGGGCTCAGTTCCGGAGCAGCAAGGTCCAGCTTCTTCCATCGGCGCTTGGCTGCCTCGGAACGCTTCCCCTTCCGCGGCATGCTGCTACAGCTACCTTTACTGTAAGCAAAAAGAAAATAAAAAAAACTTCCCAAGACAAAGTCAAAAGTAAACTGGCAGTAAAAAAAGGAAATCAATTCAAACACAACAAAATAGTAAAGTAATGATATTAGAGTGTTTGTAATGTGCTGTTGAGTGCAAGTTCAGCTGTATTTGCGTTCTAGACTCTGTGATGTAGATCTTATATATGTATTATGTTGTTTGAGGGCAAGATGGAAGCAGGTAGATGAGGTGGAAGTCCAAGGCGGTGCTGAAGGTTTGAAATCCAAGTATCACGGTCAGCAGCTTTCCAATTCGCACAGTGCTCAGCGGATCGCTAAAAGATTCAAGATAAAATTTGTAGTTAATCTCAGATGTGTATGCAACATTAAAAATGTACATTGAGTCTAATGAGGCAGTGGTGTCATTGTAATAAAAATAAGAAACCGTCATCAATTGAAGTATAGTAACATCACACATTGTATAGTTCATTGATTATAAATAATGGATGGGGTGAGCAGAGCCTTCAATAAATCCTCAACTGTCATGATTGGGGTCAGCTGTTTCTGTTTTCACTTGCAGTTGCTGGGGAAACAGCTGGAGGGCGGATCCCGCCAAACACACCTGCTGCCCATTAGCTCGTCAGGTCAAGATAAAAGCCTGACAGAAGCAGCAAGGAGTGTCGGGTTATTACTCCGTGATGCTACTCTGTATCCCACACTACTCGCTGTTCTAGCCGCCCTCGGGCGTGATTTTGTGTTTCCTTGTTTTTGATTAAAACTAAAGTTATCAGCATCACTGCCGTGGCTCTCCTGCATTTGGGTCCTCCACTCCGTTTCGTGACAGCCAACTTCAACCGTGACAGATCGTGACATCAACAATAGAAAAAAATGGATCCACTATAGACTTCCTTGTTTACTTATTAACAAAGAAAACGGTATTGTAATAACATTGTTACTTTTTTTTTCTTTTACATTAATTTCCATGAGGTGAAACGGTTTGGCAAAATGGATGGGTATTCTGGATGGCCGTGAAAAAAACGATCACTACAGAAACCAATGGTAATCTTTCAAGGGGGAAAATAAAGGCAGCTTTAACAATTTACAAATGTGTGCTGTAGTCAATCAATGAAGGTCATTTAACAGTGTAAAATACTTCCAAAATCCCTCATCGGCGCCGCTCCGCTACACGATCGAGCAGGACACGCCACTCAACAACCGACGCCCCCCTCCCCCACCCCCACCACGACGACGACAGACGAGACAAAAGCCTTACTGTGTATTGTAGCAACGATGGATATACACAATTGAGATTTACAGCATACTCAAACATATGTATATATATATTTTTTTTACTGCACATTAAAACCTTAATGTAACATCTGCTAGCTCTAGTCCACTACACAGTTGAGCAGGACACGCAACTCAACAACCGACGCCCCCTCCCCCACCACCACCACAACGACGACAGAATAGACAAAAGCCTTACTGTATATTGTAGCAACGAGGGATATACACAATTGAGATTTAGAGCCTACTCAAACTTTTCTTTGTTTTTGTTTTCTTTTACTGCACATTAAAACCTTAAAGTGAGATCTGCTAGCTCTAGCTAGCGCTAGCAGGTGTAGTTAGCATGTAGGCTACCATGTCTAGCACTTAACTTTACCTATCTTGTTAATACAGCAGCCGGATAACACAACGTTCAAATATGGAGGTAAATATGGTGCAAAACTAACTTGTGCAAAAAATTTGTACCTGTAGAAAAAAGTCTAAATTTGTGATTTGTATCTGTAAAAAAAATGTGTGCCTGTAAAAAAAAAATTGTGTCTGTAAAAGAAATTTGTACCTGTAAAAAAAAAAAATGTGTATGTGTAAAACAAATTTGTATCTGTAAAAACAAATTTGTACCTGTAAAAGTCATGATTTGTATCTGTACAAATTTTTTTTGTACCTGTACAAAAACTATAAATTTGTATCTGTAAAAGTTGTGATTTGTACCTGTAGAAATGACAACTTGTAGTCAAAGAAGTCGCCACTAGGAGTCACAAGTGGGCTTTCTGCTGCTGTTCAGTGACGTGAGTTTTGCCCCATTTGTCGCGCTACAAATGGAGCAAAACTAATTTGTACTTGTAGAGCGCCGTGATTTGTACTCGTAAAGAAGGGGCGGGCTCTGGTGTAATGAAGGGTTGTCTTGACCAATCAAGTGAGAAGGATTTGAGCGGATTGGAGCGCAACCTCATTGGTTTAGCGAACGACGGTGGCGGGACTCGCGGAAGGATACAAGCAGGACACATCGTCGCCAACCAACATACATATTAAGAATACTTCAGTCTCTTTTGGTTTTTGCTATTACAAGGTAAGTATTATGTTACTTCATCATTCTTTCAAATATTGACGATGGTCATCCAACCTGTTTTTATGATTAGCATCACATATTTAGCTTTCTAGCTAGCTGGCATTTGATTTCATGCTAAAGCAGTCTAGTCATTATCGTCATTTCTGGCGCCACGGACTTAATTGCATCTCATGCTTTGGAATATTGTGGCTATATGACAACAATGAACAACTAAACTACTTCATTATATGCCAAGAATGGTGCAGTGCGCTGCTCCCCTGTGTTGGTTAAAATTGTTATTTCTTGTATTAGTTAGCTGGCTAACAAACGAATTCATGTAGCTCACATATGCGCCATTGACAGGTACTGGAGGGAAGATGCACCCAATCGATGTTATGTATGTACACATTTGACTCCATAGTGTTCTTTATCTTGTTTTGCCTTCTAGAAAAATGACCGATCAGAGCAACAGCTCTTCGCTGCAGCAGCAGGTGAGCGGAATATCGCTACTGTCTTGACATTAATGGTGTGTTTTTTGTTATTATTTCTTCCTGTTTGCATAATAATGTAATCAATAATAATGCACATTACACACGACCTATACAGAGTGTCCCAAAAGTCTCTTTACAATTATAACAATTTTGAGATATTTTAAGTACCTTCATTTGTGTGAGTTTTTTTTTAAACTTAATTTAATAGACCTCTATATGGGCATCATCATTTACACCAAGCACATGAAAACGGTACTCGATTTGTTGCCATGTTTGCTGCAGGTTTACCATCCATCAACACAGTATCTGAAACAAATAAATTCAATATGAATGAATACTTTAATTAACAAACACTGGTTAAAATAAAACAAATCTGTTTAAGACATCTCAACAACTGCCTTTGTAATATATTGTTTTAAAAATTGTAAACATGTTATGGACACCCTATATTTCTCTCTAGGAACTGCTGCTGAATCTTTTACTGGCCCGACTCCATAACAGACTATCAGCTGCCCTTGGGCGTGCCCCTCTGGACCTGGACTATCTACAATTTATCATTTCACAGGACATGGTTTTACTGAGTGCACTAGCTAACCAAATTCAGATCCCTCAGCAAGTGTATGAAGCCCTTACTGATGTGCATGGTCTACTCTCTGCCCAAGATGAAATGGAGCTTCATGTAACGGTTCCTGTGGGGAGAACAAAACCTGGTTGTCCAAAAATTTTAATATGTAGGGAATATGTTTCGGAGCTCCTCAGCATAGGGCTATCTGCAGCGTACATTGCCAGACTTTTAGGAGTTTCTCGGTGGACGCTGCAGAGAAACATGAACAGCTGGGCTATGTCTGTTAGGGCCTTGTACGGTCAACTGACTAATGATGAGCTTGACAACCTGGTGTCACAAACACACCACTGCAACCCACATGCTGGGTACAGATTAATGATGGGATTGTTGCGGGCACAGGGGCATCGTGTACAGTGGCAGAGGATTCGTGCATCGATGCATAGGGTTGACACAGCAGGAATTGTGCTGAGAATGTCAGCATTGAGGTGTGTTGTTCGCAGAACATACTCTGTCCCAGGCCCAAGATCGCTGATGCATATAGACACAAACCACAAACTTATAAGGTTGGTTATGTTTTTCAAATCAAAACATATTACCTGTACATGACTTAACTATGTGCAAAAAAGTGATAATACCTAATGTTTTTCTTTATCTCAAATGTCATTGAAGGTACAATATGGTGATATTTGGAGGAATCGATGGTTTCTCAAGGAAGGTATAAATAATTGGATATTCCCTTTAAACGTCTAAACTTTTTGTCATTGAATCAGGCATTTCAATTGTGATTAGTTGTTTTTTGTTTTTGAAGACCTTCAGATTGTAGTACTAGTTTAGGATGGCTACCTCAGAAATCGGTTTCATTTTCTTTGGGAGCACCTTTGCATTTGTATTCTTCAATGGTAACATAATAGTACTGTAATACTCTTACTTACAGTCATTTTAGTTGAAAAGCTTTAATTGCACTTACAGTAACAAATCAAAACTCCATCATGTTACCTGTGACTTTATGCTAAGACTTCGCTGGCACTCTTTGTCTGAGAATTAGATTACATGTTTTCTTTTTTGACATTTTATAAAGACTCATTTCTTATGGAATCTCTTAAAACAGATGCAAGGTAGAGAATGAGATATTCTCAAGTGCCATTACACCAATTGCATTGAGTATTATTGTTGCATTTTACCTTTTTAAATATAATCCTGTTTTAACTACTACATGACTGTTAAAGGTTATTGAAATTGTATTTGTTAAGAGCTTTGAAATTGACACTTAAAATTGATATTGTTATTGTTAACGTACTTTGATCATTTGAAAATAAAAAGTACAGTTGTTTGAAGTCACAATGGGACAATTCCATTCTTCTCACATAGATAATGTATCTTGCTGTTGCAAATAATAACAGAGCCTCCACAACCCTTGCCTTCTTCAATGAAGCTGTTGAGAAGTATGGCTTACCTCAAAGAATAGTCAGACATCATCACCTAGCCTATCCTACCCTTAATAGTGTAAATCTACCTGTTCTAACCATTGACTTGTTTTAAGGTTTTTGTTTCAGTGAAGTGTAATGCATAATTAATAGGAGTTCTCATGTTTGTTACATTTTCTTAAGGGTTCGTGGTGACCATGGGGTGGAAAATGTGGATGTAGCCCAGCTGATGTTCTCCACAAGAGGAGTTGGCAAAAACAGCTTCATTGCAGGGAAAAGTGTGCATAATCAGAGGTACTTTAGAAGACACTTCATTTTTATGGAACTACCACATTCATAACCTTGTAAGTTTACAGGGTGAGTAAAAAAAGAAAGAAAAAAAGAATACGCCAAAATCTATGCAATATTAAAAAATAATAATAACAACAACACAGAAAACTTCCGGTTAGACACATGTAAATACATTCAAATTATTCTTGTTTTTGAAGTGGTTAATGTGGCCACCACCAGCACGGGCAACATCTAGCCTATTTGAAAAAGAGAAAAGAATGAACTGAATGAAAACTTCACTTAGCAGTCGATGGCTGTAATTGGCCTGGCAGAACCTCTGTGTGTGTGATTTTATTTTTTTCTTCTTGTGGTGGTATGTTAAAGACAAAGTTTATGTTCCACCACTTCCATCAAATATCAATTACATGAAAGACCAAGTAACAGTTGCAATCAACATTGGCAACTTACGGTTGTCTTTACTGCCAGTGGTAAACACTAACACTTGTAAAACCTAAAAACTTGAAGCTATTTACGACACAAGTCCAAGCTACAGTTTTTCATTTTTGCAATATCGCATGATTTTAAATTTTCATTTGATTTGTAGCTTTATAGGATATCCCCTTGAGATGCAACATCTAATTTTCAAAGGTGACATTCCAACACATACAAATAGTAATAATGTACAAAATAAAGGTAAAGAATTCTGCTATGTTCTTTTTTTTAATCACCCTTACTTTCTCATTACTTGAAATTAATGGAATGTTTGTTTCATTTATGAAACTGCATTTATCATTTTAAACTACTTTTTTTGTTGATAATAGAAAAAAAACATTTGCCATTGAAATGCTTAAATTTAAAAGGATTTAGAACAATTCAAACATGCTCTCAAAAATGATTAAATAATTAATTGGATAGCCAAGTAGTTGATTAATTGTTGCACCCAGTTGCTTGTTTGTCCAAATATGATTCACTTTTTTACATGGTTTAAAATGTCTTCTTTAATTAAAAAAAAAAAGGGGGGGGGCACAATTACATTGACATTACAGAATTGAACGTCTTTGGCGAGATGTCTACACAGCAGTCACTTGCCTCTACTATGCTGCGTTGCACCAAATGGAGGAAGATGATCTCCTGGACCTGTCCAGCAGTGTTCACCTTTTCTGCTGCCATTATGTCTTCATTCCTCGCCTACAAGCCCAGCTTGATGTTTTTAAAGATGGCTGGGACAGTCGAGGGAAATCGTACCCCGAACCAACTGTGGCACACGGGACTGCACTATAATGTACAAGAGTCTAATGATGTTGTAAGTACTTTTAAAAAATTGGTAAGCAAAACTTACTTTAAACAGTAGACAATGAATTGTTTTTCATATCAACTACAGGATTTGAACATCCCCCTGATAAACTGGGAGAGTAGTGGCCTTGTGTCCAGCAACACCGACTCTTGTGTCTATGTGCCTGAAACTGACTGCCCTTTGACACCTCAAGAACTGGCTGGACTCCATGCTGCTGTGGATCCAGCAGGACCTTCTACACGCATGGGAGTAGACCATTATTTGGCTGCAGTGAACTACATGCACAGTATAAACTATGTGTAGGGTCTAGCCAAGCGCTTCTGGGCTGTTATTTGTTTAAAACTGCCTGCACTAAATTACATTTTATAATTTAGTGCTATATATTGTCTTTTCGTACAAATTGACAATGAACTGTAATAAGAACCTATCTAGCAAAACATCAGAACTACATTATTTAAAGTAATGAAATAAAGATTTTGATCTATACCAAACCAAAACCAGTATCAGTTGTGGCGATGCAGTTCTTTAAATGGTCACTGAATTCTGTGTAATGGCTGTAGTGGCCAGGTAACTTTAAGTTTTGGAAGCATGTAGAAGACGTGGGATGTTCCGCTCTCACCACCTCCACTTTCATATCTGGCATGGGTATCTCCCATCCCACCCAGAACTTCAGGAGTCTTTTAAGATTCTCTTGAGACTCTAAAAAAAAAGGAGAAAAAAAAGTGGAATTAAGTAACAATAATCAATTAGATAACTGTTTTTATAATTTAATTTAAGTCTTTTTTTGAGAAAAAAACAGGTTCTGCAACATCTGGGAAAAAAAGTGATCCCTGCTAGAGGATGATCATTTAAGAAAATCAAATCACAGATGTATCTATAAATTAAAATTCTGCCTTGTAGCAATATGTGTATGCTTATGCTTAATACTCATAATACAACTTGTGTTCATAAACAAGAAAAAATGGTTAAAAAAAACTTGATTTTCAACCACATTTGAAAATCTGCATTTATGCATTACAAAATGTGCACAAATATCAACATGTAATTTACCTGTCCTCACAAACTGACGCAAGTACCCCATTATTCTACATCTACAGTCAACGGAGTAACCATCTTCATCGTCCAACCCAGATTCCTCAGGCCATTTGATTAGGTCCAAAACAACCTAGGACAGCAAATGAGACAATCATTATGGCACCATAGTTGGCATTGAACCAATTCATTCTATTTTACAATTTTCTCTCTAATTTATACATATGGTCAATCCACACATGGGGTGTTAATTGTGTGAAGGCTGATGTTGTGGTCTCAACAGCCTAACAATGAAATGTGTATCCTGCTGAGGAGAACATGTGATTGTTGATTTCTCGTCAGACTTTGTTCAAGGTTGGAATTGTTCACTGAAAATGATTCCAAATCAAAATTTCCTTGGAACAAGGAAAAAACATTAAAAATGTTTGCATAACTGAACATATGATGACGAATATTCAATAATATAACCCTAACCCTAAGCAAACACTCTCCCTCTCATTTGGATATGGGCTTAAAGGTTGTATCTAACTGTGCGTCAAAGGTTTGCATGCAAGGGACTGTGCATGTAGCGAGTTTTTCTTTGTTGTCAGTTTTTAATTATTATTTATTCTAAGGTTGCAAAGATGTTCTCAAGACACTTGCAAAGTATATTTACGGCACCAAACATTCTATGTAAATCGCAAAGGAATAATGAACATGTTGAAATTTCTTTGCGAGTGTCTGCCACACAGCGGCCGAAATGAGTTTCTTCCGTTGGGTGTCCGGGCTTTCCCTTAAGAGATTTGGTGAGAAGCTCAGTCATCCGGGAGGGACTCAGGGTCGAGCCGCTGTTCCTCCGCGTGGAAAGGAGCCAGTTAAGGGGGCTCGGGTATCTGGTTCGGAAGCCTCCTGGACGCCTTCCTGGAGAGGTGTTCCGGGCATGTCCCACCGGCGGCAGACCCCGGGGACGACCCAGGACATGCTGGAGAGACTATGTCTCTGGGCTGGCCTGGGAACGCCTTGGGATCCAGCCGGAGGAACTGGTTCAAGTGGCTGAGGAGGTCTGGGCTTCCCTCCTAAAGCTGCTGCCCCCGTGAATCCGACTCCGGATTAGCGGTAATAAATGGATGGATGGGTGGTGGGTCTGGCAAACATCTTTGCAACCTTGAACTAACCCTAATGAAAAAATAAATATTTTTTTGTTTTGCCAGACTGTCACATCAAATCAAAATTGATATAGCTCCTTTCATACATTACATTGCAACTCAAAAGCGTTGAGTGAGTAAAACATCCATAGTACAGCACAAAGAAAACCCTAACCTTCCCCCCAACATGCCCATGAGCAGGCTCACTCAAACTCTCACAACCTTTAAAAAAAAGTGTAATTAAGTTATCTGGTCAATCTTGACCTAATGAATTCCGTTTGCATTCCCATAAATTCCAGTTAATTCCCATGCAAAAAAAAATTATTTTGAAAATTACAGACATTTTAGAATCCTAGACATGCTTCATTGAATACCTCCACACTGCACTCAGACTTTGTTTCTGTTGGAAAAACTGATGCCACTGCATCGGGTCGAGACTCCAATAACAGCATAATGAGGGTTTCTTTTAGTCCTTGCTTCAGCTGTTTGAGTTGGCGGGAGTTTCGGCCGAGCACCTTAAAGTATCACAGGGGTGAGTGAGGTATGGATGAAGGGACTCCAAGTAAATATATACATGCAGTAAATTCAATTCAATTATTACTCTGTGCACATTCAAACACTGGTCTGTATATATTGCTGTACAGCCGATCGCCCATACACACCGTGCAAGCCATTGAAGCCACAGGGCGACCATCTTACCTCTCCCATCCTGAGAGAAGACTACTATATATACTATAGGTATACATACAGATTAGACATATACAGCTCCTAGGCTCTTAGTGTCGGGCCGGGAGGCAGGTGTGGCAAGGTGGTCACAATTTTTTTAACAAGTGGACACTGGACAGTATGTGCTGCTTTGACGACCCCTTTTTTCTTTTATCGCTCAGTTCTTTAGACCCCAATATTAGATTTGGCAGAGGCATCTTTTGTTGAGTTAGTTATAATTCATTTATTAAAAAATGTACAATTTTCCTCCTACAACCCTCATTAAGCATATAATGTATACATGTATTTAAGGCAAGTTGTAAAATGTCTGAAGTCCTCTTGTTTATGTTTAATAAATTTATAAACATCGTAAATCAAATGTTCTCCAATTTCAATACGGTAAATATATTCGAGGATCGTGTGTGACATAATGTTCATTGTGACATATTGTGATGGCTGCGAGATATCAGGAGGGTATAATTTGATGCTCAAAGCCTGGTTTCCAGTTGATGCTGACAGGGTTTGTGAGGCTCACTTTATTACCGGTAATTACTTGAGCCTATAGATTTGTTATTTGGAGAGGATTTAAAAAACGAAGAAATCGAGTTTGTGCAGTAGCTATAAAAAAACACTAAGTCATATTTCTTTTTCAGTCTTATTCAGGTGTTCCAAAGCATGATCAAGCCACCCTGACTTGTTCCTCGCCTTGAAATGGGCGATATTGTTTGACGTCTCATCTATACAGCGCGACTGAGCCCGCTATCATTTTCTGTCACACAACCAACCGCGCATGCGCAAACATTTTTCATCAAAGATCCTCCCTATAGGATTGTGTTAGAGTAGACAATATTAAGTATTGTACTCTTTGCGTGTTCAATTAACTGAATGGTGAGATCCTGGTGAAGAAGTCCCCTTGCAAAGGTGAATATTTTTCAGAAGCTTCTGATCACACAATTGAAGTCACCCAAGCAGTGCTCTGTTCAAATGTGTCTTCTCTCCAGCCCACATCATTATTTATTCAAAAGAGGGTTCATAGAAAAGTCAGCCCACAACACACCTGGTTACAACTGAATGAATACAAGAGAATCCGTTCCGTTCCGTTCCGTTCCGTTCCGTCTTCAATTCCGCTTATCCGGGGTCGGGTCGCGGGGGCAGCAGCTTTAGCAGGGAAGCCCAGACTTCCCTCTCCTCAGCCACTTCAGCCAGCTCCTCCGATGGGATCCCAAGGCGTTCCCAAGCCAGCCGTGAGACGTAGTCTCTCCAGCGTGTCCTGGGTCGTCCCCGGGGCCTCCTGCCGGTAGGACATGCCCGGAACACCTCCCCAGGGAGGCGCCCAGGAGGCATCCGAACCAGATGCCCCAGCCACCTCAACTGGTTCCTCTCAACGTGGAGGAGTAGCGGCTCGACGCTGAGTCCCTCCCGAATGACCGAGCTTCTCACCCTATCTCTAAGGGAGAGCCCGGACACCCTGCGGAGAAAACTCATTTCGGCCGCTTGTATCCGGGATCTCGTTCTTTCGGTCACGACCCACAGCTCGTGACCATAGGTGAGGACAGGAACGTAGATCGACCGGTAAATCGAGAGCTTTGCCTTTCGGCTCAGCTCCTTCTTCACCACAACGGACCGATACAGCGTCTGCATCACTGCAGACGCTGCACCGATCCGTCTGTCGATCTCCCACTCTAACCTACCCTCACTCGTGAACAAGACCCCAAGATACTTGAACTCCTCCACTTGGGGCAGGACCTCATCCCCGACCCGCAGAGAGCACTCCACCCTTTTCCGACTGAGGACCATGGTCTCGGATTTGGAGGTGCTGATCCTCATCCCAACCGCTTCACACTCGGCTGCAAACCGCTCCAGTGAGAGCTGGAGATCACGGCTTGAAGAAGCCAGCAGCACCACATCATCTGCAAAAAGCAGAGATGCGATGTTGAGGCCACCAAACCGGACCCCCTCGACACTCCGGCTGCGCCTAGAAATTCTGTCCATAAAAATTACGAACAGAATCGGTGACAAAGGGCAACCTTGACGGAGTCCGACCCTCACAGGAAACGAATTCGACTTACTGCCGGCAATGCGGACCAAACTCTGACATCGGTCGTACAGGGACCGAATAGCCCGTATCAGGGGGCCCGGTACCCCATACTCCCGAAGCACCCCCCACAGGACTCCCCGAGGGACACGGTCAAACGCCTTCTCCAAGTCCACAAAACACATGTGGACTGGTTGGGCGAACTCCCACGCACCCTCAAGGATCCTGCCGAGGGTGTAGAGCTGGTCCACTGTTCCATGGTCGATTCGGACTCAACGTCCCCCGCCTCCCCCGGGACAACGGAGAAGCTCTGCCGGAGGTGGGCGTTGAAACTCTTTCTGACAGGGGATTCTGCCGGACGTTCCCAGCAGACCCTCACAATACGTTTGGGCCTGCCTGGTCGGACCAGCATCTTACCCCGCCATCGGAGCCAACACACCACCAGGTGGTGATCAGTTGACAGCTCCGCCCCTCTCTTAACCCGAGTGTCCAACACATACGGCCGCAAATCCGATGACACGACTACAAAGTCGATCATCGAACTGCGGCCTAGGGTGTCCTGGTGCCAAGTGCACATGTGGACACCCTTGTGCTTGAACATGGTGTTCGTTATGGTCAGTCCGTGACGAGCACAGAAGTCCAACAACAAAACACCGCTCGGGTTTCGATCGGGGGGGCCGTTCCTCCCAATCACGCCCCTCCAGGTCTCACTATCATTACCCACGTGAGCGTTGAAGTCCCCCAGCAGAACGAGGGAGTCCCCGGGGGGAGCGCTCTCCAGCACACCCTCCAAGGACTCCAGAAAGGGTGGGTACTCTGAGCTGTTGTTCGGTGCATAAGCACAAACAACAGTCAGGACCCGTCCCCCCAGCCGTAGGCGGAGGGAGGCTACCCTCTCGTTCACCGGGGTAAACCCCAACGCACAGGCGCCCAGCCGGGGGGCAATGAGTATGCCCACACCTGCTCTGCGCCTCTCACCGTGGGCAACTCCAGAGTGGAAGAGGGTCCAGCCCCTCTCGAGAGGATTGGTACCAGAACCCAAGCCGTGTGTGGAGGTGAGTCCGACTATATCTAGTCGGAACTTCTCAGCCTCGCACATCAGCTTGGGCTCCTTCCCTGTCAGAGAGGTGACATTCCATGTCCCCAGAACTAGCTTCAGTAGCCGAGGGTCGGACCGCCAAGGCCCCCGCCTTTGGCTGCCACCCAGCTCACTGCGCACCCGACCCCTTTGGCCCCTTCCACCGGTGGTGAGCCCATGGGAGGGGGGACCCACGTTGCCTTTTCGGGCTGTGCCCGGCCGGGCCCCATGGGTGTAGGCCCGGCCACCAGACGCTCGTCTTCGAGCCCCACCTCCAGGCCTAGCTCCAGAGGGGGGCCCCGGTGACCCGCGTCCGGGCAAGGGAAACGAAAATCCAAAGTTTGTATGCATCATTGGGGTCCTTCGAGCCATGCTTTGTCTGGTCCCTCACCTAGGACCTGTTTGCCATGGGTGGCCCTACCAGGGGCATGAAGCCCCGGACAACATAGCTCCCAGGTTCATTGGGACACGCAAACCCCTCCACCACGATAAGGTGATGACTCACGGAGGAGAGAATCTGTTCCCATGGGTATAAATCAGATTAGAAAAAATACAATAACAATAAGCCTGACTCCCTTCCGACACAGCAGAATCCGGCCCTCCCATTTAGAGATAGCGAATGAATAGACAGACCCGTTGCTCTTTCTCATGAAAGTAACACAGATAAGAATATATTTCTATTCATTCAGCCATACTGAGTTAACATAATTATACCTACATCTACACAGCTATAACTAATTACAAAATGGTTAAAATATAAAGTAAAACAGTAAAAATGTATACAAAGTTAACAATTGTATGCCGAGAAACATTTATTGAGAGTAATAATATGGAATTGGCCTATCGGCTATCCAGTTACATATACAGAGGTAATGTGTAAAATGTACATTTATCAAAGCATGATATACTGTTAGATAGGAGACACTTAAGTAGGACAACTTTTGATGGATATAACGCTAGTCAGCCACACTTACTGCATGCTGAAGTAGATTGTGAAGGAGCCAGGTGCTGTTACTAGCCGTTAATATAGGCATGTCCCATGCCAATGCCAGGTCATTAACAGCCGTTGTCTGACACTCATTGAGTCCTCTTTTTTCACTTGTTTCTTCCTTTCCAGCAGATTCTTGATTCTCAAACAGCTTTAAAAAGAAAATACCGCACATTTATTTCCAATAAATTACATTTAAAAAGTAAAAGTATAGTCCATATTTTTTCATTGAATGACAGTGTTTTCCAATGGATAACCTTGCACTTTACCGTACTTACCGGGCGTATGGTCTCCCCGATGTCCATGTCTGCCACATCTTCTAACATGATTGTCGCTGTCTGTGGTGATTTACCAAGCAACACATGAATTACTGCTGGGCTAATACCTAACAGACAAGGGCCCCCATGAAGGAAAGAATGCCCAATCATTCTTCCTGCCATGACAAACAGGTCATTCTGTGCAAATACTTGGGAAGTGGCAGGAATTAAATGATCTGGTTGGCCTTCAAACAGCACAGTGCCGCATGCGGTTCCTATAAAAACAATAATAATTTTTTAATGGGGTTTGCCATTTTATGTTCAATACGGTAATAATAACCACATGATTGCAATTTCCTGCCTATGATTGTGTATTAATCTTTAGATTGACAGATTTGTCATGTGTTATGGCTATGCTGTCTGTTGTTAGTTATTCATAGTATAGCTGAATGATAACTTGTATTTGCTGAATGATTAATTTACAATAATTTGCAATATAATCACTGACCATAACTAAAGCTGTCTGCCAGGATGGTGCACGTAATTCCTTCATAAGATCATGAGTCAATTATCTAACATTTATGTTCTATTTTGCCTTGCAACTTAAACAAACAAACTTTAGTGGAGTTGGGCCAGTGTCTTTAGGATTCTTTAAGACCTACCGCAATCAAGTTTGAAACCATGTTGTAACTTGTGCATTATCATACTGAAGAAGTGTCTGTTAACCCCTTCTCCAATGGCCACATCTCCTAAAAACACAAGCAATCACATCCATCTTTCAGGTCATGGGTTTTCTGGCCTTCAAATTTGTATTTTTCATGTTTTCATATGTTCATGTGGGATTGCTGTTGTTACAGCATTGTACTCCCACAATAAAAATATTCATGCAACATGCAACATGGACCACTTTCGTGTCATTACATATTTTGAATGACTGCCGTAGCCACAGTACAGTGATGCGAAGATAACTGTCCTTCTGGCAGCACTTGTACGACGCCTTCAGCCACATCTCCATGCAAATGCATCAGTTTCCAGGGAGATAGGCTACTCAAGCTAGCTGTCTTAGCGGTTGTTCATAGAAAGCTTTAAGTGTGAACTTAAAAAAGAAAAGAAAAAAAAATAAGTTTAACAAGTACATTACTACATTATTGTAATTTTGGTGCTCATGCGCACTAACATGCTACTTATCTGCACCCCTACAAATATATAAAAAGCAAAACATGTTACGAATACAATACTCAAAAACAACATGTTTGAATTGAGGTTTGTTTACAGCACCTTTTAGTTTAGCTTGAAATGGTTTGGCCCAATCTATATTGGGAGTCTTGTAAAAAGTGAGGATTCTGGCTTCCTGGTCCATTACGTCTTCTCCAATGTCTATTATTATTTTTAGGTATGGCTTATCTTCATTGGTTTGCAGACACTGCCTTCTGTACTGGTCAGCTGCTAATTCCGGATCCACTACGTTTTGCCATGCTGTAGTAACACACAAAAAATAGAAGAAAACAACTGTTTATTATAATTGAAGTTGTAATTTAAAAAGTAATGAATTGCACAACATTCACTACTCTACAAATTGTGCCTATAACCAATTTGTAGAATAAACAAAGACATATGCAAGTCTATGACAAACTCAATAATTGTAATTCGATTTTTGGTGAGATGGAAAAAAAATTACAGCACTGTAATGAATATTGGCATTTTAACATCTTTCAATGTGATTGTTTTTCTTAACTTTCACCAAACATGTCATTATTTATTCATAAATTTTTTTAGACAAATACTAACGCATCTCATCCATTTCATCAGGTCTGGACTGTAAAAGGGTATTGTCTGTTGAGAGGGTCGCTGTTGATGTCGTTATATCAGGTGATGAGCAGATAACTGATGCACCAGTGCTGCTTTGAGTCATGTGGTCACTCGGCATATATGATTGTGCAGAAGTGGAGCTACCACATGGAAATCTTGAAAAAGATTGAATGAACACACGTTTTAGCACACATATTAAGAAAAAAAACAAACATTTTATACAGTTTGATTATCACACTTGCATCATCCAAAAAAGAAAACTCATACACAGTGGTCATGTGTCAAATTATGTACAATTTTATATCTTGAAAATGTACCTGACGATTTACATGAAGAAATTTACGCTTTATTTATATATTTTTTATTTTTTTCTTAAAGAGCTCAGTATTGTTCATTCGGAAATGTCATCATCATTGCTCTTTATTTATTTTTATTTATTTTTATTTTTTTATTTTGTTTGTGTGTGTGTGTGGGTGAGTATGTGTATGTGCGTGCGTGCGTGTATTTGTTAGCTCACCAAAAAAACCTATTAGAAAAAATCTCATACCGTTCACCTAAACCGAACACCGCCGTCAGGAGACCCGAGGGGACCAAAGAAAACCAAGGAAGGTGAAATCCAGCACCGACCAGGCACCACCCACCAGAACTCCTCCCCAACCCAAGAAACATCCAGACCCCAACAAATCCAAAAAACATAAAATCAGGGAGGCCTCAAGAGACCGAAGGAGAGACCGAGAAAAGGAAGGAAGGACAGACGAAGCCGAGTGAGATCCACAGACACCAGCCTCCACCGATTCAATGACCTGAGGAGGAAACAGATTGTGTCTGAGTTTCGGTAGATGCTGGTGTGGTGGATCTGGCATGCTTGAAAATCTCCACCAAAGAGGGGAGCCGTTGACCCCTGCCGGAACAGAGCAAGCGCAACACCTCAGGGCCCCCCAGGCCGCGGCAGCGCCAAAGGACGACCCCCGGGCCCCGCCAGGACCACCGGCCGAAGAGCAATCCCAGGAGCAGGAGCACCCCCCGCCCCAACACGGCCCGCGCCCCCGACCCAACGCAGCAGAACGGGGCACTGCAGGCCCGCCAGGCACCCCACCGGCCCCCAACCCCCACACCCCCCACGAACCCCCGCCCCCCATCCACCCCGCCACCCACCCCAACCCAGCCCCAGCCGCCCCCAGGTCCCCAATCCCCCAGACACCCCACCACCCCCACACCCCGCAACCCCCACCACCGCCCCCCCCCAACAAAGCCCCCCCCCCCCGACCAACCGGCAGCCCCCCAACCCCCGACCCCCAGCCCCCGGGGACCACCCGCACCCAGGCACCGGCGCCGAAGAGGGGCCGGACAGCGGAGCGGAGAGGGCAGCCGCGCCCACCCCACCCCCCGCCGTGTGGAGGGACGGAACACCGGGGGCAGAAGGAGGAGATGGGGGCACCGGAGGGCGGCCGACAACCCCGAACCCCAGGCCCAGCGGGGGAAGGCCCCGGTCGTCACCCCAGCGTTCTTTGTGAAAGTTAACCCCTGTTACTGAGTCCGCCAGCTCGCCGACTGGCGAACTCTACCCCTAAGGGGAAATTTACGCTTTACATTTCAAGCACCATTATAAGTAATAAATTAATTGTAGTATTTTGTGCATATTCTCATGCAGTTTTGATATCTCTAAATTTACGTCTGTCATACCTGTCACCACATGAACTTGCATGGTGTGCAACAATTTCCGCAGGAAATATATTTCCACAAATTGGACAGGAGTCCTAAAAGTACCAAGCATATAGAGACATGGTTTCATAAAGTAGAAGTAACATAACTGTTGAATACAATATAGAACAAAGTATAGCAGATCATGACATTTGAATAAACACACTACTGTTACACAAATACACGGATTGCTTACCTCACTAATTACTTCTAAATCATGTTCTGCTGTCGGGACCGTTTCGTCTTCACAATCATCCTTCGTCTATGGAAAATATGGAATCAAATGAATAGAATTTTCATAAGACAAACTTGACAGTTCCACCGAAAAAGCCAAATGTTCATAGACAGGTGCCTGTGACAGGAGTTTAAAAAAGAAGTAATTTGACAAAAAAATTGCTATGCTTAAAATGACTTTTATCTGTTAACCCTGTGATTTTTAACAAGTGTGCGGTGAGAAATCGTCAGGTTTTCTAGTGGAAAATAATCAAATGTCAATTACTAGTTAATAAAAAAAAAAGTATATTTTTTTATTGATTTATAGCAACCAGCACGTATAGTAGCAGATATGGGCAACATGCCACGGACTTCCAACTTCTGTAACGCTGCTCAATTGAACGTTGCCGTTGATAGGTGTGAGTGTGTAGGCCAGGGTGTCTCAGTTCTCCAAAGCACTTCGGAGAACTGAAACACCCTACACACGAAAACAGCATAGGTGTCTGACTTACTCAATGCTGACTGAAAAAGAAGTGGGTATACTCAGTATACCCGCGTATACCCTGGACTTTACCACTGGGTGTTATCAAGGGCTTAAAGTTTTTAAAAAAATCCTGAGCCTGAACTTTTCCAGGGAGCGGTGGTGCAGTGTCCAACATGCCGATTCGTTGTTCGACCGGCATCAAGCCATTACTATTTGATTTGTCGCCGTGGATGGAATGGGCATTTGGGAAACTCATTAAATTCCCAATTGGCCAGTCCTCCCCAAGCGTCAGGTCATCTCTTTCATTATCCATTTATATTATGTATGGTACAGTATAGCATCCCCTCTAGTGCTGCAGCTATCAAATATTTAGGTATACAAACATCATATGGAAAATTCTATTGAATAATCAGGTATTTGGATTAAATATAAATATTTTCGCACGGTGAAAGAACAATTATGAATAAAGAAGACAATAAAAATATATTCCCACTTACTAATGATCGACCAACTTTCAT
This sequence comes from Leptonotus elevatus, assembly GCF_054856555.1. NCBI lineage: Eukaryota > Metazoa > Chordata > Actinopteri > Syngnathiformes > Syngnathidae > Leptonotus > Leptonotus elevatus. The sequence continues at coordinate 6,346,300 of NC_141260.1, read as the reverse complement.
TTCTAGATAATCAACTTTTTTGTTTTACTTAAATTTAAATTGTGCTTAACAGCACATTATTTTCCTCTCTAGAAAGTTTGGGAGATTTTACAAAAATCTCTCCCCATGGATTGAACTTCCGTTAAATATTAGGACACTTTCATCTCTACCCACTCTTAAAACACACTTACTTACCTACTTTTTTTTCATTTAATTGACTTATTCATTTACCCGCTTAAGATAATTATTGATTTTTTTGGTGATATTTTTGTTTTACCTCTTTACACACTTTTATATCCGCTGTCGCACACACTTGTTTTTCCCACGGACTCTTAGAAACAACCCCCAAACACTTCCACCTTACCAGCGCTTCTGCAGAGCGTGAGAGCGTGCAAACGCCTGACGTCACGCTCAAGGTGAAACCTTACGTTTCCGTCCCGAAACCGTCATCATTATTTGACAAAACAGGAAAAATAGGGGCAACAGCCATTGTGCCACAGTAGTGCCTCCTGTCCTTTAACATTTTTCTTAAGCATGTGTGGGTGATAAATATGGTTGTTTTAACACTCCAAAATTTGACATGCGCCTTTAAGTTACGTGAACTTCCTGCCACGCATATTCAGCCAACATTCAGCCAGTCACGAACGTACGTATGGATGTAGGCCGTGTGCCTCACAATGAACTGAAATAATAAGTAGAGCCATTATCATTGGCCAGTAAAGGAGTAGTCAAATACAACAAAAATCAAACCAAGTGCAGAGTAGACTGAGCTTTGCACTATATTAGAGCTGGGTACGAAAAGATAGCCCTTAGACTACAAAGATAAAGGGAAAAAATGCTACCACAGCTGAGCAAATGTAATAATTTGATTTTATCTATTAGGGAAACATTTGTAAAGACAACTTACATGAGCTCTACAGGACTCAATGTGGACCTGGATCAGGGGCAATGGAACCATCTGGCCACAGGTCATGCATCCATTTTTGGGCATTTTGTTGAACTCAGCAGCATCATACGGCAGTGGGGTAGTATCTATTTCTTCTTGAAGAGGGACAATGTACAGCACATTTTTCCCATTGTTCGAAGCAGTTTTGAGAGATTTGGCAGTGTATCTTTGTGAACCTTGAGCCACAGGATTTAATCTTCTTTGTCCACCGCCTCCTTAAAAAGTAAGAAAAACAAACAAAGAAACTGTCATGTCTGGGAAGATCTGGTTTTGGTTGAGGGTCCCGATTGGTCCTGAGTGGGTTCCAGCCTTTCCGCGGGTTGACCAATCCGGGCCCTCGGCCACTTGTGCCTGGCCCCAGGTGTGGCGAGTTACCCAATTAGTGTGGGTGTATTTAGTTCCCGGGTGGTGATCAGTCGGCGTGCGATCATTGCCGCTTGTCACGGTCACCACCGGAGTTCTGGCTGTCAGTTTGATTTTGTAACTTTTCAGTTTGTTGTTTAGTTAGCATTAACCAGTACCCTGGTTAGTGTTTTCTGAAAAATAAAGCACGCCAGTCTCGCTCCTGCTGTGGTTCTCCTGCCTCCCTGCATTTTGGGTCCTCCACTTCACACGCCGACAGACACCACACCGCCCCGTGACCACACCGTAACAGAAACTATACAAATTTGAAGGGCTTTCATCAACAAACAAAATATACCACCATAACCTTTTCAGATATTCACAAAAAATATATATATATTTCTGATATGCCGCAAACTATCGGTAGTTTGCAATTCCACTGATCACAAACAGTTGTGGCGATTACTTGACTACTTAGATCATGTTCAGAATAATAACGCATCACCAACTTGCTGCAGTTAAATAACCATCATTACTTTACAGCTTCAATTCGTTGGTGTATGCACATAATTATAATAAAGACAATTACTATGATGGTTAAATTTGCAGCTTGTAACAGCATTCCAGACATTAATAAATAAAATGTTACACTCACAATTAATTCAACTACGCAAAGTTGCAATAATACTAGGAAACCATTCTGTGGCATTAGTAGGCATAATTTAGAAGTATTAAATTGATCAACAAAATTAAAAAAAGAGGTATGTACCTGAAAGGGGGGGATTTTCAAAGATTATGAGTTTCTGCTGAGGCCTTGTGACAAATATGTCATGTTTTGTAACTTTCAGTGTTTTCATTGACAATTGTGATGCTACGTCAAAATGGCAGTCATATACTGCATATGGTTTGGAGTCAGATTTATCCCACTGGGAGTGACCCAGTTCTGGCCTAAAAGCGTTAGAGGCAAATGTAAACAGCAAAGATTGCTGATTACAGTAATTTATTTGTTCTGGTTAATACAGTCATTCCAAAACACATTGTGTCACGTGAACATATTATATCATGTATTTACTGTGCATTTTCCTTGAACGCTTTGAGGTCGGAACTGACAATCTAAGTGGGATAAATCCGATTTTCCACTTTCCTCAAGTGCAGAAATTATCGTTGGTGAAATGAAGCTTTCCACTCGTTGAAAAGTATTAGACTTTGGATCGTCGTAATTTGATTTGTGAGGATTGTTTTGTTTTGAGAACGTGAAAAACTATAATTTTAACAATATGCCTGCTTTGTATGCTTGTCACGTTGTTGTCACGGTGTTACATTGTGGAAATATAAGAGATGCCAGAACTTCGGAATTGTCAATTTGAGTTCGTAAACGGAGAAAGTTGTGAGCAAGCATGTGTGTTCCTGTTTTGATGTTAACTACGGGCGTACAGTAGCTTTGTTTTAGCTGTTAAAAAACACGAGTTAACTGACTAATGTTTACATTACACGTGGCAGTGTGTTAGCGCACCAAACAGGACATCGTGTACCATTACATCAAACACACATGACAACCTGTGTGTGCTCAGGCTATCTTACTGACACGAATGTACCAATGGATTCAGGCATCATCCGCAACGTGCTTTTCTTTTTATATATCACATTTGATAATGCAATTAATTGTCCATGTAGTCATGATTAACCAACTTATCTTAATTTGCAACAACTGGCAGCGTTGAACCTGAACAAGTTAAACGAACAAAAGCCCATTAATGCATGTATATTGCTGCCCGATGCACACTTAAGTTAGTGTGGTTAATTTTGGCATCTGAGAATGGCAGTTCATTTTCATTATACACTGCCAGGTTTCACTAGACATCAATGAGAAAAGCTGTAAACAAGGCTTCAGATGAAGGGGACCAAATGCCTTATTTGGCAACCACAGCCTCGAAGTGTCACACTGTCGGATAATTTAGAGCTTGGTATAAAAAACAAAATTAAATCAAAGAAAATTGAAGTATGTATTGTTAGAGTTTACAATATTTGTATTCTACTCTTTGTGTGTTCAATTAACTGAATGGTGAGATTCTGTCCCTTTGCAAAGGTATTATAATTATCAGAAGCTTCTGATCACACAAATGAAGTCACCCAAGCAGTGTTCTGTTCAAAAGTGTGTATCCCTCCTTCTCCTGCACATCATTATTTATTGAAAAGTGGGTGAATACGAAAAGTCTCCTCTCCCCTCCCATTCATAAAAAGGCAGAAGTTCCCAGGAATACAAATCAGATTAGACTTAAACAATAATAAGTCAGCCTGTCCTTGGACTCGACCGACTGAGACTGGTACAAACTCTACTCCCTCTTTCCCAGGCAAGAGAGACAGATAAGAATACAATAGACAATACTATTCATTGAGCTACACAGCTATAACTAAATCCAAAACGGCTAAAATATAAATTGAAACTGAAAAACAATGTTAATAATTCAACAGTATCCAATGAAGAACCATACCTGTAACTTTTTTAAGAAACCAGCCACCTTGTAAATCTCGCATCCTGGGATATTCTTCTTGGAGCAGTCTGCTTATCTGAAAGTAGTAAGCAAGTGCTGCTGACATAGTTAATTGTTATATGTATAAATTTTCATAAAACTTTGTTAGCTGCAAATGAAAATTAACAGTTTTGCGATATGGTGGAAAATTCAAATGACGGTATCGGGAGGGTAACCAAACAGACCGACCGACATCTTGTGATTATAATTCGTTGTCCGTTTGACAGAGGGAGTCAATGCGCACAAGGATCAGAATTTATTTATTTATTTGCAGTAATTGCGGAGCAGTTTTGCGTATCATGACTTCATTTGAGGAGCAAATTTCTTTTTTCCTCTCCTTTTTTTTTCTTTCTTTAAGGAGCGAATTTAGAATTTTGTGGAGCAATTTCTTTTTTCTTTTTGTACCCGGTTAATTCCAGGGACGCTTAGCCTGGCAGAGGGTCAAGAAAAGCCTGGCGGCTCGCCGCTCTATTAAAACGCTGGGGAAAACACTGGTTTCCATTTAGTCTTTTCACGATACCGAAATTTTGACTTTGATACTAAAACCTGCATAAAATACCTCAATGCCGGTACTGAAACGCTAGACAAAACTCTAAAACATCAGCAAAAGCAGCAAAATTAAAACTGGCTAAAGAACTTCAAATTATTTTTACTTATTATTAATTTGAAATATTGGGATGTATACATGTTAAATTTATGTACATACGGTATATATTTATGTTTATACTGTATGTGCTTTCACATTGCATTCTGTATTCTTGAAGTGCTATATTTGACTGCATTTTATGTCATCCGTTTTAAAAATTGGCAATAGTGGCACTCCAATAACTCAATGTAACGTTGCTTGATTGTTCGTGCATGTCTCGGCTCTTCTCCATTTCGCTCCTAATTAGTCGAATGCATCATCAAATACTACAAATTGGGAACAAAATAATTCAAACTCCACTTATTTTTAAGGGAAGTGTCAAAAATGCGTCACAACCTGTGTCTGTTGCTCTGTCAGTCGTCTGAGCTTTTACTATGCATAAGTGTGATATCCTACTGTGTGCCTGTTCATTGAACGCACCGTGCCTAAGTCCACTGCAGGAATGATTGCTGCTTTTTCTTCTGCTTCTTCACGAAAAACATTTGCTCTTGTCACAAAACCTTTCTAAAACTGAAAATTGAAAACCACACGTGTTCTTCGTGTGCTGATTGAAAACATGCGTAGGCAATGCCAATGCTGTTGCATAGCTTACGTGGACGTCCAGCGAGCACTACACTTAATAAGCTTAATTAGCGCTTCATGCTTCTCCACGAGGAGTGCACGTCCAGCAAGCGCTTCAGTGCGTGAAGCTATCTTCCTGCGCCCTCTCGCACACACGCTAAAAGAGGTGTGTCGCTTACTTAAGGCGTTTTCCACATATCGGTAGATAGAAAACAAGAGTTGGCGGGCTGTCTCGTATTTTTTTTTTTAAGTACCGGTACTAAGAAAAAAATTATACCGAGCCGTTTTTGACACCAAAACATAAAGGTACGGTACTGGCACCGGTATCCCGTGCAACACTATTTTCATTACACTTTTGCGAAATACTTGTATTTAGACCTGTCTCAAAAACCATGGGAAAGCAAATTTTTTGGGCCGATATTTGCATTTTTTTTAAATTACAGTGTTTCCATTAACAGTTTGCTTTTGCACAATTTGCATTTTGCGCAAATCTGAGGGTAATGGAAACACACATATACAGAAGGAAACAAAACATTAAAAAACAATACAATGGCAAGACTCAAGTGTAGAATTGTCTTTTAGGCTTACCTCTGCGTGATCGGCATTGTCACCCATATTTATGGTCCTCCTCCCAAGACCCGCTTCCAAGAGAAAAGTTTCCTCTTTTGGCGTTTTTTCCAGGTTTGTTGATAAGGTTGGTTGGGTTATTCGAAAATGCTCGTCCTGTTGAGTGTAACAGTAGTAGTAGTACGGCATCATAACTGATAAATTAATATTAAAAATGGAAACTCCCGTTAGTTGTTATGTAACTATTGTATACATATATGCTATACATATAAACTTGCTACCGGTAACTCTCCTAAATTAAACTACATCAGGCTCACAACTTTGCGTTTAGACTACTGCATAACTATTACTTTGACAAGAACCGCACCAGGCCCATGGTGTGCGTGCTGAATACTGTATGCAAAATAGACCTGAAAAGAACTCAGACACTGAGTTGAAGCTACGAGAAGCTCAAGGGAGCGCTGGTGAACTATATGTCGACCACCCACTTAAAAAAAACACACCATTAATGTCAAGACAGTAGCGATATTCCGCTCACCTGCTGCTGCAGCGAAGAGCTGTTGCTCTGATCGGTCATTTTTCTAGAAGGCAAAACAAGATAAAGAACACTATGGAGTCAAATGTGTACATACATAACATCGATTGGGTGCATCTTCCCTCCAGTACCTGTCAATGGCGCATATGTGAGCTACATGAATTCGTTTGTTAGCCAGCTAACTAATACAAGAAATAACAATTTTAACCAACACAGGGGAGCAGCGCACTGCACCATTCTTGGCATATAATGAAGTAGTTTAGTTGTTCATTGTTGTCATATAGCCACAATATTCCAAAGCATGAGATGAAATTACGTCCGTGGCGCCAGAAATGACGATAATGACTAGACTGCTTTAGCATGAAATCAAATGCCAGCTAGCTAGAAAGCTAAATATGTGATGCTAATCATAAAAACAGGTTGGATGACCATCGTCAATATTTGAAAGAATGATGAAGTAACATAATACTTACCTTGTAATAGCAAAAACCAAAAGAGACTGAAGTATTCTTAATATGTATGTTGGTTGGCGACGATGTGTCCTGCTTGTATCCTTCCGCGAGTCCCGCCACCGTCGTTCGCTAAACCAATGAGGTTGCGCTCCAATCCGCTCAAATCCTTCTCACTTGATTGGTCAAAACAACCCTTCATTACACCAGAGCCCGCCCCCTTCTTTACGAGTACAAATCACGGCGCTCTACAAGTACAAATTAGTTTTGCTCCATTTGTAGCGCGACAAATGGGGCAAAACTCACGTCACTGAACAGCAGCAGAAAACCCACTTGTGACTCCTAGTGGAGACTTCTTTGACTACAAGTTGTCATTTCTACAGGTACAAATCACAACTTTTACAGATACAAATTTATAGTTTTTGTACAGGTACAAAAATTTTTTTGTACAGATACAAATCATGACTTTTGCAGGTACAAATTTGTCTTTACAGATACAAATTTGTTTTACACATACACATTTTTTTTTTACAGGTACAAATTTATTTTACAGACACAATTTTTTTTTACAGGCACACTTTTTTTTTACAGATACAAATCACAAATTTAGACTTTTTTTCTACAGGTACAAATTTTTTGCACAAGTTAGTTTTGCACCATATTTACCTCCATATTTGAACGTTGTGTTATCCGGCTGCTGTTTTAACAAGATAGGTAAAGTTAAGTGCTAGACATGGTAGCCTACATGCTAACTACACCTGCTAGCGCTAGCTAGCGCTAGCAGATCTCACTTTAAGGTTTTAATGTGCAGTAAAAGAAAACAAAAACAAAGAAAAGTTTGAGTAGGCTCTAAATCTCAATTGTGTATAGCCCTCGTTGCTACAATATACAGTAAGGTGTTTGTCTATTCTGTCGTGGTGGTGGGGGTGGGGGAGAGGAGATACAAATCACGACTTTTACAGATAAAAATTTAGACTTTTTTCTACAGGTACAAATTTTTTGCACAAGTTAGTTTTGCACCATATTTACCTCCATATTCAAACACATCAAATACGTTTCAATACATCGCCAGTATTAACGTGATGTAGTTTAGGATGGGGAAAACTTGCAAAATCTAACTTATTTAGCATTATACATCAGACTAAAAATAATTGCCGTGCAACACTTACCTCAGACGAAATGAAATGGGACGAGACCATCGTCGAGAACCTTCTAAAATAGTCTCATTCAAGCGTCTCTAATTGGCCACAGCACAGACAAGCAGAAAACGACCAATCAGGGAAAAGAGATAGGACAACACGAACTCCAACTATCAGCAAGAGGGGTCCGTCGTCTAGAACCTTCCAAAATCAAGCGAATGTCATTGGCCACAGCACAGACAGGGAAAAAAACGGACCAATCAGGGTTAGGATTAGAAAAAAACGCGCGAGAGAAGACAACGCGAAGTCCCAACTATCACAAGATGGGTTGCAGCCGGATGGTGAGGTTGGAGCGCGCTGCATCCGAGGAGACCAGTTTAAGGGGGCAACTGCGCTGCGTGCAGCTGCAAGGTTCAATAATGCGGATTGTGTCATACAACACTCGCGGGTTGCGAGTAGGACATACTGCTACATACAGGACAGGCTGTCTGGTGGTGGATGCGCTGCTTGACCAATTGTATGTGTTTTTTGCACATCAACATACAAAAATAAATACATATAAAAAGATAAAAATTGTAATTCAAACATCCACTTTTTTAACCACTAAAAAGAACCAACCATTGTCGAATTCATATCTTTGTTTTCAGTGTTAAGGGAGTGACACATTTTAATTACTATGCATTTAAAATAATGTGATGAATCTGTTATTTTAATTTCAGCAATTATCACCTGTCTAAATTATTCAACACAGACAAATCTTTACAAGTGATGAAATGTTTCTACAAAATATCCAGTATTATATATTTTATTATTGGCTACATTGTACATGTCACTGATTATTTTTTTTTTTAAGTATATTGAACATAAAACAATCTAGTTAAATGAACCTTCCAATTTGAATTTGTTGATTTACACCATTAACCAAATTTTATTAACATCTTACAAATTCCTTTTATATGTCTATGTGTGCCCTGAGGAAACTGTGGAGACAACATGCGCACAGTCACTGTTTGTGCATCTTGAAGAACTCATCAATATCACAAAAGAAAACATTTACTTTAGCAAAGGAAATGGACAATTTTTAGTATTAAATAATCAACCATAATCAGCAAAAAACACAGTAATAGTCACGCTACAAATTTGGAAAATAATCAAATAAAAACATTTTGTGACTGAAAAGTCCTGGCTGTACCTAATCAATTGGCCAAGATGGCCGCCGCCCTGGGTGGGCGGAGTGGCGAGAATCCAGGGTGTAGCTAATTAATTGACCAGAATCCTGGGTGTACCTTATCAATTGGCCAAGATAGTAGTAGTAGTAATAGTATTTGCAATAGTAGTAGTCGTATATAGGCCAAGCCTTGAGTACACCAAGAAAAAAAGGGGCTGAGTTGAGCTCAACAGTGAGAGATGATTGGCTGAGGCAGTTGCTATGCAAAAACGACAGATCATTCACGCACACACATTTGATTTTAACTTGTTGCGAGACGTCACGCACCCACATTCCATTGATTTTGTATAGGATACGCTCACCTCAAACAAAAGCCTCTCACGACCTAACGGTTGAAGATGCAGATTCCAGAAATGGCTCGTTAGAACGGCAAGGGTTTGGGGTACGCGAGCATGTTCTCAGTTTTTTAATCGGATGAAAAATGACCAACTTAGGAGCAGGTTGAAAACTTATGATTGATCGAAAATGAAGAGGGAAAAACGGCGAAAATAACATTGAAAAGAGATCGAAATAGTCCGACTTCTCCTCGCTTAAAGTGAAAATAAAGGTACTAAATGACACCTTAGCCAAATAAAACTTAGTTTTTTCAGAAAGCAGAGGCTTGTGGCTACAAAATGTGCCAATTTGATGTCTAGTGAGCAAAGATTGTGGCCATGGTGACGAGTTGAAGTGAAACTTTTGGAAATAGATTTTTTGGTTCCCGTCACTGAAGCCTTAATTAGTCACACTCTAAATAGGCGACTTTCACCCCTTTGCTCACTGTCTTTGAACCCGCACAGGGGGGAGAGCTTTCATTCCTTAATTTTTTTTTTGACACTGAGCTAAAGATGACAAAAATTCCAACAAAATGAGCTAAAATTCATATCGGTCGGTCAACGTATGTGCGCGCAGCGTGTCTTGGAAAAAGGTGCTTGATTGGAGTTGATCTCTTTCGGTTTCCCATTCATTCCTATGGGACTTTATTTGGGAGTTTTTTGGGAATAGCGTCCCCATGGTAACTGGGAATTCCCTTGCGGAAAAATCGGTGGAAGATTAAAAAAAATAATAAAAAGAAGAAGAAGAATAATACTAGAAAAATTTCCGCGGAAATTTTGAATGGGCCTGCTGACTCTTGCAAGGTGGAAAGATGCATGCTCTGAACTGTTTGCCAAATGTTGGTGTACTTTACCTCTCAATTTGTGTCAGCAGGAATAGAGTTCAGGACAATTTGTAATAACTGCAGTTATTACATGTGTAATGGCTTCCCTTATGTCTTGATTGACATTTTAGTCATATCAAAAGGGAATCAGTTTAATTTCTTGCTTATAGTGTAAGTGATTAACTAAAATATAAAATGCAATATACTGTATCATGGAGCAAATACAGTATGAATGCAGTGTTTAAATTTGACATTGCATATTAAAAGGCATGTTGGTGCTGATCAATATTGCAGGAATATTACTCCAAAGTACATGTAAAACGGCTCTTAAAAGAGCCGTTTTGGGTCTTTGTTACACAGCATCTTCATCTTTTCCTCAGCACACAAAGGAACAAGTTGTTAGAAAATAGGCAGCAAAACTGAACAGTTAAAACTTAATCTAAATACTCATCCAATACACATGTGACGGTTTTTCAGTGAGGAATCCTGTAGAATAAATCATTTTGGTCTACGTTTGCGGGATCCCTTTTTTCATCTTTTCTCTCCACCAGTTGTACCGGACATAACAACCTTGATATCCTTGGCCATGTCAAGTAGCGCCCCTTGCTGCGCTCCATCCACCTGTATTGCATGTGAAAATGAAAAATGAGTGTTCAATGTTTGCCTAGATCAATTCAGTAATCAATCATCACTTACCATCACAGTTCATTCCTTACCATCGCAGTTCCTCACTGACACCAACACTTTTCATTGTGTTATAGTCACAATCACAATAAGGACAAACAAAACATTCAAGTCCAAATGCACGATGTCCTGCTAACAGAAAAGCACACTGATTAAAAGTACCGTCATACAACACTGCTCAAAATAAGGGAGCGCTTAAATGACATATCCCATGTCTTAAATTCAATTTAAAGCTCAATACGTTTAGAACTAACTAAATGATAAATATGTCTACAAAAAAAATGATTGGCCGCTCTGATTTTGAGTGTAGTTCTGTTATGACACCAATTTTGAACGAGCAAAGGATTTAACTTTTCAGCCTTTACAATTTAAAGTACAGTATCCCCCTCTTTTGAGCAGTGGTATGAAAGGCTCAATAACATTTGCAAAGGCACACTTGTGAAAATGGTGCCCTTGCGATCTACAATGAGCTGACACAAGAAGTTAACACACAGTAGACCGGACTGTGGTAACTGTAATAAGTGTGCAGAACGCCTGATTGAACACAACAATCTGGGCGAGATATGTAAATGTGATCAATCAGTGTCTGCTTTCCAGTTGTGGCCTGGGTGATCAGCTGTGAAAAGCCTCTGGACTGAAACAAGTCCAGAATGGATTTCTTTCCCTTTGAAAGCAAATCCTCATTAAAGTCTCCGCAAACAACAATAGGCTGGCAGTCCATCACGGCCAAGGCATCCAAGAGACTTCCAAGGTTTGGAAGAAAGGTGCCAAGACTCAGGTTGGGTGGCCTGTAGACCGTAGCTATCAAAGCCTGGACGGGAGCGTCAACCCTGATGACAGCAAATTCCAGGTCAACCACAATCCGAATAAACCGACGGGGCTCCGCTCGAAGACAATCGCGATAATAGACTGCGACTCCGCCACCCTCTTTTTGGGCCACGTCCAGTCTATTTGAATACGAAACTTGTCTGTTGCGCACAAAAGTGCTGCATCCCTCCAGTTGCAAGGGAGGGGGGGAGAAGGATCCAGACAAATGAGTTTCAGTGAGGCAAAGGACATCTGCCAGCCTCAACTCATGATGAGACTTTAAGTCGTCAATATGAGATGGAAGGCCCTCGGTGTTGTGATGAACAATGGTCAAGGTGGGAAAAGCAGTTTGCGGCATTTTGGAAAAGTACAACAATGGTCTTGTACTTTGGAAAGAAGCGCGCGTCATACTGTCCATTGCCGTCGTGATGTTGGGATTGGCATAGATTTTGGATTCGTCAAAGTCTATGACCCTCAATCCCTGAAGTGACGACGTGCGGCTTAGGGCAACATAGGCCATTCCAGGTTCAAACACACGCTTAAGAGACACCACTGCAGAGGTCATCGTCATGCCTTGCACTTTGTGAGCCGTGCATCCAAAGGCAAGCTTCATGGGGAATTGCCGCCTGACCACGCCTTTCATGCCCAGGTTTTCCTCCGACCTTTCGATATAGACCAAGTCATCCGTCGGCCCCAGAATTTTATGGCGCAATTTCTGGCCCGCTTCGGGATTGTCTAGCCTCAGTCCGAGCAAGGTCACTTTCTCCGCCGACCCCTTTGGGGCGCTTTGAACAATGTTGCCTATTGTGCCAAAGGTCCCGTTCACCAATCCGTCCTCGACATCCAACTTCCGAAGAAGCATAACCCGTGCTCCTACACCAGCTTGAAGGGCATCCGGTAGATCCCTTCTCGACCCCATGATCACAGTGACCATCGCCCCCGACCGTGGGCTCTTCCTGTAGTCCTCTGCGGGAATATTGACCACAGTCAATTTGAGAGCAGCCACAGTTGCTGCATTGTGCCTATCCACCTCTTTATTGGTGGCAAAGATATGCAGAGTATACGCAGGGAGGTCTCGCGCATCCGTGACAGCCGTGGTGAGTAACGCCCTGTCACCATCGCCGAGTGGATCAGCCTTCCCCTTCTCCCTGATCCTGTTCAAAAGCGACGTCGTCTTTTTGCCGCATGATTTGAGTAAGCTTGACCATCTGAAAATCTGTCCAGAGGTCAAGAAGATCGTTGTCAGAAACGCAGAGGGGTTTGGACCTTCCGAGGGGTGGCAGTTGGTAGAAGTCCCCAACTGCAAGAACGGAGATGCCCCCAAATGGTCTCTGGTTGCCCTTGATTTGCTGAAATCTCCAGTGGACATAGGCAAAGAGTTCCTTGGAGACCATGGAGATCTCGTCGATGATCAAAATTTCCACGTTGCAAAGGGTTGCTCACAATGCGTCCAACGTATTCCCCAGCGCTTGGTAAGGAGGCTTTAGAGTCCTGGGGAGTTTCAAGAGGGAATGAAGAGTTTTCCCTGAGATGTTGTAAGCCGCCGTGCCAGTAAACGACGTCAGCAGCACAGCAGGCTTGGCCATATCCGCTTCGTCGCGGAACCTGGGAAGCTGATGGAGAATCTTACTGGCCTCCTGGTAAATGCACTTGATGACATGCGATTTACCACAGCCAGCTCCTCCGGAGATCAAATAAAAGAAGGGCTCGAGGAGACGATCCGAAACGCGTTTCAAACACCACTCGCGCACAGCGTAGAAGACGGACGCTTGCGTTTCATTGAGACTGCGGTACATGTTCCTCACAAATTCGGCGCTCAACTTTGGCGCCTCAAACGCCGGCAAGACCGCGCCGCTACCAGCAGCGTCCTGGTAGGCCGGAACCTCATCTTGCGGGTCTTCCTGTAACGGATTAGATTCGCGTTCGGCGGCACACTCCAAACGCTCTGCTTCTACCTCCGGCGCAAAAGTGCTCCACGCGTTGAGAACCGCACGAAGCTCTTTCAATTTTTCGAAGGCATTGTCCACGGTCTTTCCCCGTCCTTCGTACCGCCCCCGATTGCGGTCCACGATAGCCCGCACCCGACCGAACTTTGATTCCCCGGCACCGTAGAACTCCTCGTACGTTTTGAGGTTTTCAGACCTGAGCTCAGCGTCGTCTCTGTGGGGGAGGTACAATTTAAGCTGTGTCCTGTAATACTTCTCAGCATACTTTTTGATTGAGAAGCGAGTGAATCTGATGACGGCATCTTTTCCAATCCGCTTCTGGATGAATCCCTTGCCGTGTGAGAGGGGAATGACATTCTTGCCCTCAATCTGCTGACCGTAGACGACCCGGTATTCGGATGCGAATTCGGCGAGACACATCCGCTCAAACATTGCCGTTCTAGGTCTTGCCACATATTTGTCTGGCAGACCAGACATCCACACGTTGTCTGCGTCCGGATGCATGGTCTTCAGTCTACTCATGGGTAGACTCAATTTCACGCCATCCTCAGCCGTCTGGATGAAAACTACGCTGCGCGAGCACTTCTTCAGAGGGAGACTGCATGTCCGCGCCACCGCTTCTTGAGCGCTCACCTCTCTGTGCTTGGAATACGCCGCCATTATTTTCATCAATTGAAGTATAGTAACATCACACATTGTATAGTTCATTGATTATAAATAATGGATGGGGTGAGCAGAGCCTTCAATAAATCCTCAACAATAGAAAAAAATGGATCCACTATAGACTTCCTTGTTTACTTATTAACAAAGAAAACGGTATTGTAATAACATTGTTACTTTTTTTTTCTTTTAGATTAATTTCCATGAGGTGAAACGGTTTGGCAAAATGGATGGATATTCTGGATGGCCGTGAAAAAAACGATCGCTACAGAAACCAACGGTAATCTTTCAAGGGGGAAAATAAAGGCAGCTTTGACAATTTACAAATGTGTGCTGTAGTCAATCAATGAAGGTCATTTAACAGTGTAAAATACTTCCAAAATCCCTCATCGGCGCCGCTCCGCTACACGATCGAGCAGGACACGCCACTCAACAACCGACGCCCCCCTCCCCCACCCCCACCACGACGACGACAGACGAGACAAAAGCCTTACTGTATATTGTAGCAACGATGGATATACACAATTGAGATTTAGAGCCTACTCAAACTTTTCTTTGTTTTTGTTTTCTTTTACTGCACATTAAAACCTTAAAGTGAGATCTGCTAGCTCTAGCTAGCGCTAGCAGGTGTAGTTAGCATGTAGGTTACCATGTCTAGCACTTAACTTTACCTATATCTTGTTAAAACAGCAGCCGGATAACACAACGTTCAAACACATCAAATACGTTTCAATACATTGCCAGTATTAACGTGATGTAGTTTAAGATGGGGGAAAACTTGCAAAATCTCACTTATTTAGCATTATACATCAGACTACAAACAACTGCCGTGCAACACTTACCTCAGACTAGATGAAATGGGAAGAAGCCATGGTCGAGAACCTTCTAAAATAGTCTCATTCAAGCGTCTCTAATTGGCCACAGCACAGACAAGCAGAAAACGACCAATCAGGGAAAAGAGACAAGACAACATGAACTCCAACTATCAGCAAGGGGGTCCGTCGTCTAGAACCTTCCAAAATCAAGCGAATGTCATTGGCCACAGCACAGACAGGGAAAAAAGCGGACCAATCAGGGTTAGGATTAGAAAAAAACGCGCGAGAGAAGACAACGCGAAGTCCCAACTATCACAAGATGGGTTGCAGCCCGATGGTGAGGTTAGAGCACGCTGCATCCGAGGAGACCAGTTTAAGGGGGCAACTGCGCTGCGTGCAGCTGCAAGGTTCAATAATGCGGATTGTGTCATACAACACTCGCGGGTTGCGAGTAGGACATACTGCTACATACAGGACAGGCTGTCTGGTGGTGGATGCACTGCTTGACCACTTGTATGTGTTTTTTGCACAACAAAAAAAAAATAATAATAAATAAAAAAAGATACAAATTGTAATTCAAACATCCACTTTTTTAACCACTAAAAAGAACCAACCATTGTCTAATTCATATCTTTGTTTTCAGTGTTAAGGGAGTGACACATTTTAATTACTATGCATTTAAAATAATGTGATGAATCTGTTATTTTAATTTCAGCAATTATCACCTGTCTAAATTATTCAACACAGACAAATCTTTACAAGTGATGAAATGTTTCTACAAAATATCCAGTATTATATATTTTATTATTGGCTACATTGTACATGTCACTGATTTTTTTGAACATAAAACAATGTAGTTAAATGAACCTTCCAATTTGAATTTGTTGATTTACACCATTAACCCAATTTTATCAACATCTTACAAATTACTTTTATATGTGTATGTGTGCCCTGAGGAAACAACATGTGCACAGTCACTGTTTGTGCATCTTGAAGAACTCATCAATATTATAAAAGAAAACATTTATTTTAGCAAAGGAAATGGACAATTTGTAGTATTTAATAATAAACCACAATCATCAAAAAAACACAGTAATAGTGACATGCTACAAATTTGGAAAATAATCAAATAAAACAATTTTGTGACTGAAAAGTCCTGGCTGTACCTAATCAATTGGCCAAGATGGCCGCCGCCCTGGGTGGGCGGAGTGGCAAGAATCCAGGGTGTACCTAATGAATTGACCAGAATCCTGGGTGTACCTAATCAATTGGCCAAGATAGTAGTAGTAGTAATAGTATTTGCAATAGTAGTAGTCGTATATAGGCCAAGCCTTGAGTACACCAAGAAAAAAAGGGGCTGAGTTGAGCTCAACAGTGAGAGATGATTGGCTGAGGCAGTTGCTATGCAAAAGTGACAGACCATTCACGCACACACATTTGATTTTAACTTGTTGCGAGACGTCACGCACCCACATTCCATTGATTTTGTATAGGATTACGCTCACCTCAAACAAAAGCCTCTCACGACTTAACGGTTGAAGATGCAGATTCCAGAAATGTCTCGTTAGAACGGCAAGGGTTTGGGGAACGCGAGCATGTTCTCAGTTTTTTAATCGGATGAAAAATGACCAAATGAGAGCAGGTTGAAAACTTATGATTGATCGAAAATGAAGAGGGAAAAAACGGCGAAATTAACATGGAGGAGATAGGCGCTCAAGTCCGACTTCTCCTCGCTTAAAGTGAAAATAAAGGTACTACATGACAACTTAGCCAAATAAAACTTAGTTTTTCAGAAAGCAGAGACTTGTGGCTACAAAATGTGCGAATTTGATGTCTAGTGAGCAAAGATTGTGGCCATGGTGACGAGTTGAAGTAAAACTTTTGGAAATAGATTTTTTGGTTCCCACCACTGAAAGTTTAATTGCGTAATAGAGTGGCGATTACACTGTCTTTGAACCCGCACAGGGGGAAGAACTTTCATTCCTTAATTTTTTTTTTGACACTGAGCTAAAGATAGGAAAAATTCCAACAAAATGAGCTAAAATTCATATCAATCGGTTAATGTATGCGCGCGCAGCGTGTCTTGGAAAAAGGTGCTTGATGTGTGATTTTGTCTTTCCTTTTCACATTAATTTCCTATGGGACCTTCTTTCCCTGAATTTTGGGAGTTTTTTGGGAATAGCGTCGCCATGGTAACTGGGAATTCCTAGAAACATAATGCCGCACCGAGTCAGATCGAGCCGCATCGTTTGATACTTCATTTGTCCTGGTGCGATGTACGGTACGGGCCGCATTCTTGCGGAAAAATCGGTGGAAGATTAAAAAACTAGAAAAATTCCCGCGGAAATTTTGAATGGGCCTGCTAACTCTTGCAACTCTTTTCAATGAGCTGAACAGTTTAAAATTTCAACCGTTGAAATCGCTCAAGAAATGTAAAAGTTAACCATAATCAACAGTATGTTACTGCCCCTTTAAGAAACATGCACATTCACGCACACACATTTGATTTTAAGTAACATTTCAATGAGCTGAACAGTTTAAAATTTAAACCATTGAAATCGGTCAAGAAATGTGGAATCTACCATAATCAACAGTATCTTACTGCCCCTTACAAAACATGCACATTCACGCACACACATTTGATTTTAAGTTGTGAGGAGACGTCACGCACCAACACTCCATTGATTTGTATAGGATTACGCTTACCTCAAACAAAAGCCTCTCACGACCTAACGGTTGAAGATGCAGATTCCAGAAATGGCTCGTTAGAACGGCAAGGGTTTGGGGAACGCGAGCATGTTCTCAGTTTTTTAATCGGATGAAAAATGACCAAATGAGAGCAGGTTGAAAACTTATGATTGATCGAAAATGAAGAGGGAAAAACGGCGAAAATTACATTGAAAAGAGATCAAAATAGTGCGACTTCTCCTCGCTTAAAGTTAAAATAAAGGTACTAAATGACACCTTAGCCAAATAAAACTTAGTTTTTCAGAAAGCAGAGGCTCGTGGCTACAAAATGTTCCAATTTGATGTCTAGTGAGCAAAGATTGTGGCCATGGTGACGAGTTAAAGTGAAACTTTTGGAAATATATTTTTTGGTTCCCAGCACTCTGACCTTAATTAGTCACGCTCTAACTGATGCAAGAAAGGCGACTTTCACCCCTTTGCTCACTGTCTTTGAACCCGCACAGGGGGAGAGCTTTCATTCCTTAATTTTTTTTTTGACACTGAGCTAAAGATGACAAAAATTCCAACAAAATGAGCTAAAATTCATATCGGTCGGTCAACGTATGCGCGCGCAGCGTGTCTTGGAAAAAGGTGCTTGATTGGAGTTGATGTCTTTCGGATTCCCATTCATTCCTATGGGACTTTATTTGGGAGTTTTTTGGGAATAGCGTCGCCTTGGTAACTGGGAATTCTTAGAAAAATAATAGCGCAGCGAGTCAGATCGAGCCGCATCGTTTGATACCTCATTTGTCCCGGTGCGATCTACGGTTCGGGCCGCATTTTTGCCATCGCAGTTCATCCCTTACCATCGCAGTTCCTCACTGACACCAACACTTTTCATTGTGTTGTAGTCACAATCACAATAAGGACAAACAAAACATTCAAGTCCAAATGCACGATGTCCTGCTAACAGAAAAGCACACTGATTAAAAGTACCTTCATACAACACTGCTCAAAATAAGGGAGCGCTTAAATGACATATCCCATGTCTTAAATTCAATTTAAAGCTCAATACGTTTAGAACTAACTAAATGATAAATATGTCTACAAAAAAAAAGATTGGCCGCTCTGATTTAACCCTAGTTTAAACCCCTACTTTGAAACCCTAACCCTAGTTTAAAACCCTACTTTGAAACCCTAACCCTAGTTTGAAACCCTAACCCTAGTTTAAACCCCTACTTTGAAACCCTAACCCTAGTTTAAACCCCTACTTTGAAACCCTTACCCTAGTTTAAAACCCTACTTTGAAACCCTAACCCTAGTTTAAACCTCTACTTTGAAACCCTAACCCTAGTTTAAAACCTTACTTTGAAACCCTATCCCTAGTTTGAGACCCTAAACCTAGTTTAAACCCCTACTTTGAAACCCTAATCCTAGTTCAAACCACTACTTTGAAACCTTAACCCTAGTTTAAAACCCTATTTTGAAACCCTAACCCTAGTTTAAACCCGTACTTTGAAACCCTAACCCTAGTTTGAAACCCTACTTTGAAACCCTAACCCTAGTTTAAACCACTACTTTGAAACCCTAACCCTAGTTTAAACCCCTACTTTGAAACCCTAACCCTAGTTTAAAACCCTACTTTAAAACCCTAACCCTAGTTTAAACCCCTACTTTGAAACCCTAACCCTACTTTAAACCCCTACTTTGAAACCATAACCATAGTTCAAACCCATACTTTGAAACCTTAACCCTAGTTTAAACCCCTACGTTGAAACCCTAACCCTAGTTTAAACCCCTAATTGAAACTTTATCCCTAGTTTAAACCCCTACTTTGAAACCCTAACCCTAGTTTAAACCCCTACTTTGAAACCCTAACCCTAGTTTAAACCCCTAATTGAAACTTTATCCCTAGTTTAAAACCCTACTTTGAAACCCTAACCCTAGTTTAAACCCCTACTTTGAAACCCTAACCCTAGTTTAAACCCCTAATTGAAACTTTATCCCTAGTTTAAACCCCTACTTTGAAACCCTAACCATAGTTTAAACCCCTACTTTGAAACCCTAACCCTTGTTTAAAACCCTACTTTGAAACCCTAACCCTAGTTTAAACCCCTACTTTGAAACCCTAACCCTAGTTTAAACCACCATTTTGAAACCTTAACCTAGTTTAAAACCCTACTTTAAAACCCTAACCCTAGTTTAAACCCCTACTTTGAAACCTTAACCCTAGTTTAAACCCTAACCCTCGTTTAATCACCTACTTTGAAACCCTAACCCTAGTTTAAACCACTACTTTGAAACCCTAACCCTAGTTTAAAACCCTACTTTGAAACCCTAACCCTAGTTTAAACCCCTACTTTGAAAACCTAACCCTAGTTTAAAACCCTACTTTGAAACCCTAACCCTAGTTTAAAACCCTACTTTGAAACCTTAACTCTAGTTTGAAACCCTAACCTTAGTTTGAAACCCTAACCCTAGTTTAAACCCCTACTTTGAAACCCTAACCCTAGTTTAAACCCCTACTTTGAAACCCTAACCCTAGTTTAAAACCCTACTTTAAAACCCTAACCCTAGTTTAAAATCCTACTTTGAAACCCTAACCCTAGTTTAAACCCCTACTTTGAAACCCTAAACCTAGTTTAAAACCCTACTTTGAAACCCTAACCCTAGTTTGAAACCCCAACCCTAGTTTAAAACCCTACTTTGAAACCCTAACCCTAGTTTGAAAACCTAACCCTAGTTTAAACCCCTACTTTGAAACCCTAACCCTAGTTCAAACCCCTAGTTTGAAACCCTAACCCGAGTTTAAACCCCTACTTTGAAACCCTAACCTGAGTTTAAACCCCTACTTTGAAAACCTAACCCTAGTTTAAACCCCTACTTTGAAACCCTAATCCTAGTTTAAACCCCTACTTTGAAACCCTAACCCTAGTTTAAACCCCTACTTTGAAACCCTAACCCTAGTTTAAACCCTTACTTTGAAACCCTAAGCCTAGTTTGAAACCCTAACCCTAATTTAAACCCCTACTTTAGAACCCTAAACCTAGGTTAAACCCCTACTTTGAAACCCTAACCCTAGTTTAAAACCTTACTTTGAAACCCTATCCCTAGTTTGAGACCCTAAACCTAGTTTAAACCCCTACTTTGAAACCCTAATCCTAGTTCAAACCACTACTTTGAAACCTTAACCCTAGTTTAAAACCCTATTTTGAAACCCTAACCCTAGTTTAAACCCGTACTTTGAAACCCTAACCCTAGTTTGAAACCCTACTTTGAAACCCTAACCCTAGTTTAAACCACTACTTTGAAACCCTAACCTAGTTTAAACCCCTACTTTGAAACCCTAACCCTAGTTTAAAACCCTACTTTAAAACCCTAACCCAATTTAAAACCCCTACTTTGAAACCCTAACCCTACTTTAAACCCCTACTTTGAAACCATAACCATAGTTCAAACCCATACTTTGAAACCTTAACCCTAGTTTAAACCCCTACTTTGAAACCCTAACCCTAGTTTAAACCCCTAATTGAAACTTTATCCCTAGTTTAAACCCCTACTTTGAAACCCTAACCCTAGTTTAAACCCCTACTTTGAAACCCTAACCCTAGTTTAAACCCCTAATTGAAACTTTATCCCTAGTTTAAAACCCTACTTTGAAACCCTAACCCTAGTTTAAACCCCTACTTTGAAACCCTAACCCTAGTTTAAACCCCTAATTGAAACTTTATCCCTAGGTTAAACCCCTACTTTGAAACCCTAACCATAGTTTAAACCCCTACTTTGAAACCCTAACCCTTGTTTAAAAACCCTACTTTGAAACCCTAACCCTAGTTTAAACCCCTACTTTGAAACCCTAACCCTAGTTTGAAACACCATTTTGAAACCTTAACCTAGTTTAAAACCCTACTTTGAAACCCTAACCCTAGTTTAAACCCCTACTTTGAAACCTTAACCCTAGTTTAAACCCTAACCCTTGTTTAATCACCTACTTTGAAACCCTAACCCTAGTTTAAACCACTACTTTGAAACCCTAACCCTAGTTTAAAACCCTACTTTGAAACCCTAACCCTAGTTTAAACCCCTACTTTGAAACCCTAACCCTAGTTTAAAACCCTACTTTGAAACCTTAACTCTAGTTTGAAACCCTAACCTTAGTTTGAAACCCTAACCCTAGTTTAAACCCCTACTTTGAAACCCTAACCCTAGTTTAAACCCCTACTTTGAAACCCTAACCCTAGTTTAAAACCCTACTTTAAAACCCTAACCCTAGTTTAAAATCCTACTTTGAAACCCTAACCCTAGTTTAAACCCCTACTTTGAAACCCTAAACCTAGTTTAAAACCCTACTTTGAAACCCTAACCCTAGTTTGAAACCCTAACCCTAGTTAAAAACCCTACTTTGAAACCCTAACCCTAGTTTGAAAACCTAACCCTAGTTTAAACCCCTACTTTAAACCCTAACCCTAGTTCAAACCCCTAGTTTGAAACCCTAACCCGAGTTTAAACCCCTACTTTGAAACCCTAACCTGAGTTTAAACCCCTACTTTGAAAACCTAACCCTAGTTTAAACCCCTACTTTGAAACCCTAATCCTAGTTTAAACCCCTACTTTGAAACCCTAACCCTAGTTTAAACCCCTACTTTGAAACCCTAACCCTAGTTTAAACCCTTACTTTGAAACCCTAAGCCTAGTTTGAAACCCTAACCCTAATTTAAACCCCTACTTTAGAACCCTAAACCTAGGTTAAACCCCTACTTTGAAACCCTAACCTTAGTTTAAAATCCTACTTTGAAACCTTAACCCTAGTTTAAACCCCTACTTTGAAACCCTAACCCTAGTTTAAACCCCTACTTTGAAATCCTAATCCTAGTTTAAACCCCTACTTTGAAACCCTAACCCTAGTTTAAACCCCTACTTTGAAACCCTAACCCTAGTTTAAACCCCTTCTTTGAAACCCTAACCCTAGTTTAAAACCCTACTTTGAAACCCTAACCCTAGTTTGAAAACCTAACCCTAGTTTAAACCCCTACTTTGAAACCTTAACCCTAGTTTAAAACCCTACTTTGAATCCCTAACCCTAGTTTAAACCCCTACTTTGAAAACCTAACCCTAGTTTAAACCCCTACTTTGAAACACTTACCCTAGTTTAAAACCCTACTTTGAAACCCTAACCCTAGTTTAAAACCCTACTTTGAAACCCTAACCCTAGTTTAAACCCCTACTTTGAAACACTTACCCTAGTTTAAAACCCTACTTTGAAACCCTAACCCTAGTTTAAAACCCTAACCCTCGTTTACACACCTACTTTGAAACCCTTACCCTAGTTTGAAACCCTACTTTGAAACCCTAACCCTAGTTTGAAACCCTACTTTGAAACCCTAACCCTAGTTTAAACCCCCTCTTTGAAACCCTAACCCTAGTTCGAAACCCTTTTTTGGAACCCTAACCCTAGTTTAAACCCCTACTTTGAAACCTTAACCCTAGTTTAAACAACTACTTTGAAACCCTAACCCTAGTTTAAAACCCTACTTTGAAACCCTAACCCTAGTTTACACCATTACTTTGCAACCCTAACCCTAGTTTACACCATTACTTTGCAACCCTAACCCTTGTTTAAACCCCTACTTTGAAACCCTAACCGTAGTTTAGATCCCTACTTTGAAACCCTAACCCTATTTTACACCATTACTTTGCAACCCTAACCCTAGTTTACACCATTACTTTGCAACCCTAACCCTTGTTTAAACCCCTACTTTGAAACCCTAACCCTAGTTTAGATCCCTACTTTGAATCCCTAACCCTAGTTTAAACCCCTACTTTGAATCCCTAACCCTAGTTTAAACCCCTACTTTGAATCCCTGACCCTAGTTTAAACCACTACTTTGAAACCCTAACCCTAGTTTAAAACCCTACTTTGAAACCCTAACCCTAGTTTAAAACCCTACTTTGAAACCCTAACCCTAGTTTAAACCCCTACTTTGAAACCCTAACCCTAGTTTAAACCATTACTTTGCAACCCTAACCCTAGTTTAAACCCCTACTTTGAAACTTTAATCCTAGTTTAAACCCCTACTTTGAATCCCTAACCCTAGTTTAGATCCCAACTTTGAAACCCTAACCCTAGTTTAAACCCCTACTTTGAAACCCTAACCCTACGTTAAACCCCTACTTTGAAACCCTAACCCTAGTTTAAACCCCTATTTTGAATCCCTAACCCTAGTTTAAACCCCTACTTTGAAACCCTAACCCTAGTTTAAAACCCTACTTTGAAACCCTAACCCTAGTTTAAACCCCTACTTTTAAACCCTAACCCTAGTTAAAACCATTACTTGGCAACCCTAAACCTAGTTTAAACCCCTACTTTGAAACCCTAACCCGAGTTTTAACCCCTACTTTGAATCCCTAACCCTAGTTTAGATCCCTACTTTGAAACCCTAACCCTAGTTTAAAACCCTACTTTGAAACCCTAACCCTAGTTTGAAAACCTAACCCTAGTTTAAACCCCTACTTTGAAACCTTAACCCTAGTTTAAAACCCTACTTTGAATCCCTAACCCTAGTTTAAACCCCTACTTTGAAACCCTAACCCTAGTTTAAACCCCTACTTTGAAACACTTACCCTAGTTTAAAACCTTACTTTGAAACCCTAACCCTAGTTTAAACCCTTACTTTGAAACCCTAAGCCTAGTTTGAAACCCTAACCCTAATTTAAACCCCTACTTTAGAACCCTAACCCTAGGTTAAACCCCTACTTTGAAACCCTAACCTTAGTTTAAAATCCTACTTTGAAACCTTACCCCTAGTTTAAACCCCTACTTTGAAACCCTAACCCTAGTTTAAACCCCTACTTTGAAATCTTAATCCTAGTTTAAACCCCTACTTTGAAACCCTAACCCTAGTTTAAACCCCTACTTTGAAACCCTAACCCTAGTTTAAACCCCTTCTTTGAAACCCTAACCCTAGTTTGAAACCCTAACCCTAATTTAAACCCCTACTTTAGAACCCTAACCCTAGGTTAAACCCCTACTTTGAAACCCTATTCCTAGTTTAAAACCAGACTTTGAAACCCTAACCCTAGATTAAACCCCTACTTTGAATCCCTAACCCTAGTTTAAACCCCTACTTTGAATCCCTGACCCTAGTTTAAACCACTACTTTGAAACCCTAACCCTATTTTAAAACCCTACTTTGAAACCCTAACCCTAGTTTAGAACCCTACTTTGAAACCCTAACCCTAGTTTAAACCCCTACTTTGAAACCCTAACCCTAGTTTAAACCATTACTTTGCAACCCTAACCCTAGTTTAAACCCCTACTTTGAAACTTTAATCCTAGTTTAAACCCCTACTTTGAATCCCTAACCCTAGTTTAGATCCCAACTTTGAAACCCTAACCCTAGTTTAAACCCCTACTTTGAAACCCTAACCCTACGTTAAACCCCTACTTTGAAACCCTAACCCTAGTTTAAACCCCTATTTTGAATCCCTAACCCTAGTTTAAACCCCTACTTTGAAACCCTAACCCTAGTTTAAAACCCTACTTTGAAACCCCAACCCTAGTTTAAACCCCTACTTTTAAACCCTAACCCTAGTTAAAACCATTACTTGGCAACCCTAAACCTAGTTTAAACCCCTACTTTGAAACCCTAACCCGAGTTTTAACCCCTACTTTGAATCCCTAACCCTAGTTTAGATCCCTACTTTGAAACCCTAACCCTAGTTTAAAACCCTACTTTGAAAACCTAACCCTAGTTTGAAAACCTAACCCTAGTTTAAACCCCTACTTTGAAACCTTAACCCTAGTTTAAAACCCTACTTTGAATCCCTAACCATAGTTTAAACCCCTACTTTGAAAACCTAACCCTAGTTTAAACCCCTACTTTGAAACACTTACCCTAGTTTAAAACCTTACTTTGAAACCCTAACCCTAGTTTAAACCCTTATTTTGAAACCCTAAGCCTAGTTTGAAACCCTAACCCTAATTTAAACCCCTACTTTAGAACCCTAACCCTAGGTTAAACCCCTACTTTGAAACCCTTACCTTAGTTTAAAATCCTACTTTGAAACCTTACCCCTAGTTTAAACCCCTACTTTGAAACCCTAACCCTAGTTTAAACCCCTACTTTGAAATCCTAATCCTAGTTTAAACCCCTACTTTGAAACCCTAACCCTAGTTTAAACCCCTACTTTGAAACCCTAACCCTAGTTTAAACCCCTTCTTTGAAACCCTAACCCTAGTTTGAAACCCTAACCCTAATTTAAACCCCTACTTTAGAACCCTAACCCTAGGTTAAACCCCTACTTTGAAACCCTCACCTTAGTTTAAAATCCTACTTTGAAACCTTAACCCTAGTTTAAAGCCCTACTTTGAAACATTAACCCTAGTTTAAACCCTACTTTGAAACCCTATTCCTAGTTTAAAACCAGACTTTGAAACCCTAACCCTAGATTAAACCCCTACTTTGAATCCCTAACCCTAGTTTAAACCCCTACTTTGAAACCCTAACCCTAGTTTAAAACCCTACTTTGAAACCCTAACACTAGTTTGAAAACCTTACCCTAAATTAAACCCCTACTTTGAAACCCTAACCCTAGTTTAAAACCCTACTTTGAAACCCTAACCCTAGTTTGAAAACCTAACCCTAGTTTAAACCCCTACTTTGAAACCTTAACCCTAGTTTAAAACCCTACTTTGAATCCCTAACCCTAGTTTAAACCCCTACTTTGAAACCCTAACCCTAGTTTAAACCCCTACTTTGAAACACTTACCCTAGTTTAAAACCCTACTTTGAAACCCTAACCCTAGTTTAAAACCCTACTTTGAAACCCTAACCCTAGTTTAAACCCCTACTTTGAAACACTTACCCTAGTTTAAAACCCTACTTTGAAACCCTAACCCTAGTTTGAAACCCTAACCCTCGTTTACACACCTACTTTGAAACCCTTACCCTAGTTTGAAACCCTACTTTGAAACCCTAACCCGAGTTTGAAACCCTACTTTGAAACCCTAAACCTAGTTTAAACCCCCTCTTTGAAACCCTAACCCTAGTTCGAAACCCTTTTTTGGAACCCTAACCCTAGTTTAAACCCCTACTTTTAAACCCTAACCCTAGTTTAAACCCCTACTTTGAAACCTTAACCCTAGTTTAAACAACTACTTTGAAACCCTAACCCTAGTTTAAAACCCTACTTTGAAACCCTAACCCTAGTTTAACCCCTACTTTGAAAACCTAACCCTAGTTTACACCATTACTTTGCAACCCTAACCCTAGTTTACACCATTACTTTGCAACCCTAACCCTTGTTTAAACCCCTACTTTGAAACCCTAACCCTAGTTTAGATCCCTACTTTGAATCCCTAACCCTAGTTTAAACCCCTACTTTGAATCCCTAACCCTAGTTTAAACCCCTACTTTGAATCCCTAACCCTAGTTTAAACCACTACTTTGAAACCCTAACCCTAGTTTAAAACCCTACTTTGAACCCCAAACCCTAGTTTAAAACCCTACTTTGAAACCCTAACCCTAGTTTAAACCCCTACTTTGAAACCCTAACCCTAGTTTAAACCAATACTTTGCAACCCTAACCCTAGTTTAAACCCCTACTTTGAAACCCTAATCCTAGTTTAAACCCCTACTTTGAATCCCTAACCCTAGTTTAGATCCCAACTTTGAAACCCTAACCCTAGTTTAAACCCCTACTTTGAAACCCTAACCCTACGTTAAACCCCTACTTTGAAATCCTAACCCTAGTTTAAACCCCTATTTTGAATCCCTAACCCTAGTTTAAACCCCTACTTTGAAACCCTAACCCTAGTTTAAAACCCTACTTTGAAACCCTAACCCTAGTTTAAACCCCTACTTTTAAACCCTAACCCTAGTTTAAACCATTACTTGGCAACCCTAAACCTAGTTTAAACCCCTACTTTGAAACCCTAACCCGAGTTTTAACCCCTACTTTGAATCCCTAACCCTAGTTTAGATCCCTACTTTGAAACCCTAACCCTAGTTTAAAACCCTACTTTGAAACCCTAACCCTAGTTTGAAAACCTAACCCTAGTTTAAACCCCTACTTTGAAACCTTAACCCTAGTTTAAAACCCTACTTTGAATCCCTAACCCTAGTTTAAACCCCTACTTTGAAACCCTAACCCTAGTTTGAAACCCTTTTTTGGAACCCTAACCCTAGTTTAAACCCCTACTTTTAAACCCTAACCCTAGTTTACACCATTACTTTGCAACCCTAACCCTAGTTTACACCATTACTTTGCAACCCTAACCCTTGTTTAAACCCCTACTTTGAAACCCTAACCCTAGTTTAGATCCCTACTTTGAAACCCTAACCCTAGTTTACACCATTACTTTGCAACCCTAACCCTAGTTTACACCATTACTTTGCAACCCTAACCCTTGTTTAAACCCCTACTTTGAAACCCTAACCCTAGTTTAGATCCCTACTTTGAAACCCTAACCCTAGTTTTAACCCCTACTTTGAATCCCTAACCCTAGTTTAAACCCCTACTTTGAATCCCTAACCCTAGTTTAAACCCCTACTTTAAATCCCTAACCCTAGTTTAAACCACTACTTTGAAACACTAACCCTAGTTTAAAACCCTACTTTGAAACCCTAACCCTAGTTTAAACCCCTACTTTGAAACCCTAACCCTAGTTTAAACCTAACCCTAGTTTAAACCATTACTTTGCAACCCTAACCCTAGTTTAAACCCCTACTTTGAAACCCTAATCCTAGTTTAAACCCCTACTTTGAATCCCTAACCCTAGTTTAGATCCCAACTTTGAAACCCTAACCCTAGTTTAAACCCCTACTTTGAAACCCTAACCCTACGTTAAACCCCTACTTTGAAACCCTAACCCTAGTTTAAACCCCTATTTTGAATCCCTAACCCTAGTTTAAACCCCTACTTTGAAACCCTAACCCTAGTTTAAAACCCTACTTTGAAACCCTAACCCTAGTTTAAACCCCTACTTTTAAACCCTAACCCTAGTTTAAACCATTACTTGGCAACCCTAAACCTAGTTTAAACCCCTACTTTGAAACCCTAACCCTAGTTTTAACCCCTACTTTGAATCCCTAACCCTAGTTTAGATCCCTACTTTGAAACCCTAACCCTAGTTTAAACCCCTACTTTGAAACACTTACCCTACTTTAAACCCCTACTTTGAAACCCTAACCCTAGTTTAAACCCCTACTTTGAATCCCTAACCCTAGTTTAAACCCCTACTTTTAAACCCTAACCCTAGTTGAAAACCCTACGTTGAAACCTTAACCCTAGTTTAAACCACTACTTGGAAACCCTAACCCTAGTTTAAACCCCTACTTTGAATCCCTAACCCTAGTTTAGATCCCTACTTTGAAACCCTAACCCTAGTTTAAACCCCTACTCTGAAACCCTAACCCTACTTTAAACCGCTACTTTGAAACCCTAACCCTAGTTTAAACCCCTACTTTGAATCCCTAACCCTAGTTTAAACCCCTACTTTGAAACCCTAATCCTAGTTTAAACCCCTACTTTGAAACCCAAACCCTAATTTAAATCCCTACTTTGAAACCCTAACCCTAGTTTAAACCCCTACTTTAGAACCCTAACCCTAGGTTAAAATCCTACTTTGAAACCTTAACCTTAGTTTAAACCCCTACTTTAAAACACTAACCCTAGTTTAAACCCCTACTTTGAAATCCTAACCCTAGTGTAAAACCCTACTTTGAAACCCTAACCCCAGTTTAAAACCCTACTTTGAAATCCTAACCCTAGTTTAAACCCCTACTTTGAAACCCTAACCCTAGTTTAAACCCCTACTTTGAAACCCTAAACCTAGTTTAAACCACTACTTTGAAACCTTAACCCTAGTTTAAAACCCTACTTTGAAACCCTAACCCTAGTTTAAACCCCTTCTTTGAAACGCTAACCCTAGTTTAAAACCCTACTTTGAAACCCTAACCCTAGTTTAAAACCCTACTTTGAAACCTTAACTCTAGTTTGAAACCCTAACCCTAGTTTGAAACCCTAACCCTAGTTTAAACCCCTACTTTGAAACCCTAACCCTAGTTTAAGCCCCTACTTTGAAACCTTAACCATAGTTTAAAACCCTACTTTGAAAGCCTAACTCGAGTTTAAACCCCTACTTAAGAACCCTAACCCTAGGTTAAAACCCTACTTTGAAACCCTAACCCTAGTTTAAACCCCTACTTTAAAACCCTAATCCTAGTTTAAAACCCTACTTTGAAACTCTAACCCTAGTTTAAACCCCTACTTTGAAACCCTAACCATAGTTTAAAACCCTATTTTGAAACCCTAACCCTAGTTTGAAACCCTAACCCTAGTTTAAACACCTACTTTGAAACACTAACCCTAGTTTAAACCCCTACTTTGAAACCCTAACCCTACTTTAAACGCCTACTTTGAAACCCTAACCCTAGTTTAAACCCCTACTTTGAATCCCTAACCCTAGTTTAAACCCCTACTTTGAAACCCTAACCCTAGTTTAAAACCCTACCTTGAAACCCTAACCCTAAATTGAAAACCCAACCCTAGTTTAAACCCCTACTTTGAAACCCTAACCCTAGTTTAAACCCCTACTTTGAAACCCTAACCCTAGTTTAAACCCCTACTTTGAAACCCTAACCCTAGTTTAAGCCCCTACTTTGAAACCTTAACCATAGTTTAAAACCCTACTTTGAAACCCTAACTCGAGTTTAAACCCCTACTTAAGAACCCTAACCCTAGGTTAAAACCCTACTTTGAAACCCTAACCCTAGTTTAAACCCCTACTTTAAAACCCTAATCCTAGTTTAAAACCCTACTTTGAAACCCTAACCCTAGTTTAAACCTAACCCTAGTTTAAACCATTACTTTGCAACCCTAACCCTAGTTTAAACCCCTACTTTGAAACCCTAATCCTAGTTTAAACCCCTACTTTGAATCCCTAACCCTAGTTTAGATCCCAACTTTGAAACCCTAACCCTAGTTTAAACCCCTACTTTGAAACCCTAACCCTACGTTAAACCCCTACTTTGAAACCCTAACCCTAGTTTAAACCCCTATTTTGAATCCCTAACCCTAGTTTAAACCCCTACTTTGAAACCCTAACCCTAGTTTAAAACCCTACTTTGAAACCCTAACCCTAGTTTAAACCCCTACTTTTAAACCCTAACCCTAGTTTAAACCATTACTTGGCAACCCTAAACCTAGTTTAAACCCCTACTTTGAAACCCTAACCCTAGTTTTAACCCCTACTTTGAATCCCTAACCCTAGTTTAGATCCCTACTTTGAAACCCTAACCCTAGTTTAAACCCCTACTTTGAAACACTTACCCTACTTTAAACCCCTACTTTGAAACCCTAACCCTAGTTTAAACCCCTACTTTGAATCCCTAACCCTAGTTTAAACCCCTACTTTTAAACCCTAACCCTAGTTGAAAACCCTACGTTGAAACCTTAACCCTAGTTTAAACCACTACTTGGAAACCCTAACCCTAGTTTAAACCCCTACTTTGAATCCCTAACCCTAGTTTAGATCCCTACTTTGAAACCCTAACCCTAGTTTAAACCCCTACTCTGAAACCCTAACCCTACTTTAAACCGCTACTTTGAAACCCTAACCCTAGTTTAAACCCCTACTTTGAATCCCTAACCCTAGTTTAAACCCCTACTTTGAAACCCTAATCCTAGTTTAAACCCCTACTTTGAAACCCAAACCCTAATTTAAATCCCTACTTTGAAACCCTAACCCTAGTTTAAACCCCTACTTTAGAACCCTAACCCTAGGTTAAAATCCTACTTTGAAACCTTAACCTTAGTTTAAACCCCTACTTTGAAACACTAACCCTAGTTTAAACCCCTACTTTGAAATCCTAACCCTAGTGTAAAACCCTACTTTGAAACCCTAACCCCAGTTTAAAACCCTACTTTGAAATCCTAACCCTAGTTTAAACCCCTACTTTGAAACCCTAACCCTAGTTTAAACCCCTACTTTGAAACCCTAAACCTAGTTTAAACCACTACTTTGAAACCTTAACCCTAGTTTAAAACCCTACTTTGAAACCCTAACCCTAGTTTAAACCCCTTCTTTGAAACGCTAACCCTAGTTTAAAACCCTACTTTGAAACCCTAACCCTAGTTTAAAACCCTACTTTGAAACCTTAACTCTAGTTTGAAACCCTAACCCTAGTTTGAAACCCTAACCCTAGTTTAAACCCCTACTTTGAAACCCTAACCCTAGTTTAAGCCCCTACTTTGAAACCTTAACCATAGTTTAAAACCCTACTTTGAAAGCCTAACTCGAGTTTAAACCCCTACTTAAGAACCCTAACCCTAGGTTAAAACCCTACTTTGAAACCCTAACCCTAGTTTAAACCCCTACTTTAAAACCCTAATCCTAGTTTAAAACCCTACTTTGAAACTCTAACCCTAGTTTAAACCCCTACTTTGAAACCCTAACCATAGTTTAAAACCCTATTTTGAAACCCTAACCCTAGTTTGAAACCCTAACCCTAGTTTAAACACCTACTTTGAAACACTAACCCTAGTTTAAACCCCTACTTTGAAACCCTAACCCTACTTTAAACGCCTACTTTGAAACCCTAACCCTAGTTTAAACCCCTACTTTGAATCCCTAACCCTAGTTTAAACCCCTACTTTGAAACCCTAACCCTAGTTTAAAACCCTACCTTGAAACCCTAACCCTAAATTGAAAACCCAACCCTAGTTTAAACCCCTACTTTGAAACCCTAACCCTAGTTTAAACCCCTACTTTGAAACCCTAACCCTAGTTTAAACCCCTACTTTGAAACCCTAACCCTAGTTTAAGCCCCTACTTTGAAACCTTAACCATAGTTTAAAACCCTACTTTGAAACCCTAGCTCGAGTTTAAACCCCTACTTAAGAACCCTAACCCTAGGTTAAAACCCTACTTTGAAACCCTAACCCTAGTTTAAACCCCTACTTTAAAACCCTAATCCTAGTTTAAAACCCTACTTTGAAACCCTAACCCTAGTTTAAGCCCCTACTTTGAAACTTTAACCATAGTTTAAAACCCTACTTTGAAACCCTAACTCGAGTTTAAACCCCTACTTAAGAACCCTAACCCTAGGTTAAAACCCTACTTTGAAACCCTAACCCTAGTTTAAACCCCTACTTTAAAACCCTAATCCTAGTTTAAAACACTACTTTGAAACCCTAACCCTAGTTTAAACCCCTACTTTAAAACCCTAATCCTAGTTTAAAACCCTACTTTGAAACCCTAACCCTAGTTTAAACCCCTACTTTGAAACCCTAACCATAGTTTAAAACCCTACTTTGAAACCCTAACCCTAGTTTGAAACCCTAACCCTAGTTTAAACACCTACTTTGAAACAATAACCCTAGTTTAAACCCCTACTTTGAAACCCTAACCCTAGTTTAAACCCTTATTTTGAAACCCTAAGCCTAGTTTGAAACCCTAACCCTAATTTAAACCCCTACTTTAGAACCCTAACCCTAGGTTAAACCCCTACTTTGAAACCCTTACCTTAGTTTAAAATCCTACTTTGAAACCTTACCCCTAGTTTAAACCCCTACTTTGAAACCCTAACCCTAGTTTAAACCCCTACTTTGAAATCCTAATCCTAGTTTAAACCCCTACTTTGAAACCCTAACCCTAGTTTAAACCCCTACTTTGAAACCCTAACCCTAGTTTAAACCCTTATTTTGAAACCCTAAGCCTAGTTTGAAACCCTAACCATAGTTTAAACCCCTTCTTTGAAACCCTAACCCTAGTTTGAAACCCTAACCCTAATTTAAACCCCTACTTTAGAACCCTAACCCTAGGTTAAACCCCTACTTTGAAACCCTCACCTTAGTTTAAAATCCTACTTTGAAACCTTAACCCTAGTTTAAAGCCCTACTTTGAAACATTAACCCTAGTTTAAACCCCTACTTTGAAACCCTATTCCTAGTTTAAAACCAGACTTTGAAACCCTAACCCTAGATTAAACCCCTACTTTGAATCCCTAACCCTAGTTTAAACCCCTACTTTGAAACCCTAACCCTAGTTTAAAACCCTACTTTGAAACCCTAACACTAGTTTGAAAACCTTACCCTAAATTAAACCCCTACTTTGAAACCCTAACCCTAGTTTAAAACCCTACTTTGAAACCCTAACCCTAGTTTGAAAACCTAACCCTAGTTTAAACCCCTACTTTGAAACCTTAACCCTAGTTTAAAACCCTACTTTGAATCCCTAACCCTAGTTTAAACCCCTACTTTGAAACCCTAACCCTAGTTTAAACCCCTACTTTGAAACACTTACCCTAGTTTAAAACCCTACTTTGAAACCCTAACCCTAGTTTAAAACCCTACTTTGAAACCCTAACCCTAGTTTAAACCCCTACTTTGAAACACTTACCCTAGTTTAAAACCCTACTTTGAAACCCTAACCCTAGTTTGAAACCCTAACCCTCGTTTACACACCTACTTTGAAACCCTTACCCTAGTTTGAAACCCTACTTTGAAACCCTAACCCGAGTTTGAAACCCTACTTTGAAACCCTAACCCTAGTTTAAACCCCCTCTTTGAAACCCTAACCCTAGTTCGAAACCCTTTTTTGGAACCCTAACCCTAGTTTAAACCCCTACTTTTAAACCCTAACCCTAGTTTAAACCCCTACTTTGAAAC
This sequence comes from Leptonotus elevatus, assembly GCF_054856555.1. Classification (NCBI taxonomy): domain Eukaryota; kingdom Metazoa; phylum Chordata; class Actinopteri; order Syngnathiformes; family Syngnathidae; genus Leptonotus; species Leptonotus elevatus. The sequence continues at coordinate 6,311,989 of NC_141260.1, read as the reverse complement.
CTTAACCCTAGTTTAAACAACTACTTTGAAACCCTAACCCTAGTTTAAAACCCTACTTTGAAACCCTAACCCTAGTTTAACCCCTACTTTGAAAACCTAACCCTAGTTTACACCATTACTTTGCAACCCTAACCCTAGTTTACACCATTACTTTGCAACCCTAACCCTTGTTTAAACCCCTACTTTGAAAAACTAACCCTAGTTTAGATCCCTACTTTGAAACCCTAACCCTAGTTTACACCATTACTTTGCAACCCTAACCCTAGTTTACACCATTACTTTGCAACCCTAACCCTTGTTTAAACCCCTACTTTGAAACCCTAACCCTAGTTTAGATCCCTACTTTGAATCCCTAACCCTAGTTTAAACCACTACTTTGAAACCCTAACCCTAGTTTAAAACCCTACTTTGAACCCCAAACCCTAGTTTAAAACCCTACTTTGAAACCCTAACCCTAGTTTAAACCCCTACTTTGAAACCCTAACCCTAGTTTAAACCAATACTTTGCAACCCTAACCCTAGTTTAAACCCCTACTTTGAAACCCTAATCCTAGTTTAAACCCCTACTTTGAATCCCTAACCCTAGTTTAGATCCCAACTTTGAAACCCTAACCCTAGTTTAAACCCCTACTTTGAAACCCTAACCCTACGTTAAACCCCTACTTTGAAATCCTAACCCTAGTTTAAACCCCTATTTTGAATCCCTAACCCTAGTTTAAACCCCTACTTTGAAACCCTAACCCTAGTTTAAAACCCTACTTTGAAACCCTAACCCTAGTTTAAACCCCTACTTTTAAACCCTAACCCTAGTTTAAACCATTACTTGGCAACCCTAAACCTAGTTTAAACCCCTACTTTGAAACCCTAACCCGAGTTTTAACCCCTACTTTGAATCCCTAACCCTAGTTTAGATCCCTACTTTGAAACCCTAACCCTAGTTTAAAACCCTACTTTGAAACCCTAACCCTAGTTTGAAAACCTAACCCTAGTTTAAACCCCTACTTTGAAACCTTAACCCTAGTTTAAAACCCTACTTTGAATCCCTAACCCTAGTTTAAACCCCTACTTTGAAACCCTAACCCTAGTTTAAACCCCTACTTTGAAACACTTACCCTAGTTTAAAACCCTACTTTGAAACCCTAACCCTAGTTTAAAACCCTACTTTGAAACCCTAACCCTAGTTTAAACCCCTACTTTGAAACACTTACCCTAGTTTAAAACCCTACTTTGAAACCCTAACCCTAGTTTGAAACCCTTACCCTAGTTTGAAACCCTACTTTAAAACCCTAACCCTAGTTTGAAACCCTACTTTGAAACCCTAACCCTAGTTTAAACCCCCACTTTGAAACCCTAACCCTAGTTTGAAACCCTTTTTTGGAACCCTAACCCTAGTTTAAACCCCTACTTTTAAACCCTAACCCTAGTTTAAACCCCTACTTTGAAACCTTAACCCTAGTTTAAACAACTACTTTGAAACCCTAACCCTAGTTTAAAACCCTACTTTGAAACCCTAACCCTAGTTTAACCCCTACTTTGAAAACCTAACCCTAGTTTACACCATTACTTTGCAACCCTAACCCTTGTTTAAACCCCTACTTTGAAACCCTAACCCTAGTTTAGATCCCTACTTTGAAACCCTAACCCTAGTTTACACCATTACTTTGCAACCCTAACCCTAGTTTACACCATTACTTTGCAACCCTAACCCTTGTTTAAACCCCTACTTTGAAACCCTAACCCTAGTTTAGATCCCTACTTTGAAACCCTAACCCTAGTTTTAACCCCTACTTTGAATCCCTAACCCTAGTTTAAACCCCTACTTTGAATCCCTAACCCTAGTTTAAACCCCTACTTTGAATCCCTAACCCTAGTTTAAACCACTACTTTGAAACACTAACCCTAGTTTAAAACCCTACTTTGAAACCCTAACCCTAGTTTAAACCCCTACTTTGAAACCCTAACCCTAGTTTAAACCTAACCCTAGTTTAAACCATTACTTTGCAACCCTAACCCTAGTTTAAACCCCTACTTTGAAACCCTAATCCTAGTTTAAACCCCTACTTTGAATCCCTAACCCTAGTTTGGATCCCAACTTTGAAACCCTAACCCTAGTTTAAACCCCTACTTTGAAACCCTAACCCTACGTTAAACCCCTACTTTGAAACCCTAACCCTAGTTTAAACCCCTATTTTGAATCCCTAACCCTAGTTTAAACCCCTACTTTGAAACCCTAACCCTAGTTTAAAACCCTACTTTGAAACCCTAACCCTAGTTTAAACCCCTACTTTTAAACCCTAACCCTAGTTTAAACCATTACTTGGCAACCCTAAACCTAGTTTAAACCCCTACTTTGAAACCCTAACCCTAGTTTTAACCCCTACTTTGAATCCCTAACCCTAGTTTAGATCCCTACTTTGAAACCCTAACCCTAGTTTAAACCCCTACTTTGAAACACTTACCCTACTTTAAACCCCTACTTTGAAACCCTAACCCTAGTTTAAACCCCTACTTTGAATCCCTAACCCTAGTTTAAACCCCTACTTTTAAACCCTAACCCTAGTTGAAAACCCTACGTTGAAACCTTAACCCTAGTTTAAACCACTACTTGGAAACCCTAACCCTAGTTTAAACCCCTACTTTGAATCCCTAACCCTAGTTTAGATCCCTACTTTGAAACCCTAACCCTAGTTTAAACCCCTACTCTGAAACCCTAACCCTACTTTAAACCGCTACTTTGAAACCCTAACCCTAGTTTAAACCCCTACTTTGAATCCCTAACCCTAGTTTAAACCCCTACTTTGAAACCCTAATCCTAGTTTAAACCCCTACTTTGAAACCCAAACCCTAATTTAAATCCCTACTTTGAAACCCTAACCCTAGTTTAAACCCCTACTTTAGAACCCTAACCCTAGGTTAAACCCCTACTTTGAAACCCTAACCTTAGTTTAAAATCCTACTTTGAAACCTTAACCTTAGTTTAAACCCCTACTTTGAAACACTAACCCTAGTTTAAACCCCTACTTTGAAATCCTAACCCTAGTGTAAAACCCTACTTTGAAACCCTAACCCCAGTTTAAAACCCTACTTTGAAATCCTAACCCTAGTTTAAACCCCTACTTTGAAACCCTAACCCTAGTTTAAACCCCTACTTTGAAACCCTAAACCTAGTTTAAACCACTACTTTGAAACCTTAACCCTAGTTTAAAACCCTACTTTGAAACCCTAACCCTAGTTTAAACCCCTTCTTTGAAACGCTAACCCTAGTTTAAAACCCTACTTTGAAACCCTAACCCTAGTTTAAAACCCTACTTTGAAACCTTAACTCTAGTTTGAAACCCTAACCCTAGTTTGAAACCCTAACCCTAGTTTAAACCCCTACTTTGAAACCCTAACCCTAGTTTAAGCCCCTACTTTGAAACCTTAACCATAGTTTAAAACCCTACTTTGAAAGCCTAACTCGAGTTTAAACCCCTACTTAAGAACCCTAACCCTAGGTTAAAACCCTACTTTGAAACCCTAACCCTAGTTTAAACCCCTACTTTAAAACCCTAATCCTAGTTTAAAACCCTACTTTGAAACTCTAACCCTAGTTTAAACCCCTACTTTGAAACCCTAACCATAGTTTAAAACCCTATTTTGAAACCCTAACCCTAGTTTGAAACCCTAACCCTAGTTTAAACACCTACTTTGAAACACTAACCCTAGTTTAAACCCCTACTTTGAAACCCTAACCCTACTTTAAACGCCTACTTTGAAACCCTAACCCTAGTTTAAACCCCTACTTTGAATCCCTAACCCTAGTTTAAACCCCTACTTTGAAACCCTAACCCTAGTTTAAAACCCTACCTTGAAACCCTAACCCTAAATTGAAAACCCAACCCTAGTTTAAACCCCTACTTTGAAACCCTAACCCTAGTTTAAACCCCTACTTTGAAACCCTAACCCTAGTTTAAACCCCTACTTTGAAACCCTAACCCTAGTTTAAGCCCCTACTTTGAAACCTTAACCATAGTTTAAAACCCTACTTTGAAACCCTAACTCGAGTTTAAACCCCTACTTAAGAACCCTAACCCTAGGTTAAAACCCTACTTTGAAACCCTAACCCTAGTTTAAACCCCTACTTTAAAACCCTAATCCTAGTTTAAAACCCTACTTTGAAACCCTAACCCTAGTTTAAGCCCCTACTTTGAAACTTTAACCATAGTTTAAAACCCTACTTTGAAACCCTAACTCGAGTTTAAACCCCTACTTAAGAACCCTAACCCTAGGTTAAAACCCTACTTTGAAACCCTAACCCTAGTTTAAACCCCTACTTTAAAACCCTAATCCTAGTTTAAAACACTACTTTGAAACCCTAACCCTAGTTTAAACCCCTACTTTAAAACCCTAATCCTAGTTTAAAACCCTACTTTGAAACCCTAACCCTAGTTTAAACCCCTACTTTGAAACCCTAACCATAGTTTAAAACCCTACTTTGAAACCCTAACCCTAGTTTGAAACCCTAACCCTAGTTTAAACACCTACTTTGAAACACTAACCCTAGTTTAAACCCCTACTTTGAAACCCTAACCCTAGTTTAAACCCTTATTTTGAAACCCTAAGCCTAGTTTGAAACCCTAACCCTAATTTAAACCCCTACTTTAGAACCCTAACCCTAGGTTAAACCCCTACTTTGAAACCCTTACCTTAGTTTAAAATCCTACTTTGAAACCTTACCCCTAGTTTAAACCCCTACTTTGAAACCCTAACCCTAGTTTAAACCCCTACTTTGAAATCCTAATCCTAGTTTAAAACCCTACTTTGAAACCCTAACACTAGTTTGAAAACCTTACCCTAAATTAAACCCCTACTTTGAAACCCTAACCCTAGTTTAAAACCCTACTTTGAAACCCTAACCCTAGTTTGAAAACCTAACCCTAGTTTAAACCCCTACTTTGAAACCTTAACCCTAGTTTAAAACCCTACTTTGAATCCCTAACCCTAGTTTAAACCCCTACTTTGAAACCCTAACCCTAGTTTAAACCCCTACTTTGAAACACTTACCCTAGTTTAAAACCCTACTTTGAAACCCTAACCCTAGTTTAAAACCCTACTTTGAAACCCTAACCCTAGTTTAAACCCCTACTTTGAAACACTTACCCTAGTTTAAAACCCTACTTTGAAACCCTAACCCTAGTTTGAAACCCTAACCCTCGTTTACACACCTACTTTGAAACCCTTACCCTAGTTTGAAACCCTACTTTGAAACCCTAACCCGAGTTTGAAACCCTACTTTGAAACCCTAACCCTAGTTTAAACCCCCTCTTTGAAACCCTAACCCTAGTTCGAAACCCTTTTTTGGAACCCTAACCCTAGTTTAAACCCCTACTTTTAAACCCTAACCCTAGTTTAAACCCCTACTTTGAAACCTTAACCCTAGTTTAAACAACTACTTTGAAACCCTAACCCTAGTTTAAAACCCTACTTTGAAACCCTAACCCTAGTTTAACCCCTACTTTGAAAACCTAACCCTAGTTTACACCATTACTTTGCAACCCTAACCCTAGTTTACACCATTACTTTGCAACCCTAACCCTTGTTTAAACCCCTACTTTGAAACCCTAACCCTAGTTTAGATCCCTACTTTGAAACCCTAACCCTAGTTTACACCATTACTTTGCAACCCTAACCCTAGTTTACACCATTACTTTGCAACCCTAACCCTTGTTTAAACCCCTACTTTGAAACCCTAACCCTAGTTTAGATCCCTACTTTGAATCCCTAACCCTAGTTTAAACCCCTACTTTGAATCCCTAACCCTAGTTTAAACCCCTACTTTGAATCCCTAACCCTAGTTTAAACCACTACTTTGAAACCCTAACCCTAGTTTAAAACCCTACTTTGAACCCCAAACCCTAGTTTAAAACCCTACTTTGAAACCCTAACCCTAGTTTAAACCCCTACTTTGAAACCCTAACCCTAGTTTAAACCAATACTTTGCAACCCTAACCCTAGTTTAAACCCCTACTTTGAAACCCTAATCCTAGTTTAAACCCCTACTTTGAAACCCTAACCCTACGTTAAACCCCTACTTTGAAATCCTAACCCTAGTTTAAACCCCTATTTTGAATCCCTAACCCTAGTTTAAACCCCTACTGTGAAACCCTAACCCTAGTTTAAAACCCTACTTTGAAACCCTAACCCTAGTTTAAACCCCTACTTTTAAACCCTAACCCTAGTTTAAACCATTACTTGGCAACCCTAAACCTAGTTTAAACCCCTACTTTGAAACCCTAACCCTAGTTTGAAATGTTAACCCTAGTTTATACCCCTACTTTGAAACCTTAACCCTAGTTTAAAACCCTACTTTGAATCCCTAACCCTAGTTTAAACCCCTACTTTGAAACACTTACCCTAGTTTAAAACCCTACTTTGAAACCCTAACCCTAGTTTAAAACCCTACTTTGAAACCCTAACCCTAGTTTAAACCCCTACTTTGAAACACTTACCCTAGTTGAAAACCCTACTTTGAAACCCTAACCCTAGTTTGAAACCCTTACCCTAGTTTGAAACCCTACTTTAAAACCCTAACCCTAGTTTGAAACCCTACTTTGAAACCCTAACCCTAGTTTAAACCCCCACTTTGAAACCCTAACCCTAGTTTGAAACCCTTTTTTGGAACCCTAACCCTAGTTTAAACCCCTACTTTTAAACCCTAAACCTAGTTTAAACCCCTACTTTGAAACCTTAACCCTAGTTTAAACAACTACTTAAGAACCCTAACCCTAGGTTAAAACCCTACTTTGAAACCCTAACCCTAGTTTAAACCCCTACTTTAAAACCCTAATCCTAGTTTAAAACCCTACTTTGAAACCCTAACCCTAGTTTAAGCCCCTACTTTGAAACTTTAACCATAGTTTAAAACCCTACTTTGAAACCCTAACTCGAGTTTAAACCCCTACTTAAGAACCCTAACCCTAGGTTAAAACCCTACTTTGAAACCCTAACCCTAGTTTAAACCCCTACTTTAAAACCCTAATCCTAGTTTAAAACACTACTTTGAAACCCTAACCCTAGTTTAAACCCCTACTTTAAAACCCTAATCCTAGTTTAAAACCCTACTTTGAAACCCTAACCCTAGTTTAAACCCCTACTTTGAAACCCTAACCATAGTTTAAAACCCTACTTTGAAACCCTAACCCTAGTTTGAAACCCTAACCCTAGTTTAAACACCTACTTTGAAACACTAACCCTAGTTTAAACCCCTACTTTGAAACCCTAACCCTAGTTTTAACCCCTACTTTGAATCCCTAACCCTAGTTTAGATCCCTACTTTGAAACCCTAACCCTAGTTTAAACCCCTACTTTGAAACACTTACCCTACTTTAAACCCCTACTTTGAAACCCTAACCCTAGTTTAAACCCCTACTTTTAATCCCTAACCCTAGTTTAAACCCCTACTTTGAAACCCTAACCCTAGTTTAAAACCCTACCTTGAAACCCTAACCCTAGTTTGAAAACCTAACCCTAGTTTAAACCCCTACTTTGAAACCCTAACCCTAGTTTAAACCCCTACTTTGAAACCCTAACCCTAGTTTAAATCCCTACTTTGAAACCCTAACCCTAGTTTAAAACCCTACCTTGAAACCCTAACCGTAGTTTGAAAACCTAACCCTATTTTAAACCCCTACTTTGAAATCCTAATCCTAGTTTAAACCCCTACTTTGAAACCCTAACCCTAGTTTAAACCCCTACTTTGAAACCCTAACCCTAGTTTAAACCCCTTCTTTGAAACCCTAACCCTAGTTTAAACCCCTACTTTGAAACCCTAACCCTAGTTTAAAACCCTACTTTGAAACCCTAACCCTAGTTTAAACCCCTACTTTTAAAACCTAACCCTAGTTTAAACCATTACTTGGCAACCCTAAACCTAGTTTAAACCCCTACTTTGAAACCCTAACCCTAGTTTTAACCCCTACTTTGAATCCCTAACCCTAGTTTAGATCCCTACTTTGAAACCCTAACCCTAGTTTAAACCCCTACTTTGAAACACTTACCCTACTTTAAACCCCTACTTTGAAACCCTAACCCTAGTTTAAACCCCTACTTTGAATCCCTAAACCTAGTTTAAACCCCTACTTTTAAACCCTAACCCTAGTTGAAAACCCTACGTTGAAACCTTAACCCTAGTTTAAACCACTACTTGGAAACCCTAACCCTAGTTTAAACCCCTACTTTGAATCCCTAACCCTAGTTTAGATCGCTACTTTGAAACCCTAACCCTAGTTTAAACCCCTACTTTGAAACCCTAACCCTACTTTAAACCGCTACTTTGAAACCCTAACCCTAGTTTAAACCCCTACTTTGAATCCCTAACCCTAGTTTAAACCCCTACTTTGAAACCCTAATCCTAGTTTAAACCCCTACTTTGAAACCCAAACCCTAATTTAAATCCCTACTTTGAAACCCTAACCCTAGTTTAAACCCCTACTTTAGAACCCTAACCCTAGGTTAAACCCCTACTTTGAAACCCTAACCTTAGTTTAAAATCCTACTTTGAAACCTTAACCTTAGTTTAAACCCCTACTTTGAAACACTAACCCTAGTTTAAACCCCTACTTTGAAATCCTAACCCTAGTGTAAAACCCTACTTTGAAACCCTAACCCCAGTTTAAAACCCTACTTTGAAATCCTAACCCTAGTTTAAACCCCTACTTTGAAACCCTAACCCTAGTTTAAACCCCTACTTTGAAACCCTAAACCTAGTTTAAACCACTACTTTGAAACCTTAACCCTAGTTTAAACCCCTACTTTGAAACCCTAACCCTAGTTTAAACCCCTTCTTTGAAACGCTAACCCTAGTTTAAAACCCTACTTTGAAACCCTAACCCTAGTTTAAAACCCTACTTTGAAACCTTAACTCTAGTTTGAAACCCTAACCCTAGTTTGAAACCCTAACCCTAGTTTAAACCCCTACTTTGAAACCCTAACCCTAGTTTAAGCCCCTACTTTGAAACCTTAACCATAGTTTAAAACCCTACTTTGAAAGCCTAACTCGAGTTTAAACCCCTACTTAAGAACCCTAACCCTAGGTTAAAACCCTACTTTGAAACCCTAACCCTAGTTTAAACCCCTACTTTAAAACCCTAATCCTAGTTTAAAACCCTACTTTGAAACTCTAACCCTAGTTTAAACCCCTACTTTGAAACCCTAACCATAGTTTAAAACCCTATTTTGAAACCCTAACCCTAGTTTGAAACCCTAACCCTAGTTTAAACACCTACTTTGAAACACTAACCCTAGTTTAAACCCCTACTTTGAAACCCTAACCCTACTTTAAACGCCTACTTTGAAACCCTAACCCTAGTTTAAACCCCTACTTTGAATCCCTAACCCTAGTTTAAACCCCTACTTTGAAACCCTAACCCTAGTTTAAAACCCTACCTTGAAACCCTAACCCTAAATTGAAAACCCAACCCTAGTTTAAACCCCTACTTTGAAACCCTAACCCTAGTTTAAACCCCTACTTTGAAACCCTAACCCTAGTTTAAACCCCTACTTTGAAACCCTAACCCTAGTTTAAGCCCCTACTTTGAAACCTTAACCATAGTTTAAAACCCTACTTTGAAACCCTAACTCGAGTTTAAACCCCTACTTAAGAACCCTAACCCTAGGTTAAAGCCCTACTTTGAAACCCTAACCCTAGTTTAAACCCCTACTTTAAAACCCTAATCCTAGTTTAAAACCCTACTTTGAAACCCTAACCCTAGTTTAAGCCCCTACTTTGAAACTTTAACCATAGTTTAAAACCCTACTTTGAAACCCTAACTCGAGTTTAAACCCCTACTTAAGAACCCTAACCCTAGGTTAAAACCCTACTTTGAAACCCTAACCCTAGTTTAAACCCCTACTTTAAAACCCTAATCCTAGTTTAAAACACTACTTTGAAACCCTAACCCTAGTTTAAACCCCTACTTTAAAACCCTAATCCTAGTTTAAAACCCTACTTTGAAACCCTAACCCTAGTTTAAACCCCTACTTTGAAACCCTAACCATAGTTTAAAACCCTACTTTGAAACCCTAACCCTAGTTTGAAACCCTAACCCTAGTTTAAACACCTACTTTGAAACACTAACCCTAGTTTAAACCCCTACTTTGAAACCCTAACCCTACTTTAAACCCCTACTTTGAAACCCTAACCTAGTTTAAACCCCTACTTTTAATCCCTAACCCTAGTTTAAACCCCTACTTTGAAACCCTAACCCTAGTTTAAAACCCTACCTTGAAACCCTAACCCTAGTTTGAAAACCTAACCCTAGTTTAAACCCCTACTTTGAAACCCTAACCCTAGTTTAAACCCCTACTTTGAAACCCTAACCCTAGTTTAAATCCCTACTTTGAAACCCTAACCCTAGTTTAAAACCCTACCTTGAAACCCTAACCGTAGTTTGAAAACCTAACCCTATTTTAAACCCCTACTTTGAAATCCTAATCCTAGTTTAAACCCCTACTTTGAAACCCTAACCCTAGTTTAAACCCCTACTTTGAAACGCTAACCCTAGTTTAAACCCCTTCTTTGAAACCCTAACCCTAGTTTAAAACCCTACTTTGAAACCCTAACCCTAGTTTGAAAACCTAACCCTAGTTTAAACCCCTACTTTGAAACCTTAACCCTAGTTTAAAACCCTACTTTGAATCCCTAACCCTAGTTTAAACCCCTACTTTGAAAACCTAACCCTAGTTTAAACCCCTACTTTGAAACACTTACCCTAGTTTAAAACCCTACTTTGAAACCCTAACCCTAGTTTAAAACCCTACTTTGAAACCCTAACCCTAGTTTAAACCCCTACTTTGAAACACTTACCCTAGTTTAAAACCCTACTTTGAAACCCTAACCCTAGTTTAAAACCCTAACCCTCGTTTACACACCTACTTTGAAACCCTTACCCTAGTTTGAAACCCTACTTTGAAACCCTAACCCTAGTTTGAAACCCTACTTTGAAACCCTAACCCTAGTTTAAACCCCCTCTTTGAAACCCTAACCCTAGTTCGAAACCCTTTTTTGGAACCCTAACCCTAGTTTAAACCCCTACTTTTAAACCCTAACCCTAGTTTAAACCCCTACTTTGAAACCTTAACCCTAGTTTAAACAACTACTTTGAAACCCTAACCCTAGTTTAAAACCCTACTTTGAAACCCTAACCCTAGTTTAACCCCTACTTTGAAAACCTAACCCTAGTTTACACCATTACTTTGCAACCCTAACCCTAGTTTACACCATTACTTTGCAACCCTAACCCTTGTTTAAACCCCTACTTTGAAACCCTAACCCTAGTTTAGATCCCTACTTTGAAACCCTAACCCTATTTTACACCATTACTTTGCAACCCTAACCCTAGTTTACACCATTACTTTGCAACCCTAACCCTTGTTTAAACCCCTACTTTGAAACCCTAACCCTAGTTTAGATCCCTACTTTGAATCCCTAACCCTAGTTTAAACCCCTACTTTGAATCCCTAACCCTAGTTTAAACCCCTACTTTGAATCCCTGACCCTAGTTTAAACCACTACTTTGAAACCCTAACCCTAGTTTAAAACCCTACTTTGAAACCCTAACCCTAGTTTAAAACCCTACTTTGAAACCCTAACCCTAGTTTAAACCCCTACTTTGAAACCCTAACCCTAGTTTAAACCATTACTTTGCAACCCTAACCCTAGTTTAAACCCCTACTTTGAAACTTTAATCCTAGTTTAGATCCCAACTTTGAAACCCTAACCCTAGTTTAAACCCCTACTTTGAAACCCTAACCCTACGTTAAACCCCTACTTTGAAACCCTAACCCTAGTTTAAACCCCTATTTTGAATCCCTAACCCTAGTTTAAACCCCTACTTTGAAACCCTAACCCTAGTTTAAAACCCTACTTTGAAACCCTAACCCTAGTTTAAACCCCTACTTTTAAACCCTAACCCTAGTTAAAACCATTACTTGGCAACCCTAAACCTAGTTTAAACCCCTACTTTGAAACCCTAACCCGAGTTTTAACCCCTACTTTGAATCCCTAACCCTAGTTTAGATCCCTACTTTGAAACCCTAACCCTAGTTTAAAACCCTACTTTGAAACCCTAACCCTAGTTTGAAAACCTAACCCTAGTTTAAACCCTTACTTTGAAACCTTAACCCTAGTTTAAAACCCTACTTTGAATCCCTAACCCTAGTTTAAACCCCTACTTTGAAACCCTAACCCTAGTTTAAACCCCTACTTTGAAACACTTACCCTAGTTTAAAACCTTACTTTGAAACCCTAACCCTAGTTTAAACCCTTACTTTGAAACCCTAAGCCTAGTTTGAAACCCTAACCCTAATTTAAACCCCTACTTTAGAACCCTAACCCTAGGTTAAACCCCTACTTTGAAACCCTAACCTTAGTTTAAAATCCTACTTTGAAACCTTACCCCTAGTTTAAACCCCTACTTTGAAACCCTAACCCTAGTTTAAACCCCTACTTTGAAATCCTAATCCTAGTTTAAACCCCTACTTTGAAACCCTAACCCTAGTTTAAACCCCTACTTTGAAACCCTAACCCTAGTTTAAACCCCTTCTTTGAAACCCTAACCCTAGTTTGAAACCCTAACCCTAATTTAAACCCCTACTTTAGAACCCTAACCCTAGGTTAAACCCCTACTTTGAAACCCTATTCCTAGTTTAAAACCAGACTTTGAAACCCTAACCCTAGATTAAACCCCTACTTTGAATCCCTAACCCTAGTTTAAACCCCTACTTTGAATCCCTGACCCTAGTTTAAACCACTACTTTGAAACCCTAACCCTAGTTTAAAACCCTACTTTGAAACCCTAACCCTAGTTTAAAACCCTACTTTGAAACCCTAACCCTAGTTTAAACCCCTACTTTGAAACCCTAACCCTAGTTTAAACCATTACTTTGCAACCCTAACCCTAGTTTAAACCCCTACTTTGAAACTTTAATCCTAGTTTAAACCCCTACTTTGAATCCCTAACCCTAGTTTAGATCCCAACTTTGAAACCCTAACCCTAGTTTAAACCCCTACTTTGAAACCCTAACCCTACGTTAAACCCCTACTTTGAAACCCTAACCCTAGTTTAAACCCCTATTTTGAATCCCTAACCCTAGTTTAAACCCCTACTTTGAAACCCTAACCCTAGTTTAAAACCCTACTTTGAAACCCCAACCCTAGTTTAAACCCCTACTTTTAAACCCTAACCCTAGTTAAAACCATTACTTGGCAACCCTAAACCTAGTTTAAACCCCTACTTTGAAACCCTAACCCGAGTTTTAACCCCTACTTTGAATCCCTAACCCTAGTTTAGATCCCTACTTTGAAACCCTAACCCTAGTTTAAAACCCTACTTTGAAAACCTAACCCTAGTTTGAAAACCTAACCCTAGTTTAAACCCCTACTTTGAAACCTTAACCCTAGTTTAAAACCCTACTTTGAATCCCTAACCATAGTTTAAACCCCTACTTTGAAACCCTAACCCTAGTTTAAACCCCTACTTTGAAACACTTACCCTAGTTTAAAACCTTACTTTGAAACCCTAACCCTAGTTTAAACCCTTATTTTGAAACCCTAAGCCTAGTTTGAAACCCTAACCCTAATTTAAACCCCTACTTTAGAACCCTAACCCTAGGTTAAACCCCTACTTTGAAACCCTTACCTTAGTTTAAAATCCTACTTTGAAACCTTACCCCTAGTTTAAACCCCTACTTTGAAACCCTAACCCTAGTTTAAACCCCTACTTTGAAATCCTAATCCTAGTTTAAACCCCTACTTTGAAACCCTAACCCTAGTTTAAACCCCTACTTTGAAACCCTAACCCTAGTTTAAACCCCTTCTTTGAAACCCTAACCCTAGTTTGAAACCCTAACCCTAGTTTAAAGCCCTACTTTGAAACCCTAACCCTAGTTTAAACCCCTTCTTTGAAACCCTAACCCTAGTTTGAAACCTTAACCCTAGTTTAAAGCCCTACTTTGAAACATTAACCCTAGTTTAAACCCCTACTTTGAAACCCTATTCCTAGTTTAAAACCAGACTTTGAAACCCTAACCCTAGATTAAACCCCTACTTTGAATCCCTAACCCTAGTTAAAACCCCTACTTTGAAACCCTAACCCTAGTTTAAAACCCTACTTTGAAACCCTAACACTAGTTTGAAAACCTTACCCTAAATTAAACCCCTACTTTGAAACCCTAACCCTAGTTTAAAACCCTACTTTGAAACCCTAACCCTAGTTTGAAAACCTAACCCTACTTTAAACCCCTACTTTGAAACCTTAACCCTAGTTTAAAACCCTACTTTGAATCCCTAACCCTAGTTTAAACCCCTACTTTGAAACCCTAACCCTAGTTTAAACCCCTACTTTGAAACCTTAACCCTAGTTTAAACAACTACTTTGAAACCCTAACCCTAGTTTAAAACCCTACTTTGAAACCCTAACCCTAGTTTAACCCCTACTTTGAAAACCTAACCCTAGTTTACACCATTACTTTGCAACCCTAACCCTAGTTTACACCATTACTTTGCAACCCTAACCCTTGTTTAAACCCCTACTTTGAAACCCTAACCCTAGTTTAGATCCCTACTTTGAAACCCTAACCCTAGTTTACACCATTACTTTGCAACCCTAACCCTAGTTTACACCATTACTTTGCAACCCTAACCCTTGTTTAAACCCCTACTTTGAAACCCTAACCCTAGTTTAGATCCCTACTTTGAATCCCTAACCCTAGTTTAAACCCCTACTTTGAATCCCTAACCCTAGTTTAAACCCCTACTTTGAATCCCTAACCCTAGTTTAAACCACTACTTTGAAACCCTAACCCTAGTTTAAAACCCTACTTTGAAACCCTAACCCTAGTTTAAAACCCTACTTTGAAACCCTAACCCTAGTTTAAACCCCTACTTTGAAACCCTAACCCTAGTTTAAACCAATACTTTGCAACCCTAACCCTAGTTTAAACCCCTACTTTGAAACCCTAATCCTAGTTTAAACCCCTACTTTGAATCCCTAACCCTAGTTTAGATCCCAACTTTGAAACCCTAACCCTAGTTTAAACCCCTACTTTGAAACCCTAACCCTACGTTAAACCCCTACTTTGAAATCCTAACCCTAGTTTAAACCCCTATTTTGAATCCCTAACCCTAGTTTAAACCCCTACTTTGAAACCCTAACCCTAGTTTAAAACCCTACTTTGAAACCCTAACCCTAGTTTAAACCCCTACTTTTAAACCCTAACCCTAGTTTAAACCATTACTTGGCAACCCTAAACCTAGTTTAAACCCCTACTTTGAAACCCTAACCCTAGTTTTAACCCCTACTTTGAATCCCTAACCCTAGTTTAGATCCCTACTTTGAAACCCTAACCCTAGTTTAAACCCCTACTTTGAAACACTTACCCTACTTTAAACCCCTACTTTGAAACCCTAACCCTAGTTTAAACCCCTACTTTTAATCCCTAACCCTAGTTTAAACCCCTACTTTTAAACCCTAACCCTAGTTGAAAACCCTACGTTGAAACCTTAACCCTAGTTTAAACCACTACTTGGAAACCCTAACCCTAGTTTAAACCCCTACTTTGAATCCCTAACCCTAGTTTAGATCCCTACTTTGAAACCCTAACCCTAGTTTAAACCCCTACTTTGAAACCCTAACCCTACTTTAAACCGCTACTTTGAAACCCTAACCCTAGTTTAAACCCCTACTTTGAATCCCTAACCCTAGTTTAAACCCCTACTTTGAAACCCTAATCCTAGTTTAAACCCCTACTTTGAAACCCTAACGCTAGTTTAAAAACCTACTTTGAAACCCTAACCCTAGTTTAAACCCCTACTTTGAAACCCTAACCCTAGTTTGAAACCCTAACCCTAATTTAAACCCCTACTTTAGAACCCTAACCCTAGGTTAAACCCCGAGTTTGAAACCCTAACCTTAGTTTAAAATCCTACTTTGAAACCTTAACCTTAGTTTAAACCCCTACTTTGAAACACTAACCCTAGTTTAAACCCCTACTTTGAAACCCTAACCCTAGTGTTAAACCCTACTTTGAAACCCTAACCCCAGTTTAAAACCCTACTTTGAAACCCTAACCCTAGTTTAAACCCCTAATTTGAAACCCTAACCCTAGTTTAAACCCCTACTTTGAAACCCTAAACCTAGTTTAAACCACTACTTTGAAACCTTAACCCTAGTTTAAAACCCTACTTTGAAACCCTTACCCTAGTTTAAACCCCTTCTTTGAAACGCTAACCCTAGTTTAAAACCCTACTTTGAAACCCTAACCCTAGTTTAAAACCCTACTTTGAAACCTTAACTCTAGTTTGAAACCCTAACCCTAGTTTGAAACCCTAACCCTAGTTTAAACCCCTACTTTGAAACCCTAACCCTAGTTTAAGCCCCTACTTTGAAACCTTAACCATAGTTTAAAACCCTACTTTGAAACCCTAACTCGAGTTTAAACCCCTACTTAAGAACCCTAACCCTAGGTTAAAACCCTACTTTGAAACCCTAACCCTAGTTTAAACCCCTACTTTAAAACCCTAATCCTAGTTTAAAACCCTACTTTGAAACTCTAACCCTAGTTTAAACCCCTACTTTGAAACCCTAACCATAGTTTAAAACCCTATTTTGAAACCCTAACCCTAGTTTGAAACCCTAACCCTAGTTTAAACACCTACTTTGAAACACTAACCCTAGTTTAAACCCCTACTTTGAAACCCTAACCCTACTTTAAACCCCTACTTTGAAACCCTAACCCTAGTTTAAACCCCTACTTTGAAACCCTAACCCTAGTTTAAACCCCTACTTTGAAACCCTAACCCTAGTTTAAGCCCCTACTTTAAAACCTTAACCATAGTTTAAAACCCTACTTTGAAACCCTAACTCGAATTTAAACCCCTACTTAAGAACCCTAACCCTAGGTTAAAACCCTACTTTGAAACCCTAACCCTAGTTTAAACCCCTACTTTAAAACCCTAATCCTAGTTTAAAACCCTACTTTGAAACCCTAACCCTAGTTTAAGCCCCTACTTTGAAACCTTAACCATAGTTTAAAACCCTACTTTGAAACCCTAACTTGAGTTTAAACCCCTACTTAAGAACCCTAACCCTAGGTTAAAACCCTACTTTGAAACCCTAACCCTAGTTTAAACCCCTACTTTAAAACCCTAATCCTAGTTTAAAACCCTACTTTGAAACCCTAACCCTAGTTTAAACCCCTACTTTAAAACCCTAATCCTAGTTTAAAACCCTACTTTGAAACCCTAACCATAGTTTAAAACCCTATTTTGAAACCCTAACCCTAGTTTGAAACCCTAACCCTAGTTTAAACACCTACTTTGAAACACTAACCCTAGTTTAAACCCCTACTTTGAAACCCTAACCCTACTTTAAACCCCTACTTTGAAACCCTAACCCTAGTTTAAACCCCTACTTTGAAACCCTAACCCTAGTTTAAACCCCTACTTTGAAACCCTAACCCTAGTTTAAGCCCCTACTTTGAAACCTTAACCATAGTTTAAAACCCTGCTTTGAAACCCTAACTCGAGTTTAAACCCCTACTTAAGAACCCTAACCCTAGGTTAAAACCCTACTTTGAAACCCTAACCCTAGTTTAAACCCCTACTTTAAAACCCTAATCCTAGTTTAAAACCCTACTTTGAAACCCTAACCCTAGTTTAAGCCCCTACTTTGAAACCTTAACCATAGTTTAAAACCCTACTTTGAAACCCTAACTCGAGTTTAAACCCCTACTTAAGAACCCTAACCCTAGGTTAAAACCCTACTTTGAAACCCTAACCCTAGTTTAAACCCCTACTTTAAAACCCTAATCCTAGTTTAAAACCCTACTTTGAAACCCTAACCCTAGTTTAAACCCCTACTTTAAAACCCTAATCCTAGTTTAAAACCCTACTTTGAAACCCTAACCCTAGTTTAAACCCCTACTTTGAAACCCTAACCATAGTTTAAAACCCTACTTTGAAACCCTAACCCTAGTTTGAAACCCTAACCCTAGTTTAAACCCCTACTTTGAAACCCTAACCCTACTTTAAACCCCTACTTTGAAACCCTAACCTAGTTTAAACCCCTACTTTGAATCCCTAACCCTAGTTTAAACCCCTACTTTGAAACCCTAACCCTAGTTTAAAACCCTACCTTGAAACCCTAACCCTAGTTTGAAACCCTAACCCTAGTTTAAACCCCTACTTTGAAACCCTAACCCTAGTTTAAACCCCTACTTTGAAACCCTAACCCTAGTTTAAATCCCTACTTTGAAACCCTAACCCTAGTTTAAAACCCTACCTTGAAACCCTAACCCTAGTTTGAAAACCTAACCCTAGTTTAAACCCCTACTTTGAAACCCTAACCCTAGTTTAAACCCCTACTTTGAAACCCTAACCCTAGTTTAAATCCCTACTTTGAAACCCTAACCCTAGTTTAAAACCCTACCTTGAAACCCTAACCCTAGTTTGAAAACCTAACCCTATTTTAAACCCCTACTTTGAAACCCTAACCCTAGTTTAAACCCCTACTTTGAAACCCTAACCCTAGTTTAAACCCCTACTTTGAAACCCTAACCCTAGTTTAAGCCCCTACTTTGAAACCTTAACCATAGTTTAAAACCCTACTTTGAAACCCTAACTCGAGTTTAAACCCCTACTTAAGAACCCTAACCCTAGGTTAAAACCCTACTTTGAAACCCTAACCCTAGTTTAAACCCCTACTTTAAAACCCTAATCCTAGTTTAAAACCCTACTTTGAAACCCTAACCCTAGTTTAAACCCCTACTTTGAAACCCTAACCATAGTTTAAAACCCTATTTTGAAACCCTAACCCTAGTTTGAAACCCTAACCCTAGTTTAAACACCTAGTTTGAAACCCTAACCCTAGTTTAAACACCTACTTTGAAACATTAACCCTAGTTTAAACCCCTACTTTGAAACCCTAACCCTACTTTAAACCCATACTTTGAAACCCTAACCCTAGTTTAAACCCCTACTTTGAAACCCTAACCCTAGTTTAAAACCCTACTTTGAAACCCTAACCCTACTTTAAACCCCTACTTTGAAACCCTAACCCTAGTTTAACCCCTACTTTGAAACCCTAACCCTAGTTTAACCCCTACTTTGAAACCCTAACCCTAGTTTAAACCCCTACGTTGAAACCCTAACCCTAGTTTAAACCCCTACGTTGAAACCCTAACCCTAGTTTAACCCACTACTTTGAAAACCTAACCCTAGTTTAAACCCCTACTTTGAATACCTAACCCTAGTTTAGATCCCAACTTTGAATACCTAACCCTAGTTTAGATCCCAACTTTGAAACCCTAACCCTAGTTTAAACCCCTACTTTGAAACCCTAACCCTACGTTAAACCCCTATTTTGAAACCCTAACCCTAGTTTAAACCCCTATTTTGAATCCCTAACCCTAGTTTAAACCCCTACTTTGAAACCCTAACCCTAGTTTAAAACTCTACTTTGAAACCCTAACCCTAGTTTAAACCCCTACTTTGAAACCCTAACCCTAGTTTAAAACCCTACTTTGAAACCATAACCCTACTTTAAACCCCTACTTTGAAACCCTAACCCTAGTTTAAACCCCTACTTTGAAACCCTAACCCTAGTTTAAAACCCTATTTTTAAACCCTAACCCTAGTTTAAACCCCTACGTTGAAACCTTAACCCTAGTTTAAACCACTACTTTGAAAACCTAACCCTAGTTTAAAACCCTACTTTAGAACCCTAACCCTAGTTTAAACCCCTACTTTGAAACCCTAACCCTAGTTTAAAACCCTACTTTGAAACCCTAACCCTAGTTTAAACCCCTACTTTGAAACCCTAACCCTAGTTTAAACCATTACTTTGCAACCCTAACCCTAGTTTAAACCCCTACTTTGAAACCCTAATCCTAGTTTAAACCCCTACTTTGAATCCCTAACCCTAGTTTAGATCCCAACTTTGAAACCCTAACCCTAGTTTAAACCCCTACTTTGAAACCCTAACCCTACGTTAAACCCCTACTTTGAAACCCTAACCCTAGTTTAAACCCCTATTTTGAATCCCTAACCCTAGTTTAAACCCCTACTTTGAAACCCTAACCCTAGTTTAAAACCCTACTTTGAAACCCTAACCCTAGTTTAAACCCCTACTTTTAAACCCTAACCCTAGTTTAAACCATTACTTGGCAACCCTAAACCTAGTTAAAACCCCTACTTTGAAACCCTAACCCTAGTTTAAACCCCTACTTTGAAACCCTAACCCTAGTTTAAAACCCTACTTTTAAACCCTAACCCTAGTTTAAACCCCTACGTTGAAACCTTAACCCTAGTTTAAACCACTACTTTGAAAACCTAACCCTAGTTTAAAACCCTACTTTGAAACCCTAACCCTAGTTTAAAACCCTACCTTGAAACCCTAACCCTAGTTTGAAAACCTAACCCTATTTTAAACCCCTACTTTGAAACCCTAACCCTAGTTTAAACCCCTACTTTGAAACCCTAACCCTAGTTTAAACCCTACTTTGAAACCCTAACCCTAGTTTAAGCCCCTACTTTGAAACCTTAACCATAGTTTAAAACCCTACTTTGAAACCCTAACTCGAGTTTAAACCCCTACTTAAGAACCCTAACCCTAGGTTAAAACCCTACTTTGAAACCCTAACCCTAGTTTAAACCCCTACTTTAAAACCCTAATCCTAGTTTAAAACCCTACTTTGAAACCCTAACCCTAGTTTAAACCCCTACTTTGAAACCCTAACCATAGTTTAAAACCCTACTTTGAAACCCTAACCCTAGTTTGAAACCCTAACCCTAGTTTAAACACCTAGTTTGAAACCCTAACCCTAGTTTAAACACCTACTTTGAAACATTAACCCTAGTTTAAACCCCTACTTTGAAACCCTAACCCTACTTTAAACCCATACTTTGAAACCCTAACCCTAGTTTAAACCCCTACTTTGAAACCCTAACCCTAGTTTAAAACCCTACTTTGAAACCCTAACCCTACTTTAAACCCCTACTTTGAAACCCTAACCCTAGTTTAAACCCCTACTTTGAAACCCTAACCCTAGTTTAAAACCCTACTTTTAAACCCTAACCCTAGTTTAAACCCCTACGTTGAAACCCTAACCCTAGTTTAACCCACTACTTTGAAAACCT
This sequence comes from Leptonotus elevatus, assembly GCF_054856555.1. Taxonomy (NCBI): domain Eukaryota; kingdom Metazoa; phylum Chordata; class Actinopteri; order Syngnathiformes; family Syngnathidae; genus Leptonotus; species Leptonotus elevatus. The sequence continues at coordinate 6,290,817 of NC_141260.1, read as the reverse complement.
AACCCTAGTTTAAAACCCTACTTTAGAACCCTAACCCTAGTTTAAACCCCTACTTTGAATCCCTAACCCTAGTTTAGATCCCAACTTTGAAACCCTAACCCTAGTTTAAACCCCTACTTTGAAACCCTAACCCTACGTTAAACCCCTACTTTGAAACCCTAACCCTAGTTTAAACCCCTATTTTGAATCCCTAACCCTAGTTTAAACCCCTACTTTGAAACCCTAACCCTAGTTTAAAACCCTACTTTGAAACCCTAACCCTAGTTTAAACCCCTACTTTGAAACCCTAACCCTAGTTTAAAACCCTACTTTGAAACCATAACCCTACTTTAAACCCCTACTTTGAAACCCTAACCCTAGTTTAAACCCCTACTTTGAAACCCTAACCCTAGTTTAAAACCCTACTTTTAAACCCTAACCCTAGTTTAAACCCCTACGTTGAAACCTTAACCCTAGTTTAAACCACTACTTTGAAAACCTAACCCTAGTTTAAAACCCTACTTTAGAACCCTAACCCTAGTTTAAACCCCTACTTTGAAACCCTAACCCTAGTTTAAAACCCTACTTTGAAACCCTAACCCTAGTTTAAACCCCTACTTTGAAACCCTAACACTAGTTTAAACCATTACTTTGCAACCCTAACCCTAGTTTAAACCCCTACTTTGAAACCCTAATCCTAGTTTAAACCCCTACTTTGAATCCCTAACCCTAGTTTAGATCCCAACTTTGAAACCCTAACCCTAGTTTAAACCCCTACTTTGAAACCCTAACCCTACGTTAAACCCCTACTTTGAAACCCTAACCCTAGTTTAAACCCCTATTTTGAATCCCTAACCCTAGTTTAAACCCCTACTTTGAAACCCTAACCCTAGTTTAAAACCCTACTTTGAAACCCTAACCCTAGTTTAAACCCCTACTTTTAAACCCTAACCCTAGTTTAAACCATTACTTGGCAACCCTAAACCTAGTTAAAACCCCTACTTTGAAACCCTAACCCTAGTTTAAACCCCTACTTTGAAACCCTAACCCTAGTTTAAAACCCTACTTTTAAACCCTAACCCTAGTTTAAACCCCTACGTTGAAACCTTAACCCTAGTTTAAACCACTACTTTGAAAACCTAACCCTAGTTTAAAACCCTACTTTAGAACCCTAACCCTAGTTTAAACCCCTATTTTGAATCCCTAACCCTAGTTTAAACCCCTACTTTGAAACCCTAACCCTACTTTAAACCCATACTTTGAAACCCTAACACTAGTTTAAACCCCTACTTTGAAACCCTAACCCTAGTTTAAAACCCTACTTTGAAACCCTAACCCTACTTTAAACCCCTACTTTGAAACCCTAACCCTAGTTTAAACCCCTACTTTGAAACCCTAACCCTAGTTTAAAACCCTACTTTTAAACCCTAACCCTAGTTTAAACCCCTACGTTGAAACCTTAACCCTAGTTTAAACCACTACTTTGAAAACCTAACCCTAGTTTAAAACCCTACTTTAGAACCCTAACCCTAGTTTAAACCCCTACTTTGAAACCCTAACCCTAGTTTAAAACCCTACTTTGAAACCCTAACCCTAGTTTAAACCCCTACTTTGAAACCCTAACACTAGTTTAAACCATTACTTTGCAACCCTAACCCTACTTTAAACCCCTACTTTGAAACCCTAATCCTAGTTTAAACCCCTACTTTGAATCCCTTACCCTAGTTTAGATCCCAACTTTGAAACCCTAACCCTAGTTTAAACCCCTACTTTGAAACCCTAACCCTACGTTAAACCCCTACTTTGAAACCCTAACCCTAGTTTAAACCCCTATTTTGAATCCCTAACCCTAGTTTAAACCCCTACTTTGAAACCCTAACCCTAGTTTAAAACCCTACTTTGAAACCCTAACCCTAGTTTAAACCCCTACTTTTAAACCCTAACCCTAGTTTAAACCATTACTTGGCAACCCTAAACCTAGTTAAAACCCCTACTTTGAAACCCTAACCCTAGTTTAAACCCCTACTTTGAAACCCTAACCCTAGTTTAAAACCCTACTTTTAAACCCTAACCCTAGTTTAAACCCCTACGTTGAAACCTTAACCCTAGTTTAAACCACTACTTTGAAAACCTAACCCTAGTTTAAAACCCTACTTTAGAACCCTAACCCTAGTTTAAACCCCTATTTTGAATCCCTAACCCTAGTTTAAACCCCTACTTTGAAACCCTAACCCTACTTTAAACCCATACTTTGAAACCCTAACACTAGTTTAAACCCCTACTTTGAAACCCTAACCCTAGTTTAAAACCCTACTTTGAAACCCTAACCCTACTTTAAACCCCTACTTTGAAACCCTAACCCTAGTTTAAACCCCTACTTTGAAACCCTAACCCTAGTTTAAAACCCTACTTTTAAACCCTAACCCTAGTTTAAACCCCTACGTTGAAACCTTAACCCTAGTTTAAACCACTACTTTGAAAACCTAACCCTAGTTTAAAACCCTACTTTAGAACCCTAACCCTAGTTTAAACCCCTACTTTGAAACCCTAACCCTAGTTTAAAACCCTACTTTGAAACCCTAACCCTAGTTTAAACCCCTACTTTGAAACCCTAACCCTAGTTTAAACCATTACTTTGCAACCCTAACCCTAGTTTAAACCCCTACTTTGAAACCCTAATCCTAGTTTAAACCCCTACTTTGAATCCCTAACCCTAGTTTAGATCCCAACTTTGAAACCCTAACCCTAGTTTAAACCCCTACTTTGAAACCCTAACCCTACGTTAAACCCCTACTTTGAAACGCTAACCCTAGTTTAAACCCCTATTTTGAATCCCTAACCCTAGTTTAAACCCCTACTTTGAAACCCTAACCCTAGTTTAAAACCCTACTTTGAAACCCTAACCCTAGTTTAAACCCCTACTTTTAAACCCTAACCCTAGTTTAAACCATTACTTGGCAACCCTAAACCTAGTTAAAACCCCTACTTTGAAACCCTAACCCTAGTTTTAACCCCTACTTTGAATCCCTAACCCTAGTTTAGATCCCTACTTTGAAACCCTAACCCTAGTTTAAAACCCTACTTTGAAACCCTAACCCTAGTTTGAAAACCTAACCCTAGTTTAAACCCCTACTTTGAAACCTTAACCCTAGTTTAAAACCCTACTTTGAATCCCTAACCCTAGTTTAAACCCCTACTTTGAAACCCTAACCCTAGTTTAAACCCCTACTTTGAAACACTTACCCTAGTTTAAAACCCTACTTTGAAACCCTAACCCTAGTTTAAAACCCTACTTTGAAACCCTAACCCTAGTTTAAACCCCTACTTTGAAACACTTACCCTAGTTTAAAACCCTACTTTGAAACCCTAACCCTAGTTTGAAACCCTAACCCTCGTTTACACACTTACTTTGAAACCCTTACCCTAGTTTAAACCCCTACTTTGAAACCCTAACCCTAGTTTAAACCCCTACTTTGAAACCCTAACCCTAGTTTAAATCCCTACTTTGAAACCCTAACCCTAGTTTAAAACCCTACCTTGAAACCCTAACCCTAGTTTGAAAACCTAACCCTATTTTAAACCCCTACTTTGAAAACCCTAACCCTAGTTTAAACCCCTACTTTGAAACCCTAACCCTAGTTTAAACCCCTACTTTGAAACCCTAACCCTAGTTTAAGCCCCTACTTTGAAACCTTAACCATAGTTTAAAACCCTACTTTGAAACCCTAACTCGAGTTTAAACCCCTACTTAAGAACCCTAACCCTAGGTTAAAACCCTACTTTGAAACCCTAACCCTAGTTTAAACCCCTACTTTAAAACCCTAATCCTAGTTTAAAACCCTACTTTAAAACCCTAACCCTAGTTTAAACCCCTACTTTGAAACCCTAACCATAGTTTAAAACCCTACTTTGAAACCCTAACCCTAGTTTGAAACCCTTACCCTAGTTTAAACACCTAGTTTGAAACCCTAACCCTAGTTTAAACACCTACTTTGAAACATTAACCCTAGTTTAAACCCCTACTTTGAAACCCTAACCCTACTTTAAACCCATACTTTGAAACCCTAACCCTAGTTTAAACCCCTACTTTGAAACCCTAACCCTAGTTTAAAACCCTACTTTGAAACCCTAACCCTACTTTAAACCCCTACTTTGAAACCCTAACCCTAGTTTAAACCCCTACTTTTAAACCCTAACCCTAGTTTAAACCCCTACTTTGAAACCCTAACCCTAGTTTAAACCCCTACGTTGAAACCTTAACCCTAGTTTAAACCACTACTTTGAAAACCTAACCCTAGTTTAAAACCCTACTTTAGAACCCTAACCCTAGTTTAAACCCCTACTTTGAAACCCTAACCCTAGTTTAAAACCCTACTTTGAAACCCTAACCCTAGTTTAAACCCCTACTTTGAAACCCTAACCCTAGTTTAAACCATTACTTTGCGACCCTAACCCTAGTTTAAACCCCTACTTTGAAACCCTAATCCTAGTTTAAACCCCTACTTTGAATCCCTAACCCTAGTTTAGATCCCAACTTTGAAACCCTAACCCTAGTTTAAACCCCTACTTTGAAACCCTAACCCTACGTTAAACCCCTACTTTGAAACCCTAACCCTAGTTTAAACCCCTATTTTGAATCCCTAACCCTAGTTTAAACCCCTACTTTGAAACCCTAACCCTAGTTTAAAACCCTACTTTGAAACCCTAACCCTAGTTTAAACCCCTACTTTTAAACCCTAACCCTAGTTTAAACCATTACTTGGCAACCCTAAACCTAGTTAAAACCCCTACTTTGAAACCCTAACTCTAGTTTTAACCCCTACTTTGAATCCCTAACCCTAGTTTAGATCCCTACTTTGAAACCCTCACCCTAGTTTAAAACCCTACTTTGAAACCCTAACCCTAGTTTGAAAACTTAACCCTAGTTTAAACCCCTACTTTGAAACCTTAACCCTAGTTTAAAACCCTACTTTGAATCCCTAACCCTAGTTTAAACCCCTACTTTGAAACCCTAACCCTAGTTTAAACCCCTACTTTGAAACACTTACCCTAGTTTAAAACCCTACTTTGAAACCCTAACCCTAGTTTAAAACCCTACTTTGAAACCCTAACCCTAGTTTAAACCCCTACTTTGAAACACTTACCCTAGTTTAAAACCCTACTTTGAAACCCTAACCCTAGTTTGAAACCCTAACCCTCGTTTACACACTTACTTTGAAACCCTTACCCTAGTTTGAAACCCTACTTTGAAACCCTAACCCTAGTTTGAAACCCTACTTTGAAACCCTAACCCTAGTTTAAACCCCCACTTTGAAACCCTAACCCTAGTTTGAAACCCTTTTTGGAACCCTAACCCTAGTTTAAACCTCTACTTTTAAACCCTAACCCTAGTTTAAACCCCTACTTTGAAACCCTAACCCTAGTTTAAACCCCCACTTTGAAACCCTAACCCTAGTTTAAACCCCCACTTTGAAACCCTAACCCTAGTTTAAACCCCCACTTTGAAACCCTAACCCTAGTTTAAACCCCCACTTTGAAACCCTAACCCTAGTTTAAACCCCCACTTTGAAACCCTAACCCTAGTTTAAACCCCCACTTTGAAACCCTAACCCTAGTTTAAACCCCCACTTTGAAACCCTAACCCTAGTTTAAACCCCTACTTTGAAACCCTAACCCTAGTTTAAACCCCTACTTTGAAACCCTAACTCTAGTTTAAACCCCTACTTTGAAACCCTAACCCTAGTTTAAAACCCTACTTTGAAACCCTAACCCTAGTTTAAAACCCTAACCCTAGTTTAAACCCCTACTTTGAAACCCTAACCTTAGTTTGAAACCCTAACCCTAATTTAAACACCTACTTTGAAACCCTAACCCTAGTTTACACCATTACTTTGCAACCCTAACCCTAGTTTGAAACCCTACTTTGAAACCCTAACCCTAGTTTAAACCCCCACTTTGAAACCCTAACCCTAGTTTAAACCCCCACTTTGAAACCCTAACCCTAGTTTAAACCCCCACTTTGAAACCCTAACCCTAGTTTAAACCCCCACTTTGAAACCGTAACCCTAGTTTAAACCCCCACTTTGAAACCCTAACCCTAGTTTAAACCCCCACTTTGAAACCCTAACCCTAGTTTAAACCCCCACTTTGAAACCCTAACCCTAGTTTAAACCCCTACTTTGAAACCCTAACCCTAGTTTAAACCCCTACTTTGAAACCCTAACTCTAGTTTAAACCCCTACTTTGAAACCCTAACCCTAGTTTAAAACCCTACTTTGAAACCCTAACCCTAGTTTAAAACCCTAACCCTAGTTTAAACCCCTACTTTGAAACCCTAACCTTAGTTTGAAACCCTAACCCTAATTTAAACACCTACTTTGAAACCCTAACCCTAGTTTAAAACCCTATTAACGTGATGTAGTTTAAGATGTGGGAAAACTTGCAAAATCTCACTTATTTAGCATTATACAGCAGACTAAAAATAATTGCCGTGCAACACTTATCTCAGACGAGATGAAATGGGACGAGACCGTCGTCGATAACCTTCTAAAATAGTCTCATTCAAGCGTCTCTAATTGGCCACAGCACAGACAAGCAGAAAACGACCAATCAGGGAAAAGAGACAAGACAACATGAACTCCAACTATCAGCAAGAGGGGTCCGTCGTCTAGAACCTTCCAAAATCAAGCGAATGTCATTGGCCACAGCACAGACAGGGAAAAAAGCGGACCAATCAGGGTTAGGATTAGAAAAAAACGCGCGAGAGAAGACAACGCGAAGTCCCAACTATCACAAGATGGGTTGCAGCCCGATGGTGAGGTTGGAGCGCGCTGCATCCGAGGAGGAGTCCAGTTTAAGGGGGCAACTGCGCTGCGTGCAGCTGCAAGGTTCAATAATGCGGATTGTGTCATACAACACTCGCGGGTTGCGAGTAGGACATACTGCTACATACAGGACATACTGCTACATACAGGACAGGCTGTCTGGTGGTGGATGCACTGCTTGTATGTGTTTTTTGCACAACAAAAAAAATAAATAAATAAATAAAAAAAGATACAAATTGTAATTCAAACATCCACTTTTTTAACCACTAAAAAGAACCAACCATTGTCTAATTCATATCTTTGTTTTCAGTGTTAAGGGAGTGACACATATTTTAATTACTATGCATTTAAAAAAATCTGATTAATCTGTTATTTTAATTTCAGCAATTATCACCTGTCTAAATTATTCAACACAAACAAATCTTTACAAGCGATGAAATATTTCTACAAAAAATCCAGTATTATATATTTTATTATTGGCTACATTGTACATGTCACTGATTTTTTTTTTTTTAAGTATATTGAACATAAAACAATCTAGTTAAATGAACCTTCCAATTTGAATTTGTTGATTTACACCATTAACCAAATTTTATTAACATCTTACAAATTCCTTTTAAATGTCTATGTGTGCCCTGAGGAAACTGTGGAGACAACATGCGCACAGTCACTGTTTGTGCATCTTGAAGAACTCATCAATATCACAAAAGAAAACATTTACTTTAGCAAAGGAAATGGACAAGTTTTAGTATTAAATAATAAACCATAATCAGCAAAAAACACAGTAATAGTCACGCTACAAATTTGGAAAATAATCAAATAAAAACATTTTGTGACTGAAAAGTCCTGGCTGTACCTAATCAATTGGCCAAGATGGCCGCCGCCCTGGGCGAGCGGAGTGGCGAGAATCCTGGTCATACCTAATCAATTAGCCAAGATGGCCGCCGCCCTGGGTGGGCGGAGTGGCGAGAATCCAGGGTGTACCTAATTAATTGACCAGAATCCTGGGTGTACCTAATCAATTGGCCAAGATAGTAGTAGTAGTAATAGTATTTGCAATAGTAGTAGTCGTATATAGGCCAAGCCTTGAGTACACCAAGAAAAAAAGGGGCTGAGTTGAGCTCAACAGTGAGAGATGATTGGCTGAGGCAGTTGCTATGCAAAAGTGACAGACCATTCACGCACACACATTTGATTTTAACTTGTTGCGAGACGTCACGCACCCACATTCCATTGATTTTGTATAGGATTACGCTCACCTCAAACAAAAGCCTCTCACGACTTAACGGTTGAAGATGCAGATTCCAGAAATGGCTCGTTAGAACGGCAAGGGTTTGGGGAACGCGAGCATGTTCTCAGTTTTTTTAATCGGATGAAAAATGACCAAATGAGAGCAGGTTAAAAACTTATGATTGATCGAAAACGAAAAGGGAAAAACGGAGAAAATAACATTGAAAAGAGATCGAAATAGTCCGACTTCTCCTCGCTTAAAGTGAAAATAAAGGTACTAAATGACACCTTAGCCAAATAAAACTTAGTTTTTCAGAAAGCAGAGGCTTGTGGCTACAAAATGTGCCAATTTGATGTCTAGTGAGCAAAGATTGTGGCCATGTTGACGAGTTGAAGTGAAACTTTTGGAAATATATTTTTTGGTTCCCGTCACTGAAGCCTTAATTAGTCAAACTCTAAATAGGCGACTTTCACCCCTTTGCTCACTGTCTTTGAACCCGCACAGGGGGGAGAGCTTTCATTCCTTAATTTTTTTTTTGACACTGAGCTAAAGATGACAAAAATTCCAACAAAATGAGCTAAAATTCATATCGGAGCTAAAATTCATATCGGTCGGTCAACGTATGCGCGTGTCTTGGAAAAAGGTGTTTGATTGGAGTTGATCTCTTTCGGTTTCCCATTCATTCGTATGGGACTTTATTTGGGAGTTTTTTGGGAATAGCGTCGCCATGGTAACTGGGAATTCCCTTGCGGAAAAATCGGTGGAAGATTAAAAAATATAATAAAAAGAAGAAGAAGAATAATACTAGAAAAATTTCCGCGGAAATTTTGAATGGGCCTGCTGACTCTTGCAAGGTGGAAAGATGCATGCTCTGAACTGTTTGCCAAATGTTGGTGTACTTTACCTATCAATTTGTGTCAGCAGGAATAGAGTTCAGGACAATTTGTAATAACTGCAGTTATTACATGTGTAATGGCTTCCCTTATGTCTTGATTGACATTTTAGTCATATCAAAAGGGAATCAGTTTAATTTCTTGCTTATAGTGTAAGTGATTAAAATATAAAATGCAATATACTGTATCATGGAGCAAATACAGTATGAATGCAGTGTTTAAATTTGACATTGCATATTAAAAGGCATGTTGGTGCTGATCAATATTGCAGGAATATTACTCCAAAGTACATGTAAAACGGCTCTTAAAAGAGCCGTTTTGGGTCTTTGTTACACAGCATCTTCATCTTTTCCTGAGCACACAAAGGAACAAGTTGTTAGAAAATAGGCAGCAAAACTGAACAGTTAAAACTTAATCTAAATACTCATCCAATACACATGTGACGGTTTTTCAGTGAGGAATCCTGTAGAATAAATCATTTTGGTCTACGTTTGCGGGATCCCTTTTTTCATCTTTTCTCTCCACCAGTTGTACCGGACATAACAACCTTGATATCCTTGGCCATGTCAAGTAGCGCCCCTTGCTGCGCTCCATCCACCTGTATTGCATGTGAAAATGAAAAATGAGTGTTCAATGTTTGCCTAGATCAATTCAGTAATCAATCATCACTTACCATCGCAGTTCATCCCTTACCATCGCAGTTCCTCACTGACACCAACACTTTTCATTGTGTTATAGTCACAATCACAATAAGGACAAACAAAACATTCAAGTCCAAATGCACGATGTCCTGCTAATAGAAAAGCACACTGATTAAAAGTACCTTCATACAACACTGCTCAAAATAAGGGAGCGCTTAAATGACATATCCCATGTCTTAAATTCAATTTAAAGCTCAATACGTTTAGAACTAACTAAATGATAAATATGTCTACAAAAAAAATGATTGGCCGCTCTGATTTTGAGTGTAGTTCTGTTATGACACCAATTTTGAACGAGCAAAGGATTTAACTTTTCAGCCTTTACAATTTAAAGTACAGTATCCCCCTCTTTTGAGCAGTGGTATGAAAGGCTCAATAACATTTGCAAAGGCGCACTTGTGAAAATGGTGCCCTTGCGATCGACAATGAGCTGACACAAGAAGTTAACACACAGTAGACCGGACTGTGGTAACTGTAATAAGTGTGCAGAACGCCTGATTGAACACAACAATCTGGGCGAGATATGTAAATGTGATCAATCAGTGTCTGCTTTCCAGTTGTGGCCTGGGTGATCAGCTGTGAAAAGCCTCTGGACTGAAACAAGTCCAGAATGGATTTCTTTCCCTTTGAAAGCAAATCCTCATTAAAGTCTCCGCAAACAACAATAGGCTGGCAGTCCATCACGGCCAAGGCATCCAAGAGACTTCCAAGGTTTGGAAGAAAGGTGCCAAGACTCAGGTTGGGTGGCCTGTAGACCGTAGCTATCAAAGCCTGGACGGGAGCGTCAACCCTGATGACAGCAAATTCCAGGTCAACCACATTCTGAATAAACCGACGGGGCTCCGCTCGAAGACAATCGCGATAATAGACTGCGACTCCGCCACCCTCTTTTTGGGCCATGTCCAGTCTATTTGAATACGAAACTTGTCTGTTGCGCACAAAAGTGCTGCATCCCTCCTGCAAGGGAGGGGGGAAGAAGGATCCAGACAAATGAGTTTCAGTGAGGCAAAGGACATCTGCCAGCCTCAACTCATGATGAGACTTTAAGTCGTCAATATGAGATGGAAGGCCCTCGGTGTTGTGATGAACAATGGTCAAGGTGGGAAAAGCAGTTTGCGGCATTTTGAAAAAGTACAACAATGGTCTTGTACTTTGGAAAGAAGCGCGCGTCATACTGTCCATTGCCGCCGTGATGTTGGGATTGGCATAGATTTTGGATTCGTCAAAGTCTATGACCCTCAATCCCTGAAGTGACGTCGTGCGGCTTAGGGCAACATAGGCCATTCCAGGTTCAAACACACGCTTAAGAGACACCACTGCAGAGGTCATCGTCATGCCTTGCACTTTGTGAGCCGTGCATCCAAAGGCAAGCTTCATGGGGAATTGCCGCCTGACCACGCCTTTCATGCCCAGGTTTTCTTCCGACCTTTCGATATAGACCAAGTCATCCGTCAGCCCCAGAATTTTATCACGCAATTTCTGGCCCACTTCGGGATTGTCTAGCCTCAGTCCGAGCAAGGTCACTTTCTCCGCCGACCCCTTTGGGGCGCTTTGAACAATGTTGCCTATTGTGCCAAAGGTCCCGTTCACCAATCCGTCCTCGACATCCAAATTCCGAAGAAGCATAACCCGTGCTCCTATACCAGCTTGAAGGGCATCCGGTAGATCCCTTCTCGACCCCATGATCACTTTGGTCACAGTGACCATCGCCCCCGACCGTGGGCTCTTCCTGTAGTCCTCTGCGGGAATATTGACCACAGTCAATTTGAGAGCAGCCACAGTTGCTGCATTGTGCCCATCAACCTCTTTATTGGTGGCAAAGATATGCAGAGTATCCGCAGGGAGGTCTCGCGCATCCGTGACAGCCGTGGTGAGTAACGCCCTGTCACCATCGCCGAGCGGATCAGCCTTCCCCTTCTCCCTGATCCTGTTCAAAAGCTCGGCAAAAGCGACGTCGTCTTTTTGCCGCATGATTTGTGTAAGCTTGACCATCTGAAAATCTGTCCAGAGGTCAAGAAGATCGTTGTCAGAAACGCAGAGGGGCTTGGACCTTCCGAGGGGTGGCAGTTGGTAGAAGTCCCCAACTGCAAGAACGGAGATGCCCCCAAATGGTCTCTGGTTGCCCTTGATTTGCTGAAATCTCCAGTGGACATAGGCAAAGAGTTTCTTGGAGACCATGGAGATCTCGTCGATGATCAAAATTTCCACGTTGCAAAGGGTTGCTCACAATGCGTCCAACGTATTCCCCAGCGCTTGGTAAGGAGGCTTTAGAGTCCTGGGGAGTTTCAAGAGGGAATGAAGAGTTTTCCCTGAGATGTTGTAAGCCGCCGTGCCAGTAAACGACGTCAGCAGCACAGCAGGCTTGGCCATATCCGCTTCGTCGCGGAACCTGGGAAGCTGTCGGAGAATCTTACTGGCCTCCTGGTAAATGCACTTGATGACATGCGATTTACCACAGCCAGCTCCTCCGGAGATGAAATAAAAGAAGGGCTCGAGGAGACGATCCGAAACGCGTTTCAAACACCACTCGCGCACAGCGTAAAAGACGGACGCTTGCGTTTCATTGAGACTGCGGTACATGTTCCTCACAAACTCGGCGCTCAACTTTGGCGCCTCAAACGCCGGCAAGACCGCGCCGCTACCAGGAGCGTCCTGGTAGGCCGGAACCTCATCTTGCGGGTCTTCCTGTAACGGATTAGATTCGCGTTCGGCAACACACTCCAAACGCTCTGCTTCTACCTCCGGCGCAAAAGTGCTCCACGCGTTGAGAACCGCACGAAGCTCTTTCAATTTTTCAAAGGCATTGTCCACGGTCTTTCCCCGTCCTTCGTACCGCCCCCGATTGCGGTCCACGATAGCCCGCACCCGACCGAACTTTGAATCCCCGGCACCGTAGAACTCCTCGTACTTTTTGAGGTTTTCAGACCTGAGCTCGGCGTCGTCTCTGTGGGGGAGGTACAATTTAAGCTGGGTCCTGTAATACTTCTCAGCATACTTTTTGATCGAGAAGCGAGTGAATCTGATGACGGCATCTTTTCCAATCCGCTTCTGGATGAATCCCTTGCCGTGTGAGAGGGGAATGACATTCTTGCCCTCAGTCTGCTGACCGTAGACGACTCGGTATTCGGATGCGAATTCGGCGAGACACATACGCTCAAACATTGCCGTTCTAGGTCTTGCCACATATTTGTCTGGCAGACCAGACATCCACACGTTGTCTGCGTCCGGATGCATGGTCTTCAGTCTACTCATGGGTAGACTCAATTTCACGCCATCCTCAGCAGTCTGGATGAAAACTACGCTGCGCGAGCACTTCTTCTGAGGGAGACTGCATGTCCGCGCCACCGCTTCTTGAGCGCTCACCTCTCTGTGCTTGGAATACGCCGCCATTATTTTCCTCATCTCGTCCTTTTTGTCGACAAGAGGCTTTGTCTTCAAGTCTTTGACGACAGACGTGAGGAACTCGGACATCTCGTGCTCCGGTTTGGAAATGTACGACATCATGTACATGAGACACGCGACGTCATCGAGCACGTACTGAATATCCATGTTGGCGTTCCATGCCCGCAGCAGATGTGGGTTGTAAGCATTGATCCAGCTTTCCGTTGGAGCACGCTTCAACATGACAACCATTCCGGAGGTCAGATTAGTGACGCTGTCCTTGTAGCTGTCCATTGTCAAATTGGCCTTTTTGAGAAGCTCCGGCAAGTCCTGCGGGACATCCGCGTCCATGAGGATCTCTCTGATGCGTTTGAGCTCTTCTTTAGCCTCCCTTTGTTTTTCGGTGAGGCGCGCCGATTTGGCCGCCTGCTTCCTATGCTGGCCTTCCACACTCTTGTCCGTTGGGACGTCTTCAGTCTCCGTCTGGAATGGCAACGTGATGGTGGTTTGGTCCATCGGCAGTTTGGGGTACCCAAATCTGCAAGAAACGTTTCCTTTCCGACAAGACTTTGTGTGGTTTTTGCTGTGTGCCTGAACGCTGGTGACAATGTCGTGCAGTTCAGGGTCCTCAATCGGGTCTGGTATTTTGCAAGTGATGTACTTGTCGATGAAGTCAATGGCTTCTTGACAACATCTGGGGTCGGGTTCTTCGATGACTGGCGCACCCTTAATCCAGAGCAGCATGTGAGCGTGCGGACTTCCCCTGGCTTGAAATTCCACACGATAGAAGTGGTCTTCTACCGGACCGAGGGGCTGTGCGGGAGACAGGATGAATGCCATAAGAGCATCCATCCTTTTCTCAAAAAGGCGCATCACTGTGACCGGATTGCTGCGAAGAACATCGCATTTGGCATTCCAGTCGAGATGGGAAAAGTCCCCTTGTTCGCCTTGCTGCGCTTTGACTATTTCGATTACTTCGGGCCATCTCATTTCCGCAGCAGAAAAGGTAAGGAAGAATGTGGGCTTGCCCAACTGCCTGGTCATTGCATGGAGGTCCCTAAGGGCACCCTCCCAAAAAGCCGGCGTGCCTCTCAAGGGCTGCATGAAGCGCATCGCATGCTCTCTTTGGATGAGCTTCTCCAGTTCGTCTTTGTCCTGAAGCATCCGGTTTGAAATCTTCTTCCCATCCCAAGTGAGGGCTGTCCCCTTGCGGGCCTGAATGGACATGCTGTTGGTGGCCAGATGCGTTTCTGTCACAAACTGCGCAAAGAAAAGGTAACTTTGATCTTTGGCAAATCGAGTGTCAACGGAGAATAACCTTGCATTGAAATACAAACTGGGTGACAGCTTAATTTCTCTCGCCTCATCGAGTGAATTCTGTCCTGTTGGGAACTGAACGGGAAAGGCCATGGCTTTGAGGTTTGGCACGGCAAAAAATCCCACCGGCTTGTTTCCTTGGGCAGGAGCGATGCTAAATATGCCGTCCCCATATGACAGCTTTTCCTGCGCGATGTCAGGAGGCTGCATACAGGTGTCGAGTGTCAAGCCCGGCCTGAGCTCCTCTTTGCTCTCTTGGGGAGTCTGTTGCTCTTTGTTTGCGGGGGTGTCGCTGCTCTCTGGCTGTGCATCGGCCTCAGGGATGTCCTCTTCTCCTACCCCCTCGTCTTCCTCTTCCTGGAGACTTTCAAACTGAGCGCTTTCATCTATCGATACAGTTTTGTATTCTGCATGAATGCGTTTCAGTGTCCTCAGCGCTGCCAAGACATTTGTCATGTTGACAGTGTAAAAATGCTGGTAACCTTTGTACACAATGCGGCGCTTCAGCTTCACCTGGAGAAGCTGGGCCTCACTGCGCGGCCTTGGGAGGGAGTTCACTACGGCTTCCATCTCTGATGGAACGCACACCACAGAACCGTGTACGGCCCTTTGCCGTCCTTTGGGCAACGCAACAATCTTTGCAAAAGGGATGATTTTTGCAATTAGCTGTCGTTCAAGTACATTTAATTCCGACAGCTCTTCGGGAATGGGCGCCAGTGCCAAGTTATTTGCCACCGCCTGGGGTGGCATGCCACCTCTGAACAGATGGTTGTCACAGGTATGACAAATCCACTCCTGCACCCGTTCTTGAGGAACGGTACATGGGGCGGGGCAACTACAAGTGTGAACAAACTGGCCTGTCAAGCACGCAAGCGCCACATCAACATTTTTGGTGTATCTGGCTCGTTTGCAATGCTTTACTTGATTGGGGAAAAGCGCACGGTGGCACACTGTGCAGATATACGTCGGCCCATGCCGAACCCTTTCCCGGAAAGAAGCGATGGTGGCTTCCATTTCCGGATCTACGAGTGCCTGCTTCATTTCCGCAGAGACGTCTACTACACCGTTTGCCTGATCCTGCTCAATTTCCTGACACTGGGGAATGACGCGACTATATTTATTTTTGATTTTCACAGCACAATTTAACTTGTGGCGAATACGTTGCAGCGCGTTTGAATCACGCCTGTCCTTTCTTTTTTGTAAACAGCGCCTAATATGAGAAGGCCTGAAAGCCGAATCTTTTTAGTACCTCTCTCGCATGTAATTTTTCTGTTTACTTTGAAATGAAATGTCTCTCCTGTACCTCTCTCGCATGTAATTTTTCTGATGACTCTGAAAAGATATATCCTTTCTGTACCTCTCTTGCATGTACTTTTTGTGTTTACTTTGAAAAGAAATATCCTTTCTGTACCTCTCTTGCATATAATTTTTGTGTTTACTTTGAAAAGAAATATCCTTTCTGTACCTCTCTCGCAAGTAATGTTTCCGTTTACTTTGAAAAGAAAGGTCATTTCTGTATTTCTCTCCTACGTACCTTTTCATCAATATCTTCTGCTTTTGCTGAAAAGCAAGATTGTGTTGGTATTTGCCAATCAGATATTGCTGCCGTTTTGCCTTAAAAGCAGAATCACTGTTATATCTATTCTTTTGATAGAGCTTCTTTTTTTCCTTAAAGCAAGGATCACTGTGATATTTAGAATTAGATGATAGTTGTCGTTGGCACTTACGAATGTGTTGACGTTCCCTATACAAATGTTTTGCACGCTGACTTTTACTACATTTGGAAATATCTATATTAACATGCAGCAGTTTGAGTCCTTGCTGAGGTTCCGGAATATTTTGACTCTCATTAATTTGACTTGCTTGGCTATTTGGTTCAACATGTACCGCACTATGTAGCTCTTGATTTGGTACAATACCGATTACAATTTGTATCTCTTTAGTTGGGGAATCACCTAATTCAATTAGTAGCTCTTCATTTGCCTTTGATATGGTTGTAGTAGAATCCCGATGCGTGTTAATGGAACTGCCATCAATATGAAAAGAGACTGGCACAAACTCATAGGTTGCAAACCGGCTATGTCTTTCAAAAAGCTGACGCAAATGCTCAACCAAGCCACACAAGTGAGAAAAAGTCAACATAATTGCAGTTCCGTTTGGGTGTGGCAAGCCCACTTCAGATCTGGAATGTGAATCAAATAACCCAAAGTATCCTGATGTGTTACGGAATACTGCAAAACACTCTGGATTCACAATCAAGAAAGCAAGAGTGACATTTTGTGACAAGCACTCAAGCTGAGCTCCAAGAGACAATCCCAAGTCTCTTTGGGAATGACCGTCATCTATGACATAACCAACGCTGAGCTCATGCATCTGTACATTATAGACATTGGTGTCCGTCATGACTTGTTTTGGCATCTCCTCGACAGTCAAGTGATCATTCCCAAAGTTATGGTCCAAAATCAATTGCTGTTTAGCACCCACGTAAAGAGAGTCCCCGTGTTCAAGCACTCTGTCAAGTTCAAGCGAATTAAACTGCAACCCCTCAGCATGGAAGGCCAAGAAAGTGAGAGCCATACAAGTACGCTGGTGGTTGCGAGAAAAACTTGAGTACCTTTCATCCATCTGTGAATGTGTGGCCCTCACGGATAGCGTGCGTTGAGGAAGTCCCACAGCAGGATCCTGAAATGATTGAAACCATTTTAATTATCTTAAATTCTAACTAATATAATTTTAAACATTTCATATGTTAATGGTTAATGTTGTGAGTATAAAAAAAATTACCTCAGTCCCAGGACGACGGGGCGATGATGGTCTGGAAGGAACCTCCGCAGGGGCTGGCCTTTCCTCTGGCTGAAACGACAAGCAAACAATAATTCTTTAACACACAGCACTTGTGTGAAGAGTCACTAATTTCTGTTTGTGATTTTAAGTAAGACTTCTCAGGGCTGATAAGAATGCAATGCAAACCTGGTGCTCTCTCCGTGTGCTCTTATGGGCTGGCCGCTGTCGTCTGTGCCCTGCGGTGGATGTCTATCAAGAAAGAGCAAAAAAAAAAAAAGAAAAGAGAAATATATATATATATATTTTTGCTTTTACTGCGAAGCATTGTTACTACAAGAATGGACAATTAACTATACTTTTTTTTTTGTCATGAAGATAGATATGTAAACATAACGGGCAAACAAAATAGGAAAACTGAAATACCTTCTTGTCCTTTGGAACAACTGGGCAGTCCTCAGGGCTGGAAAGATGAGCTGGAGACAGCTTGTCCATCGCCTCCAACATGGGTGGGCTGAACCAGAGAGGGTTCAATGGGATGTTGCACTGTAAAAAACACAACAAAATAGAAATAGAGAAATAGAATTTTAACATGTGCCATGGTAAAAGGCTGAATGAATCCATGATCACCATCACAAACCTGGAGAGTGCCCATCCACCCAGTGGGCCCACAGGTGACCTCAGAGTCCACAACCGAGCTGCTCTGAAATGACTAGTGACATTATTGCAACACACACATTCATAAAATTTAAGGTTTTCAAAAACATGTTAGGAGGTTTTCAAAAACATGTTAGGCTTGCGTTTACCTCCATGGCCTTCCCGACGAGTGTCCAGTCAAAAGGGTTGGAAGGCTGAGGCGCAGTGACCTCACCCTTAACAACCACTTTTGGTCTGAACACTCGAGCTGGTGGCGAACGCTGAGGAGCAGCCGGTGCAGGTGGTGCAGTCCTCTCACTCCGCAGGTTGACGGCAGCCCACAGCAACCGCGCAAGCACCGGCATCCCATCGCTGTCACTGAGGTGTACCTTCCAGACATGATCAGAAAAAATATTATACATCTACAAACATACTTTTGATAGGAGGAGCACTAATAAAATGTTTGTTTGTTTTTTGCAGCAACTAATGTACTTACCCCGTCTCTACACCACAAGTGAAGATGTGACAGCGGGAAGTGGCCAGCAACAGATAGGTAGCGAATACCTACAGTAACAAAGGAAAAAACATTATTAGCTCAAGAGTCCTCCCCCCCGCTGAGACACCAATGAAATCAGATCAGGAGGTGACTTAAAGAAAAGTAGAACTTTGTGTGTGAAAACTATTTTCAACATGGAACGTACCCATAAGTGCTGCCACCCGGTTGTACTCCTGGCGAAGAAGGTCCTGCTGGTCCAGCTCGACGTTCAGACGAGGGGGGAAGTCCAGCACAACGACCTGCACAAAGTTTAAAACTGTAAAATATACATCTGGAGCAAGATGAACTTTCATTCATATTCCATCCTTCAATATTCATTAACTGTTTAACTACGGGAAAAGGCTGAAATGTATTTTAAACAGAACATATTTGACATATGCAAGTACATACTTGAAATTTAAATGTATGATCTATATGAAGGAAATGTGTGAACTTACGTTGGGCCAGCGGCTGCAGACGGTGTGCAAGAACTGGCCAAAGTCAGCCGCTGCCTCAGCGATGGGGCGGCCCAAGTTGTTGCTGGGAGCCAAAATGCAGACCACCTCGGGTGACCGAGGCAGAACAGCATTCAGCACCTCAGCACGCAACTCGGAGGCCCTGGCACCCGGGGTGGACATCACGGCAAACGAGAAACGTCCCTCCGGCATCTTCACAACCCCATCGGCAATGGCTCGCAGGTGGGAGTCACCAACAACCAGGACAAACTATTACAAAAGAAAAAAAAAAAGTAGTAATTGAAAAAAGGAAAGAGGTAATTTAAAAAAATAGACACAAATGAAGGTTGTTAATTTGTTATAAAGGCAGAGTTGATTATAAAACATACCGTGTTGTCCTGGTTCAGTGCTGGAATGACCAGTTTGTGCCTCCGCCCAGTCACAGCTGAAACTGGCCATTCCCGAACTCTGTGGCGCCAGCCAGTGCCTCTGCCTAAAATGATGCACACACAGAATACCATGTCAAGTCTCAACTTCAATTGCTGACAATGCACAGTACAAGTACATGTTCCACTTTGAGTGTATATGAACCTGCAAAATATTGGAATTGTTTAAAATAATCGATTGTAAAACTGCTGCAAAAGCAATTAAAATTATGACTGACCTGGTACCAGAGCCTTGGCACAAACAAGGGACACCTAAAACATAAAGCATAGACATTACACAATTGTAGGCATGTGCAGTCACCACAATGCAGAGTAAATAGCAAACATAGGTTAAACTAGTTTCAATTTAAATTGACCAGGTATTTTGTACATACAAGTGATGTTAATTCAGGCCAGGTTTATTAATGAAATTCTTAATCACAAAAGAGATTCAAGGACTTAACTGATACTTTTGTTTGTGTCTGAAATGCAGTCACAATTGCTCAATTTTGCTAGAATTTTCTGATCAAATACATGAGCAGAAAGGCAGCAGATTGTACCAGATTAGATTATAGTATAAAGGAAGTATATAGAAATATGTTTTTGACAAAACAATGACATACACTGTTTAGATAGACATGAAGTCTAAAACAAAACATTAGTTATTAAATATAACCGTCTTAGTTATTATTTACATCTGGTCTATGTAACTTAAAAGAAACCATGTGAAATATCTGTGTCCGGGCTAGGCACCTCACAAATTTGTGATCAATGTTAGTGAGTTTATTTTTGACATTAGTAAAAATTTTGAAATCTTGTAGAAAACAGACTTCATCACAATTAAATTCAGAATTAGTTTGACATGAATAAAGCAATGCACAAATATCGCTCAGTCATACACTCTATATTTGTCAAACTATGCCCTGGTGAAGACAATCTTGTGTTGAAACATGTTGGTAGTCCATTTTAAATAAAGGATTTTTTTTACATTACTAATGAGTGTCTTGAATACACAGACTGCTTTTAACTCTTTGACCGCCATAAACGTTATAAAACGTTTAGCATAAACCTAGGGATGGGCGCCGAGGACGTTAAAAGACGTCCCCTATGTTTTTTTGGTTTTTTTTGAAACGGGTGGAGGGAAGCCTTGGGCAGCTGTGCTGAAAATATCAAGCAGATCAAGTAAGTTTAATGACTCGTTTTGGCCTCTAGATGGCAGCGATGACTCTCCTTGCACTTTGGGTGTGCCGCCCACCGTGGGCGTCGGTATAAAAGGTGAGGCGGAGCTAGAGTGGAGTGGAGAGGATAATGGAGAAAGCAAAAAGCATGGAGGAAGAGAAAGCAAAAATGACGACCGGTGGAAAGCAGCTCATGCTTGATCGGTATTTTCAAAAAGAAACCAGTGCTAAATTGAATGTTGGTGGCGATGATGATGATGGCGACAACGAGGTTGATGCCGAAGTTGCGGCTTTGACGCGACGTCTTCGGCCACGTCTTAAAGCGACGCCGGTTAGCGATGCTAACGCCGGAAAACGTGGTGCACGTCCAAGTACTTCTGCAAACGCGGACGTTGATTCGGACGACGAAGAGTACCCCGAGTCGGATGGCTATTCTTCGGAGGAGTGGGTACAGTCGGATCTTCGAGAAAGTGATTCGGACAGCATTTCATCCGCAGAAGACTGTGAAGGTAAGCGCAAACTTGCTATGAGATACTTTTCCTGCACGCTGCTAGCACCTCGTGTAACGTGAATGTATAATTCATAGATCGTGCTCACAGCGACAACCTACAGTTTCCACGACAAAGAGAGGTATAAAAAACGTGTTTTCAATACACTGCAACAACAAAAGAAAACGGTCTTTCGATATGATTGTAATTGTATATATTTCTTTCAGCTGCAGCTCGTCGGGCTCAAGGTGACGCGTCTCACAGTGAGCAGAATAAAGGTAAAAAAAAAATGATTCTCCAACTCAGCACGAGTAAAATATTTGATGGTAAATGTCTTCTATAATTTCAACCAGTGGATCCAAGAAAAAAGGTAAACATATATATATATTGCTTCACACTGATCTAAAATAAATATTATATGATATTGAAATGTATATTTGCAGATCCCAAAAGTTCTGGCTGGCATGAAACAGGCTGGCAGCCAAACACATTCCTGTTTACTGAAACTCCAGGACCAAGGGGTGCCGCAGCAGAGCTAAATTCAACCCTGCCAGCTGACTTCCTGCAACTATTCATCTCAAACGAACTTCTCCAGCACATTGCTGATCAAACAAATTTATATGCACGTCAATCCATGCAGAAGCAGACTGAAAGTCTGCCACACTGCAGGAGTCGTGCTTGGAAGCCAGTGTCTGTATTAGAATTGAAAACATTTTTTGCACTCCAATTTCTTACTGGGTATATAAAAAAGCCCAGTATAGAAATGTATTGGACTCAGGATGAAATTGAAACCACACCATTTTTTTAGTCGCGCGATGCCTCGAAACCGCTTCCTGCTTATCTGGAGTTACCTACATTTTAACAATAATGAGAGACATAGTTCAGATGACAAATTATTTAAAATCCGTCCTGTGTTCAACCATATTGTAAATAAATTTAAAGAACTGTTCCAACCCGGTAGGAATGTATGTATTGATGAGGGAATGATGAATTTTCAGGGCCGTCTATCGTTTAAAGTTTACAACCCCCAAAAACCAATCAAATATGGAATTAAGTCATACATCCTGTGTGACTCCCAAACAGGATATTGTTTTAATATGCAACCTTATGTTGGTACTAGTTGTTCTCTGCCGGATACCGTGTTTAATTTGCTAGATCGTCTGCCAGGAAATGGGTACACGCTCTTTATGGACAATTTTTATAATTCAATTGGGTTGTGTGAACGTCTCCTGGCAGCACGTACAAATGTTTGTGGAACACTGAGAAAAAATAGGGGTGAACCAAATGAGATCACTTCTCTTACAAACACTGGCCTTGGGGTGGGGGGGGAATTGGTGAGACACAACACAAATGTTTTGGTTGTGGCATGGCAGGACAAGCGTTTGTTGAGGATGGTGACTACTTTTCACAAAGATGAAATGCGGACAGTTGATGTGTAGGCACTAAAAAAAAAAAAAGAGTGCCTTTCCCGAAACCTGTATGTGTTTTGGACTACAATTCCACAATGAATGGCGTGGATAAGATGGATCAAAACATTTCTTATCACCCATTCACGAGGAAGACATTGAAATGGCACAAAAAATTTGTTGCCTATCTGTTTCAAATATGTTTGTTCAATGCCTTTATCCTGTACAAAGCTAAACATCCTGGCAAATGTCAGCATTTTTTGGAGTTTATCCAGCAGGTGGTGAGAGGGTGGCTCTTACCACAGGACCAGGAGGAGGACATTGCTACAAACATACAAACAGAAGGACATGAGGAAGCCAGACAGAACACCAGGTCACCGTATAACGATCCTGAAAGTCGACTTGATGGCAACATGGCAAAACACACACTGCAATACATACCTGCTACCCCCCGGAAAAAAAAGCCAGCAAGAAAGTGTAGGGTCTGCACTCAAAGGGGCATTCGCAGCGAAACAAATCTGTGGTGCAAATCCTGCTGCGTCCCCTTGCACCCAGGGCAATGTTACACTATATACCACACCAAAAAAAAACTTGTGTAGTTGAAACATCCACAGAATTGTAAATAGAAACACATACACACACCACACATGCACAGTTGCACAGTTGCACAGTTGCACATGTTTGTTGTATTACACTGTTGAATGTTGAATGTAAATAAACTGTTATTTTGCTATCAAAAAACACTTTTTCATTCTTGGTGGTAGTGTTTTATAGAAGTAAAGCACTATTTAGGTGTTTGTGACATCATTCATGGACAAAAAGAAGTGTAAAATTCACTAGAATGCATGAAATAATATCGTTTCACTAAAAGCTTGATTTCTCCGTATTTTGGTCCAAAAAAGGCGAAATTGGGTGAAACTAACCATTTTCTATTGTTGATTACTAAAGAACGGAATAAGATAGAAACAAACTTTTTTTTTCTGATGATGCACAAATATCGCTCAGTCATACACTCTATATTTGTCAAACTATGCCCTGGTGAAGACAATCTTGTGTTGAAACATGTTGGTAGTCCATTTTTAATAAAGGATTTTTTTACATTACTATTGAGTGTCTTGAATACACAGACTGCTTTTTACATAAGCATTTTAGCATTTTTTTCTGCTTGACTCTATATTTGTAGCCGGAAATAATGTGTATTGCACATTAACAAAGTTAATTGCATTTTGCCTGCTGTGGAACATACCTGGTGGGCAGCCACAGTAGAGGTATGCGGTGGGGAGCGGGCGTCCACAGTGGCGAGCCGACTGGCTGGAGCTGAAGTTCGGACTCTGGCCTTCTAAATACACATTGCAAATGTTTAGGATATTAAAAAAAAGTGTAATAGTGATAAAAAAAATGATAAACTCTTGCTAAAATATGGCGTGAAACTCGTACCTTGTTCACTGCAGACTGCATCGTGGTCCCATCACTGGTGGCAGAGGGTGGGGACCGAGGCTGAAAACAAAATATACAGCACATTGAGGACCTAGCAGTGTGACTCAAAATAACTCAACACAGAATACACCACCGCCAAGTGCAGAATTGAATAGAGGCAAAGTACCTGCTGGGGTGCGATGTTTGGGCTCAGTTCCGGAGCAGCAAGGTCCAGCTTCTTCCATCGGCGCTTGGCTGCCTCGGAACGCTTCCCCTTCCGCGGCATGCTGCTACAGCTACCTTTACTGTAAGCAAAAAGAAAATAAAAAAAACTTCCCAAGACAAAGTCAAAAGTAAACTGGCAGTAAAAAAAGGAAATCAATTCAAACACAACAAAATAGTAAAGTAATGATATTAGAGTGTTTGTAATGTGCTGTTGAGTGCAAGTTCAGCTGTATTTGCGTTCTAGACTCTGTGATGTAGATCTTATATATGTATTATGTTGTTTGAGGGCAAGATGGAAGCAGGTAGATGAGGTGGAAGTCCAAGGCGGTGCTGAAGGTTTGAAATCCAAGTATCACGGTCAGCAGCTTTCCAATTCGCACAGTGCTCAGCGGATCGCTAAAAGATTCAAGATAAAATTTGTAGTTAATCTCAGATGTGTATGCAACATTAAAAATGTACATTGAGTCTAATGAGGCAGTGGTGTCATTGTAATAAAAATAAGAAACCGTCATCAATTGAAGTATAGTAACATCACACATTGTATAGTTCATTGATTATAAATAATGGATGGGGTGAGCAGAGCCTTCAATAAATCCTCAACTGTCATGATTGGGGTCAGCTGTTTCTGTTTTCACTTGCAGTTGCTGGGGAAACAGCTGGAGGGCGGATCCCGCCAAACACACCTGCTGCCCATTAGCTCGTCAGGTCAAGATAAAAGCCTGACAGAAGCAGCAAGGAGTGTCGGGTTATTACTCCGTGATGCTACTCTGTATCCCACACTACTCGCTGTTCTAGCCGCCCTCGGGCGTGATTTTGTGTTTCCTTGTTTTTGATTAAAACTAAAGTTATCAGCATCACTGCCGTGGCTCTCCTGCATTTGGGTCCTCCACTCCGTTTCGTGACAGCCAACTTCAACCGTGACAGATCGTGACATCAACAATAGAAAAAAATGGATCCACTATAGACTTCCTTGTTTACTTATTAACAAAGAAAACGGTATTGTAATAACATTGTTACTTTTTTTTTCTTTTACATTAATTTCCATGAGGTGAAACGGTTTGGCAAAATGGATGGATATTCTGGATGGCCGTGAAAAAAATGATCGCTACAGAAACCAACGGTAATCTTTCAAGGGGGAAAATAAAGGCAGCTTTGACAATTTACAAATGTGTGCTGTAGTCAATCAATGAAGGTCATTTAACAGTGTAAAATACTTCCAAAATCCCTCATCGGCGCCGCTCCGCTACACGATCGAGCAGGACACGCCACTCAACAACCGACGCCCCCCTCCCCCACCCCCACCACGACGACGACAGACGAGACAAAAGCCTTACTGTGTATTGTAGCAACGATGGATATACACAATTGAGATTTACAGCATACTCAAACATATGTATATATATTTTTTTTTTACTGCACATTAAAACCTTAATGTAACATCTGCTAGCTCTAGTCCACTACACAGTTGAGCAGGACACGCAACTCAACAACCGACGCCCCCTCCCCCACCACCACCACAACGACGACAGAATAGACAAAAGCCTTACTGTATATTGTAGCAACGAGGGATATACACAATTGAGATTTAGAGCCTACTCAAACTTTTCTTTGTTTTTGTTTTCTTTTACTGCACATTAAAACCTTAAAGTGAGATCTGCTAGCTCTAGCTAGCGCTAGCAGGTGTAGTTAGCATGTAGGCTACCATGTCTAGCACTTAACTTTACCTATCTTGTTAATACAGCAGCCGGATAACACAACGTTCAAATATGGAGGTAAATATGGTGCAAAACTAACTTGTGCAAAAAATTTGTACCTGTAGAAAAAAGTCTAAATTTGTGATTTGTATCTGTAAAAAAAATGTGTGCCTGTAAAAAAAAAATTGTGTCTGTAAAAGAAATTTGTACCTGTAAAAAAAAAAAATGTGTATGTGTAAAACAAATTTGTATCTGTAAAAACAAATTTGTACCTGTAAAAGTTATGATTTGTATCTGTACAAATTTTTTTTGTACCTGTACAAAAACTATAAATTTGTATCTGTAAAAGTTGTGATTTGTACCTGTAGAAATGACAACTTGTAGTCAAAGAAGTCGCCACTAGGAGTCACAAGTGGGCTTTCTGCTGCTGTTCAGTGACGTGAGTTTTGCCCCATTTGTCGCGCTACAAATGGAGCAAAACTAATTTGTACTTGTAGAGCGCCGTGATTTGTACTCGTAAAGAAGGGGCGGGCTCTGGTGTAATGAAGGGTTGTCTTGACCAATCAAGTGAGAAGGATTTGAGCGGATTGGAGCGCAACCTCATTGGTTTAGCGAACGACGGTGGCGGGACTCGCGGAAGGATACAAGCAGGACACATCGTCGCCAACCAACATACATATTAAGAATACTTCAGTCTCTTTTGGTTTTTGCTATTACAAGGTAAGTATTATGTTACTTCATCATTCTTTCAAATATTGACGATGGTCATCCAACCTGTTTTTATGATTAGCATCACATATTTAGCTTTCTAGCTAGCTGGCATTTGATTTCATGCTAAAGCAGTCTAGTCATTATCGTCATTTCTGGCGCCACGGACGTAATTGCATCTCATGCTTTGGAATATTGTGGCTATATGACAACAATGAACAACTAAACTACTTCATTATATGCCAAGAATGGTGCAGTGCGCTGCTCCCCTGTGTTGGTTAAAATTGTTATTTCTTGTATTAGTTAGCTGGCTAACAAACAAATTCATGTAGCTCACATATGCGCCATTGACAGGTACTGGAGGGAAGATGCACCCAATCGATGTTATGTATGTACACATTTGACTCCATAGTGTTCTTTATCTTGTTTTGCCTTCTAGAAAAATGACCGATCAGAGCAACAGCTCTTCGCTGCAGCAGCAGGTGAGCGGAATATCGCTACTGTCTTGACATTAATGGTGTGTTTTTTGTTATTATTTCTTCCTGTTTGCATAATAATGTAATCAATAATAATGCACATTACACACGACCTATACAGAGTGTCCCAAAAGTCTCTTTACAATTATAACAATTTTGAGATATTTTAAGTACCTTCATTTGTGTGAGTTTTTTTTTAAACTTAATTTAATAGACCTATATATGGGCATCATCATTTACACCAAGCACATGAAAACGGTACTCGATTTGTTGCCATGTTTGCTGCAGGTTTACCATCCATCAACACAGTATCTGAAACAAATAAATTCAATATGAATGAATACTTTAATTAACAAACACTGGTTAAAATAAAACAAATCTGTTTAAGACATCTCAACAACTGCCTTTGTAATATATTGTTTTAAAAATTGTAAACATGTTATGGACACCCTATATTTCTCTCTAGGAACTGCTGCTGAATCTTTTACTGGCCCGACTCCATAACAGACTATCAGCTGCCCTTGGGCGTGCCCCTCTGGACCTGGACTATCTACAATTTATCATTTCACAGGACATGGTTTTACTGAGTGCACTAGCTAACCAAATTCAGATCCCTCAGCAAGTGTATGAAGCCCTTACTGATGTGCATGGTCTACTCTCTGCCCAAGATGAAATGGAGCTTCATGTAACGGTTCCTGTGGGGAGAACAAAACCTGGTTGTCCAAAAATTTTAATATGTAGGGAATATGTTTCGGAGCTCCTCAGCATAGGGCTATCTGCAGCGTACATTGCCAGACTTTTAGGAGTTTCTCGGTGGACGCTGCAGAGAAACATGAACAGCTGGGCTATGTCTGTTAGGGCCTTGTACGGTCAACTGACTAATGATGAGCTTGACAACCTGGTGTCACAAACACACCACTGCAACCCACATGCTGGGTACAGATTAATGATGGGATTGTTGCGGGCACAGGGGCATCGTGTACAGTGGCAGAGGATTCGTGCATCGATGCATAGGGTTGACACAGCAGGAATTGTGCTGAGAATGTCAGCATTGAGGTGTGTTGTTCGCAGAACATACTCTGTCCCAGGCCCAAGATCGCTGATGCATATAGACACAAACCACAAACTTATAAGGTTGGTTATGTTTTTCAAATCAAAACATATTACCTGTACATGACTTAACTATGTGCAAAAAAGTGATAATACCTAATGTTTTTCTTTATCTCAAATGTCATTGAAGGTACAATATGGTGATATTTGGAGGAATCGATGGTTTCTCAAGGAAGGTATAAATAATTGGATATTCCCTTTAAACGTCTAAACTTTTTGTCATTGAATCAGGCATTTCAATTGTGATTAGTTGTTTTTTGTTTTTGAAGACCTTCAGATTGTAGTACTAGTTTAGGATGGCTACCTCAGAAATCGGTTTCATTTTCTTTGGGAGCACCTTTGCATTTGTATTCTTCAATGGTAACATAATAGTACTGTAATACTCTTACTTACAGTCATTTTAGTTGAAAAGCTTTAATTGCACTTACAGTAACAAATCAAAACTCCATCATGTTACCTGTGACTTTATGCTAAGACTTCGCTGGCACTCTTTGTCTGAGAATTAGATTACATGTTTTCTTTGTTGACATTTTATAAAGACTCATTTCTTATGGAATCTCTTAAAACAGATGCAAGGTAGAGAATGAGATATTCTCAAGTGCCATTACACCAATTGCATTGAGTATTATTGTTGCATTTTACCTTTTTAAATATAATCCTGTTTTAACTACTACATGACTGTTAAAGGTTATTGAAATTGTATTTGTTAAGAGCTTTGAAATTGACACTTAAAATTGATATTGTTATTGTTAACGTACTTTGATCATTTGAAAATAAAAAGTACAGTTGTTTGAAGTCACAATGGGACAATTCCATTCTTCTCACATAGATAATGTATCTTGCTGTTGCAAATAATAACAGAGCCTCCACAACCCTTGCCTTCTTCAATGAAGCTGTTGAGAAGTATGGCTTACCTCAAAGAATAGTCAGACATCATCACCTAGCCTATCCTACCCTTAATAGTGTAAATCTACCTGTTCTAACCATTGACTTGTTTTAAGGTTTTTGTTTCAGTGAAGTGTAATGCATAATTAATAGGAGTTCTCATTTTTGTTACATTTTCTTAAGGGTTCGTGGTGACCATGGGGTGGAAAATGTGGATGTAGCCCAGCTGATGTTCTCCACAAGAGGAGTTGGCAAAAACAGCTTCATTGCAGGGAAAAGTGTGCATAATCAGAGGTACTTTAGAAGACACTTCATTTTTATGGAACTACCACATTCATAACCTTGTAAGTTTACAGGGTGAGTAAAAAAAGAAAGAAAAAAAGAATACGCCAAAATCTATGCAATATTAAAAAATAATAATAACAACAACACAGAAAACTTCCGGTTAGACACATGTAAATACATTCAAATTATTCTTGTTTTTGAAGTGGTTAATGTGGCCACCACCAGCACGGGCAACATCTAGCCTATTTGAAAAAGAGAAAAGAATGAACTGAATGAAAACTTCACTTAGCAGTCGATGGCTGTAATTGGCCTGGCAGAACCTCTGTGTGTGTGATTTTATTTTTTTCTTCTTGTGGTGGTATGTTAAAGACAAAGTTTATGTTCCACCACTTCCATCAAATATCAATTACATGAAAGACCAAGTAACAGTTGCAATCAACATTGGCAACTTACGGTTGTCTTTACTGCCAGTGGTAAACACTAACACTTGTAAAACCTAAAAACTTGAAGCTATTTACGACACAAGTCCAAGCTACAGTTTTTCATTTTTGCAATATCGCATGATTTTAAATTTTTATTTGATTTGTAGCTTTATAGGATATCCCCTTGAGATGCAACATCTAATTTTCAAAGGTGACATTCCAACACATACAAATAGTAATAATGTACAAAATAAAGGTAAAGAATTCTGCTATGTTCTTTTTTTTAATCACCCTTACTTTCTCATTACTTGAAATTAATGGAATGTTTGTTTCATTTATGAAACTGCATTAATCATTTTAAACTACTTTTTTTGTTGATAACAGAAAAACAACCATTTGCCATTGAAATGCTTAAATTTAAAAGGATTTAGAACAATTCAAACATGCTCTCAAAAATGATTAAATAATTATTTGGATAGCCAAGTAGTTGATTAATTGTTGCACCCAGTTGCTTGTTTGTCCAAATATGATTCACTCTTTTACATGGTTTAAAAGGTTATCTATATGTCTTCTTTAATTAAAAAAAAGGGGGGGGGGCACAATTACATTGACATTACAAAATTGAACGTCTTTGGCGAGATGTCTACACAGCAGTCACTTGCCTCTACTATGCTGCGTTGCACCAAATGGAGGAAGATGATCTCCTGGACCTGTCCAGCAGTGTTCACCTTTTCTGCTGCCATTATGTCTTCATTCCTCGCCTACAAGCCCAGCTTGATGTTTTTAAAGATGGCTGGGACAGTCATCCCATGAGCAGCGAGGGAAATCGTACCCCGAACCAACTGTGGCACATGGGACTGCACTATAATGTACAATAGTCTAATGATGTTGTAAGTACTTTTAAAAAATTGGTAAGCAAAACTTACTTTAAACAGTAGACAATGAATTGTTTTTCATATCAACTACAGGATTTGAACATCCCCCTGATAAACTGGGAGAGTAGTGGCCTTGTGTCCAGCAACACCGACTCTTGTGTCTATGTGCCTGAAACTGACTGCCCTTTGACACCTCAAGAACTGGCTGGACTCCATGCTGCTGTGGATCCAGCAGGACCTTCTACACGCATGGGAGTAGACCATTATTTGGCTGCAGTGAACTACATGCACAGTATAAACTATGTGTAGGGTCTAGCCAAGCGCTTCTGGGCTGTTATTTGTTTAAAACTGCCTGCACTAAATTACATTTTATAATTTAGTGCTATATATTGTCTTTTCGTACAAATTGACAATGAACTGTAATAAGAACCTATCTAGCAAAACATCAGAACTACATTATTTAAAGTAATGAAATAAAGATTTTGATCTATACCAAACCAAAACCAGTATCAGTTGTGGCGATGCAGTTCTTTAAATGGTCACTGAATTCTGTGTAATGGCTGTAGTGGCCAGGTAACTTTAAGTTTTGGAAGCATGTAGAAGATGTGGGATGTTCCGCTCTCACCACCTCCACTTTCATATCTGGCATGGGTATCTCCCATCCCACCCAGAACTTCAGGAGTCTTTTAAGATTCTCTTGAGACTCTAAAAAAAAAGGAGAGAAAAAAAGTGGAATTAAGTAACAATAATCAATTAGATAACTGTTTTTATAATTTAATTTAAGTCTTTTTTTGAGAAAAAAACAGGTTCTGCAACATCTGGGAAAAAAAGTGATCCCTGCTAGAGGATGATCATTTAAGAAAATCAAATCACAGATGTATCTATAAATTAAAATTCTGCCTTGTAGCAATATGTGTATGCTTATGCTTAATACTCATAATACAACTTGTGTTCATAAACAAGAAAAAATGGTTAAAAAAACCTTGATTTTCAACCACATTTGAAAATCTGCATTTATGCATTACAAAATGTGCACAAATATCAACATGTAATTTACCTGTCCTCACAAACTGACGCAAGTACCCCATTATTCTACATCTACAGTCAACGGAGTAACCATCTTCATCGTCCAACCCAGATTCCTCAGGCCATTTGATTAGGTCCAAAACAACCTAGGACAGCAAATGAGACAATCATTATGGCACCATAGTTGGCATTGAACCAATTCATTCTATTTTACAATTTTCTCTCTAATTTATACATATGGTCAATCCACACATGGGGTGTTAATTGTGTGAAGGCTGATGTTGTGGTCTCAACAGCCTAACAATGAAATGTGTATCCTGCTGAGGAGAACATGTGATTGTTGATTTCTCGTCAGACTTTGTTCAAGGTTGGAATTGTTCACTGAAAATGATTCCAAATCAAAATTTCCTTGGAACAAGGAAAAAACATTAAAAATGTTTGCATAACTGAACATATGATGACGAATATTCAATAATATAACCCTAACCCTAAGCAAACACTCTCCCTCTCATTTGGATATGGGCTTAAAGGTTGTATCTAACTGTGCGTCAAAGGTTTGCATGCAAGGGACTGTGCATGTAGCGAGTTTTTCTTTGTTGTCAGTTTTTAATTATTATTTATTCTAAGGTTGCAAAGATGTTCTCAAGACACTTGCAAAGTATATTTACGGCACCAAACATTCTATGTAAATCGCAAAGGAATAATGAACATGTTGAAATTTCTTTGCGAGTGTCTGCCACACAGCGGCCGAAATGAGTTTCTTCCGTTGGGTGTCCGGGCTTTCCCTTAAGAGATTTGGTGAGAAGCTCAGTCATCCGGGAGGGACTCAGGGTCGAGCCGCTGTTCCTCCGCGTGGAAAGGAGCCAGTTAAGGGGGCTCGGGTATCTGGTTCGGAAGCCTCCTGGACGCCTTCCTGGAGAGGTGTTCCGGGCATGTCCCACCGGCGGCAGACCCCGGGGACGACCCAGGACATGCTGGAGAGACTATGTCTCTGGGCTGGCCTGGGAACGCCTTGGGATCCAGCCGGAGGAACTGGTTCAAGTGGCTGAGGAGGTCTGGGCTTCCCTCCTAAAGCTGCTGCCCCCGTGAATCCGACTCCGGATTAGCGGTAATAAATGGATGGATGGGTGGTGGGTCTGGCAAACATCTTTGCAACCTTGAACTAACCCTAATGAAAAAATAAATATTTTTTTGTTTTGCCAGACTGTCACATCAAATCAAAATTGATATAGCTCCTTTCATACATTACATTGCAACTCAAAAGCGTTGAGTGAGTAAAACATCCATAGTACAGCACAAAGAAAACCCTAACCTTCCCCCCAACATGCCCATGAGCAGGCTCACTCAAACTCGCACAACCTTTAAAAAAAAGTGTAATTAAGTTATCTGGTCAATCTTGACCTAATGAATTCCGTTTGCATTCCCATAAATTCCAGTTAATTCCCATGCAAAAAAAATTATTTTGAAAATTACAGACATTTTAGAATCCTAGACATGCTTCATTGAATACCTCCACACTGCACTCAGACTTTGTTTCTGTTGGAAAAACTGATGCCACTGCATCGGGTCGAGACTCCAATAACAGCATAATGAGGGTTTCTTTTAGTCCTTGCTTCAGCTGTTTGAGTTGGCGGGAGTTTCGGCCGAGCACCCTAAAGTATCACAGGGGTGAGTGAGGTATGGATGAAGGGACTCCAAGTAAATATATACATGCAGTAAATTCAATTCAATTATTACTCTGTGCACATTCAAACACTGGTCTGTATATATTGCTGTACAGCCGATCGCCCATACACACCGTGCAAGCCATTGGAGCCACAGGGCGACCATCTTACCTCTCCCATCCTGAGAGAAGACTACTATATATACTATAGGTATACATACAGATTAGACATATACAGCTCCTAGGCTCTTAGTGTTGGGCCGGGAGGCAGGTGTGGCAAGGTGGTCACAATTTTTTTAACAAGTGGACACTGGACAGTATGTGCTGCTTTGACGACCCCTTTTTTCTTTTATCGCTCAGTTCTTTAGACCCCAATATTAGATTTGGCAGAGGCATCTTTTGTTGAGTTAGTTATAATTAATTTATTAAAAAATGTACAATTTTCCTCCTACAACCCTCATTAAGCATATAATGTATACATGTATTTAAGGCAAGTTGTAAAATGTCTGAAGTCCTCTTGTTTATGTTTAATAAATTTATAAACATCGTAAATCAAATGTTCTCCAATTTCAATACGGTAAATATATTCGAGGATCGTGTGTGACATAATGTTCATTGTGACATATTGTGATGGCTGCGAGATATCAGGAGGGTATAATTTGATGCTCAAAGCCTGGTTTCCAGTTGATGCTGACAGGGTTTGTGAGGCTCACTTTATTACCGGTAATTACTTGAGCCTATAGATTTGTTATTTGGAGAGGATTTAAAAAACGAAGAAATCGAGTTTGTGCAGTAGCTATAAAAAAACACTAAGTCATATTTCTTTTTCAGTCTTATTCAGGTGTTCCAAAGCATGATCAACAGCCACCCTGACTTGTTCCTCGCCTTGAAATGGGCGATATTGTTTGACGTCTCATCTATACAGCGCGACTGAGCCCGCTATCATTTTCTGTCACACAACCAACCGCGCATGCGCAAACATTTTTCATCAAAGATCCTCCTATAGGATTGTATGCCGAGAAACATTTCTTGAGAGTAATAATATGGAATTGGCCTATCGGCTATCCAGTTACATATACAGAGGTAATGTGTAAAATGTACATTTATCAAAGCATGATATACTGTTAGATAGGAGACACTTAAGTAGGACAACTTTTGATGGATATAACGCTAGTCAGCCACACTTACTGCATGCTGAAGTAGATTGTGAAGGAGCCAGGTGCTGTTACTAGCCGTTAATATAGGCATGTCCCATGCCAATGCCAGGTCATTAACAGCCGTTGTCTGACACTCATTGAGTCCTCTTTTTTCACTTGTTTCTTCCTTTCCAGCAGATTCTTGATTCTCAAACAGCTTTAAAAAGAAAATACCGCACATTTATTTCCAATAAATTACATTTAAAAAGTAAAAGTATAGTCCATATTTTTTCATTGAATGACAATGTTTTCCAATGGATAACCTTGCACTTTACCGTACTTACCGGGCGTATGGTCTCCCCGATGTCCATGTCTGCCACATCTTCTAACATGATTGTCGCTGTCTGTGGTGATTTACCAAGCAACACATGAATTACTGCTGGGCTAATACCTAACAGACAAGGGCCCCCATGAAGGAAAGAATGCCCAATCATTCTTCCTGCCATGACAAACAGGTCATTCTGTGCAAATACTTGGGAAGTGGCAGGAATTAAATGATCTGGTTGGCCTTCAAACAGCACAGTGCCGCATGCGGTTCCTATAAAAAATTAAAAAAAATGTTAATGGGGTTTGCCATTTTATGTTCAATACGGTTATAATAACCACATGATTGCAATTTCCTGCCTATGATTGTGTATTAATCTTTAGATTGACAGATTTGTCATGTGTTATGGCTATGCTGTCTGTTGTTAGTTATTCATAGTATAGCTGAATGATAACTTGTATTTGCTGAATGATTAATTTACAATAATTTGCAATATAATCACTGACCATAACTAAAGCTGTCTGCCAGGATGGTGCACGTAATTCCTTCATAAGATCATGAGTCAATTATCTAACATTTATGTTCTATTTTGCCTTGCAACTTAAACAAACAAACTTTAGTGGAGTTGGGCCAGTGTCTTTAGGATTCTTTAAGACCTACCGCAATCAAGTTTGAAACCATGTTGTAACTTGTGCATTATCATACTGAAGAAGTGTCTGTTAACCCCTTCTCCAATGGCCACATCTCCTAAAAACACAAGCAATCACATCCATCTTTCAGGTCATGGGTTTTCTGGCCTTCAAATTTGTATTTTTCATGTTTTCATATGTTCATGTGGGATTGCTGTTGTTACAGCATTGTACTCCCACAATAAAAATATTCATGCAACATGCAACATGGACCACTTTCGTGTCATTACGTATTTTGAATGACTGCCGTAGCCACAGTACAGTGATGCGAAGATAACTGTCCTTCTGGCAGCACTTGTACGACGCCTTCAGCCACATCTCCATGCAAATGCATCAGTTTCCAGGGAGATAGGCTACTCAAGCTAGCTGTCTTAGCGGTTGTTCATAGAAAGCTTTAAGTGTGAACTTAAAAAAGAAAAGAAAAAAAAATAAGTTTAACAAGTACATTACTACATTATTGTAATTTTGGTGCTCATGCGCACTAACATGCTACTTATCTGCACCCCTACAAATATATAAAAAGCAAAACATGTTACGAATACAATACTCAAAAACAACATGTTTGAATTGAGGTTTGTTTACAGCACCTTTTAGTTTAGCTTGAAATGGTTTGGCCCAATCTATATTGGGAGTCTTGTAAAAAGTGAGGATTCTGGCTTCCTGGTCCATTACGTCTTCTCCAATGTCTATTATTATTTTTAGGTATGGCTTATCTTCATTGGTTTGCAGACACTGCCTTCTGTACTGGTCAGCTGCTAATTCCGGATCCACTACGTTTTGCCATGCTGTAGTAACACACAAAAAATAGAAGAAAACAACTGTTTATTATAATTGAAGTTGTAATTTAAAAAGTAATGAATTGCACAACATTCACTACTCTACAAATTGTGCCTATAACCAATTTGTAGAATAAACAAAGACATATGCAAGTCTATGACAAACTCAATAATTGTAATTCGATTTTTGGTGAGATGGAAAAAAAATTACAGCACTGTAATGAATATTGGCATTTTAACATCTTTCAATGTGATTGTTTTTCTTAACTTTCACCAAACATGTCATTATTTATTCATAAATTTTTTTAGACAAATACTAACGCATCTCATCCATTTCATCAGGTCTGGACTGTAAAAGGGTATTGTCTGTTGAGAGGGTCGCTGTTGATGTCGTTATATCAGGTGATGAGCAGATAACTGATGCACCAGTGCTGCTTTGAGTCATGTGGTCACTCGGCATATATGATTGTGCAGAAGTGGAGCTACCACATGGAAATCTTGAAAAAGATTGAATGAACACACGTTTTAGCACACATATTAAGAAAAAAAAAAAACATTTTATACAGTTTGATTATCACACTTGCATCATCCAAAAAAGAAAACTCATACACAGTGGTCATGTGTCAAATTATGTACAATTTTATATCTTGAAAATGTACCTGACGATTTACATGAAGAAATTTACGCTTTATTTATATATTTTTTATTTTTTTCTTAAAGAGCTCAGTATTGTTCATTCGGAAATGTCATCATCATTGCTCTTTATTTATTTTTATTTTTTTATTTTGTTTGTGTGTGTGTGTGGGTGAGTATGTGTATGTGCGTGCGTGCGTGTATTTGTTAGCTCACCAAAAAAACCTATTAGAAAAAATCTCATACCGTTCACCTAAACCGAACACCGCCGTCAGGAGACCCGAGGGGACCAAAGAAAACCAAGGAAGGTGAAATCCAGCACCGACCAGGCACCACCCACCAGAACTCCTCCCCAACCCAAGAAACATCCAGACCCCAACAAATCCAAAAAACATAAAATCAGGGAGGCCTCAAGAGACCGAAGGAGAGACCGAGAAAAGGAAGGAAGGACAGACGAAGCCGAGTGAGATCCACAGACACCAGCCTCCACCGATTCAATGACCTGAGGAGGAAACAGATTGTGTCTGAGTTTCGGTAGATGCTGGTGTGGTGGATCTGGCATGCTTGAAAATCTCCACCAAAGAGGGGAGCCGTTGACCCCTGCCGGAACAGAGCAAGCGCAACACCTCAGGGCCCCCCAGGCCGCGGCAGCGCCAAAGGACGACCCCCGGGCCCCGCCAGGACCACCGGCCGAAGAGCAATCCCAGGAGCAGGAGCACCCCCCGCCCCAACACGGCCCGCGCCCCCGACCCAACGCAGCAGAACGGGGCACTGCAGGCCCGCCAGGCACCCCACCGGCCCCCAACCCCCGCACCCCCCACGAACCCCCGCCCCCCATCCACCCCAGCCACCCACCCCAACCCAGCCCCAGCCGCCCCCAGGTCCCCAATCCCCCAGACACCCCACCACCCCCACACCCCGCAACCCCCACCACCGCCCCCCCCAACAAAGCCCCCCACCCCCCCCCCCCCCCCCGACCCCACCCCGACCAACCGGCAGCCCCCCAACCCCCGACCCCCAGCCCCCGGGGACCACCCGCACCCAGGCACCGGCGCCGAAGAGGGGCCGGACAGCGGAGCGGAGAGGGCAGCCGCGCCCACCCCACCCCCCGCCGTGTGGAGGGACGGAACACCGGGGGCAGAAGGAGGAGATGGGGGCACCGGAGGGCGGCCGACACCCCCGAACCCCAGGCCCAGCGGGGGAAGGCCCCGGTCGTCACCCCAGCGTTCTTTGTGAAAGTTAACCCCTGTTACTGAGTCCGCCAGCTCGCCGACTGGCGAACTCTACCCCTAAGGGGAAATTTACGCTTTACATTTCAAGCACCATTATAAGTAATAAATTAATTGTAGTATTTTGTGCATGTTCTCATGCAGTTTTGATATCTCTAAATTTACGTCTGTCATACCTGTCACCACATGAACTTGCATGGTGTGCAACAATTTCCGCAGGAAATATATTTCCACAAATTGGACAGGAGTCCTAAAAGTACCAAGCATATAGAGACATGGTTTCATAAAGTAGAAGTAACATAACTGTTGAATACAATATAGAACAAAGTATAGCAGATCATGACATTTGAATAAACACACTACTGTTACACAAATACACGGATTGCTTACCTCACTAATTACTTCTAAATCATGTTCTGCTGTCGGGACCGTTTCGTCTTCACAATCATCCTTCGTCTATGGAAAATATGGAATCAAATGAATAGAATTTTCATAAGACAAACTTGACAGTTCCACCGAAAAAGCCAAATGTTCATAGACTTTTTTCAACAGCAGTTTAAAAAAGAAGTAATTTGACAAAAAAATTGCTATGCTTAAAATGACTTTTATCTGTTAACCCTGTGATTTTTAACAAGTGTGCGGTGAGAAATCGTCAGGTTTTCTAGTGGAAAATAATCAAATGTCAATTACTAGTTAATAAAAAAAAAAGTATATTTTTTTATTGATTTATAGCAACCAGCACGTATAGTAGCAGATATGGGCAACATGCCACGGACTTCCAACTTCTGTAACGCTGCTCAATTGAACGTTGCCGTTGATAGGTGTGAGTGTGTAGGCCAGGGTGTCTCAGTTCTCCAAAGCACTTCGGAGAACTGAAACACCCTACACACGAAAACAGCATAGGTGTCTGACTTACTCAATGCTGACTGAAAAAGAAGTGGGTATACTCAGTATACCCGCGTATACCCTGGACTTCACCACTGGGTGTTATCAAGGGCTTAAAGTTTTTAAAAAAATCCTGAGCCTGAACTTTTCCAGGGAGCGGTGGTGCAGTGTCCAACATGCCGATTCGTTGTTCGACCGGCATCAAGCCATTACTATTTGATTTGTCGCCGTGGATGGAATGGGCATTTGGGAAACTCATTAAATTCCCAATTGGCCAGTCCTCCCCAAGCGTCAGGTCATCTCTTTCATTATCCATTTATATTATGTATGGTACAGTATAGCATCCCCTCTAGTGCTGCAGCTATCAAATATTTAGGTATACAAACATCATATGGAAAATTCTATTGAATAATCAGGTATTTGGATTAAATATAAATATTTTCGCACGGTGAAAGAACAATTATGAATAAAGAAGACAATAAAAATATATTCCCACTTACTAATGATCGACCAACTTTCATTTCTAGATAATCAACTTTTTTGTTTTACTTAAATTTAAATTGTGCTTAACAGCACATTATTTTCCTCTCTAGAAAGTTTGGGAGATTTTACAAAAATCTCTCCCCATGGATTGAACTTCCGTTAAATATTAGGACACTTTCATCTCTACCCACTCTTAAAACACACTTACTTACCTACTTTTTTTTCATTTAATTGACTTATTCATTTACCCGCTTAAGATAATTATTGATTTTTTTGGTGATATTTTTGTTTTACCTCTTTACACACTTTTATATCCGCTGTCGCACACACTTGTTTTTCCCACGGACTCTTAGAAACAACCCCCAAACACTTCCACCTTGCCAGCGCTTCTGCAGAGCGTGAGAGCGTGCAAACGCCTGACGTCACGCTCAAGGTGAAA
Organism: Leptonotus elevatus; assembly: GCF_054856555.1. Lineage (NCBI taxonomy): Eukaryota > Metazoa > Chordata > Actinopteri > Syngnathiformes > Syngnathidae > Leptonotus > Leptonotus elevatus. The sequence continues at coordinate 6,251,207 of NC_141260.1, read as the reverse complement.
CCTTACGTTTCCGTCCCGAAACCGTCATCATTATTTGACAAAACAGGAAAAATAGGGGCAACAGCCATTGTGCCACAGTAGTGCCTCCTGTCCTTTAACATTTTTCTTAAGCATGTGTGGGTGATAAATATGGTTGTTTTAACACTCCAAAATTTGACATGCGCCTTTAAGTTACGTGAACTTCCTGCCACGCATATTCAGCCAACATTCAGCCAGTCACGAATGTACGTATGGATGTAGGCCGTGTGCCTCACAATGAACTGAAATAATAAGTAGAGCCATTATCATTGGCCAGTAAAGGAGTAGTCAAATACAACAAAAATCAAACCAAGTGCAGAGTAGACTGAGCTTTGCACTATATTAGAGCTGGGTACGAAAAGATAGCCCTTAGACTACAAAGATAAAGGGAAAAAATGCTACCACAGCTGAGCAAATGTAATAATTTGATTTTATCTATTAGGGAAACATTTGTAAAGACAACTTACATGAGCTCTACAGGACTCAATGTGGACCTGGATCAGGGGCAATGGAACCATCTGGCCACAGGTCATGCATCCATTTTTGGGCATTTTGTTGAACTCAGCAGCATCATACGGCAGTGGGGTAGTATCTATTTCTTCTTGAAGAGGGACAATGTACAGCACATTTTTCCCATTGTTCGAAGCAGTTTTGAGAGATTTGGCAGTGTATCTTTGTGAACCTTGAGCCACAGGATTTAATCTTCTTTGTCCACCGCCTCCTTAAAAAGTAAGAAAAACAAACAAAGAAACTGTCATGTCTGGGAAGATCTGGTTTTGGTTGAGGGTCCCGATTGGTCCTGAGTGGGTTCCAGCCTTTCCGCGGGTTGACCAATCCGGGCCCTCGGCCACTTGTGCCTGGCCCCAGGTGTGGCGAGTTACCCAATTAGTGTGGGTGTATTTAGTTCCCGGGTGGTGATCAGTCGGCGTGCGATCATTGCCGCTTGTCACGGTCACCACCGGAGTTCTGGCTGTCAGTTTGATTTTGTAACTTTTCAGTTTGTTGTTTAGTTAGCATTAACCAGTACCCTGGTTAGTGTTTTCTGAAAAATAAAGCACGCCAGTCTCGCTCCTGCTGTGGTTCTCCTGCCTCCCTGCATTTTGGGTCCTCCACTTCACACGCCGACAGACACCACACCGCCCCGTGACCACACCGTAACAGAAACTATACAAATTTGAAGGACTTTCATCAACAAACAAAATATACCACCATAACCTTTTCAGATATTCACAAAAAATATATATATTTGTGATATGCCGCAAACTATCGGTAGTTTGCAATTCCACTGATCACAAACAGTTGTGGCGATTACTTGACTACTTAGATCATGTTCAGAATAATAACGCATCACCAACTTGCTGCAGTTAAATAACCATCATTACTTTACAGCTTCAATTCGTTGGTGTATGCACATAATTATAATAAAGACAATTACTATGATGGTTAAATTTGCAGCTTGTAACAGCATTCCAGACATTAATAAATAAAATGTTACACTCACAATTAATTCAACTACGCAAAGTTGCAATAATACTAGGAAACCATTCTGTGGCATTAGTAGGCATAATTTAGAAGTATTAAATTGATCAACAAAATTAAAAAAAGAGGTATGTACCTGAAAGGGGGGGATTTTCAAAGATTATGAGTTTCTGCTGAGGCCTTGTGACAAATATGTCATGTTTTGTAACTTTCAGTGTTTTCATTGACAATTGTGACGCTACGTCAAAATGGCAGTCATATACTGCATATGGTTTGGAGTCAGATTTATCCCACTGGGAGTGACCCAGTTCTGGCCTAAAAGCGTTAGAGGCAAATGTAAACAGCAAAGATTGCTGATTACAGTAATTTATTTGTTCTGGTTAATACAGTCATTCCAAAACACATTGTGTCACGTGAACATATTATATCATGTATTTACTGTGCATTTTCCTTGAACGCTTTGAGGTCGGAACTGACAATCTAAGTGGGATAAATCCGATTTTCCACTTTCCTCAAGTGCAGAAATTATCGTTGGTGAAATGAAGCTTTCCACTCGTTGAAAAGTATTAGACTTTGGATCGTCGTAATTTGATTTGTGAGGATTGTTTTGTTTTGAGAACGTGAAAAACTATAATTTTAACAATATGCCTGCTTTGTATGCTTGTCACGTTGTTGTCACGGTGTTACATTGTGGAAATATAAGAGATGCCAGAACTTCGGAATTGTCAATTTGAGTTCGTAAACGGAGAAAGTTGTGAGCAAGCATGTGTGTTCCTGTTTTGATGTTAACTACGGGCGTACAGTAGCTTTGTTTTAGCTGTTAAAAAACACGAGTTAACTGACTAATGTTTACATTACACGTGGCAGTGTGTTAGCGCACCAAACAGGACATCGTGTACCATTACATCAAACACACATGACAACCTGTGTGTGCTCAGGCTATCTTACTGACACGAATGTACCAATGGATTCAGGCATCATCCGCAACGTGCTTTTCTTTTTATATATCACATTTGATAATGCAATTAATTGTCCATGTAGTCATGATTAACCAACTTATCTTAATTTGCAACAACTGGCAGCGTTGAACCTGAACAAGTTAAACGAACAAAAGCCCATTAATGCATGTATATTGCTGCCCGATGCACACTTAAGTTAGTGTGGTTAATTTTGGCATCTGAGAATGGCAGTTCATTTTCATTATACACTGCCAGGTTTCACTAGACATCAATGAGAAAAGCTGTAAACAAGGCTTCAGATGAAGGGGACCAAATGCCTTATTTGGCAACCACAGCCTCGAAGTGTCACACTGTCGGATAATTTAGAGCTTGGTATAAAAAACAAAATTAAATCAAAGAAAATTGAAGTATGTATTGTTAGAGTTTACAATATTTGTATTCTACTCTTTGCGTGTTCAATTAACTGAATGGTGAGATTCTGTCCCTTTGCAAAGGTATTATAATTATCAGAAGCTTCTGATCACACAAATGAAGTCACCCAAGCAGTGTTCTGTTCAAAAGTGTGTGTCCCTCCTTCTCCTGCACATCATTATTTATTGAAAAGTGGGTGAATACGAAAAGTCTCCTCTCCCCTCCCATTCATAAAAAGGCAGAAGTTCCCAGGAATACAAATCAGATTAGACTTAAACAATAATAAGTCAGCCTGTCCTTGGACTCGACCGACTGAGACTGGTACAAACTCTACTCCCTCTTTCCCAGGCAAGAGAGACAGATAAGAATACAATAGACAATACTATTCATTGAGCTACACAGCTATAACTAAATCCAAAACGGCTAAAATATAAATTGAAACTGAAAAACAATGTTAATAATTCAACAGTATCCAATGAAGAACCATACCTGTAACTTTTTTAAGAAACCAGCCACCTTGTAAATCTCGCATCCTGGGATATTCTTCTTGGAGCAGTCTGCTTATCTGAAAGTAGTAAGCAAGTGCTGCTGACATAGTTAATTGTTATATGTATAAATTTTCATAAAACTTTGTTAGCTGCAAATGAAAATTAACAGTTTTGCGATATGGTGGAAAATTCAAATGACGGTATCGGGAGGGTAACCAAACAGACCGACCGACATCTTGTGATTATAATTCGTTGTCCGTTTGACAGAGGGAGTCAATGCGCACAAGGATCAGAATTTATTTATTTATTTGCAGTAATTGCGGAGCAGTTTTGCGTATCATGACTTCATTTGAGGAGCAAATTTATTTTTTCCTCTCCTTTTTTTTTCTTTCTTTAAGGAGCGAATTTAGAATTTTGTGGAGCAATTTCTTTTTTCTTTTTGTACCCGGTTAATTCCAGGGACGCTTAGCCTGGCAGAGGGTCAAGAAAAGCCTGGCGGCTCGCCGCTCTATTAAAACGCTGGGGAAAACACTGGTTTCCATTTAGTCTTTTCACGATACCGAAATTTTGACTTTGATACTAAAACCTGCATAAAATACCTCAATGCCGGTACTGAAACGCTAGACAAAACTCTAAAACATCAGCAAAAGCAGCAAAATTAAAACTGGCTAAAGAACTTCAAATTATTTTTACTTATTATTAATTTGAAATATTGGGATGTATACATGTTAAATTTATGTACATACGGTATATATTTATGTTTATACTGTATGTGCTTTCACATTGCATTCTGTATTCTTGAAGTGCTATATTTGACTGCATTTTATGTCATCCGTTTTAAAAATTGGCAATAGTGGCACTCCAATAACTCAATGTAACGTTGCTTGATTGTTCGTGCATGTCTCGGCTCTTCTCCATTTCGCTCCTAATTAGTCGAATGCATCATCAAATACTACAAATTGGGAACAAAATAATTCAAACTCCACTTATTTTTAAGGGAAGTGTCAAAAATGCGTCACAACCTGTGTCTGTTGCTCTGTCAGTCGTCTGAGCTTTTACTATGCATAAGTGTGATATCCTACTGTGTGCCTGTTCATTGAACGCACCGTGCCTAAGTCCACTGCAGGAATGATTGCTGCTTTTTCTTCTGCTTCTTCACGAAAAACATTTGCTCTTGTCACAAAACCTTTCTAAAACTGAAAATTGAAAACCACACGTGTTCTTCGTGTGCTGATTGAAAACATGCGTAGGCAATGCCAATGCTGTTGCATAGCTTACGTGGACGTCCAGCGAGCACTACACTTAATAAGCTTAATTAGCGCTTCATGCTTCTCCACGAGGAGTGCACGTCCAGCAAGCGCTTCAGTGCGTGAAGCTATCTTCCTGCGCCCTCTCGCACACACGCTAAAAGAGGCGTGTCGCTTACTTAAGGCGTTTTCCACATATCGGTAGATAGAAAACAAGAGTTGGCGGGCTGTCTCGTATTTTTTTTTTTAAGTACCGGTACTAAGAAAAAAATTATACCGAGCCGTTTTTGACACCAAAACATAAAGGTACGGTACTGGCACCGGTATCCCGTGCAACACTATTTTCATTACACTTTTGCGAAATACTTGTATTTAGACCTGTCTCAAAAACCATGGGAAAGCAAATTTTTTGGGCCGATATTTGCATTTTTTTTAAATTACAGTGTTTCCATTAACAGTTTGCTTTTGCACAATTTGCATTTTGCGCAAATCTGAGGGTAATGGAAACACACATATACAGAAGGAAACAAAACATTAAAAAACAATACAATGGCAAGACTGAAGTGTAGAATTGTCTTTTAGGCTTACCTCTGCGTGATCGGCATTGTCACCCATATTTATGGTCCTCCTCCCAAGACCCGCTTCCAAGAGAAAAGTTTCCTCTTTTGGCGTTTTTTCCAGGTTTGTTGATAAGGTTGGTTGGGTTATTCGAAAATGCTCGTCCTGTTGAGTGTAACAGTAGTAGTAGTACGGCATCATAACTGATAAATTAATATTAAAAATGGAAACTCCCGTTAGTTGTTATGTAACTATTGTATACATATATGCTATACATATAAACTTGCTACCGGTAACTCTCCTAAATTAAACTACATCAGGCTCACAACTTTGCGTTTAGACTACTGCATAACTATTACTTTGACAAGAACCGCACCAGGCCCATGGTGTGCGTGCTGAATACTGTATGCAAAATAGACCTGAAAAGAACTCAGACACTGAGTTGAAGCTACGAGAAGCTCAAGGGAGCGCTGGTGAACTATATGTCGACCACCCACTTAAAAAAAACACACCATTAATGTCAAGACAGTAGCGATATTCCGCTCACCTGCTGCTGCAGCGAAGAGCTGTTGCTCTGATCGGTCATTTTTCTAGAAGGCAAAACAAGATAAAGAACACTATGGAGTCAAATGTGTACATACATAACATCGATTGGGTGCATCTTCCCTCCAGTACCTGTCAATGGCGCATATGTGAGCTACATGAATTCGTTTGTTAGCCAGCTAACTAATACAAGAAATAACAATTTTAACCAACACAGGGGAGCAGCGCACTGCACCATTCTTGGCATATAATGAAGTAGTTTAGTTGTTCATTGTTGTCATATAGCCACAATATTCCAAAGCATGAGATGAAATTACGTCCGTGGCGCCAGAAATGACGATAATGACTAGACTGCTTTAGCATGAAATCAAATGCCAGCTAGCTAGAAAGCTAAATATGTGATGCTAATCATAAAAACAGGTTGGATGACCATCGTTTAAACAACAATATTTGAAAGAATGATGAAGTAACATAATACTTACCTTGTAATAGCAAAAACCAAAAGAGACTGAAGTATTCTTAATATGTATGTTGGTTGGCGACGATGTGTCCTGCTTGTATCCTTCCGCGAGTCCCGCCACCGTCGTTCGCTAAACCAATGAGGTTGCGCTCCAATCCGCTCAAATCCTTCTCACTTGATTGGTCAAAACAACCCTTCATTACACCAGAGCCCGCCCCCTTCTTTACGAGTACAAATCACGGCGCTCTACAAGTACAAATTAGTTTTGCTCCATTTGTAGCGCGACAAATGGGGCAAAACTCACGTCACTGAACAGCAGCAGAAAACCCACTTGTGACTCCTAGTGGAGACTTCTTTGACTACAAGTTGTCATTTCTACAGGTACAAATCACAACTTTTACAGATACAAATTTATAGTTTTTGTACAGGTACAAAAATTTTTTTGTACAGATACAAATCATGACTTTTGCAGGTACAAATTTGTCTTTACAGATACAAATTTGTTTTACACATACACATTTTTTTTTTACAGGTACAAATTTATTTTACAGACACAATTTTTTTTTACAGGCACACTTTTTTTTTACAGATACAAATCACAAATTTAGACTTTTTTTCTACAGGTACAAATTTTTTGCACAAGTTAGTTTTGCACCATATTTACCTCCATATTTGAACGTTGTGTTATCCGGCTGCTGTTTTAACAAGATAGGTAAAGTTAAGTGCTAGACATGGTAGCCTACATGCTAACTACACCTGCTAGCGCTAGCTAGCGCTAGCAGATCTCACTTTAAGGTTTTAATGTGCAGTAAAAGAAAACAAAAACAAAGAAAAGTTTGAGTAGGCTCTAAATCTCAATTGTGTATAGCCCTCGTTGCTACAATATACAGTAAGGTGTTTGTCTATTCTGTCGTGGTGGTGGGGGTGGGGGAGAGGAGATACAAATCACGACTTTTACAGATAAAAATTTAGACTTTTTTCTACAGGTACAAATTTTTTGCACAAGTTAGTTTTGCACCATATTTACCTCCATATTCAAACACATCAAATACGTTTCAATACATCGCCAGTATTAACGTGATGTAGTTTAGGATGGGGAAAACTTGCAAAATCTAACTTATTTAGCATTATACATCAGACTAAAAATAATTGCCGTGCAACACTTACCTCAGACGAAATGAAATGGGACGAGACCATCGTCGAGAACCTTCTAAAATAGTCTCATTCAAGCGTCTCTAATTGGCCACAGCACAGACAAGCAGAAAACGACCAATCAGGGAAAAGAGATAGGACAACACGAACTCCAACTATCAGCAAGAGGGGTCCGTCGTCTAGAACCTTCCAAAATCAAGCGAATGTCATTGGCCACAGCACAGACAGGGAAAAAAACGGACCAATCAGGGTTAGGATTAGAAAAAACCGCGCGAGAGAAGACAACGCGAAGTCCCAACTATCACAAGATGGGTTGCAGCCGGATGGTGAGGTTGGAGCGCGCTGCATCCGAGGAGACCAGTTTAAGGGGGCAACTGCGCTGCGTGCAGCTGCAAGGTTCAATAATGCGGATTGTGTCATACAACACTCGCGGGTTGCGAGTAGGACATACTGCTACATACAGGACAGGCTGTCTGGTGGTGGATGCGCTGCTTGACCAATTGTATGTGTTTTTTGCACATCAACATACAAAAATAAATACATATAAAAATATAAAAATTGTAATTCAAACATCCACTTTTTTAACCACTAAAAAGAACCAACCATTGTCTAATTCATATCTTTGTTTTCAGTGTTAAGGGAGTGACACATTTTAATTACTATGCATTTAAAATAATGTGATGAATCTGTTATTTTAATTTCAGCAATTATCACCTGTCTAAATTATTCAACACAGACAAATCTTTACAAGTGATGAAATGTTTCTACAAAATATCCAGTATTATATATTTTATTATTGGCTACATTGTACATGTCACTGATTATTATTTTTTTTAAGTATATTGAACATAAAACAATCTAGTTAAATGAACCTTCCAATTTGAATTTGTTGATTTACACCATTAACCAAATTTTATTAACATCTTACAAATTCCTTTTATATGTCTATGTGTGCCCTGAGGAAACTGTGGAGACAACATGCGCACAGTCACTGTTTGTGCATCTTGAAGAACTCATCAATATCACAAAAGAAAACATTTACTTTAGCAAAGGAAATGGACAATTTTTAGTATTAAATAATCAACCATAATCAGCAAAAAACACAGTAATAGTCACGCTACAAATTTGGAAAATAATCAAATAAAAACATTTTGTGACTGAAAAGTCCTGGCTGTACCTAATCAATTGGCCAAGATGGCCGCCGCCCTGGGTGGGCGGAGTGGAGAGAATCCAGGGTGTAGCTAATTAATTGACCAGAATCCTGGGTGTACCTAATCAATTGGCCAAGATAGTAGTAGTAGTAATAGTATTTGCAATAGTAGTAGTCGTATATAGGCCAAGCCTTGAGTACACCAAGAAAAAAAGGGGCTGAGTTGAGCTCAACAGTGAGAGATGATTGGCTGAGGCAGTTGCTATGCAAAAACGACAGATCATTCACGCACACACATTTGATTTTAACTTGTTGCGAGACGTCACGCACCCACATTCCATTGATTTTGTATAGGATACGCTCACCTCAAACAAAAGCCTCTCACGACCTAACGGTTGAAGATGCAGATTCCAGAAATGGCTCGTTAGAACGGCAAGGGTTTGGGGAACGCGAGCATGTTCTCAGTTTTTTAATCGGATGAAAAATGACCAACTTAGGAGCAGGTTGAAAACTTATGATTGATCGAAAATGAAGAGGGAAAAACGGCGAAAATAACATTGAAAAGAGATCGAAATAGTCCGACTTCTCCTCGCTTAAAGTGAAAATAAAGGTACTAAATGACACCTTAGCCAAATAAAACTTAGTTTTTCAGAAAGCAGAGGCTTGTGGCTACAAAATGTGCGAATTTGATGTCTAGTGAGCAAAGATTGTGGCCATGGTGACGAGTTGAAGTGAAACTTTTGGAAATAGATTTTTTGGTTCCCGTCACTGAAGCCTTAATTAGTCACACTCTAAATAGGCGACTTTCACCCCTTTGCTCACTGTCTTTGAACCCGCACAGGGGGGAGAGCTTTCATTCCTTAATTTTTTTTTTGACACTGAGCTAAAGATGACAAAAATTCCAACAAAATGAGCTAAAATTCATATCGGTCGGTCAACGTATGTGCGCGCAGCGTGTCTTGGAAAAAGGTGCTTGATTGGAGTTGATCTCTTTCGGTTTCCCATTCATTCCTATGGGACTTTATTTGGGAGTTTTTTGGGAATAGCGTCCCCATGGTAACTGGGAATTCCCTTGCGGAAAAATCGGTGGAAGATTAAAAAAAATAATAAAAAGAAGAAGAAGAATAATACTAGAAAAATTTCCGCGGAAATTTTGAATGGGCCTGCTGACTCTTGCAAGGTGGAAAGATGCATGCTCTGAACTGTTTGCCAAATGTTGGTGTACTTTACCTCTCAATTTGTGTCAGCAGGAATAGAGTTCAGGACAATTTGTAATAACTGCAGTTATTACATGTGTAATGGCTTCCCTTATGTCTTGATTGACATTTTAGTCATATCAAAAGGGAATCAGTTTAATTTCTTGCTTATAGTGTAAGTGATTAACTAAAATATAAAATGCAATATACTGTATCATGGAGCAAATACAGTATGAATGCAGTGTTTAAATTTGACATTGCATATTAAAAGGCATGTTGGTGCTGATCAATATTGCAGGAATATTACTCCAAAGTACATGTAAAACGGCTCTTAAAAGAGCCGTTTTGGGTCTTTGTTACACAGCATCTTCATCTTTTCCTCAGCACACAAAGGAACAAGTTGTTAGAAAATAGGCAGCAAAACTGAACAGTTAAAACTTAATCTAAATACTCATCCAATACACATGTGACGGTTTTTCAGTGAGGAATCCTGTAGAATAAATCATTTTGGTCTACGTTTGCGGGATCCCTTTTTTCATCTTTTCTCTCCACCAGTTGTACCGGACATAACAACCTTGATATCCTTGGCCATGTCAAGTAGCGCCCCTTGCTGCGCTCCATCCACCTGTATTGCATGTGAAAATGAAAAATGAGTGTTCAATGTTTGCCTAGATCAATTCAGTAATCAATCATCACTTACCATCACAGTTCATTCCTTACCATCGCAGTTCCTCACTGACAAACACTTTTCATTGTGTTATAGTCACAATCACAATAAGGACAAACAAAACATTCAAGTCCAAATGCACGATGTCCTGCTAACAGAAAAGCACACTGATTAAAAGTACCGTCATACAACACTGCTCAAAATAAGGGAGCGCTTAAATGGCATATCCCATGTCTTAAATTCAATTTAAAGCTCAATAAGTTTAGAACTAACTAAATGATAAATATGTCTACAAAAAAAATGATTGGCCGCTCTGATTTTGAGTGTAGTTCTGTTATGACACAAATTTTGAACGAGCAAAGGATTTAACTTTTCAGCCTTTACAATTTAAAGTACAGTATCCCCCTCTTTTGAGCAGTGGTATGAAAGGCTCAATAACATTTGCAAAGGCACACTTGTGAAAATGGTGCCCTTGCGATCTACAATGAGCTGACACAAGAAGTTAACACACAGTAGACCGGACTGTGGTAACTGTAATAAGTGTGCAGAACGCCTGATTGAACACAACAATCTGGGCGAGATATGTAAATGTGATCAATCAGTGTCTGCTTTCCAGTTGTGGCCTGGGTGATCAGCTGTGAAAAGCCTCTGGACTGAAACAAGTCCAGAATGGATTTCTTTCCCTTTGAAAGCAAATCCTCATTAAAGTCTCCGCAAACAACAATAGGCTGGCAGTCCATCACGGCCAAGGCATCCAAGAGACTTCCAAGGTTTGGAAGAAAGGTGCCAAGACTCAGGTTGGGTGGCCTGTAGACCGTAGCTATCAAAGCCTGGACGGGAGCGTCAACCCTGATGACAGCAAATTCCAGGTCAACCACAATCCGAATAAACCGACGGGGCTCCGCTCGAAGACAATCGCGATAATAGACTGCGACTCCGCCACCCTCTTTTTGGGCCACGTCCAGTCTATTTGAATACGAAACTTGTCTGTTGCGCACAAAAGTGCTGCATCCCTCCAGTTGCAAGGGAGGGGGGGAGAAGGATCCAGACAAATGAGTTTCAGTGAGGCAAAGGACATCTGCCAGCCTCAACTCATGATGAGACTTTAAGTCGTCAATATGACATGGAAGGCCCTCGGTGTTGTGATGAACAATGGTCAAGGTGGGAAAAGCAGTTTGCGGCATTTTGGAAAAGTACAACAATGGTCTTGTACTTTGGAAAGAAGCGCGCGTCATACTGTCCATTGCCGTCGTGATGTTGGGATTGGCATAGATTTTGGATTCGTCAAAGTCTATGACCCTCAATCCCTGAAGTGACGTCGTGCGACTTAGGGCAACATAGGCCATTCCAGGTTCAAACACACGCTTAAGAGACACCACTGCAGAGGTCATCGTCATGCCTTGCACTTTGTGAGCCGTGCATCCAAAGGCAAGCTTCATGGGGAATTGCCGCCTGACCACGCCTTTCATGCCCAGGTTTTCCTCCGACCTTTCGATATAGACCAAGTCATCCGTCGGCCCCAGAATTTTATGGCGCAATTTCTGGCCCGCTTCGGGATTGTCTAGCCTCAGTCCGAGCAAGGTCACTTTCTCCGCCGACCCCTTTGGGGCGCTTTGAACAATGTTGCCTATTGTGCCAAAGGTCCCGTTCACCAATCCGTCCTCGACATCCAACTTCCGAAGAAGCATAACCCGTGCTCCTACACCAGCTTGAAGGGCATCCGGTAGATCCCTTCTCGACCCCATGATCACAGTGACCATCGCCCCCGACCGTGGGCTCTTCCTGTAGTCCTCTGCGGGAATATTGACCACAGTCAATTTGAGAACAGCCACAGTTGCTGCATTGTGCCTATCCACCTCTTTATTGGTGGCAAAGATATGCAGAGTATACGCAGGGAGGTCTCGCGCATCCGTGACAGCCGTGGTGAGTAACGCCCTGTCACCATCGCCGAGTGGATCAGCCTTCCCCTTCTCCCTGATCCTGTTCAAAAGCGACGTCGTCTTTTTGCCGCATGATTTGAGTAAGCTTGACCATCTGAAAATCTGTCCAGAGGTCAAGAAGATCGTTGTCAGAAACGCAGAGGGGTTTGGACCTTCCGAGGGGTGGCAGTTGGTAGAAGTCCCCAACTGCAAGAACGGAGATGCCCCCAAATGGTCTCTGGTTGCCCTTGATTTGCTGAAATCTCCAGTGGACATAGGCAAAGAGTTCCTTGGAGACCATGGAGATCTCGTCGATGATCAAAATTTCCACGTTGCAAAGGGTTGCTCACAATGCGTCCAACGTATTCCCCAGCGCTTGGTAAGGAGGCTTTAGAGTCCTGGGGAGTTTCAAGAGGGAATGAAGAGTTTTCCCTGAGATGTTGTAAGCCGCCGTGCCAGTAAACGACGTCAGCAGCACAGCAGGCTTGGCCATATCCACTTCGCTGCGGAACCTGGGAAGCTGACGGAGAATCTTACTGGCCTCCTGGTAAATGCACTTGATGACATGCGATTTACCACAGCCAGCTCCTCCGGAGATGAAATAAAAGAAGGGCTCGAGGAGACGATCCGAAACGCGTTTCAAACACCACTCGCGCACAGCGTAAAAGACGGACGCTTGCGTTTCATTGAGACTGCGGTACATGTTCCTCACAAATTCGGCGCTCAACTTTGGCGCCTCAAACGCCGGCAAGACCGCGCCGCTACCAGGAGCGTCCTGGTAGGCTGGAACCTCATCTTGCGGGTCTTCCTGTAACGGATTAGATTCGCGTTCGGCAACACACTCCAAACGCTCTGCTTCTACCTCCGGCGCAAAAGTGCTCCACGCGTTGAGAACCGCACGAAGCTCTTTCAATTTTTCGAATGCATTGTCCACGGTCTTTCCCCGTCCTTCGTACCGCCCCCGATTGCGGTCGAATATAGCCCGCACCCGACCGAACTTTGATTCCCGGGTACCGTAGAACTCCTCGTACGTTTTGAGGTTTTCAGACCTGAGCTCGGCGTCGTCTCTGTGGGGGAGGTACAATTTAAGATGGGTCCTGTAATACTTCTCAGCATACTTTTTGATTGAGAAGCGAGTGAATCTGATGACGGCATCTTTTCCAATCCGCTTCTGGATGAATCCCTTGCCGTGTGAGAGGGGAATGACATTCTTGCCCTCAGTCTGCTGACCGTAGACGACTCGGTATTCGGATGCGAATTCGGCGAGACACATCCGCTCAAACATTGCCGTTCTAGGTCTTGCCACATATTTGTCTGAAAGACCAGACATCCACACGTTGTCTGCGTCCGGTTGCATGGTCCTCAGTCTACTCGTGGGTAGACTCAATTTCACGCCATCCTCAGCAGTCTGGATGAAAACTACGCTGCGCGAGCACTTCTTCAGAGGGAGACTGCATGTCCGCGCCACCGCTTCTTGAGCACTCACCTCTCTGTGCTTGGAATACGCCGCCATTATTTTCCTCATCTCGTCCTTTTTGTCGACAAGAGGCTTTGTCTTCAAGTCTTTGACAACAGACGTGAGGAACTCTGACATCTCGTGCTCCGGTTTGGAAATGTACGACATCATGTACATGAGACACGCGACGTCATCGAGCACGTACTGAATATCCATGTTGGCGTTCCATGCCCGCAGCAGATGTGGGTTGTAAGCATTTATCCAGCTTTCCGTTGGAGCACGCTTCAACATGACAACCATTCCGGAGGTCAGATTAGTGACGCTGTCCTTGTAGCTGTCCATTGTCAAATTGGCCTTTTTGAGAAGCTCCGGCAAGTCCTTCGGGACATCCGCGTCCATGAGGATCTCTCTGATGCGTTAGAGCTCTTCTTTAGCCTCCCTTTGTTTTTCGGTGAGGCGAGCCGATTTGGCCGCCTGCTTCCCATGCTGGCCTTCCACACTCTTGTCCGTTGGGACGTCTTCAGTCTCCGTCTGGAATGGCAACGTGATGGTGGTTTGGTCCATCCAAATCTGCAAGAAACGTTTCCTTTCCGACAAGACTTTGTGTGGTTTTTGCTGTGTGCCTGAACGCTGGTGACAATGTCGTGCAGTTCAGGGTCCTCAATCGGGTCTGGTATTTTGCAAGTGATGTACTTGTCGATTAAGTCAATGGCTTCTTGACAACATCTGAGGTCGGGTTCTTCGATGACTGGCGCACCCTTAATCCAGAGCAGCATGTGAGCGTGCGGACTTCCTCTGGCTTGAAATTCTACACGATAGAAGTGGTCTTTTACCGGACCGAGAGGCTGTGCAGGAGACAGGATGAATGCCATAAGAGCATCCATCCTTTTCTCAAAAAGGCGCATCACTGTGACCGGATTGCTGCGAAGAACATCGCATTTGGCATTCCAGTCGAGATGGGAAAAGTCCCCTTGTTCGCCTTGCTGCGCTTTGACTATCTCGATTACTTCAGGCCATCTCATTTCCGCAGCAGAAAAGGTAAGGAAGAATGTGGGCTTGCCCAACTGCCTGGTCATTGCATGGAGGTCCCTAAGGGCACCCTCCCAAAAAGCCGGCGTGCCTCTCAAGGGCTGCATGAAGCGCATCGCATGCTCTCTTTGGATGAGCTTCTCCAGTTCATCTTTGTCCTGAAGCATCCGGTTTGAAATCTTCCTCCCATCCCAAATGAGGGCCTTGCGGGCCTGAATGGACATGCTGTTGGTGGCCAGATGCGTTTCTGTCACAAACTGCGCAAAGAAAAGGTAACTTTGATCTTTGGCAAATCGAGTGTCAACGGAGAATAACCTTGCATTGAAATACAAACTGGGTGACAGCTTAATTTCTCTCGCCTCATCGAGTGAGTTCTGTCCTGTTGGGAACTGAACGGGAAAGGCCATGGCTTCGAGGTTTGGCACGGCAAAAAATCCCACCGGCTTGTTTCCTTGGGCAGGAGCGATGCTAAATATGCCGTCCCCATATGACAGCTTTTCCTGCGCGATGTCAGGAGGCTGCATACAGGTGTCGAGCGTCAAGCCCGGCCTGAGCTCCTCTTTGCTCTCTTGGGGAGTCTGTTGCTCTTTGTTTGCGGGGGTGTCGCTGCTCTCTGGCTGTGCATCGGCCTCAGGGATGTTCTCTTCTCCTACCCCCTCGTCTTCCTCTTCTTGGAGACTTTCAAACTGAGCGCTTTCATCTATAGATACAGTTTTGTATTCTGGATGAATGCGTTTCAGTATCATCAGTGCTGCCAAGACATTTGTCATGTTGACAGTGTAAAAATGCTGGTAACCTTTGTACACAATGCGGCGCTTCAGATTCACCTGGAGAAGCTGGGCCTCACTGCGCGGCCTTGGGAGGGAGTTCACTGTGGCTTCCATCTCTGATGGAACGCACACCACAGAACCGTGTACGGCTCTTTGCCGTCCTTTGGGCAACGCAACAATCTTTGCAAAAGGGATGATTTTTGCAATTAGCTGTCGTTCAAGTACATTTAATTCCGACAGCTCTTCGGGAATGGGTGCCAGTGCCAAGTTATTTGCCACCGCCTGGGGTGGCATGCCACCTCTGAACAGATGGTTGTCACAGGTATGACAAATCCACTCCTGCATCCGTTCTTGAGCAACGGTACATGGGGCGGGGAAACTACAAGTGTGAACAAACTGGCCTGTCAAGCACGCAAACGCCACATCAACATCTTTGGTGTATCTGGCTCGTTTGCAATGCTTTACTTGATTGGGGAAAAGCGCACGGTGGCACACTGTGCAGATATACGTCGGCCCATGCCGAACCCTTTCCCGGAAAGAAGCGATGGTGGCTTCCATTTCTGGATCTACGAGTGCCTGCTTCATTTCCACAGAGACGTCTACTACACCGTTTGCCTGACCCTGCTCAATTTCCTGACACTGGGGAATGATGTGACTATATTTCCTTATTATTTTCACAGCACAATTTAACTTGTGGCGAATACGTTTTAGCGCGTTTGAATCACGCCTGTCCTCTTTGTTTTGTAAACAGCGCCTAATATGAGAGAGCCTGAAAGCTGAATCTTTTTGGTACCTTTCTCGCATGTAAATTTTTCTGTTGACTCTGAAAAGATATATCCTTTTTGTACCTCTCTCGCAAGTAATGTTTTCGTTGACTTTGAAAAGAAAGGTCTTTTCTGTACCTCTCTCGCAAGTATCGTTTTCGTTGACTTTGAAAAGAAAGGTCTTTTTCGTACCTCTCTCGCCAGTATTGTTTTTGTTTACTTTGAAAAGAAAGGTAATTTTTGTACCTCTCTCGCAAGTATTGTTTTTGTTTACTTTGAAAAGAAAGGTCATTTCTGTATTTATCTCTTATGTACCTTTTCATCAATATCTTCCGCTTTTGCTGAAAAGCAAGATCATGTTGGTATTTATCAATCAGATATTGCTGCCGTTTTGCCTTAAAAGCAGAATCACTGTTGTATCTATTCTTCTGATAGAGCTTCTTTTTTCCTTAAAGCACAGATCACTGTGATATTTAGAATTAGATGTAATTGAAAGTTTTCTTTGGCACTTACGAATGGGTTGACGTTCTCTATATAAATGTTTTGCACGCTGACTTTTACTCCATTTAGAAAGATCTATATTAACATGCAGCAGTTTGAGTCCTTGCTGAGGTTCCGGAATATTTTGACTCTCATTAATTTGACTTGCTTGGCTATTTGGCTCAACATGTACCGCACTATGTAGCTCTTGATTTGGTACAATACCGATCACAAGTTGTATCGCTTTACTTGGGGATTCACCTAATTCAATTAGTAGCTCTTCATTTGCCTTTGATATGGTTGTAGTAGAATCCCGATGCGTCTTAATGGAACTGCCATCAATATGAAAAGAGACTGGCACAAACTCATAGGTTGCAAACCGGCTATGTCCTTCAAAAAGCTGACGCAAATGCTCAACCAAGCCACACAAGTGAGAAAAAGTCAACATAATTGCAGTTCCGTTTGGGTGTGGCAAGCCCACTTCAGATCTGGAATGTGAATCAAATAACCCAAAGTATCCTGATGTGTCACGGAATACTGCAAAACACTCTGGATTCACAATCAAGAAAGCAAGAGTGACATTTTGTGACAAGCACTCAAGCTGAGCTCCAAGAGACAATCCCAAGTCTCTTTGGGAATGACCGTCATCTATGACATAACCAACGCTGAGCTCATGCATCTGTACATTATAGACATTGGTGTCCGTCATGACTTGTTTTGGCATCTCCTCGACAGTCAAGTGATCATTCCCAAAGTTATGGTCCAAAATCAATTGCTGTTTAGCACCCACGTAAAGAGAGTCCCCGTGTTCAAGCACCCTGTCAAGGTCAAGCGAATTAAACTGTAACCCCTCAGCGTGGAAGGCCAAGAAAGCGAGAGCCATACAAGTACACTGGTGGTTGCGAGAAAAACTTGAGTACCTTTCATCCATCTGTGAATGTGTGGCCCTCACGGATAGCGTGCGTTGAGGAAGTCCCACAGCAGGATCCTGAAATGATTGAAACTATTTTAATTATCTTAAATTCTAACTAATATAATTTTAAACATTTCATATGTTAATGGTTAATGTTGTGAGTATAAAAAAGTTACCTCAGTCCCAGGACGACGGGGGGATGATGGTCTGGAAGGAACCTCCGCAGGGGCTGGCCTTTCCTCTGGCTGAAACGACAAGCAAACAATAATTTTTTAACACACAGCACTTGTGTGAAGGGTCACTAATTTCTGTTTGTGATTTTAAGTAAGACTTCTCAGGGCTGATAAGAATGCAATGCAAACCTGGTGCTCTCTCCGTGTGCTCTTATGGGCTGGCTGCTGTCGTCTGTGCCCTGCGGTGGATAGAGATAGAGAGATATATATTATTAAATATTTTTATTTTTTTTGCTTTTACTGCGAAGCATTGTTACGACAAGAATGGACAATTAACTATACTTTTTTTTTTGTCATGAAGATAGATATGTAAACATAACGGGCAAACAAAATAGGAAAACTGAAATACCTTCTTATCCTTTGGATCCTGGGCAGTCCTCAGGGCTGGAAAGACGAGCTGGAGACAGCTTGTCCATCGCCTCCAACATGGGTGGGCTGAACCAGAGAGGGTTCAATGGGATGTTGCACTGTAAAAAACACAACAAAATAGAAATAGAGAAATGGAATTGTAACATGTGCCATGGTAAAAGGCTGAATGAATCCATGATCACCATCACAAACCTGGAGAGTGCCCATCCACCCAGTGGGCCCACAGGTGACCTCAGAGTCCACAACCGAGCTGCTCTGAAATGACTAGTGACATTATTGCATGTTAGGAGGTTTTCAAAAACATGTTAGGCTTGCGTTTACCTCCTTGGCCTTCCCGACGAGTGTCCAGTCAAAAGGGTTTGAAGGCTGAGGCGCAGTGACCTCACCCTTAACAACCACTTTTGGTCTGAACACTCGAGCTGGTGGCGAACGCTGAGGAGCAGCCGGTGCAGGTGGTGCAGTCCTCTCCATCCGCAGGTTGACGGCAGCCCACAGCAACCGCGCAAGCACCGACATCCCATCGCTGTCACTGAGGTGTACCTTCCAGACATGATCAGAAAAAATATTATACATCTACAAACATACTTTTGATAGGAGGAGCACTAATAAAATGTTTGTTTGTTTTTTGCAGCAACTAATGTACTTACCCCGTCTCTACACCAAGTGAAGATGTGACAGCGGGAAGTGGCCAGCAACAGCGATGGGGCGGCCCAAGTTGTTGCTGGGAGCCAAAATGCAGACCACCTCGGGTGACCGAGGCAAAACAGCATTCAGCACCTCAGCACGCAACTCGGAGGCCCTGGCACCCGGGGTGGACATCACGGCAAACAAGAAACGTCCCTCCGGAATCTTCACAACCCCATCGGCAATGGCTCGCAGGTGGGAGTCACCAACAACCAGGACAAACTGTTACAAAAGAAAAAAAAAAGAAGTAGTAATTGAAAAAAGGAAAGAAGTAATTTAAAAAAAATAGACACAAATGAAGGTTGTTAATTTGTTATAAAGGCAGAGTTGATTATAAAACATACCGTGTTGTCCTGGTTCAGTGCTGGAATGACCAGTTTGTGCCTCCGCCCAGTCACAGCTGAAACTGGCCATTCCCGAACTCTGTGGCGCCAGCCAGTGCCTCTGCCTAAAATGATGCACACACAGAATACCATGTCAAGTCTCAACTTCAATTGCTGACAATGCACAGTACAAGTACATGTTCCACTTTGAGTGTATATGAACCTGCAAAATATTGGAATTGCTTAAAATAATCGATTGTAAAACTGCTGCAAAAGCAATTAAAATTATGACTGACCTGGTACCAGAGCCTTGGCACAAACAGGGGACACCTAAAACATAAAGCATAGACATTACACAATTGTAGGCATGTGCAGTCTGTCAAGGAGGGGAAGCTTGAGGACCCAAATGCGGGAAGACAGGGCGAGGAGGCAGAGGCTCAATCAAAAAGGGGATTTTAATTTCTACAAAACAAAAGGCGAGATCTAAATTGCACGGAAAAACATAACCTGGAGAAAACAAGGCAAAACGGGCAGCATGACATGGGGGGAAAATTCAAGGCAAAAACGGGCAGCATCACAGGGGGAAATACAACAATGACCCGACACAGACAGAGGGGAGACAGCAGACTAAATACACAGACTAACGACACAACAAGACACACGTGGCTGAGGGCACTGATTGGATCACACGAGGAAGGGCAGGATCACACTTAAACAAGACCAAGGGAGACACACAAGGAAAACAGAACCCAAAACATGACAGAACCCCTCCCTCAAGGGACGGCTCCCAAAGGTCCCTAACACAAAAAGGTCCAAAAACAGGGCGGGCGGAGGGGGGCCCGGAGGCGGGAACCTGGCACACCCATCAAGGCCAGTCCGGGGGGCGTCCCGGACGCCAGACGAGGGGAGCCCGGCGGCGCCAGTCCGGAGGGCGCCCCGGACACCACACTGGAGCAAAGAGCGACCACAACGTGCGCCGCCAGACAGGGAGAAGACGGCAGTGGGACGTGCACCTCCTTGGCACGGGGTCTTGGGGCTGCCGCGGCACGGGGTCTTGGGGCTGCCGCGGAGGCGGCAGACGTGGCACGGGGTCTTGGGGCTGCCGCGGAGGCGGCAGACGTGGCACGGGGTCTTGGGGCTGCCGCGGAGGCGGCAGACGTGGCTCGGGGACTTGGAACTGCGGCGGCAGACGTGGCTCGGGGACTTGGAACTGCGGCGGCAGACGTGGCTCGGGGACTTGGAACTGCGGCGGCAGACGTGGCTCGGGGACTTGGAACTGCGGCGGCAGACGTGGCTCGGGGACTTGGAACTGCGGCGGCAGACGTGGCTCGGGGACTTGGAACTGCGGCGGCAGACGTGGCTCGGGGACTTGGAACTGCGGCGGCAGACGTGGCTCGGGGACTTGGAACTGCGGCGGCAGACGTGGCTCGGGGACTTGGAACTGCGGCGGCAGACGTGGCTCGGGGACTTGGAACTGCGGCGGCAGACGTGGCTCGGGGACTTGGAACTGCGGCGGCAGACGTGGCTCGGGGACTTGGAACTGCGGCGGCAGACGTGGCTCGGGGACTTGGAACTGCGGCGGCAGACGTGGCTCGGGGACTTGGAACTGCGGCGGCAGACGTGGCTCGGGGACTTGGAACTGCGGCGGCAGACGTGGCTCGGGGACTTGGAACTGCGGCGGCAGACGTGGCTCGGGGACTTGGAACTGCGGCGGCAGACGTGGCTCGGGGACTTGGAACTGCGGCGGCAGACGTGGTTCGGGGACTTGGAACTGCGGCGGCAGACGTGGTTCGGGGACTTGGAACTGCGGCGGCAGACGTGGTTCGGGGACTGGGAACTGCGGCGGCAGACGTGGTTCGGGGACTGGGAACTGCGGCGGCAGACGTGGTTCGGGGAGTTGGGGCTGGTGACTCCGAGCGCCACCAGCTGAAGCCCAACGACGCACGACTCCCTCAATCAAGGACGACAGCAGGTCCAATTGGGCGGCCATGGCGTGCTGGAGCTCCTCATGGCGTGACAGGCGCGCCTCCTGATTCCACATCTTGGCTTTCAGCGCTCCCGCTGGGTCCTTCTCGGGTCGGGTCATTCTGTCAAGGAGGGGAAGCTTGAGGACCCAAATGCGGGAAGACAGGGCGAGGAGGCAGAGGCTCAATCAAAAAGGGGATTTTAATTTCTACAAAACAAAAGGTGAGATCTAAATTGCACGGAAAAACATAATATGGAGAAAACAAGGCAAAACGGGCAGCATGACATGGGGGGAAAATTCAAGGCAAAAACGGGCAGCATCACAGGGGGAAATACAACAATGACTCGACACAGACAGAGGGGAGACAGCAGACTAAATACACAGACTAACGACACAACAAGACACACCTGGGGCAAGACACAAGTGGCTGAGGGCACTGATTGGATCACACGAGGAAGGGCAGGATCACACTTAAACAAGACCAAGGGAGACACACAAGGAAAACAGAACCCAAAACATGACAGTCACCATAATATAGAGTAAAAAGCAAACATAGGTTGTAATGGTTAAATTAGTTTCAATTAAAATTGACCAGGTATTTTGTACATACAAGTGATGTTAATTCAGGCCAGGTTTATTAATGAAATTCTTAATCACAAAAGAGATTCAAGGACTTAACTGATACTTTTGTTTGTGTCTGAAATACAGTCACAATTGCTCAATTTTGCTAGAATTTTCTGATCAAATACATGAGCAGAAAGGCAGCAGATTGTACCAGATTAGATTATAGTATAAAGGAAGTATATAGAAATATGTTTTTGACAAAACAATGACATATACTGTTTAGATAGACATGAAGTCTAAAACAAAACATTAGTTGTTAAATATAACCGTCTTAGTTATTATTATTTACATCTGGTCTATGTAATTTAAAAGAAACCATGTGAAATATCTGTGTCCGGGCTCGGCATCTCACAAATTTGTGATCAATGTTAGTGAGTTTATTTTTGACATCAGTAAAAATTTTGAAATCTTGTAGAAAACAGACTTCATCACAATTAAATTCAGAATTAGTTTGACATGAATAAAGCAATGCACAAATATCGCTCAGTCATACACTCTATATTTGTCAAACTATGCCCTGGTGAAGACAATCTTGTGTTGAAACATGTTGGTAGTCCATTTTTAATAAAGGATTTTTTTACATTACTATTGAGTGTCTTGAATACACAGACTGCTTTTTACATAAGCATTTTAGCATTTTTTTCTGCTTGACTATATTTGTAGCCGGAAATAATGTGTATTGCACATTAACAAAGTTAATTGCATTTTGCCTGCTGTGGAACATACCTGGTGGGCAGCCACAGTAGAGGTATGCGGTGGGGAGCGGGCGTCCACAGTGGCGAGCCGACTGGCTGGAGCTGAAGTTCGGACTCTGGCCTTCTAAATCACATTGCAAATGTTTAGGATATTAAAAAAAAGTGTAATAGTAATAAAAAAATGATAAACTCTTGCTAAAATATGGCGTGAAACTCGTACCTTGTTCACTGGAGACTGCATCGTGGTCCCATCACTGGTGGCAGAGGGTGGGGACCGAGGCTGAAAACAAAATATACAGCACATTGAGGACCTAGCAGTGTGACTCAAAATAACTCAACACAGAATACACCACCGCCAAGTGCAGAATTGAATAGAGGCAAAGTACCTGCTGGGGTGCGATGTTTGGGCTCAGTTCCGGAGCAGCAAGGTCCAGCTTCTTCCATCGGCGCTTGGCTGCCTCGGAACGCTTCCCCTTCCGCGGCATGCTGCTACAGCAACCTTTACTGTAAGCAAAAAGAAAAGAAAAAAAACTTCCCAAGACAAAGTCAAAAGTAAACTGGCAGTAAAAAAAGGAAATCAATTTAAACACAACAAAATAGTAAAGTAATGATATTAGAGTGTTTGTAATGTGCTGTTGAGTGCAAGTTCAGCTGTATTTGCGTTCTAGACTCTGTGATGTAGATCTTATATATGTATTATGTTGTTTGAGGGCAAGATGGAAGCAGGTAGATGAGGTGGAAGTCCAAGGCGGTGCTGAAGGTTTGAAATCCAAGTATCACGGTCAGCAGCTTTCCAATTCGCACAGTGCTCAGCGGATCGCTAAAAGATTCAAGATAAAATTTGTAGTTAATCTCAGATGTGTTTGAAACATTAAAAATGTACATTGAGTCTAATGAGGCAGTGGTGTCATTGTAATAAAAATAAGAAACCGTCATCAATTGAAGTATAGTAACATCACACATTGTATAGTTCATTGATTATAAATAATGGATGGGGTGAGCAGAGCCTTCAATAAATCCTCAACAATAGAAAAAAATGGATCCACTATAGACTTCCTTGTTTACTTATTAACAAAGAAAACGGTATTGTAATAACATTGTTACTTTTTTTTTCTTTTAGATTAATTTCCATGAGGTGAAACGGTTTGGCAAAATGGATGGATATTCTGGATGGCCATGAAAAAAACGATCGCTACAGAAACCAACGGTAATCTTTCAAGGGGGAAAATAAAGGCAGCTTTGACAATTTACAAATGTGTGCTGTAGTCAATCAATGAAGGTCATTTAACAGCGTAAAATACTTCCAAAATCCCTCATCGGCGCCGCTCCGCGACACGGTCGAGCAGGACACGCCACTCAACAACCGACGCCCCCCTCCCCCACCCCCACCACGACGATGACAGACGAGACAAAAGCCTTACTGTATATTGTAGCAACGAGGGCTATACACAATTGAGATTTAGAGCCTACTCAAACTTTTCTTTGTTTTTGTTTTCTTTTACTGCACATTAAAACCTTAAAGTGAGATCTGCTAGCTCTAGCTAGCGCTAGCAGGTGTAGTTAGCATGTAGGCTACCATGTCTAGCACTTAACTTTACCTATCTTGTTAAAACAGCAGCCGGATAACACAACGTTCAAACACATCAAATACGTTTCAATACATCGCCAGTATTAACGTGATGTAGTTTAGGATGGGGGAAAACTTGCAAAATCTCACTTATTTAGCATTATACATCAGACTAAAAATAATTGCCGTGCAACACTTACCTCAGACGAGATGAAATGGGACGAGACCGTCGTCGAGAACCTTCTAAAATAGTCTCATTCATGCGTCTTTAATTGGCCACAGCACAGACAAGCAGAAAACGACCAATCAGGGAAAAGAGATAGGACAACACGAACTCCAACTATCACAAGATGGGTTGCAGCCCGATGGTGAGGTTGGAGCGCGCTGCATCCGAGGAGACCAGTTTAAGGGGGCAACTGCGCTGCGTGCAGCTGCAAGGTTCAATAATGCGGATTGTGTCATACAACACTCGCGGGTTGCGAGTAGGACATACTGCTACATACAGGACAGGCTGTCTGGTGGTGGATGCGCTGCTTGACCAATTGTATGTGTTTTTTGCACATCAACATACAAAAATAAATACATATAAAAAGATAAAAATTGTAATTCAAACATCCACTTTTTTTAACCACTAAAAAGAACCAACCATTGTCTAATTCATATCTTTGTTTTCAGTGTTAAGGGAGTGACACATATTTTAATTACTATGCATTTAAAAAAATCTGATTAATCTGTTATTTTAATTTCAGCAATTATCACCTGTATAGGTATATATATAAGTATATTGAACATAAAACAATCTAGTTAAATGAACCTTCCAATTTGAATTTGTTGATTTACACCATTAACCAAATTTTATTAACATCTTACAAATTCCTTTTATATGTCTATGTGTGCCCTGAGGAAACTGTGGAGACAACATGCGCACAGTCACTGTTTGTGCATCTTGAAGAACTCATCAATATTATAAAAGAAAACATTTATTTTAGCAAAGGAAATGGACAATTTTTAGTATTAAATAATAAACCATAATCAGCAAAAAACACAGTAATAGTCACGCTACAAATTTGGAAAATAATCAAATAAAAACATTTTGTGACTGAAAAGTCCTGGCTGTACCTAATCAATTGGCCAAGATGGCCGCCGCCCTCGGCGAGCGGAGTGGCGAGAATCCTGGTCATACCTAATCAATTGGCCAAGATGGCCGCCGCCCCGGGTGGGCAGAGGGGAGAGAATCCTTGGTGTACCTAATTAATTGGCCAAGATGGCCGCCGCCCTGGGTGGGCGAAGTGGCGAGAATCCAGGGTGTACCTAATTAATTGACCAGAATCCTGGGTGTACCTAATCAATTGGCCAAGATAGTAGTAGTAGTAATAGTATTTGCAATAGTAGTAGTCGTATATAGGCCAAGCCTTGAGTACACCAAGAAAAAAAGGGGCTGAGTTGAGCTCAACAGTGAGAGATGATTGGCTGAGGCAGTTGCTATGCAAAAGTGACAGACCATTCACGCACACACATTTGATTTTAACTTGTTGCGAGACGTCACGCACCCACATTCCATTGATTTTGTATAGGATACGCTCACCTCAAACAAAAGCCTCTCACGACCTAACGGTTGAAGATGCAGATTCCAGAAATGGCTCGTTAGAACGGCAAGGGTTTGGGGAACGCGAGCATGTTCTCAGTTTTTTAATCGGATGAAAAATGACCAACTTAGGAGCAGGTTGAAAACTTATGATTGATCGAAAATGAAGAGGGAAAAACGGCGAAAATAACATTGAAAAGAGATCGAAATAGTCCGACTTCTCCTCGCTTAAAGTGAAAATAAAGGTACTAAATGACACCTTAGCCAAATAAAACTTAGTTTTTCAGAAAGCAGAGGCTTGTGGCTGCAAAATGTGCCAATTTGATGTCTAGTGAGCAAAGATTGTGGCCATGGTGACGAGTTGAAGTGAAACTTTTGGAAATATATTTTTTGGTTCCCGTCACTGAAGCCTTAATTAGTCACACTCTAAATAGGCGACTTTCACCCCTTTGCTCACTGTCTTTGAACCCGCACAGGGGGGGAGCTTTCATTCCTTAATTATTTTTTTTGACACTGAGCTAAAGATGACAAAAATTCCAACAAAATGAGCTAAAATTCATATCGGAGCTAAAATTCATATCGGTCGGTCAACGTATGCGCGCGCAGCGTGTCTTGGAAAAAGGTGTTTGATTGGAGTTGATGTCTTTCGGATTCCCATTCATTCCTATGGGACTTTATTTGGGAGTTTTTTGGGAATAGCGTCGCCATGGTAACTGGGAATTCCCTTGCGGAAAAATCGGTGGAAGATTAAAAAAATAATAAAAAGAAGAAGAAGAAAAATACTAGAAAAATTTCCGCGGAAATTTTGAATGGGCCTGCTGACTCTTGCAAGGTGGAAAGATGCATGCTCTGAACTGTTTGCCAAATGTTGGTGTACTTTACCTCTCAATTTGTGTCAGCAGGAATAGAGTTCAAGACAATTTGTAATAACTGCAGTTATTACATGTGTAATGGCTTCCCTTATGTCTTGATTGACATTTTAGTCATATCAAAAGGGAATCAGTTTAATTTCTTGCTTATAGTGTAAGTGATTAACTAAAATATAAAATGCAATATACTGTATCATGGAGCAAATACAGTATGAATGCAGTGTTTAAATTTGACATTGCATATTAAAAGGCATGTTGGTGCTGATCAATATTGCAGGAATATTACTCCAAAGTACATGTAAAACGGCTCTTAAAAGAGCCGTTTTGGGTCTTTGTTACACAGCATCTTCATCTTTTCCTGAGCACACAAAGGAACAAGTTGTTAGAAAATAGGCAGCAAAACTGAACAGTTAAAACTTAATCTAAATACTCATCCAATACACATGTGACAGTTTTTCAGTGAGGAATCCTGTAGAATAAATCATTTTGGTCTACGTTTGCGGGATCCCTTTTTTCATCTTTTCTCTCCACCAGTTGTACCGGACATAACAACCTTGATATCCTTGGCCATGTCAAGTTGCGCCCCTTGCTGCGCTCCATCCACCTGTATTGCATGTGAAAATGAAAAATGAGTGTTCAATGTTTGCCTAGATCAATTCAGTAATCAATCATCACTTACCATCACAGTTCATTCCTTACCATCGCAGTTCCTCACTGACACCAACACTTTTCATTGTGTTATAGTCACAATCACAATAAGGACAAACAAAACATTCAAGTCCAAATGCACGATGTCCTGCTAACAGAAAAGCACACTGATTAAAAGTACCGTCATACAACACTGCTCAAAATAAGGGAGCGCTTAAATGGCATATCCCATGTCTTAAATTCAATTTAAAGCTCAATAAGTTTAGAACTAACTAAATGATAAATATGTCTACAAAAAAAATGATTGGCCGCTCTGATTTTGAGTGTAGTTCTGTTATGACACAAATTTTGAACGAGCAAAGGATTTAACTTTTCAGCCTTTACAATTTAAAGTACAGTATCCCCCTCTTTTGAGTAGTTGTATGAAAGGCTCAATAACATTTGCAAAGGCACACTTGTGAAAATGGTGCCCTTGCGATCTACAATGAGCTGACACAAGAAGTTAACACACAGTAGACCGGACTGTGGTAACTGTAATAAGTGTGCAGAACGCCTGATTGAACACAACAATCTGGGCGAGATATGTAAATGTGATCAATCAGTGTCTGCTTTCCAGTTGTGGCCTGGGTGATCAGCTGTGAAAAGCCTCTGGACTGAAACAAGTCCAGAATGGATTTCTTTCCCTTTGAAAGCAAATCCTCATTAAAGTCTCCGCAAACAATCAGTGTCTGCTTTCCAGTTGTGGCCTGGGTGATCAGCTGTGAAAAGCCTCTGGACTGAAACAAGTCCAGAATGGATTTCTTTCCCTTTGAAAGCAAATCCTCATTAAAGTCTCCGCAAACAACAATAGGCTGGCAGTCCATCACGGCCAAGGCATCCAAGAGACTTCCAAGGTTTGGAAGAAATGTGCCAAGACTCAGGTTGGGTGGCCTGTAGACCGTAGCTATCAAAGCCTGGACGGGAGCGTCAACCCTGATGACAGCAAATTCCAGGTCAACCACATTCTGAATAAACCGACGGGGCTCCGCTCGAAGACAATCGCGATAATAGACTGCGACTCCGCCACCCTCTTTTTGGGCCACGTCCAGTCTATTTGAATACGAAACTTGTCTGTTGCGCACAAAAGTGCTGCATCCCTCCAGTTGCAAGGGAGGGGGGGAGAAGGATCCAGACAAATGAGTTTCAGTGAGGCAAAGGACATCTGCCAGCCTCAACTCATGATGAGACTTTAAGTCGTCAATATGAGATGGAAGGCCCTCGGTGTTGTGATGAACAATGGTCAAGGTGGGAAAAGCAGTTTGCGGCATTTTGAAAAAGTACAACAGTGGTCTTGTACTTTGGAAAGAAGCGCGCGTCATACTGTCCATTGCCGTCGTGACGTTGGGATTGGCATAGATTTTGGATTCGTCAAAGTCTATGACCCTCAATCCCTGAAGTGACGTCGTGCGGCTTAGGGCAACATAGGCCATTCCAGGTTCAAACACACGCTTAAGAGACACCACTGCAGAAGTCATCGTCATGCCTTGCACTTTGTGAGCCGTGCATCCAAAGGCAAGCTTCATGGGGAATTGCCGCCTGACCACGCCTTTTATGCCCAGGTTTTCCTCCGACCTTTCGATATAGACCAAGTCATCCGTCGGCCCCAGAATTTTATCACGCAATTTCTGGCCCGCTTCGGGATTGTCTAGCCTCAGTCCGAGCAAGGTCACTTTCTCCGCCGACCCCTTTGGGGCGCTTTGAACAATGTTGCCTATTGTGCCAAAGGTCCCGTTCACCAATCCGTCCTCGACATCCAAATTCCGAAGAAGCATAACCCGTGCTCCTACACCAGGTAGAAGGGCATCCGGTAGATCCCTTCTCGACCCCATGATCACTTTGGTCACGGTGACCATCGCCCCCGACCGTGGGCTCTTCCTGTAGTCCTCTGCGGGAATATTGACCACAGTCAATTTGAGAGCAGCCACAGTTGCTGCATTGTGCCTATCCACCTCTTTATTGGTGGCAAAGATATGCAGAGTATCCGCAGGGAGGTCTCGCGCATCCGTGACAGCCGTGGTGAGTAACGCCCTGTCACCATCGCCAAGCGGATCAGCCTTCCCCTTCTCCCTGATCCTGTTCAAAAGCTCGGCAAAAGCGACGTCGTCTTTTTGCCGCATGATTTGAGTAAGCTTGACCATCTGAAAATCTGTCCAGAGGTCAAGAAGATCGTTGTCAGAAACGCAGAGGGGCTTGGACCTTCCGAGGGGTGGCAGTTGGTAGAAGTCCCCAACTGCAAGAACGGAGATGCCCCCAAATGGTCTCTGGTTGCCCTTGATTTGCTGAAATCTCCAGTGGACATAGGCAAAGAGTTCCTTGGAGACCATGGAGATCTCGTCGATGATCAAAATTTCCACGTTGCAAAGGGTTGCTCTCAATGCGTCCAACGTATTCCCCAGCGCCTGGTAAGCAGGCTTTAGAGTCCTGGGGAATTTCAAGAGGGAATGAAGCGTTTTCCCTGAGATGTTGTAAGCCGCCGTGCCAGTAAACGACGTCAGCAGCACAGCAGGCTTGGCCATATCCGCTTCGTCGCGGAACCTGGGAAGCTGGCGGATAATCTTACTGGCCTCCTGGTAAATGCACTTGATGACATGCGATTTACCACAGCCAGCTCCTCCGGGGATTAAATAAAAGAAGGGCTCGAGGAGACGATCCGAAACGCGTTTCAAACACCACTCGCGCACAGCGTAGAAGACGGACGCTTGCGTTTCATTGAGACTGCGGTACATGTT
Source organism: Leptonotus elevatus (assembly GCF_054856555.1). NCBI lineage: Eukaryota > Metazoa > Chordata > Actinopteri > Syngnathiformes > Syngnathidae > Leptonotus > Leptonotus elevatus. Next base: position 6,221,217 of record NC_141260.1, on the reverse strand, counting down.
CCTCACAAATTCGGCGCTCAACTTTGGCGCCTCAAACGCCGGCAAGACCGCGCCGCTACCAGGAGCGTCCTGGTAGGCCGGAACCTCATCTTGCGGGTCTTCCTGTAACGGATTAGATTCGCGTTCGGCGGCACACTCCAAACGCTCTGCTTCTACCTCCGGCGCAAAAGTGCTCCACGCGTTGAGAACCGCACGAAGCTCTTTCAATTTTTCGAAGGCATTGTCCACGGTCTTTCCCCGTCCTTCGTACCGCCCCCGATTGCGGTCGACGATAGCCCGCACCCGACCGAACTTTGATTCCCCGGCACCGTAGAACTCCTCGTACGTTTTGAGGTTTTCAGACCTGAGCTCGGCGTCGTCTCTGTGGGGGAGGTACAATTTAAGCTGGGTCCTGTAATACTTCTCAGCATACTTTTTGATTGAGAAGCGAGTGAATCTGATGACGGCATCTTTTCCAATCCGCTTCTGGATGAATCCCTTGCCGTGTGAGAGGGGAATGACATTCTTGCCCTCAATCTGCTGACCGTAGACGACCCGGTATTCGGATGCGAATTCGGCGAGACACATCCGCTCAAACATTGCCGTTCTAGGTCTTGCCACATATTTGTCTGGCAGACCAGACATCCACACGTTGTCTGCGTCCGGATGCATGGTCTTCAGTCTACTCATGGGTAGACTCAATTTCACGCCATCCTCAGCCGTCTGGATGAAAACTACGCTGCGCGAGCACTTCTTCAGGGGGAGACTGCATGTCCGCGCCACCGCTTCTTGAGCGCTCACCTCTCTGTGCTTGGAATACGCCGCCATTATTTTCATCAATTGAAGTATAGTAACATCACACATTGTATAGTTCATTGATTATAAATAATGGATGGGGTGAGCAGAGCCTTCAATAAATCCTCAACAATAGAAAAAAATGGATCCACTATAGACTTCCTTGTTTACTTATTAACAAAGAAAACGGTATTGTAATAACATTGTTACTTTTTTTTTCTTTTAGATTAATTTCCATGAGGTGAAACGGTTTGGCAAAATGGATGGATATTCTGGATGGCCGTGAAAAAAACGATCGCTACAGAAACCAACGGTAATCTTTCAAGGGGGAAAATAAAGGCAGCTTTGACAATTTACAAATGTGTGCTGTAGTCAATCAATGAAGGTCATTTAACAGTGTAAAATACTTCCAAAATCCCTCATCGGCGCCGCTCTGCTACACGATCGAGCAGGACACGCCACTCAACAACCGACGCCCCCTCCCCCAACCCCACCACGACGACGACAGACGAGACAAAAGCCTTACTGTATATTGTAGCAACGATGGATATACACAATTGAGATTTAGAGCATACTCAAACTTTTCTTTGTTTTTCTTTTACTGCACATTAAAACCTTAAAGTGAGATCTGCTAGCTCTAGCTAGCGCTAGCAGGTGTAGTTAGTGTTAGAGTAGACAATATTAAGTATTGTACTCTTTGCGTGTTCAATTAACTGAATGGTGAGATTCTGTTGAAGAAGTTCCTTTGCAAAGGTAAATAATTACCAGAAGCTTCTGATCACACAAATGAAGTCACCCAAGCAGTGCTCTGTTCAAATGTGTGTCTTCTCTCCAGCCCACATCATTATTTATTCAAAGAGGGTTCATAAAAAAGTCAGCCCACAACACACCTGGTTACAACTGAATGAATACAAGAGAATCCGTTCCCATGGGTATAAATCAGATTAGAAAAAATACAATAATAATAAGCCTGACTGATGAATAGACAGACCCGTTGCTCTTTCTCATGAAAGTAACACAGACAAGAATACAATTCATTGAGCCTACACTGAGTCAACTAAATCCAAAACGGCTAAAATATGAATTAAAACTAAAAAACAATGTTAATAACTCATCATTAGCATGTAGGTTACCATGTCTAGCACTTAACTTTACCTATATCTTGTTAAAACAGCAGCCGGATAACACAACGTTCAAACACATCAAATACGTTTCAATACATTGCCAGTATTAACGTGATGTAGTTTAAGATGGGGGAAAACTTGCAAAATCTCACTTATTTAGCATTATACATCAGACTACAAACAACTGCCGTGCAACACTTACCTCAGACGAGATGAAATGGGAAGAAGCCGTGGTCGAGAACCTTCTAAAATAGTCTCATTCAAGCGTCTCTAATTGGCCACAGCACAGACAAGCAGAAAACGACCAATCAGGGAAAAGAGACAAGACAACATGAACTCCAACTATCAGCAAGGGGGTCCGTCGTCTAGAACCTTCCAAAATCAAGCGAATGTCATTGGCCACAGCACAGACAGGGAAAAAAGCGGACCAATCAGGGTTAGGATTAGAAAAAAACGCGCGAGAGAAGACAACGCGAAGTCCCAACTATCACAAGATGGGTTGCAGCCCGATGGTGAGGTTAGAGCGCGCTGCATCCGAGGAGACCAGTTTAAGGGGGCAACTGCGCTGCGTGCAGCTGCAAGGTTCAATAATGCGGATTGTGTCATACAACACTCGCGGGTTGCGAGTAGGACATACTGCTACATACAGGACAGGCTGTCTGGTGGTGGATGCACTGCTTGACCACTTGTATGTGTTTTTTGCACAACAAAAAAAAAATAAAAATAAATAAAAAAAAGATACAAATTGTAATTCAAACATCCACTTTTTTAACCACTAAAAAGAACCAACCATTGTCTAATTCATATCTTTGTTTTCAGTGTTAAGGGAGTGATACATTTTAATTACTATGCATTTAAAATAATGTGATGAATCTGTTATTTTAATTTCAGCAATTATCACCTGTCTAAATTATTCAACACAGACAAATCTTTACAAGTGATGAAATGTTTCTACAAAATATCCAGTATTATATATTTTATTATTGGCTACATTGTACATGTCACTGAATTTTTTTTTAAAGTATATTGAACATAAAACAATCTAGTTAAATGAACCTTCCAATTTGAATTTGTTGATTTACACCATTAACCCAATTTTATCAACATCTTACAAATTACTTTTATATGTGTATGTGTGCCCTGAGGAAACAACATGTGCACAGTCACTGTTTGTGCATCTTGAAGAACTCATCAATATTATAAAATAAAACATTTATTTTAGCAAAGGAAATGGACAATTTATAGTATTTAACTCTTTGACTGCCAGACGTTTTCAGAAAAGGGATGCCGTCAGTGCCAGCCGATTTAAGCATTTTGACTGATCTTTCAAGGTCCACAGAAAATGTTCTGTTTGGACTATGGAAACACACGTACTACCAAATGAAAGATCTTTCATCAGAAAAAAAAAGTTTGTTTCTACCTTATTCCGTTCTTTAGTAATCAACAATAGAAAATGGTTAGTTTGACCCAATTTCGCCTGTTTTGGACCAAAATACGGAGAAATCAAGCTTTTAGTGAAACGATATTATTTCATGCATTCTAGTGAATTTTACACTTCTTTTTGTCCATGAATGATGCCACAAACACCTAAATAGTGCTTTACTTCTATAAAACACTACCACCAAGAATGAAAAAGTGTTTTTTGATAGCAAAATACGTTTATTTACATTCAACAGTGTAACAATTTGACAACAATTTGGCAAACTATTTACAAATGTGTGCAACTGTGGTGCTATTTACAAATATGTGGATGTTTCAACGACAGTTTTTCTTTTTGTAACACTCTCCTGCGTGCAAGGAGACGCAACAGCATTTGCACAACAGATTGCCTCTTCGCGTGCTCCACTTTCTTGCAGGCCGTTTTTTCCGGGGAATAGCAAGTATATACTGCAGTGTGTGTTGCCATCAAGTCTAATATCAGGATCATGCTACGGTTTCGTTACGTCTCGCTTCCTCGTGTCCTTCAGTTGCTACACCGGGTTGTAAGAGATGTTCTGATCCATTTTATCCACTCCATTCATGGTGGCATCGTAGTCCAGAAACAGTGTCTTCACCGTGATCAGACTGTACCCGCTCCTCTGATGAATATGCATTGGACTCGGGGTACTCTTCATTGTCCGACAAAATGTCCGCATGTGAAAGCTCCGGCGTTAGCAGCGGTAGCCGCGCTAGCCGGTGAGGCTTACTACGTGATCATAACAGTCGCGTCAAGGCTTCCAACTTTGGCGTCAAGCTCGGAGTCATCATCATCATCATCATCAATCTGCATTGGTCGATGCCAACTCTCCATCGCCCGATCGAATGTCCGATTGTGTAGAAGTACCCGGTCGGCTATTGTGCGCGTTTTGCGGCCTTAGCAGCGGTAGCCGCACTAGCCACGCTTAGCCGGTGAGGCTTACTACGTGATCATAACAGTTGCGTCAAGGCTTCCAACTTTGGCGTCAAGCTCGGAGTCATCATCATCGTCGACATCAATGCGCTTTTTAGTATTGATTGATGCTTTCCGTCTTTGAAAAAAATGCTCAAGCGTGAGCTGCTTGCAACCGGTTGATTGGTCAGCCATTGTGGGCTTCATCAGCCATGTCTCCTCAACACTCTAGCTCCGCCTCACGTCTTCTACTGACGCCCACGGTGGGCGGCCCATCCAACCTTGTGCAAAGAGAGTCATCGCTGCCCTCTAGGGGCCAAAACGAGTCTTTTACTAATCAGATCTGCCTGATACTTTCAGCACAGCTGCCCAAGGCTTTCCTGCACCCGTTTTCAAAAAAAAACATAGGGGACGTCTTTTAACGTCCTCGGCGCCCTTCCCTAGGTTTATGCTAAACGTTTTATAACGTTTATGGCGGTCAAAGAGTTAATAATAAACCACAATCATCAAAAAAACACAGTAATAGTCACATGCTACAAATTTGGAAAATAATCAAATAAAACAATTTTGTGACTGAAAAGTCCTGGCTGTACCTAATCAATTGGCCAAGATGGCCGCCGCCCCGGGTGGGCGGAGGGGAGAGAATCCTTAGTGTACCTAATTAATTGGCCAAGATGGCCGTTGCCCTGGGTGAGCGGAGTGGCGAGACTCCAGGGTGTACCTAATTAATTGGCCAAGATGGCCGCCGCCCTGGGTGGGCGGAGTGGCAAGAATCCAGGGTGTACCTAATGAATTGACCAGAATCCTGGGTGTACCTAATCAATTGGCCAAGATAGTAGTAGTAGTAATAGTATTTGCAATAGTAGTAGTCGTAGATAGGCCAAGCCTTGAAAGCCAAGAAAAAAAGGGGGTGAGTTTAGCTCAACAGTGAGAGAAATGATTGGCTGAGGCAGTTGCTATGCAAAAGTGAGAGACCAGGCAGTATAGCTAAAAAAGCACTATTTAAATAGCAGTCCATTCCATTTCATTTAAAAATAATAATAATGTGTGTGTATTGTGTGTTTTTTTAAACGTTTTTTTTTTTAATGTAAATGAGCTGAACAGTTTAAAATTTAAACCATTGAAATCGGTCAAGAAATGTGGAAGTTCACCATAATCAACATCAACTAAAAGTATCTTACTGCCATTTTACAAAACATGCACATTCACGCACACACATTTGATTTTAAGTTGTTAGGAGACGTCACGCACCCACATTCCATTGATTTTGTATAGGATTACGCTCACCTCAAACAAAAGCCTCTCACGACTTAACGGTTGAAGATGCAGATTCCAGAAATGGCTCGTTAGAACGGCAAGGGTTTGGGGAACGCGAGCATGTTCTCAGTTTTGTAATCGGATGAAAAATGACCAAATGAGAGCAGGTTGAAAACTTATAATTGATCGAAAATGAAGAGGGAAAAAACGGCGAAATTAACATGGAGGAGATAGGCGCCAAAGTCCGACTTCTCCTCGCTTAAAGTGAAAATAAAGGTACTAAATGACACCTTAGCCAAATAAAACTTAGTTTTTCAGAAAGTAGAGGCTTGTGGCTACAAAATGTGCGAATTTGATGTCTAGTGAGCAAAGATTGTGGCCATGGTGACGAGTTGAAGTAAAACTTTTGGAAATAGATTTTTTGGTTCCCACCACTGAAAGTTTAATTGCGTAATAGAGTGGCGATTACACTCACTGTCTTTGAACCCGCACAGGGGGAAGAACCTTCATTCCTTAATTTTTTTTTGACACTGAGCTAAAGATAGGAAAAATTCCAACAAAATGAGCTAAAATTCATATCAATCGGTTAACGTATGCGCACGCAGCGTGTCTTGGAAAAAGGTGCTTGATGTGTGATTTTGTCTTTCCTTTTCACATTCATTTCCTATGGGACCTTCTTTCCCTGAATTTTGGGAGTTTTTTGGGAATAGCGTCGCCATGGTAACTGGGAATTCCTAGAAAAATAATGCCGCACCGAGTCAGATCGAGCCGCATCGTTTGATACTTCATTTGTCCTGGTGCGATGTACGGTACGGGCCGCATTCTTGCGGAAAAATCGGTGGAAGATTAAAAAACTAGAAAAATTCCCGCGGAAATTTTGAATGGGCCTGCTAACTCTTGCAACTCTTTTCAATGAGCTGAACAGTTTAAAATTTCAACCGTTGAAATCGCTCAAGAAATGTGGAAGTTATAATCAACTAAAAGTATTACTGCCCCTTTAAGAAACATGCACATTCACGCACACACATTTGATTTTAACTAACATTTCAATGAGCTGAACAGTTTAAAATTGAAACCATTGAAATCGCTCAAGAAATGTAAAAGTTAACCATAATCAACAGTATGTTACTGCCCCTTTAAGAAACATGCACATTCACGCACACACATTTGATTTTAAGTAACATTTCAATGAGCTGAAAGGTTTAAAATTTAAACCATTGAAATCGGTCAAGAAATGTGGAATCTACCATAATCAACAGTATCTTACTGCCCCTTTACAAAACATGCACATTCACGCACACACATTTGATTTTAAGTTGTTAAGAGACGTCACGCACCAACATTCCATTGATTTGTATAGGATTACGCTCACCTCAAACAAAAGCCTCTCGCGACTTAACGGTTGAAGATGCAGATTCCAGAAATGGCTCGTTAGAACGGCAAGGGTTTGGGGAACGCGAGCATGTTCTCAGTTTTTTAATCGGATGAAAAATGACCAAATGAGAGCAGGTTGAAAACTTATGATTGATCGAAAATGAAGAGGGGAAAACGGAAAACATTGAAAAGAGATCAAAATAGTGCGACTTCTCCTCGCTTAAAGTTAAAATAAAGGTACTAAATGACACCTTAGCCAAATAAAACTAACCCTAGTAGAGGCTTGTGGCTACAAAATGTGCGAATTTGATGTCTAGTGAGCAAAGATTGTGGCCATGGTGACGAGTTAAAGTGAAACTTTTGGAAATATATTTTTTGGTTCCCAGCACTCTGTCCTTAATTAGTCACGCTCTAGCTGATGCAAGAAAGGCGACTTTCACCCCTTTGCTCACTGTCTTTGAACCCGCACAGGGGGAGAGCTTTCATTCCTTAATTTTTTTTTTGACACTGAGCTAAAGATGACAACGTATGCGCGCGCAGCGTGTCTTGGAAAAAGGTGTTTGATTGGAGTTGATGTCTTTCGGATTCCCATTCATTCCTATGGGACTTTATTTGGGAGTTTTTTGGGAATAGCGTCGCCTTGGTAACTGGGAATTCTTAGAAAAATAATAGCGCAGCGAGTCAGATCGAGCCGCATCGTTTGATACCTCATTTGTCCCGGTGCGATCTACGGTTCGGGCCGCATTTTTGCCATCGCAGTTCATCCCTTACCATCGCAGTTCCTCACTGACAACAACACTTTTCATTGTGTTGTAGTCACAATCACAATAAGGACAAACAAAACATTCAAGTCCAAATGCACGATGTCCTGCTAACAGAAAAGCACACTGATTAAAAGTACCTTCATACAACACTGCTCAAAATAAGGGAGCGCTTAAATGACATATCACATGTCTTAAATTCAATTTAAAGCTCAATACGTTTAGAACTAACTAAATGATAAATATGTCTACAAAAAAAAAGATTGGCCGCTCTGATTTAACCCTAGTTTAAACCCCTACTTTGAAACCCTAACCCTAGTTTTTAACCCTACTTTGAAACCCTAACCCTAGTTTGAAACCCTAACCCTAGTTTAAACCCCTACTTTGAAACCCTAACCCTAGTTTAAACCCCTACTTTGAAACCCTTACCCTAGTTTAAAACCCTACTTTGAAACCCTAACCCTAGTTTAAACCCCTACTTTAGAACCCTAACCCTAGGTTAAAACCCTACTTTGAAACCCTAACCCTAGTTTAAACCTCTACTTTGAAACACTAACCCTAGTTTAAAACCTTACTTTGAAACCCTATCCCTAGTTTGAGACCCTAAACCTAGTTTAAACCCCTACTTTGAAACCCTAATCCTAGTTCAAACTACTACTTTGAAACCCTAACCCTAGTTTAAAACCCTACTTTGAAACCCTAACCCTAGTTTAAACCCCTACTTTAGAACCCTAACCCTAGGTTAAAACCCTACTTTGAAACCCTAACCTTGGTTTAAACCCCTACTTTAAAACCCTAACCCTCGTTTAAAACCCTACTTTGAAACCCTAAGCCTAGTTTAAACCTCTACTTTGAAACCCTAACCCTAGTTTAAAACCTTACTTTGAAACCCTATCCCTAGTTTGAGACCCTAAACCTAGTTTAAACCCCTACTTTGAAACCCTAACCCTAGTTTAAACCTGTACTTTGAAACCCTAACCCTAGTTTGAAACCCTACTTTGAAACCCTAACCCTAGTTTGAAACCCTACTTTGAAACCCTAACCCTAGTTTAAAACCCTATTTTGAAACATTAACCCTAGTTTAAACCCGTACTTTGAAACCCTAACCCTAGTTTGAAACCCTACTTTGAAACCCTAACCCTAGTTTGAAACCCTACTTTGAAACCCTAACCCTAGTTTAAACCCCTACTTTGAAACCCTAACTCTAGTTTAAAACCCTACTTTAAAACCCTAACCCTAGTTTAAACCCCTACTTTGAAACCCTAACCCTACTTTAAACCCCTACTTTGAAACCATAACCATAGTTCAAACCCATACTTTGAAACCTTAACCCTAGTTTAAACCCCTACTTTGAAACCCTAACCCTAGTTTAAACCCCTAATTGAAACTTTATCCCTAGTTTAAACCCCTAATTTGAAACCCTAACCCTAGTTTAAACCCCTACTTTGAAACCCTAACCCTAGTTTAAACCCCTAATTGAAACTTTATCCCTAGTTTAAACCCCTACTTTGAAACCCTAACCCTAGTTTAAACCCCTACTTTGAAACCCTAACCCTAGTTTAAACCCCTAATTGAAACTTTATCCCTAGTTTAAACCCCTACTTTGAAACCCTAACCATAGTTTAAACCCCTATTTTGAAACCCTAACCCTTGTTTAAAACCCTACTTTGAAACCTTAACCCTAGTTTAAACCCCTACTTTGAAACCCTAACCCTAGTTTAAACCACCATTTTGAAACCTTAACCTAGTTTAAAACCCTACTTTGAAACCCTAACCCTAGTTTAAACCCCTACTTTGAAACCTTAACCCTAGTTTAAACCCTAACCCTCGTTTAAACACCTACTTTGAAACCCTAACCCTAGTTTAAACCACTACTTTGAAACCCTAACCCTAGTTTAAAACCCTACTTTGAAACCCTAACCCTAGTTTAAACCCCTACTTTGAAACCCTAACCCTAGTTTAAAACCCTACTTTGAAACCTTAACTCTAGTTTGAAACCCTAACCTTAGTTTGAAACCCTAACCCTAGTTTAAACCCCTACTTTGAAACCCTAACCCTAGTTTAAAACCCTACTTTAAAACCCTAACCCTAGTTTAAAATCCTACTTTGAAACCCTAACCCTAGTTTAAACCCCTACTTTGAAACCCTAAACCTAGTTTAAAACCTTACTTTGAAACCCTAACCCTAGTTTGAAACCCTAACCCTAGTTTAAAACCCTACTTTGAAACCCTAACCCTAGTTTGAAAACCTAACCCTAGTTTAAACCCCTACTTTGAAACCCTAACCCTAGTTTAAACCCCTACTTTGAAACCCTAACCCGAGTTTAAACCCCTACTTTGAAACCCTAACCCTAGTTTAAACCCCTACTTTGAAACCCTAACCCTAGTTTAAAACCCTACTTTGAAACCCTAACCCTAGTTTGAAACCCTACTTTGAAACCCTAACCCTAGTTTAAAATCCTACTTTGAAACCCTAACCCTAGTTTAAACCCCTACTTTGAAACCCCAAACCTAGTTTAAAACCCTACTTTGAAACCCTAACCCTAGTTTGAAACACTAACCCTAGTTTAAAACCCTACTTTGAAACCCTAACCCTAGTTTGAAAACCTAACCCTAGTTTAAACCCCTACTTTGAAACCTTAACCCTAGTTCAAACCCCTAGTTTGAAACCCTAACCCGAGTTTAAACCCCTACTTTGAAACCCTAACCTGAGTTTAAACCCCTACTTTGAAAACCTAACCCTAGTTTAAACCCCTACTTTGAAACCCTAATCCTAGTTTAAACCCCTACTTTGAAACCCTAACCCTAGTTTAAACCCCTACTTTGAAACCATAACCCTAGTTTAAACCCTTACTTTGAAACCCTAAGCCTAGTTTGAAACCCTAACCCTAATTTAAACCCCTACTTTAGAACCCTAACCCTAGGTTAAACCCCTACTTTGAAACCCTAACCTTAGTTTAAAATCCTACTTTGAAACCTTAACCCTAGTTTAAACCCCTACTTTGAAACCCTAACCCTAGTTTAAACCCCTACTTTGAAATCCTAATCCTAGTTTAAACCCCTACTTTGAAACCCTAACCCGAGTTTAAACCCCTACTTTGAAACCCTAAACCTAGTTTAAAACCCTACTTTGAAACCCTAACCCTACTTTAAACCCCTACTTTGAAACCATAACCATAGTTCAAACCCATACTTTGAAACCTTAACCCTAGTTTAAACCCCTACTTTGAAACCCTAACCCTAGTTTAAACCCCTAATTGAAACTTTATCCCTAGTTTAAACCCCTACTTTGAAACCCTAACCCTAGTTTAAACCCCTACTTTGAAACCCTAACCCTAGTTTAAACCCCTAATTGAAACTTTATCCCTAGTTTAAACCCCTACTTTGAAACCCTAACCCTAGTTTAAACCCCTATTTTGAAACCCTAACCCTAGTTTAAACCCCTAATTGAAACTTTATCCCTAGTTTAAACCCCTACTTTGAAACCCTAACCATAGTTTAAACCCCTACTTTGAAACCCTAACCCTTGTTTAAAACCCTACTTTGAAACCCTAACCCTAGTTTAAACCCCTACTTTGAAACCCTAACCCTAGTTTAAGCCACCGTTTTGAAACCTTAACCTAGTTTAAAACCCTACTTTGAAACCCTAACCCTAGTTTAAACCCCTACTTTGAAACCTTAACCCTAGTTTAAACCCTAACCCTCGTTTAAACACCTACTTTGAAACCCTAACCCTAGTTTAAACCACTACTTTGAAACCCTAACCCTAGTTTAAACCACTACTTTGAAACCCTAACCCTAGTTTAAAACCCTACATTGAAACCCTAACCCTAGTTTAAACCCCTACTTTGAAACCCTAACCCTAGTTTAAAACCCTACTTTGAAACCCTAACCCTAGTTTAAAACCCTACTTTGAAACCTTAACTCTAGTTTGAAACCCTAACCTTAGTTTGAAACCCTTACCCTAGTTTAAACCCCTACTTTGAAACCCTAACCCTAGTTTAAACCCCTACTTTGAAACCCTAACCCTAGTTTAAAACCCTACTTTAAAACCCTAACCCTAGTTTAAAATCCTACTTTGAAACCCTAACCCTAGTTTAAACCCCTACTTTGAAACCCTAAACCTAGTTTAAAACCCTACTTTGAAACCCTAACCCTAGTTTGAAACCCTACCCCTAGTTTAAAACCCTACTTTGAAACCCTAACCCTAGTTTGAAAACCTAACCCTAGTTTAAACCCCTACTTTGAAACCCTAACCCTAGTTTAAACCCCTACTTTGAAACCCTAACCCGAGTTTAAACCCCTACTTTGAAACCCTAACCCTAGTTTAAACCCCTACTTTGAAACCCTAACCCTAGTTTAAAACCCTACTTTGAAACCCTAACCCTAGTTTAAACCACTACTTTAAAACCCTAACCCTAGTTTAAAATCCTACTTTGAAACCCTAACCCTAGTTTAAACCCCTACTTTGAAACCCCAAACCTAGTTTTAAACCCTACTTTGAAACCCTAACCCTAGTTTGAAACCCTAACCCTAGTTTAAAACCCTACTTTGAAACCCTAACCCTAGTTTGAAAACCTAACCCTAGTTTAAACCCCTACTTTGAAACCCTAACCCTAGTTAAAACCCCTAGTTTGAAACCCTAACCCGAGTTTAAACCCCTACTTTGAAACCCTAACCTGAGTTTAAACCCCTACTTTGAAACCCTAACCCTAGTTTAAACCCCTACTTTGAAACCCTAACCCTAGTTTAAACCCTTACTTTGAAACCCTAAGCCTAGTTTGAAACCCTAACCCTAATTTAAACCCCTACTTTAGAACCCTAACCCTAGGTTAAACCCCTACTTTGAAACCCTAACCTTAGTTTAAAATCCTACTTTGAAACCTTAACCCTAGTTTAAACCCCTACTTTGAAACCCTAACCCTAGTTTAAACCCCTACTTTGAAATCCTAATCCTAGTTTAAACCCCTACTTTGAAACCCTAACCCTAGTTTAAACCCCTTCTTTGAAACCCTAACCCTAGTTTGAAACCCTAACCCTAATTTAAACCCCTACTTTGAAACCCTAACCCTAGTTTGAAAACCTAACCCTAGTTTAAACCCCTACTTTGAAACCCTAACCCTAGTTTAAACCCCTAGTTAGAAACCCTAACCCGAGTTTAAACCCCTACTTTGAAACCCTAACCTGAGTTTAAACCCCTACTTTGAAAACCTAACCCTAGTTTAAACCCCTACTTTGAAACCCTAATCCTAGTTTAAACCCCTACTTTGAAACCCTAACCCTAGTTTAAACCCCTACTTTGAAACCCTAACCCTAGTTTAAACCCCTACTTTGAAACCCTAACCCTAGTTTAAACCCTTACTTTGAAACCCTAACCCTAGTTTGAAACCCTAACCCTAATTTAAACCCCTACTTTAGAACCCTAACCCTAGGTTAAACCCCTACTTTGAAACCCTAACCTTAGTTTAAAATCCTACTTTGAAACCTTAACCCTAGTTTAAACCCCTACTTTGAAACCCTAACCCTGGTTTAAACCCCTACTTTGAAATCCTAATCCTAGTTTAAACCCCTACTTTGAAACCCTATCCCTAGTTTAAACCCCTACTTTGAAACCCTAACCCTAGTTTAAACCCCTTCTTTGAAACCCTAACCCTAGTTTGAAACCCTAACCCTAATTTAAACCCCTACTTTAGAACCCTAACCCTAGGTTAAACCCCTACTTTGAAACCCTCACCTTAGTTTAAAATCCTACTTTGAAACCTTAACCCTAGTTTAAACCCCTACTTTGAAACCCTAACCCTAGTTTAAAACCCTACTTTGAAACCCTATTCCTAGTTTAAAACCAGACTTTGAAACCCTAACCCTAGATTAAACCCCTACTTTGAATCCCTAACCCTAGTTTAAACCCCTACTTTGAAACCCTAACCCTAGTTTAAAACCCTACTTTGAAACCCTAACACTAGTTTGAAAACCTTACCCTAAATTAAACCCCTACTTTGAAACCCTAACCCTAGTTTAAAACCCTACTTTGAAACCCTAACCCTAGTTTGAAAACCTAAACCTAGTTTAAACCCCTACTTTGAAACCTTAACCCTAGTTTGAAACCCTACTTTGAATCCCTAACCCTAGTTTAAACCCCTACTTTGAAACCCTAACCCTAGTTTAAAACCCTACTTTGAAACCCTAACCCTAGTTTAAACCCCTACTTTGAAACACTTACCCTAGTTTAAAACCCTACTTTGAAACCCTAACCCTAGTTTGAAACCCTATCTCGTTTACACACCTACTTTGAAACCCTTACCCTAGTTTGAAACCCTACTTTGAAACCCTACTTTGAAACCCTAACCCTAGTTTAAACCCCCACTTTGACACCCTAACCCTAGTTTGAAACCCTTTTTTGGAACCCTAACCCTAGTTTAAACCCCTACTTTTAAACCCTAACCCTAGTTTAAACCCCTACTTTGAAACCTTAACCCTAGTTTAAACAACTACTTTGAAACCCTAACCCTAGTTTAAAACCCTACTTTGAAACCCTAACCCTAGTTTATCCCCTACTTTGAAAACCTAACCCTAGTTTACACCATTACTTTGCAACCCTAACCCTAGTTTACACCATTACTTTGCAACCCTAACCCTTGTTTAAACCCCTACTTTGAAACCCTAACCCTAGTTTAGATCCCTACTTTGAAACCCTAACCCTAGTTTAAACCCCTACTTTGAATCCCTAACCCTAGTTTAAACCCCTACTTTGAATCCCTAACCCTAGTTTAAACCACTACTTTGAAACCCTAACCCTAGTTTAAAACCCTACTTTGAAACCCTAACCCTAGTTTAAAACCCTACTTTGAAACCCTAACCCTAGTTTAAACCCCTACTTTGAAACCCTAACCCTAGTTTAAACCATTACTTTGCAACCCTAACCCTAGTTTAAACCCCTACTTTGAAACCCTAATCCTAGATTAAACCCCTACTTTGAATCCCTAACCCTAGTTTAGATCCCAACTTTGAAACCCTAACCCTAGTTTAAACCCCTACTTTGAAACCCTAACCCTACGTTAAACCCCTACTTTGAAACCCTAACCCTAGTTTAAACCCCTATTTTGAATCCCTAACCCTAGTTTAAACCCCTACTTTGAAACCCTAACCCTAGTTTAAAACCCTACTTTGAAACCCTAACCCTAGTTTAAAACCCTACTTTTAAACCCTAACCCTAGTTTAAACCATTACTTGGCAACCCTAAACCTAGTTTAAACCCCTACTTTGAAACCCTATCCCTAGTTTGAGACCCTAAACCTAGTTTAAACCCCTACTTTGAAACCCTAACCCTAGTTTAAACCTGTACTTTGAAACCCTAACCCTAGTTTAAACCCCTAATTGAAACTTTATCCCTAGTTTAAACCCCTACTTTGAAACCCTAACCCTAGTTTAAACCCCTATTTTGAAACCCTAACCCTAGTTTAAACCCCTACTTTAGAACCCTAACCCTAGTTTAAACCCCTACTTTGAAACCCCTATGTTTTTTTTTTTTTTTTTTCAAAAACGGGTGCAGGAAAGCCTTGGGCAGCTGTGCTGAAAGTATCAGGCAGATATGATTAGTCAAAGACTCGTTTTGGCCCCTAGAGGGCAGCGATGACTCTCTTTGCACAAGGTTGGATGGGCCGCCCACCGTGGGCGTCAGTAGAAGACGTGAGGCGGAGCTAGAGTGTTGAGGAGACAATGGCTGATCCAAGCCACAATGGCTTGACCAAGCAACCGGTTACAAGCAGCTCAGCTTGAGCATTTTTTTCAAAGACGGAAAGCATCAATCAATACTAAAAAGCGCATTGATGTCAACGATGATGATGACTCCGAGCTCTACGCCAAAGTTGGAAGCTTTGGCCTGTTACTATCACGTAGTAAGCCTCACCGGCTAAGCGCGGCTAGCGCTGCTAAGGCCGGAAAACGCGCACAATAGCCGGCCGGGTACTTCTGCACAAGCGGACATTCGATCGGGCGATGGAGAGTTGGCATCGACCAATGCAGATTGATGATGATGATGATGATGACTAGGAGTTTGACGCCAAAGTTGGAAGCCTGGACGTGTTTACGATCACGTAGTAAGCCTCACCGGCTAGCGCTGCTAACGCCGGAAAACGCGGAGCTGCACAAGCGGACATTCGATCGGACAATGAAGAGTACCCCGAGTCCAATGCATATTCATCGGAGGAGCGGGTACAGTCTGATCACGGAGAAGACACTGTTTCTGGACTACGATGCCACCATGAATGGAGTGGATAAAATGGATCAGAACATCTCCTACCACCCGGTATAGCAACTGAAGGACACGGGGAAGCGAGACGTAACGAAACCGTAGCATGATCCTGATATTAGACTTGATGACACACTGCAGTATATACTTGCTATTCCCCGGAAAAAAACGGCCTGCAAGAAAGTGGCGCACGCGAAGAGGCAATCTGTTGTGCAAATGCTGTTGCGTCTCTTTGCACGCAGGAGAGTGTTACAAAAAGAAAAACTGTCGTTGAAACATCCACATATTTGTAAATAGCACCACAGTTGCACACATTTGTAAATAGTTTGCCAAATTGTTGTCAAATTGTTACACTGTTGAATGTAAATAAACGTATTTTGCTATCAAAAAACACTTTTTCATTCTTGGTGGTAGTGTTTTATAGAAGTAAAGCACTATTTAGGTGTTTGTGGCATCATTCATGGACAAAAAGAAGTACGTGTGTTTCCATAGTCCAAACAGAACATTTTCTGTGGACCTTGAAAATCAGTCAAAATGCTTAAATCGGCTGGCACTGACGGCATCCCTTTTCTGAAAACGTCTGGCAGTCAAAGAGTTAAAACCCTAACCCTAGTTTAAAATCCTACTTTGAAACCCTAACCCTAGTTTAAACCCCTACTTTGAAACCCTAAACCTAGTTTAAAACCTTACTTTGAAACCCTAACCCTAGTTTGAAACCCTAACCCTAGTTTAAAACCCTACTTTGAAACCCTAACCCTAGTTTGAAAACCTAACCCTAGTTTAAACCCCTACTTTGAAACCCTAACCCTAGTTTAAACCCCTACTTTGAAACCCTAACCCGAGTTTAAACCCCTACTTTGAAACCCTAACCCTAGTTTAAACCCCTACTTTGAAACCCTAACCCTAGTTTAAAACCCTACTTTGAAACCCTAACCCTAGTTTAAAACCCTACTTTGAAACCCTAACCCTAGTTTAAAATCCTACTTTGAAACCCTAACCCTAGTTTAAACCCCTACTTTGAAACCCCAAACCTAGTTTAAAACCCTACTTTGAAACCCTAACCCTAGTTTGAAACACTAACCCTAGTTTAAAACCCTACTTTGAAACCCTAACCCTAGTTTGAAAACCTAACCCTAGTTTAAACCCCTACTTTGAAACCTTAACCCTAGTTCAAACCCCTAGTTTGAAACCCTAACCCGAGTTTAAACCCCTACTTTGAAACCCTAACCTGAGTTTAAACCCCTACTTTGAAAACCTAACCCTAGTTTAAACCCCTACTTTGAAACCCTAATCCTAGTTTAAACCCCTACTTTGAAACCCTAACCCTAGTTTAAACCCCTACTTTGAAACCATAACCCTAGTTTAAACCCTTACTTTGAAACCCTAAGCCTAGTTTGAAACCCTAACCCTAATTTAAACCCCTACTTTAGAACCCTAACCCTAGGTTAAACCCCTACTTTGAAACCCTAACCTTAGTTTAAAATCCTACTTTGAAACCTTAACCCTAGTTTAAACCCCTACTTTGAAACCCTAACCCTAGTTTAAACCCCTACTTTGAAATCCTAATCCTAGTTTAAACCCCTACTTTGAAACCCTAACCCGAGTTTAAACCCCTACTTTGAAACCCTAAACCTAGTTTAAAACCCTACTTTGAAACCCTAACCCTACTTTAAACCCCTACTTTGAAACCATAACCATAGTTCAAACCCATACTTTGAAACCTTAACCCTAGTTTAAACCCCTACTTTGAAACCCTAACCCTAGTTTAAACCCCTAATTGAAACTTTATCCCTAGTTTAAACCCCTACTTTGAAACCCTAACCCTAGTTTAAACCCCTACTTTGAAACCCTAACCCTAGTTTAAACCCTAATTGAAACTTTATCCCTAGTTTAAACCCCTACTTTGAAACCCTAACCCTAGTTTAAACCCCTATTTTGAAACCCTAACCCTAGTTTAAACCCCTACTTTAGAACCCTAACCCTAGTTTAAACCCCTACTTTGAAACCCTAACCATAGTTTAAACCCCTACTTTGAAACCCTAACCCTTGTTTAAAACCCTACTTTGAAACCCTAACCCTAGTTTAAACCCCTACTTTGAAATCCTAACCCTAGTTTAAACCACCGTTTTGAAACCTTAACCTAGTTTAAAACCCTACTTTGAAACCCTAACCCTAGTTTAAACCACTACTTTGAAACCCTAACCCTAGTTTAAAACCCTACATTGAAACCCTAACCCTAGTTTAAACCCCTACTTTGAAACCCTAACCCTAGTTTAAAACCCTACTTTGAAACCCTAACCCTAGTTTAAAACCCTACTTTGAAACCTTAACTCTAGTTTGAAACCCTAACCTTAGTTTGAAACCCTTACCCTAGTTTAAACCCCTACTTTGAAACCCTAACCCTAGTTTAAACCCCTACTTTGAAACCCTAACCCTAGTTTAAAACCCTACTTTAAAACCCTAACCCTAGTTTAAAATCCTACTTTGAAACCCTAACCCTAGTTTAAACCCCTACTTTGAAACCCTAAACCTAGTTTAAAACCCTACTTTGAAACCCTAACCCTAGTTTGAAACCCTACCCCTAGTTTAAAACCCTACTTTGAAACCCTAACCCTAGTTTGAAAACCTAACCCTAGTTTAAACCCCTACTTTGAAACCCTAACCCTAGTTTAAACCCCTACTTTGAAACCCTAACCCGAGTTTAAACCCCTACTTTGAAACCCTAACCCTAGTTTAAACCCCTACTTTGAAACCCTAACCCTAGTTTAAAACCCTACTTTGAAACCCTAACCCTAGTTTAAACCACTACTTTAAAACCCTAACCCTAGTTTAAAATCCTACTTTGAAACCCTAACCCTAGTTTAAACCCCTACTTTGAAACCCCAAACCTAGTTTTAAACCCTACTTTGAAACCCTAACCCTAGTTTGAAACCCTAACCCTAGTTTAAAACCCTACTTTGAAACCCTAACCCTAGTTTGAAAACCTAACCCTAGTTTAAACCCCTACTTTGAAACCCTAACCCTAGTTAAAACCCCTAGTTTGAAACCCTAACCCGAGTTTAAACCCCTACTTTGAAACCCTAACCTGAGTTTAAACCCCTACTTTGAAACCCTAACCCTAGTTTAAACCCCTACTTTGAAACCCTAACCCTAGTTTAAACCCTTACTTTGAAACCCTAAGCCTAGTTTGAAACCCTAACCCTAATTTAAACCCCTACTTTAGAACCCTAACCCTAGGTTAAACCCCTACTTTGAAACCCTAACCTTAGTTTAAAATCCTACTTTGAAACCTTAACCCTAGTTTAAACCCCTACTTTGAAACCCTAACCCTAGTTTAAACCCCTACTTTGAAATCCTAATCCTAGTTTAAACCCCTACTTTGAAACCCTAACCCTAGTTTAAACCCCTTCTTTGAAACCCTAACCCTAGTTTGAAACCCTAACCCTAATTTAAACCCCTACTTTGAAACCCTAACCCTAGTTTGAAAACCTAACCCTAGTTTAAACCCCTACTTTGAAACCCTAACCCTAGTTTAAACCCCTAGTTAGAAACCCTAACCCGAGTTTAAACCCCTACTTTGAAACCCTAACCTGAGTTTAAACCCCTACTTTGAAAACCTAACCCTAGTTTAAACCCCTAATTTGAAACCCTAATCCTAGTTTAAACCCCTACTTTGAAACCCTAACCCTAGTTTAAACCCCTACTTTGAAACCCTAACCCTAGTTTAAACCCCTACTTTGAAACCCTAACCCTAGTTTAAACCCTTACTTTGAAACCCTAACCCTAGTTTGAAACCCTAACCCTAATTTAAACCCCTACTTTAGAACCCTAACCCTAGGTTAAACCCCTACTTTGAAACCCTAACCTTAGTTTAAAATCCTACTTTGAAACCTTAACCCTAGTTTAAACCCCTACTTTGAAACCCTAACCCTGGTTTAAACCCCTACTTTGAAATCCTAATCCTAGTTTAAACCCCTACTTTGAAACCCTATCCCTAGTTTAAACCCCTACTTTGAAACCCTAACCCTAGTTTAAACCCCTTCTTTGAAACCCTAACCCTAGTTTGAAACCCTAACCCTAATTTAAACCCCTACTTTAGAACCCTAACCCTAGGTTAAACCCCTACTTTGAAACCCTCACCTTAGTTTAAAATCCTACTTTGAAACCTTAACCCTAGTTTAAACCCCTACTTTGAAACCCTAACCCTAGTTTAAAACCCTACTTTGAAACCCTATTCCTAGTTTAAAACCAGACTTTGAAACCCTAACCCTAGATTAAACCCCTACTTTGAATCCCTAACCCTAGTTTAAACCCCTACTTTGAAACCCTAACCCTAGTTTAAAACCCTACTTTGAAACCCTAACACTAGTTTGAAAACCTTACCCTAAATTAAACCCCTACTTTGAAACCCTAACCCTAGTTTAAAACCCTACTTTGAAACCCTAACCCTAGTTTGAAAACCTAAACCTAGTTTAAACCCCTACTTTGAAACCTTAACCCTAGTTTGAAACCCTACTTTGAATCCCTAACCCTAGTTTAAACCCCTACTTTGAAACCCTAACCCTAGTTTAAAACCCTACTTTGAAACCCTAACCCTAGTTTAAACCCCTACTTTGAAACACTTACCCTAGTTTAAAACCCTACTTTGAAACCCTAACCCTAGTTTGAAACCCTATCTCGTTTACACACCTACTTTGAAACCCTTACCCTAGTTTGAAACCCTACTTTGAAACCCTAACCCTAATTTGAAACCCTACTTTGAAACCCTAACCCTAGTTTAAACCCCCACTTTGACACCCTAACCCTAGTTTGAAACCCTTTTTTGGAACCCTAACCCTAGTTTAAACCCCTACTTTTAAACCCTAACCCTAGTTTAAACCCCTACTTTGAAACCTTAACCCTAGTTTAAACAACTACTTTGAAACCCTAACCCTAGTTTAAAACCCTACTTTGAAACCCTAACCCTAGTTTATCCCCTACTTTGAAAACCTAACCCTAGTTTACACCATTACTTTGCAACCCTAACCCTAGTTTACACCATTACTTTGCAACCCTAACCCTTGTTTAAACCCCTACTTTGAATCCCTAACCCTAGTTTAAACCCCTACTTTGAATCCCTAACCCTAGTTTAAACCACTACTTTGAAACCCTAACCCTAGTTTAAAACCCTACTTTGAAACCCTAACCCTAGTTTAAAACCCTACTTTGAAACCCTAACCCTAGTTTAAACCCCTACTTTGAAACCCTAACCCTAGTTTAAACCATTACTTTGCAACCCTAACCCTAGTTTAAACCCCTACTTTGAAACCCTAATCCTAGTTTAAACCCCTACTTTGAATCCCTAACCCTAGTTTAGATCCCTACTTTGAAACCCTAACCCTAGTTTAAACCCCTACTTTGAATCCCTAACCCTAGTTTAAACCCCTACTTTGAATCCCTAACCCTAGTTTAAACCACTACTTTGAAACCCTAACCCTAGTTTAAAACCCTACTTTGAAACCCTAACCCTAGTTTAAAACCCTACTTTGAAACCCTAACCCTAGTTTAAACCCCTACTTTGAAACCCTAACCCTAGTTTAAACCATTACTTTGCAACCCTAACCCTAGTTTAAACCCCTACTTTGAAACCCTAATCCTAGTTTAAACCCCTACTTTGAATCCCTAACCCTAGTTTAGATCCCAACTTTGAAACCCTAACCCTAGTTTAAACCCCTACTTTGAAACCCTAACCCTACGTTAAACCCCTACTTTGAAACCCTAACCCTAGTTTAAACCCCTATTTTGAATCCCTAACCCTAGTTTAAACCCCTACTTTGAAACCCTAACCCTAGTTTAAAACCCTACTTTGAAACCCTAACCCTAGTTTAAAACCCTACTTTTAAACCCTAACCCTAGTTTAAACCATTACTTGGCAACCCTAAACCTAGTTTAAACCCCTACTTTGAAACCCTAACCCTAGTTTTAACCCCTACTTTGAATCCCTAACCCTAGTTTAGATCCCTACTTTGAAACCCTAACCCTAGTTTAAACCCCTACTTTGAAACACTTACCCTACTTTAAACCCCTACTTTGAAACCCTAACCCTAGTTTAAACCCCTACTTTGAATCCCTAACCCTAGTTTAAACCCCTACTTTTAAACCCTAACCCTAGTTGAAACCCCTACGTTGAAACCTTAACCCTAGTTTAAACCACTACTTGGAAACCCTAACCCTAGTTTAAACCCCTACTTTGAATCCCTAACCCTAGTTTAGATCCCTACTTTGAAACCCTAACCCTAGTTTAAACCCCTACTTTGAAACCCTAACCCTACTTTAAACCCCTACTTTGAAACACTTACCCTAGTTTAAAACCCTACTTTGAAACCCTAACCCTAGTTTGAAACCCTATCTCGTTTACACACCTACTTTGAAACCCTTACCCTAGTTTGAAACCCTACTTTGAAACCCTAACCCTAATTTGAAATCCTACTTTGAAACCCTAACCCTAGTTTAAACCCCCACTTTGACACCCTAACCCTAGTTTGAAACCCTTTTTTGGAACCCTAACCCTAGTTTAAACCCCTACTTTTAAACCCTAACCCTAGTTTAAACCCCTACTTTGAAACCTTAACCCTAGTTTAAACAACTACTTTGAAACCCTAACCCTAGTTTAAAACCCTACTTTGAAACCCTAACCCTAGTTTATCCCCTACTTTGAAAACCTAACCCTAGTTTACACCATTACTTTGCAACCCTAACCCTAGTTTACACCATTACTTTGCAACCCTAACCCTTGTTTAAACCCCTACTTTGAAACCCTAACCCTAGTTTAGATCCCTACTTTGAAACCCTAACCCTAGTTTAAACCCCTACTTTGAATCCCTAACCCTAGTTTAAACCCCTACTTTGAATCCCTAACCCTAGTTTAAACCACTACTTTGAAACCCTAACCCTAGTTTAAAACCCTACTTTGAAACCCTAACCCTAGTTTAAAACCCTACTTTGAAACCCTAACCCTAGTTTAAACCCCTACTTTGAAACCCTAACCCTAGTTTAAACCATTACTTTGCAACCCTAACCCTAGTTTAAACCCCTACTTTGAAACCCTAATCCTAGTTTAAACCCCTACTTTGAATCCCTAACCCTAGTTTAGATCCCAACTTTGAAACCCTAACCCTAGTTTAAACCCCTACTTTGAAACCCTAACCCTACGTTAAACCCCTAGTTTGAAACCCTAACCCTAGTTTAAACCCCTATTTTGAATCCCTAACCCTAGTTTAAACCCCTACTTTGAAACCCTAACCCTAGTTTAAAACCCTACTTTGAAACCCTAACCCTAGTTTAAAACCCTACTTTTAAACCCTAACCCTAGTTTAAACCATTACTTGGCAACCCTAAACCTAGTTTAAACCCCTACTTTGAAACCCTAACCCTAGTTTTAACCCCTACTTTGAATCCCTAACCCTAGTTTAGATCCCTACTTTGAAACCCTAACCCTAGTTTAAACCCCTACTTTGAAACACTTACCCTACTTTAAACCCCTACTTTGAAACCCTAACCCTAGTTTAAACCCCTACTTTGAATCCCTAACCCTAGTTTAAACCCCTACTTTTAAACCCTAACCCTAGTTGAAACCCCTACGTTGAAACCTTAACCCTAGTTTAAACCACTACTTGGAAACCCTAACCCTAGTTTAAACCCCTACTTTGAATCCCTAACCCTAGTTTAGATCCCTACTTTGAAACCCTAACCCTAGTTTAAACCCCTACTTTGAAACCCTAACCCTAGTTTAAACCCCTACTTTGAAACCCTAACCCTAGTTTGAAACCCTAACCCTAATTTAAACCCCTACTTTAGAACCCTAACCCTAGGTTAAACCCCTACTTTGAAACCCTAACCCTAGTTTAAGCCCCTACTTTGAAACCTTAACCATAGTTTAAAACCCTACTTTGAAACCCTAACTCGAGTTTAAACCCCTACTTAAGAACCCTAACCTTAGGTTAAAACTCTACTTTGAAACCCTAACCCTAGTTTAAACCCCTACTTTAAAACCCTAATCCTAGTTTAAAACCCTACTTTGAAACCCTAACCCTAGTTTGAAAACCTTACCCTAGTTTAAACCCCTACTTTGAAACCCTAACCCTAGTTTAAACCCCTACTTTGAAACCCTAACCCTAGTTTAAACCCCTACTTTGAAACCCTAACCCTAGTTTAAAACCCTACCTTGAAACCCTAACCCTAGTTTGAAAACCTAACCCTAGTTTAAACCCCTACTTTGAAACCCTAACCCTAGTTTAAACCCCTACTTTGAAACCCTAACACTAGTTTAAATCCCTACTTTGAAACCCTAACCCTAGTTTAAAACCCTACTTTGAAACCCTAACCCTACTTTGAAACCCTAACCCTAGTTTAAGCCCCTACTTTGAAACCTTAACCATAGTTTAAAACCCTACTTTGAAACCCTAACTCGAGTTTAAACCCCTACTTAAGAACCCTAACCCTCGGTTAAACCCCTACTTTGAAACCCTAACCCTAGTTTAAACCCCTACTTTGAAACCCTAACCCTAGTTTAAACCCCTACTTTGAAACCCTAACCATAGTTTAAAACCCTACTTTGAAACCCTAACCCTAGTTTGAAACCCTAACCCTAGTTTAAACCCCTACTTTGAAACCCTAACCATAGTTTAAAACCCTACTTTGAAACCCTAACCCTAGTTTAAACCCCTACTTTGAAACCCTAACCATAGTTTAAAAACCTACTTTGAAACCCTAACCCTAGTTTGAAACCCTAACCCTAGTTTAAACACCTAGTTTGAAACCCTAACCCTAGTTTAAACACCTACTTTGAAACATTAACCCTAGTTTAAACCCCTACTTTGAAACCCTAACCCTACTTTAAACCCATACTTTGAAACCCTAACCCTAGTTTAAACCCCTACTTTGAAACCCTAACCCTACTTTAAACCCCTACTTTGAAACCCTAACCCTACTTTAAACCCCTACTTTGAAACCCTAACCCTAGTTTAAACCCCTACTTTGAAACCCTAACCCTAGTTTAAAACCCTACTTTTAAACCCTAACCCTAGTTTAAACCCCTACGTTGAAATCTTAACCCTAGTTTAAACCACTACTTTGAAACCCTAACCCTAGTTTAAAACCCTACTTTGGAACCCTTACCCTAGTTTAAACCCCTACTTTGAAACCCTAACCCTAGTTTAAACCCCTACTTTGAAACCCTAACCATAGTTTAAAAACCTACTTTGAAACCCTAACCCTAGTTTGAAACCCTAACCCTAGTTTAAACACCTAGTTTGAAACCCTAACCCTAGTTTAAACACCTACTTTGAAACATTAACCCTAGTTTAAACCCCTACTTTGAAACCCTAACTCTACTTTAAACCCATACTTTGAAACCCTAACCCTAGTTTAAACCCCTACTTTGAAACCCTAACCCTAGTTTAAAACCCTACTTTGAAACCCTAACCCTACTTTAAACCCCTACTTTGAAACCCTAACCCTAGTTTAAACCCCTACTTTGAAACCCTAACCCTAGTTTAAAACCCTACTTTTAAACCCTAACCCTAGTTTAAACCCCTACGTTGAAATCTTAACCCTAGTTTAAACCACTACTTTGAAACCCTAACCCTAGTTTAAAACCCTACTTTGGAACCCTTACCCTAGTTTAAACCCCTACTTTGAAACCCTAACCCTAGTTTAAACCCCTACTTTAGAACCCTAATCCTAGTTTAAACCCCTACTTTGAAACCCTAACCCTAGTTTAAACCCCTACTTTGAATCCCTAACCCTAGTTTAAACCCTTACTTTGAAACCGTAACCCTAGTTTAAACCCCTACTTTGAATCCCTAACCCTAGTTTAAACCCCTACTTTTAAACCCTAACCCTAGTTGAAACCCCTACTTTGAAACCCTAACCATAGTTTAAAACCCTACTTTGAAACCCTAACCTTACTTTAAACCCCTACTTTGAAACCCTAACCCTACTTTAAACCCCTACTTTGAAACCCTAACCCTAGTTTAAACCCCTACTTTGAATCCCTAACCCTAGTTTAAACCCCTACTTTGAAACCCTAATCCTAGTTTAAACCCCTACTTTGAAACCCAAACCCTAATTTAAACCCCTACTTTGAAACCCTAACCCTAGTTTAAACCCCTACTTTGAAACCCTAACCCTAGTTTAAACCCCTACTTTGAAACCCTAACCCTAGTTTGAAACCCTAACCCTAATTTAAACCCCTACTTTGAAACCCTAACCCTAGTTTAAACCCCTACTTTGAAACCCTAACCTTAGTTTAAAATCCTATTTGAAACCTTAACCTTAGTTTAAACCCCTACTTTGAAACCCTAACCCTAGTTTAAAACCCTACTTTGAAACCCATAACCCTAGTTCAAACCCCTACTTTGAAACCTTAACCCTAGTGTAAAACCCTACTTTGAAACCCTAACCCTTATTTAAACCCTACTTTGAAACCCTAACCCTAGTTTAAACCCCTACTTTGAAACTCTAACCCTAGTTTAAACCACTACTTTGAAACCCTAACCCTAGTTTAAAACCCTACTTTGAAACCCTAATCCTAGTTTAAACCCCTACTTTGAAACCCTAACCCTAGTTTAAAACCCTATTTTGAAACCCTAACCCTAGTTTAAAACCCTACTTTGAAACCTTAACTCTAGTTTGAAACCCTAACCCTAGTTTAAACCCCTACTTTGAAACCCTAACCCTAGTTTAAGCCCCTTCTTTGAAACCTTAACCCTAGTTTAAAACCCTAATTTGAAACCCTAACCCGAGTTTAAACCCCTATTTAAGAACCCTAACCCTAGGTTAAAACCCTACTTTGAAACCCTAACCCTAATTTAAACCCCTACTTTAAAACCCTAACCCTAGTTTAAAACCCTACTTTGAAACCCTAACCCTAGTTTAAACCCCTACTTTGAAACCCAAACCATAGTTTAAAACCCTATTTTGAAACCCTAACCCGAGTTTAAACCCCTACTTAAGAACCCTAACCCTAGGTTAAAACCCTACTTTGAAACCCTAACCCTAGTTTAAACACCTACTTTGAAACACTAACCCTAGTTTAAACCCCTACTTTGAAACCCTAACCCTACTTTAAACCCCTACTTTGAAACCCTAACCCTAGTTTAAACCCCTACTTTGAATCCCTAACCCTAGTTTAAACCCCTACTTTGAAACCCTAACCCTAGTTTAAAACCCTACCTTGAAACCCTAACCCTAGGTTGAAAACCTAACCCTAGTTTAAACCCCTACTTTGAAACCCTAACCCTAGTTTAAACCCCTACTTTGAAACCCTAACCCTAGTTTAAGCCCCTTCTTTGAAACCTTAACCCTAGTTTAAACCCCTACTTTGAAACCCTAACCCTAGTTTAAAACCCTACTTTGAATCCCTAACCCTAGTTTAAACCCCTACTTTGAAACCCTAACCCTAGTTTAAAACCCTACCTTGAAACCCTAACCCTAGTTTGAAAACCTTACCCTAGTTTAAACCCCTACTTTGAAACCCTAACCCTAGTTTAAACCCCTACTTTGAAACCCTAACCCTAGTTTAAACCCTTACTTTGAAGCCCTAACCCGAGTTTAAACCCCTATTTTGAAAACCTAACCCTAGTTTAAACCACTACTTGGAAACCCAAACCCTAGTTTAAACCCCTACTTTGAATCCCTAACCCTAGTTTAGATCCCTACTTTGAAACCCTAACCCTAGTTTAAACCCCTACTTTGAAACCCTAACCCTGCTTTAAACCGCTACTTTGAAACCCTAACCCTAGTTTAAACCCCTACTTTGAATCCCTAACCCTAGTTTAAACCCCTACTTTGAAACCCAAATCCTAGTTTAAACCCCTACTTTGAAACCCAAACCCTAATTTAAATCCCTACTTTGAAACCCTAACCCTAGTTTAAACCCCTACTTTGAAACCCTAACCCTAGTTTAAACCCCTACTTTGAAACCCTAACCCTAGTTTGAAACCCTAACCCTAATTTAAACCCCTACTTTAGAACCCTAACCCTAGGTTAAACCCCTACTTTGAAACCCTAACCTTAGTTTAAAATCCTACTTTGAAACCATAACCCTAGTTTAAACCCCTACTTTGAAACCCTAACCCTAGTTTAAAACCCTACTTTGAATCCCTAACCCTAGTTTAAAACCCTACTTTGAAACCTTAACTCTAGTTTGAAACCCTAACCCTAGTTTGAAACCCTAACCCTAGTTTAAACCCCTACTTTGAAACCCTAACCCTAGTTTAAGCCCCTACTTTGAAACCTTAACCATAGTTTAAAACCCTACTTTGAAACCCTAACTCGAGTTTAAACCCCTACTTAAGAACCCTAACCCTAGGTTAAAACCCTACTTTGAAACCCTAACCCTACTTTAAACCCCTACTTTAAAACCCTACTTTGAAACCCTAACCCTAGTTTAAACCCCAACTTTGAAACCCTAACCATAGTTTAAAACCCTATTTTGAAACCCTAACCCTAGTTTGAAACCCTAACCCTAGTTTAAACACCTACTTTGAAACACTAACCCTAGTTTAAACCCCTACTTTGAAACCCTAACCCTACTTTAAACCCCTACTTTTAAACCCTAACCCTAGTTTAAACCCCTAATTTGAAAACCCTAACCCTAGTTTAAACCCCTACTTTGAAACCCTAACCCTAGTTTAAAACCCTACTTTGTAACCCTAACCCTAGTTTGAAAAACCTAACCCTAGTTTAAACCCCTACTTTGAAACCCTAACCCTAGTTTAAACCCCTACTTTGAAACCCTAACCCTAGTTTAAGCCCCTACTTTGAAACCTTAACCATAGTTTAAAACCCTACTTTGAAACCCTAACTCGAGTTTAAACCCCTACTTAAGAACCCTAATCCTAGTTTAAAACCCTACTTTGAAACCCTAACCCTAGTTTAAGCCCCTACTTTGAAACCTTAACCATAGTTTAAAACCCTACTTTGAAACCCTAACTCGAGTTTTACCCTAGGTTAAAACCCTACTTTGAAACCCTAACCCTAGTTTAAACCCCTACTTTAAAACCCTAATCCTAGTTTAAAACCCTACTTTGAAACCCTAACCCTAGTTTAAGCCCCTACTTTGAAACCTTAACCATAGTTTAAAACCCTACTTTAAAACCCTAACTCGAGTTTAAACCCCTACTTAAGAACCCTAACCTTAGGTTAAAACCCTACTTTGAAACCCTAACCCTAGTTTAAACCCCTACTTTAAAACCCTAATCCTAGTTTAAAACCCTACTTTGAAACCCTAACCCTAGTTTAAACCCCTACTTTGAAACCCTAACCATAGTTTAAAACCCTACTTTGAAACCCTAACCCTAGTTTGAAACCCTAACCCTAGTTTAAACACCTACTTTGAAACACCAACCCTAGTTTAAACCCCTACTTTGAAACCCTAACCCTAGTTTAAACCCCTACTTTGAAACCCTAACCCTAGTTTAAACCCCTACTTTGAAACCCTAACCATAGTTTAAAACCCTACTTTGAAACCCTAACCTTACTTTAAACCCCTACTTTGAAACCCTAACCCTACTTTAAACCCCTACTTTGAAACCCTAACCCTAGTTTAAACCCCTACTTTGAATCCCTAACCCTAGTTTAAACCCCTACTTTGAAACCCTAATCCTAGTTTAAACCCCTACTTTGAAACCCAAACCCTAATTTAAACCCCTACTTTGAAACCCTAACCCTAGTTTAAACCCCTACTTTGAAACCCTAACCCTAGTTTAAACCCCTACTTTGAAACCCTAACCCTAGTTTGAAACCCTAACCCTAATTTAAACCCCTACTTTGAAACCCTAACCCTAGTTTAAACCCCTACTTTGAAACCCTAACCTTAGTTTAAAATCCTATTTGAAACCTTAACCTTAGTTTAAACCCCTACTTTGAAACCCTAACCCTAGTTTAAACCCCTACTTTGAATCCCTAACCATAGTTTAAACCCTTACTTTGAAACCCTAACCCTAGTTTAAACCCCTACTTTGAATCCCTAACCCTAGTTTAAACCCCTACTTTTAAACCCTAACCCTAGTTGAAACCCCTACTTTGAAACCCTAACCATAGTTTAAAACCCTACTTTGAAACCCTAACCTTACTTTAAACCCCTACTTTGAAACCCTAACCCTACTTTAAACCCCTACTTTGAAACCCTAACCCTAGTTTAAACCCCTACTTTGAATCCCTAACCCTAGTTTAAACCCCTACTTTGAAACCCTAATCCTAGTTTAAACCCCTACTTTGAAACCCAAACCCTAATTTAAACCCCTACTTTGAAACCCTAACCCTAGTTTAAACCCCTACTTTGAAACCCTAACCCTAGTTTAAACCCCTACTTTGAAACCCTAACCCTAGTTTGAAACCCTAACCCTAATTTAAACCCCTACTTTGAAACCCTAACCCTAGTTTAAACCCCTACTTTGAAACCCTAACCTTAGTTTAAAATCCTATTTGAAACCTTAACCTTAGTTTAAACCCCTACTTTGAAACCCTAACCCTAGTTTAAAACCCTACTTTGAAACCCATAACCCTAGTTCAAACCCCTACTTTGAAACCTTAACCCTAGTGTAAAACCCTACTTTGAAACCCTAACCCTTATTTAAACCCTACTTTGAAACCCTAACCCTAGTTTAAACCCCTACTTTGAAACTCTAACCCTAGTTTAAACCACTACTTTGAAACCCTAACCCTAGTTTAAAACCCTACTTTGAAACCCTAACCCTAGTTTAAACCCCTACTTTGAAACCCTAACCCTAGTTTAAAACCCTATTTTGAAACCCTAACCCTAGTTTAAAACCCTACTTTGAAACCTTAACTCTAGTTTGAAACCCTAACCCTAGTTTAAACCCCTACTTTGAAACCCTAACCCTAGTTTAAGCCCCTTCTTTGAAACCTTAACCCTAGTTTAAAACCCTAATTTTAAACCCTAACCCGAGTTTAAACCCCTATTTAAGAACCCTAACCCTAGGTTAAAACCCTACTTTGAAACCCTAACCCTAATTTAAACCCCTACTTTAAAACCCTAACCCTAGTTTAAAACCCTACTTTGAAACCCTAACCCTAGTTTAAACCCCTACTTTGAAACCCAAACCATAGTTTAAAACCCTATTTTGAAACCCTAACCCGAGTTTAAACCCATACTTAAGAACCCTAACCCTAGGTTAAAACCCTACTTTGAAACCCTAACCCTAGTTTAAACACCTACTTTGAAACACTAACCCTAGTTTAAACCCCTACTTTGAAACCCTAACCCTACTTTAAACCCCTACTTTGAAACCCTAACCCTAGTTTAAACCCCTACTTTGAATCCCTAACCCTAGTTTAAACCCCTACTTTGAAACCCTAACCCTAGTTTAAAACCCTACCTTGAAAACCTAACCCTAGTTTAAACCCCTACTTTGAAACCCTAACCCTAGTTTAAACCCCTACTTTGAAACCCTAACCCTAGTTTAAAACCCTACTTTGAAACCCTAACCCTAGTTTGAAAACCTTACCCTAGTTTAAACCCCTACTTTGAAACCCTAACCCTAGTTTAAACCCCTACTTTGAAACCCTAACCCTAGTTTAAACCCTTACTTTGAAGCCCTAACCCGAGTTTAAACCCCTATTTTGAAAACCTAACCCTAGTTTAAACCACTACTTGGAAACCCTAACCCTAGTTTAAACCCCTACTTTGAAACCCTAACCATAGTTTAAACCCCTACTTTGAAACCCTAACCTTACTTTAAACCCCTACTTTGAAACCCTAACCCTACTTTAAACCCCTACTTTGAAACCCTAACCCTAGTTTAAACCCCTACTTTGAATCCCTAACCCTAGTTTAAACCCCTACTTTGAAACCCTAATCCTAGTTTAAACCCCTACTTTGAAACCCAAACCCTAATTTAAACCCCTACTTTGAAACCCTAACCCTAGTTTAAACCCCTACTTTGAAACCCTAACCCTAGTTTAAACCCCTACTTTGAAACCCTAACCCTAGTTTGAAACCCTAACCCTAATTTAAACCCCTACTTTGAAACCCTAACCCTAGTTTAAACCCCTACTTTGAAACCCTAACCTTAGTTTAAAATCCTATTTGAAACCTTAACCTTAGTTTAAACCCCTACTTTGAAACCCTAACCCTAGTTTAAAACCCTACTTTGAAACCCATAACCCTAGTTCAAACCCCTACTTTGAAACCTTAACCCTAGTGTAAAACCCTACTTTGAAACCCTAACCCTTATTTAAACCCTACTTTGAAACCCTAACCCTAGTTTAAACCCCTACTTTGAAACTCTAACCCTAGTTTAAACCACTAATTTGAAACCCTAACCCTAGTTTAAAACCCTACTTTGAAACCCTAACCCTAGTTTAAACCCCTACTTTGAAACCCTAACCCTAGTTTAAAACCCTATTTTGAAACCCTAACCCTAGTTTAAAACCCTACTTTGAAACCTTAACTCTAGTTTGAAACTTTAACCCTAGTTTAAACCCCTACTTTGAAACCCTAACCCTAGTTTAAGCCCCTTCTTTGAAACCTTAACCCTAGTTTAAAACCCTAATTTGAAACCCTAACCCGAGTTTAAACCCCTATTTAAGAACCCTAACCCTAGGTTAAAACCCTACTTTGAAACCCTAACCCTAATTTAAACCCCTACTTTAAAACCCTAACCCTAGTTTAAAACCCTACTTTGAAACCCTAACCCTAGTTTAAACCCCTACTTTGAAACCCAAACCATAGTTTAAAACCCTATTTTGAAACCCTAACCCGAGTTTAAACCCCTACTTAAGAACCCTAACCCTAGGTTAAAACCCTACTTTGAAACCCTAACCCTAGTTTAAACACCTACTTTGAAACACTAACCCTAGTTTAAACCCCTACTTTGAAACCCTAACCCTACTTTAAACCCCTACTTTGAAACCCTAACCCTAGTTTAAACCCCTACTTTGAATCCCTAACCCTAGTTTAAACCCCTACTTTGAAACCCTAACCCTAGTTTAAAATCCTACCTTGAAACCCTAACCCTAGGTTGAAAACCTAACCCTAGTTTAAACCCCTACTTTGAAACCCTAACCCTAGTTTAAACCCCTACTTTGAAACCCTAACCCTAGTTTAAAACCCTACTTTGAAACCCTAACCCTAGTTTGAAAACCTTACCCTAGTTTAAACCCCTACTTTGAAACCCTAACCCTAGTTTAAACCCCTACTTTGAAACCCTAACCCTAGTTTAAACCCTTACT
Organism: Leptonotus elevatus; assembly: GCF_054856555.1. Classification (NCBI taxonomy): domain Eukaryota; kingdom Metazoa; phylum Chordata; class Actinopteri; order Syngnathiformes; family Syngnathidae; genus Leptonotus; species Leptonotus elevatus. The sequence goes on along the minus strand of NC_141260.1, from coordinate 6,188,074 downwards.
TTGAAGCCCTAACCCGAGTTTAAACCCCTATTTTGAAAACCTAACCCTAGTTTAAACCACTACTTGGAAACCCTAATCCTAGTTTAAACCCCTACTTTGAATCCCTAACCCTAGTTTAGATCCCTATTTTGAAACCCTAACCCTAGTTTAAACCCCTACTTTGAAACCCTAACCCTGCTTTAAACCGCTACTTTGAAACCCTAACCCTAGTTTAAACCCCTACTTTGAATCCCTAACCCTAGTTTAAACCCCTACTTTGAAACCCAAATCCTAGTTTAAACCCCTACTTTGAAACCCAAACCCTAATTTAAACCCCTACTTTGAAACCCTAACCCTAGTTTAAACCCCTACTTTGAAACCCTAACCCTAGTTTAAACCCCTACTTTGAAACCCTAACCCTAGTTTAAAACCCTACTTTGAATCCCTAACCCTAGTTTAAAACCCTACTTTGAAACCTTAACTCTAGTTTGAAACCCTAACCCTAGTTTGAAACCCTAACCCTAGTTTAAACCCCTACTTCGAAACCCTAACCCTAGTTTAAGCCCCTACTTTGAAACCTTAACCATAGTTTAAAACCCTACTTTGAAACCCTAACTCGAGTTTAAACCCCTACTTAAGAACCCTAACCCTAGGTTAAAACCCTACTTTGAAACCCTAACCCTAGTTTAAACCCCTACTTTAAAACCCTAATCCTAGTTTAAAACCCTACTTTGAAACCCTAACCCTAGTTTAAACCCCAACTTTGAAACCCTAACCATAGTTTAAAACCCTATTTTGAAACCCTAACCCTAGTTTGAAACCCTAACCCTAGTTTAAACACCTACTTTGAAACACTAACCCTAGTTTAAACCCCTACTTTGAAACCCTAACCCTACTTTAAACCCCTACTTTTAAACCCTAACCCTAGTTTAAACCCCTAATTTGAAAACCCTAACCCTAGTTTGAAACCCTAACCCTAGTTTAAACACCTACTTTGAAACACTAACCCTAGTTTAAACCCCTACTTTGAAACCCTAACCCTACTTTAAACCCCTACTTTTAAACCCTAACCCTAGTTTAAACCCCTAATTTGAAAACCCTAACCCTAGTTTAAACCCCTACTTTGAAACCCTAACCCTAGTTTAAAACCCTACTTTGTAACCCTAACCCTAGTTTGAAAAACCTAACCCTAGTTTAAACCCCTACTTTGAAACCCTAACCCTAGTTTAAACACCTACTTTGAAACACTAACCCTAGTTTAAACCCCTACTTTGAAACCCTAACCTTAGTTTAAGCCCCTACTTTGAAACCTTAACCATAGTTTAAAACCCTACTTTGAAACCCTAACTCGAGTTTAAACCCCTACTTAAGAACCCTAACCCTAGGTTAAAACCCTACTTTGAAACCCTAACCCTAGTTTAAACCCCTACTTTAAAACCCTAACTCTAGTTTAAAACCCTACTTTGAAACCCTAACCCTAGTTTAAACCCCTACTTTGAAACCCTAACCATAGTTTAAAACCCTAATTTGAAACCCTAACCCTAGTTTGAAACCCTAACCCTAGTTTAAACACCTACTTTGAAACACTAACCCTAGTTTAAACCCCTACTTTGAAACCCTAACCCTACTTTAAACCCCTACTTTGAAACCCTAACCCTAGTTTAAACCCCTACTTTGAATCCCTAACCCTAGTTTAAACCCCTACTTTGAAACCCTAACCTAGTTTAAAACCCTTTCTTGAAACCCTAACCCTAGTTTGAAAACCTAACCCTAGTTTAAACCCCTACTTTGAAACCCTAACCCTAGTTTAAACTCCTACTTTGAAACCTTAACCATAGTTTAAAACCCTACTTTGAAACCCTAACTCGAGTTTAAACCCCTACTTAAGAACCCTAACCTTAGGTTAAAACCCTACTTTGAAACCCTAACCCTAGTTTAAACCCCTACTTTAAAACCCTAATCCTAGTTTAAAACCCTACTTTGAAACCCTAACCCTAGTTTAAACCCCTACTTTGAAACCCTAACCATAGTTTAAAACCCTACTTTGAAACCCTAACCCTAGTTTGAAACCCTAACCCTAGTTTAAACACCTACTTTGAAACACCAACCCTAGTTTAAACCCCTACTTTGAAACCCTAACCCTAGTTTAAATCCCTACTTTGAAACCCTAACCCTAGTTTAAAACCCTACCTTGAAACCCTAACCCTACTTTGAAACCCTAACCCTAGTTTAAGCCCCTGCTTTGAAACCTTAACCATAGTTTAAAACCCTACTTTGAAACCCTAACTCGAGTTTAAACCCCTACTTAAGAACCCTAACCCTCGGTTAAAACCCTACTTTGAAACCCTAACCCTAGTTTAAAACCCTACTTTGAAACCCTAACCCTAGTTTAAACCCCTACTTTGAAACCCTAACCATAGTTTAAAACCCTACTTTGAAACCCTAACCCTAGTTTGAAACCCTAACCCTAGTTTAAACCCCTACTTTGAAACCCTAACCATAGTTTAAAACCCTACTTTGAAACCCTAACCCTAGTTTAAACCCCTACTTTGAAACCCTAACCATAGTTTAAAAACCTACTTTGAAACCCTAACCCTAGTTTGAAACCCTAACCCTAGTTTAAACACCTAGTTTGAAACCCTAACCCTAGTTTAAACACCTACTTTGAAACATTAACCCTAGTTTAAACCCCTATTTTGAAACCCTAACCCTACTTTAAACCCATACTTTGAAACCCTAACCCTAGTTTAAACCCCTACTTTGAAACCCTAACCCTAGTTTAAAACCCTACTTTGAAACCCTAACCCTACTTTAAACCCCTACTTTGAAACCCTAACCCTAGTTTAAACCCCTACTTTGAAACCCTAACCCTAGTTTAAAACCCTACTTTGAAACCCTAACCCTAGTTTAAACCCCTACGTTGAAATCTTAACCCTAGTTTAAACCACTACTTTGAAACCCTAACCCTAGTTTAAAACCCTACTTTGGAACCCTTACCCTAGTTTAAACCCCTACTTTGAAACCTTAACCCTAGTTTAAACCCCTACTTTAGAACCCTAACCCTAGTTTAAACCCCTACTTTGAAACCCTAACCCTAGTTTAAACCCCTACTTTGAAACCCTAACCCTAGTTTAAACCCTTACTTTGAAACCCTAACCCTAGTTTAAACCCCTACTTTGAATCCCTAACCCTAGTTTAAACCCCTACTTTTAAACCCTAACCCTAGTTGAAACCCCTACTTTGAAACCCTAACCATAGTTTAAAACCCTACTTTGAAACCCTAACCTTACTTTAAACCCCTACTTTGAAACCCTAACCCTACTTTAAACCCCTACTTTGAAACCCTAACCCTAGTTTAAACCCCTACTTTGAATCCCTAACCCTAGTTTAAACCCCTACTTTGAAACCCTAATCCTAGTTTAAACCCCTACTTTGAAACCCAAACCCTAATTTAAACCCCTACTTTGAAACCCTAACCCTAGTTTAAACCCCTACTTTGAAACCCTAACCCTAGTTTAAACCCCTACTTTGAAACCCTAACCCTAGTTTGAAACCCTAACCCTAATTTAAACCCCTACTTTGAAACCCTAACCCTAGTTTAAACCCCTACTTTGAAACCCTAACCTTAGTTTAAAATCCTATTTGAAACCTTAACCTTAGTTTAAACCCCTACTTTGAAACCCTAACCCTAGTTTAAAACCCTACTTTGAAACCCATAACCCTAGTTCAAACCCCTACTTTGAAACCTTAACCCTAGTGTAAAACCCTACTTTGAAACCCTAACCCTTATTTAAACCCTACTTTGAAACCCTAACCCTAGTTTAAACCCCTACTTTGAAACTCTAACCCTAGTTTAAACCACTACTTTGAAACCCTAACCCTTGTTTAAAACCCTACTTTGAAACCCTAACCCTAGTTTAAACCCCTACTTTGAAACCCTAACCCTAGTTTAAAACCCTATTTTGAAACCCTAACCCTAGTTTAAAACCCTACTTTGAAACCTTAACTCTAGTTTGAAACCCTAACCCTAGTTTAAACCCCTACTTTGAAACCCTAACCCTAGTTTAAGCCCCTTCTTTGAAACCTTAACCCTAGTTTAAAACCCTAATTTGAAACCCTAACCCGAGTTTAAACCCCTATTTAAGAACCCTAACCCTGGGTTAAAACCCTACTTTGAAACCCTAACCCTAATTTAAACCCCTACTTTAAAACCCTAACCCTAGTTTAAAACCCTACTTTGAAACCCTAACCCTAGTTTAAAACCCTACTTTGAAACCCTAACCCTAGTTTAAACCCCTACTTTGAAACCCAAACCATAGTTTAAAACCCTATTTTGAAACCCTAACCCGAATTTAAACCCCTACTTAAGAACCCTAACCCTAGGTTAAAACCCTACTTTGAAACCCTAACCCTAGTTTAAACCCCTACTTTAAAACACTAACCCTAGTTTAAACCCCTACTTTGAAACCCTAACCCTACTTTAAACCCCTACTTTGAAACCCTAACCCTAGTTTAAACCCCTACTTTGAATCCCTAACCCTAGTTTAAACCCCTACTTTGAAACCCTAACCCTAGTTTAAAACCCTACCTTGAAACCCTAACCCTAGTTTAAACCCCTACTTTGAAACCCTAACCCTAGTTTAAACCCCTACTTTGAAACCCTAACCCTAGTTTAAAACCCTACTTTGAAACCCTAACCCTAGTTTGAAAACCTTACCCTAGTTTAAACCCCTACTTTGAAACCCTAACCCTAGTTTAAACCCCTACTTTGAAACCCTAACCCTAGTTTAAACCCTTACTTTGAAACCCTAACCCGAGTTTAAACCCCTATTTTGAAACCCTAACCCGAGTTTAAACCCCTATTTTGAAACCCTAACCCTAATTTAAACCCCTACTTTGAAACCCTAATCCTAGTTTAAACCCCTACTTTGAAACCCTAACCCTAGTTTAAACCCCTTCTTTGAAACCCTAACCCTAACCCTAATTTAAACCCCTACTTTAGAACCCTAACCCTAGGTTAAACCCCTACTTTGAAACCCTAACCTTAGTTTAAAATCCTACTTTGAAACCTGAACCCTAGTTTAAACCCCTACTTTGAAACCCTAACCCTAGTTTAAAACCCTACTTTGAAACCCTATTCCTAGTTTAAAACCAGACTTTGAAACCCTAACCCTAGATTAAACCATTACATTGCAACCCTAACCCTAGTTTAAACCCCTATTTTGAAACCCTTACCCTAGTTTAAACCCCTACTTTGAATCCCTAACCCTAGTTTAGATCCCTACTTTGAAACCCTAACCCTAGTTTAAACCCCTACTTTGAAACCCTAACCCTACGTTAAACCCCTACTTTGAAACCCTTACCCTAGTTTAAACCCCTACTTTGAATCCCTAACCCTAGTTTAAACCCCTACTTTGAAAACCTAACCCTATTTTAAAACCCTACTTTGAAACCCTAACCCTTGTTTGAAAACCTAACCCTAGTTTAAACCCCTACTTTGAAACCTTAACCCTAGTTTAAACCCCTACTTTGAAAACCTAACCCTAGTTTGTAACCCTATTCCTAGTTTAAAACCCTACTTTGAAACCCTAACCCTAGTTTGAAACCCTAACCCTAGTTTAAACACCTACTTTGAAACACTAACCCTAGTTTAAACCCCTACTTTGAAACCCTAACCATAGTTTAAAACCCTACTTTGAAACCCTAACTCGAGTTTAAACCCCTACTTAAGAACCCTAACCCTAGGTTAAAACCCTACTTTGAAACCCTAACCCTAGTTTAAACCCCTACTTTAAAACCCTAACTCTAGTTTAAAACACTACTTTGAAACACTAACCCTAGTTTAAACCCCTACTTTGAAACCCTAACCATAGTTTAAAACCCTACTTTGAAACCCTAACCCTAGTTTGAAACCCTAACCCTAGTTTAAACACCTACTTTGAAACACTAACCCTAGTTTAAACCCCTACTTTGAAACCCTAACCCTACTTTAAACCCCTACTTTGAAACCCTAACCCTACTTTAAACCCCTACTTTGAAACCCTAACCTAGTTTAAAACCCTTTCTTGAAACCCTAACCCTAGTTTGAAAACCTAACCCTAGTTTAAACCCCTACTTTGAAACCCTAACCCTAGTTTAAACCCCTACTTTGAAACCCTAACCCTAGTTTAAAACCCTACTTTGAAACCCTATCCCTAGTTTAAACCCCTACTTTGAATCCCTAACCCGAGTTTAAACCCCTACTTTGCAACCCTAACCCTAGTTTAAAACCCTACTTTGAAACTATAACCCTAGTTTAAACCCCTACTTTGAAACCCTAATCCTAGTTTAAACCCCTACTTTGAAACCCAAACCCTAATTTAAACCCCTACTTTGAAACCCTAACCCAAGTTTAAACCCCTACTTTGAAACCCTAACCCTACTTTAAACCCCTACTTTGAAACCCTAACCCTACTTTAAACCCCTACTTTGAAACCCTAACCCTAGTTTAAACCCCTACTTTGAATCCCTAACCCTAGTTTAAACCCCTACTTTGAAACCCTAATCCTAGTTTAAACCCCTACTTTGAAACCCAAACCCTAATTTAAACCCCTACTTTGAAACCCTAACCCTAGTTTAAACCCCTACTTTGAAACCCTAACGCTAGTTTAAAAACTTCTTTGAAACCCTAACCCTAGTTTAAACCCCTACTTTGAAACCCTAATCCTAGTTTGAAACCCTAACCCTAATTTAAACCCCTACTTTAGAACCCTAACCCTAGGTTAAACCCCTACTTTGAAACCCTAACCTTAGTTTAAAATCCTACTTTGAAACCTTAACCTTAGTTTAAACCCCTACTTTGAAACCCTAACCGTAGTTTAAAACCCTACTTTAAACTCTAACCCTAGTTTAAACCCCTATTTTAAAACCCTAATCCTAGTTTAAACACCTACTTTGAAACACTAACCCTAGTTTAAACCCCTACTTTGAAACCCTAACCCTACTTTAAACCCTTACTTTGAAACCCTAACCCGAGTTTAAACCCCTACTTTGCAACCCTAACCCTAGTTTAAAACCCTACTTTGAAACTATAACCCTAGTTTAAACCCCTACTTTGAAACCCTAATCCTAGTTTAAACCCCTACTTTGAAACCCGAACCCTAATTTAAACCCCTACTTTGAAACCCTAACCCTAGTTTAAACCCCTACTTTGAAACCCTAACCCTACTTTAAACCCCTACTTTGAAACCGTAACCCTACTTTAAACCCCTACTTTGAAACCCTAACCCTAGTTTAAACCCCTACTTTGAAACCCTAACCCTAGTTTGAAACCCTACTTTGAAACCCTAACCCTCGTTTGATACCTTACTTTGAAATCCTAACCCTAGTTTAAACCCCTACTTTGAAACCCAAACCCTAATTTAAACCCCTACTTTGAAAACCTAACCCTAGTTTAAACCCCTACTTTGAAACCCAAACGCTAGTTTAAAAACCTACTTTGAAACGCTAACCCTAGTTTGAAACCCCTACTTTAGAACCCTAACCCTAGGTTAAACCCCTACTTTGAAACCCTAACCTTAGTTTAAACCCCTACTTTGAAACCCTAACCCTAGTTTAAACCCCTACTTTGAAACCGTAATCCTAGTTTAAACCCCTACTTTGAAACCCTAACCCTAGTTTAAACCCCTACTTTGAAACCCTAACCCTAGTTTAAACCCCTACTTTGAAACCCTAACGCTTGTTTAAAAACCTACTTTGAAACCCTAACCCTAGTTTAAACCCCTACTTTGAAACCCTAACCCTAGTTTGAAACCCTAACCCTAATTTAAACCCCTACTTTAGAACCCTAACCCTAGGTTAAACCCCTACTTTGAAACCCTAACCTTAGTTTAAAATCCTACTTTGAAACCTTAACCCTAGTTTAAACCCCTACTTTGAAACCCTAACCCTAGTTTAAACCCCTACTTTGAAACCCTAATCCTAGTTTAAACCCCTACCTTGAAACCCTAACCCTAGTTTAAACCCCTACTTTGAAACCCTAACCCTAGTTTAAACCCCTTCTTTGAAACCCTAACCCTAGTTTGAATACCTAACCCTAATTTAAACCCCTACTTTAGAACCCTAACCCTAGGTTAAACCCCTACTTTGAAACCCTAACCTTAATTTAAAATCCTATTTTGAAACCTTAACCCTAGTTTAAACCCCTACTTTGAAACCCTAACCCTAGTTTAAAACCCTACTTTGAAACCCTATTCCTAGTTTAAAACTAGACTTTGAAAACCTAACCCTAGATTAAACCATTACTTTGCAACCCTAACCCTAGTTTAAACCCCTACTTTGAAACCCTAACCGTAGTTTAAACTCCTACTTTGAATCCCTAACCCTAGTTTAGATCCCTACTTTGAAACCCTAACCCTAGTTTAAACCCCTACTTTGAAACCCTAACCCTAGTTTAAACCCCTACTTTAAATCCCTAACCCGAGTTTAAACCCCTACTTTGAAACCCTAACCCTAGTTTAAAACCCTACTTTGAAACCCTAACCCTAGTTTGAAAACCTAACCCTAGTTTAAACCACTACTTTGAAACCCTAACCCTAGTTTAAAACCCTACTTTGAAACCCTAACCCTAGTTTAAACCCCTACTTTAGAACCCTAACCCTAGGTTAAACCCCTACTTTGAAACCCTAACCTTAGTTTAAAATCCTACTTTGAAACCTTAACCCTAGTTTAAACCCCTACTTTGAAACCCTAACCCTAGTTTAAACCCCTACTTTGAAACCCTAATCCTAGTTTAAACCCCTACCTTGAAACCCTAACCCTAGTTTAAACCCCTACTTTGAAACCCTAATCCTAGTTTAAACCCCTTCTTTGAAACCCTAACCCTAGTTTGAATACCTAACCCTAATTTAAACCCCTACTTTAGAACCCTAACCCTAGGTTAAACCCTAACCTAACCCTAACCCTAGTTTAAAACCCTACTTTGAAACCCTAACCATAGTTTAAACCCCTACCTTCAAAACCTAACCAGAGTTTAAACCCCTACTTTGCAACCCTAACCCTAGTTTAAACCCCTACTTTGAAACAATAATCCTAGTTTAAACCCCTACTTTAGAACCCTAACCCTAGGTTAAACCAATACTTTGAAACCCTAACCCTAGTTTAAAACCCTACTTTGAAAGCCTTACCCTAGTTTAAACCCAACTTTGAAAGCCTTACCCTAGTTTAAAACCCTACTTTGAAACCCTAACACTAGTTTAAACCCCTACTTTGAAACCCTAATCCTAGTTTAAACCACTACTTTGAAACCCTAACCCTAGTTTAAACCCCTTCTTTGAAACCCTAACCCTAGTTTAAACCCCTACTTTGAAACCTTAACCCTAGTTTAAACCACTACTTTGAAACCCTAACCCTAGTTTAAAACCCTACTTTGAAACCCTAACACTAGTTTAAACCCCTACTTTGAAACCTTAACCCGAGTTTAAACCCCTACTTTGAAACCCTAACCTTAGTTTGAAACCCTACTTTGAAACCCTAACCCTAATTTAAACCCCTACTTTGAAACCCTAACCCTAATTTAAACCCCTACTTTGAAACCCTAACCCTAATTTTAAAACCTACTTTGAAACCCTAACCCTAGTTTAAACCCCTACTTTGAAACCCTAACCCTACTTTGAAACCCTAACCTTAGTTTGAAACCCTAACCCTAGTTTGAAACCCTACTTTGAAACCCTAACCCTAGTTTAAAACCCTATTCCTAATTTAAACACCTACTTTGAAACCCTAACCCTAGTTTAAAACCCTACTTTGAAACCCTAACCCTAGTTTGAAACCCTAATCCTAGTTTAAACCCCTACTTTGAAACCCTAACCCTAGTTTAAACCCTTACTTTGAAACCCTAACCCTAGTTTAAAACCCTACTTTGAAACCCTAACCCTAGTTTAAACCCCTACTTTAAAACCCTAACCCTAGTTTAAACCCCTACTTTGAAACCCTAACCCTAGTTTAAACCCCTACTTTGAAAACTTAAACCTAGTTTAAAACCCTACTTTGAAACCCTAACCCTAGTTTGAAACCCTAATCCTAGTTTAAAACCCTACCCCTAGTTTGAAAACCTAACCCTAGTTTAAACCCCTACTTTGAAACCCTAACCCTAGTTTAAACCCCTACTTTGAAACCCTAACCCTAGTTTGAAACCCTAACCCTAATTTAAACCCCTACTTTAGAATCCTAACCCTAGGTTAAACCCCTACTTTGAAACCCTAACCCTAGTTTAAAACCCTAACCCTAATTTAAACACCTACTTTGAAACCCTAACCCTAGTTTAAAACCCTACTTTGAAACCCTAACCCTAGTTTAAAACTCTACTTTGAAACCCTTACCCTAGTTTAAACCCCTACTTTGAAACCCTAACCCTAGTTTAAACCCCTACTTTAAAACCCTAACCCTAGTTTGAAACACTAACCCTAATTTAAACCCCTACTTTAGAACCCTAACCCTAGGTTAAACCCCTACTTTGAAACCCTAACCTAAGTTTAAAATCCTACTTTGAAACCTTAACCCTAGTTTAAACCCCTACTTTGAAACCCTAACCCTAGTTTAAACCCCTACTTTTAAACCCTAACCCTAGTTTAAACCCCTACTTTGAAACCCTAACCCTAGGTTAAACCCCTACTTTGAAACCCTAACCCTAGGTTAAACCCCTACTTTGAAACCCTAACCTTAGTTTAAAATCCTACTTTGAAACCTTAATCCTAGTTTAAACCCCTACTTTGAAACCCTAACCCTAGTTTAAAACCCTACCCCTAGTTTAAAACCCTACTTTGAAACCCTATTCCTAGTTTAAAACCAGACTTTGAAACCCTAACCCTAGATTAAACCATTACTTTGCAACCCTAACCCTAGTTTAAACACCTACTTTGAAACCCTAACCGTAGTTTAAACCCCTACTTTGAATCCCTAACCCTAGTTTAGATCCCTACTTTGAAACCCTAACCCTAGTTTAAACCCCTACTTTGAAACCCTAACCCTAGTTTAAACCCCTACTTTGAAACCCTAACCTGAGTTTAAACCCCTACTTTGAAACCCTAACCCTAGTTTAAACCCCTACTTTGAAACCTTAACCCTAGTTTAAACCCCTACTTTGAATCCCTAACCCGAGTTTAAACCCCTACTTTGAAAGCCTAACCCTAGTTTAAAACCCTAGTTTGAAACCCTAACCCTAGTTTGAAACCCTAACCCTAGTTTGAAACCCTAACCTTCGTTTAAACCCCTACTTTGAAACCCTAACTCTCGTTTGAAACCCTACTTTGAAACCCTAACCCTAGTTTAAACCCCCACTTTGAAACCCTAACCCTAGTTTAAACCCCCACTTTGAAACCCTAACCCTAGTTTAAACCCCCACTTTGAAACCCTAACCCTAGTTTAAACCCCCACTTTGAAACCCTAACCCTAGTTTAAACCCCCACTTTGAAACCCTAACCCTAGTTTAAACCCCCACTTTGAAACCCTAACCCTAGTTTAAACCCCTACTTTGAAACCCTAACCTTAGTTTGAAACCCTAACCCTAATTTAAACACCTACTTTGAAACCCTAACCCTAGTTTAAAACCCTATTAACGTTATGTAGTTTAAGATGGGGGAAAACTTGCAAAATCTCACTTATAGCATTATACATCAGACTAAAAATAATTGCCGTGCAACACTTACCTCAGACGAGATGAAATGGGACGAGACCGTCGTCGATAACCTTCTAAAATAGTCTCATTCAAGCGTCTCTAATTGGCCACAGCACAGACAAGCAGAAAACGACCAATCAGGGAAAAGAGACAAGACAACATGAACTCCAACTATCAGCAAGGGGGTCCATCGTCTAGAACCTTCCAAAATCAAGCGAATGTCATTGGCCACAGCACAGACAGGGAAAAAAACGGACCAATCAGGGTTAGGATTAGAAAAAACCGCGCGAGAGAAGACAACGCGAAGTCCCAACTATCACAAGATGGGTTGCAGCCGGAGGGTGAGGTTGGAGCGCGCTGCATCCGAGGAGACCAGTTTAAGGGGGCAAATGCGCTGCGTGCAGCTGCAAGGTTCAATAATGCGGATTGTGTCATACAACACTCGCGGGTTGCGAGTAGGACATACTGCTACATACAGGACAGGCTGTCTGGTAGTGGATGCGCTGCTTGACCAATTGTATGTGTTTTTTGCACATCAACATACAAAAATAAATACATATAAAAAGATAAAAATTGTAATTCAAACATCCACTTTTTTAACCACTAAAAAGAACCAACCATTGTCTAATTCATATCTTTGTTTTCAGTGTTAAGGGAGTGACACATATTTTAATTACTATGCATTTAAAAAAATCTGATTAATCTGTTATTTTAATTTCAGCAATTATCACCTGTCTAAATTATTCAACACAGACAAATCTTTACAAGCGATGAAATATTTCTACAAAAAATCCAGTATTATATATTTTATTATTGGCTACATTGTACATGTCACTGATTTTTTTTTTAAAGTATATTGAACATAAAACAATCTAGTTAAATGAACCTTCCAATTTGAATTTGTTGATTTACACCATTAACCCAATTTTATCAACATCTTACAAATTACTTTTATATGTGTATGTGTGCCCTGAGGAAACTGTGGAGACAACATGCGCACAGTCACTGTTTGTGCATCTTGAAGAACTCATCAATATTATAAAAGAAAACATTTACTTTAGCAAAGGAAATGGACAATTTTTAGTATTAAATAATAAACCATAATCAGCAAAAAACACAGTAATAGTCACGCTACAAATTTGGAAAATAATCAAATAAAAACATTTTGTGACTGAAAAGTCCTGGCTGTACCTAATCAATTGGCCAAGATGGCCGCCGCCCCGGGTGGGCAGAGGGGAGAGAATCCTTGGTGTACCTAATTAATTGGCCAAGATGGCCGGCGCCGCCCTGGGTGGGCGGAGTGGCGAGAATCCAGGGTGTACCTAATTAATTGACCAGAATCCTGGGTGTACCTAATCAATTGGCCAAGATAGTAGTAGTAGTAATAGTATTTGCAATAGTAGTAGTCGTATATAGGCCAAGCCTTGAGTACACCAAGAAAAAAAGGGGCTGAGTTGAGCTCAACAGTGAGAGATGATTGGCTGAGGCAGTTGCTATGCAAAAGTGACAGACCATTCACGCACACACATTTGATTTTAACTTGTTGCGAGACGTCACGCACCCACATTCCATTGATTTTGTATAGGATTACGCTCACCTCAAACAAAAGCCTCTCACGACTTAACGGTTGAAGATGCAGATTCCAGAAATGGCTCGTTAGAACGGCAAGGGTTTGGGGAACGCGAGCATGTTCTCAGTTTTTTTAATCGGATGAAAAATGACCAAATGAGAGCAGGTTAAAAACTTATGATTGATCGAAAACGAAAAGGGAAAAACGGAGAAAATAACATTGAAAAGAGATCGAAATAGTCCGACTTCTCCTCGCTTAAAGTGAAAATAAAGGTACTAAATGACACCTTAGCCAAATAAAACTTAGTTTTTCAGAAAGCAGAGGCTTGTGGCTACAAAATGTGCCAATTTGATGTCTAGTGAGCAAAGATTGTGGCCATGTTGACGAGTTGAAGTGAAACTTTTGGAAATATATTTTTTGGTTCCCGTCACTGAAGCCTTAATTAGTCAAACTCTAAATAGGCGACTTTCACCCCTTTGCTCACTGTCTTTGAACCCGCACAGGGGGGAGAGCTTTCATTCCTTAATTTTTTTTTTTGACACTGAGCTAAAGATGACAAAAATTCCAACAAAATGAGCTAAAATTCATATCGGAGCTAAAATTCATATCGGTCGGTCAACGTATGCGCGTGTCTTGGAAAAAGGTGTTTGATTGGAGTTGATCTCTTTCGGATTCCCATTCATTCCTATGGGACTTTATTTGGGAGTTTTTTGGGAATAGCGTCGCCATGGTAACTGGGAATTCCCTTGCGGAAAAATCGGTGGAAGATTAAAAAAAATAATAAAAAGAAGAAGAAGAATAATACTAGAAAAATTTCCGCGGAAATTTTGAATGGGCCTGCTGACTCTTGCAAGGTGGAAAGATGCATGCTCTGAACTGTTTGCCAAATGTTGGTGTACTTTACCTCTCAATTTGTGTCAGCAGGAATAGAGTTCAGGACAATTTGTAATAACTGCAGTTATTACATGTGTAATGGCTTCCCTTATGTCTTGATTGACATTTTAGTCATATCAAAAGGGAATCAGTTTAATTTCTTGCTTATAGTGTAAGTGATTAACTAAAATATAAAATGCAATATACTGTATCATGGAGCAAATACAGTATGAATGCAGTGTTTAAATTTGACATTGCATATTAAAAGGCATGTTGGTGCTGATCAATATTGCAGGAATATTACTCCAAAGTACATGTAAAACGGCTCTTAAAAGAGCCGTTTTGGGTCTTTGTTACACAGCATCTTCATCTTTTCCTGAGCACACAAAGGAACAAGTTGTTAGAAAATAGGCAGCAAAACTGAACAGTTAAAACTTAATCTAAATACTCATCCAATACACATGTGACGGTTTTTCAGTGAGGAATCCTGTAGAATAAATCATTTTGGTCTACGTTTGCGGGATCCCTTTTTTCATCTTTTCTCTCCACCAGTTGTACCAGACATAACAACCTTGATATCCTTGGCCATGTCAAGTAGCGCCCCTTGCTGCGCTCCATCCACCTGTATTGCATGTGAAAATGAAAAATGAGTGTTCAATGTTTGCCTAGATCAATTCAGTAATCAATCATCACTTACCCTCGCAGTTCATCCCTTACCATTGCAGTTCATCCCTTACCATCGCAGTACCTCACTGACACCAACACTTTTCATTGTGTTGTAGTCACAATCACAATAAGGACAAACAAAACATTCAAGTCCAAATGCACGATGTCCTGCTAACAGAAAAGCACACTGATTAAAAGTACCGTCATACAACACTGCTCAAAATAAGGGAGCGCTTAAATGGCATATCCCATGTCTTAAATTCAATTTAAAGCTCAATACGTTTAGAACTAACTAAATGATAAATATGTTTACAAAAAAATTGATTGGCCGCTCTGATTTTGAGTGTAGTTCTGTTATGACACCAATTTTGAACGAGCAAAGGATTTAACTTTTCGGCCTTTACAATTTAAAGTACAGTATCCCCCTCTTTTGAGCAGTGGTATGAAAGGCTCAATAACATTTGCAAAGGCACACTTGTGAAAATGGTGCCCTTGCGATCTACAATGAGCTGACACAAGAAGTTAACACACAGTAGACCGGACTGTGGTAACTGTAATAAGTGTGCAGAACGCCTGATTGAACACAACAATCTGGGCGAGATATGTAAATGTGATCAATCAGTGTCTGCTTTCCAGTTGTGGCCTGGGTGATCAGCTGTGAAAAGCCTCTGGACTGAAACAAGTCCAGAATGGATTTCTTTCCCTTTGAAAGCAAATCCTCATTAAAGTCTCCGCAAACAACAATAGGCTGGCAGTCCATCACGGCCAAGGCATCCAAGAGACTTCCAAGGTTTGGAAGAAAGGTGCCAAGACTCAGGTTGGGTGGCCTGTAGACCGTAGCTATCAAAGCCTGGACGGGAGCGTCAACCCTGATGACAGCAAATTCCAGGTCAACCACATTCCGAATAAACCGACGGGGCTCCGCTTGAAGACAATCGCGATAATAGACTGCGACTCCGCCACCCTCTTTTTGGGCCATGTCCAGTCTATTTGAATATGAAACTTGTCTGTTGCGCACAAAAGTGCTGCATGCCTCCAGTTGCAAGGGAGGGGGGAAGAAGGATCCAGACAAATGAGTTTCAGTGAGGCAAAGGACATCTGCCAGCCTCAACTCATGATGAGACTTTAAGTCGTCAATATGAGATGGAAGGCCCTCTGTGTTGTGATGAACAATGGTCAAGGTGGGAAAAGCAGTTTGCGGCATTTTGGAAAAGTACAACAATGGTCTTGTACTTTGGAAAGAAGCGCGCGTCATACTGTCCATTGCCGTCGTGATGTTGGGATTTGCATAGATTTTGGATTCGTCAAAGTCTATGACCCTCAATCCCTGAAGTGACGTCGTGCGGCTTAGGGCAACATAGGCCATTCCAGGTTCAAACACACGCTTAAGAGACACCACTGCAGAGGTCATCGTCATGCCTTGCACTTTGTGAGCCGCGCATCCAAAGGCAAGCTTCATGGGGAATTGCCGCCTGACCACGCCTTTCATGCCCAGGTTTTCCTCCGACCTTTCGATATAGACCAAGTCATCCGTCGGCCCCAGAATTTTATCACGCAATTTCTGGCCCGCTTCGGGATTGTCTAGCCTCAGTCCGAGCAAGGTCACTTTCTCCGCCGACCCCTTTGGGGCGCTTTGAACAATGTTGCCTATTGTGCCAAAGGTCCCGTTCACCAATCCGTCCTCGACATCCAAATTCCGAAGAAGCATAACCCGTGCTCCTACACCAGCTTGAAGAGCATCCGGTAGATCCCTTCTCGACCCCATGATCACTTTGGTCACGGTGACCATCGCCCCCGACCGTGGGCTCTTCCTGTAGTCCTCTGCGGGAATATTGACCACAGTCAATTTGAGAGCAGCCACAGTTGCTGCATTGTGCCTATCCACCTCTTTATTGGTGGCAAAGATATGCAGAGTATCCGCAGGGAGGTCTCGCGCATCCGTGACAGCCGTGGTGAGTAACGCCCTGTCACCATCGCCGAGTGGATCAGCCTTCCCCTTCTCCCTGATCCTGTTCAAAAGCGACGTCGTCTTTTTGCCGCATGATTTGAGTAAGCTTGACCATCTGAAAATCTGTCCAGAGGTCAAGAAGATCGTTGTCAGAAACGCAGAGGGGTTTGGACCTTCCGAGGGGTGGCAGTTGGTAGAAGTCCCCAACTGCAAGAACGGAGATGCCCCCAAATGGTCTCTGGTTGCCCTTGATTTGCTGAAATCTCCAGTGGACATAGGCAAAGAGTTCCTTGGAGACCATGGAAATCTCGTCGATGATCAAAATTTCCACGTTGCAAAGGGTTGCTCTCAATGCGTCCAACGTATTCCCCAGCGCCTGGTAAGGAGGCTTTTAGAGTCCTGGGGAGTTTCAAGAGGGAATGAAGCGTTTTCCCTGAGATGTTGTAAGCCGCCGTGCCAGTAAACGACGTCAGCAGCACAGCAGGCTTGGCCATATCCGCTTCGTCGCGGAACCTGGGAAGCTGGCGGATAATCTTACTGGCCTCCTGGTAAATGCACTTGATGACATGCGATTTACCACAGCCAGCTCCTCCGGAGATGAAATAAAAGAAGGGCTCGAGGAGACGATCCGAAACGCGTTTCAAACACCACTCGCGCACAGCGTAGAAGACGGACGCTTGCGTTTCATTGAGACTGCGGTACATGTTCCTCACAAATTCGGCGCTCAACTTTGGCGCCTCAAACACCGGCAAGGCCGCACCGCTACCAGGAGCGTCCTGGTAGGCCGGAACCTCATCTTGCGGGTCTTCCTGTAACGGATTAGATTCGCGTTCGGCAACACACTCCAAACGCTCTGCTTCTACCTCCGGCGCAAAAGTGCTCCACGCGTTGAGAACCGCACGAAGCTCTTTCAATTTTTCAAAGGCATTGTCCACGGTCTTTCCCCGTCCTTCGTACCGCCCCCGATTGCGGTCGACGATAGCCCGCACCCGACCGAACTTTGATTCCCCGGCACCGTAGAACTCCTCGTACGTTTTGAGGTTTTCAGACCTGAGCTCGGCGTCGTCTCTGTGGGGGAGGTACAATTTAAGCTGGGTCCTGTAATACTTCTCAGCATACTTTTTGATTGAGAAGCGAGTGAATCTGATGACGGCATCTTTTCCAATCCGCTTCTGGATGAATCCCTTGCCGTGTGAGAGGGGAATGACATTCTTGCCCTCAATCTGCTGACCGTAGACGACCCGGTATTCGGATGCGAATTCGGCGAGACACATCCGCTCAAACATTGCCGTTCTAGGTCTTGCCACATATTTGTCTGGCAGACCAGACATCCACACGTTGTCTGCTTCCGGATGCATGGTCCTCAGTCTACTCATGGGTAGACTCAATTTCACGCCATCCTCAGCAGTCTGGATGAAAACTACGCTGCGCGAGCACTTCTTCAGAGGGAGACTGCATGTCCGCGCCACCGCTTCTTGAGCGCTCACCTCTCTGTGCTTGGAATACGCCGCCATTATTTTCCTCATCTCGTCCTTTTTGTCGACAAGAGGCTTTGTCTTCAAGTCTTTGACGACAGACGTGAGGCACTCTGACATCTCGTGCTCCGGTTTGGAAATGTACGACATCATGTACATGAGACACGCGACGTCGAGCACGTACTGAATATCCATGTTGGCGTTCCATGCCCGCAGCAGATGTGGGTTGTAAGCATTTATCCAGCTTTCCGTTGGAGCACGCTTCAACATGACAACCATTCCGGAGGTCAGATTAGTGACGCTGTCCTTGTAGCTGTCCATTGTCAAATTGGCCTTTTTGAGAAGCTCCGGCAAGTCCTGCGGGACATCCGCGTCCATGAGGATCTCTCTGATGCGTTTGAGCTCTTCTTTAGCCTCCCTTTGTTTTTCGGTGAGGCGCGCCGATTTGGCCGCCTGCTTCCTATGCTGGCCTTCCACACTCTTGTCCGTTGGGACGTCTTCAGTCTCCGTCTGGAATGGCAACGTGATGGTGGTTTGGTCCATCGGCAGTTTGGGGTACCCAAATCTGCAAGAAACGTTTCCTTTCCGACAAGACTTTGTGTGTTTTTTGCTGTGTGCCTGAACGCTGGTGACAATGTCGTGCAGTTCAGGGTCCTCAATCGGGTCTGGTATTTTGCAAGTGATGTACTTGTCGATTAAGTCAATGGCTTCTTGACAACATCTGAGGTCGGGTTCTTCGATGACTGGCGCACCCTTAATCCAGAGCAGCATGTGAGCGTGCGGACTTCCTCTGGCTTGAAATTCTACACGATAGAAGTGGTCTTCTACCGGACCCAGGGACTGTGCAGGAGACAGGATGAATGCCATAAGAGCATCCATCCTTTTCTCAAAAAGGCGCATCACTGTGACCAGATTGCTGCGAAGAACATCGCATTTGGCATTCCAGTCGAGATGTCCCCTTGTTCGCCTTGCTGCGCTTTGACGACCTCGATTACTTCAGGCCATCTCATTTCCGCAGCAGAAAAGGTAAGGAAGAATGTGGGCTTGCCCAACTGCCTGGTCATTGCATGGAGGTCCCTAAGGGCACCCTCCCAAAAAGCCGGCGTGCCTCTCAAGGGCTGCATGAAGCGCATCGCATGCTCTCTTTGGATGAGCTTCTCCAGTTCATCTTTGTCCTGAAGCATCCGGTTTGAAATCTTCTTCCCATCCCGAGTGAGGGCTGTCCCCTTGCGGGCCTGAATGGACATGCTGTTGGTGGCCAGATGCGTTTCTGTCACAAACTGCGCAAAGAAAAGGTAACTTTGATCTTTGGCAAATCGAGTGTCAACGGAGAATAACCTTGCATTGAAATACAAACTGGGTGACAGCTTAATTTCTCTCGCCTCATCGAGTGAATTCTGTCCTGTTGGGAACTGAACGGGAAAGGCCATGGCTTCGAGGTTTGGCACGGCAAAAAATCCCACCGGCTTGTTTCCTTGGGCAGGAGCGATGCTAAATATGCCGTCCCCATATGACAGCTTTTCCTGCGCGATGTCAGGAGGCTGCATACAGGTGTCGAGTGTCAAGCCCGGCCTGAGCTCCTCTTTGCTCTCTTGGGGTGTCTGTTGCCCTTTGGTTGCGGGGGTGTTGCTGCTCTCTGGCTGTGCATCGGCCTCAGGGATGTCCTCTTCTCCTACCCCCTCGTCTTCCTCTTCTTGGAGACTTTCAAACTGAGCGCTTTCATCTATCGATACAGTTTTGTATTCTGCATGAATGCGTTTCAGTGTCCTCAGCGCTGCCAAGACATTTGTCTGGAGCAAGATGAACTTTCAATCGTATTCCATCCTTCAATATTCATTAACTGTTTAACTACGGGAAAAGGCTGAAATGTATTTTAAACAGAACATATTTGACATATGCAAGTACATACTTGAAATGTAAATGTATGATCTATATGAAGGAAATGTGTGAACTTACGTTGGGCCAGCGGCTGCAGACGGTGTGCAAGAACTGGCCAAAGTCAGCCGCTGCCTCAGCGATGGGGCGGCCCAAGTTGTTGCTGGGAGCCAAAATGCAGACCACCTCGGGTGACCGAGGCAGAACAGCATTCAGCACCTCAGCACGCAACTCGGAGGCCCTGGCACCCGGGGTGGACATCACGGCAAACGAGAAACGTCCCTCCGGCATCTTCACAACCCCATCGGCAATGGCTCGCAGGTGGGAGTCACCAACAACCAGGACAAACTATTACAAAAGAAAAAAAAAAAGTAGTAATTGAAAAAAGGAAAGAGGTAATTTAAAAAAATAGACACAAATGAAGGTTGTTAATTTGTTATAAAGGCAGAGTTGATTATAAAACATACCGTGTTGTCCTGGTTCAGTGCTGGAATGACCAGTTTGTGCCTCCGCCCAGTCACAGCTGAAACTGGCCATTCCCGAACTCTGTGGCGCCAGCCAGTGCCTCTGCCTAAAATGATGCACACACAGAATACCATGTCAAGTCTCAACTTCAATTGCTGACAATGCACAGTACAAGTACATGTTCCACTTTGAGTGTATATGAACCTGCAAAATATTGGAATTGTTTAAAATAATCGATTGTAAAACTGCTGCAAAAGCAATTAAAATTATGACTGACCTGGTACCAGAGCCTTGGCACAAACAGGGGACACCTAAAACATAAAGCATAGACATTACACAATTGTAGGCATGTGCAGTCTGTCAAGGAGGGGAAGCTTGAGGACCCAAATGCGGGAAGACAGGGCGAGGAGGCAGAGGCTCAATCAAAAAGGGGATTTTAATTTCTACAAAACAAAAGGTGAGATCTAAATTGCACGGAAAAACATAATATGGAGAAAACAAGGCAAAACGGGCAGCATGACATGGGGGGCAAATTCAAGGCAAAAACGGGCAGCATCACAGGGGGAAATACAACAATGACCCGACACAGACAGAGGGGAGACAGCAGACTAAATACACAGACTAACGACACAACAAGACACACCTGGGGCAAGACACAAGTGGCTGAGGGCACTGATTGGATCACACGAGGAAGGGCAGGATCACACTTAAACAAGACCAAGGGAGACACACAAGGAAAACAGAACCCAAAACATGACAGTCACCATAATATAGAGTAAAAAGCAAACATAGGTTGTAATGGTTAAATTAGTTTCAATTAAAATTGACCAGGTATTTTGTACATACAAGTGATGTTAATTCAGGCCAGGTTTATTAATGAAATTCTTAATCACAAAAGAGATTCAAGGACTTAACTGATACTTTTGTTTGTGTCTGAAATACAGTCACAATTGCTCAATTTTGCTAGAATTTTCTGATCAAATACATGAGCAGAAAGGCAGCAGATTGTACCAGATTAGATTATAGTATAAAGGAAGTATATAGAAATATGTTTTTGACAAAACAATGACATACACTGTTTAGATAGACATGAAGTCTAAAACAAAACATTAGTTGTTAAATATAACCGTCTTAGTTATTATTATTTACATCTGGTCTATGTAACTTAAAAGAAACCATGTGAAATATCTGTGTCCGGGCTCGGCATCTCACAAATTTGTGATCAATGTTAGTGAGTTTATTTTTGACATCAGTAAAATTTTTGAAATCTTGTAGAAAACAGACTTCATCACAATTAAATTCAGAATTAGTTTGACATGAATAAAGCAATGCACAAATATCGCTCAGTCATACACTCTATATTTGTCAAACTATGCCCTGGTGAAGACAATCTTGTGTTGAAACATGTTGGTAGTCCATTTTAAATAAAGGATTTTTTTTACATTACTAATGAGTGTCTTGAATACACAGACTGCTTTTAACATAAGCATTTTAGCATTTTTTTCTGCTTGACTCTATATTTGTAGCCGGAAATAATGTGTATTGCACATTAACAAAGTTAATTGCATTTTGCCTGCTGTGGAACATACCTGGTGGGCAGCCACAGTAGAGGTATGCGGTGGGGAGCGGGCGTCCACAGTGGCGAGCCGACTGGCTGGAGCTGAAGTTCGGACTCTGGCCTTCTAAATAAAAAACTGGAGACTGCATCGTGGTCCCATCACTGGTGGCAGAGGGTGGGGACCGAGGCTGAAAACAAAATATACAGCACATTGAGGACCTAGCAGTGTGACTCAAAATAACTCAACACAGAATACACCACCGCCAAGTGCAGAATTGAATAGAGGCAAAGTACCTGCTGGGGTGCGATGTTTGGGCTCAGTTCCGGAGCAGCAAGGTCCAGCTTCTTCCATCGGCGCTTGGCTGCCTCGGAACGCTTCCCCTTCCGCGGCATGCTGCTACAGCAACCTTTACTGTAAGCAAAAAGAAAAGAAAAAAAACTTCCCAAGACAAAGTCAAAAGTAAACTGGCAGTAAAAAAAGGAAATCAATTTAAACACAACAAAATAGTAAAGTAATGATATTAGAGTGTTTGTAATGTGCTGTTGAGTGTAAGTTCAGCTGTATTTGCGTTCTAGACTCTGTGATGTAGATCTTATATATGTATTATGTTGTTTGAGGGCAAGATGGAAGCAGGTAGATGAGGTGGAAGTCCAAGGCGGTGCTGAAGGTTTGAAATCCAAGTATCACGGTCAGCAGCTTTCCAAGTCGCACAGTGCTCAGCGGATCGCTAAAAGATTCAAGATAAAATTTGTAGTTAATCTCAGATGTGTATGAAACATTAAAAATGTACATTGAGTCTAATGAGGCAGTGGTGTCATTGTAATAAAAATAAGAAACCGTCATCAATTGAAGTATAGTAACATCACACATTGATTATAAATAATGGATGGGGTGAGCAGAGCCTTCAATAAATCCTCAACAATAGAAAAAAATGGATCCACTATAGACTTCCTTGTTTACTTATTAACAAAGAAAACGGTATTGTAATAACATTGTTACTTTTTTTTTCTTTTAGATTAATTTCCATGAGGTGAAACGGTTTGGCAAAATGGATGGATATTCTGGATGGCCGTGAAAAAAACGATCGCTACAGAAACCAATGGTAATCTTTCAAGGGGGAAAATAAAGGCAGCTTTGACAATTTACAAATGTGTGCTGTAGTCAATCAATGAAGGTCATTTAACAGTGTAAAATACTTCCAAAATCCCTCATCGGCGCCGCTCCGCTACACGATCGAGCAGGACACGCAACTCAACAACCGACGCCCCCCTCCCCCACCACCACCACAACGACGACAGAATAGACAAAAGCCTTACTGTATATTGTAGCAACGAGAGCCTACTCAAACTTTTCTTTGTTTTTGTTTTCTTTTACTGCACATTAAAACCTTAAAGTGAGATCTGCTAGCTCTAGCTAGCGCTAGCAGGTGTAGTTAGCATGCAGGCTACCATGTCTTTACCTATCTTGTTAAAACAGCAGCCGGATAACACAACGTTCAAACACATCAAATACGTTTCAATACATTGCCAGTATTAACGTGATGTAGTTTAAGATGGGGGAAAACTTGCAAAATCTCACTTATTTAGCATTATACATCAGACTAAAAATAATTGCCGTGCAACACTTACCTCAGACGAGATGAAATGGGACGAGACCGTCGTCGAGAACCTTCTAAAATAGTCTCATTCATGCGTCTTTAATTGGCCACAGCACAGACAAGCAGAAAACGACCAATCAGGGAAAATAGATAGGACAACACGAACTCCAACTATCAGCAAGAGGGGTCCATCGTCTAGAACCTTCCAAAATCAAGCGAATGTCATTGGCCACAGCACAGACAGGGAAAAAAGCGGACCAATCAGGGTTAGGATTAGAAAAAAACGCGCGAGAGAAGACAACGCGAAGTCCCAACTATCACAAGATGCGCTGCATCCGAGGAGACCAGTTTAAGGGGGCAAATGCGCTGCGTGCAGCTGCAAGGTTCAATAATGCGGATTGTGTCATACAACACTCGCGGGTTGCGAGTAGGACATACTGCTACATACAGGACAGGCTGTCTGGTGGTGGATGCGCTGCTTGACCAATTGTATGTGTTTTTTGCACATCAACATAAAAAAATAAATACATATAAAAAGATAAAAATTGTAATTCAAACATCCACTTTTTTAACCACTAAAAAGAACCAACCATTGTCTAATTCATATCTTTGTTTTCAGTGTTAAGGGAGTGACACATTTTAATTACTATGCATTTAAAAAAATCTGATGAATCTGTTATTTTAATTTCAGCAATTATCACCTGTCTAAATTATTCAACACAGACAAATCTTTACAAATGATGAAATGTTTCTACAAAATATCCAGTATTATATATTTTTTTATTGGCTACATTGTACATGTCACTGATTTTTTTTTAAAAGTATATTGAACATAAAACAATCTAGTTAAATGAACCTTCCAATTTGAATTTGTTGATTTACACCATTAACCAAATTTTATTAACATCTTACAAATTCCTTTTATATGTCTATGTGTGCCCTGAGGAAACTGTGGAGACAACATGCGCACAGTCACTGTTTGTGCATCTTGAAGAACTCATCAATATTATAAAAGAAAACATTTACTTTAGCAAAGGAAATGGACAATTTTTAGTATTAAATAATAAACCATAATCAGCAAAAAACACAGTAATAGTCACGCTACAAATTTGGAAAATAATCAAATAAAAACATTTTGTGACTGAAAAGTCCTGGCTGTACCTAATCAATTGGCCAAGATGGCCGCCGCCCCGGGTGGGCAGAGGGGAGAGAATCCTTGGTGTACCTAATTAATTGGCCAAGATGGCCGCCGCCGCCCTGGGTGGGCGGAGTGGCGAGAATCCAGGGTGTACCTAATTAATTGACCAGAATCCTGGGTGTACCTAATCAATTGGCCAAGATAGTAGTAGTAGTAATAGTATTTGCAATAGTAGTAGTCGTATATAGGCCAAGCCTTGAGTACACCAAGAAAAAAAGGGGCTGAGTTGAGCTCAACAGTGAGAGATGATTGGCTGAGGCAGTTGCTATGCAAAAGTGACAGACCATTCACGCACACACATTTGATTTTAACTTGTTGCGAGACGTCACGCACCCACATTCCATTGATTTTGTATAGGATTACGCTCACCTCAAACAAAAGCCTCTCACGACTTAACGGTTGAAGATGCAGATTCCAGAAATGGCTCGTTAGAACGGCAAGGGTTTGGGGTACGCGAGCATGTTCTCAGTTTTTTTAATCGGATGAAAAATGACCAAATGAGAGCAGGTTAAAAACTTAGGATTGATCGAAAACGAAAAGGGAAAAACGGAGAAAATAACATTGAAAAGAGATCGAAATAGTCCGACTTCTCCTCGCTTAAAGTGAAAATAAAGGTACTAAATGACACCTTAGCCAAATAAAACTTAGTTTTTCAGAAAGCAGAGGCTTGTGGCTACAAAATGTGCCAATTTGATGTCTAGTGAGCAAAGATTGTGGCCATGTTGACGAGTTAAAGTGAAACTTTTGGAAATATATTTTTTGGTTCCCGTCACTGAAGCCTTAATTAGTCACACTGTAAATAGGCGACTTTCACCCCTTTGCTCACTGTCTTTGAACCCGCACAGGGGGGGAGCTTTCATTCCTTAATTATTTTTTTTGACACTGAGCTAAAGATGACAAAAATTCCAACAAAATGAGCTAAAATTCATATCGGTCGGTCAACGTATGTGCGCGCAGCGTGTCTTGGAAAAAGGTGCTTGATTGGAGTTGATCTCTTTCGGTTTCCCATTCATTCCTATGGGACTTTATTTGGGAGTTTTTTGGGAATAGCGTCGCCATGGTAACTGGGAATTCCCTTGCGGAAAAATCGGTGGAAGATTAAAAAAAATAATAAAAAGAAGAAGAAGAATAATACTAGAAAAATTTCCGCGGAAATTTTGAATGGGCCTGCTGACTCTTGCAAGGTGGAAAGATGCATGCTCTGAACTGTTTGCCAAATGTTGGTGTACTTTACCTCTCAATTTGTGTCAGCAGGAATAGAGTTCAGGACAATTTGTAATAACTGCAGTTATTACATGTGTAATGGCTTCCCTTATGTCTTGATTGACATTTTAGTCATATCAAAAGGGAATCAGTTTAATTTCTTGCTTATAGTGTAAGTGATTAACTAAAATATAAAATGCAATATACTGTATCATGGAGCAAATACAGTATGAATGCAGTGTTTAAATTTGACATTGCATATTAAAAGGCATGTTGGTGCTGATCAATATTGCAGGAATATTACTCCAAAGTACATGTAAAACGGCTCTTAAAAGAGCCGTTTTGGGTCTTTGTTACACAGCATCTTCATCTTTTCCTGAGCACACAAAGGAACAAGTTGTTAGAAAATAGGCAGCAAAACTGAACAGTTAAAACTTAATCTAAATACTCATCCAATACACATGTGACGGTTTTTCAGTGAGGAATCCTGTAGAATAAATCATTTTGGTCTACGTTTGCGGGATCCCTTTTTTCATCTTTTCTCTCCACCAGTTGTACCAGACATAACAACCTTGATATCCTTGGCCATGTCAAGTAGCGCCCCTTGCTGCGCTCCATCCACCTGTATTGCATGTGAAAATGAAAAATGAGTGTTCAATGTTTGCCTAGATCAATTCAGTAATCAATCATCACTTACCCTCGCAGTTCATCCCTTACCATTGCAGTTCATCCCTTACCATCGCAGTACCTCACTGACACCAACACTTTTCATTGTGTTGTAGTCACAATCACAATAAGGACAAACAAAACATTCAAGTCCAAATGCACGATGTCCTGCTAACAGAAAAGCACACTGATTAAAAGTACCTTCATGCAACACTGCTCAAAATAAGGGAGCGCTTAAATGACATATCCCATGTCTTAAATTCAATTTAAAGCTCAATACGTTTAGAACTAACTAAATGATAAATATGTCTACAAAAAAATTGATTGGCCGCTCTGATTTTGAGTGTAGTTCTGTTATGACACAAATTTTGAACGAGTAAAGGATTTAACTTTTCGGCCTTTACAATTTAAAGTACAGTATCCCCCTCTTTTGAGCAGTGGTATGAAAGGCTCAATAACATTTGCAAAGGCACACTTGTGAAAATGGTGCCCTTGCGATCTACAATGAGCTGACACAAGAAGTTAACACACAGTAGACCGGACTGTGGTAACTGTAATAAGTGTGCAGAACGCCTGATTGAACACAACAATCTGGGCGAGATATGTAAATGTGATCAATCAGTGTCTGCTTTCCAGTTGTGGCCTGGGTGATCAGCTGTGAAAAGCCACTGGACTGAAACAAGTCCAGAATGGATTTCTTTCCCTTTGAAAGCAAATCCTCATTAAAGTCTCCGCAAACAACAATAGGCTGGCAGTCCATCACGGCCAAGGCATCCAAGAGACTTCCAAGGTTTGGAAGAAAGGTGCCAAGACTCAGGTTGGGTGGCCTGTAGACCGTAGCTATCAAAGCCTGGACGGGAGCGTCAACCCTGATGACAGCAAATTCCAGGTCAACCACATTCCGAATAAACCGACGGGGCTCCGCTTGAAGACAATCGCGATAATAGACTGCGACTCCGCCACCCTCTTTTTGGGCCATGTCCAGTCTATTTGAATATGAAACTTGTCTGTTGCGCACAAAAGTGCTGCATGCCTCCAGTTGCAAGGGAGGGGGGAAGAAGGATCCAGACAAATGAGTTTAAGTGAGGCAAAGGACATCTGCCAGCCTCAACTCATGATGAGACTTTAAGTCGTCAATATGAGATGGAAGGCCCTCTGTGTTGTGATGAACAATGGTCAAGGTGGGAAAAGCAGTTTGCGGCATTTTGGAAAAGTACAACAATGGTCTTGTACTTTGGAAAGAAGCGCGCGTCATACTGTCCATTGCCGTCGTGATGTTGGGATTTGCATAGATTTTGGATTCGTCAAAGTCTATGACCCTCAATCCCTGAAGTGACGTCGTGCGGCTTAGGGCAACATAGGCCATTCCAGGTTCAAACACACGCTTAAGAGACACCACTGCAGAGGTCATCGTCATGCCTTGCACTTTGTGAGCCGCGCATCCAAAGGCAAGCTTCATGGGGAATTGCCGCCTGACCACGCCTTTCATGCCCAGGTTTTCCTCCGACCTTTCGATATAGACCAAGTCATCCGTCGGCCCCAGAATTTTATCACGCAATTTCTGGCCCGCTTCGGGATTGTCTAGCCTCAGTCCGAGCAAGGTCACTTTCTCCGCCGACCCCTTTGGGGCGCTTTGAACAATGTTGCCTATTGTGCCAAAGGTCCCGTTCACCAATCCGTCCTCGACATCCAAATTCCGAAGAAGCATAACCCGTGCTCCTACACCAGCTTGAAGAGCATCCGGTAGATCCCTTCTCGACCCCATGATCACTTTGGTCACGGTGACCATCGCCCCCGACCGTGGGCTCTTCCTGTAGTCCTCTGCGGGAATATTGACCACAGTCAATTTGAGAGCAGCCACAGTTGCTGCATTGTGCCTATCCACCTCTTTATTGGTGGCAAAGATATGCAGAGTATCCGCAGGGAGGTCTCGCGCATCCGTGACAGCCGTGGTGAGTAACGCCCTGTCACCATCGCCGAGTGGATCAGCCTTCCCCTTCTCCCTGATCCTGTTCAAAAGCGACGTCGTCTTTTTGCCGCATGATTTGAGTAAGCTTGACCATCTGAAAATCTGTCCAGAGGTCAAGAAGATCGTTGTCAGAAACGCAGAGGGGTTTGGACCTTCCGAGGGGTGGCAGTTGGTAGAAGTCCCCAACTGCAAGAACGGAGATGCCCCCAAATGGTCTCTGGTTGCCCTTGATTTGCTGAAATCTCCAGTGGACATAGGCAAAGAGTTCCTTGGAGACCATGGAAATCTCGTCGATGATCAAAATTTCCACGTTGCAAAGGGTTGCTCTCAATGCGTCCAACGTATTCCCCAGCGCCTGGTAAGGAGGCTTTTAGAGTCCTGGGGAGTTTCAAGAGGGAATGAAGCGTTTTCCCTGAGATGTTGTAAGCCGCCGTGCCAGTAAACGACGTCAGCAGCACAGCAGGCTTGGCCATATCCGCTTCGTCGCGGAACCTGGGAAGCTGGCGGATAATCTTACTGGCCTCCTGGTAAATGCACTTGATGACATGCGATTTACCACAGCCAGCTCCTCCGGAGATGAAATAAAAGAAGGGCTCGAGGAGACGATCCGAAACGCGTTTCAAACACCACTCGCGCACAGCGTAGAAGACGGACGCTTGCGTTTCATTGAGACTGCGGTACATGTTCCTCACAAATTCGGCGCTCAACTTTGGCGCCTCAAACACCGGCAAGGCCGCACCGCTACCAGGAGCGTCCTGGTAGGCCGGAACCTCATCTTGCGGGTCTTCCTGTAACGGATTAGATTCGCGTTCGGCAACACACTCCAAACGCTCTGCTTCTACCTCCGGCGCAAAAGTGCTCCACGCGTTGAGAACCGCACGAAGCTCTTTCAATTTTTCAAAGGCATTGTCCACGGTCTTTCCCCGTCCTTCGTACCGCCCCCGATTGCGGTCGACGATAGCCCGCACCCGACCGAACTTTGATTCCCCGGCACCGTAGAACTCCTCGTACGTTTTGAGGTTTTCAGACCTGAGCTCGGCGTCGTCTCTGTGGGGGAGGTACAATTTAAGCTGGGTCCTGTAATACTTCTCAGCATACTTTTTGATTGAGAAGCGAGTGAATCTGATGACGGCATCTTTTCCAATCCGCTTCTGGATGAATCCCTTGCCGTGTGAGAGGGGAATGACATTCTTGCCCTCAATCTGCTGACCGTAGACGACCCGGTATTCGGATGCGAATTCGGCGAGACACATCCGCTCAAACATTGCCGTTCTAGGTCTTGCCACATATTTGTCTGGCAGACCAGACATCCACACGTTGTCTGCTTCCGGATGCATGGTCCTCAGTCTACTCATGGGTAGACTCAATTTCACGCCATCCTCAGCAGTCTGGATGAAAACTACGCTGCGCGAGCACTTCTTCAGAGGGAGACTGCATGTCCGCGCCACCGCTTCTTGAGCGCTCACCTCTCTGTGCTTGGAATACGCCGCCATTATTTTCCTCATCTCGTCCTTTTTGTCGACAAGAGGCTTTGTCTTCAAGTCTTTGACGACAGACGTGAGGCACTCTGACATCTCGTGCTCCGGTTTGGAAATGTACGACATCATGTACATGAGACACGCGACGTCGAGCACGTACTGAATATCCATGTTGGCGTTCCATGCCCGCAGCAGATGTGGGTTGTAAGCATTTATCCAGCTTTCCGTTGGAGCACGCTTCAACATGACAACCATTCCGGAGGTCAGATTAGTGACGCTGTCCTTGTAGCTGTCCATTGTCAAATTGGCCTTTTTGAGAAGCTCCGGCAAGTCCTGCGGGACATCCGCGTCCATGAGGATCTCTCTGATGCGTTTGAGCTCTTCTTTAGCCTCCCTTTGTTTTTCGGTGAGGCGCGCCGATTTGGCCGCCTGCTTCCTATGCTGGCCTTCCACACTCTTGTCCGTTGGGACGTCTTCAGTCTCCGTCTGGAATGGCAACGTGATGGTGGTTTGGTCCATCGGCAGTTTGGGGTACCCAAATCTGCAAGAAACGTTTCCTTTCCGACAAGACTTTGTGTGTTTTTTGCTGTGTGCCTGAACGCTGGTGACAATGTCGTGCAGTTCAGGGTCCTCAATCGGGTCTGGTATTTTGCAAGTGATGTACTTGTCGATTAAGTCAATGGCTTCTTGACAACATCTGAGGTCGGGTTCTTCGATGACTGGCGCACCCTTAATCCAGAGCAGCATGTGAGCGTGCGGACTTCCTCTGGCTTGAAATTCTACACGATAGAAGTGGTCTTCTACCGGACCCAGGGACTGTGCAGGAGACAGGATGAATGCCATAAGAGCATCCATCCTTTTCTCAAAAAGGCGCATCACTGTGACCAGATTGCTGCGAAGAACATCGCATTTGGCATTCCAGTCGAGATGTCCCCTTGTTCGCCTTGCTGCGCTTTGACGACCTCGATTACTTCAGGCCATCTCATTTCCGCAGCAGAAAAGGTAAGGAAGAATGTGGGCTTGCCCAACTGCCTGGTCATTGCATGGAGGTCCCTAAGGGCACCCTCCCAAAAAGCCGGCGTGCCTCTCAAGGGCTGCATGAAGCGCATCGCATGCTCTCTTTGGATGAGCTTCTCCAGTTCATCTTTGTCCTGAAGCATCCGGTTTGAAATCTTCTTCCCATCCCGAGTGAGGGCTGTCCCCTTGCGGGCCTGAATGGACATGCTGTTGGTGGCCAGATGCGTTTCTGTCACAAACTGCGCAAAGAAAAGGTAACTTTGATCTTTGGCAAATCGAGTGTCAACGGAGAATAACCTTGCATTGAAATACAAACTGGGTGACAGCTTAATTTCTCTCGCCTCATCGAGTGAATTCTGTCCTGTTGGGAACTGAACGGGAAAGGCCATGGCTTCGAGGTTTGGCACGGCAAAAAATCCCACCGGCTTGTTTCCTTGGGCAGGAGCGATGCTAAATATGCCGTCCCCATATGACAGCTTTTCCTGCGCGATGTCAGGAGGCTGCATACAGGTGTCGAGTGTCAAGCCCGGCCTGAGCTCCTCTTTGCTCTCTTGGGGTGTCTGTTGCCCTTTGGTTGCGGGGGTGTTGCTGCTCTCTGGCTGTGCATCGGCCTCAGGGATGTCCTCTTCTCCTACCCCCTCGTCTTCCTCTTCTTGGAGACTTTCAAACTGAGCGCTTTCATCTATCGATACAGTTTTGTATTCTGCATGAATGCGTTTCAGTGTCCTCAGCGCTGCCAAGACATTTGTCTGGAGCAAGATGAACTTTCAATCGTATTCCATCCTTCAATATTCATTAACTGTTTAACTACGGGAAAAGGCTGAAATGTATTTTAAACAGAACATATTTGACATATGCAAGTACATACTTGAAATGTAAATGTATGATCTATATGAAGGAAATGTGTGAACTTACGTTGGGCCAGCGGCTGCAGACGGTGTGCAAGAACTGGCCAAAGTCAGCCGCTGCCTCAGCGATGGGGCGGCCCAAGTTGTTGCTGGGAGCCAAAATGCAGACCACCTCGGGTGACCGAGGCAGAACAGCATTCAGCACCTCAGCACGCAACTCGGAGGCCCTGGCACCCGGGGTGGACATCACGGCAAACGAGAAACGTCCCTCCGGCATCTTCACAACCCCATCGGCAATGGCTCGCAGGTGGGAGTCACCAACAACCAGGACAAACTATTACAAAAGAAAAAAAAAAAGTAGTAATTGAAAAAAGGAAAGAGGTAATTTAAAAAAATAGACACAAATGAAGGTTGTTAATTTGTTATAAAGGCAGAGTTGATTATAAAACATACCGTGTTGTCCTGGTTCAGTGCTGGAATGACCAGTTTGTGCCTCCGCCCAGTCACAGCTGAAACTGGCCATTCCCGAACTCTGTGGCGCCAGCCAGTGCCTCTGCCTAAAATGATGCACACACAGAATACCATGTCAAGTCTCAACTTCAATTGCTGACAATGCACAGTACAAGTACATGTTCCACTTTGAGTGTATATGAACCTGCAAAATATTGGAATTGTTTAAAATAATCGATTGTAAAACTGCTGCAAAAGCAATTAAAATTATGACTGACCTGGTACCAGAGCCTTGGCACAAACAGGGGACACCTAAAACATAAAGCATAGACATTACACAATTGTAGGCATGTGCAGTCTGTCAAGGAGGGGAAGCTTGAGGACCCAAATGCGGGAAGACAGGGCGAGGAGGCAGAGGCTCAATCAAAAAGGGGATTTTAATTTCTACAAAACAAAAGGTGAGATCTAAATTGCACGGAAAAACATAATATGGAGAAAACAAGGCAAAACGGGCAGCATGACATGGGGGGCAAATTCAAGGCAAAAACGGGCAGCATCACAGGGGGAAATACAACAATGACCCGACACAGACAGAGGGGAGACAGCAGACTAAATACACAGACTAACGACACAACAAGACACACCTGGGGCAAGACACAAGTGGCTGAGGGCACTGATTGGATCACACGAGGAAGGGCAGGATCACACTTAAACAAGACCAAGGGAGACACACAAGGAAAACAGAACCCAAAACATGACAGTCACCATAATATAGAGTAAAAAGCAAACATAGGTTGTAATGGTTAAATTAGTTTCAATTAAAATTGACCAGGTATTTTGTACATACAAGTGATGTTAATTCAGGCCAGGTTTATTAATGAAATTCTTAATCACAAAAGAGATTCAAGGACTTAACTGATACTTTTGTTTGTGTCTGAAATACAGTCACAATTGCTCAATTTTGCTAGAATTTTCTGATCAAATACATGAGCAGAAAGGCAGCAGATTGTACCAGATTAGATTATAGTATAAAGGAAGTATATAGAAATATGTTTTTGACAAAACAATGACATACACTGTTTAGATAGACATGAAGTCTAAAACAAAACATTAGTTGTTAAATATAACCGTCTTAGTTATTATTATTTACATCTGGTCTATGTAACTTAAAAGAAACCATGTGAAATATCTGTGTCCGGGCTCGGCATCTCACAAATTTGTGATCAATGTTAGTGAGTTTATTTTTGACATCAGTAAAATTTTTGAAATCTTGTAGAAAACAGACTTCATCACAATTAAATTCAGAATTAGTTTGACATGAATAAAGCAATGCACAAATATCGCTCAGTCATACACTCTATATTTGTCAAACTATGCCCTGGTGAAGACAATCTTGTGTTGAAACATGTTGGTAGTCCATTTTAAATAAAGGATTTTTTTTACATTACTAATGAGTGTCTTGAATACACAGACTGCTTTTAACATAAGCATTTTAGCATTTTTTTCTGCTTGACTCTATATTTGTAGCCGGAAATAATGTGTATTGCACATTAACAAAGTTAATTGCATTTTGCCTGCTGTGGAACATACCTGGTGGGCAGCCACAGTAGAGGTATGCGGTGGGGAGCGGGCGTCCACAGTGGCGAGCCGACTGGCTGGAGCTGAAGTTCGGACTCTGGCCTTCTAAATAAAAAACTGGAGACTGCATCGTGGTCCCATCACTGGTGGCAGAGGGTGGGGACCGAGGCTGAAAACAAAATATACAGCACATTGAGGACCTAGCAGTGTGACTCAAAATAACTCAACACAGAATACACCACCGCCAAGTGCAGAATTGAATAGAGGCAAAGTACCTGCTGGGGTGCGATGTTTGGGCTCAGTTCCGGAGCAGCAAGGTCCAGCTTCTTCCATCGGCGCTTGGCTGCCTCGGAACGCTTCCCCTTCCGCGGCATGCTGCTACAGCAACCTTTACTGTAAGCAAAAAGAAAAGAAAAAAAACTTCCCAAGACAAAGTCAAAAGTAAACTGGCAGTAAAAAAAGGAAATCAATTTAAACACAACAAAATAGTAAAGTAATGATATTAGAGTGTTTGTAATGTGCTGTTGAGTGTAAGTTCAGCTGTATTTGCGTTCTAGACTCTGTGATGTAGATCTTATATATGTATTATGTTGTTTGAGGGCAAGATGGAAGCAGGTAGATGAGGTGGAAGTCCAAGGCGGTGCTGAAGGTTTGAAATCCAAGTATCACGGTCAGCAGCTTTCCAAGTCGCACAGTGCTCAGCGGATCGCTAAAAGATTCAAGATAAAATTTGTAGTTAATCTCAGATGTGTATGAAACATTAAAAATGTACATTGAGTCTAATGAGGCAGTGGTGTCATTGTAATAAAAATAAGAAACCGTCATCAATTGAAGTATAGTAACATCACACATTGATTATAAATAATGGATGGGGTGAGCAGAGCCTTCAATAAATCCTCAACAATAGAAAAAAATGGATCCACTATAGACTTCCTTGTTTACTTATTAACAAAGAAAACGGTATTGTAATAACATTGTTACTTTTTTTTTCTTTTAGATTAATTTCCATGAGGTGAAACGGTTTGGCAAAATGGATGGATATTCTGGATGGCCGTGAAAAAAACGATCGCTACAGAAACCAATGGTAATCTTTCAAGGGGGAAAATAAAGGCAGCTTTGACAATTTACAAATGTGTGCTGTAGTCAATCAATGAAGGTCATTTAACAGTGTAAAATACTTCCAAAATCCCTCATCGGCGCCGCTCCGCTACACGATCGAGCAGGACACGCAACTCAACAACCGACGCCCCCCTCCCCCACCACCACCACAACGACGACAGAATAGACAAAAGCCTTACTGTATATTGTAGCAACGAGAGCCTACTCAAACTTTTCTTTGTTTTTGTTTTCTTTTACTGCACATTAAAACCTTAAAGTGAGATCTGCTAGCTCTAGCTAGCGCTAGCAGGTGTAGTTAGCATGCAGGCTACCATGTCTTTACCTATCTTGTTAAAACAGCAGCCGGATAACACAACGTTCAAACACATCAAATACGTTTCAATACATTGCCAGTATTAACGTGATGTAGTTTAAGATGGGGGAAAACTTGCAAAATCTCACTTATTTAGCATTATACATCAGACTAAAAATAATTGCCGTGCAACACTTACCTCAGACGAGATGAAATGGGACGAGACCGTCGTCGAGAACCTTCTAAAATAGTCTCATTCATGCGTCTTTAATTGGCCACAGCACAGACAAGCAGAAAACGACCAATCAGGGAAAATAGATAGGACAACACGAACTCCAACTATCAGCAAGAGGGGTCCATCGTCTAGAACCTTCCAAAATCAAGCGAATGTCATTGGCCACAGCACAGACAGGGAAAAAAGCGGACCAATCAGGGTTAGGATTAGAAAAAAACGCGCGAGAGAAGACAACGCGAAGTCCCAACTATCACAAGATGCGCTGCATCCGAGGAGACCAGTTTAAGGGGGCAAATGCGCTGCGTGCAGCTGCAAGGTTCAATAATGCGGATTGTGTCATACAACACTCGCGGGTTGCGAGTAGGACATACTGCTACATACAGGACAGGCTGTCTGGTGGTGGATGCGCTGCTTGACCAATTGTATGTGTTTTTTGCACATCAACATAAAAAAATAAATACATATAAAAAGATAAAAATTGTAATTCAAACATCCACTTTTTTAACCACTAAAAAGAACCAACCATTGTCTAATTCATATCTTTGTTTTCAGTGTTAAGGGAGTGACACATTTTAATTACTATGCATTTAAAAAAATCTGATGAATCTGTTATTTTAATTTCAGCAATTATCACCTGTCTAAATTATTCAACACAGACAAATCTTTACAAATGATGAAATGTTTCTACAAAATATCCAGTATTATATATTTTTTTATTGGCTACATTGTACATGTCACTGATTTTTTTTTAAAAGTATATTGAACATAAAACAATCTAGTTAAATGAACCTTCCAATTTGAATTTGTTGATTTACACCATTAACCAAATTTTATTAACATCTTACAAATTCCTTTTATATGTCTATGTGTGCCCTGAGGAAACTGTGGAGACAACATGCGCACAGTCACTGTTTGTGCATCTTGAAGAACTCATCAATATTATAAAAGAAAACATTTACTTTAGCAAAGGAAATGGACAATTTTTAGTATTAAATAATAAACCATAATCAGCAAAAAACACAGTAATAGTCACGCTACAAATTTGGAAAATAATCAAATAAAAACATTTTGTGACTGAAAAGTCCTGGCTGTACCTAATCAATTGGCCAAGATGGCCGCCGCCCCGGGTGGGCAGAGGGGAGAGAATCCTTGGTGTACCTAATTAATTGGCCAAGATGGCCGCCGCCGCCCTGGGTGGGCGGAGTGGCGAGAATCCAGGGTGTACCTAATTAATTGACCAGAATCCTGGGTGTACCTAATCAATTGGCCAAGATAGTAGTAGTAGTAATAGTATTTGCAATAGTAGTAGTCGTATATAGGCCAAGCCTTGAGTACACCAAGAAAAAAAGGGGCTGAGTTGAGCTCAACAGTGAGAGATGATTGGCTGAGGCAGTTGCTATGCAAAAGTGACAGACCATTCACGCACACACATTTGATTTTAACTTGTTGCGAGACGTCACGCACCCACATTCCATTGATTTTGTATAGGATTACGCTCACCTCAAACAAAAGCCTCTCACGACTTAACGGTTGAAGATGCAGATTCCAGAAATGGCTCGTTAGAACGGCAAGGGTTTGGGGTACGCGAGCATGTTCTCAGTTTTTTTAATCGGATGAAAAATGACCAAATGAGAGCAGGTTAAAAACTTAGGATTGATCGAAAACGAAAAGGGAAAAACGGAGAAAATAACATTGAAAAGAGATCGAAATAGTCCGACTTCTCCTCGCTTAAAGTGAAAATAAAGGTACTAAATGACACCTTAGCCAAATAAAACTTAGTTTTTCAGAAAGCAGAGGCTTGTGGCTACAAAATGTGCCAATTTGATGTCTAGTGAGCAAAGATTGTGGCCATGTTGACGAGTTAAAGTGAAACTTTTGGAAATATATTTTTTGGTTCCCGTCACTGAAGCCTTAATTAGTCACACTGTAAATAGGCGACTTTCACCCCTTTGCTCACTGTCTTTGAACCCGCACAGGGGGGGAGCTTTCATTCCTTAATTATTTTTTTTGACACTGAGCTAAAGATGACAAAAATTCCAACAAAATGAGCTAAAATTCATATCGGTCGGTCAACGTATGTGCGCGCAGCGTGTCTTGGAAAAAGGTGCTTGATTGGAGTTGATCTCTTTCGGTTTCCCATTCATTCCTATGGGACTTTATTTGGGAGTTTTTTGGGAATAGCGTCGCCATGGTAACTGGGAATTCCCTTGCGGAAAAATCGGTGGAAGATTAAAAAAAATAATAAAAAGAAGAAGAAGAATAATACTAGAAAAATTTCCGCGGAAATTTTGAATGGGCCTGCTGACTCTTGCAAGGTGGAAAGATGCATGCTCTGAACTGTTTGCCAAATGTTGGTGTACTTTACCTCTCAATTTGTGTCAGCAGGAATAGAGTTCAGGACAATTTGTAATAACTGCAGTTATTACATGTGTAATGGCTTCCCTTATGTCTTGATTGACATTTTAGTCATATCAAAAGGGAATCAGTTTAATTTCTTGCTTATAGTGTAAGTGATTAACTAAAATATAAAATGCAATATACTGTATCATGGAGCAAATACAGTATGAATGCAGTGTTTAAATTTGACATTGCATATTAAAAGGCATGTTGGTGCTGATCAATATTGCAGGAATATTACTCCAAAGTACATGTAAAACGGCTCTTAAAAGAGCCGTTTTGGGTCTTTGTTACACAGCATCTTCATCTTTTCCTGAGCACACAAAGGAACAAGTTGTTAGAAAATAGGCAGCAAAACTGAACAGTTAAAACTTAATCTAAATACTCATCCAATACACATGTGACGGTTTTTCAGTGAGGAATCCTGTAGAATAAATCATTTTGGTCTACGTTTGCGGGATCCCTTTTTTCATCTTTTCTCTCCACCAGTTGTACCAGACATAACAACCTTGATATCCTTGGCCATGTCAAGTAGCGCCCCTTGCTGCGCTCCATCCACCTGTATTGCATGTGAAAATGAAAAATGAGTGTTCAATGTTTGCCTAGATCAATTCAGTAATCAATCATCACTTACCCTCGCAGTTCATCCCTTACCATTGCAGTTCATCCCTTACCATCGCAGTACCTCACTGACACCAACACTTTTCATTGTGTTGTAGTCACAATCACAATAAGGACAAACAAAACATTCAAGTCCAAATGCACGATGTCCTGCTAACAGAAAAGCACACTGATTAAAAGTACCTTCATGCAACACTGCTCAAAATAAGGGAGCGCTTAAATGACATATCCCATGTCTTAAATTCAATTTAAAGCTCAATACGTTTAGAACTAACTAAATGATAAATATGTCTACAAAAAAATTGATTGGCCGCTCTGATTTTGAGTGTAGTTCTGTTATGACACAAATTTTGAACGAGTAAAGGATTTAACTTTTCGGCCTTTACAATTTAAAGTACAGTATCCCCCTCTTTTGAGCAGTGGTATGAAAGGCTCAATAACATTTGCAAAGGCACACTTGTGAAAATGGTGCCCTTGCGATCTACAATGAGCTGACACAAGAAGTTAACACACAGTAGACCGGACTGTGGTAACTGTAATAAGTGTGCAGAACGCCTGATTGAACACAACAATCTGGGCGAGATATGTAAATGTGATCAATCAGTGTCTGCTTTCCAGTTGTGGCCTGGGTGATCAGCTGTGAAAAGCCACTGGACTGAAACAAGTCCAGAATGGATTTCTTTCCCTTTGAAAGCAAATCCTCATTAAAGTCTCCGCAAACAACAATAGGCTGGCAGTCCATCACGGCCAAGGCATCCAAGAGACTTCCAAGGTTTGGAAGAAAGGTGCCAAGACTCAGGTTGGGTGGCCTGTAGACCGTAGCTATCAAAGCCTGGACGGGAGCGTCAACCCTGATGACAGCAAATTCCAGGTCAACCACATTCCGAATAAACCGACGGGGCTCCGCTTGAAGACAATCGCGATAATAGACTGCGACTCCGCCACCCTCTTTTTGGGCCATGTCCAGTCTATTTGAATATGAAACTTGTCTGTTGCGCACAAAAGTGCTGCATGCCTCCAGTTGCAAGGGAGGGGGGAAGAAGGATCCAGACAAATGAGTTTAAGTGAGGCAAAGGACATCTGCCAGCCTCAACTCATGATGAGACTTTAAGTCGTCAATATGAGATGGAAGGCCCTCTGTGTTGTGATGAACAATGGTCAAGGTGGGAAAAGCAGTTTGCGGCATTTTGGAAAAGTACAACAATGGTCTTGTACTTTGGAAAGAAGCGCGCGTCATACTGTCCATTGCCGTCGTGATGTTGGGATTTGCATAGATTTTGGATTCGTCAAAGTCTATGACCCTCAATCCCTGAAGTGACGTCGTGCGGCTTAGGGCAACATAGGCCATTCCAGGTTCAAACACACGCTTAAGAGACACCACTGCAGAGGTCATCGTCATGCCTTGCACTTTGTGAGCCGCGCATCCAAAGGCAAGCTTCATGGGGAATTGCCGCCTGACCACGCCTTTCATGCCCAGGTTTTCCTCCGACCTTTCGATATAGACCAAGTCATCCGTCGGCCCCAGAATTTTATCACGCAATTTCTGGCCCGCTTCGGGATTGTCTAGCCTCAGTCCGAGCAAGGTCACTTTCTCCGCCGACCCCTTTGGGGCGCTTTGAACAATGTTGCCTATTGTGCCAAAGGTCCCGTTCACCAATCCGTCCTCGACATCCAAATTCCGAAGAAGCATAACCCGTGCTCCTACACCAGCTTGAAGAGCATCCGGTAGATCCCTTCTCGACCCCATGATCACTTTGGTCACGGTGACCATCGCCCCCGACCGTGGGCTCTTCCTGTAGTCCTCTGCGGGAATATTGACCACAGTCAATTTGAGAGCAGCCACAGTTGCTGCATTGTGCCTATCCACCTCTTTATTGGTGGCAAAGATATGCAGAGTATCCGCAGGGAGGTCTCGCGCATCCGTGACAGCCGTGGTGAGTAACGCCCTGTCACCATCGCCGAGTGGATCAGCCTTCCCCTTCTCCCTGATCCTGTTCAAAAGCGACGTCGTCTTTTTGCCGCATGATTTGAGTAAGCTTGACCATCTGAAAATCTGTCCAGAGGTCAAGAAGATCGTTGTCAGAAACGCAGAGGGGTTTGGACCTTCCGAGGGGTGGCAGTTGGTAGAAGTCCCCAACTGCAAGAACGGAGATGCCCCCAAATGGTCTCTGGTTGCCCTTGATTTGCTGAAATCTCCAGTGGACATAGGCAAAGAGTTCCTTGGAGACCATGGAAATCTCGTCGATGATCAAAATTTCCACGTTGCAAAGGGTTGCTCTCAATGCGTCCAACGTATTCCCCAGCGCCTGGTAAGGAGGCTTTAGAGTCCTGGGGAGTTTCAAGAGGGAATGAAGCGTTTTCCCTGAGATGTTGTAAGCCGCCGTGCCAGTAAACGACGTCAGCAGCACAGCAGGCTTGGCCATATCCGCTTCGTCGCGGAACCTGGGAAGCTGGCGGATAATCTTACTGGCCTCCTGGTAAATGCACTTGATGACATGCGATTTACCACAGCCAGCTCCTCCGGAGATGAAATAAAAGAAGGGCTCGAGGAGACGATCCGAAACGCGTTTCAAACACCACTCGCGCACAGCGTAGAAGACGGACGCTTGCGTTTCATTGAGACTGCGGTACATGTTCCTCACAAATTCGGCGCTCAACTTTGGCGCCTCAAACACCGGCAAGACCGCGCCGCTACCAGGAGCGTCCTGGTAGGCCGGAACCTCATCTTGCGGGTCTTCCTGTAACGGATTAGATTCGCGTTCGGTGGCACACTCCAAACGCTCTGCTTCTACCTCCGGCGCAAAAGTGCTCCACGCGTTGAGAACCGCACGAAGCTCTTTCAATTTTTCGAAGGCATTGTCCACGGTCTTTCCCCGTCCTTCGTACCGCCCCCGATTGCGGTCGAATATAGCCCGCACCCGACCGAACTTTGATTCCCGGGCACCGTAGAACTCCTCGTACGTTTTGAGGTTTTCAGACCTGAGCTCGGCGTCGTCTCTGTGGGGGAGGTACAATTTAAGATGGGTCCTGTAATACTTCTCAGCATACTTTTTGATTGAGAAGCGAGTGAATCTGATGACGGCATCTTTTCCAATCCACTTCTGGATGAATCCCTTGCCGTGTGAGAGGGGAATGACATTCTTGCCCTCAATCTGCTGACCGTAGACGACCCGGTATTCGGATGCGAATTCGGCGAGACACATCCGCTCAAACATTGCCGTTCTAGGTCTTGCCACATATTTGTCTGGCAGACCAGACATCCACACGTTGTCTGCGTCCGGATGCATGGTCTTCAGTCTACTCATGGGTAGACTCAATTTCACGCCATCCTCAGCAGTCTGGATGAAAACTACGCTGCGCGAGCACTTCTTCAGAGGGAGACTGCATGTCCGCGCCACCGCTTCTTGAGCGCTCACCTCTCTGTGCTTGGAATACGCCATTATTTTCCTCATCTCGTCCTTTTTGTCGACAAGAGGCTTTGTCTTCAAGTCTTTGACGACAGACGTGAGGCACTCTGACATCTCGTGCTCCGGTTTGGAAATGTACGACATCATGTACATGAGACACGCGACGTCGAGCACGTACTGAATATCCATGTTGGCGTTCCATGCCCGCAGCAGATGTGGGTTGTAAGCATTTATCCAGCTTTCCGTTGGAGCACGCTTCAACATGACAACCATTCCGGAGGTCAGATTAGTGACGCTGTCCTTGTAGCTGTCCATTGTCAAATTGGCCTTT
This sequence comes from Leptonotus elevatus, assembly GCF_054856555.1. Taxonomy (NCBI): domain Eukaryota; kingdom Metazoa; phylum Chordata; class Actinopteri; order Syngnathiformes; family Syngnathidae; genus Leptonotus; species Leptonotus elevatus. Next base: position 6,145,605 of record NC_141260.1, on the reverse strand, counting down.
TTGAGAAGCTCCGGCAAGTCCTGCGGGACATCCGCGTCCATGAGGATCTCTCTGATGCGTTTGAGCTCTTCTTTAGCCTCCCTTTGTTTTTCGGTGAGGCGCGCCGATTTGGCCGCCTGCTTCCTATGCTGGCCTTCCACACTCTTGTCCGTTGGGACGTCTTCAGTCTCTGTCTGGAATGGCAACGTGATGGTGGTTTGGTCCGTCGGCAGTTTGGGGTACCCAAATCTGCAAGAAACGTTTCCTTTCCGACAAGACTTTGTGTGTTTTTTGCTGTGTGCCTGAACGCTGGTGACAATGTCGTGCAGTTCAGGGTCCTCAATCGGGTCTGGTATTTTGCAAGTGATGTACTTGTCGATTAAGTCAATGGCTTCTTGACAACATCTGAGGTCGGGTTCTTCGATGACTGGCGCACCCTTAATCCAGAGCAGCATGTGAGCGTGCAGACTTCCTCTGGCTTGAAATTCTACACGATAGAAGTGGTCTTCTACCGGACCCAGGGACTGTGCAGGAGACAGGATGAATGCCATAAGAGCATCCATCCTTTTCTCAAAAAGGCGCATCACTGTGACCGGATTGCTGCGAAGAACATCGCATTTGGCATTCCAGTCGAGATGGGAAAAGTCCCCTTGTTCGCCTTGCTGCGCTTTGACGACCTCGATTACTTCAGGCCATCTCATTTCCGCAGCAGAAAAGGTAAGGAAGAATGTGGGCTTGCCCAACTGCCTGGTCATTGCATGGAGGTCCCTAAGGGCACCCTCCCAAAAAGCCGGCGTGCCTCTCAAGGGCTGCATGAAGCGCATCGCATGCTCTCTTTGGATGAGCTTCTCCAGTTCATCTTTGTCCTGAAGCATCCGGTTTGAAATCTTCTTCCCATCCCGAGTGAGGGCTGTCCCCTTGCGGGCCTGAATGGACATGCTGTTGGTGGCCAGATGCGTTTCTGTCACAAACTGCGCAAAGAAAAGGTAACTTTGATCTTTGGCAAATCGAGTGTCAACGGAGAATAACCTTGCATTGAAATACAAACTGGGTGACAGCTTAATTTCTCTCGCCTCATCGAGTGAATTCTGTCCTGTTGGGAACTGAACGGGAAAGGCCATGGCTTCGAGGTTTGGCACGGCAAAAAATCCCACCGGCTTGTTTCCTTGGGCAGGAGCGATGCTAAATATGCCGTCCCCATATGACAGCTTTTCCTGCGCGATGTCAGGAGGCTGCATACAGGTGTCGAGTGTCAAGCCCGGCCTGAGCTCCTCTTTGCTCTCTTGGGGTGTCTGTTGCCCTTTGGTTGCGGGGGTGTTGCTGCTCTCTGGCTGTGCATCGGCCTCAGGGATGTCCTCTTCTCCTACCCCCTCGTCTTCCTCTTCTTGGAGACTTTCAAACTGAGCGCTTTCATCTATCGATACAGTTTTGTATTCTGCATGAATGCGTTTCAGTGTCCTCAGCGCTGCCAAGACATTTGTCTGGAGCAAGATGAACTTTCAATCGTATTCCATCCTTCAATATTCATTAACTGTTTAACTACGGGAAAAGGCTGAAATGTATTTTAAACAGAACATATTTGACATATGCAAGTACATACTTGAAATGTAAATGTATGATCTATATGAAGGAAATGTGTGAACTTACGTTGGGCCAGCGGCTGCAGACGGTGTGCAAGAACTGGCCAAAGTCAGCCGCTGCCTCAGCGATGGGGCGGCCCAAGTTGTTGCTGGGAGCCAAAATGCAGACCACCTCGGGTGACCGAGGCAGAACAGCATTCAGCACCTCAGCACGCAACTCGGAGGCCCTGGCACCCGGGGTGGACATCACGGCAAACGAGAAACGTCCCTCCGGCATCTTCACAACCCCATCGGCAATGGCTCGCAGGTGGGAGTCACCAACAACCAGGACAAACTATTACAAAAGAAAAAAAAAAAGTAGTAATTGAAAAAAGGAAAGAGGTAATTTAAAAAAATAGACACAAATGAAGGTTGTTAATTTGTTATAAAGGCAGAGTTGATTATAAAACATACCGTGTTGTCCTGGTTCAGTGCTGGAATGACCAGTTTGTGCCTCCGCCCAGTCACAGCTGAAACTGGCCATTCCCGAACTCTGTGGCGCCAGCCAGTGCCTCTGCCTAAAATGATGCACACACAGAATACCATGTCAAGTCTCAACTTCAATTGCTGACAATGCACAGTACAAGTACATGTTCCACTTTGAGTGTATATGAACCTGCAAAATATTGGAATTGTTTAAAATAATCGATTGTAAAACTGCTGCAAAAGCAATTAAAATTATGACTGACCTGGTACCAGAGCCTTGGCACAAACAGGGGACACCTAAAACATAAAGCATAGACATTACACAATTGTAGGCATGTGCAGTCTGTCAAGGAGGGGAAGCTTGAGGACCCAAATGCGGGAAGACAGGGCGAGGAGGCAGAGGCTCAATCAAAAAGGGGATTTTAATTTCTACAAAACAAAAGGTGAGATCTAAATTGCACGGAAAAACATAATATGGAGAAAACAAGGCAAAACGGGCAGCATGACATGGGGGGCAAATTCAAGGCAAAAACGGGCAGCATCACAGGGGGAAATACAACAATGACCCGACACAGACAGAGGGGAGACAGCAGACTAAATACACAGACTAACGACACAACAAGACACACCTGGGGCAAGACACAAGTGGCTGAGGGCACTGATTGGATCACACGAGGAAGGGCAGGATCACACTTAAACAAGACCAAGGGAGACACACAAGGAAAACAGAACCCAAAACATGACAGTCACCATAATATAGAGTAAAAAGCAAACATAGGTTGTAATGGTTAAATTAGTTTCAATTAAAATTGACCAGGTATTTTGTACATACAAGTGATGTTAATTCAGGCCAGGTTTATTAATGAAATTCTTAATCACAAAAGAGATTCAAGGACTTAACTGATACTTTTGTTTGTGTCTGAAATACAGTCACAATTGCTCAATTTTGCTAGAATTTTCTGATCAAATACATGAGCAGAAAGGCAGCAGATTGTACCAGATTAGATTATAGTATAAAGGAAGTATATAGAAATATGTTTTTGACAAAACAATGACATACACTGTTTAGATAGACATGAAGTCTAAAACAAAACATTAGTTGTTAAATATAACCGTCTTAGTTATTATTATTTACATCTGGTCTATGTAACTTAAAAGAAACCATGTGAAATATCTGTGTCCGGGCTCGGCATCTCACAAATTTGTGATCAATGTTAGTGAGTTTATTTTTGACATCAGTAAAATTTTTGAAATCTTGTAGAAAACAGACTTCATCACAATTAAATTCAGAATTAGTTTGACATGAATAAAGCAATGCACAAATATCGCTCAGTCATACACTCTATATTTGTCAAACTATGCCCTGGTGAAGACAATCTTGTGTTGAAACATGTTGGTAGTCCATTTTAAATAAAGGATTTTTTTTACATTACTAATGAGTGTCTTGAATACACAGACTGCTTTTAACATAAGCATTTTAGCATTTTTTTCTGCTTGACTCTATATTTGTAGCCGGAAATAATGTGTATTGCACATTAACAAAGTTAATTGCATTTTGCCTGCTGTGGAACATACCTGGTGGGCAGCCACAGTAGAGGTATGCGGTGGGGAGCGGGCGTCCACAGTGGCGAGCCGACTGGCTGGAGCTGAAGTTCGGACTCTGGCCTTCTAAATAAAAAACTGGAGACTGCATCGTGGTCCCATCACTGGTGGCAGAGGGTGGGGACCGAGGCTGAAAACAAAATATACAGCACATTGAGGACCTAGCAGTGTGACTCAAAATAACTCAACACAGAATACACCACCGCCAAGTGCAGAATTGAATAGAGGCAAAGTACCTGCTGGGGTGCGATGTTTGGGCTCAGTTCCGGAGCAGCAAGGTCCAGCTTCTTCCATCGGCGCTTGGCTGCCTCGGAACGCTTCCCCTTCCGCGGCATGCTGCTACAGCAACCTTTACTGTAAGCAAAAAGAAAAGAAAAAAAACTTCCCAAGACAAAGTCAAAAGTAAACTGGCAGTAAAAAAAGGAAATCAATTTAAACACAACAAAATAGTAAAGTAATGATATTAGAGTGTTTGTAATGTGCTGTTGAGTGTAAGTTCAGCTGTATTTGCGTTCTAGACTCTGTGATGTAGATCTTATATATGTATTATGTTGTTTGAGGGCAAGATGGAAGCAGGTAGATGAGGTGGAAGTCCAAGGCGGTGCTGAAGGTTTGAAATCCAAGTATCACGGTCAGCAGCTTTCCAATTCGCACAGTGCTCAGCGGATCGCTAAAAGATTCAAGATAAAATTTGTAGTTAATCTCAGATGTGTATGAAACATTAAAAATGTACATTGAGTCTAATGAGGCAGTGGTGTCATTGTAATAAAAATAAGAAACCGTCATCAATTGAAGTATAGTAACATCACACATTGATTATAAATAATGGATGGGGTGAGCAGAGCCTTCAATAAATCCTCAACAATAGAAAAAAATGGATCCACTATAGACTTCCTTGTTTACTTATTAACAAAGAAAACGGTATTGTAATAACATTGTTACTTTTTTTTTCTTTTAGATTAATTTCCATGAGGTGAAACGGTTTGGCAAAATGGATGGATATTCTGGATGGCCGTGAAAAAAACGATCGCTACAGAAACCAATGGTAATCTTTCAAGGGGGAAAATAAAGGCAGCTTTGACAATTTACAAATGTGTGCTGTAGTCAATCAATGAAGGTCATTTAACAGTGTAAAATACTTCCAAAATCCCTCATCGGCGCCGCTCCGCTACACGATCGAGCAGGACACGCAACTCAACAACCGACGCCCCCCTCCCCCACCACCACCACAACGACGACAGAATAGACAAAAGCCTTACTGTATATTGTAGCAACGAGAGCCTACTCAAACTTTTCTTTGTTTTTGTTTTCTTTTACTGCACATTAAAACCTTAAAGTGAGATCTGCTAGCTCTAGCTAGCGCTAGCAGGTGTAGTTAGCATGCAGGCTACCATGTCTTTACCTATCTTGTTAAAACAGCAGCCGGATAACACAACGTTCAAACACATCAAATACGTTTCAATACATTGCCAGTATTAACGTGATGTAGTTTAAGATGGGGGAAAACTTGCAAAATCTCACTTATTTAGCATTATACATCAGACTAAAAATAATTGCCGTGCAACACTTACCTCAGACGAGATGAAATGGGACGAGACCGTCGTCGAGAACCTTCTAAAATAGTCTCATTCATGCGTCTTTAATTGGCCACAGCACAGACAAGCAGAAAACGACCAATCAGGGAAAATAGATAGGACAACACGAACTCCAACTATCAGCAAGAGGGGTCCATCGTCTAGAACCTTCCAAAATCAAGCGAATGTCATTGGCCACAGCACAGACAGGGAAAAAAGCGGACCAATCAGGGTTAGGATTAGAAAAAAACGCGCGAGAGAAGACAACGCGAAGTCCCAACTATCACAAGATGCGCTGCATCCGAGGAGACCAGTTTAAGGGGGCAAATGCGCTGCGTGCAGCTGCAAGGTTCAATAATGCGGATTGTGTCATACAACACTCGCGGGTTGCGAGTAGGACATACTGCTACATACAGGACAGGCTGTCTGGTGGTGGATGCGCTGCTTGACCAATTGTATGTGTTTTTTGCACATCAACATAAAAAAATAAATACATATAAAAAGATAAAAATTGTAATTCAAACATCCACTTTTTTAACCACTAAAAAGAACCAACCATTGTCTAATTCATATCTTTGTTTTCAGTGTTAAGGGAGTGACACATTTTAATTACTATGCATTTAAAAAAATCTGATGAATCTGTTATTTTAATTTCAGCAATTATCACCTGTCTAAATTATTCAACACAGACAAATCTTTACAAATGATGAAATGTTTCTACAAAATATCCAGTATTATATATTTTTTTATTGGCTACATTGTACATGTCACTGATTTTTTTTTAAAAGTATATTGAACATAAAACAATCTAGTTAAATGAACCTTCCAATTTGAATTTGTTGATTTACACCATTAACCAAATTTTATTAACATCTTACAAATTCCTTTTATATGTCTATGTGTGCCCTGAGGAAACTGTGGAGACAACATGCGCACAGTCACTGTTTGTGCATCTTGAAGAACTCATCAATATTATAAAAGAAAACATTTACTTTAGCAAAGGAAATGGACAATTTTTAGTATTAAATAATAAACCATAATCAGCAAAAAACACAGTAATAGTCACGCTACAAATTTGGAAAATAATCAAATAAAAACATTTTGTGACTGAAAAGTCCTGGCTGTACCTAATCAATTGGCCAAGATGGCCGCCGCCCCGGGTGGGCAGAGGGGAGAGAATCCTTGGTGTACCTAATTAATTGGCCAAGATGGCCGCCGCCGCCCTGGGTGGGCGGAGTGGCGAGAATCCAGGGTGTACCTAATTAATTGACCAGAATCCTGGGTGTACCTAATCAATTGGCCAAGATAGTAGTAGTAGTAATAGTATTTGCAATAGTAGTAGTCGTATATAGGCCAAGCCTTGAGTACACCAAGAAAAAAAGGGGCTGAGTTGAGCTCAACAGTGAGAGATGATTGGCTGAGGCAGTTGCTATGCAAAAGTGACAGACCATTCACGCACACACATTTGATTTTAACTTGTTGCGAGACGTCACGCACCCACATTCCATTGATTTTGTATAGGATTACGCTCACCTCAAACAAAAGCCTCTCACGACTTAACGGTTGAAGATGCAGATTCCAGAAATGGCTCGTTAGAACGGCAAGGGTTTGGGGTACGCGAGCATGTTCTCAGTTTTTTTAATCGGATGAAAAATGACCAAATGAGAGCAGGTTAAAAACTTAGGATTGATCGAAAACGAAAAGGGAAAAACGGAGAAAATAACATTGAAAAGAGATCGAAATAGTCCGACTTCTCCTCGCTTAAAGTGAAAATAAAGGTACTAAATGACACCTTAGCCAAATAAAACTTAGTTTTTCAGAAAGCAGAGGCTTGTGGCTACAAAATGTGCCAATTTGATGTCTAGTGAGCAAAGATTGTGGCCATGTTGACGAGTTAAAGTGAAACTTTTGGAAATATATTTTTTGGTTCCCGTCACTGAAGCCTTAATTAGTCACACTGTAAATAGGCGACTTTCACCCCTTTGCTCACTGTCTTTGAACCCGCACAGGGGGGGAGCTTTCATTCCTTAATTATTTTTTTTGACACTGAGCTAAAGATGACAAAAATTCCAACAAAATGAGCTAAAATTCATATCGGTCGGTCAACGTATGTGCGCGCAGCGTGTCTTGGAAAAAGGTGCTTGATTGGAGTTGATCTCTTTCGGTTTCCCATTCATTCCTATGGGACTTTATTTGGGAGTTTTTTGGGAATAGCGTCGCCATGGTAACTGGGAATTCCCTTGCGGAAAAATCGGTGGAAGATTAAAAAAAATAATAAAAAGAAGAAGAAGAATAATACTAGAAAAATTTCCGCGGAAATTTTGAATGGGCCTGCTGACTCTTGCAAGGTGGAAAGATGCATGCTCTGAACTGTTTGCCAAATGTTGGTGTACTTTACCTCTCAATTTGTGTCAGCAGGAATAGAGTTCAGGACAATTTGTAATAACTGCAGTTATTACATGTGTAATGGCTTCCCTTATGTCTTGATTGACATTTTAGTCATATCAAAAGGGAATCAGTTTAATTTCTTGCTTATAGTGTAAGTGATTAACTAAAATATAAAATGCAATATACTGTATCATGGAGCAAATACAGTATGAATGCAGTGTTTAAATTTGACATTGCATATTAAAAGGCATGTTGGTGCTGATCAATATTGCAGGAATATTACTCCAAAGTACATGTAAAACGGCTCTTAAAAGAGCCGTTTTGGGTCTTTGTTACACAGCATCTTCATCTTTTCCTGAGCACACAAAGGAACAAGTTGTTAGAAAATAGGCAGCAAAACTGAACAGTTAAAACTTAATCTAAATACTCATCCAATACACATGTGACGGTTTTTCAGTGAGGAATCCTGTAGAATAAATCATTTTGGTCTACGTTTGCGGGATCCCTTTTTTCATCTTTTCTCTCCACCAGTTGTACCAGACATAACAACCTTGATATCCTTGGCCATGTCAAGTAGCGCCCCTTGCTGCGCTCCATCCACCTGTATTGCATGTGAAAATGAAAAATGAGTGTTCAATGTTTGCCTAGATCAATTCAGTAATCAATCATCACTTACCCTCGCAGTTCATCCCTTACCATTGCAGTTCATCCCTTACCATCGCAGTACCTCACTGACACCAACACTTTTCATTGTGTTGTAGTCACAATCACAATAAGGACAAACAAAACATTCAAGTCCAAATGCACGATGTCCTGCTAACAGAAAAGCACACTGATTAAAAGTACCTTCATGCAACACTGCTCAAAATAAGGGAGCGCTTAAATGACATATCCCATGTCTTAAATTCAATTTAAAGCTCAATACGTTTAGAACTAACTAAATGATAAATATGTCTACAAAAAAATTGATTGGCCGCTCTGATTTTGAGTGTAGTTCTGTTATGACACAAATTTTGAACGAGTAAAGGATTTAACTTTTCGGCCTTTACAATTTAAAGTACAGTATCCCCCTCTTTTGAGCAGTGGTATGAAAGGCTCAATAACATTTGCAAAGGCACACTTGTGAAAATGGTGCCCTTGCGATCTACAATGAGCTGACACAAGAAGTTAACACACAGTAGACCGGACTGTGGTAACTGTAATAAGTGTGCAGAACGCCTGATTGAACACAACAATCTGGGCGAGATATGTAAATGTGATCAATCAGTGTCTGCTTTCCAGTTGTGGCCTGGGTGATCAGCTGTGAAAAGCCACTGGACTGAAACAAGTCCAGAATGGATTTCTTTCCCTTTGAAAGCAAATCCTCATTAAAGTCTCCGCAAACAACAATAGGCTGGCAGTCCATCACGGCCAAGGCATCCAAGAGACTTCCAAGGTTTGGAAGAAAGGTGCCAAGACTCAGGTTGGGTGGCCTGTAGACCGTAGCTATCAAAGCCTGGACGGGAGCGTCAACCCTGATGACAGCAAATTCCAGGTCAACCACATTCCGAATAAACCGACGGGGCTCCGCTTGAAGACAATCGCGATAATAGACTGCGACTCCGCCACCCTCTTTTTGGGCCATGTCCAGTCTATTTGAATATGAAACTTGTCTGTTGCGCACAAAAGTGCTGCATGCCTCCAGTTGCAAGGGAGGGGGGAAGAAGGATCCAGACAAATGAGTTTAAGTGAGGCAAAGGACATCTGCCAGCCTCAACTCATGATGAGACTTTAAGTCGTCAATATGAGATGGAAGGCCCTCTGTGTTGTGATGAACAATGGTCAAGGTGGGAAAAGCAGTTTGCGGCATTTTGGAAAAGTACAACAATGGTCTTGTACTTTGGAAAGAAGCGCGCGTCATACTGTCCATTGCCGTCGTGATGTTGGGATTTGCATAGATTTTGGATTCGTCAAAGTCTATGACCCTCAATCCCTGAAGTGACGTCGTGCGGCTTAGGGCAACATAGGCCATTCCAGGTTCAAACACACGCTTAAGAGACACCACTGCAGAGGTCATCGTCATGCCTTGCACTTTGTGAGCCGCGCATCCAAAGGCAAGCTTCATGGGGAATTGCCGCCTGACCACGCCTTTCATGCCCAGGTTTTCCTCCGACCTTTCGATATAGACCAAGTCATCCGTCGGCCCCAGAATTTTATCACGCAATTTCTGGCCCGCTTCGGGATTGTCTAGCCTCAGTCCGAGCAAGGTCACTTTCTCCGCCGACCCCTTTGGGGCGCTTTGAACAATGTTGCCTATTGTGCCAAAGGTCCCGTTCACCAATCCGTCCTCGACATCCAAATTCCGAAGAAGCATAACCCGTGCTCCTACACCAGCTTGAAGAGCATCCGGTAGATCCCTTCTCGACCCCATGATCACTTTGGTCACGGTGACCATCGCCCCCGACCGTGGGCTCTTCCTGTAGTCCTCTGCGGGAATATTGACCACAGTCAATTTGAGAGCAGCCACAGTTGCTGCATTGTGCCTATCCACCTCTTTATTGGTGGCAAAGATATGCAGAGTATCCGCAGGGAGGTCTCGCGCATCCGTGACAGCCGTGGTGAGTAACGCCCTGTCACCATCGCCGAGTGGATCAGCCTTCCCCTTCTCCCTGATCCTGTTCAAAAGCGACGTCGTCTTTTTGCCGCATGATTTGAGTAAGCTTGACCATCTGAAAATCTGTCCAGAGGTCAAGAAGATCGTTGTCAGAAACGCAGAGGGGTTTGGACCTTCCGAGGGGTGGCAGTTGGTAGAAGTCCCCAACTGCAAGAACGGAGATGCCCCCAAATGGTCTCTGGTTGCCCTTGATTTGCTGAAATCTCCAGTGGACATAGGCAAAGAGTTCCTTGGAGACCATGGAAATCTCGTCGATGATCAAAATTTCCACGTTGCAAAGGGTTGCTCTCAATGCGTCCAACGTATTCCCCAGCGCCTGGTAAGGAGGCTTTAGAGTCCTGGGGAGTTTCAAGAGGGAATGAAGCGTTTTCCCTGAGATGTTGTAAGCCGCCGTGCCAGTAAACGACGTCAGCAGCACAGCAGGCTTGGCCATATCCGCTTCGTCGCGGAACCTGGGAAGCTGGCGGATAATCTTACTGGCCTCCTGGTAAATGCACTTGATGACATGCGATTTACCACAGCCAGCTCCTCCGGAGATGAAATAAAAGAAGGGCTCGAGGAGACGATCCGAAACGCGTTTCAAACACCACTCGCGCACAGCGTAGAAGACGGACGCTTGCGTTTCATTGAGACTGCGGTACATGTTCCTCACAAATTCGGCGCTCAACTTTGGCGCCTCAAACACCGGCAAGACCGCGCCGCTACCAGGAGCGTCCTGGTAGGCCGGAACCTCATCTTGCGGGTCTTCCTGTAACGGATTAGATTCGCGTTCGGTGGCACACTCCAAACGCTCTGCTTCTACCTCCGGCGCAAAAGTGCTCCACGCGTTGAGAACCGCACGAAGCTCTTTCAATTTTTCGAAGGCATTGTCCACGGTCTTTCCCCGTCCTTCGTACCGCCCCCGATTGCGGTCGAATATAGCCCGCACCCGACCGAACTTTGATTCCCGGGCACCGTAGAACTCCTCGTACGTTTTGAGGTTTTCAGACCTGAGCTCGGCGTCGTCTCTGTGGGGGAGGTACAATTTAAGATGGGTCCTGTAATACTTCTCAGCATACTTTTTGATTGAGAAGCGAGTGAATCTGATGACGGCATCTTTTCCAATCCACTTCTGGATGAATCCCTTGCCGTGTGAGAGGGGAATGACATTCTTGCCCTCAATCTGCTGACCGTAGACGACCCGGTATTCGGATGCGAATTCGGCGAGACACATCCGCTCAAACATTGCCGTTCTAGGTCTTGCCACATATTTGTCTGGCAGACCAGACATCCACACGTTGTCTGCGTCCGGATGCATGGTCTTCAGTCTACTCATGGGTAGACTCAATTTCACGCCATCCTCAGCAGTCTGGATGAAAACTACGCTGCGCGAGCACTTCTTCAGAGGGAGACTGCATGTCCGCGCCACCGCTTCTTGAGCGCTCACCTCTCTGTGCTTGGAATACGCCATTATTTTCCTCATCTCGTCCTTTTTGTCGACAAGAGGCTTTGTCTTCAAGTCTTTGACGACAGACGTGAGGCACTCTGACATCTCGTGCTCCGGTTTGGAAATGTACGACATCATGTACATGAGACACGCGACGTCGAGCACGTACTGAATATCCATGTTGGCGTTCCATGCCCGCAGCAGATGTGGGTTGTAAGCATTTATCCAGCTTTCCGTTGGAGCACGCTTCAACATGACAACCATTCCGGAGGTCAGATTAGTGACGCTGTCCTTGTAGCTGTCCATTGTCAAATTGGCCTTTTTGAGAAGCTCCGGCAAGTCCTGCGGGACATCCGCGTCCATGAGGATCTCTCTGATGCGTTTGAGCTCTTCTTTAGCCTCCCTTTGTTTTTCGGTGAGGCGCGCCGATTTGGCCGCCTGCTTCCTATGCTGGCCTTCCACACTCTTGTCCGTTGGGACGTCTTCAGTCTCTGTCTGGAATGGCAACGTGATGGTGGTTTGGTCCGTCGGCAGTTTGGGGTACCCAAATCTGCAAGAAACGTTTCCTTTCCGACAAGACTTTGTGTGTTTTTTGCTGTGTGCCTGAACGCTGGTGACAATGTCGTGCAGTTCAGGGTCCTCAATCGGGTCTGGTATTTTGCAAGTGATGTACTTGTCGATTAAGTCAATGGCTTCTTGACAACATCTGAGGTCGGGTTCTTCGATGACTGGCGCACCCTTAATCCAGAGCAGCATGTGAGCGTGCAGACTTCCTCTGGCTTGAAATTCTACACGATAGAAGTGGTCTTCTACCGGACCCAGGGACTGTGCAGGAGACAGGATGAATGCCATAAGAGCATCCATCCTTTTCTCAAAAAGGCGCATCACTGTGACCGGATTGCTGCGAAGAACATCGCATTTGGCATTCCAGTCGAGATGGGAAAAGTCCCCTTGTTCGCCTTGCTGCGCTTTGACGACCTCGATTACTTCAGGCCATCTCATTTCCGCAGCAGAAAAGGTAAGGAAGAATGTGGGCTTGCCCAACTGCCTGGTCATTGCATGGAGGTCCCTAAGGGCACCCTCCCAAAAAGCCGGCGTGCCTCTCAAGGGCTGCATGAAGCGCATCGCATGCTCTCTTTGGATGAGCTTCTCCAGTTCATCTTTGTCCTGAAGCATCCGGTTTGAAATCTTCTTCCCATCCCGAGTGAGGGCTGTCCCCTTGCGGGCCTGAATGGACATGCTGTTGGTGGCCAGATGCGTTTCTGTCACAAACTGCGCAAAGAAAAGGTAACTTTGATCTTTGGCAAATCGAGTGTCAACGGAGAATAACCTTGCATTGAAATACAAACTGGGTGACAGCTTAATTTCTCTCGCCTCATCGAGTGAATTCTGTCCTGTTGGGAACTGAACGGGAAAGGCCATGGCTTCGAGGTTTGGCACGGCAAAAAATCCCACCGGCTTGTTTCCTTGGGCAGGAGCGATGCTAAATATGCCGTCCCCATATGACAGCTTTTCCTGCGCGATGTCAGGAGGCTGCATACAGGTGTCGAGTGTCAAGCCCGGCCTGAGCTCCTCTTTGCTCTCTTGGGGTGTCTGTTGCCCTTTGGTTGCGGGGGTGTTGCTGCTCTCTGGCTGTGCATCGGCCTCAGGGATGTCCTCTTCTCCTACCCCCTCGTCTTCCTCTTCTTGGAGACTTTCAAACTGAGCGCTTTCATCTATCGATACAGTTTTGTATTCTGCATGAATGCGTTTCAGTGTCCTCAGCGCTGCCAAGACATTTGTCTGGAGCAAGATGAACTTTCAATCGTATTCCATCCTTCAATATTCATTAACTGTTTAACTACGGGAAAAGGCTGAAATGTATTTTAAACAGAACATATTTGACATATGCAAGTACATACTTGAAATGTAAATGTATGATCTATATGAAGGAAATGTGTGAACTTACGTTGGGCCAGCGGCTGCAGACGGTGTGCAAGAACTGGCCAAAGTCAGCCGCTGCCTCAGCGATGGGGCGGCCCAAGTTGTTGCTGGGAGCCAAAATGCAGACCACCTCGGGTGACCGAGGCAGAACAGCATTCAGCACCTCAGCACGCAACTCGGAGGCCCTGGCACCCGGGGTGGACATCACGGCAAACGAGAAACGTCCCTCCGGCATCTTCACAACCCCATCGGCAATGGCTCGCAGGTGGGAGTCACCAACAACCAGGACAAACTATTACAAAAGAAAAAAAAAAAGTAGTAATTGAAAAAAGGAAAGAGGTAATTTAAAAAAATAGACACAAATGAAGGTTGTTAATTTGTTATAAAGGCAGAGTTGATTATAAAACATACCGTGTTGTCCTGGTTCAGTGCTGGAATGACCAGTTTGTGCCTCCGCCCAGTCACAGCTGAAACTGGCCATTCCCGAACTCTGTGGCGCCAGCCAGTGCCTCTGCCTAAAATGATGCACACACAGAATACCATGTCAAGTCTCAACTTCAATTGCTGACAATGCACAGTACAAGTACATGTTCCACTTTGAGTGTATATGAACCTGCAAAATATTGGAATTGTTTAAAATAATCGATTGTAAAACTGCTGCAAAAGCAATTAAAATTATGACTGACCTGGTACCAGAGCCTTGGCACAAACAGGGGACACCTAAAACATAAAGCATAGACATTACACAATTGTAGGCATGTGCAGTCTGTCAAGGAGGGGAAGCTTGAGGACCCAAATGCGGGAAGACAGGGCGAGGAGGCAGAGGCTCAATCAAAAAGGGGATTTTAATTTCTACAAAACAAAAGGTGAGATCTAAATTGCACGGAAAAACATAATATGGAGAAAACAAGGCAAAACGGGCAGCATGACATGGGGGGCAAATTCAAGGCAAAAACGGGCAGCATCACAGGGGGAAATACAACAATGACCCGACACAGACAGAGGGGAGACAGCAGACTAAATACACAGACTAACGACACAACAAGACACACCTGGGGCAAGACACAAGTGGCTGAGGGCACTGATTGGATCACACGAGGAAGGGCAGGATCACACTTAAACAAGACCAAGGGAGACACACAAGGAAAACAGAACCCAAAACATGACAGTCACCATAATATAGAGTAAAAAGCAAACATAGGTTGTAATGGTTAAATTAGTTTCAATTAAAATTGACCAGGTATTTTGTACATACAAGTGATGTTAATTCAGGCCAGGTTTATTAATGAAATTCTTAATCACAAAAGAGATTCAAGGACTTAACTGATACTTTTGTTTGTGTCTGAAATACAGTCACAATTGCTCAATTTTGCTAGAATTTTCTGATCAAATACATGAGCAGAAAGGCAGCAGATTGTACCAGATTAGATTATAGTATAAAGGAAGTATATAGAAATATGTTTTTGACAAAACAATGACATACACTGTTTAGATAGACATGAAGTCTAAAACAAAACATTAGTTGTTAAATATAACCGTCTTAGTTATTATTATTTACATCTGGTCTATGTAACTTAAAAGAAACCATGTGAAATATCTGTGTCCGGGCTCGGCATCTCACAAATTTGTGATCAATGTTAGTGAGTTTATTTTTGACATCAGTAAAATTTTTGAAATCTTGTAGAAAACAGACTTCATCACAATTAAATTCAGAATTAGTTTGACATGAATAAAGCAATGCACAAATATCGCTCAGTCATACACTCTATATTTGTCAAACTATGCCCTGGTGAAGACAATCTTGTGTTGAAACATGTTGGTAGTCCATTTTAAATAAAGGATTTTTTTTACATTACTAATGAGTGTCTTGAATACACAGACTGCTTTTAACATAAGCATTTTAGCATTTTTTTCTGCTTGACTCTATATTTGTAGCCGGAAATAATGTGTATTGCACATTAACAAAGTTAATTGCATTTTGCCTGCTGTGGAACATACCTGGTGGGCAGCCACAGTAGAGGTATGCGGTGGGGAGCGGGCGTCCACAGTGGCGAGCCGACTGGCTGGAGCTGAAGTTCGGACTCTGGCCTTCTAAATAAAAAACTGGAGACTGCATCGTGGTCCCATCACTGGTGGCAGAGGGTGGGGACCGAGGCTGAAAACAAAATATACAGCACATTGAGGACCTAGCAGTGTGACTCAAAATAACTCAACACAGAATACACCACCGCCAAGTGCAGAATTGAATAGAGGCAAAGTACCTGCTGGGGTGCGATGTTTGGGCTCAGTTCCGGAGCAGCAAGGTCCAGCTTCTTCCATCGGCGCTTGGCTGCCTCGGAACGCTTCCCCTTCCGCGGCATGCTGCTACAGCAACCTTTACTGTAAGCAAAAAGAAAAGAAAAAAAACTTCCCAAGACAAAGTCAAAAGTAAACTGGCAGTAAAAAAAGGAAATCAATTTAAACACAACAAAATAGTAAAGTAATGATATTAGAGTGTTTGTAATGTGCTGTTGAGTGTAAGTTCAGCTGTATTTGCGTTCTAGACTCTGTGATGTAGATCTTATATATGTATTATGTTGTTTGAGGGCAAGATGGAAGCAGGTAGATGAGGTGGAAGTCCAAGGCGGTGCTGAAGGTTTGAAATCCAAGTATCACGGTCAGCAGCTTTCCAATTCGCACAGTGCTCAGCGGATCGCTAAAAGATTCAAGATAAAATTTGTAGTTAATCTCAGATGTGTATGAAACATTAAAAATGTACATTGAGTCTAATGAGGCAGTGGTGTCATTGTAATAAAAATAAGAAACCGTCATCAATTGAAGTATAGTAACATCACACATTGATTATAAATAATGGATGGGGTGAGCAGAGCCTTCAATAAATCCTCAACAATAGAAAAAAATGGATCCACTATAGACTTCCTTGTTTACTTATTAACAAAGAAAACGGTATTGTAATAACATTGTTACTTTTTTTTTCTTTTAGATTAATTTCCATGAGGTGAAACGGTTTGGCAAAATGGATGGATATTCTGGATGGCCGTGAAAAAAACGATCGCTACAGAAACCAATGGTAATCTTTCAAGGGGGAAAATAAAGGCAGCTTTGACAATTTACAAATGTGTGCTGTAGTCAATCAATGAAGGTCATTTAACAGTGTAAAATACTTCCAAAATCCCTCATCGGCGCCGCTCCGCTACACGATCGAGCAGGACACGCAACTCAACAACCGACGCCCCCCTCCCCCACCACCACCACAACGACGACAGAATAGACAAAAGCCTTACTGTATATTGTAGCAACGAGAGCCTACTCAAACTTTTCTTTGTTTTTGTTTTCTTTTACTGCACATTAAAACCTTAAAGTGAGATCTGCTAGCTCTAGCTAGCGCTAGCAGGTGTAGTTAGCATGCAGGCTACCATGTCTTTACCTATCTTGTTAAAACAGCAGCCGGATAACACAACGTTCAAACACATCAAATACGTTTCAATACATTGCCAGTATTAACGTGATGTAGTTTAAGATGGGGGAAAACTTGCAAAATCTCACTTATTTAGCATTATACATCAGACTAAAAATAATTGCCGTGCAACACTTACCTCAGACGAGATGAAATGGGACGAGACCGTCGTCGAGAACCTTCTAAAATAGTCTCATTCATGCGTCTTTAATTGGCCACAGCACAGACAAGCAGAAAACGACCAATCAGGGAAAATAGATAGGACAACACGAACTCCAACTATCAGCAAGAGGGGTCCATCGTCTAGAACCTTCCAAAATCAAGCGAATGTCATTGGCCACAGCACAGACAGGGAAAAAAGCGGACCAATCAGGGTTAGGATTAGAAAAAAACGCGCGAGAGAAGACAACGCGAAGTCCCAACTATCACAAGATGCGCTGCATCCGAGGAGACCAGTTTAAGGGGGCAACTGCGCTGCGTGCAGCTGCAAGGTTCAATAATGCGGATTGTGTCATACAACACTCGCGGGTTGCGAGTAGGACATACTGCTACATACAGGACAGGCTGTCTGGTGGTGGATGCGCTGCTTGACCAATTGTATGTGTTTTTTGCACATCAACATAAAAAAATAAATACATATAAAAAGATAAAAATTGTAATTCAAACATCCACTTTTTTAACCACTAAAAAGAACCAACCATTGTCTAATTCATATCTTTGTTTTCAGTGTTAAGGGAGTGACACATATTTTAATTACTATGCATTTAAAAAAATCTGATGAATCTGTTATTTTAATTTCAGCAATTATCACCTGTCTAAATTATTCAACACAGACAAATCTTTACAAATGATGAAATGTTTCTACAAAATATCCAGTATTATATATTTTTTTATTGGCTACATTGTACATGTCACTGATTTTTTTTTAAAAGTATATTGAACATAAAACAATCTAGTTAAATGAACCTTCCAATTTGAATTTGTTGATTTACACCATTAACCAAATTTTATTAACATCTTACAAATTCCTTTTATATGTCTATGTGTGCCCTGAGGAAACTGTGGAGACAACATGCGCACAGTCACTGTTTGTGCATCTTGAAGAACTCATCAATATTATAAAAGAAAACATTTACTTTAGCAAAGGAAATGGACAATTTTTAGTATTAAATAATAAACCATAATCAGCAAAAAACACAGTAATAGTCACGCTACAAATTTGGAAAATAATCAAATAAAAACATTTTGTGACTGAAAAGTCCTGGCTGTACCTAATCAATTGGCCAAGATGGCCGCCGCCCCGGGTGGGCAGAGGGGAGAGAATCCTTGGTGTACCTAATTAATTGGCCAAGATGGCCGCCGCCGCCCTGGGTGGGCGGAGTGGCGAGAATCCAGGGTGTACCTAATTAATTGACCAGAATCCTGGGTGTACCTAATCAATTGGCCAAGATAGTAGTAGTAGTAATAGTATTTGCAATAGTAGTAGTCGTATATAGGCCAAGCCTTGAGTACACCAAGAAAAAAAGGGGCTGAGTTGAGCTCAACAGTGAGAGATGATTGGCTGAGGCAGTTGCTATGCAAAAGTGACAGACCATTCACGCACACACATTTGATTTTAACTTGTTGCGAGACGTCACGCACCCACATTCCATTGATTTTGTATAGGATTACGCTCACCTCAAACAAAAGCCTCTCACGACTTAACGGTTGAAGATGCAGATTCCAGAAATGGCTCGTTAGAACGGCAAGGGTTTGGGGTACGCGAGCATGTTCTCAGTTTTTTTAATCGGATGAAAAATGACCAAATGAGAGCAGGTTAAAAACTTAGGATTGATCGAAAACGAAAAGGGAAAAACGGAGAAAATAACATTGAAAAGAGATCGAAATAGTCCGACTTCTCCTCGCTTAAAGTGAAAATAAAGGTACTAAATGACACCTTAGCCAAATAAAACTTAGTTTTTCAGAAAGCAGAGGCTTGTGGCTACAAAATGTGCCAATTTGATGTCTAGTGAGCAAAGATTGTGGCCATGTTGACGAGTTAAAGTGAAACTTTTGGAAATATATTTTTTGGTTCCCGTCACTGAAGCCTTAATTAGTCACACTGTAAATAGGCGACTTTCACCCCTTTGCTCACTGTCTTTGAACCCGCACAGGGGGGGAGCTTTCATTCCTTAATTATTTTTTTTGACACTGAGCTAAAGATGACAAAAATTCCAACAAAATGAGCTAAAATTCATATCGGTCGGTCAACGTATGTGCGCGCAGCGTGTCTTGGAAAAAGGTGCTTGATTGGAGTTGATCTCTTTCGGTTTCCCATTCATTCCTATGGGACTTTATTTGGGAGTTTTTTGGGAATAGCGTCGCCATGGTAACTGGGAATTCCCTTGCGGAAAAATCGGTGGAAGATTAAAAAAAATAATAAAAAGAAGAAGAAGAATAATACTAGAAAAATTTCCGCGGAAATTTTGAATGGGCCTGCTGACTCTTGCAAGGTGGAAAGATGCATGCTCTGAACTGTTTGCCAAATGTTGGTGTACTTTACCTCTCAATTTGTGTCAGCAGGAATAGAGTTCAGGACAATTTGTAATAACTGCAGTTATTACATGTGTAATGGCTTCCCTTATGTCTTGATTGACATTTTAGTCATATCAAAAGGGAATCAGTTTAATTTCTTGCTTATAGTGTAAGTGATTAACTAAAATATAAAATGCAATATACTGTATCATGGAGCAAATACAGTATGAATGCAGTGTTTAAATTTGACATTGCATATTAAAAGGCATGTTGGTGCTGATCAATATTGCAGGAATATTACTCCAAAGTACATGTAAAACGGCTCTTAAAAGAGCCGTTTTGGGTCTTTGTTACACAGCATCTTCATCTTTTCCTGAGCACACAAAGGAACAAGTTGTTAGAAAATAGGCAGCAAAACTGAACAGTTAAAACTTAATCTAAATACTCATCCAATACACATGTGACGGTTTTTCAGTGAGGAATCCTGTAGAATAAATCATTTTGGTCTACGTTTGCGGGATCCCTTTTTTCATCTTTTCTCTCCACCAGTTGTACCAGACATAACAACCTTGATATCCTTGGCCATGTCAAGTAGCGCCCCTTGCTGCGCTCCATCCACCTGTATTGCATGTGAAAATGAAAAATGAGTGTTCAATGTTTGCCTAGATCAATTCAGTAATCAATCATCACTTACCCTCGCAGTTCATCCCTTACCATTGCAGTTCATCCCTTACCATCGCAGTACCTCACTGACACCAACACTTTTCATTGTGTTGTAGTCACAATCACAATAAGGACAAACAAAACATTCAAGTCCAAATGCACGATGTCCTGCTAACAGAAAAGCACACTGATTAAAAGTACCTTCATGCAACACTGCTCAAAATAAGGGAGCGCTTAAATGACATATCCCATGTCTTAAATTCAATTTAAAGCTCAATACGTTTAGAACTAACTAAATGATAAATATGTCTACAAAAAAATTGATTGGCCGCTCTGATTTTGAGTGTAGTTCTGTTATGACACAAATTTTGAACGAGTAAAGGATTTAACTTTTCGGCCTTTACAATTTAAAGTACAGTATCCCCCTCTTTTGAGCAGTGGTATGAAAGGCTCAATAACATTTGCAAAGGCACACTTGTGAAAATGGTGCCCTTGCGATCTACAATGAGCTGACACAAGAAGTTAACACACAGTAGACCGGACTGTGGTAACTGTAATAAGTGTGCAGAACGCCTGATTGAACACAACAATCTGGGCGAGATATGTAAATGTGATCAATCAGTGTCTGCTTTCCAGTTGTGGCCTGGGTGATCAGCTGTGAAAAGCCACTGGACTGAAACAAGTCCAGAATGGATTTCTTTCCCTTTGAAAGCAAATCCTCATTAAAGTCTCCGCAAACAACAATAGGCTGGCAGTCCATCACGGCCAAGGCATCCAAGAGACTTCCAAGGTTTGGAAGAAAGGTGCCAAGACTCAGGTTGGGTGGCCTGTAGACCGTAGCTATCAAAGCCTGGACGGGAGCGTCAACCCTGATGACAGCAAATTCCAGGTCAACCACATTCCGAATAAACCGACGGGGCTCCGCTTGAAGACAATCGCGATAATAGACTGCGACTCCGCCACCCTCTTTTTGGGCCATGTCCAGTCTATTTGAATATGAAACTTGTCTGTTGCGCACAAAAGTGCTGCATGCCTCCAGTTGCAAGGGAGGGGGGAAGAAGGATCCAGACAAATGAGTTTAAGTGAGGCAAAGGACATCTGCCAGCCTCAACTCATGATGAGACTTTAAGTCGTCAATATGAGATGGAAGGCCCTCTGTGTTGTGATGAACAATGGTCAAGGTGGGAAAAGCAGTTTGCGGCATTTTGGAAAAGTACAACAATGGTCTTGTACTTTGGAAAGAAGCGCGCGTCATACTGTCCATTGCCGTCGTGATGTTGGGATTTGCATAGATTTTGGATTCGTCAAAGTCTATGACCCTCAATCCCTGAAGTGACGTCGTGCGGCTTAGGGCAACATAGGCCATTCCAGGTTCAAACACACGCTTAAGAGACACCACTGCAGAGGTCATCGTCATGCCTTGCACTTTGTGAGCCGCGCATCCAAAGGCAAGCTTCATGGGGAATTGCCGCCTGACCACGCCTTTCATGCCCAGGTTTTCCTCCGACCTTTCGATATAGACCAAGTCATCCGTCGGCCCCAGAATTTTATCACGCAATTTCTGGCCCGCTTCGGGATTGTCTAGCCTCAGTCCGAGCAAGGTCACTTTCTCCGCCGACCCCTTTGGGGCGCTTTGAACAATGTTGCCTATTGTGCCAAAGGTCCCGTTCACCAATCCGTCCTCGACATCCAAATTCCGAAGAAGCATAACCCGTGCTCCTACACCAGCTTGAAGAGCATCCGGTAGATCCCTTCTCGACCCCATGATCACTTTGGTCACGGTGACCATCGCCCCCGACCGTGGGCTCTTCCTGTAGTCCTCTGCGGGAATATTGACCACAGTCAATTTGAGAGCAGCCACAGTTGCTGCATTGTGCCTATCCACCTCTTTATTGGTGGCAAAGATATGCAGAGTATCCGCAGGGAGGTCTCGCGCATCCGTGACAGCCGTGGTGAGTAACGCCCTGTCACCATCGCCGAGTGGATCAGCCTTCCCCTTCTCCCTGATCCTGTTCAAAAGCGACGTCGTCTTTTTGCCGCATGATTTGAGTAAGCTTGACCATCTGAAAATCTGTCCAGAGGTCAAGAAGATCGTTGTCAGAAACGCAGAGGGGTTTGGACCTTCCGAGGGGTGGCAGTTGGTAGAAGTCCCCAACTGCAAGAACGGAGATGCCCCCAAATGGTCTCTGGTTGCCCTTGATTTGCTGAAATCTCCAGTGGACATAGGCAAAGAGTTCCTTGGAGACCATGGAAATCTCGTCGATGATCAAAATTTCCACGTTGCAAAGGGTTGCTCTCAATGCGTCCAACGTATTCCCCAGCGCCTGGTAAGGAGGCTTTAGAGTCCTGGGGAGTTTCAAGAGGGAATGAAGCGTTTTCCCTGAGATGTTGTAAGCCGCCGTGCCAGTAAACGACGTCAGCAGCACAGCAGGCTTGGCCATATCCGCTTCGTCGCGGAACCTGGGAAGCTGGCGGATAATCTTACTGGCCTCCTGGTAAATGCACTTGATGACATGCGATTTACCACAGCCAGCTCCTCCGGAGATGAAATAAAAGAAGGGCTCGAGGAGACGATCCGAAACGCGTTTCAAACACCACTCGCGCACAGCGTAGAAGACGGACGCTTGCGTTTCATTGAGACTGCGGTACATGTTCCTCACAAATTCGGCGCTCAACTTTGGCGCCTCAAACACCGGCAAGACCGCGCCGCTACCAGGAGCGTCCTGGTAGGCCGGAACCTCATCTTGCGGGTCTTCCTGTAACGGATTAGATTCGCGTTCGGTGGCACACTCCAAACGCTCTGCTTCTACCTCCGGCGCAAAAGTGCTCCACGCGTTGAGAACCGCACGAAGCTCTTTCAATTTTTCGAAGGCATTGTCCACGGTCTTTCCCCGTCCTTCGTACCGCCCCCGATTGCGGTCGAATATAGCCCGCACCCGACCGAACTTTGATTCCCGGGCACCGTAGAACTCCTCGTACGTTTTGAGGTTTTCAGACCTGAGCTCGGCGTCGTCTCTGTGGGGGAGGTACAATTTAAGATGGGTCCTGTAATACTTCTCAGCATACTTTTTGATTGAGAAGCGAGTGAATCTGATGACGGCATCTTTTCCAATCCACTTCTGGATGAATCCCTTGCCGTGTGAGAGGGGAATGACATTCTTGCCCTCAATCTGCTGACCGTAGACGACCCGGTATTCGGATGCGAATTCGGCGAGACACATCCGCTCAAACATTGCCGTTCTAGGTCTTGCCACATATTTGTCTGGCAGACCAGACATCCACACGTTGTCTGCGTCCGGATGCATGGTCTTCAGTCTACTCATGGGTAGACTCAATTTCACGCCATCCTCAGCAGTCTGGATGAAAACTACGCTGCGCGAGCACTTCTTCAGAGGGAGACTGCATGTCCGCGCCACCGCTTCTTGAGCGCTCACCTCTCTGTGCTTGGAATACGCCATTATTTTCCTCATCTCGTCCTTTTTGTCGACAAGAGGCTTTGTCTTCAAGTCTTTGACGACAGACGTGAGGCACTCTGACATCTCGTGCTCCGGTTTGGAAATGTACGACATCATGTACATGAGACACGCGACGTCGAGCACGTACTGAATATCCATGTTGGCGTTCCATGCCCGCAGCAGATGTGGGTTGTAAGCATTTATCCAGCTTTCCGTTGGAGCACGCTTCAACATGACAACCATTCCGGAGGTCAGATTAGTGACGCTGTCCTTGTAGCTGTCCATTGTCAAATTGGCCTTTTTGAGAAGCTCCGGCAAGTCCTGCGGGACATCCGCGTCCATGAGGATCTCTCTGATGCGTTTGAGCTCTTCTTTAGCCTCCCTTTGTTTTTCGGTGAGGCGCGCCGATTTGGCCGCCTGCTTCCTATGCTGGCCTTCCACACTCTTGTCCGTTGGGACGTCTTCAGTCTCTGTCTGGAATGGCAACGTGATGGTGGTTTGGTCCGTCGGCAGTTTGGGGTACCCAAATCTGCAAGAAACGTTTCCTTTCCGACAAGACTTTGTGTGTTTTTTGCTGTGTGCCTGAACGCTGGTGACAATGTCGTGCAGTTCAGGGTCCTCAATCGGGTCTGGTATTTTGCAAGTGATGTACTTGTCGATTAAGTCAATGGCTTCTTGACAACATCTGAGGTCGGGTTCTTCGATGACTGGCGCACCCTTAATCCAGAGCAGCATGTGAGCGTGCAGACTTCCTCTGGCTTGAAATTCTACACGATAGAAGTGGTCTTCTACCGGACCCAGGGACTGTGCAGGAGACAGGATGAATGCCATAAGAGCATCCATCCTTTTCTCAAAAAGGCGCATCACTGTGACCGGATTGCTGCGAAGAACATCGCATTTGGCATTCCAGTCGAGATGGGAAAAGTCCCCTTGTTCGCCTTGCTGCGCTTTGACGACCTCGATTACTTCAGGCCATCTCATTTCCGCAGCAGAAAAGGTAAGGAAGAATGTGGGCTTGCCCAACTGCCTGGTCATTGCATGGAGGTCCCTAAGGGCACCCTCCCAAAAAGCCGGCGTGCCTCTCAAGGGCTGCATGAAGCGCATCGCATGCTCTCTTTGGATGAGCTTCTCCAGTTCATCTTTGTCCTGAAGCATCCGGTTTGAAATCTTCTTCCCATCCCGAGTGAGGGCTGTCCCCTTGCGGGCCTGAATGGACATGCTGTTGGTGGCCAGATGCGTTTCTGTCACAAACTGCGCAAAGAAAAGGTAACTTTGATCTTTGGCAAATCGAGTGTCAACGGAGAATAACCTTGCATTGAAATACAAACTGGGTGACAGCTTAATTTCTCTCGCCTCATCGAGTGAATTCTGTCCTGTTGGGAACTGAACGGGAAAGGCCATGGCTTCGAGGTTTGGCACGGCAAAAAATCCCACCGGCTTGTTTCCTTGGGCAGGAGCGATGCTAAATATGCCGTCCCCATATGACAGCTTTTCCTGCGCGATGTCAGGAGGCTGCATACAGGTGTCGAGTGTCAAGCCCGGCCTGAGCTCCTCTTTGCTCTCTTGGGGTGTCTGTTGCCCTTTGGTTGCGGGGGTGTTGCTGCTCTCTGGCTGTGCATCGGCCTCAGGGATGTCCTCTTCTCCTACCCCCTCGTCTTCCTCTTCTTGGAGACTTTCAAACTGAGCGCTTTCATCTATCGATACAGTTTTGTATTCTGCATGAATGCGTTTCAGTGTCCTCAGCGCTGCCAAGACATTTGTCTGGAGCAAGATGAACTTTCAATCGTATTCCATCCTTCAATATTCATTAACTGTTTAACTACGGGAAAAGGCTGAAATGTATTTTAAACAGAACATATTTGACATATGCAAGTACATACTTGAAATGTAAATGTATGATCTATATAAAGGAAATGTGTGAACTTACGTTGGGCCAGCGGCTGCAGACGGTGTGCAAGAACTGGCCAAAGTCAGCCGCTGCCTCAGCGATGGGGCGGCCCAAGTTGTTGCTGGGAGCCAAAATGCAGACCACCTCGGGTGACCGAGGCAGAACAGCATTCAGCACCTCAGCACGCAACTCGGAGGCCCTGGCACCCGGGGTGGACATCACGGCAAACGAGAAACGTCCCTCCGGCATCTTCACAACCCCATCGGCAATGGCTCGCAGGTGGGAGTCACCAACAACCAGGACAAACTATTACAAAAGAAAAAAAAAAAGTAGTAATTGAAAAAAGGAAAGAGGTAATTTAAAAAAATAGACACAAATGAAGGTTGTTAATTTGTTATAAAGGCAGAGTTGATTATAAAACATACCGTGTTGTCCTGGTTCAGTGCTGGAATGACCAGTTTGTGCCTCCGCCCAGTCACAGCTGAAACTGGCCATTCCCGAACTCTGTGGCGCCAGCCAGTGCCTCTGCCTAAAATGATGCACACACAGAATACCATGTCAAGTCTCAACTTCAATTGCTGACAATGCACAGTACAAGTACATGTTCCACTTTGAGTGTAAATGAACCTGCAAAATATTGGAATTGTTTAAAATAATCGATTGTAAAACTGCTGCAAAAGCAATTAAAATTATGACTGACCTGGTACCAGAGCCTTGGCACAAACAGGGGACACCTAAAACATAAAGCATAGACATTACACAATTGTAGGCATGTGCAGTCACCATAATGCAGAGTAAATAGCAAACATAGGTTAAATTAGTTTCAATTTAAATTGACCAGGTATTTTGTACATACAAGTGATGTTAATTCAGGCCAGGTTTATTCATGAAATTCTTAATCACAAAAGAGATTCAAGGACTTAACTGATACTTTTGTTTGTGTCTGAAATACAGTCACAATTGCTCAATTTTGCTAGAATTTTCTGATCAAATACATGAGCAGAAAGGCAGCAGATTGTACCAGATTAGATTATAGTATAAAGGAAGCATATAGAAATATGTTTTTGACAAAACAATGACATACACTGTTTAGATAGACATGAAGTCTAAAACAAAACATTAGATATTAAATATAACCGTCTTAGTTATTATTTACATCTGGTCTATGTAACTTAAAAGAAACCATGTGAAATATCTGTCTATCTATCCGGGCTCGGCATCTCACAAATTTGTGATCAATGTTAGTGAGTTCATTTTTGACATCAGTAAAATTTTTGAAATCTTGTAGAAAACAGACTTCATCACAATTAAATTCAGAATTAGTTTGACATGAATAAAGCAATGCACAAATATCGCTCAGTCATACACTCTATATTTGTCAAACTATGCCCTGGTGAAGACAATCTTGTGTTGAAACATGTTGGTAGTCCATTTTTAATAAAGGATTTTTTTACATTACTATTGAGTGTCTTGAATACACAGACTGCTTTTTACATTTTTCTGCTTGACTCTATATTTGTAGCCGGAAATAATGTGTATTGCACATTAACAAAGTTAATTGCAATTTGCCTGCTGTGGAACATACCTGGTGGGTAGCCACAGTAGAGGTATGCGGTGGGGAGCGGGCGTCCACAGTGGCGAGCCGACTGGCTGGAGCTGAAGTTCGGACTCTGGCCTTCTAAATACACATTGCAAATGTTTAGGATATTAAAAAAAAGTGTAATAGTAATAAAAAAATGATAAACTGTTGCTAAAATATGGCGTGAAACTCGTACCTTGTTCACTGGAGACTGCATCGTGGTCCCATCACTGGTGGCAGAGGGTGGGGACCGAGGCTGAAAACAAAATATACAGCACATTGAGGACCTAGCAGTGTGACTCAAAATAACTCAACACAGAATACACCACCGCCAAGTGCAGAATTGAATAGAGGCAAAGTACCTGCTGGGGTGCGATGTTTGGGCTCAGTTCCGGAGCAGCAAGGTCCAGCTTCTTCCATCGGCGCTTGGCTGCCTCGGAACGCTTCCCCTTCCGCGGCATGCTGCTACAGCAACCTTTACTGTAAGCAAAAAGAAAAGAAAAAAAACTTCCCAAGACAAAGTCAAAAGTAAACTGGCAGTAAAAAAAGGAAATCAATTTAAACACAACAAAATAGTAAAGTAATGATATTAGAGTGTTTGTAATGTGCTGTTGAGTGCAAGTTGAGCTGTATTTGCGTTCTAGACTCTGTGATGTAGATCTTATATATGTATTATGTTGTTTGAGGGCAAGATGGAAGCAGGTAGATGAGGTGGAAGTCCAAGGCGGTGCTGAAGGTTTGAAATCCAAGTATCACGGTCAGCAGCTTTCCAATTCGCACAGTGCTCAGCGGATCGCTAAAAGATTCAAGATAAAATTTGTAGTTAATCTCAGATGTGTATGAAACATTAAAAATGTACATTGAGTCTAATGAGGCAGTGGTGTCATTGTAATAAAAATAAGAAACCGTCATCAATTGAAGTATAGTAACATCACACATTGTATAGTTCATTGATTATAAATAATGCAGAGCCTTGAATAAATCCTCAACAATAGAAAAAAATGGATCCACTATAGACTTCCTTGTTTACTTATTAACAAAGAAAACGGTATTGTAATAACATTGTTACTTTTTTTTTCTTTTAGATTAATTTCCATGAGGTGAAACGGTTTGGCAAAATGGATGGATATTCTGGATGGCCGTGAAAAAAACGATCGCTACAGAAACCAACGGTAATCTTTCAAGGGGGAAAATAAAGGCAGCTTTGACAATTTACAAATGTGTGCTGTAGTCAATCAATGAAGGTCATTTAACAGTGTAAAATACTTCCAAAATCCCTCATCGGCGCCGCTCCGCGACACGGTCGAGCAGGACACGCCACTCAACAACCGACGCCCCCCTCCCCCACCCCCACCACAACGACGACAGAATAGACAAAAACCTTACTGTATATTGTAGCAACGAGGGATATACACAATTGAGATTTAGAGCCTACTCAAACTTTTCTTTGTTTTTGTTTTCTTTTACTGCACATTAAAACCTTAAAGTGAGATCTGCTAGCTCTAGCTAGCGCTAGCAGGTGTAGTTAGCATGTAGGCTACCATGTCTAGCACTTAACTTTACCTATCTTGTTAAAACAGCAGCCGGATAACACAACGTTCAAATATGGAGGTAAATATGGTGCAAAACTAACTTGTGCAAAAAATTTGTACCTGTAGAAAAAAGTCTAAATTTGTATCTGTAAAAGTCGTGATTTGTATCTGTAAAAAAAAATGTGTGCCTGTAAAAAAACAAATTTGTGTCTGTAAAAGAAATTTGTACCTGTAAAAAAAAAATGTGTATGTGTAAAACAAATTTGTATCTGTAAAAACAAATTTGTACCTGTAAAAGTCATGATTTGTAATCTGTACAAAAATTTTTTTGTACCTGTACAAAAACTATAAATTTGTATCTGTAAAAGTTGTGATTTGTACCTGTAGAAATGACAACTTGTAGTCAAAGAAGTCTCCACTAGGAGTCACAAGTGGGTTTTCTGCTGCTGTTCAGTGACGTGAGTTTTGCCCCATTTGTCGCGCTACAAATGGAGCAAAACTAATTTGTACTTGTAGAGCGCCGTGATTTGTACTCGTAAAGAAGGGGGCGGGCTCTGGTGTAATGAAGGGTTGTTTTGACCAATCAAGTGAGAAGGATTTGAGCGGATTGGAGCGCAACCTCATTGGTTTAGCGAACGACGGTGGCGGGACTCGCGGAAGGATACAAGCAGGACACATCGTCGCCAACCAACATACATATTAAGAATACTTCAGTCTCTTTTGGTTTTTGCTATTACAAGGTAAGTATTATGTTACTTCATCATTCTTTCAAATATTGTTGTTTAAACGATGGTCATCCAACCTGTTTTTATGATTAGCATCACATATTTAGCTTTCTAGCTAGCTGGCATTTGATTTCATGCTAAAGCAGTCTAGTCATTATCGTCATTTCTGGC
The DNA here is from genome assembly GCF_054856555.1 of Leptonotus elevatus. Classification (NCBI taxonomy): domain Eukaryota; kingdom Metazoa; phylum Chordata; class Actinopteri; order Syngnathiformes; family Syngnathidae; genus Leptonotus; species Leptonotus elevatus. The sequence goes on along the minus strand of NC_141260.1, from coordinate 6,116,031 downwards.
GCCACGGACGTAATTGCATCTCATGCTTTGGAATATTGTGGCTATATGACAACAATGAACAACTAAACTACTTCATTATATGCCAAGAATGGTGCAGTGCGCTGCTCCCCTGTGTTGGTTAAAATTGTTATTTCTTGTATTAGTTAGCTGGCTAACAAACTAATTCATGTAGCTCACATATGCGCCATTGACAGGTACTGGAGGGAAGATGCACCCAATCGATGTTATGTATGTACACATTTGACTCCATAGTGTTCTTTATCTTGTTTTGCCTTCTAGAAAAATGACCGATCAGAGCAACAGCTCTTCGCTGCAGCAGCAGGTGAGCGGAATATCGCTACTGCCTTGACATTAATGGTGTGTTTTTTGTTATTATTTCTTCCTGTTTGCATAATAATGTAATCAATAATAATGCACATTACACACGACCTATACAGAGTGTCCCAAAAGTCTCTTTACAATTATAACAATTTTGAGATATTTTAAGTACCTTCATTTGTGTGAGTTTTTTTTTAAACTTAATTTAATAGACCTCTATATGGGCATCATCATTTACACCAAGCACATGAAAACGGTACTCGATTTGTTGCCATGTTTGCTGCAGGTTTACCATCCATCAACACAGTATCTGAAACAAATAAATTCAATATGAATGAATACTTTAATTAACAAACACTGGTTAAAATAAAACAAATCTGTTTAAGACATCTCAACAACTGCCTTTGTAATATATTGTTTTAAAAATTGTAAACATGTTATGGACACCCTATATTTCTCTCTAGGAACTGCTGCTGAATCTTTTACTGGCCCGAACTCCATAACAGACTATCGGCTGCCCTTGAGCGTGCCCCTCTGGACCTGGACTATCTACAATTTATAATTTCACAGGACATGGTTTTACTGAGTGCACTAGCTAACCAAATTCAGATCCCTCAGCAAGTGTATGAAGCCCTTACTGATGTGCATGGTCTACTCTCTGCCCAAGATGAAATGGAGCTTCATGTAACGGTTCCTGTGGGGAGAACAAAACCTGGTTGTCCAAAAATTTTAATATGTAGGGAATATGTTTCGGAGCTCCTCAGCATAGGGCTATCTGCAGCGTACATTGCCAGACTTTTAGGAGTTTCTCGGTGGACGCTGCAGAGAAACATGAAGAGCTGGGCTATGTCTGTTAGGGCCTTGTACGGTCAACTGACTAATGATGAGCTTGACAACCTGGTGTCACAAACACACCACTGCAACCCACATGCTGGGTACAGATTAATGATGGGATTGTTGCGGGCACAGGGGCATCGTGTACAGTGGCAGAGGATTCGTGCATCGATGCATAGGGTTGACACAGCAGGAATTGTGCTGAGAATGTCAGCATTGAGGTGTGTTGTTCGCAGAACATACTCTGTCCCAGGCCCAAGATCGCTGATGCATATAGACACAAACCACAAACTTATAAGGTTGGTTATGTTTTTCAAATCAAAACATATTACCTGTACATGACTTAACTATGTGCAAAAAAGTGATAATACCTAATGTTTTTCTTTATCTCAAATGTCATTGAAGGTACAATATGGTGATATTTGGAGGAATCGATGGTTTCTCAAGGAAGGTATAAATAATTGGATATTCCCTTTAAACGTCTAAACTTTTTGTCATTGAATCAGGCATTTCAATTGTGATTAGTTGTTTTTTGTTTTTGAAGACCTTCAGATTGTAGTACTAGTTTAGGATGGCTACCTCAGAAATCGGTTTCATTTTCTTTGGGAGCACCTTTGCATTTGTATTCTTCAATGGTAACATAATAGTACTGTAATACTCTTACTTACAGTCATTTTAGTTGAAAAGCTTTAATTGCACTTACAGTAACAAATCAAAACTCCTTCATGTTACCTGTGACTTTATGCTAAGACTTCGCTGGCACTCTTTGTCTGAGAATTAGATTACATGTTTTCTTTTTTGACATTTTATAAAGACTCATTTCTTATGGAATCTCTCAAAACAGATGCAAGGTAGAGAATGAGATATTCTCAAGTGCCATTACACCAATTGCATTGAGTATTATTGTTGCATTTTACCTTTTTAAATATAATCCTGTTTTAACTACTACATGACTGTTAAAGGTTATTGAAATTGTATTTGTTAAGAGCTTTGAAATTGACACTTAAAATTGATATTGTTATTGTTAACGTACTTTGATCATTTGAAAATAAAAAGTACAGTTGTTTGAAGTCACAATGGGACAATTCCATTCTTCTCACATAGATAATGTATCTTGCTGTTGCAAATAATAACAGAGCCTCCACAACCCTTGCCTTCTTCAATGAAGCTGTTGAGAAGTATGGCTTACCTCAAAGGTTAGTCAGACATCATCACCTAGCCTATCCTACCCTTAATAGTGTAAATCTACCTGTTCTAACCATTGACTTGTTTTAAGGTTTTCGTTTCAGTGAAGTGTAATGCATAATTAATAGGAGTTCTCATTTTTGTTACATTTTCTTAAGGGTTCGTGGTGACCATGGGGTGGAAAATGTGGATGTAGCCCAGCTGATGTTCTCCACAAGAGGAGTTGGCAAAAACAGCTTCATTGCAGGGAAAAGTGTGCATAATCAGAGGTACTTTAGAAGACACTTCATTTTTATGGAACTACCACATTCATAACCTTGTAAGTTTACAGGGTGAGTAAAAAAAAAAGAAAAAATAATACGCCAAAATCTATGCAATATTAAAAAATAATAACAACAACAACACAGAAAACTTCCGGTTAGACACATGTAAATACATTCAAATTATTCTTGTTTTTGAAGTGGTTAATGTGGCCACCACCAGCAGCACGGGCAACATCTAGCCTATTTGAAGAAGAGAAAAGAATGAACTGAATGAAAACTTCACTTAGCAGTCGATGGCTGTAATTGGCCTGGCAGAACCTCTGTGTGTGTGATTTTATTTTTTTCTTCTTGTGGTGGTATGTTAAAGACAAAGTTTATGTTCCACCACTTCCATCAAATATCAATTACATGAAAGACCAAGTAACAGTTGCAATCAACATTGGCAACTTACGGTTGTCTTTACTGCCAGTGGTAAACACTAACACTTGTAAAACCTAAAAACTTGAATCTATTTACGACACAAGTCCAAGCTACAGTTTTTCATTTTTGCAATATCGCATGATTTTAAATTTTCATTTGATTTGTAGCTTTATAGGATATCCCCTTGAGATGCAACATCTAATTTTCAAAGGTGACATTCCAACACATACAAATAGTAATAATGTACAAAATAAAGGTAAAGAATTCTGCTATGTTCTTTTTTTTAATCACCCTTACTTTCTCATTACTTGAAATTAATGGAATGTTTGTTTCATTTATGAAACTGCATTTATCATTTTAAACTACTTTTTTTGTTGATAATAGAAAAAAAACATTTGCCATTGAAATGCTTAAATTTAAAAGGATTTAGAACAATTCAAACATGCTCTCAAAAATGATTAAATAATTAATTGGATAGCCAAGTAGTTGATTAATTGTTGCACCCAGTTGCTTGTTTGTCCAAATATGATTCACTTTTTTACATGGTTTAAAATGTCTTCTTTAATTAAAAAAAAAAAGGGGGGGGGGCACAATTACATTGACATTACAGAATTGAACGTCTTTGGCGAGATGTCTACACAGCAGTCACTTGCCTCTACTATGCTGCGTTGCACCAAATGGAGGAAGATGATCTCCTGGACCTGTCCAGCAGTGTTCACCTTTTCTGCTGCCATTATGTCTTCATTCCTCGCTTACAAGCCCAGCTTGATGTTTTTAAAGATGGCTGGGACAGTCATCCCATGAGCAGCGAGGGAAATCGTACCCCGAACCAACTGTGGCACATGGGACTGCACTATAATGTACAAGAGTCTAATGATGTTGTAAGTACTTTTAAAAAATTGGTAAGCAAAACTTACTTTAAACAGTAGACAATGAATTGTTTTTCATATCAACTACAGGATTTGAACATCCCCCTGATAAACTGGGAGAGTAGTGGCCTTGTGTCCAGCAACACCGACTCTTGTGTCTATGTGCCTGAAACTGACTGCCCTTTGACACCTCAAGAACTGGCTGGACTCCATGCTGCTGTGGATCCAGCAGGACCTTCTACACGCATGGGAGTAGACCATTATTTGGCTGCAGTGAACTACATGCACAGTATAAACTATGTGTAGGGTCTAGCCAAGCGCTTCTGGGCTGTTATTTGTTTAAAACTGCCTGCACTAAATTACATTTTATAATTTAGTGCTATATATTGTCTTTTCGTACAAATTGACAATGAACTGTAATAAGAACCTATCTAGCAAAACATCAGAACTACATTATTTAAAGTAATGAAATAAAGATTTTGATCTATACCAAACCAAAACCAGTATCAGTTGTGGCGATGCAGTTCTTTAAATGGTCACTGAATTCTGTGTAATGGCTGTAGTGGCCAGGTAACTTTAAGTTTTGGAAGCATGTAGAAGACGTGGGATGTTCCGCTCTCACCACCTCCACTTTCATATCTGGCATGGGTATCTCCCATCCCACCCAGAACTTCAGGAGTCTTTTAAGATTCTCTTGAGACTCTAAAAAAAAGGAGAAAAAAAAGTGGAATTAAGTTGTGCATGCTATTAAGTAACAATAATCAATTAGATTACTTTTACTTTTTTTGAGAAAAAACAGGTTCTGCAACATCTGGGAAAAAAAGTGATCCCTGCTAGAGGATGATCATTTAAGAAAATCAAATCACAGATGTATCTATAAATTAAAATTCTGCCTTGTAGCAATATGTGTATGCTTATGCTTAATACTCATAATACAACTTGTGTTCATAAACAAGAAAAAATGGTTAAAAAAACCTTGATTTTCAACCACATTTGAAAATCTGCATTTATGCATTACAAAATGTGCACAAATATCAACATGTAATTTACCTGTCCCCACAAACTGACGCAAGTACCCCATTATTCTACATCTACAGTCAACGGAGTAACCATCTTCATCGTCCAACCCAGATTCCTCAGGCCATTTGATTAGGTCCAAAACAACCTAGGACAGCAAATGAGACAATCATTATGGCACCATAGTTGGCATTGAACCAATTCATTCTATTTTACAATTTTCTCTCTAATTTATACATATGGTCAATCCACACATGGGTGTTAATTGTGTGAAGGCTGATGTTGTGGTCTCAACAGCCTAACAATGAAATGTGTATCCTGCTGAGGAGAACATGTGATTGTTGATTTCTCATCAGACTTTGTTCAAGGTTGGAATTGTTCACTGAAAATGATTCCAAATCAAAATTTCCTTGGAACAAGGAAAAAACATTAAAAATGTTTGCATAACTGAACATATGATGACGAATATTCAATAATATAACCCTAACCCTAAGCAAACACTCTCCCTCTCATTTGGATATGGGCTTAAAGGTTGTATCTAATTGTGCGTCAAAGGTTTGCATGCAAGGGACTGTGCATGTAGCGAGTTTTTCTTTGTTGTCAGTTTTTAATTATTATTTATTCTAAGGTTGCAAAGATGTTCTCAAGACACTTGCAAAGTATATTTACGGCACCAAACATTCTATGTAAATCGCAAAGGAATAATGAACATGTTGAAATTTCTTTGCGAGTGTCTGCCACACAGCGGCCGAAATGAGTTTCTTCCGTTGGGTGTCCGGGCTTTCCCTTAAGAGATTTGGTGAGAAGCTCAGTCATCCGGGAGGGACTCAGGGTCGAGCCGCTGTTCCTCCGCGTGGAAAGGAGCCAGTTAAGGGGGCTCGGGTATCTGGTTCGGAAGCCTCCTGGACGCCTTCCTGGAGAGGTGTTCCGGGCATGTCCCACCGGCGGCAGACCCCGGGGACGACCCAGGACATGCTGGAGAGACTATGTCTCTGGGCTGGCCTGGGAACGCCTTGGGATTGTTAAGTTATTAACATTGTTTTTCAGTTTTAAATTATATTTTAGCCGTTTATAATTATGTTAACTCAGTATGGCTGTATGAATAGACCTATATTCTTATCTGTGTTACTTTCATGAGAAAGAGCAACGGGTCTGTCTATTCATTCGTAATCTAAAGGGAGGTTCCGGGGATTCTGCTGTGTCGGAAGGGAGTCAGGCTTATTATTATTGTATTTTTTCTAATCTGATTTATACCCATGGGAACGGATTCTCTTGTATTCAGTTGTAACCAGGTGTGTTGTGGGCTGACCTTTTTCTGAACCCTTTTTGTGAATAAATAACGATGTGAGCTGGAGAGAGGGAGCCACATTTGAACAGAGACATTGCTTGGATGGTTTGTCTATGTGGACCAGAAGCTTCTGGTAATTAAAACCTTTGCAAAGGAACTTCTTCAACAGAATCTCACCATTCAGTTAATTGAACACGCAAAGAGTACAATACTTAATATTGTCTACTCTAACAAATGGTGACCGCCGACGCTGAATTATAACGAATGGTCTCCTCCGTTGAACCAAACGGATGGTGTTGTTGACGTTGAGCAGGCTGCGGCGTTCCCTGACGGGCGGAATTTCTGGCGCCATATTAATTCCGGTAAGTGGAGATCTTTATCCACGTAGAAGAAATTTTGTCTGTCTGGTCCGCTGCAGCTGGTTTTTTCGTCTTCCAAAATTGTCTAAATTTTAAAAGAGATCTGTGTGAACGAGTGTAGTTTGATGTCGTTCTATTGTGAGTTGTGATAATTCCGACGATATTGAACTAAACACGTCGTGGAGTGGTGCATTTGAAGGTGACGTGATGCAGACTCGAAGTGATGAAGCTTTTTTTGTACAGGAAGAAATAGCGGTTAATTTTTTGATTTGTTTTGTTTTTCGTCAACGCTATGAAGAATCCTTAGACCATAATATATATTGAAGATTATGGTATGCGCTCTGCTTTTTAAGCAGTTTTGGCCGATTTGGGGACGAGTATCATATTTGTTCATGGCTCTTATTGAAAAAGTCCTATTTACACGTAATATGTTTTTTAAAAAAAGCGCCTGTTTGAAATTGAACAGAAAGGGGTCCAGGTTGATTACAGCGATGATTGGATTTTGTATCACTGTATTTGCAATCGAGAGATTACGTGATTTATTTTGTTGGCACTTCTACAATATGTAGTTTTGAGGTCAGGATTCCCGTTTGAATTCCTTTTGTTCCACGGTTGAGTTCGTTAGTGCGTGACAATTTCTTAAGAAAATGCGCCTTGCAGAAATTTTGCAATAAAGGGAGAACAGTTTAGCTCAGCGGGATTGGGTAACCGCTGTGTATAAACGAGAGGTCACGTAATTCTTATGTCTGTCTGTGTGTGGCCATATGTGTTAACATATTGAACTATTAATACTAAAAGTGAGACGTCACTGTATTAAAACCGAATGTATACATCAAAAACTACAAACAAAAATGGAGGCGATTTCGACCCGGATACAGAATGGTTTGTCCTGAATGCGCTTCCGGTTCAGCGAAAAATAAAAGCGTCGATGAACAATGAAAAAACGAACTATGGATCGATTGTATACAAAGCTTTCGCTGGACAAAATGGTATGTCAGACTTTTGTATTTTCTTTGTTGGTAATGGAAAAAGGCTGAATTTGATGCTAAAATGACTCCAGCATTTGTGGAGCAGTTTACGGATGGGTTGTTCAAAGTTACCCGTTTACTGAAATCACCGTATAAAACTGCAGTTTAAATGCTATAAGATTTGTAGACAACGAATTGAAGGAATAACAACGTTTATTTTTTTATAATGACTGAAGAGTGTGTGCGTATGCATTTGAGTGTGTGACCTAGCTTCTAAAAAAAGGTGGGGGTTTGTAAGTGAGAAGTGTGCATATGGGGATTTTGTTTGTTTTTCTTTAATATTTTAACTAAGTTTGGTGTTGTTTTGTGTGAGATGATACTGTTGTGATAGTGGCGTTTGTTTTATTAATGGGAATATGATAAAATAGGTTTTGCGATTTATAATGTTAAGATCCCCCCCCCCCCCTTCCCCCGTTTCTAGGTTAGAAAAAAAGGTGGGGGCTGGGCTGTGCGCTGTGAGCATAATGTGTCCTCGTAATGGGACTCTTTTTTTGTCAAAATGGTAAGAGGAATGATAAACAATATAAAATAAGTAATAGTATTTGACTGAGCTAATAAATCTTTACACTTTAATGATTGATGACGATGGTTAATTTGTTAACTTTCCCTTTTCGGGACAAATGAATAAAGAGTAATGATAAAATAATGGCATTTTGTTTGAGAGTTGATATAATTATGCCTACATCTTTATAGCTGTGGCTGGAAGTAAGATAGTTGAATAAGGAGTTATGAATGTTTTTGGAATTGACATGTTGATAATGATTTTTAATAAAAAAAAAATTCTGAGTGTGTCATTTCAGAAACTGATGTTTGAGTTCCAAGGCAGATGAGGGTTTGATGGCCTTCACTGATGCGCCCCAGCTGCTGATACGTTGTATGGCTAGTAGCTATTTGAAGGGGTATTGAAAAAAAAAGAAAAAGAAATGAATAAAGAGGCTGTGTTTTTTACGAAACATTTTTGAGAAAGCAGGGAGTGAACTGTCTTGCTATGATCCCATATCCTCAGTCTGGCATTTTTAAAGCATTGTATCAACGAATGTGCATTTTTTGATCAGGTGAGCTCTCAGAAAGACTGTGTGTCATCGGATCCACATTGCAGACAGCGTCTGAATGGATGTGGCAGAGATCAAAGGTCTAAAGCCGCAGAGCAACAGTCTTCTCGTCCTGTGCCTAAGAAAAACATGATGTTCAAATTCCTCAATGCCCAGTGACTGTGTATACGCCTCATTCTAGTGACTTCTCCCCTATGGCTGTTTTGCATCCGGAGGAAATCTAAATGCCTGCTCTGAACATTGCTGCCACAACAGCCGCCATGCTGGCCAGGACTGAACATTGACAACAGCTGCCGTCCTGCCTTTTGCTGGGGGTCTGGACAAAGAAAGTTGGTGGTCGGAATGAGATGTGATCCATTCAGTAAAATGCTACATAGTGATATGCAAGGCATTTTTAATGTGTTGAGTGGGGAACTGTGATCTATAGCAAGATATTTCAGAAAATTGAAAACGACATATGTAAATTTGAAATGAGGGATTGAGAAAATTTATTTCAATCTATAGCCTACTAAATTTTTGCATATATTTTTGGGAGAATCAGTTTCTGAATTGGTACAATGGGAATTTTATTAATATGTTATGATATGATATATTTTTATTTTCCCCGTGAGGAACTTTTTTGGACTTCGTCCAGCTGCAGCTATAGTATAAAATAAATAATAGAATAGAATGAGTAGTAACGAGTAAAAGACTAACTAAGAGTTTGATGGCTAAGTTTGATTTTTTATTTTTTTTTAACAGCACTGTGATTTATAAATCCCAGAAATATTTTGTGTGCTGTGTTTTTTATGAGCCCCGCTAATATGTGAAAGATTAGCAGTTTGAAGATGATTTTTAGTTTGATTGAATCTAGGAAATGGTAGATATTTGTGAATTTTGTGTGATTTTATCCTCAGCCCCACTAATCTATAAAAGAGGTGAGGTTGATTGGCAGTTTAAATAATTTTCGGGACTCTAGGAGAATTGGCAGTTTAAATAATTTTCGGGACTCTAGGAGAATTAGAGTAATATGGTTACCTCTATTTTTATGGCCCCAAAGTCATCATATATTAGTGTCTTAAGTTGTATCTGCTTATGTTTAGTTTTATAGTGTTTTGTAGCTCTTTTGTTTATCGCATAGCCTGATTTAGAGGGTTGAGTTATTTATGACGTCTTTTGAGTCATGAGGTCTCTATTTTTTCCTCCCTTTATCTTGACGTGTTTGAAAAAATCAGTGGATCTTTGTCAAGTGAGGGAGTTTATGTTTAAGAATTTAACCAATGTAGACGAGTTAGAAAATTAAAATCAAACTTAAAAACGAAATTAAAAAGGTTGTGGGGTATCGGCCTACACTCCAATTGACAGGATGAGTTTGAAAATGATAATCCACAGTTTGAAGAAATCTATCAGAGGAAATCGATCGCAAAGTAAGTCTGAAGCAAGCAAGGACAATAATGCATATTCGCCGAATGAAGGTAATTATATTATATTATATCTTTTATCTCAGAATCATATTTGAAAAATGTAATGTTTGGAGCCCAGTGTTTGCAAAAGAGTATAGATAATATGAATATATGTGAGTTTTTCCCAGCATGCCAGGATTCGGCCGGTCATGGGATTCTGGGAAGAGAATAAGAGATATGAAAGGCACAGTTATGCAAATTTAGAACAAATTAAGTCATGGTAAAAAATTACCTATTATTGAACAAAACCTATTTGAAAGATAAATATTTACAAGCTCTGTCTTATATTAATGAATGAGCGAATGTCATTCAACTCAATCAAGGGCTGGGCTCTATTTTAATGTCACAAAAATAGATCTTTTCCTGTTCCAACAGCACAGGACCTACGGATCTTAATCAAATAACATTTACTAATCCCAACTAACAAAAACTATCAGGGTTTTTTTTCCTCCAAATAAAATTTATGTGAGTTTATGAGAAACTAAAAATGAAAAGTTTCTGCACTCAGGAGAACGGCCCCAGGGGGTTGATGAGGAGAAATTCCACAACTGGAAAGGAGACGTGCCAGGCTCGGCCATCTCATCAACTGATGCTCTCAGGTTGAAAGGAGAGACGAAATTCCACAACTGGAGCATCAATCTTATCACCTCCGACCTGGAGCCACGTCAGCTGAATCCGTGCCCGGTTCCGGAGCTGCCGTTTGAGGACATCAGTCAACGGATCAAGAGCAAGTGCCTTTTCTTGGGCAATCATTCCTTTGATCAGTCACATTTTGGGCAGAATAATCCCAGGTGACAAATCGAAGAATTTGGGTAGTCTACCCCAAATTCTTAAAGAAGAGACGAACTATTGCGACACTCTTTTCATTAAAAAAAAAAAAAAAAAAAAGACCTTCAAAGAACTTCATCACAAGATGGCTTCAAAGAACACATATTCGTCTGCCGATACATTGCGACACTTTTTAATGAACAACATTTTATGTTAAGCCTCACATATGCTATGCTTATTTCACTAAAAATCTTTTAAATGTATCAAATTGTTTTTTAATGTCAAATGATTGCTAAAACCTCCTCTTCTGCTAAAGGGATGTTTTAAGGATAATTATTTTTACCACACAACCATTGAAAAAAAATGTTTTAATGTGTTGAGCTCTTATGAGCTCAAATGAGGGATTTTTAAGTTATTAACATTGTTTTTCAGTTTTAAATTATATTTTAGCCGTTTATAATTATGTTAACTCAGTATGGCTGTATGAATAGACCTACATTCTTATCTGTGTTACTTTCATGAGAAAGAGCAACGGGTCTGTCTATTCATTCGTAATCTAAAGGGAGGTTCCGGGGATTCTGCTGTGTCGGAAGGGAGTCAGGCTTATTATTATTGTATTTTTTCTAATCTGATTTATACCCATGGGAACGGATTCTCTTGTATTCAGTTGTAACCAGGTGTGTTGTGGGCTGACCTTTTTCTGAACCCTTTTTGTGAATAAATAACGATGTGAGCTGGAGAGAGGGAGCCACATTTGAACAGAGACATCGCTTGGATGGTTTGTCTATGTGGACCAGAAGCTTCTGGTAATTAAAACCTTTGCAAAGGAACTTCTTCAACAGAATCTCACCATTCAGTTAATTGAACACGCAAAGAGTACAATACTTAATATTGTCTACTCTAACAGGATCCAGCCGGAGGAACTGGTTCAAGTGGCTGAGGAGGTCTGGGCTTCCCTCCTAAAGCTGCTGCCCCCGTGAATCCGACTCCGGATTAGCGGTAATAAATGGATGGATGGGTGGTGGGTCTGGCAAACATCTTTGCAACCTTGAACTAACCCTAATGAAAAAATAAATATTTTTTGTTTTGCCAGACTGTCACATCAAATCAAAATTGATATAGCTCCTTTCATACATTACATTGCAACTCAAAAGCGTTGAGTGAGTAAAACATCCATAGTACAGCACAAAGAAAACCCTAACCTTCCCCCCAACATGCCCATGAGCAGGCTCACTCAAACTCGCACAACCTTTAAAAAAAACAAAAAAAAAAGGTATTTATTTAACCCAAGTGTAATTAAGTTATCTGGTCAATCTTGAGTCAAATCAAATCTTCCGTTTGCATTCCCATAAATTCCAGTTAATTCCCATGCAAAAAAATTTATTTTGAAAATTACAGACATTTTAGAATCCTAGACATGCTTCATTGAATACCTCCACACTGCACTCAGACTTTGTTTCTGTTGGAAAAACTGATGCCACTGCATCGGGTCGAGACTCCAATAACAGCATAATGAGGGTTTCTTTTAGTCCTTGCTTCAGCTGTTTGAGTTGGCGGGAGTTTCGGCCGAGCACCCTAAAGTATCACAGGGGTGAGTGAGGTATGGATGAAGGGACTCCAAGTAAATATATACATGCAGTAAATTCAATTCAATTATTACTCTGTGCACATTCAAACACTGGTCTGTATATATTGCTGTACAGCCGATCGCCCATACACACCGTGCAAGCCATTGAAGCCACAGGGCGACCATCTTACCTCTCCCATCCTGAGAGAAGACTACTATATATACTATAGGTATACATACAGATTAGACATATACAGCTAAGTTCTTTAGACCCCAATATTAGATTTGGCAGAGGCATCTTTTGTTGAGTTAGTTATAATTAATTTATTAAAAAATGTACAATTTTCCTCCTACAACCCTCATTAAGCATATAATGTATACATGTATTTAAGGCAAGTTGTAAAATGTCTGAAGTCCTCTTGTTTATGTTTAATAAATTTATAAACATCGTAAATCAAATGTTCTCCAATTTCAATACGGTAAATATATTCGAGGATCGTGTGTGACATAATGTTCATTGTGACATATTGTGATGGCTGCGAGATATCAGGAGGGTATAATTTGATGCTCAAAGCCTGGTTTCCAGTTGATGCTGACAGGGTTTGTGAGGCTCACTTTATTACCGGTAATTACTTGAGCCTATAGATTTGTTATTTGGAGAGGATTTAAAAAACGAAGAAATCGAGTTTGTGCAGTAGCTATAAAAAAACACTAAGTCATATTTCTTTTTCAGTCTTATTCAGGTGTTCCAAAGCATGATCAACAGCCACCCTGACTTGTTCCTCGCCTTGAAATGGGCGATATTGTTTGACGTCTCATCTATACAGCGCGACTGAGCCCGCTATCATTTTCTGTCACACAACCAACCGCGCATGCGCAAACATTTTTCATCAAAGATCCTCCTATAGGATTGTGTTAGAGTAGACAATATTAAGTATTGTACTCTTTGCGTGTTCAATTAACTGAATGGTGAGATCCTGGTGAAGAAGTCCCCTTGCAAAGGTGAATATTTTTCAGAAGCTTCTGATCACACAATTGAAGTCACCCAAGCAGTGCTCTGTTCAAATGTGTCTTCTCTCCAGCCCACATCATTATTTATTCAAAAGAGGGTTCATAGAAAAGTCAGCCCACAACACACCTGGTTACAACTGAATGAATACAAGAGAATCCGTTCCCATGGGTATAAATCAGATTAGAAAAAATACAACAACAATAAGCCTGACTCCCTTCCGACACAGCAGAATCCGGCCCTCCCATTTAGAGATAGCGAATGAATAGACAGACCCGTTGCTCTTTCTCATGAAAGTAACACAGATAAGAATATATTTCTATTCATTCAGCCATACTGAGTTAACATAATTATACCTACATCTACACAGCTATAACTAATTACAAAATGGTTAAAATATAAAGTAAAACAGTAAAAATGTATACAAAGTTAACAATTGTATGCCGAGAAACATTTATTGAGAGTAATAATATGGAATTGGCCTATCGGCTATCCAGTTACATATACAGAGGTAATGTGTAAAATGTACATTTATCAAAGCATGATATACTGTTAGATAGGAGACACTTAAGTAGGACAACTTTTGATGGATATAACGCTAGTCAGCCACACTTACTGCATGCTGAAGTAGATTGTGAAGGAGCCAGGTGCTGTTACTAGCCGTTAATATAGGCATGTCCCATGCCAATGCCAGGTCATTAACAGCCGTTGTCTGACACTCATTGAGTCCTCTTTTTTCACTTGTTTCTTCCTTTCCAGCAGATTCTTGATTCTCAAACAGCTTTAAAAAGAAAATACCGCACATTTATTTCCAATAAATTACATTTAAAAAGTAAAAGTATAGTCCATATTTTTTCATTGAATGACAATGTTTTCCAATGGATAACCTTGCACTTTACCGTACTTACCGGGCGTATGGTCTCCCCGATGTCCATGTCTGCCACATCTTCTAACATGATTGTCGCTGTCTGTGGTGATTTACCAAGCAACACATGAATTACTGCTGGGCTAATACCTAACAGACAAGGGCCCCCATGAAGGAAAGAATGCCCAATCATTCTTCCTGCCATGACAAACAGGTCATTATGTGCAAATACTTGGGAAGTGGCAGGAATTAAATGATCTGGTTGGCCTTCAAACAGCACAGTGCCGCATGCGGTTCCTATAAAAACAATAATAATTTTTTAATGGGGTTTGCCATTTTATGTTCAATACGGTAATAATAACCACATGATTGCAATTTCCTGCCTATGATTGTGTATTAATCTTTAGATTGACAGATTTGTCATGTGTTATGGCTATGCTGTCTGTTGTTAGTTATTTATAGTATAGCTGAATGATAACTTGTATTTGCTGAATGATTAATTTACAATAATTTGCAATATAATCACTGACCATAACTAAAGCTGTCTGCCAGGATGGTGCACGTAATTCCTTCATAAAATCATGAGTCAATTATCTAACATTTATGTTCTATTTTGCCTTGCAACTTAAACAAACAAACTTTAGTGGAGTTGGGCCAGTGTCTTTAGGATTCTTTAAGACCTACCGCAATCAAGTTTGAAACCATGTTGTAACTTGTGCATTATCATACTGAAGAAGTGTCTGTTAACCCCTTCTCCAATGGCCACATCTCCTAAAAACACAAGCAATCACATCCATCTTTCAGGTCATGGGTTTTCTGGCCTTCAAATTTGTATTTTTCATGTTTTCATATGTTCATGTGGGATTGCTGTTGTTACAGCATTGTACTCCCACAATAAAAATATTCATGCAACATGCAACATGGACCACTTTCGTGTCATTACATATTTTGAATGACTGCCGTAGCCACAGTACAGTGATGCGAAGATAACTGTCCTTCTGGCAGCACTTGTACGACGCCTTCAGCCACATCTCCATGCAAATGCATCAGTTTCCAGGGAGATAGGCTACTCAAGCTAGCTGTCTTAGCGGTTGTTCATAGAAAGCTTTAAGTGTGAACTTAAAAAAGAAAAGAAAAAAAAATAAGTTTAACAAGTACATTACTACATTATTGTAATTTTGGTGCTCATGCGCACTAACATGCTACTTATCTGCACCCCTGCAAATATATAAAAAGCAAAACATGTTACGAATACAATACTCAAAAACAACATGTTTGAATTGAGGTTTGTTTACAGCACCTTTTAGTTTAGCTTGAAATGGTTTGGCCCAATCTATATTGGGAGTCTTGTAAAAAGTGAGGATTCTGGCTTCCTGGTCCATTACGTCTTCTCCAATGTCTATTATTATTTTTAGGTATGGCTTATCTTCATTGGTTTGCAAACACTGCCTTCTGTACTGGTCAGCTGCTAATTCCGGATCCACTACGTTTTGCCATGCTGTAGTAACACACAAAAAATAGAAGAAAACAACTGTTTATTATAATTGAAGTTGTAATTTAAAAAGTAATGAATTGCACAACATTCACTACTCTACAAATTGTGCCTATAACCAATTTGTAGAATAAACAAAGACATATGCAAGTCTATGACAAACTCAATAATTGTAATTCGATTTTTGGTGAGATGGAAAAAAAATTACAGCACTGTAATGAATATTGGCATTTTAACATCTTTCAATGTGATTGTTTTTCTTAACTTTTACCAAACATATCATTATTTATTCATAAATTTTTTTAGACAAATACTAACGCATCTCATCCATTTCATCAGGTCTGGACTGTAAAAGGGTATTGTCTGTTGAGAGGGTCGCTGTTGATGTCGTTATATCAGGTGATGAGCAGATAACTGATGCACCAGTGCTGCTTTGAGTCATGTGGTCACTCGGCATATATGATTGTGCAGAAGTGGAGCTACCACATGGAAATCTTGAAAAGGATTGAATGAACACATGTTTTAGCACACATATTAAGAAAAAAAAAACATTTTATACAGTTTGATTATCACACTTGCATCATCCAAAAAAGAAAACTCATACACAGTGGTCATGTGTCAAATGATGTAAAAATTTATATCTTGAAAATGTACCTGACGATTTACATGAAGAAATTTACGCTTTACTTTTTTTTTTTTTCTTTTCTTAAAGAACTCAGTATTGTTCATTCGGAAATGTCATCATCATTGCTCTCTATTTATTTATTTTTTTTTTGTGTGTGTGTGTGGGTGAGTATGTGTATGTGCGTGCGTGCGTGCGTGTGTGCGTGCGTGCGTGCGTGTATTTGTTAGCTCACCAAAAAAACCTATTAGAAAAAATCTCATACCGTTCACCTAAACCGAACACCGCCGTCAGGAGACCCGAGGGGACCAAAGAAAACCAAGGAAGGTGAAATCCAGCACCGACCAGGCACCACCCACCAGAACTCCTCCCCAACCCAAGAAACATCCAGACCCCAACAAATCCAAAAAACATAAAATCAGGGAGGCCTCAAGAGACCGAAGGAGAGACCGAGAAAAGGAAGGAAGGACAGACGAAGCCGAGTGAGATCCACAGACACCAGCCTCCACCGATTCAATGACCTGAGGAGGAAACAGATTGTGTCTGAGTTTCGGTAGATGCTGGTGTGGTGGATCTGGCATGCTTGAAAATCTCCACCAAAGAGGGGAGCCGTTGACCCCTGCCGGAACAGAGCAAGCGCAACACCTCAGGGCCCCCCAGGCCGCGGCAGCGCCAAAGGACGACCCCCGGGCCCCGCCAGGGCCACCGGCCGAAGAGCAATCCCAGGAGCAGGAGCGCCCCCCGCCCCAACACGGCCCGCGCCCCTGACCCAACGCAGCAGAACGGGGCACTGCAGGCCCGCCAGGCACCCCACCGGCCCCCAACCCCCGCACCCCCCTGTTACTGAGTCCGCCAGCTCGCCGACTGGCGAACTCTACCCCTAAGGGGAAATTTACGCTTTACATTTCAAGCACCATTATAAGTAATAAATTAATTGTAGTATTTTGTGCATATTCTCATGCAGTTTTGATATCTCTAAATTTACGTCTGTCATACCTGTCACCACATGAACTTGCATGGTGTGCAACAATTTCCGCAGGAAATATATTTCCACAAATTGGACAGGAGTCCTAAAAGTACCAAGCATATAGAGACATGGTTTCATAAAGTAGAAGTAACATAACTGTTGAATACAATATAGAACAAAGTATAGCAGATCATGACATTTGAATAAACACACTACTGTTACACAAATACACGGATTGCTTACCTTACTAATTACTTCTAAATCATGTTCTGCTGTCGGGACCGTTTCGTCTTCACAATCATCCTTCGTCTATGGAAAATATGGAATCAAATGAATAGAATTTTCATAAGACAAACTTGACAGTTCCACCGAAAAAGCCAAATGTTCATAGACAGGTGCCTGTGACAGGAGTTTAAAAAAGAAGTAATTTGACAAAAAAATTGCTATGCTTAAAATTACTTTTATCTGTTAACCCTGTGATTTTTAACAAGTGTGCGGTGAGAAATCGTCAGGTTTTCTAGTGGAAAATAATCAAATGTCAATTACTAGTTAATAAAAAAAAAAGTATATTTTTTTATTGATTTATAGCAACCAGCACGTATAGTAGCAGATATGGGCAACATGCCACGGACTTCCAACTTCTGTAACGCTGTTTACGGTTACTGTTGCGACATATAGGTTGCGCCCCAATAATTGCACTTCCACCCTTGTGCCCCTCAATTGAACGTTGCCGTTGATAGGTGTGAGTGGAGTGTGTAGGCCAGGGTGTCTCAGTTCTCCAAAGCACTTCGGAGAACTGAAACACCCTACACACGAAAACAGCATAGGTGTCTGACTTACTCAATGCTGACTGAAAAAGAAGTGGGTATACTCAGTATACCCGCGTATACCCTGGACTTCACCACTGGGTGTTATCAAGGGCTTAAAGTTAAAAAAAAAATCCTGAGCCTGAACTTTTCCAGGGAGCGGTGGTGCAGTGTCCAACATGCCGATTCGTTGTTCGACCGGCATCAAGCCATTACTATTTGATTTGTCGCCGTGGATGGACTGGGCATTTGGGAAACTCATTAAATTCCCAATTGGCCAGTCCTCCCCAAGCGTCAGGTCATCTCTTTCATTATACATTTATATTATGTATGGTACAGTATAGCATCCCCTCTTGTCCTGCAGCTATCAAATATTTAGGTGTTCAAACATCATACGGAAAATTCTATTGAATAATCAGGTATTTGGATTAAAAATAAATATTTTCGCACGGTGAAAGAACAATTATGAATAAAGAAGACAATAAAAATATATTCCCACTTACTAATGATCGACCAACTTTCATTTCTAGATAATCAACTTTTTTGTTTTACTTAAATTTAACTTAACAGCACATTATTTTCCTCTAGAAAGTTTGGGAGATTTTACAAAAATCTCTCCCCATGGATTGAACTTCCGTTAAATATTAGGACACTTTCATCTCTACCCACTCTTAAAACACACTTACTTACCTACTTTTTTTTCATTTAATTGACTTATTCATTTACCCGCTTAAGATAATTATTGATTTTTTTGGTGATATTTTTGTTTTACCTCTCTTTACACACTTTTATATCCGCTGTCGCACACACTTGTTTTTCCCACGGACTCTTAGAAACAACCCCCAAACACTTCACCTTGCCAGCGCTTCTGCAGAGCGTGAGAGCGTGCAAACGCCTGACGTCAGGCTCAAGGAGAAACCTTACGTTTCCGTCCCGAAACCGTCATCATTATTTGACAAAACATGAAAATAGGGGCAACAGCCATTGTGCCACAGTAGTGCCTCCTGTCCTTTAACATTTTTCTTAAGCATGTGTGGGTGATAAATATGGTTGTTTTAACACTCCAAAATTTGACATGCGCCTTTAAGTTACGTGAACTTCCTGCCACGCATATTCAGCCAACATTCAGCCAGTCACGAATGTACGTATGTATGTAGGCCGTGTGCCTCACAATGAACTGAAATAATAAGTAGAGCCATTATCATTGGCCAGTAAAGGAGTAGTCAAATACAACAAAAATCAAACCAAGTGCAGAGTAGACTGAGCTTTGCACTATATTAGAGCTGGGTACGAAAAGATAGCCCTTAGACTACAAAGATAAAGGGAAAAAATGCTACCACAGCTGAGCAAATGTAATAATTTGATTTTATCTATTAGGGAAACATTTGTAAAGACAACTTACATGAGCTCTACAGGACTCAATGTGGACCTGGATCAAGGGCAATGGAACCATCTGGCCACAGGTCATGCATCCATTTTTGGGCATTTTGTTGAACTCAGCAGCATCATACGGCAGTGGGGTAGTATCTATTTCTTCTTGAAGAGGGACAATGTACAGCACATTTTTCCCATTGTTCGAAGCAGTTTTGAGAGATTTGGCAGTGTATCCTTGTGAACCTTGAGCCACAGGATTTAATCTTCTTTGTCCACCGCCTCCTTAAAAAGTAAGAAAAACAAACAAAGAAACTGTCATGTCTGGGAAGATCTGGTTTTGGTTGAGGGTCCCGATTGGTCCTGAGTGGGTTCCAGCCTTTCCGCGGGTTGACCAATCCGGGCCCTCGGCCACTTGTGCCTGGCCCCAGGTGTGGCGAGTTACCCAATTAGTGTGGGTGTATTTAGTTCCCGGGTGGTGATCAGTCGGCGTGCGATCATTGCCGCTTGTCACGGTCACCACCGGAGTTCTGGCTGTCAGTTTGATTTTGTAACTTTTCAGTTTGTTGTTTAGTTAGCATTAACCAGTACCCTGGTTAGTGTTTTCTGAAAAATAAAGCACGCCAGTCTCGCTCCTGCTGTGGTTCTCCTGCCTCCCTGCATTTTGGGTCCTCCACTTCACACGCCGACAGACACCACGCCGCTCCGTGACCACACCGTAACAGAAACTATACAAATTTGAAGGGCTTTCATCAACAAACAAAATTTGTTGGTGTATGCACATAATTATAATAAAGACAATTACTATGATGGTTAAATTTGCAGCTTGTAACAGCATTCCAGACATTAATAAATAAAATGTTACACTCACAATTAATTCAACTACGCAAAGTTGCAATAATACTAGGAAACCATTCTGTGGCATTAGTAGGCATAATTTAGAAGTATTAAATTGATCAACAAAATTAAAAAAAGAGGTATGTACCTGAAAGGGGGGGATTCTTAAAGATTATGAGTTTCTGCTGAGGCCTTGTGACAAATATGTCATGTTTTGTAACTTTCAGTGTTTTCATTGACAATTGTGATGCTACGTCAAAATGGCAGTCATATACTGCATATGGTTTGGAGTCAGATTTATCCCACTGGGAGTGACCCAGTTCTGGCCTAAAAGCGTTAGAGGCAAATGTAAACAGCAAAGATTGCTGATTACAGTAATTTATTTGTTCTGGTTAATACAGTCATTCCAAAACACATTGTGTCACGTGAACATATTATATCATGTATTTACTGTGCGTTTTCCTTGAACGCTTTGAGGTCGGAACTGACAATCTAAGTGGGATAAATCCGATTTTCCACTTTCCTCAAGTGCAGAAATTATCGTTGGTGAAATGAAGCTTTCCACTCGTTGAAAAGTATTAGACTTTGGATCGTCGTAATTTGATTTGTGAGGATTGTTTTGTTTTGAGAATGTGAAAAACTATAATTTTAACAATATGCCTGCTTTGTATGCTTGTCACGTTGTTGTCACGGTGTTACATTGTGGAAATATAAGAGATGCCAGAACTTCGGAATTGTCAATTTGAGTTCGTAAACGGAGAAAGTTGTGAGCAAGCATGTGTGTTCCTGTTTTGCGTACAGTAGCTTTGTTTTAGCTGTTAAAAAACACGAGTTAACTGACTAATGTTTACATTACACGTGGCAGTGTGTTAGCGCACCAAACAGGACATCGTGTACCATTACATCAAACACACATGACAACCTGTGTGTGCTCAGGCTATCTTACTGACACGAATGTACCAATGGATTCAGGCATCATCCGCAACGTGCTTTTCTTTTTATATATCACATTTGATAATGCAATTAATTGTCCATGTAGTCATGATTAACCAACTTATCTTAATTTGCAACAACTGGCAGCGTTGAACCTGAACAAGTTAAACGAACAAAAGCCCATTAATGCATGTATATTGCTGCCCGATGCACACTTAAGTTAGTGTGGTTAATTTTGGCATCTGAGAATGGCAGTTCATTTTCATTATACACTGCCAGGTTTCACTAGACATCAATGAGAAAAGCTGTAAACAAGGCTTCAGATGAAGGGGACCAAATGCCTTATTTGGCAACCACAGCCTCGAAGTGTCACACTGTCGGATAATTTAGAGCTTGGTATAAAAAACAAAATTAAATCAAAGAAAATTGAAGTATGTATTGTTAGAGTTTACAATATTTGTATTCTACTCTTTGCGTGTTCAATTAACTGAATGGTGAGATTCTGTCCCTTTGCAAAGGTATTATAATTATCAGAAGCTTCTGATCACACAAATGAAGTCACCCAAGCAGTGTTCTGTTCAAAAGTGTGTGTCCCTCCTTCTCCTGCACATCATTATTTATTGAAAAGTGGGTGAATACGAAAAGTCTCCTCTCCCCTCCCATTCATAAAAAGGCAGAAGTTCCCAGGAATACAAATCAGATTAGACTTAAACAATAATAAGTCAGCCTGTCCTTGGACTCGACCGACTGAGACTGGTACAAACTCTACTCCCTCTTTCCCAGGCAAGAGAGACAGATAAGAATACAATAGACAATACTATTCATTGAGCTACACAGCTATAACTAAATCCAAAACGGCTAAAATATAAATTGAAACTGAAAAACAATGTTAATAATTCAACAGTATCCAATGAAGAACCATACCTGTAACTTTTTTAAGAAACCAGCCACCTTGTAAATCTCGCATCCTGGGATATTCTTCTTGGAGCAGTCTGCTTATCTGAAAGTAGTAAGCAAGTGCTGCTGACATAGTTAATTGTTATATGTATAAATTTTCATAAAACTTTGTTAGCTGCAAATGAAAATTAACAGTTTTGCGATATGGTGG
This sequence comes from Leptonotus elevatus, assembly GCF_054856555.1. Taxonomy (NCBI): domain Eukaryota; kingdom Metazoa; phylum Chordata; class Actinopteri; order Syngnathiformes; family Syngnathidae; genus Leptonotus; species Leptonotus elevatus. Next base: position 6,093,611 of record NC_141260.1, on the reverse strand, counting down.
AAAATTCAAATGACGGTATCGGGAGGGTAACCAAACAGACCGACCGACATCTTGTGATTATAATTCGTTGTCCGTTTGACAGAGGGAGTCAATGCGCACAAGGATCAGAATTTATTTATTTATTTGCAGTAATTGCGGAGCAGTTTTGCGTATCATGACTTCATTTGAGGAGCAAATTTATTTTTTCCTCTCCTTTTTTTTTCTTTCTTTAAGGAGCGAATTTAGAATTTTGTGGAGCAATTTCTTTTTTCTTTTTGTACCCGGTTAATTCCAGGGACGCTTAGCCTGGCAGAGGGTCAAGAAAAGCCTGGCGGCTCGCCGCTCTATTAAAACGCTGGGGAAAACACTGGTTTCCATTTAGTCTTTTCACGATACCGAAATTTTGACTTTGATACTAAAACCTGCATAAAATACCTCAATGCCGGTACTGAAACGCTAGACAAAACTCTAAAACATCAGCAAAAGCAGCAAAATTAAAACTGGCTAAAGAACTTCAAATTATTTTTACTTATTATTAATTTGAAATATTGGGATGTATACATGTTAAATTTATGTACATACGGTATATATTTATGTTTATACTGTATGTGCTTTCACATTGCATTCTGTATTCTTGAAGTGCTATATTTGACTGCATTTTATGTCATCCGTTTTAAAAATTGGCAATAGTGGCACTCCAATAACTCAATGTAACGTTGCTTGATTGTTCGTGCATGTCTCGGCTCTTCTCCATTTCGCTCCTAATTAGTCGAATGCATCATCAAATACTACAAATTGGGAACAAAATAATTCAAACTCCACTTATTTTTAAGGGAAGTGTCAAAAATGCGTCACAACCTGTGTCTGTTGCTCTGTCAGTCGTCTGAGCTTTTACTATGCATAAGTGTGATATCCTACTGTGTGCCTGTTCATTGAACGCACCGTGCCTAAGTCCACTGCAGGAATGATTGCTGCTTTTTCTTCTGCTTCTTCACGAAAAACATTTGCTCTTGTCACAAAACCTTTCTAAAACTGAAAATTGAAAACCACACGTGTTCTTCGTGTGCTGATTGAAAACATGCGTAGGCAATGCCAATGCTGTTGCATAGCTTACGTGGACGTCCAGCGAGCACTACACTTAATAAGCTTAATTAGCGCTTCATGCTTCTCCACGAGGAGTGCACGTCCAGCAAGCGCTTCAGTGCGTGAAGCTATCTTCCTGCGCCCTCTCGCACACACGCTAAAAGAGGCGTGTCGCTTACTTAAGGCGTTTTCCACATATCGGTAGATAGAAAACAAGAGTTGGCGGGCTGTCTCGTATTTTTTTTTTTAAGTACCGGTACTAAGAAAAAAATTATACCGAGCCGTTTTTGACACCAAAACATAAAGGTACGGTACTGGCACCGGTATCCCGTGCAACACTATTTTCATTACACTTTTGCGAAATACTTGTATTTAGACCTGTCTCAAAAACCATGGGAAAGCAAATTTTTTGGGCCGATATTTGCATTTTTTTTAAATTACAGTGTTTCCATTAACAGTTTGCTTTTGCACAATTTGCATTTTGCGCAAATCTGAGGGTAATGGAAACACACATATACAGAAGGAAACAAAACATTAAAAAACAATACAATGGCAAGACTGAAGTGTAGAATTGTCTTTTAGGCTTACCTCTGCGTGATCGGCATTGTCACCCATATTTATGGTCCTCCTCCCAAGACCCGCTTCCAAGAGAAAAGTTTCCTCTTTTGGCGTTTTTTCCAGGTTTGTTGATAAGGTTGGTTGGGTTATTCGAAAATGCTCGTCCTGTTGAGTGTAACAGTAGTAGTAGTACGGCATCATAACTGATAAATTAATATTAAAAATGGAAACTCCCGTTAGTTGTTATGTAACTATTGTATACATATATGCTATACATATAAACTTGCTACCGGTAACTCTCCTAAATTAAACTACATCAGGCTCACAACTTTGCGTTTAGACTACTGCATAACTATTACTTTGACAAGAACCGCACCAGGCCCATGGTGTGCGTGCTGAATACTGTATGCAAAATAGACCTGAAAAGAACTCAGACACTGAGTTGAAGCTACGAGAAGCTCAAGGGAGCGCTGGTGAACTATATGTCGACCACCCACTTAAAAAAAACACACCATTAATGTCAAGACAGTAGCGATATTCCGCTCACCTGCTGCTGCAGCGAAGAGCTGTTGCTCTGATCGGTCATTTTTCTAGAAGGCAAAACAAGATAAAGAACACTATGGAGTCAAATGTGTACATACATAACATCGATTGGGTGCATCTTCCCTCCAGTACCTGTCAATGGCGCATATGTGAGCTACATGAATTCGTTTGTTAGCCAGCTAACTAATACAAGAAATAACAATTTTAACCAACACAGGGGAGCAGCGCACTGCACCATTCTTGGCATATAATGAAGTAGTTTAGTTGTTCATTGTTGTCATATAGCCACAATATTCCAAAGCATGAGATGAAATTACGTCCGTGGCGCCAGAAATGACGATAATGACTAGACTGCTTTAGCATGAAATCAAATGCCAGCTAGCTAGAAAGCTAAATATGTGATGCTAATCATAAAAACAGGTTGGATGACCATCGTTTAAACAACAATATTTGAAAGAATGATGAAGTAACATAATACTTACCTTGTAATAGCAAAAACCAAAAGAGACTGAAGTATTCTTAATATGTATGTTGGTTGGCGACGATGTGTCCTGCTTGTATCCTTCCGCGAGTCCCGCCACCGTCGTTCGCTAAACCAATGAGGTTGCGCTCCAATCCGCTCAAATCCTTCTCACTTGATTGGTCAAAACAACCCTTCATTACACCAGAGCCCGCCCCCTTCTTTACGAGTACAAATCACGGCGCTCTACAAGTACAAATTAGTTTTGCTCCATTTGTAGCGCGACAAATGGGGCAAAACTCACGTCACTGAACAGCAGCAGAAAACCCACTTGTGACTCCTAGTGGAGACTTCTTTGACTACAAGTTGTCATTTCTACAGGTACAAATCACAACTTTTACAGATACAAATTTATAGTTTTTGTACAGGTACAAAAATTTTTTTGTACAGATACAAATCATGACTTTTGCAGGTACAAATTTGTCTTTACAGATACAAATTTGTTTTACACATACACATTTTTTTTTTACAGGTACAAATTTATTTTACAGACACAATTTTTTTTTACAGGCACACTTTTTTTTTACAGATACAAATCACAAATTTAGACTTTTTTTCTACAGGTACAAATTTTTTGCACAAGTTAGTTTTGCACCATATTTACCTCCATATTTGAACGTTGTGTTATCCGGCTGCTGTTTTAACAAGATAGGTAAAGTTAAGTGCTAGACATGGTAGCCTACATGCTAACTACACCTGCTAGCGCTAGCTAGCGCTAGCAGATCTCACTTTAAGGTTTTAATGTGCAGTAAAAGAAAACAAAAACAAAGAAAAGTTTGAGTAGGCTCTAAATCTCAATTGTGTATAGCCCTCGTTGCTACAATATACAGTAAGGTGTTTGTCTATTCTGTCGTGGTGGTGGGGGTGGGGGAGAGGAGATACAAATCACGACTTTTACAGATAAAAATTTAGACTTTTTTCTACAGGTACAAATTTTTTGCACAAGTTAGTTTTGCACCATATTTACCTCCATATTCAAACACATCAAATACGTTTCAATACATCGCCAGTATTAACGTGATGTAGTTTAGGATGGGGAAAACTTGCAAAATCTAACTTATTTAGCATTATACATCAGACTAAAAATAATTGCCGTGCAACACTTACCTCAGACGAAATGAAATGGGACGAGACCATCGTCGAGAACCTTCTAAAATAGTCTCATTCAAGCGTCTCTAATTGGCCACAGCACAGACAAGCAGAAAACGACCAATCAGGGAAAAGAGATAGGACAACACGAACTCCAACTATCAGCAAGAGGGGTCCGTCGTCTAGAACCTTCCAAAATCAAGCGAATGTCATTGGCCACAGCACAGACAGGGAAAAAAACGGACCAATCAGGGTTAGGATTAGAAAAAAACGCGCGAGAGAAGACAACGCGAAGTCCCAACTATCACAAGATGGGTTGCAGCCGGATGGTGAGGTTGGAGCGCGCTGCATCCGAGGAGACCAGTTTAAGGGGGCAACTGCGCTGCGTGCAGCTGCAAGGTTCAATAATGCGGATTGTGTCATACAACACTCGCGGGTTGCGAGTAGGACATACTGCTACATACAGGACAGGCTGTCTGGTGGTGGATGCGCTGCTTGACCAATTGTATGTGTTTTTTGCACATCAACATACAAAAATAAATACATATAAAAATATAAAAATTGTAATTCAAACATCCACTTTTTTAACCACTAAAAAGAACCAACCATTGTCTAATTCATATCTTTGTTTTCAGTGTTAAGGGAGTGACACATTTTAATTACTATGCATTTAAAATAATGTGATGAATCTGTTATTTTAATTTCAGCAATTATCACCTGTCTAAATTATTCAACACAGACAAATCTTTACAAGTGATGAAATGTTTCTACAAAATATCCAGTATTATATATTTTATTATTGGCTACATTGTACATGTCACTGATTATTATTTTTTTTAAGTATATTGAACATAAAACAATCTAGTTAAATGAACCTTCCAATTTGAATTTGTTGATTTACACCATTAACCAAATTTTATTAACATCTTACAAATTCCTTTTATATGTCTATGTGTGCCCTGAGGAAACTGTGGAGACAACATGCGCACAGTCACTGTTTGTGCATCTTGAAGAACTCATCAATATCACAAAAGAAAACATTTACTTTAGCAAAGGAAATGGACAATTTTTAGTATTAAATAATCAACCATAATCAGCAAAAAACACAGTAATAGTCACGCTACAAATTTGGAAAATAATCAAATAAAAACATTTTGTGACTGAAAAGTCCTGGCTGTACCTAATCAATTGGCCAAGATGGCCGCCGCCCTGGGTGGGCGGAGTGGAGAGAATCCAGGGTGTAGCTAATTAATTGACCAGAATCCTGGGTGTACCTAATCAATTGGCCAAGATAGTAGTAGTAGTAATAGTATTTGCAATAGTAGTAGTCGTATATAGGCCAAGCCTTGAGTACACCAAGAAAAAAAGGGGCTGAGTTGAGCTCAACAGTGAGAGATGATTGGCTGAGGCAGTTGCTATGCAAAAACGACAGATCATTCACGCACACACATTTGATTTTAACTTGTTGCGAGACGTCACGCACCCACATTCCATTGATTTTGTATAGGATACGCTCACCTCAAACAAAAGCCTCTCACGACCTAACGGTTGAAGATGCAGATTCCAGAAATGGCTCGTTAGAACGGCAAGGGTTTGGGGAACGCGAGCATGTTCTCAGTTTTTTAATCGGATGAAAAATGACCAACTTAGGAGCAGGTTGAAAACTTATGATTGATCGAAAATGAAGAGGGAAAAACGGCGAAAATAACATTGAAAAGAGATCGAAATAGTCCGACTTCTCCTCGCTTAAAGTGAAAATAAAGGTACTAAATGACACCTTAGCCAAATAAAACTTAGTTTTTCAGAAAGCAGAGGCTTGTGGCTACAAAATGTGCGAATTTGATGTCTAGTGAGCAAAGATTGTGGCCATGGTGACGAGTTGAAGTGAAACTTTTGGAAATAGATTTTTTGGTTCCCGTCACTGAAGCCTTAATTAGTCACACTCTAAATAGGCGACTTTCACCCCTTTGCTCACTGTCTTTGAACCCGCACAGGGGGGAGAGCTTTCATTCCTTAATTTTTTTTTTGACACTGAGCTAAAGATGACAAAAATTCCAACAAAATGAGCTAAAATTCATATCGGTCGGTCAACGTATGTGCGCGCAGCGTGTCTTGGAAAAAGGTGCTTGATTGGAGTTGATCTCTTTCGGTTTCCCATTCATTCCTATGGGACTTTATTTGGGAGTTTTTTGGGAATAGCGTCCCCATGGTAACTGGGAATTCCCTTGCGGAAAAATCGGTGGAAGATTAAAAAAAATAATAAAAAGAAGAAGAAGAATAATACTAGAAAAATTTCCGCGGAAATTTTGAATGGGCCTGCTGACTCTTGCAAGGTGGAAAGATGCATGCTCTGAACTGTTTGCCAAATGTTGGTGTACTTTACCTCTCAATTTGTGTCAGCAGGAATAGAGTTCAGGACAATTTGTAATAACTGCAGTTATTACATGTGTAATGGCTTCCCTTATGTCTTGATTGACATTTTAGTCATATCAAAAGGGAATCAGTTTAATTTCTTGCTTATAGTGTAAGTGATTAACTAAAATATAAAATGCAATATACTGTATCATGGAGCAAATACAGTATGAATGCAGTGTTTAAATTTGACATTGCATATTAAAAGGCATGTTGGTGCTGATCAATATTGCAGGAATATTACTCCAAAGTACATGTAAAACGGCTCTTAAAAGAGCCGTTTTGGGTCTTTGTTACACAGCATCTTCATCTTTTCCTCAGCACACAAAGGAACAAGTTGTTAGAAAATAGGCAGCAAAACTGAACAGTTAAAACTTAATCTAAATACTCATCCAATACACATGTGACGGTTTTTCAGTGAGGAATCCTGTAGAATAAATCATTTTGGTCTACGTTTGCGGGATCCCTTTTTTCATCTTTTCTCTCCACCAGTTGTACCGGACATAACAACCTTGATATCCTTGGCCATGTCAAGTAGCGCCCCTTGCTGCGCTCCATCCACCTGTATTGCATGTGAAAATGAAAAATGAGTGTTCAATGTTTGCCTAGATCAATTCAGTAATCAATCATCACTTACCATCACAGTTCATTCCTTACCATCGCAGTTCCTCACTGACACCAACACTTTTCATTGTGTTATAGTCACAATCACAATAAGGACAAACAAAACATTCAAGTCCAAATGCACGATGTCCTGCTAACAGAAAAGCACACTGATTAAAAGTACCGTCATACAACACTGCTCAAAATAAGGGAGCGCTTAAATGGCATATCCCATGTCTTAAATTCAATTTAAAGCTCAATAAGTTTAGAACTAACTAAATGATAAATATGTCTACAAAAAAAATGATTGGCCGCTCTGATTTTGAGTGTAGTTCTGTTATGACACAAATTTTGAACGAGCAAAGGATTTAACTTTTCAGCCTTTACAATTTAAAGTACAGTATCCCCCTCTTTTGAGCAGTGGTATGAAAGGCTCAATAACATTTGCAAAGGCACACTTGTGAAAATGGTGCCCTTGCGATCTACAATGAGCTGACACAAGAAGTTAACACACAGTAGACCGGACTGTGGTAACTGTAATAAGTGTGCAGAACGCCTGATTGAACACAACAATCTGGGCGAGATATGTAAATGTGATCAATCAGTGTCTGCTTTCCAGTTGTGGCCTGGGTGATCAGCTGTGAAAAGCCTCTGGACTGAAACAAGTCCAGAATGGATTTCTTTCCCTTTGAAAGCAAATCCTCATTAAAGTCTCCGCAAACAACAATAGGCTGGCAGTCCATCACGGCCAAGGCATCCAAGAGACTTCCAAGGTTTGGAAGAAAGGTGCCAAGACTCAGGTTGGGTGGCCTGTAGACCGTAGCTATCAAAGCCTGGACGGGAGCGTCAACCCTGATGACAGCAAATTCCAGGTCAACCACAATCCGAATAAACCGACGGGGCTCCGCTCGAAGACAATCGCGATAATAGACTGCGACTCCGCCACCCTCTTTTTGGGCCACGTCCAGTCTATTTGAATACGAAACTTGTCTGTTGCGCACAAAAGTGCTGCATCCCTCCAGTTGCAAGGGAGGGGGGGAGAAGGATCCAGACAAATGAGTTTCAGTGAGGCAAAGGACATCTGCCAGCCTCAACTCATGATGAGACTTTAAGTCGTCAATATGAGATGGAAGGCCCTCGGTGTTGTGATGAACAATGGTCAAGGTGGGAAAAGCAGTTTGCGGCATTTTGGAAAAGTACAACAATGGTCTTGTACTTTGGAAAGAAGCGCGCGTCATACTGTCCATTGCCGTCGTGATGTTGGGATTGGCATAGATTTTGGATTCGTCAAAGTCTATGACCCTCAATCCCTGAAGTGACGTCGTGCGACTTAGGGCAACATAGGCCATTCCAGGTTCAAACACACGCTTAAGAGACACCACTGCAGAGGTCATCGTCATGCCTTGCACTTTGTGAGCCGTGCATCCAAAGGCAAGCTTCATGGGGAATTGCCGCCTGACCACGCCTTTCATGCCCAGGTTTTCCTCCGACCTTTCGATATAGACCAAGTCATCCGTCGGCCCCAGAATTTTATGGCGCAATTTCTGGCCCGCTTCGGGATTGTCTAGCCTCAGTCCGAGCAAGGTCACTTTCTCCGCCGACCCCTTTGGGGCGCTTTGAACAATGTTGCCTATTGTGCCAAAGGTCCCGTTCACCAATCCGTCCTCGACATCCAACTTCCGAAGAAGCATAACCCGTGCTCCTACACCAGCTTGAAGGGCATCCGGTAGATCCCTTCTCGACCCCATGATCACAGTGACCATCGCCCCCGACCGTGGGCTCTTCCTGTAGTCCTCTGCGGGAATATTGACCACAGTCAATTTGAGAACAGCCACAGTTGCTGCATTGTGCCTATCCACCTCTTTATTGGTGGCAAAGATATGCAGAGTATACGCAGGGAGGTCTCGCGCATCCGTGACAGCCGTGGTGAGTAACGCCCTGTCACCATCGCCGAGTGGATCAGCCTTCCCCTTCTCCCTGATCCTGTTCAAAAGCGACGTCGTCTTTTTGCCGCATGATTTGAGTAAGCTTGACCATCTGAAAATCTGTCCAGAGGTCAAGAAGATCGTTGTCAGAAACGCAGAGGGGTTTGGACCTTCCGAGGGGTGGCAGTTGGTAGAAGTCCCCAACTGCAAGAACGGAGATGCCCCCAAATGGTCTCTGGTTGCCCTTGATTTGCTGAAATCTCCAGTGGACATAGGCAAAGAGTTCCTTGGAGACCATGGAGATCTCGTCGATGATCAAAATTTCCACGTTGCAAAGGGTTGCTCACAATGCGTCCAACGTATTCCCCAGCGCTTGGTAAGGAGGCTTTAGAGTCCTGGGGAGTTTCAAGAGGGAATGAAGAGTTTTCCCTGAGATGTTGTAAGCCGCCGTGCCAGTAAACGACGTCAGCAGCACAGCAGGCTTGGCCATATCCACTTCGCTGCGGAACCTGGGAAGCTGACGGAGAATCTTACTGGCCTCCTGGTAAATGCACTTGATGACATGCGATTTACCACAGCCAGCTCCTCCGGAGATGAAATAAAAGAAGGGCTCGAGGAGACGATCCGAAACGCGTTTCAAACACCACTCGCGCACAGCGTAAAAGACGGACGCTTGCGTTTCATTGAGACTGCGGTACATGTTCCTCACAAATTCGGCGCTCAACTTTGGCGCCTCAAACGCCGGCAAGACCGCGCCGCTACCAGGAGCGTCCTGGTAGGCTGGAACCTCATCTTGCGGGTCTTCCTGTAACGGATTAGATTCGCGTTCGGCAACACACTCCAAACGCTCTGCTTCTACCTCCGGCGCAAAAGTGCTCCACGCGTTGAGAACCGCACGAAGCTCTTTCAATTTTTCGAATGCATTGTCCACGGTCTTTCCCCGTCCTTCGTACCGCCCCCGATTGCGGTCGAATATAGCCCGCACCCGACCGAACTTTGATTCCCGGGTACCGTAGAACTCCTCGTACGTTTTGAGGTTTTCAGACCTGAGCTCGGCGTCGTCTCTGTGGGGGAGGTACAATTTAAGATGGGTCCTGTAATACTTCTCAGCATACTTTTTGATTGAGAAGCGAGTGAATCTGATGACGGCATCTTTTCCAATCCGCTTCTGGATGAATCCCTTGCCGTGTGAGAGGGGAATGACATTCTTGCCCTCAGTCTGCTGACCGTAGACGACTCGGTATTCGGATGCGAATTCGGCGAGACACATCCGCTCAAACATTGCCGTTCTAGGTCTTGCCACATATTTGTCTGAAAGACCAGACATCCACACGTTGTCTGCGTCCGGTTGCATGGTCCTCAGTCTACTCGTGGGTAGACTCAATTTCACGCCATCCTCAGCAGTCTGGATGAAAACTACGCTGCGCGAGCACTTCTTCAGAGGGAGACTGCATGTCCGCGCCACCGCTTCTTGAGCACTCACCTCTCTGTGCTTGGAATACGCCGCCATTATTTTCCTCATCTCGTCCTTTTTGTCGACAAGAGGCTTTGTCTTCAAGTCTTTGACAACAGACGTGAGGAACTCTGACATCTCGTGCTCCGGTTTGGAAATGTACGACATCATGTACATGAGACACGCGACGTCATCGAGCACGTACTGAATATCCATGTTGGCGTTCCATGCCCGCAGCAGATGTGGGTTGTAAGCATTTATCCAGCTTTCCGTTGGAGCACGCTTCAACATGACAACCATTCCGGAGGTCAGATTAGTGACGCTGTCCTTGTAGCTGTCCATTGTCAAATTGGCCTTTTTGAGAAGCTCCGGCAAGTCCTTCGGGACATCCGCGTCCATGAGGATCTCTCTGATGCGTTAGAGCTCTTCTTTAGCCTCCCTTTGTTTTTCGGTGAGGCGAGCCGATTTGGCCGCCTGCTTCCCATGCTGGCCTTCCACACTCTTGTCCGTTGGGACGTCTTCAGTCTCCGTCTGGAATGGCAACGTGATGGTGGTTTGGTCCATCCAAATCTGCAAGAAACGTTTCCTTTCCGACAAGACTTTGTGTGGTTTTTGCTGTGTGCCTGAACGCTGGTGACAATGTCGTGCAGTTCAGGGTCCTCAATCGGGTCTGGTATTTTGCAAGTGATGTACTTGTCGATTAAGTCAATGGCTTCTTGACAACATCTGAGGTCGGGTTCTTCGATGACTGGCGCACCCTTAATCCAGAGCAGCATGTGAGCGTGCGGACTTCCTCTGGCTTGAAATTCTACACGATAGAAGTGGTCTTTTACCGGACCGAGAGGCTGTGCAGGAGACAGGATGAATGCCATAAGAGCATCCATCCTTTTCTCAAAAAGGCGCATCACTGTGACCGGATTGCTGCGAAGAACATCGCATTTGGCATTCCAGTCGAGATGGGAAAAGTCCCCTTGTTCGCCTTGCTGCGCTTTGACTATCTCGATTACTTCAGGCCATCTCATTTCCGCAGCAGAAAAGGTAAGGAAGAATGTGGGCTTGCCCAACTGCCTGGTCATTGCATGGAGGTCCCTAAGGGCACCCTCCCAAAAAGCCGGCGTGCCTCTCAAGGGCTGCATGAAGCGCATCGCATGCTCTCTTTGGATGAGCTTCTCCAGTTCATCTTTGTCCTGAAGCATCCGGTTTGAAATCTTCCTCCCATCCCAAATGAGGGCCTTGCGGGCCTGAATGGACATGCTGTTGGTGGCCAGATGCGTTTCTGTCACAAACTGCGCAAAGAAAAGGTAACTTTGATCTTTGGCAAATCGAGTGTCAACGGAGAATAACCTTGCATTGAAATACAAACTGGGTGACAGCTTAATTTCTCTCGCCTCATCGAGTGAGTTCTGTCCTGTTGGGAACTGAACGGGAAAGGCCATGGCTTCGAGGTTTGGCACGGCAAAAAATCCCACCGGCTTGTTTCCTTGGGCAGGAGCGATGCTAAATATGCCGTCCCCATATGACAGCTTTTCCTGCGCGATGTCAGGAGGCTGCATACAGGTGTCGAGTGTCAAGCCCGGCCTGAGCTCCTCTTTGCTCTCTTGGGGAGTCTGTTGCTCTTTGTTTGCGGGGGTGTCGCTGCTCTCTGGCTGTGCATCGGCCTCAGGGATGTTCTCTTCTCCTACCCCCTCGTCTTCCTCTTCTTGGAGACTTTCAAACTGAGCGCTTTCATCTATAGATACAGTTTTGTATTCTGGATGAATGCGTTTCAGTATCATCAGTGCTGCCAAGACATTTGTCATGTTGACAGTGTAAAAATGCTGGTAACCTTTGTACACAATGCGGCGCTTCAGATTCACCTGGAGAAGCTGGGCCTCACTGCGCGGCCTTGGGAGGGAGTTCACTGTGGCTTCCATCTCTGATGGAACGCACACCACAGAACCGTGTACGGCTCTTTGCCGTCCTTTGGGCAACGCAACAATCTTTGCAAAAGGGATGATTTTTGCAATTAGCTGTCGTTCAAGTACATTTAATTCCGACAGCTCTTCGGGAATGGGTGCCAGTGCCAAGTTATTTGCCACCGCCTGGGGTGGCATGCCACCTCTGAACAGATGGTTGTCACAGGTATGACAAATCCACTCCTGCATCCGTTCTTGAGCAACGGTACATGGGGCGGGGAAACTACAAGTGTGAACAAACTGGCCTGTCAAGCACGCAAACGCCACATCAACATCTTTGGTGTATCTGGCTCGTTTGCAATGCTTTACTTGATTGGGGAAAAGCGCACGGTGGCACACTGTGCAGATATACGTCGGCCCATGCCGAACCCTTTCCCGGAAAGAAGCGATGGTGGCTTCCATTTCTGGATCTACGAGTGCCTGCTTCATTTCCACAGAGACGTCTACTACACCGTTTGCCTGACCCTGCTCAATTTCCTGACACTGGGGAATGATGTGACTATATTTCCTTATTATTTTCACAGCACAATTTAACTTGTGGCGAATACGTTTTAGCGCGTTTGAATCACGCCTGTCCTCTTTGTTTTGTAAACAGCGCCTAATATGAGAGAGCCTGAAAGCTGAATCTTTTTGGTACCTTTCTCGCATGTAAATTTTTCTGTTGACTCTGAAAAGATATATCCTTTTTGTACCTCTCTCGCAAGTAATGTTTTCGTTGACTTTGAAAAGAAAGGTCTTTTCTGTACCTCTCTCGCAAGTATCGTTTTCGTTGACTTTGAAAAGAAAGGTCTTTTTCGTACCTCTCTCGCCAGTATCGTTTTTGTTTACTTTGAAAAGAAAGGTCATTTTTGTACCTCTCTCGCCAGTATCGTTTTTGTTTACTTTGAAAAGAAAGGTCATTTTTGTACCTCTCTCGCAAGTATTGTTTTTGTTTACTTTGAAAAGAAAGGTAATTTCTGTATTTAACTCTTATGTACCTTTTCATCACTATCTTCCGCTTTTGCTGAAAAGCAAGATCGTGTTGGTATTTATCAATCAGATATTGCTGCCGTTTTGCCTTAAAAGCAGAATCACTGTTGTATCTATTCTTCCGATAGAGCTTCTTTTTTCCTTAAAGCACAGATCACTGTGATATTTAGAATTAGATGTAATTGAAAGTTTTCTTTGGCACTTACGAATGGGTTGACGTTCTCTATATAAATGTTTTGCACGCTGACTTTTACTCCATTTAGAAAGATCTATATTAACATGCAGCAGTTTGAGTCCTTGCTGAGGTTCCGGAATATTTTGACTCTCATTAATTTGACTTGCTTGGCTATTTGGCTCAACATGTACAGCACTATGTAGCTCTTGATTTGGTACAATACCGATCACAAGTTGTATCGCTTTACTTGGGGATTCACCTAATTCAATTAGTAGCTCTTCATTTGCCTTTGATATGGTTGTAGTAGAATCCCGATGCGTCTTAATGGAACTGCCATCAATATGAAAAGAGACTGGCACAAACTCATAGGTTGCAAACCGGCTATGTCCTTCAAAAAGCTGACGCAAATGCTCAACCAAGCCACACAAGTGAGAAAAAGTCAACATAATTGCAGTTCCGTTTGGGTGTGGCAAGCCCACTTCAGATCTGGAATGTGAATCAAATAACCCAAAGTATCCTGATGTGTCACGGAATACTGCAAAACACTCTGGATTCACAATCAAGAAAGCAAGAGTGACATTTTGTGAAAAGCACTCAAGCTGAGCTCCAAGAGACAATCCCAAGTCTCTTTTGGTATGACCGTCATCTATGACATAACCAACGCTGAGCTCATGCATCTGTACATTATAGACATTGGTGTCCGTCATGACTTGTTTTGGCATCTCCTCGACAGTCAAGTGATCATTCCCAAAGTTATGGTCCAAAATCAATTGCTGTTTAGCACCCATGTAAAGAGAGTCCCCGTGTTCAAGCACCCTGTCAAGGTCAAGCGAATTAAACTGCAACCCCTCAGCGTGGAAGGCCAAGAAAGTGAGAGCCATACAAGTACACTGGTGGTTGCGAGAAAAACTTGAGTACCTTTCATCCATCTGTGAATGTGTGGCCCTCACGGATAGCGTGCGTTGAGGAAGTCCCACAGCAGGATCCTGAAATGATTGAAACTATTTTAATTATCTTAAATTCTAACTAATATAATTTTAAACATTTCATATGTTAATGGTTAATGTTGTGAGTATAAAAAAAATTACCTCAGTCCCAGGACGACGGGGGGATGATGGTCTGGAAGGAACCTCCGCAGGGGCTGGCCTTTCCTCTGGCTGAAACGACAAGCAAACAATATTTTTTTAACACACAGCACTTGTGTGAAGGGTCACTAATTTCTGTTTGTGATTTTAAGTAAGACTTCTCAGGGCTGATAAGAATGCAATGCAAACCTGGTGCTCTCTCCGTGTGCTCTTATGGGCTGGCTGCTGTCGTCTGTGCCCTGCGGTGGATAGAGATAGAGAGATATATATTATTAAATATTTTTATTTTTTTTGCTTTTACTGCGAAGCATTGTTACGACAAGAATGGACAATTAACTATACTTTTTTTTTGTCATGAAGATAGATATGTAAACATAACGGGCAAACAAAATAGGAAAACGTAAATACCTTCTTATCCTTTGGATCCTGGGCAGTCCTCAGGGCTGGAAAGATGAGCTGGAGACAGCTTGTCCATCGCCTCCAACATGGGTGGGCTGAACCAGAGAGGGTTCAATGGGATGTTGCACTGTAAAAAACACAACAAAATAGAAATAGAGAAATAGAATTTTAACATGTGCCATGGTAAAAGGCTGAATGAATCCATGATCACCATCACAAACCTGGAGAGTGCCCATCCACCCAGTGGGCCCACAGGTGACCTCAGAGTCCACAACCGAGCTGCTCTGAAATGACTAGTGACATTATTGCAACACACACATTCATAAAATTTAAGGTTTTCAAAAACATGTTAGGAGGTTTTCAAAAACATGTTAGGCTTGCGTTTACCTCCTTGGCCTTCCCGACGAGTGTCCAGTCAAAAGGGTTGGAAGGCTGAGGCGCAGTGACCTCACCCTTAACAACCACTTTTGGTCTGAACACTCGAGCTGGTGGCGAACGCTGAGGAGCAGCCGGTGCAGGTGGTGCAGTCCTCTCCATCCGCAGGTTGACGGCAGCCCACAGCAACCGCGCAAGCACCGACATCCCATCGCTGTCACTGAGGTGTACCTTCCAGACATGATCAGAAAAAATATTATACATCTACAAACATACTTTTGATAGGAGGAGCACTAATAAAATGTTTGTTTGTTTTTTGCAGCAACTAATGTACTTACACCGTCTCTACACCACAAGTGAAGATGTGACAGCGGGAAGTGGCCAGCAACAGATAGGTAGCGAATACCTACAGTAACAAAGGAAAAAACATTATTAGCTCAAGAGTCCCCCCCGCTGAGACACCAATGAAATCAGATCAGGAGGTGACTTAAAGAAAAGTAGAACTTTGTGTGTGAAAACAATTTTCAACATGGAACATACCCATAAGTGCTGCCACCCGGTTGTACTCCTGGCGAAGAAGGTCCTGCTGGTCCAGCTCGACGTTCAGACGAGGGGGGAAGTCCAGCACAACGACCTGCACAAAGTTTAAAACTGTAAAATATACATCTGGAGCAAGATGAACTTTCAATCGTATTCCATCCTTCAATATTCATTAACTGTTTAACTACGGGAAAAGGCTGAAATGTATTTTAAACAGAACATATTTGACATATGCAAGTACATACTTGAAATGTAAATGTATGATCTATATGAAGGAAATGTGTGAACTTACGTTGGGCCAGCGGCTGCAGACGGTGTGCAAGAGCTGGCCAAAGTCAGCCGCTGCCTCAGCGATGGGGCGGCCCAAGTTGTTGCTGGGAGCCAAAATGCAGACCACCTCGGGTGACCGAGGCAGAACAGCATTCAGCACGCAACTCGGAGGCCCTGGCACCCGGGGTGGACATCACGGCAAACGAGAAACGTCCCTCCGGCATCTTCACAACCCCATCGGCAATGGCTCGCAGGTGGGAGTCACCAACAACCAGGACAAACTGTTACAAAAGAAAAAAAAAAGTAGTAATTGAAAAAAGGAAAGAAGTAATTAAAAAAAAAATAGACACAAATGAAGGTTGTTAATTTGTTATAAAGGCAGAGTTGATTATAAAACATACCGTGTTGTCCTGGTTCAGTACTGGAATGACCAGTTTGTGCCTCCGCCCAGTCACAGCTGAAACTGGCCATTCCCGAACTCTGTGGCGCCAGCCAGTGCCTCTGCCTAAAATGATGCACACACAGAATACCATGTCAAGTCTCAACTTCAATTGCTGACAATGCACAGTACAAGTACATGTTCCACTTTGAGTGTATATGAACCAGCAAAATATTGGAATTGTTTAAAATAATCGATTGTAAAACTGCTGCAAAAGCAATTAAAATTATGACTGACCTGGTACCAGAGCCTTGGCACCAACAGGGGACATCTAAAACATAAAGCATAGACATTACACAATTGTAGGCATG
This sequence comes from Leptonotus elevatus, assembly GCF_054856555.1. NCBI lineage: Eukaryota > Metazoa > Chordata > Actinopteri > Syngnathiformes > Syngnathidae > Leptonotus > Leptonotus elevatus. Next base: position 6,076,928 of record NC_141260.1, on the reverse strand, counting down.
TGCAGTCTGTCAAGGAGGGGAAGCTTGAGGACCCAAATGCGGGAAGACAGGGCGAGGAGGCAGAGGCTCAATCAAAAAGGGGATTTTAATTTCTATAAAACAAAAGGCGAGATCTAAATTGCACGGAAAAACATAACATGGAGAAAACAAGGCAAAACGGGCAGCATGACATGGGGGGGAAAATTCAAGGCAAAAACGGGCAGCATCACAGGTGGAAATACAACAATGACCCGACACAGACAGAGGGGAGACAGCAGACTAAATACACAGACTAAAGACACAACAAGACACACCTGGGGCAAGACACAAGTGGCTGAGGGCACTGATTGGATCACACGAGGAAGGGCAGGATCACACTTAAACAAGACCAAGGGAGACACACAAGGAAAACAGAACCCAAAACATGACAGAACCCCTCCCTCAAGGGACGGCTCCCAGACGTCCCTAACACATAAAGGTCCAAAAACAGGGCGGGCGGAGGGGGGCCCGGAGGCGGGAACCTGGCACACCCATCAAGGCCAGTCCGGAGGGCGCCCCGGACACCACACTGGAGCAAAGAGCGACCACAACGTGCGCCGCCAGACAGGGAGAAGACGGCAGTGGGACGTGCACCTCCTTGGCACGGGGTGTTAGGGCTGCCGCGGCACGGGGTCTTGGGGCTGCCGCGGAGGCGGCAGACGCGGTTCGGGGTCTTGGGGCTGCCGCGGCAGACGCGGTTCGGGGACTGGGAACTGCGGCGGCAGACGCGGTTCGGGGACTGGGAACTGCGGCGGCAGACGCGGTTCGGGGACTGGGAACTGCGGCGGCAGACGCGGTTCGGGGACTGGGAACTGCGGCGGCAGACGCGGTTCGGGGACTGGGAACTGCGGCGGCAGACGCGGTTCGGGGACTGGGAACTGCGGCGGCAGACGCGGTTCGGGGACTGGGAACTGCGGCGGCAGACGCGGTTCGGGGACTTGGAACTGCGGCGGCAGACGCGGTTCGGGGACTTGGAACTGCGGCGGCAGACGCGGTTCGGGGACTTGGAACTGCGGCGGCAGGCGCGGTTCGGGGACTTGGAACTGCGGCGGCAGGCGCGGTTCGGGGACTTGGAACTGCGGCGGCAGACGCGGTTCGGGGACTTGGAACTGCGGCGGCAGACGCGGTTCGGGGACTTGGAACTGCGGCAGCAGACGCGGTTCGGGGACTTGGAACTGCGGCGGCAGACGTGGTTCGGAGAGTTGAAGGTGCGACAGACGTGGTTCGGGGAGTTGGGGCTGGTGACTCCGAGCGCCACCAGCTGAAGCCCAACGACGCACGACTCCCTCAATCAAGGACGACAGCAGGTCCAATTGGGCGGCCATGGCGTGCTGGAGCTCCTCATGGCGTGACAGGCGCGCCTCCTGATTCCACATCTTGGCTTTCAGCGCTCCCGCTGGGTCCTTCTCGGGTCGGGTCATTCTGTCAAGGAGGGGAAGCTTGAGGACCCAAATGCGGGAAGACAGGGCGAGGAGGCAGAGGCTCAATCAAAAAGGGGATTTTAATTTCTACAAAACAAAAGGTGAGATCTAAATTGCACGGAAAAACATAATATGGAGAAAACAAGGCAAAACGGGCAGCATGACATGGAGGGAAAATTCAAGGCAAAAACGGGCAGCATCACAGGGGGAAATACAACAATGACCCGACACAGACAGAGGGGAGACAGCAGACTAAATACACAGACTAACGACACAACAAGACACACCTGGGGCAAGACACAAGTGGCTGAGGGCACTGATTGGATCACACGAGGAAGGGCAGGATCACACTTAAACAAGACCAAGGGAGACACGCAAGGAAAACAGAACCCAAAACATGACACAGTCACCATAATATATACAGTAAAAAGCAAACATAGGTTGTAATGGTTAAATTAGTTTCAATTAAAATTGACCAGGTATTTTGTACATACAAGTGATGTTAATTCAGGCCAGGTTTATTAATGAAATTCTTAATCACAAAAGAGATTCAAGGACTTAACTGATACTTTTGTTTGTGTCTGAAATACAGTCACAATTGCTCAATTTTGCTAGAATTTTCTGATCAAATACATGAGCAGAAAGGCAGCAGATTGTACCAGATTAGATTATAGTATAAAGGAAGTATATAGAAATATGTTTTTGACAAAACAATGACATACACTGTTTAGATAGACATGAAGTCTAAAACAAAACATTAGTTGTTAAATATAACCGTCTTAGTTATTATTATTTACATCTGGTCTATGTAACTTAAAAGAAACCATGTGAAATATCTGTGTCCGGGCTCAGCATCTCACAAATTTGTGATCAATGTTAGTGAGTTTATTTTTGACATCAGTAAAAATTTTGAAATCTTGTAGAAAACAGACTTCATCACAATTAAATTCAGAATTAGTTTGACATGAATAAAGCAATGCACAAATATCGCTCAGTCATACACTCTATATTTGTCAAACTATGCCCTGGTGAAGACAATCTTGTGTTGAAACATGTTGGTAGTCCATTTTTAATAAAGGATTTTTTTACATTACTATTGAGTGTCTTGAATACACAGACTGCTTTTTACATAAGCATTTTAGCATTTTTTTCTGCTTGACTATATTTGTAGCCGGAAATAATGTGTATTGCACATTAACAAAGTTAATTGCATTTTGCCTGCTGTGGAACATACCTGGTGGGCAGCCACAGTAGAGGTATGCGGTGGGGAGCGGGCGTCCACAGTGGCGAGCCGACTGGCTGGAGCTGAAGTTCGGACTCTGGCCTTCTAAATCACATTGCAAATGTTTAGGATATTAAAAAAAAGTGTAATAGTAATAAAAAAATGATAAACTCTTGCTAAAATATGGCGTGAAACTCGTACCTTGTTCACTGGAGACTGCATCGTGGTCCCATCACTGGTGGCAGAGGGTGGGGACCGAGGCTGAAAACAAAATATACAGCACATTGAGGACCTAGCAGTGTGACTCAAAATAACTCAACACAGAATACACCACCGCCAAGTGCAGAATTGAATAGAGGCAAAGTACCTGCTGGGGTGCGATGTTTGGGCTCAGTTCCGGAGCAGCAAGGTCCAGCTTCTTCCATCGGCGCTTGGCTGCCTCGGAACGCTTCCCCTTCCGCGGCATGCTGCTACAGCTACCTTTACTGTAAGCAAAAAGAAAATAAAAAAAACTTCCCAAGACAAAGTCAAAAGTAAACTGGCAGTAAAAAAGAAAATAAATTTAAACACAACAAAATAGTAAAGTAATGATATTAGAGTGTTTGTAATGTGCTGTTGAGTGCAAGTTCAGCTGTATTTGCGTTCTAGACTCTGTGATGTAGATCTTATATATGTATTATGTTGTTTGAGGGCAAGATGGAAGCAGGTAGATGAGGTGGAAGTCCAAGGCGGTGCTGAAGGTTTGAAATCCAAGTATCACGGTCAGCAGCTTTCCAATTCGCACAGTGCTCAGCGGATCGCTAAAAGATTCAAGATAAAATTTGTAGTTAATCTCAGATGTGTATGAAACATTAAAAATGTACATTGAGTCTAATGAGGCAGTGGTGTCATTGTAATAAAAATAAGAAACCGTCATCAATTGAAGTATAGTAACATCACACATTGTATAGTTCATTGATTATAAATAATGGATGGGGTGAGCAGAGCCTTCAATAAATCCTCAACAATAGAAAAAATGGATCCACTATAGACTTCCTTGTTTACTTATTAACAAAGAAAACGGTATTGTAATAACATTGTTACTTTTTTTTTTCTTTTAGATTAATTTCCATGAGGTGAAACGGTTTGGCAAAATGGATGGATATTCTGGATGGCCGTGAAAAAAACGATCGCTACAGAAACCAACGGTAATCTTTCAAGGGGGAAAATAAAGGCAGCTTTGACAATTTACAAATGTGTGCTGTAGTCAATCAATGAAGGTCATTTAACAGTGTAAAATACTTCCAAAATCCCTCATCGGCGCCGCTCCGCTACACGATCGAGCAGGACACGCCACTCAACAACCGACGCCCCCCTCCCCCACCCCCACCACGACGACGATAGACGAGACAAAAGCCTTACTGTATATTGTAGCAACGAGGGCTATACACAATTGAGATTTAGAGCCTACTCAAACTTTTCTTTGTTTTTGTTTTCTTTTACTGCACATTAAAACCTTAAAGTGAGATCTGCTAGCTCTAGCTAGCGCTAGCAGGTGTAGTTAGCATGTAGGCTACCATGTCTAGCACTTAACTTTACCTATCTTGTTAAAACAGCAGCCGGATAACACAACGTTCAAATATGGAGGTAAATATGGTGCAAAACTAACTTGTGCAAAAAATTTGTACCTGTAGAAAAAAGTCTAAATTTGTATCTGTAAAAGTCGTGATTTGTATCTGTAAAAAAAATGTGTGCCTGTAAAAAAAAAATTTGTGTCTGTAAAAGAAATTTGTACCTGTAAAAAAAAATGTGTATGTGTAAAACAAATTTGTATCTGTAAAAACAAATTTGTACCTGTAAAAGTCATGATTTGTATCTGTACAAAAAAATTTTTGTACCTGTACAAAAACTATAAATTTGTATCTGTAAAAGTTGTGATTTGTACCTGTAGAAATGACAACTTGTAGTCAAAGAAGTCGCCACTAGGAGTCACAAGTGGGTTTTCTGCTGCTGTTCAGTGACGTGAGTTTTGCCCCATTTGTCGCGCTACAAATGGAGCAAAACTAATTTGTACTTGTAGAGCGCCGTGATTTGTACTCGTAAAGAAGGGGGCGGGCTCTGGTGTAATGAAGGGTTGTTTTGACCAATCAAGTGAGAAGGATTTGAGCGGATTGGAGCGCAACCTCATTGGTTTAGCGAACGACGGTGGCGGGACTCGCGGAAGGATACAAGCAGGACACATCGTCGCCAACCAACATACATATTAAGAATACTTCAGTCTCTTTTGGTTTTTGCTATTACAAGGTAAGTATTATGTTACTTCATCATTCTTTCAAATATTGTTGTTTAAACGATGGTCATCCAACCTGTTTTTATGATTAGCATCACATATTTAGCTTTCTAGCTAGCTGGCATTTGATTTCATGCTAAAGCAGTCTAGTCATTATCGTCATTTCTGGCGCCACGGACTTAATTGCATCTCATGCTTTGGAATATTGTGGCTATATGACAACAATGAACAACTAAACTACTTCATTATATGCCAAGAATGGTGCAGTGCGCTGCTCCCCTGTGTTGGTTAAAATTGTTATTTATTGTATTAGTTAGCTGGCTAACAAACGAATTCATGTAGCTCATATATGCGCCATTGACAGGTACTGGAGGGAAGATGCACCCAATCGATGTTATGTATGTACACATTTGACTCCATAGTGTTCTTTATCTTGTTTTGCCTTCTAGAAAAATGACCGATCAGAGCAACAGCTCTTCGCTGCAGCAGCAGGTGAGCGGAATATCGCTACTGTCTTGACATTAATGGTGTGTTTTTTTTAAGTGGGTGGTCGACATATAGTTCACCAGCGCTCCCTTGAGCTTCTCGTAGCTTCAACTCAGTGTCTGAGTTCTTTTCAGGTCTATTTTGCATACAGTATTCAGCACGCACACCATGGGCCTGGTGCGGTTCTTGTCAAAGTAATAGTTATGCAGTAGTCTAAACGCAAAGTTGTGAGCCTGATGTAGTTTAATTTAGGAGAGTTACCGGTAGCAAGTTTATATGTATAGCATATATGTATACAATAGTTACATAACAACTAACGGGAGTTTCCATTTTTAATATTAATTTATCAGTTATGATGCCGTACTACTACTACTGTTACACTCAACAGGACGAGCATTTCGAATAACCCAACCAACCTTAAAAAACAACAACTGGCCTTTTGTAAATAATTCAGGAAAATGAGACGTCATCCCTTGATTGTGTAATTTGACAAATTCCTCAGGCGTAGGTGGTATCACTTTCTTAGATGTGGTAATCATGAGCCAGTGTAATTAAGTAGGGGTGTGAATTGCCTAGTACGTGGCGATTTGATCCGTATCACGATTCATAGGTCACGATTCTATTCGATACCAATTAATCCTGATACGAATCTATAAATTGTTTATTGCGTGTGTTTGTTTTTAACTCAAATTTAGAAAATACTCATCAGTTAACTTGTACGTGTACACTGTAAGATTTGTATGAACATTTATTTATTTACTAATACTAAACTTCAGGTTCATAACTGTGAGCCACTGTATTTAACAACAACCTGTTGAAATCTGTTTGATGTTTGAACAGTATTGAAATAAAATATTAAGGCTTAATGTCCATTAATATAACATTCTTCCATGTTTAACGTATGAACCCTAACCCTAAAGTAAGACGTTGGTTGAATATTTCCATTAAAAAAATTGAGGTTTAAAAATAGATTCGGCCGCGTATCAAATCAATTCAAGAATTGTGCTGTGCGCTGTAATTTCGTGATATATTGCTGAATCTTTTTTTAACACCCATATAATTAAGTCATATTAGTATCAAACACTTCACAAAAAAGAACAGACATACTGCAACAAAATATTTACTGTATATTAAATCTGAAATATGATATACTATCCAATATGATAAACAATGCAATATTAGTTTATGATCATTTACAGTCCAGCTGGTTTTCAAACCTCAACATCAAGAAGCTATATGACTTCCTTAGAGGATCTATCAGCGGACCCGTTACTTAAGCTGACCCATGAAATCTTTTCAGTGGTCCATCCTTGTTCCAAGATGTGTCTTTAAAACAATTTACTCCCTCCTTAAAACGGCTGCATAAGAAAATCTTTTGAGTTGCTTCCAAAGATTTGAAGGACAACTTGGAGCTCGTAGTTGTATGTTTCAATTAAGACAATCGAGATGAGCCCTTTTGTGTGATTTGTAGTGCTGTAGTTGGTTGTTTCCCCCTCTTTTTTGGGAATGTCTTGTATTTGATCCATTAAACAATTATTTAATTAATGTATATTTTCATTTTTCAGCTGTTCAGCACATGTGACAACACATCCATTTAGTCACTCAAAAATCTCATGTTCCAGCTGTCTCTAATTGCTGTATGCAGCCTTCACATACCTCTATATTTTCAGAATACACTAAATGTGGAATCAGCAGTCCGTGTGCTGCTTGACTGCTTAAGTCATCAGCTTGGAAGCACCACAAGTTCTTCACCTGTTGCTCAACCTACATCCCAGCACACTGTTCAACCAGCAGCTATGAGGCCTACCAGCAGTGTCATAGCCAGACCAGGCACAGTGCAGCAAGAGATGCAGAGGTAAGTGGCCATTACAATGTGCTAGCTTGTTTTTGAAAAATGGAAGCCAATATTACATTGGTTAACGATATTACGATTTTAGAATGAGAGTACTCATGTGGTATGTAGCTTTAAAAAACAACAACTTTGTACCATTGAATTTTAAAAAAATTATTAAATATAATATATTTAGAATATATATTTGTCTTTGAGTCACTGACAGATATTAGATCCTTGACAATTTAATGTTCACTAATTAAAAACTTTTTGTGCTTCATAGATGTTTCCCAGTGTTTGCTTCTCGAGGTCAGAAGCGCAAAAGAAGTTTGGCAAATCCTCCTAATGTTTCTGTGTGTAAGTTGATAGAACTGCAGTTCTGTCTGCTATCAACAAACCTGGAAAAAACGCCAAAAGAGGAAACTTTTCTCTTGGAAGCGGGTCATGGGAGGAGGACCATAAATATGGGTGACAATGCCGATCACGCAGAGGTAAGCCTAAAAGACAATTCTACACTTGAGTCTTGCCATTGTATTGTTTTTTAATGTTTTGTTTCCTTCTGTATATGTGTGTTTCCATTACCCTCAGATTTGCGCAAAATGCAAGTTGTGCAAAAGCAAACTGTTAATGGAAACACTGTAATTTAAAAAAAATGCAAATATCGGCTTTCCCATGGTTTTTGAGACATGTCTAAATACAAGTATTTCGCAAAAGTGTAATGAAAATAGTGTTGCACGGGATACCGGTGCCAGTACCGTACCTTTATGTTTTGGTGTCAAAAACGGCTCGGTATAATTTTTTTCTTAGTACCGGTACTTAAAAAAAAAAATACGAGACAGCCCGCCAACTCTTGTTTTCTATCTACCGATATGTGGAAAACGCCTTAAGTAAGCGACACGCCTCTTTTAGCGTGTGTGCGAGAGGGCGCAGGAAGATAGCTTCACGCACTGAAGCGCTTGCTGGACGTGCACTCCTCGTGGAGAAGCATGAAGCGCTAATTAAGCTTATTAAGTGTAGTGCTCGCTGGACGTCCACGTAAGCTATGCAACAGCATTGGCATTGCCTACGCATGTTTTCAATCAGCACACGAAGAACACGTGTGGTTTTCAATTTTCAGTTTTAGAAAGGTTTTGTGACAAGAGCAAATGTTTTTCGTGAAGAAGCAGAAGAAAAAGCAGCAATCATTCCTGCAGTGGACTTAGGCACGGTGCGTTCAATGAACAGGCACACAGTAGGATATCACACTTATGCATAGTAAAAGCTCAGACGACTGACAGAGCAACAGACACAGGTTGTGACGCATTTTTGACACTTCCCTTAAAAATAAGTGGAGTTTGAATTATTTTGTTCCCAATTTGTAGTATTTGATGATGCATTCGACTAATTAGGAGCGAAATGGAGAAGAGCCGAGACATGCACGAACAATCAAGCAACGTTACATTGAGTTATTGGAGTGCCACTATTGCCAATTTTTAAAACGGATGACATCAAATGCAGTCAAATATAGCACTTCAAGAATACAGAATGCAATGTGAAAGCACATACAGTATAAACATAAATATATACCGTATGTACATAAATTTAACATGTATACATCCCAATATTTCAAATTAATAATAAGTAAAAATAATTTGAAGTTCTTTAGCCAGTTTTAATTTTGCTGCTTTTGCTGATGTTTTAGAGTTTTGTCTAGCGTTTCAGTACCGGCATTGAGGTATTTTATGCAGGTTTTAGTATCAAAGTCAAAATTTCGGTATCGTGAAAAGACTAAATGGAAACCAGTGTTTTCCCCAGCGTTTTAATAGAGCGGCGAGCCGCCAGGCTTTTCTTGACCCTCCGCCAGGCTAAGCGTCCCTGGAATTAACCGGGTACAAAAAGAAAAAAGAAATTGCTCCACAAAATTCTAAATTCGCTCCTTAAAGAAAGAAAAAAAAGGAGAGGAAAAAAGAAATTTGCTCCTCAAATAAAGTCATGATATGCAAAACTGCTCCGCAATTACTGCAAATAAATAAATTAATTCTGATCCTTGTGCGCATTGACTCCCTCTGTCAAACGGACAACGAATTATAATCACAAGATGTCGGTCGGTCTGTTTGGTTACCCTCTCGATACCGTCATTTGAATTTTCCACCATATCGCAAAACTGTTAATTTTCATTTGCAGCTAACAAAGTTTTATGAAAATTTATACACACCCACTTTTCAATAAATAATGATGTGCAGGAGAAGGAGCGACACACACTTTTGAACAGAACACTGCTTGGGTGACTTCATTTGTGTGATCAGAAGCTTCTGATAATTATAATACCTTTGCAAAGGGACTTCTTCACCAGAATCTCACCATTCAGTTAATTGAACACGCAAAGAGTAGAATACAAATATTGTAAACTCTAACAATACATACTTCAATTATATCAGTATATGACTGCCATTTTGACGTAGCATCACAATTGTCAATGAAAACACTGAAAGTTACAAAACATGACATATTTGTCACAAGGCCTCAGCAGAAACTCATAATCTTTAAGAATCCCCCCCTTTCAGGTACATACCTCTTTTTTTTAATTTTGTTGATCAATTTAATACTTCTAAATTATGCCTACTAATGCCACAGAATGGTTTCCTAGTATTATTGCAACTTTGCGTAGTTGAATTAATTGTGAGTGTAACATTTTATTTATTAATGTCTGGAATGCTGTTACAAGCTGCAAATTTAACCATCATAGTAATTGTCTTTATTATAATTATGTGCATACACAAACGAATTGAAGCTGTAAAGTAATGATGGTTATTTAACTGCAGCAAGTTGGTGATGCGTTATTATTCTGAACATGATTGCAAACTACCGATAGTTTGCGGCATATCAGAAATATATATATTTTTTGTGAATATCTGAAAAGGTTATGGTGGTATATTTTGTTTGTTGATGAAAGCCCTTCAAATTTGTATAGTTTCTGTTACGGTGTGGTCACGGGGCGGTGTGGTGTCTGTCGGCGTGTGAAGTGGAGGACCCAAAATGCAGGGAGGCAGGAGAACCACAGCAGGAGCGAGACTGGCGTGCTTTATTTTTCAGAAAACACTAACCAGGGTACTGGTTAATGCTAACTAAACAACAAACTGAAAAGTTACAAAATCAAACTGACAGCCAGAACTCCGGTGGTGACCGTGACAAGCGGCAATGATCGCACGCCGACTGATCACCACCCGGGAACTAAATACACCCACACTAATTGGGTAACTCGCCACACCTGGGGCCAGGCACAAGTGGCCGAGGGCCCGGATTGGTCAACCCGCGGAAAGGCTGGAACCCACTCAGGACCAATCGGGACCCTCAACCAAAACCAGATCTTCCCAGACATGACAGTTTCTTTGTTTGTTTTTCTTACTTTTTAAGGAGGCGGTGGACAAAGAAGATTAAATCCTGTGGCTCAAGGTTCACAAAGATACACTGCCAAATCTCTCAAAACTGCTTCGAACAATGGGAAAAATGTGCTGTACATTGTCCCTCTTCAAGAAGAAATAGATACTACCCCACTGCCGTATGATGCTGCTGAGTTCAACAAAATGCCCAAAAATGGATGCATGACCTGTGGCCAGATGGTTCCATTGCCCCTGATCCAGGTCCACATTGAGTCCTGTAGAGCTCATGTAAGTTGTCTTTACAAATGTTTCCCTAATAGATAAAATCAAATTATTACATTTGCTCAGCTGTGGTAGCATTTTTTCCCTTTATCTTTGTAGTCTAAGGGCTATCTTTTCGTACCCAGCTCTAATATAGTGCAAAGCTCAGTCTACTCTGCACTTGGTTTGATTTTTGTTGTATTTGACTACTCCTTTACTGGCCAATGATAATGGCTCTACTTATTATTTCAGTTCATTGTGAGGCACACGGCCTACATCCATACGTACATTCGTGACTGGCTGAATGTTGGCTGAATATGCGTGGCAGGAAGTTCCCGTAACTTAAAGGCGCATGTCAAATTTTGGAGTGTTAAAACAACCATATTTATCACCCACACATGCTTAAGAAAAATGTTAAAGGACAGGAGGCACTACTGTGGCACAATGGCTGTTGCCCCTATTTTTCCTGTTTTGTCAAATAATGATGACGGTTTCGGGACGGAAACGTAAGGTTTCACCTTGAGCGTGACGTCAGGCGTTTGCACGCTCTCACGCTCTGCAGAAGCGCTGGTAAGGTGGAAGTGTTTGGGGGTTGTTTCTAAGAGTCCGTGGGAAAAACAAGTGTGTGCGACAGCGGATATAAAAGTGTGTAAAGAGGTAAAACAAAAATATCACCAAAAAAATCAATAATTATCTTAAGCGGGTAAATGAATAAGTCAATTAAATGAAAAAAAAGTAGGTAAGTAAGTGTGTTTTAAGAGTGGGTAGAGATGAAAGTGTCCTAATATTTAACGGAAGTTCAATCCATGGGGAGAGATTTTTGTAAAATCTCCCAAACTTTCTAGAGAGGAAAATAATGTGCTGTTAAGCACAATTTAAATTTAAGTAAAACAAAAAAGTTGATTATCTAGAAATGAAAGTTGGTCGATCATTAGTAAGTGGGAATATATTTTTATTGTCTTCTTTATTCATAATTGTTCTTTCACCGTGCGAAAATATTTATATTTAATCCAAATACCTGATTATTCAATAGAATTTTCCATATGATGTTTGTATACCTAAATATTTGATAGCTGCAGCACTAGAGGGGATGCTATACTGTACCATACATAATATAAATGGATAATGAAAGAGATGACCTGACGCTTGGGGAGGACTGGCCAATTGGGAATTTAATGAGTTTCCCAAATGCCCATTCCATCCACGGCGACAAATCAAATAGTAATGGCTTGATGCCGGTCGAACAACGAATCGGCATGTTGGACACTGCACCACCGCTCCCTGGAAAAGTTCAGGCTCAGGATTTTTTTAAAAACTTTAAGCCCTTGATAACACCCAGTGGTGAAGTCCAGGGTATACGCGGGTATACTGAGTATACCCACTTCTTTTTCAGTCAGCATTGAGTAAGTCAGACACCTATGCTGTTTTCGTGTGTAGGGTGTTTCAGTTCTCCGAAGTGCTTTGGAGAACTGAGACACCCTGGCCTACACACTCACACCTATCAACGGCAACGTTCAATTGAGCAGCGTTACAGAAGTTGGAAGTCCGTGGCATGTTGCCCATATCTGCTACTATACGTGCTGGTTGCTATAAATCAATAAAAAAATATACTTTTTTTTTTTATTAACTAGTAATTGACATTTGATTATTTTCCACTAGAAAACCTGACGATTTCTCACCGCACACTTGTTAAAAATCACAGGGTTAACAGATAAAAGTCATTTTAAGCATAGCAATTTTTTTGTCAAATTACTTCTTTTTTAAACTCCTGTCACAGGCACCTGTCTATGAACATTTGGCTTTTTCGGTGGAACTGTCAAGTTTGTCTTATGAAAATTCTATTCATTTGATTCCATATTTTCCATAGACGAAGGATGATTGTGAAGACGAAACGGTCCCGACAGCAGAACATGATTTAGAAGTAATTAGTGAGGTAAGCAATCCGTGTATTTGTGTAACAGTAGTGTGTTTATTCAAATGTCATGATCTGCTATACTTTGTTCTATATTGTATTCAACAGTTATGTTACTTCTACTTTATGAAACCATGTCTCTATATGCTTGGTACTTTTAGGACTCCTGTCCAATTTGTGGAAATATATTTCCTGCGGAAATTGTTGCACACCATGCAAGTTCATGTGGTGACAGGTATGACAGACGTAAATTTAGAGATATCAAAACTGCATGAGAATATGCACAAAATACTACAATTAATTTATTACTTATAATGGTGCTTGAAATGTAAAGCGTAAATTTCCCCTTAGGGGTAGAGTTCGCCAGTCGGCGAGCTGGCGGACTCAGTAACAGGGGTTAACTTTCACAAAGAACGCTGGGGTGACGACCGGGGCCTTCCCCCGCTGGGCCTGGGGTTCGGGGGTGTCGGCCGCCCTCCGGTGCCCCCATCTCCTCCTTCTGCCCCCGGTGTTCCGTCCCTCCACACGGCGGGGGGTGGGGTGGGCGCGGCTGCCCTCTCCGCTCCGCTGTCCGGCCCCTCTTCGGCGCCGGTGCCTGGGTGCGGGTGGTCCCCGGGGGCTGGGGGTCGGGGGTTGGGGGGCTGCCGGTTGGTCGGGGGGGGGGCTTTGTTGGGGGGGGCGGTGGTGGGGGTTGCGGGGTGTGGGGGTGGTGGGGTGTCTGGGGGATTGGGGACCTGGGGGCGGCTGGGGCTGGGTTGGGGTGGGTGGCGGGGTGGATGGGGGGCGGGGGTTCGTGGGGGGTGTGGGGGTTGGGGGCCGGTGGGGTGCCTGGCGGGCCTGCAGTGCCCCGTTCTGCTGCGTTGGGTCGGGGGCGCGGGCCGTGTTGGGGCGGGGGGTGCTCCTGCTCCTGGGATTGCTCTTCGGCCGGTGGTCCTGGCGGGGCCCGGGGGTCGTCCTTTGGCGCTGCCGCGGCCTGGGGGGCCCTGAGGTGTTGCGCTTGCTCTGTTCCGGCAGGGGTCAACGGCTCCCCTCTTTGGTGGAGATTTTCAAGCATGCCAGATCCACCACACCAGCATCTACCGAAACTCAGACACAATCTGTTTCCTCCTCAGGTCATTGAATCGGTGGAGGCTGGTGTCTGTGGATCTCACTCGGCTTCGTCTGTCCTTGTTGCATGTTGCATGAATATTTTTATTGTGGGAGTACAATGCTGTAACAACAGCAATCCCACATGAACATATGAAAACATGAAAAATACAAATTTGAAGGCCAGAAAACCCATGACCTGAAAGATGGATGTGATTGCTTGTGTTTTTAGGAGATGTGGCCATTGGAGAAGGGGTTAACAGACACTTCTTCAGTATGATAATGCACAAGTTACAACATGGTTTCAAACTTGATTGCGGTAGGTCTTAAAGAATCCTAAAGACACTGGCCCAACTCCACTAAAGTTTGTTTATTTAAGTTGCAAGGCAAAATAGAACATAAATGTTAGATAATTGACTCATGATCTTATGAAGGAATTACGTGCACCATCCTGGCAGACAGCTTTAGTTATGGTCAGTGATTATATTGCAAATTATTGTAAATTAATCATTCAGCAAATACAAGTTATCATTCAGCTATACTATGAATAACTAACAACAGACAGCATAGCCATAACACATGACAAATCTGTCAATCTAAAGATTAATACACAATCATAGGCAGGAAATTGCAATCATGTGGTTATTATAACCGTATTAAACATAAAATGGCAAACCCCATTAACATTTTTTTTAATTTTTTATAGGAACCGCATGCGGCACTGTGCTGTTTGAAGGCCAACCAGATCATTTAATTCCTGCCACTTCCCAAGTATTTGCACATAATGACCTGTTTGTCATGGCAGGAAGAATGATTGGGCATTCTTTCCTTCATGGGGGCCCTTGTCTGTTAGGTATTAGCCCAGCAGTAATTCATGTGTTGCTTGGTAAATCACCACAGACAGCGACAATCATGTTAGAAGATGTGGCAGACATGGACATCGGGGAGACCATACGCCCGGTAAGTACGGTAAAGTGCAAGGTTATCCATTGGAAAACATTGTCATTCAATGAAAAAATATGGACTATACTTTTACTTTTTAAATGTAATTTATTGGAAATAAATGTGCGGTATTTTCTTTTTAAAGCTGTTTGAGAATCAAGAATCTGCTGGAAAGGAAGAAACAAGTGAAAAAAGAGGACTCAATGAGTGTCAGACAACGGCTGTTAATGACCTGGCATTGGCATGGGACATGCCTATATTAACGGCTAGTAACAGCACCTGGCTCCTTCACAATCTACTTCAGCATGCAGTAAGTGTGGCTGACTAGCGTTATATCCATCAAAAGTTGTCCTACTTAAGTGTCTCCTATCTAACAGTATATCATGCTTTGATAAATGTACATTTTACACATTACCTCTGTATATGTAACTGGATAGCCGATAGGCCAATTCCATATTATTACTCTCAATAAATGTTTCTCGGCATACAATTGTTAACTTTGTATACATTTTTACTGTTTTACTTTATATTTTAACCATTTTGTAATTAGTTATAGCTGTGTAGATGTAGGTATAATTATGTTAACTCAGTATGGCTGAATGAATAGAAATATATTCTTATCTGTGTTACTTTCATGAGAAAGAGCAACGGGTCTGTCTATTCATTCGCTATCTCTAAATGGGAGGGCCGGATTCTGCTGTGTCGGAAGGGAGTCAGGCTTATTGTTGTTGTATTTTTTCTAATCTGATTTATACCCATGGGAACGGATTCTCTTGTATTCATTCAGTTGTAACCAGGTGTGTTGTGGGCTGACTTTTCTATGAACCCTCTTTTGAATAAATAATGATGTGGGCTGGAGAGAAGACACATTTGAACAGAGCACTGCTTGGGTGACTTCAATTGTGTGATCAGAAGCTTCTGAAAAATATTCACCTTTGCAAGGGGACTTCTTCACCAGGATCTCACCATTCAGTTAATTGAACACGCAAAGAGTACAATACTTAATATTGTCTACTCTAACACAATCCTATAGGAGGATCTTTGATGAAAAATGTTTGCGCATGCGCGGTTGGTTGTGTGACAGAAAATGATAGCGGGCTCAGTCGCGCTGTATAGATGAGACGTCAAACAATATCGCCCATTTCAAGGCGAGGAACAAGTCAGGGTGGCTGTTGATCATGCTTTGGAACACCTGAATAAGACTGAAAAAGAAATATGACTTAGTGTTTTTTTATAGCTACTGCACAAACTCGATTTCTTCGTTTTTTAAATCCTCTCCAAATAACAAATCTATAGGCTCAAGTAATTACCGGTAATAAAGTGAGCCTCACAAACCCTGTCAGCATCAACTGGAAACCAGGCTTTGAGCATCAAATTATACCCTCCTGATATCTCGCAGCCATCACAATATGTCACAATGAACATTATGTCACACACGATCCTCGAATATATTTACCGTATTGAAATTGGAGAACATTTGATTTACGATGTTTATAAATTTATTAAACATAAACAAGAGGACTTCAGACATTTTACAACTTGCCTTAAATACATGTATACATTATATGCTTAATGAGGGTTGTAGGAGGAAAATTGTACATTTTTTAATAAATTAATTATAACTAACTCAACAAAAGATGCCTCTGCCAAATCTAATATTGGGGTCTAAAGAACTGAGCGATAAAAGAAAAAAGGGGTCGTCAAAGCAGCACATACTGTCCAGTGTCCACTTGTTAAAAAAATTGTGACCACCTTGCCACACCTGCCTCCCGGCCCAACACTAAGAGCCTAGGAGCTGTATATGTCTAATCTGTATGTATACCTATAGTATATATAGTAGTCTTCTCTCAGGATGGGAGAGGTAAGATGGTCGCCCTGTGGCTTCAATGGCTTGCACGGTGTGTATGGGCGATCGGCTGTACAGCAATATATACAGACCAGTGTTTGAATGTGCACAGAGTAATAATTGAATTGAATTTACTGCATGTATATATTTACTTGGAGTCCCTTCATCCATACCTCACTCACCCCTGTGATACTTTAGGGTGCTCGGCCGAAACTCCCGCCAACTCAAACAGCTGAAGCAAGGACTAAAAGAAACCCTCATTATGCTGTTATTGGAGTCTCGACCCGATGCAGTGGCATCAGTTTTTCCAACAGAAACAAAGTCTGAGTGCAGTGTGGAGGTATTCAATGAAGCATGTCTAGGATTCTAAAATGTCTGTAATTTTCAAAATAAAATTTTTTGCATGGGAATTAACTGGAATTTATGGGAATGCAAACGGAAGATTTGATTTGACTCAAGATTGACCAGATAACTTAATTACACTTGGGTTAAATAAATACCTTTTTTTTTTGTTTTTTTTAAAGGTTGTGCGAGTTTGAGTGAGCCTGCTCATGGGCATGTTGGGGGGAAGGTTAGGGTTTTCTTTGTGCTGTACTATGGATGTTTTACTCACTCAACGCTTTTGAGTTGCAATGTAATGTATGAAAGGAGCTATATCAATTTTGATTTGATGTGACAGTCTGGCAAAACAAAAAAATATTTATTTTTTCATTAGGGTTAGTTCAAGGTTGCAAAGATGTTTGCCAGACCCACCACCCATCCATCCATTTATTACCGCTAATCCGGAGTCGGATTCACGGGGGCAGCAGCTTTAGGAGGGAAGCCCAGACCTCCTCAGCCACTTGAACCAGTTCCTCCGGCTGGATCCTGTTAGAGTAGACAATATTAAGTATTGTACTCTTTGCGTGTTCAATTAACTGAATGGTGAGATTCTGTTGAAGAAGTTCCTTTGCAAAGGTTTTAATTACCAGAAGCTTCTGGTCCACATAGACAAACCATCCAAGCGATGTCTCTGTTCAAATGTGGCTCCCTCTCTCCAGCTCACATCGTTATTTATTCACAAAAAGGGTTCAGAAAAAGGTCAGCCCACAACACACCTGGTTACAACTGAATACAAGAGAATCCGTTCCCATGGGTATAAATCAGATTAGAAAAAATACAATAATAATAAGCCTGACTCCCTTCCGACACAGCAGAATCCCCGGAACCTCCCTTTAGATTACGAATGAATAGACAGACCCGTTGCTCTTTCTCATGAAAGTAACACAGATAAGAATATAGGTCTATTCATACAGCCATACTGAGTTAACATAATTATAAACGGCTAAAATATAATTTAAAACTGAAAAACAATGTTAATAACTTAAAAATCCCTCATTTGAGCTCATAAGAGCTCAACACATTAAAACATTTTTTTTCAATGGTTGTGTGGTAAAAATAATTATCCTTAAAACATCCCTTTAGCAGAAGAGGAGGTAGTTTAGCAATCATTTGACATTAAAAAACAATTTGATACATTTAAAAGATTTTTAGTGAAATAAGCATAGCATATGTGAGGCTTAACATAAAATGTTGTTCATTAAAAAGTGTCGCAATGTATCGGCAGACGAATATGTGTTCTTTGAAGCCATCTTGTGATGAAGTTCTTTGAAGGTCTTTTTTTTTTTTTTTTTTTTAATGAAAAGAGTGTCGCAATAGTTTGTCTCTTCTTTAAGAATTTGGGGTAGACTACCCAAATTCTTCGATTTGTCACCTGGGATTATTCTGCCCAAAATGTGACTGATCAAAGGAATGATTGCCCAAGAAAAGGCACTTGCTCTTGATCCGTTGACTGATGTCCTCAAACGGCAGCTCCGGAACCGGGCACGGATTCAGCTGACGTGGCTCCAGGTCGGAGGTGATAAGATTGATGCTCCAGTTGTGGAATTTCGTCTCTCCTTTCAACCTGAGAGCATCAGTTGATGAGATGGCCGAGCCTGGCACGTCTCCTTTCCAGTTGTGGAATTTCTCCTCATCAACCCCCTGGGGCCGTTCTCCTGAGTGCAGAAACTTTTCATTTTTAGTTTCTCATAAACTCACATAAATTTTATTTGGAGGAAAAAAAACCCTGATAGTTTTTGTTAGTTGGGATTAGTAAATGTTATTTGATTAAGATCCGTAGGTCCTGTGCTGTTGGAACAGGAAAAGATCTATTTTTGTGACATTAAAATAGAGCCCAGCCCTTGATTGAGTTGAATGACATTCGCTCATTCATTAATATAAGACAGAGCTTGTAAATATTTATCTTTCAAATAGGTTTTGTTCAATAATAGGTAATTTTTTACCATGACTTAATTTGTTCTAAATTTGCATAACTGTGCCTTTCATATCTCTTATTCTCTTCCCAGAATCCCATGACCGGCCGAATCCTGGCATGCTGGGAAAAACTCACATATATTCATATTATCTATACTCTTTTGCAAACACTGGGCTCCAAACATTACATTTTTCAAATATGATTCTGAGATAAAAGATATAATATAATATAATTACCTTCATTCGGCGAATATGCATTATTGTCCTTGCTTGCTTCAGACTTACTTTGCGATCGATTTCCTCTGATAGATTTCTTCAAACTGTGGATTATCATTTTCAAACTCATCCTGTCAATTGGAGTGTAGGCCGATACCCCACAACCTTTTTAATTTCGTTTTTAAGTTTAATTTTAATTTTCTAACTCGTCTACATTGGTTAAATTCTTAAACATAAACTCCCTCATTTGACAAAGATCCACTGATTTTTTCAAACACGTCAAGATAAAGGGAGGACAAAATAGAGACCTCATGACTCAAAAGACGTCATAAATAACTCAACCCTCTAAATCAGGCTATGCGATAAACAAAAGAGCTACAAAACACTATAAAACTAAACATAAGCAGATACAACTTAAGACACTAATATATGATGACTTTGGGGCCATAAAAATAGAGGTAACCATATTACTCTAATTCTCCTAGAGTCCCGAAAATTATTTAAACTGCCAATTCTCCTAGAGTCCCGAAAATTATTTAAACTGCCAATCAACCTCACCTCTTTTATAGATTAGTGGGGCTGAGGATAAAATCACACAAAATTCACAAATATCTACCATTTCCTAGATTCAATCAAACTAAAAATCATCTTCAAACTGCTAATCTTTCACATATTAGCGGGGCTCATAAAAAACACAGCACACAAAATATTTCTGGGATTTATAAATCACAGTGCTGTTAAAAAAAAATAAAAAATCAAACTTAGCCATCAAACTCTTAGTTAGTCTTTTACTCGTTACTACTCATTCTATTCTATTATTTATTTTATACTATAGCTGCAGCTGGACGAAGTCCAAAAAAGTTCCTCACGGGGAAAATAAAAATATATCATATCATAACATATTAATAAAATTCCCATTGTACCAATTCAGAAACTGATTCTCCCAAAAATATATGCAAAAATTTAGTAGGCTATAGATTGAAATAAATTTTCTCAATCCCTCATTTCAAATTTACATATGTCGTTTTCAATTTTCTGAAATATCTTGCTATAGATCACAGTTCCCCACTCAACACATTAAAAATGCCTTGCATATCACTATGTAGCATTTTACTGAATGGATCACATCTCATTCCGACCACCAACTTTCTTTGTCCAGACCCCCAGCAAAAGGCAGGACGGCAGCTGTTGTCAATGTTCAGTCCTGGCCAGCATGGCGGCTGTTGTGGCAGCAATGTTCAGAGCAGGCATTTAGATTTCCTCCGGATGCAAAACAGCCATAGGGGAGAAGTCACTAGAATGAGGCGTATACACAGTCACTGGGCATTGAGGAATTTGAACATCATGTTTTTCTTAGGCACAGGACGAGAAGACTGTTGCTCTGCGGCTTTAGACCTTTGATCTCTGCCACATCCATTCAGACGCTGTCTGCAATGTGGATCCGATGACACACAGTCTTTCTGAGAGCTCACCTGATCAAAAAATGCACATTCGTTGATACAATGCTTTAAAAATGCCAGACTGAGGATATGGGATCATAGCAAGACAGTTCACTCCCTGCTTTCTCAAAAATGTTTCGTAAAAAAACACAGCCTCTTTATTCATTTCTTTTTCTTTTTTTTTCAATACCCCTTCAAATAGCTACTAGCCATACAACGTATCAGCAGCTGGGGCGCATCAGTGAAGGCCATCAAACCCTCATCTGCCTTGGAACTCAAACATCAGTTTCTGAAATGACACACTCAGAATTTTTTTTTTATTAAAAATCATTATCAACATGTCAATTCCAAAAACATTCATAACTCCTTATTCAACTATCTTACTTCCAGCCACAGCTATAAAGATGTAGGCATAATTATATCAACTCTCAAACAAAATGCCATTATTTTATCATTACTCTTTATTCATTTGTCCCGAAAAGGGAAAGTTAACAAATTAACCATCGTCATCAATCATTAAAGTGTAAAGATTTATTAGCTCAGTCAAATACTATTACTTATTTTATATTGTTTATCATTCCTCTTACCATTTTGACAAAAAAAGAGTCCCATTACGAGGACACATTATGCTCACAGCGCACAGCCCAGCCCCCACCTTTTTTTCTAACCTAGAAACGGGGGAAGGGGGGGGGGGGGAATCTTAACATTATAAATCGCAAAACCTATTTTATCATATTCCCATTAATAAAACAAACGCCACTATCACAACAGTATCATCTCACACAAAACAACACCAAACTTAGTTAAAATATTAAAGAAAAACAAACAAAATCCCCATATGCACACTTCTCACTTACAAACCCCCACCTTTTTTTAGAAGCTAGGTCACACACTCAAATGCATACGCACACACTCTTCAGTCATTATAAAAAAATAAACGTTGTTATTCCTTCAATTCGTTGTCTACAAATCTTATAGCATTTAAACTGCAGTTTTATACGGTGATTTCAGTAAACGGGTAACTTTGAACAACCCATCCGTAAACTGCTCCACAAATGCTGGAGTCATTTTAGCATCAAATTCAGCCTTTTTCCATTACCAACAAAGAAAATACAAAAGTCTGACATACCATTTTGTCCAGCGAAAGCTTTGTATACAATCGATCCATAGTTCGTTTTTTCATTGTTCATCGACGCTTTTATTTTTCGCTGAACCGGAAGCGCATTCAGGACAAACCATTCTGTATCCGGGTCGAAATCGCCTCCATTTTTGTTTGTAGTTTTTGATGTATACATTCGGTTTTAATACAGTGACGTCTCACTTTTAGTATTAATAGTTCAATATGTTAACACATATGGCCACACACAGACAGACATAAGAATTACGTGACCTCTCGTTTATACACAGCGGTTACCCAATCCCGCTGAGCTAAACTGTTCTCCCTTTATTGCAAAATTTCTGCAAGGCGCATTTTCTTAAGAAATTGTCACGCACTAACGAACTCAACCGTGGAACAAAAGGAATTCAAACGGGAATCCTGACCTCAAAACTACATATTGTAGAAGTGCCAACAAAATAAATCACGTAATCTCTCGATTGCAAATACAGTGATACAAAATCCAATCATCGCTGTAATCAACCTGGACCCCTTTCTGTTCAATTTCAAACAGGCGCTTTTTTTAAAAAACATATTACGTGTAAATAGGACTTTTTCAATAAGAGCCATGAACAAATATGATACTCGTCCCCAAATCGGCCAAAACTGCTTAAAAAGCAGAGCGCATACCATAATCTTCAATATATATTATGGTCTAAGGATTCTTCATAGCGTTGACGAAAAACAAAACAAATCAAAAAATTAACCGCTATTTCTTCCTGTACAAAAAAAGCTTCATCACTTCGAGTCTGCATCACGTCACCTTCAAATGCACCACTCCACGACGTGTTTAGTTCAATATCGTCGGAATTATCACAACTCACAATAGAACGACATCAAACTACACTCGTTCACACAGATCTCTTTTAAAATTTAGACAATTTTGGAAGACGAAAAAACCAGCTGCAGCGGACCAGACAGACAAAATTTCTTCTACGTGGATAAAGATCTCCACTTACCGGAATTAATATGGCGCCAGAAATTCCGCCCGTCAGGGAACGCCGCAGCCTGCTCAACGTCAACAACACCATCCGTTTGGTTCAACGGAGGAGACCATTCGTTATAATTCAGCGTCGGCGGTCACCATTTGTTAGAGTAGACAATATTAAGTATTGTACTCTTTGCGTGTTCAATTAACTGAATGGTGAGATTCTGTTGAAGAAGTTCCTTTGCAAAGGTTTTAATTACCAGAAGCTTCTGGTCCACATAGACAAACCATCCAAGCGATGTCTCTGTTCAAATGTGGCTCCCTCTCTCCAGCTCACATCGTTATTTATTCACAAAAAGGGTTCAGAAAAAGGTCAGCCCACAACACACCTGGTTACAACTGAATACAAGAGAATCCGTTCCCATGGGTATAAATCAGATTAGAAAAAATACAATAATAATAAGCCTGACTCCCTTCCGACACAGCAGAATCCCCGGAACCTCCCTTTAGATTACGAATGAATAGACAGACCCGTTGCTCTTTCTCATGAAAGTAACACAGATAAGAATATAGGTCTATTCATACAGCCATACTGAGTTAACATAATTATAAACGGCTAAAATATAATTTAAAACTGAAAAACAATGTTAATAACTTAACAATCCCAAGGCGTTCCCAGGCCAGCCCAGAGACATAGTCTCTCCAGCATGTCCTGGGTCGTCCCCGGGGTCTGCCGCCGGTGGGACATGCCCGGAACACCTCTCCAGGAAGGCGTCCAGGAGGCTTCCGAACCAGATACCCGAGCCCCCTTAACTGGCTCCTTTCCACGCGGAGGAACAGCGGCTCGACCCTGAGTCCCTCCCGGATGACTGAGCTTCTCACCAAATCTCTTAAGGGAAAGCCCGGACACCCAACGGAAGAAACTCATTTCGGCCGCTGTGTGGCAGACACTCGCAAAGAAATTTCAACATGTTCATTATTCCTTTGCGATTTACATAGAATGTTTGGTGCCGTAAATATACTTTGCAAGTGTCTTGAGAACATCTTTGCAACCTTAGAATAAATAATAATTAAAAACTGACAACAAAGAAAAACTCGCTACATGCACAGTCCCTTGCATGCAAACCTTTGACGCACAATTAGATACAACCTTTAAGCCCATATCCAAATGAGAGGGAGAGTGTTTGCTTAGGGTTAGGGTTATATTATTGAATATTCGTCATCATATGTTCAGTTATGCAAACATTTTTAATGTTTTTTCCTTGTTCCAAGGAAATTTTGATTTGGAATCATTTTCAGTGAACAATTCCAACCTTGAACAAAGTCTGATGAGAAATCAACAATCACATGTTCTCCTCAGCAGGATACACATTTCATTGTTAGGCTGTTGAGACCACAACATCAGCCTTCACACAATTAACACCCATGTGTGGATTGACCATATGTATAAATTAGAGAGAAAATTGTAAAATAGAATGAATTGGTTCAATGCCAACTATGGTGCCATAATGATTGTCTCATTTGCTGTCCTAGGTTGTTTTGGACCTAATCAAATGGCCTGAGGAATCTGGGTTGGACGATGAAGATGGTTACTCCGTTGACTGTAGATGTAGAATAATGGGGTACTTGCGTCAGTTTGTGGGGACAGGTAAATTACATGTTGATATTTGTGCACATTTTGTAATGCATAAATGCAGATTTTCAAATGTGGTTGAAAATCAAGGTTTTTTTAACCATTTTTTCTTGTTTATGAACACAAGTTGTATTATGAGTATTAAGCATAAGCATACACATATTGCTACAAGGCAGAATTTTAATTTATAGATACATCTGTGATTTGATTTTCTTAAATGATCATCCTCTAGCAGGGATCACTTTTTTTCCCAGATGTTGCAGAACCTGTTTTTTCTCAAAAAAAGTAAAAGTAATCTAATTGATTATTGTTACTTAATAGCATGCACAACTTAATTCCACTTTTTTTTCTCCTTTTTTTTAGAGTCTCAAGAGAATCTTAAAAGACTCCTGAAGTTCTGGGTGGGATGGGAGATACCCATGCCAGATATGAAAGTGGAGGTGGTGAGAGCGGAACATCCCACGTCTTCTACATGCTTCCAAAACTTAAAGTTACCTGGCCACTACAGCCATTACACAGAATTCAGTGACCATTTAAAGAACTGCATCGCCACAACTGATACTGGTTTTGGTTTGGTATAGATCAAAATCTTTATTTCATTACTTTAAATAATGTAGTTCTGATGTTTTGCTAGATAGGTTCTTATTACAGTTCATTGTCAATTTGTACGAAAAGACAATATATAGCACTAAATTATAAAATGTAATTTAGTGCAGGCAGTTTTAAACAAATAACAGCCCAGAAGCGCTTGGCTAGACCCTACACATAGTTTATACTGTGCATGTAGTTCACTGCAGCCAAATAATGGTCTACTCCCATGCGTGTAGAAGGTCCTGCTGGATCCACAGCAGCATGGAGTCCAGCCAGTTCTTGAGGTGTCAAAGGGCAGTCAGTTTCAGGCACATAGACACAAGAGTCGGTGTTGCTGGACACAAGGCCACTACTCTCCCAGTTTAGGGGGATGTTCAAATCCTGTAGTTGATATGAAAAACAATTCATTGTCTACTGTTTAAAGTAAGTTTTGCTTACCAATTTTTTAAAAGTACTTACAACATCATTAGACTCTTGTACATTATAGTGCAGTCCCATGTGCCACAGTTGGTTCGGGGTACGATTTCCCTCGCTGCTCATGGGATGACTGTCCCAGCCATCTTTAAAAACATCAAGCTGGGCTTGTAAGCGAGGAATGAAGACATAATGGCAGCAGAAAAGGTGAACACTGCTGGACAGGTCCAGGAGATCATCTTCCTCCATTTGGTGCAACGCAGCATAGTAGAGGCAAGTGACTGCTGTGTAGACATCTCGCCAAAGACGTTCAATTCTGTAATGTCAATGTAATTGTGCCCCCCCCCCTTTTTTTTTTAATTAAAGAAGACATTTTAAACCATGTAAAAAAGTGAATCATATTTGGACAAACAAGCAACTGGGTGCAACAATTAATCAACTACTTGGCTATCCAATTAATTATTTAATCATTTTTGAGAGCATGTTTGAATTGTTCTAAATCCTTTTAAATTTAAGCATTTCAATGGCAAATGTTTTTTTTCTATTATCAACAAAAAAAGTAGTTTAAAATGATAAATGCAGTTTCATAAATGAAACAAACATTCCATTAATTTCAAGTAATGAGAAAGTAAGGGTGATTAAAAAAAAGAACATAGCAGAATTCTTTACCTTTATTTTGTACATTATTACTATTTGTATGTGTTGGAATGTCACCTTTGAAAATTAGATGTTGCATCTCAAGGGGATATCCTATAAAGCTACAAATCAAATGAAAATTTAAAATCATGCGATATTGCAAAAATGAAAAACTGTAGCTTGGACTTGTGTCGTAAATAGATTCAAGTTTTTAGGTTTTACAAGTGTTAGTGTTTACCACTGGCAGTAAAGACAACCGTAAGTTGCCAATGTTGATTGCAACTGTTACTTGGTCTTTCATGTAATTGATATTTGATGGAAGTGGTGGAACATAAACTTTGTCTTTAACATACCACCACAAGAAGAAAAAAATAAAATCACACACACAGAGGTTCTGCCAGGCCAATTACAGCCATCGACTGCTAAGTGAAGTTTTCATTCAGTTCATTCTTTTCTCTTCTTCAAATAGGCTAGATGTTGCCCGTGCTGCTGGTGGTGGCCACATTAACCACTTCAAAAACAAGAATAATTTGAATGTATTTACATGTGTCTAACCGGAAGTTTTCTGTGTTGTTGTTATTATTATTTTTTAATATTGCATAGATTTTGGCGTATTATTTTTTCTTTTTTTTTTACTCACCCTGTAAACTTACAAGGTTATGAATGTGGTAGTTCCATAAAAATGAAGTGTCTTCTAAAGTACCTCTGATTATGCACACTTTTCCCTGCAATGAAGCTGTTTTTGCCAACTCCTCTTGTGGAGAACATCAGCTGGGCTACATCCACATTTTCCAACCCATGGTCACCACGAACCCTTAAGAAAATGTAACAAAAATGAGAACTCCTATTAATTATGCATTACACTTCACTGAAACGAAAACCTTAAAACAAGTCAATGGTTAGAACAGGTAGATTTACACTATTAAGGGTAGGATAGGCTAGGTGATGATGTCTGACTAACCTTTGAGGTAAGCCATACTTCTCAACAGCTTCATTGAAGAAGGCAAGGGTTGTGGAGGCTCTGTTATTATTTGCAACAGCAAGATACATTATCTATGTGAGAAGAATGGAATTGTCCCATTGTGACTTCAAACAACTGTACTTTTTATTTTCAAATGATCAAAGTACGTTAACAATAACAATATCAATTTTAAGTGTCAATTTCAAAGCTCTTAACAAATACAATTTCAATAACCTTTAACAGTCATGTAGTAGTTAAAACAGGATTATATTTAAAAAGGTAAAATGCAACAATAATACTCAATGCAATTGGTGTAATGGCACTTGAGAATATCTCATTCTCTACCTTGCATCTGTTTTAAGAGATTCCATAAGAAATGAGTCTTTATAAAATGTCAACAAAGAAAACATGTAATCTAATTCTCAGACAAAGAGTGCCAGCGAAGTCTTAGCATAAAGTCACAGGTAACATGATGGAGTTTTGATTTGTTACTGTAAGTGCAATTAAAGCTTTTCAACTAAAATGACTGTAAGTAAGAGTATTACAGTACTATTATGTTACCATTGAAGAATACAAATGCAAAGGTGCTCCCAAAGAAAATGAAACCGATTTCTGAGGTAGCCATCCTAAACTAGTACTACAATCTGAAGGTCTTCAAAAACAAAAAACAACTAATCACAATTGAAATGCCTGATTCAATGACAAAAAGTTTAGACGTTTAAAGGGAATATCCAATTATTTATACCTTCCTTGAGAAACCATCGATTCCTCCAAATATCACCATATTGTACCTTCAATGACATTTGAGATAAAGAAAAACATTAGGTATTATCACTTTTTTGCACATAGTTAAGTCATGTACAGGTAATATGTTTTGATTTGAAAAACATAACCAACCTTATAAGTTTGTGGTTTGTGTCTATATGCATCAGCGATCTTGGGCCTGGGACAGAGTATGTTCTGCGAACAACACACCTCAATGCTGACATTCTCAGCACAATTCCTGCTGTGTCAACCCTATGCATCGATGCACGAATCCTCTGCCACTGTACACGATGCCCCTGTGCCCGCAACAATCCCATCATTAATCTGTACCCAGCATGTGGGTTGCAGTGGTGTGTTTGTGACACCAGGTTGTCAAGCTCATCATTAGTCAGTTGACCGTACAAGGCCCTAACAGACATAGCCCAGCTGTTCATGTTTCTCTGCAGCGTCCACCGAGAAACTCCTAAAAGTCTGGCAATGTACGCTGCAGATAGCCCTATGCTGAGGAGCTCCGAAACATATTCCCTACATATTAAAATTTTTGGACAACCAGGTTTTGTTCTCCCCACAGGAACCGTTACATGAAGCTCCATTTCATCTTGGGCAGAGAGTAGACCATGCACATCAGTAAGGGCTTCATACACTTGCTGAGGGATCTGAATTTGGTTAGCTAGTGCACTCAGTAAAACCATGTCCTGTGAAATGATAAATTGTAGATAGTCCAGGTCCAGAGGGGCACGCTCAAGGGCAGCCGATAGTCTGTTATGGAGTTCGGGCCAGTAAAAGATTCAGCAGCAGTTCCTAGAGAGAAATATAGGGTGTCCATAACATGTTTACAATTTTTAAAACAATATATTACAAAGGCAGTTGTTGAGATGTCTTAAACAGATTTGTTTTATTTTAACCAGTGTTTGTTAATTAAAGTATTCATTCATATTGAATTTATTTGTTTCAGATACTGTGTTGATGGATGGTAAACCTGCAGCAAACATGGCAACAAATCGAGTACCGTTTTCATGTGCTTGGTGTAAATGATGATGCCCATATAGAGGTCTATTAAATTAAGTTTAAAAAAAAACTCACACAAATGAAGGTACTTAAAATATCTCAAAATTGTTATAATTGTAAAGAGACTTTTGGGACACTCTGTATAGGTCGTGTGTAATGTGCATTATTATTGATTACATTATTATGCAAACAGGAAGAAATAATAACAAAAAACACACCATTAATGTCAAGGCAGTAGCGATATTCCGCTCACCTGCTGCTGCAGCGAAGAGCTGTTGCTCTGATCGGTCATTTTTCTAGAAGGCAAAACAAGATAAAGAACACTATGGAGTCAAATGTGTACATACATAACATCGATTGGGTGCATCTTCCCTCCAGTACCTGTCAATGGCGCATATGTGAGCTACATGAATTCGTTTGTTAGCCAGCTAACTAATACAAGAAATAACAATTTTAACCAACACAGGGGAGCAGCACACTGCACCATTCTTGGCATATAATGAAGTAGTTTAGTTGTTCATTGTTGTCATATAGCCACAATATTCCAAAGCATGAGATGCAATTACGTCCGTGGCGCCAGAAATGACGATAATGACTAGACTGCTTTAGCATGAAATCAAATGCCAGCTAGCTAGAAAGCTAAATATGTGATGCTAATCATAAAAACAGGTTGGATGACCATCGTTTAAACAACAATATTTGAAAGAATGATGAAGTAACATAATACTTACCTTGTCATAGCAAAAACCAAAAGAGACTGAAGTATTCTTAATATGTATGTTGGTTGGCGACGATGTGTCCTGCTTGTATCCTTCCGCGAGTCCCGCCACCGTCGTTCGCTAAACCAATGAGGTTGCGCTCCAATCCGCTCAAATCCTTCTCACTTGATTGGTCAAAACAACCCTTCATTACACCAGAGCCCGCCCCCTTCTTTACGAGTACAAATCACGGCGCTCTACAAGTACAAATTAGTTTTGCTCCATTTGTAGCGCGACAAATGGGGCAAAACTCACGTCACTGAACAGCAGCAGAAAGCCCACTTGTGACTCCTAGTGGCGACTTCTTTGACTACAAGTTGTCATTTCTACAGGTACAAATCACAACTTTTACAGATACAAATTTATAGTTTTTGTACAGGTACAAAATTTTTTTTGTACAGATTACAAATCATGACTTTTACAGGTACAAATTTGTTTTTACAGATACAAATTTGTTTTACACATACACATTTTTTTTTTACAGGTACAAATTTCTTTTACAGACACAAATTTGTTTTTTTACAGGCACACATTTTTTTTACAGATACAAATCACGACTTTTACAGATACAAATTTAGACTTTTTTCTACAGGTACAAATTTTTTGCACAAGTTAGTTTTGCACCATATTTACCTCCATATTTGAACGTTGTGTTATCCGGCTGCTGTTTTAACAAGATAGGTAAAGTTAAGTGCTAGACATGGTAGCCTACATGCTAACTACACCTGCTAGCGCTAGCTAGAGCTAGCAGATCTCACTTTAAGGTTTTAATGTGCAGTAAAAGAAAACAAAAACAAAGAAAAGTTTGAGTAGGCTCTAAATCTCAATTGTGTATATCCCTCGTTGCTACAATATACAGTAAGGTTTTTGTCTATTCTGTCGTCGTCGTGGTGGGGGTGGGGGAGGGGGGCGTCGGTTGTTGAGTGGCGTGTCCTGCTCGATCGTGTCGCGGAGCGGCGCCGATGAGGGATTTTGGAAGTATTTTACACTGTTAAATGACCTTCATTGATTGACTACAGCACACATTTGTAAATTGTCAAAGCTGCCTTTATTTTCCCCCTTGAAAGATTACCGTTGGTTTCTGTAGCGATCGTTTTTTTCACGGCCATCCAGAATATCCATCCATTTTGCCAAACCGTTTCACCTCATGGAAATTAATCTAAAAGAAAAAAAAAGTAACAATGTTATTACAATACCGTTTTCTTTGTTAATAAGTAAACAAGGAAGTCTATAGTGGATCCATTTTTTTCTATTGTTGAGGATTTATTCAAGGCTCTGCATTATTTATAATCAATGAACTATACAATGTGTGATGTTACTATACTTCAATTGATGACGGTTTCTTATTTTTATTACAATGACACCACTGCCTCATTAGACTCAATGTACATTTTTAATGTTTCATACACATCTGAGATTAACTACAAATTTTATCTTGAATCTTTTAGCGATCCGCTGAGCACTGTGCGAATTGGAAAGCTGTTGACCGTGATACTTGGATTTCAAACCTTCAGCACCGCCTTGGACTTCCACCTCATCTACCTGCTTCCATCTTGCCCTCAAACAACATAATACATATATAAGATCTACATCACAGAGTCTAGAACGCAAATACAGCTCAACTTGCACTCAACAGCACATTACAAATATCATTACTTTACTATTTTGTTGTGTTTAAATTTATTTTATTTTTTACTGCCAGTTTACTTTTGACTTTGTCTTGGGAAGTTTTTTTTCTTTTCTTTTTGCTTACAGTAAAGGTTGCTGTAGCAGCATGCCGCGGAAGGGGAAGCGTTCCGAGGCAACCAAGCGCCGATGGAAGAAGCTGGACCTTGCTGCTCCGGAACTGAGCCCAAACATCGCACCCCAGCAGGTACTTTGCCTCTATTCAATTCTGCACTTGGCGGTGGTGTATTCTGTGTTGAGTTATTTTGAGTCACACTGCTAGGTCCTCAATGTGCTGTATATTTTGTTTTCAGCCTCGGTCCCCACCCTCTGCCACCAGTGATGGGACCACGATGCAGTCTCCAGTGAACAAGGTACGAGTTTCACGCCATATTTTAGCAACAGTTTATCATTTTTTTATTACTATTACACTTTTTTTTAATATCCTAAACATTTGCAATGTGTATTTAGAAGGCCAGAGTCCGAACTTCAGCTCCAGCCAGTCGGCTCGCCACTGTGGACGCCCGCTCCCCACCGCATACCTCTACTGTGGCTACCCACCAGGTATGTTCCACAGCAGGCAAATTGCAATTAACTTTGTTAATGTGCAATACACATTATTTCCGGCTACAAATATAGAGTCAAGCAGAAAAATGTAAAAAGCAGTCTGTGTATTCAAGACACTCAATAGTAATGTAAAAAAATCCTTTATTAAAAATGGACTACCAACATGTTTCAACACAAGATTGTCTTCACCAGGGCATAGTTTGACAAATATAGAGTGTATGACTGAGCGATATTTGTGCATTGCTTTATTCATGTCAAACTAATTCTGAATTTAATTGTGATGAAGTCTGTTTTCTACAAGATTTCAAAAATTTTACTGATGTCAAAAATGAACTCACTAACATTGATCACAAATTTGTGAGATGCCGAGCCCGGATAGATAGACAGATATTTCACATGGTTTCTTTTAAGTTACATAGACCAGATGTAAATAATAACTAAGACGGTTATATTTAATATCTAATGTTTTGTTTTAGACTTCATGTCTATCTAAACAGTGTATGTCATTGTTTTGTCAAAAACATATTTCTATATGCTTCCTTTATACTATAATCTAATCTGGTACAATCTGCTGCCTTTCTGCTCATGTATTTGATCAGAAAATTCTAGCAAAATTGAGCAATTGTGACTGTATTTCAGACACAAACAAAAGTATCAGTTAAGTCCTTGAATCTCTTTTGTGATTAAGAATTTCATGAATAAACCTGGCCTGAATTAACATCACTTGTATGTACAAAATACCTGGTCAATTTAAATTGAAACTAATTTAACCTATGTTTGCTATTTACTCTGCATTATGGTGACTGCACATGCCTACAATTGTGTAATGTCTATGCTTTATGTTTTAGGTGTCCCCTGTTTGTGCCAAGGCTCTGGTACCAGGTCAGTCATAATTTTAATTGCTTTTGCAGCAGTTTTACAATCGATTATTTTAAACAATTCCAATATTTTGCAGGTTCATTTACACTCAAAGTGGAACATGTACTTGTACTGTGCATTGTCAGCAATTGAAGTTGAGACTTGACATGGTATTCTGTGTGTGCATCATTTTAGGCAGAGGCACTGGCTGGCGCCACAGAGTTCGGGAATGGCCAGTTTCAGCTGTGACTGGGCGGAGGCACAAACTGGTCATTCCAGCACTGAACCAGGACAACACGGTATGTTTTATAATCAACTCTGCCTTTATAACAAATTAACAACCTTCATTTGTGTCTATTTTTTTAAATTACCTCTTTCCTTTTTTCAATTACTACTTTTTTTTTTCTTTTGTAATAGTTTGTCCTGGTTGTTGGTGACTCCCACCTGCGAGCCATTGCCGATGGGGTTGTGAAGATGCCGGAGGGACGTTTCTCGTTTGCCGTGATGTCCACCCCGGGTGCCAGGGCCTCCGAGTTGCGTGCTGAGGTGCTGAATGCTGTTCTGCCTCGGTCACCCGAGGTGGTCTGCATTTTGGCTCCCAGCAACAACTTGGGCCGCCCCATCGCTGAGGCAGCGGCTGACTTTGGCCAGCTCTTGCACACCGTCTGCAGCCGCTGGCCCAACGTAAGTTCACACATTTCCTTCATATAGATCATACATTTAAATTTCAAGTATGTACTTGCATATGTCAAATATGTTCTGTTTAAAATACATTTCAGCCTTTTCCCGTAGTTAAACAGTTAATGAATATTGAAGGATGGAATATGAATGAAAGTTCATCTTGCTCCAGATGTATATTTTACAGTTTTAAACTTTGTGCAGGTCGTTGTGCTGGACTTCCCCCCTCGTCTGAACGTCGAGCTGGACCAGCAGGACCTTCTTCGCCAGGAGTACAACCGGGTGGCAGCACTTATGGGTACGTTCCATGTTGAAAATTGTTTTCACACACAAAGTTCTACTTTTCTTTAAGTCACCTCCTGATCTGATTTCATTGGTGTCTCAGCAGGGGGGGGGTGTGGGGGACTCTTGAGCTAATAATGTTTTTTCCTTTGATACTGTAGGTATTCGCTACCTATCTGTTGCTGGCCACTTCCCGCTGTCACATCTTCACTTGTGGTGTAGAGACGGGGTAAGTACATTAGTTGCTGCAAAAAACAAACAAACATTTTATTAGTGCTCCTCCTATCAAAAGTATGTTTGTAGATGTATAATATTTTTTCTGATCATGTCTGGAAGGTACACCTCAGTGACAGCGATGGGATGTCGGTGCTTGCGCGGTTGCTGTGGGCTGCCGTCAACCTGCGGATGGAGAGGACTGCACCACCTGCACCGGCTGCTCCTCAGCGTTCGCCACCAGCTCGAGTGTTCAGACCAAAAGTGGTTGTTAAGGGTGAGGTCACTGCGCCTCAGCCTTCCAACCCTTTTGACTGGACACTCGTCGGGAAGGCCAAGGAGGTAAACGCAAGCCTAACATGTTTTTGAGAACCTCCTAACATGTTTTTGAAAACCATCTAACATGTTTTTGAAAACCTTAAATTTTATGAATGTGTGTGTTGCAATAATGTCACTAGTCATTTCAGAGCAGCTCGGTTGTGGACTCTGAGGTCACCTGTGGGCCCACTGGGTGGATGGGCACTCTCCAGGTTTGTGATGGTGATCATGGATTCATTCAGCCTTTTAGCTTGGCACATGTTAAATTTCAATTTCTCTATTTCTTTGTTTGTTTTGTTATTTTACAGTGCAACGTCCCATTGAACCCTCTCTGGTTCAGCCCACCCATGTTGGAGGCGATGGACAAGCTGTCTCCAGCTCATCTTTCCAGCCCTGAGGACTGCCCAGTGGTTCCAAAGGACAAGAAGGTATTTCAGTTTTCCTTTTTTGTTTGCCCGTTATGTTTACATATCTATCTTTATGACAAAAAAAAAGTATAGGTAATTGTCCATTCTTGTAGTAACAATGCTTCGCAGTAAAAGCAAAAAAAAAAAAATATATATATATACATATATATTTATTTATTTGTTTTTGCTCTTTCTTGTTAGGCATCCACCGCAGGGCACAGACGACAGCGGCCAGCCCATAAGAGCACACGGAGAGAGCACCAGGTTTGCATTGCATTCTTATCAGCCCTGAGAAGTCTTACTTAAAATCACAAACAGAAATTAGTGACTCTTCACACAAGTGCTGTGTGTTAAAGAATTATTGTTTGCTTGTCGTTTCAGCCAGAGGAAAGGCCAGCCCCTGCAGAGGTCACTTCCAGACCATCATCTCCCTGTCGTCCTGGGACTGAGGTAATTTTTTTATACTCACAACATTAACCATGAACATATGAAATGTTTAAAATTATATTAGTTAGAATTTAAGATAATTAAAATGGTTTCAATCATTTCAGGATCCTGCTGTGGGATTTCCTCAACGCACGCTATCCGTGAGGGCCACACATTCACAGATGGATGAAAGGTACTCAAGTTTTTCTCGCAACCACCAGTGTACTTGTATGGCTCTCACTTTCTTGGCCTTCCATGCTGAGGGGTTGCAGTTTAATTCGCTTGAACTTGACAGAGTGCTTGAACACGGGGACTCTCTTTACGTGGGTGCTAAACAGCAATTGATTTTGGACCATAACTTTGGGAATGATCACTTGACTGTCGAGGAGATGCCAAAACAAGTCATGACGGACACCAATGTCTATAATGTACAGATGCATGAGCTCAGCGTTGGTTATGTCATAGATGACGGTCATTCCCAAAGAGACTTGGGATTGTCTCTTGGAGCTCAGCTTGAGTGCTTGTCACAAAATGTCACTCATGCTTTCTTGATTGTGAATCCAGAGTGTTTTGCAGTATTCCGTGACAGATCAGGATACTTTGGGTTATTTGATTCACATTCCAGATCTGAAGTGGGCTTGCCACACCCAAACGGAACTGCAATTATGTTGACTTTTTCTCACTTGTGTGGCTTGGTTGAGCATTTGCGTCAGCTTTTTGAAGGAAATAGCCGGTTTGCAACATATGAGTTTGTGCCAGTCTCTTTTCATATTGACGGCAGTTCCATTAACACGCATCGGGATTCTACTACAACCATATCAAAGGCAAAGGAAGAGCTACTAATTGAATTAGGTGATTTCCCAACTAAAGCGATACAAATAGTGGTCGGTATTGTACCAAATCAAGAGCTACATAGTGCGGTACATGTTGTACCAAATAGCCACGCAAGTCAAATTAATTACAGTCAAAATATTCCGGAACCTCAGCAAGGACTCAAACTGCTGCATGTTAATATAGATGTTTCCAAATTGAGTAAAAGTCAGCGTGCAAAACATTTATATAGGAAACGTCAACACATTCGTAAGTGCCAACGACAACTGTCATCTAATTCTAAATATCACAGTGATCTGTGCTTTAAGGAAAAAAAGAAGCTCTATCAGAAGAATAGATACAACAGTGATTCTGCTTTTAAGGCAAAACGGCAGCAATATCTGATTGATAAATACCAACACGATCTTGCTTTTCAGCAAAAGCGGAAGATATTGATGAAAAGGTACATAAGAGAAAAATACAGAAATGACCTTTCTTTTAAAAGTAAACAAAAACATTACTTGCGAGAGAGGTACAGGGAAGACCTTTCTTTTCAAAGTAAACAAAAACAATACTTGCGAGAGAGGTACAGAAATGACCTTTCTTTTCAAAGTAAACAAAAACGATACTTGCGAGAGAGGTACGAAAAAGACCTCTCTTTTCATGGTAAACGAAAACATAACTTGCGAGAGAGGTACAGAAAGGATATATATTTTCAAAGTAAAAAGAGAAATTACGTGCGAGAGAGGTACCAAAAAGATTCGGCTTTCAGGCTTTCTCATATTAGGCGCTGTTTACAAAACAAAAAGGGCAGGCGTGATTCAAACGCGCTGCAACGTATTCGCCACAAGTTAAATTGTTCTGTGAAAATCAAAAATAAATATAGTCGCGTCATTCCCCAGTGTCAGGAAATTGAGCAGGATCAGGCAAATGGTGTAGTAGACGTCTCTGTGGAATTGAAGCAGGCACTCGTAGATCCAGAAATGGAAGCCACCATCGCTTCTTTCCGGGACAGGGTTCGGCATGGGCCGACGTATATCTGCACAGTGTGCCACCGTGCGCTTTTCCCCAATCAAGTAAAGCGTTGCAAACGAGCCAGATACACCAAAAATGTTGATGTGGCGCTTGCGTGCTTGACAGGCCAGTTTGTTCACACTTGTAGTTGCCCCGCCCCATGTACCGTTCCTCAAGAACGGGTGCAGGAGTGGATTTGTCATACCTGTGACAACCATCTGTTCAGAGGTGGCATGCCACCCCAGGCGGTGGCAAATAACTTGGCACTGGCGCCCATTCCCGAAGAGCTGTCGGAATTAAATGTACTTGAACGACAGCTAATTGCAAAAATCATCCCTTTTGCAAAGATTGTTGCGTTGCCCAAAGGACGGCAAAGGGCCGTACACGGTTCTGTGGTGTGCGTTCCATCAGAGATGGAAGCCGTAGTGAACTCCCTCCCAAGGCCGCGCAGTGAGGCCCAGCTTCTCCAGGTGAAGCTGAAGCGCCGCATTGTGTACAAAGGTTACCAGCATTTTTACACTGTCAACATGACAAATGTCTTGGCAGCGCTGAGGACACTGAAACGCATTCATGCAGAATACAAAACTGTATCGATAGATGAAAGCGCTCAGTTTGAAAGTCTCCAAGAAGAGGACGACGAGGGGGTAGGAGAAGAGGACATCCCTGAGGCCGATGCACAGCCAGAGAGCAGCGACACCCCCGCAAACAAAGAGCAACAGACTCCCCAAGAGAGCAAAGAGGAGCTCAGGCCGGGCTTGACACTCGACACCTGTATGCAGCCTCCTGACATCGCGCAGGAAAAGCTGTCATATGGGGACGGCATATTTAGCATCGCTCCTGCCCAAGGAAACAAGCCGGTGGGATTTTTTGCCGTGCCAAACCTCGAAGCCATGGCCTTTCCCGTTCAGTTCCCAACAGGACAGAATTCACTCGATGAGGCGAGAGAAATTAAGCTGTCACCCAGTTTGTATTTCAATGCAAGGTTATTCTCCGTTGACACTCGATTTGCCAAAGATCAAAGTTACCTTTTCTTTGCGCAGTTTGTGACAGAAACGCATCTGGCCACCAACAGCATGTCCATTCAGGCCCGCAAGGGGACAGCCCTCACTTGGGATGGGAAGAAGATTTCAAACCGGATGCTTCAGGACAAAGACGAACTGGAGAAGCTCATCCAAAGCATGCGATGCGCTTCATGCAGCCCTTGAGAGGCACGCCGGCTTTTTGGGAGGGTGCCCTTAGGGACCTCCATGCAATGACCAGGCAGTTGGGCAAGCCCACATTCTTCCTTACCTTTTCTGCTGCGGAAATGAGATGGCCCGAAGTAATCGAAATAGTCAAAGCACAGCAAGGCGAACAAGGGGACTTTTCCCATCTCGACTGGAATGCCAAATGCGATGTTCTTCGCAGCAATCCCGTCACAGTGATGCGCCTTTTTGAGAAAAGGATGGATGCTCTTATGGCATTCATCCTGTCTCCTGCACAGCCCCTCGGTCCGGTAGAAGACCACTTCTATCGTGTAGAATTTCAAGCCAGGGGAAGTCCGCACGCTCACATGCTGCTCTGGATTAAGGGTGCGCCAGTCATCGAAGAACCCGACCCCAGATGTTGTCAAGAAGCCATTGACTTCATCGACAAGTACATCACTTGCAAAATACCAGACCCGATTGAGGACCCTGAACTGCACGACATTGTCACCAGCGTTCAGGCACACAGCAAAAACCACACAAAGTCTTGTCGGAAAGGAAACGTTTCTTGCAGATTTGGGTACCCCAAACTGCCGACGGACCAAACCACCATCACGTTGCCATTCCAGACGGAGACTGAAGACGTCCCAACGGACAAGAGTGTGGAAGGCCAGCATAGGAAGCAGGCGGCCAAATCGGCTCGCCTCACCGAAAAACAAAGGGAGGCTAAAGAAGAACTCAAACGCATCAGAGAGATCCTCATGGACGC
This sequence comes from Leptonotus elevatus, assembly GCF_054856555.1. Classification (NCBI taxonomy): domain Eukaryota; kingdom Metazoa; phylum Chordata; class Actinopteri; order Syngnathiformes; family Syngnathidae; genus Leptonotus; species Leptonotus elevatus. The sequence continues at coordinate 6,038,284 of NC_141260.1, read as the reverse complement.
GGATGTCCCGCAGGACTTGCCGGAGCTTCTCAAAAAGGCCAATTTGACAATGGACAGCTACAAGGACAGCGTCACTAATCTGACCTCCGGAATGGTTGTCATGTTGAAGCGTGCTCCAACGGAAAGCTGGATCAATGCTTACAACCCACATCTGCTGCGGGCATGGAACGCCAACATGGATATTCAGTACGTGCTCGATGACGTCGCGTGTCTCATGTACATGATGTCGTACATTTCCAAACCGGAGCACGAGATGTCCGAGTTCCTCACGTCTGTCGTCAAAGACTTGAAGACAAAGCCTCTTGTCGACAAAAAGGACGAGATGAGGAAAATAATGGCGGCGTATTCCAAGCACAGAGAGGTGAGCGCTCAAGAAGCGGTGGCGCGGACATGCAGTCTCCCTCAGAAGAAGTGCTCGCGCAGCGTAGTTTTCATCCAGACTGCTGAGGATGGCGTGAAATTGAGTCTACCCATGAGTAGACTGAAGACCATGCATCCGGACGCAGACAACGTGTGGATGTCTGGTCTGCCAGACAAATATGTGGCAAGACCTAGAACGGCAATGTTTGAGCGGATGTGTCTCGCCGAATTCGCATCCGAATACCGAGTCGTCTACGGTCAGCAGACTGAGGGCAAGAATGTCATTCCCCTCTCACACGGCAAGGGATTCATCCAGAAGCGGATTGGAAAAGATGCCGTCATCAGATTCACTCGCTTCTCGATCAAAAAGTATGCTGAGAAGTATTACAGGACCCAGCTTAAATTGTACCTCCCCCACAGAGACGACGCCGAGCTCAGGTCTGAAAACCTCAAAGTACGAGGAGTTCTACGGTGCCGGGGATTCAAAGTTCGGTCGGGTGCGGGCTATCGTCGACCGCAATCGGGGGCGGTACGAAGGACGGGGAAAGACCGTGGACAATGCCTTTGAAAAATTGAAAGAGCTTCGTGCGGTTCTCAACGCGTGGAGCACTTTTGCGCCGGAGGTAGAAGCAGAGCGTTTGGAGTGTGTTGCCGAACGCGAATCTAATCCGTTACAGGAAGACCCGCAAGATGAGGTTCCGGCCTACCAGGACGCTCCTGGTAGCGGCGCGGTCTTGCCGGCGTTTGAGGCGCCAAAGTTGAGCGCCGAGTTTGTGAGGAACATGTACCGCAGTCTCAATGAAACGCAAGCGTCCGTCTTTTACGCTGTGCGCGAGTGGTGTTTGAAACGCGTTTCGGATCGTCTCCTCGAGCCCTTCTTTTATTTCATCTCCGGAGGAGCTGGCTGTGGTAAATCGCATGTCATCAAGTGCATTTACCAGGAGGCCAGTAAGATTCTCCGACAGCTTCCCAGGTTCCGCGACGAAGCGGATATGGCCAAGCCTGCTGTGCTGCTGACGTCGTTTACTGGCACGGCGGCTTACAACATCTCAGGGAAAACTCTTCATTCCCTCTTGAAACTCCCCAGGACTCCAAAGCCTCCTTACCAGGCGCTGGGGAATACGTTGGACGCATTGAGAGAAACCCTTTGCAACGTGGAAATTTTGATCATCGACGAGATCTCCATGGTCTCCAAGGAACTCTTTGCCTATGTCCACCGGAGATTTCAGCAAATCAAGGGCAACCAGAGACCATTTGGGGGCATCTCCGTTCTTGCAGTTGGGGACTTCTACCAACTGCCACCCCTCGGAAGGTCCAAGCCCCTCTGCGTTTCTGACAACGATCTTCTTGACCTCTGGACAGATTTTCAGATGGTCAAGCTTACACAAATCATGCGGCAAAAAGACGACGTCGCTTTTGCCGAGCTTTTGAACAGGATCAGGGAGAAGGGGAAGGCTGATCCGCTTGGCGATGGTGACAGGGCGTTACTCACCACGGCTGTCACGGATGCGCGAGACCTCCCTGCGGATACTCTGCATATCTTTGCCACCAATAAAGAGGTTGATGGGCACAATGCAGCAACTGTGGCTGCTCTCAAATTGACTGTGGTCAATATTCCCGCAGAGGACTACAGGAAGAGCCCACGGTCGGGGGCGATGGTCACTGTGACCAAAGTGATCATGGGGTCGAGAAGGGATCTACCGGATGCCCTTCAAGCTGGTATAGGAGCACGGGTTATGCTTCTTCGGAATTTGGATGTCGAGGACGGATTGGTGAACGGGACCTTTGGCACAATAGGCAACATTGTTCAAAGCGCCCCAAAGGGGTCGGCGGAGAAAGTGACCTTGCTCGGACTGAGGCTAGACAATCCCGAAGCGGGCCAGAAATGAAGCTTGCCTTTGGATGCACGGCTCACAAAGTGCAAGGCATGACGATGACCTCTGCAGTGGTGTCTCTTAAGCGTGTGTTTGAACCTGGAATGGCCTATGTTGCCCTAAGCCGCACGACGTCACTTCAGGGATTGAGGGTCATAGACTTTGACGAATCCAAAATCTATGCCAATCCCAACATCACGGCGGCAATGGACAGTATGACGCGCGCTTCTTTCCAAAGTACAAGACCATTGTTGTACTTTTCCAAAATGCCGCAAACTGCTTTTCCCACCTTGACCATTGTTCATCACAACACCGAGGGGCTTCCATCTCATATTGACGACTTAAAGTCTCATCATGAGTTGAGGCTGGCAGATGTCCTTTGCCTCACTGAAACTCATTTGTCTGGATCCTTCTTCCCCCCTCCCTTGCAACTGGAGGGATGCAGCACTTTTGTGCGCAACAGACAAGTTTCGTATTCAAATAGACTGGACATGGCCCAAAAAGAGGGTGGCGGAGTCGCAGTCTATTATCGCGATTGTCTTCGAGCGGAGCCCCGTCGGTTTATTCAGAATGTGGTTGACCTGGAATTTGCTGTCATCAGGGTTGACGCTCCCGTCCAGGCTTTGATAGCTACGGTCTACAGGCCACCCAACCTGAGTCTTGGCACCTTTCTTCCAAACCTTGGAAGTCTCTTGGATGCCTTGGCCGTGATGGACTGCCAGCCTATTGTTGTTTGCGGAGACTTTAATGAGGATTTGCTTTCAAAGGGAAAGAAATCCATTCTGGACTTGTTTCAGTCCAGAGGCTTTTCACAGCTGATCACCCAGGCCACAACTGGAAAGCAGACACTGATTGATCACATTTACATATCTCGCCCAGATTGTTGTGTTCAATCAGGCGTTCTGCACACTTATTACAGTTACCACAGTCCGGTCTACTGTGTGTTAACTTCTTGTGTCAGCTCATTGTCGATCGCAAGGGCACCATTTTCACAAGTGCGCCTTTGCAAATGTTATTGAGCCTTTCATACCACTGCTCAAAAGAGGGGGATACTGTACTTTAAATTGTAAAGGCTGAAAAGTTAAATCCTTTGCTCGTTCAAAATTGGTGTCATAACAGAACTACACTCAAAATCAGAGCGGCCAATCATTTTTTTTGTAGACATATTTATAATTTAGTTAGTTCTAAACGTATTGAGCTTTAAATTGAATTTAAGACATGGGATATGTCATTTAAGCGCTCCCTTATTTTGAGCAGTGTTGTATGACGGTACTTTTAATCAGTGTGCTTTTCTGTTAGCAGGACATCGTGCATTTGGACTTGAATGTTTTGTTTGTCCTTATTGTGATTGTGACTATAACACAATGAAAAGTGTTGGTGTCAGTGAGGTACTGCGATGGTAAGGGATGAACTGCGATGGTAAGTGATGATTGATTACTGAATTGATCTAGGCAAACATTGAACACTCATTTTTCATTTTCACATGCAATACAGGTGGATGGAGCGCAGCAAGGGGTGCTACTTGACATGGCCAAGGATATCAAGGTTGTTATGTCCGGTACAACTGGTGGAGAGAAAAGATGAAAAAAGGGATCCCGCAAACGTAGACCAAAATGATTTATTCTACAGGATTCCTCACTGAAAAACCGTCACATGTGTATTGGATGAGTATTTAGATTAAGTTTTAACTGTTCAGTTTTGCTGCCTATTTTCTAACAACTTGTTCCTTTGTGTGCTCAGGAAAAGATGAAGATGCTGTGTAACAAAGACCCAAAACGGCTCTTTTAAGAGCCGTTTTACATGTACTTTGGAGTAATATTCCTGCAATATTGATCAGCACCAACATGCCTTTTAATATGCAATGTCAAATTTAAACACTGCATTCATACTGTATTTGCTCCATGATACAGTATATTGCATTTTATATTTTAATCACTTACACTATAAGCAAGAAATTAAACTGATTCCCTTTTGATATGACTAAAATGTCAATCAAGACATAAGGGAAGCCATTACACATGTAATAACTGCAGTTATTACAAATTGTCCTGAACTCTATTCCTGCTGACACAAATTGAGAGGTAAAGTACACCAACATTTGGCAAACAGTTCAGAGCATGCATCTTTCCACCTTGCAAGAGTCAGCAGGCCCATTCAAAATTTCCGCGGAAATTTTTCTAGTATTATTCTTCTTCTTCTTTTTATTATATTTTTTAATCTTCCACCGATTTTTCCGCAAGGGAATTCCCAGTTACCATGGCGACGCTATTCCCAAAAAACTCCCAAATAAAGTCCCATACGAATGAATGGGAAACCGAAAGAGATCAACTCCAATCAAACACCTTTTTCCAAGACACGCTGCGCGCGCATACGTTAACCGACCGATGTGAAAATTAGCTCATTTTGTTGGAATTTTTGTCATCTTTAGCTCAGTGTCAAAAAAAAAATTAAGGAATGAAAGCTCTCCCCCCTGTGCGGGTTCAAAGACAGCGAGCAAAGGGGTGAAAGTCGCCTATTTAGAGTGTGACTAATTAAGGCTTCAGTGACGGGAACCAAAAAATCTATTTCCAAAAGTTTCACTTCAACTCATCACCATGGCCACAATCTTTGCTCACTAGACATCAAATTGGCACATTTTGTAGCCACAAGCCTCTGCTTTCTGAAAAACTAAGTTTTATTTGGCTAAGGTGTCATTTAGTACCTTTATTTTCACTTTAAGCGAGGAGAAGTCGGACTATTTCGATCTCTTTTCAATGTTATTTTCGCCGTTTTTCCCTCTTTATTTTCGATCAATCATAAGTTTTCAACCTGCTCCTAAGTTGGTCATTTTTCATCCGATTAAAAAACTGAGAACATGCTCGCGTTCCCCAAACCCTTGCCGTTCTAACGAGCCATTTCTGGAATCTGCATCTTCAACCGTTAGGTCGTGAGAGGCTTTTGTTTGAGGTGAGCGTATCCTATACAAAATCAATGGAATGTGGGTGCGTGACGTCTCGCAACAAGTTAAAATCAAATGTGTGTGCGTGAATGATCTGTCGTTTTTGCATAGCAACTGCCTCAGCCAATCATCTCTCACTGTTGAGCTCAACTCAGCCCCTTTTTTTCTTGGTGTACTCAAGGCTTGGCCTATCTACGACTACTACTATTGCAAATACTATTACTACTACTACTATCTTGGCCAATTGATTAGGTACACCCAGGATTCTGGTCAATTAATTAGGTACACCCTGGATTCTCGCCACTCCGCCCACCCAGGGCGGCGGCCATCTTGGCCAATTAATTAGGTACACCAAGGATTCTCTCCCCTCTGCCCACCCGGGGCGGCGGCCATCTTGGCCAATTGATTAGGTACAGCCAGGACTTTTCAGTCACAAAATGTTTTTATTTGATTATTTTCCAAATTTGTAGCGTGACTATTACTGTGTTTTTTTGCTGATTATGGTTTATTATTTAATACTAAAAATTGTCCATTTCCTTTGCTAAAATAAATGTTTTCTTTTATAATATTGATGAGTTCTTCAAGATGCACAAACAGTGACTGTGCGCATGTTGTCTCCACAGTTTCCTCAGGGCACACATAGACATATAAAAGGAATTTGTAAGATGTTAATAAAATTTGGTTAATGGTGTAAATCAACAAATTCAAATTGGAAGGTTCATTTAACTAGATTGTTTTATGTTCAATATACTTAAAAAAAAAAAAAAAAATCAGTGACATGTACAATGTAGCCAAAAATAAAATAAATAATACTGAATATTTTGTAGAAACATTTCATCACTTGTAAAGATTTGTCTGTGTTGAATAATTTAGACAGGTGATAATTGCTGAAATTAAAATAACAGATTCATCACATTATTTTAAATGCATAATAATTAAAATGTATCACTCCCTTAACACTGAAAACAAAGATATGAATTAGACAATGGTTGGTTCTTTTTAGTGGTTAAAAAAGTGGATGTTTGAATTACAATTTTTATCTTTTTATATGTATTTATTTTTTTATGTTGATGTGCAAAAAACACATACAATTGGTCAAGCAGTGCATCCACCACCAGACAGCCTGTCCTGTATGTAGCAGTATGTCCTACTCGCAACCCGCGAGTGTTGTATGACACAATCCGCATTATTGAACCTTGCAGCTGCACGCAGCGCAGTTGCCCCCTTAAACTGGTCTCCTCGGATGCAGCGCGCTCCAACCTCACCCTCCGGCTGCAACCCATCTTGTGATAGTTGGGACTTCGCGTTGTTTTCTCTCGTGCGGTTTTTTCTAATCCTAACCCTGATTGGTCCGTTTTTTCCCTGTCTGTGCTGTGGCCAATGACATTCGCTTGATTTTGGAAGGTTCTAGACGACGGACCCCTCTTGCTGATAGTTGGAGTTCGTGTTGTCCTATCTCTTTTCCCTGATTGGTCGTTTTCTGCTTGTCTGTGCTGTGGCCAATTAAAGACGCATGAATGAGACTATTTTAGAAGGTTCTCGACGACGGTCTCGTCCCATTTCATCTCGTCTGAGTTAAGTGTTGCACGGCAATTATTTTTAGTCTGATGTATAATGCTAAATAAGTGAGATTTTGTAAGTTTTCCCCATCCTAAACTACATCACGTTAATACTGGCGATGTATTGAAACGTATTTGATGTGTTTGAATATGGAGGTAAATATGGTGCAAAACTAACTTGTGCAAAAAATTTGTACCTGTAGAAAAAAGTCTAAATTTTTATCTGTAAAAGTCGTGATTTGTATCTCCTCTCCCCCACCACCACCACCACAACGACGACAGAATAGACAAAAACCTTACTGTATATTGTAGCAACGAGGGATATACACAATTGAGATTTAGAGCCTACTCAAACTTTTCTTTGTTTTTGTTTTCTTTTACTGCACATTAAAACCTTAAAGTGAGATCTGCTAGCTCTAGCTAGCGCTAGCAGGTGTAGTTAGCATGTAGGCTACCATGTCTAGCACTTAACTTTACCTATCTTGTTAAAACAGCAGCCGGATAACACAACGTTCAAATATGGAGGTAAATATGGTGCAAAACTAACTTGTGCAAAAAATTTGTACCTGTAGAAAAAAGTCTAAATTTGTGATTTGTATCTGTAAAAAAAAAGTGCCTGTAAAAAAAAATTTGTATCTGTAAAAACAAATTTGTACCTGTAAAAGTCATGATTTGTATCTGTACAAAAATGTATTTGTACCTGTACAAAAACTATAAATTTGTATCTGTAAAAGTTGTGATTTGTACCTGTAGAAATGACAACTTGTAGTCAAAGAAGTCGCCACTAGGAGTCACAAGTGGGTTTTCTGCTGCTGTTCAGTGACGTGAGTTTTGCTCCATTTGTCGCGCTACAAATGGAGCAAAACTAATTTGTACTTGTAGAGCGCCGTGATTTGTACTCGTAAAGAAGGGGGCGGGCTCTGGTGTAATGAAGGGTTGTTTTGACCAATCAAGTGAGAAGGATTTGAGCGGATTGGAGCGCAACCTCATTGGTTTAGCGAACGACGGTGGCGGGACTCGCGGAAGGATACAAGCAGGAAACATCGTCGCCAACCAACATACATATTAAGAATACTTCAGTCTCTTTTGGTTTTTGCTATTACAAGGTAAGTATTATGTTACTTCATCATTCTTTCAAATATTGTTGTTTAAACGATGGTCATCCAACCTGTTTTTATGATTAGCATCACATATTTAGCTTTCTAGCTAGCTGGCATTTGATTTCATGCTAAAGCAGTCTAGTCATTATCGTCATTTCTGGCGCCACGGACTTAATTGCATCTCATGCTTTGGAATATTGTGGCTATATGACAACAATGAACAACTAAACTACTTCATTATATGCCAAGAATGGTGCAGTGTGCTGCTCCCCTGTGTTGGTTAAAATTGTTATTTCTTGTATTAGTTAGCTGGCTAACAAACAAATTCATGTAGCTCACATATGCGCCATTGACAGGTACTGGAGGGAAGATGCACCCAATCGATGTTATGTATGTACACATTTGACTCCATAGTGTTCTTTATCTTGTTTTGCCTTCTAGAAAAATGACCGATCAGAGCAACAGCTCTTCGCTGCAGCAGCAGGTGAGCGGAATATCGCTACTGTCTTGACATTAATGGTGTGTTTTTTTTAAGTGGGTGGTCGACATATAGTTCACCAGCGCTCCCTTGAGCTTCTCGTAGCTTCAACTCAGTGTCTGAGTTCTTTTCAGGTCTATTTTGCATACAGTATTCAGCACGCACACCATGGGCCTGGTGCGGTTCTTGTCAAAGTAATAGTTATGCAGTAGTCTAAACGCAAAGTTGTGAGCCTGATGTAGTTTAATTTAGGAGAGTTACCGGTAGCAAGTTTATATGTATAGCATATATGCATACAATAGTTACATAACAACTAACGGGAGTTTCCATTTTTAATATTAATTTATCAGTTATGATGCCGTACTACTACTACTGTTACACTCAACAGGACGAGCATTTCGAATAACCCAACCAACCTTAAAAAACAACAACTGGCCTTTTGTAAATAATTCAGGAAAATGAGACGTCATCCCTTGATTGTGTAATTTGACAAATTCCTCAGGCGTAGGTGGTATCACTTTCTTAGAATTAAGTAGGGGTGTGAATTGCCTAGTACGTGGCGATTTGATCCGTACCACGATTCATAGGTCACGATTCTATTCGATACCAATTAATCCTGATACGAATCTATAAATTGTTTATTGCGTGTGTTTGTTTTTAACTCAAATTTAGAAAATACTCATCAGTTAACTTGTACGTGTACACTGTAAGATTTGTATGAACATTTATTTATTTACTAATACTAAACTTCAGGTTCATAACTGTGAGCCACTGTATTTAACAACAACCTGTTGAAATCTGTTTGATGTTTGAACAGTATTGAAATAAAATATTAAGGCTTAATGTCCATTAATATAACATTCATACATGTTTAACGTATGAACCCTAACCCTAAAGTAAGACGTTGGTTGAATATTTCCATTAAAAAAATTGAGGTTTAAAAATAGATTCGACCCATATAATTAAGTCATATTAGTATCAAACACTTCACAAAAAAGAACAGACATACTGCAACAAAATATTTACTGTATATTAAATCTGAAATATGATATACTATCCAATATGATAAACAATGCAATATTAGTTTATGATCATTTACAGTCCAGCTGGTTTTCAAACCTCAACATCAAGAAGCTATATGACTTCCTTAGAGGATCTATCAGCGGACCCGTTACTTAAGCTGACCCGTTACTTAAGCTGACCCATGAAATCTTTTCAGTGGTCCATCCTTGTTCCAAGATGTGTCTTTAAAACAATTTACTCCCTCCTTAAAACGGCTGCATAAGAAAATCTTTTGAGTTGCTTCCAAAGATTTGAAGGACAACTTGGAGCTCGTAGTTGTATGTTTCAATTAAGACAATCGAGATGAGCCCTTTTGTGTGATTTGTAGTGCTGTAGTTGGTTGTTTCCCCCTCTTTTTTGGGAATGTCTTGTATTTGATCCATTAAACAATTATTTAATTAATGTATATTTTCATTTTTCAGCTGTTCAGCACATGTGACAACACATCCATTTAGTCACTCAAAAATCTCATGTTCCAGCTGTCTCTAATTGCTGTATGCAGCCTTCACATACCTCTATATTTTCAGAATACACTAAATGTGGAATCAGCAGTCCGTGTGCTGCTTGACTGCTTAAGTCATCAGCTTGGAAGCACCACAAGTTCTTCACCTGTTGCTCAACCTACATCCCAGCACACTGTTCAACCAGCAGCTATGAGGCCTACCAGCAGTGTCATAGCCAGACCAGGCACAGTGCAGCAAGAGATGCAGAGGTAAGTGGCCATTACAATGTGCTAGCTTGTTTTTGAAAAATGGAAGCCCATATTACATTGGTTAACGATATTACGATTTTAGAATGAGAGTACTCATGTGGTATGTAGCTTTAAAAAACAACAACTTTGTACCATTGAATTTAATTTTTTTTATTAAATATAATATATTTAGAATATATATTTGTCTTTGAGTCACTGACAGATATTAGATCCTTGACAATTTAATGTTCACTAATTAAAAACTTTTTGTGCTTCATAGATGTTTCCCAGTGTTTGCTTCTCGAGGTCAGAAGCGCAAAAGAAGTTTGGCAAATCCTCCTAATGTTTCTGTGTGTAAGTTGATAGAACTGCAGTTCTGTCTGCTATCAACAAACCTGGAAAAAACGCCAAAAGAGGAAACTTTTCTCTTGGAAGCGGGTCTTGGGAGGAGGACCATAAATATGGGTGACAATGCCGATCACGCAGAGGTAAGCCTAAAAGACAATTCTACACTTGAGTCTTGCCATTGTATTGTTTTTTAATGTTTTGTTTCCTTCTGTATATGTGTGTTTCCATTACCCTCAGATTTGCGCAAAATGCAAGTTGTGCAAAAGCAAACTGTTAATGGAAACACTGTAATTTAAAAAAAATGCAAATATCGGCCCAAAAAATTTGCTTTCCCATGGTTTTTGAGACATGTCTAAATACAAGTATTTCGCAAAAGTGTAATGAAAATAGTGTTGCACGGGATACCGGTGCCAGTACCGTACCTTTATGTTTTGGTGTCAAAAACGGCTCGGTATAATTTTTTTCTTAGTACCGGTACTTAAAAAAAAAAATACGAGACAACCCGCCAACTCTTGTTTTCTATCTACCGATATGTGGAAAACGCCTTAAGTAAGCGACACGCCTCTTTTAGCGTGTGTGCGAGAGGGCGCAGGAAGATAGCTTCACGCACTGAAGCGCTTGCTGGACGTGCACTCCTCGTGGAGAAGCATGAAGCGCTAATTAAGCTTATTAAGTGTAGTGCTCGCTGGACGTCCACGTAAGCTATGCAACAGCATTGGCATTGCCTACGCATGTTTTCAATCAGCACACGAAGAACACGTGTGGTTTTCAATTTTCAGTTTTAGAAAGGTTTTGTGACAAGAGCAAATGTTTTTCGTGAAGAAGCAGAAGAAAAAGCAGCAATCATTCCTTCAGTGGACTTAGGCACGGTGCGTTCAATGAACAGGCACACAGTAGGATATCACACTTATGCATAGTAAAAGCTCAGACGACTGACAGAGCAACAGACACAGGTTGTGACGTATTTTTGACACTTCCCTTAAAAATAAGTGGAGTTTGAATTATTTTGTTCCCAATTTGTAGTATTTGATGATGCATTCGACTAATTAGGAGCGAAATGGAGAAGAGCCGAGACATGCACGAACAATCAAGCAACGTTACATTGAGTTATTGGAGTGCCACTATTGCCAATTTTTAAAACGGATGACATCAAATGCAGTCAAATATAGCACTTCAAGAATACAGAATGCAATGTGAAAGCACATACAGTATAAACATAAATATATACCGTATGTACATAAATTTAACATGTATACATCCCAATATTTCAAATTAATAATAAGTAAAAATAATTTGAAGTTCTTTAGCCAGTTTTAATTTTGCTGCTTTTGCTGATGTTTTAGAGTTTTGTCTAGCGTTTCAGTACCGGCATTGAGGTATTTTATGCAGGTTTTAGTATCAAAGTCAAAATTTCGGTATCGTGAAAAGACTAAATGGAAACCAGTGTTTTCCCCAGCATTTTAATAGAGCGGCGAGCCGCCAGGCTTTTCTTGACCCTCGGCCAGGCTAAGCGTCCCTGGAATTAACCGGGTACAAAAAGAAAAAAGAAATTGCTCCACAAAATTCTAAATTCGCTCCTTAAAGAAAGAAAAAAAAAGGAGAGGAAAAAAGAAATTTGCTCCTCAAATGAAGTCATGATACGCAAAACTGCTCCGCAATTACTGCAAATAAATAAATTAATTCTGATCCTTGTGCGCATTGACTCCCTCTGTCAAACGGACAACGAATTATAATCTTAAGATGTCGGTCGGTCTGTTTGGTTACCCTCCCGATACCGTCATTTGAATTTTCCACCATATCGCAAAACTGTTAATTTTCATTTGCAGCTAACAAAGTTTTATGAAAATTTATACATATAACAATTAACTATGTCAGCAGCACTTGCTTACTACTTTCAGATAAGCAGACTGCTCCAAGAAGAATATCCCAGGATGCGAGATTTACAAGGTGGCTGGTTTCTTAAAAAAGTTACAGGTATGGTTCTTCATTGGATACTGTTGAATTATTAACATTGTTTTTCAGTTTCAATTTATATTTTAGCCGTTTTGGATTTAGTTATAGCTGTGTAGCTCAATGAATAGTATTGTCTATTGTATTCTTATCTGTCTCTCTTGCCTGGGAAAGAGGGAGTAGAGTTTGTACCAGTCTCAGTCGGTCGAGTCCAAGGACAGGCTGACTTATTATTGTTTAGGTCTAATCTGATTTGTATTCCTGGGAACTTCTGCCTTTTTATGAATGGGAGGGGAGAGGAGACTTTTCGTATTCACCCACTTTTCAATAAATAATGATGTGCAGGAGAAGGAGGGACACACACTTTTGAACAGAACACTGCTTGGGTGACTTCATTTGTGTGATCAGAAGCTTCTGATAATTATAATACCTTTGCAAAGGGACAGAATCTCACCATTCAGTTAATTGAACACGCAAAGAGTAGAATACAAATATTGTAAACTCTAACAATACATACTTCAATTTTCTTTGATTTAATTTTGTTTTTTATACCAAGCTCTAAATTATCCGACAGTGTGACACTTCGAGGCTGTGGTTGCCAAATAAGGCATTTGGTCCCCTTCATCTGAAGCCTTGTTTACAGCTTTTCTCATTGATGTCTAGTGAAACCTGGCAGTGTATAATGAAAATGAACTGCCATTCTCAGATGCCAAAATTAACCACACTAACTTAAGTGTGCATCGGGCAGCAATATACATGCATTAATGGGCTTTTGTTCGTTTAACTTGTTCAGGTTCAACGCTGCCAGTTGTTGCAAATTAAGATAAGTTGGTTAATCATGACTACATGGACAATTAATTGCATTATCAAATGTGATATATAAAAAGAAAAGCACGTTGCGGATGATGCCTGAATCCATTGGTACATTCGTGTCAGTAAGATAGCCTGAGCACACACAGGTTGTCATGTGTGTTTGATGTAATGGTACACGATGTCCTGTTTGGTGCGCTAACACACTGCCACGTGTAATGTAAACATTAGTCAGTTAACTCGTGTTTTTTAACAGCTAAAACAAAGCTACTGTACGCCCGTAGTTAACATCAAAACAGGAACACACATGCTTGCTCACAACTTTCTCCGTTTACGAACTCAAATTGACAATTCCGAAGTTCTGGCATCTCTTATATTTCCACAATGTAACACCGTGACAACAACGTGACAAGCATACAAAGCAGGCATATTGTTAAAATTATAGTTTTTCACGTTCTCAAAACAAAACAATCCTCACAAATCAAATTACGACGATCCAAAGTCTAATACTTTTCAACGAGTGGAAAGCTTCATTTCACCAACGATAATTTCTGCACTTGAGGAAAGTGGAAAATCGGATTTATCCCACTTAGATTGTCAGTTCCGACCTCAAAGCGTTCAAGGAAAATGCACAGTAAATACATGATATAATATGTTCACGTGACACAATGTGTTTTGGAATGACTGTATTAACCAGAACAAATAAATTACTGTAATCAGCAATCTTTGCTGTTTACATTTGCCTCTAACGCTTTTAGGCCAGAACTGGGTCACTCCCAGTGGGATAAATCTGACTCCAAACCATATGCAGTATATGACTGCCATTTTGACGTAGCATCACAATTGTCAATGAAAACACTGAAAGTTACAAAACATGACATATTTGTCACAAGGCCTCAGCAGAAACTCATAATCTTTGAAAATCCCCCCCTTTCAGGTACATACCTCTTTTTTTAATTTTGTTGATCAATTTAATACTTCTAAATTATGCCTACTAATGCCACAGAATGGTTTCCTAGTATTATTGCAACTTTGCGTAGTTGAATTAATTGTGAGTGTAACATTTTATTTATTAATGTCTGGAATGCTGTTACAAGCTGCAAATTTAACCATCATAGTAATTGTCTTTATTATAATTATGTGCATACACCAACGAATTGAAGCTGTAAAGTAATGATGGTTATTTAACTGCAGCAAGTTGGTGATGCGTTATTATTCTGAACATGATCTAAGTAGTCAAGTAATCGCCACAACTGTTTGTGATCAGTGGAATTGCAAACTACCGATAGTTTGCGGCATATCACAAATATATATATTTTTTGTGAATATCTGAAAAGGTTATGGTGGTATATTTTGTTTGTTGATGAAAGTCCTTCAAATTTGTATAGTTTCTGTTACGGTGTGGTCACGGGGCGGTGTGGTGTCTGTCGGCGTGTGAAGTGGAGGACCCAAAATGCAGGGAGGCAGGAGAACCACAGCAGGAGCGAGACTGGCGTGCTTTATTTTTCAGAAAACACTAACCAGGGTACTGGTTAATGCTAACTAAACAACAAACTGAAAAGTTACAAAATCAAACTGACAGCCAGAACTCCGGTGGTGACCGTGACAAGCGGCAATGATCGCACGCCGACTGATCACCACCCGGGAACTAAATACACCCACACTAATTGGGTAACTCGCCACACCTGGGGCCAGGCACAAGTGGCCGAGGGCCCGGATTGGTCAACCCGCGGAAAGGCTGGAACCCACTCAGGACCAATCGGGACCCTCAACCAAAACCAGATCTTCCCAGACATGACAGTTTCTTTGTTTGTTTTTCTTACTTTTTAAGGAGGCGGGGGACAAAGAAGATTAAATCCTGTGGCTCAAGGTTCACAAAGATACACTGCCAAATCTCTCAAAACTGCTTCGAACAATGGGAAAAATGTGCTGTACATTGTCCCTCTTCAAGAAGAAATAGATACTACCCCACTGCCGTATGATGCTGCTGAGTTCAACAAAATGCCCAAAAATGGATGCATGACCTGTGGCCAGATGGTTCCATTGCCCCTGATCCAGGTCCACATTGAGTCCTGTAGAGCTCATGTAAGTTGTCTTTACAAATGTTTCCCTAATAGATAAAATCAAATTATTACATTTGCTCAGCTGTGGTAGCATTTTTTCCCTTTATCTTTGTAGTCTAAGGGCTATCTTTTCGTACCCAGCTCTAATATAGTGCAAAGCTCAGTCTACTCTGCACTTGGTTTGATTTTTGTTGTATTTGACTACTCCTTTACTGGCCAATGATAATGGCTCTACTTATTATTTCAGTTCATTGTGAGGCACACGGCCTACATCCATACGTACATTCGTGACTGGCTGAATGTTGGCTGAATATGCGTGGCAGGAAGTTCACGTAACTTAAAGGCGCATGTCAAATTTTGGAGTGTTAAAACAACCATATTTTTCACCCACACATGCTTAAGAAAAATGTTAAAGGACAGGAGGCACTACTGTGGCACAATGGCTGTTGCCCCTATTTTTCCTGTTTTGTCAAATAATGATGACGGTTTCGGGACGGAAACGTAAGGTTTCACCTTGAGCGTGACGTCAGGCGTTTGCACGCTCTCACGCTCTGCAGAAGCGCTGGCAAGGTGGAAGTGTTTGGGGGTTGTTTCTAAGAGTCCGTGGGAAAAACAAGTGTGTGCGACAGCGGATATAAAAGTGTGTAAAGAGGTAAAACAAAAATATCACCAAAAAAATCAATAATTATCTTAAGCGGGTAAATGAATAAGTCAATTAAATGAAAAAAAAGTAGGTAAGTAAGTGTGTTTTAAGAGTGGGTAGAGATGAAAGTGTCCTAATATTTAACGGAAGTTCAATCCATGGGGAGAGATTTTTGTAAAATCTCCCAAACTTTCTAGAGAGGAAAATAATGTGCTGTTAAGCACAATTTAAATTTAAGTAAAACAAAAAAGTTGATTATCTAGAAATGAAAGTTGGTCGATCATTAGTAAGTGGGAATATATTTTTATTGTCTTCTTTATTCATAATTGTTCTTTCACCGTGCGAAAATATTTATATTTAATCCAAATACCTGATTATTCAATAGAATTTTCCATATGATGTTTGTATACCTAAATATTTGATAGCTGCAGCACTAGAGGGGATGCTATACTGTACCATACATAATATAAATGGATAATGAAAGAGATGACCTGACGCTTGGGGAGGACTGGCCAATTGGGAATTTAATGAGTTTCCCAAATGCCCATTCCATCCACGGCGACAAATCAAATAGTAATGGCTTGATGCCGGTCGAACAACGAATCGGCATGTTGGACACTGCACCACCGCTCCCTGGAAAAGTTCAGGCTCAGGATTTTTTTAAAAACTTTAAGCCCTTGATAACACCCAGTGGTGAAGTCCAGGGTATACGCGGGTATACTGAGTATACCCACTTCTTTTTCAGTCAGCATTGAGTAAGTCAGACACCTATGCTGTTTTCGTGTGTAGGGTGTTTCAGTTCTCCGAAGTGCTTTGGAGAACTGAGACACCCTGGCCTACACACTCACACCTATCAACGGCAACGTTCAATTGAGCAGCGTTACAGAAGTTGGAAGTCCGTGGCATGTTGCCCATATCTGCTACTATACGTGCTGGTTGCTATAAATCAATAAAAAAATATACTTTTTTTTTTATTAACTAGTAATTGACATTTGATTATTTTCCACTAGAAAACCTGACGATTTCTCACCGCACACTTGTTAAAAATCACAGGGTTAACAGATAAAAGTCATTTTAAGCATAGCAATTTTTTTGTCAAATTACTTATTTTTTAAACTCCTGTCACAGGCACCTGTCTATGAACATTTGGCTTTTTCGGTGGAACTGTCAAGTTTGTCTTATGAAAATTCTATTCATTTGATTCCATATTTTCCATAGACGAAGGATGATTGTGAAGACGAAACGGTCCCGACAGCAGAACATGATTTAGAAGTAATTAGTGAGGTAAGCAATCCGTGTATTTGTGTAACAGTAGTGTGTTTATTCAAATGTCATGATCTGCTATACTTTGTTCTATATTGTATTCAACAGTTATGTTACTTCTACTTTATGAAACCATGTCTCTATATGCTTGGTACTTTTAGGACTCCTGTCCAATTTGTGGAAATATATTTCCTGCGGAAATTGTTGCACACCATGCAAGTTCATGTGGTGACAGGTATGACAGACGTAAATTTAGAGATATCAAAACTGCATGAGAATATGCACAAAATACTACAATTAATTTATTACTTATAATGGTGCTTGAAATGTAAAGCGTAAATTTCCCCTTAGGGGTAGAGTTCGCCAGTCGGCGAGCTGGCGGACTCAGTAACAGGGGTTAACTTTAACAAAGAACGCTGGGGTGACGACCGGGGCCTTCCCCCGCTGGGCCTGGGGTTCGGGGGTGTCGGCCGCCCTCCGGTGCCCCCATCTCCTCCTTCTGCCCCCGGTGTTCCGTCCCTCCACACGGCGGGGGGTGGGGTGGGCGCGGCTGCCCTCTCCGCTCCGCTGTCCGGCCCCTCTTCGGCGCCGGTGCCTGGGTGCGGGTGGTCCCCGGGGGCTGGGGGTCGGGGGTTGGGGGGCTGCCGGTTGGTCGGGGTGGGGTCGGGGGGGGGGGGGGGGCTTTGTTGGGGGGGGCGGTGGTGGGGGTTGCGGGGTGTGGGGGTGGTGGGGTGTCTGGGGGATTAGGGACCTGGGGGCGGCTGGGGCTGGGTTGGGGTGGGTGGCGGGGTGGATGGGGGGCGGGGGTTCGTGGGGGGTGCGGGGGTTGGGGGCCGGTGGGGTGCCTGGCGGGCCTGCAGTGCCCCGTTCTGCTGCGTTGGGTCGGGGGCGCGGGCCGTGTTGGGGCGGGGGGTGCTCCTGCTCCTGGGATTGCTCTTCGGCCGGTGGTCCTGGCGGGGCCCGGGGGTCGTCCTTTGGCGCTGCCGCGGCCTGGGGGGCCCTGAGGTGTTGCGCTTGCTCTGTTCCGGCAGGGGTCAACGGCTCCCCTCTTTGGTGGAGATTTTCAAGCATGCCAGATCCACCACACCAGCATCTACCGAAACTCAGACACAATCTGTTTCCTCCTCAGGTCATTGAATCGGTGGAGGCTGGTGTCTGTGGATCTCACTCGGCTTCGTCTGTCCTTCCTTCCTTTTCTCGGTCTCTCCTTCGGTCTCTTGAGGCCTCCCTGATTTTATGTTTTTTGGATTTGTTGGGGTCTGGATGTTTCTTGGGTTGGGGAGGAGTTCTGGTGGGTGGTGCCTGGTCGGTGCTGGATTTCACCTTCCTTGGTTTTCTTTGGTCCCCTCGGGTCTCCTGACGGCGGTGTTCGGTTTAGGTGAACGGTATGAGATTTTTTCTAATAGGTTTTTTTGGTGAGCTAACAAATACACGCACGCACGCACATACACATACTCACCCACACACACACACAAACAAAATAAAAAAATAAAAATAAATAAAAATAAATAAAGAGCAATGATGATGACATTTCCGAATGAACAATACTGAGCTCTTTAAGAAAAAAATAAAAAATATATAAATAAAGCGTAAATTTCTTCATGTAAATCGTCAGGTACATTTTCAAGATATAAAATTGTACATAATTTGACACATGACCACTGTGTATGAGTTTTCTTTTTTGGATGATGCAAGTGTGATAATCAAACTGTATAAAATGTTTGTTTTTTTTCTTAATATGTGTGCTAAAACGTGTGTTCATTCAATCTTTTTCAAGATTTCCATGTGGTAGCTCCACTTCTGCACAATCATATATGCCGAGTGACCACATGACTCAAAGCAGCACTGGTGCATCAGTTATCTGCTCATCACCTGATATAACGACATCAACAGCGACCCTCTCAACAGACAATACCCTTTTACAGTCCAGACCTGATGAAATGGATGAGATGCGTTAGTATTTGTCTAAAAAAATTTATGAATAAATAATGACATGTTTGGTGAAAGTTAAGAAAAACAATCACATTGAAAGATGTTAAAATGCCAATATTCATTACAGTGCTGTAATTTTTTTTCCATCTCACCAAAAATCGAATTACAATTATTGAGTTTGTCATAGACTTGCATATGTCTTTGTTTATTCTACAAATTGGTTATAGGCACAATTTGTAGAGTAGTGAATGTTGTGCAATTCATTACTTTTTAAATTACAACTTCAATTATAATAAACAGTTGTTTTCTTCTATTTTTTGTGTGTTACTACAGCATGGCAAAACGTAGTGGATCCGGAATTAGCAGCTGACCAGTACAGAAGGCAGTGTCTGCAAACCAATGAAGATAAGCCATACCTAAAAATAATAATAGACATTGGAGAAGACGTAATGGACCAGGAAGCCAGAATCCTCACTTTTTACAAGACTCCCAATATAGATTGGGCCAAACCATTTCAAGCTAAACTAAAAGGTGCTGTAAACAAACCTCAATTCAAACATGTTGTTTTTGAGTATTGTATTCGTAACATGTTTTGCTTTTTATATATTTGTAGGGGTGCAGATAAGTAGCATGTTAGTGCGCATGAGCACCAAAATTACAATAATGTAGTAATGTACTTGTTAAACTTATTTTTTTTTCTTTTCTTTTTTAAGTTCACACTTAAAGCTTTCTATGAACAACCGCTAAGACAGCTAGCTTGAGTAGCCTATCTCCCTGGAAACTGATGCATTTGCATGGAGATGTGGCTGAAGGCGTCGTACAAGTGCTGCCAGAAGGACAGTTATCTTCGCATCACTGTACTGTGGCTACGGCAGTCATTCAAAATACGTAATGACACGAAAGTGGTCCATGTTGCATGTTGCATGAATATTTTTATTGTGGGAGTACAATGCTGTAACAACAGCAATCCCACATGAACATATGAAAACATGAAAAATACAAATTTGGAGGCCAGAAAACCCATGACCTGAAAGATGGATGTGATTGCTTGTGTTTTTAGGAGATGTGGCCATTGGAGAAGGGGTTAACAGACACTTCTTCAGTATGATAATGCACAAGTTACAACATGGTTTCAAACTTGATTGCGGTAGGTCTTAAAGAATCCTAAAGACACTGGCCCAACTCCACTAAAGTTTGTTTGTTTAAGTTGCAAGGCAAAATAGAACATAAATGTTAGATAATTGACTCATGATCTTATGAAGGAATTACGTGCACCATCCTGGCAGACAGCTTTAGTTATGGTCAGTGATTATATTGCAAATTATTGTAAATTAATCATTCAGCAAATACAAGTTATCATTCAGCTATACTATGAATAACTAACAACAGACAGCATAGCCATAACACATGACAAATCTGTCAATCTAAAGATTAATACACAATCATAGGCAGGAAATTGCAATCATGTGGTTATTATAACCGTATTGAACATAAAATGGCAAACCCCATTAACATTTTTTTTAATTTTTTATAGGAACCGCATGCGGCACTGTGCTGTTTGAAGGCCAACCAGATCATTTAATTCCTGCCACTTCCCAAGTATTTGCACAGAATGACCTGTTTGTCATGGCAGGAAGAATGATTGGGCATTCTTTCCTTCATGGGGGCCCTTGTCTGTTAGGTATTAGCCCAGCAGTAATTCATGTGTTGCTTGGTAAATCACCACAGACAGCGACAATCATGTTAGAAGATGTGGCAGACATGGACATCAGGGAGACCATACGCCCGGTAAGTACGGTAAAGTGCAAGGTTATCCATTGGAAAACATTGTCATTCAATGAAAAAATATGGACTATACTTTTACTTTTTAAATGTAATTTATTGGAAATAAATGTGCGGTATTTTCTTTTTAAAGCTGTTTGAGAATCAAGAATCTGCTGGAAAGGAAGAAACAAGTGAAAAAAGAGGACTCAATGAGTGTCAGACAACGGCTGTTAATGACCTGGCATTGGCATGGGACATGCCTATATTAACGGCTAGTAACAGCACCTGGCTCCTTCACAATCTACTTCAGCATGCAGTAAGTGTGGCTGACTAGCGTTATATCCATCAAAAGTTGTCCTACTTAAGTGTCTCCTATCTAACAGTATATCATGCTTTGATAAATGTACATTTTACACATTACCTCTGTATATGTAACTGGATAGCCGATAGGCCAATTCCATATTATTACTCTCAAGAAATGTTTCTCGGCATACAATCCTATAGGAGGATCTTTGATGAAAAATGTTTGCGCATGCGCGGTTGGTTGTGTGACAGAAAATGATAGCGGGCTCAGTCGCGCTGTATAGATGAGACGTCAAACAATATCGCCCATTTCAAGGCGAGGAACAAGTCAGGGTGGCTGTTGATCATGCTTTGGAACACCTGAATAAGACTGAAAAAGAAATATGACTTAGTGTTTTTTTATAGCTACTGCACAAACTCGATTTCTTCGTTTTTTAAATCCTCTCCAAATAACAAATCTATAGGCTCAAGTAATTACCGGTAATAAAGTGAGCCTCACAAACCCTGTCAGCATCAACTGGAAACCAGGCTTTGAGCATCAAATTATACCCTCCTGATATCTCGCAGCCATCACAATATGTCACAATGAACATTATGTCACACACGATCCTCGAATATATTTACCGTATTGAAATTGGAGAACATTTGATTTACGATGTTTATAAATTTATTAAACATAAACAAGAGGACTTCAGACATTTTACAACTTGCCTTAAATACATGTATACATTATATGCTTAATGAGGGTTGTAGGAGGAAAATTGTACATTTTTTAATAAATTAATTATAACTAACTCAACAAAAGATGCCTCTGCCAAATCTAATATTGGGGTCTAAAGAACTGAGCGATAAAAGAAAAAAGGGGTCGTCAAAGCAGCACATACTGTCCAGTGTCCACTTGTTAAAAAAATTGTGACCACCTTGCCACACCTGCCTCCCGGCCCGACACTAAGAGCCTAGGAGCTGTATATGTCTAATCTGTATGTATACCTATAGTATATATAGTAGTCTTCTCTCAGGATGGGAGAGGTAAGATGGTCGCCCTGTGGCTCCAATGGCTTGCACGGTGTGTATGGGCTGTACAGCAATATATACAGACCAGTGTTTGAATGTGCACAGAGTAATAATTGAATTGAATTTACTGCATGTATATATTTACTTGGAGTCCCTTCATCCATACCTCACTCACCCCTGTGATACTTTAGGGTGCTCGGCCGAAACTCCCGCCAACTCAAACAGCTGAAGCAAGGACTAAAAGAAACCCTCATTATGCTGTTATTGGAGTCTCGACCCGATGCAGTGGCATCAGTTTTTCCAACAGAAACAAAGTCTGAGTGCAGTGTGGAGGTATTCAATGAAGCATGTCTAGGATTCCAAAATGTCTGTAATTTTCAAAATAAATTTTTTTGCATGGGAATTAACTGGAATTTATGGGAATGCAAACGGAATTCATTAGGTCAAGATTGACCAGATAACTTAATTACACTTTTTTTTAAAGGTTGTGCGAGTTTGAGTGAGCCTGCTCATGGGCATGTTGGGGGGAAGGTTAGGGTTTTCTTTGTGCTGTACTATGGATGTTTTACTCACTCAACGCTTTTGAGTTGCAATGTAATGTATGAAAGGAGCTATATCAATTTTGATTTGATGTGACAGTCTGGCAAAACAAAAAAATATTTATTTTTTCATTAGGGTTAGTTCAAGGTTGCAAAGATGTTTGCCAGACCCACCACCCATCCATCCATTTATTACCGCTAATCCGGAGTCGGATTCACGGGGGCAGCAGCTTTAGGAGGGAAGCCCAGACCTCCTCAGCCACTTGAACCAGTTCCTCCGGCTGGATCCCAAGGCGTTCCCAGGCCAGCCCAGAGACATAGTCTCTCCAGCATGTCCTGGGTCGTCCCCAGGGTCTGCCGCCGGTGGGACATGCCCGGAACACCTCTCCAGGAAGGCGTCCAGGAGGCTTCCGAACCAGATACCCGAGCCCCCTTAACTGGCTCCTTTCCACGCGGAGGAACAGCGGCTCGACCCTGAGTCCCTCCCGGATGACTGAGCTTCTCACCAAATCTCTTAAGGGAAAGCCCGGACACCCAACGGAAGAAACTCATTTCGGCCGCTGTGTGGCAGACACTCGCAAAGAAATTTCAACATGTTCATTATTCCTTTGCGATTTACATAGAATGTTTGGTGCCGTAAATATACTTTGCAAGTGTCTTGAGAACATCTTTGCAACCTTAGAATAAATAATAATTAAAAACTGACAACAAAGAAAAACTCGCTACATGCACAGTCCCTTGCATGCAAACCTTTGACGCACAGTTAGATACAACCTTTAAGCCCATATCCAAATGAGAGGGAGAGTGTTTGCTTAGGGTTAGGGTTATATTATTGAATATTCGTCATCATATGTTCAGTTATGCAAACATTTTTAATGTTTTTTCCTTGTTCCAAGGAAATTTTGATTTGGAATCATTTTCAGTGAACAATTCCAACCTTGAACAAAGTCTGACGAGAAATCAACAATCACATGTTCTCCTCAGCAGGATACACATTTCATTGTTAGGCTGTTGAGACCACAACATCAGCCTTCACACAATTAACACCCCATGTGTGGATTGACCATATGTATAAATTAGAGAGAAAATTGTAAAATAGAATGAATTGGTTCAATGCCAACTATGGTGCCATAATGATTGTCTCATTTGCTGTCCTAGGTTGTTTTGGACCTAATCAAATGGCCTGAGGAATCTGGGTTGGACGATGAAGATGGTTACTCCGTTGACTGTAGATGTAGAATAATGGGGTACTTGCGTCAGTTTGTGAGGACAGGTAAATTACATGTTGATATTTGTGCACATTTTGTAATGCATAAATGCAGATTTTCAAATGTGGTTGAAAATCAAGTTTTTTTTAACCATTTTTTCTTGTTTATGAACACAAGTTGTATTATGAGTATTAAGCATAAGCATACACAAGGCAGAATTTTAATTTATAGATACATCTGTGATTTGATTTTCTTAAATGATCATCCTCTAGCAGGGATCACTTTTTTTCCCAGATGTTGCAGAACCTGTTTTTTCTCAAAAAAAGTAAAAGTAATCTAATTGATTATTGTTACTTAATAGCATGCACAACTTAATTCCACTTTTTTTTCTCCTTTTTTTTAGAGTCTCAAGAGAATCTTAAAAGACTCCTGAAGTTCTGGGTGGGATGGGAGATACCCATGCCAGATATGAAAGTGGAGGTGGTGAGAGCGGAACATCCCACGTCTTCTACATGCTTCCAAAACTTAAAGTTACCTGGCCACTACAGCCATTACACAGAATTCAGTGACCATTTAAAGAACTGCATCGCCACAACTGATACTGGTTTTGGTTTGGTATAGATCAAAATCTTTATTTCATTACTTTAAATAATGTAGTTCTGATGTTTTGCTAGATAGGTTCTTATTACAGTTCATTGTCAATTTGTACGAAAAGACAATATATAGCACTAAATTATAAAATGTAATTTAGTGCAGGCAGTTTTAAACAAATAACAGCCCAGAAGCGCTTGGCTAGACCCTACACATAGTTTATACTGTGCATGTAGTTCACTGCAGCCAAATAATGGTCTACTCCCATGCGTGTAGAAGGTCCTGCTGGATCCACAGCAGCATGGAGTCCAGCCAGTTCTTGAGGTGTCAAAGGGCAGTCAGTTTCAGGCACATAGACACAAGAGTCGGTGTTGCTGGACACAAGGCCACTACTCTCCCAGTTTATCAGGGGGATGTTCAAATCCTGTAGTTGATATGAAAAACAATTCATTGTCTACTGTTTAAAGTAAGTTTTGCTTACCAATTTTTTAAAAGTACTTACAACATCATTAGACTCTTGTACATTATAGTGCAGTCCCATGTGCCACAGTTGGTTCGGGGTACGATTTCCCTCGACTGTCCCAGCCATCTTTAAAAACATCAAGCTGGGCTTGTAGGCGAGGAATGAAGACATAATGGCAGCAGAAAAGGTGAACACTGCTGGACAGGTCCAGGAGATCATCTTCCTCCATTTGGTGCAACGCAGCATAGTAGAGGCAAGTGACTGCTGTGTAGACATCTCGCCAAAGACGTTCAATTCTGTAATGTCAATGTAATTGTGCCCCCCCCTTTTTTTTTAATTAAAGAAGACATTTTAAACCATGTAAAAAAGTGAATCATATTTGGACAAACAAGCAACTGGGTGCAACAATTAATCAACTACTTGGCTATCCAATTAATTATTTAATCATTTTTGAGAGCATGTTTGAATTGTTCTAAATCCTTTTAAATTTAAGCATTTCAATGGCAAATGTTTTTTTTCTATTATCAACAAAAAAAGTAGTTTAAAATGATAAATGCAGTTTCATAAATGAAACAAACATTCCATTAATTTCAAGTAATGAGAAAGTAAGGGTGATTAAAAAAAAGAACATAGCAGAATTCTTTACCTTTATTTTGTACATTATTACTATTTGTATGTGTTGGAATGTCACCTTTGAAAATTAGATGTTGCATCTCAAGGGGATATCCTATAAAGCTACAAATCAAATAAAAATTTAAAATCATGCGATATTGCAAAAATGAAAAACTGTAGCTTGGACTTGTGTCGTAAATAGCTTCAAGTTTTTAGGTTTTACAAGTGTTAGTGTTTACCACTGGCAGTAAAGACAACCGTAAGTTGCCAATGTTGATTGCAACTGTTACTTGGTCTTTCATGTAATTGATATTTGATGGAAGTGGTGGAACATAAACTTTGTCTTTAACATACCACCACAAGAAGAAAAAAATAAAATCACACACACAGAGGTTCTGCCAGGCCAATTACAGCCATCGACTGCTAAGTGAAGTTTTCATTCAGTTCATTCTTTTCTCTTCTTCAAATAGGCTAGATGTTGCCCGTGCTGGTGGTGGCCACATTAACCACTTCAAAAACAAGAATAATTTGAATGTATTTACATGTGTCTAACCGGAAGTTTTCTGTGTTGTTGTTATTATTATTTTTTAATATTGCATAGATTTTGGCGTATTCTTTTTTTCTTTCTTTTTTTACTCACCCTGTAAACTTACAAGGTTATGAATGTGGTAGTTCCATAAAAATGAAGTGTCTTCTAAAGTACCTCTGATTATGCACACTTTTCCCTGCAATGAAGCTGTTTTTGCCAACTCCTCTTGTGGAGAACATCAGCTGGGCTACATCCACATTTTCCACCCCATGGTCACCACGAACCCTTAAGAAAATGTAACAAAAATGAGAACTCCTATTAATTATGCATTACACTTCACTGAAACGAAAACCTTAAAACAAGTCAATGGTTAGAACAGGTAGATTTACACTATTAAGGGTAGGATAGGCTAGGTGATGATGTCTGACTAACCTTTGAGGTAAGCCATACTTCTCAACAGCTTCATTGAAGAAGGCAAGGGTTGTGGAGGCTCTGTTATTATTTGCAACAGCAAGATACATTATCTATGTGAGAAGAATGGAATTGTCCCATTGTGACTTCAAACAACTGTACTTTTTATTTTCAAATGATCAAAGTACGTTAACAATAACAATATCAATTTTAAGTGTCAATTTCAAAGCTCTTAACAAATACAATTTCAATAACCTTTAACAGTCATGTAGTAGTTAAAACAGGATTATATTTAAAAAGGTAAAATGCAACAATAATACTCAATGCAATTGGTGTAATGGCACTTGAGAATATCTCATTCTCTACCTTGCATCTGTTTTAAGAGATTCCATAAGAAATGAGTCTTTATAAAATGTCAACAAAGAAAACATGTAATCTAATTCTCAGACAAAGAGTGCCAGCGAAGTCTTAGCATAAAGTCACAGGTAACATGATGGAGTTTTGATTTGTTACTGTAAGTGCAATTAAAGCTTTTCAACTAAAATGACTGTAAGTAAGAGTATTACAGTACTATTATGTTACCATTGAAGAATACAAATGCAAAGGTGCTCCCAAAGAAAATGAAACCGATTTCTGAGGTAGCCATCCTAAACTAGTACTACAATCTGAAGGTCTTCAAAAACAAAAAACAACTAATCACAATTGAAATGCCTGATTCAATGACAAAAAGTTTAGACGTTTAAAGGGAATATCCAATTATTTATACCTTCCTTGAGAAACCATCGATTCCTCCAAATATCACCATATTGTACCTTCAATGACATTTGAGATAAAGAAAAACATTAGGTATTATCACTTTTTTGCACATAGTTAAGTCATGTACAGGTAATATGTTTTGATTTGAAAAACATAACCAACCTTATAAGTTTGTGGTTTGTGTCTATATGCATCAGCGATCTTGGGCCTGGGACAGAGTATGTTCTGCGAACAACACACCTCAATGCTGACATTCTCAGCACAATTCCTGCTGTGTCAACCCTATGCATCGATGCACGAATCCTCTGCCACTGTACACGATGCCCCTGTGCCCGCAACAATCCCATCATTAATCTGTACCCAGCATGTGGGTTGCAGTGGTGTGTTTGTGACACCAGGTTGTCAAGCTCATCATTAGTCAGTTGACCGTACAAGGCCCTAACAGACATAGCCCAGCTGTTCATGTTTCTCTGCAGCGTCCACCGAGAAACTCCTAAAAGTCTGGCAATGTACGCTGCAGATAGCCCTATGCTGAGGAGCTCCGAAACATATTCCCTACATATTAAAATTTTTGGACAACCAGGTTTTGTTCTCCCCACAGGAACCGTTACATGAAGCTCCATTTCATCTTGGGCAGAGAGTAGACCATGCACATCAGTAAGGGCTTCATACACTTGCTGAGGGATCTGAATTTGGTTAGCTAGTGCACTCAGTAAAACCATGTCCTGTGAAATGATAAATTGTAGATAGTCCAGGTCCAGAGGGGCACGCTCAAGGGCAGCCGATAGTCTGTTATGGAGTTCGGGCCAGTAAAAGATTCAGCAGCAGTTCCTAGAGAGAAATATAGGGTGTCCATAACATGTTTACAATTTTTAAAACAATATATTACAAAGGCAGTTGTTGAGATGTCTTAAACAGATTTGTTTTATTTTAACCAGTGTTTGTTAATTAAAGTATTCATTCATATTGAATTTATTTGTTTCAGATACTGTGTTGATGGATGGTAAACCTGCAGCAAACATGGCAACAAATCGAGTACCGTTTTCATGTGCTTGGTGTAAATGATGATGCCCATATAGAGGTCTATTAAATTAAGTTAAAAAAAAACTCACACAAATGAAGGTACTTAAAATATCTCAAAATTGTTATAATTGTAAAGAGACTTTTGGGACACTCTGTATAGGTCGTGTGTAATGTGCATTATTATTGATTACATTATTATGCAAACAGGAAGAAATAATAACAAAAAACACACCATTAATGTCAAGACAGTAGCGATATTCCGCTCACCTGCTGCTGCAGCGAAGAGCTGTTGCTCTGATCGGTCATTTTTCTAGAAGGCAAAACAAGATAAAGAACACTATGGAGTCAAATGTGTACATACATAACATCGATTGGGTGCATCTTCCCTCCAGTACCTGTCAATGGCGCATATGTGAGCTACATGAATTCGTTTGTTAGCCAGCTAACTAATACAAGAAATAACAATTTTAACCAACACAGGGGAGCAGCGCACTGCACCATTCTTGGCATATAATGAAGTAGTTTAGTTGTTCATTGTTGTCATATAGCCACAATATTCCAAAGCATGAGATGCAATTAAGTCCGTGGCGCCAGAAATGACGGTAACGACTAGACTGCTTTAGCATGAAATCAAATACCAGCTAGCTAGAAAGCTAAACATGTGATGCTATTCATAAAGACAGGTTGGATGACCATCGTTTAAACAACAATATTTGAAAGAATGATGAAGTAACATAATACTTACCTTGTAATAGCAAAAACCAAAAGAGACTGAAGTATTCTTAATATGTATGTTGGTTGGCGACGATGTGTCCTGCTTGTATCCTTCCGCGAGTCCCGCCACCGTCGTTCGCTAAACCAATGAGGTTGCGCTCCAATCCGCTCAAATCCTTCTCACTTGATTGGTCAAGACAACCCTTCATTACACCAGAGCCCGCCCCTTCTTTACGAGTACAAATCACGGCGCTCAAGGCTACAAGTACAAATTAGTTTTGCTCCATTTGTAGCGCGACAAATGGGGCAAAACTCACGTCACTGAACAGCAGCAGAAAACCCACTTGTGACTCCTAGTGGCGACTTCTTTGACTACAAGTTGTCATTTCTACAGGTACAAATCACAACTTTTACAGATACAAATTTATAGTTTTTGTACAGGTACAAATACATTTTTGTACAGATACAAATCATGACTTTTACAGGTACAAATTTGTTTTTACCGATACAAATTTGTTTTACACATACACATTTCTTTTTTACAGGTACAAATTTCTTTTACAGACACAATTTTTTTTTTTACAGGCACACATTTTTTTTACAGATACAAATCACGACTTTTACAGATACAAATTTAGACTTTTTTCTACAGGTACAAATTTTTTGCACAAGTTAGTTTTGCACCATATTTACCTCCATATTTGAACGTTGTGTTATCCGCCTGCTGTTTTAACAAGATAGGTAAAGTTAAGTGCTAGACATGGTAGCCTACATGCTAACTACACCTGCTAGCGCTAGCTAGAGCTAGCAGATCTCACTTTAAGGTTTTAATGTGCAGTAAAAGAAAACAAAAACAAAGAAAAGTTTGAGTAGGCTCTAAATCTCAATTGTGTATAGCCCTCGTTGCTACAATATACAGTAAGGCTTTTGTCTCGTCTATCGTCGTCGTGGTGGGGGTGGGGGAGGGGGGCGTCGGTTGTTGAGTGGCGTGTCCTGCTCGATCGTGTAGCGGAGCGGCGCAGATGAGGGATTTTGGAAGTATTTTACACTGTTAAATGACCTTCATTGATTGACTACAGCACACATTTGTAAATTGTCAAAGCTGCCTTTATTTTCCCCCTTGAAAGATTACCGTTGGTTTCTGTAGCGATCGTTTTTTTCACGGCCATCCAGAATATCCATCCATTTTGCCAAACCGTTTCACCTCATGGAAATTAATCTAAAAGAAAAAAAAAGTAACAATGTTATTACAATACCGTTTTCTTTGTTAATAAGTAAACAAGGAAGTCTTTCGTGGATCCATTTTTTTCTATTGTTGAGGATTTATTGAAGGCTCTGCTCACCCCATCCATTATTTATAATCAATGTGTGATGTTACTATACTTCAATTGATGACGGTTTCTTATTTTTATTACAATGACACCACTGCCTCATTAGACTCAATGTACATTTTTAATGTTTCATACACATCTGAGATTAACTACAAATTTTATCTTGAATCTTTTAGCGATCCGCTGAGCACTGTGCGAATTGGAAAGCTGCTGACCGTGATACTTGGATTTCAAACCTTCAGCACCG
Source organism: Leptonotus elevatus (assembly GCF_054856555.1). Classification (NCBI taxonomy): domain Eukaryota; kingdom Metazoa; phylum Chordata; class Actinopteri; order Syngnathiformes; family Syngnathidae; genus Leptonotus; species Leptonotus elevatus. The sequence continues at coordinate 6,007,708 of NC_141260.1, read as the reverse complement.
CCTTGGACTTCCACCTCATCTACCTGCTTCCATCTTGCCCTCAAACAACATAATACATATATAAGATCTACATCACAGAGTCTAGAACGCAAATACAGCTGAACTTGCACTCAACAGCACATTACAAACACTCTAATATCATTACTTTACTATTTTGTTGTGTTTGAATTGATTTCCTTTTTTTACTGCCAGTTTACTTTTGACTTTGTCTTGGGAAGTTTTTTTTATTTTCTTTTTGCTTACAGTAAAGGTAGCTGTAGCAGCATGCCGCGGAAGGGGAAGCGTTCCGAGGCAGCCAAGCGCCGATGGAAGAAGCTGGACCTTGCTGCTCCGGAACTGAGCCCAAACATCGCACCCCAGCAGGTACTTTGCCTCTATTCAATTCTGCACTTGGCGGTGGTGTATTCTGTGTTGAGTTATTTTGAGTCACACTGCTAGGTCCTCAATGTGCTGTATATTTTGTTTTCAGCCTCGGTCCCCACCCTCTGCCACCAGTGATGGGACCACGATGCAGTCTCCAGTGAACAAGGTACGAGTTTCACGCCATATTTTAGCAACAGTTTATCATTTTTTTATTACTATTACACTTTTTTTTAATATCCTAAACATTTGCAATGTGTATTTAGAAGGCCAGGGTCCGAACTTCAGCTCCAGCCAGTCGGCTCGCCACTGTGGACGCCCGCTCCCCACCGCATATCTCTACTGTGGCTGCCCACCAGGTATGTTCCACAGCAGGCAAATTGCAATTAACTTTGTTAATGTCCAATACACATTATTTCCGGCTACAAATATAGAGTCAAGCAGAAAAAAATGCTAAAATGCTTATGTTAACTCTTTGACTGCCAGACGTTTTCAGAAAAGGGATGCCGTCAGTGCCAGCCGATTTAAGCATTTTGACTGATGTTTCAAGGTCCACAGAAAATGTTCTGTTTGGACTATGGAAACACACGTACTACCAAATGAAAGATTGGACTTTCATCTTTCATCAGAAAAAAAAAGTTTGTTTCTATCTTATTCCGTTCTTTAGTAATCAACAATAGAAAATGGTTAGTTTCACTCAATTTCGCCTTTTTTGGACCAAAATACGGAGAAATCAAGCTTTTAGTGAAACGATATTATTTCATGCATTCTAGTGAATTTTACACTTCTTTTTGTCCATGAATGATGCCACAAACACCTAAATAGTGCTTTACTTCTATAAAACACTACCACCAAGAATGAAAAAGTGTTTTTTGATAGCAAAATAACAGTTTATTTACATTCAACATTCAACAGTGTAATACAACAAACATGTGCAACTGTGCAACTGTGCATGTGTGGTGTGTGTATGTGTTTCTATTTACAATTCTGTGGATGTTTCAACTACACAAGTTTTTTTTTGGTGTGGTATATAGTGTAACATTGCCCTGGGTGCAAGGGGACGCAGCAGGATTTGCACCACAGATTTGTTTCGCTGCGAATGCCCCTTTGAGTGCAGACCCTACACTTTCTTGCTGGCTTTTTTTTCCGGGGGGTAGCAGGTATGTATTGCAGTGTGTGTTTTGCCATGTTGCCATCAAGTCGACTTTCAGGATCGTTATACGGTGACCTGGTGTTCTGTCTGGCTTCCTCATGTCCTTCTGTTTGTATGTTTGTAGCAATGTCCTCCTCCTGGTCCTGTGGTAAGAGCCACCCTCTCACCACCTGCTGGATAAACTCCAAAAAATGCTGACATTTGCCAGGATGTTTAGCTTTGTACAGGATAAAGGCATTGAACAAACATATTTGAAACAGATAGGCAACAAATTTTTTGTGCCATTTCAATGTCTTCCTCGTGAATGGGTGATAAGAAATGTTTTGATCCATCTTATCCACGCCATTCATTGTGGAATTGTAGTCCAAAACACATACAGGTTTCGGGAAAGGCACTCTTTTTTTTTTTTTAGTGCCTACACATCAACTGTCCACATTTCATCTTTGTGAAAAGTAGTCACCATCCTCAACAAACGCTTGTCCTGCCATGCCACAACCAAAACATTTGTGTTGTGTCTCACCAATTCCCCCCCCACCCCAAGGCCAGTGTTTGTAAGAGAAGTGATCTCATTTGGTTCACCCCTATTTTTTCTCAGTGTTCCACAAACATTTGTACGTGCTGCCAGGAGACGTTCACACAACCCAATTGAATTATAAAAATTGTCCATAAAGAGCGTGTACCCATTTCCTGGCAGACGATCTAGCAAATTAAACACGGTATCCGGCAGAGAACAACTAGTACCAACATAAGGTTGCATATTAAAACAATATCCTGTTTGGGAGTCACACAGGATGTATGACTTAATTCCATATTTGATTGGTTTTTGGGGGTTGTAAACTTTAAACGATAGACGGCCCTGAAAATTCATCATTCCCTCATCAATACATACATTCCTACCGGGTTGGAACAGTTCTTTAAATTTATTTACAATATGGTTGAACACAGGACGGATTTTAAATAATTTGTCATCTGAACTATGTCTCTCATTATTGTTAAAATGTAGGTAACTCCAGATAAGCTGGAAGCGGTTTCGAGGCATCGCGCGACTAAAAAAATGGTGTGGTTTCAATTTCATCCTGAGTCCAATACATTTCTATACTGGGCTTTTTTATATACCCAGTAAGAAATTGGAGTGCAAAAAATGTTTTCAATTCTAATACAGACACTGGCTTCCAAGCACGACTCCTGCAGTGTGGCAGACTTTCAGTCTGCTTCTGCATGGATTGACGTGCATATAAATTTGTTTGATCAGCAATGTGCTGGAGAAGTTCGTTTGAGATGAATAGTTGCAGGAAGTCAGCTGGCAGGGTTGAATTTAGCTCTGCTGCGGCACCCCTTGGTCCTGGAGTTTCAGTAAACAGGAATGTGTTTGGCTGCCAGCCTGTTTCATGCCAGCCAGAACTTTTGGGATCTGCAAATATACATTTCAATATCATATAATATTTATTTTAGATCAGTGTGAAGCAATATATATATATGTTTACCTTTTTTCTTGGATCCACTGGTTGAAATTATAGAAGACATTTACCATCAAATATTTTACTCGTGCTGAGTTGGAGAATCATTTTTTTTTTACCTTTATTCTGCTCACTGTGAGACGCGTCACCTTGAGCCCGACGAGCTGCAGCTGAAAGAAATATATACAATTACAATCATATCGAAAGACCGTTTTCTTTTGTTGTTGCAGTGTATTGAAAACACGTTTTTTATACCTCTCTTTGTCGTGGAAACTGTAGGTTGTCGCTGTGAGCACGATCTATGAATTATACATTCACGTTACACGAGGTGCTAGCAGCATGCAGGAAAAGTATCTCATAGCAAGTTTGCGCTTACCTTCACAGTCTTCTGCGGATGAAATGCTGTCCGAATCACTTTCTCGAAGATCCGACTGTACCCACTCCTCCGAAGAATAGCCATCCGACTCGGGGTACTCTTCGTCGTCCGAATCAACGTCCGCGTTTGCAGAAGTACTTGGACGTGCACCACGTTTTCCGGCGTTAGCATCGCTAACCGGCGTCGCTTTAAGACGTGGCCGAAGACGTCGCGTCAAAGCCGCAACTTCGGCATCAACCTCGTTGTCGCCATCATCATCATCGCCACCAACATTCAATTTAGCACTGGTTTCTTTTTGAAAATACCGATCAAGCGTGAGCTGCTTTCCACCGGTCGTCATTTTTGCTTTCTCTTCCTCCATGCTTTTTGCTTTCTCCATTATCCTCTCCACTCCACTCTAGCTCCGCCTCACCTTTTATACCGACGCCCACGGTGGGCGGCACACCCAAAGTGCAAGGAGAGTCATCGCTGCCATCTAGAGGCCAAAACGAGTCATTAAACTTACTTGATCTGCTTGATATTTTCAGCACAGCTGCCCAAGGCTTCCCTCCACCCGTTTCAAAAAAACCCAAAAAAACATAGGGGACGTCTTTTAACGTCCTCGGCGCCCATCCCTAGGTTTATGCTAAACGTTTTATAACGTTTATGGCGGTCAAAGAGTTAAAAGCAGTCTGTGTATTCAAGACACTCATTAGTAATGTAAAAAAAATCCTTTATTTAAAATGGACTACCAACATGTTTCAACACAAGATTGTCTTCACCAGGGCATAGTTTGACAAATATAGAGTGTATGACTGAGCGATATTTGTGCATTGCTTTATTCATGTCAAACTAATTCTGAATTTAATTGTGATGAAGTCTGTTTTCTACAAGATTTCAAAATTTTTACTAATGTCAAAAATAAACTCACTAACATTGATCACAAATTTGTGAGGTGCCTAGCCCGGACACAGATATTTCACATGGTTTCTTTTAAGTTACATAGACCAGATGTAAATAATAACTAAGACGGTTATATTTAATAACTAATGTTTTGTTTTAGACTTCATGTCTATCTAAACAGTGTATGTCATTGTTTTGTCAAAAACATATTTCTATATACTTCCTTTATACTATAATCTAATCTGGTACAATCTGCTGCCTTTCTGCTCATGTATTTGATCAGAAAATTCTAGCAAAATTGAGCAATTGTGACTGCATTTCAGACACAAACAAAAGTATCAGTTAAGTCCTTGAATCTCTTTTGTGATTAAGAATTTCATTAATAAACCTGGCCTGAATTAACATCACTTGTATGTACAAAATACCTGGTCAATTTAAATTGAAACTAATTTAACCTATGTTTGCTATTTACTCTGCATTGTGGTGACTGCACATGCCTACAATTGTGTAATGTCTATGCTTTATGTTTTAGGTGTCCCTTGTTTGTGCCAAGGCTCTGGTACCAGGTCAGTCATAATTTTAATTGCTTTTGCAGCAGTTTTACAATCGATTATTTTAAACAATTCCAATGTTTTGCAGGTTCATATACACTCAAAGTGGAACATGTACTTGTACTGTGCATTGTCAGCAATTGAAGTTGAGACTTGACATGGTATTCTGTGTGTGCATCATTTTAGGCAGAGGCACTGGCTGGCGCCACAGAGTTCGGGAATGGCCAGTTTCAGCTGTGACTGGGCGGAGGCACAAACTGGTCATTCCAGCACTGAACCAGGACAACACGGTATGTTTTATAATCAACTCTGCCTTTATAACAAATTAACAACCTTCATTTGTGTCTATTTTTTTAAATTACCTCTTTCCTTTTTTCAATTACTACTTTTTTTTTTTCTTTTGTAATAGTTTGTCCTGGTTGTTGGTGACTCCCACCTGCGAGCCATTGCCGATGGGGTTGTGAAGATGCCGGAGGGACGTTTCTCGTTTGCCGTGATGTCCACCCCGGGTGCCAGGGCCTCCGAGTTGCGTGCTGAGGTGCTGAATGCTGTTCTGCCTCGGTCACCCGAGGTGGTCTGCATTTTGGCTCCCAGCAACAACTTGGGCCGCCCCATCGCTGAGGCAGCGGCTGACTTTGGCCAGTTCTTGCACACCGTCTGCAGCCGCTGGCCCAACGTAAGTTCACACATTTCCTTCATATAGATCATACATTTAAATTTCAAGTATGTACTTGCATATGTCAAATATGTTCTGTTTAAAATACATTTCAGCCTTTTCCCGTAGTTAAACAGTTAATGAATATTGAAGGATGGAATATGAATGAAAGTTCATCTTGCTCCAGATGTATATTTTACAGTTTTAAACTTTGTGCAGGTCGTTGTGCTGGACTTCCCCCCTCGTCTGAACGTCGAGCTGGACCAGCAGGACCTTCTTCGCCAGGAGTACAACCGAGTGGCAGCACTTATGGGTATGTTGAAAATAGTTTTCACACACAAAGTTCTACTTTTCTTTAAGTCACCTCCTGATCTGATTTCATTGGTGTCTCAGCGGGGGGGAGGACTCTTGAGCTAATAATGTTTTTTCCTTTGTTACTGTAGGTATTCGCTACCTATCTGTTGCTGGCCACTTCCCGCTGTCACATCTTCACTTGTGGTGTAGAGACGGGGTAAGTACATTAGTTGCTGCAAAAAACAAACAAACATTTTATTAGTGCTCCTCCTATCAAAAGTATGTTTGTAGATGTATAATATTTTTTCTGATCATGTCTGGAAGGTACACCTCAGTGACAGCGATGGGATGCCGGTGCTTGCGCGGTTGCTGTGGGCTGCCGTCAACCTGCGGAGTGAGAGGACTGCACCACCTGCACCGGCTGCTCCTCAGCGTTCGCCACCAGCTCGAGTGTTCAGACCAAAAGTGGTTGTTAAGGGTGAGGTCACTGCGCCTCAGCCTTCCAACCCTTTTGACTGGACACTCGTCGGGAAGGCCATGGAGGTAAACGCAAGCCTAACATGTTTTTGAAAACCTCCTAACATGTTTTTGAAAACCTTAAATTTTATGAATGTGTGTGTTGCAATAATGTCACTAGTCATTTCAGAGCAGCTCGGTTGTGGACTCTGAGGTCACCTGTGGGCCCACTGGGTGGATGGGCACTCTCCAGGTTTGTGATGGTGATCATGGATTCATTCAGCCTTTTACCATGGCACATGTTAAAATTCTATTTCTCTATTTCTATTTTGTTGTGTTTTTTACAGTGCAACATCCCATTGAACCCTCTCTGGTTCAGCCCACCCATGTTGGAGGCGATGGACAAGCTGTCTCCAGCTCATCTTTCCAGCCCTGAGGACTGCCCAGTTGTTCCAAAGGACAAGAAGGTATTTCAGTTTTCCTATTTTGTTTGCCCGTTATGTTTACATATCTATCTTCATGACAAAAAAAAAAGTATAGTTAATTGTCCATTCTTGTAGTAACAATGCTTCGCAGTAAAAGCAAAAATATATATATATATATTTCTCTTTTCTTTTTTTTTTTTGCTCTTTCTTGATAGACATCCACCGCAGGGCACAGACGACAGCGGCCAGCCCATAAGAGCACACGGAGAGAGCACCAGGTTTGCATTGCATTCTTATCAGCCCTGAGAAGTCTTACTTAAAATCACAAACAGAAATTAGTGACTCTTCACACAAGTGCTGTGTGTTAAAGAATTATTGTTTGCTTGTCGTTTCAGCCAGAGGAAAGGCCAGCCCCTGCGGAGGTTCCTTCCAGACCATCATCGCCCCGTCGTCCTGGGACTGAGGTAATTTTTTTTATACTCACAACATTAACCATTAACATATGAAATGTTTAAAATTATATTAGTTAGAATTTAAGATAATTAAAATGGTTTCAATCATTTCAGGATCCTGCTGTGGGACTTCCTCAACGCACGCTATCCGTGAGGGCCACACATTCACAGATGGATGAAAGGTACTCAAGTTTTTCTCGCAACCACCAGTGTACTTGTATGGCTCTCACTTTCTTGGCCTTCCATGCTGAGGGGTTGCAGTTTAATTCGCTTGAACTTGACAGAGTGCTTGAACACGGGGACTCTCTTTACGTGGGTGCTAAACAGCAATTGATTTTGGACCATAACTTTGGGAATGATCACTTGACTGTCGAGGAGATGCCAAAACAAGTCATGACGGACACCAATGTCTATAATGTACAGATGCATGAGCTCAGCGTTGGTTATGTCATAGATGACGGTCATTCCCAAAGAGACTTGGGATTGTCTCTTGGAGCTCAGCTTGAGTGCTTGTCACAAAATGTCACTCTTGCTTTCTTGATTGTGAATCCAGAGTGTTTTGCAGTATTCCGTAACACATCAGGATACTTTGGGTTATTTGATTCACATTCCAGATCTGAAGTGGGCTTGCCACACCCAAACGGAACTGCAATTATGTTGACTTTTTCTCACTTGTGTGGCTTGGTTGAGCATTTGCGTCAGCTTTTTGAAAGACATAGCCGGTTTGCAACCTATGAGTTTGTGCCAGTCTCTTTTCATATTGATGGCAGTTCCATTAACACGCATCGGGATTCTACTACAACCATATCAAAGGCAAATGAAGAGCTACTAATTGAATTAGGTGATTCCCCAACTAAAGAGATACAAATTGTGATCGGTATTGTACCAAATCAAGAGCTACATAGTGCGGTACATGTTGAACCAAATAGCCAAGCAAGTCAAATTAATGAGAGTCAAAATATTCCGGAACCTCAGCAAGGACTCAAACTGCTGCATGTTAATATAGATATTTCCAAATGTAGTAAAAGTCAGCGTGCAAAACATTTGTATAGGGAACGTCAACACATTCGTAAGTGCCAACGACAACTGTCATCTAATTCTAAATATCACAGTGATCCTTGCTTTAAGGAAAAAAAGAAGCTCTATCAAAAGAATAGATATAACAGTGATTCTGCTTTTAAGGCAAAACGGCAGCAATATCTGATTGGCAAATACCAACACAATCTTGCTTTTCAGCAAAAGCAGAAGATATTGATGAAAAGGTACGTAGGAGAGAAATACAGAAATGACCTTTCTTTTCAAAGTAAACGGAAACATTACTTGCGAGAGAGGTACAGAAAGGATATTTCTTTTCAAAGTAAACACAAAAATTATATGCAAGAGAGGTACAGAAAGGATATTTCTTTCCAAAGTAAACACAAAAAGTACATGCAAGAGAGGTACAGAAAGGATATATCTTTTCAGAGTCATCAGAAAAATTACATGCGAGAGAGGTACAGGAGAGACATTTCATTTCAAAGTAAACAGAAAAATTACATGCGAGAGAGGTACTAAAAAGATTCGGCTTTCAGGCCTTCTCATATTAGGCGCTGTTTACAAAAAAGAAAGGACAGGCGTGATTCAAACGCGCTGCAACGTATTCGCCACAAGTTAAATTGTGCTGTGAAAATCAAAAATAAATATAGTCGCGTCATTCCCCAGTGTCAGGAAATTGAGCAGGATCAGGCAAACGGTGTAGTAGACGTCTCTGTGGAAATGAAGCAGGCACTCGTAGATCCGGAAATGGAAGCCACCATCGCTTCTTTCCGGGAAAGGGTTCGGCATGGGCCGACGTATATCTGCACAGTGTGCCACCGTGCGCTTTTCCCCAATCAAGTAAAGCATTGCAAACGAGCCAGATACACCAAAAATGTTGATGTGGCGCTTGCGTGCTTGACAGGCCAGTTTGTTCACACTTGTAGTTGCCCCGCCCCATGTACCGTTCCTCAAGAACGGGTGCAGGAGTGGATTTGTCATACCTGTGACAACCATCTGTTCAGAGGTGGCATGCCACCCCAGGCGGTGGCAAATAACTTGGCACTGGCGCCCATTCCCGAAGAGCTGTCGGAATTAAATGTACTTGAACGACAGCTAATTGCAAAAATCATCCCTTTTGCAAAGATTGTTGCGTTGCCCAAAGGACGGCAAAGGGCCGTACACGGTTCTGTGGTGTGCGTTCCATCAGAGATGGAAGCCGTAGTGAACTCCCTCCCAAGGCCGCGCAGTGAGGCCCAGCTTCTCCAGGTGAAGCTGAAGCGCCGCATTGTGTACAAAGGTTACCAGCATTTTTACACTGTCAACATGACAAATGTCTTGGCAGCGCTGAGGACACTGAAACGCATTCATGCAGAATACAAAACTGTATCGATAGATGAAAGCGCTCAGTTTGAAAGTCTCCAGGAAGAGGAAGACGAGGGGGTAGGAGAAGAGGACATCCCTGAGGCCGATGCACAGCCAGAGAGCAGCGACACCCCCGCAAACAAAGAGCAACAGACTCCCCAAGAGAGCAAAGAGGAGCTCAGGCCGGGCTTGACACTCGACACCTGTATGCAGCCTCCTGACATCGCGCAGGAAAAGCTGTCATATGGGGACGGCATATTTAGCATCGCTCCTGCCCAAGGAAACAAGCCGGTGGGATTTTTTGCCGTGCCAAACCTCAAAGCCATGGCCTTTCCCGTTCAGTTCCCAACAGGACAGAATTCACTCGATGAGGCGAGAGAAATTAAGCTGTCACCCAGTTTGTATTTCAATGCAAGGTTATTCTCCGTTGACACTCGATTTGCCAAAGATCAAAGTTACCTTTTCTTTGCGCAGTTTGTGACAGAAACGCATCTGGCCACCAACAGCATGTCCATTCAGGCCCGCAAGGGGACAGCCCTCACTTGGGATGGGAAGAAGATTTCAAACCGGATGCTTCAGGACAAAGACGAACTGGAGAAGCTCATCCAAAGAGAGCATGCGATGCGCTTCATGCAGCCCTTGAGAGGCACGCCGGCTTTTTGGGAGGGTGCCCTTAGGGACCTCCATGCAATGACCAGGCAGTTGGGCAAGCCCACATTCTTCCTTACCTTTTCTGCTGCGGAAATGAGATGGCCCGAAGTAATCGAAATAGTCAAAGCGCAGCAAGGCGAACAAGGGGACTTTTCCCATCTCGACTGGAATGCCAAATGCGATGTTCTTCGCAGCAATCCGGTCACAGTGATGCGCCTTTTTGAGAAAAGGATGGATGCTCTTATGGCATTCATCCTGTCTCCCGCACAGCCCCTCGGTCCGGTAGAAGACCACTTCTATCGTGTGGAATTTCAAGCCAGGGGAAGTCCGCACGCTCACATGCTGCTCTGGATTAAGGGTGCGCCAGTCATCGAAGAACCCGACCCCAGATGTTGTCAAGAAGCCATTGACTTCATCGACAAGTACATCACTTGCAAAATACCAGACCCGATTGAGGACCCTGAACTGCACGACATTGTCACCAGCGTTCAGGCACACAGCAAAAACCACACAAAGTCTTGTCGGAAAGGAAACGTTTCTTGCAGATTTGGGTACCCCAAACTGCCGATGGACCAAACCACCATCACGTTGCCATTCCAGACGGAGACTGAAGACGTCCCAACGGACAAGAGTGTGGAAGGCCAGCATAGGAAGCAGGCGGCCAAATCGGCGCGCCTCACCGAAAAACAAAGGGAGGCTAAAGAAGAGCTCAAACGCATCAGAGAGATCCTCATGGACGCGGATGTCCCGCAGGACTTGCCGGAGCTTCTCAAAAAGGCCAATTTGACAATGGACAGCTACAAGGACAGCGTCACTAATCTGACCTCCGGAATGGTTGTCATGTTGAAGCGTGCTCCAACGGAAAGCTGGATCAATGCTTACAACCCACATCTGCTGCGGGCATGGAACGCCAACATGGATATTCAGTACGTGCTCGATGACGTCGCGTGTCTCATGTACATGATGTCGTACATTTCCAAACCGGAGCACGAGATGTCCGAGTTCCTCACGTCTGTCGTCAAAGACTTGAAGACAAAGCCTCTTGTCGACAAAAAGGACGAGATGAGGAAAATAATGGCGGCGTATTCCAAGCACAGAGAGGTGAGCGCTCAAGAAGCGGTGGCGCGGACATGCAGTCTCCCTCAGAAGAAGTGCTCGCGCAGCGTAGTTTTCATCCAGACTGCTGAGGATGGCGTGAAATTGAGTCTACCCATGAGTAGACTGAAGACCATGCATCCGGACGCAGACAACGTGTGGATGTCTGGTCTGCCAGACAAATATGTGGCAAGACCTAGAACGGCAATGTTTGAGCGGATGTGTCTCGCCGAATTCGCATCCGAATACCGAGTCGTCTACGGTCAGCAGATTGAGGGCAAGAATGTCATTCCCCTCTCACACGGCAAGGGATTCATCCAGAAGCGGATTGGAAAAGATGCCGTCATCAGATTCACTCGCTTCTCGATCAAAAAGTATGCTGAGAAGTATTACAGGACCCAGCTTAAATTGTACCTCCCCCACAGAGACGACGCCGAGCTCAGGTCTGAAAACCTCAAAAAGTACGAGGAGTTCTACGGTGCCGGGGATTCAAAGTTCGGTCGGGTGCGGGCTATCGTCGACCGCAATCGGGGGCGGTACGAAGGACGGGGAAAGACCGTGGACAATGCCTTTGAAAAATTGAAAGAGCTTCGTGCGGTTCTCAACGCGTGGAGCACTTTTGCGCCGGAGGTAGAAGCAGAGCGTTTGGAGTGTGTTGCCGAACGCGAATCTAATCCGTTACAGGAAGACCCGCAAGATGAGGTTCCGGCCTACCAGGACGCTCCTGGTAGCGGCGCGGTCTTGCCGGCGTTTGAGGCGCCAAAGTTGAGCGCCGAGTTTGTGAGGAACATGTACCGCAGTCTCAATGAAACGCAAGCGTCCGTCTTTTACGCTGTGCGCGAGTGGTGTTTGAAACGCGTTTCGGATCGTCTCCTCGAGCCCTTCTTTTATTTCATCTCCGGAGGAGCTGGCTGTGGTAAATCGCATGTCATCAAGTGCATTTACCAGGAGGCCAGTAAGATTCTCCGACAGCTTCCCAGGTTCCGCGACAAAGCGGATATGGCCAAGCCTGCTGTGCTGCTGACGTCGTTTACTGGCACGGCGGCTTACAACATCTCAGGGAAAACTCTTCATTCCCTCTTGAAACTCCCCAGGACTCTAAAGCCTCCTTACCAGGCGCTGGGGAATACGTTGGACGCATTGAGAGCAACCCTTTGCAACGTGGAAATTTTGATCATCGACGAGATCTCCATGGTCTCCAAGGAACTCTTTGCCTATGTCCACCGGAGATTTCAGCAAATCAAGGGCAACCAGAGACCATTTGGGGGCATCTCCGTTCTTGCAGTTGGGGACTTCTACCAACTGCCACCCCTCGGAAGGTCCAAGCCCCTCTGCGTTTCTGACAACGATCTTCTTGACCTCTGGACAGATTTTCAGATGGTCAAGCTTACACAAATCATGCGGCAAAAAGACGACGTCGCTTTTGCCGAGCTTTTGAACAGGATCAGGGAGAAGGGGAAGGCTGATCCGCTCGGCGATGGTGACAGGGCGTTACTCACCACGGCTGTCACGGCTGTCACGGATGCGCGAGACCTCCCTGCGGATACTCTGCATATCTTTGCCACCAATAAAGAGGTTGATGGGCACAATGCAGCAACTGTGGCTGCTCTCAAATTGACTGTGGTCAATATTCCCGCAGAGGACTACAGGAAGAGCCCACGGTCGGGGGCGATGGTCACTGTGACCAAAGTGATCATGGGGTCGAGAAGGGATCTACCGGATGCCCTTCAAGCTGGTATAGGAGCACGGGTTATGCTTCTTCGGAATTTGGATGTCGAGGACGGATTGGTGAACGGGACCTTTGGCACAATAGGCAACATTGTTCAAAGCGCCCCAAAGGGGTCGGCGGAGAAAGTGACCTTGCTCGGACTGAGGCTAGACAATCCCGAAGCGGGCCAGAAATTGCGTGATAAAATTCTGGGGCCGACGTATGACTTGGTCTATATCGAAAGGTCGGAAGAAAACCTGGGCATGAAAGGCGTGGTCAGGCGGCAATTCCCCATGAAGCTTGCCTTTGGATGCACGGCTCACAAAGTGCAAGGCATGACGATGACCTCTGCAGTGGTGTCTCTTAAGCGTGTGTTTGAACCTGGAATGGCCTATGTTGCCCTAAGCCGCACGACGTCACTTCAGGGATTGAGGGTCATAGACTTTGACGAATCCAAAATCTATGCCAATCCCAACATCACGGCGGCAATGGACAGTATGACGCGCGCTTCTTTCCAAAGTACAAGACCATTGTTGTACTTTTCCAAAATGCCGCAAACTGCTTTTCCCACCTTGACCATTGTTCATCACAACACCGAGGGGCTTCCATCTCATATTGACGACTTAAAGTCTCATCATGAGTTGAGGCTGGCAGATGTCCTTTGCCTCACTGAAACTCATTTGTCTGGATCCTTCTTCCCCCCTCCCTTGCAACTGGAGGGATGCAGCACTTTTGTGCGCAACAGACAAGTTTCGTATTCAAATAGACTGGACATGGCCCAAAAAGAGGGTGGCGGAGTCGCAGTCTATTATCGCGATTGTCTTCGAGCGGAGCCCCGTCGGTTTATTCAGAATGTGGTTGACCTGGAATTTGCTGTCATCAGGGTTGACGCTCCCGTCCAGGCTTTGATAGCTACGGTCTACAGGCCACCCAACCTGAGTCTTGGCACCTTTCTTCCAAACCTTGGAAGTCTCTTGGATGCCTTGGCCGTGATGGACTGCCAGCCTATTGTTGTTTGCGGAGACTTTAATGAGGATTTGCTTTCAAAGGGAAAGAAATCCATTCTGGACTTGTTTCAGTCCAGAGGCTTTTCACAGCTGATCACCCAGGCCACAACTGGAAAGCAGACACTGATTGATCACATTTACATATCTCGCCCAGATTGTTGTGTTCAATCAGGCGTTCTGCACACTTATTACAGTTACCACAGTCCGGTCTACTGTGTGTTAACTTCTTGTGTCAGCTCATTGTCGATCGCAAGGGCACCATTTTCACAAGTGCGCCTTTGCAAATGTTATTGAGCCTTTCATACCACTGCTCAAAAGAGGGGGATACTGTACTTTAAATTGTAAAGGCTGAAAAGTTAAATCCTTTGCTCGTTCAAAATTGGTGTCATAACAGAACTACACTCAAAATCAGAGCGGCCAATCATTTTTTTTGTAGACATATTTATCATTTAGTTAGTTCTAAACGTATTGAGCTTTAAATTGAATTTAAGACATGGGATATGTCATTTAAGCGCTCCCTTATTTTGAGCAGTGTTGTATGACGGTACTTTTAATCAGTGTGCTTTTCTGTTAGCAGGACATCGTGCATTTGGACTTGAATGTTTTGTTTGTCCTTATTGTGATTGTGACTATAACACAATGAAAAGTGTTGGTGTCAGTGAGGAACTGCGATGGTAAGGGATGAACTGCGATGGTAAGTGATGATTGATTACTGAATTGATCTAGGCAAACATTGAACACTCATTTTTCATTTTCACATGCAATACAGGTGGATGGAGCGCAGCAAGGGGCGCTACTTGACATGGCCAAGGATATCAAGGTTGTTATGTCCGGTACAACTGGTGGAGAGAAAAGATGAAAAAAGGGATCCCGCAAACGTAGACCAAAATGATTTATTCTACAGGATTCCTCACTGAAAAACCGTCACATGTGTATTGGATGAGTATTTAGATTAAGTTTTAACTGTTCAGTTTTGCTGCCTATTTTCTAACAACTTGTTCCTTTGTGTGCTCAGGAAAAGATGAAGATGCTGTGTAACAAAGACCCAAAACGGCTCTTTTAAGAGCCGTTTTACATGTACTTTGGAGTAATATTCCTGCAATATTGATCAGCACCAACATGCCTTTTAATATGCAATGTCAAATTTAAACACTGCATTCATACTGTATTTGCTCCATGATACAGTATATTGCATTTTATATTTTAATCACTTACACTATAAGCAAGAAATTAAACTGATTCCCTTTTGATATGACTAAAATGTCAATCAAGACATAAGGGAAGCCATTACACATGTAATAACTGCAGTTATTACAAATTGTCCTGAACTCTATTCCTGCTGACACAAATTGAGAGGTAAAGTACACCAACATTTGGCAAACAGTTCAGAGCATGCATCTTTCCACCTTGCAAGAGTCAGCAGGCCCATTCAAAATTTCCGCGGAAATTTTTCTAGTATTATTCTTCTTCTTCTTTTTATTATTTTTTTTAATCTTCCACCGATTTTTCCGCAAGGGAATTCCCAGTTACCATGGCGACGCTATTCCCAAAAAAACTCCCAAATAAAGTCCCATAGGAATGAATGGGAATCCGAAAGACATCAACTCCAATCAAACACCTTTTTCCAAGACACGCGCATACGTTGACCGACCGATATGAATTTTAGCTCCGATATGAATTTTAGCTCATTTTGTTGGAATTTTTGTCATCTTTAGCTCAGTGTCAAAAAAAAATATTAAGGAATGAAAGCTCTCCCCCCTGTGCGGGTTCAAAGACAGTGAGCAAAGGGTGAAAGTCGCCTATTTAGAGTGTGACTAATTAAGGCTTCAGTGACGGGAACCAAAAAATCTATTTCCAAAAGTTTCACTTCAACTCGTCACCATGGCCACAATCTTTGCTCACTAGACATCAAATTGGCACATTTTGTAGCCACAAGCCTCTGCTTTCTGAAAAACTAAGTTTTATTTGGCTAAGGTGTCATTTAGTACCTTTATTTTCACTTTAAGCGAGGAGAAGTCGGACTATTTCGATCTCTTTTCAATGTTATTTTCGCCGTTTTTCCCTCTTTATTTTCGATCAATCATAAGTTTTCAACCTGCTCCTAAGTTGGTCATTTTTCATCCGATTAAAAAACTGAGAACATGCTCGCGTTCCCCAAACCCTTGCCGTTCTAACGAGCCATTTCTGCAATCTGCATCTTCAACCGTTAGGTCGTGAGAGGCTTTTGTTTGAGGTGAGCGTATCCTATACAAAATCAATGGAATGTGGGTGCGTGACGTCTCGCAACAAGTTAAAATCAAATGTGTGTGCGTGAATGATCTGTCGTTTTTGCATAGCAACTGCCTCAGCCAATCATCTCTCACTGTTGAGCTCAACTCAGCCCCTTTTTTTCTTGGTGTACTCAAGGCTTGGCCTATATACGACTACTACTATTGCAAATACTATTACTACTACTACTATCTTGGCCAATTGATTAGGTACACCCAGGATTCTGGTCAATTAATTAGGTACACCCTGGATTCTCGCCACTCCGCCCACCCAGGGCGGCGGCCATTTTGGCCAATTAATTAGGTACACCAAGGATTCTCTCCCCTCTGCCCACCCGGGGCGGCGGCCATCTTGGCCAATTAATTAGGTACAGCCAGGACTTTTCAGTCACAAAATGTTTTTATTTGATTATTTTCCAAATTTGTAGCTTGACTATTACTGTGTTTTTTTCTGATTATGGTTTATTATTTAATACTAAAACTTGTCCATTTCCTTTGCTAAAATAAATGTTTTCTTTTATAATATTGATGAGTTCTTCAAGATGCACAAACAGTGACTGTGCGCATGTTGTCTCCACAGTTTCCTCAGGGCACACATAGACATATAAAAGGAATTTGTAAGATGTTAATACAATTTGGTTAATGGTGTAAATCAACAAATTCAAATTGGAAGGTTCATTTAACTACATTGTTTTATGTTCAATATACTTAAAAAAAAAAAATCAGTGACATGTACAATGTAGCCAATAAAAAAATATATAATACTGGATATTTTGTAGAAACATTTCATCACTTGTAAAGATTTGTCTGTGTTGAATAATTTAGACAGGTGATAATTGCTAAAATTAAAATAACAGATTCATCACATCATTTTAAATGCATAGTAATTAAAATGTGTCACTCCCTTAACACTGAAAACAAAGATATGAATTAGACAATGGTTGGTTCTTTTTAGTGGTTAAAAAAGTGGATGTTTGAATTACAATTTTTATCTTTTTATATGTATTTATTTTTTTATGTTGATGTGCAAAAAACACATACAATTGGTCAAGCAGCGCATCCACCACCAGACAGCCTGTCCTGTATGTAGCAGTATGTCCTACTCGCAACCCGCGAGTGTTGTATGACACAATCCGCATTATTGAACCTTGCAGCTGCACGCAGCGCAGTTGCCCCCTTAAACTGGTCTAATAATGGAAATTTGGACGTTTGTGGATCAATTCAGATTTGTCCCCGTCTGAATCAGAAAGAATCTGAAATTTTCCCACCCCTAGTGTTAACGTCATGACGGCTTTTGACATTTGGTGAATCAAAGGTTAATATAGTACAGAACGTTGAAAATAATGCGGAACTAAGAAGCACGGTACCAGTCCTCTTCGGGATACTTTGGAAAGCGCACACACCAACACACGCAGTGTGCGCTGATGAAAACAAATATGGATGACCATCATCTTGTCACGAGGGTGGTGTTTGAGGACCCAAACGCCGGGCAGCAGAGATGAGGAGGCACAGGCGAGCTCCAAAAAAAGGTTTATTTTAATCGAGCAAAAACAAGGAGGCAAACTAGGCACAGGTCAAAAAGAACAAAACAGAACAAAGTCCAGACCCAGAGTGGGGCTTGACATGGCAAGACATAAACTGATTGCTGTAGTTGCTGCATAATGTCTAACCAATAATTTGAGCCGAGCTACGTTATAACTACAGTATAAGGATGCAATATTCATCAGCCTACACCTGCCACCAGCTGATATCCAATACACCACGTTTTACAATTATTCTCTTTTTCTTTCACCAAATACCTAATGTATAGATAACGTAATACTGTACACTAGGCATGGGACGAGACAGAAATCCCACGAGACCAGATGTCTCACAAGAATGAGTCCACGAGAATGAGATGAGATTTGTAACAAAAAGATGGCTAATATAAATCTTCCAGTTCAAGGCAACGACGAGTCAAGTCGTCATAGGCCGTGACACGCTGCCGAGAATAACTTCAAAATAAGAGCCTAGCAAGGCATTGATGTCCATATATTATTGGTATAGTAAGGTTTATTTTGAAGATGGCCTTCTCACTGCGTTTTCCCGTCATAAAAAAGTTGCTGCGACTGTCTTCCTGACAGTGTACGCTAAATGTGACCTGCTCCAAAAAAAAAAGGGTCCGCATGACGGTGCCATTAGTTTTGAGTTTGGGGCAACAAAAAAAAAGATAGTTTAGACAAAAATGTCGATTTTGAAAATTTCCAAAAAATAGCTTCCTTAATGTCTCTATTATTATTTCCCAGCATCATCAAAGTTAAATTTGTAATAGAAATGAATGAAAATAAGTCATTATTGGAACAATTTGGGCAACGTGTTTTTAGCTAGTAGCCCGTCTCGGAAACCTGCCTCAAAATAACCAAGAGTTCCTCGCCTCTAACGTCACTTAACAAATAATTTATATTAATGGAAACCAAAAAAAAGTAAAAAAATAAATCAAAATACACCATAATGTGACCCTTCAGCATGAAAGTGAACAGAAGACACACATCATAACAACGGCATCCAACATTGGAGTAGAACAGCTAAATGTCATCAGTCCGGGGCGAAGGTTTGTAATCCAAACAGTGATAATCTCCAATTCTGGGATCTCTTTCTTAAACAAATATATTTCTACTTTTAATTTAAATGAATGGATTCATGAGCTAAAGCATTTCACATTGGCGAGGGTGAAACTCAAGCGAGAAGCCGAGCAGTTTCCACCAGAGCAGAGTGACAGACTCTAGTATAAAAGTTGTTAAATACATTGTATGTAATAATGTAGGCTAATGTAATAATGTATTGTATGTAATGTATATATTGTACATAATGTAATAGGGCTGGGTATCGATTCTAATTTCCTCAATCGATTTGATTTCGATTCACAGGAGTTCAGTTCGATTCGATTTAGATTTTTCCCAATTCGATCCGCTTCGATTCAATCAATATTGCTTAATTATGGAACATCAATTCTTCTTAAAAATCAAGGGAATGATTAAAAACGCCACAAACAACTTCCAAATTAAATTATTTTGAGGTCGTAACTGGTTAAATGATTTAGTTTAATGAAAGTAACACATGTTTTAATCACTTAAGTGTTACACAAACATTGATGAAAATATTTCCATAATTCTAATTTAATAATTCTAAATAAAGATTCTGAATGGACTCAAAGTTCAACCAATTAGGTCTTTCATAAATGTAAAAAAAGACTTTTAAATTAATGTGAACAATATGAAACAAGTGAAGTGTACAACTTGAGTGGGTTACAAAAACTTTCCAAGAAAACAGTAAGATACCTAAAAAATGGCCTTGAAAATTATATTTTCTTAAAATAATTGAATCATGGTTTTATGAATCGATATCAGGCTCAAAAAGGAAAATCGATTCAATATCGATTATTCAATTTTTTTTAAACAAATTTCATCGTGCCAACATTAAAATTGGTGTAACTTTGTATATTTTTTAGGTACGCCCATGTATTTAAATCATTTTAAAGGAAAATAAGTGTAGAATTTGAATATATGAATATCTAAATTTGTATTTATTTAATTTTTTTCTTAACCAATTAGCACACTTTTGTCACAAATAAGCAGATTTATGCCTCGGAAAAAAATACATCTCGTGCTTTGCAGGATGATAAATCTCGTGTCATTCTAATCCCGCAAATTCTCGTATTACGAATTCTCATCCCATCCCTACTATACAAAAATAAAACTGGGATATTTAACATGTTTTTCTCTTTTCGGATCGGTAACCTTCCACATCTATACTTTGCACATTGTACACCATAAAAAACACCGACAATGGAAGTTCAAACACACAACTGTCCAAATGCATTCAGCCAAAAGTCTTTAGTGAATGTCTAGGTCTTAGATGAAACCGGTTGTAGCTGCTGCATATCTTACCAATAATTTCAGCCTAGTTACATTAAAACTACAGTTTAAGGATGCATTGTTAGCAGTTCATCCATCCTCGCCACTAGCTAATATCCACCTCATGTTTTCCATTATCCCATAGATACAGTTGGTTTCACTTTTTTTCTCACCAAAAACCCAATGTATAGATTAGGAAACACTTTACATTCATAAACTAAAATTGAATACATTTTACGTTACTTAAACTTTGCACATTCTACACTAGAACAATATCTACAAGGGAAGCTCAAACCACCAAGTGCACACTGTCCCCAGCCAAAAGACTTTAATTATTGTCTCTCTCAATGTCTTAGATGAAGCCTGTTGTAGCTGTTGCATAATTTACTAATAGTTTAAGCCTAGTTACGTTATTACTACAGTAGATGCATTACTCGCAGTTCATGACACGACGTGGCAGATTTAGGACTCAGACGCAGAGATAGGAGTTTGAGGCCAAGGCAGATATTTATTAAACAAAAACAGCTAATATCCACCTCATAACCTTTGTCATTATCTTATAACCAAAGACATTTTCACTTGTTTTCACCTAATGTATAGATAAACAAAGTAATGCTGTACATTCCTTTAGTATAATGAAATAAATTGCTTGCTAACTTGCTTTTCTCTTTTATTTACTTTTCAGCTACTAACGCCCCAGGTAACCTCCCACACCTCTTTGCACATTGCGCACCAGAATAATGATTTGCAAGGGAAGCTAAACACACCCATTTGCCTCCAGTAATAAGTTGTTTGCGAATGCCTAAAGGTCTAATGAGAAATTTGATGTAGTCTAACCATTAATTGGAGCCTAGGTTAGCTATACGTTATAACTACGGTGAACAGATGGATTATTAGCAGTTCATCTGGCTGCCACTAACTAATATCTACCTCACAACCGTTGTCATTATTTCAGAACCTAAGTCGTTTTTTTCCCTCCAAATACTCATGTATAGACAAGGTAATACTGTATATTCCTCAAGTATAATGGAATAAATAATGTTTTTCTCTTTTATTTACTTTTCAGATGCAAGTAAGTCACCAAACCTACACTTTGCACATTGTACACCAAAACTGCTATCTACAAGGGAAGGTCAAACCCTCAAGTGCACACTGTCCCCAGCCAAAATACTTCAGTTATTGTCTCTCTCAAAGTCTTAGATGAAGCCGGTTGTAGCTGTTGCATAATTTACTAATAGTTTAAGCCTAGTTACGTTATTACTACAGTAGATGTATTACTCGCAGTTCATGACACGACGTGGCAGATTTAGGACTCAGACGCAGAGATAGTTTGAGGCCAAGGCAGATATTTATTAAACAAAAAAAAAAACTCCTCGTTTAGAGGGAAAAAACAAAGGCTATTAAATGTTAAACTAAAGGCGCTCCAAAAGGGAGGATGTCTAAACTACAAACAAACCAATATCACTCCTTAACTAAAACTATACAGGACAACAAGGCTGAGGACTGACTGGCTCTGACGAAAACACTTTGGCACAAGACAGGGGAGACGCAGACTATTTAACACATGAGAGTAATGGGAAACAGGTGGACACAATCAGGAATCAGGATTGACACTAACACCACATGAGGAAGGGCAAGTGGCCTGAAACGAAAGGAGTCAGAATTTTCCAAATAAAACAGGAAATGACAAGACAACCTCACCGCGGTGTGTGACAGTACCCCTCCCGACAGCCTAGGCTGGTCAGGATGATCCCTATAGAAGTCCTCAATTAGAGAGTCATCCATAATGAAGCGGGAAGGAACCCACTGTCTCTCCTCGGGCCCATACCCCTCCCAGTCCACCAAGAACTGCCTGCCCCGGCCACGATTGCGGACGGCCAGCAGTCGCTTCACTTTGTAGACGGGGCCCCCATCCACAATCACAGGAGGCGGCGGGCGCGAGGGAGCCGGAACCAGGGGACTCTCCTTGACTGGCTTGACTTGGCTCACGTGGAACATGGATGAACACGAAGGGACTGAGGCAGGCGGAGACGGACAGCGGCCGGGTTGATCACCTTGGAGATTGGGTACGGACCCACAAACCGTGGTGCCAACTTTTGGCATGGCACCTTCAAGTGGAGGTTCTTGGAGGACAGCCACACTTTATGCCTCGGCTGGTATGCTGGAGCAGGTCTCCTCTTTTGATCAGCTGCTCGCTTGACTCTGTCCCTCTGGCGCTCCAGTACCTGCCGAGCGGCTGCCCAGATGCGATGGCAGCGGCGGACCAAGGCATGGGCAGAAGGAACAGAGGCCTCAGACTCCAGGTTAGCAAAGAAGGGGTGATCGTAGCCAAAAACACATTTTATGGGGTGAGTCCTGTGGCAGAAGTAGGCAGCGAGTTATGGGCAAGCTCAACCCAGACCAGGTGTTTGCTCCACGTTGAAGGATTCTGGGAGACTAGGCACCGGAGACCGGTTTCTAACTGTTGGTTGAGGCACTCAGACTGGCCGTTAGCCTCAGGGTGCTAACCTGAGGTTAGGCTGGCTTTGGCTCCGACTAAGCGGTAAAACTCCCTCCAAAAGCGAGACACAAACTGGGGCCCCCGGTCCGACACAATGTCTCTACGGAACCCATGAACTCGAAAGACGTGGTTAATCATGACCTCAGCCGTTTCCTTGGCTGAGGGAAGCTTAGGCAAGGCTATGAATCTGACCATTTTAGAAAGTCTGTCGACTACAGTGAGAACTGTGGTTTTACCTCGGGAGATGGGGAGTCCTGTGACAAAGTCCAGGGATATTTCTGCCCATGGTCTGGAAGGAATGGGAAGGGGCTGCAGCAGGCCCATGCGTGATCTGGTGGATGACTTATTTCGGGCACATACCGAGCAGGCCTCGATGTACTCTCGGACCTCCGGCTCCATGGAAGGCCACCAGAATCGCCGGGAGATGGCGTACATTGTCCGTCGGACTCCCGGATGACAGTAAAGAAGTGAAGTGTGGGCCCAACCACACAGTTCGGCAAAAGGATGGTCTCTGGTTCCTTAGCTACAGGCTCGGGGTCATAGAGACGAGACAGGGCGTCGGAATTGACGTTACGAGACCCCGGCCTGTAAGTGAGAGAGAAGGAAAAACGGTTAAAGAACAGCGCCTACCTGGCCTGGCGTGGGTTAAGTCTCTTGGCTTTGCGTATGTATTCCAGGTTCTTGTGATCGGTCCAGACCACAAACGGATGCTTCGCCCCCTCAAGCCAGTGCCTCCATTCTTCCAAAGCAATTTTGACAGCCAGAAGCTCTCTGTCCCCAACATCATAGTTACGCTCTGCCTTGGATAGTCGTCGTGACAAGAAGGCACAGGGACTGTGACTGGCTTGAGTGGCTCTGACGAAAACACTTAGGCACAAGACAGGGGAGACGCAGACCATTTAACACATGAGGGTAATGGGAAACAGGTGGACACAATCAGGAATCAGGGTTGACACTGACACCACATGAGGAAGGGCAAGTGACCTGAAACGAAAGGAGTCAGAATTTTCCAAATAAAACAGGAAATGACAAGACAACCTCACCACGGTGTGACAGTTCATCTGGCTGCCACCAGCTAATATCCACCTCATAACCTTTGTCATTATCTTATAACCAAAGACATTTTCACTTGTTTTCACCTAATGTATAGATAAACAAAGTAATGCTGTACATTCCTTTAGTATAATGAAATAAACAACATGCTTTTCTCTTTTATTTACTTTTCAGCTACTAACGACCCAGGTAACCTCCCACACCTCTTTGCACATTGCGCACCAGAATAATGATTTGCAAGGGAAGCTAAACACACCCATTTGCCTCCAGTAATAAGTTGTTTGCGAATGCCTAAAGGTCTAATGAGAAATCTGATGTAGTCTAACCATTAATTGGAGCCTAGGTTAGCTATACGTTATAACTACGGTGAACAGATGGATTATTAGCAGTTCATCTGGCTGCCACTAACTAATATCTACCTCACAACCGTTGTCATTATCGCATAACCTAAGTCGTTAGCACATTGTACACCAGAAAATGATCTATTGTACATGGGAAGCTCAAACATTAAGTACTCAACTGCATCCAGCCAAAGGAGTCAGAATTTTCCAAATAACTGTTTCAGTTGATTCATAATATATTTTTGTTTGTTTTGTTTTATTCATTTTTTCCTTTCGAACACATTATTACAGGTTACATCGATCACATCATATCATTTGTAACAATGACATACGAAAGAAGGGCTGACGGGTAGAAGCCATGGCTTATTAGTAACCCGTCCCCATCGATTCTTGCTCTACGCACGAATAAGTGGTTAAGAAAATGAATGGATGATTTTACTACGACATACTATATTTGTGTATTTAAATCAAATAAGTAAATGATGTAGAATAAAGGAAACGGTTGTAAACTAGATTATAGTGAATTGCTGTAAAAGTAAATACAGTAACTAATTTATATACAGTAAATACTTGTAAAAAAGGCAATAATGTACTGAGATTTTACAAGAATTAGCTGGCAACTTTTTTGCCACTTATTTCTTGTAAATTCTAGAGTCAATTCGTTACAGTGCAGCCAAACTTTTGTTGTAGTTGATTCATAATATCGTTTCAAGAATTTACGGCTAGCTAGCTACATTACAACTATAATTTTAGCATGTATTATTATCAGGGACTTGCGGTCAGAGGCAGGTAGGGGAGGCTCCTTTACCTTACTCCGTCCTGCGTGTGAAGAGTAAAATAATAATGATTATTATTATTATTATTACATGAAATAGCCTAGCTATGTTATAACTACAATATAAGGATGCACTACTTGCCGTTCATCTGGCTGCCACTTCTCAACCTTCCTCATTATCTCATAACCAAAATCATTTCCACTTTTTTTCACAAAATCCTAATGTATAACCAATGCTGTACATTCCTCAAGTATAATGGGATAAATAACGTGTTTTTCTCTTTTATTTCCTTTTCAGCTAACGACGACATAAGTAAAGTCCCACACCTACACTTTGCACATTGTACACCAGAACAGTGATCTACTTGGAAAGCTCAAACCCTCAAGTGCCATTGCCTCAGAAACATGGAACACACATAGAAAATTATCGGGAACACTGATCCTAACTGAAAAAATTATTTACTGATTTTAACACGGATTGGTTTGTTACAACTTACAAACAGACATGCAGTTATGTTACCAGTGGTTACATTTATAATCGGGGCTTTCATAACCAGGTTAGCAAAAAATAAAAAACGTCTACGATGGGAGAACTTGTTTTAAAGTACTAGTAGCTTGTTTTCAATCAAGATGTTGCTTTAAGTGTAAAAACTATAGAACAGATCGATGAACTTCGTCTTGATAAATCACATGTTTACATCGATCTGATGAAGGTAGCGGAGCATGTACACGGAAGATCGGAATATGCAAGTAGTTGACCAGAAATCTTCATTCTGGAATGTAAAGCCTTTTTATTTTTTTTACAGTGTGGTGTTGATTAAAGCACAATTAAAAGCTTTGAAAACAAATGTTCCAATTAAGGTAAAAATTGAAATAGAGGCTAATATTCTATTTTGGATTCATAGTTTTATTCTTGACTTCAAAAAAGCCCATGCCTCACCAGTCACATCATTGATTAATTAGTCGATCATTTTCCTTGCCATCATCAACTAATATATAAAGCTCTCAATTTCCCACATTCTACCACACAGTAATTTTAACAAATGTTTTGTCGGGCTTTTTCTTGAAAGGAACAAAATCTATTTTGACTACTACCACTCAGATGTGAAATAATAGAATTGTTGTCTTTTGTTGGTAGTTCTCCAAGAGGAACCCACTGGAGGAGGAAGAGGTACTGTGACATCACACGCACATGTGCTCACATGGTCCATGTACTGCCAATCACTGGGAGCAAATCTACTTGTTCATCAAAAACAACTAGCATTGCTGTGCCTTCACCAGTAGATGCCAGCAAAGCACAAATGGTTGCTATCACTCATGCGCTGTGAGAAAATGCTGTGAAAACTCGCCAACAGACTCAGAAGCGTCTCGATGTTATTCCACTTAATGGTTGTAGTAGTCTAGATATCACTTTAATTGGGCTGATGACATAAAATTGCCACTCAAAGAGAAAAACAGCAGTTTTCCATCGACATTATGCATAATTTTGTTGTGGACTAAAGCAAGTCACGTTCAACTAAAGAGTAAAGAAATAAGTAATTTAGTTGTTGTGTTTCTTCGTATTGCCCAACAGTGTACGGGCATATAAAAGCTCAGGTTATCCATGCCCTGGGAGTTAACGTGACAGAGATCATCCAAGTAAGTGCATGCAATACATGACGCGCCCAGCAAAGAAGTACACATTCTTGCTCTTATTATGAATGTTTGTTCTCTCACAGTTCCTCATTGATTTAACCAGTGGAATATGCCCGGAATGCGAAATTGAGATCAATACAACGGTAACCCAACAGCAGATCCTGGCCTTAGCCTGATGGAGTTCTAACTTCTCCATGTGCAACAGAGGAGATGCCAAGTGTTCCAGTTTATCAAGAGTGGCGTATGCTTGCCATGCACATAGGGAGGACTTAAAGGCATGCTCAACTAAATCTGACAATAAAAGAGTATACCGGCATATTGCTATGAGAAAAACTTCTTCTTTTTTTCAGATCTGGAATGACATGCAGGACAAACATAGTACCAGAATATTATTCATATTTTGAGTGAGTTGATTTTTCTGGACAAATAAGTTTTTGCACTTAATTTTGGTTTGCTGTGAATCCAATTTGTGCCATCCTTGAGCTTGAACTGTCTTTTTTATGTACGAGGGTATGAGGTTATTCTTTGATTATTTAAACCCTTTATGTTGAAGGCTATTTTTTTTTTAATACATGGGCCATTGAGAGATGCATTTGTCAGACGAGGCCCATTGAATTATCATGTGGTGCAACCAAAAAGAAATAGCCAATGTGGGACTTTTATTTTGAAATACATTTAAAGACAGGAGTTTGTATCATCCACAAGACAACCAAGAACCCATGGAAGCATCTATCAGGTTTGTCTCACAACTATGTAAAATAAATAAATAAATAACTTTTTAGCAACATGTATGTATTTGGACATCATGTGGTATTACCTGAAAAAAATGTTTATATATATTTTTCCCCAACAAATTTATATTTTTATTATAATTTTACTTGATGTTTTGTTTAGTTTCGATGGTGAATGTAGCCACAACATGGCTAAAGGAGCTTGGCGGGGTTATTGGCCCAAAGTGCCCCTTTATCTATTTATTTATAGTTAAAAAAAAAAAAATATATATATATATTATGATTTGCTTTTCCTTTGTTTGTGAAAGTAATTTTGTTGCCTTGCAAGACTAAAATTCAGCAACATAATTTGCATAAAACAAATGATTATGATCTTGGATGACGCGCTCTCATTCGAAGCCAGGTCGCTCACCGCTCCACCTTCTGTCAGGAAGTTGTTCGCCATAAAGTTGGCTCTGAGGGTACGAGGAACATGTATCCCACACTTTCATAAAGACCACGATCCTTCCCATCCACTTTCGCCACTGCAAAAATCTCCGGTGACCGGTGTACTGCTTCTGCTACAACTACTGATGCGTGTAAGGTACACAGAATATGTCGGAATTTGTATCTAGCTCAGAATTTTACTAAACCCCCCTTCCTGAAGACTCCAACTCAGCAAGGCAGACATTGTATTGATGCTATCCGCTAATCATGTAAACAATGAAGTCACACGTTTTGTTATACTTTAACAAGGGCTGGCAAGCGCTAGGGGCACGTAGGTCTGGGTTGCGAGCAGCACGGGTCTAACCGCGCTGTAAATAAATAAATAATGAAGCTTCTGCTCAATGCGAAAAATAAAACAACTCTCAGTAGATGTTTGTAACTTTTTTTCTGTTAAGCTATATAAGTCTTGTAGTATGTATGTACTCAATTATAGCTGAATTGAAATGTACTTTAAAGGGATAGTTCGGGGGTTTGGACACGAATCTGTATGGCAGCCGCCATCCTCACCTAAAGTGGTGTGGATCAGCACTGACAGTGTCCTGTGACTCGAGACATGGTTTGGTGTCGGTACCGGATGGGATCGGTCTGCTAGATTGTATCGGGGTCGCCTACAGATGATGTCACGCTACAGGATTGGCTGGAAATTGTCCATTGACATTTGTTCAATAAAGTTATATGATAAAAAAATTTGACGGTAAAACATTGGAAAGAAATGATTAAATATGTTATTGAAATATACAAATGAATGGACGGAAATTGTAAAAACGTGAATAAACCTAAGAATATAAAAGCAAGATACTTGAAGATTAAAGAAATAATAAAATTGATAGAAGCGCCTTCGCGCTTGCCGGTGACGTCACTAATGCAGCGCTAGCTAAATGCGCGATTTACTTCGGTTTGGTTTCTTTTTTACTATCTTGGCCAATTGATTAGGTACACCCAGGATTCTGGTCAATTCATTAGGTACACCCTGGATTCTTGCCACTCCGCCCACCCAGGGCGGCGGCCATCTTGGCCAATTAATTAGGTACACCTTGGATTCTCGCCACTCCGCCCACCCAGGGCGGCGGCCATCTTGGCCAAATAATTAGGTACACTAAGGATTCTCTCCCCTCCGCCCACCCGGGGCAGCGGCCATCTTGGCCAATTGATTAGGTACAGCCAGGACTTTTCAGTCACAATTTTTTTTTATTTGATTCTTTTCCAAATTTGTAGCGTGTGACTATTACTGTGTTTTTTTTTGCTGATTATGGTTTATTATTAAATACTATAACTTGTCCAATTCCTTTGCTAAAGTAAATGTTTTCTTTTATAATATTGATGAGTTCTTCAAGATGCGCAAACAGTGACTGTGCGCATGTTGTCTCCACAGTTTCCTCAGGGCACACATACACATATAAAAGTAATTTGTAAGATGTTAATTTTAAACCCTAGTTTTAAACCCTAACCCTAATAAAAAAGCCTAGTTTGAAACCCTAACACTAATATAAAACCCTAGTTTGAAACCCTAACCCTAATGTAAAACCCTAGTTTGAAACCCTAACCCTAGTTTAAAATCCTATTTTGTAACCCTAACCCTAGTTTAAAACCCTACTTTGAAACCCTAACCCTAGTTTCAAACCCTACTTTGAAACCCTAACCCTAGTTTAAACCCCTACTTTGTAACCCTAACCCTAGTTTAAAACCCTAATTTGAAACCCTAACCCTAGTTTTAAATCCTACTTTGAAACCCTCACTCTAGTTTAAAACCCTATTTTGAAACCCTAACCCTAGTTTAAAACCCTACTCTGAAACCTTAAACCTAGTTTAAAACCCTACTTTGAAACCCTAACCCTAGTTTTAAACCTTACTTTAAAACCATAACCCTAGTTTAAAACCCTACTCTGAAACCTTAACCCTAGTTTAAAACCCTAACTTGAAACCCTAACCCTAGTTTAAAACCCTACTTTGAAACTTTAACCCTAATTTAAAAACCCTAGTTTTAAACCCTAACCCTAATGTTAAACCCTATCTTAAAACCCTAACCCTAATATAAAACCCTAGTTTGAAACCCTTACACTAATATAAAACCCTACTTTGAAACCCTAACCCTAGTTCAAACCCCTACTTTGAAAACCTAACCCTAGTTTAAAACCCTACTTTGTAACCCTAACCCTAGTTTAAAACCCTACTTTGAAACCCTAACCCTTGTTTAAAACCCTACTTTGAAACCCTAACCCTAGTTTAAAACCCTACTTTGAAACCCTAACCCTAGTTTAAAACCCTACTTTGAAACCCTAACCCTAGTTAAAAACCCTACTTTGAAACCCTAACCCTAGTTTTAAACCCTACTTTGAAACCCTCACCCTAGTTTAAAACCATACTTTGTAACCCTAACCCTAGTTTAAAACCCTTCTTTGAAACCCTAACCCTAGTTTAAAACCCTACTTTGAAACCCTATCCCTAGTATGAAACCCTACTTTGAAACCCTTACCCTAGTTCAAACCCCTACTTTAAAACCCTAACCCTAGTTTTAAACCCTACTTTGAAACACTAACCCTCGTTTTAAACCCTACTTTGGAACCCTAACCCTAGTTTAAAACCCTAACCCTAGTTTTAAACCCTACTTTAAAACCATAACCCTAGTTTAAAACCCTACTTTGAAACCCTAACACTAGTTTAAAACCCTACTTTGAAACCCTAACCCTAGTTTTAAAGCCTACTTTGTAACCCTAACCTTAGTTTAAGACCCTACTTTGAAACCCAAACCCTAGTTCAAACCCCTACTTTGAAACCCTAACCCTAGTTTAAAACCCTACTTTGAAACCCTAACCCTAGTTTGAAACCCAACTTTGAAACCCTAACCCTAGTTTAAAACCCTACTTTGAAACTCAAACCCTAGTTTAAAACCCTACTTTGAAACTCTGACCCTAATTTAAAAACCCTAGTTTTAAACCCTAACCCTAATGTAAAACCCTAGTTTTAAACCCTAACCCTAATGTAAAACCCTAGTTTGAAACCCTAACCCTAATGTAAAAGCCTAGTTTGAAACCCTAACACTAATATAAAACCCTAGTTTGAAACCCTAACCCTAATGTAAAACCCTAGTTTTAAACCCTAACCCTAGTTTAAAACCCTATTTTGTAACCCTAACTCTAGTTTAAAACCCTACTTTGAAACCCTAACCCTACTTTCAAACCTTACTTTGAAACCCTAACCCTAGTTTAAAACTCTACTTTGAAACCCTAACCCTAATTTATAAACCCTAGTTTTAAACCCTGACCCTAATGTAAAAACCCTAGTTTTAAACCCTAACCCTAATGTTAAACCCTACTTTGAAACCCTAACCCTAAGTTAAAACCCTACTTTGAAACACTAACCATAGTTTTAAACCCTACTTTGAAACCCTAACCCTAGTTTTAAACCCTACTTTGTAACCCTAAACCTAGTTTAAAACCTTAACTCTAGTTTAAAACCCTAGTTTGTAACCCTAACCCAAGTTTAAAACCCTAACCCTAGTTTAAAACCCTACTTTGAAACCCTAACCCCTAGTTTTAAACCCTACTTTGTAACCCTAACCCTAGTTTTAAACCCTACTTTAAAACCATAACCCTAGTTTAAAACCCTACTTTGAAACCCTAACCCCTAGTTTTAAACCCTACTTTGTAACCCTAACCCTAAATTTAAAGCCTACCTTGAAACCCTAACCCTAGTTTAAAACCCTACTTTGAAACCCTAACCCTAGTTTAAAACCCTACTTCGTAACCCTACCCCAAGTTTAAAACCCTTCTTTGAAACCCTAACCCTAGTTTGAAACCCTACTTTGTAACCGTAACCCTAGTTTAAAACCCTACTTTGAAACCCTAACCCTAGTTTAAAACCCTACTTTGAAACCCTAACCCTAGTTTTAAACCTTACTTTGAAACCCTCGTCCTAGTTTGAAACCCTACTTTGAAACCCTAACCTTAGTTTAAAACCCTACTTTGAAACACTTACCCTAGTTTTAAACCCTACTTTGAAACCCTAACCCTCGTTTTAAACCCTACTTTGTAACCCTAACCCTAGTTTAAAACCCTAACCCTAGTTTTAAACCCTACTTTAAAACCATAACCCAAGTTTAAAAGCCTACTTTGAAACCCTAACCCTAGTTTAAAACCCTTCTTTAAAACCCTAACCCTAGTTTAAAACCCTACTTTGAAACCCTAACCCTAGTTTTAAAGCCTACTTTGTAACCCTAACCTTAGTTTAAGACCCTACTTTGAAACCCTAACCCTAGTTCAAACCCCTATTTTGAAACCCTAACCCTAGTTTAAAACCTTACTTTGAAACCCTAACCCTAGTTTAAAACCCTACTAAGTAACTCTAACCCTAGTTTAAAACCCTAGTTTAAAACCCTAACCCTAGTTTTAAACCCTACTTTAAAACCCTAACCCTAGTTTAAAACCCTACTAAGTAACCCTAACCCTAGTTTAAAACCCTAGCTTAAAACCCTAACCCTAGTTTTAAACCCTACTTTGAAACCGTAACCCTAGTTTAAAAACATACTTTGTAACCCTAACCCTAGTTTAAAACACTTCTTTGAAAACTTAACCCTAGTTTAAAACCCCTACTTTGAAACCCTAACCCTAGTTTAAAACCCTACTTTGAAACCCTAACCCTAATGTAAAAGCCTAGTTTGAAACCCTAACACTAATATAAAAACCTAGTTTGAAACCCTAACCCTAATGTAAAACCCTAGTTTGAAACCCTAACCCTCGTTTAAAACCCTATTTTGTACCCCTTACCCTAATTTTAAACCCAAGCTTGAAACCCTAACCCTAGTTTAAAACCCTTCTTTGAAACCCTAACCCTAGTTTTAAACCCTACTTTGAAACCCTAACCCTCGTTTTTAACCCTACTTTGTAACCCTAACCCTAGTTTAAAACCCTATTCCTAGTTTTAAACCCTACTTTAAAACCATAACCCTAGTTTAAAACCCTACTTTGATACCCTAACCCTAGTTTAAAACCCTAACACTAGTTTAAAACCCTACTTTGAAACCCTAACCCTAGTTTAAAACCCTACTTTGTAACCCTAACCCTTGTTTAAAACCCTACTTTGTAACCCTAACCCTAGTTTAAAACCCTACTTTTTAACCCTAACCCTAGTTTAAACCCCTACTTAGAAACCATGACCCTAGTTTAAAACCTTTCTTTGAAACCCTAACCCTAGTTTTAAACCCTACTTTGAAACCCTTACCCTAGTTTAAATCCCTACTTTGTAACACTTACCCTAGTTTAAAACCCTACTTTGAATTCCTAACCCTAGTTTAAAACCCTATGTTAAAACCCTAACCCTAGTTTAAAACCCTACTTTGAAACCATAACCCTAGTTTAAAACCCTACTTTGAAACCCTAACCCTAGTTTAAAACCCTACTTTGTAACCCTACCCCAAGTTTAAAACCCTTCTTTGAAACCCTTACCCTAGTTTAAAACCCTACTTTGAAACCCTAACCCTAGTTTAAAACCCTACTTTGAAACCCTAACCCCTAGTTTTAAACCCTACTTTGTAACCCTAACCCTAGTCGTAACCCCTACTTTGAAACCATAACCCTACTTTAAAACCCTACTTTGAAACCCTAACCCTAGTTTAAAACCCTACTTTGAAACCCTAACCCTAGTTTGAAACCCTACTTTGAAACCGTAACCCTTATTTAAAACTCTACTTTGAAACCCTAACCCTAGTTTAAAACCCTACTTTGAAACCCTAACCCTAGTTTTAAACCCTACTTTAAAACCCTAACCCTAGTTTTAAACCCTACTTTGTAACCCTAACCCTAGTTTAAAACCCTACTTTGAAACCCTAACCCTAGATTTAAATCCTACTTTGAAACCCTCACCCTAGTTTAAAACCCTATTTTGAAACCCTAACCCTAGTTTAAAACCCTACTTTAAAACCATAACCCTAGTTTAAAACCCTACTTTGAAACCCCAACCCTTGTTTAAAACCCTACTTTGAAACCCTAACCCTAGTTTAAAACCCTACTTTGAAACTCTAACCCTAATTTAAAAACCCTAGTTTTAAACCCTAACCTTAATGTAAAACCCTAGTTTGAAACCCTAACCCTCATGTAAAACCCTAGTTTGAAACCCTAACCCTAATGTAAAACCCTAGTTTGAAACCCTAACCCTAATGTAAAACCCTAGTTTGAAACCCTAACCCTAAATTGAAACCCTAGTTTTAAACCCTAACCCTAATGTAAAACCCTAGTTTGAAACCCTAACAATAATATAAAACCCTAGTTTGAAACCCTAACCCTAATGTAAAACCCTAGTTTGAAACCCTAACCCTAGTTTAAAACCCTATTTTTAAACTGTTCAGCTCATTGAAATGTTAGTTAAAATCAAATGTGTGTGCGTGAATGTGCATGTTTCTTTAAGGGACAGTAAGATACTTTTAGTTGATTATGGTTAACTTCCACATTTATTGACCGATTGATGTTCAGCTCATTTACATTTAAAAAAAATAATAAGTTTAAAAAAACACACACAATACACACACATTATTATTATTTTTAAATGAAATGGAATGGACTGCTATTTAAATAGTGCTTTTTTAGCTATACTGCCTGGTCTGTCACTTTTGCATAGCAACTGCCTCAGCCAATCATCTCTCACTGTTGAGCTCAACTCACCCCCTTTTTTTCTTGGTGTACTCAAGGCTTGGCCTATCTACGACTACTACTATTGCAAATACTATTACTACAACTACTATCTTGGCCAATTGATTAGGTACACCCAGGATTCTGGTCAATTCATTAGGTACACCCTGGATTCTTGCCTCTCCGCCCACCCAGGGCGGCGGCCATCTTGGCCAAGTAATTAGGTACACCCTGGATTCTCGCCACTCCGCCCACCCAGGGCGGTGGCCATCTTGGCCAATTAATTAGGTACACTAAGGATTCTCTCCCCTCTGCCCACCCGTGGCGGCGGCCATCTTGGCCAATTGATTAGGTACAGCCAGGACTTTTCAGTCACAAAATGTTTTTATTTGATTATTTTCCAAATTTGTAGCATGTGACTATTACTGTGTTTTTTTGATGATTATGGTTTATTATTAAATACTATAAATTGTCCATTTCCTTTGCTAAAGTAAATGTTTTCTTTTGTGATATTGATGAGTTCTTAAAGATGCACAAACAGTGACTGTGCGCATGTTGTCTCCACAGTTTCCTCAGGGCACACATAGACATATAAAAGGAATTTGTAAGATGTTAATAAAATTTGGTTAATGGTGTAAATCAACAAATTCAAATTGGAAGGTTCATTTAACTAGATTGTTTTATGTTCAATATACTTTTAAAAAAAAATCAGTGACATGTACAATGTAGCCAATAAAAAAATATATAATACTGGATATTTTGTAGAAACATTTCATCATTTGTAAAGATTTGTCTGTGTTGAATAATTTAGACAGGTGATAATTGCTGAAATTAAAATAACAGATTCATCAGATTTTTTTAAATGCATAGTAATTAAAATATGTGTCACTCCCTTAACACTGAAAACAAAGATATGAATTAGACAATGGTTGGTTCTTTTTAGTGGTTAAAAAAGTGGATGTTTGAATTACAATTTTTATCTTTTTATATGTATTTATTTTTTTATGTTGATGTGCAAAAAACACATACAATTGGTCAAGCAGCGCATCCACCACCAGACAGCCTGTCCTGTATGTAGCAGTATGTCCTACTCGCAACCCGCGAGTGTTGTATGACACAATCCGCATTATTGAACCTTGCAGCTGCACGCAGCGCAGTTGCCCCCTTAAACTGGTCTCCTCGGATGCAGCGCGCTCCAACCTCACCATCGGGCTGCAACCCATCTTGTGATAGTTGGAGTTCGTGTTGTCCTATCTCTTTTCCCTGATTGGTCGTTTTCTGCTTGTCTGTGCTGTGGCCAATTAGAGACGTATGAATGAGACTATTTTAGAAGGTTCTCGACGACGGTCTCGTCCCATTTCATCTCGTCTGAGGTAAGTGTTGCACGGCAGTTGTTTGTAGTCTGATGTATAATGCTAAATAAGTGAGATTTTGCAAGTTTTCCCCCATCTTAAACTACATCACGTTAATACTGGCGATGTATTGAAACGTATTTGATGTGTTTGAACGTTGTGTTATCCGGCTGCTGTTTTAACAAGATAGGTAAAGACATGGTAGCCTGCATGCTAACTACACCTGCTAGCGCTAGCTAGAGCTAGCAGATCTCACTTTAAGGTTTTAATGTGCAGTAAAAGAAAACAAAAACAAAGAAAAGTTTGAGTAGGCTCTAAATCTCAATTGTGTATATCCATCGTTGCTACAATACACAGTAAGGCTTTTGTCTCGTCTGTCGTCGTCGTGGTGGGGGTGGGGGAGGGGGGCGTCGGTTGTTGAGTGGCGTGTCCTGCTCGACCGTGTCGCGGAGCGGCGCCGATGAGGGATTTTGGAAGTATTTTACACTGTTAAATGACCTTCATTGATTGACTACAGCACACATTTGTAAATTGTCAAAGCTGCCTTTATTTTCCCCCTTGAAAGATTACCGTTGGTTTCTGTAGCGATCGTTTTTTTCATGGCCATCCAGAATATCCATCCATTTTGCCAAACCGTTTCACCTCATGGAAATTAATCTAAAAGAAAAAAAAAGTAACAATGTTATTACAATACCGTTTTCTTTGTTAATAAGTAAACAAGGAAGTCTATAGTGGATCCATTTTTTTCTATTGTTGAGGATTTATTGAAGGCTCTGCTCACCCCATCCATTATTTATAATCAATGTGTGATGTTACTATACTTCAATTGATGACGGTTTCTTATTTTTATTACAATGACACCACTGCCTCATTAGACTCAATGTACATTTTTAATGTTTCATACACATCTGAGATTAACTACAAATTTTATCTTGAATGTTTTAGCGATGCACTGAGCACTGTGCGAATTGGAAAGCTGCTGACCGTGATACTTGGATTTCAAACCTTCAGCACCGCCTTGGACTTCCACCTCATCTACCTGCTTCCATCTTGCCCTCAAACAACATAATACATATATAAGATCTACATCACAGAGTCTAGAACGCAAATACAGCTGAACTTACACTCAACAGCACATTACAAACACTCTAATATCATTACTTTACTATTTTGTTGTGTTTAAATTGATTTCCTTTTTTTACTGCCAGTTTACTTTTGACTTTGTCTTGGGAAGTTTTTTTTCTTTTCTTTTTGCTTACAGTAAAGGTAGCTGTAGCAGCATGCCGCGGAAGGGGAAGCGTTCCGAGGCAGCCAAGCGCCGATGGAAGAAGCTGGACCTTGCTGCTCCGGAACTGAGCCCAAACATCGCACCCCAGCAGGTACTTTGCCTCTATTCAATTCTGCACTTGGCGGTGGTGTATTCTGTGTTGAGTTATTTTGAGTCACACTGCTAGGTCCTCAATGTGCTGTATATTTTGTTTTCAGCCTCGGTCCCCACCCTCTGCCACCAGTGATGGGACCACGATGCAGTCTCCAGTTTTTTATTTAGAAGGCCAGAGTCCGAACTTCAGCTCCAGCCAGTCGGCTCGCCACTGTGGACGCCCGCTCCCCACCGCATACCTCTACTGTGGCTGCCCACCAGGTATGTTCCACAGCAGGCAAAATGCAATTAACTTTGTTAATGTGCAATACACATTATTTCCGGCTACAAATATAGAGTCAAGCAGAAAAAAATGCTAAAATGCTTATGTTAAAAGCAGTCTGTGTATTCAAGACACTCATTAGTAATGTAAAAAAAATCCTTTATTTAAAATGGACTACCAACATGTTTCAACACAAGATTGTCTTCACCAGGGCATAGTTTGACAAATATAGAGTGTATGACTGAGCGATATTTGTGCATTGCTTTATTCATGTCAAACTAATTCTGAATTTAATTGTGATGAAGTCTGTTTTCTACAAGATTTCAAAAATTTTACTGATGTCAAAAATAAACTCACTAACATTGATCACAAATTTGTGAGATGCCGAGCCCGGACACAGATATTTCACATGGTTTCTTTTAAGTTACATAGACCAGATGTAAATAATAATAACTAAGACGGTTATATTTAACAACTAATGTTTTGTTTTAGACTTCATGTCTATCTAAACAGTGTATGTCATTGTTTTGTCAAAAACATATTTCTATATACTTCCTTTATACTATAATCTAATCTGGTACAATCTGCTGCCTTTCTGCTCATGTATTTGATCAGAAAATTCTAGCAAAATTGAGCAATTGTGACTGTATTTCAGACACAAACAAAAGTATCAGTTAAGTCCTTGAATCTCTTTTGTGATTAAGAATTTCATTAATAAACCTGGCCTGAATTAACATCACTTGTATGTACAAAATACCTGGTCAATTTTAATTGAAACTAATTTAACCATTACAACCTATGTTTGCTTTTTACTCTATATTATGGTGACTGTCATGTTTTGGGTTCTGTTTTCCTTGTGTGTCTCCCTTGGTCTTGTTTAAGTGTGATCCTGCCCTTCCTCGTGTGATCCAATCAGTGCCCTCAGCCACGTGTGTCTTGTTGTGTCGTTAGTCTGTGTATTTAGTCTGCTGTCTCCCCTCTGTCTGTGTCGGGTCATTGTTGTATTTCCCCCTGTGATGCTGCCCGTTTTTGCCTTGAATTTTCCCCCCATGTCATGCTGCCCGTTTTGCCTTGTTTTCTCCAGGTTATGTTTTTCCGTGCAATTTAGATCTCGCCTTTTGTTTTGTAGAAATTAAAATCCCCTTTTTGATTGAGCCTCTGCCTCCTCGCCCTGTCTTCCCGCATTTGGGTCCTCAAGCTTCCCCTCCTTGACAGACTGCACATGCCTACAATTGTGTAATGTCTATGCTTTATGTTTTAGGTGTCCCCTGTTTGTGCCAAGGCTCTGGTACCAGGTCAGTCATAATTTTAATTGCTTTTGCAGCAGTTTTACAATCGATTATTTTAAGCAATTCCAATATTTTGCAGGTTCATATACACTCAAAGTGGAACATGTACTTGTACTGTGCATTGTCAGCAATTGAAGTTGAGACTTGACATGGTATTCTGTGTGTGCATCATATTAGGCAGAGGCACTGGCTGGCGCCACAGAGTTTGGGAATGGCCAGTTTCAGCTGTGACTGGGCGGAGGCACAAACTGGTCATTCCAGCACTGAACCAGGACAACACGGTATGTTTTATAATCAACTCTGCCTTTATAACAAATTAACAAACTTCATTTGTGTCTATTTTTTTTAAATTACTTCTTTCCTTTTTTCAATTACTACTTCTTTTTTTTTTTCTTTTGTAACAGTTTGTCCTGGTTGTTGGTGACTCCCACCTGCGAGCCATTGACGATGGGGTTGTGAAGATTCCGGAGGGACGTTTCTTGTTTGCCGTGATGTCCACCCCGGGTGCCAGGGCCTCCGAGTTGCGTGCTGAGGTGCTGAATGCTGTTTTGCCTCGGTCACCCGAGGTGGTCTGCATTTTGGCTCCCAGCAACAACTTGGGCCGCCCCATCGCTGTTGCTGGCCACTTCCCGCTGTCACATCTTCACTTGGTGTAGAGACGGGGTAAGTACATTAGTTGCTGCAAAAAACAAACAAACATTTTATTAGTGCTCCTCCTATCAAAAGTATGTTTGTAGATGTATAATATTTTTTCTGATCATGTCTGGAAGGTACACCTCAGTGACAGCGATGGGATGTCGGTGCTTGCGCGGTTGCTGTGGGCTGCCGTCAACCTGCGGATGGAGAGGACTGCACCACCTGCACCGGCTGCTCCTCAGCGTTCGCCACCAGCTCGAGTGTTCAGACCAAAAGTGGTTGTTAAGGGTGAGGTCACTGCGCCTCAGCCTTCAAACCCTTTTGACTGGACACTCGTCGGGAAGGCCAAGGAGGTAAACGCAAGCCTAACATGTTTTTGAAAACCTCCTAACATGCAATAATGTCACTAGTCATTTCAGAGCAGCTCGGTTGTGGACTCTGAGGTCACCTGTGGGCCCACTGGGTGGATGGGCACTCTCCAGGTTTGTGATGGTGATCATGGATTCATTCAGCCTTTTACCATGGCACATGTTACAATTCCATTTCTCTATTTCTATTTTGTTGTGTTTTTTACAGTGCAACATCCCATTGAACCCTCTCTGGTTCAGCCCACCCATGTTGGAGGCGATGGACAAGCTGTCTCCAGCTCGTCTTTCCAGCCCTGAGGACTGCCCAGGATCCAAAGGATAAGAAGGTATTTCAGTTTTCCTATTTTGTTTGCCCGTTATGTTTACATATCTATCTTCATGACAAAAAAAAAAGTATAGTTAATTGTCCATTCTTGTCGTAACAATGCTTCGCAGTAAAAGCAAAAAAAATAAAAATATTTAATAATATATATCTCTCTATCTCTATCCACCGCAGGGCACAGACGACAGCAGCCAGCCCATAAGAGCACACGGAGAGAGCACCAGGTTTGCATTGCATTCTTATCAGCCCTGAGAAGTCTTACTTAAAATCACAAACAGAAATTAGTGACCCTTCACACAAGTGCTGTGTGTTAAAAAATTATTGTTTGCTTGTCGTTTCAGCCAGAGGAAAGGCCAGCCCCTGCGGAGGTTCCTTCCAGACCATCATCCCCCCGTCGTCCTGGGACTGAGGTAACTTTTTTATACTCACAACATTAACCATTAACATATGAAATGTTTAAAATTATATTAGTTAGAATTTAAGATAATTAAAATAGTTTCAATCATTTCAGGATCCTGCTGTGGGACTTCCTCAACGCACGCTATCCGTGAGGGCCACACATTCACAGATGGATGAAAGGTACTCAAGTTTTTCTCGCAACCACCAGTGTACTTGTATGGCTCTCGCTTTCTTGGCCTTCCACGCTGAGGGGTTACAGTTTAATTCGCTTGACCTTGACAGGGTGCTTGAACACGGGGACTCTCTTTACGTGGGTGCTAAACAGCAATTGATTTTGGACCATAACTTTGGGAATGATCACTTGACTGTCGAGGAGATGCCAAAACAAGTCATGACGGACACCAATGTCTATAATGTACAGATGCATGAGCTCAGCGTTGGTTATGTCATAGATGACGGTCATTCCCAAAGAGACTTGGGATTGTCTCTTGGAGCTCAGCTTGAGTGCTTGTCACAAAATGTCACTCTTGCTTTCTTGATTGTGAATCCAGAGTGTTTTGCAGTATTCCGTGACACATCAGGATACTTTGGGTTATTTGATTCACATTCCAGATCTGAAGTGGGCTTGCCACACCCAAACGGAACTGCAATTATGTTGACTTTTTCTCACTTGTGTGGCTTGGTTGAGCATTTGCGTCAGCTTTTTGAAGGACATAGCCGGTTTGCAACCTATGAGTTTGTGCCAGTCTCTTTTCATATTGATGGCAGTTCCATTAAGACGCATCGGGATTCTACTACAACCATATCAAAGGCAAATGAAGAGCTACTAATTGAATTAGGTGAATCCCCAAGTAAAGCGATACAACTTGTGATCGGTATTGTACCAAATCAAGAGCTACATAGTGCGGTACATGTTGAGCCAAATAGCCAAGCAAGTCAAATTAATGAGAGTCAAAATATTCCGGAACCTCAGCAAGGACTCAAACTGCTGCATGTTAATATAGATCTTTCTAAATGGAGTAAAAGTCAGCGTGCAAAACATTTATATAGAGAACGTCAACCCATTCGTAAGTGCCAAAGAAAACTTTCAATTACATCTAATTCTAAATATCACAGTGATCTGTGCTTTAAGGAAAAAAGAAGCTCTATCAGAAGAATAGATACAACAGTGATTCTGCTTTTAAGGCAAAACGGCAGCAATATCTGATTGATAAATACCAACACGATCTTGCTTTTCAGCAAAAGCGGAAGATATTGATGAAAAGGTACATAAGAGATAAATACAGAAATGACCTTTCTTTTCAAAGTAAACAAAAACAATACTTGCGAGAGAGGTACAAAAATGACCTTTCTTTTCAAAGTAAACAAAAACGATACTGGTGAGAGAGGTACGAAAAAGGCCTTTCTTTTCAAAGTCAACGAAAACGATACTTGCGAGAGAGGTACAGAAAAGACCTTTCTTTTCAAAGTCAACGAAAACATTACTTGCGAGAGAGGTACAAAAAGGATATATCTTTTCAGAGTCAACAGAAAAATTTACATGCGAGAAAGGTACCAAAAAGATTCAGCTTTCAGGCTCTCTCATATTAGGCGCTGTTTACAAAACAAAGAGGACAGGCGTGATTCAAACGCGCTAAAACGTATTCGCCACAAGTTAAATTGTGCTGTGAAAATAATAAGGAAATATAGTCACATCATTCCCCAGTGTCAGGAAATTGAGCAGGGTCAGGCAAACGGTGTAGTAGACGTCTCTGTGGAAATGAAGCAGGCACTCGTAGATCCAGAAATGGAAGCCACCATCGCTTCTTTCCGGGAAAGGGTTCGGCATGGGCCGACGTATATCTGCACAGTGTGCCACCGTGCGCTTTTCCCCAATCAAGTAAAGCATTGCAAACGAGCCAGATACACCAAAGATGTTGATGTGGCGTTTGCGTGCTTGACAGGCCAGTTTGTTCACACTTGTAGTTTCCCCGCCCCATGTACCGTTGCTCAAGAACGGATGCAGGAGTGGATTTGTCATACCTGTGACAACCATCTGTTCAGAGGTGGCATGCCACCCCAGGCGGTGGCAAATAACTTGGCACTGGCACCCATTCCCGAAGAGCTGTCGGAATTAAATGTACTTGAACGACAGCTAATTGCAAAAATCATCCCTTTTGCAAAGATTGTTGCGTTGCCCAAAGGACGGCAAAGAGCCGTACACGGTTCTGTGGTGTGCGTTCCATCAGAGATGGAAGCCACAGTGAACTCCCTCCCAAGGCCGCGCAGTGAGGCCCAGCTTCTCCAGGTGAAGCTGAAGCGCCGCATTGTGTACAAAGGTTACCAGCATTTTTACACTGTCAACATGACAAATGTCTTGGCAGCACTGACGATACTGAAACGCATTCATCCAGAATACAAAACTGTATCTATAGATGAAAGCGCTCAGTTTGAAAGTCTCCAAGAAGAGGAAGACGAGGGGGTAGGAGAAGAGAACATCCCTGAGGCCGATGCACAGCCAGAGAGCAGCGACACCCCCGCAAACAAAGAGCAACAGACTCCCCAAGAGAGCAAAGAGGAGCTCAGGCCGGGCTTGACGCTCGACACCTGTATGCAGCCTCCTGACATCGCGCAGGAAAAGCTGTCATATGGGGACGGCATATTTAGCATCGCTCCTGCCCAAGGAAACAAGCCGGTGGGATTTTTTGCCGTGCCAAACCTCGAAGCCATGGCCTTTCCCGTTCAGTTCCCAACAGGACAGAACTCACTCGATGAGGCGAGAGAAATTAAGCTGTCACCCAGTTTGTATTTCAATGCAAGGTTATTCTCCGTTGACACTCGATTTGCCAAAGATCAAAGTTACCTTTTCTTTGCGCAGTTTGTGACAGAAACGCATCTGGCCACCAACAGCATGTCCATTCAGGCCCGCAAGGGGATAGCCCTCATTTGGGATGGGAGGAAGATTTCAAACCGGATGCTTCAGGACAAAGATGAACTGGAGAAGCTCATCCAAAGAGAGCATGCGATGCGCTTCATGCAGCCCTTGAGAGGCACGCCGGCTTTTTGGGAGGGTGCCCTTAGGGACCTCCATGCAATGACCAGGCAGTTGGGCAACCCCACATTCTTCCTTACCTTTTCTGCTGCGGAAATGAGATGGCCTGAAGTAATCGAGATAGTCAAAGCGCAGCAAGGCGAACAAGGGGACTTTTCCCATCTCGACTGGAATGCCAAATGCGATGTTCTTCGCAGCAATCCGGTCACAGTGATGCGCCTTTTTGAGAAAAGGATGGATGCTCTTATGGCATTCATCCTGTCTCCTGCACAGCCTCTCGGTCCGGTAAAAGACCACTTCTATCGTGTAGAATTTCAAGCCAGAGGAAGTCCGCACGCTCACATGCTGCTCTGGATTAAGGGTGCGCCAGTCATCGAAGAACCCGACCTCAGATGTTGTCAAGAAGCCATTGACTTAATCGAC
The DNA here is from genome assembly GCF_054856555.1 of Leptonotus elevatus. Taxonomy (NCBI): domain Eukaryota; kingdom Metazoa; phylum Chordata; class Actinopteri; order Syngnathiformes; family Syngnathidae; genus Leptonotus; species Leptonotus elevatus. The sequence continues at coordinate 5,964,043 of NC_141260.1, read as the reverse complement.
AAGTACATCACTTGCAAAATACCAGACCCGATTGAGGACCCTGAACTGCACGACATTGTCACCAGCGTTCAGGCACACAGCAAAAACCACACAAAGTCTTGTCGGAAAGGAAACGTTTCTTGCAGATTTGGATGGACTAAACCACCATCACGTTGCCATTCCAGACGGAGACTGAAGACGTCCCAACGGACAAGAGTGTGGAAGGCCAGCATGGGAAGCAGGCGGCCAAATCGGCTCGCCTCACCGAAAAACAAAGGGAGGCTAAAGAAGAGCTCTAACGCATCAGAGAGATCCTCATGGACGCGGATGTCCCGAAGGACTTGCCGGAGCTTCTCAAAAAGGCCAATTTGACAATGGACAGCTACAAGAACAGCGTCACTAATCTGACCTCCGGAATGGTTGTCATGTTGAAGCGTGCTCCAACGGAAAGCTGGATAAATGCTTACAACCCACATCTGCTGCGGGCATGGAACGCCAACATGGATATTCAGTACGTGCTCGATGACGTCGCGTGTCTCATGTACATGATGTCGTACATTTCCAAACCGGAGCACGAGATGTCAGAGTTCCTCACGTCTGTTGTCAAAGACTTGAAGACAAAGCCTCTTGTTGACAAAAAGGACGAGATGAGGAAAATAATGGCGGCGTATTCCAAGCACAGAGAGGTGAGTGCTCAAGAAGCGGTGGCGCGGACATGCAGTCTCCCTCTGAAGAAGTGCTCGCGCAGCGTAGTTTTCATCCAGACTGCTGAGGATGGCGTGAAATTGAGTCTACCCATGAGTAGACTGAGGACCATGCAACCGGACGCAGACAACGTGTGGATGTCTGGTCTTTCAGACAAATATGTGGCAAGACCTAGAACGGCAATGTTTGAGCGGATGTGTCTCGCCAAATTCGCATCCGAATACCGGGTCGTCTACGGTCAGCAGACTGAGGGCAAGAATGTCATTCCCCTCTCACACGGCAAGGGATTCATCCAGAAGCGGATTGGAAAAGATGCCGTCATCAGATTCACTCGCTTCTCAATCAAAAAGTATGCTGAGAAGTATTACAGGACCCATCTTAAATTGTACCTCCCCCACAGAGACGACGCCGAGCTCAGGTCTGAAAACCTCAAAACGTACGAGGAGTTCTACGGTACCCGGGAATCAAAGTTCGGTCGGGTGCGGGCTATATTCGACCGCAATCGGGGGCGGTACGAAGGACGGGGAAAGACCGTGGACAATGCCTTCGAAAAATTGAAAGAGCTTCGTGCGGTTCTCAACGCGTGGAGCACTTTTGCGCCGGAGGTAGAAGCAGAGCGTTTGGAGTGTGCCGCCGAACGCGAATCTAATCCGTTACAGGAAGACCCGCAAGATGAGGTTCCGGCCTACCAGGACGCTCCTGGTAGCGGCGCGGCCTTGCCGGTGTTTGAGGCGCCAAAGTTGAGCGCCGAATTTGTGAGGAACATGTACCGCAGTCTCAATGAAACGCAAGCGTCCGTCTTCTACGCTGTGCGCGAGTGGTGTTTGAAACGTGTTTCGGATCGTCTCCTCGAGCCCTTCTTTTATTTCATCTCCGGAGGAGCTGGCTGTGATAAATCGCATGTCATCAAGTGCATTTACCAGGAGGCCAGTAAGATTCTCCGTCAGCTTCCCAGGTTCCGCAGCGAAGTGGATATGGCCAAGCCTGCTGTGCTGCTGACGTCGTTTACTGGCACGGCGGCTTACAACATCTCAGGGAAAACTCTTCATTCCCTCTTGAAACTCCCCAGGACTCTAAAGCCTCCTTACCAAGCGCTGGGGAATACGTTGGACGCATTGTGAGCAACCCTTTGCAACGTGGAAATTTTGATCATCGACGAGATCTCCATGGTCTCCAAGGAACTCTTTGCCTATGTCCACTGGAGATTTCAGCAAATCAAGGGCAACCAGAGACCATTTGGGGGCATCTCCGTTCTTGCAGTTGGGGACTTCTACCAACTGCCACCCCTCGGAAGGTCCAAACCCCTCTGCGTTTCTGACAACGATCTTCTTGACCTCTGGACAGATTTTCAGATGGTCAAGCTTACTCAAATCATGCGGCAAAAAGACGACGTCGCTTTTGAACAGGATCAGGGAGAAGGGGAAGGCTGATCCACTCGGCGATGGTGACAGGGCGTTACTCACCACGGCTGTCACGGATGCGCGAGACCTCCCTGCGTATACTCTGCATATCTTTGCCACCAATAAAGAGGTGGATAGGCACAATGCAGCAACTGTGGCTGTTCTCAAATTGACTGTGGTCAATATTCCCGCAGAGGACTACAGGAAGAGCCCACGGTCGGGGGCGATGGTCACTGTGATCATGGGGTCGAGAAGGGATCTACCGGATGCCCTTCAAGCTGGTGTAGGAGCACGGGTTATGCTTCTTCGGAAGTTGGATGTCGAGGACGGATTGGTGAACGGGACCTTTGGCACAATAGGCAACATTGTTCAAAGCGCCCCAAAGGGGTCGGCGGAGAAAGTGACCTTGCTCGGACTGAGGCTAGACAATCCCGAAGCGGGCCAGAAATTGCGCCATAAAATTCTGGGGCCGACGGATGACTTGGTCTATATCGAAAGGTCGGAGGAAAACCTGGGCATGAAAGGCGTGGTCAGGCGGCAATTCCCCATGAAGCTTGCCTTTGGATGCACGGCTCACAAAGTGCAAGGCATGACGATGACCTCTGCAGTGGTGTCTCTTAAGCGTGTGTTTGAACCTGGAATGGCCTATGTTGCCCTAAGTCGCACGACGTCACTTCAGGGATTGAGGGTCATAGACTTTGACGAATCCAAAATCTATGCCAATCCCAACATCACGACGGCAATGGACAGTATGACGCGCGCTTCTTTCCAAAGTACAAGACCATTGTTGTACTTTTCCAAAATGCCGCAAACTGCTTTTCCCACCTTGACCATTGTTCATCACAACACCGAGGGCCTTCCATCTCATATTGACGACTTAAAGTCTCATCATGAGTTGAGGCTGGCAGATGTCCTTTGCCTCACTGAAACTCATTTGTCTGGATCCTTCTCCCCCCCTCCCTTGCAACTGGAGGGATGCAGCACTTTTGTGCGCAACAGACAAGTTTCGTATTCAAATAGACTGGACGTGGCCCAAAAAGAGGGTGGCGGAGTCGCAGTCTATTATCGCGATTGTCTTCGAGCGGAGCCCCGTCGGTTTATTCGGATTGTGGTTGACCTGGAATTTGCTGTCATCAGGGTTGACGCTCCCGTCCAGGCTTTGATAGCTACGGTCTACAGGCCACCCAACCTGAGTCTTGGCACCTTTCTTCCAAACCTTGGAAGTCTCTTGGATGCCTTGGCCGTGATGGACTGCCAGCCTATTGTTGTTTGCGGAGACTTTAATGAGGATTTGCTTTCAAAGGGAAAGAAATCCATTCTGGACTTGTTTCAGTCCAGAGGCTTTTCACAGCTGATCACCCAGGCCACAACTGGAAAGCAGACACTGATTGATCACATTTACATATCTCGCCCAGATTGTTGTGTTCAATCAGGCGTTCTGCACACTTATTACAGTTACCACAGTCCGGTCTACTGTGTGTTAACTTCTTGTGTCAGCTCATTGTAGATCGCAAGGGCACCATTTTCACAAGTGTGCCTTTGCAAATGTTATTGAGCCTTTCATACCACTGCTCAAAAGAGGGGGATACTGTACTTTAAATTGTAAAGGCTGAAAAGTTAAATCCTTTGCTCGTTCAAAATTTGTGTCATAACAGAACTACACTCAAAATCAGAGCGGCCAATCATTTTTTTTGTAGACATATTTATCATTTAGTTAGTTCTAAACTTATTGAGCTTTAAATTGAATTTAAGACATGGGATATGCCATTTAAGCGCTCCCTTATTTTGAGCAGTGTTGTATGACGGTACTTTTAATCAGTGTGCTTTTCTGTTAGCAGGACATCGTGCATTTGGACTTGAATGTTTTGTTTGTCCTTATTGTGATTGTGACTATAACACAATGAAAAGTGTTGGTGTCAGTGAGGAACTGCGATGGTAAGGAATGAACTGTGATGGTAAGTGATGATTGATTACTGAATTGATCTAGGCAAACATTGAACACTCATTTTTCATTTTCACATGCAATACAGGTGGATGGAGCGCAGCAAGGGGCGCTACTTGACATGGCCAAGGATATCAAGGTTGTTATGTCCGGTACAACTGGTGGAGAGAAAAGATGAAAAAAGGGATCCCGCAAACGTAGACCAAAATGATTTATTCTACAGGATTCCTCACTGAAAAACCGTCACATGTGTATTGGATGAGTATTTAGATTAAGTTTTAACTGTTCAGTTTTGCTGCCTATTTTCTAACAACTTGTTCCTTTGTGTGCTGAGGAAAAGATGAAGATGCTGTGTAACAAAGACCCAAAACGGCTCTTTTAAGAGCCGTTTTACATGTACTTTGGAGTAATATTCCTGCAATATTGATCAGCACCAACATGCCTTTTAATATGCAATGTCAAATTTAAACACTGCATTCATACTGTATTTGCTCCATGATACAGTATATTGCATTTTATATTTTAGTTAATCACTTACACTATAAGCAAGAAATTAAACTGATTCCCTTTTGATATGACTAAAATGTCAATCAAGACATAAGGGAAGCCATTACACATGTAATAACTGCAGTTATTACAAATTGTCCTGAACTCTATTCCTGCTGACACAAATTGAGAGGTAAAGTACACCAACATTTGGCAAACAGTTCAGAGCATGCATCTTTCCACCTTGCAAGAGTCAGCAGGCCCATTCAAAATTTCCGCGGAAATTTTTCTAGTATTATTCTTCTTCTTCTTTTTATTATTTTTTTTAATCTTCCACCGATTTTTCCGCAAGGGAATTCCCAGTTACCATGGCGACGCTATTCCCAAAAAACTCCCAAATAAAGTCCCATAGGAATGAATGGGAAACCGAAAGAGATCAACTCCAATCAAGCACCTTTTTCCAAGACACGCTGCGCGCACATACGTTGACCGACCGATATGAATTTTAGCTCATTTTGTTGGAATTTTTGTCATCTTTAGCTCAGTGTCAAAAAAAAAATTAAGGAATGAAAGCTCTCCCCCCTGTGCGGGTTCAAAGACAGTGAGCAAAGGGGTGAAAGTCGCCTATTTAGAGTGTGACTAATTAAGGCTTCAGTGACGGGAACAAAAAAATCTATTTCCAAAAGTTTCACTTCAACTCGTCACCATGGCCACAATCTTTGCTCACTAGACATCAAATTGGCACATTTTGTAGCCACAAGCCTCTGCTTTCTGAAAAACTAAGTTTTATTTGGCTAAGGTGTCATTTAGTACCTTTATTTTCACTTTAAGCGAGGAGAAGTCGGACTATTTCGATCTCGTTTCAATGTTATTTTCGCCGTTTTTCCCTCTTCATTTTCGATCAATCATAAGTTTTCAACCTGCTCCTAAGTTGGTCATTTTTCATCCGATTAAAAAACTGAGAACATGCTCGCGTACCCCAAACCCTTGCCGTTCTAACGAGCCATTTCTGGAATCTGCATCTTCAACCGTTAGGTCGTGAGAGGCTTTTGTTTGAGGTGAGCGTATCCTATACAAAATCAATGGAATGTGGGTGCGTGACGTCTCGCAACAAGTTAAAATCAAATGTGTGTGCGTGAATGATCTGTCGTTTTTGCATAGCAACTGCCTCAGCCAATCATCTCTCACTGTTGAGCTCAACTCAGCCCCTTTTTTTCTTGGTGTACTCAAGGCTTGGCCTATATACGACTACTACTATTGCAAATACTATTACTACTACTACTATCTTGGCCAATTGATTAGGTACACCCAGGATTCTGGTCAATTAATTAGCTACACCCTGGATTCTCGCCACTCCGCCCACCCAGGGCGGCGGCCATCTTGGCCAATTGATTAGGTACAGCCAGGACTTTTCAGTCACAAAATGTTTTTATTTGATTATTTTCCAAATTTGTAGCGTGACTATTACTGTGTTTTTTGCTGATTATGGTTTATTATTTAATACTAAAAATTGTCCATTTCCTTTGCTAAAGTAAATGTTTTCTTTTGTGATATTGATGAGTTCTTCAAGATGCACAAACAGTGACTGTGCGCATGTTGTCTCCACAGTTTCCTCAGGGCACACATACACATATAAAAGGAATTTGTAAGATGTTAATAAAATTTGGTTAATGGTGTAAATCAACAAATTCAAATTGGAAGGTTCATTTAACTAGATTGTTTTATGTTCAATATACTTAAAAAAATAAATAATCAGTGACATGTACAATGTAGCCAATAATAAAATATATAATACTGGATATTTTGTAGAAACATTTCATCACTTGTAAAGATTTGTCTGTGTTGAATAATTTAGACAGGTGATAATTGCTGAAATTAAAATAACAGATTCATCACATTATTTTAAATGCATAGTAATTAAAATGTGTCACTCCCTTAACACTGAAAACAAAGATATGAATTCGACAATGGTTGGTTCTTTTTAGTGGTTAAAAAAGTGGATGTTTGAATTACAATTTTTATCTTTTTATATGTATTTATTTTTGTATGTTGATGTGCAAAAAACACATACAATTGGTCAAGCAGCGCATCCACCACCAGACAGCCTGTCCTGTATGTAGCAGTATGTCCTACTCGCAACCCGCGAGTGTTGTATGACACAATCCGCATTATTGAACCTTGCAGCTGCACGCAGCGCAGTTGCCCCCTTAAACTGGACTCCTCCTCGGATGCAGCGCGCTCCAACCTCACCATCCGGCTGCAACCCATCTTGTGATAGTTGGGACTTCGCGTTGTCTTCTCTCGCGCGGTTTTTTCTAATCCTAACCCTGATTGGTCCGTTTTTTTCCCTGTCTGTGCTGTGGCCAATGACATTCGCTTGATTTTGGAAGGTTCTAGACGACGGACCCCTCTTGCTGATAGTTGGAGTTCGTGTTGTCCTATCTCTTTTCCCTGATTGGTCGTTTTCTGCTTGTCTGTGCTGTGGCCAATTAGAGACGCTTGAATGAGACTATTTTAGAAGGTTCTCGACGATGGTCTCGTCCCATTTCATTTCGTCTGAGGTAAGTGTTGCACGGCAATTCTACATCACGTTAATACTGGCGATGTATTGAAACGTATTTGATGTGTTTGAATATGAGGTAAAATGGTGCAAAACTAACTTGTGCAAAAAATTTGTACCTGTAGAAAAAAGTCTAAATTTTTATCTGTAAAAGTCGTGATTTGTATCTCCTCTCCCCCACCCCCACCACCACGACAGAATAGACAAACACCTTACTGTATATTGTAGCAACGAGGGCTATACACAATTGAGATTTAGAGCCTACTCAAACTTTTCTTTGTTTTTGTTTTCTTTTACTGCACATTAAAACCTTAAAGTGAGATCTGCTAGCATGTAGGCTACCATGTCTAGCACTTAACTTTACCTATCTTGTTAAAACAGCAGCGGATAACACAACGTTCAAATATGGAGGTAAATATGGTGCAAAACTAACTTGTGCAAAAAATTTGTACCTGTAGAAAAAAAGTCTAAATTTGTGATTTGTATCTGTAAAAAAAAAGTGTGCCTGTAAAAAAAAATTGTGTCTGTAAAATAAATTTGTACCTGTAAAAAAAAAATGTGTATGTGTAAAACAAATTTGTATCTGTAAAGACAAATTTGTACCTGCAAAAGTCATGATTTGTATCTGTACAAAAAAAATTTTGTACCTGTACAAAAACTATAAATTTGTATCTGTAAAAGTTGTGATTTGTACCTGTAGAAATGACAACTTGTAGTCAAAGAAGTCTCCACTAGGAGTCACAAGTGGGTTTTCTGCTGCTGTTCAGTGACGTGAGTTTTGCCCCATTTGTCGCGCTACAAATGGAGCAAAACTAATTTGTACTTGTAGAGCGCCGTGATTTGTACTCGTAAAGAAGGGGGCGGGCTCTGGTGTAATGAAGGGTTGTTTTGACCAATCAAGTGAGAAGGATTTGAGCGGATTGGAGCGCAACCTCATTGGTTTAGCGAACGACGGTGGCGGGACTCGCGGAAGGATACAAGCAGGACACATCGTCGCCAACCAACATACATATTAAGAATACTTCAGTCTCTTTTGGTTTTTGCTATTACAAGGTAAGTATTATGTTACTTCATCATTCTTTCAAATATTGTTGTTTAAACGATGGTCATCCAACCTGTTTTTATGATTAGCATCACATATTTAGCTTTCTAGCTAGCTGGCATTTGATTTCATGCTAAAGCAGTCTAGTCATTATCGTCATTTCTGGCGCCACGGACGTAATTTCATCTCATGCTTTGGAATATTGTGGCTATATGACAACAATGAACAACTAAACTACTTCATTATATGCCAAGAATGGTGCAGTGCGCTGCTCCCCTGTGTTGGTTAAAATTGTTATTTCTTGTATTAGTTAGCTGGCTAACAAACAAATTCATGTAGCTCACATATGCGCCATTGACAGGTACTGGAGGGAAGATGCACCCAATCGATGTTATGTATGTACACATTTGACTCCATAGTGTTCTTTATCTTGTTTTGCCTTCTAGAAAAATGACCGATCAGAGCAACAGCTCTTCGCTGCAGCAGCAGGTGAGCGGAATATCGCTACTGTCTTGACATTAATGGTGTGTTTTTTTTAAGTGGGTGGTCGACATATAGTTCACCAGCGCTCCCTTGAGCTTCTCGTAGCTTCAACTCAGTGTCTGAGTTCTTTTCAGGTCTATTTTGCATACAGTATTCAGCACGCACACCATGGGCCTGGTGCGGTTCTTGTCAAAGTAATAGTTATGCAGTAGTCTAAACGCAAAGTTGTGAGCCTGATGTAGTTTAATTTAGGAGAGTTACCGGTAGCAAGTTTATATGTATAGCATATATGTATACAATAGTTACATAACAACTAACGGGAGTTTCCATTTTTAATATTAATTTATCAGTTATGATGCCGTACTACTACTACTGTTACACTCAACAGGACGAGCATTTTCGAATAACCCAACCAACCTTATCAACAAACCTGGAAAAAACGCCAAAAGAGGAAACTTTTCTCTTGGAAGCGGGTCTTGGGAGGAGGACCATAAATATGGGTGACAATGCCGATGGTTCCATTGCCCCTGATCCAGGTCCACATTGAGTCCTGTAGAGCTCATGTAAGTTGTCTTTACAAATGTTTCCCTAATAGATAAAATCAAATTATTACATTTGCTCAGCTGTGGTAGCATTTTTTCCCTTTATCTTTGTAGTCTAAGGGCTATCTTTTCGTACCCAGCTCTAATATAGTGCAAAGCTCAGTCTACTCTGCACTTGGTTTGATTTTTGTTGTATTTGACTACTCCTTTACTGGCCAATGATAATGGCTCTACTTATTATTTCAGTTCATTGTGAGGCACACGGCCTACATACATACGTACATTCGTGACTGGCTGAATTTTGGCTGAATATGCGTGACAGGAAGTTCACGTAACTTAAAGGTGCATGTCAAATTTTGGAGTGTTAAAACAACCATATTTATCACCCACACATGCTTAAGAAAAATGTTAAAGGACAGGAGGCACTACTGTGGCACAATGGCTGTTGCCCCTATTTTTCCTGTTTTGTCAAATAATGATGACGGTTTCGGGACGGAAACGTAAGGTTTCTTCTTGAGCGTGACGTCAGGCGTTTGCACGCTCTCACGCTCTGCAGAAGAGCTGGCAAGGTGGAAGTGTTTGGGGGTTGTTTCTAAGAGTCCGTGGGAAAAACAAGTGTGTGCGACAGCGGATATAAAAGTGTGTAAAGAGAGGTAAAACAAAAATATCACCAAAAAAATCAATGAATAAGTCAATTAAATGAAAAAAAAGTAGGTAAGTAAGTGTGTTTTAAGAGTGGGTAGAGATGAAAGTGTCCTAATATTTAACGGAAGTTCAATCCATGGGGAGAGATTTTTGTAAAATCTCCCAAATTTTCTAGAGAGGAAAATAATGTGCTGTTAAGCACAATTTAAATTTAAGTAAAACAAAAAAGTTGATTATCTAGAAATGAAAGTTGGTCGATCATTAGTAAGTGGGAATATATTTTTATTGTCTTCTTTATTCATAATTGTTCTTTCACCGTGCGAAAATATTTATTTTTAATCCAAATACCTGATTATTCAATAGAATTTTCCATATGATGTTTGAATACCTAAATATTTGATAGCTGCAGGACAAGAGGGGATGCTATACTGTACCATACATAATATAAATGGATAATGAAAGAGATGACCTGACGCTTGGGGAGGACTGGCCAATTGGGAATTTAATGAGTTTCCCAAATGCCCATTCCATCCACGGCGACAAATCAAATAGTAATGGCTTGATGCCGGTCGAACAACGAATCGGCATGTTGGACACTGCACCACCGCTCCCTGGAAAAGTTCAGGCTCAGGATTTTTTTAAAAACTTTAAGCCCTTGATAACACCCAGTGGTGAAGTCCAGGGTATACGCGGGTATACTGAGTATACCCACTTCTTTTTCAGTCAGCATTGAGTAAGTCAGACACCTATGCTGTTTTCGTGTGTAGGGTGTTTCAGTTCTCCGAAGCGCTTTGGAGAACTGAGACACCCTGGCCTACACACTCACACCTATCAACGGCAACGTTCAATTGAGGGGCACAAGGGTGGAAGTGCAATTATTGGGGCGCAACCTATATGTCGCAACAGTAACCGTAAACAGCGTTACAGAAGTTGGAAGTCCGTGGCATGTTGCCCATATCTGCTAATATACGCGGTGGTTGATATAAATCAATAAAAAAAAACACTTTTTTCGTGGGGGGTGCGGGGGTTGGGGGCCGGTGGGGTGCCTGGCGGGTCTGCAGTGCCCCGTTCTGCTGCGTTGGGTCGGGGGCGCGGGCCGTGTTGGGGCGGGGGGCGCTCCTGCTCCTGGGATTGCTCTTCGGCCGGTGGCCCTGGCGGGGCCCGGGGGTCGTCCTTTGGCGCTGCCGCGGCCTGGGGGGCCCTGAGGTGTTGCGCTTGCTCTGTTCCGGCAGGGGTCGACGGCTCCCCTCTTTGGTGGAGATTTTCAAGCATGCCAGATCCACCACACCAGCATCTACCGAAACTCAGACACAATCTGTTTCCTCCTCAGGTCATTGAATCGGTGGAGGCTGGTGTCTGTGGATCTCACTCGGCTTCGTCTGTCCTTCCTTCCTTTTCTCGGTCTCTCCTTCGGTCTCTTGAGGCCTCCCTGATTTTATGTTTTTTGGATTTGTTGGGGTCTGGATGTTTCTTGGGTTGGGGAGGAGTTCTGGTGGGTGATGCCTGGTCGGTGCTGGATTTCACCTTCCTTGGTTTTCTTTGGTCCCCTCGGGTCTCCTGACGGCGGTGTTCGGTTTAGGTGAACGGTATGAGATTTTTTCTAATAGGTTTTTTTGGTGAGCTAACAAATACACGCACGCACGCACACACGCACATACACATACTCACCCACACACACACACAAAAAAATAAAAAAATAAAAATAAATGAAGAGCAATGATGATGACATTTCCGAATGAACAATACTGAGCTCTTTAAGAAAAAAAAAAAAAAAAAAAGTAAAGCGTAAATTTCTTCATGTAAATCGTCAGGTACATTTTCAAGATATAAAATTGTACATAATTTGACACATGACCACTGTGTATGAGTTTTCTTTTTTGGATGATGCAAGTGTGATAATCAAACTGTATAAAATGTTTTTTTTTTCTTAATATGTGTGCTAAAACATGTGTTCATTCAATCCTTTTCAAGATTTCCATGTGGTAGCTCCACTTCTGCACAATCATATATGCCGAGTGACCACATGACTCAAAGCAGCACTGGTGCATCAGTTATCTGCTCATCACCTGATATAACGACATCAACAGCGACCCTCTCAACAGACAATACCCTTTTACAGTCCAGACCTGATGAAATGGATGAGATGCGTTAGTATTTGTCTAAAAAAATTTATGAATAAATAATGACATGTTTGGTAAAAGTTAAGAAAAACAATCACATTGAAAGATGTTAAAATGCCAATATTCATTACAGTGCTGTAATTTTTTTTCCATCTCACCAAAAATCGAATTACAATTATTGAGTTTGTCATAGACTTGCATATGTCTTTGTTTATTCTACAAATTGGTTATAGGCACAATTTGTAGAGTAGTGAATGTTGTGCAATTCATTACTTTTTAAATTACAACTTCAATTATAATAAACAGTTGTTTTCTTCTATTTTTTGTGTGTTACTACAGCATGGCAAAACGTAGTGGATCCGGAATTAGCAGCTGACCAGTACAGAAGGCAGTGTTTGCAAACCAATGAAGATAAGCCATACCTAAAAATAATAATAGACATTGGAGAAGACGTAATGGACCAGGAAGCCAGAATCCTCACTTTTTACAAGACTCCCAATATAGATTGGGCCAAACCATTTCAAGCTAAACTAAAAGGTGCTGTAAACAAACCTCAATTCAAACATGTTGTTTTTGAGTATTGTATTCGTAACATGTTTTGCTTTTTATATATTTGCAGGGGTGCAGATAAGTAGCATGTTAGTGCGCATGAGCACCAAAATTACAATAATGTAGTAATGTACTTGTTAAACTTATTTTTTTTTCTTTTCTTTTTTAAGTTCACACTTAAAGCTTTCTATGAACAACCGCTAAGACAGCTAGCTTGAGTAGCCTATCTCCCTGGAAACTGATGCATTTGCATGGAGATGTGGCTGAAGGCGTCGTACAAGTGCTGCCAGAAGGACAGTTATCTTCGCATCACTGTACTGTGGCTACGGCAGTCATTCAAAATATGTAATGACACGAAAGTGGTCCATGTTGCATGTTGCATGAATATTTTTATTGTGGGAGTACAATGCTGTAACAGCAATCCCACATGAACATATGAAAACATGAAAAATACAAATTTGAAGGCCAGAAAACCCATGACCTGAAAGATGGATGTGATTGCTTGTGTTTTTAGGAGATGTGGCCATTGGAGAAGGGGTTAACAGACACTTCTTCAGTATGATAATGCACAAGTTACAACATGGTTTCAAACTTGATTGCGGTAGGTCTTAAAGAATCCTAAAGACACTGGCCCAACTCCACTAAAGTTTGTTTGTTTAAGTTGCAAGGCAAAATAGAACATAAATGTTAGATAATTGACTCATGATTTTATGAAGGAATTACGTGCACCATCCTGGCAGACAGCTTTAGTTATGGTCAGTGATTATATTGCAAATTATTGTAAATTAATCATTCAGCAAATACAAGTTATCATTCAGCTATACTATGAATAACTAACAACAGACAGCATAGCCATAACACATGACAAATCTGTCAATCTAAAGATTAATACACAATCATAGGCAGGAAATTGCAATCATGTGGTTATTATAACCGTATTGAACATAAAATGGCAAACCCCATTAACATTTTTTTTAATTTTTTATAGGAACCGCATGCGGCACTGTGCTGTTTGAAGGCCAACCAGATCATTTAATTCCTGCCACTTCCCAAGTATTTGCACAGAATGACCTGTTTGTCATGGCAGGAAGAATGATTGGACATTCTTTCCTTCATGGGGGCCCTTGTCTGTTAGGTATTAGTCCAGCAGTAATTCATGTGTTGCTTGGTAAATCACCACAGACAGCGACAATCATGTTAGAAGATGTGGCAGACATGGACATCGGGGAGACCATACGCCCGGTAAGTACGGTAAAGTGCAAGGTTATCCATTGGAAAACATTGTCATTCAATGAAAAAATATGGACTATACTTTTACTTTTTAAATGTAATTTATTGGAAATAAATGTGCGGTATTTTCTTTTTAAAGCTGTTTGAGAATCAAGAATCTGCTGGAAAGGAAGAAACAAGTGAAAAAAGAGGACTCAATGAGTGTCAGACAACGGCTGTTAATGACCTGGCATTGGCATGGGACATGCCTATATTAACGGCTAGTAACAGCACCTGGCTCCTTCACAATCTACTTCAGCATGCAGTAAGTGTGGCTGACTAGCGTTATATCCATCAAAAGTTGTCCTACTTAAGTGTCTCCTATCTAACAGTATATCATGCTTTGATAAATGTACATTTTACACATTACCTCTGTATATGTAACTGGATAGCCGATAGGCCAATTCCATATTACTACTCTCAAGAAATGTTTCTCGGCATACAATCCTATAGGAGGATCTTTGATGAAAAATGTTTGCGCATGCGCGGTTGGTTGTGTGACAGAAAATGATAGCGGGCTCAGTCGCGCTGTATAGATGAGACGTCAAACAATATCGCCCATTTCAAGGCGACGAACAAGTCAGGGTGGCTGTTGATCATGCTTTGGAACACCTGAATAAGACTGAAAAAGAAATATGACTTAGTGTTTTTTTATAGCTACTGCACAAACTCGATTTCTTCGTTTTTTAAATCCTCTCCAAATAACAAATCTATAGGCTCAAGTAATTACCGGTAATAAAGTGAGCCTCACAAACCCTGTCAGCATCAACTGGAAACCAGGCTTTGAGCATCAAATTATACCCTCCTGATATCTCGCAGCCATCACAATATGTCACAATGAACATTATGTCACACACGATCCTCGAATATATTTACCGTATTGAAATTGGAGAACATTTGATTTACGATGTTTATAAATTTATTAAACATAAACAAGAGGACTTCAGACATTTTACAACTTGCCTTAAATACATGTATACATTATATGCTTAATGAGGGTTGTAGGAGGAAAATTGTACATTTTTTAATAAATGAATTATAACTAACTCAACAAAAGATGCCTCTGCCAAATCTAATATTGGGGTCTAAAGAACTGAGCGATAAAAGAAAAAAGGGGTCGTCAAAGCAGCACATACTGTCCAGTGTCCACTTGTTAAAAAAATTGTGACCACCTTGCCACACCTGCCTCCCGGCCCAACACTAAGAGCCTAGGAGCTGTATATGTCTAATCTGTATGTATACCTATAGTATATATAGTAGTCTTCTCTCAGGATGGGAGAGGTAAGATGGTCGCCCTGTGGCTCCAATGGCTTGCACGGTGTGTATGGGCGATCGGCTGTACAGCAATATATACAGACCAGTGTTTGAATGTGCACAGAGTAATAATTGAATTGAATTTACTGCATGTATATATTTACTTGGAGTCCCTTCATCCATACCTCACTCACCCCTGTGATACTTTAGGGTGCTCGGCCGAAACTCCCGCCAACTCAAACAGCTGAAGCAAGGACTAAAAGAAACCCTCATTATGCTGTTATTGGAGTCTCGACCCGATGCAGTGGCATCAGTTTTTCCAACAGAAACAAAGTCTGAGTGCAGTGTGGAGGTATTCAATGAAGCATGTCTAGGATTCTAAAATGTCTGTAATTTTCAAAATAAAATTTTTTGCATGGGAATTAACTGGAATTTATGGGAATGCAAACGGAATTCATTAGGTCAAGATTGACCAGATAACTTAATTACACTTGGGTTAAATAAATACCTTTTTTTTTTGTTTTTTAAAAGGTTGTGCGAGTTTGAGTGAGCCTGCTCATGGGCATGTTGGGGGGAAGGTTAGGGTTTTCTTTGTGCTGTACTATGGATGTTTTACTCACTCAACGCTTTTGAGTTGCAATGTAATGTATGAAAGGAGCTATATCAATTTTGATGTGACGACAGTCTGGCAAAACAAAAAAATATTTATTTTTTCATTAGGGTTAGTTCAAGGTTGCAAAGATGTTTGCCAGACCCACCACCCATCCATCCATTTATTACCGCTAATCCGGAGTCGGATTCACGGGGGCAGCAGCTTTAGGAGGGAAGCCCAGACCTCCTCAGCCACTTGAACCAGTTCCTCCGGCTGGATCCCAAGGCGTTCCCAGGCCAGCCCAGAGACATAGTCTCTCCAGCATGTCCTGGGTCGTCCCCGGGGTCTGCCGCCGGTGGGACATGCCCGGAACACCTCTCCAGGAAGGCGTCCAGGAGGCTTCCGAACCAGATACCCGAGCCCCCTTAACTGGCTCCTTTCCACGCGGAGGAACAGCGGCTCGACCCTGAGTCCCTCCCGGATGACTGAGCTTCTCACCAAATCTCTTAAGGGAAAGCCCGGACACCCAACGGAAGAAACTCATTTCGGCCGCTGTGTGGCAGACACTCGCAAAGAAATCTCAACATGTTCATTATTCCTTTGCGATTTACATAGAATGTTTGGTGCCGTAAATATACTTTGCAAGTGTCTTGAGAACATCTTTGCAACCTTAGAATAAATAATAATTAAAAACTGACAACAAAGAAAAACTCGCTACATGCACAGTCCCTTGCATGCAAACCTTTGACGCACAGTTAGATACAACCTTTAAGCCCATATCCAAATGAGAGGGAGAGTGTTTGCTTAGGGTTAGGGTTATATTATTGAATATTCGTCATCATATGTTCAGTTATGCAAACATTTTTAATGTTTTTTCCTTGTTCCAAGGAAATTTTGATTTGGAATCATTTTCAGTGAACAATTCCAACCTTGAACAAAGTCTGATGAGAAATCAACAATCACATGTTCTCCTCAGCAGGATACACATTTCATTGTTAGGCTGTTGAGACCACAACATCAGCCTTCACACAATTAACACCCATGTGTGGATTGACCATATGTATAAATTAGAGAGAAAATTGTAAAATAGAATGAATTGGTTCAATGCCAACTATGGTGCCATAATGATTGTCTCATTTGCTGTCCTAGGTTGTTTTGGACCTAATCAAATGGCCTGAGGAATCTGGGTTGGACGATGAAGATGGTTACTCCGTTGACTGTAGATGTAGAATAATGGGGTACTTGCGTCAGTTTGTGAGGACAGGTAAATTACATGTTGATATTTGTGCACATTTTGTAATGCATAAATGCAGATTTTCAAATGTGGTTGAAAATCAAGTTTTTTTTTAACCATTTTTTCTTGTTTATGAACACAAGTTGTATTATGAGTATTAAGCATAAGCATACACATATTGCTACAAGGCAGAATTTTAATTTATAGATACATCTGTGATTTGATTTTCTTAAATGATCATCCTCTAGCAGGGATCACTTTTTTTCCCAGATGTTGCAGAACCTGTTTTTTTCTCAAAAAAATACATAAATTAAATTATAAAAACAGTAATCTAATTGATTATTGTTACTTAATAGCATGCACAGCTTAATTCCACTTTTTTTCTCCTTTTTTTTAGGGTCTCAAGAGAATCTTAAAAGACTCCTGAAGTTCTGGGTGGGATGGGAGATACCCATGCCAGATATGAAAGTGGAGGTGGTGAGAGCGGAACATCCCACGTCTTCTACATGCTTCCAAAACTTAAAGTTACCTGGCCACTACAGCCATTACACAGAATTCAGTGACCATTTAAAGAACTGCATCGCCACAACTGATACTGGTTTTGGTTTGGTATAGATCAAAATCTTTATTTCATTACTTTAAATAATGTAGTTCTGATGTTTTGCTAGATAGGTTCTTATTACAGTTCATTGTCAATTTGTACGAAAAGACAATTCAAATAACTATCAGCGTTTTAGTGTAGTTTGCAGCACAATCAATGAACCAAATTGAATAGTTTATTTTTAAATATACATTTACTGTAAATGAATGTGTTCCACTTTTAACAGGTTGTTTTCTTAAAGTGTAAGCAATTAAAAAAAAATAATAATAATAATACAAACTTTATATAGCACTAAATTATAAAATGTAATTTAGTGCAGGCAGTTTTAAACAAATAACAGCCCAGAAGCGCTTGGCTAGACCCTACACATAGTTTATACTGTGCATGTAGTTCACTGCAGCCAAATAATGGTCTACTCCCATGCGTGTAGAAGGTCCTGCTGGATCCACAGCAGCATGGAGTCCAGCCAGTTCTTGAGGTGTCAAAGGGCAGTCAGTTTCAGGCACATAGACACAAGAGTCGGTGTTGCTGGACACAAGGCCACTACTCTCCCAGTTTATCAGGGGGATGTTCAAATCCTGTAGTTGATATGAAAAACAATTCATTGTCTACTGTTTAAAGTAAGTTTTGCTTACCAATTTTTTAAAAGTACTTACTTTTTTTTTTTTTTTTTTTAAATATATATATATACATATATATATACATATACACATACACACACATATATATATATATATATATATATATATATACATATATACATACATACATATATACATTTTTTTTTTTTGTGTATGTGCGTGCGTGCGTGCGTGCGTGTGTGTATTTGTTAGCTCACCAGAAAACCTATTAGACAAAAATCTAATTTTTAAAAGTACTTACAACATCATTAGACTCTTGTAAATTATAGTGCAGTCCCATGTGCCACATTTGGTTCGGGGTACGATTTCCCTCGACTGTCCCAGCCATCTTTAAAAACATCAAGCTGGGCTTGTAAGCGAGGAATGAAGACATAATGGCAGCAGAAAAGGTGAACACTGCTGGACAGGTCCAGGAGATCATCTTCCTCCATTTGGTGCAACGCAGCATAGTAGAGGCAAGTGACTGCTGTGTAGACATCTCGCCAAAGACGTTCAATTCTGTAATGTCAATGTAATTGTGCCCCCCCCCCCCTTTTTTTTTTAATTAAAGAAGACATTTTAAACCATGTAAAAAAGTGAATCATATTTGGACAAACAAGCAACTGGGTGCAACAATTAATCAACTACTTGGCTATCCAATTAATTATTTAATCATTTTTGAGAGCATGTTTGAATTGTTCTAAATCCTTTTAAATTTAAGCATTTCAATGGCAAATGTTTTTTTTCTATTATCAACAAAAAAAGTAGTTTAAAATGATAAATGCAGTTTCATAAATGAAACAAACATTCCATTAATTTCAAGTAATGAGAAAGTAAGGGTGATTAAAAAAAAGAACATAGCAGAATTCTTTACCTTTATTTTGTACATTATTACTATTTGTATGTGTTGGAGTGTCACCTTTGAAAATTAGATGTTGCATCTCAAGGGGATATCCTATAAAGCTACAAATCAAATGAAAATTTAAAATCATGCGATATTGCAAAAATGAAAAACTGTAGCTTGGACTTGTGTCGTAAATAGCTTCAAGTTTTTAGGTTTTACAAGTGTTAGTGTTTACCACTTCACTTACATGAAGCTCCATTTCATCTTGGGCAGAGAGTAGACCATGCACATCAGTAAGGGCTTCATACACTTGCTGAGGGATCTGAATTTGGTTAGCTAGTGCACTCAGTAAAACCATGTCCTGTGAAATGATAAATTGTAGATAGTCCAGGTCCAGAGGGGCACGCTCAAGGGCAGCCGATAGTCTGTTATGGAGTTCGGGCCAGTAAAAGATTCAGCAGCAGTTCCTAGAGAGAAATATAGGGTGTCCATAACATGTTTACAATTTTTAAAACAATATATTACAAAGGCAGTTGTTGAGATGTCTTAAACAGATTTGTTTTATTTTAACCAGTGTTTGTTAATTAAAGTATTCATTCATATTGAATTTATTTGTTTCAGATACTGTGTTGATGGATGGTAAACCTGCAGCAAACATGGCAACAAATCGAGTACCGTTTTCATGTGCTTGGTGTAAATGATGATGCCCATATAGAGGTCTATTAAATTAAGTTAAAAAAAAAACTCACACAAATGAAGGTACTTAAAATATCTCAAAATTGTTATAATTGTAAAGAGACTTTTGGGACACTCTGTATAGGTCGTGTGTAATGTGCATTATTATTGATTACATTATTATGCAAACAGGAAGAAATAATAACAAAAAACACACCATTAATGTCAAGGCAGTAGCGATATTCCGCTCACCTGCTGCTGCAGCGAAGAGCTGTTGCTCTGATCGGTCATTTTTCTAGAAGGCAAAACAAGATAAAGAACACTATGGAGTCAAATGTGTACATACATAACATCGATTGGGTGCATCTTCCCTCCAGTACCTGTCAATGGCGCATATGTGAGCTACATGAATTCGTTTGTTAGCCAGCTAACTAATACAAGAAATAACAATTTTAACCAACACAGGGGAGCAGCGCACTGCACCATTCTTGGCATATAATGAAGTAGTTTAGTTGTTCATTGTTGTCATATAGCCACAATATTCCAAAGCATGAGATGCAATTAAGTCCGTGGCGCCAGAAATGACGATAATGACTAGACTGCTTTAGCATGAAATCAAATGCCAGCTAGCTAGAAAGCTAAATATGTGATGCTAATCATAAAAACAGGTTGGATGACCATCGTCAATATTTGAAAGAATGATGAAGTAACATAATACTTACCTTGTAATAGCAAAAACCAAAAGAGACTGAAGTATTCTTAATATGTATGTTGGTTGGCGACGATGTGTCCTGCTTGTATCCTTCCGCGAGTCCCGCCACCGTCGTTCGCTAAACCAATGAGGTTGCGCTCCAATCCGCTCAAATCCTTCTCACTTGATTGGTCAAGACAACCCTTCATTACACCAGAGCCCGCCCCTTCTTTACGAGTACAAATCACGGCGCTCTACAAGTACAAATTAGTTTTGCTCCATTTGTAGCGCGACAAATGGGGCAAAACTCACGTCACTGAACAGCAGCAGAAAGCCCACTTGTGACTCCTAGTGGCGACTTCTTTGACTACAAGTTGTCATTTCTACAGGTACAAATCACAACTTTTACAGATACAAATTTATAGTTTTTGTACAGGTACAAAAAAAATTTGTACAGATACAAATCATGACTTTTACAGGTACAAATTTGTTTTTACAGATACAAATTTGTTTTACACATACACATTTTTTTTTTTTACAGGTACAAATTTCTTTTACAGACACAATTTTTTTTTTACAGGCACACATTTTTTTTACAGATACAAATCACAAATTTAGACTTTTTTCTACAGGTACAAATTTTTTGCACAAGTTAGTTTTGCACCATATTTACCTCCATATTTGAACGTTGTGTTATCCGGCTGCTGTATTAACAAGATAGGTAAAGTTAAGTGCTAGACATGGTAGCCTACATGCTAACTACACCTGCTAGCGCTAGCTAGAGCTAGCAGATCTCACTTTAAGGTTTTAATGTGCAGTAAAAGAAAACAAAAACAAAGAAAAGTTTGAGTAGGCTCTAAATCTCAATTGTGTATATCCCTCGTTGCTACAATATACAGTAAGGCTTTTGTCTATTATTCTGTCGTCGTTGTGGTGGTGGTGGGGGAGGGGGCGTCGGTTGTTGAGTTGCGTGTCCTGCTCAACTGTGTAGTGGACTAGAGCTAGCAGATGTTACATTAAGGTTTTAATGTGCAGTAAAAAAAATATATATATACATATGTTTGAGTATGCTGTAAATCTCAATTGTGTATATCCATCGTTGCTACAATACACAGTAAGGCTTTTGTCTCGTCTGTCGTCGTCGTGGTGGGGGTGGGGGAGGGGGGCGTCGGTTGTTGAGTGGCGTGTCCTGCTCGATCGTGTAGCGGAGCGGCGCCGATGAGGGATTTTGGAAGTATTTTACACTGTTAAATGACCTTCATTGATTGACTACAGCACACATTTGTAAATTGTTAAAGCTGCCTTTATTTTCCCCCTTGAAAGATTACCATTGGTTTCTGTAGCGATCGTTTTTTTCACGGCCATCCAGAATACCCATCCATTTTGCCAAACCGTTTCACCTCATGGAAATTAATGTAAAAGAAAAAAAAAGTAACAATGTTATTACAATACCGTTTTCTTTGTTAATAAGTAAACAAGGAAGTCTATAGTGGATCCATTTTTTTCTATTGTTGATGTCACGATCTGTCACGGTTGAAGTTGGCTGTCACGAAACGGAGTGGAGGACCCAAATGCAGGAGAGCCACGGCAGTGATGCTGATAACTTTAGTTTTAATCAAAAACAAGGAAACACAAAATCACGCCCGAGGGCGGCTAGAACAGCGAGTAGTGTGGGATACAGAGTAGCATCACGGAGTAATAACCCGACACTCCTTGCTGCTTCTGTCAGGCTTTTATCTTGACCTGACGAGCTAATGGGCAGCAGGTGTGTTTGGCGGGATCCGCCCTCCAGCTGTTTCCCCAGCAACTGCAAGTGAAAACAGAAACAGCTGACCCCAATCATGACAGTTGAGGATTTATTGAAGGCTCTGCTCACCCCATCCATTATTTATAATCAATGAACTATACAATGTGTGATGTTACTATACTTCAATTGATGACGGTTTCTTATTTTTATTACAATGACACCACTGCCTCATTAGACTCAATGTACATTTTTAATGTTGCATACACATCTGAGATTAACTACAAATTTTATCTTGAATCTTTTAGCGATCCGCTGAGCACTGTGCGAATTGGAAAGCTGCTGACCGTGATACTTGGATTTCAAACCTTCAGCACCGCCTTGGACTTCCACCTCATCTACCTGCTTCCATCTTGCCCTCAAACAACATAATACATATATAAGATCTACATCACAGAGTCTAGAACGCAAATACAGCTGAACTTGCACTCAACAGCACATTACAAACACTCTAATATCATTACTTTACTATTTTGTTGTGTTTGAATTGATTTCCTTTTTTTACTGCCAGTTTACTTTTGACTTTGTCTTGGGAAGTTTTTTTTATTTTCTTTTTGCTTACAGTAAAGGTAGCTGTAGCAGCATGCCGCGGGAGGGGAAGCGTTCCGAGGCAGCCAAGCGCCGATGGAAGAAGCTGGACCTTGCTGCTCCGGAACTGAGCCCAAACATCGCACCCCAGCAGGTACTTTGCCTCTATTCAATTCTGCACTTGGCGGTGGTGTATTCTGTGTTGAGTTATTTTGAGTCACACTGCTAGGTCCTCAATGTGCTGTATATTTTGTTTTCAGCCTCGGGCCCCACCCTCTGCCACCAGTGATGGGACCACGATGCAGTCTGCAGTGAACAAGGTACGAGTTTCACGCCATATTTTAGCAACAGTTTATCATTTTTTTATTACTATTACACTTTTTTTTAATATCCTAAACATTTGCAATGTGTATTTAGAAGGCCAGAGTCCGAACTTCAGCTCCAGCCAGTCGGCTCGCCACTGTGGACGCCCGCTCCCCACCGCATACCTCTACTGTGGCTGCCCACCAGGTATGTTCCACAGCAGGCAAAATGCAATTAACTTTGTTAATGTGCAATACACATTATTTCCGGCTACAAATATAGAGTCAAGCAGAAAAAAATGCTAAAATGCTTATGTAAAAAGCAGTCTGTGTATTCAAGACACTCAATAGTAATGTAAAAAAATCCTTTATTAAAAATGGACTACCAACATGTTTCAACACAAGATTGTCTTCACCAGGGCATAGTTTGACAAATATAGAGTGTATGACTGAGCGATATTTGTGCATCATCAGAAAAAAAAAGTTTGTTTCTATCTTATTCCGTTCTTTAGTAATCAACAATAGAAAATGGTTAGTTTCACCCAATTTCGCCTTTTTTGGACCAAAATACGGAGAAATCAAGCTTTTAGTGAAACGATATTATTTCATGCATTCTAGTGAATTTTACACTTCTTTTTGTCCATGAATGATGCCACAAACACCTAAATAGTGCTTTACTTCTATAAAACACTACCACCAAGAATGAAAAAGTGTTTTTTGATAGCAAAATAACAGTTTATTTACATTCAACATTCAACAGTGTAATACAACAAACATGTGCAACTGTGCAACTGTGCATGTGTGGTGTGTGTATGTGTTTCTATTTACAATTCTGTGGATGTTTCAACTACACAAGTTTTTTTTTGGTGTGGTATATAGTGTAACATTGCCCTGGGTGCAAGGGGACGCAGCAGGATTTGCACCACAGATTTGTTTCGCTGCGAATGCCCCTTTGAGTGCAGACCCTACACTTTCTTGCTGGCTTTTTTTTCCGGGGGGTAGCAGGTATGTATTGCAGTGTGTGTTTTGCCATGTTGCCATCAAGTCGACTTTCAGGATCGTTATACGGTGACCTGGTGTTCTGTCTGGCTTCCTCATGTCCTTCTGTTTGTATGTTTGTAGCAATGTCCTCCTCCTGGTCCTGTGGTAAGAGCCACCCTCTCACCACCTGCTGGATAAACTCCAAAAAATGCTGACATTTGCCAGGATGTTTAGCTTTGTACAGGATAAAGGCATTGAACAAACATATTTGAAACAGATAGGCAACAAATTTTTTGTGCCATTTCAATGTCTTCCTCGTGAATGGGTGATAAGAAATGTTTTGATCCATCTTATCCACGCCATTCATTGTGGAATTGTAGTCCAAAACACATACAGGTTTCGGGAAAGGCACTCTTTTTTTTTTTTAGTGCCTACACATCAACTGTCCGCATTTCATCTTTGTGAAAAGTAGTCACCATCCTCAACAAACGCTTGTCCTGCCATGCCACAACCAAAACATTTGTGTTGTGTCTCACCAATTCCCCCCCCCACCCCAAGGCCAGTGTTTGTAAGAGAAGTGATCTCATTTGGTTCACCCCTATTTTTTCTCAGTGTTCCACAAACATTTGTACGTGCTGCCAGGAGACGTTCACACAACCCAATTGAATTATAAAAATTGTCCATAAAGAGCGTGTACCCATTTCCTGGCAGACGATCTAGCAAATTAAACACGGTATCCGGCAGAGAACAACTAGTACCAACATAAGGTTGCATATTAAAACAATATCCTGTTTGGGAGTCACACAGGATGTATGACTTAATTCCATATTTGATTGGTTTTTGGGGGTTGTAAACTTTAAACGATAGACGGCCCTGAAAATTCATCATTCCCTCATCAATACATACATTCCTACCGGGTTGGAACAGTTCTTTAAATTTATTTACAATATGGTTGAACACAGGACGGATTTTAAATAATTTGTCATCTGAACTATGTCTCTCATTATTGTTAAAATGTAGGTAACTCCAGATAAGCAGGAAGCGGTTTCGAGGCATCGCGCGACTAAAAAAATGGTGTGGTTTCAATTTCATCCTGAGTCCAATACATTTCTATACTGGGCTTTTTTATATACCCAGTAAGAAATTGGAGTGCAAAAAATGTTTTCAATTCTAATACAGACACTGGCTTCCAAGCACGACTCCTGCAGTGTGGCAGACTTTCAGTCTGCTTCTGCATGGATTGACGTGCATATAAATTTGTTTGATCAGCAATGTGCTGGAGAAGTTCGTTTGAGATGAATAGTTGCAGGAAGTCAGCTGGCAGGGTTGAATTTAGCTCTGCTGCGGCACCCCTTGGTCCTGGAGTTTCAGTAAACAGGAATGTGTTTGGCTGCCAGCCTGTTTCATGCCAGCCAGAACTTTTGGGATCTGCAAATATACATTTCAATATCATATAATATTTATTTTAGATCAGTGTGAAGCAATATATATATATGTTTACCTTTTTTCTTGGATCCACTGGTTGAAATTATAGAAGACATTTACCATCAAATATTTTACTCGTGCTGAGTTGGAGAATCATTTTTTTTTTACCTTTATTCTGCTCACTGTGAGACGCGTCACCTTGAGCCCGACGAGCTGCAGCTGAAAGAAATATATACAATTACAATCATATCGAAAGACCGTTTTCTTTTGTTGTTGCAGTGTATTGAAAACCCGTTTTTTATACCTCTCTTTGTCGTGGAAACTGTAGGTTGTCGCTGTGAGCACGATCTATGAATTATACATTCACGTTACACGAGGTGCTAGCAGCGTGCAGGAAAAGTATCTCATAGCAAGTTTGCGCTTACCTTCACAGTCTTCTGCGGATGAAATGCTGTCCGAATCACTTTCTCGAAGATCCGACTGTACCCACTCCTCCGAAGAATAGCCATCCGACTCGGGGTACTCTTCGTCGTCCGAATCAACGTCCGCGTTTGCAGAAGTACTTGGACGTGCACCACGTTTTCCGGCGTTAGCATCGCTAACCGGCGTCGCTTTAAGACGTGGCCGAAGACGTCGCGTCAAAGCCGCAACTTCGGCATCAACCTCGTTGTCGCCATCATCATCATCGCCACCAACATTCAATTTAGCACTGGTTTCTTTTTGAAAATACCGATCAAGCGTGAGCTGCTTTCCACCGGTCGTCATTTTTGCTTTCTCTTCCTCCATGCTTTTTGCTTTCTCCATTATCCTCTCCACTCCACTCTAGCTCCGCCTCACCTTTTATACCGACGCCCACGGTGGGCGGCACACCCAAAGTGCAAGGAGAGTCATCGCTGCCATCTAGAGGCCAAAACGAGTCATTAAACTTACTTGATCTGCTTGATATTTTCAGCACAGCTGCCCAAGGCTTCCCTCCACCCGTTTCAAAAAAAACCAAAAAAACATAGGGGACGTCTTTTAACGTCCTCGGCGCCCATCCCTAGGTTTATGCTAAACGTTTTATAACGTTTATGGCGGTCAAAGAGTTAAAAGCAGTCTGTGTATTCAAGACACTCATTAGTAATGTAAAAAAAATCCTTTATTTAAAATGGACTACCAACATGTTTCAACACAAGATTGTCTTCACCAGGGCATAGTTTGACAAATATAGAGTGTATGACTGAGCGATATTTGTGCATTGCTTTATTCATGTCAAACTAATTCTGAATTTAATTGTGATGAAGTCTGTTTTCTACAAGATTTCAAAATTTTTACTAATGTCAAAAATAAACTCACTAACATTGATCACAAATTTGTGAGGTGCCTAGCCCGGACACAGATATTTCACATGGTTTCTTTTAAGTTACATAGACCAGATGTAAATAATAACTAAGACGGTTATATTTAATAACTAATGTTTTGTTTTAGACTTCATGTCTATCTAAACAGTGTATGTCATTGTTTTGTCAAAAACATATTTCTATATACTTCCTTTATACTATAATCTAATCTGGTACAATCTGCTGCCTTTCTGCTCATGTATTTGATCAGAAAATTCTAGCAAAATTGAGCAATTGTGACTGCATTTCAGACACAAACAAAAGTATCAGTTAAGTCCTTGAATCTCTTTTGTGATTAAGAATTTCATTAATAAACCTGGCCTGAATTAACATCACTTGTATGTACAAAATACCTGGTCAATTTAAATTGAAACTAATTTAACCTATGTTTGCTATTTACTCTGCATTGTGGTGACTGCACATGCCTACAATTGTGTAATGTCTATGCTTTATGTTTTAGGTGTCCCTTGTTTGTGCCAAGGCTCTGGTACCAGGTCAGTCATAATTTTAATTGCTTTTGCAGCAGTTTTACAATCGATTATTTTAAACAATTCCAATATTTTGCAGGTTCATATACACTCAAAGTGGAACATGTACTTGTACTGTGCATTGTCAGCAATTGAAGTTGAGACTTGACATGGTATTCTGTGTGTGCATCATTTTAGGCAGAGGCACTGGC
The DNA here is from genome assembly GCF_054856555.1 of Leptonotus elevatus. Taxonomy (NCBI): domain Eukaryota; kingdom Metazoa; phylum Chordata; class Actinopteri; order Syngnathiformes; family Syngnathidae; genus Leptonotus; species Leptonotus elevatus. Next base: position 5,936,712 of record NC_141260.1, on the reverse strand, counting down.
TGGCGCCACAGAGTTCGGGAATGGCCAGTTTCAGCTGTGACTGGGCGGAGGCACAAACTGGTCATTCCAGCACTGAACCAGGACAACACGGTATGTTTTATAATCAACTCTGCCTTTATAACAAATTAACAACCTTCATTTGTGTCTATTTTTTTAAATTACCTCTTTCCTTTTTTCAATTACTACTTTTTTTTTTTCTTTTGTAATAGTTTGTCCTGGTTGTTGGTGACTCCCACCTGCGAGCCATTGCCGATGGGGTTGTGAAGATGCCGGAGGGACGTTTCTCGTTTGCCGTGATGTCCACCCCGGGTGCCAGGGCCTCCGAGTTGCGTGCTGAGGTGCTGAATGCTGTTCTGCCTCGGTCACCCGAGGTGGTCTGCATTTTGGCTCCCAGCAACAACTTGGGCCGCCCCATCGCTGAGGCAGCGGCTGACTTTGGCCAGTTCTTGCACACCGTCTGCAGCCGCTGGCCCAACGTAAGTTCACACATTTCCTTCATATAGATCATACATTTAAATTTCAAGTATGTACTTGCATATGTCAAATATGTTCTGTTTAAAATACATTTCAGCCTTTTCCCGTAGTTAAACAGTTAATGAATATTGAAGGATGGAATGTGAATGAAAGTTCATCTTGCTCCAGATGTATATTTTACAGTTTTAAACTTTGTGCAGGTCGTTGTGCTGGACTTCCCCCCTCGTCTGAACGTCGAGCTGGACCAGCAGGACCTTCTTCGCCAGGAGTACAACCGGGTGGCAGCACTTATGGGTACGTTCCATGTTGAAAATAGTTTTCACACACAAAGTTCTACTTTTCTTTAAGTCACCTCCTGATCTGATTTCATTGGTGTCTCAGCGGGGGGGAGGACTCTTGAGCTAATAATGTTTTTTCCTTTGTTACTGTAGGTATTCGCTACCTATCTGTTGCTGGCCACTTCCCGCTGTCACATCTTCACTTGTGGTGTAGAGACGGGGTAAGTACATTAGTTGCTGCAAAAAACAAACAAACATTTTATTAGTGCTCCTCCTATCAAAAGTATGTTTGTAGATGTATAATATTTTTTCTGATCATGTCTGGAAGGTACACCTCAGTGACAGCGATGGGATGCCGGTGCTTGCGCGGTTGCTGTGGGCTGCCGTCAACCTGCGGAGTGAGAGGACTGCACCACCTGCACCGGCTGCTCCTCAGCGTTCGCCACCAGCTCGAGTGTTCAGACCAAAAGTGGTTGTTAAGGGTGAGGTCACTGCGCCTCAGCCTTCCAACCCTTTTGACTGGACACTCGTCGGGAAGGCCATGGAGGTAAACGCAAGCCTAACATGTTTTTGAAAACCTCCTAACATGTTTTTGAAAACCTTAAATTTTATGAATGTGTGTGTTGCCATATTGTCACTAGTCATTTCAGAGCAGCTCGGTTGTGGACTCTGAGGTCACCTGTGGGCCCACTGGGTGGATGGGCACTCTCCAGGTTTGTGATGGTGATCATGGATTCATTCAGCCTTTTACCATGGCACATGTTAAAATTCTATTTCTCTATTTCTATTTTGTTGTGTTTTTTACAGTGCAACATCCCATTGAACCCTCTCTGGTTCAGCCCACCCATGTTGGAGGCGATGGACAAGCTGTCTCCAGCTCATCTTTCCAGCCCTGAGGACTGCCCAGTTGTTCCAAAGGACAAGAAGGTATTTCAGTTTTCCTATTTTGTTTGCCCGTTATGTTTACATATCTATCTTCATGACAAAAAAAAAAGTATAGTTAATTGTCCATTCTTGTAGTAACAATGCTTCGCAGTAAAAGCAAAAATATATATATATATATTTCTCTTTTCTTTTCTTTTTTTTGCTCTTTCTTGATAGACATCCACCGCAGGGCACAGACGACAGCGGCCAGCCCATAAGAGCACACGGAGAGAGCACCAGGTTTGCATTGCATTCTTATCAGCCCTGAGAAGTCTTACTTAAAATCACAAACAGAAATTAGTGACTCTTCACACAAGTGCTGTGTGTTAAAGAATTATTGTTTGCTTGTCGTTTCAGCCAGAGGAAAGGCCAGCCCCTGCGGAGGTTCCTTCCAGACCATCATCGCCCCGTCGTCCTGGGACTGAGGTAATTTTTTTTATACTCACAACATTAACCATTAACATATGAAATGTTTAAAATTATATTAGTTAGAATTTAAGATAATTAAAATGGTTTCAATCATTTCAGGATCCTGCTGTGGGACTTCCTCAACGCACGCTATCCGTGAGGGCCACACATTCACAGATGGATGAAAGGTACTCAAGTTTTTCTCGCAACCACCAGTGTACTTGTATGGTTCTCACTTTCTTGGCCTTCCATGCTGAGGGGTTGCAGTTTAATTCGCTTGAACTTGACAGAGTGCTTGAACACGGGGACTCTCTTTACGTGGGTGCTAAACAGCAATTGATTTTGGACCATAACTTTGGGAATGATCACTTGACTGTCGAGGAGATGCCAAAACAAGTCATGACGGACACCAATGTCTATAATGTACAGATGCATGAGCTCAGCGTTGGTTATGTCATAGATGACGGTCATTCCCAAAGAGACTTGGGATTGTCTCTTGGAGCTCAGCTTGAGTGCTTGTCACAAAATGTCACTCATGCTTTCTTGATTGTGAATCCAGAGTGTTTTGCAGTATTCCGTGACAGATCAGGATACTTTGGGTTATTTGATTCACATTCCAGATCTGAAGTGGGCTTGCCACACCCAAACGGAACTGCAATTATGTTGACTTTTTCTCACTTGTGTGGCTTGGTTGAGCATTTGCGTCAGCTTTTTGAAAGACATAGCCGGTTTGCAACCTATAAGTTTGTGCCAGTCTCTTTTCATATTGATGGCAGTTCCATTAACACGCATCGGGATTCTACTACAACCATATCAAAGGCAAATGAAGAGCTACTAATTGAATTAGGTGATTCCCCAACTAAAGAGATACAAATTGTGATCGGTATTGTACCAAATCAAGAGCTACATAGTGCGGTACATGTTGAACCAAATAGCCAAGCAAGTCAAATTAATGAGAGTCAAAATATTCCGGAACCTCAGCAAGGACTCAAACTGCTGCATGTTAATATAGATATTTCCAAATGTAGTAAAAGTCAGCGTGCAAAACATTTGTATAGGGAACGTCAACACATTCGTAAGTGCCAACGACAACTGTCATCTAATTCTAAATATCACAGTGATCCTTGCTTTAAGGAAAAAAAGAAGCTCTATCAAAAGAATAGATATAACAGTGATTCTGCTTTTAAGGCAAAACGGCAGCAATATCTGATTGGCAAATACCAACACAATCTTGCTTTTCAGCAAAAGCAGAAGATATTGATGAAAAGGTACGTAGGAGAGAAATACAGAAATGACCTTTCTTTTCAAAGTAAACGGAAACATTACTTGCGAGAGAGGTACAGAAAGGATATTTCTTTTCAAAGTAAACACAAAAATTATATGCAAGAGAGGTACAGAAAGGATATTTCTTTTCAAAGTAAACACAAAAAGTACATGCAAGAGAGGTACAGAAAGGATATATCTTTTCAGAGTCATCAGAAAAATTACATGCGAGAGAGGTACAGGAGAGACATTTCATTTCAAAGTAAACAGAAAAATTACATGCGAGAGAGGTACTAAAAAGATTCGGCTTTCAGGCCTTCTCATATTAGGCGCTGTTTACAAAAAAGAAAGGACAGGCGTGATTCAAACGCGCTGCAACGTATTCGCCACAAGTTAAATTGTGCTGTGAAAATCAAAAATAAATATAGTCGCGTCATTCCCCAGTGTCAGGAAATTGAGCAGGATCAGGCAAACGGTGTAGTAGACGTCTCTGTGGAAATGAAGCAGGCACTCGTAGATCCGGAAATGGAAGCCACCATCGCTTCTTTCCGGGAAAGGGTTCGGCATGGGCCGACGTATATCTGCACAGTGTGCCACCGTGCGCTTTTCCCCAATCAAGTAAAGCATTGCAAACGAGCCAGATACACCAAAGATGTTGATGTGGCGTTTGCGTGCTTGACAGGCCAGTTTGTTCACACTTGTAGTTGCCCCGCCCCATGTACCGTTCCTCAAGAACGGATGCAGGAGTGGATTTGTCATACCTGTGACAACCATCTGTTCAGAGGTGGCATGCCACCCCAGGCGGTGGCAAATAACTTGGCACTGGCGCCCATTCCCGAAGAGCTGTCGGAATTAAATGTACTTGAACGACAGCTAATTGCAAAAATCATCCCTTTTGCAAAGATTGTTGCGTTGCCCAAAGGACGGCAAAGGGCCGTACACGGTTCTGTGGTGTGCGTTCCATCAGAGATGGAAGCCGTAGTGAACTCCCTCCCAAGGCCGCGCAGTGAGGCCCAGCTTCTCCAGGTGAAGCTGAAGCGCCTCATTGTGTACAAAGGTTACCAGCATTTTTACACTGTCAACATGACAAATGTCTTGGCGGCGCTGAGGACACTGAAACGCATTCATGCAGAATACAAAACTGTATCGATAGATGAAAGCGCTCAGTTTGAAAGTCTCCAAGAAGAGGAAGACGAGGGGGTAGGAGAAGAGGACATCCCTGAAGCCGATGCACAGCCAGAGAGCAGCGACACCCCCGCAAACAAAGAGCAACAGACTCCCCAAGAGAGCAAAGAGGAGCTCAGGCCGGGCTTGACACTCGACACCTGTATGCAGCCTCCTGACATCGCGCAGGAAAAGCTGTCATATGGGGACGGCATATTTAGCATCGCTCCTGCCCAAGGAAACAAGCCGGTGGGATTTTTTGCCGTGCCAAACCTCGAAGCCATGGCCTTTCCCGTTCAGTTCCCAACAGGACAGAATTCACTCGATGAGGCGAGAGAAATTAAGCTGTCACCCAGTTTGTATTTCAATGCAAGGTTATTCTCCGTTGACACTCGATTTGCCAAAGATCAAAGTTACCTTTTCTTTGCGCAGTTTGTGACAGAAACGCATCTGGCCACCAACAGCATGTCCATTCAGGCCCGCAAGGGGACAGCCCTCACTTGGGATGGGAAGAAGATTTCAAACCGGATGCTTCAGGACAAAGACGAACTGGAGAAGCTCATCCAAAGAGAGCATGCGATGCGCTTCATGCAGCCCTTGAGAGGCACGCCGGCTTTTTGGGAGGGTGCCCTTAGGGACCTCCATGCAATGACCAGGCAGTTGGGCAAGCCCACATTCTTCCTTACCTTTTCTGCTGCGGAAATGAGATGGCCCGAAGTAATCGAAATAGTCAAAGCACAGCAAGGCGAACAAGGGGACTTTTCCCATCTCGACTGGAATGCCAAATGCGATGTTCTTCGCAGCAATCCCGTCACAGTGATGCGCCTTTTTGAGAAAAGGATGGATGCTCTTATGGCATTCATCCTGTCTCCTGCACAGCCCCTCGGTCCGGTAGAAGACCACTTCTATCGTGTAGAATTTCAAGCCAGGGGAAGTCCGCACGCTCACATGCTGCTCTGGATTAAGGGTGCGCCAGTCATCGAAGAACCCGACCCCAGATGTTGTCAAGAAGCCATTGACTTCATCGACAAGTACATCACTTGCAAAATACCAGACCCGATTGAGGACCCTGAACTGCACGACATTGTCACCAGCGTTCAGGCACACAGCAAAAACCACACAAAGTCTTGTCGGAAAGGAAACGTTTCTTGCAGATTTGGGTACCCCAAACTGCCGACGGACCAAACCACCATCACGTTGCCATTCCAGACGGAGACTGAAGACGTCCCAACGGACAAGAGTGTGGAAGGCCAGCATAGGAAGCAGGCGGCCAAATCGGCGCGCCTCACCGAAAAACAAAGGGAGGCTAAAGAAGAGCTCAAACGCATCAGAGAGATCCTCATGGACGCGGATGTCCCGCAGGACTTGCCGGAGCTTCTCAAAAAGGCCAATTTGACAATGGACAGCTACAAGGACAGCGTCATTAATCTGACCTCCGGAATGGTTGTCATGTTGAAGCGTGCTCCAACGGAAAGCTGGATCAATGCTTACAACCCACATCTGCTGCGGGCATGGAACGCCAACATGGATATTCAGTACGTGCTCGATGACGTCGCGGGTCTCATGTACATGATGTCGTACATTTCCAAACCGGAGCACGAGATGTACGAGTTCCTCACGTCTGTCGTCAAAAACTTGAAGACAAAGCCTCTTGTCGACAAAAAGGACGAGATGAGGAAAATAATGGCGGCGTATTCCAAGCACAGAGAGGTGAGCGCTCAAGAAGCGGTGGCGCGGACATGCAGTCTCCCTCTGAAGAAGTGCTCGCGCAGCGTAGTTTTCATCCAGACTGCTGAGGATGGCGTGAAATTGAGTCTACCCATGAGTAGACTGAGGACCATGCATCCGGACGCAGACAACGTGTGGATGTCTGGTCTGCCAGACAAATATGTGGCAAGACCTAGAACGGCAATGTTTGAGCGGATGTGTCTCGCCGAATTCGCATCCGAATACCGAGTCGTCTACGGTCAGCAGACTGAGGGCAAGAATGTCATTCCCCTCTCACACGGCAAGGGATTCATCCAGAAGCGGATTGGAAAAGATGCCGTCATCAGATTCACTCGCTTCTCAATCAAAAAGTATGCTGAGAAGTATTACAGGACCCATCTTAAATTGTACCTCCCCCACAGAGACGACGCCGAGCTCAGGTCTGAAAACCTCAAAACGTACGAGGAGTTCTACGGTGCCGGGGATTCAAAGTTCGGTCGGGTGCGGGCTATCGTCGACCGCAATCGGGGGCGGTACGAAGGACGGGGAAAGACCGTGGACAATGGCTTCGAAAAAATGAAAGAGCTTCGTGCGGTTCTCAACGCGTGGAGCACTTTTGCGCCGGAGGTAGAGGCAGAGCGTTTGGAGTGTGCCGCCGAACGCGAATCTAATCCGTTACAGGAAGACCCGCAAGATGAGGTTCCGGCCTACCAGGACGCTCCTGGTAGCGGCGCGGTCTTGCCGGCGTTTGAGGCGCCAAAGTTGAGCGCCGAATTTGTGAGGAACATGTACCGCAGTCTCAATGAAACGCAAGCGTCCGTCTTCTACGCTGTGCGCGAGTGGTGTTTGAAACGCGTTTCGGATCGTCTCCTCGAGCCCTTCTTTTATTTGATCTCCGGAGGAGCTGGCTGTGGTAAATCGCATGTCATCAAGTGCATTTACCAGGAGGCCAGTAAGATTCTCCATCAGCTTCCCAGGTTCCGCGACGAAGCGGATATGGCCAAGCCTGCTGTGCTGCTGACGTCGTTTACTGGCACGGCGGCTTACAACATCTCAGGGAAAACTTTTCATTCCCACTTGAAACTCCCCAGGACTCTAAAGCCTCCTTACCAGGCGCTGGGGAATACGTTGGACGCATTGAGAGCAACCCTTTGCAACGTGGAAATTTTGATCATCGACGAGATCTCCATGGTCTCCAAGGAACTCTTTGCCTATGTCCACCGGAGATTTCAGCAAATCAAGAGCAACAACAGACCATTTGGGGGTATCTCCGTTCTTGCAGTTGGGGACTTCTACCAACTGCCACCCCTCGGAAGGTCCAAACCCCTCTGCGTTTCTGACAACGATCTTCTTGACCTCTGGACAGATTTTCAGATGGTCAAGCTTACTCAAATCATGCGGCAAAAAGACGTCGTCGCTTTTGAACAGGATCAGGGAGAAGGGGAAGGCTGATCCGCTCGGCGATGGTGACAGGGCGTTACTCACCACGGCTGTCACGGATGCGCGAGACCTTTCTGCGGATACTCTGCATATCTTTGCCACCAATAAAGAGGTGGATAGGCACAATGCAGCAGCTGCATGCTCTCAAATTGACTGTGGTCAATATTCCCGCAGAGGACTACAGGAAGAGCCCACGGTCGGGGGCGATGGTCACTGTGATCATGGGGTCGAGAAGGGATCTACCGGATGCCCTTCAAGCTGGTGTAGGAGCACGGGTTATGCTTCTTCGGAAGTTGGATGTCGAGGACGGATTGGTGAACGGGACCTTTGGCACAATAGGCAACATTGTTCAAAGCGCCCCAAAGGGGTCGGCGGAGAAAGTGACCTTGCTCGGACTGAGGCTAGACAATCCCAAAGCGGGCCAGAAATTGCGCCATAAAATTCTGGGGCCGACGGATGACTTGGTCTATATCGAAAGGTCGGAGGAAAACCTGGGCATGAAAGGCGTGGTCAGGCGGCAATTCCCCATGAAGCTTGCCTTTGGATGCACGGCTCACAAAGTGCAAGGCATGACGATGACCTCTGCAGTGGTGTCTCTTAAGCGTGTGTTTGAACCTGGAATGGCCTATGTTGCCCTAAGCCGCACGACGTCACTTCAGGGATTGAGGGTCATAGACTTTGACGAATCCAAAATCTACGCCAATCCCAACGTCACGACGGCAATGGACAGTATGACGCACGCTTCTTTCCAAAGTACAAGACCATTGTTGTACTTTTCCAAAATGCCGCAAACTGCTTTTCCCACCTTGACCATTGTTCATCACAACACCGAGGGGCTTCCATCTCATATTGACGACTTGAAGTCTCATCATGAGTTGAGGCTGGCAGATGTCCTTTGCCTCACTGAAACTCATTTGTCTGGATCCTTCTTCCCCCCTCCCTTGCAACTGGAGGCATGCAGCACTTTTGTGCGCAACAGACAAGTTTCGTATTCAAATAGACTGGACATGGCCCAAAAAGAGGGTGGCGGAGTCGCAGTCTATTATCGCGATTGTCTTCGAGCGGAGCCCCGTCGGTTTATTCAGAATGTGGTTGACCTGGAATTTGCTGTCATCAGGGTTGACGCTCCCGTCCAGGCTTTGATAGCTACGGTCTACAGGCCACCCAACCTGAGTCTTGGCACATTTCTTCCAAACCTTGGAAGTCTCTTGGATGCCTTGGCCGTGATGGACTGCCAGCCTATTGTTGTTTGCGGAGACTTTAATGAGGATTTGCTTTCAAAGGGAAAGAAATCCATTCTGGACTTGTTTCAGTCCAGAGGCTTTTCACAGCTGATCACCCAGGCCACAACTGGAAAGCAGACACTGATTGATCACATTTACATATCTCGCCCAGATTGTTGTGTTCAATCAGGCGTTCTGCACACTTATTACAGTTACCACAGTCCGGTCTACTGTGTGTTAACTTCTTGTGTCAGCTCATTGTCGATCGCAAGGGCACCATTTTCACAAGTGTGCTTTTGCAAATGTTATTGAGCCTTTCATACCACTGCTCAAAAGAGGGGGATACTGTACTTTAAATTGTAAAGGCTGAAAAGTTAAATCCTTTGCTCGTTCAAAATTGGTGTCATAACAGAACTACACTCAAAATCAGAGCGGCCAATAATTTTTTTTGTAGACATATTTATCATTTAGTTAGTTCTAAACGTATTGAGCTTTAAATTGAATTTAAGACATGGGATATGTCATTTAAGCGCTCCCTTATTTTGAGCAGTGTTGCATGAAGGTACTTTTAATCAGTGTGCTTTTCTATTAGCAGGACATCGTGCATTTGGACTTGAATGTTTTGTTTGTCCTTATTGTGATTGTGACTATAACACAATGAAAAGTGTTGGTGTCAGTGAGGAACTGTGATGGTAAGGGATGAACTGCGATGGTAAGTGATGATTGATTACTGAATTGATCTAGGCAAACATTGAACACTCATTTTTCATTTTCACATGCAATACAGGTGGATGGAGCGCAGCAAGGGGCGCTACTTGACATGGCCAAGGATATCAAGGTTGTTATGTCCGGTACAACTGGTGGAGAGAAAAGATGAAAAAAGGGATCCCGCAAACGTAGACCAAAATGATTTATTCTACAGGATTCCTCACTGAAAAACCGTCACATGTGTATTGGATGAGTATTTAGATTAAGTTTTAACTGTTCAGTTTTGCTGCCTATTTTCTAACAACTTGTTCCTTTGTGTGCTCAGGAAAAGATGAAGATGCTGTGTAACAAAGACCCAAAACGGCTCTTTTAAGAGCCGTTTTACATGTACTTTGGAGTAATATTCCTGCAATATTGATCAGCACCAACATGCCTTTTAATATGCAATGTCAAATTTAAACACTGCATTCATACTGTATTTGCTCCATGATACAGTATATTGCATTTTATATTTTAATCACTTACACTATAAGCAAGAAATTAAACTGATTCCCTTTTGATATGACTAAAATGTCAATCAAGACATAAGGGAAGCCATTACACATGTAATAACTGCAGTTATTACAAATTGTCCTGAACTCTATTCCTGCTGACACAAATTGAGAGGTAAAGTACACCAACATTTGGCAAACAGTTCAGAGCATGCATCTTTCCACCTTGCAAGAGTCAGCAGGCCCATTCAAAATTTCCGCGGAAATTTTTCTAGTATTATTCTTCTTCTTCTTTTTATTATATTTTTTAATCTTCCACCGATTTTTCCGCAAGGGAATTCCCAGTTACCATGGCGACGCTATTCCCAAAAAACTCCCAAATAAAGTCCCATACGAATGAATGGGAAACCGAAAGAGATCAACTCCAATCAAACACCTTTTTCCAAGACACGCGCATACGTTGACCGACCGATATGAATTTTAGCTCCGATATGAATTTTAGCTCATTTTGTTGGAATTTTTGTCATCTTTAGCTCAGTGTCAAAAAAAAATATTAAGGAATGAAAGCTCTCCCCCCTGTGCGGGTTCAAAGACAGTGAGCAAAGGGTGAAAGTCGCCTATTTAGAGTGTGACTAATTAAGGCTTCAGTGACGGGAACCAAAAAATATATTTCCAAAAGTTTCACTTCAACTCGTCAACATGGCCACAATCTTTGCTCACTAGACATCAAATTGGCACATTTTGTAGCCACAAGCCTCTGCTTTCTGAAAAACTAAGTTTTATTTGGCTAAGGTGTCATTTAGTACCTTTATTTTCACTTTAAGCGAGGAGTATTTCGATCTCTTTTCAATGTTATTTTCTCCGTTTTTCCCTTTTCGTTTTCGATCAATCATAAGTTTTTAACCTGCTCTCATTTGGTCATTTTTCATCCGATTAAAAAAACTGAGAACATGCTCGCGTACCCCAAACCCTTGACGTTCTAACGAGCCATTTCTGGAATCTGCATCTTCAACCGTTAAATCGTGAGAGGCTTTTGTTTGAGGTGAGCGTAATCCTATACAAAATCAATGGAATGTGGGTGCGTGACGTCTCGCAACAAGTTAAAATCAAATGTGTGTGCGTGAATGGTCTGTCACTTTTGCATAGCAACTGCCTCAGCCAATCATCTCTCACTGTTGAGCTCAACTCAGCCCCTTTTTTTCTTGGTGTACTCAAGGCTTGGCCTATCTACGACTACTACTATTGCAAATACTATTACTACTACTACTATCTTGGCCAATTGATTAGGTACACCCAGGATTCTGGTCAATTAATTAGGTACACCCTGGATTCTCGCCACTCCGCCCACCCAGGGCGGCGGCCATCTTGGCCAATTAATTAGGTACACCAAGGATTCTCTCCCCTCTGCCCACCCGGGGCGGCGGCCATCTTGGCCAATTGATTAGGTACAGCCAGGACTTTTCAGTCACAAAATGTTTTTATTTGATTATTTTCCAAATTTGTAGCGTGACTATTACTGTGTTTTTTGCTTATTATGGTTTATTATTTAATACTAAAAATTGTCCATTTCCTTTGCTAAAGTAAATGTTTTCTTTTATAATATTGATGAGTTCTTCAAGATGCACAAACGGTGACTGTGCACATGTTGTTTCCTCAGGGCACACATACACATATAAAAGTAATTTGTAAGATGTTGATAAAATTGGGTTAATGGTGTAAATCAACAAATTCAAATTGGAAGGTTCATTTAACTAGATTGTTTTATGTTCAATATACTTAAAAAAAAAAAAATCAGTGACATGTAAAATGTAGCCAATAATAAAATATATAATACTGGATTTTTTGTAGAAATATTTCATCGCTTGTAAAGATTTGTCTGTGTTGAATAATTTAGACAGGTGATAATTGCTGAAATTAAAATAACAGATTAATCAGATTTTTTTAAATGCATAGTAATTAAAATATGTGTCACTCCCTTAACACTGAAAACAAAGATATGAATTAGACAATGGTTGGTTCTTTTTAGTGGTTAAAAAAGTGGATGTTTGAATTACAATTTGTATCTTTTTTTTTTTTTTTTGTGCAAAAAACACATACAATTGGTCAAGCAGCGCATCCACCACCAGACAGCCTGTCCTGTATGTAGCAGTATGTCCTACTCGCAACCCGCGAGTGTTGTATGACACAATCCGCATTATTGAACCTTGCAGCTGCACGCAGCGCAGTTGCCCCCTTAAACTGGACTCCTCCTCGGATGCAGCGCGCTCCAACCTCACCATCGGGCTGCAACCCATCTTGTGATAGTTGGGACTTCGCGTTGTCTTCTCTCGCGCGTTTTTTTCTAATCCTAACCCTGATTGGTCCGCTTTTTTCCCTGTCTGTGCTGTGGCCAATGACATTTGCTTGATTTTGGAAGGTTCTAGACGACGGACCCCTCTTGCTGATAGTTGGAGTTCGTGTTGTCCTATCTCTTTTCCCTGATTGGTCGTTTTCTGCTTGTCTGTGCTGTGGCCAATTAGAGACGCTTGAATGAGACTATTTTAGAAGGTTCTCGACGACGGTCTCGTCCCATTTCATCTCGTCTGAGGTAAGTGTTGCACGGCAATTATTTTTAGTCTGATGTATAATGCTTAAATAAGTGAGATTTTGCAAGTTTTCCCCCATCTTAAACTACATCACGTTAATAGGGTTTTAAACTAGGGTTAGGGTTTCAAAGTAGGTGTTTAAATTAGGGTTAGGGTTTCAAACTAAGGTTAGGGTTTCAAAGTAGGGGTTTAAACTAGGGTTAGGGTTTCAAAGTAGGGTTTTAAACTAGGGTTAGGGTTTCAAAGTAGGGGTTTAAACTAGAGTTAGGGTTTCAAAGTAGGGGTTTAAACTAGGGTTAGGGTTTCAAAGTAGGGGTTTAAACTAGGGTTAGGGTTTCAAAGTGGGGGTTTAAACTAGGGTTAGGGTTTCAAAGTGGGGGTTTAAACTAGGGTTAGGGTTTCAAAGTGGGGGTTTAAACTAGGGTTAGGGTTTCAAAGTGGGGGTTTAAACTAGGGTTAGGGTTTCAAAGTGGGGGTTTAAACTAGGGTTAGGGTTTCAAAGTGGGGGTTTAAACTAGGGTTAGGGTTTCAAAGTAGGGTTTCAAACTAGGGTTAGGGTTTCAAAGTAGGGTTTCAAACGAGGGTTAGGGTTTCAAAGTAGGGGTTTAAACGAGGGTTAGGGTTTCAAACTAGGGTTAGGGTTTCAAACTAGGGTTAGGGTTTCAAAGTAGGGTTTTAAACTAGGGTTAGGGTTTCAAAGTAGGGGTTTAAACTCGGGTTAGGGTTTCAAAGTAGGGGTTTAAACTAGGGTTAGGGTTTCAAAGTAGGGGTTTAAACTAGGGTTAGGGTTTCAAAGTAGGGATCTAAACTAGGGTTAGGGATTCAAAGTAGGGGTTTAAACTACGGTTAGGGTTTCAAAGTAGGTGTTTAAACTAGGGTTAGGGTTGCAAAGTAATGGTTTAATCTAGGGTTAGGGTTTCAAAGTCTGGTTTTAAACTAGGAATAGGGTTTCAAAGTAGGGTTTTAAACTAGGGGTAGGGTTTTAAACTAGGGTTAGGGTTTCAAAGTAGGGGTTTAAACTAGGATTAAGGTTTCAAGGTAGGATTTTAAACTAAGGTTAGGGTTTCAAAGTAGGGGTTTAACCTAAGGTTAGGGTTTCAAAGTAGGGGTTTAAACTAGGGTTAGGGTTTCAAAGTAGGGGTTTAAACTAGGGTTAGGGTTTCAAAGTAGGGGTTTAAACTAGGGTTAAGGTTTCAAAGTAGGATTTTAAACTTAGGTTAGGGTTTCAAAGTAGGGGTTTAACCTAGGGTTAGGGTTCTAAAGTAGGGGTTTAAATTAGGGTTAGTGTTTCAAACTAGGGTTAGGGTTTCAAAGTAGGGGTTTAAACTAGGGTTAGGGTTTCAAAGTAGGGGTTTAAACTAGGGTAAGGGTTTCAAAGTAGGGGTTTAAACTCGGGTTAGGGTTTCAAAGTAGGGGTTTAAACTCAGGTTAGGGTTTCAAAGTAGGGGTTTAAACTCGGGTTAGGGTTTCAAAGTAGGGGTTTAAACTAGGGTTAGGGTTTCAAAGTAGGGGTTTAAACTAGGGTTAGGTTTTCAAACTAGGGGTAGGGTTTTAAACTAGGATTAGTGTTTCAAACTAGGGTTAGGGTTTCAAAGTAGGGTTTTAAACTAGGTTTAGGGTTTCAAAGTAGGGGTTTAAACTAGGGTTAGGGTTTCAAAGTAGGGTTTTAAACTAGGGTTAGGGTTTTAAGGTAGGGGTTTAAACTAGGTTTAGGGTTTCAAAGTAGGGTTTTAAACTAGGGTTAGGGTTTCAAAGTAAGGGTTTAAACTAGGGTTAGGGTTTCAAAGTAGGGGTTTAAACTAGGATTAGGGTTTCAAACTAGGGTTAGGGTTTCAAAGTAGGGGTTTAACCTAGGGTTAGGGTTTCAAAGTAGGGGTTTAAACTAGGATTAGGGTTTCAAACTAGAGTTAAGGTTTCAAAGTAGGGTTTTAAACTTGGGTTAGGGTTTCAAAGTAGGGTTTTAAACTAGGGTTAGGGTTTCAAAGTAGGTGTTTAAATTAGGGTTAGGGTTTCAAAGTAGGGGTTTAACCTAGGGTTAGGGTTCTAAAGTAGGGGTTTAAATTAGGGTTAGGGTTTCAAACTAGGGTTAGGGTTTCAAAGTAGGGGTTTAAAATAGGGTTAGGGTTTCAAAGTAGGGGTTTAAACTAGGGTAAGGGTTTCAAAGTAGGGGTTTAAACTCGGGTTAGGGTTTCAAAGTAGGGGTTTAAACTCAGGTTAGGGTTTCAAAGTAGGGGTTTAAACTCAGGTTAGGGTTTCAAAGTAGGGGTTTAAACTCGGGTTAGGGTTTCAAAGTAGGGGTTTAAACTAGGATTAGGGTTTCAAACTAGGGTTAGGGTTTCAAAGTAGGGGTTTAACCTAGGGTTAGGGTTTCAAAGTAGGGGTTTAAACTAGGATTAGGGTTTCAAACTATAGTTAAGGTTTCAAAGTAGGGTTTTAAACTTGGGTTAGGGTTTCAAAGTAGGGTTTTAAACTAGGGTTAGGGTTTCAAAGTAGGTGTTTAAATTAGGGTTAGGGTTTTAAACTAGGGTTAGGGTTTCAAAGTAGGGGTTTAACCTAGGGTTAGGGTTCTAAAGTAGGGGTTTAAATTAGGGTTAGGGTTTCAAACTAGGGTTAGGGTTTCAAAGTAGGGGTTTAAAATAGGGTTAGGGTTTCAAAGTAGGGGTTTAAACTAGGGTAAGGGTTTCAAAGTAGGGGTTTAAACTCGGGTTAGGGTTTCAAAGTAGGGGTTTAAACTCAGGTTAGGGTTTCAAAGTAGGGGTTTAAACTCAGGTTAGGGTTTCAAAGTAGGGGTTTAAACTCGGGTTAGGGTTTCAAAGTAGGGGTTTAAACTAGGGTTAGGCTTTCAAAGTAGGGGTTTAAACTAGGGTTAGGTTTTCAAACTAGGGGTAGGGTTTTAAACTAGGATTAGGGTTTCAAACTAGGGTTAGGGTTTCAAAGTAGGGTTTTAAACTAGGTTTAGGTTTTCAAAGTAGGGGTTTAAACTAGGGTTAGGGTTTCAAAGTAGGGTTTTAAACTAGGGTTAGGGTTTTAAAGTAGGGGTTTAAACTAGGGTTAGGGTTTCAAAGTAGGGTTTTAAACTAGGTTTAGGTTTTCAAAGTAGGGGTTTAAACTAGGGTTAGGGTTTCAAAGTAAGGGTTTAAACTAGGGTTAGGGTTTCAAAGTAGGGGTTTAAACTAGGATTAGGGTTTCAAACTAGGGTTAGGGTTTCAAACTAGAGTTAAGGTTTCAAAGTAGGGTTTTAAACTAGGGTTAGGGTTTCAAAGTAGGGTTTTAAACTAGGGTTTGGGTTTCAAAGTAGGTGTTTAAATTAGGAATAGGGTTTTAAACTAGGGTTAGGGTTTCAAAGTAGGTCTTTAAAATAGGGTTATGGTTTCAAACTAAGGTTAGGGTTTCAAAGTAGGGGTTTAAACTAGGGTTAGGGTTTCAAAGTAGGGTTTCAAACTAGGGTTAGGGTTTCAAAGTAGGGTTTCAAACTAGGGTTAGGGTTTCAAAGTAGGGGTTTAAACTAGGGTTAGGGTTTCAAAGTAGGTTTTAAAATTAGGGTAAGGGTTTCAAAGTAGGGGTTTAAATTAAGGTTAGGGTTTCAAAGTAGGGTTTCAAACTAAGGTTAGGGTTTCAAAGTAGGGGTTTAAACTCGGGTTAGGGTTTCAAAGTAGGGGTTTAAACTAGGGTTAGGGTTTCAAAGTAGGGTTTTAAACTAGGGTTAGGGTTTCAAAGTAGTGGTTTAAACTAGGGTTAAGGTTTCAAAGTAGGGGTTTAAACTAGGGTTAGGGTTTCAAAGAAGGGGTTTAAACTAGGGTTAGGGTTTCAAAGTAGTGGTTTAAACTAGGATTAGGGTTTCAAAGTAGGGGTTTAAACTAGGGTTAGGGTTTCAAAGTAGGGTTTTAAACTAGGGTTAGGGTTTCAAAGTAGGGGTTTAAACTAGGGTTAGGCTTTCAAAGTAGGGTTTTAAACTAGGGTTAGGGTTTCAAAGTATTGGTTTAACCTAGGGTTAGGGTTCTAAAGTAGGGGTTTAAACTAGGGTTATTGTTTCAAAGTAGGGGTTTAAACAATGGGTTAGGGTTGCAAAGTAGTGGTTTAAACTCTGGTTAGGGTTTGAAGGTAGGGGTTTAAACTATGGTTAGGGTTTCAAAGTAGGGTTTTAAACTAGGGTTAGGGTTAGGTTAGGGTTTAACCTAGGGTTAGGGTTATAAAGTAGGGGTTTAAATTAGGGTTAGGTATTCAAACTAGGGTTAGGGTTTCAAAGAAGGGGTTTAAACTAGGGTTAGGGTTTCAAAGTAGGGGTTTAAACTAGGGTTAGGGTTTCAAAGTAGGGGTTTAAACTAGGGTTAGGGTTTCAAGGTAGGGGTTTAAACTAGGGTTAGGGTTTCAAAGTAGGGGTTTAAACTAGGGTTAGGGTTTCAAAGTAGGGGTTTAAACTAGGGTTAAGGTTTCAAAGTAGGATTTTAAACTAAGGTTAGGGTTTCAAAGTAGGGGTTTAACCTAGGGTTAGGGTTCTAAAGTAGGGGTTTAAATTAGGGTTAGGGTTTCAAACTAGGGTTAAGGTTTCAAAGTAAGGGGTTAAACTAGGGTTAGGGTTTCAAAGTAGGGTTTTAAACTAGGGTTAGGGTTAGGTTAGGGTTTAACCTAGGGTTAGGGTTATAAAGTAGGGGTTTAAATTAGGGTTAGGTATTCAAACTAGGGTTAGGGTTTCAAAGAAGGGGTTTAAACTAGGGTTAGGGTTTCAAAGTAGGGGTTTAAACTAGGGTTAGGGTTTCAAGGTAGGGGTTTAAACTAGGATTAGGGTTTCAAAGTAGGGGTTTAAACTAGGGTTAGGGTTTCAAAGTAGGGGTTTAAACTAGGGTTAAGGTTTCAAAGTAGGATTTTAAACTAAGGTTAGGGTTTCAAAGTAGGGGTTTAACCTAGGGTTAAGGTTTCAAAGTAGGATTTTAAACTAGGATTAGGGTTTCAAAGTAGGGGTTTAAACTAGGGTTAGGGTTTCAAAGTAGGGGTTTAAACTAGGGTTAGGGTTTCAAAGTAGGGTTTTAAACTAGGGTTAGGGTTTCAAAGTAGTGGTTTAAACTAGGGTTAGGTTTTCAAACTAGGGTTAGGGTTTCAAAGTAGGGTTTTAAACTAGGGTTAGGGTTTCAAAGTAGGGGTTTAAACTCGGGTTAGGGATTTAAAGTAGGGGTTTAAACTAGGGTTAGGGTTTCAAAGTAGGGGTTTAAACTAGGGTTAGGGTTTCAAAGTAGGGATCTAAACTAGGGTTAGGGATTCAAAGTAGGAGTTTAAACTACGGTTAGGGTTTCAAAGTAGGGGTTTAAACTAGGGTTAGGGTTGCAAAGTAATGGTTTAATCTAGGGTTAGGTTTTCAAAGTCTAGTTTTAAACTAGGAATAGGGTTTCAAAGTAGGGTTTTAAACTAGGGTTAGGGTTTCAAAGTAGGTGTTTAAACTAGGGTTAAGGTTTCAAAATAGGATTTTAAATTAAGGTTAGGGTTTCAAAGTAGGGGTTTAACCTAGGGTTAGGGTTCTAAAGTAGGGGTTTAAATTAGGGTTAGGTATTCAAACTAGGGTTAGGGTTTCAAAGAAGGGGTTTAAACTAGGGTTAGGGTTTCAAAGTAGGGGTTTAAACTAGGGTTAGGGTTTCAAGGTAGGGGTTTAAACTAGGATTAGGGTTTCAAAGTAGGGGTTTCAAACTAGGGTTAGGGTTTCAAAGTAGGGGTTTAAACTAGGGTTAGGGATTCAAAGTAGGGGTTTAAACTAGGGTTAGGATTTCAAAGTAGGGGTTTAAAGTAGGGTTAGGGTTTCAAAGTAGGTGTTTAAACTAGGATTAGGGTTTCAAAGTAGGGGTTTAAACTAGGGTTAGAGTTTAAAGTAGGGTTTTAAACTAGGGTTAGTGTTTCAAAGTAGGTGTTTAAACTAGGATTAGGGTTTCAAAGTAGGGGTTTAAACTAGGGTTAGAGTTTAAAGTAGGGTTTTAAACTAGGGTAAGGGTTTCAAAGTAGGGGTTTAAACTAAGGTTAAGGTTTCAAAGTAGGATTTTAAACTAAGGTTAGGGTTTCAAAGTAGGGGTTTAACCTAGGGTTAGGGTTCTAAAGTAGGGGTTTAAATTAGGGTTAGGGTTTCAAACTAGGGTTAGGGTTTCAAAGTAGGGGTTTAAACTAGGGTTAGGGTTTCAAAGTAGGTTTTTAAACTAGCGTTAGGGTTTCAAAGTAGGGGTTTAAACTAGGGTTAGGGTTTCAAAGTAGGGGTTTAAACTAGGGTTAGGGTTTCAAAGTAGGGATCTAAACTAGGGTTAGGGATTCAAAGTAGGGGTTTAAACTAGGGTTAGGGTTTCAAAGTAATGGTTTAAACTAGGGTTAGGGTTTCAAAGTAGGGGTTTAAACTAGGGTTAGGGTTTCAAAGGGTTTTAAACTAGGGTTAGGGTTTCAAAGTAGTGGTTTAAACTAGGGTTAGGTTTTCAAACTAGGGTTAGGGTTTCAAAGTAGGGTTTTAAACTAGGGTTAGGGTTTCAAAGTAGGGGTTTAAACTCGGGTTAGGGATTTAAAGTAGGGGTTTAAACTAGGGTTAGGGTTTCAAAGTAGGGGTTTAAACTAGGGTTAGGGTTTCAAAGTAGGGATCTAAACTAGGGTTAGGGATTCAAAGTAGGAGTTTAAACTACGGTTAGGGTTTCAAAGTAGGGGTTTAAACTAGGGTTAGGGTTGCAAAGTAATGGTTTAATCTAGGGTTAGGTTTTCAAAGTCTAGTTTTAAACTAGGAATAGGGTTTCAAAGTAGGGTTTTAAACTAGGGTTAGGGTTTCAAAGTAGGGGTTTAAACTAGGGTTAAGGTTTCAAAATAGGATTTTAAATTAAGGTTAGGGTTTCAAAGTAGGGGTTTAACCTAGGGTTAGGGTTCTAAAGTAGGGGTTTAAATTAGGGTTAGGTATTCAAACTAGGGTTAGGGTTTCAAAGAAGGGGTTTAAACTAGGGTTAGGGTTTCAAAGTAGGGGTTTAAACTAGGGTTAGGGTTTCAAGGTAGGGGTTTAAACTAGGATTAGGGTTTCAAAGTAGGGGTTTAAACTAGGGTTAGGGTTTCAAAGTCGGGGTTTAAACTAGGGTTAAGGTTTCAAAGTAGGATTTTAAACTAAGGTTAGGGTTTCAAAGTAGGGGTTTAACCTAGGGTTAGGGTTCTAAAGTAGGGGTTTAAATTAGGGGTAAGGGTTTCAAACTAGGGTTAAGGTTTCAAAGTAAGGGGTTAAACTAGGGTTAGGGTTTCAAAGTAGGGGTTTAAATTAGGGTTAGGGTTTCAAAGTAGGGGTTTAAACTAGGGTTAGGGTTTCAAAGTAGGGGTTTAAACTAGGGTTAGGGTTTCAAAGTAGGGGTTTAAACTAGGGTTAAGGTTTCAAAATAGGATTTTAAATTAAGGTTAGGGTTTCAAAGTAGGGGTTTAACCTAGGGTTAGGGTTTCAAAGTAGGGGTTTAAACTAGGGTTAGGGTTTCAAAGTAGGGGTTTAAACTAGGGTTAGGGTTTCAAGGTAGGGGTTTAAACTAGGATTAGGGTTTCAAAGTAGGGGTTTCAAACTAGGGTTAGGGTTTCAAAGTAGGGGTTTAAACTAGGGTTAGGGATTCAAAGTAGGGGTTTAAACTAGGGTTAGGATTTCAAAGTAGGGGTTTAAAGTAGGGTTAGGGTTTCAAAGTAGGTGTTTAAACTAGGATTAGGGTTTCAAAGTAGGGGTTTAAACTAGGGTTAGAGTTTAAAGTAGGGTTTTAAACTAGGGTTAGTGTTTCAAAGTAGGTGTTTAAACTAGGATTAGGGTTTCAAAGTAGGGGTTTAAACTAGGGTTAGAGTTTAAAGTAGGGTTTTAAACTAGGGTAAGGGTTTCCAAGTAGGGGTTTAAACTAAGGTTAAGGTTTCAAAGTAGGATTTTAAACTAAGGTTAGGGTTTCAAAGTAGGGGTTTAACCTAGGGTTAGGGTTCTAAAGTAGGGGTTTAAATTAGGGTTAGGGTTTCAAACTAGGGTTAGGGTTTCAAAGTAGGGGTTTAAACTAGGGTTAGGGTTTCAAAGTAGGTTTTTAAACTAGCGTTAGGGTTTCAAAGTAGGGGTTTAAACTAGGGTTAGGGTTTCAAAGTAGGGGTTTAAACTAGGGTTAGGGTTTCAAAGTAGGGATCTAAACTAGGGTTAGGGATTCAAAGTAGGGGTTTAAACTAGGGTTAGGGTTTCAAAGTAATGGTTTAAACTAGGGTTAGGGTTTCAAAGTAGGGGTTTAAACTAGGGTTAGGGTTTCAAAGGGTTTTAAACTAGGGTTAGGGTTTCAAAGTAGTGGTTTAAACTAGGGTTAGGTTTTCAAACTAGGGTTAGGGTTTCAAAGTAGGGTTTTAAACTAGGGTTAGGGTTTCAAAGTAGGGGTTTAAACTCGGGTTAGGGATTTAAAGTAGGGGTTTAAACTAGGGTTAGGGTTTCAAAGTAGGGGTTTAAACTAGGGTTAGGGTTTCAAAGTAGGGATCTAAACTAGGGTTAGGGATTCAAAGTAGGAGTTTAAACTACGGTTAGGGTTTCAAAGTAGGGGTTTAAACTAGGGTTAGGGTTGCAAAGTAATGGTTTAATCTAGGGTTAGGTTTTCAAAGTCTAGTTTTAAACTAGGAATAGGGTTTCAAAGTAGGGTTTTAAACTAGGGTTAGGGTTTCAAAGTAGGGGTTTAAACTAGGGTTAAGGTTTCAAAATAGGATTTTAAATTAAGGTTAGGGTTTCAAAGTAGGGGTTTAACCTAGGGTTAGGGTTCTAAAGTAGGGGTTTAAATTAGGGTTAGGTATTCAAACTAGGGTTAGGGTTTCAAAGAAGGGGTTTAAACTAGGGTTAGGGTTTCAAAGTAGGGGTTTAAACTAGGGTTAGGGTTTCAAGGTAGGGGTTTAAACTAGGATTAGGGTTTCAAAGTAGGGGTTTAAACTAGGGTTAGGGTTTCAAAGTCGGGGTTTAAACTAGGGTTAAGGTTTCAAAGTAGGATTTTAAACTAAGGTTAGGGTTTCAAAGTAGGGGTTTAACCTAGGGTTAGGGTTCTAAAGTAGGGGTTTAAATTAGGGGTAAGGGTTTCAAACTAGGGTTAAGGTTTCAAAGTAAGGGGTTAAACTAGGGTTAGGGTTTCAAAGTAGGGGTTTAAATTAGGGTTAGGGTTTCAAAGTAGGGGTTTAAACTAGGGTTAGGGTTTCAAAGTAGGGGTTTAAACTAGGGTTAGGGTTTCAAAGTAGGGGTTTAAACTAGGATTAGGGTTTCAAAGTAGGGGTTTAAACTAGGGTTAGAGTTTAAAGTAGGGTTTTAAACTAGGGTTAGGGTTTCAAAGTAGGGGTTTAAACTAAGGTTAAGGTTTCAAAGTAGGATTTTAAACTAAGGTTAGGGTTTCAAAGTAGGGGTTTAACCTAGGGTTAGGGTTCTAAAGTAGGGGTTTCAAACTAGGGTTAGCGTTTCAAAGTAGGTTTTTAAACTAGCGTTTGGGTTTCAAAGTAGGGGTTTAAACTAGGGTTAGGGTTTCAAAGTAGGGGTTTAAATTAGGGTTTGGGTTTCAAAGTAGGGGTTTAAACTAGGATTAGGGTTTCAAAGTAGGGGTTTAAACTAGGGTTAGGGATTCAAAGTAGGGGTTTAAACTAGGGTTAGGATTTCAAAGTAAGGTATCAAACTAGGGTTAGGGTTTCAAAGTAGGGTTTCAAACTAGGGTTAGGGTTTCAAAGTAGGGGTTTAAACTAGGGTTAGGGATTCAAAGTAGGGGTTTAAACTAGGGTTAGGATTTCAAAGTAGGGGTTTAAAGTAGGGTTAGGGTTTCAAAGTAGGTGTTTAAACTAGGATTAGGGTTTCAAAGTAGGGTTTTAAACTAGGGTAAGTGTTTCAAAGTAGGGGTTTAAACTAAGGTTAAGGTTTCAAAGTAGGATTTTAAACTAAGGTTAGGGTTTCAAAGTAGGGGTTTAACCTAGGGTTAGGGTTCTAAAGTAGGGGTTTAAATTAGGGTTAGGGTTTCAAACTAGGGTTAGGGTTTCAAAGTAGGGGTTTAAACTAGGGTTAGGGTTTCAAAGTAGGTTTTTAAACTAGCGTTAGGGTTTCAAAGTAGGGGTTTAAACTAGGGTTAGGGTTTCAAAGTAGGGGTTTAAATTAGGGTTTGGGTTTCAAAGTAGGGGTTTAAACTAGGATTAGGGTTTCAAAAAAGGGGTTTAAACTAGGGTTAGGGATTCAAAGTAGGGGTTTAAACTAGGGTTAGGGTTTCAAAGTAGGGGTTTAAAGTAGGGTTAGGGTTTCAAAGTAGGGGTTTAAAGTAGGGTTACGGTTTTAAAGTAGGGGTTTAAAGTAGGGTTAGGGTTTCAAAGTAGGGGTTTAAACTAGGGTTAGGGTTTCAAAGTAGGGGTTTAAATTAGGGTTTGGGTTTCAAAGTAGGGGTTTAAACTAGGATTAGGGTTTCAAAGTAGGGGTTTAAACTAGGGTTATAGTTTCAAAGTAGGGTTTTAAACTAGGGTTAGGGTTGCAAAGTAGTGGTTTAAACTCGGGTTAGGGTTTCAAAGTAAGGGTTTAAAGTAGGGTTAGGGTTTCAAAGTAGGGGTTTAAACTAGGGTTAGTGTTTCAAAGTAGGTGTTTAATTTAGGATTAGGGTTTTAAAGTAGGGGTTTAAACTAGGGTTAGAGTTTAAAGTAGGGTTTTAAACTAGGGTTAGGGTTTCAAAGTAGGGGTTTAAACTAAGGTTAAGGTTTCAAAGTAGGATTTTAAACTAAGGTTAGGGTTTCAAAGTAGGGGTTTAACCTAGGGTTAGGGTTCTAAAGTAGGGGTTTAAATTAGGGTTAGGGTTTCAAACTACGATTAGGGTTTCAAAGTAGGGGTTTAAACTAGGGTTAGGGTTTCAAAGAAGTTTTTAAACTAGCGTTAGGGTTTCAAAGTAGGGGTTTAAACTAGGGTTAGGGTTTCAAAGTAGGGGTTTAAATTAGGGTTTGGGTTTCAAAGTAGGGGTTTAAACTAGGATAAGGGTTTCAAAGTAGGGGTTTAAACTGGGGTTAGGGATTCAAAGTAGGGGTTTAAACTAGGGTTAGGGTTTCAAAGTAGGGGTTTAAAGTAGGGTTAGGGTTTCAAAGTAGGGGTTTAAACTAGGGTTAGGGTTTCAAAGTAGGGGTTTAAATTAGGGTTTGGGTTTCAAAGTAGGGGTTTAAACTAGGATAAGGGTTTCAAAGTAGGGGTTTAAACTAGGGTTAGGGATTCAAAGTAGGGGTTTAAACTAGGGTTAGGGTTTCAAAGTAGGGTTTTAAACTAGGGTTAGGGTTTCAAAGTAGTGGTTTAAACTAGGGTTAAGGTTTCAACGTAGGGGTTTAAACTAGGGTTAGGGTTTAAAACTAGGGTTTTAAACTAGGGTTAGGGTTTCAAAGTAGGGGTTTAAACTAGGGTTAGGGTTTCAAAGTAGGGGTTTAAACTAGGGTTAGGTTTTCAAACTAGGGTTAGGGTTTCAAGGTAGGGTTTTAAACTAGGTTAGGGTTTCAAAGTAGGGGTTTAAACTAGGGTTAGGGATTCAAAGTAGGGGTTTAAACTAGGGTTAGGGTTTCAAAGTAGGGGTTTAAAGTAGGGTTAGGGTTTCAAAGTAGGGGTTTAAACTAGGGTTAGGGTTTCAAAGTAGGGGTTTAAATTAGGGTTTGGGTTTCAAAGTAGGGGTTTAAACTAGGATTAGGGTTTCAAAAAAGGGGTTTAAACTAGGGTTAGGGATTCAAAGTAGGGGTTTAAACTAGGGTTAGGGTTTCAAAGTAGGGGTTTAAAGTAGGGTTAGGGTTTCAAAGTAGGGGTTTAAAGTAGGGTTACGGTTTTAAAGTAGGGGTTTAAAGTAGGGTTAGGGTTTCAAAGTAGGGGTTTAAACTAGGGTTAGTGTTTCAAAGTAGGGTTTTAAACTATGGTTAGGGTTTCAAAGTAGGGGTTTAATCTAGGGTTAGGGTTTCAAAGTAGGGTTTTAAACTAGGGTAAAACTCGAGTTAGGGTTTCAAAGTAGGGTTTTAAACTATGGTTAAGGTTTCAAAGTAGGGGCTTAAACTAGGGTTAGGGTTTCAAAGTAGGGTTTTAAACTAGGATTAGGGTTCTTAAGTAGGTGTTTAAACTCGAGTTAGGGTTTCAAAGTAGGGTTTTAAACTATGGTTAAGGTTTCAAAGTAGGGGCTTAAACTAGGGTTAGGGTTTCAAAGTAGGGTTTTAAACTAGGGTTAGGGTTTCAAAGTAGGGGTTTAAACTAGGGTTAGGGTTTCAAAGTAGGGGTTTAAACTAGGGTTGGGTTTTCAAACTAGGGTTAGGGTTTCAAAGTAGGGTTCTAAACTAGGGTTAGGGTTTCAAAGTAGGGGTTTAAACTAGGGTTAGGGTTTTCAAAGTAGGGGTTTAAACTAGGGTTAGGGTTTCAAAGTAGGGGTTTAAAGTAGGGTTAGGGTTTCAAAGTAGGGGTTTAAACTAGGGTTAGTGTTTCAAAGTAGGTGTTTAAACTAGGGTTAGGGTTTCAAACTAGGGTTAGGGTTTCAAAATAGGGTTTTAAACTATGGTTAGGGTTTCAAAGTTGGGGTTTAAACTAGGGTTAGGGTTTCAAAGTAGGGTTTTAAACTAGGATTAGGGTTTTAAAGTAGGGGTTTAAACTAGGGTTAGGGTTTCAAAGTAGGGTTTTAACCTAGGGTTAGGGTTCTGAAGTAGGGGTTTAAACTCGAGTTAGGGTTTCAAAGTAGGGTTTTAAACTATGGTTAAGGTTTCAAAGTAGGGGCTTAAACTAGGGTTAGGGTTTCAAAGTAGGGGTTTAAACTAGGGTTAGGGTTTCAAACTAGGGTTAGGGTTTCAAACTAGAGTTAAGGTTTCAAAGTAGAGTTTTAAACTAGGGTTAGGGTTTCAAAGTGGGGTTTTAAACTAGGGTTAGCGTTTCAAAGAAGGGGTTTAAACTAGGGTTAGGGTTTCAAAGTAGGGTTTTAAACTAGGGTTAGGGTTTCAAAGTAGTGGTTTAAACTAGGTTTAGGGTTTCAAAGTAGGGTTTTAAACTAGGGTTAAGGTTTCAAAGTAGTGGTTTAAACTAGGGTTAGGGTTTCAAAGTAGGGTTTTAAACTGGGGTTAGGGTTTCAAAGTAGGGTTTTACACTAGGGTTAGGGTTTCAAAGTAGGGGTTTAAACTAGGGTTAGTGTTTCAAAGTAGGGGTTTAAACTAAGGTTAAGGTTTCAAAGTAGGATTTTAAACTAAGGTTAGGGTTTCAAAGTAGGGGTTTAACCTAGGGTTAGGGTTCTAAAGTAGGGGTTTAAATTAGGGTTAGGGTTTCAAACTAGGGTTAGGGTTTCAAAGTAGGGGTTTAAACTAGGGTTAGGGTTTCAAAGTAGGTTTTTAAACTAGCGTTAGGGTTTCAAAGTAGGGGTTTAAACTAGGGTTAGGGTTTCAAAGTAGGGATTTAAATTAGGGTTTGGGTTTCAAAGTAGGGGTTTAAACTAGGATTAGGGTTTCAAAGTAGGGGTTTAAACTAGGGTTAGGGATTCAAAGTAGGGGTTTAAACTAGGGTTAGGGTTTCAAAGTAGCGGTTTAAAGTAGGGTTAGGGTTTCAAAGTAGGGGTTTAAACTAGGGTTAGGGTTTCAAAGTAGGGGTTTAAACTAGGGTTAGGGTTTCCAAGTAGTGGTTTAAACTAGGGTTAAGGTTTCAACGTAGGGGTTTCAACTAGGGTTAGGGTTTAAAAGTAGGGGTTTAAACTAGGGTTAGGGATTCAAAGTAGGGGTTTAAACTAGGGTTAGGGTTTCAAAGTAGGGGTTTAAAGTAGGGTAAGTGTTTCAAAGTAGGGGTTTAAACTAGGGTTAGGGTTTCAAAGTAGGGATCTAAACTAGGGTTAGGGATTCAAAGTAGGGGTTAAAACTAGTGTTAGGGTTTCAAAGTAGGGGTTTAAACTAGGTTTAGGGTTGCCAAGTAATGGTTTAAACTAGGGTTAGGGTTTAAAAGTAGGGGTTTAAACGAGGGTTAGGGTTTCAAAGTAGGGTTTTAAACTAGGGTTAGGGTTTCAAAGTAGGGGTTTAAACTAGGGTTAGGGATTCAAAATAGGGGTTTAAACTAGGGTTAGGGTTTCAAAGTAGGGGTTTAACGTAGGGTTAGGGTTTCAAAGTAGGGGTTTAAACTAGGGTTAGGGTTTCAAAGTTGGGATCTAAACTAGGGTTAGGGATTCAAAGTAGGGGTTTAAACTAGGATTAGGGTTTCAAAGTAGGGGTTTAAACTAGGGTTAGGGTTTCAAAGTAATGGTTTAAACTAGGGTTAGGGTTTCAAAGTAGGGGTTTAAACTAGGGTTAGGGTTTCAAAGTAGGGGTTTAAACTAGGGTTAGGGTTTCAAAGTAGGGTTTTAAACTAGGGTTAGGGTTTCAAAGTAGGGTTTTAAACTAGGGTTAGGGATTCAAAGTAGGGGTTTAAACTATGGTTAGGGATTCAAAGTAGGGGTTTAAACTAGGTTTAGGGATTCAAAGTAGGGGTTTACACTAGGGTTAGGGTTTCAAAGTAGGGATCTAAACTAGGATTAGGGTTTCAAAGTAGGGGTTTAAACAAGGGTTAGGGTTGCAAAGTAATGGTGTAAACTAGGGTTAGGGTTGCAAAGTAATGGTGTAAACTAGGGTTAGGTTTTCAAAGTAGGGGTTTAACTAGGGTTAGGGTTTCAAAGTAGGGTTTTAAACTAGGGTTAGGGTTTAAAAGTAGTTGTTTAAACTAGGGTTAAGGTTTCAAAGTAGGGGTTTAAACTAGGGTTAGGGTATAAAAGTAGGGGTTTAAACTAGGGTTAGGGTTCCAAAAAAGGGTTTCAAACTAGGGTTAGGGTTTCAAAGTGGGGGTTTAAACTAGGGTTAGGGTTTCAAAGTGGGGGTTTAAACTAGGGTTAGGGTTTCAAAGTAGGGTTTCAAACTAGGGTTAGGGTTTCAAAGTAGGGTTTCAAACTAGGGTAAGGGTTTCAAAGTAGGTGTGTAAACGAGGGTTAGGGTTTCAAACTAGGGTTAGGGTTTCAAAGTAGGGTTTTAAACTAGGGTAAGTGTTTCAAAGTAGGGGTTTAAAGTAGGGTTACGGTTTTAAAGTAGGGTTTTAAACTAGGGTTAGGGTTGCAAAGTAGTGGTTTAAACTCGGGTTAGGGTTTCAAAGTAAGGGTTTAAAGTAGGATTAGGGTTTCAAAGTAGGGGTTTAAACTAGGGTTATAGTTTCAAAGTAGGGTTTTAAACTAGGGTTAGGGTTTCAAAGTAGGGGTTTAATCTAGGGTTAGGGTTTCAAAGTAGGGTTTTAAACTAGGGTAAAACTCGAGTTAGGGTTTCAAAGTAGGGTTTTAAACTATGGTTAAGGTTTCAAAGTAGGGGCTTAAACTAGGGTTAGGGTTTCAAAGTAGGGTTTTAAACTAGGATTAGGGTTCTTAAGTAGGGGTTTAAACTCGAGTTAGGGTTTCAAAGTAGGGTTTTAAACTATGGTTAAGGTTTCAAAGTAGGGGCTTAAACTAGGGTTAGGGTTTCAAAGTAGGGTTTTAAACTAGGGTTAGGGTTTCAAAGTAGGGGTTTAAACTAGGGTTAGGGTTTCAAAGTAGGGGTTTAAACTAGGGTTGGGTTTTCAAACTAGGGTTAGGGTTTCAAAGTAGGGTTCTAAACTAGGGTTAGGGTTTCAAAGTAGGGGTTTAAACTAGGGTTAGGTTTTCAAACTAGGGGTAGGGTTTTAAACTAGGATTAGTGTTTCAAACTAGGGTTAGGGTTTCAAAGTAGGGTTTTAAACTAGGTTTAGGGTTTCAAAGTAGGGGTTTAAACTAGGGTTAGGGTTTCAAAGTAGGGTTTTAAACTAGGGTTAGGGTTTTAAGGTAGGGGTTTAAACTAGGTTTAGGGTTTCAAAGTAGGGTTTTAAACTAGGGTTAGGGTTTCAAAGTAAGGGTTTAAACTAGGGTTAGGGTTTCAAAGTAGGGGTTTAAACTAGGATTAGGGTTTCAAACTAGGGTTAGGGTTTCAAAGTAGGGGTTTAACCTAGGGTTAGGGTTTCAAAGTAGGGGTTTAAACTAGGATTAGGGTTTCAAACTAGAGTTAAGGTTTCAAAGTAGGGTTTTAAACTTGGGTTAGGGTTTCAAAGTAGGGTTTTAAACTAGGGTTAGGGTTTCAAAGTAGGTGTTTAAATTAGGGTTAGGGTTTTAAACTAGGGTTAGGGTTTCAAAGTAGGGGTTTAACCTAGGGTTAGGGTTCTAAAGTAGGGGTTTAAATTAGGGTTAGGGTTTCAAACTAGGGTTAGGGTTTCAAAGTAGGGGTTTAAACTAGGGTTAGGGTTTCAAAGTAGGGGTTTAAACTAGGGTAAGGGTTTCAAAGTAGGGGTTTAAACTCGGGTTAGGGTTTCAAAGTAGGGGTTTAAACTCAGGTTAGGGTTTCAAAGTAGGGGTTTAAACTCAGGTTAGGGTTTCAAAGTAGGGGTTTAAACTCGGGTTAGGGTTTCAAAGTAGGGGTTTAAACTAGGGTTAGGGTTTCAAAGTAGGGGTTTAAACTAGGGTTAGGTTTTCAAACTAGGGGTAGGGTTTTAAACTAGGATTAGGGTTTCAAACTAGGGTTAGGGTTTCAAAGTAGGGTTTTAAACTAGGTTTAGGTTTTCAAAGTAGGGGTTTAAACTAGGGTTAGGGTTTCAAAGTAGGGTTTTAAACTAGGGTTAGGGTTTTAAAGTAGGGGTTTAAACTAGGGTTAGGGTTTCAAAGTAGGGGTTTAAACTAGGGTTAGGGTTTCAAAGTAGGGGTTTAAACTAGGGTTAGGGTTTCAAAGTAGGGGTTTAAACTAGGGTTAAGGTTTCAAAGTAGGATTTTAAACTAAGGTTAGGGTTTCAAAGTAGGGGTTTAACCTAGGGTTAGGGTTCTAAAGTAGGGGTTTAAATTAGGGTTAGGGTTTCAAACTAGGGTTAAGGTTTCAAAGTAAGGGGTTAAACTAGGGTTAGGGTTTCAAAGTAGGGGTTTAAATTAGGGTTAGGGTTTCAAAGTAGGGGTTTAAACTAGGGTTAGGGTTTCAAAGTAGGGGTTTAAACTAGGGTTAGGGTTTCAAAGTAGGGGTTTAAACTAGGATTAGGGTTTCAAAGTAGGGGTTTAAACTAGGGTTAGAGTTTAAAGTAGGGTTTTAAACTAGGGTTAGGGTTTCATAGTAGGGGTTTAAACTAAGGTTAAGGTTTCAAAGTAGGATTTTAAACTAAGGTTAGGGTTTCAAAGTAGGGGTTTAACCTAGGGTTAGGGTTCTAAAGTAGGGGTTTCAAACTAGGGTTAGCGTTTCAAAGTAGGTTTTTAAACTAGCGTTTGGGTTTCAAAGTAGGGGTTTAAACTAGGGTTAGGGTTTCAAAGTAGGGGTTTAAATTAGGGTTTGGGTTTCAAAGTAGGGGTTTAAACTAGGATTAGGGTTTCAAAGTAGGGGTTTAAACTAGGGTTAGGGATTCAAAGTAGGGGTTTAAACTAGGGTTAGGATTTCAAAGTAAGGTATCAAACTAGGGTTAGGGTTTCAAAGTAGGGTTTCAAACTAGGGTTAGGGTTTCAAAGTAGGGGTTTAAACTAGGGTTAGGGATTCAAAGTAGGGGTTTAAACTAGGGTTAGGATTTCAAAGTAGGGGTTTAAAGTAGGGTTAGGGTTTCAAAGTAGGTGTTTAAACTAGGATTAGGGTTTCAAAGTAGGGTTTTAAACTAGGGTAAGTGTTTCAAAGTAGGGGTTTAAACTAAGGTTAAGGTTTCAAAGTAGGATTTTAAACTAAGGTTAGGGTTTCAAAGTAGGGGTTTAACCTAGGGTTAGGGTTCTAAAGTAGGGGTTTAAATTAGGGTTAGGGTTTCAAACTAGGGTTAGGGTTTCAAAGTAGGGGTTTAAACTAGGGTTAGGGTTTCAAAGTAGGTTTTTAAACTAGCGTTAGGGTTTCAAAGTAGGGGTTTAAACTAGGGTTAGGGTTTCAAAGTAGGGGTTTAAATTAGGGTTTGGGTTTCAAAGTAGGGGTTTAAACTAGGATTAGGGTTTCAAAAAAGGGGTTTAAACTAGGGTTAGGGATTCAAAGTAGGGGTTTAAACTAGGGTTAGGGTTTCAAAGTAGGGGTTTAAAGTAGGGTTAGGGTTTCAAAGTAGGGGTTTAAAGTAGGGTTACGGTTTTAAAGTAGGGGTTTAAAGTAGGGTTAGGGTTTCAAAGTAGGGGTTTAAACTAGGGTTAGGGTTTCAAAGTAGGGGTTTAAATTAGGGTTTGGGTTTCAAAGTAGGGGTTTAAACTAGGATTAGGGTTTCAAAGTAGGGGTTTAAACTAGGGTTATAGTTTCAAAGTAGGGTTTTAAACTAGGGTTAGGGTTGCAAAGTAGTGGTTTAAACTCGGGTTAGGGTTTCAAAGTAAGGGTTTAAAGTAGGGTTAGGGTTTCAAAGTAGGGGTTTAAACTAGGGTTAGTGTTTCAAAGTAGGTGTTTAATTTAGGATTAGGGTTTTAAAGTAGGGGTTTAAACTAGGGTTAGAGTTTAAAGTAGGGTTTTAAACTAGGGTTAGGGTTTCAAAGTAGGGGTTTAAACTAAGGTTAAGGTTTCAAAGTAGGATTTTAAACTAAGGTTAGGGTTTCAAAGTAGGGGTTTAACCTAGGGTTAGGGTTCTAAAGTAGGGGTTTAAATTAGGGTTAGGGTTTCAAACTACGATTAGGGTTTCAAAGTAGGGGTTTAAACTAGGGTTAGGGTTTCAAAGAAGTTTTTAAACTAGCGTTAGGGTTTCAAAGTAGGGGTTTAAACTAGGGTTAGGGTTTCAAAGTAGGGGTTTAAATTAGGGTTTGGGTTTCAAAGTAGGGGTTTAAACTAGGATAAGGGTTTCAAAGTAGGGGTTTAAACTGGGGTTAGGGATTCAAAGTAGGGGTTTAAACTGGGGTTAGGGTTTCAAAGTAGGGGTTTAAAGTAGGGTTAGGGTTTCAAAGTAGGGGTTTAAACTAGGGTTAGGGTTTCAAAGTAGGGGTTTAAATTAGGGTTTGGGTTTCAAAGTAGGGGTTTAAACTAGGATAAGGGTTTCAAAGTAGGGGTTTAAACTAGGGTTAGGGATTCAAAGTAGGGGTTTAAACTAGGGTTAGGGTTTCAAAGTAGGGTTTTAAACTAGGGTTAGGGTTTCAAAGTAGTGGTTTAAACTAGGGTTAAGGTTTCAACGTAGGGGTTTAAACTAGGGTTAGGGTTTAAAACTAGGGTTTTAAACTAGGGTTAGGGTTTCAAAGTAGGGGTTTAAACTAGGGTTAGGGTTTCAAAGTAGGGGTTTAAACTAGGGTTAGGTTTTCAAACTAGGGTTAGGGTTTCAAGGTAGGGTTTTAAACTAGGTTAGGGTTTCAAAGTAGGGGTTTAAACTAGGGTTAGGGATTCAAAGTAGGGGTTTAAACTAGGGTTAGGGTTTCAAAGTAGGGCTTTAAAGTAGGGTTAGGGTTTCAAAGTAGGGGTTTAAACTAGGGTTAGGGTTTCAAAATAGGGGTTTAAATTAGGGTTTGGGTTTCAAAGTAGGGGTTTAAACTAGGATTAGGGTTTCAAAAAAGGGGTTTAAACTAGGGTTAGGGATTCAAAGTAGGGGTTTAAACTAGGGTTAGGGTTTCAAAGTAGGGGTTTAAAGTAGGGTTAGGGTTTCAAAGTAGGGGTTTAAAGTAGGGTTACGGTTTTAAAGTAGGGGTTTAAAGTAGGGTTAGGGTTTCAAAGTAGGGGTTTAAACTAGGGTTAGTGTTTCAAAGTAGGGTTTTAAACTATGGTTAGGGTTTCAAAGTAGGGGTTTAATCTAGGGTTAGGGTTTCAAAGTAGGGTTTTAAACTAGGGTAAAACTCGAGTTAGGGTTTCAAAGTAGGGTTTTAAACTATGGTTAAGGTTTCAAAGTAGGGGCTTAAACTAGGGTTAGGGTTTCAAAGTAGGGTTTTAAACTAGGATTAGGGTTCTTAAGTAGGGGTTTAAAGTCGAGTTAGGGTTTCAAAGTAGGGTTTTAAACTATGGTTAAGGTTTCAAAGTAGGGGCTTAAACTAGGGTTAGGGTTTCAAAGTAGGGTTTTAAACTAGGGTTAGGGTTTCAAAGTAGGGGTTTAAACTAGGGTTAGGGTTTCAAAGTAGGGGTTTAAACTAGGGTTGGGTTTTCAAACTAGGGTTAGGGTTTCAAAGTAGGGTTCTAAACTAGGGTTAGGGTTTCAAAGTAGGGGTTTAAACTAGGGTTAGGGTTTTCAAAGTAGGGGTTTAAACTAGGGTTAGGGTTTCAAAGTAGGGGTTTAAAGTAGGGTTAGGGTTTCAAAGTAGGGGTTTAAACTAGGGTTAGTGTTTCAAAGTAGGTGTTTAAACTAGGGTTAGGGTTTCAAACTAGGGTTAGGGTTTCAAAATAGGGTTTTAAACTATGGTTAGGGTTTCAAAGTTGGGGTTTAAACTAGGGTTAGGGTTTCAAAGTAGGGTTTTAAACTAGGATTAGGGTTTTAAAGTAGGGGTTTAAACTAGGGTTAGGGTTTCAAAGTAGGGTTTTAACCTAGGGTTAGGGTTCTGAAGTAGGGGTTTAAACTCGAGTTAGGGTTTCAAAGTAGGGTTTTAAACTATGGTTAAGGTTTCAAAGTAGGGGCTTAAACTAGGGTTAGGGTTTCAAAGTAGGGGTTTAAACTAGGGTTAGGGTTTCAAACTAGGGTTAGGGTTTCAAACTAGAGTTAAGGTTTCAAAGTAGAGTTTTAAACTAGGGTTAGGGTTTCAAAGTAGGCTTTTAAACTAGGGTTAGCGTTTCAAAGAAGGGGTTTAAACTAGGGTTAGGGTTTCAAAGTAGGGTTTTAAACTAGGGTTAGGGTTTCAAAGTAGGGGTTTAAACTAGGTTTAGGGTTTCAAAGTAGGGTTTTAAACTAGGGTTAAGGTTTCAAAGTAGTGGTTTAAACTAGGGTTAGGGTTTCAAAGTAGGGTTTTAAACTGGGGTTAGGGTTTCAAAGTAGGGTTTTACACTAGGGTTAGGGTTTCAAAGTAGGGGTTTAAACTAGGGTTAGTGTTTCAAAGTAGGGGTTTAAACTAAGGTTAAGGTTTCAAAGTAGGATTTTAAACTAAGGTTAGGGTTTCAAAGTAGGGGTTTAACCTAGGGTTAGGGTTCTAAAGTAGGGGTTTAAATTAGGGTTAGGGTTTCAAACTAGGGTTAGGGTTTCAAAGTAGGGGTTTAAACTAGGGTTAGGGTTTCAAAGTAGGTTTTTAAACTAGCGTTAGGGTTTCAAAGTAGGGGTTTAAACTAGGGTTAGGGTTTCAAAGTAGGGATTTAAATTAGGGTTTGGGTTTCAAAGTAGGGGTTTAAACTAGGATTAGGGTTTCAAAGTAGGGGTTTAAACTAGGGTTAGGGATTCAAAGTAGGGGTTTAAACTAGGGTTAGGGTTTCAAAGTAGCGGTTTAAAGTAGGGTTAGGGTTTCAAAGTAGGGGTTTAAACTAGGGTTAGGGTTTCAAAGTAGGGATCTAAACTAGGGTTAGGGATTCAAAGTAGGGGTTTAAACTAGGGTTAGGGTTTCCAAGTAGTGGTTTAAACTAGGGTTAAGGTTTCAACGTAGGGGTTTCAACTAGGGTTAGGGTTTATAAGTAGGTGTTTAAACTAGGGTTAGGGATTCAAAGTAGGGGTTTAAACTAGGGTTAGGGTTTCAAAGTAGGGGTTTAAAGTAGGGTAAGTGTTTCAAAGTAGGGGTTTAAACTAGGGTTAGGGTTTCAAAGTAGGGATCTAAACTAGGGTTAGGGATTCAAAGTAGGGGTTAAAACTAGTGTTAGGGTTTCAAAGTAGGGGTTTAAACTAGGTTTAGGGTTGCCAAGTAATGGTTTAAACTAGGGTTAGGGTTTAAAAGTAGGGGTTTAAACGAGGGTTAGGGTTTCAAAGTAGGGTTTTAAACTAGGGTTAGGGTTTCAAAGTAGGGGTTTAAACTAGGGTTAGGGATTCAAAATAGGGGTTTAAACTAGGGTTAGGGTTTCAAAGTAGGGGTTTAACGTAGGGTTAGGGTTTCAAAGTAGGGGTTTAAACTAGGGTTAGGGTTTCAAAGTTGGGATCTAAACTAGGGTTAGGGATTCAAAGTAGGGGTTTAAACTAGGATTAGGGTTTCAAAGTAGGGGTTTAAACTAGGGTTAGGGTTTCAAAGTAATGGTTTAAACTAGGGTTAGGGTTTCAAAGTAGGGGTTTAAACTAGGGTTAGGGTTTCAAAGTAGGGTTTTAAACTAGGGTTAGGGTTTCAAAGTAGGGTTTTAAACTAGGGTTAGGGTTTCAAAGTAGTGGTTTAAACTAGGGTTAGGGATTCAAAGTAGGGGTTTAAACTATGGTTAGGGATTCAAAGTAGGGGTTTAAACTAGGTTTAGGGATTCAAAGTAGGGGTTTACACTAGGGTTAGGGTTTCAAAGTAGGGATCTAAACTAGGATTAGGGTTTCAAAGTAGGGGTTTAAACAAGGGTTAGGGTTTCAAAGTAGGGGTTTAAACTAGGGTTGGGTTTTCAAACTAGGGTTAGGGTTTCAAAGTAGGGTTCTAAACTAGGGTTAGGGTTTCAAAGTAGGGGTTTAAACTAGGGTTAGGGTTTTCAAAGTAGGGGTTTAAACTAGGGTTAGGGTTTCAAAGTAGGGGTTTAAAGTAGGGTTAGGGTTTCAAAGTAGGGGTTTAAACTAGGGTTAGTGTTTCAAAGTAGGTGTTTAAACTAGGGTTAGGGTTTCAAACTAGGGTTAGGGTTTCAAAATAGGGTTTTAAACTATGGTTAGGGTTTCAAAGTTGGGGTTTAAACTAGGGTTAGGGTTTCAAAGTAGGGTTTTAAACTAGGATTAGGGTTTTAAAGTAGGGGTTTAAACTAGGGTTAGGGTTTCAAAGTAGGGTTTTAACCTAGGGTTAGGGTTCTGAAGTAGGGGTTTAAACTCGAGTTAGGGTTTCAAAGTAGGGTTTTAAACTATGGTTAAGGTTTCAAAGTAGGGGCTTAAACTAGGGTTAGGGTTTCAAAGTAGGGGTTTAAACTAGGGTTAGGGTTTCAAACTAGGGTTAGGGTTTCAAACTAGAGTTAAGGTTTCAAAGTAGAGTTTTAAACTAGGGTTAGGGTTTCAAAGTAGGCTTTTAAACTAGGGTTAGCGTTTCAAAGAAGGGGTTTAAACTAGGGTTAGGGTTTCAAAGTAGGGTTTTAAACTAGGGTTAGGGTTTCAAAGTAGGGGTTTAAACTAGGTTTAGGGTTTCAAAGTAGGGTTTTAAACTAGGGTTAAGGTTTCAAAGTAGTGGTTTAAACTAGGGTTAGGGTTTCAAAGTAGGGTTTTAAACTGGGGTTAGGGTTTCAAAGTAGGGTTTTACACTAGGGTTAGGGTTTCAAAGTAGGGGTTTAAACTAGGGTTAGTGTTTCAAAGTAGGGGTTTAAACTAAGGTTAAGGTTTCAAAGTAGGATTTTAAACTAAGGTTAGGGTTTCAAAGTAGGGGTTTAACCTAGGGTTAGGGTTCTAAAGTAGGGGTTTAAATTAGGGTTAGGGTTTCAAACTAGGGTTAGGGTTTCAAAGTAGGGGTTTAAACTAGGGTTAGGGTTTCAAAGTAGGTTTTTAAACTAGCGTTAGGGTTTCAAAGTAGGGGTTTAAACTAGGGTTAGGGTTTCAAAGTAGGGATTTAAATTAGGGTTTGGGTTTCAAAGTAGGGGTTTAAACTAGGATTAGGGTTTCAAAGTAGGGGTTTAAACTAGGGTTAGGGATTCAAAGTAGGGGTTTAAACTAGGGTTAGGGTTTCAAAGTAGCGGTTTAAAGTAGGGTTAGGGTTTCAAAGTAGGGGTTTAAACTAGGGTTAGGGTTTCAAAGTAGGGATCTAAACTAGGGTTAGGGATTCAAAGTAGGGGTTTAAACTAGGGTTAGGGTTTCCAAGTAGTGGTTTAAACTAGGGTTAAGGTTTCAACGTAGGGGTTTCAACTAGGGTTAGGGTTTAAAAGTAGGTGTTTAAACTAGGGTTAGGGATTCAAAGTAGGGGTTTAAACTAGGGTTAGGGTTTCAAAGTAGGGGTTTAAAGTAGGGTAAGTGTTTCAAAGTAGGGGTTTAAACTAGGGTTAGGGTTTCAAAGTAGGGATCTAAACTAGGGTTAGGGATTCAAAGTAGGGGTTAAAACTAGTGTTAGGGTTTCAAAGTAGGGGTTTAAACTAGGTTTAGGGTTGCCAAGTAATGGTTTAAACTAGGGTTAGGGTTTAAAAGTAGGGGTTTAAACGAGGGTTAGGGTTTCAAAGTAGGGTTTTAAACTAGGGTTAGGGTTTCAAAGTAGGGGTTTAAACTAGGGTTAGGGATTCAAAATAGGGGTTTAAACTAGGGTTAGGGTTTCAAAGTAGGGGTTTAACGTAGGGTTAGGGTTTCAAAGTAGGGGTTTAAACTAGGGTTAGGGTTTCAAAGTTGGGATCTAAACTAGGGTTAGGGATTCAAAGTAGGGGTTTAAACTAGGATTAGGGTTTCAAAGTAGGGGTTTAAACTAGGGTTAGGGTTTCAAAGTAATGGTTTAAACTAGGGTTAGGGTTTCAAAGTAGGGGTTTAAACTAGGGTTAGGGTTTCAAAGTAGGGTTTTAAACTAGGGTTAGGGTTTCAAAGTAGGGTTTTAAACTAGGGTTAGGGTTTCAAAGTAGTGGTTTAAACTAGGGTTAGGGATTCAAAGTAGGGGTTTAAACTATGGTTAGGGATTCAAAGTAGGGGTTTAAACTAGGTTTAGGGATTCAAAGTAGGGGTTTACACTAGGGTTAGGGTTTCAAAGTAGGGATCTAAACTAGGATTAGGGTTTCAAAGTAGGGGTTTAAACAAGGGTTAGGGTTGCAAAGTAATGGTGTAAACTAGGGTTAGGGTTGCAAAGTAATGGTGTAAACTAGGGTTAGGTTTTCAAAGTAGGGGTTTAACTAGGGTTAGGGTTTCAAAGTAGGGTTTTAAACTAGGGTTAGGGTTTAAAAGTAGTTGTTTAAACTAGGGTTAAGGTTTCAAAGTAGGGGTTTAAACTAGGGTTAGGGTATAAAAGTAGGGGTTTAAACTAGGGTTAGGGTTCCAAAAAAGGGTTTCAAACTAGGGTTAGGGTTTCAAAGTGGGGGTTTAAACTAGGGTTAGGGTTTCAAAGTAGGGTTTCAAACTAGGGTTAGGGTTTCAAAGTAGGGTTTCAAACTAGGGTAAGGGTTTCAAAGTAGGTGTGTAAACGAGGGTTAGGGTTTCAAACTAGGGTTAGGGTTTCAAAGTAGGGTTTTAAACTAGGGTAAGTGTTTCAAAGTAGGGGTTTAAAGTAGGGTTACGGTTTTAAAGTAGGGGTTTAAAGTAGGGTTAGGGTTTCAAAGTAGGGGTTTAAACTAGGGTTAGGGTTTCAAAGTAGGGGTTTAAATTAGGGTTTGGGTTTCAAAGTAGGGGTTTAAACTAGGATTAGGGTTTCAAAGTAGGGGTTTAAACTAGGGTTATAGTTTCAAAGTAGGGTTTTAAACTAGGGTTAGGGTTGCAAAGTAGTGGTTTAAACTCGGGTTAGGGTTTCAAAGTAAGGGTTTAAAGTAGGGTTAGGGTTTCAAAGTAGGGGTTTAAACTAGGGTTAGTGTTTCAAAGTAGGTGTTTAATTTAGGATTAGGGTTTTAAAGTAGGGGTTTAAACTAGGGTTAGAGTTTAAAGTAGGGGTTTAAACTAGGGTTAGGGTTTCAAAGTAGGGGTTTAAACTAAGGTTAAGGTTTCAAAGTAGGATTTTAAACTAAGGTTAGGGTTTCAAAGTAGGGGTTTAACCTAGGGTTAGGGTTCTAAAGTAGGGGTTTAAATTAGGGTTAGGGTTTCAAACTACGATTAGGGTTTCAAAGTAGGGGTTTAAACTAGGGTTAGGGTTTCAAAGAAGTTTTTAAACTAGCGTTAGGGTTTCAAAGTAGGGGTTTAAACTAGGGTTAGGGTTTCAAAGTAGGGGTTTAAATTAGGGTTTGGGTTTCAAAGTAGGGGTTTAAACTAGGATAAGGGTTTCAAAGTAGGGGTTTAAACTGGGGTTAGGGATTCAAAGTAGGGGTTTAAACTAGGGTTAGGGTTTCAAAGTAGGGGTTTAAAGTAGGGTTAGGGTTTCAAAGTAGGGGTTTAAACTAGGGTTAGGGTTTCAAAGTAGGGGTTTAAATTAGGGTTTGGGTTTCAAAGTAGGGGTTTAAACTAGGATAAGGGTTTCAAAGTAGGGGTTTAAACTAGGGTTAGGGATTCAAAGTAGGGGTTTAAACTAGGGTTAGGGTTTCAAAGTAGGGTTTTAAACTAGGGTTAGGGTTTCAAAGTAGTGGTTTAAACTAGGGTTAAGGTTTCAACGTAGGGGTTTAAACTAGGGTTAGGGTTTCAAAGTAGGGGTTTAAAGTAGGGTTAGGGTTTCAAAGTAGGGGTTTAAACTAGGGTTAGGGTTTCAAAGTAGGGGTTTAAATTAGGGTTTGGGTTTCAAAGTAGGGGTTTAAACTAGGATAAGGGTTTAAAACTAGGGTTTTAAACTAGGGTTAGGGTTTCAAAGTAGGGGTTTAAACTAGGGTTAGGGTTTCAAAGTAGGGGTTTAAACTAGGGTTAGGTTTTCAAACTAGGGTTAGGGTTTCAAGGTAGGGTTTTAAACTAGGTTAGGGTTTCAAAGTAGGGGTTTAAACTAGGGTTAGGGATTCAAAGTAGGGGTTTAAACTAGGGTTAGGGTTTCAAAGTAGGGGTTTAAAGTAGGGTTAGGGTTTCAAAGTAGGGGTTTAAACTAGGGTTAGTGTTTCAAAGTAGGGTTTTAAACTATGGTTAGGGTTTCAAAGTAGGGGTTTAATCTAGGGTTAGGGTTTCAAAGTAGGGTTTTAAACTAGGGTAAAACTCGAGTTAGGGTTTCAAAGTAGGGTTTTAAACTATGGTTAAGGTTTCAAAGTAGGGGCTTAAACTAGGGTTAGGGTTTCAAAGTAGGGTTTTAAACTAGGATTAGGGTTCTTAAGTAGGGGTTTAAACTCAAGTTAGGGTTTCAAAGTAGGGTTTTAAACTATGGTTAAGGTTTCAAAGTAGGGGCTTAAACTAGGGTTAGGGTTTCAAAGTAGGGTTTTAAACTAGGGTTAGGGTTTCAAAGTAGGGGTTTAAACTAGGGTTAGGGTTTCAAAGTAGGGGTTTAAACTAGGGTTGGGTTTTCAAACTAGGGTTAGGGTTTCAAAGTAGGGTTCTAAACTAGGGTTAGGGTTTCAAAGTAGGGGTTTAAACTAGGGTTAGGGTTTTCAAAGTAGGGGTTTAAACTAGGGTTAGGGTTTCAAAGTAGGGGTTTAAAGTAGGGTTAGGGTTTCAAAGTAGGGGTTTAAACTAGGGTTAGTGTTTCAAAGTAGGTGTTTAAACTAGGGTTAGGGTTTCAAACTAGGGTTAGGGTTTCAAAATAGGGTTTTAAACTATGGTTAGGGTTTCAAAGTTGGGGTTTAAACTAGGGTTAGGGTTTCAAAGTAGGGTTTTAAACTAGGATTAGGGTTTTAAAGTAGGGGTTTAAACTAGGGTTAGGGTTTCAAAGTAGGGTTTTAACCTAGGGTTAGGGTTCTGAAGTAGGGGTTTAAACTCGAGTTAGGGTTTCAAAGTAGGGTTTTAAACTATGGTTAAGGTTTCAAAGTAGGGGCTTAAACTAGGGTTAGGGTTTCAAAGTAGGGGTTTAAACTAGGGTTAGGGTTTCAAACTAGGGTTAGGGTTTCAAACTAGAGTTAAGGTTTCAAAGTAGAGTTTTAAACTAGGGTTAGGGTTTCAAAGTAGGGTTTTAAACTAGGGTTAGCGTTTCAAAGAAGGGGTTTAAACTAGGGTTAGGGTTTCAAAGTAGGGTTTTAAACTAGGGTTAGGGTTTCAAAGTAGTGGTTTAAACGAGGTTTAGGGTTTCAAAGTAGGGTTTTAAACTAGGGTTAAGGTTTCAAAGTAGTGGTTTAAACTAGGGTTAGAGTTTCAAAGTAGGGTTTTAAACTGGGGTTAGGGTTTCAAAGTAGGGTTTTACACTAGGGTTAGGGTTTCAAAGTAGGGGTTTAAACTAGGGTTAGTGTTTCAAAGTAGGGGTTTAAACTAAGGTTAAGGTTTCAAAGTAGGATTTTAAACTAAGGTTAGGGTTTCAAAGTAGGGGTTTAACCTAGGGTTAGGGTTCTAAAGTAGGGGTTTAAATTAGGGTTAGGTTTTCAAACTAGGGTTAGGGTTTCAAAGTAGGGGTTTAAACTAGGGTTAGGGTTTCAATGTAGGTTTTTAAACTAGCGTTAGGGTTTCAAAGTAGGGGTTTAAACTAGGGTTAGGGTTTCAAAGTAGGGATTTAAATTAGGGTTTGGGTTTCAAAGTAGGGGTTTAAACTAGGATTAGGGTTTCAAAGTAGGGGTTTAAACTAGGGTTAGGGATTCAAAGTAGGGGTTTAAACTAGGGTTAGGGTTTCAAAGTAGCGGTTTAAAGTAGGGTTAGGGTTTCAAAGTAGGGGTTTAAACTAGGGTTAGGGATTCAAAGTAGGGGTTTAAACTAGGGTTAGGGTTTCCAAGTAGTGGTTTAAACTAGGGTTAAGGTTTCAACGTAGGGGTTTCAACTAGGGTTAGGGTTTAAAAGTAGGGGTTTAAACTAGGGTTAGGGATTCAAAGTAGGGGTTTAAACTAGGGTTAGGGTTTCAAAGTAGGGGTTTAAAGTAGGGTAAGTGTTTCAAAGTAGGGGTTTAAACTAGGGTTAGGGTTTCAAAGTAGGGATCTAAACTAGGGTTAGGGATTCAAAGTAGGGGTTAAAACTAGTGTTAGGGTTTCAAAGTAGGGGTTTAAACTAGGTTTAGGGTTGCCAAGTAATGGTTTAAACTAGGGTTAGGGTTTAAAAGTAGAGGTTTAAACGAGGGTTAGGGTTTCAAAGTAGGGTTTTAAACTAGGGTTAGGGTTTCAAAGTAGGGGTTTAAACTAGGGTTAGTGTTTCAAAGTAGGTGTTTAAACTAGGGTTAGGGTTTCAAACTAGGGTTAGGGTTTCAAAATAGGGTTTTAAACTATGGTTAGGGTTTCAAAGTTGGGGTTTAAACTAGGGTTAGGGTTTCAAAGTAGGGTTTTAAACTAGGATTAGGGTTTTAAAGTAGGGGTTTAAACTAGGGTTAGGGTTTCAAAGTAGGGTTTTAACCTAGGGTTAGGGTTCTGAAGTAGGGGTTTAAACTCGAGTTAGGGTTTCAAAGTAGGGTTTTAAACTATGGTTAAGGTTTCAAAGTAGGGGCTTAAACTAGGGTTAGGGTTTCAAAGTAGGGGTTTAAACTAGGGTTAGGGTTTCAAACTAGGGTTAGGGTTTCAAACTAGAGTTAAGGTTTCAAAGTAGAGTTTTAAACTAGGGTTAGGGTTTCAAAGTAGGGTTTTAAACTAGGGTTAGCGTTTCAAAGAAGGGGTTTAAACTAGGGTTAGGGTTTCAAAGTAGGGTTTTAAACTAGGGTTAGGGTTTCAAAGTAGTGGTTTAAACGAGGTTTAGGGTTTCAAAGTAGGGTTTTAAACTAGGGTTAAGGTTTCAAAGTAGTGGTTTAAACTAGGGTTAGAGTTTCAAAGTAGGGTTTTAAACTGGGGTTAGGGTTTCAAAGTAGGGTTTTACACTAGGGTTAGGGTTTCAAAGTAGGGGTTTAAACTAGGGTTAGTGTTTCAAAGTAGGGGTTTAAACTAAGGTTAAGGTTTCAAAGTAGGATTTTAAACTAAGGTTAGGGTTTCAAAGTAGGGGTTTAACCTAGGGTTAGGGTTCTAAAGTAGGGGTTTAAATTAGGGTTAGGGTTTCAAACTAGGGTTAGGGTTTCAAAGTAGGGGTTTAAACTAGGGTTAGGGTTTCAATGTAGGTTTTTAAACTAGCGTTAGGGTTTCAAAGTAGGGGTTTAAACTAGGGTTAGGGTTTCAAAGTAGGGATTTAAATTAGGGTTTGGGTTTCAAAGTAGGGGTTTAAACTAGGATTAGGGTTTCAAAGTAGGGGTTTAAACTAGGGTTAGGGATTCAAAGTAGGGGTTTAAACTAGGGTTAGGGTTTCAAAGTAGCGGTTTAAAGTAGGGTTAGGGTTTCAAAGTAGGGGTTTAAACTAGGGTTAGGGATTCAAAGTAGGGGTTTAAACTAGGGTTAGGGTTTCCAAGTAGTGGTTTAAACTAGGGTTAAGGTTTCAACGTAGGGGTTTCAACTAGGGTTAGGGTTTAAAAGTAGGGGTTTAAACTAGGGTTAGGGATTCAAAGTAGGGGTTTAAACTAGGGTTAGGGTTTCAAAGTAGGGGTTTAAAGTAGGGTAAGTGTTTCAAAGTAGGGGTTTAAACTAGGGTTAGGGTTTCAAAGTAGGGATCTAAACTAGGGTTAGGGATTCAAAGTAGGGGTTAAAACTAGTGTTAGGGTTTCAAAGTAGGGGTTTAAACTAGGTTTAGGGTTGCCAAGTAATGGTTTAAACTAGGGTTAGGGTTTAAAAGTAGAGGTTTAAACGAGGGTTAGGGTTTCAAAGTAGGGTTTTAAACTAGGGTTAGGGTTTCAAAGTAGGGGTTTAAACTAGGGTTAGGGATTCAAAATAGGGGTTTAAACTAGGGTTAGGGTTTCAAAGTAGGGGTTTAACGTAGGGTTAGGGTTTCAAAGTAGGGGTTTAAACTAGGGTTAGGGTTTCAAAGTTGGGATCTAAACTAGGGTTAGGGATTCAAAGTAGGGGTTTAAACTAGGATTAGGGTTTCAAAGT
This sequence comes from Leptonotus elevatus, assembly GCF_054856555.1. Classification (NCBI taxonomy): domain Eukaryota; kingdom Metazoa; phylum Chordata; class Actinopteri; order Syngnathiformes; family Syngnathidae; genus Leptonotus; species Leptonotus elevatus. Next base: position 5,893,582 of record NC_141260.1, on the reverse strand, counting down.
AGGGGTTTAAACTAGGGTTAGGGTTTCAAAGTAATGGTTTAAATTAGGGTTAGGGTTTCAAAGTAGGGGTTTAAACTAGGGTTAGGGTTTCAAAGTAGGGTTTTAAACTAGGGTTAGGGTTTCAAAGTAGGGTTTTAAACTAGGGTTAGGGTTTCAAAGTAGTGGTTTAAACTAGGGTTAGGGATTCAAAGTAGGGGTTTAAACTATGGTTAGGGATTCAAAGTAGGGGTTTAAACTAGGGTTAGGGATTCAAAGTAGGGGTTTAAACTAGGGTTAGGGTTTCAAAGTAGGGATCTAAACTAGGGTTAGGGTTTCAAAGTAGGGGTTTAAACAAGGGTTAGGGTTGCAAAGTAATGGTGTAAACTAGGGTTAGGGTTGCAAAGTAATGGTGTAAACTAGGGTTAGGTTTTCAAAGTAGGGGTTAAACTAGGGTTAGGGTTTCAAAGTAGGGTTTTAAACTAGGGTTAGGGTTTAAAAGTAGTTGTTTAAACTAGGGTTAAGGTTTCAAAGTAAGGGTTTAAATTAGGGTTAGGGTATAAAAGTAGGGGTTTAAACTAGGGTTAGGGTTCCAAAAAAGGGTTTCAAACTAGGGTTAGGGTTTCAAAGTGGGGGTTTAAACTAGGGTTAGGGTTTCAAAGTAGGGTTTCAAACTAGGGTTAGGGTTTCAAAGTAGGGTTTCAAACTAGGGTAAGGGTTTCAAAGTAGGTGTGTAAACGAGGGTTAGGGTTTCAAACTAGGGTTAGGGTTTCAAAGTAGGGTTTTAAACTAGGGTAAGTGTTTCAAAGTAGGGGTTTAAACTAGGGTTAGGGTTTCAAAGTAGGGTTATAAACTAGGGTTAGGGTTTCAAAGTAGGGTTTTAAACTAGGGTAAGTGTTTCAAAGTAGGGGTTTAAACTAGGGTTAGGGTTTCAAAGTAGGGGTTTAAACTAGGGTTAGGGATTCAAAGTAGGGTTTCAAACTAGGGTTAAGGTTTCAAAGTAGGGGTTTAAACTAGGGTTAGGTTTTCAAACTAGGGTTAGGGTTTCAAAGTAGGGTTTTAAACTAGGGTTAGGGTTTCAAAGTAGGGGTTTAATTTAGGGTTAGGGATTCAAAGTAGGGGTTTAATCTAGGGTTAGGGTTTCAAAGTCTGGTTTTAAACTAGGAATAGGGTTTCAAAGTAGGGTTTTAAACTAGGGTTAGGGTTTCAAAGTAGGGGTTTAAACTAGGGTTAAGGTTTCAAAGTAGGATTTTAAACTAAGGTGAGGGTTTCAAAGTAGGGGTTTAACCTAGGGTTAGGGTTCTAAAGTAGGGGTTTAAATTAGGGTTAGGGTTTCAAACTAGGGTTAGGGTTTCAAAGAAGGGGTTTAAACTAGGGTTAGGGTTTCAAAGTAGGGGTTTAAACTAGGGATAGGGTTTCAAAGTAGGGGTTTAAACTAGGATTAGGATTTCAAAGTAGGGGTTTAAACTAGGGTTAGGGTTTCAAAGTAGGGGTTTAAACTAGGGTTAAGGTTTCAAAGTAGGATTTTAAACTAAGGTTAGGGTTTCAAAGTAGGGGTTTAACCTAGGGTTAGGGTTCTAAAGTAGGGGTTTAAATTAGGGTTAGGGTTTCAAACTAGGCTTAGGGTTTCAAAGTAAGGGTTTAAACTAGGGTTAGGGTTTCAAAGTAGGGGTTTAAACTAGGGTTAGGGTTTCAAAGTAGGGGTTTAAACTAGGGTTAGGGTTTTAAAGTAAGGGTTTAAACTAGGATTAGGGTTTCAAAGTAGGGGTTTAAACTAGGGTTAGGTTTTCAAAGTAGGGGTTTAAACTCAGGTTAGGGTTTCAAAGTAGGGGTTTAAACTCGGGTTAGGGTTTCTAACTAGGGGTTTAAACTAGGGTTTGGGTTTCAAAGTAGGGGTTTAAACTAGGTTTAGGTTTTCAAACTAGGGTTAGGGTTTCAAAGTAGGGGTTTAAATTAGGGTTAGGGTTTCAAACTAGGGTTAGGGTTTCAAAGAAGGGGTTTAAACTAGGGTTAGGGTTTCAAAGTAGGGGTTTAAACTAGGGTTAGGGTTTCAAAGTAGGGGTTTAAACTAGGATTAGGATTTCAAAGTAGGGGTTTAAACTAGGGTTAGGATTTCAAAGTAGGGGTTTAAACTAGGGTTAAGGTTTCAAAGTAGGATTTTAAACTAAGGTTAGGGTTTCAAAGTAGGGGTTTAACCTAGGGTTAGGGTTCTAAAGTAGGGGTTTAAATTAGGGTTAGGGTTTCAAACTAGGCTTAGGGTTTCAAAGTAAGGGTTTAAACTAGGGTTAGGGTTTCAAAGTAGGGGTTTAAACTAGGGTTAGGGTTTCAAAGTAGGGGTTTAAACTAGGATTAGGGTTTCAAAGTAGGGGTTTAAACTAGGGTTAGGTTTTCAAAGTAGGGGTTTAAACTCAGGTTAGGGTTTCAAAGTAGGGGTTTAAACTCGGGTTAGGGTTTCAAACTAGGGGTTTGAACTAGGGTTAGGGTTTCAAAGTAGGGGTTAAAACTAGGGTTAGGTTTTCAAACTAGGGTTAGGGTTTCAAAGTAGGGTTTTAAACTAGGGTTAGGGTTTCAAACTAGGGTTAGGGTTTCAAAGTAGGGTTTTAAACTAGGTTTGGGGTTTCAAAGTAGGGGTTTAAACTAGGGTTAGGGTTTCAAACTAGGGTTAGGGTTTCAAAGTAGGGTTTTTAACTATGGTTAGGGTTTCAAAGTAGGGGTTTAATTTAGGGTAAGGTTTTCAAACTAGTGTTAGGGTTTCAAAGTAGGGTTTTAAACTAGGGTTAGGGTTTCAAAGTAGGGGTTTAAACTAGGGTTAGGGATTCAAAGTAGGGGTTTAATCTAGGGTTAGGGTTTCAAAGTCTGGTTTTAAACTAGGAATAGGGTTTCAAAGTAGGGTTTTAAACTAGGGTTAGGGTTTCAAAGTAGGGGTTTAAACTAGGGTTAAGGTTTCAAAGTAGGATTTTAAACTAAGGTGAGGGTTTCAAAGTAGGGGTTTAACCTAGGGTTAGGGTTCTAAAGTAGGGGTTTAAATTAGGGTTAGGGTTTCAAACTAGGGTTAGGGTTTCAAAGAAGGGGTTTAAACTAGGGTTAGGGTTTCAAAGTAGGGGTTTAAACTAGGGATAGGGTTTCAAAGTAGGGGTTTAAACTAGGATTAGGATTTCAAAGTAGGGGTTTAAACTAGGGTTAGGGTTTCAAAGTAGGGGTTTAAACTAGGGTTAAGGTTTCAAAGTAGGATTTTAAACTAAGGTTAGGGTTTCAAAGTAGGGGTATAACCTAGGGTTAGGGTTCTAAAGTAGGGGTTTAAATTAGGGTTAGGGTTTCAAACTAGGCTTAGGGTTTCAAAGTAAGGGTTTAAACTAGGGTTAGGGTTTCAAAGTAGGGGTTTAAACTAGGGTTAGGGTTTCAAAGTAGGGGTTTAAACTAGGGTTAGGGTTTCAAAGTAGGGGTTTAAACTAGGATTAGGGTTTCAAAGTAGGGGTTTAAACTAGGGTTAGGTTTTCAAAGTAGGGGTTTAAACTCAGGTTAGGGTTTCAAAGTAGGGGTTTAAACTCGGGTTAGGGTTTCTAACTAGGGGTTTAAACTAGGGTTAGGGTTTCAAAGTAGGGGTTTAAACTAGGGTTAGGTTTTCAAACTAGGGTTAGGGTTTCAAAGTAGGGGTTTAAATTAGGGTTAGGGTTTCAAACTAGGGTTAGGGTTTCAAAGAAGGGGTTTAAACTAGGGTTAGGGTTTCAAAGTAGGGGTTTAAACTAGGGTTAGGGTTTCAAAGTAGGGGTTTAAACTAGGATTAGGATTTCAAAGTAGGGGTTTAAACTAGGGTTAGGGTTTCAAAGTAGGGGTTTAAACTAGGGTTAAGGTTTCAAAGTAGGATTTTAAACTAAGATTAGGGTTTCAAAGTAGGGGTTTAACCTAGGGTTAGGGTTCTAAAGTAGGGGTTTAAATTAGGGTTAGGGTTTCAAACTAGGCTTAGGGTTTCAAAGTAAGGGTTTAAACTAGGGTTAGGGTTTCAAAGTAGGGGTTTAAACTAGGGTTAGGGTTTCAAAGTAGGGATTTAAACTAGGATTAGGGTTTCAAAGTAGGGGTTTAAACTAGGGTTAGGTTTTCAAAGTAGGGGTTTAAACTCAGGTTAGGGTTTCAAAGTAGGGGTTTAAACTCGGGTTAGGGTTTCAAACTAGGGGTTTGAACTAGGGTTAGGGTTTCAAAGTAGGGGTTTAAACTAGGGTTAGGTTTTCAAACTAGGGTTAGGGTTTCAAAGTAGGGTTTTAAACTAGGGTTAGGGTTTCAAACTAGGGTTAGGGTTTCAAACTAGGGTTTTAAACTAGGTTTGGGGTTTCAAAGTAGGGGTTTAAAGTAGGGTTAGGGTTTCAAAGTAGGATTTTAAACTAGGGTTAGGGTTTTAAAGTAGTGGTTTAAACTAGGGTTAGGGTTTCAAAGTAGGGGTTTAAACTAGGGTTAGGGTTTCAAAGTAGGGGTTTAAACTAGGGTTAGGTTTTCAAACTAGGGTTAGGGTTTCAAAGTAGGGTTTTAAACTAGGGTTAGGGTTTCAAACTAGGGTTAGGGTTTCAAAGTAGGGTTTTAAACTAGGTTTAGGGTTTCAAAGTAGGGGTTTAAACTAGGGTTAGGGTTTCAAAGTAGGATTTTAAACTAGGGTTAGGGTTTTAAAGTAGGGTTTTAAACTAGGGTTAGGGCTTCAAAGTAGGGGTTTAAACTAGGGTTAGGGTTTCAAAGTAGGGGTTTAAACTAGGGTTAGGAATTCAAACTAAGGTTAGGGTTTCAAACTAGAGTTAAGGTTTCAAAGTAGGGTTTTAAACTAGGGTTAAGGTTTCAAAGTAGGGTTTTAAACTAGGGTTAGGGTTTCAAAGTAGGGGTTTAAACTAGGGTTAGGGTTTAAAAGTAGGGTTTTAAACTAGGGTTAGGGTTTCAAAGTAGGTGTTTAAACGAGGGTTAGGGTTTAAACTAGGGTTAAGGTTTCAAAGTAGGGGTTTAAACTAGGGTTAGGGTTTCAAAGTAGGGTTTTAAACTAGGTTAAGGTTTCAAAATGGTGGTTTAAACTAGGGTTAGGGTTTCAAAGTAGGGGTTTAAACTATGGTTAGGGTTTCAAAGTAGGGTTTTAAACAAGGGTTAGGGTTTCAAAGTAGGGGTTTAAACTAGGGATAAAGTTTCAATTAGGGGTTTAAACTAGGGTTAGGGTTTCAAAGTAGGGGTTTAAACTAGGGTTAGGGTTTCAAAGTAGGGGTTTAAACTAGGGATAAAGTTTCAATTAGGGGTTTAAACTAGGGTTAGGGTTTCAAAGTAGGGGTTTAAACTAGGGTTAGGGTTTCAAAGTAGGGGTTTAAACTAGGGATAAAGTTTCAATTAGGGGTTTAAACTAGGGTTAGGGTTTCAAAGTAGGGGTTTAAACTAGGGTTAAGGTTTCAAAGTATGGGTTTGAACTATGGTTATGGTTTCAAAGTAGGGGTTTAAAGTAGGGTTAGGGTTTCAAAGTAGGGTTTTAAACTAGGTTTAGGGTTTCAAAGTAGGGGTTTAAACTAGGGTTAGGGTTTCAAAGTAGGGGTTTAAACTAGGGTTAAGGTTTCAAAGTAGGATTTTAAACTAAGGTTAGGGTTTCAAAGTAGGGGTTTAACCTAGGGTTAGGGTTCTAAAGTAGGGGTTTAAATAAGGGTTAGGGTTTCAAACTAGGCTTAGGTTTTCAAAGTAAGGGTTTAAACTAGGGTTAGGGTTTCAAAGTAGGGGTTTAAACTAGGATTAGGGTTTCAAAGTAGGGGTTTAAACTAGGGTTAGGTTTTCAAAGTAGGGGTTTAAACTCAGGTTAGGGTTTCAAAGTAGGGGTTTAAACTCGGGTTAGGGTTTCAAACTAGGGGTTTGAACTAGGGTTAGGGTTTCAAAGTAGGGGTTTAAACTAGGGTTAGGTTTTCAAACTAGGGTTAGGGTTTCAAAGTAGGGTTTTAAACTAGGGTTAGGGTTTCGAACTAGGGTTAGGGTTTCAAAGTAGAGTTTTAAACTAGGTTTGGGGTTTCAAAGTAGGGGTTTAAACTAGGGTTAGGGTTTCAAAGTAGGATTTTAAACTAGGGTTAGGGTTTTAAAGTAGTGGTTTAAACTAGGGTTAGGGTTTCAAAGTAGGGTTTTAAACTAGGGTTAGAGTTTCAAAGTAGGGGTTTAAACTAGGTTTAGGGTTTCAAAGTAGGGGTTTAAACTCGGGTTAGGGTTTCAAAGTAGGGGTTTAAACTAGGGTTAGGGTTTCAAAATAGGGGTTTAAACTAGGGTTAGGTTTTCAAACTAGGGTTAGGGTTTCAAAGTAGGGTTTTAAACTAGGGTTAGGGTTTCAAACTAGGGTTAGGGTTTCAAACTAGGGTTAGGGTTTCAAAGTAGGGTTTTAAACTAGGTTTAGGGTTTCAAAGTAGGGGTTTAAACTAGGGTTAGGGTTTCAAAGTAGGATTTTAAACTAGGGTTAGGGTTTTAAAGTAGGGTTTTAAACTAGGGTTAGGGTTTCAAAGTAGGGGTTTAAACTAGGGTTAGGGTTTCAAAGTAGGGGTTTAAACTAGGGTTAGGGTTTCAAACTAAGGTTAGGGTTTCAAACTAGAGTTAAGGTTTCAAAGTAGGGTTTTAAACTAGGGTTAGGGTTTCAAAGTAGGGTTTTAAACTAGGGTTAGGGTTTCAAAGTAGTGGTTTAAACTAGGGTTAGGGTTTCAAAGTAGGTGTTTAAACGAGGGTTAGGGTTTAAACTAGGGTTAGGGTTTCAAAGTAGGGTTTTAAACTAGGTTAAGGTTTCAAAATGGTGGTTTAAACTAGGGTTAGGGTTTCAAAGTAGGGGTTTAAACTAGGGTTAGGGTTTCAAAGTAGGGTTTTAAACAAGGGTTAGGGTTTCAAAGTAGGGGTTTAAACTATGGTTAGGGTTTCAAAGTAGGGGTTTAAACTAGGGATAAAGTTTCAATTAGGGGTTTAAACTAGGGTTAGGGTTTCAAAGTAGGGGTTTAAACTAGGGTTAGGGTTTCAAAGTAGGGGTTTAAACTAGGGATAAAGTTTCAATTAGGGGTTTAAACTAGGGTTAGGGTTTCAAAGTAGGGGTTTAAACTAGGGTTAGGGTTTCAAAGTAGGGGTTTAAACTAGGGATAAAGTTTCAATTAGGGGTTTAAACTAGGGTTAGGGTTTCAAAGTAGGGGTTTAAACTAGGTTTAAGGTTTCAAAGTATGGGTTTGAACTATGGTTATGGTTTCAAAGTAGGGGTTTGAAGTAGGGTTAGGGTTTCAAAGTAGGGTTTTAAACTAGGTTTAGGGTTTCAAAGTAGGGGTTTAAACTCGGGTTAGGGTTTCAAAGTAGGGGTTTAAACTAGGATTAGGATTTCAAAGTAGGGGTTTAAACTAGGGTTAGGGTTTCAAAGTAGGGGTTTAAACTAGGGTTAAGGTTTCAAAGTAGGATTTTAAACTAAGGTTAGGGTTTCAAAGTAGGGGTTTAACCTAGGGTTAGGGTTCTAAAGTAGGGGTTTAAATTAGGGTTAGGGTTTCAAACTAGGCTTAGGGTTTCAAAGTAAGGGTTTAAAACTAGGGTTAGGGTTTCAAAGTAGGGGTTTAAACTAGGGTTAGGGTTTCAAAGTAGGGGTTTAAACTAGGATTAGGGTTTCAAAGTAGGGGTTTAAACTAGGGTTAGGTTTTCAAAGTAGGGGTTTAAACTCAGGTTAGGGTTTCAAAGTAGGGGTTTAAACTCGGGTTAGGGTTTCAAACTAGGGGTTTGAACTAGGGTTAGGGTTTCAAAGTAGGGGTTTAAACTAGGGTTAGGGTTTCAAAGTAGGATTTTAAACTAGGGTTAGGGTTTTAAAGTAGGGTTTTAAACTAGGGTTAGGGTTTCAAAGTAGGGGTTTAAACTAGGGTTAGGGTTTCAAAGTAGGGGTTTAAACTAGGGTTAGGGTTTCAAACTAAGGTTAGGGTTTCAAACTAGAGTTAAGGTTTCAAAGTAGGGTTTTAAACTAGGGTTAGGGTTTCAAAGTAGGGTTTTAAACTAGGGTTAGGGTTTCAAAGTAGTGGTTTAAACTAGGGTTAGGGTTTCAAAGTAGGTGTTTAAACGAGGGTTAGGGTTTAAACTAGGGTTAAGGTTTCAAAGTAGGGGTTTAAACTAGGGTTAGGGTTTCAAAGTAGGGTTTTAAACTAGGTTAAGGTTTCAAAATGGTGGTTTAAACTAGGGTTAGGGTTTCAAAGTAGGGGTTTAAACTAGGGTTAGGGTTTCAAAGTAGGGTTTTAAACAAGGGTTAGGGTTTCAAAGTAGGGGTTTAAACTATGGTTAGGGTTTCAAAGTAGGGGTTTAAACTAGGGATAAAGTTTCAAATAGGGGTTTAAACTAGGGTTAGGGTTTCAAAGTAGGGGTTTAAACTAGGGTTAGGGTTTCAAAGTAGGGGTTTAAACTAGGGATAAAGTTTCAATTAGGGGTTTAAACTAGGGTTAGGGTTTCAAAGTAGGGGTTTAAACTAGGGTTAGGGTTTCAAAGTAGGGGTTTAAACTAGGGATAAAGTTTCAATTAGGGGTTTAAACTAGGGTTAGGGTTTCAAAGTAGGGGTTTAAACTAGGTTTAAGGTTTCAAAGTATGGGTTTGAACTATGGTTATGGTTTCAAAGTAGGGGTTTGAAGTAGGGTTAGGGTTTCAAAGTAGGGTTTTAAACTAGGTTTAGGGTTTCAAAGTAGGGGTTTAAACTCGGGTTAGGGTTTCAAAGTAGGGGTTTAAACTAGGATTAGGATTTCAAAGTAGGGGTTTAAACTAGGGTTAGGGTTTCAAAGTAGGGGTTTAAACTAGGGTTAAGGTTTCAAAGTAGGATTTTAAACTAAGGTTAGGGTTTCAAAGTAGGGGTTTAACCTAGGGTTAGGGTTCTAAAGTAGGGGTTTAAATTAGGGTTAGGGTTTCAAACTAGGCTTAGGGTTTCAAAGTAAGGGTTTAAACTAGGGTTAGGGTTTCAAAGTAGGGGTTTAAACTAGGGTTAGGGTTTCAAAGTAGGGGTTTAAACTAGGATTAGGGTTTCAAAGTAGGGGTTTAAACTAGGGTTAGGTTTTCAAAGTAGGGGTTTAAACTCAGGTTAGGGTTTCAAAGTAGGGGTTTAAACTCGGGTTAGGGTTTCAAACTAGGGGTTTGAACTAGGGTTAGGGTTTCAAAGTAGGGGTTTAAACTAGGGTTAGGTTTTCAAACTAGGGTTAGGGTTTCAAAGTAGGGTTTTAAACTAGGGTTAGGGTTTCAAACTAGGGTTAGGGTTTCAAAGTAGGGTTTTAAACTAGCTTTGGGGTTTCAAAGTAGGGGTTTAAACTAGGGTTAGGGTTTCAAAGTAGGATTTTAAACTAGGGTTAGGGTTTTAAAGTACTGGTTTAAACTAGGGTTAGGGTTTCAAAGTAGGGTTTTAAACTAGGGTTAGGGTTTCAAAGTAGGGGTTTAAACTAGGGTTAGGGTTTCAAAGTAGGGGTTTAAACTCGGGTTAGGGTTTCAAAGTAGGGGTTTAAACTAGGGTTAGGGTTTCAAAGTAGGGGTTTAAACTAGGGTTAGGTTTTCAAACTAGGGTTAGGGTTTCAAAGTAGGGTTTTAAACTAGGGTTAGGGTTTCAAAGTAGGGTTTTAAACTAGGTTTAGGGTTTCAAAGTAGGGGTTTAAACTAGGGTTAGGGTTTCAAAGTAGGATTTTAAACTAGGGTTAGGGTTTTAAAGTAGGGTTTTAAACTAGGGTTAGGGTTTCAAAGTAGGGGTTTAAACTAGGGTTAGGTTTTCAAACTAGGGTTAGGGTTTCAAAGTAGGGTTTTAAACTAGGGTTAGGGTTTCAAACTAGGGTTAGGGTTTCAAAGTAGGGTTTTAAACTAGCTTTGGGGTTTCAAAGTAGGGGTTTAAACTAGGGTTAGGGTTTCAAAGTAGGATTTTAAACTAGGGTTAGGGTTTTAAAGTACTGGTTTAAACTAGGGTTAGGGTTTCAAAGTAGGGTTTTAAACTAGGGTTAGGGTTTCAAAGTAGGGGTTTAAACTAGGGTTAGGGTTTCAAAGTAGGGGTTTAAACTCGGGTTAGGGTTTCAAAGTAGGGGTTTAAACTAGGGTTAGGGTTTCAAAGTAGGGGTTTAAACTAGGGTTAGGTTTTCAAACTAGGGTTAGGGTTTCAAAGTAGGGTTTTAAACTAGGGTTAGGGTTTCAAAGTAGGGTTTTAAACTAGGTTTAGTGTTTCAAAGTAGGGGTTTAAACTAGGGTTAGGGTTTCAAAGTAGGATTTTAAACTAGGGTTAGGGTTTTAAAGTAGGGTTTTAAACTAGGGTTAGGGTTTCAAAGTAGGGGTTTAAACTAGGGTTAGGGTTTCAAAGTAGGGGTTTAAACTAGGGTTAGGGTTTCAAACTAGGGTTAAGGTTTCAAAGTAGGGTTTTAAACTAGGGTTAGGGTTTCAAACTAGGGTTAGGGTTTCAAAGTAGGGTTTTAAACTAGGTTTAGGGTTTCAAAGTAGGGGTTTAAACTATGGTTAGGGTTTCAAAGTAGGGGTTTAAACTAGGGATAAAGTTTCAATTAGGGGTTTAAACTAGGGTTAGGGTTTCAAAGTAGGGGTTTAAACTAGGGTTAGGGTTTAAAAGTAGGGGTTTAAACTAGGGATAAAGTTTCAATTAGGGGTTTAAACTAGGGTTAGGGTTTCAAAGTAGGGGTTTAAACTAGGGTTAGGGTTTCAAAGTAGGGGTTTAAACTAGGGATAAAGTTTCAATTAGGGGTTTAAACTAGGGTTAGGGTTTCAAAGTAGGGGTTTAAACTAGGTTTAAGGTTTCAAAGTATGGGTTTGAACTATGGTTATGGTTTCAAAGTAGGGGTTTGAAGTAGGGTTAGGGTTTCAAAGTAGGGTTTTAAACTAGGTTTAGGGTTTCAAAGTAGGGGTTTAAACTCGGGTTAGGGTTTCAAAGTAGGGGTTTAAACTAGGATTAGGATTTCAAAGTAGGGGTTTAAACTAGGGTTAGGGTTTCAAAGTAGGGGTTTAAACTAGGGTTAAGGTTTCAAAGTAGGATTTTAAACTAAGGTTAGGGTTTCAAAGTAGGGGTTTAACCTAGGGTTAGGGTTCTAAAGTAGGGGTTTAAATTAGGGTTAGGGTTTCAAACTAGGCTTAGGGTTTCAAAGTAAGGGTTTAAACTAGGGTTAGGGTTTCAAAGTAGGGGTTTAAACTAGGATTAGGGTTTCAAAGTAGGGGTTTAAACTAGGGTTAGGTTTTCAAAGTAGGGGTTTAAACTCAGGTTAGGGTTTCAAAGTAGGGGTTTAAACTCGGGTTAGGGTTTCAAACTAGGGGTTTGAACTAGGGTTAGGGTTTCAAAGTAGGGGTTTAAACTAGGGTTAGGGTTTCAAAGTAGGATTTTAAACTAGGGTTAGGGTTTTAAAGTAGGGTTTTAAACTAGGGTTAGGGTTTCAAAGTAGGGGTTTAAACTAGGGTTAGGGTTTCAAAGTAGGGGTTTAAACTAGGGTTAGGGTTTCAAACTAAGGTTAGGGTTTCAAACTAGAGTTAAGGTTTCAAAGTAGGGTTTTAAACTAGGGTTAGGGTTTCAAAGTAGGGTTTTAAACTAGGGTTAGGGTTTCAAAGTAGTGGTTTAAACTAGGGTTAGGGTTTCAAAGTAGGTGTTTAAACGAGGGTTAGGGTTTAAACTAGGGTTAAGGTTTCAAAGTAGGAGTTTAAACTAGGGTTAGGGTTTCAAAGTAGGGTTTTAAACTAGGTTAAGGTTTCAAAATGGTGGTTTAAACTAGGGTTAGGGTTTCAAAGTAGGGGTTTAAACTAGGGTTAGGGTTTCAAAGTAGGGTTTTAAACAAGGGTTAGGGTTTCAAAGTAGGGGTTTAAACTATGGTTAGGGTTTCAAAGTAGGGGTTTAAACTAGGGATAAAGTTTCAATTAGGGGTTTAAACTAGGGTTAGGGTTTCAAAGTAGGGGTTTAAACTAGGGTTAGGGTTTCAAAGTAGGGGTTTAAACTAGGGATAAAGTTTCAATTAGGGGTTTAAACTAGGGTTAGGGTTTCAAAGTAGGGGTTTAAACTAGGGTTAGGGTTTCAAAGTAGGGGTTTAAACTAGGGATAAAGTTTCAATTAGGGGTTTAAACTAGGGTTAGGGTTTCAAAGTAGGGGTTTAAACTAGGTTTAAGGTTTCAAAGTATGGGTTTGAAGTATGGTTATGGTTTCAAAGTAGGGGTTTGAAGTAGGGTTAGGGTTTCAAAGTAGGGTTTTAAACTAGGTTTAGGGTTTCAAAGTAGGGGTTTAAACTCGGGTTAGGGTTTCAAAGTAGGGGTTTAAACTAGGATTAGGATTTCAAAGTAGGGGTTTAAACTAGGGTTAGGGTTTCAAAGTAGGGGTTTAAACTAGGGTTAAGGTTTCAAAGTAGGATTTTAAACTAAGGTTAGGGTTTCAAAGTAGGGGTTTAACCTAGGGTTAGGGTTCTAAAGTAGGGGTTTAAATTAGGGTTAGGGTTTCAAACTAGGCTTAGGGTTTCAAAGTAAGGGTTTAAACTAGGGTTAGGGTTTCAAAGTAGGGGTTTAAACTAGGGTTAGGGTTTCAAAGTAGGGGTTTAAACTAGGATTAGGGTTTCAAAGTAGGGGTTTAAACTAGGGTTAGGTTTTCAAAGTAGGGGTTTAAACTCAGGTTAGGGTTTCAAAGTAGGGGTTTAAACTCGGGTTAGGGTTTCAAACTAGGGGTTTGAACTAGGGTTAGGGTTTCAAAGTAGGGGTTTAAACTAGGGTTAGGTTTTCAAACTAGGGTTAGGGTTTCAAAGTAGGGTTTTAAACTAGGGTTAGGGTTTCAAACTAGGGTTAGGGTTTCAAAGTAGGGTTTTAAACTAGCTTTGGGGTTTCAAAGTAGGGGTTTAAACTAGGGTTAGGGTTTCAAAGTAGGATTTTAAACTAGGGTTAGGGTTTTAAAGTACTGGTTTAAACTAGGGTTAGGGTTTCAAAGTAGGGTTTTAAACTAGGGTTAGGGTTTCAAAGTAGGGGTTTAAATTAGGGTTAGGGTTTCAAAGTAGGGGTTTAAACTCGGGTTAGGGTTTCAAAGTAGGGGTTTAAACTAGGGTTAGGGTTTCAAAGTAGGGGTTTAAACTAGGGTTAGGTTTTCAAACTAGGGTTAGGGTTTCAAAGTAGGGTTTTAAACTAGGGTTAGGGTTTCAAACTAGGGTTAGGGTTTCAAAGTAGGGTTTTAAACTAGGTTTAGGGTTTCAAAGTAGGGGTTTAAACTAGGGTTAGGGTTTCAAAGTAGGATTTTAAACTAGGGTTAGGGTTTTAAAGTAGGGTTTTAAACTAGGGTTAGGGTTTCAAAGTAGGGGTTTAAACTAGGGTTAGGGTTTCAAAGTAGGGGTTTAAACTAGGGTTAGGGTTTCAAACTAAGGTTAGGGTTTCAAACTAGAGTTAAGGTTTCAAAGTAGGGTTTTAAACTAGGGTTAGGGTTTCAAAGTAGGGTTTTAAACTAGGGTTAGGGTTTCAAAGTAGGGGTTTAAACTAGGGTTAGGGTTTCAAAGTAGGGTTTTAAACTAGGGTTAGGGTTTCAAAGTAGTGGTTTAAACTAGGGTTAGGATTTCAAAGTAGGTGTTTAAACGAGGGTTAGGGTTTAAACTAGGGTTAAGGTTTCAAAGTAGGGGTTTAAACTAGGGTTAGGGTTTCAAAGTAGGGTTTTAAACTAGGTTAAGGTTTCAAAATGGTGGTTTAAACTAGGGTTAGGGTTTCAAAGTAGGGGTTTAAACTAGGGTTAGGGTTTCAAAGTAGGGTTTTAAACAAGGATTAGGGTTTCAAAATAGGGGTTTAAACTATGGTTAGGGTTTCAAAGTAGGGGTTTAAACTAGGGATAAAGTTTCAATTAGGGGTTTAAACTAGGGTTAGGGTTTCAAAGTAGGGGTTTAAACTAGGGTTAGGGTTTCAAAGTAGGGGTTTAAACTAGGGATAAAGTTTCAATTAGGGGTTTAAACTAGGGTTAGGGTTTCAAAGTAGGGGTTTAAACTAGGGTTAGGGTTTCAAAGTAGGGGTTTAAACTAGGGATAAAGTTTCAATTAGGGGTTTAAACTAGGGTTAGGGTTTCAAAGTAGGGGTTTAAACTAGGGTTAAAGTTTCAAAGTATGGGTTTGAACTATGGTTATGGTTTCAAAGTAGGGGTTTAAAGTAGGGTTAGGGTTTCAAAGTAGGGGTTTAAACTAGGGTTAGGGTTTTAAAGTAGGGTTTTAAACTAGGGTTAGGGTTTCAAAGTACGGGTTTAAACTAGGGTTAATGTTTCAAAATAGGGTTTTAAACTAGGGTTAGGGTTTCAAAGTAGGGTTTTAAACTAGGGTAAGTGTTTCAAAGTAGGGGTTTAAACTAGGGTTAGGGTTTCAAAGTAGGGTTTTAAACTAGGGTTAGGGTTTCAAAGTAGGGTTTTAAACTAGGGTAAGTGTTTCAAAGTAGGGGTTTAAACTAGGGTTAGGGTTTCAAAGTAGGGGTTTAAACTAGGGTTAGGGATTCAAAGTAGGGTTTCAAACTAGGGTTAAGGTTTCAAAGTAGGGGTTTAAACTAGGGTTAGGTTTTCAAATTAGGGTTAGGGTTTCAAAGTAGGGTTTTAAACTAGGGTTAGGGTTTCAAAGTAGGGGTTTAATTTAGGGTTAGGGATTCAAAGTAGGGGTTTAATCTAGGGTTAGGGTTTCAAAGTCTGGTTTTAAACTAGGAATAGGGTTTCAAAGTAGGGTTTTAAACTAGGGTTAGGGTTTCAAAGTAGGGGTTTAAACTAGGGTTAAGGTTTCAAAGTAGGATTTTAAACTAAGGTGAGGGTTTCAAAGTAGGGGTTTAACCTAGGGTTAGGGTTCTAAAGTAGGGGTTTAAATTAGGGTTAGGGTTTCAAACTAGGGTTAGGGTTTCAAAGTAGGGGTTTAAACTAGGGATAGGGTTTCAAAGTAGGGGTTTAAACTAGGGATAGGGTTTCAAAGTAGGGGTTTAAACTAGGATTAGGATTTCAAAGTAGGGGTTTAAACTAGGGTTAGGGTTTCAAAGTAGGGGTTTAAACTAGGGTTAAGGTTTCAAAGTAGGATTTTAAACTAAGGTTAGGGTTTCAAAGTAGGGGTTTAACCTAGGGTTAGGGTTCTAAAGTAGGGGTTTAAATTAGGGTTAGGGTTTCAAACTAGGCTTAGGGTTTCAAAGTAAGGGTTTAAACTAGGGTTAGGGTTTCAAAGTAGGGGTTTAAACTAGGGTTAGGGTTTCAAAGTAGGGGTTTAAACTAGGGTTAGGGTTTTAAAGTAAGGGTTTAAACTAGGATTAGGGTTTCAAAGTAGGGGTTTAAACTAGGGTTAGGTTTTCAAAGTAGGGGTTTAAACTCAGGTTAGGGTTTCAAAGTAGGGGTTTAAACTCGGGTTAGGGTTTCTAACTAGGGGTTTAAACTAGGGTTAGGGTTTCAAAGTAGGGGTTTAAACTAGGTTTAGGTTTTCAAACTAGGGTTAGGGTTTCAAAGTAGGGGTTTAAATTAGGGTTAGGGTTTCAAACTAGGGTTAGGGTTTCAAAGAAGGGGTTTAAACTAGGGTTAGGGTTTCAAAGTAGGGGTTTAAACTAGGGTTAGGGTTTCAAAGTAGGGGTTTAAACTAGGATTAGGATTTCAAAGTAGGGGTTTAAACTAGGGTTAGGATTTCAAAGTAGGGGTTTAAACTAGGGTTAAGGTTTCAAAGTAGGATTTTAAACTAAGGTTAGGGTTTCAAAGTAGGGGTTTAACCTAGGGTTAGGGTTCTAAAGTAGGGGTTTAAATTAGGGTTAGGGTTTCAAACTAGGCTTAGGGTTTCAAAGTAAGGGTTTAAACTAGGGTTAGGGTTTCAAAGTAGGGGTTTAAACTAGGGTTAGGGTTTCAAAGTAGGGGTTTAAACTAGGATTAGGGTTTCAAAGTAGGGGTTTAAACTAGGGTTAGGTTTTCAAAGTAGGGGTTTAAACTCAGGTTAGGGTTTCAAAGTAGGGGTTTAAACTCGGGTTAGGGTTTCAAACTAGGGGTTTGAACTAGGGTTAGGGTTTCAAAGTAGGGGTTTAAACTAGGGTTAGGTTTTCAAACTAGGGTTAGGGTTTCAAAGTAGGGTTTTAAACTAGGGTTAGGGTTTCAAACTAGGGTTAGGGTTTCAAAGTAGGGTTTTAAACTAGGTTTGGGGTTTCAAAGTAGGGGTTTAAACTAGGGTTAGGGTTTCAAACTAGGGTTAGGGTTTCAAAGTAGGGTTTTTAACTAGGGTTAGGGTTTCAAAGTAGGGGTTTAATTTAGGGTAAGGTTTTCAAACTAGTGTTAGGGTTTCAAAGTAGGGTTTTAAACTAGGGTTAGGGTTTCAAAGTAGGGGTTTAAACTAGGGTTAGGGATTCAAAGTAGGGGTTTAATCTAGGGTTAGGGTTTCAAAGTCTGGTTTTAAACTAGGAATAGGGTTTCAAAGTAGGGTTTTAAACTAGGGTTAGGGTTTCAAAGTAGGGGTTTAAACTAGGGTTAAGGTTTCAAAGTAGGATTTTAAACTAAGGTGAGGGTTTCAAAGTAGGGGTTTAACCTAGGGTTAGGGTTCTAAAGTAGGGGTTTAAATTAGGGTTAGGGTTTCAAACTAGGGTTAGGGTTTCAAAGAAGGGGTTTAAACTAGGGTTAGGGTTTCAAAGTAGGGGTTTAAACTAGGGATAGGGTTTCAAAGTAGGGGTTTAAACTAGGATTAGGATTTCAAAGTAGGGGTTTAAACTAGGGTTAGGGTTTCAAAGTAGGGGTTTAAACTAGGGTTAAGGTTTCAAAGTAGGATTTTAAACTAAGGTTAGGGTTTCAAAGTAGGGGTATAACCTAGGGTTAGGGTTCTAAAGTAGGGGTTTAAATTAGGGTTAGGGTTTCAAACTAGGCTTAGGGTTTCAAAGTAAGGGTTTAAACTAGGGTTAGGGTTTCAAAGTAGGGGTTTAAACTAGGGTTAGGGTTTCAAAGTAGGGGTTTAAACTAGGGTTAAGGTTTCAAAGTAGGATTTTAAACTAAGGTTAGGGTTTCAAAGTAGGGGTATAACCTAGGGTTAGGGTTCTAAAGTAGGGGTTTAAATTAGGGTTAGGGTTTCAAACTAGGCTTAGGGTTTCAAAGTAAGGGTTTAAACTAGGGTTAGGGTTTCAAAGTAGGGGTTTAAACTCGGGTTAGGGTTTCAAAGTAGGGGTTTAAACTAGGGTTAGGGTTTCAAAGTAGGGGTTTAAACTAGGGTTAGGTTTTCAAACTAGGGTTAGGGTTTCAAAGTAGGGTTTTAAACTAGGGTTAGGGTTTCAAACTAGGGTTAGGATTTCAAAGTAGGGTTTTAATTTAGGGTTAGGGTTTCAAAGTAGGGGTTTAAACTAGGGTTAGGGTTTCAAAGTCTGGTTTTAAACTAGGAATAGGGTTTCAAAGTAGGGTTTTAAACTAGGGTTAGGGTTTCAAAGTAGGGGTTTAAACTAGGGTTAAGGTTTCAAAGTAGGATTTTAAACTAAGGTGAGGGTTTCAAAGTAGGGGTTTAACCTAGGGTTAGGGTTCTAAAGTAGGGGTTTAAATTAGGGTTAGGGTTTCAAACTAGGGTTAGGGTTTCAAAGAAGGGGTTTAAACTAGGGTTAGGGTTTCAAAGTAGGGGTTTAAACTAGGGATAGGGTTTCAAAGTAGGGGTTTAAACTAGGATTAGGATTTCAAAGTAGGGGTTTAAACTAGGGTTAGGGTTTCAAAGTAGGGGTTTAAACTAGGGTTAAGGTTTCAAAGTAGGATTTTAAACTAAGGTTAGGGTTTCAAAGTAGGGGTTTAACCTAGGGTTAGGGTTCTAAAGTAGGGGTTTAAATTAGGGTTAGGGTTTCAAACTAGGCTTAGGGTTTCAAAGTAAGGGTTTAAACTAGGGTTAGGGTTTCAAAGTAGGGGTTTAAACTAGGGTTAGGGTTTCAAAGTAGGGGTTTAAACTAGGGTTAGGGTTTTAAAGTAAGGGTTTAAACTAGGATTAGGGTTTCAAAGTAGGGGTTTAAACTAGGGTTAGGTTTTCAAAGTAGGGGTTTAAACTCAGGTTAGGGTTTCAAAGTAGGGGTTTAAACTCGGGTTAGGGTTTCTAACTAGGGGTTTAAACTAGGGTTAGGGTTTCAAAGTAGGGGTTTAAACTAGGTTTAGGTTTTCAAACTAGGGTTAGGGTTTCAAAGTAGGGGTTTAAATTAGGGTTAGGGTTTCAAACTAGGGTTAGGGTTTCAAAGAAGGGGTTTAAACTAGGGTTAGGGTTTCAAAGTAGGGGTTTAAACTAGGGTTAGGGTTTCAAAGTAGGGGTTTAAACTAGGATTAGGATTTCAAAGTAGGGGTTTAAACTAGGGTTAGGATTTCAAAGTAGGGGTTTAAACTAGGGTTAAGGTTTCAAAGTAGGATTTTAAACTAAGGTTAGGGTTTCAAAGTAGGGGTTTAACCTAGGGTTAGGGTTCTAAAGTAGGGGTTTAAATTAGGGTTAGGGTTTCAAACTAGGCTTAGGGTTTCAAAGTAAGGGTTTAAACTAGGGTTAGGGTTTCAAAGTAGGGGTTTAAACTAGGGTTAGGGTTTCAAAGTAGGGGTTTAAACTAGGATTAGGGTTTCAAAGTAGGGGTTTAAACTAGGGTTAGGTTTTCAAAGTAGGGGTTTAAACTCAGGTTAGGGTTTCAAAGTAGGGGTTTAAACTCGGGTTAGGGTTTCAAACTAGGGGTTTGAACTAGGGTTAGGGTTTCAAAGTAGGGGTTTAAACTAGGGTTAGGTTTTCAAACTAGGGTTAGGGTTTCAAAGTAGGGTTTTAAACTAGGGTTAGGGTTTCAAACTAGGGTTAGGGTTTCAAAGTAGGGTTTTAAACTAGGTTTGGGGTTTCAAAGTAGGGGTTTAAACTAGGGTTAGGGTTTCAAACTAGGGTTAGGGTTTCAAAGTAGGGTTTTTAACTAGGGTTAGGGTTTCAAAGTAGGGGTTTAATTTAGGGTAAGGTTTTCAAACTAGTGTTAGGGTTTCAAAGTAGGGTTTTAAACTAGGGTTAGGGTTTCAAAGTAGGGGTTTAAACTAGGGTTAGGGATTCAAAGTAGGGGTTTAATCTAGGGTTAGGGTTTCAAAGTCTGGTTTTAAACTAGGAATAGGGTTTCAAAGTAGGGTTTTAAACTAGGGTTAGGGTTTCAAAGTAGGGGTTTAAACTAGGGTTAAGGTTTCAAAGTAGGATTTTAAACTAAGGTGAGGGTTTCAAAGTAGGGGTTTAACCTAGGGTTAGGGTTCTAAAGTAGGGGTTTAAATTAGGGTTAGGGTTTCAAACTAGGGTTAGGGTTTCAAAGAAGGGGTTTAAACTAGGGTTAGGGTTTCAAAGTAGGGGTTTAAACTAGGGATAGGGTTTCAAAGTAGGGGTTTAAACTAGGATTAGGATTTCAAAGTAGGGGTTTAAACTAGGGTTAGGGTTTCAAAGTAGGGGTTTAAACTAGGGTTAAGGTTTCAAAGTAGGATTTTAAACTAAGGTTAGGGTTTCAAAGTAGGGGTATAACCTAGGGTTAGGGTTCTAAAGTAGGGGTTTAAATTAGGGTTAGGGTTTCAAACTAGGCTTAGGGTTTCAAAGTAAGGGTTTAAACTAGGGTTAGGGTTTCAAAGTAGGGGTTTAAACTAGGGTTAGGGTTTCAAAGTAGGGGTTTAAACTAGGGTTAAGGTTTCAAAGTAGGATTTTAAACTAAGGTTAGGGTTTCAAAGTAGGGGTATAACCTAGGGTTAGGGTTCTAAAGTAGGGGTTTAAATTAGGGTTAGGGTTTCAAACTAGGCTTAGGGTTTCAAAGTAAGGGTTTAAACTAGGGTTAGGGTTTCAAAGTAGGGGTTTAAACTCGGGTTAGGGTTTCAAAGTAGGGGTTTAAACTAGGGTTAGGGTTTCAAAGTAGGGGTTTAAACTAGGGTTAGGTTTTCAAACTAGGGTTAGGGTTTCAAAGTAGGGTTTTAAACTAGGGTTAGGGTTTCAAACTAGGGTTAGGATTTCAAAGTAGGGTTTTAAACTAGGTTTAGGGTTTCAAAGTAGTGGTTTAAACTAGGGTTAGGGTTTCAAAGTAGGGTTTTAAACTAGGGTTAGGGTTTTAAAGTAGGGTTTTAAACTAGGGTTAGGGTTTCAAAGTAGGGGTTTAAACTAGGGTTAGGGTTTCAAAGTAGGGGTTTAAACTAGGGTTAGGGTTTCAAAGTAGGGGTTTAAACTAGGGTTAGGGTTTCAAACTAAGGTTAGGGTTTCAAACTAGAGTTAAGGTTTCAAAGTAGGGTTTTAAACTAGGGTTAGGGTTTCAAAGTAGGGTTTTAAACTAGGGTTAGGGTTTCAAAGTAGGGGTTTAAACTAGGGTTAGGGTTTCAAAGTAGGGTTTTAAACTAGGGTTAGGGTTTCAAAGTAGTGGTTTAAACTAGGGTTAGGATTTCAAAGTAGGTGTTTAAACGAGGGTTAGGGTTTAAACTAGGGTTAAGGTTTCAAAGTAGGGGTTTAAACTAGGGTTAGGGTTTCAAAGTAGGGTTTTAAACTAGGTTAAGGTTTCAAAATGGTGGTTTAAACTAGGGTTAGGGTTTCAAAGTAGGGGTTTAAACTAGGGTTAGGGTTTCAAAGTAGCGGTTTAAAGTAGGGTTAGGGTTTCAAAGTAGGGGTTTAAACTAGGGTTAGGGTTTCAAAGTAGGGGTTTAAACTAGGGTTAGGGTTTTAAAGTAAGGGTTTAAACTAGGATTAGGGTTTCAAAGTAGGGGTTTAAACTAGGGTTAGGTTTTCAAAGTAGGGGTTTAAACTCAGGTTAGGGTTTCAAAGTAGGGGTTTAAACTCGGGTTAGGGTTTCTAACTAGGGGTTTAAACTAGGGTTAGGGTTTCAAAGTAGGGGTTTAAACTAGGTTTAGGTTTTCAAACTAGGGTTAGGGTTTCAAAGTAGGGGTTTAAATTAGGGTTAGGGTTTCAAACTAGGGTTAGGGTTTCAAAGAAGGGGTTTAAACTAGGGTTAGGGTTTCAAAGTAGGGGTTTAAACTAGGGTTAGGGTTTCAAAGTAGGGGTTTAAACTAGGATTAGGATTTCAAAGTAGGGGTTTAAACTAGGGTTAGGATTTCAAAGTAGGGGTTTAAACTAGGGTTAAGATTTCAAAGTAGGATTTTAAACTAAGGTTAGGGTTTCAAAGTAGGGGTTTAACCTAGGGTTAGGGTTCTAAAGTAGGGGTTTAAATTAGGGTTAGGGTTTCAAACTAGGCTTAGGGTTTCAAAGTAAGGGTTTAAACTAGGGTTAGGGTTTCAAAGTAGGGGTTTAAACTAGGGTTAGGGTTTCAAAGTAGGGGTTTAAACTAGGATTAGGGTTTCAAAGTAGGGGTTTAAACTAGGGTTAGGTTTTCAAAGTAGGGGTTTAAACTCAGGTTAGGGTTTCAAAGTAGGGGTTTAAACTCGGGTTAGGGTTTCAAACTAGGGGTTTGAACTAGGGTTAGGGTTTCAAAGTAGGGGTTTAAACTAGGGTTAGGTTTTCAAACTAGGGTTAGGGTTTCAAAGTAGGGTTTTAAACTAGGGTTAGGGTTTCAAACTAGGGTTAGGGTTTCAAAGTAGGGTTTTAAACTAGGTTTGGGGTTTCAAAGTAGGGGTTTAAACTAGGGTTAGGGTTTCAAACTAGGGTTAGGGTTTCAAAGTAGGGTTTCAAACTAGGGTTAGGGTTTCAAAGTAGGGTTTTTAACTAGGGTTAGGGTTTCAAAGTAGGGGTTTAATTTAGGGTAAGGTTTTCAAACTAGTGTTAGGGTTTCAAAGTAGGGTTTTAAACTAGGGTTAGGGTTTCAAAGTAGGGGTTTAAACTAGGGTTAGGGATTCAAAGTAGGGGTTTAATCTAGGGTTAGGGTTTCAAAGTCTGGTTTTAAACTAGGAATAGGGTTTCAAAGTAGGGTTTTAAACTAGGGTTAGGGTTTCAAAGTAGGGGTTTAAACTAGGGTTAAGGTTTCAAAGTAGGATTTTAAACTAAGGTGAGGGTTTCAAAGTAGGGGTTTAACCTAGGGTTAGGGTTCTAAAGTAGGGATTTAAATTAGGGTTAGGGTTTCAAACTAGGGTTAGGGTTTCAAAGAAGGGGTTTAAACTAGGGTTAGGGTTTCAAAGTAGGGGTTTAAACTAGGGATAGGGTTTCAAAGTAGGGGTTTAAACTAGGATTAGGATTTCAAAGTAGGGGTTTAAACTAGGGTTAGGGTTTCAAAGTAGGGGTTTAAACTAGGGTTAAGGTTTCAAAGTAGGATTTTAAACTAAGGTTAGGGTTTCAAAGTAGGGGTATAACCTAGGGTTAGGGTTCTAAAGTAGGGGTTTAAATTAGGGTTAGGGTTTCAAACTAGGCTTAGGGTTTCAAAGTAAGGGTTTAAACTAGGGTTAGGGTTTCAAAGTAGGGGTTTAAACTAGGGTTAGGGTTTCAAAGTAGGGGTTTAAACTAGGGTTAAGGTTTCAAAGTAGGATTTTAAACTAAGGTTAGGGTTTCAAAGTAGGGGTATAACCTAGGGTTAGGGTTCTAAAGTAGGGGTTTAAATTAGGGTTAGGGTTTCAAACTAGGCTTAGGGTTTCAAAGTAAGGGTTTAAACTAGGGTTAGGGTTTCAAAGTAGGGGTTTAAACTCGGGTTAGGGTTTCAAAGTAGGGGTTTAAACTAGGGTTAGGGTTTCAAAGTAGGGGTTTAAACTAGGGTTAGGTTTTCAAACTAGGGTTAGGGTTTCAAAGTAGGGTTTTAAACTAGGGTTAGGGTTTCAAACTAGGGTTAGGGTTTCAAAGTAGGGTTTTAAACTAGGTTTAGGGTTTCAAAGTAGGGGTTTAAACTAGGGTTAGGGTTTCAAAGTAGGATTTTAAACTAGGGTTAGGGTTTTAAAGTAGGGTTTTAAACTAGGGTTAGGGTTTCAAAGTAGGGGTTTAAACTAGGGTTAGGGTTTCAAAGTAGGGGTTTAAACTAGGGTTAGGGTTTCAAACTAAGGTTAGGGTTTCAAACTAGAGTTAAGGTTTCAAAGTAGGGTTTTAAACTAGGGTTAGGGTTTCAAAGTAGGGTTTTAAACTAGGGTTAGGGTTTCAAAGTAGGGGTTTAAACTAGGGTTAGGGTTTCAAAGTAGGGGTTTAAACTAGGGTTAGGGTTTCAAAGTAGGGTTTTAAACTAGGGTTAGGGTTTCAAAGTAGTGGTTTAAACTAGGGTTAGGATTTCAAAGTAGGTGTTTAAACGAGGGTTAGGGTTTAAACTAGGGTTAAGGTTTCAAAGTAGGGGTTTAAACTAGGGTTAGGGTTTCAAAGTAGGGTTTTAAACTAGGTTAAGGTTTCAAAATGGTGGTTTAAACTAGGGTTAGGGTTTCAAAGTAGGGGTTTAAACTAGGGTTAGGGTTTCAAAGTAGCGGTTTAAAGTAGGGTTAGGGTTTCAAAGTAGGGGTTTAAACTAGGGTTAGGGTTTCAAAGTAGGGGTTTAAACTAGGGTTAGGGTTTTAAAGTAAGGGTTTAAACTAGGATTAGGGTTTCAAAGTAGGGGTTTAAACTAGGGTTAGGTTTTCAAAGTAGGGGTTTAAACTCAGGTTAGGGTTTCAAAGTAGGGGTTTAAACTCGGGTTAGGGTTTCTAACTAGGGGTTTAAACTAGGGTTAGGGTTTCAAAGTAGGGGTTTAAACTAGGTTTAGGTTTTCAAACTAGGGTTAGGGTTTCAAAGTAGGGGTTTAAATTAGGGTTAGGGTTTCAAACTAGGGTTAGGGTTTCAAAGTAGGGGTTTAAACTAGGGTTAGGGTTTCAAAGTAGGGGTTTAAACTAGGATTAGGATTTCAAAGTAGGGGTTTAAACTAGGGTTAGGATTTCAAAGTAGGGGTTTAAACTAGGGTTAAGGTTTCAAAGTAGGATTTTAAACTAAGGTTAGGGTTTCAAAGTAGGGGTTTAACCTAGGGTTAGGGTTCTAAAGTAGGGGTTTAAATTAGGGTTAGGGTTTCAAACTAGGCTTAGGGTTTCAAAGTAAGGGTTTAAACTAGGGTTAGGGTTTCAAAGTAGGGGTTTAAACTAGGGTTAGGGTTTCAAAGTAGGGGTTTAAACTAGGATTAGGGTTTCAAAGTAGGGGTTTAAACTAGGGTTAGGTTTTCAAAGTAGGGGTTTAAACTCAGGTTAGGGTTTCAAAGTAGGGGTTTAAACTCGGGTTAGGGTTTCAAACTAGGGGTTTGAACTAGGGTTAGGGTTTCAAAGTAGGGGTTTAAACTAGGGTTAGGTTTTCAAACTAGGGTTAGGGTTTCAAAGTAGGGTTTTAAACTAGGGTTAGGGTTTCAAACTAGGGTTAGGGTTTCAAAGTAGGGTTTTAAACTAGGTTTGGGGTTTCAAAGTAGGGGTTTAAACTAGGGTTAGGGTTTCAAACTAGGGTTAGGGTTTCAAAGTAGGGTTTTTAACTAGGGTTAGGGTTTCAAAGTAGGGGTTTAATTTAGGGTAAGGTTTTCAAACTAGTGTTAGGGTTTCAAAGTAGGGTTTTAAACTAGGGTTAGGGTTTCAAAGTAGGGGTTTAAACTAGGGTTAGGGTTCAAAGTAGGGGTTTAATCTAGGGTTAGGGTTTCAAAGTCTGGTTTTAAACTAGGAATAGGGTTTCAAAGTAGGGTTTTAAACTAGGGTTAGGGTTTCAAAGTAGGGGTTTAAACTAGGGTTAAGGTTTCAAAGTAGGATTTTAAACTAAGGTGAGGGTTTCAAAGTAGGGGTTTAACCTAGGGTTAGGGTTCTAAAGTAGGGATTTAAATTAGGGTTAGGGTTTCAAACTAGGGTTAGGGTTTCAAAGAAGGGGTTTAAACTAGGGTTAGGGTTTCAAAGTAGGGGTTTAAACTAGGGATAGGGTTTCAAAGTAGGGGTTTAAACTAGGATTAGGATTTCAAAGTAGGGGTTTAAACTAGGGTTAGGGTTTCAAAGTAGGGGTTTAAACTAGGGTTAAGGTTTCAAAGTAGGATTTTAAACTAAGGTTAGGGTTTCAAAGTAGGGGTATAACCTAGGGTTAGGGTTCTAAAGTAGGGGTTTAAATTAGGGTTAGGGTTTCAAACTAGGCTTAGGGTTTCAAAGTAAGGGTTTAAACTAGGGTTAGGGTTTCAAAGTAGGGGTTTAAACTAGGGTTAGGGTTTCAAAGTAGGGGTTTAAACTAGGGTTAAGGTTTCAAAGTAGGATTTTAAACTAAGGTTAGGGTTTCAAAGTAGGGGTATAACCTAGGGTTAGGGTTCTAAAGTAGGGGTTTAAATTAGGGTTAGGGTTTCAAACTAGGCTTAGGGTTTCAAAGTAAGGGTTTAAACTAGGGTTAGGGTTTCAAAGTAGGGGTTTAAACTCGGGTTAGGGTTTCAAAGTAGGGGTTTAAACTAGGGTTAGGGTTTCAAAGTAGGGGTTTAAACTAGGGTTAGGTTTTCAAACTAGGGTTAGGGTTTCAAAGTAGGGTTTTAAACTAGGGTTAGGGTTTCAAACTAGGGTTAGGGTTTCAAAGTAGGGTTTTAAACTAGGTTTAGGGTTTCAAAGTAGGGGTTTAAACTAGGGTTAGGGTTTCAAAGTAGGATTTTAAACTAGGGTTAGGGTTTTAAAGTAGGGTTTTAAACTAGGGTTAGGGTTTCAAAGTAGGGGTTTAAACTAGGGTTAGGGTTTCAAAGTAGGGGTTTAAACTAGGGTTAGGGTTTCAAACTAAGGTTAGGGTTTCAAACTAGAGTTAAGGTTTCAAAGTAGGGTTTTAAACTAGGGTTAGGGTTTCAAAGTAGGGTTTTAAACTAGGGTTAGGGTTTCAAAGTAGGGGTTTAAACTAGGGTTAGGGTTTCAAAGTAGGGTTTTAAACTAGGGTTAGGGTTTCAAAGTAGTGGTTTAAACTAGGGTTAGGATTTCAAAGTAGGTGTTTAAACGAGGGTTAGGGTTTAAACTAGGGTTAAGGTTTCAAAGTAGGGGTTTAAACTAGGGTTAGGGTTTCAAAGTAGGGTTTTAAACTAGGTTAAGGTTTCAAAATGGTGGTTTAAACTAGGGTTAGGGTTTCAAAGTAGGGGTTTAAACTAGGGTTAGGGTTTCAAAGTAGGGTTTTAAACAAGGGTTAGGGTTTCAAAATAGGGGTTTAAACTATGGTTAGGGTTTCAAAGTAGGGGTTTAAACTAGGGATAAAGTTTCAATTAGGGGTTTAAACTAGGGTTAGGGTTTCAAAGTAGGGGTTTAAACTAGGGTTAGGGTTTCAAAGTAGGGGTTTAAACTAGGGATAAAGTTTCAATTAGGGGTTTAAACTAGGGTTAGGGTTTCAAAGTAGGGGTTTAAACTAGGGTTAAAGTTTCAAAGTATGGGTTTGAACTATGGTTATGGTTTCAAAGTAGGGGTTTAAAGTAGGGTTAGGGTTTCAAAGTAGGGGTTTAAACTAGGGTTAGGGTTTTAAAGTAGGGTTTTAAACTAGGGTAAGTGTTTCAAAGTAGGGGTTTAAACTAGGGTTAGGGTTTCAAAGTAGGGTTTTAAACTAGGGTTAGGGTTTCAAAGTAGGGTTTTAAACTAGGGTAAGTGTTTCAAAGTAGGGGTTTAAACTAGGGTTAGGGTTTCAAAGTAGGGGTTTAAACTAGGGTTAGGGATTCAAAGTAGGGTTTCAAACTAGGGTTAAGGTTTCAAAGTAGGGGTTTAAACTAGGGTTAGGTTTTCAAACTAGGGTTAGGGTTTCAAAGTAGGGTTTTAAACTAGGGTTAGGGTTTCAAAGTAGGGGTTTAATTTAGGGTTAGGGATTCAAAGTAGGGGTTTAATCTAGGGTTAGGGTTTCAAAGTCTGGTTTTAAACTAGGAATAGGGTTTCAAAGTAGGGTTTTAAACTAGGGTTAGGGTTTCAAAGTAGGGGTTTAAACTAGGGTTAAGGTTTCAAAGTAGGATTTTAAACTAAGGTGAGGGTTTCAAAGTAGGGGTTTAACCTAGGGTTAGGGTTCTAAAGTAGGGGTTTAAATTAGGGTTAGGGTTTCAAACTAGGGTTAGGGTTTCAAAGAAGGGGTTTAAACTAGGGTTAGGGTTTCAAAGTAGGGGTTTAAACTAGGGATAGGGTTTCAAAGTAGGGGTTTAAACTAGGATTAGGATTTCAAAGTAGGGGTTTAAACTAGGGTTAGGGTTTCAAAGTAGGGGTTTAAACTAGGGTTAAGGTTTCAAAGTAGGATTTTAAACTAAGGTTAGGGTTTCAAAGTAGGGGTTTAACCTAGGGTTAGGGTTCTAAAGTAGGGGTTTAAATTAGGGTTAGGGTTTCAAACTAGGCTTAGGGTTTCAAAGTAAGGGTTTAAACTAGGGTTAGGGTTTCAAAGTAGGGGTTTAAACTAGGGTTAGGGTTTCAAAGTAGGGGTTTAAACTAGGGTTAGGGTTTTAAAGTAAGGGTTTAAACTAGGATTAGGGTTTCAAAGTAGGGGTTTAAACTAGGGTTAGGTTTTCAAAGTAGGGGTTTAAACTCAGGTTAGGGTTTCAAAGTAGGGGTTTAAACTCGGGTTAGGGTTTCTAACTAGGGGTTTAAACTAGGGTTAGGGTTTCAAAGTAGGGGTTTAAACTAGGTTTAGGTTTTCAAACTAGGGTTAGGGTTTCAAAGTAGGGGTTTAAATTAGGGTTAGGGTTTCAAACTAGGGTTAGGGTTTCAAAGAAGGGGTTTAAACTAGGGTTAGGGTTTCAAAGTAGGGGTTTAAACTAGGGTTAGGGTTTCAAAGTAGGGGTTTAAACTAGGATTAGGATTTCAAAGTAGGGGTTTAAACTAGGGTTAGGATTTCAAAGTAGGGGTTTAAACTAGGGTTAAGGTTTCAAAGTAGGATTTTAAACTAAGGTTAGGGTTTCAAAGTAGGGGTTTAACCTAGGGTTAGGGTTCTAAAGTAGGGGTTTAAATTAGGGTTAGGGTTTCAAACTAGGCTTAGGGTTTCAAAGTAAGGGTTTAAACTAGGGTTAGGGTTTCAAAGTAGGGGTTTAAACTAGGGTTAGGGTTTCAAAGTAGGGGTTTAAACTAGGATTAGGGTTTCAAAGTAGGGGTTTAAACTAGGGTTAGGTTTTCAAAGTAGGGGTTTAAACTCAGGTTAGGGTTTCAAAGTAGGGGTTTAAACTCGGGTTAGGGTTTCAAACTAGGGGTTTGAACTAGGGTTAGGGTTTCAAAGTAGGGGTTTAAACTAGGGTTAGGTTTTCAAACTAGGGTTAGGGTTTCAAAGTAGGGTTTTAAACTAGGGTTAGGGTTTCAAACTAGGGTTAGGGTTTCAAAGTAGGGTTTTAAACTAGGTTTGGGGTTTCAAAGTAGGGGTTTAAACTAGGGTTAGGGTTTCAAACTAGGGTTAGGGTTTCAAAGTAGGGTTTTTAACTAGGGTTAGGGTTTCAAAGTAGGGGTTTAATTTAGGGTAAGGTTTTCAAACTAGTGTTAGGGTTTCAAAGTAGGGTTTTAAACTAGGGTTAGGGTTTCAAAGTAGGGGTTTAAACTAGGGTTAGGGATTCAAAGTAGGGGTTTAATCTAGGGTTAGGGTTTCAAAGTCTGGTTTTAAACTAGGAATAGGGTTTCAAAGTAGGGTTTTAAACTAGGGTTAGGGTTTCAAAGTAGGGGTTTAAACTAGGGTTAAGGTTTCAAAGTAGGATTTTAAACTAAGGTGAGGGTTTCAAAGTAGGGGTTTAACCTAGGGTTAGGGTTCTAAAGTAGGGGTTTAAATTAGGGTTAGGGTTTCAAACTAGGGTTAGGGTTTCAAAGAAGGGGTTTAAACTAGGGTTAGGGTTTCAAAGTAGGGGTTTAAACTAGGGATAGGGTTTCAAAGTAGGGGTTTAAACTAGGATTAGGATTTCAAAGTAGGGGTTTAAACTAGGGTTAGGGTTTCAAAGTAGGGGTTTAAACTAGGGTTAAGGTTTCAAAGTAGGATTTTAAACTAAGGTTAGGGTTTCAAAGTAGGGGTATAACCTAGGGTTAGGGTTCTAAAGTAGGGGTTTAAATTAGGGTTAGGGTTTCAAACTAGGCTTAGGGTTTCAAAGTAAGGGTTTAAACTAGGGTTAGGGTTTCAAAGTAGGGGTTTAAACTAGGGTTAGGGTTTCAAAGTAGGGGTTTAAACTAGGGTTAGGGTTTCAAAGTAGGGGTTTAAACTAGGATTAGGGTTTCAAAGTAGGGGTTTAAACTAGGGTTAGGTTTTCAAAGTAGGGGTTTAAACTCAGGTTAGGGTTTCAAAGTAGGGGTTTAAACTCGGGTTAGGGTTTCTAACTAGGGGTTTAAACTAGGGTTAGGGTTTCAAAGTAGGGGTTTAAACTAGGGTTAGGTTTTCAAACTAGGGTTAGGGTTTCAAAGTAGGGGTTTAAATTAGGGTTAGGGTTTCAAACTAGGGTTAGGGTTTCAAAGAAGGGGTTTAAACTAGGGTTAGGGTTTCAAAGTAGGGGTTTAAACTAGGGTTAGGGTTTCAAAGTAGGGGTTTAAACTAGGATTAGGATTTCAAAGTAGGGGTTTAAACTAGGGTTAGGGTTTCAAAGTAGGGGTTTAAACTAGGGTTAAGGTTTCAAAGTAGGATTTTAAACTAAGATTAGGGTTTCAAAGTAGGGGTTTAACCTAGGGTTAGGGTTCTAAAGTAGGGGTTTAAATTAGGGTTAGGGTTTCAAACTAGGCTTAGGGTTTCAAAGTAAGGGTTTAAACTAGGGTTAGGGTTTCAAAGTAGGGGTTTAAACTAGGGTTAGGGTTTCAAAGTAGGGATTTAAACTAGGATTAGGGTTTCAAAGTAGGGGTTTAAACTAGGGTTAGGTTTTCAAAGTAGGGGTTTAAACTCAGGTTAGGGTTTCAAAGTAGGGGTTTAAACTCGGGTTAGGGTTTCAAACTAGGGGTTTGAACTAGGGTTAGGGTTTCAAAGTAGGGGTTTAAACTAGGGTTAGGGTTTCAAACTAGGGTTAGGGTTTCAAAGTAGGGTTTTAAACTAGGTTTGGGGTTTCAAAGTAGGGGTTTAAAGTAGGGTTAGGGTTTCAAAGTAGGATTTTAAACTAGGGTTAGGGTTTTAAAGTAGTGGTTTAAACTAGGGTTAGGGTTTCAAAGTAGGGGTTTAAACTAGGGTTAGGGTTTCAAAGTAGGGGTTTAAACTAGGGTTAGGTTTTCAAACTAGGGTTAGGGTTTCAAAGTAGGGTTTTAAACTAGGGTTAGGGTTTCAAACTAGGGTTAGGGTTTCAAAGTAGGGTTTTAAACTAGGTTTAGGGTTTCAAAGTAGGGGTTTAAACTAGGGTTAGGGTTTCAAAGTAGGATTTTTAAACTAGGGTTAGGGTTTTAAAGTAGGGTTTTAAACTAGGGTTAGGGCTTCAAAGTAGGGGTTTAAACTAGGGTTAGGGTTTCAAAGTAGGGGTTTAAACTAGGGTTAGGAATTCAAACTAAGGTTAGGGTTTCAAACTAGAGTTAAGGTTTCAAAGTAGGGTTTTAAACTAGGGTTAAGGTTTCAAAGTAGGGTTTTAAACTAGGGTTAGGGTTTCAAAGTAGGGGTTTAAACTAGTGTTAGGGTTTAAAAGTAGGGTTTTAAACTAGGGTTAGGGTTTCAAAGTAGGTGTTTAAACGAGGGTTAGGGTTTAAACTAGGGTTAAGGTTTCAAAGTAGGGGTTTAAACTAGGGTTAGGGTTTCAAAGTAGGGTTTTAAACTAGGTTAAGGTTTCAAAATGGTGGTTTAAACTAGGGTTAGGGTTTCAAAGTAGGGGTTTAAACTAGGGTTAGGGTTTCAAAGTAGGGTTTTAAACAAGGGTTAGGGTTTCAAAGTAGGGGTTTAAACTATGGTTAGGGTTTCAAAGTAGGGGTTTAAACTAGGGATAAAGTTTCAATTAGGGGTTTAAACTAGGGTTAGGGTTTCAAAGTAGGGCTTTAAACTAGGGTTAGGGTTTCAAAGTAGGGGTTTAAACTAGGGATAAAGTTTCAATTAGGGGTTTAAACTAGGGTTAGGGTTTCAAAGTAGGGGTTTAAACTAGGGTTAGGGTTTCAAAGTAGGGGTTTAAACTAGGGATAAAGTTTCAATTAGGGGTTTAAACTAGGGTTAGGGTTTCAAAGTAGGGGTTTAAACTAGGGTTAAGGTTTCAAAGTATGGGTTTGAACTATGGTTATGGTTTCAAAGTAGGGGTTTAAAGTAGGGTTAGGGTTTCAAAGTAGGGTTTTAAACTAGGTTTAGGGTTTCAAAGTAGGGGTTTAAACTAGGGTTAGGGTTTCAAAGTAGGGGTTTAAACTAGGGTTAAGGTTTCAAAGTAGGATTTTAAACTAAGGTTAGGGTTTCAAAGTAGGGGTTTAACCTAGGGTTAGGGTTCTAAAGTAGGGGTTTAAATTAGGGTTAGGGTTTCAAACTAGGCTTAGGGTTTCAAAGTAAGGGTTTAAACTAGGGTTAGGGTTTCAAAGTAGGGGTTTAAACTAGGATTAGGGTTTCAAAGTAGGGGTTTAAACTAGGGTTAGGTTTTCAAAGTAGGGGTTTAAACTCAGGTTAGGGTTTCAAAGTAGGGGTTTAAACTCGGGTTAGGGTTTCAAACTAGGGGTTTGAACTAGGGTTAGGGTTTCAAAGTAGGGGTTTAAACTAGGGTTAGGTTTTCAAACTAGGGTTAGGGTTTCAAAGTAGGGTTTTAAACTAGGGTTAGGGTTTCGAACTAGGGTTAGGGTTTCAAAGTAGGGTTTTAAACTAGGTTTGGGGTTTCAAAGTAGGGGTTTAAACTAGGGTTAGGGTTTCAAAGTAGGATTTTAAACTAGGGTTAGGGTTTTAAAGTAGTGGTTTAAACTAGGGTTAGGGTTTCAAAGTAGGGTTTTAAACTAGGGTTAGAGTTTCAAAGTAGGGGTTTAAACTAGGTTTAGGGTTTCAAAGTAGGGGTTTAAACTCGGGTTAGGGTTTCAAAGTAGGGGTTTAAACTAGGGTTAGGGTTTCAAAATAGGGGTTTAAACTAGGGTTAGGTTTTCAAACTAGGGTTAGGGTTTCAAAGTAGGGTTTTAAACTAGGGTTAGGGTTTCAAACTAGGGTTAGGGTTTCAAACTAGGGTTAGGGTTTCAAAGTAGGGTTTTAAACTAGGTTTAGGGTTTCAAAGTAGGGGTTTAAACTAGGGTTAGGGTTTCAAAGTAGGATTTTAAACTAGGGTTAGGGTTTCAAAGTAGGGTTTTAAACTAGGGTTAGGGTTTCAAAGTAGGGTTTTAAACTAGGGTTAGGGTTTCAAAGTAGTGGTTTAAACTAGGGTTAGGGTTTAAACTAGGGTTAAGGTTTCAAAGTAGGGGTTTAAACTAGGGTTAGGGTTTCAAAGTAGGGTTTTAAACTAGGTTAAGGTTTCAAAATGGTGGTTTAAACTAGGGTTAGGGTTTCAAAGTAGGGGTTTAAACTAGGGTTAGGGTTTCAAAGTAGGGTTTTAAACAAGGGTTAGGGTTTCAAAGTAGGGGTTTAAACTATGGTTAGGGTT
The DNA here is from genome assembly GCF_054856555.1 of Leptonotus elevatus. Classification (NCBI taxonomy): domain Eukaryota; kingdom Metazoa; phylum Chordata; class Actinopteri; order Syngnathiformes; family Syngnathidae; genus Leptonotus; species Leptonotus elevatus. The sequence continues at coordinate 5,861,431 of NC_141260.1, read as the reverse complement.
TCAAAGTAGGGGTTTAAACTAGGGATAAAGTTTCAATTAGGGGTTTAAACTAGGGTTAGGGTTTCAAAGTAGGGGTTTAAACTAGGGTTAGGGTTTCAAAGTAGGGGTTTAAACTAGGGATAAAGTTTCAATTAGGGGTTTAAACTAGGGTTAGGGTTTCAAAGTAGGGGTTTAAACTAGGGTTAGGGTTTCAAAGTAGGGGTTTAAACTAGGGATAAAGTTTCAATTAGGGGTTTAAACTAGGGTTAGGGTTTCAAAGTAGGGGTTTAAACTAGGTTTAAGGTTTCAAAGTATGGGTTTGAACTATGGTTATGGTTTCAAAGTAGGGGTTTGAAGTAGGGTTAGGGTTTCAAAGTAGGGTTTTAAACTAGGTTTAGGGTTTCAAAGTAGGGGTTTAAACTCGGGTTAGGGTTTCAAAGTAGGGGTTTAAACTAGGATTAGGATTTCAAAGTAGGGGTTTAAACTAGGGTTAGGGTTTCAAAGTAATGGTTTAAACTAGGGTTAGGGTTTCAAAGTAGGGGTTTAAACTAGGGTTAGGGTTTCAAAGTAGGGGTTTAAACTAGGGTTAAGGTTTCAAAGTAGGATTTTAAACTAAGGTTAGGGTTTCAAAGTAGGGGTTTAACCTAGGGTAAGGGTTCTAAAGTAGGGGTTTAAATTAGGGTTAGGGTTTCAAACTAGGCTTAGGGTTTCAAAGTAAGGGTTTAAACTAGGGTTAGGGTTTCAAAGTAGGGGTTTAAACTAGGGTTAGGGTTTCAAAGTAGGGGTTTAAACTAGGATTAGGGTTTCAAAGTAGGGGTTTAAACTAGGGTTAGGTTTTCAAAGTAGGGGTTTAAACTCAGGTTAGGGTTTCAAAGTAGGGGTTTAAACTCGGGTTAGGGTTTCAAACTAGGGGTTTGAACTAGGGTTAGGGTTTCAAAGTAGGGGTTTAAACTAGGGTTAGGTTTTCAAACTAGGGTTAGGGTTTCAAAGTAGGGTTTTAAACTAGGGTTAGGGTTTCAAACTAGGGTTAGGATTTTAAAGTAGGGTTTTAAACTAGCTTTGGGGTTTCAAAGTAGGGGTTTAAACTAGGGTTAGGGTTTCAAAGTAGGATTTTAAACTAGGGTTAGGGTTTTAAAGTACTGGTTTAAACTAGGGTTAGGGTTTCAAAGTAGGGTTTTAAACTAGGGTTAGGGTTTCAAAGTAGGGGTTTAAACTAGGGTTAGGGTTTCAAAGTAGGGGTTTAAACTCGGGTTAGGGTTTCAAAGTAGGGGTTTAAACTAGGGTTAGGGTTTCAAAGTAGGGGTTTAAACTAGGGTAAGGTTTTCAAACTAGGGTTAGGGTTTCAAAGTAGGGTTTTAAACTAGGGTTAGGGTTTCAAACTAGGGTTAGGGTTTCAAAGTAGGGTTTTAAACTAGGTTTAGGGTTTCAAAGTAGGGGTTTAAACTAGGGTTAGGGTTTCAAAGTAGGATTTTAAACTAGGGTTAGGGTTTTAAAGTAGGGTTTTAAACTAGGGTTAGGGTTTCAAAGTAGGGGTTTAAACTAGGGTTAGGGTTTCAAAGTAGGGGTTTAAACTAGGGTTAGGGTTTCAAACTAAGGTTAGGGTTTCAAACTAAGGTTAGGGTTTCAAACTAGAGTTAAGGTTTCAAAGTAGGGTTTTAAACTAGGGTTAGGGTTTCAAAGTAGGGTTTTAAACTATGGTTAGGGTTTCAAAGTAGGGGTTTAAACTAGGGTTAGGGTTTTAAAGTAGTGGTTTAAACTAGGGTTAGGGTTTCAAAGTAGGGTTTTAAACTAGGGTTAGGGTTTCAAAGTAGGGGTTTAAAGTAGGGTTAGGGTTTCAAAGTAGGGGTTTATACTCGGGTTAGGGTTTCAAAGTAGGGGTTTAAACTAGGGTTAGGTTTTCAAACTAGGGTTAGGGTTTCAAAGTAGGGTTTTAAACTAGGGTTAGGGTTTCAAACTAGGGTTAGGGTTTCAAAGTAGGGTTTTAAACTAGGTTTAGGGTTTCAAAGTAGGGGTTTAAACTAGGGTTAGGGTTTCAAAGTAGGGTTTTAAACTAGGGTTAGGGTTTCAAAGTAGGGGTTTAAACTAGGGTTAGGGTTTCAAAGTAGGGTTTTAAACTAGGGTTAGGGTTTCAAAGTAGTGGTTTAAACTAGGGTTAGGGTTTCAAAGTAGGTGTTTAAACGAGGGTTAGGGTTTAAACTAGGGTTAAGGTTTCAAAGTAGGGGTTTAAACTAGGGTTAGGGTTTCAAAGTAGGGTTTTAAACTAGGTTAAGGTTTCAAAATGGTGGTTTAAACTAGGGTTAGGGTTTCAAAGTAGGGGTTTAAACTAGGGTTAGGGTTTCAAAGTAGGGTTTTAAACAAGGGTTAGGGTTTCAAAATAGGGGTTTAAACTATGGTTAGGGTTTCAAAGTAGGGGTTTAAACTAGGGATAAAGTTTCAATTAGGGGTTTAAACTAGGGTTAGGGTTTCAAAGTAGGGGTTTAAACTAGGGTTAGGGTTTCAAAGTAGGGGTTTAAACTAGGGATAAAGTTTCAATTAGGGGTTTAAACTAGGGTTAGGGTTTCAAAGTAGGGGTTTAAACTAGGGTTAGGGTTTCAAAGTAGGGGTTTAAACTAGGGATAAAGTTTCAATTAGGGGTTTAAACTAGGGTTAGGGTTTCAAAGTAGGGGTTTAAACTAGGGTTAAGGTTTCAAAGTATGGGTTTGAACTATGGTTATGGTTTCAAAGTAGGGGTTTAAAGTAGGGTTAGGGTTTCAAAGTAGGGGTTTAAACTAGGGTTAGGGTTTTAAAGTAGGGTTTTAAACTAGGGTTAGGGTTTCAAAGTAGGGGTTTAAACTAGGGTTAGGGTTTCAAAGTAGGGTTTCAAACTAGGGTTAGGGTTTCAAAGTAGGGTTTCAAACTAGGGTTAGGGTTTCAAAGTACGGGTTTAAACTAGGGTTAATGTTTCAAAATAGGGTTTTAAACTAGGGTTAGGGTTTCAAAGTAGGGTTTTAAACTAGGTTAAGGTTTCAAAATGGTGGTTTAAACTAGGGTTAGGGTTTCAAAGTAGGGGTTTAAACTAGGGTTAGGGTTTCAAAGTAGGGTTTTAAACAAGGATTAGGGTTTCAAAATAGGGGTTTAAACTTTGGTTAGGGTTTCAAAGTAGGGGTTTAAACTAGGGATAAAGTTTCAATTAGGGGTTTAAACTAGGGTTAGGGTTTCAAAGTAGGGGTTTAAACTAGGGTTAGGGTTTCAAAGTAGGGGTTTAAACTAGGGATAAAATTCAATTAGGGGTTTAAACTAGGGTTAGGGTTTCAAAGTAGGGGTTTAAACTAGGGTTAGGGTTTCAAAGTAGGGGTTTAAACTAGGGATAAAGTTTCAATTAGGGGTTTAAACTAGGGTTAGGGTTTCAAAGTAGGGGTTTAAACTAGGGTTAAGGTTTCAAAGTATGGGTTTGAACTATGGTTATGGTTTCAAAGTAGGGGTTTAAAGTAGGGTTAGGGTTTCAAAGTAGGGGTTTAAACTAGGGTTAGGGTTTTAAAGTAGGGTTTTAAACTAGGGTTAGGGTTTCAAAGTAGGGGTTTAAACTAGGGTTAGGGTTTCAAAGTAGGGTTTCAAACTAGGGTTAGGGTTTCAAAGTAGGGTTTCAAACTAGGGTTAGGGTTTCAAAGTACGGGTTTAAACTAGGGTTAATGTTTCAAAATAGGGTTTTAAACTAGGGTTAGGGTTTCAAAGTAGGGTTTCAAACTAGGGTTAGGGTTTCAAAGTACAGGTTTAAACTAGGGTTAGGGTTTCAAAGTAGGGGTTTAAACTAGGTTTAGGGTCTCAAACTAGGGATAGGGTTTCAAAGTAAGGTTTTAAACTAGGGTTAGGGTTTCAAAGTAGAGGTTTAAACTAGGCTTAGGGTTTCAAAGTAGGGTTTTAAACGAGGGTTAGGGTTTTAAAGTAGGGGTTTAAACTAAGGTTAGGGTTTCAAAGTAGGGTTTTAAACTAGGGTTAGGGTTCTAAAGTAGGGGTTTAAACTAGGGTTAGGGTTTCAAAAAAGGGTTTTAAACTAGGGTTAGGGTTTCAAAGTAGTAGTTTGAACTAGGATTAGGGTTTCAAAGTAGGGGTTTAAACTAGGTTTAGGGTCTCAAACTAGGGATAGGGTTTCAAAGTAAGGTTTTAAACTAGGGTTAGGGTTTCAAAGTAGAGGTTTAAACTAGGGTTAGGGTTTCAAAGTAGGGTTTTAACCTAGGGTTAGGGTTCTAAAGTAGGGGTTTAAACTAGGGTTAGGGTTTCAAAGTAGGGGTTTAAACTAGGGTAAGGGTTTCAAAGTAGGGGTTTAAACTAGGGTTAGGGTTTCAAAGTAGGGGTTTAAACTAGGGTTAGGGTTTCAAACTAGGGTTAGGGTTTCAAAGTAGGGTTTTAAACTAGGGTTAGGGTTTCAAAGTAGGGGTTTAAACTAGGGTTAAATCAGAGCGGCCAATCTTTTTTTTTGTAGACATATTTATCATTTAGTTAGTTCTAAACGTATTGAGCTTTAAATTGAATTTAAGACATGGGATATGTCATTTAAGCGCTCCCTTATTTTGAGCAGTGTTGTATGAAGGTACTTTTAATCAGTGTGCTTTTCTGTTAGCAGGACATCGTGCATTTGGACTTGAATGTTTTGTTTGTCCTTATTGTGATTGTGACTACAACACAATGAAAAGTGTTGGTGTCAGTGAGGAACTGCGATGGTAAGGGATGAACTGCGATGGCAAAAATGCGGCCCGAACCGTAGATCGCACCGGGACAAATGAGATATCAAACGATGCGGCTCGATCTGACTCGCTGCGCTATTATTTTTCTAAGAATTCCCAGTTACCAAGGCGACGCTATTCCCAAAAAACTCCCAAATAAAGTCCCATAGGAATGAATGGGAATCCGAAAGACATCAACTCCAATCAAGCACCTTTTTCCAAGACACGCTGCGCGCGCATACGTTGACCGACCGATATGAATTTTAGCTCATTTTGTTGGAATTTTTGTCATCTTTAGCTCAGTGTCAAAAAAAAAATTAAGGAATGAAAGCTCTCCCCCTGTGCGGGTTCAAAGACAGTGAGCAAAGGGGTGAAAGTCGCCTTTCTTGCATCAGCTAGAGCGTGACTAATTAAGGACAGAGTGCTGGGAACCAAAAAATATATTTCCAAAAGTTTCACTTTAACTCGTCACCATGGCCACAATCTTTGCTCACTAGACATCAAATTCGCACATTTTGTAGCCACAAGCCTCTGCTAGGGTTAGTTTTATTTGGCTAAGGTGTCATTTAGTACCTTTATTTTAACTTTAAGCGAGGAGAAGTCGCACTATTTTGATCTCTTTTCAATGTTTTCCGTTTTCCCCTCTTCATTTTCGATCAATCATAAGTTTTGAACCTGCTCTCATTTGGTCATTTTTCATCCGATTAAAAAACTGAGAACATGCTCGCGTTCCCCAAACCCTTGCCGTTCTAACGAGCCATTTCTGGAATCTGCATCTTCAACCGTTAAGTCGCGAGAGGCTTTTGTTTGAGGTGAGCGTAATCCTATACAAATCAATGGAGTGTTGGTGCGTGACGTCTCCTCACAACTTAAAATCAAATGTGTGTGCGTGAATGTGCATGTTTTGTAAAGGGGCAGTGAGATACTGTTAATTATGGTAGATTCCACATTTCTTGACCGATTTCAATGGTTTGAATTTTAAACTGTTCAGCTCATTGAAATGTTACTTAAAATCAAATGTGTGTGCGTGAATGTGCATGTTTCTTAAAGGGGCAGTAACATACTGTTGATTATGGTTAACTTGCACATTTCTTGAGCGATTTCAATGGTTGAAAGTTTAAACTGTTCAGCTCATTGAAAAGAGTTAGCAGGCCCATTCAAAATTTCCGCGGGAATTTTTATGGGCCTGCTAAGCGGAGCAAGCAGCAGCGAAGCTGCTGCTTGCGGAGCAAGCAGGCACATATTACTATCCACCCTAGAAAAGGGTTTATTATGGGCCTGCTAAGCGGAGCAAGCAGCAGCGAAGCTGCTGCTTGCGGAGCAAGCAGGCACATATTACTATCCTAGAAAAGGGGTTTATTTTTTTTATTATGGGCCTGCTAAGCGAAGCAAGCAGCAGCGAAGCTGCTGCTTGCGGAGCAAGCAGGCACATATTACTATCCACCCTAGAAAAGTGTTTAATATTATTATGGGCCTGCTAAGCGGAGCAAGCAGGCACATATTACTATCCTAGAAAAGGGGTTTATTATGGGCCTGCTAAGCGGAGCAAGCAGCAGCGAAGCTGCTGCTTGCGGAGCAAGCAGGCACATATTACTATCCTAGAAAAAAGGGTTTAATATTATTATGGGCCTGCTAAGCGGAGCAAGCAGCAGCGAAGCTGCTGCTTGCGGAGCAAGCAGGCACATATTACTATCCTAGAAAAAGGGTTTATTTTTTTTCTTATTTTTTAATCTTCCGCGTTTTTTCTGCTAAAATGCGGCCCGTACCGTAGATCGCACCGGGACAAATGAGGTATCAAACGATGCGGCTCGATCTGACTCGGTGCGCTATTATTTTTATAAGAATTCCCAGTTACCATGGCGACACAATTCCCCAAAATGTCCCCCAAAAAGTCCCATAGGAATGAATGGGAATCCGAAAATGATCACATCAAATCAAGCACCTTTTTCCAAGACACGCTGCGCGCGCATATGTTAACCGACCGATATGAAAATTAGCTCATTTTGTTGGAATTTTTGTCATCTTTAGCTCAGTGTCCAAAAAAAATTTAAGGAATGAAAGCTCTCCCCCCTGTGCGGGTTCAAAGACAGTGAGCAAAGGGGTGAAAGTCGCCTTTCTTGCATCAGTTAGAGCGTGACTAATTAAGGTCTGAGTGGTGGGAACCAAAAAATATATTTCCAAAAGTTTCACTTCAACTCGTCACCATGGCCACAATCTTTGCTCACTAGACATCAAATTCGCACATTTTGTAGCCACAAGCCTCTGCTTTCTGAAGAACTAAGTTTTATTTGGCTAAGGTGTCATTTAGTACCTTTATTTTCACTTTAAGCGAGGAGAAGTCGCACATTTTTGATCTCTTTTCAATGTAATTTTCGCCGTTTTTGCCTCTTCATTTTCGATCAATCATAAGTTTTCAACCTGCTCTCATTTGGTCATTTTTCATCCGATTAAAAAACTGAGAACATGCTCGCGTTCCCCAAACCCTTGCCGTTCTAACGAGCCATTTCTGGAATCTGCATCTTCAACCGTTAAGTCGCGAGAGGCTTTTGTTTGAGGTGAGCGTAATCCTATACAAATCAATGGAGTGTTGGTGCGTGACGTCTCCTCACAACTTAAAATCAAATGTGTGTGCGTGAATGTGCATGTTTTGTAAAGGGGCAGTGAGATACTGTTAATTATGGTAGATTCCACATTTCTTGACCGATTTCAATGGTTTGAATTTTAAACTGTTCAGCTCATTGAAATGTTACTTAAAATCAAATGTGTGTGCGTGAATGTGCATGTTTCTTAAAGGGGCAGTAATACTTTTAGTTGATTATAACTTCCACATTTCTTGAGCGATTTCAACGGTTGAAATTTTAAACTGTTCAGCTCATTGAAAAGAGTTGCAAGAGTTAGCAGGCCCATTCAAAATTTCCGCGGGAATTTTTCTAGTTATGGGCCTGCTAAGCGGAGCAAGCAGCAGCGAAGCTGCTGCTTGCGGAGCAAGCAGGCACATATTACTATCCTAGAAAAGGGGTTTATTTTTTTTATTCTTAATTATGGGCCTGCTAAGCGGAGCAAGCAGCAGCGAAGCTGCTGCTTGCGGAGCAAGCAGGCACATATTACTATCCTAGAAAAGGGGTTTATTATGGGCCTGCTAAGCGGAGCAAGCAGCAGCGAAGCTGCTGCTTGCGGAGCAAGCAGGCACATATTACTATCCTAGAAAAAAGGGTTTATTGGTGTTATTATTATATCATCCTTCCACGAATTTTCTGCTAAAATGCGGCCCGTACCGTAGATCGCACCGGCACGAATGAGGTATCAAACGATGCGGCTCGATCTGACTCGGTGCGGCATTATTTTTCTAAGAATTCCCAGTTACCATGGCGACGCTATTCCCAAAAAACTCCCAAATAAAGTCCCATAGGAATGAATGGGAATCCGAAAGAGATCAACTCCAATCAAGCACCTTTTTCAAAGACACGCTGCGCGCGCATACATTAACCGACCGATATGAAAAATAGCTCATTTTGTTGGAATTTTTGTCATCTTTAGCTCAGTGTCAAAAAAAAATTTAAGGAATGAAAGCTCTACCCCCTGTGCGGGTTCAAAGACAGTGAGGAAAGGGGTGAAAGTCGCCTTTCTTGCATCAGTTAGAGTGTGACTAATTAAGGTCTGAGTGCTGGGAACCAAAAAATATATTTCCAAAAGTTTCACTTCAACTCGTCACCATGGCCACAATCTTTGCTCACTAGACATCAAATTCGCACATTTTGTAGCCACAAGCCTCTGCTTTCTGAAGAACTAAGTTTTATTTGGCTAAGGTGTCATTTAGTACCTTTATTTTCACTTTAAGCGAGGAGAAGTCGCACATTTTTGATCTCTTTTCAATGTAATTTTCGCCGTTTTTGCCTCTTCATTTTCGATCAATCATAAGTTTTCAACCTGCTCTCATTTGGTCATTTTTCATCCGATTAAAAAACTGAGAACATGCTCGCGTTCCCCAAACCCTTGCCGTTCTAACGAGCCATTTCTGGAATCTGCATCTTCAACCGTTAAGTCGCGAGAGGCTTTTGTTTGAGGTGAGCGTAATCCTATACAAATCAATGGAGTGTTGGTGCGTGACGTCTCCTCACAACTTAAAATCCAATGTGTGTGCGTGAATGTGCATGTTTTGTAAAGGGGCAGTGAGATACTGTTAATTATGGTAGATTCCACATTTCTTGACCGATTTCAATGGTTTGAATTTTAAACTGTTCAGCTCATTGAAATGTTACTTAAAATCAAATGTGTGTGCGTGAATGTGCATGTTTCTTAAAGGGGCAGTAACATACTGTACATTATGGTTAACTTGCACATTTCTTGAGCGATTTCAATGGTTGAAAGTTTAAACTGTTCAGCTCATTGAAATGTTGGTTAAAATCAAATGTGTGTGCGTGAATGTGCATATTTCTTAAAGGGACAGTAAGATACTTTATTTGATCTTGATTATGGTTAACTTCCACATTTCTTGACCGATTTCAATGGTTGAAAGTTTAAACTGTTCGGCTCATTGAAAAGAGTTAGCAGGCCCATTCAAAATTTCCGCGGGAATTTTTCTAGTATTATTATGGGCCTGCTAAGCGGAGCAAGCAGCAGCGAAGCTGCTGCTTGCGGAGCAAGCAGGCACATATTACTATCCTAGAAAAAAGGGTTTAATATTATTCTTCTTATTTTTATATCATCTTCCAGCGACTTTTCCGCAAAAATAGGGCCCGAACCGTAGATCGCACCGGGACAAAAGAGGTATCAAACGATGCGGCTCGATCTGACTCGCTGCGCTATTATTTTTATAAGAATTCCCAGTTACCATGGCGACGCTATTCCCAAAAAACTCCCAAATAAAGTCCCATAGGAATGAATGGGAATCCGAAAGAGATCAACTCCAATCAAGCACCTTTTTCAAAGACACGCTGCGCGCGCATACATTAACCGACCGATATGAAAATTAGCTCATTTTGTTGGAATTTTTGTCATCTTTAGCTCAGTGTCAAAAAAAAAACTAGAAAAATTCCCGCGGAAATTTTGAATGGGCCTGCTAACTCTTGCAACTCTTTTCAATGAGCAGTTTAAAATTTCAACCGTTGAAATCGCTCAAGAAATGTGGAAGTTATAATCAACTAAAAGTATTACTGCCCCTTTAAGAAACATGCACATTCACGCACATACATTTGATTTTAACTAACATTTCAATGAGCTGAACAGTTTAAAATTTAAACCATTGAAATCGCTCAAGAAATGTGCAAGTTAACCAAAATCAACAGTATGTTACTGCCCCTTTAAGAAACATGCACATTCACGCACACACATTTGATTTTAACTAACATTTCAATGAGCTGAACAGTTTAAAATTTCAACCATTGAAATCGCTCAAGAAATGTGCAAGTTAACCATAATCAAGATCAAATAAAGTATCTTACTGTCCCTTTAAGAAATATGCACATTCACGCACACACATTTGATTTTAACCAACATTTCAATGAGCTGAACAGTTTAAAATTCAAACCATTGAAATCGCTCAAGAAATGTAAAAGTTAACCATAATCAACAATATGTTACTGCCCCTTTAAGAAACATGCACATTCACGCACACACATTTGATTTTAAGTAACATTTCAATGAGCTGAACAGTTTAAAATTCAAACCATTGAAATCGGTCAAGAAATGTGGAATCTACCATAATTAACAGTATCTCACTGCCCCTTTACAAAACATGCACATTCACGCACACACATTTGATTTTAAGTTGTGAGGAGACGTCACGCACCAACACTCCATTGATTTGTATAGGATTACGCTCACCTCAAACAAAAGCCTCTCGCGACTTAACGGTTGAAGATGCAGATTCCAGAAATGGCTCGTTAGAACGGCAAGGGTTTGGGGAACGCGAGCATGTTCTCAGTTTTTTAATCGGATGAAAAATGACCAAATGAGAGCAGGTTGAAAACTTATGATTGATCGAAAATGAAGAGGCAAAAACGGCGAAAATTACATTGAAAAGAGATCAAAAATGTGCGACTTCTCCTCGCTTAAAGTGAAAATAAAGGTACTAAATGACACCGTAGCCAAATAAAACTTAGTTCTTCAGAAAGCAGAGGCTTGTGGCTACAAAATGTGCGAATTTGATGTCTAGTGAGCAAAGATTGTGGCCATGGTGACGAGTTGAAGTGAAACTTTTGGAAATAGATTTTTTGGTTCCCGTCACTGAAGCCTTAATTAGTCACACTCTAAATAGGCGACTTTTCCCCTTTGCTCACTGTCTTTGAACCCTCACAGGGGGGAGAGCTTTCATTCCTTAAATTTTTTTTTGACACTGAGCTAAAGATGACAAAAATTCCAACAAAATGAGCTAATTTTCATATCGGTCGGTTAATGTATGCGCGCGCAGCGTGTCTTTGAAAAAGGTGCTTGATTGGAGTTGATCTCTTTCGGATTCCCATTCATTCCTATGGGACTTTATTTGGGAGTTTTTTGGGAATAGCGTCGCCATGGTAACTGGGAATTCTTATAAAAATAATAGCGCACCGAGTCAGATCGAGCCGCATCGTTTGATACCTCATTTGTCCCGGTGCGATCTACGGTACGGGCCGCATTTTAGCAGAAAAAAACGCGGAAGATTAAAAAATAAGAAAAATAACTAGAAAAATTCCCGCGGAAATTTTGAATGGGCCTGCTAACTCTTTTCAATGAGCTGAACAGTTTAAACTTTCAAGCATTGAAATCGGTCAAGAAATGTGGAAGTTATAATCAACTAAAAGTATTACTGGCCCTTTAAGAAACATGCACATTCACGCACATACATTTGATTTTAACTAACATTTCAATGAGCTGAACAGTTTAAAATTTCAACCATTGAAATCGCTCAAGAAATGTAAAAGTTAACCATAATCAAGATCAAATAAAGTATCTTACTGTCCCTTTAAGAAATATGCACATTCACGCACACACATTAGATTTTAACTAACATTTCAATGAGCTGAACAGTTTAAAATTTAAACCGTTGAAATCGCTCAAGAAATGTGCAAGTTAACCATAATCAAGATCAAATAAAGTATCTTACTGCCCCTTTAAGAAACATGCACATTCACGCACACACATTTGATTTTAAGTAACATTTCAATGAGCTGAACAGTTTAAAATTCAAACCATTGAAATCGGTCAAGAAATGTGGAATCTACCATAATTAACAGTATCTCACTGCCCCTTTACAAAACATGCACATTCACGCACACACATTAGATTTTAAGTTGTGAGGAGACGTCACGCACCAACACTCCATTGATTTGTATAGGATTACGCTCACCTCAAACAAAAGCCTCTCGCGACTTAACGGTTGAAGATGCAGATTCCAGAAATGGCTCGTTAGAACGGCAAGGGTTTGGGGAACGCGAGCATGTTCTCAGTTTTTTAATCGGATGAAAAATGACCAAATGAGAGCAGGTTGAAAACTTATGATTGATCGAAAATGAAGAGGCAAAAACGGCGAAAATTACATTGAAAAGAGATCAAAAATGTGCGACTTCTCCTCGCTTAAAGTGAAAATAAAGGTACTAAATGACACCTTAGCCAAATAAAACTTAGTTCTTCAGAAAGCAGAGGCTTGTGGCTACAAAATGTGCGAATTTGATGTCTAGTGAGCAAAGATTGTGGCCATGGTGACGAGTTGAAGTGAAACTTTTGGAAATATATTTTTTGGTTCCCGTCACTGAAAGCTTAATTGGGTATCAGAGTGGCGATTACACTCACTGTCTTTGAACCCGCACAGGGGGAAGAGCTTTCATTCCTTAATTTGTTTTTTGACACTGAGCTAAAGATGGGAAAAATTCCAACAAAATGAGCTAAAATTCATATCAATCGGTTAACGTATGCGCGCGCAGCGTGTCTTTGAAAAAGGTGCTTGATGTGTGATTTTGTCTTTCCTTTTCCCATTCATTCCTATGGGACTTTTATTTGGGAGTTTTTTGGGAATAGCATCGCCATGGTAAGTGGGAATTCTTAGAAAAATAATGCCGCATCGAGTCAGATCGAGCCGCATCGTTTGATACTTCATTTGTCCCGGTGCGATGTACGGTACGGGCTGCATTCTTGCGGAAAAAACTGTGGAAGATTAAAAAATAAGATTAAGAATAAAAAAAATAAACCCCTTTTCTAGGATAGTAATATGTGCCTGCCTGCTTGCTCCGCAAGCAGCAGCTTCGCTGCTGCTTGCTCCGCTTAGCAGGCCCATAATTAAGGAATGAAAGCTCTCCCCCCTGTGCGGGTTCAAAGACAGTGAGCAAAGGGTGAAAGTCGCCTATTTAGAGTGTGACTAATTAAGGCTTCAGTGACGGGAACCAAAAAATCTATTTCCAAAAGTTTCACTTCAACTCGTCACCATGGCCACAATCTTTGCTCACTAGACATCAAATTCGCACATTTTGTAGCCACAAGCCTCTGCTTTCTGAAGAACTAAGTTTTATTTGGCTACGGTGTCATTTAGTACCTTTATTTTCACTTTAAGCGAGGAGAAGTCGGACTTTGACGCCTATCTCCTCCATGTTAATTTCGCCGTTTTTTCCCTCTTCATTTTCGATCAATCATAAGTTTTCAACCTGCTCTCATTTGGTCATTTTTCATCCGATTAAAAAACTGAGAACATGCTCGCGTTCCCCAAACCCTTGCCGTTCTAACGAGCCATTTCTGGAATCTGCATCTTCAACCGTTAAGTCGCGAGAGGCTTTTGTTTGAGGTGAGCGTAATCCTATACAAATCAATGGAGTGTTGGTGCGTGACGTCTCCTCACAACTTAAAATCAAATGTGTGTGCGTGAATGTGCATGTTTTGTAAAGGGGCAGTGAGATACTGTTAATTATGGTAGATTCCACATTTCTTGACCGATTTCAATAGTTTGAATTTTAAACTGTTCAGCTCATTGAAATGTTACTTAAAATCAAATGTGTGTGCGTGAATGTGCATGTTTCTTAAAGGGGCAGTAACATAGTGTTGATTATGGTTAACTTCCACATTTCTTGACCCATTTCAATGGTTGAAAGTTTAAACTGTTCAGCTCATTGAAATGTTACTTAAAATCAAATGTGTGTGCGTGAATGTGCATGTTTCTTAAAGGGGCAGTAAGATACTTTATTTGATCTTGATTATGGTTAACTTGCACATTTCTTGAGCGATTTCAATGGTTGAATTTTTAAACTGTTCAGCTCATTGAAATGTTAGTTAAAATCAAATGTATGCGCGTGAATGTGCATGTTTCTTAAAGGGGCAGTAATACTTTTAGTAGATTATGGTTAACTTGCACATTTCTTGAGCGATTTCAACGGTTGAAATTTTAAACTGTTCAGCTCATTGAAAAGAGTTAGCAGGCCCATTCAAAATTTCCGCGGGAATTTTTCTAGTTTTTTTTCTTCTTATTATTCTTTAATCTTCCGCGTTTTTTCTGCTAAAATGCGGCCCGTACCGTAGATCGCACCGGGACAAAAGAGGTATCAAACGATGCGGCTCGATCTGACTCGGTGCGGCATTATTTTTCTAAGAATTCCCAGTTACCATGGCGACGCTATTCCCAAAAAACTCCCAAATAAAGTCCCATAGGAATGAATGGGAATCCGAAAGAGATCAACTCCAATCAAGCACCTTTTTCAAAGACACGCTGCGCGCGCATACATTAACCGACCGATATGAAAAATAGCTCATTTTGTTGGAATTTTTGTCATCTTTAGCTCAGTGTCAAAAAAAAATTTAAGGAATGAAAGCTCTCCCCCCTGTGCGGGTTCAAAGACAGTGAGCAAAGGGGTAAAAGTCGCCTTTCTTGCATCAGTTAGAGCGTGACTAATTAAGGTCTGAGTGGTGGGAACCAAAAAATATATTTCCAAAAGTTTCACTTCAACTCGTCACCATGGCCACAATCTTTGCTCACTAGACATCAAATTCGCACATTTTGTAGCCACAAGCCTCTGCTTTCTGAAGAACTAAGTTTTATTTGGCTAAGGTGTCATTTAGTACCTTTATTTTCACTTTAAGCGAGGAGAAGTCGCACATTTTTGATCTCTTTTCAATGTAATTTTCGCCGTTTTTGCCTCTTCATTTTCGATCAATCATAAGTTTTCAACCTGCTCTCATTTGGTCATTTTTCATCCGATTAAAAAACTGAGAACATGCTCGCGTTCCCCAAACCCTTGCCGTTCTAACGAGCCATTTCTGGAATCTGCATCTTCAACCGTTAAGTCGCGAGAGGCTTTTGTTTGAGGTGAGCGTAATCCTATACAAATCAATGGAGTGTTGGTGCGTGACGTCTCCTCACAACTTAAAATCAAATGTGTGTGTGTGAATGTGCATGTTTTGTAAAGGGGCAGTGAGATACTGTTAATTATGGTAGATTCCACATTTCTTGACCGATTTCAATGGTTTGAATTTTAAACTGTTCAGCTCATTGAAATGTTACTTAAAATCAAATGTGTGTGCGTGAATGTGCATGTTTCTTAAAGGGGCAGTAACATAGTGTTGATTATGGTTAACTTCCACATTTCTTGACCCATTTCAATGGTTGAAAGTTTAAACTGTTCAGCTCATTGAAATGTTACTTAAAATCAAATGTGTGTGCGTGAATGTGCATGTTTCTTAAAGGGGCAGTAACATTCTGTTGATTATGGTAGATTCCACATTTCTTGACCGATTTCAATGGTTTAAATTTTAAACTGTTCAGCTCATTGAAATGTTACTTAAAATCAAATGTGTGTGCGTGAATGTGCATGTTTTGTAAAGGGGCAGTAAGATACTTTATTTGATCTTGATTATGGTTAACTTGCACATTTCTTGAGCGATTTCAATGGTTGAATTTTTAAACTGTTCAGCTCATTGAAATGTTAGTTAAAATCAAATGTATGTGCGTGAATGTGCATGTTTCTTAAAGGGGCAGTAATACTTTTAGTAGATTATGGTTAACTTCCACATTTCTTGAGCGATTTCAACGGTTGAAATTTTCAACTGTTCAGCTCATTGAAAAGAGTTGCAAGAGTTAGCAGGCCCATTCAAAATTTCCGCGGGAATTTTTCTAGTCTTATTTTTTAATCTTCCACAGTTTTTTCCGCAAGAATGCAGCCCGTACCGTACATCGCACCGGGACAAATGAAGTATCAAACGATGCGGCTCGATCTGACTCGATGCGGCATTATTTTTCTAAGAATTCCCACTTACCATGGCGATGCTATTCCCAAAAAACTCCCAAATAAAAGTCCCATAGGAATGAATGGGAAAAGGAAAGACAAAATCACACATCAAGCACCTTTTTCAAAGACACGCTGCGCGCGCATACGTTAACCGATTGATATGAATTTTAGCTCATTTTGTTGGAATTTTTCCCATCTTTAGCTCAGTGTCAAAAAACAAATTAAGGAATGAAAGCTCTTCCCCCTGTGCGGGTTCAAAGACAGTGAGTGTAATCGCCACTCTGATACCCAATTAAGCTTTCAGTGACGGGAACCAAAAAATATATTTCCAAAAGTTTCACTTCAACTCGTCACCATGGCCACAATCTTTGCTCACTAGACATCAAATTCGCACATTTTGTAGCCACAAGCCTCTGCTTTCTGAAGAACTAAGTTTTATTTGGCTAAGGTGTCATTTAGTACCTTTATTTTCACTTTAAGCGAGGAGAAGTCGCACATTTTTGATCTCTTTTCAATGTAATTTTCGCCGTTTTTGCCTCTTCATTTTCGATCAATCATAAGTTTTCAACCTGCTCTCATTTGGTCATTTTTCATCCGATTAAAAAACTGAGAACATGCTCGCGTTCCCCAAACCCTTGCCGTTCTAACGAGCCATTTCTGGAATCTGCATCTTCAACCGTTAAGTCGCGAGAGGCTTTTGTTTGAGGTGAGCGTAATCCTATACAAATCAATGGAGTGTTGGTGCGTGACGTCTCCTCACAACTTAAAATCTAATGTGTGTGCGTGAATGTGCATGTTTTGTAAAGGGGCAGTGAGATACTGTTAATTATGGTAGATTCCACATTTCTTGACCGATTTCAATGGTTTGAATTTTAAACTGTTCAGCTCATTGAAATGTTACTTAAAATCAAATGTGTGTGCGTGAATGTGCATGTTTCTTAAAGGGGCAGTAAGATACTTTATTTGATCTTGATTATGGTTAACTTGCACATTTCTTGAGCGATTTCAACGGTTTAAATTTTAAACTGTTCAGCTCATTGAAATGTTAGTTAAAATCTAATGTGTGTGCGTGAATGTGCATATTTCTTAAAGGGACAGTAAGATACTTTATTTGATCTTGATTATGGTTAACTTTTACATTTCTTGAGCGATTTCAATGGTTGAAATTTTAAACTGTTCAGCTCATTGAAATGTTAGTTAAAATCAAATGTATGTGCGTGAATGTGCATGTTTCTTAAAGGGCCAGTAATACTTTTAGTTGATTATAACTTCCACATTTCTTGACCGATTTCAATGCTTGAAAGTTTAAACTGTTCAGCTCATTGAAAAGAGTTAGCAGGCCCATTCAAAATTTCCGCGGGAATTTTTCTAGTTATGGGCCTGCTAAGCGGAGCAAGCAGCAGCGAAGCTGCTGCTTGCGGAGCAAGCAGGCACATATTACTATCCTAGAAAAAAGGGTTTAATATTATTCTTCTTATTATGGGCCTGCTAAGCGGAGCAAGCAGCAGCGAAGCTGCTGCTTGCGGAGCAAGCAGGCACATATTACTATCCTAGAAAAAAGGGTTTATTGTTGTTATTATTATATCATCCTTCCACGAATTTTCTGCTAAAATGCGGCCCGTACCGTAGATCGCACCGGCACGAATGAGGTATCAAACGATGCGGCTCGATCTGACTCGGTGCGGCATTATTTTTCTAAGAATTCCCAGTTACCATGGCGACGCTATTCCCAAAAAACTCCCAAATAAAGTCCCATAGGAATGAATGGGAATCCGAAAGAGATCAACTCCAATCAAGCACCTTTTTCAAAGACACGCTGCGCGCGCATACATTAACCGACCGATATGAAAAATAGCTCATTTTGTTGGAATTTTTGTCATCTTTAGCTCAGTGTCAAAAAAAAAATTAAGGAATGAAAGCTCTCCCCCCTGTGCGGGTTCAAAGACAGTGAGGAAAGGGGTGAAAGTCGCCTTTCTTGCATCAGTTAGAGTGTGACTAATTAAGGTCTGAGTGCTGGGAACCAAAAAATATATTTCCAAAAGTTTCACTTCAACTCGTCACCATGGCCACAATCTTTGCTCACTAGACATCAAATTCGCACATTTTGTAGCCACAAGCCTCTGCTTTCTGAAGAACTAAGTTTTATTTGGCTACGGTGTCATTTAGTACCTTTATTTTCACTTTAAGCGAGGAGAAGTCGCACATTTTTGATCTCTTTTCAATGTAATTTTCGCCGTTTTTGCCTCTTCATTTTCGATCAATCATAAGTTTTCAACCTGCTCTCATTTGGTCATTTTTCATCCGATTAAAAAACTGAGAACATGCTCGCGTTCCCCAAACCCTTGCCGTTCTAACGAGCCATTTCTGGAATCTGCATCTTCAACCGTTAAGTCGCGAGAGGCTTTTGTTTGAGGTGAGCGTAATCCTATACAAATCAATGGAGTGTTGGTGCGTGACGTCTCCTCACAACTTAAAATCAAATGTGTGTGCGTGAATGTGCATGTTTTGTAAAGGGGCAGTGAGATACTGTTAATTATGGTAGATTCCACATTTCTTGACCGATTTCAATGGTTTGAATTTTAAACTGTTCAGCTCATTGAAATGTTACTTAAAATCAAATGTGTGTGCGTGAATGTGCATGTTTCTTAAAGGGGCAGTAACATACTTTATTTGATCTTGATTATGGTTAACTTTTACATTTCTTGAGCGATTTCAATGGTTTAAATTTTAAACTTTTCAGCTCATTGAAATGTTGGTTAAAATCAAATGTGTCTGCGTGAATGTGCATGTTTCTTAAAGGGGCAGTAACATACTGTTGATTATGGTTAACTTTTACATTTCTTGAGCGATTTCAATGGTTGAAATTTTAAACTGTTCAGCTCATTGAAATGTTAGTTAAAATCAAATGTGTGTGCGTGAATGTGCATGTTTCTTAAACGGGCAGTAATACTTTTAGTTGATTATAACTTCCACATTTCTTGAGCGATTTCAACGGTTGAAATTTTAAACTGCTCATTGAAAAGAGTTGCAAGAGTTAGCAGGCCCATTCAAAATTTCCGCGGGAATTTTTCTAGTTATTTTTTATTATTCCACGACTTTTCCGCAAAAATGCGGCCCGAACCGTAGATCGCACCGGGACAAATGAGGTATCAAACGATGCGGCTCGCTCTGACTCGCTGCGCTATTATTTTTATAAGAATTCCCAGTTACCATGGCAACGCTATTCCCAAAAAACTCCCCCAAAAAATCCCATAGGAATGAATGGGAAACCGGAAGACATCAACTCCAATCAAGCACCTTTTTCCAAGACACGCTGCGCGCGCATACGTTAACCGACCGATATGAATTTTAGCTCATTTTGTTGGAATTTTTATCATCTTTAGCTCTGTGTCAAAAAAAAAATTAAGGAATGAAAGCTCTCCCCCCTGTGCGGGTTCAAAGACAGTGAGTGAAATATCCTTTATCCCATGTGTGTGTATTGCATGAGCTAGAGCGGACCAATTAAGAACTAGAAAAATTCCCGCGGAAATTTTGAATGGGCCTGCTAACTCTTTTCAATGAGCTGAACAGTTTAAACTTTCAACCATTGAAATCGCTCAAGAAATGTGCAAGTTAACCATAATCAACAGTATGTTACTGCCCCTTTAAGAAACATGCACATTCACGCACACACATTTGATTTTAAGTAACATTTCAATGAGCTGAACAGTTTAAAATTTAAACCATTGAAATCGGTCAAGAAATGTAAAAGTTAACCATAATCAAGATCAAATAAAGTATCTTACTGTCCCTTTAAGAAATATGCACATTCACGCACACACATTTGATTTTAACCAACATTTCAATGAGCTGAACAGTTTAAAATTTAAACCATTGAAATCGCTCAAGAAATGTAAAAGTTAACCATAATCAAGATCAAATAAAGTATCTTACTGCCCCTTTAAGAAACATGCACATTTACGCACACACATTTGATTTTAAGTAACATTTCAATGAGCTGAACAGTTTAAAATTCAAACCATTGAAATCGGTCAAGAAATGTGGAATCTACCATAATTAACAGTATCTCACTGCCCCTTTACAAAACATGCACATTCACGCACACACATTTGATTTTAAGTTGTGAGGAGACGTCACGCACCAACACTCCATTGATTTGTATAGGATTACGCTCACCTCAAACAAAAGCCTCTCGCGACTTAACGGTTGGAGATGCAGATTCCAGAAATGGCTCGTTAGAACGGCAAGGGTTTGGGGAACGCGAGCATGTTCTCAGTTTTTTAATCGGATGAAAAATGACCAAATGAGAGCAGGTTGAAAACTTATGATTGATCGAAAATGAAGAGGCAAAAACGGCGAAAATTACATTGAAAAGAGATCAAAAATGTGCGACTTCTCCTCGCTTAAAGTGAAAATAAAGGTACTAAATGACACCTTAGCCAAATAAAACTTAGTTCTTCAGAAAGCAGAGGCTTGTGGCTACAAAATGTGCGAATTTGATGTCTAGTGAGCAAAGATTGTGGCCATGGTGACGAGTTGAAGTGAAACTTTTGGAAATAGATTTTTTGGTTCCCGTCACTGAAGCCTTAATTGGGTATCAGAGTGGCGATTACACTCACTGTCTTTGAACCCGCACAGGGGGAAGAGCTTTCATTCCTTAATTTTTTTTTTGACACTGAGTTAAAGATGACAAAAATTCCAACAAAATGAGCTAATTTTCATATCAATCGGATAACGTATGCGCGCGCAGCGTCTCTTTGAAAAAGGTGCTTGATGTGTGATTTTGTCTTTCCTTTTCCCATTCATTCCTATGGGACTTTTATTTGGGAGTTTTTTGGGAATAGCGTCGCCATGGTAACTGGGAATTCTTATAAAAATAATAGCGCAGCGAGTCAGAGCGAGCCGCATCGTTTGATACCTCTTTTGTCCCGGTGCGATCTACGGTTCGGGCCCTATTTTTGCGGAAAAGTCGCTGGAAGATAATATAAAAACTAGAAAAATTCCCGCGGAAATTTTGAATGGGCCTGCTAACTCTTTTCAATGAGCTGAACAGTTTAAAATTTCAACCGTTGAAATCGCTCAAGAAATGTGCAAGTTAACCATAATCTACTAAAAGTATTACTGCCCCTTTAAGAAACATGCACATTCACGCGCATACATTTGATTTTAACTAACATTTCAATGAGCTGAACAGTTTAAAAATTCAACCATTGAAATCGCTCAAGAAATGTGCAAGTTAACCATAATCAAGATCAAATAAAGTATCTTACTGCCCCTTTAAGAAACATGCACATTCACGCACACACATTTGATTTTAAGTAACATTTCAATGAGCTGAACAGTTTAAACTTTCAACCATTGAAATGGGTCAAGAAATGTGGAAGTTAACCATAATCAACACTATGTTACTGCCCCTTTAAGAAACATGCACATTCACGCACACACATTTGATTTTAAGTAACATTTCAATGAGCTGAACAGTTTAAAATTCAAACTATTGAAATCGGTCAAGAAATGTGGAATCTACCATAATTAACAGTATCTCACTGCCCCTTTACAAAACATGCACATTCACGCACACACATTTGATTTTAAGTTGTGAGGAGACGTCACGCACCAACACTCCATTGATTTGTATAGGATTACGCTCACCTCAAACAAAAGCCTCTCGCGACTTAACGGTTGAAGATGCAGATTCCAGAAATGGCTCGTTAGAACGGCAAGGGTTTGGGGAACGCGAGCATGTTCTCAGTTTTTTAATCGGATGAAAAATGACCAAATGAGAGCAGGTTGAAAACTTATGATTGATCGAAAATGAAGAGGGAAAAAACGGCGAAATTAACATGGAGGAGATAGGCGTCAAAGTCCGACTTCTCCTCGCTTAAAGTGAAAATAAAGGTACTAAATGACACCGTAGCCAAATAAAACTTAGTTCTTCAGAAAGCAGAGGCTTGTGGCTACAAAATGTGCGAATTTGATGTCTAGTGAGCAAAGATTGTGGCCATGGTGACGAGTTGAAGTGAAACTTTTGGAAATAGATTTTTTGGTTCCCGTCACTGAAGCCTTAATTAGTCACACTCTAAATAGGCGACTTTCACCCTTTGCTCACTGTCTTTGAACCCGCACAGGGGGGAGAGCTTTCATTCCTTAATTATGGGCCTGCTAAGCGGAGCAAGCAGCAGCGAAGCTGCTGCTTGCGGAGCAAGCAGGCAGGCACATATTACTATCCTAGAAAAGGGGTTTATTTTTTTTATTCTTAATCTTATTTTTTAATCTTCCACAGTTTTTTCCGCAAGAATGCAGCCCGTACCGTACATCGCACCGGGACAAATGAAGTATCAAACGATGCGGCTCGATCTGACTCGATGCGGCATTATTTTTCTAAGAATTCCCACTTACCATGGCGATGCTATTCCCAAAAAACTCCCAAATAAAAGTCCCATAGGAATGAATGGGAAAAGGAAAGACAAAATCACACATCAAGCACCTTTTTCAAAGACACGCTGCGCGCGCATACGTTAACCGATTGATATGAATTTTAGCTCATTTTGTTGGAATTTTTCCCATCTTTAGCTCAGTGTCAAAAAACAAATTAAGGAATGAAAGCTCTTCCCCCTGTGCGGGTTCAAAGACAGTGAGTGTAATCGCCACTCTGATACCCAATTAAGCTTTCAGTGACGGGAACCAAAAAATATATTTCCAAAAGTTTCACTTCAACTCGTCACCATGGCCACAATCTTTGCTCACTAGACATCAAATTCGCACATTTTGTAGCCACAAGCCTCTGCTTTCTGAAGAACTAAGTTTTATTTGGCTAAGGTGTCATTTAGTACCTTTATTTTCACTTTAAGCGAGGAGAAGTCGCACATTTTTGATCTCTTTTCAATGTAATTTTCGCCGTTTTTGCCTCTTCATTTTCGATCAATCATAAGTTTTCAACCTGCTCTCATTTGGTCATTTTTCATCCGATTAAAAAACTGAGAACATGCTCGCGTTCCCCAAACCCTTGCCGTTCTAACGAGCCATTTCTGGAATCTGCATCTTCAACCGTTAAGTCGCGAGAGGCTTTTGTTTGAGGTGAGCGTAATCCTATACAAATCAATGGAGTGTTGGTGCGTGACGTCTCCTCACAACTTAAAATCTAATGTGTGTGCGTGAATGTGCATGTTTTGTAAAGGGGCAGTGAGATACTGTTAATTATGGTAGATTCCACATTTCTTGACCGATTTCAATGGTTTGAATTTTAAACTGTTCAGCTCATTGAAATGTTACTTAAAATCAAATGTGTGTGCGTGAATGTGCATGTTTCTTAAAGGGGCAGTAAGATACTTTATTTGATCTTGATTATGGTTAACTTGCACATTTCTTGAGCGATTTCAACGGTTTAAATTTTAAACTGTTCAGCTCATTGAAATGTTAGTTAAAATCTAATGTGTGTGCGTGAATGTGCATATTTCTTAAAGGGACAGTAAGATACTTTATTTGATCTTGATTATGGTTAACTTTTACATTTCTTGAGCGATTTCAATGGTTGAAATTTTAAACTGTTCAGCTCATTGAAATGTTAGTTAAAATCAAATGTATGTGCGTGAATGTGCATGTTTCTTAAAGGGCCAGTAATACTTTTAGTTGATTATAACTTCCACATTTCTTGACCGATTTCAATGCTTGAAAGTTTAAACTGTTCAGCTCATTGAAAAGAGTTAGCAGGCCCATTCAAAATTTCCGCGGGAATTTTTCTAGTTATTTTTCTTATTTTTTAATCTTCCGCGTTTTTTTCTGCTAAAATGCGGCCCGTACCGTAGATCGCACCGGGACAAATGAGGTATCAAACGATGCGGCTCGATCTGACTCGGTGCGCTATTATTTTTATAAGAATTCCCAGTTACCATGGCGACGCTATTCCCAAAAAACTCCCAAATAAAGTCCCATAGGAATGAATGGGAATCCGAAAGAGATCAACTCCAATCAAGCACCTTTTTCAAAGACACGCTGCGCGCGCATACATTAACCGACCGATATGAAAATTAGCTCATTTTGTTGGAATTTTTGTCATCTTTAGCTCAGTGTCAAAAAAAAATTTAAGGAATGAAAGCTCTCCCCCCTGTGAGGGTTCAAAGACAGTGAGCAAAGGGGAAAAGTCGCCTATTTAGAGTGTGACTAATTAAGGCTTCAGTGACGGGAACCAAAAAATCTATTTCCAAAAGTTTCACTTCAACTCGTCACCATGGCCACAATCTTTGCTCACTAGACATCAAATTCGCACATTTTGTAGCCACAAGCCTCTGCTTTCTGAAGAACTAAGTTTTATTTGGCTACGGTGTCATTTAGTACCTTTATTTTCACTTTAAGCGAGGAGAAGTCGCACATTTTTGATCTCTTTTCAATGTAATTTTCGCCGTTTTTGCCTCTTCATTTTCGATCAATCATAAGTTTTCAACCTGCTCTCATTTGGTCATTTTTCATCCGATTAAAAAACTGAGAACATGCTCGCGTTCCCCAAACCCTTGCCGTTCTAACGAGCCATTTCTGGAATCTGCATCTTCAACCGTTAAGTCGCGAGAGGCTTTTGTTTGAGGTGAGCGTAATCCTATACAAATCAATGGAGTGTTGGTGCGTGACGTCTCCTCACAACTTAAAATCAAATGTGTGTGCGTGAATGTGCATGTTTTGTAAAGGGGCAGTGAGATACTGTTAATTATGGTAGATTCCACATTTCTTGACCGATTTCAATGGTTTGAATTTTAAACTGTTCAGCTCATTGAAATGTTACTTAAAATCAAATGTGTGTGCGTGAATGTGCATGTTTCTTAAAGGGGCAGTAACATATTGTTGATTATGGTTAACTTTTACATTTCTTGAGCGATTTCAATGGTTTGAATTTTAAACTGTTCAGCTCATTGAAATGTTGGTTAAAATCAAATGTGTGTGCGTGAATGTGCATATTTCTTAAAGGGACAGTAAGATACTTTATTTGATCTTGATTATGGTTAACTTGCACATTTCTTGAGCGATTTCAATGGTTGAAATTTTAAACTGTTCAGCTCATTGAAATGTTAGTTAAAATCAAATGTGTGTGCGTGAATGTGCATGTTTCTTAAAGGGGCAGTAACATACTGTTGATTTTGGTTAACTTGCACATTTCTTGAGCGATTTCAATGGTTTAAATTTTAAACTGTTCAGCTCATTGAAATGTTAGTTAAAATCAAATGTATGTGCGTGAATGTGCATGTTTCTTAAAGGGGCAGTAATACTTTTAGTTGATTATAACTTCCACATTTCTTGAGCGATTTCAACGGTTGAAATTTTAAACTGCTCATTGAAAAGAGTTGCAAGAGTTAGCAGGCCCATTCAAAATTTCCGCGGGAATTTTTCTAGTTTTTTTTTTGACACTGAGCTAAAGATGACAAAAATTCCAACAAAATGAGCTAATTTTCATATCGGTCGGTTAATGTATGCGCGCGCAGCGTGTCTTTGAAAAAGGTGCTTGATTGGAGTTGATCTCTTTCGGATTCCCATTCATTCCTATGGGACTTTATTTGGGAGTTTTTTGGGAATAGCGTCGCCATGGTAACTGGGAATTCTTATAAAAATAATAGCGCAGCGAGTCAGATCGAGCCGCATCGTTTGATACCTCTTTTGTCCCGGTGCGATCTACGGTTCGGGCCCTATTTTTGCGGAAAAGTCGCTGGAAGATGATATAAAAATAAGAAGAATAATATTAAACCCTTTTTTCTAGGATAGTAATATGTGCCTGCTTGCTCCGCAAGCAGCAGCTTCGCTGCTGCTTGCTCCGCTTAGCAGGCCCATAATAATACTAGAAAAATTCCCGCGGAAATTTTGAATGGGCCTGCTAACTCTTTTCAATGAGCCGAACAGTTTAAACTTTCAACCATTGAAATCGGTCAAGAAATGTGGAAGTTAACCATAATCAAGATCAAATAAAGTATCTTACTGTCCCTTTAAGAAATATGCACATTCACGCACACACATTTGATTTTAACCAACATTTCAATGAGCTGAACAGTTTAAACTTTCAACCATTGAAATCGCTCAAGAAATGTGCAAGTTAACCATAATGTACAGTATGTTACTGCCCCTTTAAGAAACATGCACATTCACGCACACACATTTGATTTTAAGTAACATTTCAATGAGCTGAACAGTTTAAAATTCAAACCATTGAAATCGGTCAAGAAATGTGGAATCTACCATAATTAACAGTATCTCACTGCCCCTTTACAAAACATGCACATTCACGCACACACATTGGATTTTAAGTTGTGAGGAGACGTCACGCACCAACACTCCATTGATTTGTATAGGATTACGCTCACCTCAAACAAAAGCCTCTCGCGACTTAACGGTTGAAGATGCAGATTCCAGAAATGGCTCGTTAGAACGGCAAGGGTTTGGGGAACGCGAGCATGTTCTCAGTTTTTTAATCGGATGAAAAATGACCAAATGAGAGCAGGTTGAAAACTTATGATTGATCGAAAATGAAGAGGCAAAAACGGCGAAAATTACATTGAAAAGAGATCAAAAATGTGCGACTTCTCCTCGCTTAAAGTGAAAATAAAGGTACTAAATGACACCTTAGCCAAATAAAACTTAGTTCTTCAGAAAGCAGAGGCTTGTGGCTACAAAATGTGCGAATTTGATGTCTAGTGAGCAAAGATTGTGGCCATGGTGACGAGTTGAAGTGAAACTTTTGGAAATATATTTTTTGGTTCCCAGCACTCAGACCTTAATTAGTCACACTCTAACTGATGCAAGAAAGGCGACTTTCACCCCTTTCCTCACTGTCTTTGAACCCGCACAGGGGGTAGAGCTTTCATTCCTTAAATTTTTTTTTGACACTGAGCTAAAGATGACAAAAATTCCAACAAAATGAGCTATTTTTCATATCGGTCGGTTAATGTATGCGCGCGCAGCGTGTCTTTGAAAAAGGTGCTTGATTGGAGTTGATCTCTTTCGGATTCCCATTCATTCCTATGGGACTTTATTTGGGAGTTTTTTGGGAATAGCGTCGCCATGGTAACTGGGAATTCTTAGAAAAATAATGCCGCACCGAGTCAGATCGAGCCGCATCGTTTGATACCTCATTCGTGCCGGTGCGATCTACGGTACGGGCCGCATTTTAGCAGAAAATTCGTGGAAGGATGATATAATAATAACACCAATAAACCCTTTTTTCTAGGATAGTAATATGTGCCTGCTTGCTCCGCAAGCAGCAGCTTCGCTGCTGCTTGCTCCGCTTAGCAGGCCCATAATTAAACACTTTTCTAGGGTGGATAGTAATATGTGCCTGCTTGCTCCGCAAGCAGCAGCTTCGCTGCTGCTTGCTCCGCTTAGCAGGCCCATAACTAGAAAAATTCCCGCGGAAATTTTGAATGGGCCTGCTAACTCTTTTCAATGAGCTGAACAGTTTAAAATTTCAACCGTTGAAATCGCTCAAGAAATGTGCAAGTTAACCATAATCTACTAAAAGTATTACTGCCCCTTTAAGAAACATGCACATTCACGCGCATACATTTGATTTTAACTAACATTTCAATGAGCTGAACAGTTTAAAAATTCAACCATTGAAATCGCTCAAGAAATGTGCAAGTTAACCATAATCAAGATCAAATAAAGTATCTTACTGCCCCTTTAAGAAACATGCACATTCACGCACACACATTTGATTTTAAGTAACATTTCAATGAGCTGAACAGTTTAAACTTTCAACCATTGAAATGGGTCAAGAAATGTGGAAGTTAACCATAATCAACACTATGTTACTGCCCCTTTAAGAAACATGCACATTCACGCACACACATTTGATTTTAAGTAACATTTCAATGAGCTGAACAGTTTAAAATTCAAACTATTGAAATCGGTCAAGAAATGTGGAATCTACCATAATTAACAGTATCTCACTGCCCCTTTACAAAACATGCACATTCACGCACACACATTTGATTTTAAGTTGTGAGGAGACGTCACGCACCAACACTCCATTGATTTGTATAGGATTACGCTCACCTCAAACAAAAGCCTCTCGCGACTTAACGGTTGAAGATGCAGATTCCAGAAATGGCTCGTTAGAACGGCAAGGGTTTGGGGAACGCGAGCATGTTCTCAGTTTTTTAATCGGATGAAAAATGACCAAATGAGAGCAGGTTGAAAACTTATGATTGATCGAAAATGAAGAGGGAAAAAACGGCGAAATTAACATGGAGGAGATAGGCGTCAAAGTCCGACTTCTCCTCGCTTAAAGTGAAAATAAAGGTACTAAATGACACCGTAGCCAAATAAAACTTAGTTCTTCAGAAAGCAGAGGCTTGTGGCTACAAAATGTGCGAATTTGATGTCTAGTGAGCAAAGATTGTGGCCATGGTGACGAGTTGAAGTGAAACTTTTGGAAATAGATTTTTTGGTTCCCACCACTCAGACCTTAATTAGTCACGCTCTAACTGATGCAAGAAAGGCGACTTTCACCCCTTTGCTCACTGTCTTTGAACCCGCACAGGGGGGAGAGCTTTCATTCCTTAAATTTTTTTTTGACACTGAGCTAAAGATGACAAAAATTCCAACAAAATGAGCTAATTTTCATATCGGTCGGTTAACATATGCGCGCGCAGCGTGTCTTGGAAAAAGGTGCTTGATTTGATGTGATCATTTTCGGATTCCCATTCATTCCTATGGGACTTTTTGGGGGACATTTTGGGGAATTGTGTCGCCATGGTAACTGGGAATTCTTATAAAAATAATAGCGCACCGAGTCAGATCGAGCCGCATCGTTTGATACCTCATTTGTCCCGGTGCGATCTACGGTACGGGCCGCATTTTAGCAGAAAAAACGCGGAAGATTAAAAAATAAGAAAAAAAATAAACCCTTTTTCTAGGATAGTAATATGTGCCTGCTTGCTCCGCAAGCAGCAGCTTCGCTGCTGCTTGCTCCGCTTAGCAGGCCCATAATAACAACAATAAACCCTTTTTTCTAGGATAGTAATATGTGCCTGCTTGCTCCGCAAGCAGCAGCTTCGCTGCTGCTTGCTCCGCTTAGCAGGCCCATAATAAGAAGAATAATATTAAACCCTTTTTTCTAGGATAGTAATATGTGCCTGCTTGCTCCGCAAGCAGCAGCTTCGCTGCTGCTTGCTCCGCTTAGCAGGCCCATAATAAGAAGAATAATATTAAACCCTTTTTTCTAGGATAGTAATATGTGCCTGCTTGCTCCGCAAGCAGCAGCTTCGCTGCTGCTTGCTCCGCTTAGCAGGCCCATAATAATAAACCCTTTTTCTAGGATAGTAATATGTGCCTGCTTGCTCCGCAAGCAGCAGCTTCGCTGCTGCTTGCTCCGCTTAGCAGGCCCATAATAATAAGAAAAAAAATAATAAGAAGAAAAAAAATAAACCCCTTTTCTAGGATAGTAATATGTGCCTGCTTGCTCCGCAAGCTGCTGCTTGCTCCGCTTAGCAGGCCCATAATAATTAAAAAATAAGAAGAATAAGAATAAAAAAAATAAACCCCTTTTCTAGGATAGTAATATGTGCCTGCTTGCTCCGCAAGCAGCAGCTTCGCTGCTGCTTGCTCCGCTTAGCAGGCCCATAATAATATTAAACACTTTTCTAGGGTGGATAGTAATATGTGCCTGCTTGCTCCGCAAGCAGCAGCTTCGCTGCTGCTTGCTCCGCTTAGCAGGCCCATAATAAGAAAAATATTAAACCCTTTTCTAGGGTGGATAGTAATATGTGCCTGCTTGCTCCGCTTAGCAGGCCCATAATAAAATTAAACCCTTTTCTAGGGTGGATAGTAATATGTGCCTGCTTGCTCCGCAAGCAGCAGCTTTGCTGCTGCTTGCTCCGCTTAGCAGGCCCATAATAAGAATAAAAAAAATAAACCCCTTTTCTAGGATAGTAATATGTGCCTGCTTGCTCCGCAAGCAGCAGCTTCGCTGCTGCTTGCTCCGCTTAGCAGGCCCATAATAAACCCTTTTTCTAGGATAGTAATATGTGCCTGCTTGCTCCGCAAGCAGCAGCTTCGCTGCTGCTTGCTCCGCTTAGCAGGCCCATAATAAACCCTTTTCTAGGGTGGATAGTAATATGTGCCTGCTTGCTCCGCAAGCAGCAGCTTCGCTGCTGCTTGCTCCGCTTAGCAGGCCCATAATAATATTTAAAAAAAGGAATTGGAGTTGAGGATGCCGTCATCTTTCTCGTCCAGAGATCCGTTTCCCATCTGGAGAGGCCCGGAAGTTCTGCGAGAATCCCGTTCTATGATTTCTCCAGTGCTTTCAATACCATCCGGCCAGATTTCCTGAGGGACAAAACTGGAGCTAACAACATGGGTTCTGGACTTTCTCACCAAGAGGCCGCAGTATGTGAAAACGAGCGGCCGTGTGTCTGATGCGGTGTTCTGCAGTACGGGGGGGCGCCTCAAGGGACTGTTCTAGTGCCTCTACTGTTCACCATTTACACAGCCGACTTCTCACGCCACACGAAATGTCGGACAACTCTGCTATCGTTGATCTCATCAACAATGGAGGATGAGACAGAGTATCGAGAACTGAACAAGAACTCTGTGGCCAGGTGTGAGGAAAATGGCCTCCGGATTAATGCAGGAAAAAACCTAAAAGCCTAAACCTCGGGACCGGCAGGCACATGTGCGAGCCACATTTTTCAAACCAAAGACTGTGACCTGTTTATTATTTGCATAAGCGTCAAGCTATAAACCAGAAGTGACTATTTATTCTTGGGACTGCAGCATGTAAAATTGTTTTCCCATGTTTCTCATTATTAGCAGCACTTTCATAACAGGCGATACGATGATAATGAGAACTGGGATGACTTCAGCCCCAAGCAGGACACCCGTCTGTCCGCAGTTTGGAATACACGCTATGACCACATCGGGCTCGTTTGGCACAACAGTCTTCATTTTTTTTTGGGCCACATTTTCTAAAACTGCTAGCATGAATAATTAATTAATTTGCAGTTTTGCTTCAAGGTCAAAGACAATCTGTTCTTCTTGGGAGCTGGTTTGACAAAAAACATTAAAATGTATTACTCAGAATAATACAAACACATTTGAAATGCTCGTTAAAGAGTCATCAGTAATCAGTCTAACCATAATAAAATAGTCATTAAAAGGCCATCAGTCCCATTATTAATAAATATGGATGCATCATAAGTCATTGAAGTTTGACGATGTTTTGGACTCATGCTGGCCACTCAGCCGTCCGTCCGTCCGTCCAGCCGTCCGTCACCATTTTTTATGAACCAGGCTCGAGTTCCCTCTGTTCCTCTGGTTTCAGTGACGTCCCTGTCTGAAACGGACAACGCAGAATTTCCCTCATTTCAGGTTTAACAGACTCGGGGTTCTCACGAAACCTGTTTTGTGAAATGGACCCCAGCTGCGTATTGTTCAGTCTCCACGGGTCCATTTCACAAAGCAGGTTTAGTGAGAACCCCGAGTCTGTTAACCTTAAAATGTGGGGGACTCTGCGTTTTCTGTTTCAGATAGGGACGTCACTCAAACCAGAGGAACAGAGGGAACTGGTTCTTAATTTTTTTAAATTTAAGCTCTCGGGCAGTTACCATAGCAACACACACGACATTTCATTTCCTCATTCCTCTATTACTTCTTCTTCTTCTTCTCCTTTGTCCCGTCCATGTTGAGTGTGAGGTTTTTGTCCTCCCACCATAACACTTGACTGGCCACCTCCATCTCGTTGGCGACTTCAGGACGGTTTTGCCGCCTTCGCAATCATGCGTGAACAGTTTGCAGCGGATGGGGCTGAGGACGCATCCTTGTGGTGTGCCCGTGTTTGTGGTGATGCCGCCTGAAATCCGGTTGCCAAAATTGACAAACTGCGGCCTGCCAGTGAAGCCGTATAAGAGCCAGTCACGGGGCGGGGTTCAATTGAGGCCCCGTCCAGACGGAAGCAAAGCCGGCTTTCAAGACTTGCGTGCGTCCAAAAGACGACGCTGACGACGTTTCACGGCTGTAATGTATATGCCAAGTCTGGGGTGGCGCTGTAGCGCAGCCACGGGGAGTTAAAGGAAAGCGTAGAAGAAGAATCACTTTTCTCACTTGATTGCAATCTACAGAACAAACATGGCGTTGCATGTATCGAAACAACATGAAAAAGAGGAACGCAGGAGACGTGACAATGGCGGCTGATTCAAGTACAGCGCCGCTTCTTCAACGTGGGAATAGAAAAGCAAAATGTTTTGACGACTATCCGAAACTGGCTTTCGTGTGTGACTTCGTCACTTTATGGGTGAGTCTATAACAAATGATCGTATTAAAGTGAAGTCATCTGTGAGAGAGTTCATGTCTGTCTCACCTTTGCAATTCCAAAAGCACATTTTTTTAGTACAATTCTTCAATTCTATTAGAAGAAACATCTGCATTATTAATGACACATGGAATGTTGTTTGTTAGTCAGCTGCAATTCTTTTTTTGGGGGGTGTTGGGTGTTGGTGGAACTTGCATTCATGTCGGTCATCGGTCTTCTAACAAACACCAGATGAGTCATTTACAACATCTGGACTTGAGAGAGTGCAGTTGAGGTGAATGATTTGAACACGGAGGTGGATTTTCTTCGAACTCGTTAACTCAACCGTGTCACATTTGCTGTCATATAACTGTAGTCTAAAAATATTCATAATAGTTTATATATTTTTGGGGTCTTTAATCAAAGTGCGTAAGCAGTTCTGATCAGGAAAAATGTCAACCGGTGTAATCCTGTTTTCGCAGTCAAATCCTCTCAGCATGATGACATCGCCTGCTTGATGACATCTGCTGAGTTGACTTGAGGCGCCATGTTGTGACCATTCGTATGACCTGAAATCAAGCGTGGGCACATTTTTCTTTACAGGGCGGCATAAGAAAAATGGCCACTTTGATATTGTTCCCCTTTAATTTAGTGAACACATGAAACCAATCTATTGGTGTAAGAAAAGATGATATACTGAGTGGGAATCTTTGGAATGTCTAACGATTCGATTCGATTACGATTTTTGGGTGTGCGATTCGATTCAGAATCGATTTTTGATTCTAAATGATTTGATTGACGATGATTTTTGCTTCAATTTATTGATGTTCAAGGAATCGTTATGATCTACTCCAGTCCGACTCGCTAATGCTAATTAGCGCGCCACTCGCGGCACTTTTATCACTCAAAAGAACGACTGACTCCACGCTGCAAAAAAACGACTTTTATTGGGATAACTTGATCGTGACTTTTTCCTTCTACTCGCTAATGTGGCTACAACTTAGCAGTGTATCAGACCGCGTGGAACCACACTGCCCCTCAGTGGCCAAATCGGGTACAACATGAACAGCGCTCCCAATAAAGGCACACACAAACAAAGGGAAGACAGTATAAAATTATTTAAATCAAATTGATTTGGGGACATTTAAAATGGATTCTGAATCGTACTAAATGAGAATCAATTTTTGGGCACACTGAGCAGTTATTTAGCATTCGTGTATTCATATTAGTACTATTTATATGTAACAAAACAAAACCCTCGGTGACCAATCAAAAAGATAAAGATGTTTTTTGTATATATCACAGGCCACTAAGAAGATAAGTGGTGGGCCGCAAATGACCCCCGAGCTGTAGTTTGAAAACCCTTGCCCAAAGTCATTTGCCGGCGTTAGTGGTTTTGGCCTTGAGGAAAATGAAGTGAAAGCATTTACTGGTTTGAAATCCGTGTGCTTTTATGTGGACTTTTCACAAATGTCACATGATCTCATTCAAAGACTTTTTGTTGCAACATTTGACTTTTCTATTTTTCACTACTGTCGATGGCTTTTTGTGACTTTTATTTGTGTGCCGTGAATGTTTCCCCTCATGTGTAATATGTGCATGGTTTGGAAAAACGATTGGAGTACAATCAATCCTTTATTGTAGACACAAATAGGGTCCATAAACATAAAAGAAAAAGGGACTAAAGGGACAAGAAATGTAAAACAATCAGATCATTGAGGCAAAAGTATTCATCCATAAAATGCTTCCTCAAAGCACAAGCGTACTTACAATTGCACAATTGAGGATTTGTCAAAGTCCGTAAAACGGAGTTGTCCGACTCGTCCCGCCGCTGCCTAAATCTGAACACCAAATGTTTTTGCGGTGCCTCACGGGTCGGAATGTGAGCATTGACAAATAACTGACTTGCACTGAACCATCCGGGCAGCCTCAGCGAAAGCCTAAAGGTGTCGTTTTCGGCCACAGTGAGTCCGCGGGTGGTGCAGCGCTCACTCCCACCACAAGGGGGCCGCGTACGGCGGAGTGCGGCAGGCTTGAAAGGGCGCACACTTGGCACGAGGAGAACACGTACGACATTTGCGCATCGACATGTTGGCCTGGGCATACAGTTTACAATATTGTCTTTTTTTAAAAAAAAAAATAATAATATATATATATATATATTTTTTTTTTCTAAAGAGCTCAGTATTGTTCATTCGGAAATGTCATCATCATTGCTCTTTTTATTTTTTATTATTTTATATATATATATATATATATATATATATAAAATAATAATAATAAAAAAATATATATAAAATATTGTCTTTTAATGTCTCGGTCATCCCGCCAGTTAGAAAATGTCCCTGCAGAGACTTTCCACATAAATCAAATACAGTTAATACAACATTTTTGTCCTGCTTGCTTCGAACAATCATCAGGTTGCTTTTCGCGGGATTATACCAAATGTCATGTTCTTTCCCAAATTGCCAACACATTTTTAACAACTGTTGCATCCCCGCATACATGAGACGTGAGGACAGGTCATCAATGTACACATGAAATAAAGCCGGAGAGAGAATTCCCCCTTGCCGAACACCATGACTAACATGAAAAGGCTCAGAAAGGACATTGTCCCATTTGACATTACGTTCATTGATTTGCATCCCAAAAGGCAAGAATGCGTACCAAGTGTCGAGGGCACGCCTCTACGAATTCATTCATTTCATAAAGAGCTTTAAATGATTTACTCCGTCATCAATAAAGCACAGAAAAACGCAACTTCTCAAACTGAGATCTTTTCCTACAATTTCTTTTAGAGCATAAAAAAAAGTCCAATAGAAATATTTGACTACCTGACTCCAAAATCATTCAGTTGTGCTTGCTTTGTCATCTTTAACGGCCTGTTTTTCTTCTCTGCATTTGAATACGTTCCAAAGCGTCCTCATGACTCGATTGGGCAGCGTGGTGCAAAGTAGTTCTCAGGTTGCGGGTTCAAATCTAGTCTCGAACCTCGGTATGCTTGCAAGCCGCCCCCCCGTGCGCGTGTGGGTTTTCTTCACCTACTTTGGACTCATTTCTGCATTCATTGTCACACTCTAAATAGTTGCTCGGTAAATAATGCGAGTGTAAACGTTTGTTTGTCGAGATGCGCCTTATGATTGTCGGGCAAACCGCGCAGCGCGTAGCGCGTGTAGCTCAGCTCACATTCGCAGAGTCTGTTGGCCCCCGCGGGACCCGAGTGAGCTTAGACCAAATGGCAAACGGATGGACAGACTATTAATTACAGTAAACGCAGACATGCCGTTTTCATCAAGTAAAATAAACATAAACCATGAAATGGGATAAGCCTTTAATGACTCCCGCACGGGAAATTCAGTTAAGGAAAAGATGGTTGAGTAAAGATGGATGCCATAATCATCCACAAGGGAAATTAACTGGCATTGACTTACAATGAGGTAGATTCACTAAAGACTAACAACTTTTATGAAATGATTTTATGAAATGGAATGACTTGCCGATAATACGT
Source organism: Leptonotus elevatus (assembly GCF_054856555.1). Lineage (NCBI taxonomy): Eukaryota > Metazoa > Chordata > Actinopteri > Syngnathiformes > Syngnathidae > Leptonotus > Leptonotus elevatus. The sequence continues at coordinate 5,825,803 of NC_141260.1, read as the reverse complement.
TAACTCCTCATGTAAACAAAACTTTTATTCAACTGGTAGTGGTTGCGATGTTACAACGGAGCCAGCAGATGGCGACAGAGATGGCATGTCACAGTCCAGCACTTGCAGCTGAGAAACTAACAATTGTCCTTTCTCTCTTTTAACACATTTGTCTCTCTCAAATGTCAAATGTATGTCCCTGTAATGTCCTTGAAGGGCAGACGTTGACCTCAACTCCACTTTCTGAAAACATGACACTCGTTCCTTGCAGGCAAAAAAAGAAAGAAAAGGTTTGCTCTCACTAATGATGGGGAGTGTCACGAAGTCAAATTCCTGGAAAGAATGTCGCCATTTGGACACTGGATGGCTTCGGGCACAGCAAAGCAAGCTGAAAGGCGACATTTGCTTCTGTCTTCTGTTTTGTCCTCCACACGCGATCTTGTGCTGTCCCCTCCCTCACACCCTTACCAAAAAGTAGTATACTTTAAGTACGTAATGTAGAGTATACTTAAGTATACCTACGTTTATTTTTCCAGTGCACTTATTCTTGTACTAAAAGGAAACTTTAATTCAACTCCTTGGGATGATATTGGAACATTTTAGTGCACTTAAAAGAATACTTAAGTATATTATAAAGTACATGAATAAGTAAGCATACTTTCAAGTATATTTAAGCACACTATTAAGTATACTTGAAAGTATACTTTGTGGTACACTTATGTGCACAGTTTAGTGTACAGCAAAAAAGCCCAGGGATGAATTCATAAAAATAATGTATCAGATTTATATAGCGCTTGTTTGGACACTCAAAGACGCTTCACAATGAATACATTATTCATGCACTCACACATTCACACTGTGGTGGCGGTCAGCTACTTGAGTAGTGTTGGAAATCAGTCCTTGATTTCTGCGTGTTCAAATAAATTCAAAGTTGAAATCTGTGAACAAGTTTGCCAGCTTTTATTTCAGAGTCTGAAAGTCATCAGGGCCTGCTCAATCATAGCATCTCACCCACAATGTGTCCTTCTCAAAGTACATGCATACATTTATATTGAAAACGTTCCCACCCCCTTTCATTGACAAAGAAGTACCTTTTGCCCCTCCAGGCATAGCCCCCCATGTGACACTTCCTGTCAAAACAAGAGTCTTCAAGTCTACACACCCCCTCTCCTTATCTCTACCTCAGGATGTGGGTAAACACTTGGCCCCCGCCACCTCCTGCCACCAGGGACCCCCCCATAAAACCCCACACAGAGTACAGCCTTTGAGAAAGAGATTGTGCTGTCAGCAGAGTGAAATACAATTAGGTTATCTTCCATTCAGTTCTTTTAGTCCTCAACAGATGTGGGTAAACAATTGGCTCCTGGAGCCTCCTGGCACCAGAAATTCACGCAGACGGCCCTTTTGGTCAGACACCTCTTATTTAGATTAAGTCAGACACCTTACTATGACAGGGAAGAAAACAAAGACTATAGATAAACTAACATATGGGGAACAGTTGTAACATATCTAACTAAAATCAAAAACACTTTGAAAAATATAAATTGAAACAGAAAAACAATGTTAATAATCCAACAGTAGCCACAACCGCCCCCCCCCCCCCCCCCACCACCACCAAACATTCGCACTTTCCATACACCAGTGTGAGTAGCAACACATTGATGCTCGCTACAAACGTTTGCCCTTCTTTAAGTCGCTGTTAAAAGTGTCATCATGAAACCATATTTCCTCATTCATGACACTCACGGGACATAGCCAACATTCCACAAGTAACGGGGAAACATTTTGGGGGAGCATGGCAGCTTTTATCAGCAAATTAAATGCTCCAGAATAAAAAGCAATACAAATGTAGTGGCTAACGTTGGCTTGTCAACCATGCTAATAGCATAGCTGGCTAGCGCTTTTGTTACTACTACTACTTTCAAATCTTACGACGACGACCTTTAAAGAGCGATTCAAGTCTGAAAATCCTCTGAAGCCTCACCACGTGAGTCGAGGATCAATTCCAATTTCAAATGGATGTGCTTTTCATAACATGCGGATGTAAAAAAAAGAAAATATTCATCGGTGCAATTCGCTCTTCCTGAACTTGAACATAAACACCTGAGTTGTATCCGTCAACATTCGCGTCAGAGCTCTTGATTCACACTTTTCTTTTGCCACAAGTGTGAGCGATAGCGGCCTCGCACGTTACAGCTTATCAGTGATGATAACGCTGTAATAAAAAAGAATAATGATCATTTGCATGGTGGGCATCAGGGTCGAATATCTTTCCAACTCCCTCTGCACTATCAGTATGATTTACACCAGGGATGGGCAACGCATTTTCATCAGCACAACTGGGAGACCACATCGGACCACTCACTTCTTAACAAGATAGAAGACAAAAATATGGATATATTAAATATATGCGTACATCTGTTTTAATGGAACAATTATGCATTTAATTTTTCATGTATAAAGGTTCCAGCCTTCAACAACAAATGGTTTAAACGTTCCAAAAATGACCACATACTGTGATCTTCCCCGCAAACTCGGAGTATGCAAGTGCTATTATTCAACAATGATACTCTTGTCTTTATAAAATCATAACAGGAACGTTTTGGCACGTTCACAAATTCATACATATTGTATCTCGGCGATAACATTTATTTTGCTGTCTGCTATTCTGTGAATGCAAAATGGCTGCCACATCCTGGTTTACTCACGTTTTGTATCAGAACTAGGAGTGTCAGGTGATTACATTTTTGAAATCGTAATTAATCGCATGACTACTATAGTTAACTCATGATTAATCGCAAACTGTATATCTAAATGTACGATAGATTTTTTCCCCCTTAGTTTTCATACTCTTGTTAACATAAAAGTGGACAAAAGTGTTAAACTAATAGAAATATGGCTGCATTGATACAGTCATTTCATATCAATTCATAAAATTGAGCTAAAATTAAAAAGATATACTGTACTGTAAAAGACGAGTGTGATATAGATTTGTGTTGAGGTCATTTTTCTGCCACTAGATGGCATGATTTCAATTTTAAGACGTGAGCAGCAGATTCGACACATCAACTTAGCTACTTAAAAAAAAAAAAAAAATGTATGAATGTGTAAATAATAATTCTGGAAACATAAATGTACAAGTAAATATTTATTTTAACAAACTAACCTAAATGTTTGATCCTCAGGATGTGGGCCTTCGCAACGCCAGGCGTCTTCGTCGCTGGCCGTACCCAACGCTTCACATAATACGGTTAAAGTCATCGCTATCTCCTTGTTTGAAAACCTGACTGAAAAGCACAAACATCCGAGTAGTGAGCTTAGTAAGCTATACGTATTTTGTCAGTTCCGGAGGTTTTTTTCTTGCAAATTTGCGCGTTTTTTTCTCCCCGCCCTCTAAAAAAAATATATCTTTATATGTGACCCTAATACGCCGTCATAGGTTGAGATTGAGGGGGTTGATTTGGAAAAGGGCGCACAAAGTCGAATTCTTGGGGCGATAATAAAGTGTCACAAACAACATCTGCTCGAGCAGAAGCAAATTGGCCTCTAACATATAAATCCTTTTTAGAGAATTGGACACCCTTATGAACTTAATTGAATTGGTACAAACAAATATGTGCCATTTTCATCCTCCAATGATTAATGAGTGAGATCCCCACTGCTATGGAATTATTTTTGCTAAAGTAAAAATTCTGTTATGTTGAGGCTTTAAATAGCATTGGTAGTACATTTTTGTTATTAAAATGTTAGCTTATTATTATTATTATTATTAGGTGAGGTCCTTAATAAGAATGTCATGGGTTTCTACCTCAACTTCACATGTATTTATTGAAAGATTTTTTTGCTGCCATATTTGTATTTTTCTTAAGATTGTGTAAAAAAAATAAACAAACAAAAGCTGCATTTTCACTTTCGTGTCATCTTCATGATGTATTTCCCTTAAAAATACACATTCAGTGACAAAAAAAAAATAGCAAACCAAATCAACCCCAAACTGTGTTTTTGCTGCCATATTTGTACTTTCTTAAGATTGTGTAAAAAAAATAAACAAACAAAAGCTGCATTTTCACTTTCGTGTCATCTTCATGATGTATTTCCCTTAAAAATACACATTCAGTGACAAACAAAAATAGCAAACCAAATCAACCCCAAACGGCGTTGCACCTTGCTGTACTTGAATTCTCAGTGTGCCTTTAAGTGAATGATAATCATTGTCAGATAATCAGAACCCTTTTCTGAACAAAGACTGCTCGGCACACTGTGCTTAATAATTGACCTGGGCCATGACGTGCTGCAGAATATCAGCACCCCCCCCCCCCTTTCACCTCCCGTCCTCATTTTGCCACCATTTCACCGACTGACGTGACAAAATGAAGAACACATTGTAACGTTGACAAAATATTTATTTTATACAGTCAATTCCACTTTTGAGAGCCATTGATATCATGACAGAAAAGTTTTCTGAATCGCGTCCACAAATGAAAGTGGTTCTTATATGCGGAGATTTCTTGCTCGCTGCCTGATTTAACATGACAGCACTGAACGTCTAAACCAGGGGTGCTCAAGTTGGGTCCTCGAGAGCCCCCTATCCAGCCTGTTTTCCGTGTTTCCCTCCTGCAGCGCAGCTGAATCTAATGAGCAGCTAATCAGCAAGCTTTGCAGAAGCCTGAACGAATCTGATCATGAAATCAGGTGTGTTAGTGGAGAGAAACATGGAAAACAGGCTGGATAGGGGGGCTCTCGAGGACCCAACTTGAGCACCCCTGGGACTCTAAACAGTGAAGGATATGACAGACATTAGCTACGGTACAGTATTCTCACCACAGCAATAAAGGCAGAGAGAAATGTAATTTAACAGCTGTCATAAAGATGAGCGTATTTTACACGGAAAGGCCCACAGGAATGTTTACATACAGTACAGTGAAGCAGCTGTGTAAGCGAAGCTGACGGTATATCAGGTACAGCCTTCAAATGTTACTTCTTCTTTCCACCTTTCGGAGCTTTGTCCAACCCTTGGATGTACTTGCGAGGAATTCCATAATGATCTGAAACGACAGATGAGCCACAAGCATTACGTACGAAAGCACATCCGTTTATAAGCTGCAAAGGAGATGACGCTCCAAACCTAGCAGCAAATGTCCGACTTGTTGAATCTGGTTGCCTTGAATCTGGACCAGGACTTTGTCTTTGGCCCCAGGAAGTGCTTGCAGGACGGAACTGGCTTGAACTCGGCGCTGTAACGCGCTGGCGACAGCAGAAGGGTCCAAAGCGTACACCTCCAGGTTTCTTATTACGGTCACCTGCGTTAGCACATGAAACCCATCGGAGATAGAATAAGAAATCAACCAGATTTGTTTGAAGAAAAAAAAAAACGGACAAAAAGAAGAAAAAAAAAAGAGCTGAGAAACAGCGTCTCCATAACATAAGCGCTGGTCTTAGAAAAAAAAAATAATAATAAAAAAAACATAAGCGCTGGTTGGCAAACTCAATTTCCAGGGCAATTTTTTTTTGGAGCAAAACAAGACTATTTTGACTTTGCAGGCCAAGACAACAAAATCTGAAATGCTTATGATAGCTTATGTCGTTGCACTTCAAAGACAAGCATCTTCAAATGTAAAGTTTTATTTTTAAACAAAACAAGACAAAAACATCCATCCATCCATCCATCCATCCATTTTCTGTACCGCTTGTCCTCACAAGGGTCGCGGGGGTTGCTGGAGCCTATCCCAGCTGGCTTCGGGCAGTAGGCAGGGTACACCCTGAACTGGTTGCCAGCCAATCGCAGGGCACACAGAGACGAACAACCATACTCACAATCGCACCTATGGACAATTTGGAGTGTCCAATTCACCTGCCATGCATGTTTTTGGAATGTGGGAGGAAACCGGAGTACCCGGAGAAAAGCCACGCAGGCACGGGGGAGAACATGCAAACTCCACCCAGGAAGGCCGAAGCCCGGACTTGATCTCACAACCTTTAGCGGACGTGCTAACCAGTCAGCCACCGTGCCGCCAGACAAAAACATTTTTGATTGAAATGTCTTTTTGACAATACGTGGGGTCCAAAAATTGACTCTCCACAAGAATATCATTCCTTGAAGCAGTGTTGAAAAATGTGTGCCTGGCAAAAGGTTTTCCTGTCTCCCCTGACTGCACTTCAGTTTGGCCATCTTGCCGTTCCAACATTTAGTACAAAGGATACAATCTATGACCAGCTTCTTGAAACCGGAGTGGGAAGGGGCTGTTACTGCCACCACAACCAAACTCCTAGAGGAGGCGTTTGTGCAAAGCCAAGGAAAATCTATTTTCGGGGCTACAAATGGAACCAACTCATCAGCATCGACAAAAGCTCGATTCGGTGGATGCTTCGGAAACCGATAAAGCTTTATCTGTGCACACTTCAGATTATTGAACGCCACTTCCGAACGAAGCTTTTGGCTCTGCATGATTTGTCAATGACATTGAGATATTTGCTGTAATTATAGTTATTTTGTATTATAAACACGAAATGTACTTCCAGTTAGTTATAGATATTATAAAAATCACTCCTTTTTTTTTTCTCCGTTGACAAAAACGGTTTGTTTGTTTTTCAATTTTATTTTTTGTTATTTCACTAAGTTTTCATTAACTACTTGGTGGAGAAACATCTGGCCAGGCAGCAATTTTGCAAACCTGCTCCAATGTCAATTGGTGAGCCAAGAAAATGTCATGCTTACAAAATAAGTGCAAAGTGACAAATACTGACGGCTGTACGTGGATCCTGAACCAAAATAGAAATAAGGAAATATGTATACAAACTTTTGGAAAACACTACTGTAAGTATATCCATCCATTTCCCACACTACCTAACCAATAAAATTCCATTTAAAGCCATTAACAAATCGGAGGGTTGCAAAGAGGAGCAGATCGATGTCGGGGATGGCGGTCACCTTCTTTTTTTTTTTTTTGCTTTTTTTGCTTTTTTTAGAGCTCAGTATTGTTCATTCGGAAATGTCATCATCATTGCTTTTATTTTTATTTTTTATTTTTTTCATTTTTTATTTTATTTTATTTTTTTGTGTGTGCGTGCGTGCGTGCGTGTATTTGTTATTTTACCAGAAAACCTATTAGAAAAAATCTCATACCGTTCACCTAAACCGAACACCAGCAGACCCGAGGGGACCAAAGAAAACCAAGGAAGGTGAAATCCAGCACCGACCAGACACCCCCCACCAGAACTCCTTCCCAGCCCAGGAAACATCCAGACCCCAACAAATCCAAAAAACATAAGATCAGGGAGGCCTCAAGAGACCAAAGGAGAGGCGGTCACCTTCTTTTTTTTTTTTTTTTTTTTCTAAGAGCTCAGTATTGTTCATTCGGAAATGTCATCATCATTGCTCTTTTTTTTTTTTATATATATATATATATATATATATATATATATATATATATATATATATATATATATTTATTTATTTTTTGTGTGTGTGTGTGTGGGTGAGTATGTGTATGTGCGTGCGTGCGTGCGTGCGTGCGTGCGTGCGTGTATTTGTTAGCTCACCAGAAAACCTATTAGAAAAAATCTCATACCGTTCACCTAAACCGAGACCCGAGGGGACCAAAGAAAACCAAGGAAGGTGAAATCCAGCACCGACCAGACACCCCCCACCAGAACCCCAAGAAGCCCAAGAAACATCCAGACCCCAACAAATCCAAAAAACATAAAATCAGGGAGGCCTCAAGAGACCAAAGGAGAGGCGGTCACCTTCTTATTGGAGCCTCGGGAAGCCACTGAGACATCAATGGGCTCAATATGTCCTTTCTTTATTCGGGCCGTTTGTCCAGGAAACGCTATTTGATAGCACTCCTGCATTCTCCCCAACGTCCTGCAATGACAAGGTCAACGTTTCAATTCAGCGACAGTTCTCAACTCCCACATAATACATCCGATGGACAACCGTTTCGACAACTTCGATATGCTCCAAACGTTCACACCACCAGGCACACATTTTTCACATTCCACAATTTTACGTTTTATGTCAAATGTTCCCCCATTCACTTTCAATTCCCTTAAATAGCGCTCATCCATCATTCCCAGGTGTTTGATGTTGCTGCAATGGCGCAGTTGGTAAAATGCATTGTTCGGTGACCAAGGGGTCGATGGTTCGAATCCCAACTCTCACTGTACAATGCAAATGTGACAATTTCCACCCGACACAAAATGATATACATAAGTACGAAATATCATATCATGAAATGAATTCATCACATAAATGTGGATTAAACAAATAAAATCTGCAGTTTTATACCAAAATAATGAATACAATTACATACCTTTGTCAACAGTTTTTACATGTCAACTGTAGTCCAGTGGTTAAAGCAGATGACTAGTGCATTGGAGACCAGGGTTCAAATTCAGGTTGCAGCAGATTTTAGTCCCAAGTTCAATTGACTACAATAATCATTGTCCAGTCATTTAACATCCATTATATTCAATATCACGTCACATTATTGAGTTCCTTTTTAATAGCATTGCATATTTTCATTGACGACGCGAAACTCCTTCAACATGGCAGTTCTGTTTGATTTAATATCATTCAGTTATATATAGTAATGAATCATTTTCACACAATACTGTATTCAATATCCTTAATAAGCAATTCCACGACATTCCACATGAATTCTACTTTTGCACATAATTCTACATGCATTCAACTTTCAGCATTCACACGGCATTTTCGGAGAAATTGCATAAGTCTCGTCACACAAGTGGCATGAAGGCGGTGGCCGTTACTATTACCCTGAAATATAACTGGTTTGAGCGTAAGAGTTTGCCGTCATCCTTGCCAATATTCTCATGAAGTCAACTGAAATGTGACTCTCTGCTTTGTTTTCCTCATTCTGCCATTGTAATTACCACAGTAGTGATGTCATGTGACCACATCTGTGTCTGCCTCAGTTGGCCTTTTACATGCCTGAAAGTTTTAGAACCAGTCACACTGTGATGGCCATAACATCAAAGTCTTATTTCTAAGTTGCCTTTTTTAATGCGTTCCAACCTTACCCTACAATTATATGATCAACCTTAAAGGGATTTACACCACGGTATTTATATGCATATAATTTAATATAATTTATTTGGGGTTTGAGGATTATATCAAAACAAAAGTTGAGCATTTCTCTTTTTAAGTGGTTTTGTGTTGGAAATGCAACATATTGATCTTCCATTTTGTGTATGTTTGGCTGTCTGCGTTCATGTCATCTGTATGTGCATCATTTTATATTTTTAGTTCTAATGCAACTTGACCCTAAATACAGGATGAAATGTTATTGAAGTACTTGCAGATTTTATTTGTTTAATAAAAGATAAATTCATTGTCCATCAATTATCCGTCACCTGACTTTATGCACCACCGCAAGATCCTTTTTTTAAATTTTTTTTTTATTGTTCGACTATAGTTTTTTTTTGAAAGAATGTTAATAAACCGTTATATACAAATTTTTCAAGATACAAGGCGTTGCTGGATTTTTTTGGTTTTCGTTTTTTTGCTTCAACTTGCAAGCAAAAATCTGAGATAAAAGCAAGCGTGAGATGCTTCCAGCAAAGTCAGGTTGGCAGATGGTGAACAATTCTTTAAAAAAAAAAAAGAGGCTTCAGTTTCTTGCCACTCCTCATTCAAATTTACTGTCAAACTAAACATCAACCCACCTAAGGACAGTCCATGTAGCTAAATGCTCATAAACAAATCGTTTAGAGTCAGTTGTGGAAGTGATAAAACCGTACAATTTTATGGAGTGATACCGTATTTTTCTTATGAAAAGGCACATGACAAAATGTTTGCGAGGCTCGAACATATCAATGGTAATGTGGCGAAATAAATTTAACTTTAAAGTCAGGCTTTGTCGGTCGTAGGATAATATCTACTGTATCTGTGTAAATATTTGGCAACCGTTACTGCTAAGTGAAAAAAATTCCCATCTCACTTGTTCATTTTCATCTGTGAAAGTGAAAGAGAGAATAAAAACATCTGTGACCAATACAGTGATAAGCTTTCCATCAATGGAGTTTGACAGTTTCTCGATCTGTTGATACGTTTTTGAGCGGCAGCAATCCGAGACGCTGATCAGAGCGGGGCGATGTTTTGCATCACCGTAAATAACCCGTTCAACGCAGACCAACGCGTTACTACCAATAGGGGTTCGGGGACGGTCGAGCGAGGGGTTCGTTGCGTAGAACAAAAAAAGGTTGTTTGTGTGGTGTCATGTCGCGGCAGAAGAAGAAAATCCCCAACGTTACCTGCTGAAAAGATCATCCCACTTGAGAGTCTCTATTTCCTGGTACTCTGATTTCTCCAGTAAACAGTCACATAAAGTTGGGTTGATTCTCACGTAACTGTTTGAAAAGCAAACACACAAAATGATTGTCTCACTTCGGCTTGCGCGCTCAACCGGATGGCAGGTCACATGCCGCCTTATTAGTCTTTCATGCCTTAATCAGCTTCATCTCTCTCTTACCCTAATCATCTATTTATGTGGCACATGAAACGACAAAGACACGAACAGCGAGGCCCCTTCAGATTCAGAGTCACATTTCAGGATTTGATCTGATTACAGCTGCATCACATGCCCCGGGCTGGTGAACGTTGGTACTCTTAACCACAATAACTGAACTATATTAAACCCTGAAGCGAGCTGTGCCCTTATTATGGTTCTAATCTTCCACTGTTTATTACTGAATGCCAACAACAGAGCTTTTCTTTCCATCTTGCCTGCTGACTAAAGGAACAGTTTGATTTAATGTAAACACTGTCATGTCATTTTAATCACCAAAAACAAGTATTATGCCAAGTGAAATGTTTTGTATTCATTACTTAGCGCCAATGCACTCATGTTTATGCATTTGCAGAAAGTTCATTGTACTTACTTCTTATTGGTTTCATCCACCAAGTCATTCGTCTTCACATATTCCGTGACGATGCTTCTCACCTCAGCAGCTTGCAGTGCCGCGCCTCTCCTGCGGGAGCGCCAGAGAACATAATTTCCGTCAAACATTCGACGTTTACGTGCAGATGCGCCCCGTGACCTCGTGCTGACCTGTTGCCAAGGGCTTCAAGAGCTTTGCTAGAACACTGGCAGAATATGCTGAGAGGATTCAGAAGTGACGTGCGATTGGCAACAGGAGAGTTTATCAGCTCTTTTGGATTTTAAATTGATTGCACATGTCAATAAATAAAACATCATATAGTAGTACACTATAACACTACTATAGCAGTTATAGTAACACTTCATGTTACATACAGGTAGTGTTAATTTGATCCGCTATTTTTAAATTTAGTCTCAGTTTGAGTCCAGTTTTAGTTTTAATCATGCTTGTTAGTTTTTATCATAGTCAACCTCACCCCGTTTTTATTTAGTCCATTTATAAATCTAGCATTTAGCCCATGAAAACAGAATTTAATTAGTCTAGTTTTAGTCAACAAAAACTGTCAACATTTTAGTCTAGTTTTAGTCATGACAATCATTTTACCCCTGTATATATATATTTTTTTTTTGTCAGCAGATTATGTTGAACATTTCGGATCTAAAAACTATTTCACATCAAACTTTCTCTCATCTTTTGGATGAAAAACAACTTGACACACAATTGCAGTATATCAACAAGCGGCTACTACGGCTCCATGCTACGAGCTAGCAAATTAGCCTGCATTAGTTAGCGGTCGGATTAATATTATTGTTGGAACGTTATAGCCGTTGGATTAATGTTACATTAGAACCATAATTTACTCTCTTTTTTCACCTTTCACCGTAAATCCACCTCCTGTCTGTCTCATGGGTTTGTGCGCGTTGCACTCGCTAGCTGCTGATTTGAAAGAGGGTGTGTCACTGTGTCACATGACAGTGTCACATGACAGTGTCACAAACATGACAGATTAGCAGACATAAGATTTTACAAAATCATATCATATTTGTCTCGTTTTTGTTCCATGAATTAATGCCCATTTTAGTCCAGTTTTTATTAAGTGAAGTACATTTTTGTCTCGTCTTTATTAGTCGACGAAAATGCATACTGATTTAGTGCCAGTTATTGTTTCTTAATGAGGGTTTTAGTCTAGTGTCGTATGGTTTTAGTCTGGCGAAAAATGTGCATTGACGAAATGATCTTTGTTAGTTTTCCATGATGAATTTAACACTACATAGAGGGCACATCTGCCCATGTTTGTGAGGCGCATGGCTTTGGTTAGAGGTTCGCCAGGTTGGGCGCATTAGTGGGGTTAACAGTGGGGTAGTTAACAGAACGGCTGTGCACAATTAAAATACTCATAGCAAAGTTTTCACCCATCCACGCCATGAAGAAGAAAGTTGTGAATGTGAAAGCGGCTTCAACCAGTTGCAACTAGCAAAGTTTATATAACAACAAGTCCAAAAACCATGTTATGAGACTCTGGAGATATCAAAGCGGATTTACTTTTAAGTGACTTAGATTTATAAGTAATGTAATGTTTTAGACATTACTGTAAAAATGTTTGCCAAGCAACGCACATTTGATACTTTTCCAATTATAGCACATCATAAAACATATGGAGCCAAGTAGTAGGGAAAAGCAAATCAATACAACAGGAGTCATTTAGACACTTTCTTACACCTTCTAAAAGTCGACTTTGTGGTAACTTGATCCCGCCACTCTGCCTTTAAGGGTTTGTTTGGAGGTTAAGTTCTGCCACAGTGCAGCCCAGGCGGAGTGGAAGCCTAATTCAAAGAAATATGAAACATGTGTGTGCTTCTTGACTCACAAGCTTTCTCAATTCGTAGGGACATGTTTCATTATATGACTCACAAAATAATAGGGATGTTCGATACCACTTTTTTTAGACCAATACCGATACGTAAATCTTCAGTACTCACCAATACCAAGTGCCGATACCATTAGTACTGATGATACATTAAGTTAAAAAAAAACACAACAAAAAACAATGAAAGATATATTTTTTAAAGGACCTATATATCCCAATTAATTTCTTTAAAATTGCTTGAAATTAATGGCATTGATTATTTTTTTAATTTGCTAATTAAAGTCATTTTGCATAGAGCATACCATAAAATTAATTTAAAAAAATAGTTGATAAATAAAATGAAACAAATAATCCAGTGGCCAGGGAACAAAAGTCCCAATCAAAATATGTGGTTGTACAACTTCTTTTTAAGGAATACAGTGAAGTGCAAATAATTAAATGCAATACAATAGGATTTAAAATAATTTTGTAACATCTACCATGTTAAGAATTCCTCAAGCTGTTTAGTGTGTGATGTTTAAGGATTTTTCTTGTCTTGAAATCCATGCTTTTAATTTGGAAGGCTGCTCTGTATTTCTGTTTCCTGTTTCACGTTCTCCGTTCGTCATTCATCTCATAGCAGTGCAGTAGTCAGAGACAATATACTATATGATAAACAAAGATCTGTCTGCACTTCAGAGCAAATTCAATTGTTGAGTACAACTGACGACTTATGTGCTCTCTTCTCTTACAGGATGGCCCCTGTGGCGATCAATAAATGCAAAATAGGCCTAACCTTTAGTTCCTGACCGAACTTCCATAAGAGCGGGGGCTGATACCAGTGTTGATATCCATTGCAAAAGTCACGCTTCGGATCGGATCACAGATTTGAGTCATGCATGGGATCCTTTTTCGAATCACCCAAGAAGATAAATAGTACTTTGTCTTCATTTATTTTCTAAAACGCTTTTTCCGTAAAAAATTATAATAATAATAATCAATTCCAAATGTCTAATTAGGATTTAGTGTCTTCATTTTGTAAAACGCTGTTTCCCATTAAATTATAAAAACAAAAATCAACTCAAAATGTCTCATATAGCCTTTTAGGATTTAGGAACACAATTTTAAGTGTAATCTGAGGCAGAAGCATTCTCATTTTGACCTGGTTCATGTGTAAAATAACAAGGTAATAATGGTTTACAGTTGTGTTCCTATAATCCAAACAGCTAAATTTGACATTTCGAGATGAATGTTTTTGTTTTTTTTAATGGTCAAAAGTGTTTTATAAAATAAATGCAAACAAAGTTCTATTTATCTTTTTTTTTTAAATATAATTAAAAGACCTCAATGTGCAATTTAAGGCACATTCCCTTCCTTTAAACATGGAGAGTGAATTATAAAGTAGCCTCGGTCCAGAATATTGAAAAATAATTCAAGTAAGCCAGGTACTGTAATGCGCGGTGGCCATGGACGGCGTAGCGGGACAGCAAAAAAACGGGAGAGCAACTGAAATCTACAGGTTCACTTTTAATAATAAAAAAAAAAAATGAATGAGCTCGGAGTGGGCTAGGCACCACCGCATGTTACAATTATCGTGCATTCCTGGAGTCAAAAACATTCACTGCCCAAAAACGAAAAAGAACATGCCCAACAAAACAAAGAGGCGCCACCCTGTGGCGCGGTGACACACTGCGGATTGTTATAGTATCTGCTGTCAAACTTACTTACCAGCCAGACACTCGTTGGAAATGCTAACAGCTAGCTGCTAGCCACTCGCGTCGAAGACTTCTGCCATATCATACAATGACGGCGTAATTAATTAGCTGTTTCTTAGCGTCCTAAATTAGCGATTGAACATGAGTTCGAGATAGCGTTGTGTTGATGTTGGTCGCAACTACAATGTCAATCAAAACTACGAGCGTCTAAAAGGGAAGTCAAGCTAGCCATCACGCTACAACGTGGGCCAACTTCAAAGTAAAAGTATACTAATGCTATTTGCATTGCCATCAATGTATTATTTGGTCAACTTTATTTTGAAGTTAGGTTTAGCGTGTTACTTTGAGTATGTTTCAGCTTCTTTGACATGTTTTGTTTTTTCCCCCCATTAACCGCGATCCGAACCGTGCGGCCTAATCCGAACTAACCACGGATCAATGATGATTCCGTTGCACCACTAACAGATACCGTGAAATGTGTCCTGGTATCGGTTCTCCGCCCATCCCTAAAAAATACACACACCTTTTGCTCGCATCCTGAAAAAGAGGCTGCAGTCGAGCTGACACGGAGTATAAAGTGGTGATCTCGGGAGGATGATACGGCGTTTCTCCAAGCGGAATCGCTTCCACGCCTGTCTCCTTCTCGGGAACAGAGAAGCGTAGTCTACATGTGACACACATAGAGGGTACAAATGAGAACTTTGATGTGTTTCCGTTTTGAATGTCGGTGTGTGCAGATGGCAAGCTGACTCTGGGCTTTTCCAGTCCACCTCGACGATGCTTTCCACGCCTTTCGTCAGTTCTTTCACACGGACGATGCTGTGCTGCTGCTGCATGACTTGCAGGAACTTGGAAAGCTGTTTGAAGACTCAAGTTGAAAGAAATGTTTCAAACATGGCACAAGTCAGGTTTCCATCCAATTGTTTTGAAATTTTTAAGCAAATTTACTGAAAATGCGCAAAACAGACATGCGATTTCTGCTCATTTCCATCTGTTCTTCTTTTGCGAATATTGATAGGCGACTCCACCGCTGTAGGTGGCGCTATACACCATACAGATGTGATCCACCAGTCATTTAAAAGAAGAAGAAGACCAGGAAGCGACTGCGCCATGTGCTGACGTCGTATGAGTTTGCTTTTATAATTCTTGATCAACCGTAGCGTTTATTTGCTGTTTTCCATCTAAAATTGCATTAATATTTGCTTCTTTAATTAATTCCCAAAAGATTTCTGTTTGGTCGTCCCCCCAAACATACCTTACTTTATCGTCAGACATTGCTTTGGGACCACAAACGTACGTGTGACGTAATATCCAGTCAAAACGTGCGACGTGTATCCGATATTGCCAGCGGTTATTCGCATATTCCACAGCTAAAATTCACATTTTCCTTTTTCCGATACGCTTGAAAATCCCCCTCTCTAAGCGTTTTGTTTTTTGTTCCGAATTTTAAGCCCTTTTTCGAATTTCTAGCGTTTCCATTCGGTTTTATTTTCGCATTTCTTGAAAATTCAAATAAAAATGAGTGGATGGAAACCCAACTACATTCACATGTACCTTTTTATAGCTGGATTTTTTTATATCCAGTTGTTTTCCGCTGGGGCTGAAGAAAAAAAATCAAAAACAGAATGTTTAGAGTAAGTAAGTGAATTCCTCTTGGGCGCTTTGTGACTAACGTCTGACTCGTTACCAGCAGGAAACCATGTGGTTGCGGAGAAAAGTGCTTGTCAGCAGAGGGAGCTCTGATTTCTTCACCTTGCTCTTGAGAGCCAGGAGGAAGCACTGCCGAAGTAAAGCATCCATGACCTCTGTGAAAACAAAATAAAAATAATATTTTATAATATATAATATATATAAAAAAATACAATTAAAATAAGAGCGCTTGTGGCAAAAACCACAGCGCCACATCTAAAGCATGTTGCTATTATCCAAATACCAATAAATGACACGGAAGAATACATGCTTTCTGCCGGGTGGAGGTAAAAACACTCAACTCATTTCATATGCTGTCAGTGTATATAAAATGTAAAATATAAAAAAATGTGTCCTTTAGAAAAGCTGAAAGAGAGATTTAAAAAAAGGATCTACTGTCAAGTAATTTTGATAACATTTATTGTACGGACGGGCGAGACGGAGGCGTCTTCTGTTGTAACTGTGTGAAGCACATTGCGCTGCCTTGTTCACGAAATAAATAAAGCTGCCTTGCCTTGGCTTTTTCAAAAGCCTGCTATTTTACTAGTCAGTTGAATACCTTTATTATTAACGCGACAGATGAAGAAAAAAAACTGTGCTCGATCACCCAAACATTTAATTCTGGTGGTAAACGAATACGTGTCAATCTTAGCTTAGCAATTAGCACGGCCTCTTTGTCTTGTGCTAATCATCCGGTCGTGACAACGATACAACAGCTTTCTGGCCACAATGGAGGTGATGATTACTGACTTTGGAGCGACTCTGCTTTGTGTTTAGTCGCACTAGTAGCCAGCTGAAGCTCAATGCTAGTTAGCTGGTGGGGCGTAATCGGCACCGAGCTTGCCTCGACTGCCCACTTCCCGCGCGTAGTCGACGTAAGTGTACTGCAATGTGCGTCCAGCCCAGTGGAGCAAATTTTGAACAGTTCCAAATAACATTCAGGTTTCTGCAAATATGCAAGAACAACAAAAAGAAGGAAAAGCCTACTAGAACTATATTTAGGGTTATTTAGAGGCACTTAAAGCAAGTGTTTAACCAAGTTTGAAAGTGATTGGTTGGGGTGTGCTGACTTTTTATATTCACCGGACAAAATAAGTACAAATATTTTCCGTACCAGTTAAAAGTTTAGATACATTTTGTGATGGCAGTGAATGAGAGTGTGCACAAGATGTTAGTGTGACGATGGCCTGAATGTGGTACCTTGTGGTGACTTTCGATCTTCTTGCTCCTCCTCTCCTTCCTCAATGCTCTTTTCGACTTCCCCTTTGTCTTGCTCAACCACAGCAAGGCAGGCTTCATCTTTGACCGGCTCGCTTGCTTGATGCTTCTGCACGTGCTCACCTTCCTCCTCCTCCTCCTCTTCCTCCTCCTCACCTTCTTCTTGCTCATCAGTCACACATTTGTCACCATTCACATCGTCTGCTTCCCCCGCCGCATCTGGTAAAGTGGGAGGACTGGACTTTTCTCCAAAAGCCCTGAAAAACAAATTAAAGTGGACATAGAGCTGCTCAATTATGAAGAAAATATTAATCACGATCAATTTGGTAATAATTGAAATCACGATTAGGACAATCATTTGTTTTTTGCTACAAAACAAGAAAATGTTTAAACGTAAAAAATAAAAATAAAAATACATTTCTTTGAAACACTATAATTATGTAAGTTCCTTTTGGACCAAATACGATTTATTAGTCATTTTAAAGCAACACTAAGGAACTTTCAGTTGATTATGGCACCGCCATATGGACAAAGTCGGTAACGTTATGCCTGAAGGAAGACCACGTTTCTCATGAGGACAAGCGCATTGCATCGTTTTTGAACTCACGACACTCAAATTGACTTTCGTCTTTGTAACGAATGGGTAAAGGGGAAAGTGACATATAAAGCAGTCAGCACATTTGTAGTTTTTTGTGTGCCAGTGTTCCGACCATCCTCCTCAAAGTTGCGTAGTGCCAGTAAAAATGATGCAGACTCCCTCAGGCCATGGCAAAGCTACCAATCATTAAGTCGATGTTTCATTAGAAGAGTTATGAAAATATTTTATTAAGGTTGAAAAGTTCCTTACTTTAAAAAAAGGTGCAAATATATGAATTTAAACAACTCAAAATTAGTATTAATCATATTTTATTTTTGCTTATGATTATGCCGATTTTGTAATTGTGGAGTGTAATAATTAAAACTAGAAAAATTTCCGCGGAAATTTTGAATGGGCCTGCTGACTCTTGCAAGGTGGAAAGATGCATGCTCTGAACTGTTTGCCAAATGTTGGTGTACTTTACCTCTCAATTTGTGTCAGCAGGAATAGAGTTCAGGACAAGTTGTAATAACTGCAGTTATTACATGTGTAATGGCTTCCCTTATGTCTTGATTGACATTTTAGTCATATCAAAAGGGAATCAGTTTAATTTCTTGCTTATAGTGTAAGTGATTAACTAAAATATAAAATGCAATATACTGTATCATGGAGCAAATACAGTATGAATGCAGTGTTTAAATTTGACATTGCATATTAAAAGGCATGTTGGTGCTGATCAATATTGCAGGAATATTACTCCAAAGTACATGTAAAACGGCTCTTAAAAGAGCCGTTTTGGGTCTTTGTTACACAGCATCTTCATCTTTTCCTGAGCACACAAAGGAACAAGTTGTTAGAAAATAGGCAGCAAAACTGAACAGTTAAAACTTAATCTAAATACTCATCCAATACACATGTGACGGTTTTTCAGTGAGGAATCCTGTAGAATAAATCATTTTGGTCTACGTTTGCGGGATCCCTTTTTTCATCTTTTCTCTCCACCAGTTGTACCGGACATAACAACCTTGATATCCTTGGCCATGTCAAGTAGCGCCCCTTGCTGCGCTCCATCCACCTGTATTGCATGTGAAAATGAAAAATGAGTGTTCAATGTTTGCCTAGATCAATTCAGTAATCAATCATCACTTACCCTCGCAGTTCATCCCTTACCATCGCAGTACCTCACTGACACCAACACTTTTCATTGTGTTGTAGTCACAATCACAATAAGGACAAACAAAACATTCAAGTCCAAATGCACGATGTCCTGCTAACAGAAAAGCACACTGATTAAACGTACCGTCATGCAACACTGCTCAAAATAAGGGAGCGCTTAAATGACATATCCCATGTCTTAAATTCAATTTAAAGCTCAATACGTTTAGAACTAACTAAATGATAAATATGTCTACAAAAAAAATGATTGGCCGCTCTGATTTTGAGTGTAGTTCTGTTATGACACCAATTTTGAACGAGCAAAGGATTTAACTTTTCAGCCTTTACAATTTAAAGTACAGTATCCCCCTCTTTTGAGCAGTGGTATGAAAGGCTCAATAACATTTGCAAAGGCACACTTGTGAAAATGGTGCCCTTGCGATCGACAATGAGCTGACACAAGAAGTTAACACACAGTAGACCGGACTGTGGTAACTGTAATAAGTGTGCAGAACGCCTGATTGAACACAACAATCTGGGCGAGATATGTAAATGTGATCAATCAGTGTCTGCTTTCCAATTGTGGCCTGGGTGATCAGCTGTGAAAATCCTCTGGACTGAAACAAGTCCAGAATGGATTTCTTTCCCTTTGAAAGCAAATCCTCATTAAAGTCTCCGCAAACAACAATAGGCTGGCAGTCCATCACGGCCAAGGCATCCAAGAGACTTCCAAGGTTTGGAAGAAAGGTGCCAAGACTCAGGTTGGGTGGCCTGTAGACCGTAGCTATCAAAGCCTGGACGGGAGCGTCAACCCTGATGACAGCAAATTCCAGGTCAACCACATTCCGAATAAACCGAAGGGGCTCCGCTCGAAGACAATCGCGATAATAGACTGCGACTCCGCCACCCTCTTTTTGGGCCATTTGAATACGAAACTTGTCTGTTGCGCACAAAAGTGCTGCATGCCTCCAGTTGCAAGGGAGGGGGGAAGAAGGATCCAGACAAATGAGTTTCAGTGAGGCAAAGGACATCTGCCAGCCTCAACTCATGATGAGACTTTAAGTCGTCAATATGAGATGGAAGCCCCTCGGTGTTGTGATGAACAATGGTCAAGGTGGGAAAAGCAGTTTGCGGCATTTTGGAAAAGTACAACAATGGTCTTGTACTTTGGAAAGAAGCGCGCGTCATACTGTCCATTGCCGCCGTGATGTTGGGATTGGCGTAGATTTTGGATTCGTCAAAGTCTATGACCCTCAATCCCTGAAGTGACGTCGTGCGGCTTAGGGCAACATAGGCCATTCCAGGTTCAAACACACGCTTAAGAGACACCACTGCAGAGGTCATCGTCATGCCTTGCACTTTGTGAGCCGTGCATCCAAAGGCAAGCTTCATGGGGAATTGCCGCCTGACCACGCCTTTCATGCCCAGGTTTTCCTCCGACCTTTCGATATAGACCAAGTCATCCGTCGGCCCCAGAATTTTATGGCGCAATTTCTGGCCCGCTTCGGGATTGTCTAGCCTCAGTCCGAGCAAGGTCACTTTCTCCGCCGACCCCTTTGGGGCGCTTTGAACAATGTTGCCTATTGTGCCAAAGGTCCCGTTCACCAATCCGTCCTCGACATCCAAATTCCGAAGAAGCATAACCCGTGCTCCTACACCAGCTTGAAGGGCATCCGGTAGATCCCTTCTCGACCCAATGATCACTTTGGTCACGGTGACCATCGCCCCCGACCGTGGGCTCTTCCTGTAGTCCTCTGCGGGAATATTGACCACAGTCAATTTGAGAGCAGCCACAGTTGCTGCATTGTGCCCATCCACCTCTTTATTGGTGGCAAAGATATGCAGAGTATCCGCAGGGAGGTCTCGCGCATCCGTGACAGCCGTGGTGAGTAACGCCCTGTCACCATCGCCAAGCGGATCAGCCTTCCCCTTCTCCCTGATCCTGTTCAAAAGCTCGGCAAAAGCGACGTCGTCTTTTTGCCGCATGATTTGAGTAAGCTTGACCATCTGAAAATCTGTCCAGAGGTCAAGAAGATCGTTGTCAGAAACGCAGAGGGGCTTGGACCTTCCGAGGGGTGGCAGTTGGTAGAAGTCCCCAACTGCAAGAACGGAGATGCCCCCAAATGGTCTCTGGTTGCCCTTGATTTGCTGAAATCTCCAGTGGACATAGGCAAAGAGTTCCTTGGAGACCATGGAGATCTCGTCGATGATCAAAATTTCCACGTTGCAAAGGGTTGCTCTCAATGCGTCCAACGTATTCCCCAGCGCCTGGTAAGGAGGCTTTAGAGTCCTGGGGAGTTTCAAGAGGGAATGAAGAGTTTTCCCTGAGATGTTGTAAGCCGCCGTGCCAGTAAACGCCGTCAGCAGCACAGCAGGCTTGGCCATATCCGCTTCGTCGCGGAACCTGGGAAGCTGGCGGAGAATCTTACTGGCCTCCTGGTAAATGCACTTGATGACATGCGATTTACCACAGCCAGCTCCTCCGGAGATGAAATAAAAGAAGGGCTCGAGGAGACGATCCGAAACGCGTTTCAAACACCACTCGCGCACAGCGTAGAAGACGGACGCTTGCGTTTCATTGAGACTGCGGTACATGTTCCTCACAAATTCGGCGCTCAACTTTGGCGCCTCAAACGCCGGCAAGACCGCGCCGCTAGCAGGAGCGTCCTGGTAGGCCGGAACCTCATCTTGCGGGTCTTCCTGTAACGGATTAGATTCGCGTTCGGCGGCACACTCCAAACGCTCTGCCTCTACCTCCGGCGCAAAAGTGCTCCACGCGTTGAGAACCGCACGAAGCTTTTTCAATTTTTCGAAGGCATTGTCCACGGTCTTTCCCCGTCCCCCGATTGCGGTCGACGATAGCCCGCACCCGACCGAACTTTGAATCCCCGGCACCGTAGAACTCCTCGTACGTTTTGAGGTTTTCAGACCTGAGCTCGGCGTCGTCTCTGTGGGGGAGGTACAATTTAAGCTGGGTCCTGTAATACTTCTCAGCATACTTTTTGATCGAGAAGCGAGTGAATCTGATGACGGCATCTTTTCCAATCCGCTTCTGGATGAATCCCTTGCCGTGTGAGAGGGGAATGACATTCTTGCCCTCAGTCTGCTGACCGTAGACGACTCGGTATTCGGATGCGAATTCGGCGAGACACATCCGCTCAAACGTTGCCGTTCTAGGTCTTGCCACATATTTGTCTGGCAGACCAGACATCCACACGTTGTCTGCGTCCGGATGCATGGTCCTCAGTCTACTCATGGGTAGACTCAATTTCACGCCATCCTCAGCAGTCTGGATGAAAACTACGCTGCGCGAGCACTTCTTCAGAGGGAGACTGCATGTCCGCGCCACCGCTTCTTGAGCGCTCACCTCTCTGTGCTTGGAATACGCCGCCATTATTTTCCTCATCTCGTCCTTTTTGTCGACAAGAGGCTTTGTCTTCAAGTCTTTGACGACAGACGTGAGGAACTCTGACATCTCGTGCTCCGGTTTGGAAATGTGCGACATCATGTACATGAGACGCGCGACGTCATCGAGCACGTACTGAATATCCATGTTGGCGTTCCATGCCCGCAGCAGATGTGGGTTGTAAGCATTGATCCAGCTTTCCGTTGGAGCACGCTTCAACATGACAACCATTCCGGAGGTCAGATTAGTGACGCTGTCCTTGTAGCTGTCCATTGTCAAATTGGCCTTTTTGAGAAGCTCCGGCAAGTCCTGCGGGACATCCGCGTCCATGAGGATCTCTCTGATGCGTTAGAGCTCTTCTTTAGCCTCCCTTTGTTTTTCGGTGAGGCGAGCCGATTTGGCCGCCTGCTTCCCATGCTGGCCTTTCACACTCTTGTCCGTTGGGACGTCTTCAGTCTCCGTCTGGAATGGCAACGTGATGGTGGTTTGGTCCATCGGCAGTTTGGGGTACCCAAATCTGCAAGAAACGTTTCCTTTCCGACAAGACTTTGTGTGGTTTTTGCTGTGTGCCTGAACGCTGGTGACAATGTCGTGCAGTTCAGGGTCCTCAATCGGGTCTGGTATTTTGCAAGTGATGTACTTGTCGATTAAGTCAATGGCTTCTTGACAACATCTGGGGTCGGGTTCTTCGATGACTGGCGCACCCTTAATCCAGAGCAGCATGTGAGCGTGCGGACTTCCCCTGGCTTGAAATTCCACACGATAGAAGTGGTCTTCTACCGGACCGAGGGGCTGTGCAGGAGACAGGATGAATGCCATAAGAGCATCCATCCTTTTCTCAAAAAGGCGCATCACTGTGACCGGATTGCTGCGAAGAACATCGCATTTGGCATTCCAGTCGAGATGGGAAAAGTCCCCTTGTTCGCCTTGCTGCGCTTTGACTATTTCGATTACTTCGGGCCATCTCATTTCCGCAGCAGAAAAGGTAAGGAAGAATGTGGGCTTGCCCAACTGCCTGGTCATTGCATGGAGGTCCCTAAGGGCACCCTCCCAAAAAGCCGGCGTGCCTCTCAAGGGCTGCATGAAGCGCATCGCATGCTCTCTTTGGATGAGCTTCTCCAGTTCATCTTTGTCCTGAAGCATCCGGTTTGAAATCTTCTTCCCATCCCGAGTGAGGGCTGTCCCCTTGCGGGCCTGAATGGACATGCTGTTGGTGGCCAGATGCGTTTCTGTCACAAACTGCGCAAAGAAAAGGTAACTTTGATCTTTGGCAAATCGAGTGTCAACGGAGAATAACCTTGCATTGAAATACAAACTGGGTGACAGCTTAATTTCTCTCGCCTCATCGAGTGAGTTCTGTCCTGTTGGGAACTGAACGGGAAAGGCCATGGCTTCGAGGTTTGGCACGGCAAAAAATCCCACCGGCTTGTTTCCTTGAGCAGGAGCGATGCTAAATATGCCGTCCCCATATGACAGCTTTTCCTGCGCGATGTCAGGAGGCTGCATACAGGTGTCGAGTGTCAAGCCCGGCCTGAGCTCCTCTTTGCTCTCTTGGGGTGTCTGTTGCCCTTTGGTTGCGGGGGTGTTGCTGCTCTCTGGCTGTGCATCGGCCTCAGGGATGTCCTCTTCTCCTACCCCCTCGTCTTCCTCTTCTTGGAGACTTTCAAACTGAGCGCTTTCATCTATCGATACAGTTTTGTATTCTGCATGAATGCGTTTCAGTGTCCTCAGCGCTGCCAAGACATTTGTCATGTTGACAGTGTAAAAATGCTGGTAACCTTTGTACACAATGCGGCGCTTCAGCTTCACCTGGAGAAGCTGGGCCTCACTGCGCGGCCTTGGGAGGGAGTTCACTACGGCTTCCATCTCTGATGGAACGCACACCACAGAACCGTGTACGGCCCTTTGCCGTCCTTTGGGCAACGCAACAATCTTTGCAAAAGGGATGATTTTTGCAATTAGCTGTCGTTCAAGTACATTTAATTCCGACAGCTCTTCGGGAATGGGTGCCAGTGCCAAGTTATTTGCCACCGCCTGGGGTGGCATGCCACCTCTGAACAGATGGTTGTCACAGGTATGACAAATCCACTCCTGCATCCGTTCTTGAGGAACGGTACATGGGGCGGGGCAACTACAAGTGTGAACAAACTGGCCTGTCAAGCACGCAAGCGCCACATCAACATTTTTGGTGTATCTGGCTCGTTTGCAACGCTTTACTTGATTGGGGAAAAGCGCACGGTGGCACACTGTGCAGATATACGTAGGCCCATGCCGAACCCTTTCCCGGAAAGAAGCGATGGTGGCTTCCATTTCTGGATCTACGAGTGCCTGCTTCAATTCCACAGAGACGTCTACTACACCATTTGCCTGATCCTGCTCAATTTCCTGACACTGGGGAATGACGCGACTATATTTATTTTTGATTTTCACAGCACAATTTAACTTGTGGCGAATACGTTGCAGCGCGTTTGAATCACGCCTGTCCTTTTTGTTTTGTAAACAGCGCCTAATATGAGAAAGCCGAATCTTTTTGGTACCTCTCTCGCACGTAATTTATCTTTTTACTTTGAAAAGATATATCCTTTCTGTACCTCTCTTGCATGTACTTTTTGTGTTTACTTTGAAAAGAAATATCCTTTCTGTACCTCTCTTGCATATAATTTTTGTGTTTACTTTGAAAAGAAATGTCTTTTCTGTACCTCTCTCGCAAGTAATGTTTCCGTTTACTTTGAAAAGAAAGGTCATTTCTGTAATTCTCTCTTACGTACCTTTTCATCAATATCTTCTGCTTTTGTTGAAAAGCAAGATTGTGTTGGTATTTATTAATCAGATATTGCTGCCGTTTTGCCTTAAAAGCAGAATCACTGTTATATCTATTCTTTTGATAGAGCTTCTTTTTTTCCTTAACGCAAGGATCACTGTGATATTTAGAATTAGATGACAGTTGTCGTTGGCACTTACGAATGTGTTGACGTTCCCTATACAAATGTTTTGCACGCCGACTTTTACTACATTTGGAAATATCTATATTAACATCCAGCAGTTTGAGTCCTTGCTGAGGTTCCGGAATATTTTGACTCTCATTAATTTGACTTGCTTGGCTATTTGGTTCAACATGTACCGCACTATGTAGCTCTTGATTTGGTACAATACCGATCACAATTTGTATCGCTTTAGTTGGGGAATCACCTAATTCAATTAGTAGCTCTTCATTTGCCTTTGATATGGTTGTAGTAGAATCCCGATGCGTGTTAATGGAACTGCCGTCAATATGAAAAGAGACTGGCACAAACTCATAGGTTGCAAACCGGCCATGTCCTTCAAAAAGCTGACGCAAATGCTCAACCAAGCCACACAAGTGAGAAAAAGTCAACATAATTGCAGTTCCGTTTGGGTGTGGCAAGCCCACTTCAGATCTGGAATGTGAATCAAATAACCCAAAGTATCCTGATCTGTCACGGAATACTGCAAAACACTCTGGATTCACAATCAAGAAAGCAAGAGTGACATTTTGTGACAAGCACTCAAGCTGAGCTCCAAGAGACAATCCCAAGTCTCTTTTGGTATGACCGTCATCTATGACATAACCAACGCTGAGCTCATGCATCTGTACATTATAGACATTGGTGTCCGTCATGACTTGTTTTGGCATCTCCTCGACAGTCAAGTGATCATTCCCAAAGTTATGGTCCAAAATCAATTGCTGTTTAGCACCCACGTAAAGAGAGTCCCCGTGTTCAAGCACTCTGTCAAGTTCAAGCGAATTAAACTGCAACCCCTCAGCGTGGAAGGCCAAGAAAGTGAGAGCCATACAAGTACACTGGTGGTTGCGAGAAAAACTTGAGTACCTTTCATCCATCTGTGAATGTGTGGCCCTCACGGATAGCGTGCGTTGAGGAAGTCCCACAGCAGGATCCTGAAATGATTGAAACCATTTTAATTATCTTAAATTCTAACTAATATAATTTTAAACATTTCATATGTTAATGGTTAATGTTGTGAGTATAAAAAAAGTTACCTCAGTCCCAGGACGACGGGGGGATGATGGTCTGGAAGGAACCTCCGCAAGGGCTGGCCTTTCCTCTGGCTGAAACGACAAGCAAACAATAATTCTTTAACACACAGCACTTGAGTGAAGAGTCACTAATTTCTGTTTGTGATTTTAAGTAAGACTTCTCAGGGCTGATAAGAATGCAATGCAAACCTGGTGCTCTCTCCGTGTGCTCTTATGGGCTAGCCGCTGTCGTCTGTGCCCTGCGGTGGATGTCTAACAAGAAAGAGCAAAAAAAAAAAAAAGAGAAATATATATATATATATATATTTTTGCTTTTACTGCGAAGCATTGTTACTACAAGAATGGACAATTAACTATACTTTTTTTTTTGTCATGAAGATAGATATGTAAACATAACGGGCAAACAAAATAGGAAAACTGAAATACCTTCTTATCCTTTGGATCCTGGGCAGTCCTCAGGGCTGGAAAGATGAGCTGGAGACAGCTTGTCCATCGCCTCCAACATGGGTGGGCTGAACCAGAGAGGGTTCAATGGGATGTTGCACTGTAAAAAACACAACAAAATAGAAATAGAGAAATAGAATTTTAACATGTGCCATGGTAAAAGGCTGAATGAATCCATGATCACCATCACAAACCTGGAGAGTGCCCATCCACCCAGTGGGCCCACAGGTGACCTCAGAGTCCACAACCGAGCTGCTCTGAAATGACTAGTGACATTATTGCAACACACACATTCATAAAATTTAAGGTTTTCAAAAACATGTTAGGAGGTTTTCAAAAACATGTTAGGCTTGCGTTTACCTCCTTGGCCTTCCCGACGAGTGTCCAGTCAAAAGGGTTGGAAGGCTGAGGCGCAGTGACCTCACCCTTAACAACCACTTTTGGTCTGAACACTCGAGCTGGTGGCGAACGCTGAGGAGCAGCCGGTGCAGGTGGTGCAGTCCTCTCCATCCGCAGGTTGACGGCAGCCCACAGCAACCGCGCAAGCACCGACATCCCATCGCTGTCACTGAGGTGTACCTTCCAGACATGATCAGAAAAAATATTATACATCTACAAACATACTTTTGATAGGAGGAGCACTAATAAAATGTTTGTTTTTTGCAGCAATTAATGTACTTACCCCGTCTCTACACCACAAGTGAAGATGTGACAGCGGGAAGTGGCCAGCAACAGATAGGTAGCGAATACCTACAGTAACAAAGAAAAAAAAACATTAGCCCAAGAGTCCCCCGCTGAGACACCAATGAAATCAGATCAGGAGGTGACTTAAAGAAAAGTAGAACACTTTGTGTGTGAAAACAATTTTCAACATGAAACGTACCCATAAGTGCTGCCACCCGGTTGTACTCCTGGCGAAGAAGGTCCTGCTGGTCCAGCTCGACGTTCAGACGAGGGGGGAAGTCCAGCACAACGACCTGCACAAAGTTTAAAACTGTAAAATATACATCTGGAGCAAGATGAACTTTCAATCGTATTCCATCCTTCAATATTCATTAACTGTTTAACTACGGGAAAAGGCTGAAATGTATTTTAAACAGAACATATTTGACATATGCAAGTACATACTTGAAATGTAAATGTATGATCTATATGAAGGAAATGTGTGAACTTACGTTGGGCCAGCGGCTGCAGACGGTGTGCAAGAACTGGCCAAAGTCAGCCGCTGCCTCAGCGATGGGGCGGCCCAAGTTGTTGCTGGGAGCCAAAATGCAGACCACCTCGGGTGACCGAGGCAGAACAGCATTCAGCACCTCAGCACGCAACTCGGAGGCCCTGGCACCCGGGGTGGACATCACGGCAAACGAGAAACGTCCCTCCGGCATCTTCACAACCCCATCGGCAATGGCTCGCAGGTGGGAGTCACCAACAACCAGGACAAACTATTACAAAAGAAAAAAAAAAAGTAGTAATTGAAAAAAGGAAAGAGGTAATTTAAAAAAATAGACACAAATGAAGGTTGTTAATTTGTTATAAAGGCAGAGTTGATTATAAAACATACCGTGTTGTCCTGGTTCAGTGCTGGAATGACCAGTTTGTGCCTCCGCCCAGTCACAGCTGAAACTGGCCATTCCCGAACTCTGTGGCGCCAGCCAGTGCCTCTGCCTAAAATGATGCACACACAGAATACCATGTCAAGTCTCAACTTCAATTGCTGACAATGCACAGTACAAGTACATGTTCCACTTTGAGTGTATATGAACCTGCAAAATATTGGAATTGTTTAAAATAATCAATTGTAAAACTGCTGCAAAAGCAATTAAAATTATGACTGACCTGGTACCAGAGCCTTGGCACAAACAGGGGACACCTAAAACATAAAGCATAGACATTACACAATTGTAGGCATGTGCAGTCACCACAATGCAGAGTAAATAGCAAACATAGGTTAAATTAGTTTCAATTTAAATTGACCAGGTATTTTGTACATACAAGTGATGTTAATTCAGGCCAGGTTTATTAATGAAATTCTTAATCACAAAAGAGATTCAAGGACTTAACTGATACTTTTGTTTGTGTCTGAAATGCAGTCACAATTGCTCAATTTTGCTAGAATTTTCTGATCAAATACATGAGCAGAAAGGCAGCAGATTGTACCAGATTAGATTATAGTATAAAGGAAGTATATAGAAATATGTTTATGACAAAACAATGACATACACTGTTTAGATAGACATGAAGTCTAAAACAAAACATTAGTTATTAAATATAACCGTCTTAGTTATTATTATTTACATCTGGTCTATGTAACTTAAAAGAAACCATGTGAAATATCTGTGTCCGGGCTCGGCATCTCACAAATTTGTGATCAATGTTAGTGAGTTTATTTTCAACATCAGTAAAATTTTTGAAATCTTGTTAAAAACAGACTTCATCACAATTAAATTCAGAATTAGTTTGACATGAATAAAGCAATGCACAAATATCGCTCAGTCATACACTATATTTGTCAAACTATGCCCTGGTGAAGACAATCTTGTGTTGAAACATGTTGGTAGTCCATTTTTAATAAAGGATTTTTTTACATTACTATTGAGTGTCTTGAATACACAGACTGCTTTTTACATTTTTCTGCTTGACTATATTTGTAGCCGGAAATAATGTGTATTGCACATTAACAAAGTTAATTGCATTTTGCCTGCTGTGGAACATACCTGGTGGGCAGCCACAGTAGAGGTATGCGGTGGGGAGCGGGCGTCCACAGTGGCGAGCCGACTGGCTGGAGCTGAAGTTCGGACTCTGGCCTTCTAAATACACATTGCAAATGTTTAGGATATTAAAAAAAAGTGTAATAGTGATAAAAAAAATGATAAACTCTTGCTAAAATATGGCGTGAAACTCGTACCTTGTTCACTGCAGACTGCATCGTGGTCCCATCACTGGTGGCAGAGGGTGGGGACCGAGGCTGAAAACAAAATATACAGCACATTGAGGACCTAGCAGTGTGACTCAAAATAACTCAACACAGAATACACCACCGCCAAGTGCAGAATTGAATAGAGGCAAAGTACCTGCTGGGGTGCGATGTTTGGGCTCAGTTCCGGAGCAGCAAGGTCCAGCTTCTTCCATCGGCGCTTGGCTGCCTCGGAACGCTTCCCCTTCCGCGGCATGCTGCTACAGCAACCTTTACTGTAAGCAAAAAGAAAAGAAAAAAAACTTCCCAAGACAAAGTCAAAAGTAAACTGGCAGTAAAAAAAGGAAATCAATTCAAACACAACAAAATAGTAAAGTAATGATATTAGAGTGTTTGTAATGTGCTGTTGAGTGCAAGTTCAGCTGTATTTGCGTTCTAGACTCTGTGATGTAGATCTTATATATGTATTATGTTGTTTGAGGGCAAGATGGAAGCAGGTAGATGAGGTGGAAGTCCAAGGCGGTGCTGAAGGTTTGAAATCCAAGTGTCACGGTCAGCAGCTTTCCAATTCGCACAGTGCTCAGCGGATCGCTAAAAGATTCAAGATAAAATTTGTAGTTAATCTCAGATGTGTTTGAAACATTAAAAATGTACATTGAGTCTAATGAGGCAGTGGTGTCATTGTAATAAAAATAAGAAACCGTCATCAATTGAAGTATAGTAACATCACACATTGTATAGTTCATTGATTATAAATAATGGATGGGGTGAGCAGAGCCTTCAATAAATCCTCAACAATAGAAAAAAATGGATCCACTATAGACTTCCTTGTTTACTTATTAACAAAGAAAACGGTATTGTAATAACATTGTTACTTTTTTTTTCTTTTAGATTAATTTCCATGAGGTGAAACGGTTTGGCAAAATGGATGGATATTCTGGATGGCCATGAAAAAAACGATCGCTACAGAAACCAACGGTAATCTTTCAAGG
Source organism: Leptonotus elevatus (assembly GCF_054856555.1). Classification (NCBI taxonomy): domain Eukaryota; kingdom Metazoa; phylum Chordata; class Actinopteri; order Syngnathiformes; family Syngnathidae; genus Leptonotus; species Leptonotus elevatus. The sequence continues at coordinate 5,794,951 of NC_141260.1, read as the reverse complement.
GGGAAAATAAAGGCAGCTTTGACAATTTACAAATGTGTGCTGTAGTCAATCAATGAAGGTCATTTAACAGTGTAAAATACTTCCAAAATCCCTCATCGGCGCCGCTCCGCGACACGGTCGAGCAGGACACGCCACTCAACAACCGACGCCCCCCTCCCCCACCCCCACCACGACGATGACAGACGAGACAAAAGCCTTACTGTATATTGTAGCAACGAGGGCTATACACAATTGAGATTTAGAGCCTACTCAAACTTTTCTTTGTTTTTGTTTTCTTTTACTGCACATTAAAACCTTAAAGTGAGATCTGCTAGCTCTAGCTAGCGCTAGCAGGTGTAGTTAGCATGTAGGCTACCATGTCTAGCACTTAACTTTACCTATCTTGTTAAAACAGCAGCCGGATAACACAACGTTCAAACACATCAAATACGTTTCAATACATCGCCAGTATTAACGTGATGTAGTTTAGGATGGGGGAAAACTTGCAAAATCTCACTTATTTAGCATTATACATCAGACTAAAAATAATTGCCGTGCAACACTTACCTCAGACGAGATGAAATGGGACGAGACCGTCGTCGAGAACCTTCTAAAATAGTCTCATTCATGCGTCTTTAATTGGCCACAGCACAGACAAGCAGAAAACGACCAATCAGGGAAAATAGATAGGACAACACGAACTCCAACTATCAGCAAGAGGGGTCCGTCGTCTAGAACCTTCCAAAATCAAGCGAATGTCATTGGCCACAGCACAGACAAGCAGAAAACGACCAATCAGGGAAAAGAGATAGGACAACACGAACTCCAACTATCACAAAGTGGGTTGCAGCCCGATGGTGAGGTTGGAGCGCGCTGCATCCGAGGAGACCAGTTTAAGGGGGCAACTGCGCTGCGTGCAGCTGCAAGGTTCAATAATGCGGATTGTGTCATACAACACTCGCGGGTTGCGAGTAGGACATACTGCTACATACAGGACAGGCCGTCTGGTGGTGGATGCGCTGCTTGACCAATTGTATGTGTTTTTTGCACATCAACATAAAAAAATAAATACATATAAAAAGATAAAAATTGTAATTCAAACATCCACTTTTTTAACCACTAAAAAGAACCAACCATTGTCTAATTCATATCTTTGTTTTCAGTGTTAAGGGAGTGACACATATTTTAATTACTATGCATTTAAAAAAATCTGATTAATCTGTTATTTTAATTTCAGCAATTATCACCTGTATAGGTATATATATAAGTATATTGAACATAAAACAATCTAGTTAAATGAACCTTCCAATTTGAATTTGTTGATTTACACCATTAACCAAATTTTATTAACATCTTACAAATTCCTTTTATATGTCTATGTGTGCCCTGAGGAAACTGTGGAGACAACATGCGCACAGTCACTGTTTGTGCATCTTGAAGAACTCATCAATATTATAAAAGAAAACATTTATTTTAGCAAAGGAAATGGACAATTTTTAGTATTAAATAATAAACCATAATCAGCAAAAAACACAGTAATAGTCACGCTACAAATTTGGAAAATAATCAAATAAAAACATTTTGTGACTGAAAAGTCCTGGCTGTACCTAATCAATTGGCCAAGATGGCCGCCGCCCTCGGCGAGCGGAGTGGCGAGAATCCTGGTCATACCTAATCAATTGGCCAAGATGGCCGCCGCCCCGGGTGGGCAGAGGGGAGAGAATCCTTGGTGTACCTAATTAATTGGCCAAGATGGCCGCCGCCCTGGGTGGGCGAAGTGGCGAGAATCCAGGGTGTACCTAATTAATTGACCAGAATCCTGGGTGTACCTAATCAATTGGCCAAGATAGTAGTAGTAGTAATAGTATTTGCAATAGTAGTAGTCGTATATAGGCCAAGCCTTGAGTACACCAAGAAAAAAAGGGGCTGAGTTGAGCTCAACAGTGAGAGATGATTGGCTGAGGCAGTTGCTATGCAAAAGTGACAGACCATTCACGCACACACATTTGATTTTAACTTGTTGCGAGACGTCACGCACCCACATTCCATTGATTTTGTATAGGATACGCTCACCTCAAACAAAAGCCTCTCACGACCTAACGGTTGAAGATGCAGATTCCAGAAATGGCTCGTTAGAACGGCAAGGGTTTGGGGAACGCGAGCATGTTCTCAGTTTTTTAATCGGATGAAAAATGACCAACTTAGGAGCAGGTTGAAAACTTATGATTGATCGAAAATGAAGAGGGAAAAACGGCGAAAATAACATTGAAAAGAGATCGAAATAGTCCGACTTCTCCTCGCTTAAAGTGAAAATAAAGGTACTAAATGACACCTTAGCCAAATAAAACTTAGTTTTTCAGAAAGCAGAGGCTTGTGGCTACAAAATGTGCCAATTTGATGTCTAGTGAGCAAAGATTGTGGCCATGGTGACGAGTTGAAGTGAAACTTTTGGAAAAATATTTTTTTGTTCCCGTCACTGAAGCCTTAATTAGTCAAACTCTAAATAGGCGACTTTCACCCCTTTGCTCACTGTCTTTGAACCCGCACAGGGGGGGAGCTTTCATTCCTTAATTATTTTTTTTGACACTGAGCTAAAGATGACAAAAATTCCAACAAAATGAGCTAAAATTCATATCGGAGCTAAAATTCATATCGGTCGGTCAACGTATGCGCGCGCAGCGTGTCTTGGAAAAAGGTGTTTGATTGGAGTTGATGTCTTTCGGATTCCCATTCATTCCTATGGGACTTTATTTGGGAGTTTTTTGGGAATAGCGTCGCCATGGTAACTGGGAATTCCCTTGCGGAAAAATCGGTGGAAGATTAAAAAAATAATAAAAAGAAGAAGAAGAAAAATACTAGAAAAATTTCCGCGGAAATTTTGAATGGGCCTGCTGACTCTTGCAAGGTGGAAAGATGCATGCTCTGAACTGTTTGCCAAATGTTGGTGTACTTTACCTCTCAATTTGTGTCAGCAGGAATAGAGTTCAAGACAATTTGTAATAACTGCAGTTATTACATGTGTAATGGCTTCCCTTATGTCTTGATTGACATTTTAGTCATATCAAAAGGGAATCAGTTTAATTTCTTGCTTATAGTGTAAGTGATTAACTAAAATATAAAATGCAATATACTGTATCATGGAGCAAATACAGTATGAATGCAGTGTTTAAATTTGACATTGCATATTAAAAGGCATGTTGGTGCTGATCAATATTGCAGGAATATTACTCCAAAGTACATGTAAAACGGCTCTTAAAAGAGCCGTTTTGGGTCTTTGTTACACAGCATCTTCATCTTTTCCTGAGCACACAAAGGAACAAGTTGTTAGAAAATAGGCAGCAAAACTGAACAGTTAAAACTTAATCTAAATACTCATCCAATACACATGTGACGGTTTTTCAGTGAGGAATCCTGTAGAATAAATCATTTTGGTCTACGTTTGCGGGATCCCTTTTTTCATCTTTTCTCTCCACCAGTTGTACCGGACATAACAACCTTGATATCCTTGGCCATGTCAAGTTGCGCCCCTTGCTGCGCTCCATCCACCTGTATTGCATGTGAAAATGAAAAATGAGTGTTCAATGTTTGCCTAGATCAATTCAGTAATCAATCATCACTTACCATCACAGTTCATCCCTTACCATCGCAGTTCCTCACTGACACCAACACTTTTCATTGTGTTATAGTCACAATCACAATAAGGACAAACAAAACATTCAAGTCCAAATGCACGATGTCCTGCTAACAGAAAAGCACACTGATTAAAAGTACCGTCATACAACACTGCTCAAAATAAGGGAGCGCTTAAATGGCATATCCCATGTCTTAAATTCAATTTAAAGCTCAATAAGTTTAGAACTAACTAAATGATAAATATGTCTACAAAAAAAATGATTGGCCGCTCTGATTTTGAGTGTAGTTCTGTTATGACACAAATTTTGAACGAGCAAAGGATTTAACTTTTCAGCCTTTACAATTTAAAGTACAGTATCCCCCTCTTTTGAGCAGTGGTATGAAAGGCTCAATAACATTTGCAAAGGCACACTTGTGAAAATGGTGCCCTTGCGATCTACAATGAGCTGACACAAGAAGTTAACACACAGTAGACCGGACTGTGGTAACTGTAATAAGTGTGCAGAACGCCTGATTGAACACAACAATCTGGGCGAGATATGTAAATGTGATCAATCAGTGTCTGCTTTCCAGTTGTGGCCTGGGTGATCAGCTGTGAAAAGCCTCTGGACTGAAACAAGTCCAGAATGGATTTCTTTCCCTTTGAAAGCAAATCCTCATTAAAGTCTCCGCAAACAACAATAGGCTGGCAGTCCATCACGGCCAAGGCATCCAAGAGACTTCCAAGGTTTGGAAGAAATGTGCCAAGACTCAGGTTGGGTGGCCTGTAGACCGTAGCTATCAAAGCCTGGACGGGAGCGTCAACCCTGATGACAGCAAATTCCAGGTCAACCACATTCTGAATAAACCGACGGGGCTCCGCTCGAAGACAATCGCGATAATAGACTGCGACTCCGCCACCCTCTTTTTGGGCCACGTCCAGTCTATTTGAATACGAAACTTGTCTGTTGCGCACAAAAGTGCTGCATCCCTCCAGTTGCAAGGGAGGGGGGGAGAAGGATCCAGACAAATGAGTTTCAGTGAGGCAAAGGACATCTGCCAGCCTCAACTCATGATGAGACTTTAAGTCGTCAATATGAGATGGAAGGCCCTCGGTGTTGTGATGAACAATGGTCAAGGTGGGAAAAGCAGTTTGCGGCATTTTGAAAAAGTACAACAGTGGTCTTGTACTTTGGAAAGAAGCGCGCGTCATACTGTCCATTGCCGTCGTGACGTTGGGATTGGCATAGATTTTGGATTCGTCAAAGTCTATGACCCTCAATCCCTGAAGTGACGTCGTGCGGCTTAGGGCAACATAGGCCATTCCAGGTTCAAACACACGCTTAAGAGACACCACTGCAGAAGTCATCGTCATGCCTTGCACTTTGTGAGCCGTGCATCCAAAGGCAAGCTTCATGGGGAATTGCCGCCTGACCACGCCTTTTATGCCCAGGTTTTCCTCCGACCTTTCGATATAGACCAAGTCATCCGTCGGCCCCAGAATTTTATCACGCAATTTCTGGCCCGCTTCGGGATTGTCTAGCCTCAGTCCGAGCAAGGTCACTTTCTCCGCCGACCCCTTTGGGGCGCTTTGAACAATGTTGCCTATTGTGCCAAAGGTCCCGTTCACCAATCCGTCCTCGACATCCAAATTCCGAAGAAGCATAACCCGTGCTCCTACACCAGGTAGAAGGGCATCCGGTAGATCCCTTCTCGACCCCATGATCACTTTGGTCACGGTGACCATCGCCCCCGACCGTGGGCTCTTCCTGTAGTCCTCTGCGGGAATATTGACCACAGTCAATTTGAGAGCAGCCACAGTTGCTGCATTGTGCCTATCCACCTCTTTATTGGTGGCAAAGATATGCAGAGTATCCGCAGGGAGGTCTCGCGCATCCGTGACAGCCGTGGTGAGTAACGCCCTGTCACCATCGCCAAGCGGATCAGCCTTCCCCTTCTCCCTGATCCTGTTCAAAAGCTCGGCAAAAGCGACGTCGTCTTTTTGCCGCATGATTTGAGTAAGCTTGACCATCTGAAAATCTGTCCAGAGGTCAAGAAGATCGTTGTCAGAAACGCAGAGGGGCTTGGACCTTCCGAGGGGTGGCAGTTGGTAGAAGTCCCCAACTGCAAGAACGGAGATGCCCCCAAATGGTCTCTGGTTGCCCTTGATTTGCTGAAATCTCCAGTGGACATAGGCAAAGAGTTCCTTGGAGACCATGGAGATCTCGTCGATGATCAAAATTTCCACGTTGCAAAGGGTTGCTCTCAATGCGTCCAACGTATTCCCCAGCGCCTGGTAAGCAGGCTTTAGAGTCCTGGGGAATTTCAAGAGGGAATGAAGCGTTTTCCCTGAGATGTTGTAAGCCGCCGTGCCAGTAAACGACGTCAGCAGCACAGCAGGCTTGGCCATATCCGCTTCGTCGCGGAACCTGGGAAGCTGGCGGATAATCTTACTGGCCTCCTGGTAAATGCACTTGATGACATGCGATTTACCACAGCCAGCTCCTCCGGGGATTAAATAAAAGAAGGGCTCGAGGAGACGATCCGAAACGCGTTTCAAACACCACTCGCGCACAGCGTAGAAGACGGACGCTTGCGTTTCATTGAGACTGCGGTACATGTTCCTCACAAATTCGGCGCTCAACTTTGGCGCCTCAAACGCCGGCAAGACCGCGCCGCTACCAGGAGCGTCCTGGTAGGCCGGAACCTCATCTTGCGGGTCTTCCTGTAACGGATTAGATTCGCGTTCGGCGGCACACTCCAAACGCTCTGCTTCTACCTCCGGCGCAAAAGTGCTCCACGCGTTGAGAACCGCACGAAGCTCTTTCAATTTTTCGAAGGCATTGTCCACGGTCTTTCCCCGTCCTTCGTACCGCCCCCGATTGCGGTCGACGATAGCCCGCACCCGACCGAACTTTGATTCCCCGGCACCGTAGAACTCCTCGTACGTTTTGAGGTTTTCAGACCTGAGCTCGGCGTCGTCTCTGTGGGGGAGGTACAATTTAAGCTGGGTCCTGTAATACTTCTCAGCATACTTTTTGATTGAGAAGCGAGTGAATCTGATGACGGCATCTTTTCCAATCCGCTTCTGGATGAATCCCTTGCCGTGTGAGAGGGGAATGACATTCTTGCCCTCAATCTGCTGACCGTAGACGACCCGGTATTCGGATGCGAATTCGGCGAGACACATCCGCTCAAACATTGCCGTTCTAGGTCTTGCCACATATTTGTCTGGCAGACCAGACATCCACACGTTGTCTGCGTCCGGATGCATGGTCTTCAGTCTACTCATGGGTAGACTCAATTTCACGCCATCCTCAGCCGTCTGGATGAAAACTACGCTGCGCGAGCACTTCTTCAGAGGGAGACTGCATGTCCGCGCCACCGCTTCTTGAGCGCTCACCTCTCTGTGCTTGGAATACGCCGCCATTATTTTCATCAATTGAAGTATAGTAACATCACACATTGTATAGTTCATTGATTATAAATAATGGATGGGGTGAGCAGAGCCTTCAATAAATCCTCAACAATAGAAAAAAATGGATCCACTATAGACTTCCTTGTTTACTTATTAACAAAGAAAACGGTATTGTAATAACATTGTTACTTTTTTTTTCTTTTAGATTAATTTCCATGAGGTGAAACGGTTTGGCAAAATGGATGGATATTCTGGATGGCCGTGAAAAAAACGATCGCTACAGAAACCAACGGTAATCTTTCAAGGGGGAAAATAAAGGCAGCTTTGACAATTTACAAATGTGTGCTGTAGTCAATCAATGAAGGTCATTTAACAGTGTAAAATACTTCCAAAATCCCTCATCGGCGCCGCTCCGCTACACGATCGAGCAGGACACGCCACTCAACAACCGACGCCCCCTCCCCCAACCCCACCACGACGACGACAGACGAGACAAAAGCCTTACTGTATATTGTAGCAACGATGGATATACACAATTGAGATTTAGAGCATACTCAAACTTTTCTTTGTTTTTCTTTTACTGCACATTAAAACCTTAAAGTGAGATCTGCTAGCTCTAGCTAGCGCTAGCAGGTGTAGTTAGTGTTAGAGTAGACAATATTAAGTATTGTACTCTTTGCGTGTTCAATTAACTGAATGGTGAGATTCTGTTGAAGAAGTTCCTTTGCAAAGTTAAATAATTACCAGAAGCTTCTGATCACACAAATGAAGTCACCCAAGCAGTGCTCTGTTCAAATGTGTGTCTTCTCTCCAGCCCACATCATTATTTATTCAAAGAGGGTTCATAAAAAAGTCAGCCCACAACACACCTGGTTACAACTGAATGAATACAAGAGAATCCGTTCCCATGGGTATAAATCAGATTAGAAAAAATACAATAATAATAAGCCTGACTCCCTTCCGACACAGCAGAATCCCGGCCCTCCCATTAGATAACGAATGAATAGACAGACCCGTTGCTCTTTCTCATGAAAGTAACACAGACAAGAATACAATTCATTGAGCCTACACTGAGTCAACTAAATCCAAAACGGCTAAAATATAAATTAAAACTAAAAAACAATGTTAATAACTCATCATTAGCATGTAGGTTACCATGTCTAGCACTTAACTTTACCTATATCTTGTTAAAACAGCAGCCGGATAACACAACGTTCAAACACATCAAATACGTTTCAATACATTGCCAGTATTAACGTGATGTAGTTTAAGATGGGGGAAAACTTGCAAAATCTCACTTATTTAGCATTATACATCAGACTACAAACAACTGCCGTGCAACACTTACCTCAGACGAGATGAAATGGGAAGAAGCCGTGGTCGAGAACCTTCTAAAATAGTCTCATTCAAGCGTCTCTAATTGGCCACAGCACAGACAAGCAGAAAACGACCAATCAGGGAAAAGAGACAAGACAACATGAACTCCAACTATCAGCAAGGGGGTCCGTCGTCTAGAACCTTCCAAAATCAAGCGAATGTCATTGGCCACAGCACAGACAGGGAAAAAAGCGGACCAATCAGGGTTAGGATTAGAAAAAAACGCGCGAGAGAAGACAACGCGAAGTCCCAACTATCACAAGATGGGTTGCAGCCCGATGGTGAGGTTAGAGCGCGCTGCATCCGAGGAGACCAGTTTAAGGGGGCAACTGCGCTGCGTGCAGCTGCAAGGTTCAATAATGCGGATTGTGTCATACAACACTCGCGGGTTGCGAGTAGGACATACTGCTACATACAGGACAGGCTGTCTGGTGGTGGATGCACTGCTTGACCACTTGTATGTGTTTTTTGCACAACAAAAAAAAAATAATAATAAATAAAAAAAAGATACAAATTGTAATTCAAACATCCACTTTTTTAACCACTAAAAAGAACCAACCATTGTCTAATTCATATCTTTGTTTTCAGTGTTAAGGGAGTGATACATTTTAATTACTATGCATTTAAAATAATGTGATGAATCTGTTATTTTAATTTCAGCAATTATCACCTGTCTAAATTATTCAACACAGACAAATCTTTACAAGTGATGAAATGTTTCTACAAAATATCCAGTATTATATATTTTATTATTGGCTACATTGTACATGTCACTGATTTTTTTTTTTAAAGTATATTGAACATAAAACAATCTAGTTAAATGAACCTTCCAATTTGAATTTGTTGATTTACACCATTAACCCAATTTTATCAACATCTTACAAATTACTTTTATATGTGTATGTGTGCCCTGAGGAAACAACATGTGCACAGTCACTGTTTGTGCATCTTGAAGAACTCATCAATATTATAAAATAAAACATTTATTTTAGCAAAGGAAATGGACAATTTATAGTATTTAACTCTTTGACTGCAAGACGTTTTCAGAAAAGGGATGCCGTCAGTGCCAGCCGATTTAAGCATTTTGACTGATCTTTCAAGGTCCACAGAAAATGTTCTGTTTGGACTATGGAAACACACGTACTACCAAATGAAAGATCTTTCATCAGAAAAAAAAAGTTTGTTTCTACCTTATTCCGTTCTTTAGTAATCAACAATAGAAAATGGTTAGTTTGACCCAATTTCGCCTGTTTTGGACCAAAATACGGAGAAATCAAGCTTTTAGTGAAACGATATTATTTCATGCATTCTAGTGAATTTTACACTTCTTTTTGTCCATGAATGATGCCACAAACACCTAAATAGTGCTTTACTTCTATAAAACACTACCACCAAGAATGAAAAAGTGTTTTTTGATAGCAAAATACGTTTATTTACATTCAACAGTGTAACAATTTGACAACAATTTGGCAAACTATTTACAAATGTGTGCAACTGTGGTGCTATTTACAAATATGTGGATGTTTCAACGACAGTTTTTCTTTTTGTAACACTCTCCTGCGTGCAAGGAGTCGCAACAGCATTTGCACAACAGATTGCCTCTTCGCGTGCTCCACTTTCTTGCAGGCCGTTTTTTCCGGGGAATAGCAAGTATATACTGCAGTGTGTGTTGCCATCAAGTCTAATATCAGGATCATGCTACGGTTTCGTTACGTCTCGCTTCCTCGTGTCCTTCAGTTGCTACACCGGGTTGTAAGAGATGTTCTGATCCATTTTATCCACTCCATTCATGGTGGCATCGTAGTCCAGAAACAGTGTCTTCTCCGTGATCAGACTGTACCCGCTCCTCCGATGAATATGCATTGGACTCGGGGTACTCTTCATTGTCCGACAAAATGTCCGCATGTGAAAGCTCCGGCGTTAGCAGCGGTAGCCGCGCTAGCCGGTGAGGCTTACTACGTGATCATAACAGTCGCGTCAAGGCTTCCAACTTTGGTGTCAAGCTCGGAGTCATCATCATCATCATCATCAATCTGCATTGGTCGATGCCAACTCTCCATCGCCCGATCGAATGTCCGATTGTGTAGAAGTACCCGGTCGGCTATTGTGCGCGTTTTGCGGCCTTAGCAGCGGTAGCCGCACTAGCCGCGCTTAGCCGGTGAGGCTTACTACATGATCATAACAGTCGCGTCAAGGCTTCCAACTTTGGCGTCAAGCTCGGAGTCATCATCATCATCATCATCAATCTGCATTGGTCGATGCCAACTCTCCATCGCCCGATCGAATGTCCGATTGTGTAGAAGTACCCGGTCGGCTATTGTGCGCGTTTTCCGGCCTTAGCAGCGCTAGCCGCGCTAGCCGCGCTTAGCCGGTGAGGCTTACTACGTGATCATAACAGTTGCGTCAAGGCTTCCAACTTTGGCGTCAAGCTCGGAGTCATCATCATCGTCGACATCAATGCGCTTTTTAGTATTGATTGATGCTTTCCGTCTTTGAAAAAAATGCTCAAGCGTGAGCTGCTTGCAACCGGTTGATTGGTCAGCCATTGTGGGCTTCATCAGCCATGTCTCCTCAACACTCTAGCTCCGCCTCACGTCTTCTACTGACGCCCACGGTGGGCGGCCCATCCAACCTTGTGCAAAGAGAGTCATCGCTGCCCTCTAGGGGCCAAAATGAGTCTTTTACTAATCAGATCTGCCTGATACTTTCAGCACAGCTGCCCAAGGCTTTCCTGCACCCGTTTTCAAAAAAAAAACAAAAAAACATAGGGGACGTCTTTAAACGTCCTCGGCGCCCTTCCCTAGGTTTATGCTAAACGTTTTATAACGTTTATGGCGGTCAAAGAGTTAATAATAAACCACAATCATCAAAAAAACACAGTAATAGTCACATGCTACAAATTTGGAAAATAATCAAATAAAACAATTTTGTGACTGAAAAGTCCTGGCTGTACCTAATCAATTGGCCAAGATGGCCGCCGCCCCGGGTGGGCGGAGGGGAGAGAATCCTTAGTGTACCTAATTAATTGGCCAAGATGGCCGTTGCCCTGGGTGGGCGGAGTGGCGAGACTCCAGGGTGTACCTAATTAATTGGCCAAGATGGCCGCCGCCCTGGGTGGGCGGAGTGGCAAGAATCCAGGGTGTACCTAATGAATTGACCAGAATCCTGGGTGTACCTAATCAATTGGCCAAGATAGTAGTAGTAGTAATAGTATTTGCAATAGTAGTAGTCGTAGATAGGCCAAGCCTTGAGTACACCAAGAAAAAAAGGGGGTGAGTTGAGCTCAACAGTGAGAGAAATGATTGGCTGAGGCAGTTGCTATGCAAAAGTGAGAGACCAGGCAGTATAGCTAAAAAAGCACTATTTAAATAGCAGTCCATTCCATTTCATTTAAAAATAATAATAATGTGTGTGTATTGTGTGTGTTTTTTTAAACGTTTTTTTTTTTTAATGTAAATGAACTGAACAGTTTAAAATTTAAACCATTGAAATCGGTCAAGAAATGTGGAAGTTCACCATAATCAACATCAACTAAAAGTATCTTACTGCCATTTTACAAAACATGCACATTCACGCACACACATTTGATTTTAAGTTGTTAGGAGACGTCACGCACCCACATTCCATTGATTTTGTATAGGATTACGCTCACCTCAAACAAAAGCCTCTCACGACTTAACGGTTGAAGATGCAGATTCCAGAAATGGCTCGTTAGAACGGCAAGGGTTTGGGGAACCCTTGCCGCGAGCATGTTCTCAGTTTTGTAATCGGATGAAAAATGACCAAATGAGAGCAGGTTGAAAACTTATAATTGATCGAAAATGAAGAGGGAAAAAACGGCGAAATTAACATGGAGGAGATAGGCGCCAAAGTCCGACTTCTCCTCGCTTAAAGTGAAAATAAAGGTACTAAATGACACCTTAGCCAAATAAAACTTAGTTTTTCAGAAAGTAGAGGCTTGTGGCTACAAAATGTGCGAATTTGATGTCTAGTGAGCAAAGATTGTGGCCATGGTGACGAGTTGAAGTAAAACTTTTGGAAATAGATTTTTTGGTTCCCACCACTGAAAGTTTAATTGCGTAATAGAGTGGCGATTACACTCACTGTCTTTGAACCCGCACAGGGGGAAGAACCTTCATTCCTTAATTTTTTTTTGACACTGAGCTAAAGATAGGAAAAATTCCAACAAAATGAGCTAAAATTCATATCAATCGGTTAACGTATGCGCACGCAGCGTGTCTTGGAAAAAGGTGCTTGATGTGTGATTTTGTCTTTCCTTTTCACATTCATTTCCTATGGGACCTTCTTTCCCTGAATTTTGGGAGTTTTTTGGGAATAGCGTCGCCATGGTAACTGGGAATTCCTAGAAAAATAATGCCGCACCGAGTCAGATCGAGCCGCATCGTTTGATACTTCATTTGTCCTGGTGCGATGTACGGTACGGGCCGCATTCTTGCGGAAAAATCGGTGGAAGATTAAAAAACTAGAAAAATTCCCGCGGAAATTTTGAATGGGCCTGCTAACTCTTGCAACTCTTTTCAATGAGCTGAACAGTTTAAAATTTCAACCGTTGAAATCGCTCAAGAAATGTGGAAGTTATAATCAACTAAAAGTATTACTGCCCCTTTAAGAAACATGCACATTCACGCACACACATTTGATTTTAACTAACATTTCAATGAGCTGAACAGTTTAAAATTGAAACCATTGAAATCGCTCAAGAAATGTAAAAGTTAACCATAATCAACAGTATGTTACTGCCCCTTTAAGAAACATGCACATTCACGCACACACATTTGATTTTAAGTAACATTTCAATGAGCTGAACAGTTTAAAATTTAAACCATTGAAATCGGTCAAGAAATGTGGAATCTACCATAATCAACAGTATCTTACTGCCCCTTTACAAAACATGCACATTCACGCACACACATTTGATTTTAAGTTGTTAAGAGACGTCACGCACCAACATTCCATTGATTTGTATAGGATTACGCTCACCTCAAACAAAAGCCTCTCGCGACTTAACGGTTGAAGATGCAGATTCCAGAAATGGCTCGTTAGAACGGCAAGGGTTTGGGGAACGCGAGCATGTTCTCAGTTTTTTAATCGGATGAAAAATGACCAACTTAGGAGCAGGTTGAAAACTTATGATTGATCGAAAATGAAGAGGGGAAAACGGAAAACATTGAAAAGAGATCAAAATAGTGCGACTTCTCCTCGCTTAAAGTTAAAATAAAGGTACTAAATGACACCTTAGCCAAATAAAACTAACCCTAGTAGAGGCTTGTGGCTACAAAATGTGCGAATTTGATGTCTAGTGAGCAAAGATTGTGGCCATGGTGACGAGTTAAAGTGAAACTTTTGGAAATATATTTTTTGGTTCCCAGCACTCTGTCCTTAATTAGTCACACTCTAAATAGGCGACTTTCACCCCTTTGCTCACTGTCTTTGAACCCGCACAGGGGGAGAGCTTTCATTCCTTAATTTTTTTTTTGACACTGAGCTAAAGATGACAAAAATTCCAACAAAATGAGCTAAAATTCATATCGGTCGGTCAACGTATGCGCGCGCAGCGTGTCTTGGAAAAAGGTGCTTGATTGGAGTTGATGTCTTTCGGATTCCCATTCATTCCTATGGGACTTTATTTGGGAGTTTTTTGGGAATAGCGTCGCCTTGGTAACTGGGAATTCTTAGAAAAATAATAGCGCAGCGAGTCAGATCGAGCCGCATCGTTTGATACCTCATTTGTCCCGGTGCGATCTACGGTTCGGGCCGCATTTTTGCCATCGCAGTTCATCCCTTACCATCGCAGTTCCTCACTGACAACAACACTTTTCATTGTGTTGTAGTCACAATCACAATAAGGACAAACAAAACATTCAAGTCCAAATGCACGATGTCCTGCTAACAGAAAAGCACACTGATTAAAAGTACCTTCATACAACACTGCTCAAAATAAGGGAGCGCTTAAATGACATATCCCATGTCTTAAATTCAATTTAAAGCTCAATACGTTTAGAACTAACTAAATGATAAATATGTCTACAAAAAAAAAGATTGGCCGCTCTGATTTAACCCTAGTTTAAACCCCTACTTTGAAACCCTAACCCTAGTTTAAAACCCTACTTTGAAACCCTAACCCTAGTTTGAAACCCTAACCCTAGTTTAAACCCCTACTTTGAAACCCTAACCCTAGTTTAAACCCCTACTTTGAAACCCTTACCCTAGTTTAAAACCCTACTTTGAAACCCTAACCCTAGTTTAAACCCCTACTTTAGAACCCTAACCCTAGGTTAAAACCCTACTTTGAAACCCTAACCCTAGTTTAAACCTCTACTTTGAAACACTAACCCTAGTTTAAAACCTTACTTTGAAACCCTATCCCTAGTTTGAGACCCTAAACCTAGTTTAAACCCCTACTTTGAAACCCTAATCCTAGTTCAAACTACTACTTTGAAACCCTAACCCTAGTTTAAAACCCTACTTTGAAACCCTAACCCTAGTTTAAACCCCTACTTTATAACCCTAACCCTAGGTTAAAACCCTACTTTGAAACCCTAACCTTAGTTTAAACCCCTACTTTAAAACCCTAACCCTAGTTTAAAACCTTACTTTGAAACCCTATCCCTAGTTTGAGACCCTAAACCTAGTTTAAACCCCTACTTTGAAACCCTAACCCTAGTTTAAACCTGTACTTTGAAACCCTAACCCTAGTTTGAAACCCTACTTTGAAACCCTAACCCTAGTTTGAAACCCTACTTTGAAACCCTAACCCTAGTTTAAAACCCTATTTTGAAACATTAACCCTAGTTTAAACCCGTACTTTGAAACCCTAACCCTAGTTTGAAACCCTACTTTGAAACCCTAACCCTAGTTTAAACCCCTACTTTGAAACCCTAACTCTAGTTTAAAACCCTACTTTAAAACCCTAACCCTAGTATAAACCCCTACTTTGAAACCCTAACCCTACTTTAAACCCCTACTTTGAAACCATAACCATAGTTCAAACCCATACTTTGAAACCTTAACCCTAGTTTAAACCCCTACTTTGAAACCCTAACCCTAGTTTAAACCCCTAATTGAAACTTTATCCCTAGTTTAAACCCCTAATTTGAAACCCTAACCCTAGTTTAAACCCCTACTTTGAAACCCTAACCCTAGTTTAAACCCCTAATTGAAACTTTATCCCTAGTTTAAACCCCTACTTTGAAACCCTAACCCTAGTTTAAACCCCTACTTTGAAACCCTAACCCTAGTTTAAACCCCTAATTGAAACTTTATCCCTAGTTTAAACCCCTACTTTGAAACCCTAACCATAGTTTAAACCCCTATTTTGAAACCCTAACCCTTGTTTAAAACCCTACTTTGAAACCCTAACCCTAGTTTAAACCCCTACTTTGAAACCCTAACCCTAGTTTAAACCACCATTTTGAAACCTTAACCTAGTTTAAAACCCTACTTTGAAACCCTAACCCTAGTTTAAACCCCTACTTTGAAACCTTAACCCTAGTTTAAACCCTAACCCTCGTTTAAACACCTACTTTGAAACCCTAACCCTAGTTTAAACCACTACTTTGAAACCCTAACCCTAGTTTAAAACCCTACTTTGAAACCCTAACCCTAGTTTAAACCCCTACTTTGAAACCCTAACCCTAGTTTAAAACCCTACTTTGAAACCCTAACCCTAGTTTAAAACCCTACTTTGAAACCTTAACTCTAGTTTGAAACCCTAACCTTAGTTTGAAACCCTAACCCTAGTTTAAACCCCTACTTTGAAACCCTAACCCTAGTTTAAAACCCTACTTTAACTCTTTGACTGCCATAAACGTTATAAAACGTTTAGCATAAACCTAGGGAAGGGCGCCGAGGACGTTAAAAGACGTCCCCTATGTTTTTTTTTTTTTTTTTTCAAAAACGGGTGCAGGAAAGCCTTGGGCAGCTGTGCTGAAAGTATCAGGCAGATATGATTAGTCAAAGACTCGTTTTGGCCCCTAGAGGGCAGCGATGACTCTCTTTGCACAAGGTTGGATGGGCCGCCCACCGTGGGCGTCAGTAGAAGACGTGAGGCGGAGCTAGAGTGTTGAGGAGACAATGGCTGATCCAAGCCACAATGGCTTGACCAAGCAACCGGTTACAAGCAGCTCAGCTTGAGCATTTTTTTCAAAGACGGAAAGCATCAATCAATACTAAAAAGCGCATTGATGTCAACGATGATGATGACTCCGAGCTCTACGCCAAAGTTGGAAGCTTTGGCCTGTTACTATCACGTAGTAAGCCTCACCGGCTAAGCGCGGCTAGCGCGGCTAGCGCTGCTAAGGCCGGAAAACGCGCACAATAGCCGGCCGGGTACTTCTGCACAAGCGGACATTCGATCGGGCGATGGAGAGTTGGCATCGACCAATGCAGATTGATGATGATGATGATGATGACTGCGAGTTTGACGCCAAAGTTGGAAGCCTGGACGTGTTTACGATCACGTAGTAAGCCTCACCGGCTAGCGCTGCTAACGCCGGAAAACGCGGAGCTGCACAAGCGGACATTCGATCGGACAATGAAGAGTACCCCGAGTCCAATGCATATTCATCGGAGGAGCGGGTACAGTCTGATCACGGAGAAGACACTGTTTCTGGACTACGATGCCACCATGAATGGAGTGGATAAAATGGATCAGAACATCTCCTACCACCCGGTATAGCAACTGAAGGACACGGGGAAGCGAGACGTAACGAAACCGTAGCATGATCCTGATATTAGACTTGATGACACACTGCAGTATATACTTGCTATTCCCCGGAAAAAAACGGCCTGCAAGAAAGTGGCGCACGCGAAGAGGCAATCTGTTGTGCAAATGCTGTTGCGTCTCTTTGCACGCAGGAGAGTGTTACAAAAAGAAAAACTGTCGTTGAAACATCCACATATTTGTAAATAGCACCACAGTTGCACACATTTGTAAATAGTTTGCCAAATTGTTGTCAAATTGTTACACTGTTGAATGTAAATAAACGTATTTTGCTATCAAAAAACACTTTTTCATTCTTGGTAGTAGTGTTTTATAGAAGTAAAGCACTATTTAGGTGTTTGTGGCATCATTCATGGACAAAAAGAAGTGTCAAATTCACTAGAATGCATGAAATAATATCGTTTCACTAAAAGCTTGATTTCTCCGTATTTTGGTCCAACACAGGCGAAATTGGGTCAAACTAACCATTTTCTATTGTTGATTACTAAAGAACGGAATAAGGTAGAAACAAACTCTTTTTTTCTGATGAAAGATGAAAGTCCAATCTTTCATTTGGTAGTACGTGTGTTTCCATAGTCCAAACAGAACATTTTCTGTGGACCTTGAAAATCAGTCAAAATGCTTAAATCGGCTGGCACTGACGGCATCCCTTTTCTGAAAACGTCTGGCAGTCAAAGAGTTAAAATCCTAACCCTAGTTTAAAATCCTACTTTGAAACCCTAACCCTAGTTTAAACCCCTACTTTGAAACCCTAAACCTAGTTTAAAACCTTACTTTGAAACCCTAACCCTAGTTTGAAACCCTAACCCTAGTTTAAAACCCTACTTTGAAACCCTAACCCTAGTTTGAAAACCTAACCCTAGTTTAAACCCCTACTTTGAAACCCTAACCCTAGTTTAAACCCCTACTTTGAAACCCTAACCCGAGTTTAAACCCCTACTTTGAAACCCTAACCCTAGTTTAAACCCCTACTTTGAAACCCTAACCCTAGTTTAAAACCCTACTTTGAAACCCTAACCCTAGTTTAAAACCCTACTTTGAAACCCTAACCCTAGTTTAAAATCCTACTTTGAAACCCTAACCCTAGTTTAAACCCCTACTTTGAAACCCCAAACCTAGTTTAAAACCCTACTTTGAAACCCTAACCCTAGTTTGAAACACTAACCCTAGTTTAAAACCCTACTTTGAAACCCTAACCCTAGTTTGAAAACCTAACCCTAGTTTAAACCCCTACTTTGAAACCTTAACCCTAGTTCAAACCCCTAGTTTGAAACCCTAACCCGAGTTTAAACCCCTACTTTGAAACCCTAACCCTAGTTTAAACCCTTACTTTGAAACCCTAACCCTAGTTTGAAAACCTAACCCTAATTTAAACCCCTACTTTAGAACCCTAACCCTAGGTTAAACCCCTACTTTGAAACCCTAACCTTAGTTTAAAATCCTACTTTGAAACCTTAACCCTAGTTTAAACCCCTACTTTGAAACCCTAACCCTAGTTTAAACCCCTACTTTGAAATCCTAATCCTAGTTTAAACCCCTACTTTGAAACCCTAACCCGAGTTTAAACCCCTACTTTGAAACCCTAAACCTAGTTTAAAACCCTACTTTGAAACCCTAACCCTACTTTAAACCCCTACTTTGAAACCATAACCATAGTACAAACCCATACTTTGAAACCTTAACCCTAGTTTGAACCCCTACTTTGAAACCCTAACCCTAGTTTAAACCCCTAATTGAAACTTTATCCCTAGTTTAAACCCCTACTTTGAAACCCTAACCCTAGTTTAAACCCCTACTTTGAAACCCTAACCCTAGTTTAAACCCCTAATTGAAACTTTATCCCTAGTTTAAACCCCTACTTTGAAACCCTAACCCTAGTTTAAACCCCTATTTTGAAACCCTAACCCTAGTTTAAACCCCTAATTGAAACTTTATCCCTAGTTTAAACCCCTACTTTGAAACCCTAACCATAGTTTAAACCCCTACTTTGAAACCCTAACCCTTGTTTAAAACCCTACTTTGAAACCCTAACCCTAGTTTAAACCCCTACTTTGAAACCCTAACCCTAGTTTAAACCACCGTTTTGAAACCTTAACCTAGTTTAAAACCCTACTTTGAAACCCTAACCCTAGTTTAAACCCCTACTTTGAAACCTTAACCCTAGTTTAAACCCTAACCCTCGTTTAAACACCTACTTTGAAACCCTAACCCTAGTTTAAACCACTACTTTGAAACCCTAACCCTAGTTTAAAACCCTACATTGAAACCCTAACCCTAGTTTAAACCCCTACTTTGAAACCCTAACCCTAGTTTAAAACCCTACTTTGAAACCCTAACCCTAGTTTAAAACCATACTTTGAAACCTTAACTCTAGTTTGAAACCCTAACCTTAGTTTGAAACCCTTACCCTAGTTTAAACCCCTACTTTGAAACCCTAACCCTAGTTTAAACCCCTACTTTGAAACCCTAACCCTAGTTTAAAACCCTACTTTAAAACCCTAACCCTAGTTTAAAATCCTACTTTGAAACCCTAACCCTAGTTTAAACCCCTACTTTGAAACCCTAAACCTAGTTTAAAACCCTACTTTGAAACCCTAACCCTAGTTTGAAACCCTACCCCTAGTTTAAAACCCTACTTTGAAACCCTAACCCTAGTTTGAAAACCTAACCCTAGTTTAAACCCCTACTTTGAAACCCTAACCCTAGTTTAAACCCCTACTTTGAAACACTAACCCGAGTTTAAACCCCTACTTTGAAACCCTAACCCTAGTTTAAACCCCTACTTTGAAACCCTAACCCTAGTTTAAAACCCTACTTTGAAACCCTAACCCTAGTTTAAACCACTACTTTAAAACCCTAACCCTAGTTTAAAATCCTACTTTGAAACCCTAACCCTAGTTTAAACCCCTACTTTGAAACCCTAACCCTAGTTTAAACCCCTACTTTGAATCCCTAACCCTAGTTTAAACCCCTACTTTTAAACCCTAACCCTAGTTGAAACCCCTACGTTGAAACCTTAACCCTAGTTTAAACCACTACTTTGAAACCCTAACCCTAGTTTAAACCCCTACTTTGAAATCCTAATCCTAGTTTAAACCCCTACTTTGAAACCCTAACCCTAGTTTAAACCCCTTCTTTGAAACCCTAACCCTAGTTTGAAACCCTAACCCTAATTTAAACCCCTACTTTGAAACCCTAACCCTAGTTTGAAAACCTAACCCTAGTTTAAACCCCTACTTTGAAACCCTAACCCTAGTTTAAACCCCTAGTTAGAAACCCTAACCCGAGTTTAAACCCCTACTTTGAAACCCTAACCTGAGTTTAAACCCCTACTTTGAAAACCTAACCCTAGTTTAAACCCCTACTTTGAAACCCTAATCCTAGTTTAAACCCCTACTTTGAAACCCTAACCCTAGTTTAAACCCCTACTTTGAAACCCTAACCCTAGTTTAAACCCCTACTTTGAAACCCTAACCCTAGTTTAAACCCTTACTTTGAAACCCTAGTTTGAAACCCTAACCCTAATTTAAACCCCTACTTTAGAACCCTAACCCTAGGTTAAACCCCTACTTTGAAACCCTAACCTTAGTTTAAAATCCTACTTTGAAACCTTAACCCTAGTTTAAACCCCTACTTTGAAACCCTAACCCTGGTTTAAACCCCTACTTTGAAATCCTAATCCTAGTTTAAACCCCTACTTTGAAACCCTATCCCTTGTTTAAACCCCTACTTTGAAACCCTAACCCTAGTTTAAACCCCTTCTTTGAAACCCTAACCCTAGTTTGAAACCCTAACCCTAATTTAAACCCCTACTTTAGAACCCTAACCCTAGGTTAAACCCCTACTTTGAAACCCTCACCTTAGTTTAAAATCCTACTTTGAAACCTTAACCCTAGTTTAAACCCCTACTTTGAAACCCTAACCCTAGTTTAAAACCCTACTTTGAAACCCTATTCCTAGTTTAAAACCAGACTTTGAAACCCTAACCCTAGATTAAACCCCTACTTTGAATCCCTAACCCTAGTTTAAACCCCTACTTTGAAACCCTAACCCTAGTTTAAAACCCTACTTTGAAACCCTAACACTAGTTTGAAAACCTTACCCTAAATTAAACCCCTACTTTGAAACCCTAACCCTAGTTTAAAACCCTACTTTGAAACCCTAACCCTAGTTTGAAAACCTAAACCTAGTTTAAACCCCTACTTTGAAACCTTAACCCTAGTTTGAAACCCTACTTTGAATCCCTAACCCTAGTTTAAACCCCTACTTTGAAACCCTAACCCTAGTTTAAAACCCTACTTTGAAACCCTAACCCTAGTTTAAACCCCTACTTTGAAACACTTACCCTAGTTTAAAACCCTACTTTGAAACCCTAACCCTAGTTTGAAACCCTATCTCGTTTACACACCTACTTTGAAACCCTTACCCTAGTTTGAAACCCTACTTTGAAACCCTAACCCTAATTTGAAACCCTACTTTGAAACCCTAACCCTAGTTTAAACCCCCACTTTGACACCCTAACCCTAGTTTGAAACCCTTTTTTGGAACCCTAACCCTAGTTTAAACCCCTACTTTTAAACCCTAACCCTAGTTTAAACCCCTACTTTGAAACCTTAACCCTAGTTTAAACAACTACTTTGAAACCCTAACCCTAGTTTAAAACCCTACTTTGAAACCCTAACCCTAGTTTATCCCCTACTTTGAAAACCTAACCCTAGTTTACACCATTACTTTGCAACCCTAACCCTAGTTTACACCATTACTTTGCAACCCTAACCCTTGTTTAAACCCCTACTTTGAAACCCTAACCCTAGTTTAGATCCCTACTTTGAAACCCTAACCCTAGTTTAAACCCCTACTTTGAATCCCTAACCCTAGTTTAAACCCCTACTTTGAATCCCTAACCCTAGTTTAAACCACTACTTTGAAACCCTAACCCTAGTTTAAAACCCTACTTTGAAACCCTAACCCTAGTTTAAAACCCTACTTTGAAACCCTAACCCTAGTTTAAACCCCTACTTTGAAACCCTAACCCTAGTTTAAACCATTACTTTGCAACCCTAACCCTAGTTTAAACCCCTACTTTGAAACCCTAATCCTAGTTTAAACCCCTACTTTGAATCCCTAACCCTAGTTTAGATCCCAACTTTGAAACCCTAACCCTAGTTTAAACCCCTACTTTGAAACCCTAACCCTACGTTAAACCCCTACTTTGAAACCCTAACCCTAGTTTAAACCCCTATTTTGAATCCCTAACCCTAGTTTAAACCCCTGCTTTGAAACCCTAACCCTAGTTTAAACCCCTACTTTGAAACCCTAACCCTAGGTTAAACCCCTACTTTGAAACCCTAACCTTAGTTTAAAATCCTACTTTGAAACCTTAATCCTAGTTTAAACCCCTACTTTGAAACCCTAACCCTAGTTTAAAACCCTACCCCTAGTTTAAAACCCTACTTTGAAACCCTATTCCTAGTTTAAAACCAGACTTTGCAACCCTAACCCTAGTTTAAACACCTACTTTGAAACCCTAACCCTAGTTTAAAACCCTATTCCTAATTTAAACACCTACTTTGAAACCCTAACCCTAGTTTAAAACCCTACATTGAAACCCTAACCCTAGTTTAAAACCCTACTTTGAAACCTTAACTCTAGTTTGAAACCCTAACCCTAGTTTGAAACCCTAATCCTAGTTTAAACCCCTACTTTGAAACCCTAACCCTAGTTTAAACCCTTACTTTAAAAACCCTAACCCTAGTTTAAAACCCTACTTTGAAACCCTAACCCTAGTTTAAACCCCTACTTTAAAACCCTAACCCTAGTTTAAACCCCTACTTTGAAACCCTAACCCTAGTTTAAACCCCTACTTTGAAAACTTAAACCTAGTTTAAAACCCTACTTTGAAACCCTAACCCTAGTTTGAAACCCTAATCCTAGTTTAAAACCCTACCCCTAGTTTGAAAACCTAACCCTAGTTTAAACCCCTACTTTGAAACCGTAACCCTAGTTTAAACCCCTACTTTGAAACCCTAACCTGAGTTTAAACCCCTACTTTGAAACCCTAACCTGAGTTTAAACCCCTACTTTGAAACCCTAACCTGAGTTTAAACCCCTACTTTGAAACCCTAACCCGAGTTTAAACCCCTACTTTGAAACCCTTACCCTAGTTTAAACCCCTACTTTGAAACCCTAACCCTAGTTTAAACCCCTACTTTGAAACCCTAACCCTAGTTTGAAACCCTAACCCTAATTTAAACCCCTACTTTAGAACCCTAACCCTAGGTTAAACCCCTACTTTGAAACCCTAACCCTAGTTTAAAACCCTAACCCTAATTTAAACACCTACTTTGAAACCCTAACCCTAGTTTAAAACCCTACTTTGAAACCCTAACCCTAGTTTAAAACCCTACTTTGAAACCTTAACTCTAGTTTGAAACCCTAATCCTAGTTTAAACCCCTACTTTGAAACCCTAACCCTAGGTTAAACCCCTACTTTGAAACCCTAACCCTAGTTTGAAACCCTAATCCTAGTTTAAACCCCTACTTTGAAACCCTAACCCTAGTTTAAACCCTTACTTTGAAACCCTAACCCTAGTTTAAAACCCTACTTTGAAACCCTAACCCTAGTTTAAACCCCTACTTTGAAACCCTAAACCTAGTTTAAAACCCTACTTTGAAACCCTAACCCTAGTTTGAAACCCTAATCCTAGTTTAAAACCCTACCCCTAGTTTGAAAACCTAACCCTAGTTTAAACCCCTACTTTGAAACCCTAACCCTAGTTTAAACCCCTACTTTGAAACCCTAACCCGAGTTTAAACCCCTACTTTGAAACCCTAACCTGAGTTTAAACCCCTACTTTGAAACCCTAACCCGAGTTTAAACCCCTACTTTGAAACCCTTACCCTAGTTTAAACCCCTACTTTGAAACCCTAACCCTAGTTTAAACCCCTACTTTAAAACCCTAACCCTAGTTTGAAACACTAACCCTAATTTAAACCCCTACTTTAGAACCCTAACCCTAGGTTAAACCCCTACTTTGAAACCCTAACCTAAGTTTAAAATCCTACTTTGAAACCTTAACCCTAGTTTAAACCCCTACTTTGAAACCCTAACCCTAGTTTAAACCCCTACTTTGAAACCCTAACCCTAGTTTAAACCCCTACTTTGAAACCCTAACCTGAGTTTAAACCCCTACTTTGAAACCCTAACCCTAGTTTAAACCCCTACTTTGAATCCCTAACCCGAGTTTAAACCCCTACTTTGAAAGCCTAACCCTAGTTTAAAACCCTAGTTTGAAACCCTAACCCTAGTTTGAAACCCTAACCCTAGTTTGAAACCCTAACCTTCGTTTAAACCCCTACTTTGAAACCCTAACCCTCGTTTGAAACCCTACTTTGAAACCCTAACCCTAGTTTAAACCCCCACTTTGAAAACCTAACCCTAGTTTAAACCCCCACTTTGAAACCCTAACCCCAGTTTAAACCCCCACTTTGAAACCCTAACCCTAGTTTAAACCCCCACTTTGAAACCCTAACCCTAGTTTAAACCCCCACTTTGAAACCCTAACCCTAGTTTAAACCCCCACTTTGAAACCCTAACCCTAGTTTAAACCCCCACTTTGAAACCCTAACCCTAGTTTAAACCCCCACTTTGAAACCCTAACCCTAGTTTAAACCCCTACTTTGAAACCCTAACCCTAGTTTAAACCCCTACTTTGAAACCCTAACTCTAGTTTAAACCCATACTTTGAAACCCTAACCCTAGTTTAAAACCCTACTTTTAAACCCTAACCCTAGTTTAAACCCCTACTTTGAAACCCTAACCCTAGTTTAAACCCCTACTTTGAAACCCTAACCTTAGTTTGAAACCCTAACCCTAATTTAAACACCTACTTTGAAACCCTAACCCTAGTTTAAAACCCTATTAACGTGATGTAGTTTAAGATGGGGGAAAACTTGCAAAATCTCACTTATAGCATTATACATCAGACTAAAAATAATTGCCGTGCAACACTTACCTCAGACGAGATGAAATGGGACGAGACCGTCGTCGATAACCTTCTAAAATAGTCTCATTCAAGCGTCTCTAATTGGCCACAGCACAGACAAGCAGAAAACGACCAATCAGGGAAAAGAGACAAGACAACATGAACTCCAACTATCAGCAAGGGGGTCCATCGTCTAGAACCTTCCAAAATCAAGCGAATGTCATTGGCCACAGCACAGACAGGGAAAAAAGCGGACCAATCAGGGTTAGGATTAGAAAAAAACGCGCGAGAGAAGACAACGCGAAGTCCCAACTATCACAAGATGGGTTGCAGCCGGATGGTGAGGTTGGAGCGCGCTGCATCCGAGGAGACCAGTTTAAGGGGGCAACTGCGCTGCGTGCAAGGTTCAATAATGCGGATTGTGTCATACAACACTCGCGGGTTGCGAGTAGGACATACTGCTACATACAGGACAGGCTGTCTGGTGGTGGATGCGCTGCTTGACCAATTGTATGTGTTTTTTGCACATCAACATAAAAAAATAAATACATATAAAAAGATAAAAATTGTAATTCAAACATCCACTTTTTTAACCACTAAAAAGAACCAACCATTGTCTAATTCATATCTTTGTTTTCAGTGTTAAGGGAGTGACACATATTTTAATTACTATGCATTTAAAAAAATCTGATTAATCTGTTATTTTAATTTCAGCAATTATCACCTGTCTAAATTATTCAACACAGACAAATCTTTACAAGCGATGAAATATTTCTACAAAAAATCCAGTATTATATATTTTATTATTGGCTACATTGTACATGTCACTGATTTTTTTTTTTTTAAGTATATTGAACATAAAACAATCTAGTTAAATGAACCTTCCAATTTGAATTTGTTGATTTACACCATTAACCCAATTTTATCAACATCTTACAAATTACTTTTATATGTGTATGTGTGCCCTGAGGAAACAACATGTGCACAGTCACCGTTTGTGCATCTTGAAGAACTCATCAATATTATAAAAGAAAACATTTACTTTAGCAAAGGAAATGGACAATTTTTAGTATTAAATAATAAACCATAATAAGCAAAAAACACAGTAATAGTCACGCTACAAATTTGGAAAATAATCAAATAAAAACATTTTGTGACTGAAAAGTCCTGGCTGTACCTAATCAATTGGCCAAGATGGCCGCCGCCCCGGGTGGGCAGAGGGGAGAGAATCCAGGGTGTACCTAATTAATTGACCAGAATCCTGGGTGTACCTAATCAATTGGCCAAGATAGTAGTAGTAGTAATAGTATTTGCAATAGTAGTAGTCGTATATAGGCCAAGCCTTGAGTACACCAAGAAAAAAAGGGGCTGAGTTGAGCTCAACAGTGAGAGATGATTGGCTGAGGCAGTTGCTATGCAAAAGTGACAGACCATTCACGCACACACATTTGATTTTAACTTGTTGCGAGACGTGACGCACCCACATTCCATTGATTTTGTATAGGATTACGCTCACCTCAAACAAAAGCCTCTCACGACTTAACGGTTGAAGATGCAGATTCCAGAAATGGCTCGTTAGAACGGCAAGGGTTTGGGGTACGCGAGCATGTTCTCAGTTTTTTTAATCGGATGAAAAATGACCAAATGAGAGCAGGTTAAAAACTTATGATTGATCGAAAACGAAAAGGGAAAAACGGAGAAAATAACATTGAAAAGAGATCGAAATAGTCCGACTTCTCCTCGCTTAAAGTGAAAATAAAGGTACTAAATGACACCTTAGCCAAATAAAACTTAGTTTTTCAGAAAGCAGAGGCTTGTGGCTACAAAATGTGCCAATTTGATGTCTAGTGAGCAAAGATTGTGGCCATGTTGACGAGTTGAAGTGAAACTTTTGGAAATATATTTTTTGGTTCCCGTCACTGAAGCCTTAATTAGTCAAACTCTAAATAGGCGACTTTCACCCTTTGCTCACTGTCTTTGAACCCGCACAGGGGGGAGAGCTTTCATTCCTTAATTTTTTTTTTTGACACTGAGCTAAAGATGACAAAAATTCCAACAAAATGAGCTAAAATTCATATCGGAGCTAAAATTCATATCGGTCGGTCAACGTATGCGCGTGTCTTGGAAAAAGGTGTTTGATTGGAGTTGATCTCTTTCGGATTCCCATTCATTCCTATGGGACTTTATTTGGGAGTTTTTTGGGAATAGCGTCGCCATGGTAACTGGGAATTCCCTTGCGGAAAAATCGGTGGAAGATTAAAAAAAATAATAAAAAGAAGAAGAAGAATAATACTAGAAAAATTTCCGCGGAAATTTTGAATGGGCCTGCTGACTCTTGCAAGGTGGAAAGATGCATGCTCTGAACTGTTTGCCAAATGTTGGTGTACTTTACCTCTCAATTTGTGTCAGCAGAAATAGAGTTCAGGACAATTTGTAATAACTGCAGTTATTACATGTGTAATGGCTTCCCTTATGTCTTGATTGACATTTTAGTCATATCAAAAGGGAATCAGTTTAATTTCTTGCTTATAGTGTAAGTGATTAACTAAAATATAAAATGCAATATACTGTATCATGGAGCAAATACAGTATGAATGCAGTGTTTAAATTTGACATTGCATATTAAAAGGCATGTTGGTGCTGATCAATATTGCAGGAATATTACTCCAAAGTACATGTAAAACGGCTCTTAAAAGAGCCGTTTTGGGTCTTTGTTACACAGCATCTTCATCTTTTCCTGAGCACACAAAGGAACAAGTTGTTAGAAAATAGGCAGCAAAACTGAACAGTTAAAACTTAATCTAAATACTCATCCAATACACATGTGACGGTTTTTCAGTGAGGAATCCTGTAGAATAAATCATTTTGGTCTACGTTTGCGGGATCCCTTTTTTCATCTTTTCTCTCCACCAGTTGTACCGGACATAACAACCTTGATATCCTTGGCCATGTCAAGTAGCGCCCCTTGCTGCGCTCCATCCACCTGTATTGCATGTGAAAATGAAAAATGAGTGTTCAATGTTTGCCTAGATCAATTCAGTAATCAATCATCACTTACCATCGCAGTTCATCCCTTACCATCACAGTTCCTCACTGACACCAACACTTTTCATTGTGTTATAGTCACAATCACAATAAGGACAAACAAAACATTCAAGTCCAAATGCACGATGTCCTGCTAATAGAAAAGCACACTGATTAAAAGTACCTTCATGCAACACTGCTCAAAATAAGGGAGCGCTTAAATGACATATCCCATGTCTTAAATTCAATTTAAAGCTCAATACGTTTAGAACTAACTAAATGATAAATATGTCTACAAAAAAAATTATTGGCCGCTCTGATTTTGAGTGTAGTTCTGTTATGACACCAATTTTGAACGAGCAAAGGATTTAACTTTTCAGCCTTTACAATTTAAAGTACAGTATCCCCCTCTTTTGAGCAGTGGTATGAAAGGCTCAATAACATTTGCAAAAGCACACTTGTGAAAATGGTGCCCTTGCGATCGACAATGAGCTGACACAAGAAGTTAACACACAGTAGACCGGACTGTGGTAACTGTAATAAGTGTGCAGAACGCCTGATTGAACACAACAATCTGGGCGAGATATGTAAATGTGATCAATCAGTGTCTGCTTTCCAGTTGTGGCCTGGGTGATCAGCTGTGAAAAGCGTCTGGACTGAAACAAGTCCAGAATGGATTTCTTTCCCTTTGAAAGCAAATCCTCATTAAAGTCTCCGCAAACAACAATAGGCTGGCAGTCCATCACGGCCAAGGCATCCAAGAGACTTCCAAGGTTTGGAAGAAATGTGCCAAGACTCAGGTTGGGTGGCCTGTAGACCGTAGCTATCAAAGCCTGGACGGGAGCGTCAACCCTGATGACAGCAAATTCCAGGTCAACCACATTCTGAATAAACCGACGGGGCTCCGCTCGAAGACAATCGCGATAATAGACTGCGACTCCGCCACCCTCTTTTTGGGCCACGTCCAGTCTATTTGAATACGAAACTTGTCTGTTGCGCACAAAAGTGCTGCATCCCTCCAGTTGCAAGGGAGGGGGGAAGAAGGATCCAGACAAATGAGTTTCAGTGAGGCAAAGGACATCTGCCAGCCTCAACTCATGATGAGACTTTAAGTCGTCAATATGAGATGGAAGCCCCTCGGTGTTGTGATGAACAATGGTCAAGGTGGGAAAAGCAGTTTGCGGCATTTTGAAAAAGTACAACAGTGGTCTTGTACTTTGGAAAGAAGCGCGCGTCATACTGTCCATTGCCGTCGTGACGTTGGGATTGGCATAGATTTTGGATTCGTCAAAGTCTATGACCCTCAATCCCTGAAGTGACGTCGTGCGGCTTAGGGCAACATAGGCCATTCCAGGTTCAAACACACGCTTAAGAGACACCACTGCAGAAGTCATCGTCATGCCTTGCACTTTGTGAGCCGTGCATCCAAAGGCAAGCTTCATGGGGAATTGCCGCCTGACCACGCCTTTTATGCCCAGGTTTTCCTCCGACCTTTCGATATAGACCAAGTCACCCGTCGGCCCCAGAATTTTCTTGCGCAATTTCTGGCCCGCTTCGGGATTGTCTAGCCTCAGTCCGAGCAAGGTCACTTTCTCCGCCGACCCCTTTGGGGCGCTTTGAACAATGTTGCCTATTGTGCCAAAGGTCCCGTTCACCAATCCGTCCTCGACATCCAACTTCCGAAGAAGCATAACCCGTGCTCCTACACCAGCTTGAAGGGCATCCGGTAGATCCCTTCTCGACCCCATGATCACTTTGGTCACGGTGACCATCGCCCCCGACCGTGGGCTCTTCCTGTAGTCCTCTGCGGGAATATTGACCACAGTCAATTTGAGAGCAGCCACAGTTGCTGCATTGTGCCTATCCACCTCTTTATTGGTGGCAAAGATATGCAGAGTATCCGCAGGGAGGTCTCGCGCATCCGTGACAGCCGTGGTGAGTAACGCCCTGTCACCATCGCCAAGTGGATCAGCCTTCCCCTTCTCCCTGATCCTGTTCAAAAGCTCGGCAAAAGCGACGTCGTCTTTTTGCCGCATGATTTGAGTAAGCTTGACCATCTGAAAATCTGTCCAGAGGTCAAGAAGATCGTTGTCAGAAACGCAGAGGGGTTTGGACCTTCCAAGGGGTGGCAGTTGGTAGAAGTCCCCAACTGCAAGAACGGAGATACCCCCAAATGGTCTGTTGTTGCTCTTGATTTGCTGAAATCTCAGGTGGACATAGGCAAAGAGTTCCTTGGAGACCATGGAGATCTCGTCGATGATCAAAATTTCCACGCTGCAAAGGGTTGCTCTCAATGCGTCCAACGTATTCCCCAGCGCCTGGTAAGGAGGATTTAGAGTCCTGGGGAATTTCAAGAGGGAATAAAGCGTTTTCCCTGAGATGTTGTAAGCCGCCGTGCCAGTAAACGACGTCAGCAGCACAGCAGGCTTGGCCATATCCGCTTCGTCGCGGAACCTGGGAAGCTGATGGAGAATCTTACTGGCCTCCTGGTAAATGCACTTGATGACATGCGATTTACCACAGCCAGCTCCTCCGGAGATCAAATAAAAGAAGGGCTCGAGGAGACGATCCGAAACGCGTTTCAAACACCACTCGCGAACAGCGTAGAAGACGGACGCTTGCGTTTCATTGAGACTGCGGTACATGTTCCTCACAAATTCGGCGCTCAACTTTGGCGCCTCAAACGCCGGCAAGACCGCGCCGCTACCAGGAGCGTCCTGGTAGGCCGGAACCTCATCTTGCGGGTCTTCCTGTAACGGATTAGATTCGCGTTCGGTGGCACACTCCAAACGCTCTGCTTCTACCTCCGACGCAAAAGTGCTCCACGCGTTGAGAACCGCACGAAGCTCTTTCAATTTTTCGAAGGCATTGTCCACGGTCTTTCCCCGTCCTTCGTACCGCCCCCGATTGCGGTCGAATATAGCCCGCACCCGACCGAACTTTGATTCCCGGGCACCGTAGAACTCCTCGTACGTTTTGAGGTTTTCAGACCTGAGCTCGGCGTCGTCTCTGTGGGGGAGGTACAATTTAAGATGGGTCCTGTAATACTTCTCAGCATACTTTTTGATTGAGAAGCGAGTGAATCTGATGACGGCATCTTTTCCAATCCGCTTCTGGATGAATCCCTTGCCGTGTGAGAGGGGAATGACATTCTTGCCCTCAATCTGCTGACCGTAGACGACCCGGTATTCGGATGCGAATTCGGCGAGACACATCCGCTCAAACATTGCCGTTCTAGGTCTTGCCACATATTTGTCTGGCAGACCAGACATCCACACGTTGTCTGCGTCCGGATGCATGGTCCTCAGTCTACTCATGGGTAGACTCAATTTCACGCCATCCTCAGCAGTCTGGATGAAAACTACGCTGCGCGAGCACTTCTTCAGAGGGAGACTGCATGTCCGCGCCACCGCTTCTTGAGCGCTCACCTCTCTGTGCTTGGAATACGCCGCCATTATTTTCCTCATCTCGTCCTTTTTGTCGACAAGAGGCTTTGTCTTCAAGTCTTTGACGACAGACGTGAGGCACTCTGACATCTCGTGCTCCGGTTTGGAAATGTACGACATCATGTACATGAGACACGCGACGTCGAGCACGTACTGAATATCCATGTTGGCGTTCCATGCCCGCAGCAGATGTGGGTTGTAAGCATTGATCCAGCTTTCCGTTGGAGCACGCTTCAACATGACAACCATTCCGGAGGTCAGATTAGTGACGCTGTCCTTGTAGCTGTCCATTGTCAAATTGGCCTTTTTGAGAAGCTCCGGCAAGTCCTGCGGGACATCCGCGTCCATGAGGATCTCTCTGATATGTTTGAGCTCTTCTTTAGCCTCCCTTTGTTTTTCGGTGAGGCGCGCCGATTTGGCCGCCTGCTTCCTATGCTGGCCTTCCACACTCTTGTCCGTTGGGACGTCTTCAGTCTCCGTCTGGAATGGCAACGTGATGGTGGTTTGGTCCATCGGCAGTTTGGGGTACCCAAATCTGCAAGAAACGTTTCCTTTCCGACAAGACTTTGTGTGTTTTTTGCTGTGTGCCTGAACGCTGGTGACAATGTCGTGCAGTTCAGGGTCCTCAATCGGGTCTGGTATTTTGCAAGTGATGTACTTGTCGATTAAGTCAATGGCTTCTTGACAACATCTGAGGTCGGGTTCTTCGATGACTGGCGCACCCTTAATCCAGAGCAGCATGTGAGCGTGCGGACTTCCTCTGGCTTGAAATTCTACACGATAGAAGTGGTCTTCTACCGGACCCAGGGACTGTGCAGGAGACAGGATGAATGCCATAAGAGCATCCATCCTTTTCTCAAAAAGGCGCATCACTGTGACCGGATTGCTGCGAAGAACATCGCATTTGGCATTCCAGTCGAGATGGGAAAAGTCCCCTTGTTCGCCTTGCTGCGCTTTGACGACCTCGATTACTTCAGGCCATCTCATTTCCGCAGCAGAAAAGGTAAGGAAGAATGTGGGCTTGCCCAACTGCCTGGTCATTGCATGGAGGTCCCTAAGGGCACCCTCCCAAAAAGCCGGCGTGCCTCTCAAGGGCTGCATGAAGCGCATCGCATGCTCTCTTTGGATGAGCTTCTCCAGTTCATCTTTGTCCTGAAGCATCCGGTTTGAAATCTTCTTCCCATCCCGAGTGAGGGCTGTCCCCTTGCGGGCCTGAATGGACATGCTGTTGGTGGCCAGATGCGTTTCTGTCACAAACTGCGCAAAGAAAAGGTAACTTTGATCTTTGGCAAATCGAGTGTCAACGGAGAATAACCTTGCATTGAAATACAAACTGGGTGACAGCTTAATTTCTCTCGCCTCATCGAGTGAATTCTGTCCTGTTGGGAACTGAACGGGAAAGGCCATGGCTTTGAGGTTTGGCACGGCAAAAAATCCCACCGGCTTGTTTCCTTGGGCAGGAGCGATGCTAAATATGCCGTCCCCATATGACAGCTTTTCCTGCGCGATGTCAGGAGGCTGCATACAGGTGTCGAGTGTCAAGCCCGGCCTGAGCTCCTCTTTGCTCTCTTGGGGTGTCTGTTGCCCTTTGGTTGCGGGGGTGTTGCTGCTCTCTGGCTGTGCATCGGCCTCAGGGATGTCCTCTTCTCCTACCCCCTCGTCTTCCTCTTCTTGGAGACTTTCAAACTGAGCGCTTTCATCTATCGATACAGTTTTGTATTCTGCATGAATGCGTTTCAGTGTCCTCAGCGCTGCCAAGACATTTGTCATGTTGACAGTGTAAAAATGCTGGTAACCTTTGTACACAATGCGGCGCTTCAGCTTCACCTGGAGAAGCTGGGCCTCACTGCGCGGCCTTGGGAGGGAGTTCACTACGGCTTCCATCTCTGATGGAACGCACACCACAGAACCGTGTACGGCCCTTTGCCGTCCTTTGGGCAACGCAACAATCTTTGCAAAAGGGATGATTTTTGCAATTAGCTGTCGTTCAAGTACATTTAATTCCGACAGCTCTTCGGGAATGGGTGCCAGTGCCAAGTTATTTGCCACCGCCTGGGGTGGCATGCCACCTCTGAACAGATGGTTGTCACAGGTATGACAAATCCACTCCTGCATCCGTTCTTGAGGAACGGTACATGGGGCGGGGCAACTACAAGTGTGAACAAACTGGCCTGTCAAGCACGCAAGCGCCACATCAACATTTTTGGTGTATCTGGCTAGTTTGCAACGCTTTACTTGATTGGGGAAAAGCGCACGGTGGCACACTGTGCAGATATACGTAGGCCCATGCCGAACCCTTTCCCGGAAAGAAGCGATGGTGGCTTCCATTTCTGGATCTACGAGTGCCTGCTTCAATTCCACAGAGACGTCTACTACACCATTTGCCTGATCCTGCTCAATTTCCTGACACTGGGGAATGACGCGACTATATTTATTTTTGATTTTCACAGCACAATTTAACTTGTGGCGAATACGTTGCAGCGCGTTTGAATCACGCCTGTCCTTTTTGTTTTGTAAACAGCGCCTAATATGAGAAAGCCGAATCTTTTTGGTACCTCTCTCGCACGTAATTTATCTTTTTACTTTGAAAAGATATATCCTTTCTGTACCTCTCTTGCATGTACTTTTTGTGTTTACTTTGAAAAGAAATATCCTTTCTGTACCTCTCTTGCATATAATTTTTGTGTTTACTTCGAAAAGAAATGTCTTTTCTGTACCTCTCTCGCAAGTAATGTTTCCGTTTACTTTGAAAAGAAAGGTCATTTCTGTATTTCTCTCTTACGTACCTTTTCATCAATATCTTCTGCTTTTGTTGAAAAGCAAGATTGTGTTGGTATTTATTAATCAGATATTGCTGCCGTTTTGCCTTAAAAGCAGAATCACTGTTATATCTATTCTTTTGATAGAGCTTCTTTTTTTCCTTAACGCAAGGATCACTGTGATATTTAGAATTAGATGACAGTTGTCGTTGGCACTTACGAATGTGTTGACGTTCCCTATACAAATGTTTTGCACGCCGACTTTTACTACATTTGGAAATATCTATATTAACATCCAGCAGTTTGAGTCCTTGCTGAGGTTCCGGAATATTTTGACTCTCATTAATTTGACTTGCTTGGCTATTTGGTTCAACATGTACCGCACTATGTAGCTCTTGATTTGGTACAATACCGATCACAATTTGTATCGCTTTAGTTGGGGAATCACCTAATTCAATTAGTAGCTCTTCATTTGCCTTTGATATGGTTGTAGTAGAATCCCGATGCGTGTTAATGGAACTGCCGTCAATATGAAAAGAGACTGGCACAAACTCATAGGTTGCAAACCGGCCATGTCCTTCAAAAAGCTGACGCAAATGCTCAACCAAGCCACACAAGTGAGAAAAAGTCAACATAATTGCAGTTCCGTTTGGGTGTGGCAAGCCCACTTCAGATCTGGAATGTGAATCAAATAACCCAAAGTATCCTGATCTGTCACGGAATACTGCAAAACACTCTGGATTCACAATCAAGAAAGCAAGAGTGACATTTTGTGAAAAGCACTCAAGCTGAGCTCCAAGAGACAATCCCAAGTCTCTTTGGGAATGACCGTCATCTATGACATAACCAACGCTGAGCTCATGCATCTGTACATTATAGACATTGGTGTCCGTCATGACTTGTTTTGGCATCTCCTCGACAGTCAAGTGATCATTCCCAAAGTTATGGTCCAAAATCAATTGCTGTTTAGCACCCATGTAAAGAGAGTCCCCGTGTTCAAGCACCCTGTCAAGGTCAAGCGAATTAAACTGCAACCCCTCAGCGTGGAAGGCCAAGAAAGTGAGAGCCATACAAGTACACTGGTGGTTGCGAGAAAAACTTGAGTACCTTTCATCCATCTGTGAATGTGTGGCCCTCACGGATAGCGTGCGTTGAGGAAGTCCCACAGCAGGATCCTGAAATGATTGAAACCATTTTAATTATCTTAAATTCTAACTAATATAATTTTAAACATTTCATATGTTAATGGTTAATGTTGTGAGTATAAAAAAGTTACCTCAGTCCCAGGACGACGGGGGGATGATGGTCTGGAAGGAACCTCCGCAAGGGCTGGCCTTTCCTCTGGCTGAAACGACAAGCAAACAATAATTCTTTAACACACAGCACTTGAGTGAAGAGTCACTAATTTCTGTTTGTGATTTTAAGTAAGACTTCTCAGGGCTGATAAGAATGCAATGCAAACCTGGTGCTCTCTCCGTGTGCTCTTATGGGCTGGCCGCTGTCGTCTGTGCCCTGCGGTGGATGTCTAACAAGAAAGAGCAAAAAAAAAAAAAAGAGAAATATATATATATATATATATTTTTGCTTTTACTGCGAAGCATTGTTACTACAAGAATGGACAATTAACTATACTTTTTTTTTTGTCATGAAGATAGATATGTAAACATAACGGGCAAACAAAATAGGAAAACTGAAATACCTTCTTATCCTTTGGATCCTGGGCAGTCCTCAGGGCTGGAAAGATGAGCTGGAGACAGCTTGTCCATCGCCTCCAACATGGGTGGGCTGAACCAGAGAGGGTTCAATGGGATGTTGCACTGTAAAAAACACAACAAAATAGAAATAGAGAAATAGAATTTTAACATGTGCCATGGTAAAAGGCTGAATGAATCCATGATCACCATCACAAACCTGGAGAGTGCCCATCCACCCAGTGGGCCCACAGGTGACCTCAGAGTCCACAACCGAGCTGCTCTGAAATGACTAGTGACATTATTGCAACACACACATTCATAAAATTTAAGGTTTTCAAAAACATGTTAGGAGGTTTTCAAAAACATGTTAGGCTTGCGTTTACCTCCTTGGCCTTCCCGACGAGTGTCCAGTCAAAAGGGTTGGAAGGCTGAGGCGCAGTGACCTCACCCTTAACAACCACTTTTGGTCTGAACACTCGAGCTGGTGGCGAACGCTGAGGAGCAGCCGGTGCAGGTGGTGCAGTCCTCTCCATCCGCAGGTTGACGGCAGCCCACAGCAACCGCGCAAGCACCGACATCCCATCGCTGTCACTGAGGTGTACCTTCCAGACATGATCAGAAAAAATATTATACATCTACAAACATACTTTTGATAGGAGGAGCACTAATAAAATGTTTGTTTTTTGCAGCAATTAATGTACTTACCCCGTCTCTACACCACAAGTGAAGATGTGACAGCGGGAAGTGGCCAGCAACAGATAGGTAGCGAATACCTACAGTAACAAAGAAAAAAAAACATTAGCCCAAGAGTCCCCCGCTGAGACACCAATGAAATCAGATCAGGAGGTGACTTAAAGAAAAGTAGAACACTTTGTGTGTGAAAACAATTTTCAACATGAAACGTACCCATAAGTGCTGCCACCCGGTTGTACTCCTGGCGAAGAAGGTCCTGCTGGGCCAGCTCGACGTTCAGACGAGGGGGGAAGTCCAGCACAACGACCTGCACAAAGTTTAAAACTGTAAAATATACATCTGGAGCAAGATGAACTTTCATTCATATTCCATCCTTCAATATTCATTAACTGTTTAACTACGGGAAAAGGCTGAAATGTATTTTAAACAGAACATATTTGACATATGCAAGTACATACTTGAAATGTAAATGTATGATCTATATAAAGGAAATGTGTGAACTTACGTTG
This sequence comes from Leptonotus elevatus, assembly GCF_054856555.1. Lineage (NCBI taxonomy): Eukaryota > Metazoa > Chordata > Actinopteri > Syngnathiformes > Syngnathidae > Leptonotus > Leptonotus elevatus. The sequence goes on along the minus strand of NC_141260.1, from coordinate 5,757,712 downwards.
GGCCAGCGGCTGCAGACGGTGTGCAAGAACTGGCCAAAGTCAGCCGCTGCCTCAGCGATGGGGCGGCCCAAGTTGTTGCTGGGAGCCAAAATGCAGACCACCTCGGGTGACCGAGGCAGAACAGCATTCAGCACCTCAGCACGCAACTCGGAGGCCCTGGCACCCGGGGTGGACATCACGGCAAACGAGAAACGTCCCTCCGGCATCTTCACAACCCCATCGGCAATGGCTCGCAGGTGGGAGTCACCAACAACCAGGACAAACTATTACAAAAGAAAAAAAAAAGTAGTAATTGAAAAAAGGAAAGAAGTAATTTAAAAAAATAGACACAAATGAAGGTTGTTAATTTGTTATAAAGGCAGAGTTGATTATAAAACATACCGTGTTGTCCTGGTTCAGTGCTGGAATGACCAGTTTGTGCCTCCGCCCAGTCACAGCTGAAACTGGCCATTCCCGAACTCTGTGGCGCCAGCCAGTGCCTCTGCCTAAAATGATGCACACACAGAATACCATGTCAAGTCTCAACTTCAATTGCTGACAATGCACAGTACAAGTACATGTTCCACTTTGAGTGTAAATGAACCTGCAAAATATTGGAATTGTTTAAAATAATCGATTGTAAAACTGCTGCAAAAGCAATTAAAATTATGACTGACCTGGTACCAGAGCCTTGGCACAAACAGGGGACACCTAAAACATAAAGCATAGACATTACACAATTGTAGGCATGTGCAGTCACCATAATGCAGAGTAAATAGCAAACATAGGTTAAATTAGTTTCAATTTAAATTGACCAGGTATTTTGTACATACAAGTGATGTTAATTCAGGCCAGGTTTATTCATGAAATTCTTAATCACAAAAGAGATTCAAGGACTTAACTGATACTTTTGTTTGTGTCTGAAATACAGTCACAATTGCTCAATTTTGCTAGAATTTTCTGATCAAATACATGAGCAGAAAGGCAGCAGATTGTACCAGATTAGATTATAGTATAAAGGAAGCATATAGAAATATGTTTTTGACAAAACAATGACATACACTGTTTAGATAGACATGAAGTCTAAAACAAAACATTAGATATTAAATATAACCGTCTTAGTTATTATTTACATCTGGTCTATGTAACTTAAAAGAAACCATGTGAAATATCTGTCTATCTATCCGGGCTCGGCATCTCACAAATTTGTGATCAATGTTAGTGAGTTCATTTTTGACATCAGTAAAATTTTTGAAATCTTGTAGAAAACAGACTTCATCACAATTAAATTCAGAATTAGTTTGACATGAATAAAGCAATGCACAAATATCGCTCAGTCATACACTCTATATTTGTCAAACTATGCCCTGGTGAAGACAATCTTGTGTTGAAACATGTTGGTAGTCCATTTTTAATAAAGGATTTTTTTACATTACTATTGAGTGTCTTGAATACACAGACTGCTTTTTACATTTTTCTGCTTGACTCTATATTTGTAGCCGGAAATAATGTGTATTGCACATTAACAAAGTTAATTGCAATTTGCCTGCTGTGGAACATACCTGGTGGGCAGCCACAGTAGAGGTATGCGGTGGGGAGCGGGCGTCCACAGTGGCGAGCCGACTGGCTGGAGCTGAAGTTCGGACTCTGGCCTTCTAAATACACATTGCAAATGTTTAGGATATTAAAAAAAAGTGTAATAGTAATAAAAAAATGATAAACTGTTGCTAAAATATGGCGTGAAACTCGTACCTTGTTCACTGGAGACTGCATCGTGGTCCCATCACTGGTGGCAGAGGGTGGGGACCGAGGCTGAAAACAAAATATACAGCACATTGAGGACCTAGCAGTGTGACTCAAAATAACTCAACACAGAATACACCACCGCCAAGTGCAGAATTGAATAGAGGCAAAGTACCTGCTGGGGTGCGATGTTTGGGCTCAGTTCCGGAGCAGCAAGGTCCAGCTTCTTCCATCGGCGCTTGGCTGCCTCGGAACGCTTCCCCTTCCGCGGCATGCTGCTACAGCAACCTTTACTGTAAGCAAAAAGAAAAGAAAAAAAACTTCCCAAGACAAAGTCAAAAGTAAACTGGCAGTAAAAAAAGGAAATCAATTTAAACACAACAAAATAGTAAAGTAATGATATTAGAGTGTTTGTAATGTGCTGTTGAGTGCAAGTTGAGCTGTATTTGCGTTCTAGACTCTGTGATGTAGAACTTATATATGTATTATGTTGTTTGAGGGCAAGATGGAAGCAGGTAGATGAGGTGGAAGTCCAAGGCGGTGCTGAAGGTTTGAAATCCAAGTATCACGGTCAACAGCTTTCCAATTCGCACAGTGCTCAGCGGATCGCTAAAAGATTCAAGATAAAATTTGTAGTTAATCTCAGATGTGTATGAAACATTAAAAATGTACATTGAGTCTAATGAGGCAGTGGTGTCATTGTAATAAAAATAAGAAACCGTCATCAATTGAAGTATAGTAACATCACACATTGTATAGTTCATTGATTATAAATAATGCAGAGCCTTGAATAAATCCTCAACAATAGAAAAAAATGGATCCACTATAGACTTCCTTGTTTACTTATTAACAAAGAAAACGGTATTGTAATAACATTGTTACTTTTTTTTTCTTTTAGATTAATTTCCATGAGGTGAAACGGTTTGGCAAAATGGATGGATATTCTGGATGGCCGTGAAAAAAACGATCGCTACAGAAACCAACGGTAATCTTTCAAGGGGGAAAATAAAGGCAGCTTTGACAATTTACAAATGTGTGCTGTAGTCAATCAATGAAGGTCATTTAACAGTGTAAAATACTTCCAAAATCCCTCATCGGCGCCGCTCCGCGACACGGTCGAGCAGGACACGCCACTCAACAACCGACGCCCCCCTCCCCCACCCCCACCACAACGACGACAGAATAATAGACAAAAGCCTTACTGTATATTGTAGCAACGAGGGATATACACAATTGAGATTTAGAGCCTACTCAAACTTTTCTTTGTTTTTGTTTTCTTTTACTGCACATTAAAACCTTAAAGTGAGATCTGCTAGCTCTAGCTAGCGCTAGCAGGTGTAGTTAGCATGTAGGCTACCATGTCTAGCACTTAACTTTACCTATCTTGTTAAAACAGCAGCCGGATAACACAACGTTCAAATATGGAGGTAAATATGGTGCAAAACTAACTTGTGCAAAAAATTTGTACCTGTAGAAAAAAGTCTAAATTTGTATCTGTAAAAGTCGTGATTTGTATCTGTAAAAAAAATGTGTGCCTGTAAAAAAACAAATTTGTGTCTGTAAAAGAAATTTGTACCTGTAAAAAAAAAATGTGTATGTGTAAAACAAATTTGTATCTGTAAAAACAAATTTGTACCTGTAAAAGTCATGATTTGTAATCTGTACAAAAAATTTTTTGTACCTGTACAAAAACTATAAATTTGTATCTGTAAAAGTTGTGATTTGTACCTGTAGAAATGACAACTTGTAGTCAAAGAAGTCGCCACTAGGAGTCACAAGTGGGTTTTCTGCTGCTGTTCAGTGACGTGAGTTTTGCCCCATTTGTCGCGCTACAAATGGAGCAAAACTAATTTGTACTTGTAGAGCGCCGTGATTTGTACTCGTAAAGAAGGGGGCGGGCTCTGGTGTAATGAAGGGTTGTTTTGACCAATCAAGTGAGAAGGATTTGAGCGGATTGGAGCGCAACCTCATTGGTTTAGCGAACGACGGTGGCGGGACTCGCGGAAGGATACAAGCAGGACACATCGTCGCCAACATACATATTAAGAATACTTCAGTCTCTTTTGGTTTTTGCTATTACAAGGTAAGTATTATGTTACTTCATCATTCTTTCAAATATTGACGATGGTCATCCAACCTGTTTTTATGATTAGCATCACATGTTTAGCTTTCTAGCTAGCTGGCATTTGATTTCATGCTAAAGCAGTCTAGTCATTATCGTCATTTCTGGCGCCACGGACTTAATTGCATCTCATGCTTTGGAATATTGTGGCTATATGACAACAATGAACAACTAAACTACTTCATTATATGCCAAGAATGGTGCAGTGCGCTGCTCCCCTGTGTTGGTTAAAATTGTTATTTCTTGTATTAGTTAGCTGGCTAACAAACGAATTCATGTAGCTCACATATGCGCCATTGACAGGTACTGGAGGGAAGATGCACCCAATCGATGTTATGTATGTACACATTTGACTCCATAGTGTTCTTTATCTTGTTTTGCCTTCTAGAAAAATGACCGATCAGAGCAACAGCTCTTCGCTGCAGCAGCAGGTGAGCGGAATATCGCTACTGTCTTGACATTAATGGTGTGTTTTTTTTAAGTGGGTGGTCGACATATAGTTCACCAGCGCTCCCTTGAGCTTCTCGTAGCTTCAACTCAGTGTCTGAGTTCTTTTCAGGTCTATTTTGCATACAGTATTCAGCACGCACACCATGGGCCTGGTGCGGTTCTTGTCAAAGTAATAGTTATGCAGTAGTCTAAACGCAAAGTTGTGAGCCTGATGTAGTTTAATTTAGGAGAGTTACCGGTAGCAAGTTTATATGTATAGCATATATGTATACAATAGTTACATAACAACTAACGGGAGTTTCCATTTTTAATATTAATTTATCAGTTATGATGCCGTACTACTACTACTGTTACACTCAACAGGACGAGCATTTCGAATAACCCAACCAACCTTAAAAAACAACAACTGGCCTTTTGTAAATAATTCAGGAAAATGAGACGTCATCCCTTGATTGTGTAATTTGACAAATTCCTCAGGCGTAGGTGGTATCACTTTCTTAGATGTGGTAATCATGAGCCAGTGTAATTAAGTAGGGGTGTGAATTGCCTAGTACGTGGCGATTTGATCCGTACCACGATTCATAGGTCACGATTCTATTCGATACCAATTAATCCTGATACGAATCTATAAATTGTTTATTGCGTGTGTTTGTTTTTAACTCAAATTTAGAAAATACTCATCAGTTAACTTGTACGTGTACACTGTAAGATTTGTATGAACATTTATTTATTTACTAATACTAAACTTCAGGTTCATAACTGTGAGCCACTGTATTTAACAACAATCTGTTGAAATCTGTTTGATGTTTGAACAGTATTGAAATAAAATATTAAGGCTTAATGTCCATTAATATAACATTCTTCCATGTTTAACGTATGAACCCTAACCCTAAAGTAAGACGTTGGTTGAATATTTCCATTAAAAAAATTGAGGTTTAAAAATAGATTCGGCCGCGTATCAAATCAATTCAAGAATTGTGCTGTGCGCTGTAATTTCGTGATATATTGCTGAATCTTTTTTTAACACCCATATAATTAAGTCATATTAGTATCAAACACTTCACAAAAAAGAACAGACATACTGCAACAAAATATTTACTGTATATTAAATCTGAAATATGATATACTATCCAATATGATAAACAATGCAATATTAGTTTATGATCATTTACAGTCCAGCTGGTTTTCAAACCTCAACATCAAGAAGCTATATGACTTCCTTAGAGGATCTATCAGCGGACCCGTTACTTAAGCTGACCCATGAAATCTTTTCAGTGGTCCATCCTTGTTCCAAGATGTGTCTTTAAAACAATTTACTCCCTCCTTAAAACGGCTGCATAAGAAAATCTTTTGAGTTGCTTCCAAAGATTTGAAGGACAACTTGGAGCTCGTAGTTGTATGTTTCAATTAAGACAATCGAGATGAGCCCTTTTGTGTGATTTGTAGTGCTGTAGTTGGTTGTTTCCCCCTCTTTTTTGGGAATGTCTTGTATTTGATCCATTAAACAATTATTTAATTAATGTATCTTTTCATTTTTCAGCTGTTCAGCACATGTGACAACACATCCATTTAGTCACTCAAAAATCTCATGTTCCAGCTGTCTCTAATTGCTGTATGCAGCCTTCACATACCTCTATATTTTCAGAATACACTAAATGTGGAATCAGCAGTCCGTGTGCTGCTTGACTGCTTAAGTCATCAGCTTGGAAGCACCACAAGTTCTTCACCTGTTGCTCAACCTACATCCCAGCACACTGTTCAACCAGCAGCTATGAGGCCTACCAGCAGTGTCATAGCCAGACCAGGCACAGTGCAGCAAGAGATGCAGAGGTAAGTGGCCATTACAATGTGCTAGCTTGTTTTTGAAAAATGGAAGCCAATATTACATTGGTTAACGATATTACGATTTTAGAATGAGAGTACTCATGTGGTATGTAGCTTTAAAAAACAACAACTTTGTACCATTGAATTTAAAAAAAATTATTAAATATAATATATTTAGAATATATATTTGTCTTTGAGTCACTGACAGATATTAGATCCTTGACAATTTAATGTTCACTAATTAAAAACTTTTTGTGCTTCATAGATGTTTCCCAGTGTTTGCTTCTCGAGGTCAGAAGCGCAAAAGAAGTTTGGCAAATCCTCCTAATGTTTCTGTGTGTAAGTTGATAGAACTGCAGTTCTGTCTGCTATCAACAAACCTGGAAAAAACGCCAAAAGAGGAAACTTTTCTCTTGGAAGCGGGTCTTGGGAGGAGGACCATAAATATGGGTGACAATGCCGATCACGCCTAAAAGACAATTCTACACTTGAGTCTTGCCATTGTATTGTTTTTTAATGTTTTGTTTCCTTCTGTATATGTGTGTTTCCATTACCCTCAGATTTGCGCAAAATGCAAATTGTGCAAAAGCAAACTGTTAATGGAAACACTGTAATTTAAAAAAAATGCAAATATCGGCCCAAAAAATTTGCTTTCCCATGGTTTTTGAGACATGTCTAAATACAAGTATTTCGCAAAAGTGTAATGAAAATAGTGTTGCACGGGATACCGGTGCCAGTACCGTACCTTTATGTTTTGGTGTCAAAAACGGCTCGGTATAATTTTTTTCTTAGTACCGGTACTTAAAAAAAAAAATACGAGACAGCCCGCCAACTCTTGTTTTCTATCTACCGATATGTGGAAAACGCCTTAAGTAAGCGACACACCTCTTTTAGCGTGTGTGCGAGAGGGCGCAGGAAGATAGCTTCACGCACTGAAGCGCTTGCTGGACGTGCACTCCTCGTGGAGAAGCATGAAGCGCTAATTAAGCTTATTAAGTGTAGTGCTCGCTGGACGTCCACGTAAGCTATGCAACAGCATTGGCATTGCCTACGCATGTTTTCAATCAGCACACGAAGAACACGAGTGGTTTTCAATTTTCAGTTTTAGAAAGGTTTTGTGACAAGAGCAAATGTTTTTCGTGAAGAAGCAGAAGAAAAAGCAGCAATCATTCCTGCAGTGGACTTAGGCACGGTGCGTTCAATGAACAGGCACACAGTAGGATATCACACTTATGCATAGTAAAAGCTCAGACGACTGACAGAGCAACAGACACAGGTTGTGACGCATTTTTGACACTTCCCTTAAAAATAAGTGGAGTTTGAATTATTTTGTTCCCAATTTGTAGTATTTGATGATGCATTCGACTAATTAGGAGCGAAATGGAGAAGAGCCGAGACATGCACGAACAATCAAGCAACGTTACATTGAGTTATTGGAGTGCCACTATTGCCAATTTTTAAAACGGATGACATAAAATGCAGTCAAATATAGCACTTCAAGAATACAGAATGCAATGTGAAAGCACATACAGTATAAACATAAATATATACCGTATGTACATAAATTTAACATGTATACATCCCAATATTTCAAATTAATAATAAGTAAAAATAATTTGAAGTTCTTTAGCCAGTTTTAATTTTGCTGCTTTTGCTGATGTTTTAGAGTTTTGTCTAGCGTTTCAGTTCCGGCATTGAGGTATTTTATGCAGGTTTTAGTATCAAAGTCAAAATTTCGTTATCGTGAAAAGACTAAATGGAAACCAGTGTTTTCCCCAGCGTTTTAATAGAGCGGTGAGCCGCCAGGCTTTTCTTGACCCTCGGCCAGGCTAAGCATCCCTGGAATTAACCGGGTACAAAAAGAAAAAAGAAATTGCTCCACAAAATTCTAAATTCGCTCCCTAAAGAAAGAAAAAAAAAGGAGAGGAAAAAAGAAATTTGCTCCTCAAATGAAGTCATGATACGCAAAACTGCTCCGCAATTACTGCAAATAAATAAATTAATTCTGATCCTTGTGCGCATTGACTCCCTCTGTCAAACGGACAACGAATTATAATCACAAGATGTCGGTCGGTCTGTTTGGTTACCCTCCCGATACCGTCATTTGAATTTTCCACCATATCGCAAAACTGTTAATTTTCATTTGCAGCTAACAAAGTTTTATGAAAATTTATACATATAACAATTAACTATGTCAGCAGCACTTGCTTACTACTTTCAGATAAGCAGACTGCTCCAAGAAGAATATCCCAGGATGCGAGATTTACAAGGTGGCTGGTTTCTTAAAAAAGTTACAGGTATGGTTCTTCATTGGATACTGTTGAATTATTAACATTGTTTTTCAGTTTCAATTTATATTTTAGCCGTTTTGGATTTAGTTATAGCTGTGTAGCTCAATGAATAGTATTGTCTATTGTATTCTTATCTGTCTCTCTTGCCTGGGAAAGAGGGAGTAGAGTTTGTACCAGTCTCAGTCGGTCGAGTCCAAGGACAGGCTGACTTATTATTGTTTAGGTCTAATCTGATTTGTATTCCTGGGAACTTCTGCCTTTTTGTGAATGGGAGGGGAGAGGAGACTTTTCGTATTCACCCACTTTTCAATAAATAATGATGTGCAGGAGAAGGAGGGACACACACTTTTGAACAGAACACTGCTTGGGTGACTTCATTTGTGTGATCAGAAGCTTCTGATAATTATAATACCTTTGCAAAGGGACAGAATCTCACCATTCAGTTAATTGAACACGCAAAGAGTAGAATACAAATATTGTAAACTCTAACAATACATACTTCAATTTTCTTTGATTTAATTTTGTTTTTTATACCAAGCTCTAAATTATCCGACAGTGTGACACTTCGAGGCTGTGGTTGCCAAATAAGGCATTTGGTCCCCTTCATCTGAAGCCTTGTTTACAGCTTTTCTCATTGATGTCTAGTGAAACCTGGCAGTGTATAATGAAAATGAACTGCCATTCTCAGATGCCAAAATTAACCACACTAACTTAAGTGTGCATCGGGCAGCAATATACATGCATTAATGGGCTTTTGTTCGTTTAACTTGTTCAGGTTCAACGCTGCCAGTTGTTGCAAATTAAGATAAGTTGCTTAATCATGACTACATGGACAATTAATTGCATTATCAAATGTGATATATAAAAAGAAAAGCACGTTGCGGATGATGCCTGAATCCATTGGTACATTCGTGTCAGTAAGATAGCCTGAGCACACACAGGTTGTCATGTGTGTTTGATGTAATGGTACACGATGTCCTGTTTGGTGCGCTAACACACTGCCACGTGTAATGTAAACATTAGTCAGTTAACTCGTGTTTTTTAACAGCTAAAACAAAGCTACTGTACGCCCGTAGTTAACATCAAAACAGGAACACACATGCTTGCTCACAACTTTCTCCGTTTACGAACTCAAATTGACAATTCCGAAGTTCTGGCATCTCTTATATTTCCACAATGTAACACCGTGACAACAACGTGACAAGCATACAAAGCAGGCATATTGTTAAAATTATAGTTTTTCACGTTCTCAAAACAAAACAATCCTCACAAATCAAATTACGACGATCCAAAGTCTAATACTTTTCAACGAGTGGAAAGCTTCATTTCACCAACGATAATTTCTGCACTTGAGGAAAGTGGAAAATCGGATTTATCCCACTTAGATTGTCAGTTCCGACCTCAAAGCGTTCAAGGAAAATGCACAGTAAATACATGATATAATATGTTCACGTGACACAATGTGTTTTGGAATGACTGTATTAACCAGAACAAATAAATTACTGTAATCAGCAATCTTTGCTGTTTACATTTGCCTCTAACGCTTTTAGGCCAGAACTGGGTCACTCCCAGTGGGATAAATCTGACTCCAAACCATATGCAGTATATGACTGCCATTTTGACGTAGCATCACAATTGTCAATGAAAACACTGAAAGTTACAAAACATGACATATTTGTCACAAGGCCTCAGCAGAAACTCATAATCTTTGAAAATCCCCCCCTTTCAGGTACATACCTCTTTTTTTAATTTTGTTGATCAATTTAATACTTCTAAATTATGCCTACTAATGCCACAGAATGGTTTCCTAGTATTATTGCAACTTTGCGTAGTTGAATTAATTGTGAGTGTAACATTTTATTTATTAATGTCTGGAATGCTGTTACAAGCTGCAAATTTAACCATCATAGTAATTGTCTTTATTATAATTATGTGCATACACCAACGAATTGAAGCTGTAAAGTAATGATGGTTATTTAACTGCAGCAAGTTGGTGATGCGTTATTATTCTGAACATGATCTAAGTAGTCAAGTAATCGCCACAACTGTTTGTGATCAGTGGAATTGCAAACTACCGATAGTTTGCGGCATATCAGAAATATATATATATTTTTTGTGAATATCTGAAAAGGTTATGGTGGTATATTTTGTTTGTTGATGAAAGCCCTTCAAATTTGTATAGTTTCTGTTACGGTGTGGTCACGGGGCGGTGTGGTGTCTGTCGGCGTGTGAAGTGGAGGACCCAAAATGCAGGGAGGCAGGAGAACCACAGCAGGAGCGAGACTGGCGTGCTTTATTTTTCAGAAAAAACTAACCAGGGTACTGGTTAATGCTAACTAAACAACAAACTGAAAAGTTACAAACTCAAACTGACAGCCAGAACTCCGTTGGTGACCGTGACAAGCGGCAATGATCGCACGCCGACTGATCACCACCCGGGAACTAAATACACCCACACTAATTGGGTAACTCGCCACACCTGGGGCCAGGCACAAGTGGCTGAGGGCCCGGATTGGTCAACCCGCGGAAAGGCTGGAACCCACTCAGGACCAATCGGGACCCTCAACCAAAACCAGATCTCAGTTTCTTTGTTTGTTTTTCTTACTTTTTAAGGAGGCGGTTGACAAAGAAGATTAAATCCTGTGGCTCAAGGTTCACAAGGATACACTGCCAAATCTCTCAAAACTGCTTCGAACAATGGGAAAAATGTGCTGTACATTGTCCCTCTTCAAGAAGAAATAGATACTACCCCACTGCCGTATGATGCTGCTGAGTTCAACAAAATGCCCAAAAATGGATGCATGACCTGTGGCCAGATGGTTCCATTGCCCCTGATCCAGGTCCACATTGAGTCCTGTAGAGCTCATGTAAGTTGTCTTTACAAATGTTTCCCTAATAGATAAAATCAAATTATTACATTTGCTCAGCTGTGGTAGCATTTTTTCCCTTTATCTTTGTAGTCTAAGGGCTATCTTTTCGTACCCAGCTCTAATGTAGTGCAAAGCTCAGTCTACTCTGCACTTGGTTTGATTTTTGTTGTATTTGACTACTCCTTTACTGGCCAATGATAATGGCTCTACTTATTATTTCAGTTAATTGTGAGGCACACGGCCTACATACATACGTACATTCGTGACTGGCTGAATGTTGGCTGAATATGCGTAGCAGGAAGTTCACGTAACTTAAAGGTGCATGTCAAATTTTGGAGTGTTAAAACAACCATATTTATCACCCACACATGCTTAAGAAAAATGTTAAAGGACAGGAGGCACTACTGTGGCACAATGGCTGTTGCCCCTATTTTTCCTGTTTTGTCAAATAATGATGACGGTTTCGGGACGGAAACGTAAGGTTTCTCCTTGAGCGTGACGTCAGGCGTTTGCACGCTCTCACGCTCTGCAGAAGCGCTGGTAAGGTGAAGTGTTTGGGGGTTGTTTCTAAGAGTCCGTGGGAAAAACAAGTGTGTGCGACAGCGGATATAAAAGTGTGTAAAGAGGTAAAACAAAAATATCACCCAAAAAATCAATAATTATCTTAAGCGGGTAAATGAATAAGTCAATTAAATGAAAAAAAAGTAGGTAAGTAAGTGTGTTTTAAGAGTGGGTAGAGATGAAAGTGTCCTAATATTTAACGGAAGTTCTTTTCCATGGGGAGAGATTTTTGTAAAATCTCCCAAACTTTCTAGAGGAAAATAATGTGCTGTTAAGTTAAATTTAAGTAAAACAAAAAAGTTGATTATCTAGAAATGAAAGTTGGTCGATCATTAGTAAGTGGGAATATATTTTTATTGTCTTCTTTATTCATAATTGTTCTTTCACCGTGCGAAAATATTTATTTTTAATCCAAATACCTGATTATTCAATAGAATTTTCCATATGATGTTTGAATACCTAAATATTTGATAGCTGCAGCACTAGAGGGGATGCTATACTGTACCATACATAATATAAATGGATAATGAAAGAGATGACCTGACGCTTGGGGAGGACTGGCCAATTGGGAATTTAATGAGTTTCCCAAATGCCCAGTCCATCCACGGCGACAAATCAAATAGTAACGGCTTGATGCCGGTCGAACAACGAATCGGCATGTTGGACACTGCACCACCGCTCCCTGGAAAAGTTCAGGCTCAGGATTTTATTTTTAACTTTAAGCCCTTGATAACACCCAGTGGTGAAGTCCAGGGTATACGCGGGTATACTGAGTATACCCACTTCTTTTTCAGTCAGCATTGAGTAAGTCAGACACCTATGCTGTTTTCGTGTGTAGGGTGTTTCAGTTCTCCGAAGTGCTTTGGAGAACTGAGACACCCTGGCCTACACACTCCACTCACACCTATCAACGGCAACGTTCAATTGAGGGGCACAAGGGTGGAAGTGCAATTATTGGGGCGCAACCTATATGTCGCAACAGTAACCGTAAACAGCGTTACAGAAGTTGGAAGTCCGTGGCATGTTGCCCATATCTGCTAATATACGCGGTGGTTGATATAAATCAATAAAAAAAAACACTTTTTTCGTGGGGGGTGCGGGGGTTGGGGGCCGGTGGGGTGCCTGGCGGGCCTGCAGTGCCCCGTTCTGCTGCGTTGGGTCGGGGGCGCGGGCCGTGTTGGGGCGGGGGGCGCTCCTGCTCCTGGGATTGCTCTTTGGCCGGTGGCCCTGGCGGGGCCCGGGGGTCGTCCTTTGGCGCTGCCGCGGCCTGGGGGGCCCTGAGGTGTTGCGCTTGCTCTGTTCCGGCAGGGGTCGACGGCTCCCCTCTTTGGTGGAGATTTTCAAGCATGCCAGATCCACCACACCAGCATCTACCGAAACTCAGACACAATCTGTTTCCTCCTCAGGTCATTGAATCGGTGGAGGCTGGTGTCTGTGGATCTCACTCGGCTTCGTCTGTCCTTCCTTCCTTTTCTCGGTCTCTCCTTCGGTCTCTTGAGGCCTCCCTGATTTTATGTTTTTTGGATTTGTTGGGGTCTGGATGTTTCTTGGGTTGGGGAGGAGTTCTGGTGGGTGGTGCCTGGTCGGTGCTGGATTTCACCTTCCTTGGTTTTCTTTGGTCCCCTCGGGTCTCCTGACGGCGGTGTTCGGTTTAGGTGAACGGTATGAGATTTTTTCTAATAGGTTTTTTTGGTGAGCTAACAAATACACGCACGCACGCACACACGCACGCACGCACATACACATACTCACCCACACACACACACAAAAAAAATAAAAAAATAAAAATAAATGAAGAGCAATGATGATGACATTTCCGAATGAACAATACTGAGCTCTTTAAGAAAAAAAAAAAAAAAAAGTAAAGCGTAAATTTCTTCATGTAAATCGTCAGGTACATTTTCAAGATATAAAATTGTACATAATTTGACACATGACCACTGTGTATGAGTTTTCCTTTTTGGATGATGCAAGTGTGATAATCAAACTGTATAAAATGTTTTTTTTTTCTTAATATGTGTGCTAAAACATGTGTTCATTCAATCCTTTTCAAGATTTCCATGTGGTAGCTCCACTTCTGCACAATCATATATGCCGAGTGACCACATGACTCAAAGCAGCACTGGTGCATCAGTTATCTGCTCATCACCTGATATAACGACATCAACAGCGACCCTCTCAACAGACAATACCCTTTTACAGTCCAGACCTGATGAAATGGATGAGATGCGTTAGTATTTGTCTAAAAAAATTTATGAATAAATAATGACATGTTTGGTGAAAGTTAAGAAAAACAATCACATTGAAAGATGTTAAAATGCCAATATTCATTACAGTGCTGTAATTTTTTTTCCATCTCACCAAAAATCGAATTACAATTATTGAGTTTGTCATAGACTTGCATATGTCTTTGTTTATTCTACAAATTGGTTATAGGCACAATTTGTAGAGTAGTGAATGTTGTGCAATTCATTACTTTTTAAATTACAACTTCAATTATAATAAACAGTTGTTTTCTTCTATTTTTTGTGTGTTACTACAGCATGGCAAAACGTAGTGGATTCCTGAATTAGCAGCTGACCAGTACAGAAGGCAGTGTTTGCAAACCAATGAAGATAAGCCATACCTAAAAATAATAATAGACATTGGAGAAGACGTAATGGACCAGGAAGCCAGAATCCTCACTTTTTACAAGACTCCCAATATAGATTGGGCCAAACCATTTCAAGCTAAACTAAAAGGTGCTGTAAACAAACCTCAATTCAAACATGTTGTTTTTGAGTATTGTATTCGTAACATGTTTTGCTTTTTATATATTTGCAGGGGTGCAGATAAGTAGCATGTTAGTGCGCATGAGCACCAAAATTACAATAATGTAGTAATGTACTTGTTAAACTTATTTTTTTTTTTTAAGTTCACACTTAAAGCTTTCTATGAACAACCGCTAAGACAGCTAGCTTGAGTAGCCTATCTCCCTGGAAACTGATGCATTTGCATGGAGATGTGGCTGAAGGCGTCGTACACGTGCTGCCAGAAGGACAGTTATCTTCGCATCACTGTACTGTGGCTACGGCAGTCATTCAAAATATGTAATGACACGAAAGTGGTCCATGTTGCATGTTGCATGAATATTTTTATTGTGGGAGTACAATGCTGTAACAGCAATCCCACATGAACATATGAAAACATGAAAAATACAAATTTGAAGGCCAGAAAACCCATGACCTGAAAGATGGATGTGATTGCTTGTGTTTTTAGGAGATGTGGCCATTGGAGAAGGGGTTAACAGACACTTCTTCAGTATGATAATGCACAAGTTACAACATGGTTTCAAACTTGATTGCGGTAGGTCTTAAAGAATCCTAAAGACACTGGCCCAACTCCACTAAAGTTTGTTTGTTTAAGTTGCAAGGCAAAATAGAACATAAATGTTAGATAATTGACTCATGATTTTATGAAGGAATTACGTGCACCATCCTGGCAGACAGCTTTAGTTATGGTCAGTGATTATATTGCAAATTATTGTAAATTAATCATTCAGCAAATACAAGTTATCATTCAGCTATACTATGAATAACTAACAACAGACAGCATAGCCATAACACATGACAAATCTGTCAATCTAAAGATTAATACACAATCATAGGCAGGAAATTGCAATCATGTGGTTATTATAACCGTATTGAACATAAAATGGCAAACCCCATTAACATTTTTTTTAATTTTTTATAGGAACCGCATGCGGCACTGTGCTGTTTGAAGGCCAACCAGATCATTTAATTCCTGCCACTTCCCAAGTATTTGCACAGAATGACCTGTTTGTCATGGCAGGAAGAATGATTGGACATTCTTTCCTTCATGGGGGCCCTTGTCTGTTAGGTATTAGTCCAGCAGTAATTCATGTGTTGCTTGGTAAATCACCACAGACAGCGACAATCATGTTAGAAGATGTGGCAGACATGGACATCGGGGAGACCATACGCCCGGTAAGTACGGTAAAGTGCAAGGTTATCCATTGGAAAACATTGTCATTCAATGAAAAAATATGGACTATACTTTTACTTTTTAAATGTAATTTATTGGAAATAAATGTGCGGTATTTTCTTTTTAAAGCTGTTTGAGAATCAAGAATCTGCTGGAAAGGAAGAAACAAGTGAAAAAAGAGGACTCAATGAGTGTCAGACAACGGCTGTTAATGACCTGGCATTGGCATGGGACATGCCTATATTAACGGCTAGTAACAGCACCTGGCTCCTTCACAATCTACTTCAGCATGCAGTAAGTGTGGCTGACTAGCGTTATATCCATCAAAAGTTGTCCTACTTAAGTGTCTCCTATCTAACAGTATATCATGCTTTGATAAATGTACATTTTACACATTACCTCTGTATATGTAACTGGATAGCCGATAGGCCAATTCCATATTACTACTCTCAAGAAATGTTTCTCGGCATACAATCCTATAGGAGGATCTTTGATGAAAAATGTTTGCGCATGCGCGGTTGGTTGTGTGACAGAAAATGATAGCGGGCTCAGTCGCGCTGTATAGATGAGACGTCAAACAATATCGCCCATTTCAAGGCGAGGAACAAGTCAGGGTGGCTGTTGATCATGCTTTGGAACACCTGAATAAGACTGAAAAAGAAATATGACTTAGTGTTTTTTTATAGCTACTGCACAAACTCGATTTCTTCGTTTTTTAAATCCTCTCCAAATAACAAATCTATAGGCTCAAGTAATTACCGGTAATAAAGTGAGCCTCACAAACCCTGTCAGCATCAGCTGGAAACCAGGCTTTGAGCATCAAATTATACCCTCCTGATATCTCGCAGCCATCACAATACGTCACAATGAACAATATGTCACACACGATCCTCGAATATATTTACCGTATTGAAATTGGAGAACATTTGATTTATGTTTATAAATTTATTAAAAATAAACAAGAGGACTTCAGACATTTTACAACTTGCCTTAAATACATGTATACATTATATGCTTAATGAGGGTTGTAGGAGGAAAATTGTATATTTTTTAATAAATGAATTATAACTAACTCAACAAAAGATGCCTCTGCCAAATCTAATATTGGGGTCTAAAGAACTGAGCGATAAAAGAAAAAAGGGGTTGTCAAAGCAGCACATACTGTCCAGTGTCCACTTGTTAAAAAAATTGTGACCACCTTGCCACACCTGCCTCCCGGCCCAACACTAAGAGCCTAGGAGCTGTATATGTCTAATCTGTATGTATACCTATAGTATATATAGTAGTCTTCTCTCAGGATGGGAGAGGTAAGATGGTCGCCCTGTGGCTTCAATGGCTTGCACGGTGTGTATGGGCGATCGGCTGTACAGCAATATATACAGACCAGTGTTTGAATGTGCACAGAGTAATAATTGAATTGAATTTACTGCATGTATATATTTACTTGGAGTCCCTTCATCCATACCTCACTCACCCCTGTGATACTTTAGGGTGCTCGGCCGAAACTCCCGCCAACTCAAACAGCTGAAGCAAGGACTAAAAGAAACCCTCATTATGCTGTTATTGGAGTCTCGACCCGATGCAGTGGCATCAGTTTTTCCAACAGAAACAAAGTCTGAGTGCAGTGTGGAGGTTTTCAATGAAGCATGTCTAGGATTTTAAAATGTCTGTAATTTTCAAAATAACATTTTTTGCGTGGGAATTAACTGGAATTTATGGGAATGCAAACGGAATTCATTAGGTCAAGATTGACCAGATAACTTAATTACACTTGGGTTAAATAAATACCTTTTTTTTTTTTTTTTTTTAAAGGTTGTGCGAGTTTGAGTGAGCCTGCTCATGGGCATGTTGGGGGGAAGGTTAGGGTTTTCTTTGTGCTGTACTATGGATGTTTTACTCACTCAACGCTTTTGAGTTGCAATGTAATGTATGAAAGGAGCTATATCAATTTTGATTTGATGTGACAGTCTGGCAAAACAAAAAAATATTTATTTTTTCATTAGGGTTAGTTCAAGGTTGCAAAGATGTTTGCCAGACCCACCACCCATGCATCCATTTACTACCGCTAATCCGGAGTCGGATTCACGGGGGCAGCAGCTTTAGGAGGGAAGCCCAGACCTCCTCAGCCACTTGAACCAGTTCCTCCGGCTGGATCCCAAGGCGTTCCCAGGCCAGCCCAGAGACATAGTCTCTCCAGCATGTCCTGGGTCATCCCCGGGGTCTCCCGCCGGTGGGACATGCCCGGAACACCTCTCCAGGAAGGCGTCCAGGAGGCTTCCGAACCAGATACCCCAGCCCCCTTAACTGTCTCCTTTCCACGCGGAGGAACAGTGGCTCGACCTTGAGTCCCTCCCGGATGACTGAGCTTCTCACCAAATCTCTTAAGGGAAAGCCCGGACACCCAACGGAAGAAACTCATTTTGGCCGCTGTTTGGCAGACACTCGCAAAGAAATTTCAACATGTTCATTATTCCTTTGCGATTTACATAGAATGTTTGGTGCCGTAAATATACTTTGCAAGTGTCTTGAGAACATCTTTGCAACCTTAGAATAAATAATAATAAAAAACTGACAACAAAGAAAAACTCGCTACATGCTGTTGGAAATCATTTCTTTGATTTCTGCGTGTTCAAATAAATTCAAAGTTGAAATCTGTGAACAAGTTTGCCAGCTTTATTTCAGATTCTGAAAGCCACTTGGAGCTACTGCTCAATCATGCAGCTCACCCACAAATGTGTTCTTCTCAAAGTTCATGCATGCATATATACAGAAAACGTTCCCTCCCCCTTCATTGACAAAGAAAGTACCATTTGGTCTATCAGAACATGTAACATTTCCTGTCTAAACAAGTCTACACACCCCCTCTCCCTATCTTAAACACTTCCTCAAGGATGTGGGCAAAACACCTTGCCCCCACCATCTCCCTGCACCAGGGACCCCCCATAAAACCCCACACAGAGCACAGCCCCGGAGGAAGAGACTGTGCCCCCCCTTTGATCTTGTCCTGTCAGCAGAGTGAAATACAATCAGGCCATCTCCCATTGAGTTCTTTCAGTCCTTAACAGATGTGAGGTAAATTATTGGCTTCCTAGATAAACTATTGAACTCTGTAGCAGCTTCGCACCAGAGATTCCCGCATATCTGCCCTGTAGATTATTCAGATTAAGTCAAACACCTCACTTCCTTAGGGGGAAAACAGACCACATTCTACCACAGTTGTATTTATCTAACTAAAATCAAAAACACTTTGAAGAATATATATTGAAACAGAAAAACAATGTTAATAATTCAACAATGCACAGTCCCTTGCATGCAAACTTTTGATGCACAGTTAGATACAACCTTTAAGCCCATATCCAAATGAGAGGGAGAGTGTTTGCTTAGGGTTAGGGTTATATTATTGAATATTCGTCATCATATGTTCAGTTATTTAAACATTTTTAATGTTTTTTCCTTGTTCCAAGGAAATTTTGATTTGGAATCATTTTCAGTGAACAATTCCAACCTTGAACAAAGTCTGACGAGAAATCAACAATCACATGTTCTCCTCAGCAGGATACACATTTCATTGTTAGGCTGTTGAGACCACAACATCAGCCTTCACACAATTAACACCCATGTGTGGATTGAACATATGTATAAATTAGAGAGAAAATTGTAAAATAGAATGAATTGGTTCAATGCCAACTATGGTGCCATAATGATTGTCTCATTTGCTGTCCTAGGTTGTTTTGGACCTAATCAAATGGCCTGAGGAATCTGGGTTGGACGATGAAGATGGTTACTCCGTTGACTGTAGATGTAGAATAATGGGGTACTTGCGTCAGTTTGTGAGGACAGGTAAATTACATGTTGATATTTGTGCACATTTTGTAATGCATAAATGCAGATTTTCAAATGTGGTTGAAAATCAAGTTTTTTTTAACCATTTTTTTCTTGTTTATGAACACAAGTTGTATTATGAGTATTAAGCATAAGCATACACATATTGCTACAAGGCAGAATTTTAATTTATAGATACATCTGTGATTTGATTTTCTTAAATGATCATCCTCTAGCAGGGATCACTTTTTTTCCCAGATGTTGCAGAACCTGTTTTTTTCTCAAAAAAATACATAAATTAAATTATAAAAACAGTAATCTAATTGATTATTGTTACTTAATAGCATGCACAGCTTAATTCCACTTTTTTTCTCCTTTTTTTTAGGGTCTCAAGAGAATCTTAAAAGACTCCTGAAGTTCTGGGTGGGATGGGAGATACCCATGCCAGATATGAAAGTGGAGGTGGTGAGAGCGGAACATCCCACGTCTTCTACATGCTTCCAAAACTTAAAGTTACCTGGCCACTACAGCCATTACACAGAATTCAGTGACCATTTAAAGAACTGCATCACCACAACTGATACTGGTTTTGGTTTGGTATAGATCAAAATCTTTATTTCATTACTTTAAATAATGTAGTTCTGATGTTTTGCTAGATAGGTTCTTATTACAGTTCATTGTCAATTTGTACGAAAAGACAATTCAAATAACTATCAGCGTTTTAGTGTAGTTTGCAGCACAATCAATGAACCAAATTGTTATGTCAGTGTCAATAAAGAGTCTGCTTGCTGATTGAATAGTTTCTTTTTAAATATACATTTACTGTAAATTAATGTGCTCCACTTTTAACAGGTTGTTTTCTTAAAGTGTAAGCAATTAAAAAATAATAATAATAATAATACAAACTTTATATAGCACTAAATTATAAAATGTAATTTAGTGCAGGCAGTTTTAAAATAACAGCCCAGAAGCGCTTGGCTAGACCCTACACATAGTTTATACTGTGCATGTAGTTCACTGCAGCCAAATAATGGTCTACTCCCATGCGTGTAGAAGGTCCTGCTGGATCCACAGCAGCATGGAGTCCAGCCAGTTCTTGAGGTGTCAAAGGGCAGTCAGTTTCAGGCACATAGACACAAGAGTCGGTGTTGCTGGACACAAGGCCACTACTCTCCCAGTTTATCAGGGGGATGTTCAAATCCTGTAGTTGATATGAAAAACAATTCATTGTCTACTGTTTAAAGTAAGTTTTGCTTACCAATTTTTTAAAAGTACTTACAACATCATTAGACTCTTGTAAATTATAGTGCAGTCCCGTGTGCCACAGTTGGTTCGGGGTACGATTTCCCTCGACTGTCCCAGCCATCTTTAAAAACATCAAGCTGGGCTTGTAGGCGAGGAATGAAGACATAATGGCAGCAGAAAAGGTGAACACTGCTGGACAGGTCCAGGAGATCATCTTCCTCCATTTGGTGCAACGCAGCATAGTAGAGGCAAGTGACTGCTGTGTAGACATCTCGCCAAAGACGTTCAATTCTGTAATGTCAATGTAATTGTGCCCCCCCCCCTTTTTTTTTTAATTAAAGAAGACATTTTAAACCATGTAAAAAAGTGAATCATATTTGGACAAACAAGCAACTGGGTGCAACAATTAATCAACTACTTGGCTATCCAATTAATTATTTAATCATTTTTGAGAGCATGTTTGAATTGTTCTAAATCATTTTAAATTTAAGCATTTCAATGGCAAATGTTTTTTTTCTATTATCAACAAAAAAAGTAGTTTAAAATGATAAATGCAGTTTCATAAATGAAACAAACATTCCATTAATTTCAAGTAATGAGAAAGTAAGGGTGATTAAAAAAAAGAACATAGCAGAATTCTTTACCTTTATTTTGTACATTATTACTATTTGTATGTGTTGGAATGTCACCTTTGAAAATTAGATGTTGCATCTCAAGGGGATATCCTATAAAGCTACAAATCAAATGAAAATTTAAAATCATGCGATATTGCAAAAATGAAAAACTGTAGCTTGGACTTGTGTCGTAAATAGATTCAAGTTTTTAGGTTTTACAAGTGTTAGTGTTTACCACTGGCAGTAAAGACAACCGTAAGTTGCCAATGTTGATTGCAACTGTTACTTGGTCTTTCATGTAATTGATATTTGATGGAAGTGGTGGAACATAAACTTTGTCTTTAACATACCACCACAAGAAGAAAAAAATAAAATCACACACACAGAGGTTCTGCCAGGCCAATTACAGCCATCGACTGCTAAGTGAAGTTTTCATTCAGTTCATTCTTTTCTCTTCTTCAAATAGGCTAGATGTTGCCCGTGCTGCTGGTGGTGGCCACATTAACCACTTCAAAAACAAGAATAATTTGAATGTATTTACATGTGTCTAACCGGAAGTTTTCTGTGTTGTTGTTATTATTATTTTTTAATATTGCATAGATTTTGGCGTATTCTTTTTTTCTTTCTTTTTTTACTCACCCTGTAAACTTACAAGGTTATGAATGTGGTAGTTCCATAAAAATGAAGTGTCTTCTAAAGTACCTCTGATTATGCACACTTTTCCCTGCAATGAAGCTGTTTTTGCCAACTCCTCTTGTGGAGAACATCAGCTGGGCTACATCCACATTTTCCACCCCATGGTCACCACGAACCCTTAAGAAAATGTAACAAAAATGAGAACTCCTATTAATTATGCATTACACTTCACTGAAACGAAAACCTTAAAACAAGTCAATGGTTAGAACAGGTAGATTTACACTATTAAGGGTAGGATAGGCTAGGTGATGATGTCTGACTAACCTTTGAGGTAAGCCATACTTCTCAACAGCTTCATTGAAGAAGGCAAGGGTTGTGGAGGCTCTGTTATTATTTGCAACAGCAAGATACATTATCTATGTGAGAAGAATGGAATTGTCCCATTGTGACTTCAAACAACTGTACTTTTTATTTTCAAATGATCAAAGTACGTTAACAATAACAATATCAATTTTAAGTGTCAATTTCAAAGCTCTTAACAAATACAATTTCAATAACCTTTAACAGTCATGTAGTAGTTAAAACAGGATTATATTTAAAAAGGTAAAATGCAACAATAATACTCAATGCAATTGGTGTAATGGCACTTGAGAATATCTCATTCTCTACCTTGCATCTGTTTTGAGAGATTCCATAAGAAATGAGTCTTTATAAAATGTCAAAAAAGAAAACATGTAATCTAATTCTCAGACAAAGAGTGCCAGCGAAGTCTTAGCATAAAGTCACAGGTAACATGAAGGAGTTTTGATTTGTTACTGTAAGTGCAATTAAAGCTTTTCAACTAAAATGACTGTAAGTAAGAGTATTACAGTACTATTATGTTACCATTGAAGAATACAAATGCAAAGGTGCTCCCAAAGAAAATGAAACCGATTTCTGAGGTAGCCATCCTAAACTAGTACTACAATCTGAAGGTCTTCAAAAACAAAAAACAACTAATCACAATTGAAATGCCTGATTCAATGACAAAAAGTTTAGACGTTTAAAGGGAATATCCAATTATTTATACCTTCCTTGAGAAACCATCGATTCCTCCAAATATCACCATATTGTACCTTCAATGACATTTGAGATAAAGAAAAACATTAGGTATTATCACTTTTTTGCACATAGTTAAGTCATGTACAGGTAATATGTTTTGATTTGAAAAACATAACCAACCTTATAAGTTTGTGGTTTGTGTCTATATGCATCAGCGATCTTGGGCCTGGGACAGAGTATGTTCTGCGAACAACACACCTCAATGCTGACATTCTCAGCACAATTCCTGCTGTGTCAACCCTATGCATCGATGCACGAATCCTCTGCCACTGTACACGATGCCCCTGTGCCCGCAACAATCCCATCATTAATCTGTACCCAGCATGTGGGTTGCAGTGGTGTGTTTGTGACACCAGGTTGTCAAGCTCATCATTAGTCAGTTGACCGTACAAGGCCCTAACAGACATAGCCCAGCTGTTCATGTTTCTCTGCAGCGTCCACCGAGAAACTCCTAAAAGTCTGGCAATGTACGCTGCAGATAGCCCTATGCTGAGGAGCTCCGAAACATATTCCCTACATATTAAAATTTTTGGACAACCAGGTTTTGTTCTCCCCACAGGAACCGTTACATGAAGCTCCATTTCATCTTGGGCAGAGAGTAGACCATGCACATCAGTAAGGGCTTCATACACTTGCTGAGGGATCTGAATTTGGTTAGCTAGTGCACTCAGTAAAACCATGTCCTGTGAAATGATAAATTGTAGATAGTCCAGGTCCAGAGGGGCACGCCCAAGGGCAGCTGATAGTCTGTTATGGAGTCGGGCCAGTAAAAGATTCAGCAGCAGTTCCTAGAGAGAAATATAGGGTGTCCATAACATGTTTACAATTTTTAAAACAATATATTACAAAGGCAGTTGTTGAGATGTCTTAAACAGATTTGTTTTATTTTAACCAGTGTTTGTTAATTAAAGTATTCATTCATATTGAATTTATTTGTTTCAGATACTGTGTTGATGGATGGAAAACCTGCAGCAAACATGGCAACAAATCGAGTACCGTTTTCATGTGCTTGGTGTAAATGATGATGCCCATATAGAGGTCTATTAAATTAAGTTAAAAAAAAAACTCACACAAATGAAGGTACTTAAAATATCTCAAAATTGTTATAATTGTAAAGAGACTTTTGGGACACTCTGTATAGGTCGTGTGTAATGTGCATTATTATTGATTACATTATTATGCAAACAGGAAGAAATAATAACAAAAAACACACCATTAATGTCAAGGCAGTAGCGATATTCCGCTCACCTGCTGCTGCAGCGAAGAGCTGTTGCTCTGATCGGTCATTTTTCTAGAAGGCAAAACAAGATAAAGAACACTATGGAGTCAAATGTGTACATACATAACATCGATTGGGTGCATCTTCCCTCCAGTACCTGTCAATGGCGCATATGTGAGCTACATGAATTCGTTTGTTAGCCAGCTAACTAATACAAGAAATAACAATTTTAACCAACACAGGGGAGCAGCGCACTGCACCATTCTTGGCATATAATGAAGTAGTTTAGTTGTTCATTGTTGTCATATAGCCACAATATTCCAAAGCATGAGATGCAATTAAGTCCGTGGCGCCAGAAATGACGATAATGACTAGACTGCTTTAGCATGAAATCAAATGCCAGCTAGCTAGAAAGCTAAACATGTGATGCTAATCATAAAAACAGGTTGGATGACCATCGTCAATATTTGAAAGAATGATGAAGTAACATAATACTTACCTTGTAATAGCAAAAACCAAAAGAGACTGAAGTATTCTTAATATGTATGTTGGCGACGATGTGTCCTGCTTGTATCCTTCCGCGAGTCCCGCCACCGTCGTTCGCTAAACCAATGAGGTTGCGCTCCAATCCGCTCAAATCCTTCTCACTTGATTGGTCAAAACAACCCTTCATTACACCAGAGCCCGCCCCCTTCTTTACGAGTACAAATCACGGCGCTCTACAAGTACAAATTAGTTTTGCTCCATTTGTAGCGCGACAAATGGGGCAAAACTCACGTCACTGAACAGCAGCAGAAAACCCACTTGTGACTCCTAGTGGCGACTTCTTTGACTACAAGTTGTCATTTCTACAGGTACAAATCACAACTTTTACAGATACAAATTTATAGTTTTTGTACAGGTACAAAAAATTTTTTGTACAGATTACAAATCATGACTTTTACAGGTACAAATTTGTTTTTACAGATACAAATTTGTTTTACACATACACATTTTTTTTTTACAGGTACAAATTTCTTTTACAGACACAAATTTGTTTTTTTACAGGCACACATTTTTTTTACAGATACAAATCACGACTTTTACAGATACAAATTTAGACTTTTTTCTACAGGTACAAATTTTTTGCACAAGTTAGTTTTGCACCATATTTACCTCCATATTTGAACGTTGTGTTATCCGGCTGCTGTTTTAACAAGATAGGTAAAGTTAAGTGCTAGACATGGTAGCCTACATGCTAACTACACCTGCTAGCGCTAGCTAGAGCTAGCAGATCTCACTTTAAGGTTTTAATGTGCAGTAAAAGAAAACAAAAACAAAGAAAAGTTTGAGTAGGCTCTAAATCTCAATTGTGTATATCCCTCGTTGCTACAATATACAGTAAGGCTTTTGTCTATTATTCTGTCGTCGTTGTGGTGGGGGTGGGGGAGGGGGGCGTCGGTTGTTGAGTGGCGTGTCCTGCTCGACCGTGTCGCGGAGCGGCGCCGATGAGGGATTTTGGAAGTATTTTACACTGTTAAATGACCTTCATTGATTGACTACAGCACACATTTGTAAATTGTCAAAGCTGCCTTTATTTTCCCCCTTGAAAGATTACCGTTGGTTTCTGTAGCGATCGTTTTTTTCACGGCCATCCAGAATATCCATCCATTTTGCCAAACCGTTTCACCTCATGGAAATTAATCTAAAAGAAAAAAAAAGTAACAATGTTATTACAATACCGTTTTCTTTGTTAATAAGTAAACAAGGAAGTCTATAGTGGATCCATTTTTTTCTATTGTTGAGGATTTATTCAAGGCTCTGCATTATTTATAATCAATGAACTATACAATGTGTGATGTTACTATACTTCAATTGATGACGGTTTCTTATTTTTATTACAATGACACCACTGCCTCATTAGACTCAATGTACATTTTTAATGTTTCATACACATCTGAGATTAACTACAAATTTTATCTTGAATCTTTTAGCGATCCGCTGAGCACTGTGCGAATTGGAAAGCTGTTGACCGTGATACTTGGATTTCAAACCTTCAGCACCGCCTTGGACTTCCACCTCATCTACCTGCTTCCATCTTGCCCTCAAACAACATAATACATATATAAGTTCTACATCACAGAGTCTAGAACGCAAATACAGCTCAACTTGCACTCAACAGCACATTACAAACACTCTAATATCATTACTTTACTATTTTGTTGTGTTTAAATTGATTTCCTTTTTTTACTGCCAGTTTACTTTTGACTTTGTCTTGGGAAGTTTTTTTTCTTTTCTTTTTGCTTACAGTAAAGGTTGCTGTAGCAGCATGCCGCGGAAGGGGAAGCGTTCCGAGGCAGCCAAGCGCCGATGGAAGAAGCTGGACCTTGCTGCTCCGGAACTGAGCCCAAACATCGCACCCCAGCAGGTACTTTGCCTCTATTCAATTCTGCACTTGGCGGTGGTGTATTCTGTGTTGAGTTATTTTGAGTCACACTGCTAGGTCCTCAATGTGCTGTATATTTTGTTTTCAGCCTCGGTCCCCACCCTCTGCCACCAGTGATGGGACCACGATGCAGTCTCCAGTGAACAAGGTACGAGTTTCACGCCATATTTTAGCAACAGTTTATCATTTTTTTATTACTATTACACTTTTTTTTAATATCCTAAACATTTGCAATGTGTATTTAGAAGGCCAGAGTCCGAACTTCAGCTCCAGCCAGTCGGCTCGCCACTGTGGACGCCCGCTCCCCACCGCATACCTCTACTGTGGCTGCCCACCAGGTATGTTCCACAGCAGGCAAATTGCAATTAACTTTGTTAATGTGCAATACACATTATTTCCGGCTACAAATATAGAGTCAAGCAGAAAAATGTAAAAAGCAGTCTGTGTATTCAAGACACTCAATAGTAATGTAAAAAAATCCTTTATTAAAAATGGACTACCAACATGTTTCAACACAAGATTGTCTTCACCAGGGCATAGTTTGACAAATATAGAGTGTATGACTGAGCGATATTTGTGCATTGCTTTATTCATGTCAAACTAATTCTGAATTTAATTGTGATGAAGTCTGTTTTCTACAAGATTTCAAAAATTTTACTGATGTCAAAAATGAACTCACTAACATTGATCACAAATTTGTGAGATGCCGAGCCCGGATAGATAGACAGATATTTCACATGGTTTCTTTTAAGTTACATAGACCAGATGTAAATAATAACTAAGACGGTTATATTTAATATCTAATGTTTTGTTTTAGACTTCATGTCTATCTAAACAGTGTATGTCATTGTTTTGTCAAAAACATATTTCTATATGCTTCCTTTATACTATAATCTAATCTGGTACAATCTGCTGCCTTTCTGCTCATGTATTTGATCAGAAAATTCTAGCAAAATTGAGCAATTGTGACTGTATTTCAGACACAAACAAAAGTATCAGTTAAGTCCTTGAATCTCTTTTGTGATTAAGAATTTCATGAATAAACCTGGCCTGAATTAACATCACTTGTATGTACAAAATACCTGGTCAATTTAAATTGAAACTAATTTAACCTATGTTTGCTATTTACTCTGCATTATGGTGACTGCACATGCCTACAATTGTGTAATGTCTATGCTTTATGTTTTAGGTGTCCCCTGTTTGTGCCAAGGCTCTGGTACCAGGTCAGTCATAATTTTAATTGCTTTTGCAGCAGTTTTACAATCGATTATTTTAAACAATTCCAATATTTTGCAGGTTCATTTACACTCAAAGTGGAACATGTACTTGTACTGTGCATTGTCAGCAATTGAAGTTGAGACTTGACATGGTATTCTGTGTGTGCATCATTTTAGGCAGAGGCACTGGCTGGCGCCACAGAGTTCGGGAATGGCCAGTTTCAGCTGTGACTGGGCGGAGGCACAAACTGGTCATTCCAGCACTGAACCAGGACAACACGGTATGTTTTATAATCAACTCTGCCTTTATAACAAATTAACAACCTTCATTTGTGTCTATTTTTTTAAATTACTTCTTTCCTTTTTTCAATTACTACTTTTTTTTTTCTTTTGTAATAGTTTGTCCTGGTTGTTGGTGACTCCCACCTGCGAGCCATTGCCGATGGGGTTGTGAAGATGCCGGAGGGACGTTTCTCGTTTGCCGTGATGTCCACCCCGGGTGCCAGGGCCTCCGAGTTGCGTGCTGAGGTGCTGAATGCTGTTCTGCCTCGGTCACCCGAGGTGGTCTGCATTTTGGCTCCCAGCAACAACTTGGGCCGCCCCATCGCTGAGGCAGCGGCTGACTTTGGCCAGTTCTTGCACACCGTCTGCAGCCGCTGGCCCAACGTAAGTTCACACATTTCCTTTATATAGATCATACATTTACATTTCAAGTATGTACTTGCATATGTCAAATATGTTCTGTTTAAAATACATTTCAGCCTTTTCCCGTAGTTAAACAGTTAATGAATATTGAAGGATGGAATATGAATGAAAGTTCATCTTGCTCCAGATGTATATTTTACAGTTTTAAACTTTGTGCAGGTCGTTGTGCTGGACTTCCCCCCTCGTCTGAACGTCGAGCTGGCCCAGCAGGACCTTCTTCGCCAGGAGTACAACCGGGTGGCAGCACTTATGGGTACGTTTCATGTTGAAAATTGTTTTCACACACAAAGTGTTCTACTTTTCTTTAAGTCACCTCCTGATCTGATTTCATTGGTGTCTCAGCGGGGGACTCTTGGGCTAATGTTTTTTTTTCTTTGTTACTGTAGGTATTCGCTACCTATCTGTTGCTGGCCACTTCCCGCTGTCACATCTTCACTTGTGGTGTAGAGACGGGGTAAGTACATTAATTGCTGCAAAAAACAAACATTTTATTAGTGCTCCTCCTATCA
Source organism: Leptonotus elevatus (assembly GCF_054856555.1). Classification (NCBI taxonomy): domain Eukaryota; kingdom Metazoa; phylum Chordata; class Actinopteri; order Syngnathiformes; family Syngnathidae; genus Leptonotus; species Leptonotus elevatus. The sequence continues at coordinate 5,728,395 of NC_141260.1, read as the reverse complement.
AAAGTATGTTTGTAGATGTATAATATTTTTTCTGATCATGTCTGGAAGGTACACCTCAGTGACAGCGATGGGATGTCGGTGCTTGCGCGGTTGCTGTGGGCTGCCGTCAACCTGCGGATGGAGAGGACTGCACCACCTGCACCGGCTGCTCCTCAGCGTTCGCCACCAGCTCGAGTGTTCAGACCAAAAGTGGTTGTTAAGGGTGAGGTCACTGCGCCTCAGCCTTCCAACCCTTTTGACTGGACACTCGTCGGGAAGGCCAAGGAGGTAAACGCAAGCCTAACATGTTTTTGAAAACCTCCTAACATGTTTTTGAAAACCTTAAATTTTATGAATGTGTGTGTTGCAATAATGTCACTAGTCATTTCAGAGCAGCTCGGTTGTGGACTCTGAGGTCACCTGTGGGCCCACTGGGTGGATGGGCACTCTCCAGGTTTGTGATGGTGATCATGGATTCATTCAGCCTTTTACCATGGCACATGTTAAAATTCTATTTCTCTATTTCTATTTTGTTGTGTTTTTTACAGTGCAACATCCCATTGAACCCTCTCTGGTTCAGCCCACCCATGTTGGAGGCGATGGACAAGCTGTCTCCAGCTCATCTTTCCAGCCCTGAGGACTGCCCAGGATCCAAAGGATAAGAAGGTATTTCAGTTTTCCTATTTTGTTTGCCCGTTATGTTTACATATCTATCTTCATGACAAAAAAAAAAGTATAGTTAATTGTCCATTCTTGTAGTAACAATGCTTCGCAGTAAAAGCAAAAATATATATATATATATATATTTCTCTTTTTTTTTTTTTTGCTCTTTCTTGTTAGACATCCACCGCAGGGCACAGACGACAGCGGCCAGCCCATAAGAGCACACGGAGAGAGCACCAGGTTTGCATTGCATTCTTATCAGCCCTGAGAAGTCTTACTTAAAATCACAAACAGAAATTAGTGACTCTTCACTCAAGTGCTGTGTGTTAAAGAATTATTGTTTGCTTGTCGTTTCAGCCAGAGGAAAGGCCAGCCCTTGCGGAGGTTCCTTCCAGACCATCATCCCCCCGTCGTCCTGGGACTGAGGTAACTTTTTTATACTCACAACATTAACCATTAACATATGAAATGTTTAAAATTATATTAGTTAGAATTTAAGATAATTAAAATGGTTTCAATCATTTCAGGATCCTGCTGTGGGACTTCCTCAACGCACGCTATCCGTGAGGGCCACACATTCACAGATGGATGAAAGGTACTCAAGTTTTTCTCGCAACCACCAGTGTACTTGTATGGCTCTCACTTTCTTGGCCTTCCACGCTGAGGGGTTGCAGTTTAATTCGCTTGACCTTGACAGGGTGCTTGAACACGGGGACTCTCTTTACATGGGTGCTAAACAGCAATTGATTTTGGACCATAACTTTGGGAATGATCACTTGACTGTCGAGGAGATGCCAAAACAAGTCATGACGGACACCAATGTCTATAATGTACAGATGCATGAGCTCAGCGTTGGTTATGTCATAGATGACGGTCATTCCCAAAGAGACTTGGGATTGTCTCTTGGAGCTCAGCTTGAGTGCTTTTCACAAAATGTCACTCTTGCTTTCTTGATTGTGAATCCAGAGTGTTTTGCAGTATTCCGTGACAGATCAGGATACTTTGGGTTATTTGATTCACATTCCAGATCTGAAGTGGGCTTGCCACACCCAAACGGAACTGCAATTATGTTGACTTTTTCTCACTTGTGTGGCTTGGTTGAGCATTTGCGTCAGCTTTTTGAAGGACATGGCCGGTTTGCAACCTATGAGTTTGTGCCAGTCTCTTTTCATATTGACGGCAGTTCCATTAACACGCATCGGGATTCTACTACAACCATATCAAAGGCAAATGAAGAGCTACTAATTGAATTAGGTGATTCCCCAACTAAAGCGATACAAATTGTGATCGGTATTGTACCAAATCAAGAGCTACATAGTGCGGTACATGTTGAACCAAATAGCCAAGCAAGTCAAATTAATGAGAGTCAAAATATTCCGGAACCTCAGCAAGGACTCAAACTGCTGGATGTTAATATAGATATTTCCAAATGTAGTAAAAGTCGGCGTGCAAAACATTTGTATAGGGAACGTCAACACATTCGTAAGTGCCAACGACAACTGTCATCTAATTCTAAATATCACAGTGATCCTTGCGTTAAGGAAAAAAAGAAGCTCTATCAAAAGAATAGATATAACAGTGATTCTGCTTTTAAGGCAAAACGGCAGCAATATCTGATTAATAAATACCAACACAATCTTGCTTTTCAACAAAAGCAGAAGATATTGATGAAAAGGTACGTAAGAGAGAAATACAGAAATGACCTTTCTTTTCAAAGTAAACGGAAACATTACTTGCGAGAGAGGTACAGAAAAGACATTTCTTTTCGAAGTAAACACAAAAATTATATGCAAGAGAGGTACAGAAAGGATATTTCTTTTCAAAGTAAACACAAAAAGTACATGCAAGAGAGGTACAGAAAGGATATATCTTTTCAAAGTAAAAAGATAAATTACGTGCGAGAGAGGTACCAAAAAGATTCGGCTTTCTCATATTAGGCGCTGTTTACAAAACAAAAAGGACAGGCGTGATTCAAACGCGCTGCAACGTATTCGCCACAAGTTAAATTGTGCTGTGAAAATCAAAAATAAATATAGTCGCGTCATTCCCCAGTGTCAGGAAATTGAGCAGGATCAGGCAAATGGTGTAGTAGACGTCTCTGTGGAATTGAAGCAGGCACTCGTAGATCCAGAAATGGAAGCCACCATCGCTTCTTTCCGGGAAAGGGTTCGGCATGGGCCTACGTATATCTGCACAGTGTGCCACCGTGCGCTTTTCCCCAATCAAGTAAAGCGTTGCAAACTAGCCAGATACACCAAAAATGTTGATGTGGCGCTTGCGTGCTTGACAGGCCAGTTTGTTCACACTTGTAGTTGCCCCGCCCCATGTACCGTTCCTCAAGAACGGATGCAGGAGTGGATTTGTCATACCTGTGACAACCATCTGTTCAGAGGTGGCATGCCACCCCAGGCGGTGGCAAATAACTTGGCACTGGCACCCATTCCCGAAGAGCTGTCGGAATTAAATGTACTTGAACGACAGCTAATTGCAAAAATCATCCCTTTTGCAAAGATTGTTGCGTTGCCCAAAGGACGGCAAAGGGCCGTACACGGTTCTGTGGTGTGCGTTCCATCAGAGATGGAAGCCGTAGTGAACTCCCTCCCAAGGCCGCGCAGTGAGGCCCAGCTTCTCCAGGTGAAGCTGAAGCGCCGCATTGTGTACAAAGGTTACCAGCATTTTTACACTGTCAACATGACAAATGTCTTGGCAGCGCTGAGGACACTGAAACGCATTCATGCAGAATACAAAACTGTATCGATAGATGAAAGCGCTCAGTTTGAAAGTCTCCAAGAAGAGGAAGACGAGGGGGTAGGAGAAGAGGACATCCCTGAGGCCGATGCACAGCCAGAGAGCAGCAACACCCCCGCAACCAAAGGGCAACAGACACCCCAAGAGAGCAAAGAGGAGCTCAGGCCGGGCTTGACACTCGACACCTGTATGCAGCCTCCTGACATCGCGCAGGAAAAGCTGTCATATGGGGACGGCATATTTAGCATCGCTCCTGCCCAAGGAAACAAGCCGGTGGGATTTTTTGCCGTGCCAAACCTCAAAGCCATGGCCTTTCCCGTTCAGTTCCCAACAGGACAGAATTCACTCGATGAGGCGAGAGAAATTAAGCTGTCACCCAGTTTGTATTTCAATGCAAGGTTATTCTCCGTTGACACTCGATTTGCCAAAGATCAAAGTTACCTTTTCTTTGCGCAGTTTGTGACAGAAACGCATCTGGCCACCAACAGCATGTCCATTCAGGCCCGCAAGGGGACAGCCCTCACTCGGGATGGGAAGAAGATTTCAAACCGGATGCTTCAGGACAAAGATGAACTGGAGAAGCTCATCCAAAGAGAGCATGCGATGCGCTTCATGCAGCCCTTGAGAGGCACGCCGGCTTTTTGGGAGGGTGCCCTTAGGGACCTCCATGCAATGACCAGGCAGTTGGGCAAGCCCACATTCTTCCTTACCTTTTCTGCTGCGGAAATGAGATGGCCTGAAGTAATCGAGGTCGTCAAAGCGCAGCAAGGCGAACAAGGGGACTTTTCCCATCTCGACTGGAATGCCAAATGCGATGTTCTTCGCAGCAATCCGGTCACAGTGATGCGCCTTTTTGAGAAAAGGATGGATGCTCTTATGGCATTCATCCTGTCTCCTGCACAGTCCCTGGGTCCGGTAGAAGACCACTTCTATCGTGTAGAATTTCAAGCCAGAGGAAGTCCGCACGCTCACATGCTGCTCTGGATTAAGGGTGCGCCAGTCATCGAAGAACCCGACCTCAGATGTTGTCAAGAAGCCATTGACTTAATCGACAAGTACATCACTTGCAAAATACCAGACCCGATTGAGGACCCTGAACTGCACGACATTGTCACCAGCGTTCAGGCACACAGCAAAAAACACACAAAGTCTTGTCGGAAAGGAAACGTTTCTTGCAGATTTGGGTACCCCAAACTGCCGATGGACCAAACCACCATCACGTTGCCATTCCAGACGGAGACTGAAGACGTCCCAACGGACAAGAGTGTGGAAGGCCAGCATAGGAAGCAGGCGGCCAAATCGGCTCGCCTCACCGAAAAACAAAGGGAGGCTAAAGAAGAACTCAAACGCATCAGAGAGATCCTCATGGACGCGGATGTCCCGCAGGACTTGCCGGAGCTTCTCAAAAAGGCCAATTTGACAATGGACAGCTACAAGGACAGCGTCATTAATCTGACCTCCGGAATGGTTGTCATGTTGAAGCGTGCTCCAACGGAAAGCTGGATCAATGCTTACAACCCACATCTGCTGCGGGCATGGAACGCCAACATGGATATTCAGTACGTGCTCGATGACGTCGCGGGTCTCATGTACATGATGTCGTACATTTCCAAACCGGAGCACGAGATGTACGAGTTCCTCACGTCTGTCGTCAAAAACTTGAAGACAAAGCCTCTTGTCGACAAAAAGGACGAGATGAGGAAAATAATGGCGGCGTATTCCAAGCACAGAGAGGTGAGCGCTCAAGAAGCGGTGGCGCGGACATGCAGTCTCCCTCTGAAGAAGTGCTCGCGCAGCGTAGTTTTCATCCAGACTGCTGAGGATGGCGTGAAATTGAGTCTACCCATGAGTAGACTGAGGACCATGCATCCGGACGCAGACAACGTGTGGATGTCTGGTCTGCCAGACAAATATGTGGCAAGACCTAGAACGGCAATGTTTGAGCGGATGTGTCTCGCCGAATTCGCATCCGAATACCGAGTCGTCTACGGTCAGCAGACTGAGGGCAAGAATGTCATTCCCCTCTCACACGGCAAGGGATTCATCCAGAAGCGGATTGGAAAAGATGCCGTCATCAGATTCACTCGCTTCTCAATCAAAAAGTATGCTGAGAAGTATTACAGGACCCATCTTAAATTGTACCTCCCCCACAGAGACGACGCCGAGCTCAGGTCTGAAAACCTCAAAACGTACGAGGAGTTCTACGGTGCCGGGGATTCAAAGTTCGGTCGGGTGCGGGCTATCGTCGACCGCAATCGGGGGCGGTACGAAGGACGGGGAAAGACCGTGGACAATGCCTTCGAAAAATTGAAAGAGCTTCGTGCGGTTCTCAACGCGTGGAGCACTTTTGCGCCGGAGGTAGAGGCAGAGCGTTTGGAGTGTGCCGCCGAACGCGAATCTAATCCGTTACAGGAAGACCCGCAAGATGAGGTTCCGGCCTACCAGGACGCTCCTGGTAGCGGCGCGGTCTTGCCGGCGTTTGAGGCGCCAAAGTTGAGCGCCGAATTTGTGAGGAACATGTACCGCAGTCTCAATGAAACGCAAGCGTCCGTCTTCTACGCTGTGCGCGAGTGGTGTTTGAAACGCGTTTCGGATCGTCTCCTCGAGCCCTTCTTTTATTTGATCTCCGGAGGAGCTGGCTGTGGTAAATCGCATGTCATCAAGTGCATTTACCAGGAGGCCAGTAAGATTCTCCATCAGCTTCCCAGGTTCCGCGACGAAGCGGATATGGCCAAGCCTGCTGTGCTGCTGACGTCGTTTACTGGCACGGCGGCTTACAACATCTCAGGGAAAACTTTTCATTCCCACTTGAAACTCCCCAGGACTCTAAAGCCTCCTTACCAGGCGCTGGGGAATACGTTGGACGCATTGAGAGCAACCCTTTGCAACGTGGAAATTTTGATCATCGACGAGATCTCCATGGTCTCCAAGGAACTCTTTGCCTATGTCCACCGGAGATTTCAGCAAATCAAGAGCAACAACAGACCATTTGGGGGTATCTCCGTTCTTGCAGTTGGGGACTTCTACCAACTGCCACCCCTCGGAAGGTCCAAACCCCTCTGCGTTTCTGACAACGATCTTCTTGACCTCTGGACAGATTTTCAGATGGTCAAGCTTACTCAAATCATGCGGCAAAAAGACGTCGTCGCTTTTGAACAGGATCAGGGAGAAGGGGAAGGCTGATCCGCTCGGCGATGGTGACAGGGCGTTACTCACCACGGCTGTCACGGATGCGCGAGACCTCCCTGCGGATACTCTGCATATCTTTGCCACCAATAAAGAGGTGGATAGGCACAATGCAGCAGCTGCATGCTCTCAAATTGACTGTGGTCAATATTCCCGCAGAGGACTACAGGAAGAGCCCACGGTCGGGGGCGATGGTCACTGTGATCATGGGGTCGAGAAGGGATCTACCGGATGCCCTTCAAGCTGGTGTAGGAGCACGGGTTATGCTTCTTCGGAAGTTGGATATCGAAGACGGATTGGTGAACGGGACCTTTGGCACAATAGGCAACATTGTTCAAAGCGCCCCAAAGGGGTCGGCGGAGAAAGTGACCTTGCTCGGACTGAGGCTAGACAATCCCAAAGCGGGCCAGAAATTGCGCCATAAAATTCTGGGGCCGACGGATGACTTGGTCTATATCGAAAGGTCGGAGGAAAACCTGGGCATGAAAGGCGTGGTCAGGCGGCAATTCCCCATGAAGCTTGCCTTTGGATGCACGGCTCACAAAGTGCAAGGCATGACGATGACCTCTGCAGTGGTGTCTCTTAAGCGTGTGTTTGAACCTGGAATGGCCTATGTTGCCCTAAGCCGCACGACGTCACTTCAGGGATTGAGGGTCATAGACTTTGACGAATCCAAAATCTACGCCAATCCCAACGTCACGACGGCAATGGACAGTATGACGCACGCTTCTTTCCAAAGTACAAGACCATTGTTGTACTTTTCCAAAATGCCGCAAACTGCTTTTCCCACCTTGACCATTGTTCATCACAACACCGAGGGGCTTCCATCTCATATTGACGACTTGAAGTCTCATCATGAGTTGAGGCTGGCAGATGTCCTTTGCCTCACTGAAACTCATTTGTCTGGATCCTTCTTCCCCCCTCCCTTGCAACTGGAGGCATGCAGCACTTTTGTGCGCAACAGACAAGTTTCGTATTCAAATAGACTGGACATGGCCCAAAAAGAGGGTGGCGGAGTCGCAGTCTATTATCGCGATTGTCTTCGAGCGGAGCCCCGTCGGTTTATTCAGAATGTGGTTGACCTGGAATTTGCTGTCATCAGGGTTGACGCTCCCGTCCAGGCTTTGATAGCTACGGTCTACAGGCCACCCAACCTGAGTCTTGGCACATTTCTTCCAAACCTTGGAAGTCTCTTGGATGCCTTGGCCGTGATGGACTGCCAGCCTATTGTTGTTTGCGGAGACTTTAATGAGGATTTGCTTTCAAAGGGAAAGAAATCCATTCTGGACTTGTTTCAGTCCAGACGCTTTTCACAGCTGATCACCCAGGCCACAACTGGAAAGCAGACACTGATTGATCACATTTACATATCTCACCCAGATTGTTGTGTTCAATCAGGCGTTCTGCACACTTATTACAGTTACCACAGTCCGGTCTACTGTGTGTTAACTTCTTGTGTCAGCTCATTGTCGATCGCAAGGGCACCATTTTCACAAGTGTGCTTTTGCAAATGTTATTGAGCCTTTCATACCACTGCTCAAAAGAGGGGGATACTGTACTTTAAATTGTAAAGGCTGAAAAGTTAAATCCTTTGCTCGTTCAAAATTGGTGTCATAACAGAACTACACTCAAAATCAGAGCGGCCAATCATTTTTTTTGTAGACATATTTATCATTTAGTTAGTTCTAAACTTATTGAGCTTTAAATTGAATTTAAGACATGGGATATGCCATTTAAGCGCTCCCTTATTTTGAGCAGTGTTGTATGACGGTACTTTTAATCAGTGTGCTTTTCTGTTAGCAGGACATCGTGCATTTGGACTTGAATGTTTTGTTTGTCCTTATTGTGATTGTGACTACAACACAATGAAAAGTGTTGGTGTCAGTGAGGTACTGCGATGGTAAGGGATGAACTGCGAGGGTAAGTGATGATTGATTACTGAATTGATCTAGGCAAACATTGAACACTCATTTTTCATTTTCACATGCAATACAGGTGGATGGAGCGCAGCAAGGGGCGCTACTTGACATGGCCAAGGATATCAAGGTTGTTATGTCCGGTACAACTGGTGGAGAGAAAAGATGAAAAAAGGGATCCCGCAAACGTAGACCAAAATGATTTATTCTACAGGATTCCTCACTGAAAAACCGTCACATGTGTATTGGATGAGTATTTAGATTAAGTTTTAACTGTTCAGTTTTGCTGCCTATTTTCTAACAACTTGTTCCTTTGTGTGCTCAGGAAAAGATGAAGATGCTGTGTAACAAAGACCCAAAACGGCTCTTTTAAGAGCCGTTTTACATGTACTTTGGAGTAATATTCCTGCAATATTGATCAGCACCAACATGCCTTTTAATATGCAATGTCAAATTTAAACACTGCATTCATACTGTATTTGCTCCATGATACAGTATATTGCATTTTATATTTTAGTTAATCACTTACACTATAAGCAAGAAATTAAACTGATTCCCTTTTGATATGACTAAAATGTCAATCAAGACATAAGGGAAGCCATTACACATGTAATAACTGCAGTTATTACAAATTGTCCTGAACTCTATTTCTGCTGACACAAATTGAGAGGTAAAGTACACCAACATTTGGCAAACAGTTCAGAGCATGCATCTTTCCACCTTGCAAGAGTCAGCAGGCCCATTCAAAATTTTTCTAGTATTATTCTTCTTCTTCTTTTTATTATTTTTTTTAATCTTCCACCGATTTTTCCGCAAGGGAATTCCCAGTTACCATGGGGACGCTATTCCCAAAAAACTCCCAAATAAAGTCCCATAGGAATGAATGGGAATCCGAAAGAGATCAACTCCAATCAAGCACCTTTTTCCAAGACACGCTGCGCGCACATACGTTGACCGACCGATATGAATTTTAGCTCATTTTGTTGGAATTTTTGTCATCTTTAGCTCAGTGTCAAAAAAAAAATTAAGGAATGAAAGCTCTCCCCCCTGTGCGGGTTCAAAGACAGTGAGCAAAGGGTGAAAGTCGCCTATTTAGAGTGTGACTAATTAAGGCTTCAGTGACGGGAACCAAAAAATATATTTCCAAAAGTTTCACTTCAACTCGTCACCATGGCCACAATCTTTGCTCACTAGACATCAAATTGGCACATTTTGTAGCCACAAGCCTCTGCTTTCTGAAAAACTAAGTTTTATTTGGCTAAGGTGTCATTTAGTACCTTTATTTTCACTTTAAGCGAGGAGAAGTCGGACTATTTCGATCTCTTTTCAATGTTATTTTCGCCGTTTTTCCCTCTTCATTTTCGATCAATCATAAGTTTTCAACCTGCTCCTAAGTTGGTCATTTTTCATCCGATTAAAAAACTGAGAACATGCTCGCGTTCCCCAAACCCTTGCCGTTCTAACGAGCCATTTCTGGAATCTGCATCTTCAACCGTTAGGTCGTGAGAGGCTTTTGTTTGAGGTGAGCGTGTCCTATACAAAATCAATGGAATGTGGGTGCGTGACGTCTCGCAACAAGTTAAAATCAAATGTGTGTGCGTGAATGATCTGTCGTTTTTGCATAGCAACTGCCTCAGCCAATCATCTCTCACTGTTGAGCTCAACTCAGCCCCTTTTTTTCTTGGTGTACTCAAGGCTTGGCCTATATACGACTACTACTATTGCAAATACTATTACTACTACTACTATCTTGGCCAATTGATTAGGTACACCCAGGATTCTGGTCAATTAATTAGGTACACCCTGGATTCTCGCCACTCCGCCCACCCAGGGCGGCGGCCATCTTGGCCAATTAATTAGGTACACCAAGGATTCTCTCCCCTCTGCCCACCCGGGGCGGCGGCCATCTTGGCCAATTGATTAGGTATGACGAGGATTCTCGCCACTCCGCTCGCCGAGGGCGGCGGCCATCTTGGCCAATTGATTAGGTACAGCCAGGACTTTTCAGTCACAAAATGTTTTTATTTGATTATTTTCCAAATTTGTAGCGTGACTATTACTGTGTTTTTTGCTGATTATGGTTTATTATTTAATACTAAAAATTGTCCATTTCCTTTGCTAAAATAAATGTTTTCTTTTATAATATTGATGAGTTCTTCAAGATGCACAAACAGTGACTGTGCGCATGTTGTCTCCACAGTTTCCTCAGGGCACACATAGACATATAAAAGGAATTTGTAAGATGTTAATAAAATTTGGTTAATGGTGTAAATCAACAAATTCAAATTGGAAGGTTCATTTAACTAGATTGTTTTATGTTCAATATACTTAAAAAAAAAAAATCAGTGACATGTACAATGTAGCCAATAATAAAATATATAATACTGGATATTTTGTAGAAACATTTCATCACTTGTAAAGATTTGTCTGTGTTGAATAATTTAGACAGGTGATAATTGCTGAAATTAAAATAACAGATTCATCACATCATTTTAAATGCATAGTAATTAAAATGTGTCACTCCCTTAACACTGAAAACAAAGATATGAATTAGACAATGGTTGGTTCTTTTTAGTGGTTAAAAAAGTGGATGTTTGAATTACAATTTTTATCTTTTTATATGTATTTATTTTTTTATGTTGATGTGCAAAAAACACATACAATTGGTCAAGCAGCGCATCCACTACCAGACAGCCTGTCCTGTATGTAGCAGTATGTCCTACTCGCAACCCGCGAGTGTTGTATGACACAATCCGCATTATTGAACCTTGCAGCTGCACGCAGCGCAGTTGCCCCCTTAAACTGGTCTAATAATGGAAATTTGGACGTTTGTGGATCAATTCAGATTTGTCCCCGTCTGAATCAGAAAGAATCTGAAATTTTCCCACCCCTAGTGTTAACGTCATGACGGCTTTTGACATTTGGTGAATCAAAGGTTAATATAGTACAGAACGTTGAAAATAATGCGGAACTAAGAAGCACGGTACCAGTCCTCTTCGGGATACTTTGGAAAGCGCACACACCAACACACGCAGTGTGCGCTGATGAAAACAAATATGGATGACCATCATCTTGTCACGAGGGTGGTGTTTGAGGACCCAAACGCCGGGCAGCAGAGATGAGGAGGCACAGGCGAGCTCCAAAAAAAGGTTTATTTTAATCGAGCAAAAACAAGGAGGCAAACTAGGCACAGGTCAAAAAGAACAAAACAGAACAAAGTCCAGACCCAGAGTGGGGCTTGACATGGCAAGACATAAACTGATTGCTGTAGTTGCTGCATAATGTCTAACCAATAATTTGAGCCGAGCTACGTTATAACTACAGTATAAGGATGCAATATTCATCAGCCTACACCTGCCACCAGCTGATATCCAATACACCACGTTTTACAATTATTCTCTTTTTCTTTCACCAAATACCTAATGTATAGATAACGTAATACTGTACACTAGGCATGGGACGAGACAGAAATCCCACGAGACCAGATGTCTCACAAGAATGAGTCCACGAGAATGAGATGAGATTTGTAACAAAAAGATGGCTAATATAAATCTTCCAGTTCAAGGCAACGACGAGTCAAGTCGTCATAGGCCGTGACACGCTGCCGAGAATAACTTCAAAATAAGAGCCTAGCAAGGCATTGATGTCCATATATTATTGGTATAGTAAGGTTTATTTTGAAGATGGCCTTCTCACACCGTCATAAAAAAGTTGCTGCGACTGTCTTCCTGACAGTGTACGCTAAATGTGACCTGCTCCAAAAAAAAAAGGGTCCGCATGACGGTGCCATTAGTTTTGAGTTTGGGGCAAAAAAAAAAAAAAAAAAAGATAGTTTAGACAAAAATGTCGATTTTGAAAATTTCCAAAAAATAGCTTCCTTAATGTCTCTATTATTATTTCCCAGCATCATCAAAGTTAAATTTGTAATAGAAATGAATGAAAATAAGTCATTATTGGAACAATTTGGGCAACGTGTTTTTAGCTAGTAGCCCGTCTCGGAAACCTGCCTCAAAATAACCAAGAGTTCCTCGCCTCTAACGTCACTTAACAAATAATTTATATTAATGGAAACCAAAAAAAAGTAAAAAAATAAATAAAAATACACCATAATGTGACCCTTCAGCATGAAAGTGAACAGAAGACACACATCATAACAACGGCATCCAACATTGGAGTAGAACAGCTAAATGTCATCAGTCCGGGGCGAAGGTTTGTAATCCAAACAGTGATAATCTCCAATTCTGGGATCTCTTTCTTAAACAAATATATTTCTACTTTTAATTTAAATGAATGGATTCATGAGCTAAAGCATTTCACATTGGCGAGGGTGAAACTCAAGCGAGAAGCCAAGCAGTTTCCACCAGAGCAGAGTGACAGACTAGTATAAAAGTTGTTAAATACATTGTATGTAATAATGTAGGCTAATGTAATAATGTATTGTATGTAATGTATATATTGTACATAATGTAATAGGGCTGGGTATCGATTCTAATTTCCTCAATCGATTTGATTTCGATTCACAGGAGTTCAGTTCGATTCGATTTAGATTTTTCCCAATTCGATCCGCTTCGATTCAATCAATATTGCTTAATTATGGAACATCAATTCTTCTTAAAAATCAAGGGAATGATTAAAAACGCCACAAACAACTTTCAAATTAAATTATTTTGAGGTCGTAACTGGTTAAATGATTTAGTTTAATGAAAGTAACACAAGTTTTAATCACTTAAGTGTTACACAAACATTGATGAAAATATTTCCATAATTCTAATTTAATAATTCTAAATAAAGATTCTGAATGGACTCAAAGTTCAACCAATTAGGTCTTTCATAAATGTAAAAAAAGACTTTTAAATTAATGTGAACAATATGAAACAAGTGAAGTGTACAACTTGAGTGGGTTACAAAAACTTTCCAAGAAAACAGTAAGATACCTAAAAAATGGCCTTGAAAATTATATTTTCTTAAAATAATTGATTCATGGTTTTATGAATCGATATCAGGCTCAAAAAGGAAAATCGATTCAATATCGATTATTCAATTTTTTTTAAACAAATTTCATCGTGCCAACATTAAAATTGGTGTAACTTTGTATATTTTTTAGGTACGCCCATGTATTTAAATCATTTTAAAGGAAAATAAGTGTAGAATTTGAATATATGAATATCTAAATTTGTATTTATTTAATTTTTTTCTTAACCAATTAGCACACTTTTGTCACAAATAAGCAGATTTATGCCTCGGAAAAAAATACATCTCGTGCTTTGCAGGATGATAAATCTCGTGTCATTCTAATCCCGCAAATTCTCGTATTACGAATTCTCATCCCATCCCTACTATACAAAAATAAAACTGGGATATTTAACATGTTTTTCTCTTTTCGGATCGGTAACCTTCCACATCTATACTTTGCACATTGTACACCATAAAAAACACCGACAATGGAAGTTCAAACACACAACTGTCCAAATGCATTCAGCCAAAAGTCTTTAGTGAATGTCTAGGTCTTAGATGAAACCGGTTGTAGCTGCTGCATATCTTACCAATAATTTCAGCCTAGTTACATTAAAACTACAGTTTAAGGATGCATTGTTAGCAGTTCATCCATCCTCGCCACTAGCTAATATCCACCTCATGTTTTCCATTATCCCATAGATACAGTTGGTTTCACTTTTTTTCTCACCAAAAACCCAATGTATAGATTAGGAAACACTTTACATTCATAAACTAAAATTGAATACATTTTACGTTACTTAAACTTTGCACATTCTACACTAGAACAATATCTACAAGGGAAGCTCAAACCCTCAAGTGCACACTGTCCCCAGCCAAAAGACTTTAATTATTGTCTCTCAATGTCTTAGATGAAGCCTGTTGTAGCTGTTGCATAATTTACTAATAGTTTAAGCCTAGTTACATTATTACTACAGTAGATGCATTACTCGCAGTTCATGACACGACGTGGCAGATTTAGGACTCAGACGCAGAGATAGGAGTTTGAGGCCAAGGCAGATATTTATTAAACAAAAACAGCTAATATCCACCTCATAACCTTTGTCATTATCTTATAACCAAAGACATTTTCACTTGTTTTCACCTAATGTATAGATAAACAAAGTAATGCTGTACATTCCTTTAGTATAATGAAATAAATAACATGCTTTTCTCTTTTATTTACTTTTCAGCTACTAACGCCCCAGGTAACCTCCCACACCTCTTTGCACATTGCGCACCAGAATAATGATTTGCAAGGGAAGCTAAACACACCCATTTGCGAATGCCTAAAGGTCTAATGTGAAATCTGATGTAGTCTAACCATTAATTGGAGCCTAGGTTAGCTATACGTTATAACTACGGTGAACAGATGGATTATTAGCAGTTCATCTGGCTGCCACTAACTAATATCTACCTCACAACCGTTGTCATTATCTCATAACCTAAGTCGTTTTTTTCCCTCCAAATACTCATGTATAGACAAGGTAATACTGTATATTCCTCAAGTATAATGGAATAAATAATGTTTTTCTCTTTTATTTACTTTTCAGATGCAAGTAAGTCACCAAACCTACACTTTGCACATTGTACACCACAACTGCTATCTACAAGGGAAGCTCAAACCCTCAATTGCACACTGTCCCCAGCCAAAATACTTCAGTTATTGTCTTTCTCAAAGTCTTAGATGAAGCCGGATGGCTACGTTATTACTACAGTAGATGGATTATTAGCAGTTCATCTGGCTGCCACTAACTAATATCTACCTCACAACCGTTGTCATTATCGCATAACCTAAGTCGTTAGCACATTGTACACCAGAAAATGATCTATTGTACATGGGAAGCTCAAACATTAAGTACTCAACTGCATCCAGCCAAAGGAGTCAGAATTTTCCAAATAACTGTTTCAGTTGGTTCATAATATATTTTTGTTTGTTTTGTTTTATTCATTTTTTCCTTTCGAACACATTATTACAGGTTACATCGATCACATCATATCATTTGTAACAATGACATACGAAAGAAGGGCTGACGGGTAGAAGCCATGGCTTATTAGTAACCCGTCCCCATCGATTCTTGCTCTACGCACGAATAA
Organism: Leptonotus elevatus; assembly: GCF_054856555.1. Taxonomy (NCBI): domain Eukaryota; kingdom Metazoa; phylum Chordata; class Actinopteri; order Syngnathiformes; family Syngnathidae; genus Leptonotus; species Leptonotus elevatus. The sequence continues at coordinate 5,712,814 of NC_141260.1, read as the reverse complement.
GTGGTTAAGAAAATGAATGGATGATTTTACTACGACATACTGTATTTGTGTATTTAAATCAAATAAGTAAATGATGTAGAATAAAGGAAACGGTTGTAAACTAGATTATAGTGAATTGCTGTAAAAGTAAATACAGTAACTAATTTATATACAGTAAATGCTTGTAAAAAAGGCAATAATGTACTGAGATTTTACAAGAATTAGCTGGCAACTTTTTTGCCACTTATTTCTTGTAAATTCTAGAGTCAATTCGTTACAGCGCAGCCAAACTTTTGTTGTAGTTGATTCATAATATCGTTTCAAGAATTTACGGCTAGCTAGCTACATTACAACTATAATTTTAGCATGTATTATTATCAGGGACTTGCGGTCAGAGGCAGGTAGGGGAGGCTCCTTTACCTTACTCCGTCCTCCGTTCTACTTGTTCATCAAAAACAACTAGCATTGCTGTGCCTTCACCAGTAGATGCCAGCAAAGCACAAATGGTTGCTATCACTCATGCGCTGTGAGAAAATGCTGTGAAAACTCACCAACAGACTCAGAAGCGTCTCGATGTTATTCCACTTAATGGTTGTAGTAGTCTAGATATCACTTTAATTGGGCTGATGACATAATATTGCCACTCAAAGAGAAAAACAGCAGTTTTCCATCGACATTATGCATAATTTTGTTGTGGACTAAAGCAAGTCACGTTCAACTAAAGAGTAAAGAAATAAGTAATTTAGTTGTTGTGTTTCTTCGTATTGCCCAACAGTGTACGGGCATATAAAAGCTCAGGTTATCCATGCCCTGGGAGTTAACGTGACAGAGATCATCCAACAAGTAAGTGCATGCAATACATGACGCGCCCAGCAAAGAAGTACACATTCTTGCTCTTATTATGAATGTTTGTTCTCTCACAGTTCCTCATTGATTTAACCAGTGGAATATGCCCGGAATGCGAAATTGAGATCAATACAACGGTAACCCAACAGCAGATCCTGGCCTTAGCCTGATGGAGTTCTAACTTCTCCATGTGCAACAGAGGAGATGCCAAGTGTTCCAGTTTATCAAGAGTGGCGTATGCTTGCCATGCACATAGGGAGGACTTAAAGGCATGCTCAACTAAATCTGACAATAAAAGAGTATACCGGCATATTGCTATGAGAAAAACTTCTTCTTTTTTTCAGATCTGGAATGACATGCAGGACAAACATAGTACCAGAATATTATTCATATTTTGAGTGAGTTGATTTTTCTGGACAAATAAGTTTTTGCACTTAATTTTGGTTTGCTGTGAATCCAATTTGTGCCATCCTTGAGCTTGAACTGTCTTTTTTATGTACGAGGGTATGAGGTTATTCTTTGATTATTTAAACCCTTTATGTTGAAGGCTATTTTTTTTTTTTAATACATGGGCCATTGAGAGATGCATTTGTCAGACGAGGCCCATTGAATTATCATGTGGTGCAACCAAAAAGAAATAGCCAATGTGGGACTTTTATTTTGAAATACATTTAAAGACAGGAGTTTGTATCATCCACAAGACAACCAAGAACCCATGGAAGCATCTATCAGGTTTGTCTCACAACTATGTAAAATAAATAAATAAATAACTTTTTAGCAACATGTATGTATTTGGACATCATGTGGTATTACCTGAAAAAAATGTTTATATATATTATTCCCCAACAAATTTATATTTTTATTATAATTTTACTTGATGTTTTGTTTAGTTTCGATGGTGAATGTAGCCACAACATGGCTAAAGGAGCTTGGCGGGGTTATTGGCCCAAAGTGCCCCTTTATCTATTTATTTATAGTTTAAAAAAAAAATATATATATATATATATATATATATATATATTATGATTTGTTTTTCCTTTGTTTGTGAAAGTAATTTTGTTGCCTTGCAAGACTAAAATTCAGCAACATAATTTGCATAAAACAAATGATTATGATCTTGGATGACGCGCTCTCATTCGAAGCCAGGTCGCTCACCGCTCCACCTTCTGTCAGGAAGTTGTTCGCCATAAAGTTGGCTCTGAGGGTACGAGGAACATGTATCCCACACTTTCATAAAGACCACGATCCTTCCCATCCACTTTCGCCACTGCAAAAATCTCCGGTGACCGGTGTACTGCTTCTGCTACAACTACTGATGCGTGTAAGGTACACAGAATATGTCGGAATTTGTATCTAGCTCAGAATTTTACTAAACCCCCCTTCCTGAAGACTCCAACTCAGCAAGGCAGACATTGTATTGATGCTATCCGCTAATCATGTAAACAATGAAGTCACACGTTTTGTTATACTTTAACAAGGGCTGGCAAGCGCTAGGGGCACGTAGGTCTGGGTTGCGAGCAGCACGGGTCTAACCGCGCTGTAAATAAATAAATAATGAAGCTTCTGCTCAATGCGAAAAATAAAACAACTCTCAGTAGATGTTTGTAACTTTTTTTCTGTTAAGCTATATAAGTCTTGTAGTATGTATGTACTCAATTATAGCTGAATTGAAATGTACTTTAAAGGGATAGTTCGGGGGTTTGGACACGAATCTGTATGGCAGCCGCCATCCTCACCTAAAGTGGTGTGGATCAGCACTGACAGTGTCCTGTGACTCGAGACATGGTTTGGTGTCGGTACCGGATGTGATCGGTCTGCTAGATTGTATCGGGGTCGCCTACAGATGATGTCACGCTACAGGATTGGCTGGAAATTGTCCATTGACATTTGTTCAATAAAGTTATATGATAAAAAAATTTGACGGTAAAACATTGGAAAGAAATGATTAAATATGTTATTGAAATATACAAATGAATGGACGGAAATTGTAAAAACGTGAATAAACCTAAGAATATAAAAGCAAGATACTTGAAGATTAAAGAAATAATAAAATTGATAGAAGCGCCTTCGCGCTTGCCGGTGACGTCACTAATGCAGCGCTAGCTAAATGCGCGATTTACTTCGGTTTGGTTTCTTTTTTACTATCTTGGCCAATTGATTAGGTACACCCAGGATTCTGGTCAATTCATTAGGTACACCCTGGATTCTTGCCACTCCGCCCACCCAGGGCGGCGGCCATCTTGGCCAATTAATTAGGTACACCTTGGATTCTCGCCACTCCGCCCACCCAGGGCGGCGGCCATCTTGGCCAAATAATTAGGTACACTAAGGATTCTCTCCCCTCCGCCCACCCGGGGCAGCGGCCATCTTGGCCAATTGATTAGGTACAGCCAGGACTTTTCAGTCACAATTTTTTTTTATTTGATTCTTTTCCAAATTTGTAGCGTGTGACTATTACTGTGTTTTTTTTGCTGATTATGGTTTATTATTAAATACTATAACTTGTCCATTTCCTTTGCTAAAGTAAATGTTTTCTTTTATAATAGTGATGAGTTCTTCAAGATGCGCAAACAGTGACTGTGCGCATGTTGTCTCCACAGTTTCCTCAGGGCACACATACACATATAAAAGTAATTTGTAAGATGTTAATTTTAAACCCTAGTTTTAAACCCTAACCCTAATAAAAAAGCCTAGTTTGAAACCCTAACACTAATATAAAACCCTAGTTTGAAACCCTAACCCTAATGTAAAACCCTAGTTTGAAACCCTAACCCTAGTTTAAAATCCTATTTTGTAACCCTAACCCTAGTTTAAAACCCTACTTTGAAACCCTAACCCTAGTTTCAAACCCTACTTTGAAACCCTAACCCTAGTTTAAACCCCTACTTTGAAACCCTAACCCTAGTTTTAAACCCTACTTTGAAACCCTAACCCTAGTTTAAAACCCTACTTTGAAACCCTAACCCTAGTTTAAAACCCTACTTTGAAAACTTAACCCCTAGTTTTAAACCCTACTTTGTAACCCTAACCCTAGTTTAAAACCCTACTTTGTAACCCTACCCCAAGTTTAAAACCCTTCTTGAAACCCTAACCCTAATCCAAACCCCTACTTTGAAACCCTAACCCTAGTTTAAAACCCTAACCTTACTTTGTAACCCTAACCCTAGTTAAAAACCCCTACTTTGAAACCCATACCCTAGTTTAAAACCCTACTTTGAAACCCTAACCCTAAAATAAAACCCTTGTTTGAAACCCTAACCCTAATATAAAACCCTAGTTTGAAACCCTAACCCTAGTTTAAAACCCTACATTAAAACCCTAACCCTAGTTTAAAACCCTATTTTGAAACCCTAACCATAGTTTTAAACCCTACTTTGAAACCCTAACCCTAGTTCAAACCCCTACTTTGAAACCCTAACCCTAGTTTAAAACCCTACTTTGTAACCCTAACCCTTGTTTAAAACCCTACTTTGTAACCCTAACCCTAGTTTAAAACCCTACTTTGTAACCCTAACCCTAGTTTAAAACCCTAATTTGAAACCCTAACCCTAGTTTTAAATCCTTCTTTGAAACCCTCACTCTAGTTTAAAACCCTATTTTGAAACCCTAACCCTAGTTTAAAACCCTACTCTGAAACCTTAAACCTAGTTTAAAACCCTACTTTGAAACCCTAACCCTAGTTTTAAACCCTACTTTAAAACCATAACCCTAGTTTAAAACCCTACTCTGAAACCTTAACCCTAGTTTAAAACCCTAACTTGAAACCCTAACCCTAGTTTAAAACCCTACTTTGAAACTCTAACCCTAATTTAAAAACCCTAGTTTTAAACCCTAACCCTAATGTTAAACCCTATCTTAAAACCCTAACCCTAATATAAAACCCTAGTTTGAAACCCTTACACTAATATAAAACCCTACTTTGAAACCCTAACCCTAGTTCAAACCCCTACTTTGAAAACCTAACCCTAGTTTAAAACCCTACTTTGTAACCCTAACCCTAGTTTAAAACCCTACTTTGAAACCCTAACCCTTGTTTAAAACCCTACTTTGAAACCCTAACCCTAGTTTAAAACCCTACTTTGAAACCCTAACCCTAGTTTAAAACCCTACTTTGAAACCCTAACCCTAGTTAAAAACCCTACTTTGAAACCCTAACCCTAGTTTTAAACCCTACTTTGAAACCCTCACCCTAGTTTAAAACCATACTTTGTAACCCTAACCCTAGTTTAAAACCCTTCTTTGAAACCCTAACCCTAGTTTAAAACCCTACTTTGAAACCCTATCCCTAGTATGAAACCCTACTTTGAAACCCTTACCCTAGTTCAAACCCCTACTTTAAAACCCTAACCCTAGTTTTAAACCCTACTTTGAAACACTAACCCTAGTTTTAAACCCTACTTTGAAACCCTAACCCTCGTTTTAAACCCTACTTTGTAACCCTAACCCTAGTTTAAAACCCTAACCCTAGTTTTAAACCCTACTTTAAAACCATAACCCTAGTTTAAAACCCTACTTTGAAACCCTAACACTAGTTTAAACCCCTACTTTGAAACCCTAACCCTAGTTTTAAAGCCTACTTTGTAACCCTAACCTTAGTTTAAGACCCTACTTTGAAACCCTAACCCTAGTTCAAACCCCTACTTTGAAACCCTAACCCTAGTTTAAAACCCTACTTTGAAACCCTAACCCTAGTTTGAAACCCAACTTTGAAACCCTAACCCTAGTTTAAAACCCTACTTTGAAACTCAAACCCTAGTTTAAAACCCTACTTTGAAACTCTGACCCTAATTTAAAAACCCTAGTTTTAAACCCTAACCCTAATGTAAAACCCTAGTTTTAAACCCTAACCCTAATGTAAAACCCTAGTTTGAAACCCTAACCCTAATGTAAAAGCCTAGTTTGAAACCCTAACACTAATATAAAACCCTAGTTTGAAACCCTAACCCTAATGTAAAACCCTAGTTTTAAACCCTAACCCTAGTTTAAAACCCTATTTTGTAACCCTAACTCTAGTTTAAAACCCTACTTTGAAACCCTAACCCTACTTTCAAACCCTACTTTGAAACCCTAACCCTAGTTTAAAACTCTACTTTGAAACCCTAACCCTAATTTATAAACCCTAGTTTTAAACCCTGACCCTAATGTAAAAACCCTAGTTTTAAACCCTAACCCTAATGTTAAACCCTACTTTGAAACCCTAACCCTAAGTTAAAACCCTACTTTGAAACACTAACCATAGTTTTAAACCCTACTTTGAAACCCTAACCCTAGTTTTAAACCCTACTTTGTAACCCTAAACCTAGTTTAAAACCTTAACTCTAGTTTAAAACCCTAGTTTGTAACCCTAACCCAAGTTTAAAACCCTAACCCTAGTTTTAAACCCTAACCCTAGTTTTAAACCCTACTTTAAAACCATAACCCTAGTTTAAAACCCTACTTTGAAACCCTAACCCCTAGTTTTAAACCCTACTTTGTAACCCTAACCCTAAATTTAAAGCCTACCTTGAAACCCTAACCCTAGTTTAAAACCCTACTTTGAAACCCTAACCCTAGTTTAAAACCCTACTTCGTAACCCTACCCCAAGTTTAAAACCCTTCTTTGAAACCCTAACCCTAGTTTGAAACCCTACTTTGTAACCGTAACCCTAGTTTAAAACCCTACTTTGAAACCCTAACCCTAGTTTAAAACCCTACTTTGAAACCCTAACCCTAGTTTTAAACCTTACTTTGAAACCCTCGTCCTAGTTTGAAACCCTACTTTGAAACCCTAACCTTAGTTTAAAACCCTACTTTGAAACACTTACCCTAGTTTTAAACCCTACTTTGAAACCCTAACCCTCGTTTTAAACCCTACTTTGTAACCCTAACCCTAGTTTAAAACCCTAACCCTACTTTAAAACCATAACCCAAGTTTAAAAGCCTACTTTGAAACCCTAACCCTAGTTTAAAACCCTTCTTTGAAACCCTAACCCTAGTTTAAAACCCTACTTTGAAACCCTAACCCTAGTTTTAAAGCCTACTTTGTAACCCTAACCTTAGTTTAAGACCCTACTTTGAAACCCTAACCCTAGTTCAAACCCCTATTTTGAAACCCTAACCCTAGTTTAAAACCTTACTTTGAAACCCTAACCCTAGTTTAAAACCCTACTAAGTAACTCTAACCCTAGTTTAAAACCCTAGTTTAAAACCCTAACCCTAGTTTTAAACCCTACTTTAAAACCCTAACCCTAGTTTAAAACCCTACTAAGTAACCCTAACCCTAGTTTAAAACCCTAGCTTAAAACCCTAACCCTAGTTTTAAACCCTACTTTGAAACCGTAACCCTAGTTTAAAAACATACTTTGTAACCCTAACCCTAGTTTAAAACACTTCTTTGAAAACTTAACCCTAGTTTAAAACCCCTACTTTGAAACCCTAACCCTAGTTTAAAACCCTACTTTGAAACCCTAACCCTAATGTAAAAGCCTAGTTTGAAACCCTAACACTAATATAAAAACCTAGTTTGAAACCCTAACCCTAATGTAAAACCCTAGTTTGAAACCCTAACTCTCGTTTAAAACCCTATTTTGTACCCCTTACCCTAATTTTAAACCCAAGCTTGAAACCCTAACCCTAGTTTAAAACCCTTCTTTGAAACCCTAACCCTAGTTTTAAACCCTACTTTGAAACCCTAACCCTCGTTTTTAACCCTACTTTGTAACCCTAACCCTAGTTTAAAACCCTATTCCTAGTTTTAAACCCTACTTTAAAACCATAACCCTAGTTTAAAACCCTACTTTGATACCCTAACCCTAGTTTAAAACCCTAACACTAGTTTAAAACCCTACTTTGAAACCCTAACCCTAGTTTAAAACCCTACTTTGTAACCCTAACCCTTGTTTAAAACCCTACTTTGTAACCCTAACCCTAGTTTAAAACCCTACTTTTTAACCCTAACCCTAGTTTAAACCCCTACTTAGAAACCATGACCCTAGTTTAAAACCTTTCTTTGAAACCCTAACCCTAGTTTTAAACCCTACTTTGAAACCCTTACCCTAGTTTAAATCCCTACTTTGTAACACTTACCCTAGTTTAAAACCCTACTTTGAATTCCTAACCCTAGTTTAAAACCCTATGTTAAAACCCTAACCCTAGTTTAAAACCCTACTTTGAAACCCTAACCCTAGTTTAAAACCCTACTTTGAAACCCTAACCCTAGTTTAAAACCCTACTTTGTAACCCTACCCCAAGTTTAAAACCCTTCTTTGAAACCCTTACCCTAGTTTAAAACCCTACTTTGAAACCCTAACCCTAGTTTAAAACCCTACTTTGAAACCCTAACCCCTAGTTTTAAACCCTACTTTGTAACCCTAACCCTAGTCGTAACCCCTACTTTGAAACCATAACCTTACTTTAAAACCCTACTTTGAAACCCTAACCCTAGTTTAAAACCCTACTTTGAAACCCTAACCCTAGTTTGAAACCCTACTTTGAAACCGTAACCCTTATTTAAAACTCTACTTTGAAACCCTAACCCTAGTTTAAAACCCTACTTTGAAACCCTAACCCTAGTTTTAAACCCTACTTTAAAACCCTAACCCTAGTTTTAAACCCTACTTTGTAACCCTAACCCTAGTTTAAAACCCTACTTTGAAACCCTAACCCTAGATTTAAATCCTACTTTGAAACCCTCACCCTAGTTTAAAACCCTATTTTGAAACCCTAACCCTAGTTTAAAACCCTACTTTAAAACCATAACCCTAGTTTAAAACCCTACTTTGAAACCCCAACCCTTGTTTAAAACCCTACTTTGAAACCCTAACCCTAGTTTAAAACCCTACTTTGAAACTCTAACCCTAATTTAAAAACCCTAGTTTTAAACCCTAACCTTAATGTAAAACCCTAGTTTGAAACCCTAACCCTCATGTAAAACCCTAGTTTGAAACCCTAACCCTAATGTAAAACCCTAGTTTGAAACCCTAACCCTAATGTAAAACCCTAGTTTGAAACCCTAACCCTAAATTGAAACCCTAGTTTTAAACCCTAACCCTAATGTAAAACCCTAGTTTGAAACCCTAACAATAATATAAAACCCTAGTTTGAAACCCTAACCCTAATGTAAAACCCTAGTTTGAAACCCTAACCCTAGTTTAAAACCCTATTTTTAAACTGTTCAGCTCATTGAAATGTTAGTTAAAATCAAATGTGTGTGCGTGAATGTGCATGTTTCTTTAAGGGACAGTAAGATACTTTTAGTTGATTATGGTTAACTTCCACATTTATTGACCGATTGATGTTCAGCTCATTTACATTTAAAAAAAATAATAAGTTTAAAAAAACACACACAATACACACACATTATTATTATTTTTAAATGAAATGGAATGGACTGCTATTTAAATAGTGCTTTTTTAGCTATACTGCCTGGTCTGTCACTTTTGCATAGCAACTGCCTCAGCCAATCATCTCTCACTGTTGAGCTCAACTCAGCCCCTTTTTTTCTTAGTGTACTCAAGGCTTGGCCTATCTACGACTACTACTATTGCAAATACTATTACTACAACTACTATCTTGGCCAATTGATTAGGTACACCCAGGATTCTGGTCAATTCATTAGGTACACCCTGGATTCTTGCCTCTCCGCCCACCCAGGGCGGCGGCCATCTTGGCCAAGTAATTAGGTACACCCTGGATTCTCGCCACTCCGCCCACCCAGGGCGGTGGCCATCTTGGCCAATTAATTAGGTACACTAAGGATTCTCTCCCCTCTGCCCACCCGGGGCGGCGGCCATCTTGGCCAATTGATTAGGTACAGCCAGGACTTTTCAGTCACAAAATGTTTTTATTTGATTATTTTCCAAATTTGTAGCATGTGACTATTACTGTGTTTTTTTGATGATTATGGTTTATTATTAAATACTATAAATTGTCCATTTCCTTTGCTAAAGTAAATGTTTTCTTTTGTGATATTGATGAGTTCTTAAAGATGCACAAACAGTGACTGTGCGCATGTTGTCTCCACAGTTTCCTCAGGGCACACATAGACATATAAAAGGAATTTGTAAGATGTTAATAAAATTTGGTTAATGGTGTAAATCAACAAATTCAAATTGGAAGGTTCATTTAACTAGATTGTTTTATGTTCAATATACTTTTAAAAAAAAATCAGTGACATGTACAATGTAGCCAATAAAAAAATATATAATACTGGATATTTTGTAGAAACATTTCATCATTTGTAAAGATTTGTCTGTGTTGAATAATTTAGACAGGTGATAATTGCTGAAATTAAAATAACAGATTCATCAGATTTTTTTAAATGCATAGTAATTAAAATATGTGTCACTCCCTTAACACTGAAAACAAAGATATGAATTAGACAATGGTTGGTTCTTTTTAGTGGTTAAAAAAGTGGATGTTTGAATTACAATTTTTATCTTTTTATATGTATTTATTTTTTTATGTTGATGTGCAAAAAACACATACAATTGGTCAAGCAGCGCATCCACCACCAGACGGCCTGTCCTGTATGTAGCAGTATGTCCTACTCGCAACCCGCGAGTGTTGTATGACACAATCCGCATTATTGAACCTTGCAGCTGCACGCAGCGCAGTTGCCCCCTTAAACTGGTCTCCTCGGATGCAGCGCGCTCCAACCTCACCATCGGGCTGCAACCCATCTTGTGATAGTTGGAGTTCGTGTTGTCCTATCTCTTTTCCCTGATTGGTCGTTTTCTGCTTGTCTGTGCTGTGGCCAATGACATTCGCTTGATTTTGGAAGGTTCTAGACGACGGACCCCTCTTGCTGATAGTTGGAGTTCGTGTTGTCCTATCTCTTTTCCCTGATTGGTCGTTTTCTGCTTGTCTGTGCTGTGGCCAATTAAAGACGCATGAATGAGACTATTTTAGAAGGTTCTCGACGACGGTCTCGTCCCATTTCATCTCGTCTGAGGTAAGTGTTGCACGGCAATTATTTTTAGTCTGATGTATAATGCTAAATAAGTGAGATTTTGCAAGTTTTCCCCCATCCTAAACTACATCACGTTAATACTGGCGATGTATTGAAACGTATTTGATGTGTTTGAACGTTGTGTTATCCGGCTGCTGTTTTAACAAGATAGGTAAAGACATGGTAGCCTGCATGCTAACTACACCTGCTAGCGCTAGGTAGAGCTAGCAGATCTCACTTTAAGGTTTTAATGTGCAGTAAAAGAAAACAAAAACAAAGAAAAGTTTGAGTAGGCTCTCGTTGCTACAATATACAGTAAGGCTTTTGTCTATTCTGTCGTCGTTGTGGTGGTGGTGGGGGAGGGGGGCGTCGGTTGTTGAGTGGCGTGTCCTGCTCGATCGTGTCGCGGAGCGGCGCCGATGAGGGATTTTGGAAGTATTTTACACTGTTAAATGACCTTCATTGATTGACTACAGCACACATTTGTAAATTGTCAAAGCTGCCTTTATTTTCCCCCTTGAAAGATTACCGTTGGTTTCTGTAGCGATCGTTTTTTTCACGGCCATCCAGAATATCCATCCATTTTGCCAAACCGTTTCACCTCATGGAAATTAATCTAAAAGAAAAAAAAAGTAACAATGTTATTACAATACCGTTTTCTTTGTTAATAAGTAAACAAGGAAGTCTATAGTGGATCCATTTTTTTCTATTGTTGAGGATTTATTGAAGGCTCTGCTCACCCCATCCATTATTTATAATCAATGAACTATACAATGTGTGATGTTACTATACTTCAATTGATGAAAATAATGGCGGCGTATTCCAAGCACAGAGAGGTGAGCGCTCAAGAAGCGGTGGCGCGGACATGCAGTCTCCCCCTGAAGAAGTGCTCGCGCAGCGTAGTTTTCATCCAGACGGCTGAGGATGGCGTGAAATTGAGTCTACCCATGAGTAGACTGAAGACCATGCATCCGGACGCAGACAACGTGTGGATGTCTGGTCTGCCAGACAAATATGTGGCAAGACCTAGAACGGCAATGTTTGAGCGGATGTGTCTCGCCGAATTCGCATCCGAATACCGGGTCGTCTACGGTCAGCAGATTGAGGGCAAGAATGTCATTCCCCTCTCACACGGCAAGGGATTCATCCAGAAGCGGATTGGAAAAGATGCCGTCATCAGATTCACTCGCTTCTCAATCAAAAAGTATGCTGAGAAGTATTACAGGACCCAGCTTAAATTGTACCTCCCCCACAGAGACGACGCCGAGCTCAGGTCTGAAAACCTCAAAACGTACGAGGAGTTCTACGGTGCCGGGGAATCAAAGTTCGGTCGGGTGCGGGCTATCGTCGACCGCAATCGGGGGCGGTACGAAGGACGGGGAAAGACCGTGGACAATGCCTTCGAAAAAATGAAAGAGCTTCGTGCGGTTCTCAACGCGTGGAGCACTTTTGCGCCGGAGGTAGAAGCAGAGCGTTTGGAGTGTGCCGCCGAACGCGAATCTAATCCGTTACAGGAAGACCCGCAAGATGAGGTTCCGGCCTACCAGGACGCTCCTGGTAGCGGCGCGGTCTTGCCGGCGTTTGAGGCGCCAAAGTTGAGCGCCGAATTTGTGAGGAACATGTAGCGCAGTCTCAATGAAACGCAAGCGTCCGTCTTCTACGCTGTGCGCGAGTGGTGTTTGAAACGCGTTTCGGATCGTCTCCTCGAGCCCTTCTTTTATTTAATCCCCGGAGGAGCTGGCTGTGGTAAATCGCATGTCATCAAGTGCATTTACCAGGAGGCCAGTAAGATTCTCCGCCAGCTTCCCAGGTTCCGCGACGAAGCGGATATGGCCAAGCCTGCTGTGCTGCTGACGTCGTTTACTGGCACGGCGGCTTACAACATCTCAGGGAAAACGCTTCATTCCCTCTTGAAATTCCCCAGGACTCTAAAGCCTGCTTACCAGGCGCTGGGGAATACGTTGGACGCATTGAGAGCAACCCTTTGCAACGTGGAAATTTTGATCATCGACGAGATCTCCATGGTCTCCAAGGAACTCTTTGCCTATGTCCACTGGAGATTTCAGCAAATCAAGGGCAACCAGAGACCATTTGGGGGCATCTCCGTTCTTGCAGTTGGGGACTTCTACCAACTGCCACCCCTCGGAAGGTCCAAGCCCCTCTGCGTTTCTGACAACGATCTTCTTGACCTCTGGACAGATTTTCAGATGGTCAAGCTTACTCAAATCATGCGGCAAAAAGACGACGTCGCTTTTGCCGAGCTTTTGAACAGGATCAGGGAGAAGGGGAAGGCTGATCCGCTTGGCGATGGTGACAGGGCGTTACTCACCACGGCTGTCACGGATGCGCGAGACCTCCCTGCGGATACTCTGCATATCTTTGCCACCAATAAAGAGGTGGATAGGCACAATGCAGCAACTGTGGCTGCTCTCAAATTGACTGTGGTCAATATTCCCGCAGAGGACTACAGGAAGAGCCCACGGTCGGGGGCGATGGTCACCGTGACCAAAGTGATCATGGGGTCGAGAAGGGATCTACCGGATGCCCTTCTACCTGGTGTAGGAGCACGGGTTATGCTTCTTCGGAATTTGGATGTCGAGGACGGATTGGTGAACGGGACCTTTGGCACAATAGGCAACATTGTTCAAAGCGCCCCAAAGGGGTCGGCGGAGAAAGTGACCTTGCTCGGACTGAGGCTAGACAATCCCGAAGCGGGCCAGAAATTGCGTGATAAAATTCTGGGGCCGACGGATGACTTGGTCTATATCGAAAGGTCGGAGGAAAACCTGGGCATAAAAGGCGTGGTCAGGCGGCAATTCCCCATGAAGCTTGCCTTTGGATGCACGGCTCACAAAGTGCAAGGCATGACGATGACTTCTGCAGTGGTGTCTCTTAAGCGTGTGTTTGAACCTGGAATGGCCTATGTTGCCCTAAGCCGCACGACGTCACTTCAGGGATTGAGGGTCATAGACTTTGACGAATCCAAAATCTATGCCAATCCCAACGTCACGACGGCAATGGACAGTATGACGCGCGCTTCTTTCCAAAGTACAAGACCACTGTTGTACTTTTTCAAAATGCCGCAAACTGCTTTTCCCACCTTGACCATTGTTCATCACAACACCGAGGGCCTTCCATCTCATATTGACGACTTAAAGTCTCATCATGAGTTGAGGCTGGCAGATGTCCTTTGCCTCACTGAAACTCATTTGTCTGGATCCTTCTCCCCCCCTCCCTTGCAACTGGAGGGATGCAGCACTTTTGTGCGCAACAGACAAGTTTCGTATTCAAATAGACTGGACGTGGCCCAAAAAGAGGGTGGCGGAGTCGCAGTCTATTATCGCGATTGTCTTCGAGCGGAGCCCCGTCGGTTTATTCAGAATGTGGTTGACCTGGAATTTGCTGTCATCAGGGTTGACGCTCCCGTCCAGGCTTTGATAGCTACGGTCTACAGGCCACCCAACCTGAGTCTTGGCACCTTTCTTCCAAACCTTGGAAGTCTCTTGGATGCCTTGGCCGTGATGGACTGCCAGCCTATTGTTGTTTGCGGAGACTTTAATGAGGATTTGCTTTCAAAGGGAAAGAAATCCATTCTGGACTTGTTTCAGTCCAGAGGCTTTTCACAGCTGATCACCCAGGCCACAACTGGAAAGCAGACACTGATTGTTTGCGGAGACTTTAATGAGGATTTGCTTTCAAAGGGAAAGAAATCCATTCTGGACTTGTTTCAGTCCAGAGGCTTTTCACAGCTGATCACCCAGGCCACAACTGGAAAGCAGACACTGATTGATCACATTTACATATCTCGCCCAGATTGTTGTGTTCAATCAGGCGTTCTGCACACTTATTACAGTTACCACAGTCCGGTCTACTGTGTGTTAACTTCTTGTGTCAGCTCATTGTAGATCGCAAGGGCACCATTTTCACAAGTGTGCCTTTGCAAATGTTATTGAGCCTTTCATACCACTGCTCAAAAGAGGGGGATACTGTACTTTAAATTGTAAAGGCTGAAAAGTTAAATCCTTTGCTCGTTCAAAATTTGTGTCATAACAGAACTACACTCAAAATCAGAGCGGCCAATCATTTTTTTTGTAGACATATTTATCATTTAGTTAGTTCTAAACTTATTGAGCTTTAAATTGAATTTAAGACATGGGATATGCCATTTAAGCGCTCCCTTATTTTGAGCAGTGTTGTATGACGGTACTTTTAATCAGTGTGCTTTTCTGTTAGCAGGACATCGTGCATTTGGACTTGAATGTTTTGTTTGTCCTTATTGTGATTGTGACTATAACACAATGAAAAGTGTTGGTGTCAGTGAGGAACTGCGATGGTAAGGAATGAACTGTGATGGTAAGTGATGATTGATTACTGAATTGATCTAGGCAAACATTGAACACTCATTTTTCATTTTCACATGCAATACAGGTGGATGGAGCGCAGCAAGGGGCGCTACTTGACATGGCCAAGGATATCAAGGTTGTTATGTCCGGTACAACTGGTGGAGAGAAAAGATGAAAAAAGGGATCCCGCAAACGTAGACCAAAATGATTTATTCTACAGGATTCCTCACTGAAAAACCGTCACATGTGTATTGGATGAGTATTTAGATTAAGTTTTAACTGTTCAGTTTTGCTGCCTATTTTCTAACAACTTGTTCCTTTGTGTGCTGAGGAAAAGATGAAGATGCTGTGTAACAAAGACCCAAAACGGCTCTTTTAAGAGCCGTTTTACATGTACTTTGGAGTAATATTCCTGCAATATTGATCAGCACCAACATGCCTTTTAATATGCAATGTCAAATTTAAACACTGCATTCATACTGTATTTGCTCCATGATACAGTATATTGCATTTTATATTTTAGTTAATCACTTACACTATAAGCAAGAAATTAAACTGATTCCCTTTTGATATGACTAAAATGTCAATCAAGACATAAGGGAAGCCATTACACATGTAATAACTGCAGTTATTACAAATTGTCCTGAACTCTATTCCTGCTGACACAAATTGAGAGGTAAAGTACACCAACATTTGGCAAACAGTTCAGAGCATGCATCTTTCCACCTTGCAAGAGTCAGCAGGCCCATTCAAAATTTCCGCGGAAATTTTTCTAGTATTATTCTTCTTCTTCTTTTTATTATTTTTTTTAATCTTCCACCGATTTTTCCGCAAGGGAATTCCCAGTTACCATGGGGACGCTATTCCCAAAAAACTCCCAAATAAAGTCCCATAGGAATGAATGGGAAACCGAAAGAGATCAACTCCAATCAAGCACCTTTTTCCAAGACACGCTGCGCGCACATACGTTGACCGACCGATATGAATTTTAGCTCATTTTGTTGGAATTTTTGTCATCTTTAGCTCAGTGTCAAAAAAAATAATTAAGGAATGAAAGCTCCCCCCCTGTGCGGGTTCAAAGACAGTGAGCAAAGGGGTGAAAGTCGCCTATTTAGAGTTTGACTAATTAAGGCTTCAGTGACGGGAACCAAAAAATATATTTCCAAAAGTTTCACTTCAACTCGTCACCATGGCCACAATCTTTGCTCACTAGACATCAAATTGGCACATTTTGTAGCCACAAGCCTCTGCTTTCTGAAAAACTAAGTTTTATTTGGCTAAGGTGTCATTTAGTACCTTTATTTTCACTTTAAGCGAGGAGAAGTCGGACTATTTCGATCTCTTTTCAATGTTATTTTCGCCGTTTTTCCCTCTTCATTTTCGATCAATCATAAGTTTTCAACCTGCTCCTAAGTTGGTCATTTTTCATCCGATTAAAAAACTGAGAACATGCTCGCGTTCCCCAAACCCTTGCCGTTCTAACGAGCCATTTCTGGAATCTGCATCTTCAACCGTTAGGTCGTGAGAGGCTTTTGTTTGAGGTGAGCGTATCCTATACAAAATCAATGGAATGTGGGTGCGTGACGTCTCGCAACAAGTTAAAATCAAATGTGTGTGCGTGAATGGTCTGTCACTTTTGCATAGCAACTGCCTCAGCCAATCATCTCTCACTGTTGAGCTCAACTCAGCCCCTTTTTTTCTTGGTGTACTCAAGGCTTGGCCTATATACGACTACTACTATTGCAAATACTATTACTACTACTACTATCTTGGCCAATTGATTAGGTACACCCAGGATTCTGGTCAATTAATTAGGTACACCCTGGATTCTCGCCACTCCGCCCACCCAGGGCGGCGGCCATCTTGGCTAATTGATTAGGTATGACCAGGATTCTCGCCACTCCGCTCGCCCAGGGCGGCGGCCATCTTGGCCAATTGATTAGGTACAGCTAGGACTTTTCAGTCACAAAATGTTTTTATTTGATTATTTTCCAAATTTGTAGCGTGACTATTACTGTGTTTTTTGCTGATTATGGTTTATTATTTAATACTAAAAATTGTCCATTTCCTTTGCTAAAGTAAATGTTTTCTTTTATAATATTGATGAGTTCTTCAAGATGCACAAACAGTGACTGTGCGCATGTTGTCTCCACAGTTTCCTCAGGGCACACATAGACATATAAAAGGAATTTGTAAGATGTTAATAAAATTTGGTTAATGGTGTAAATCAACAAATTCAAATTGGAAGGTTCATTTAACTAGATTGTTTTATGTTCAATATACTTATATATATACCTATACAGGTGATAATTGCTGAAATTAAAATAACAGATTAATCAGATTTTTTTAAATGCATAGTAATTAAAATATGTGTCACTCCCTTAACACTGAAAACAAAGATATGAATTAGACAATGGTTGGTTCTTTTTAGTGGTTAAAAAAGTGGATGTTTGAATTACAATTTTTATCTTTTTATATGTATTTATTTTTTTATGTTGATGTGCAAAAAACACATACAATTGGTCAAGCAGCGCATCCACCACCAGACGGCCTGTCCTGTATGTAGCAGTATGTCCTACTCGCAACCCGCGAGTGTTGTATGACACAATCCGCATTATTGAACCTTGCACGCAGCGCAGTTGCCCCCTTAAACTGGTCTCCTCGGATGCAGCGCGCTCCAACCTCACCATCGGGCTGCAACCCACCTTGTGATAGTTGGAGTTCGTGTTGTCCTATCTCTTTTCCCTGATTGGTCGTTTTCTGCTTGTCTGTGCTGTGGCCAATGACATTCGCTTGATTTTGGAAGGTTCTAGACGACGGACCCCTCTTGCTGATAGTTGGAGTTCGTGTTGTCCTATCTATTTTCCCTGATTGGTCGTTTTCTGCTTGTCTGTGCTGTGGCCAATTAAAGACGCATGAATGAGACTATTTTAGAAGGTTCTCGACGACGGTCTCGTCCCATTTCATCTCGTCTGAGGTAAGTGTTGCACGGCAATTATTTTTAGTCTGATGTATAATGCTAAATAAGTGAGATTTTGCAAGTTTTCCCCCATCCTAAACTACATCACGTTAATACTGGCGATGTATTGAAACGTATTTGATGTGTTTGAACGTTGTGTTATCCGGCTGCTGTTTTAACAAGATAGGTAAAGTTAAGTGCTAGACATGGTAGCCTACATGCTAACTACACCTGCTAGCGCTAGCTAGAGCTAGCAGATCTCACTTTAAGGTTTTAATGTGCAGTAAAAGAAAACAAAAACAAAGAAAAGTTTGAGTAGGCTCTAAATCTCAATTGTGTATAGCCCTCGTTGCTACAATATACAGTAAGGCTTTTGTCTCGTCTGTCATCGTCGTGGTGGGGGTGGGGGAGGGGGGCGTCGGTTGTTGAGTGGCGTGTCCTGCTCGACCGTGTCGCGGAGCGGCGCCGATGAGGGATTTTGGAAGTATTTTACACTGTTAAATGACCTTCATTGATTGACTACAGCACACATTTGTAAATTGTCAAAGCTGCCTTTATTTTCCCCCTTGAAAGATTACCGTTGGTTTCTGTAGCGATCGTTTTTTTCATGGCCATCCAGAATATCCATCCATTTTGCCAAACCGTTTCACCTCATGGAAATTAATCTAAAAGAAAAAAAAAGTAACAATGTTATTACAATACCGTTTTCTTTGTTAATAAGTAAACAAGGAAGTCTATAGTGGATCCATTTTTTTCTATTGTTGAGGATTTATTGAAGGCTCTGCTCACCCCATCCATTATTTATAATCAATGAACTATACAATGTGTGATGTTACTATACTTCAATTGATGACGGTTTCTTATTTTTATTACAATGACACCACTGCCTCATTAGACTCAATGTACATTTTTAATGTTTCAAACACATCTGAGATTAACTACAAATTTTATCTTGAATCTTTTAGCGATCCGCTGAGCACTGTGCGAATTGGAAAGCTGCTGACCGTGATACTTGGATTTCAAACCTTCAGCACCGCCTTGGACTTCCACCTCATCTACCTGCTTCCATCTTGCCCTCAAACAACATAATACATATATAAGATCTACATCACAGAGTCTAGAACGCAAATACAGCTGAACTTACACTCAACAGCACATTACAAACACTCTAATATCATTACTTTACTATTTTGTTGTGTTTAAATTGATTTCCTTTTTTTACTGCCAGTTTACTTTTGACTTTGTCTTGGGAAGTTTTTTTTCTTTTCTTTTTGCTTACAGTAAAGGTTGCTGTAGCAGCATGCCGCGGAAGGGGAAGCGTTCCGAGGCAGCCAAGCGCCGATGGAAGAAGCTGGACCTTGCTGCTCCGGAACTGAGCCCAAACATCGCACCCCAGCAGGTACTTTGCCTCTATTCAATTCTGCACTTGGCGGTGGTGTATTCTGTGTTGAGTTATTTTGAGTCACACTGCTAGGTCCTCAATGTGCTGTATATTTTGTTTTCAGCCTCGGTCCCCACCCTCTGCCACCAGTGATGGGACCACGATGCAGTCTCCAGTGAACAAGGTACGAGTTTCACGCCATATTTTAGCAAGAGTTTATCATTTTTTTATTACTATTACACTTTTTTTTAATATCCTAAACATTTGCAATGTGATTTAGAAGGCCAGAGTCCGAACTTCAGCTCCAGCCAGTCGGCTCGCCACTGTGGACGCCCGCTCCCCACCGCATACCTCTACTGTGGCTGCCCACCAGGTATGTTCCACAGCAGGCAAAATGCAATTAACTTTGTTAATGTGCAATACACATTATTTCCGGCTACAAATATAGTCAAGCAGAAAAAAATGCTAAAATGCTTATGTAAAAAGCAGTCTGTGTATTCAAGACACTCAATAGTAATGTAAAAAAATCCTTTATTAAAAATGGACTACCAACATGTTTCAACACAAGATTGTCTTCACCAGGGCATAGTTTGACAAATATAGAGTGTATGACTGAGCGATATTTGTGCATTGCTTTATTCATGTCAAACTAATTCTGAATTTAATTGTGATGAAGTCTGTTTTCTACAAGATTTCAAAATTTTTACTGATGTCAAAAATAAACTCACTAACATTGATCACAAATTTGTGAGATGCCGAGCCCGGACACAGATATTTCACATGGTTTCTTTTAAATTACATAGACCAGATGTAAATAATAATAACTAAGACGGTTATATTTAACAACTAATGTTTTGTTTTAGACTTCATGTCTATCTAAACAGTATATGTCATTGTTTTGTCAAAAACATATTTCTATATACTTCCTTTATACTATAATCTAATCTGGTACAATCTGCTGCCTTTCTGCTCATGTATTTGATCAGAAAATTCTAGCAAAATTGAGCAATTGTGACTGTATTTCAGACACAAACAAAAGTATCAGTTAAGTCCTTGAATCTCTTTTGTGATTAAGAATTTCATTAATAAACCTGGCCTGAATTAACATCACTTGTATGTACAAAATACCTGGTCAATTTTAATTGAAACTAATTTAACCATTACAACCTATGTTTGCTTTTTACTCTATATTATGGTGACTGTCATGTTTTGGGTTCTGTTTTCCTTGTGTGTCTCCCTTGGTCTTGTTTAAGTGTGATCCTGTCCTTCCTCGTGTGATCCAATCAGTGCCCTCAGCCACTTGTGTCTTGCCCCAGGTGTGTCTTGTTGTGTCGTTAGTCTGTGTATTTAGTCTGCTGTCTCCCCTCTGTCTGTGTCGAGTCATTGTTGTATTTCCCCCTGTGATGCTGCCCGTTTTTGCCTTGAATTTTCCCCCCATGTCATGCTGCCCGTTTTGCCTTGTTTTCTCCATATTATGTTTTTCCGTGCAATTTAGATCTCACCTTTTGTTTTGTAGAAATTAAAATCCCCTTTTTGATTGAGCCTCTGCCTCCTCGCCCTGTCTTCCCGCATTTGGGTCCTCAAGCTTCCCCTCCTTGACAGAATGACCCGACCCGAGAAGGACCCAGCGGGAGCGCTGAAAGCCAAGATGTGGAATCAGGAGGCGCGCCTGTCACGCCATGAGGAGCTCCAGCACGCCATGGCCGCCCAATTGGACCTGCTGTCGTCCTTGATTGAGGGAGTCGTGCGTCGTTGGGCTTCAGCTGGTGGCGCTCGGAGTCACCAGCCCCAACTCCCCGAACCACGTCTGTCGCACCTTCAACTCTCCGAACCACGTCTGCCGCCGCAGTTCCCAGTCCCCGAACCACGTCTGCCGCCGCAGTTCCAAGTCCCCGAACCACGTCTGCCGCCGCAGTTCCAAGTCCCCGAACCACGTCTGCCGCCGCAGTTCCAAGTCCCCGAGCCACGTCTGCCGCCGCAGTTCCAAGTCCCCGAGCCACGTCTGCCGCCGCAGTTCCAAGTCCCCGAGCCACGTCTGCCGCCGCAGTTCCAAGTCCCCGAGCCACGTCTGCCGCCGCAGTTCCAAGTCCCCGAGCCACGTCTGCCGCCGCAGTTCCAAGTCCCCGAGCCACGTCTGCCGCCGCAGTTCCAAGTCCCCGAGCCACGTCTGCCGCCGCAGTTCCAAGTCCCCGAGCCACGTCTGCCGCCGCAGTTCCAAGTCCCCGAGCCACGTCTGCCGCCGCAGTTCCAAGTCCCCGAGCCACGTCTGCCGCCGCAGTTCCAAGTCCCCGAGCCACGTCTGCCGCCGCAGTTCCAAGTCCCCGAGCCACGTCTGCCGCCGCAGTTCCAAGTCCCCGAGCCACGTCTGCCGCCGCAGTTCCAAGTCCCCGAGCCACGTCTGCCGCCGCAGTTCCAAGTCCCCGAGCCACGTCTGCCGCCGCAGTTCCAAGTCCCCGAGCCACGTCTGCCGCCGCAGTTCCAAGTCCCCGAGCCACGTCTGCCGCCGCAGTTCCAAGTCCCCGAGCCACGTCTGCCGCCGCAGTTCCAAGTCCCCGAGCCACGTCTGCCGCCGCAGTTCCAAGTCCCCGAGCCACGTCTGCCGCCGCAGTTCCAAGTCCCCGAGCCACGTCTGCCGCCGCAGTTCCAAGTCCCCGAGCCACGTCTGCCGCCGCAGTTCCAAGTCCCCGAGCCACGTCTGCCGCCGCAGTTCCAAGTCCCCGAGCCACGTCTGCCGCCTCCGCGGCAGCCCCAAGACCCCGTGCCACGTCTGCCGCCTCCGCGGCAGCCCCAAGACCCTGTGCCGCGGCAGCCCCAAGACCCCGTGCCAAGGAGGTGCACGTCCCACTGCCGTCTTCTCCCTGTCTGGCGGCGCACGTTGTGGTCGCTCTTTGCTCCAGTGTGGTGTCCGGGGCGCCCTCCGGACTGGCGCCGCCGGGCTCCCCTCGTCTGGCGTCCGGGACGCCCCCCGGACTGGCCTTGATGGGTGTGCCAGGTTCCCGCCTCCGGGCCCCCCTCCGCCCGCCCTGTTTTTGGACCTTTTTGTGTTAGGGACCTTTGGGAGCCGTCCCTTGAGGGAGGGGTTCTGTCATGTTTTGGGTTCTGTTTTCCTTGTGTGTCTCCCTTGGTCTTGTTTAAGTGTGATCCTGCCCTTCCTCGTGTGATCCAATCAGTGCCCTCAGCCACGTGTGTCTTGTTGTGTCGTTAGTCTGTGTATTTAGTCTGCTGTCTCCCCTCTGTCTGTGTCGGGTCATTGTTGTATTTCCCCATGTCATGCTGCCCGTTTTGCCTTGTTTTCTCCATATTATGTTTTTCCGTGCAATTTAGATCTCGCCTTTTGTTTTGTAGAAATTAAAATCCCCTTTTTGATTGAGCCTCTGCCTCCTCGCCCTGTCTTCCCGCATTTGGGTCCTCAAGCTTCCCCTCCTTGACAGACTGCACATGCCTACAATTGTGTAATGTCTATGCTTTATGTTTTAGGTGTCCCCTGTTTGTGCCAAGGCTCTGGTACCAGGTCAGTCATAATTTTAATTGCTTTTGCAGCAGTTTTACAATCGATTATTTTAAGCAATTCCAATATTTTGCAGGTTCATATACACTCAAAGTGGAACATGTACTTGTACTGTGCATTGTCAGCAATTGAAGTTGAGACTTGACATGGTATTCTGTGTGTGCATCATTTTAGGCAGAGGCACTGGCTGGCGCCACAGAGTTTGGGAATGGCCAGTTTCAGCTGTGACTGGGCGGAGGCACAAACTGGTCATTCCAGCACTGAACCAGGACAACACGGTATGTTTTATAATCAACTCTGCCTTTATAACAAATTAACAACCTTCATTTGTGTCTATTTTTTTAAATTACTTCTTTCCTTTTTTCAATTACTACTTCTTTTTTTTTTCTTTTGTAACAGTTTGTCCTGGTTGTTGGTGACTCCCACCTGCGAGCCATTGCCGATGGGGTTGTGAAGATTCCGGAGGGACGTTTCTTGTTTGCCGTGATGTCCACCCCGGGTGCCAGGGCCTCCGAGTTGCGTGCTGAGGTGCTGAATGCTGTTTTGCCTCGGTCACCCGAGGTGGTCTGCATTTTGGCTCCCAGCAACAACTTGGGCCGCCCCATCGCTGTTGCTGGCCACTTCCCGCTGTCACATCTTCACTTGGTGTAGAGACGGGGTAAGTACATTAGTTGCTGCAAAAAACAAACAAACATTTTATTAGTGCTCCTCCTATCAAAAGTATGTTTGTAGATGTATAATATTTTTTCTGATCATGTCTGGAAGGTACACCTCAGTGACAGCGATGGGATGTCGGTGCTTGCGCGGTTGCTGTGGGCTGCCGTCAACCTGCGGATGGAGAGGACTGCACCACCTGCACCGGCTGCTCCTCAGCGTTCGCCACCAGCTCGAGTGTTCAGACCAAAAGTGGTTGTTAAGGGTGAGGTCACTGCGCCTCAGCCTTCAAACCCTTTTGACTGGACACTCGTCGGGAAGGCCAAGGAGGTAAACGCAAGCCTAACATGTTTTTGAAAACCTCCTAACATGCAATAATGTCACTAGTCATTTCAGAGCAGCTCGGTTGTGGACTCTGAGGTCACCTGTGGGCCCACTGGGTGGATGGGCACTCTCCAGGTTTGTGATGGTGATCATGGATTCATTCAGCCTTTTACCATGGCACATGTTACAATTCCATTTCTCTATTTCTATTTTGTTGTGTTTTTTACAGTGCAACATCCCATTGAACCCTCTTTGGTTCAGCCCACCCATGTTGGAGGCGATGGACAAGCTGTCTCCAGCTCGTCTTTCCAGCCCTGAGGACTGCCCAGGATCCAAAGGATAAGAAGGTATTTCAGTTTTCCTATTTTGTTTGCCCGTTATGTTTACATATCTATCTTCATGACAAAAAAAAAGTATAGTTAATTGTCCATTCTTGTCGTAACAATGCTTCGCAGTAAAAGCAAAAAAAATAAAAATATTTAATAATATATATCTCTCTATCTCTATCCACCGCAGGGCACAGACGACAGCAGCCAGCCCATAAGAGCACACGGAGAGAGCACCAGGTTTGCATTGCATTCTTATCAGCCCTGAGAAGTCTTACTTAAAATCACAAACAGAAATTAGTGACCCTTCACACAAGTGCTGTGTGTTAAAAAATTATTGTTTGCTTGTCGTTTCAGCCAGAGGAAAGGCCAGCCCCTGCGGAGGTTCCTTCCAGACCATCATCCCCCCGTCGTCCTGGGACTGAGGTAACTTTTTTATACTCACAACATTAACCATTAACATATGAAATGTTTAAAATTATATTAGTTAGAATTTAAGATAATTAAAATAGTTTCAATCATTTCAGGATCCTGCTGTGGGACTTCCTCAACGCACGCTATCCGTGAGGGCCACACATTCACAGATGGATGAAAGGTACTCAAGTTTTTCTCGCAACCACCAGTGTACTTGTATGGCTCTCGCTTTCTTGGCCTTCCACGCTGAGGGGTTACAGTTTAATTCGCTTGACCTTGACAGGGTGCTTGAACACGGGGACTCTCTTTACGTGGGTGCTAAACAGCAATTGATTTTGGACCATAACTTTGGGAATGATCACTTGACTGTCGAGGAGATGCCAAAACAAGTCATGACGGACACCAATGTCTATAATGTACAGATGCATGAGCTCAGCGTTGGTTATGTCATAGATGACGGTCATTCCCAAAGAGACTTGGGATTGTCTCTTGGAGCTCAGCTTGAGTGCTTGTCACAAAATGTCACTCTTGCTTTCTTGATTGTGAATCCAGAGTGTTTTGCAGTATTCCGTGACACATCAGGATACTTTGGGTTATTTGATTCACATTCCAGATCTGAAGTGGGCTTGCCACACCCAAACGGAACTGCAATTATGTTGACTTTTTCTCACTTGTGTGGCTTGGTTGAGCATTTGCGTCAGCTTTTTGAAGGACATAGCCGGTTTGCAACCTATGAGTTTGTGCCAGTCTCTTTTCATATTGATGGCAGTTCCATTAAGACGCATCGGGATTCTACTACAACCATATCAAAGGCAAATGAAGAGCTACTAATTGAATTAGGTGAATCCCCAAGTAAAGCGATACAACTTGTGATCGGTATTGTACCAAATCAAGAGCTACATAGTGCGGTACATGTTGAGCCAAATAGCCAAGCAAGTCAAATTAATGAGAGTCAAAATATTCCGGAACCTCAGCAAGGACTCAAACTGCTGCATGTTAATATAGATCTTTCTAAATGGAGTAAAAGTCAGCGTGCAAAACATTTATATAGAGAACGTCAACCCATTCGTAAGTGCCAAAGAAAACTTTCAATTACATCTAATTCTAAATATCACAGTGATCTGTGCTTTAAGGAAAAAAGAAGCTCTATCAGAAGAATAGATACAACAGTGATTCTGCTTTTAAGGCAAAACGGCAGCAATATCTGATTGATAAATACCAACATGATCTTGCTTTTCAGCAAAAGCGGAAGATATTGATGAAAAGGTACATAAGAGATAAATACAGAAATGACCTTTCTTTTCAAAGTAAACAAAAACAATACTTGCGAGAGAGGTACAAAAATGACCTTTCTTTTCAAAGTAAACAAAAACGATACTGGCGAGAGAGGTACGAAAAAGACCTTTCTTTTCAAAGTCAACGAAAACGATACTTGCGAGAGAGGTACAGAAAATACCTTTCTTTTCAAAGTCAACGAAAACATTACTTGCGAGAGAGGTACAAAAAGGATATATCTTTTCAGAGTCAACAGAAAAATTTACATGCGAGAAAGGTACCAAAAAGATTCAGCTTTCAGGCTCTCTCATATTAGGCGCTGTTTACAAAACAAAGAGGACAGGCGTGATTCAAACGCGCTAAAACGTATTCGCCACAAGTTAAATTGTGCTGTGAAAATAATAAGGAAATATAGTCACATCATTCCCCAGTGTCAGGAAATTGAGCAGGGTCAGGCAAACGGTGTAGTAGACGTCTCTGTGGAAATGAAGCAGGCACTCGTAGATCCAGAAATGGAAGCCACCATCGCTTCTTTCCGGGAAAGGGTTCGGCATGGGCCGACGTATATCTGCACAGTGTGCCACCGTGCGCTTTTCCCCAATCAAGTAAAGCATTGCAAACGAGCCAGATACACCAAAGATGTTGATGTGGCGTTTGCGTGCTTGACAGGCCAGTTTGTTCACACTTGTAGTTTCCCCGCCCCATGTACCGTTGCTCAAGAACGGATGCAGGAGTGGATTTGTCATACCTGTGACAACCATCTGTTCAGAGGTGGCATGCCACCCCAGGCGGTGGCAAATAACTTGGCACTGGCACCCATTCCCGAAGAGCTGTCGGAATTAAATGTACTTGAACGACAGCTAATTGCAAAAATCATCCCTTTTGCAAAGATTGTTGCGTTGCCCAAAGGACGGCAAAGAGCCGTACACGGTTCTGTGGTGTGCGTTCCATCAGAGATGGAAGCCACAGTGAACTCCCTCCCAAGGCCGCGCAGTGAGGCCCAGCTTCTCCAGGTGAAGCTGAAGCGCCGCATTGTGTACAAAGGTTACCAGCATTTTTACACTGTCAACATGACAAATGTCTTGGCAGCACTGACGATACTGAAACGCATTCATCCAGAATACAAAACTGTATCTATAGATGAAAGCGCTCAGTTTGAAAGTCTCCAAGAAGAGGAAGACGAGGGGGTAGGAGAAGAGAACATCCCTGAGGCCGATGCACAGCCAGAGAGCAGCGACACCCCCGCAAACAAAGAGCAACAGACTCCCCAAGAGAGCAAAGAGGAGCTCAGGCCGGGCTTGACTCTCGACACCTGTATGCAGCCTCCTGACATCGCGCAGGAAAAGCTGTCATATGGGGACGGCATATTTAGCATCGCTCCTGCCCAAGGAAACAAGCCGGTGGGATTTTTTGCCGTGCCAAACCTCGAAGCCATGGCCTTTCCCGTTCAGTTCCCAACAGGACAGAACTCACTCGATGAGGCGAGAGAAATTAAGCTGTCACCCAGTTTGTATTTCAATGCAAGGTTATTCTCCGTTGACACTCGATTTGCCAAAGATCAAAGTTACCTTTTCTTTGCGCAGTTTGTGACAGAAACGCATCTGGCCACCAACAGCATGTCCATTCAGGCCCGCAAGGGGATAGCCCTCATTTGGGATGGGAGGAAGATTTCAAACCGGATGCTTCAGGACAAAGATGAACTGGAGAAGCTCATCGAAAGAGAGCATGCGATGCGCTTCATGCAGCCCTTGAGAGGCACGCCGGCTTTTTGGGAGGGTGCCCTTAGGGACCTCCATGCAATGACCAGGCAGTTGGGCAACCCCACATTCTTCCTTACCTTTTCTGCTGCGGAAATGAGATGGCCTGAAGTAATCGAGATAGTCAAAGCGCAGCAAGGCGAACAAGGGGACTTTTCCCATCTCGACTGGAATGCCAAATGCGATGTTCTTCGCAGCAATCCGGTCACAGTGATGCGCCTTTTTGAGAAAAGGATGGATGCTCTTATGGCATTCATCCTGTCTCCTGCACAGCCTCTCGGTCCGGTAAAAGACCACTTCTATCGTGTAGAATTTCAAGCCAGAGGAAGTCCGCACGCTCACATGCTGCTCTGGATTAAGGGTGCGCCAGTCATCGAAGAACCCGACCTCAGATGTTGTCAAGAAGCCATTGACTTAATCGACAAGTACATCACTTGCAAAATACCAGACCCGATTGAGGACCCTGAACTGCACGACATTGTCACCAGCGTTCAGGCACACAGCAAAAACCACACAAAGTCTTGTCGGAAAGGAAACGTTTCTTGCAGATTTGGATGGACCAAACCACCATCACGTTGCCATTCCAGACGGAGACTGAAGACGTCCCAACGGACAAGAGTGTGGAAGGCCAGCATGGGAAGCAGGCGGCCAAATCGGCTCGCCTCACCGAAAAACAAAGGGAGGCTAAAGAAGAGCTCTAACGCATCAGAGAGATCCTCATGGACGCGGATGTCCCGAAGGACTTGCCGGAGCTTCTCAAAAAGGCCAATTTGACAATGGACAGCTACAAGGACAGCGTCACTAATCTGACCTCCGGAATGGTTGTCATGTTGAAGCGTGCTCCAACGGAAAGCTGGATAAATGCTTACAACCCACATCTGCTGCGGGCATGGAACGCCAACATGGATATTCAGTACGTGCTCGATGACGTCGCGTGTCTCATGTACATGATGTCGTACATTTCCAAACCGGAGCACGAGATGTCAGAGTTCCTCACGTCTGTTGTCAAAGACTTGAAGACAAAGCCTCTTGTCGACAAAAAGGACGAGATGAGGAAAATAATGGCGGCGTATTCCAAGCACAGAGAGGTGAGTGCTCAAGAAGCGGTGGCGCGGACATGCAGTCTCCCTCTGAAGAAGTGCTCGCGCAGCGTAGTTTTCATCCAGACTGCTGAGGATGGCGTGAAATTGAGTCTACCCACGAGTAGACTGAGGACCATGCAACCGGACGCAGACAACGTGTGGATGTCTGGTCTTTCAGACAAATATGTGGCAAGACCTAGAACGGCAATGTTTGAGCGGATGTGTCTCGCCAAATTCGCATCCGAATACCGGGTCGTCTACGGTCAGCAGACTGAGGGCAAGAATGTCATTCCCCTCTCACACGGCAAGGGATTCATCCAGAAGCGGATTGGAAAAGATGCCGTCATCAGATTCACTCGCTTCTCAATCAAAAAGTATGCTGAGAAGTATTACAGGACCCATCTTAAATTGTACCTCCCCCACAGAGACGACGCCGAGCTCAGGTCTGAAAACCTCAAAACGTACGAGGAGTTCTACGGTACCCGGGAATCAAAGTTCGGTCGGGTGCGGGCTATATTCGACCGCAATCGGGGGCGGTACGAAGGACGGGGAAAGACCGTGGACAATGCATTCGAAAAATTGAAAGAGCTTCGTGCGGTTCTCAACGCGTGGAGCACTTTTGCGCCGGAGGTAGAAGCAGAGCGTTTGGAGTGTGTTGCCGAACGCGAATCTAATCCGTTACAGGAAGACCCGCAAGATGAGGTTCCAGCCTACCAGGACGCTCCTGGTAGCGGCGCGGTCTTGCCGGCGTTTGAGGCGCCAAAGTTGAGCGCCGAATTTGTGAGGAACATGTACCGCAGTCTCAATGAAACGCAAGCGTCCGTCTTTTACGCTGTGCGCGAGTGGTGTTTGAAACGCGTTTCGGATCGTCTCCTCGAGCCCTTCTTTTATTTCATCTCCGGAGGAGCTGGCTGTGGTAAATCGCATGTCATCAAGTGCATTTACCAGGAGGCCAGTAAGATTCTCCGTCAGCTTCCCAGGTTCCGCAGCGAAGTGGATATGGCCAAGCCTGCTGTGCTGCTGACGTCGTTTACTGGCACGGCGGCTTACAACATCTCAGGGAAAACTCTTCATTCCCTCTTGAAACTCCCCAGGACTCTAAAGCCTCCTTACCAAGCGCTGGGGAATACGTTTGACGCATTGTGAGCAACCCTTTGCAACGTGGAAATTTTGATCATCGACGAGATCTCCATGGTCTCCAAGGAACTCTTTGCCTATGTCCACTGGAGATTTCAGCAAATCAAGGGCAACCAGAGACCATTTGGGGGCATCTCCGTTCTTGCAGTTGGGGACTTCTACCAACTGCCACCCCTCGGAAGGTCCAAACCCCTCTGCGTTTCTGACAACGATCTTCTTGACCTCTGGACAGATTTTCAGATGGTCAAGCTTACTCAAATCATGCGGCAAAAAGACGACGTCGCTTTTGAACAGGATCAGGGAGAAGGGGAAGGCTGATCCACTCGGCGATGGTGACAGGGCGTTACTCACCACGGCTGTCACGGATGCGCGAGACCTCCCTGCGTATACTCTGCATATCTTTGCCACCAATAAAGAGGTGGATAGGCACAATGCAGCAACTGTGGCTGTTCTCAAATTGACTGTGGTCAATATTCCCGCAGAGGACTACAGGAAGAGCCCACGGTCGGGGGCGATGGTCACTGTGATCATGGGGTCGAGAAGGGATCTACCGGATGCCCTTCAAGCTGGTTTAGGAGCACGGGTTATGCTTCTTCGGAAGTTGGATGTCGAGGACGGATTGGTGAACGGGACCTTTGGCACAATAGGCAACATTGTTCAAAGCGCCCCAAAGGGGTCGGCGGAGAAAGTGACCTTGCTCGGACTGAGGCTAGACAATCCCGAAGCGGGCCAGAAATTGCGCCATAAAATTCTGGGGCCGACGGATGACTTGGTCTATATCGAAAGGTCGGAGGAAAACCTGGGCATGAAAGGCGTGGTCAGGCGGCAATTCCCCATGAAGCTTGCCTTTGGATGCACGGCTCACAAAGTGCAAGGCATGACGATGACCTCTGCAGTGGTGTCTCTTAAGCGTGTGTTTGAACCTGGAATGGCCTATGTTGCCCTAAGTCGCACGACGTCACTTCAGGGATTGAGGGTCATAGACTTTGACGAATCCAAAATCTATGCCAATCCCAACATCACGACGGCAATGGACAGTATGACGCGCGCTTCTTTCCAAAGTACAAGACCATTGTTGTACTTTTCCAAAATGCCGCAAACTGCTTTTCCCACCTTGACCATTGTTCATCACAACACCGAGGGCCTTCCATCTCATATTGACGACTTAAAGTCTCATCATGAGTTGAGGCTGGCAGATGTCCTTTGCCTCACTGAAACTCATTTGTCTGGATCCTTCTCCCCCCCTCCCTTGCAACTGGAGGGATGCAGCACTTTTGTGCGCAACAGACAAGTTTCGTATTCAAATAGACTGGACGTGGCCCAAAAAGAGGGTGGCGGAGTCGCAGTCTATTATCGCGATTGTCTTCGAGCGGAGCCCCGTCGGTTTATTCGGATTGTGGTTGACCTGGAATTTGCTGTCATCAGGGTTGACGCTCCCGTCCAGGCTTTGATAGCTACGGTCTACAGGCCACCCAACCTGAGTCTTGGCACCTTTCTTCCAAACCTTGGAAGTCTCTTGGATGCCTTGGCCGTGATGGACTGCCAGCCTATTGTTGTTTGCGGAGACTTTAATGAGGATTTGCTTTCAAAGGGAAAGAAATCCATTCTGGACTTGTTTCAGTCCAGAGGCTTTTCACAGCTGATCATCCAGGCCACAACTGGAAAGCAGACACTGATTGATCACATTTACATATCTCGCCCAGATTGTTGTGTTCAATCAGGCGTTCTGCACACTTATTACAGTTACCACAGTCCGGTCTACTGTGTGTTAACTTCTTGTGTCAGCTCATTGTAGATCGCAAGGGCACCATTTTCACAAGTGTGCCTTTGCAAATGTTATTGAGCCTTTCATACCACTGCTCAAAAGAGGGGGATACTGTACTTTAAATTGTAAAGGCTGAAAAGTTAAATCCTTTGCTCGTTCAAAATTTGTGTCATAACAGAACTACACTCAAAATCAGAGCGGCCAATCATTTTTTTTGTAGACATATTTATCATTTAGTTAGTTCTAAACTTATTGAGCTTTAAATTGAATTTAAGACATGGGATATGCCATTTAAGCGCTCCCTTATTTTGAGCAGTGTTGTATGACGGTACTTTTAATCAGTGTGCTTTTCTGTTAGCAGGACATCGTGCATTTGGACTTGAATGTTTTGTTTGTCCTTATTGTGATTGTGACTATAACACAATGAAAAGTGTTGGTGTCAGTGAGGAACTGCGATGGTAAGGAATGAACTGTGATGGTAAGTGATGATTGATTACTGAATTGATCTAGGCAAACATTGAACACTCATTTTTCATTTTCACATGCAATACAGGTGGATGGAGCGCAGCAAGGGGCGCTACTTGACATGGCCAAGGATATCAAGGTTGTTATGTCCGGTACAACTGGTGGAGAGAAAAGATGAAAAAAGGGATCCCGCAAACGTAGACCAAAATGATTTATTCTACAGGATTCCTCACTGAAAAACCGTCACATGTGTATTGGATGAGTATTTAGATTAAGTTTTAACTGTTCAGTTTTGCTGCCTATTTTCTAACAACTTGTTCCTTTGTGTGCTGAGGAAAAGATGAAGATGCTGTGTAACAAAGACCCAAAACGGCTCTTTTAAGAGCCGTTTTACATGTACTTTGGAGTAATATTCCTGCAATATTGATCAGCACCAACATGCCTTTTAATATGCAATGTCAAATTTAAACACTGCATTCATACTGTATTTGCTCCATGATACAGTATATTGCATTTTATATTTTAGTTAATCACTTACACTATAAGCAAGAAATTAAACTGATTCCCTTTTGATATGACTAAAATGTCAATCAAGACATAAGGGAAGCCATTACACATGTAATAACTGCAGTTATTACAAATTGTCCTGAACTCTATTCCTGCTGACACAAATTGAGAGGTAAAGTACACCAACATTTGGCAAACAGTTCAGAGCATGCATCTTTCCACCTTGCAAGAGTCAGCAGGCCCATTCAAAAATTTTCTAGTATTATTCTTCTTCTTCTTTTTATTATTTTTTTTAATCTTCCACCGATTTTTCCGCAAGGGAATTCCCAGTTACCATGGGGACGCTATTCCCAAAAAACTCCCAAATAAAGTCCCATAGGAATGAATGGGAAACCGAAAGAGATCAACTCCAATCAAGCACCTTTTTCCAAGACACACGCTGCGCGCACATACGTTGACCGACCGATATGAATTTTAGCTCATTTTGTTGGAATTTTTGTCATCTTTAGCTCAGTGTCAAAAAAAAAATTAAGGAATGAAAGCTCTCCCCCCTGTGCGGGTTCAAAGACAGTGAGCAAAGGGGTGAAAGTCGCCTATTTAGAGTGTGACTAATTAAGGCTTCAGTGACGGGAACCAAAAAATCTATTTCCAAAAGTTTCACTTCAACTCGTCACCATGGCCACAATCTTTGCTCACTAGACATCAAATTCGCACATTTTGTAGCCACAAGCCTCTGCTTTCTGAAAAACTAAGTTTTATTTGGCTAAAGTGTCATTTAGTACCTTTATTTTCACTTTAAGCGAGGAGAAGTCGGACTATTTCGATCTCTTTTCAATGTTATTTTCGCCGTTTTTCCCTCTTCATTTTCGATCAATCATAAGTTTTCAACCTGCTCCTAAGTTGGTCATTTTTCATCCGATTAAAAAACTGAGAACATGCTCGCGTTCCCCAAACCCTTGCCGTTCTAACGAGCCATTTCTGGAATCTGCATCTTCAACCGTTAGGTCGTGAGAGGCTTTTGTTTGAGGTGAGCGTATCCTATACAAAATCAATGGAATGTGGGTGCGTGACGTCTCGCAACAAGTTAAAATCAAATGTGTGTGCGTGAATGATCTGTCGTTTTTGCATAGCAACTGCCTCAGCCAATCATCTCTCACTGTTGAGCTCAACTCAGCCCCTTTTTTTCTTGGTGTACTCAAGGCTTGGCCTATATACGACTACTACTATTGCAAATACTATTACTACTACTACTATCTTGGCCAATTGATTAGGTACACCCAGGATTCTGGTCAATTAATTAGCTACACCCTGGATTCTCTCCACTCCGCCCACCCAGGGCGGCGGCCATCTTGGCCAATTGATTAGGTACAGCCAAGACTTTTCAGTCACAAAATGTTTTTATTTGATTATTTTCCAAATTTGTAGCGTGACTATTACTGTGTTTTTTGCTGATTATGGTTGATTATTTAATACTAAAAATTGTCCATTTCCTTTGCTAAAGTAAATGTTTTCTTTTGTGATATTGATGAGTTCTTCAAGATGCACAAACAGTGACTGTGCGCATGTTGTCTCCACAGTTTCCTCAGGGCACACATAGACATATAAAAGGAATTTGTAAGATGTTAATAAAATTTGGTTAATGGTGTAAATCAACAAATTCAAATTGGAAGGTTCATTTAACTAGATTGTTTTATGTTCAATATACTTAAAAAAAATAATAATCAGTGACATGTACAATGTAGCCAATAATAAAATATATAATACTGGATATTTTGTAGAAACATTTCATCACTTGTAAAGATTTGTCTGTGTTGAATAATTTAGACAGGTGATAATTGCTGAAATTAAAATAACAGATTCATCACATTATTTTAAATGCATAGTAATTAAAATGTGTCACTCCCTTAACACTGAAAACAAAGATATGAATTAGACAATGGTTGGTTCTTTTTAGTGGTTAAAAAAGTGGATGTTTGAATTACAATTTTTATATTTTTATATGTATTTATTTTTGTATGTTGATGTGCAAAAAACACATACAATTGGTCAAGCAGCGCATCCACCACCAGACAGCCTGTCCTGTATGTAGCAGTATGTCCTACTCGCAACCCGCGAGTGTTGTATGACACAATCCGCATTATTGAACCTTGCAGCTGCACGCAGCGCAGTTGCCCCCTTAAACTGGTCTCCTCGGATGCAGCGCGCTCCAACCTCACCATCCGGCTGCAACCCATCTTGTGATAGTTGGGACTTCGCGTTGTCTTCTCTCGCGCGGTTTTTTCTAATCCTAACCCTGATTGGTCCGTTTTTTTCCCTGTCTGTGCTGTGGCCAATGACATTCGCTTGATTTTGGAAGGTTCTAGACGACGGACCCCTCTTGCTGATAGTTGGAGTTCGTGTTGTCCTATCTCTTTTCCCTGATTGGTCGTTTTCTGCTTGTCTGTGCTGTGGCCAATTAGAGACGCTTGAATGAGACTATTTTAGAAGGTTCTCGACGATGGTCTCGTCCCATTTCATTTCGTCTGAGGTAAGTGTTGCACGGCAATTATTTTTAGTCTGATGTATAATGCTAAATAAGTTAGATTTTGCAAGTTTTCCCCATCCTAAACTACATCACGTTAATACTGGCGATGTATTGAAACGTATTTGATGTGTTTGAATATGGAGGTAAATATGGTGCAAAACTAACTTGTGCAAAAAATTTGTACCTGTAGAAAAAAGTCTAAATTTTTATCTGTAAAAGTCGTGATTTGTATCTCCTCTCCCCCACCCCCACCACCACGACAGAATAGACAAACACCTTACTGTATATTGTAGCAACGAGGGCTATACACAATTGAGATTTAGAGCCTACTCAAACTTTTCTTTGTTTTTGTTTTCTTTTACTGCACATTAAAACCTTAAAGTGAGATCTGCTAGCGCTAGCTAGCGCTAGCAGGTGTAGTTAGCATGTAGGCTACCATGTCTAGCACTTAACTTTACCTATCTTGTTAAAACAGCAGCCGGATAACACAACGTTCAAATATGGAGGTAAATATGGTGCAAAACTAACTTGTGCAAAAAATTTGTACCTGTAGAAAAAAAGTCTAAATTTGTGATTTGTATCTGTAAAAAAAAAGTGTGCCTGTAAAAAAAAATTGTGTCTGTAAAATAAATTTGTACCTGTAAAAAAAAAATGTGTATGTGTAAAACAAATTTGTATCTGTAAAGACAAATTTGTACCTGCAAAAGTCATGATTTGTATCTGTACAAAAAAAATTTTGTACCTGTACAAAAACTATAAATTTGTATCTGTAAAAGTTGTGATTTGTACCTGTAGAAATGACAACTTGTAGTCAAAGAAGTCTCCACTAGGAGTCACAAGTGGGTTTTCTGCTGCTGTTCAGTGACGTGAGTTTTGCCCCATTTGTCGCGCTACAAATGGAGCAAAACTAATTTGTACTTGTAGAGCGCCGTGATTTGTACTCGTAAAGAAGGGGGCGGGCTCTGGTGTAATGAAGGGTTGTTTTGACCAATCAAGTGAGAAGGATTTGAGCGGATTGGAGCGCAACCTCATTGGTTTAGCGAACGACGGTGGCGGGACTCGCGGAAGGATACAAGCAGGACACATCGTCGCCAACCAACATACATATTAAGAATACTTCAGTCTCTTTTGGTTTTTGCTATTACAAGGTAAGTATTATGTTACTTCATCATTCTTTCAAATATTGTTGTTTAAACGATGGTCATCCAACCTGTTTTTATGATTAGCATCACATATTTAGCTTTCTAGCTAGCTGGCATTTGATTTCATGCTAAAGCAGTCTAGTCATTATCGTCATTTCTGGCGCCACGGACGTAATTTCATCTCATGCTTTGGAATATTGTGGCTATATGACAACAATGAACAACTAAACTACTTCATTATATGCCAAGAATGGTGCAGTGCGCTGCTCCCCTGTGTTGGTTAAAATTGTTATTTCTTGTATTAGTTAGCTGGCTAACAAACGAATTCATGTAGCTCACATATGCGCCATTGACAGGTACTGGAGGGAAGATGCACCCAATCGATGTTATGTATGTACACATTTGACTCCATAGTGTTCTTTATCTTGTTTTGCCTTCTAGAAAAATGACCGATCAGAGCAACAGCTCTTCGCTGCAGCAGCAGGTGAGCGGAATATCGCTACTGTCTTGACATTAATGGTGTGTTTTTTTTAAGTGGGTGGTCGACATATAGTTCACCAGCGCTCCCTTGAGCTTCTCGTAGCTTCAACTCAGTGTCTGAGTTCTTTTCAGGTCTATTTTGCATACAGTATTCAGCACGCACACCATGGGCCTGGTGCGGTTCTTGTCAAAGTAATAGTTATGCAGTAGTCTAAACGCAAAGTTGTGAGCCTGATGTAGTTTAATTTAGGAGAGTTACCGGTAGCAAGTTTATATGTATAGCATATATGTATACAATAGTTACATAACAACTAACGGGAGTTTCCATTTTTAATATTAATTTATCAGTTATGATGCCGTACTACTACTACTGTTACACTCAACAGGACGAGCATTTTCGAATAACCCAACCAACCTTATCAACAAACCTGGAAAAAACGCCAAAAGAGGAAACTTTTCTCTTGGAAGCGGGTCTTGGGAGGAGGACCATAAATATGGGTGACAATGCCGATCACGCAGAGGTAAGCCTAAAAGACAATTCTACACTTGAGTCTTGCCATTGTATTGTTTTTTAATGTTTTGTTTCCTTCTGTATATGTGTGTTTCCATTACCCTCAGATTTGCGCAAAATGCAAATTGTGCAAAAGCAAACTGTTAATGGAAACACTGTAATTTAAAAAAAATGCAAATATCGGCCCAAAAAATTTGCTTTCCCATGGTTTTTGAGACAGGTCTAAATACAAGTATTTCGCAAAAGTGTAATGAAAATAGTGTTGCACGGGATACCGGTGCCAGTACCGTACCTTTATGTTTTGGTGTCAAAAACGGCTCGGTATAATTTTTTTCTTAGTACCGGTACTTAAAAAAAAAAATACGAGACAGCCCGCCAACTCTTGTTTTCTATCTACCGATATGTGGAAAACGCCTTAAGTAAGCGACACGCCTCTTTTAGCGTGTGTGCGAGAGGGCGCAGGAAGATAGCTTCACGCACTGAAGCGCTTGCTGGACGTGCACTCCTCGTGGAGAAGCATGAAGCGCTAATTAAGCTTATTAAGTGTAGTGCTCGCTGGACGTCCACGTAAGCTATGCAACAGCATTGGCATTGCCTACGCATGTTTTCAATCAGCACACGAAGAACACGTGTGGTTTTCAATTTTCAGTTTTAGAAAGGTTTTGTGACAAGAGCAAATGTTTTTCGTGAAGAAGCAGAAGAAAAAGCAGCAATCATTCCTGCAGTGGACTTAGGCACGGTGCGTTCAATGAACAGGCACACAGTAGGATATCACACTTATGCATAGTAAAAGCTCAGACGACTGACAGAGCAACAGACACAGGTTGTGACGCATTTTTGACACTTCCCTTAAAAATAAGTGGAGTTTGAATTATTTTGTTCCCAATTTGTAGTATTTGATGATGCATTCGACTAATTAGGAGCGAAATGGAGAAGAGCCGAGACATGCACGAACAATCAAGCAACGTTACATTGAGTTATTGGAGTGCCACTATTGCCAATTTTTAAAACGGATGACATAAAATGCAGTCAAATATAGCACTTCAAGAATACAGAATGCAATGTGAAAGCACATACAGTATAAACATAAATATATACCGTATGTACATAAATTTAACATGTATACATCCCAATA
Source organism: Leptonotus elevatus (assembly GCF_054856555.1). Classification (NCBI taxonomy): domain Eukaryota; kingdom Metazoa; phylum Chordata; class Actinopteri; order Syngnathiformes; family Syngnathidae; genus Leptonotus; species Leptonotus elevatus. The sequence goes on along the minus strand of NC_141260.1, from coordinate 5,674,372 downwards.
TTTCAAATTAATAATAAGTAAAAATAATTTGAAGTTCTTTAGCCAGTTTTAATTTTGCTGCTTTTGCTGATGTTTTAGAGTTTTGTCTAGCGTTTCAGTACCGGCATTGAGGTATTTTATGCAGGTTTTAGTATCAAAGTCAAAATTTCGGTATCGTGAAAAGACTAAATGGAAACCAGTGTTTTCCCCAGCGTTTTAATAGAGCGGCGAGCCGCCAGGCTTTTCTTGACCCTCTGCCAGGCTAAGCGTCCCTGGAATTAACCGGGTACAAAAAGAAAAAAGAAATTGCTCCACAAAATTCTAAATTCGCTCCTTAAAGAAAGAAAAAAAAAGGAGAGGAAAAAATAAATTTGCTCCTCAAATGAAGTCATGATACGCAAAACTGCTCCGCAATTACTGCAAATAAATAAATAAATTCTGATCCTTGTGCGCATTGACTCCCTCTGTCAAACGGACAACGAATTATAATCACAAGATGTCGGTCGGTCTGTTTGGTTACCCTCCCGATACCGTCATTTGAATTTTCCACCATATCGCAAAACTGTTAATTTTCATTTGCAGCTAACAAAGTTTTATGAAAATTTATACATATAACAATTAACTATGTCAGCAGCACTTGCTTACTACTTTCAGATAAGCAGACTGCTCCAAGAAGAATATCCCAGGATGCGAGATTTACAAGGTGGCTGGTTTCTTAAAAAAGTTACAGGTATGGTTCTTCATTGGATACTGTTGAATTATTAACATTGTTTTTCAGTTTCAATTTATATTTTAGCCGTTTTGGATTTAGTTATAGCTGTGTAGCTCAATGAATAGTATTGTCTATTGTATTCTTATCTGTCTCTCTTGCCTGGGAAAGAGGGAGTAGAGTTTGTACCAGTCTCAGTCGGTCGAGTCCAAGGACAGGCTGACTTATTATTGTTTAGGTCTAATCTGATTTGTATTCCTGGGAACTTCTGCCTTTTTATGAATGGGAGGGGAGAGGAGACTTTTCGTATTCACCCACTTTTCAATAAATAATGATGTGCAGGAGAAGGAGGGACACACACTTTTGAACAGAACACTGCTTGGGTGACTTCATTTGTGTGATCAGAAGCTTCTGATAATTATAATACCTTTGCAAAGGGACTTCTTCACCAGAATCTCACCATTCAGTTAATTGAACACGCAAAGAGTAGAATACAAATATTGTAAACTCTAACAATACATACTTCAATTTTCTTTGATTTAATTTTGTTTTTTATACCAAGCTCTAAATTATCCGACAGTGTGACACTTCGAGGCTGTGGTTGCCAAATAAGGCATTTGGTCCCCTTCATCTGAAGCCTTGTTTACAGCTTTTCTCATTGATGTCTAGTGAAACCTGGCAGTGTATAATGAAAATGAACTGCCATTCTCAGATGCCAAAATTAACCACACTAACTTAAGTGTGCATCGGGCAGCAATATACATGCATTAATGGGCTTTTGTTCGTTTAACTTGTTCAGGTTCAACGCTGCCAGTTGTTGCAAATTAAGATAAGTTGGTTAATCATGACTACATGGACAATTAATTGCATTATCAAATGTGATATATAAAAAGAAAAGCACGTTGCGGATGATGCCTGAATCCATTGGTACATTCGTGTCAGTAAGATAGCCTGAGCACACACAGGTTGTCATGTGTGTTTGATGTAATGGTACACGATGTCCTGTTTGGTGCGCTAACACACTGCCACGTGTAATGTAAACATTAGTCAGTTAACTCGTGTTTTTTAACAGCTAAAACAAAGCTACTGTACGCAAAACAGGAACACACATGCTTGCTCACAACTTTCTCCGTTTACGAACTCAAATTGACAATTCCGAAGTTCTGGCATCTCTTATATTTCCACAATGTAACACCGTGACAACAACGTGACAAGCATACAAAGCAGGCATATTGTTAAAATTATAGTTTTTCACATTCTCAAAACAAAACAATCCTCACAAATCAAATTACGACGATCCAAAGTCTAATACTTTTCAACGAGTGGAAAGCTTCATTTCACCAACGATAATTTCTGCACTTGAGGAAAGTGGAAAATCGGATTTATCCCACTTAGATTGTCAGTTCCGACCTCAAAGCGTTCAAGGAAAACGCACAGTAAATACATGATATAATATGTTCACGTGACACAATGTGTTTTGGAATGACTGTATTAACCAGAACAAATAAATTACTGTAATCAGCAATCTTTGCTGTTTACATTTGCCTCTAACGCTTTTAGGCCAGAACTGGGTCACTCCCAGTGGGATAAATCTGACTCCAAACCATATGCAGTATATGACTGCCATTTTGACGTAGCATCACAATTGTCAATGAAAACACTGAAAGTTACAAAACATGACATATTTGTCACAAGGCCTCAGCAGAAACTCATAATCTTTAAGAATCCCCCCCTTTCAGGTACATACCTCTTTTTTTAATTTTGTTGATCAATTTAATACTTCTAAATTATGCCTACTAATGCCACAGAATGGTTTCCTAGTATTATTGCAACTTTGCGTAGTTGAATTAATTGTGAGTGTAACATTTTATTTATTAATGTCTGGAATGCTGTTACAAGCTGCAAATTTAACCATCATAGTAATTGTCTTTATTATAATTATGTGCATACACCAACGAATTTTGTTTGTTGATGAAAGCCCTTCAAATTTGTATAGTTTCTGTTACGGTGTGGTCACGGAGCGGCGTGGTGTCTGTCGGCGTGTGAAGTGGAGGACCCAAAATGCAGGGAGGCTGGAGAACCACAGCAGGAGCGAGACTGGCGTGCTTTATTTTTCAGAAAACACTAACCAGGGTACTGGTTAATGCTAACTAAACAACAAACTGAAAAGTTACAAAATCAAACTGACAGCCAGAACTCCGGTGGTGACCGTGACAAGCGGCAATGATCGCACGCCGACTGATCACCACCCGGGAACTAAATACACCCACACTAATTGGGTAACTCGCCACACCTGGGGCCAGGCACAAGTGGCCGAGGGCCCGGATTGGTCAACCCGCGGAAAGGCTGGAACCCACTCAGGACCAATCGGGACCCTCAACCAAAACCAGATCTTCCCAGACATGACAGTTTCTTTGTTTGTTTTTCTTACTTTTTAAGGAGGCGGTGGACAAAGAAGATTAAATCCTGTGGCTCAAGGTTCACAAAGATACACTGCCAAATCTCTCAAAACTGCTTCGAACAATGGGAAAAATGTGCTGTACATTGTCCCTCTTCAAGAAGAAATAGATACTACCCCATTGCCGTATGATGCTGCTGAGTTCAACAAAATGCCCAAAAATGGATGCATGACCTGTGGCCAGATGGTTCCATTGCCCCTGATCCAGGTCCACATTGAGTCCTGTAGAGCTCATGTAAGTTGTCTTTACAAATGTTTCCCTAATAGATAAAATCAAATTATTACATTTGCTCAGCTGTGGTAGCATTTTTTCCCTTTATCTTTGTAGTCTAAGGGCTATCTTTTCGTACCCAGCTCTAATATAGTGCAAAGCTCAGTCTACTCTGCACTTGGTTTGATTTTTGTTGTATTTGACTACTCCTTTACTGGCCAATGATAATGGCTCTACTTATTATTTCAGTTCATTGTGAGGCACACGGCCTACATCCATACGTACATTCGTGACTGGCTGAATGTTGGCTGAATATGCGTGGCAGGAAGTTCACGTAACTTAAAGGCGCATGTCAAATTTTGGAGTGTTAAAACAACCATATTTATCACCCACACATGCTTAAGAAAAATGTTAAAGGACAGGAGGCACTACTGTGGCACAATGGCTGTTGCCCCTATTTTCATGTTTTGTCAAATAATGATGACGGTTTCGGGACGGAAACGTAAGGTTTCTCCTTGAGCGTGACGTCAGGCGTTTGCACGCTCTCACGCTCTGCAGAAGCGCTGGCAAGGTGAAGTGTTTGGGGGTTGTTTCTAAGAGTCCGTGGGAAAAACAAGTGTGTGCGACAGCGGATATAAAAGTGTGTAAAGAGAGGTAAAACAAAAATATCACCAAAAAAATCAATAATTATCTTAAGCGGGTAAATGAATAAGTCAATTAAATGAAAAAAAAGTAGGTAAGTAAGTGTGTTTTAAGAGTGGGTAGAGATGAAAGTGTCCTAATATTTAACGGAAGTTCAATCCATGGGGAGAGATTTTTGTAAAATCTCCCAAACTTTCTAGAGGAAAATAATGTGCTGTTAAGTTAAATTTAAGTAAAACAAAAAAGTTGATTATCTAGAAATGAAAGTTGGTCGATCATTAGTAAGTGGGAATATATTTTTATTGTCTTCTTTATTCATAATTGTTCTTTCACCGTGCGAAAATATTTATTTTTAATCCAAATACCTGATTATTCAATAGAATTTTCCGTATGATGTTTGAACACCTAAATATTTGATAGCTGCAGGACAAGAGGGGATGCTATACTGTACCATACATAATATAAATGGATAATGAAAGAGATGACCTGACGCTTGGGGAGGACTGGCCAATTGGGAATTTAATGAGTTTCCCAAATGCCCAGTCCATCCACGGCGACAAATCAAATAGTAATGGCTTGATGCCGGTCGAACAACGAATCGGCATGTTGGACACTGCACCACCGCTCCCTGGAAAAGTTCAGGCTCAGGATTTTTTTTTTAACTTTAAGCCCTTGATAACACCCAGTGGTGAAGTCCAGGGTATACGCGGGTATACTGAGTATACCCACTTCTTTTTCAGTCAGCATTGAGTAAGTCAGACACCTATGCTGTTTTCGTGTGTAGGGTGTTTCAGTTCTCCGAAGTGCTTTGGAGAACTGAGACACCCTGGCCTACACACTCCACTCACACCTATCAACGGCAACGTTCAATTGAGGGGCACAAGGGTGGAAGTGCAATTATTGGGGCACAACCTATATGTCACAACAGTAACCGTAAACAGCGTTACAGAAGTTGGAAGTCCGTGGCATGTTGCCCATATCTGCTACTATACGTGCTGGTTGCTATAAATCAATAAAAAATTATACTTTTTTTTTTATTAACTAGTAATTGACATTTGATTATTTTCCACTAGAAAACCTGACGATTTCTCACCGCACACTTGTTAAAAATCACAGGGTTAACAGATAAAAGTAATTTTAAGCATAGCAATTTTTTTGTCAAATTACTTCTTTTTTAAACTCCTGTCACAGGCACCTGTCTATGAACATTTGGCTTTTTCGGTGGAACTGTCAAGTTTGTCTTATGAAAATTCTATTCATTTGATTCCATATTTTCCATAGACGAAGGATGATTGTGAAGACGAAACGGTCCCGACAGCAGAACATGATTTAGAAGTAATTAGTGAGGTAAGCAATCCGTGTATTTGTGTAACAGTAGTGTGTTTATTCAAATGTCATGATCTGCTATACTTTGTTCTATATTGTATTCAACAGTTATGTTACTTCTACTTTATGAAACCATGTCTCTATATGCTTGGTACTTTTAGGACTCCTGTCCAATTTGTGGAAATATATTTCCTGCGGAAATTGTTGCATACCATGCAAGTTCATGTGGTGACAGGTATGACAGACGTAAATTTAGAGATATCAAAACTGCATGAGAATATGCACAAAATACTACAATTAATTTATTACTTATAATGGTGCTTGAAATGTAAAGCGTAAATTTCCCCTTAGAGTTAGAGTTAGAGGTAGAGTTCGCCAGTCGGCGAGCTGGCGGACTCAGTAACAGGGGTTAACTTTAACAAAGAACGCTGGGGTGACGACCGGGGCCTTCCCCCGCTGGGCCTGGGGTTCGGGGGTGTCGGCCGCCCTCCGGTGCCCCCATCTCCTCCTTCTGCCCCCGGTGTTCCGTCCCTCCACACGGCGGGGTGGGGTGGGGTCGGGGGGGGGGGGCTTTGTTGGGGGGGGGCGGTGGTGGGGGTGGTGGGGGTGGTGGGGTGTCTGGGGGATTGGGGACCTGGGGGCGGCTGGGGCTGGGTTGGGGTGGGTGGCGGGGGTGGATGGGGGGCGGGGGGTGCGGGGGTTGGGGGCCGGTGGGGTGCCTGGCGGGCCTGCAGTGCCCCGTTCTGCTGCGTTGGGTCAGGGGCGCGGGCCGTGTTGGGGCGGGGGGCGCTCCTGCTCCTGGGATTGCTCTTCGGCCGGTGGCCCTGGCGGGGCCCGGGGGTCGTCCTTTGGCGCTGCCGCGGCCTGGGGGGCCCTGAGGTGTTGCGCTTGCTCTGTTCCGGCAGGGGTCGACGGCTCCCCTCTTTGGTGGAGATTTTCAAGCATGCCAGATCCACCACACCAGCATCTACCGAAACTCAGACACAATCTGTTTCCTCCTCAGGTCATTGAATCGGTGGAGGCTGGTGTCTGTGGATCTCACTCGGCTTCGTCTGTCCTTCCTTCCTTTTCTCGGTCTCTCCTTCGGTCTCTTGAGGCCTCCCTGATTTTATGTTTTTTGGATTTGTTGGGGTCTGGATGTTTCTTGGGTTGGGGAGGAGTTCTGGTGGGTGGTGCCTGGTCGGTGCTGGATTTCACCTTCCTTGGTTTTCTTTGGTCCCCTCGGGTCTCCTGACGGCGGTGTTCGGTTTAGGTGAACGGTATGAGATTTTTTCTAATAGGTTTTTTTGGTGAGCTAACAAATACACGCACGCACGCACGCACATACACATTCTCACCCACACACACACACAAAAAAATAAAAAAATAAAAATAAATAAAAATAAATAAAGAGCAATGATGATGACATTTCCGAATGAACAATACTGAGCTCTTTAAGAAAAAAAATAATAAATAAAAATAAAGCGTAAATTTCTTCATGTAAATCGTCAGGTACATTTTCAAGATATAAAATTGTACATAATTTGACACATGACCACTGTGTATGAGTTTTCTTTTTTGTATGATGCAAGTGTGATAATCAAACTGTATAAAATGTTTTTTTTTTTTCTTAATATGTGTGCTAAAACGTGTGTTCATTCAATCTTTTTCAAGATTTCCATGTGGTAGCTCCACTTCTGCACAATCATATATGCCGAGTGACCACATGACTCAAAGCAGCACTGGTGCATCAGTTATCTGCTCATCACCTGATATAACGACATCAACAGCGACCCTCTCAACAGACAATACCCTTTTACAGTCCAGACCTGATGAAATGGATGAGATGCGTTAGTATTTGTCTAAAAAAAATTATGAATAAATAATGACATGTTTGGTGAAAGTTAAGAAAAACAATCACATTGAAAGATGTTAAAATGCCAATATTCATTACAGTGCTGTAATTTTTTTTCCATCTCACCAAAAATCGAATTACAATTATTGAGTTTGTCATAGACTTGCATATGTCTTTGTTTATTCTACAAATTGGTTATAGGCACAATTTGTAGAGTAGTGAATGTTGTGCAATTCATTACTTTTTAAATTACAACTTCAATTATAATAAACAGTTGTTTTCTTCTATTTTTTGTGTGTTACTACAGCATGGCAAAACGTAGTGGATCCGGAATTAGCAGCTGACCAGTACAGAAGGCAGTGTCTGCAAACCAATGAAGATAAGCCATACCTAAAAATAATAATAGACATTGGAGAAGACGTAATGGACCAGGAAGCCAGAATCCTCACTTTTTACAAGACTCCCAATATAGATTGGGCCAAACCATTTCAAGCTAAACTAAAAGGTGCTGTAAACAAACCTCAATTCAAACATGTTGTTTTTGAGTATTGTATTCGTAACATGTTTTGCTTTTTATATATTTGCAGGGGTGCAGATAAGTAGCATGTTAGTGCGCATGAGCACCAAAATTACAATAATGTAGTAATGTACTTGTTAAACTTATTTTTTTTTCTTTTCTTTTTTAAGTTCACACTTAAAGCTTTCTATGAACAACCGCTAAGACAGCTAGCTTGAGTAGCCTATCTCCCTGGAAACTGATGCATTTGCATGGAGATGTGGCTGAAGGCGTCGTACAAGTGCTGCCAGAAGGACAGTTATCTTCGCATCACTGTACTGTGGCTACGGCAGTCATTCAAAATATGTAATGACACGAAAGTGCTCCATGTTGCATGTTGCATGAATATTTTTATTGTGGGAGTACAATGCTGTAACAACAGCAATCCCACATGAACATATGAAAACATGAAAAATACAAATTTGAAGGCCAGAAAACCCATGACCTGAAAGATGGATGTGATTGCGTGTGTTTTTAGGAGATGTGGCCATTGGAGAAGGGGTTAACAGACACTTCTTCAGTATGATAATGCACAAGTTACAACATGGTTTCAAACTTGATTGCGGTAGGTCTTAAAGAATCCTAAAGACACTGGCCCAACTCCACTAAAGGTTGTTTGTTTAAGTTGCAAGGCAAAATAGAACATAAATGTTAGATAATTGACTCATGATCTTATGAAGGAATTACGTGCACCATCCTGGCAGACAGCTTTAGTTATGGTCAGTGATTATATTGCAAATTATTGTAAATTAATCATTCAGCAAATACAAGTTATCATTCAGCTATACTATGAATAACTAACAGACAGCATAGCCATAACACATGACAAATCTGTCAATCTAAAGATTAATACACAATCATAGGCAGGAAATTGCAATCATGTGGTTATTATAACCGTATTGAACATAAAATGGCAAACCCCATTAACATTTTTTTTAATTTTTTATAGGAACCGCATGCGGCACTGTGCTGTTTGAAGGCCAACCAGATCATTTAATTCCTGCCACTTCCCAAGTATTTGCACAGAATGACCTGTTTGTCATGGCAGGAAGAATGATTGGGCATTCTTTCCTTCATGGGGGCCCTTGTCTGTTAGGTATTAGCCCAGCAGTAATTCATGTGTTGCTT